>NW_027131927.1:10402500-12902500 GCF_026122565.2 Emydura macquarii macquarii | reverse complement strand
TATAGAAGAACTTGCAAACACATCCTGTAATTGTAACCAAAAAAAAAAAAAAAAAAAATTACTGTTGTTACTGCAAATCTCCTTCAAACAGCTTCGTTATCTGTTTTGTATTGCACACTCTTGCAGTTGTTCTTGCTTACTGTCGTTTGTATCTCCATTCTCCATTAGATTAATACTCTTACTTCTCAAGAACTTCTCATATTGTGTAAAAGTTTCCTAACACAGGCAATACTTATTAAACAGTTTTTGTAAAGGTTGTCTGTTTGACACTGTTCATCAAGCAGACAGCCATTCATAGTCCCAAAGCTCAGCAATTACATTAATTCAAAACTAAAGGTTGGAACCATAAATTTTCCCCGATACATCCTGCAGCAAAAGTGACTTGGTAATCAACGAAAAGAAAACACTAATGATATTTCATGACTCCTTTATTTTATTATGGCACACATGCTGAAGTAACGTACAGAGATAAATGTTGGGTTGGCTTTCAAATTTCGTTCAAAACACAAAAATCACTTTAGTGGCACACAATTAAACTGGATTTTTTACTTGTGTTCCAAAATCAATATTTCATCCTCAGCTGAACATTTGGTACAAGATGCTCTGCTTAACCTTTTGTCTGCCATGTCTCTCTCTTCATTCTATGCTATTTGATTTCAATTAAATGGAAACTGAAGATCAGGGCTTGTAACCTAAAGATCTGATATCCTGGTTTATGCTAAATAACACCTGTCACAATTCAGGGCAACTGGTCTTGTATTTGCCTTCAGTGGTCTAGCAAAGGCACCCATTCTCAGACTTCCAGTTCCCCAACTGTCGCCTCTCTTTGGTGGAGACTAGTGTCTCTGTCCCTTCTGACCTGACTATTTCCAGGCTTCACAGTTCCCTGCCTTCACTGACAAGGACACCCGCTTGCTTTCTCATCAGAGACTGATTAACAGAGTGATTGCTGCAGATATAAGTTATTGCACAGCTCTTTCTAAGCAAGCCTACTTTATATTTAACATAAAAGGCTTCGCAGAGAAAACGTATTAAAAACAATAAAAGAATCTACACACATGTTAATTAGCTTACCGGGCATCACCCCACCCTAGGGGTTTCTTTGTGGTTACAAGCACATCAGAACATCAGCTCAGAACAAGCACCTGATCTTATGAGGCCTCAGTAGGCCTTCCAATCCTCTCCTAAGTTTGGGACCTTCTGTGGACCAGGAATCCTGTCCATTTGCTGGATCAGGAAGAAGGCTCTGAGTCAGCTAAAATTCAGGTTTTTTTTATCCAATAGTCTTTTCTTTGCTTGTTAGGCTCTGGAGAATCTGGTTTGAATTAGTGTAGGCATGTATCTCAGGGCGGGTGGCTTCAAAGGCTGATAATGGACAAAGTTCATCAGCATGCCCTCAGCTCTACTAGAAAAGGTACATACAACGCCTAACATCACATACTCAATTGCATCTTAATACAATATACCCCAAAGATATCAACACTAATTCAATAAGGTTTAACTTAATTCAATAAAGTCTATCTTAATTCTATACAGTTTGTTCAGGGTGTTTCAGGATATTGTCAGTCTGTCACCAAGTCTTGTCCTAGGAATAGTCCGATTGATTTCAATGGGGCTAGATGATGGCTAAGAACCCTACTCAGCATTTGGGTACCTAACTCCCTTAGGCCTCTCTGAAAATACCAGCCTAAGGGACTTTTATCTCAGAAGCTATCATGTCCAGGAAAGGGTCAAAACAGATTCCTCCCTATTTTCACAAATAATTACATCCTGATTAATCTCCTGCTCTAGATATTACAGAATTATGCACAACTGAATAATTAAAACATATCCAAGAATGCTCAGCTCAGCTTACTCCAATTGTTTGTATCTTCCTTCTCCTGACTAGCTTCTCTGTTGTCTTTTGGATAACAAGAAAAATGTGCAAAGGCCAAATCATGAACTCAGTAATCCCCATATTTTAATTAACTAAATGCTAAGCAAAGCCCCACCAAGATACACACCACTGTGAAAATGTTTTACCTTCTGTCAGTTCCAAAATTAATATTTCTGTAATCCTTATAAACTGGTTTTCTATGGACTGTAAAGCACCCGGGTGAGGCTCATCTTGAAGCAGAGGAATTCTGTAGCTGTAATGTAATACTTTATTTTAATAGGGTACTTGGACATTTATTTCTAATTGGCCACACTGAAGATATGAAAACCAGATTCAAAGGTTACCCATCTCTAATGGGAGCTCAAGATATTTTCTTTTCATCCAACAGCATTCTCCTCATTGCAATCAACTGCAATCTGTGATGCTGCGTATTTGTGAAATTATTAAGAAAGAGGTTTCCAAACTATAGAAAACACCAGTTCTCTTCTATCAGTACCCAATAATCACAGAAACATACAGTGTACTAGTGCTGGTGAGATATCCCTGATGCACTCAATCTCAGAACCACAGAGTCCCCAATAAATATTCCTTTTTTTTTTTTTTTGGCATACTCATAGTTAAACCATGTAAAATACTTCTATAACAGCCTTGTAAGAGGATGGTAACCTGCTGTAATGGCATTATAGTACATTTTCTTCAATAAACATCCCCTTAGACTTTTCAGATTTTACATTTCTAGATTTGAACCTAATAGCAGGAAAACAATTGTGCTGAATCAGTAGCAAATATTTTTAACTTTGCCTTTATAAGTGATCTATATAGATGGCTAGAGATAGACAGACAGATTACAAGGACAGAAGGAACCACTATGATAACCTGGTCTAACCTGTGTCTATAACACAGGACAGAAAGAGAAGGAGCGAAATGTGCACACTACCAATGTATCTGTGTTTCTACTACTCTGATAAAAATTTTCAGTTAGAAGATTAGTTTAAAATAGCAGAGGTGTTCTCTCTGCAAAATTTTCTCCTTCTTGACTTTTTTGGTTTAGGGGGAAAAAAACCCAAGAGTTTCTTAACTAGTTGCTGTAGGGGAAAAGCCTGTTTAAGGATCAATGTTCTCTTTCTTTTTCTTCTGCCAAGTAATTCCCTCATCCTTGAATTGGGACATTGGACTTTCTTCCAGGTGGTTCAAATCAACACTAGGAAGGAATGCTGTGATTGGATATGTATGTATGGATTCCAGGCATGGAGCTGTGAGGAGGGATTTTAATCTTAGGTCTTGACTTAGCTTTTGAATCCCATTTCTCTTCAAGTTCCTCTTTATCTGCATCTTCACCCCAGCTTTCCTAGTTCTTTCAAGAGCATCTATCTTTGTTCTTCTTGCATCTTGATAAATACTCGTACCCACACCTGATCCAAACCCACTGAAGGCAATAGGAGTCTTTCCTTTGTGTTCATTGGGCTTTGGATCAGTGTAACAGGAGGCTACCAGCGTGTCCTGGTTTAAAACATTACCTAGACCTCAGTCTCATTGTTTCATAGAGTTTAAGGCTCAAAAGGACCAATAAATGATCTAGTCTGACCTCCTATATACCACAGGCCATTAAATTTCACCCAGCTACCACTCTGCTGAGCCAAAAGACTTTCGGTAGACCAAATGATTTCAGTTCTCAAGAGAGTAAAGTATGAGATGCAAGATGAGATGAGAAACCAGAAGAAGTCTCTGCAATGGCAAGGTATTGTTTAAGTGAGGAATGCTCAATGACCCCAAGTTCCCAGACAATCTGACCTGGGGGAAATTCCTTTCCCACCCTAAATCTGGCATTTTCGTGCCATTATAAATCAGGGGAGACAGGGCTTACCTATTGGTGTGAGGTAGATGTGCAGAACTTCCAACAAGGCAACTGTACTCATCCTACACTTGCAGTCCTCACCCTCATGGGGAAGCACAAGCAGAGTTGCTCATGTGCAAAGGAGTAGCCCAGATCTAGCAGCTTCCTGGCTATGAAGTTGCTTTTAAGTCAAGTTTTTTGCAATTTCATAGTGCACCAAAAATACTTAGGCACAGTCATTATTTTGTTATTTGCCAGTCTATGAAGGCCAGGCAAAGTTCATCTGCATTTCATGAGATAAAACTCTCTTTTTCTCTCTGTTGGTTGTTTTGCAGAAATATTCTATAGCGAAACAAATGTTACTTTAGCATATAATTAAAGATTAATTATTCTAAAGGAAGGGTGGTTTTGTGTCTATCTATTTTAGGATTTTATCGTGTCAGCCATCACCACAACATCTGAAATATTGTGTAAAATCAACAGCAATGCTGAAGTACCTTATGGACTTCAGGGAATCTCTGGCATTTCTTTCTTCTCAGGGTACAAAACTCCATGTGGTGGTAAGATTTTTGTTAAATTAAGGTTGATTTGTTTCAGGGTTGTTTTTTTCCTTGGTTTGGCTCACTGGTTGGTGGGGTTTTGTTTTGTTTTGTTTTGTTTTGTTTTAAGTACAGGGGCAAAGGATAATACTAAGGCTTTGGACTGCAGGAGTTTTGAGTTCAATTTCCAGCACTATCACAGACTCACTCTGTGACCTTGGTGAGTCACTTAATTTCTGTGCCACAGTTCCTCAATAGGGATGATCATAATTTCATTTCTCTCTCTTTTCTGGTTAGTTTGTAAGCTCTTTGGGACAGAAACTGTCTCTTATCACGTGTTTGTACAACACCTTGCACCTTGATAGCAATTAGTGCCCCTGTGTGTTACTATCATAATACATATTATATACAAGTACAAAAATCAAATTATCTTTGGGCACAAAGAATGGATTCATAGATTTGAAGGTAGTACCATGAGTTTTGATGTTCTCTTGTATTAGAAGGATTTTAACAAGGGCAAGGGAGATGTTTCTGTCTGGAATTCTTTTCCAGCAAGAGCTGGAAGTGATGTAGCATTAACCTACATAAATATACAGCCTACTAGTTGTTCAGTAGGCAATGGTTCCCATTAGATATGGGAAAGTACATCCTGTAAATTTCACTGAGACATAGAAAACTCTCCGTTGTGATATGCTATCTCTTCACTCTAATGAAAAGAGGAATGTGCAAAACATAAAGAGGAGAGAGTTGTGATGTTCATGTAATACACAGAGAAGTTATTAAAAAATAGAAAGTACTCTTGCTGGAAGGTGGCAATTTAACAGTGCTTTATGTCTTATAATTTAGAAAGATTAACACGCAAGAAGTCCAAAACAGAGAGGGACAAAGCAGACTGCTCCCAAAAGCAGTGAGGCACAACTCACCCCACCTTACTCTAAGAGGACTGTCTGCCGACTGCCTGCTCCTAGGCCCAGAGCACATGCTCCCCTACAGAGCTCCCTAGCCTGGAACCAGGACCAGGAAAACACCAGAAAATAAAAAATGATAGATCGCAACTTTCTCAGTTTTCAGCACGACACAGAAACATATAACTGTTCTATGCCCCAAATGCCTAATAACTTTGGTATATAACCACGGTGTGGTTTATGATGGTGCATCTAAGTGGAGAGAACTCTGCAGCAAATTCAGCTGAGTTAAATAAGATAGAAATCTCTTATAATTCACACCCGCCCCCGACCCTCAGAATCTTTCCATCTAAGCCATGGTTTATGATACTTGAAGTTTTAATTGGCAGATTACCATGCACTAGAGTAATTTCCCAGTTCCTTATCCACGTCATTTCACGGTGCCAATTTTCCTTGCAAGGGGGTTTCATTGTATTCGCTATTCATTGTATTATGATTTCTACTGGGTAGAGAGGCAAAGTGCTTCATGGCTTGGAAACTAGATGGGTCTTCGGAGACCAGAGTTCTGTTCTTGGATCTACCACAAGACTTTCTCTGTGATTTTGTGCAAGTCATTTCACCCTACTTCACCTCTTCCATTTATCTGTTTTATCCATTTAGAACATAAGCTCTTTGCCACAGGTCTCATTAAGTGAGATTACAACACGATCTCTTATTATATACAGTGCCTAACACAATGCTTTCCTGATCTCATTTGAGGTCTCTAGGTGGTTACTGCAATACAAATAACAATAACTGCAAGAACACAAACCTGTCATGCATTTGTAGCCCCAACAGTGGCCAACGCCTATGAGATATTAAATTGCATGTGCAGGTATGGAGAAGACAGGAAAGAGGGTTTGACAGGATGGACTAGATCCGGAGACACCCTGCTGGAACCTCGTGGCTCTGCCTCACCCCAATCCAGAAAAGAGCAGAGGAGAAGTCCTCCCAGCAGCCTAGAGTGGCTGCAGGGGAAGCAGCCAATCAGAGGGGCTGCTGAATCAGAGGCCAAAGAGCCTTCTAAAAAGGAGCAGCAGAGGCAGACCAATCAGTTGCTGCCTGGATCTGGAAGAGAGAGGACTGGGTTCCTTTCGGTCTGGAAGAGAAGCAGGACCACGGACAGCTCAGTGCAGGCAGGACTGAGCCCAGGGAGGGCTGCCGAAGACTGCTGGAGCTAAGGAGGAGAGCCTGGTTGGCTGCTGGCAATGAACAAGGACTGAGACCAGAATTTAGCCAGCCCAAGAAAAGGTACTACAATGGGTCCGATTGGATTATTACAGATGGCAGTGTCTCCTAGGAGGAAGCCTTGGCAGAAGGTAAAGACTGTACTCCCTGGAAAGGGTTTGTTTGTTTGGTTCACCTACAGACAGCATGTGTGACTCGGCCAGAGAGCTGAGTCACTGAAGACTGCCAAAGAAACCATTGACCAGGGGGTCGCGCTTGAGAAGTGGGTGCCATCCTGTCCCAAACAGAGAAAGAGCAGGCTCACACCTGACCAGAAGGGTGCACTCATGAGAGGCGGGTGCCGACCCTATTACAGGGTCATAAATCAACTGTGGAATCCTATTCCCAGAGCTGTGCTGACCTCATGGGTGATTAGGATGCTTAAGGAAGAATACAAAAGAGGCATATGTTAGCACGTGCTCTGTATTGGCCTGATCCAAAGTCCATTGGAATCCATGGAAAGGCTCCCACAGACTATACTGGGCTTTGGACTGAGCCCAGCAAAAAGTGGTCCTCAGACAGCAGGAGATGGATTAAATCATCAGGCGACTCACTATGTAGGGCTGCCTCACATGATGGAGCCAAAACAAAAGCCACCCAGTAATGCTGTCTACAGTAGCTACAATGGGCTGAATTGAGGCTAGTCTTGGTGCAGGAAAATGTTTGCCTCCCTTGCATGTCACTCTGGCATTTGATGGACACAGTAACCATTCTCCTTCTGCTCCTTCAGGGACACCTGTCATCCTATGGTGCATATGGCCCTGTACCCTATGCCAAACCGGCTAGCAGAACTGGCTGGGGTAGAAGGCTAAATTACCCACCAGGACAAGCCTGTGCAGTCCCTCTTTGTATCGACCCCTTCAACAGGAACGGGGCCTCCCTGAGGCAATGGCCTTTCTCAAGCCTCAACCCACCTTCCCCCAGCCAGGCAGTGGCCTAGTTTGGACCTTAACTTGCCTTTTATCTGGAATTTATGTTAACATTTCAGCTGGTCAAAACATTTCCAAGGAAACATTTTTTCATTGGAAAATGCTGACTCATCAAAATCAAAACTTTCTACTCAAAAGGCTTCAAGGAAGGAAGTTCAGAGGGTCATATATGGAGAGCTATAATTTAATAGTACAGTGTTTCTGAGTCTCATAGTATTTGATGTTTTTAATCAAGCCGCAGTCTCGGAGTCATGTGATCATGTCAGAATCCCAGCTTTCATTTAAAAGAAAAAGAAAAGTAAGTTTCTAGCTGTCATGACTGCAGAAAAAAACATGACTCTTAAAAAAACCAGAAAGTAAATAAAAAGATGTCCACATTTTAAAATCTCACTATATTCAGGTCAATCTCATAATTTTTGGAGGCCTGATTCATGATTTTTGTAGGCTTGAGGTTGGCAATATTTTTACTAGACAAAAAAATTCATAGATAGGATAAATTTTAGCAGCTTGTCTTTGTCGCATCCAGTTAGCCACCAGGTGGAGCTGGGGTTATACTTTATAGAATGAGGAATGGAAATAGTCTCTGGAAATGTCTTCAGTGTGCAGTGTAGAGTTGTGTATATATAACCATACACAAACATTACATACAATATAAATATTGAGTAGGACATTTTTAAAAATGCTCAAGAGATTTAGGAAGACAGATCCTGACTTGTGCTTCTAAAACCTTAAGGAACTTTAAAAAATCTTCCTGATATATTATGATGAGCAGCTAAAGTTGCACTAAAAGGTGCCGTTAAAGTGTGGACATATCCTATTGATCTGAGAAAACAAAGCATTTCCTTCCTAATCTCTCACCGCTTTCGAAAGAGACCCGGGCTGAATTTTTGTGAAAGCATTAAGTGATTCAAAAAAGGTTAAAAGTCAGGATCATTTAAACAGTTAAAACACTTCACTGGCTTCAGATTGCTGATTTGGGTCCCTCTAGCTTCAAACTGTTGACACTTAGACATTTCAAACTTGTCACATTTATAGATATTACTAATGTCTCCAGTAAAGTGCATATGCTGAATTCAATATTTATACAATAAAGTATTCATTTATATCATAGCATCCTCCTTTTAGTTTACAACAAGGCATGTTACAATGGACACATTATTAGTAGTAGTAATATTTCAGTATCACCTGGAGACCTTAACTGAAATGGGAGCTCCATTGTACAAGTGTCCTAAGCAGAGCTGGCTGAAAGATAACAATTCCATTTCATGAAGGATTTTGTTTCAAATTGCAACGAATCCTGAAATTTTCAAAATTCTCTGGGAAGGAAAATTCCAAAAAGAAAAATTCATTTTGGATCAATCCCATTGTTTCATTCTGAAAAAACACATTTTTGGTTTTGTTTTTTTTTAGATTTAGACTCCTTTTATTTTATTTAATATTATAGATAATATCATACAAAATTAAGCAAATCTAAGGGACCAAAGTGGCTACAACAAAACACGGCATACAACAATTCTAAACAAACGGTTGTTTCATATAAGAAAAAATCAAAATGTTTCCTTCCAAAAATGTTGATATGGGATGTTTCGACAGCGTTGGAACTGTACAGATATTTCAGGACCACCCTGCAGACCTACAGGTTACCTTACAAACCTAGCAAAGCAGACCACCACTGCTTGCTGGAGAAGACTAAAATGCCTGCTGACTCTGAGTTGAAATCCAAGGAAAAGATTTATTTCAGCATAATTGGAGAATTCCACACCCCAGTGATGTAACAGGACAATGAGCTAGCTGCATATACACAGACAAAGGCAAAGGCTTAAGTCTCAGTACACTCTTTTTATACCCAAGACAACATCCTACTTTTATCCACATCACCTCTTCTGATTCTTTATATAATAATAATTAATAATATTCAAGATTATATGTCAAATTCTGCATTACACACTAGATTATATAACACATTTATCTACTTATTAACAATAACAAAGCTACTAATCTTACTAGACATGAATTTCCCTTGTTTTCCCTGATTGTGTTTGACAGCTCACAATGACTTTTTAATTCTCCTATACCCAACTCAGGGACATTCCTAAAACCAAACAGCAGGATATTTAGTAAGCCAAGGCAATTTTCATTGCAATCCTTCCCAAAAGATTTATTCAAACATTTTAGTGACCACACTAAATTAGGCCAATATTTATATTGTTTATATATTACTTTTGCATTTACTTATACATTACTAGCCAATATATGATCCATTAAACATACTTAGGCTCTTACCTTCTCACATGAGGTAAATTCAGCTTATCACTGTTTCATTTCCTCACAGGAACGTCTTTTAGTTTTTCTCCTAAGCAAAATTTAGGCAAAATCAACATGATTTTGAGAAGTGTTTCAGTTCCAGAGGAACTGCATTTGCTGATAGAAAATGGTTGTCAACATTTTTCCAACCAGCTCTAGTCTTGAACTCCAGTCCAGTACTCTCTCTCTCCATTCGACTACCCTCACGGGACAATGAGTGCATTTTCACGGTAGCTGAAGGAGGTATTTTAATGCAGCAAGGCCCTTCTTTGAATGAGTTTAACCTCTCAGAATTTACAGCTCCTGGAAAAGGTATAAAAACAAGACCCACCTGTGGTCTAGATCCCTGCATCAGCAAGGCAGACAGCTCCAAGGGATGCCCTGGCATCCTGGCCAGAATCCATACCAACCCTTTTGTCCCACTCAATCAGTCACTCGCATTCACCCTGCCCCCCTTTCAAATAACTTCCGTTCAATAATCCAAACGTAAGGCAGGCCAAGCATTAAGGTTCTGTCATCAACAAGGCGCAAGCTGTCCAGCTGGGGACAGGTCGCCTGTGAAATCTCTCTCTCCTTCAGTCTGCTCTATGTTCTCATTAGCCTCAAATACTAGTATGCAATGTTGCTTCTGACTTGGAGCATCCTTTCTCTGCAGTAAGATGCCAAGTGCAATTTGTGGTTGAAGTCATTTTCTGCATAGCACTAAATCATGGCTGCAAATAAAGGCAATGTGGAGGATACATCCTTTATTTATTTTTATTTTTTTAGAAAGTAGCAGTGGAGTAGGCCTCACGTGTCTCCAGGAAGAGTTTATCCTTCTGCTTTCTCTCAGTGAAGGAGCCTGACCTGATCCCAGCCACTGCTGGGATACCCAGCACGGGCTATTCTTGCAGCTTGCTGGGGGTAGGAGGTTCTCCATTTTTTGCATCAGCATCTGGCTAGCAGATGTTATGGAGATGCTAGAAAGAATAAGCAGCTATTTTGGTCTAATTTGCCCTCTCTAGAGCCTCCACTGTTGTGAAGAAGGGAGAGAGGAATAAAGTCCTTGCTACTTTACTCCTTCCTGTTGCAAGCTTTGGGATACTTCCGTGGGGAGACAGAGGTCTCTGTTACCCTACGCATCTTCTGCTTGCTCCAAGATTGGGAGGGTCTCCACTACTTTACTCTTCTCCTAGCTTCTGTTTTGATTAGGTCCTTCTTGCCTAGTGCTTACCTGTGCTGTAGTGGGCTTTTTAAAGGTGGATAAGAGAGTTAGGGACCCAGCTTCCACAGAGTGGCAGTTCGGTGCCTAATTCCTTTAGGCTCTTTTGAAAATCCCAGCCCTAGTGAATGTATGAGAAGACTAAGGACTGGTTCACACTGACCGTGCGATTCGGCGGCTGTCGATGGAAGTTACGCAAACTACTCAGAGTAGTTTGTGTAACTGACGTCGACTGCTCAGCTTCCCTTCTGCGCGCTGTTCACACTGTGCTGAGCCGACGAGAACAGCGTTCCCATCGACTCGGCGCTATGCTACTTGAGGGGGTGGACTTACTCAGTCGACTTCCTGATTGATTGAGCGGGTCTCACTGACTGCTCAATCGATCCTGAAAGATCGATCTGGCGGCGGCGATTTTGCCGCTGTCAGTGTAAACGTAGCCTAAGATTCAGGACTCTTGGGTTCTATTCCCCATTCTGCCCCTGACTTGTGCAAGTCACTTAGGGATTATTTTCAGAAGATTCAGCCTTGAACTAAGGCCTAGTTTATGTACAAATGTTTTGCAGGTATAGCTATACTGGCAGAAGCCACTAACATAGACACAGCATATGCCAGCAAAAGGAGTTTTTCTACCAGTATAGAAATACCATCTCCCTGAACAACATTAGCTATGTGAACAGAAACACTCTTCTGTCTGCATAGCTGTGACTACACAGGGGATTTTGCTGGCATAGCTATGTTGGCTAGGAGGGAAAGTTTTTTCACACAGCCCCACCCACACTTTTGGAATGTAGACCTGGCCTAACTCTGCTGCCATTGCAGTTAATGGGAGTTTTACCACTGTCCAATTAGGCCAATTGCTGAGTGCTTTAAAAAAGCCTACCCCTAATCTCTCCATGCCTCACTTTCTACATCTGTAACATAGTCCTTGGATGGAAGGTACTATATAGATCTTACAATGTGAAAACAGTTTAGATGTGATACAGCCACTGGGCTCGTGAAAAAAGTCTTTTGAGTCTGAATATGATTTTTTAAAAGATAATTTCAAGGGTTGGAAACCTCTTTTGATCACATTGCAGCTCTCAGGAGCCCCTTCCAAAGTATCAGATATAAACTCATCACTCTTCTTGCTGAAGAACTGAGCCATAAATCTTTGGGTTTGAGAATTAGACACTTAGCATGCAAAGTCATTAATTTTCACAACTGCTTTAATGTAAAGTATCACCAACATAACAAACCTAATTACTCCACAATAAACCTGGATATGGTTGGTGCACATTCCTCTCACATAAATAGGAAGAAACCGTATATAAAAATCCGGGTACCTGTATGGCTAATCCACTGCATTCCAAATCATGAGTCAAATGAGATTTAAAAAACAAACAAACTTGTGGTGGTTTTAATTTGTTTTCTGAGCCTTTAGGGTTCACATTTTGAAGCTGTTCTCCATAATGAAGAGGATAGAAACTTTAAAAAAAATAATAATAATTGAGATTCTCAGTTCATCACTTGACTCCAGTAACTGGGGCTTTAAGAAAAACACCAAATATCACATGAGATGTGACAAAATCACAAGAGTTGGCAGCACTGGTACTACATACAAAAGAGCAGGGGAAACTAAGTGCCTGATTCTATCATCATAGCTCATCCCAAACGTCCCCTGAAGACAGTGAAAGAACTAAGGACTTGGTTCGTGATTGCTTTGCTCTAGTTTCAAGCCAGTATCACTCTGTTGATTTGGTGCTGGATCAGGCCCTGGGTGCATAAGAAGTGCAGAGTCAGACCTTTAAGCTAGGAATTGCTATGGGAGTTGGGCACTTAACTCACTTAAGCCCTTCTGAAAGTCCCCAGCCTTCATTTTCAGACATTAGCTGACCCAAAGCAAAGTCCTTCTGAGGTAAAGCTGCTGTGATGCTCTTAAACTGTCTCCACAGTGTAAATGGAGCATGGCACAAATTCTAATGCCCTGAAGAGGTCTGAGATCACCGGCATCAAATTCTATCTTTGAGCTGTTTACTAGGTAACCAACACAGTCCAGAATGGTCTACAAACAGTAGAGATAACCAAACCTTCATTCCTTGCAGCCCTCCAATTAAAACAAAACAAAACTTGTGAACTGTTAAAAACTTTAAAAAGTAACTGTACCAATCCAGTGAAATAGTATTGTGTGAGCTAACTAGGAAATACAGATGGGCTGAATAATGTTACTATCCATAAAGGTTCAAGGGCAACACAGGGGAATGTAGAATAGCATAACACAATGCGATTCATTTTTATATTGCCTCTTTCACGCAAAAGTGTCAAGAAATCTCCAAGCCAATCAGAATCCATGCAGACAAATCCAGATTATATAGACTGCAATAAATACTGGGAGCAAGGTGGCTAGTTTCTGATTTCAGTTACAGCAATTAAATCCAGATTAACTCCACTGCCTTTATTAGAATTGCTCTGGATTCATACCAGTGTAATTGTGATCAGAAGCTGGCCCATAGACCTTTTACGTACGGTGGGGGAAAAGGGTAGAAATGCCTAGTAATGAGACAACTTGAATATTGAGGGAGTACAAGCTTATGATTTGATTAGGTAACATCTCAGGAATCATGGGCTAAGAAGAAAAGTGTTTGGGGGTAGAGCTGGGTAAATAATGGATTTTTCAGTTTGTTAGAAATTCCAAAAATTCAGAAATAAAATTTGTCTCAGGTTGAACCAAAAGCTAAATGTTTCAAAATGTTCAGTTAATTTAAAAGGTGACAAAAAAAATTAATTTGGGGGTCAAAGAAAATGGCCTGTTTCGACAAAATCAAAATGTTTTGGTTTGAGTTTGATCATTTTTAAATGGTGTTGAATTTTTAAAATAAAAATAAAAGAATTTTCAAAATGAGAAGTTGTTTCAAACAAAAAAAAAAAAAAAAAAAAAGCAAAAGGTTGACTTTTTTCGATTTTTTTTCCTAGGACATTTTATTCCCCCACCCCTCAACTGGAACAAATCTGAACCAAACACAAATTTGTGAAATGTTTCAGTGTCACCGAATTTGCATTTTTTACCCCCCGAAAATAAAAATTGTATACAAAAAATTTTACCTAGCTCTAGGCTTATGGATCTTTGAAAAGAAACACCATCTATACTCCAAGCAGAAAACTAGCTTTGACGCAGTGATAAGTATTAGACGTCAAGTATTGAAATGTCAGGAAATGAAGAGTAAATTGAAACATTAATTTTGCCTTCTTAAGTTTATCCCTTAAATGATGGTGGACTGGCGCCTCAGCTAGTGTGAATTGATTTTGTTTCTTTGACTTCACTGGAGTTATGACAATTTATATTAGTTGGGGGACTGCTGTGAGATCCTTCATTCTATCATTAAAATTGTCAATCAATAAAATATATAATATAAATCAAACTGGAATCTTTATACAACCGTACGTATAATACATTCTAGTACAGTAGTACAGTTTATATTCTGGCTGGGCTTGAATTTTATGGCTAAGTGAGATATGTCAAAAGAAAAAAAACCAAAATTTGAAGAAAACTAGTGCAATCATTTAAAATGCACGAACACATTCTGTGAGAGACTGAGCACAAGTAGAAATGTTGCCATTTGCTTTGCAGGCCTGTGAAGCATAAACATTTGTTCTTTTGTTGTCTGTTATTGTTACAAATGACAGATTGTAGGACTTCTCAAAGAAATGAATGGGAGTTTTGTGATTTTCTTCAGTGGAAGCACGATTAAGCCAGACGTGCCAAGAAGTGCACTGTAGGTGTATTTCTGTAGTCCTCAGTGGGGCTAATGGTAGTTGTTTCACACCTAACAATTTTATTATTGGTGTTTGATTCGCAAAGGTATTGATGGAAATTAGGTTGGTAGATTTGACAGGCTCTTTCTGAGAGGCAATGGGGGTAATAGCAGATACTTGATTGTGACACATAGAAGTATGAATACTATTATTATGTCTGCTCATAATGACTATGTGCCCGCTCTCAATTGCTTTTGTATAATGGGTAGGGTGGTGATGCTTTAATTTTTTCTAGAAAAACTTGGATTGCGTAGGGCACAGGATAATTAACATCTGTTGGTAGAAGAAGTTAGGCTTGAATGGCTGGCTTCTAGCCCTGTTCACTTTCCTTTAGGCCAAAGGAGAAGTGGAGGAAAATCCATTTTGGATGTGTCCCATCCATCCAGAAAGGCCATTCTGGTCTGTGTCACTGCTTCAGGAAGCTGGCGAGCATACTTAGTGCAGAGGACACGTTCAGAGATTTTAACAGCAAGACTCTCACAAATTCAATGGTGGCAGTGCAAATGGTGATTTTTTGTAGCTTATGACTTGGCCAAATCTGAATGAATTTTCACTGGTATAGCAAGAGACATATCTCTGATCCCAGGATTATGCCCCAGCTTGATTTCAAGTTCTTGTTACAAAGCAGGGAACCATTGAATCTCTTTGAAAAAAGAAGTGTCAGAAAATAATGGGTTAACATGGACAAAACTATTTTTCCCTAGCCTCATTCTCAGAAATGACAGAACCATTTTTGCTGAATTTTTTTAAATCAAATGGAGGCAGAGATCAACCAAGGAAGTTTTTAGTTTAAATGTTTAAAGTTTATCAACATTATAAGCGACTGAATTTAGGAGATTATAATGGGAAGTGATAGATAATTAGACTGGTCACTACCATTGATTAACAGAAAATACTGCATTTTCCTGAGTCTATGAAGACCTGCATTTCTTTATGTGTGTATATGCATACTGACAAAATAGACTACCTATCCTTTTCTTTCCAAGGATTTCATTACTTTATGTAGAGTCTTGTGCATCTAGAATCTGCAGTCACGGTGCCAGAGAAATTATCTATGAATAATACATCACCACATCACATAAACCTAGGCAATGATTTCTTGAGAGAATGAGGGAATGAAAGATGGCAGTACTTACCAGCTGTTTAGGTCAGACAGTACATTGATAACTAATTTATTTTAATCTTTGTTAAATAAAATATACATTTCATTCATCTCTAGTGTCAGCCACCACACCAAAGCGGGAAAGTGAACTAAAGCCCCCAAATTTTATTAACAGTCTGCACCTCAACTCTGTTGCAGTACAATTAGGAAGGACAATTAAGCAAGTATTTGGTATGCTGTGTCACATTGCAGAAGCTACTGTCCTAAGTTCAGGTTTATCCACATAAAATCTGGGGAGGTGTCGGTATTGCAACAGCCATTGCTCTGTCCTCTAGTGAACAGACACAAGAGAACAGGCCTAATTAGTGGAGTCCTTCCCCACCGTTCAGTGACTGAACACTCCACCAATGTATTTTCGAACAGGTGGGACTGATAGAGGGAACAAAGCAATAGGTTTATTAGACTCCCTTGAATCACACAGGCTCAAATCTTGTCAGCAATGAATGAGAACTTTATCCTTCTGCAGTAAACATAGGGTATAATAAGCATTATTTATTAAGCTTATTCTGTGGTAAGAGCTTTATAAAATTGAGATGCTGTCTGTCCTCTATAGACTTCAAAAAGCTCACAGCATCCTTTCTGTCCACTATCATTTACACGTCAAGATGGCTACCTTTCAGAGGTGTGGGGGAATTTGGGAGTGTGTCGTGTGGTCTCTCTCTCTCTCTCCCATCCCCAAGATTTTCAAAAGCGGTTAATCTTTTTTCCTAGTAGAGACCCTGTAAAGTGGTCCAATCTTCAGAAAGTGCTCAGCACCCATCCTTTGAAAATTAGGCCCCTATAAGATGCCTCATTTTAGGTCCCCCCCAAAAACAAGGAGCCCAGACTAATCAGTTACTTATGAAAATTTGCCCATTTTTTAAATACTGACTGTAAGTTCAACTTCCAGACAGATTTACTGTGAGGAAATGTAGTTTATTTTCCAAATGCAAAATAAAACAGTATTTTTTTTTTCAAAAATAAGAATGCTGTGAACTGAGAACTCCACCAAATTACTCTGGCTTTTAAAAGAACCTGTTTTACGTTAATCATAATTTCACGATGTGAACAATGCTACTGGAAAACAATTGCTTTTTTATGTACTCTGCTTGTTTCTAATTATTTAGTTAGGCTCATTAAAAATAAATCATTGCTTAAAACTTGACAGCCCTTTGGGTCCACTGGGGCTTGAAGCTGTGGTTCTAACCAAGCTTCAAAACTAATTATTATTTATTATTTTTATTGCCATAGCCCCTAGAAGCCTTAGCCACAGACCAGAACCCCATTGTGCTAAGCAATGTACAAAGACAGGACAAAAAGAGACAATCCTTGCCCGGAAGAGTTTACAATTTAAAATCTAGCATTATCAGACAGGGGGCCAGTTAGGTGACTAAATACCAAAATCTGGCCCTGGGTATTTACCCCAAAAGTTAACACTGTACTCTATTCTCTTACACAAGACTAGAGATGTTTTGTTATAAAATACGTTTTAATGTAGGGAAAGCTGCCTTATGTTATAAATTCATAGATTCAAAAGCCAGAAGGGACCTTTGTGATCATCTAGTCTAACCTCCTGTATAAACACAGGTCATAAAACTTCTTCATAATGATTCCTAGAGCAGATCTTTTAGCAAAACATGCAATTTTGATTTAAAAATTGCCAGCAATGGAGAATCCACTGTGACTGTTGGTAAATTGTTTCAGTGGTTAATTACAGTCTGATTCTGTCTAGCTTCAACTTCCAGCCATTGGCTCCTGTTATACCCTTCTCTGATAGATTGAAGTGCTCATTATTAAATATTTGTTCCCCACACAGACACTTATAGACTGTGATCAAGTCACTCTTAACCGTTTCTTTATTAAAATAAACAGATTGAGCTCTTCCAGTCTATCAATGGCTTTGTATTACACATTTCTGCCTAATGCACTTCACATAGTGGGTAGAGCTGGTGGGAAAGTTTCAGCTAAAAAGTTAGTTTGATGAAAAATGGCATTTCAAATAATGTGAAATGTTTTGTATGGTTCAAAATTTTCTGATTCTTTGGCAAACTGTTTCAAAATAAAACATTTCGGTTCTATTTTACTCAATTCAAATCAGGTTTTTGTTTTTTTTCACTATTTGGTTTTGGGGTTTTTTTTCCCTTTGCCTCATTTTATTTCCCCACTGGGAAAGAGGGAGAGAGAAGGGAGAGAAAATACGAAGAAGAAAAAAACCCTGAAAACCAAAGAAACGTTCATTTCAACTTCCTTCAATTAGACTCTAAAAGAAAATATGGCATTTCAAATTGACTCCAAATTTAAAATTTTCATTTCAAATTGTTTCCTCAACAAAATGGGAAAATACATGGAAAAATTCAAATTAATCCCCAATTTTTCATATGATTTGAATTTTTTCACAGAAAAGAATGCCCATTTTTCAGCCAGCCCTCCCAAAAGCTTTGTTTCCCTTTTAACAGCTGAACAAGCCAATGAAATAAAAATAACTGTCCTGTAACTTATTTGCTCAGCAGTCTATATCCTACATCAGAAAGGGGAAGCTTTCAGTCACACATGCACTCTATTCTGAGCTAAGTCAGCCCTCACTTGGCCTTGAAGGTTAACAGTAGGCACACCCAAGTCCCAGAGTCCCTTTGGATCATGATACCCAGGCCTGACACTGACTACTTACAGAAGTTCTAAAGTCTCTGCACCCAAAGCTGCAGTGTACCCGCAATTTACCAGCTTAACTTTTAACTATGCAGCTCGCGTAAACCACCCAGCACTTGTAAGCCCATGTCATGAAACAAAAGCAGGTTTATTTAAGGAATAGAGATTGAACGTGAAACAAGAGAGTGGTGGAAGTAAGCGATTATAATGCAAAACAAAATATTAGCACATACATCCGGATCTACACTTATGAATAGTTACCTTTCCGGTCAAATAAAATAGGTTTTCCCCTAAAGTTCAGCCCACTGCTGAGTTGGCTGGTTCTTCAAAAACCAGGATCCAAACGTTGATAAAAGCAGCATCCTCCACTAGGGTTCTCCTCAGTGAATGGACACAGGGTGTTCTTCCCCTCACTTTATTATACTGAAAACAATCTTTTGTTTCTATTCCCTGATAGGGCAAACCCTGTCTTGGTGTAAGGTTTCTCTTTTTACTTGTAAATGATTTTGACTGTTTGTCATTGCCTCTGATGGTTTCCCATTCAGTGTCTAAACTTTGCATTACAACACTGGCCAAACAGGGCAGGGTGACAGCATCCCCTTGCCCGAATGGGCCATTACCAAGACATCCTGGTGAGTCCAGGGCTTTTACTCCATGTCCCTAAAGCAGAAGCTCCAAAACTGTGGGTTATGACCCAAATGGGATTTCACCATAAGCAGATAGGGTCATGGCAATCCCTAGTGCAGATGAAGTTATTTTGCTCTGTGCAGAGTGATATATAAATGGTGCACGTGAGGTCACAATGCATGAAGGATGCCATTTTGCTCTAAAAAATGGCCTCCTCCATGCTGTCTCAGGGCCTGGGAGGAAATAGTTCATTAAAATGGGGTCATGCCAGCAAAATGTTTGGGAACCACTTCCCTAAAGCATTCTTTCGATACAGATATATCATTGCCTTAGTACTACCCACATATACATTGCGCACTGGTTATGAACCTTGACAAATTGGAGCTTTCTATAGATACCTTATATGTTACTTTTTTGGGATAAATATCCTCCAAAACATGTGTTTGATACAACGAGTTCATCAGGTCGGGGATGAGAATTGTTTGCAAAGAGCAGGGAATCCTCTGCTAAAGGGTCTTTGTTTCACAGGACTGTTAGATCATCCAGTCAGATCTTCCGAAGAGTGCAGGCCATAGAGTTTCACCCAGCTACTTCTGTACTGAGCCGAATAATCTGTTTTACTAAATCTAGAACTTTCTCTTGCTGTTTTTCTGTAACCTCATTAGGGCCCCATATTGGCACAGGGGTCTGTCCTTAGGGCTCCCTTGTAGGAGTGGGGTCTAAATGTTGCTAACAAAGGACTAGATTCTGATCCACACTCAAGATTACACACTCGTGTGGAGGAATAAGGAGAATCAGCCTCCCTTTTACACTACTGCAAGTGCTACCCCTTGCAACTGGGTGGCCACTGGGCAGGTGGGTAATATGTGGGAGAAGAAGGGTGGGTGATGGGCAGAGCCTTGGTTCTAGTATTTCAATACTCTGGCCAGGCTAGGGAAGCAGGCATGAGAGGGAGGGCTTGGCTGTAATTGGATACTGATATAGCCCAGCAGCAAATTATTTCCCCAGAGCAAGGGGGAAGTAGGAAGGAAATTGTGCAGCTGAGGCACGTGTGCATGCCTGGAATTGGGCAGCTGAACATGAAGATGAGGTAAGTGTCTTCACAAGCGATGTGCTGTAAAAAAAAACAACAACACATTTATGGGCAACTGCATTAAGCTGAATGTGAAATTAATCCTCCAAGTAATGAACTCTGGAGTAGCTGTGAATTTACCATGAGCTAAATGATATATAAGGTTTCTTACATATGAGAGATGATTATTATCTTTCGTATGCAACTGTAAGAGACTTACAATCTATGGGCAAGGTAGTTACTAAACTCTGACTGCAAGAGAAAAACAACAGCAATTGCTTTTAACGTTTTATTCAGAAGAAATATTTTATTTTATGTGGAAAAAACTCATCCTGATCTGGGCCATTTCCATTTCACATTATTATTATTTATTGTTCGTATTACTATGTGCATGTAATCTCATTCCTTGTGTATGTAATATTCTCAACCACTATTTCTTAATGAACACACTTCAAATCTTAGGGACTGATTTTCCAACCTTTTCTCCTGGGTGTAATCTGTGTTTATGCAAGTAGTTAATGGCCCAATTTACCCAGAGTCTGATGCAAAGCTCACGGGAGACAGTGTGGCCCAGTAAGTAGCACACTGGACTAAGACTCAGGAGATCTAGGGTCTATTCCTGGTTCTGCCACTGGCCAGGTTGGTGTCAGTGCCTCAGTTTCTCCATTTGTAAAATGGGGATAATGATATTGACCTCCCTTTGAGATCTAATGATAAATGCAGAGAAGAGCTACCAGGCTGTCCATTCCCCTGATTATCCTCTCTCATGAAAGAAGACTAAAGGGTATGTCTACACAGCAAATAGACATCTGTGGCTGACCCATACCAGCCAACTCAGGCTGCGTGGCTGTTTCATTGCTGTGTAGACTGCCAGGAGCTCTGGGACCGTCCCACATTGCAAGGCCCTGGAGCTCAGGCTCCCTCCTGAGCCCTGATGTACAGAGTTGTGAAACAGGCATGCAACCTGAGGCCCACAAGCCAACGTTGGCAGGCGCAAGCCAGCCGCGGGTGTCTATTTGCTGTGTAGACATACCCATAAAGAGTTTGGTTTGTTTAGCCCCTCAAAATGAAGGCTGAGACAGGATCTAATTGCTCTCTATCAATACATCGGGGGGCAAATGCTGAGGAGGGAGAAGAGCTATGTAAGCTAAAGGACAATGTTTTCACAAGAGCAAAGGAGGACCAAGTGGCCATGGAAAAATGGAAGTTGAAAATTAGGAGGAGGAGGAGGAATCAGAGGAGGAAGGTTCTGGAACAGCCTCCCCATAGGAGCAGTGGAGACAAACAACCTAACTAGATTTTAGATGGAGCTTGATAAATTAATGAACAGGATTATGTGACCGCGTAGCCTGTGATAGCAGGAGCCTGGCCTTGATGCCCAGGCGGTCCCTTCCACTCCACTGTCTTACGTTCTGCTCAGAAGTGCTACGTAAGAGCAAAGTATTATTATTGTTATAAATCAGTGGAAGTATTGCCCTTCATTTCAACGGACTTCAGATCAGTCCCACAAACGGGAAGTATTATTTGTAGGAGTAACAGCTGCATGACTGGAGCCCATAATTCATAGTTAGAAGTGTTACACTTTGAAGGTAGTTAAAATAGATGGTTACCTGGGGTCAATTTTTCAAAAGTGGCCTAAGTAACTTAACCTAAATCCCATTTCCAGAAGTGATCTCCCTTTAAAATAAAAAAAAAAAAGGGGGGGACTTCAGCTTCTAAATCACTAAGGCCACTTTTGAAAATGTTATCCTTGGGCAATGCATCTGTGCAAAAGAGCCATGACTACCTAGATCTTGGACTACCTAGGCTCTGCTTACTTACTCCTTCAAGCAGCTGGGCAGGGAGGTTCAGAGAACAGGCCGATAGACCCATTCCTTCTACTCACAGATAAGCCAGCACAGAGGTAAGTGGAAGGAATTTAGTAGAGGTCAGTAAGAAATTACTGCTGTCAGACTCATCACTGGTGTAGGCGATCAGGAAATTTCTATCCTCCGAGCACAGTGGAAGCAGAGGTGGGGGGTATTGCGATTCTGAGGTGTGTATCTAAAGTATAATTCCTCTTGGGGTGGTGAAGTTTACACACCTTCCTTTGCCAAGCCTGTGTCTAAAGTTATAATGTAGCTCTTAATAAGTGCACTACAGGAAAAAGAGAGATGTGTCTCTACTAAAGTTGACTAAACCATGTTGGAGGATGGCTGGAGAAAATGCTAGTGTTATGCTACGGTTTTTCCTTTCCAAGTAGGAAGAGAGTACGTGTGAACATACACTTCATCCATTCCTGGACAGAACTGCAAAACTTTAATGGGAACAGGTGCAGATCCAGGGACAGGGCACATCTAGGTGACCCATGCTTAAATTTTAGAAAGACTTTAAATGTTCTTCTTGCCACGGTATTCCACAGCAGGCTGTTTTTAACTTAGCTGGTTATGATGTAACCTTAAAATAAGCATAACTGGTTTTCCTCAGCTCAGAAATCAAAATGTCGCCAAAAGTCTTTTGAAAATCTAGCCATTAATATTTTATACTAAGTTCCAATGTGGCCAGTGACATGAGGTAAGAACTGAAAACTAGAACACCTTTGTGTGTCTTACATCCTTGGAGTACAAAACAAAAATGTTTGTTATATTAAAATATTTCTACTATTTCAATTTATTATTTCAATTGCATAGGGCTTTTCATCCATAGACTTAAAAGTTCTTTACAAAAGAGACCATTACCATTATTCCAGTTTTACCAATGGGGAAACTGAGGGTACAGGGTAGGAAAGTGATTTGCCTGAGGGCACTCAACAAAACTGGAAGTGCTAGGAATTTAATCCTGGTCCTGTAAGTTACAGCCTAAGTCCTACCCACTGGGGGACACTGCCTCCCTTATTTAACATAAAAAAGTACTTTTATACTCCTCAACTCCTTCAGGGCTAACTGTGTGGGAATGCACTTGATGGAAATCCACAGCACTGATCAGAACATTCCTGAAGATTTTTGTTATGACACAGCTCCTCAGGAATATTGCTCCATGAAAAATCAATTCAAACACATTACGCAGAAGTGTGACATAGTCTGGCCTCTACAGGCTGTACTCAGTCCCCTCAGCTGTCATCTTCTAAATCAATTTCTCTCACTTGGTGCCAACACAGCATATTCGTTTTTAAGTTGCCTTCTCTCTGAATAAGCTGTGGCAAACTGCTGTTTGGCTCGTTACAAAAAAATCTTTAAAAAAGAGCAAAGTAGAGGGAAACACTGAATATCAAGGCTGGGTTTCTGACCACTATATTGCTTTAAAAGTTTCTTAGAACACCCAAAGGAAAGAATTCCTTGTTTAGCTGGTAATGATCGACTCCAGACATAAGGCACTGATAACATGACGTTGGCACCAACAACCTCACAGATTCCTTGCTAATCAACCTAGCACTAAGACCTTATCCACACACAAAAAGTTGTACTGCTTTAAATATACTGGTATAGACACCTCCACTAATGGGAATTCTGCGCCCAAAGGAAGAACAGTCCCACTCCACCCCTTCCACCCCTGGCACCACCCATTATACCTCTGGCCCCACCCCCTCCCCCATTTGGCCCATTCGCCACTGTTTACTTCCCCCCCAATTGCTCGGTCTCCCTCCTCTCTTCCACACTCCCCCTTCCCCCAGGTGGTGAGTGACAGCTGGAGGGGCTGAGCAGGAACACAGCTAAGGGTAGGCCAGGGAGGTGGGCTCGTGGGGAAGGATGCAGCAGCGAATGGGGTGGAGTAGGGGTGGACTGTGGGTGGACCCCACAGGCGGAAGAGGTGGGACAGGGAGTTAGCCTCCCAGAGGGGAAGCTTTCACCCTGCAGCCCATGGCCTGAACTCCCTTTAAAATCACCAGGCCCCCTGAAAATCACCAGGCCCCTGGGCAATTGCCCCTCTTTGCCCCCCATCTGCGGGCCTGAGTAGAGACCAGGCCTTAGAGGGGCTGTTTGGATTGGGAAGGATGCCTTTGGGAAGGTAAATGATCCACAGCCATGGGACTGGCTTGAAACTCAGTTTGGGGGATGTTTCTGTTTACTCCTTGATTAGATCTCTCTATTTGGCTTTTGCAAAAATAAATGGTGGGACATTCGATGGCCTGTGTTATGCGGGAGACCGGACTAGATGATCATGATAATCCTCCCTAGCCCTTGAATAGGATTTTTCAGTGGTAGATCTGATAGCTCTTTACAAAGGAGGTCAGTATCATTATCCCTATTTTAAAGATGGGGAAACTGAGGCACACCAAGGCAAAGTGACTTGTTCCTGGTCACCCAGAAGTCCAGTAGCAGAAATCAGAAATAGAACCAAGTCTCATTAGCCACAGTCCAGCGCACTACCCACTAAACCACAAATTGATAAATTAAACAGTAATCAGTCACCAGGACCAAAGGGTAATTAATCACTCAAAAGTTCTGAAGGAACTCATACATGAAATTGCAGCACTACTAACAGTGGTATGTCACCTATCACTGAAACAAGCTTCTGTACCAGATCACTGAATGTAACATCAATTTTTTAAAAGGGATCCAGTGGTGATCCTGGCAATTACAGGCTCATAAGCCTAACTACAGTACCAGGAAAATAGGTAGAAACTATATTAAGGAACGGAATTATCAGACACATAATGAACATGATTTGCTGGGTAAGAGTCAACCCAGATTTTGTAAAAGGAAGTCATGCCTCACCAATCTAGTAGAATTCTTTGAAGGTGTCAATAAGCATGTGGAAAAGGGTGATATAGCGCAATTGGATTTTCAGAAAGCCTTTGACAAGCTCCCTCACCAAAATCTCTTAAGGAAACTAAGAAGTCATGGGATAAGAGGGAGGGTAGTAGTCTAGGGAGACAATGTCAATCAAATATTGACCCCATTACCCCTGAGATTTAAGGATCCGCCCAATCTTCACCATAAGCCCCTTCTCCAGGATGTTACTTCTGCTGTCAACATGGACATGTTCAGAAGCAACAAGTGGCATGTTACCCCTCTAAGAACTCCTCCCACTGCACTCTAGAAATCAGAGTTGGTTTCAGTCCTGTACGACCTCATCAAGAATAGGTTTGACCAATTGAGGAATGATTAGGGGTTGGAAGAGAGTCATGTGACCCCCCTCTAAGAACTCCTCCCACAGCCCTATACCAATTGGGGTGGCTTTCACTCTGGTATGCCTACCTGGAAGGGAAATATGTACCGGTCACAATAAGTATAGCACGAGGGTCTAGGCCAGAACACTCTTTCTCTGGAGCTCAATGGTTGGCCGGATGGCAGTGCCACCCCAAGAAGCTTCATTACCGCATGGAAGAAGCCATCTTGTTTCAAGAGTGTGTTTCTCAGAAATCATGGAAACACTGAAGGGAAACTTCATCACCCCCATGAGAACTATGGAATTTGTCACCTGCAGAGAAAGCACCACATCAGAGACAGTTCTGAGGTGGAGGAGGTGGGAGCTACCAAGGGGATGCCTTTGGTCCAGCCATTGATGGATATGCCAGAACCTGACCCTGAGATCCAAGCACTCGTCAGGCAGACTGACAAGCATGATGGTTGCCCACTGTCCTCCCCTGTGGAGGAAGGTGACAGCGGTGCACCAGAGATGGATGAGGTGAATGGAGAAGACATTGCTTAGGTAAATAGATGAAAAAAGTATCAGTGCAGTAGGCTAGGAATGGATCCAGGGTTGTGTAAATCTAAAAACAGCAGGCCAACAGCTGCTTCGTTTCTGAAAATCTCTTGACAGCTTGACAACACCTTTCTAGAAGCCTTTTGAGAACCAACACATTGGTAGCCCGGTGGGGGTAAATCTGTCATGTCTCAGCTGTTTTTGCTCATATCTGAGAGACAGATCTCAAGAGAAGATCCTGCATAAGAACAAAAATGGAAGAACGAACCGGCTCAGACCGGCTGAATTGTGAAAGGACCCACCATTCATTTTCCAGAGGCAGCTGAAAAATGGTGTGTTTAAACAAGTTTTATTAATCACCTGGTTTAATTTGTCATTGTTAACATGTCCTCTCTGTACTTGGGTTAGTAAAAAAACGCTACAACTAACAGTCATGTCTACACAGGTGTCTCTGTTAAAGAAAATATATTACAGACCTCTGGAAGTTGAAAGTTTCGGAGAGGTGAAGTCTCTTTTTCAAGCTGTGAAAAGCACAGCAAAACTTCGAAAAGAAGATAGGAATCTGCTTGGCTTTCAGCCCAGGATGTTTGCGCTTTTCACAAACTAGCTTGAATATGGTTAAAAGAAAAAAAGATCATTGTTTGAGATGCAGATGCACAATGGCAGGCAGATTTGGGTGGACATGCTGCAGTTCTCCAAACACACTGGCGGTTTTAAGTACATCTTAACAGCAATACACATTCTATCTAAATATGCCTGGGCCTTAGGCTTAAAAGAGAAGATTGGCAGTGAAGTATCCAAGACCTTCAAAATTATTTTCAGTAAAGGGCATGTGTCTCAAAAATTACAAAGCATGTGGAGAAAATAATTTTTAAACAAACCTTTAAGCACATTTTTAAAGCTGCATGATGTCTGCCATTTTCTTACTAATAAGGGAGTCAAAGCTGGCATTGTGGAGTAGTTTATCAGAACTTTAAAATCTAAGATGTGGAGATAATGTACATCTCAGAACACCTTTCACTACATCAAAGTGTTACCTTAGTTTATAAAGAGGTACAACCAAAGCTTTCACAGAACTATATATACCAGACCCATTGATGTTAACCCCTCAGATTCTCTGAAGGTATGGAAAATGGTTTATGGAGACACTTTTAAAATAGAATGGGTCGTTGTCCCTTTTAGAAAAGGTGACCTCATGAGAGTATTGAAAACCAAAAGAGACTTTGAAGAAGGTTATGAATGAACATTTACCGATGAGATATTCATAGTGGATGAAGCCTTAACCAAGAGACAGAGATCTGTTTAAAAGATTACAGGATTAACTCCCTCCCGACAGCTTGTACCCATAAGTTTTTGCACTTGCTGACACAAACTCCATGATGTACCCACAATTTGGCCACTTCTGTCACATTGCCTGTTTATAAATCCCTGGTACGCCCACATCTTGGAATACTGTGTGCAGATCTGGCCACCCCATCTCAAAAAAGACATATGGAATTCAAAAAGGAACAGAAAAGGGGGAGGGGGGGGAAGGATTAGGGGTATAGAACGGTTTCCATATGAGGAGAGATTAAAATGACTGGGACTATTCAGTTTAGAACAGATGACTAACAGGGGATCTGAGCGAGGTCTATAAAACCATGACTGGTGTGGAGAAAGTAAATAAGGAAGTGTTATTTACTCCTTCTCAAAACACAAGAAGTAGGGGGTCACCAAATGAAATGAATAGGCAGCAGGTTTAAAACGAACAAAAGGAAGTATTTCTTCTCGCTACTCACAGTCAACCTATGGAACTCTTTGACAGAAGATGCTGTGAAGGACAGCTATAACAGGGTCCAAAAAAGAACTAGCTAAGTTCAATGGAGGATAGGTCCATCAATGGCTATTAGCCAGGATAGGCAGGGATTGCTGTTTGTCTGAGGCTGGGAATGGCCAATAGGAGGATCACTTGATGATTACCTGTTCTAGTCATTCCCTCTGAAGCACCTGGCATTGGCCACTGTGGGAAGACAGGCTATTGACCAGATGGACCATTGGTCTGACCCAGGATGGCCATCCCTCAGGCAGTTGGGCTTTATTTAAGAAATCTGCAGGCTTCCTATCTCTTTCTAACATCACCACCTATTCATGCTCCCAGAAGGTCCTGATTACATGCCCTCATCTTTTCATATAATCAGTCTTGAGCTGTGTCTTGTACTAAAGTAACCTAAAAGTCATTCCTGTCATAGGGTTCTGCACTTTTTCACATTAACAGGTGACACTGCCATGGAAAAAAACCCATTAAATCCAAAGACCGTACATTTCCTGTCAATGACAGAGTAACCATCTAGAAAGTAGGGTCCTACCTGTAACTCCCCATCCTGTAATGCATTATGTATCTGGATATTTTCTCTGTGTGCAGTATACAACAGCCGTTGAACAGCCAGGGTAGAATCTCTCTTTTTCTGTCTGTCTGATAGCTGTCTGGAGGGAGAAATGCTACGGCACTGGGCTGCAAAAACATAAATCTGAACATAGCCTTGCAGACGGATGCCAGCGTTATGTACTGGAAAGGATCAATAGACAATTTTACCTCTGTGAATTTCCCAGGACCTTTCTCTGCAATATCACGCATCTCTGTCATTTTCATAATCTCTTCTCTCTACAGGATACAGGCCCGTCTCAGAACCTGCTGACAATAATACGCAAGCTCTTGCTGCGAGTGAAATGTCTTATAATGGTTGTCCCGATACCAGTCTAGAAATTCTATTTTCTCCCCATGCAACATGCTGTAGATGCACCCGCGCTGCACTCCTGGGTAGGCCCCACATAATTTTTTTTTTTTTAAAAGTATTAGTGTGACACTGGTAGGCCAGATGCTAGCTCTTGCCAAGACTGCAGGCGTTAGCTAAGAACTAACAAACTCATAGCTGGAGATCACACCAGTTCAGCTGTATGTTTGTTTTGCTCAAAATAGGTCTTATAAGAATATGTTTAGTCTCTATGAAATGCTTGCAAGTTGTTGCATGCATTAATCTCACGCGTAATGTCGATATTCCATGCTAAAAGAAAATAGGAAAGAGATGTTTTTGTAAAAGAGCACCTCCCCATCCACTGAAGTAAAGTACATTTTTCATAGTTACAGCTGGTCTACACTTGGAATTTCCATTTAGCAGGAATTTTCCACATTTTAAAATATGTTTTTGTTCTGAAAGTTTCAGACTGTTTCATTACAACACATGCAGGAGACACTTTGGTCTAGAAAAGAACAATAGAAATGTATGGCTGGAAGGGACCTTAAGAGGTCATCTAGTCCAGCCACTTGAACTAAGGCAGGACCAAGTACACACAGAAAAGAATAAGAATAAGAGGAGATTGTTTCAATCTGTACTAAGTAGCACCTTCCCTTAATGAGTTTAAAAATAAAAGGAAAGAGAATATTGTGCCATATAATGACATTAGTTATACTAGTGCATATTATGCATCGCTACTGCTCCTGAGTTGTGAAATAATTAAAAAAAAAGAAAAATAGAAAAAATAAACCCATCAAATAAAATTCTAAATACAAGTTTGAAGTTCCAATATGAAATTTTAAAAATGGTATGAAATCAACATTTTCTAAGATAACTTCAAAATAAAAAAAAAGATCTTCTCCCCCGCAGGAATTTACATTGAAGTCAAGAGAATTTCACAAAGAAATTTGTTTTCATCAAAATGAGTTTTTTCTAACAGAAAATTGTTTTGACAAAGAATTCTAACAATTCAAATTGTCTAATTTGACAATTTCTAACCTGCAGTAGTCATCCTGCTACATATCTGTTTATTTACCTGATATATTGCCTAAATCCTGGATTGTGAAGTCTCTAGGAAAGGGACTGTCTTTGTGTTGCTTGTTTGTACAGGTCCTAGCACAATTTAAGCTTAATTACTGTGTGGAGTTCTGTAAACACTGCTGTGCTAATAAATTCATAACAACAGTATAGCCTGAATATCAAACACTGTTTGAGTCTAGTGACTGAAGTTTTTCATTACTACTCCATGAGTATAGGTAAAATCCCCCACTATCTTTGTTTTAATCTCACCCTTACGTCTACTATTTGATGCAATTAACAGTGAGTTTTGGTGAGGCATGAAACAGTTCTACGAAGCTCTGTGTTAGTTCTGGCTGAAACTGTATACCACTCTCCAGCTACATTGGTCCTATACAACACCATAGTGACACTTCTACCATTTCACTACAGGCTTTTGCCAGTGTTTTAGGCTGGAATTTTCAAAGATGCCCAGAGGAGTTAGGCACTCAAATCCCATTGAATCTCCCTTTTAGGCCCCTTTCCCATTAGGTGGCATTAACTGTTGAATCAATGATATTGGCATATGGGAATCGTAGAAGATTAGAGTTGGAAGGGACCTCAGGAGGTCATCTAGTCCAACCCTCTGCTCAAAGCAGGACTAACCTGTTTCCTGTTGCTATGGGCAACGTCTGTCAAGCACTGTCCCTGTTACAGAAGATTCACAGTTTAAAGGGAAAAGGTACTAAATCATTTCTGATAGTGATATTAATGGAAAGGGATCATTTTAGGATTATCTGTCAATGGATCTCTCATGCATGACACTTGTGCATCAGCAGAGTCATCACTATTGTAAACAAGCACAAGACTCAGTTAATGTTTCAGCACTGCCTAAGGGGAAGAGAGGCAAAACAGAAAACTGAGGCTTCAAGCTAATGTGCTCATTAGACATTAATAGCAAAAAGGACTTTTTGCTCATTCAAGGGAAAGCTTGCTTTAAGAACTTTCTTGGCTTAATACACTGGTTTGGTGTAAGTATTGTTGTTTCTAAGGTTCTCAGAGTATGAGGAATACACAGGTAAGGTGCCATCTGAACCTTGCTGTGTGATTTGTCAACCTATCATCTCAACATCTATCTATCTTTTGGACAAGGAAGATTTGGGGCCTGGTTTTCCCCTGCCCTGCCTTTGTGTGATCATATACTCCTGTGCAAAATGGACAGAACATTCTACCAAATCAATGCTGGACCAAGCAAGAGAGGAGTTTGTGGGGAGAGTGAGGGGGGATCTAAATCACCTTTTCACTCACCCATTTTGGAGCCAGCTGGGGCTGAGACAGTCGCCAGAATAAAGTAAAGCAGACTAAGGTCTGCTTTTAATTACACTTGTTAGGGACTTGGCTGAGGATAACCCCCTAAAACCTGACCGCTCTTTGACCCTCCCCACTCCTGACACTCCCTATCTGAACCAAGAAGTGTCAGCTAATGTCTTACAGAGAATTGTGCTGGCTCACCTGTATCATGGCGGACCAACACAAAGGTGATAGAGCTGGAAACCAAGATTTGACCCTGAGACTGAGCTCAGTTAACTGAAACCTCTGCCTTCAGAAGAATGACCTTCCATGTGAGAAACGTGAGACAACAGGTACCAAGAATCTTAAAGGGAGATTGCTGGAGCTGACCTGGGACCATATTAATTAATATCTCATGAAGCAAGGGGCTTTTCCATAGAGGCTTAATATTGTCTGCAGGAACCTGTTGAAAAGGAGTTGCAGAGAAGCTGTTTGTATCAAAAATAAACCAACAATGACAAAATGAAAGACTGCACCATACTAGATATGAGTGAGGGGTCTGCATTCAACTTGAACTTGGGATTTTCTGACTTTTGTCCTCCCTTTAAGGAGAACTCACAGGTTCTCTCTTTGACTTCCAGTGTGACCTAGGATGCATTGCAGAGGGCCAGCTCCTGCATGCACTACTAAACATTATTAATGAGGCTGAATTAAGTTTTGATTGTAAAGCACGTTGAATTTTGAACTTGATGCTCTATTCCATTACACCAGTTTCCTGACAGCACAATTCCACTGAAGTCAATGGATTTATACCAGTATAAAACTGATACAGTGGAATGGACAATTGAGGTCCTACAGTGCTATTTAAGAAGTGCAAAGTATTATAATTCTATTGCAGGTGCTAATTTCCAGAACTAAAATATGACAATATTATAGTTTGCATTGAAGAAAATTGTTTATACGTAAACTTTTTTTTCCTCATTAACTACATGGGGGGAGAGAAAACATATTTGTCTGATAAGATTCCAGGAACCTCACTGACTCTGTGTGTCACTCTGAAACCTATTATATCTGTAGAATCAATGTGAAGCAAATGGAAACAGCTACAAGCATAGGTGAGAACTCTTTTTGTTCAACGTATCACCCATTGAATCATCACTGGGTTTTACGATCTGTTACCATCCATTTTTATCATCCATGTACAACTACACCAAGAGACCTAGACCATTGTGATATCAGCGGTAAATCAACCAATCAGCACCCTAACGCTGTAGTTACTTGTCATGCAACAATTTCATTGGTTATATGAGGGAGTCTGCGCAGATGGTAGATTGTTTAGCCCAACTGTCTTCAAAAACACCTGCACAACAACGCAATCAGTACACACAACAACCTCAAACACACACAACAAAAAGTCAGCACTAATTATTTACTGAGATGAGGATTTGCTTACTTTTAAAAACAGAAATGGGCACAAAACATTTTCAGATTCTTTTAAAGCTCTTCTAACTCAAATATCAGATCAGTATGTTCATAATGGAATGCTGCATGAGGCTATATTTTGTGGATTAACTGCTCTTGATACTTAATAGAATAAATAAAGCAACATTAGACATTCCAGTTATTACACATACATGCTTTAAAAATAAGAATTTGGGATCAATTTCTACTCTGGATTTACAACTGAGTTCTTTCAAATTCAAGAGAGTAGCACAGATTACAGATCAGTGCAGAAATTGGTCCTTGATGTGAACCTATGCAACATAATATGAATGGTTGAAACTGAATTCTCTTAGTGGAGCTAGAGTGGTTGTTACTGTACTTGGAAAGAATGTGTTTTAAGCTCTGTAGACAAAGGATAATCTTATGATTAAGGCACAGTCTTTGGGCTTAGCAGAAGGGGGTTCAATATCTGCTTCTACTAAGAATTCCCTATGAGACCTTTGGAAAATTGGTTACTTTCACCTGGCCTCAGTTCACCTTTAGCAAAACTGGGATGATAATGATTATTCTGTCCACCTTTTGTATGATTTGTCTGCTTTGATTAAAACTCTTTGGATCAGGCACTGTCTCTTACTAAGTGTATGTATTCCAGGAAGCTCGTTAGCAGCTTTCCTATGAATTTGACATAGAAGACTCTCAGATATTGTGGTGATGGGTAGCAGGACAAAACCCTAAAATAAATTAGAGATCAATCGATGAATAGATGAGACAGATAAGTTAGAAAGTGATAAAGAGAGCACCAAGTACACTGAAGCCCTAATCTATCAAGGTGACTTCACGTGGGGAAGCGTCTCAAACAGTGCATTCAGCGGTAAAGGACAGATTCTCAGAAGAACACAGCATGCTAGGTGATGAACTCCTGAAAGTCTGGCAGTAAATGTCACAAAGGGTGATGCTGAATCCTTTGGGAAATCTGGCCTTTATTTTGGTTCTATGACACCCTGTACTCCATGTTCACCACTTTTATAAGGGATACTTTTATACTTCTTTACTATACTTCTATACTATACTTTTATAATATATTTTGTACAAAGTATGCCTTGTGAGGTATCATTTGAAAACTCTTCAATCAGCTGAATATTATCGTCCTGTTAAAATATGTGTAACATCACTTCATGTTAAATTATGAGATTTTGCTATAGGATTGTTACTGAAATATGTTATAGTTCTGGGTAACAGCCACAAACATTTTCTCAGAGACAAAGGCACACTGGCACGCCAGCAAGGTGCTAAAAAGCCATCACCCATTTAACTGTCCATCCACCAGCAGGAGGGATGGTATTAAACAAAGAATTTACATTTCATCCCAGAAACGCTTCAAACCTCACGTACACAGGGGACTGTTTATCTGCACTCCAGTGGGGGTAATCCTCAAAGAAAGGAGGAGGGTATAAAAATAAGACAGTGAACTTCACCTCACCCTTCTCCTTCTTCCATCTCTTTGCTCACGACAACCACGACTCTCAAAGAACTAAACACAAGGGGGATTGGTCCCAGGCTGGCAAGACATGGCCTGTGAAATTTTACTACAGATCATGGTGAGACAAACCCTTTGCTTTTAAGCCTATTAGCCTTAGTAAAGTTTAGGAATTAGCTTGAGTGTTTTCCTTTAATCTCTTTTGAAACCAATTCTGCCTTCTATCTCATCACTTGTAACCACTTACAATCTCTCTCCCTTTAATTATTTTTTTTATTGTTTAAACCAGTGTGTTTGATTGAACAGTTTGAGATAAAAAAGGCTAGTACATAATCATTCCCAGTGTTGGAATGATGCACTATCTTTGAGCTTACACTGTCCAAGAGGACAGTATAAAATGCACATGTCTGGAGAGCAAGGCTGGGACTGGGGAAATGCAGGTGTCACCCTGTATGTAATTCATGGATGGCTAGGCAGAGCATTAATATACTCAGCTAGATGCGACTTTCCATGCTGTTGGCTGTAAGGAAGACACCCCAGGCTGTAAAACTATGGAGACACAGCAGTCCAGCAGTTCACATTGCACCCTGGGGAATGTCACAGGTGCCTAAATGGGTGCTGAGCCTTTTCGAAAATCTGGTTCCAGCTGGGGGTGCTGAATAATTAAAAAATCTGACCCTTGGCATATAAATCATAAAAATTGTATAATTCACTCACCTGAGTTAAACAAAGAGATGGCAAATACCATATCTTGTATAGTTTAACAAAAATCTACATGGCCAGTGAGTACTGCGGTACTACATACTATTAAGGCAACAGCAATAAAAGTAAACTTTATTTCAGTAGGATCCCTCTAACTGGATTGCAGTGAGATTTGCCCTGTTTGAGGTTTATAGCACACAAGTAAGTCAAATGCAATGTAAAATTCTATTCAGCCTGAATTCATTCCATACAAGTGTCCTATATTAAATAATAATAATAGTAATAAAAAACCCCCGGCGTAATGGCAGTGCAGAGTGCAGCCAGTTATAATGCACAGCTGACAGAGTGGGTGAGATAATATCTTTTATTGGACCAATTTCTGTTGGTGAAAGAGAGAAGCTTTTGATCTATGCAGACCTCAAGAGTGGGGTCACTTTATGAATTTGCCAGGATGCCAGTTAGATTTTAAAGCTGAAATCTAACAAATTAGGTTTACCAATATATAATAGAATCCAATAGGATAAGGAACATTAGCTTACTAGTTTAACACTGGGCTCTTTTCAGGTCAACTTTTAACTTGAACAATATTTCTCAAATCAGGATAATTGCTTAGTCAAAAGGCTGTCTTTTTCACCAACAAAAGTTGGTCCAATGAAAGATATTATCTCACCCCTCTTGACTCTCTAATATCCTGGGACCAACATGGCTACAACAACACTGCAAACAATAATGCTCACCTGGCAGAAGAGTATGGATAATAGAAGGAGTAGTTAAACTGTGGAGGAGCTCCAATCATCATCAAAAGGGTACCATTATGTTCCAGGATTATAAGGCTGTATCTCACTCTGTTGTCAGTGGACTGATCACCCATTGATATACTGTTTCATCTTTGAGTGTAAGCATAATTGTAGAATTGTGTAAACAGTAACTGCATTATTTTTTGCTTAACTAATCATTCTTCTTTTGAATAAAGTTTGGTTTTATCATTCAAAGTGCCACCTAAAGGTTGCCTAAATACATTTTCTGTAACTGACCTGCAGGCTCAAACCTAAGTTGGGTTTTCTTGCACCCTTATCTTTAACAACTTAATGTTAATTGAGAATATTTCAACATAAAGGTTAAAAAAGGCTACAATGGGTTGGACCACACAAAAACATTACAACAGGGGAAATATGTAGAAGTGGTGCCAAAAGCTTTACAAAAGCAACTCAGCTTTCTGACATGAAGAGATAACTAATTACCTGATAGCCCAATGCTGATGTCCAACAAAATCATGGCAATGAAGATAAATCCTCAGGCTTTCTGGCATCTGTCTTTAAAGAAATTTGCATAACAGAGGAACAGAAGTGGAAAACCATTCCATGACACCAAATTGCAGCACTGAAAGGAAGCAAAGAAACAAACTAAAACTGGATCCAAGAACAGAGCCCAGGGGGTGCAGGAATTAACAGCTGCAGAAACTGATGTGAAGCAGGTGGAATGATCAGACGTGGATGAGAGTTGAAGAAGCCAAATTAAGGAATATTGTACGCCTGATGTCAAGACAGGAACGAAAGGGCACCAGGGGACAGCGCTTCATTTGTCAGCTTATACCGAATGCAGTCATTTTGCAGACATGTTTAGAATCAGTTTTGATTGTGACAATGAGAATTTCATTTCTTGTATCTTTTTGCTCTTGAGAGAGATGTACGTGGGGGAGGGGAGGACTCACTCCTCCTCTGTTGTTCAAAGTAGCAGCAAATGGGCCGGACAGCATGACCCCTTGGCAAATTTGCTCCAGTACAAATGAATCCCACCCAGTACAAAGATGGCTCTATTGGCCATCCTATCCCTTCCCCCAGAGAGCTGGTGCAGGGAACATTTCAGGGCAGACCTGCACTCCAGCTGTTCCTCAATGAGGCAAGGTCTACGGCGTCTATGGCAGTGGACAGTGCAATTAGCAATAGCAGCATGTGGGATGACCAAGAAGCTTCCCCTGTTGGTATTGGGCCCATAATCTTGATTTGATTTCAGACCTATTGCCACTGCTAGCTCTTCCCCAAAGCCTGCAGCACTCCAACAGGTAAGTTAGTTATACTTACCATTCCTCTGCATGCTGTAGAACAGCTCTTAAGATGGGCATAGCAGGTGGTGGCTTTCTAAGAGCACATAGCAGCAGGACTCCTCCAGAAGAATGAGCGCCTCCACATTGATTGTCACGTGGCTCCATGCAGTTCCAGAGATCTGAGTGGATCACAGGGGCTCTGATGATTTGGGGCTCCTGTTTATTCCCTGTGGGAGTGGGAAGGGGACCCCTATTTCACTGATCATGGATGCACATGATTTTCTGTCCCCTCTGTGGGAGTAGCTGATGCAGAGGACATTTCTGGGTGCTATGTCAAATTGGAACTAGGAGGTAAATTTTGGACTCCTATCTCTTATTGTGCTGATTACTTGGGCAGAGTCTGCCAGTTCAGCTATACTATTTTTTTTAAGGAAGTTGTTACTTTCACTTGACTTTGACCATCACTCATGTCATTTCTATTTATGGATTAGTTTTCTGAAGGACATGGCTCTTGTATCTCAAGCTCTGGTGTCATTTATTGCTTTCAGACCCTGTACGCAAGTCCTGACAGTGATCAGAAATTCACTGACAATCTCCAAGAGAGGATACTGGACCATTCCCTTTCATCTTGGAAGACAAATACTTGCAGTTAAAACTCAGCATTAGAATTCAGACAGAAGGACTATCTAAAAAATGTATAAAATAGCCTCTAAATTTACTGAGTACAAAAACATGCCTGGTTTTAGCCATAATTGTAAATAAATGAATTCTTAGCATTTGCAAAATCACCCTCTCATTCTCTTTTCCTTTGAAATTGATGAGATTGTCTTGCAAAAGACAGTTAAAGGCATGCCCATATGATATCACATCTAGATCTTTCTGCTTTGTTAACTGCAAATCTAGGATTTTCAGCAAAATTTGGTGAGGACTAAGATCTGAGGCTGCCTATAAGCTCTATACTGTGTCAGAAATCAGTTCCAAGGGATCTTCAAACCCTTGGGACTAGATTTTCAAAGCACTCAGCCCCCATTCGCAGCTCTCACTGAGAACAATGGGAGTTCCTGGATGCTGAATCCTCTTCAAAATCTGGTTAAGGTGTCCAAAAGGGAGCTAAACACTTTTGAAAACTTGGTCTGTTTATTCATCAAGTTCAACTATCAGTTCGTTCATTTCTGGTGCGTGTCTACAGTTTGTATTATTTTCAAAGGAATTCTATGTAAAATGTACAAATGGCATCTGCCACAGCTTATAGATCCTCTCTTTATGAAGTGTTGATCTTCTCCCGGTAGATACTAATTATTTCTAGAGAAATGCTGAGCACCCAAGGGTGATGGAGATGCTCAGCTTCTTGAAGGATAAAGGACAAAGAGATAGATCTATTATCACTGAAGTTGGCAGAAGAAGTTTTGCCAGTGGCTTGATTGGGAGCAGGTTGAGTCTCCCATGACTGGAATCACTTCTCCAAATTTTGATGCTCATCTCAATAATGCCATGCACATTGCATTGGGGTGCTCAAATTGACCCCAGTTGACTAGCTCCTGATCCTATCACACATCCAGCTTCCACTGATTAGAAGAGCTGTCCAGACCTCTCGCTTTCTAAACCATGTCAAAGCAAACATGAGGATCCCATTGCACAATGAGCTGCAGAACCCACCAGAGACAAGATTAAAATCCCACAACCCTCTATGGAATGGCATCAAGACCCTGACACTCAACTTTGACACTGAGGCTCAGTGGAGAGCTACACTGAGGCTCAGTGGAGAGCTGCACTGAGAGTTTTGACCACTCAAAAACAAACAGCTTGTCATTGACCCTGCCAAGGAACCATCAGGTTTTGATTTACGTTGGTAAGCCTGGTGCAGATTGAATTGCATCAGGACATCTCATATGGGATGTGGAGAAACCCTCATTAAATGGAAAATGAGGCAAACAGCTGTGTGTGACTGTGGTCACTAGTCACAAACGATGGACCACATCATATCTGTGTCCTCTTCATTCTTTCACCAGGGCCCTGAGGGACATTCACCATCTCACTGCTGCAGCAATGTGCTGGCTGGCTAACAAATCTAGATATACATTTGTAATCGTTGCTACCTACCAAAGCAGACTCCTCCAAATTTACATCTTTGAAGCCAGCTTCTCCAAACCTTTACTCATCTAAGCAGACAGTAATAATGTGAGGAACCTCATTGAGCTAGATTGTGATCTCAGCTTCCCCAGTGCAAATAAAGAGTAGGTCCATTGACTCAGATACAGTTATGCCAGTGTAACTGAGAATGGAATCTGACCCCACTGACTTCGGTGCATCTACTCTTGAGTATAAGGAAAACTGGCACAAGAAGGGTTGAAGGATCAAACCTTTGATATTCCATATCCCATAATGTTTGCCCATAGCTAGAAGTCCTCGTTCATAAGGATTTACCTGTGTCTCCTATGCAATTGTACAGTGAGATACTGTTGTTAATGGAAGCCCCAACTGAGTTCTGTGCCCACTGTGCTAGACCCCATACATACCGTGACAGGGTCAGACTGGGTGGCTACCGGAGAGTGCTACTATTTGAGCCTAGGGTGGGTGGGCGGGCACAAGCCTGCCCACCACTAAAGGCCCCTCCCCCAGCCTAAGGGGAGGAGCCATCGGATCCAGGACTCAACTGAATACGGGGGACAACAAATGAGAAAATAGGAAGGGGTGTGATGGTCAAAGGGTCAAACGGAGGGAACCAGAAAGGAACACCGAGCAGAGAGCCCCGGACAATGCCCACTGCTCCCGGAAGGTGTCAAGGGAGCCAGCGGACGCCGCCCAGAGGAACTCTGCCCAGATGTGGGAGTGCACAAGGGAATGGAAGTAGGCCCCACAGTTGCAGAGTGCCAACCTCCTCTCCCTGGTGTTATAGACGGCCATTTTCACCAGGGCCAGGAGGAGGTTGACGAGGATGTCCCGCGACTTTGTGGGGCCACGGATGGGGTGCGCGGAAATAAACAGGTGTGGGGAAAAGTGCAGCCAGAACCTCAGCAGGAAGTTCTGGAGGAGCTGGAATACCGGAGAGTGCTAGAAGGCCAATATATCAGCCCCAGGATCAGTAAGTCCCTTTTCCCCTGGTAGTTGAGCAAGGGTTACTCCCGGTTAATTAACACACGTGGAGCCAATTGAGGCCCTGCCCAGGACTTGTTAAAAAGCCTCCCCTCCAGAGAAAGGGTATGGCTGGAACTGTGGGAGTGAGGTGAGCTACCAGAGTGTGTGTGAGCAGGCAAGATGCTGTCAAGAGACAGGCAGGTTTAGGAGAAGGAGCAGAACACTGGCAGGAGAGAACTCTGCAAGTAAAAAGATTGGGGGAGGGAAAAATCCTGCCTGAAGAGACCAAAGGACTTTCCCATGCATGGAGGCCTAAGGGAAGAGACACTACCAGAAGGGAAAGTTTGAACTGGAGATTTGGTTTGGGCACTACCATGCTTATGGGGCTGTCAGAGGCCAAGAATCTTCCCTGGCAAAGAAGCAAGGTATGGGCATTAAGTCAAGGGGAACTGGGAAGTAATCCAGGGAAGCCAACAGCTTTCCTGAAGCCACAGTGCGAGGCTGCTGCTTGTAGGGTCCCTGGGTTGGGGCCTGGAGTCGAGGGTGGGACCAGGTCCTCCCCAATCCTCCACCGGCTATTTAGTGGAGGGGTAAGAACCCTACTGAAGAGGCAAGGGCCTAAGAGAATCAAAGGCAGGACCGGGAGCCAGAAGGGAGCAGCCATCTTAGAGCGGCAGCATTACCCTTACCCACCACTAGAAGCTGGGAGAAACACTAAGGGGTGAAGCAAGCAATTGTCTGACCTACCGCTAGAAGGAAGCGTTGGACCCACTGAGGTGACAAAGCTCTTCCTCTACAACTCACATATTAAGAGACAGTTCTTACCCTGGGGGCCTTACAGTCTAAACACTTAGTGTTTACTTGCACAAAGGGTGAGAGTAAAAAAACTATTATCTCCCATCTGAGAGATGGGAAACTGAGGGACAGAGAGATTAAAGCCCAGATCATCAATGGTTTTTAAGTGCCTAACTCTCTTTGAAATCAATGGGAGTTAGGAACTTAAAGACTTTTGAGGATCTGGGCCTAAGTGACTTGCTAATGGTCACACAGGAAAGCTGTGACTTGGCTAGTAAGTGAACCCAAGTTACCTGTTTCACACACTCCAGGGCTTTAACCACCTCTTGCTCAGATCTTCACTATGGTATGTAAATGATCTGCATTTTTTCTCTTTAATCCACAGCACCATTTTTCAGTAACAGTTTTTGAGCACACACGTGCTCAACAAATGATATTAAAGGAATTATTTGGCAGAGGATCTTGGCTTTAAAGCATGACTTACATATGTATTTATGTACATCATTCTTTCTCAACAGCCACAAACAGAAAGACATAAAATGTAAACAGCAGGCCTGATTTAAAGACTTTAAAAAAACATTAAAAATAATAATACTAAACACTTAATACAATGAAGGTTGACAAGAAGGTAGCACACACAGAAATATTTGAATCTAATCCAAAGGCAGCTCTTTGGGGAAAAAAAAATATTGCCTGTTTTAAGAATGGCAATAAATGGTTTTGACAAGAAACAACAGAGAGAAGCAACTCAGTGTAATTTAAAGGCACATCTGTGGAAGTAAATCACCTACCTTGAAGCCACGGTAGATATTTGGCCCTAAGCTATGACAGAAGAGGATCTATAACCCTACCCTGGTGAAAAGCGTCACACACACTTCTGAGCACCTAATTTTCAAACAAATAGTTTCTCGAAGCCAGAACCACCAACAAAATTATTTTCTCCTGAATTACTGTGGGTTTCCTATCCAAAATAATGTTGTAGCTCTTCTTGAACTTTTCAGGGCCACAACTCTGAGCAGAAGTGACTATAGTTCTCTCTCCCAGTATAAATCTTCTAGAACCACAGGTTTTCAAAGCAAACACTCTGCAGTTTTATTACAGGTCTGTCAGAATCCCAGTGCCTAATATAAATGATCCTCCTGTTTAAAAGAGCTACAGCTTGTTGTATCAAAGAAAGAAAATATATAGTCTTTTAAGAATCTATTTTCTTTCTCTTGTGTCCATGTTGGTACTCTGCTAAATCATGATAAAAAAAATCCAAACACTAGCACTTTACTGTGCTCCCCCCTTTATTTATTTTGCTTACTGCCAGTTTCTTCTGAGTAGCATGGGAAATGCCTCTGCTTTTTAAATAACCTCAGAAAATAACATCAATCCATACTTCACAGCATGGAAAGGGATTGGAGGTTGCAGAAAAATTAACTGCATATTCACAATCGTGTAAGCAGGATCAATATACACAGCCAAAGCCTTATTACAGACTCTGTAAAGTCTAAGCCAACATTTTCAAAACATGGGTGCCCAAAGCTATGGGTCACCTCCCTTGTTGTGACTGGAGAACTAACAGCAGGCAACTCCCGAACTCACATCCTTCCATAACAATTTTTTTCCACACAGCAAAATCTCATAACTTTGTATTCAATACTGATATACATATTTTGAGAGAACTGTGAGTTTCAGCAGATAATAACCTTTCATATGATATCTTACATGGCATGCTTTGTATGAAATATCACAACCATATATGAATGATGAATATGGGGTTACGGGGTACTATTTTGAGGTACAGTGTGTCACAACTTACCACACTGAGCCAAGCGGAAGGAATGTAAATAGGTGTGATATCTCAGATAACACAATGCAGTAATGATAAAGGATGACCTTTTAAATGGAGATCTCTGTAACCAGCACTTTGCAGATAGATAAATCTGCTGCTTGTGGAGGTCAGATCTGGGCTCTATCCCTACAAACACTTACACATGGGAGTAATTGTGCATTAAGTCATTCATGTGAATAAGTATTTGCATGATCTGAGCCTGTTTTATTTATTACTTTCATTAATTTGCAGCTGGAGTCCTCCACTGAGATCGGGGCCCCATCGTGCTAGACATTGTACAAACACAACAAAAGATAGTCCCAGTCCCAAAGTGCTTACAGTGTTTAAAGACAGACAAAAAGTATGATGGAAAACAAGGCACAAAACTTGCCCAAGGTCACACAGCAAGTCAGTGACAGAGCTGGAAATGGAATCATGGTATCTTGAGTTCCCAGTGCAGTGCCTTATTCACTGGGTCACTCTGCCTTAGTCTTCATTGAGCGCTTTCTAAAATATCTGTAGGGTGTAAGCATGTTTTTATTTAACATCATGAATGTATTTCTTCCTTCCCACTTTCTAATGGCCTAAATCCAAGGCAGCATGGCCTAAGATTTAAACCACTGGACTGGGATTCAGGTTCTATTCTAGGCTGTTGCTGGTCTGCTACGTGACTTTGGGCAAGTCATTTCCCTGCTTTGTGCCTCAGTTTCCCAATCTGTAAATAGGGATAATGATACTGACCTCCTTGCAAAGCACGTTGAGATCTACAGAATTGAGGAATGCTATGTAAAAGTTGGGTATTATCATTATTAATAAACATTCAAAATGTTTTGCATTCATAGATGGGAATTATCAAGTTAGTAACAGAGTTCAGAATCTTCTTTAGTTCCTATCTCCAGTTCTGTAATATTTTTATAGGATGTCCCTTCAGGCAGAGATACGCAACCTATAGCAGTGAAAATGACTTGTTTAAGGTCTTATAAGAGGTTACTGGCAGAGCTGGGATTAGAGCTCAAGTCTTGACTTGCAGTCCTTTGTTCTTTGCACTAGACCAAAGTGTCTCAATCTGTAGATCATGACAAGTGATGGGTGAAAATTTTCAACCAACATCTTTTTTAAGCACAAAAAAAAAAAAAGAAGATTCGGGTGGACAGAAACATTGTGAATTTTGGTCAATTTTGCCTCATTGTTTTGGTTGGAAAAAAAATACCAAAAAATCAAAATGTTTTGTTTTAGTATTTTCATTTCCAAATGTTTGGTGCTTTCAATTCAAAGCACCTTTTCATTAAGAAATTCTCTTTCATTTTGTTTTTATTAAAGTTAAAGAATGCTCAAAATCAAAATGAAATGTTTTGTCTTGCATCAAATTAAATGTTTTGTTGGACTCAAAAAAAATGTATATATACAGACACACTTTTCAAAGGGGTAGCCGTGTTAGTCTGTATACAGCCAAAACAACGGGTGTCCTGTAGCACCTTAAAGACTAACAAATTTCTGTGGGCATAAGCATTCGTGGGCTGCAACCCACTTTATCAGATGCATGAAGTGGAAATCACAGATAGGAGGTATATATATACATCCAAGGGTAAGAAACAACAATGGGGAGGGCAAGAGCTAACAAAGTTAATTCAGTTAGAGTAGATGAGGCCTATTCACAACTATTGATTAGAGGGTGAGAATGTGTGAACAGTGACAATTACTTCTTGTAATGAGAGAACCATTCCAAGTCCCTATTCAGACCCAGACTGATTTTTTGTGTCAAGTTTGCATGAGTTCCAGCTCTGCAGTTTCTCGCTGAAGTCTGTTTTCGAAAAAAAATTTTTGTTGAAATATGTCAACTTTCAAGTCAGCTACAGAGTGTCCTGGGACACACACACTTTTCAGTTTACCCCAAAATACTTTTTTTAATTGTTTTCTGGTTGACCTAAAATTATTATTATTTGTTTTATTTGTCAAAATTGCCATAAGCCAGAAAATCAGTTATTTGCCCAGTACTAGTAGCAACCCCTAGAGGGGTCATGAAATGCAACCAGTAAGGTCACTTGTTAGTCATTAAAACTTTTATTGGAATCTAAAGCAAAATATATCTTGCTTCCCCCACACACACCTTTACCATTGAAGGTCAAGTGTTCTTTTTCAACCTCTCAAAACAAAAAATTAAATTGTGTAGACTTAACATTATCAATACTTATCAATATACAGGGTCATGAAAGTTTTTCCACTTCAATTAAAGGGTTGCCACGCTGAGAAGATTGTCAAACACTGACATAGACCACACTGCCTCCCAAGTGACAAATTGAAGTGCAAAGTGGTGAGAAAGCAGAACAAGCAGGAATGGAGCCATCAAGAGTTGGTTTCTCCACTTCTGTAGGTGAAGAAAACTTGCTGGAAAATATCCCCCCACACAAACACATGCATAACCACAGCCCCTCCTCCCCATCTCCCCCACACACACATACATCCCAAGAAGGAAGAAAGGCAAGATATTGCATTAAACAAACATTCAGAGGATCAAAAAAAAAAAAAAGAAAAGAAAAGAAAAACCCAAACAATTCTGGCCTGACAATCTGACCTTTAAATGCAGTGTTTGCCCTGTGATGTTACATCAGCGTATATGGTGACACTGACTCAAGATGAGGAAATGTCATGACAAAGACCTTACAATGAAATGTCAGGGTGTCATGCTGTGACCGTGTTGTGGCTTTCTGTGACTGCATTTGATGTCAAATATCAGTGCTTCAGAGCTTTTGAGTAATCGTTTATGCTTAGTGACCTTCTACAGAAGTGTCCTCAGAGAGCAGCTCCATCTCTTTGACGCCAAAATGGGGATTCCTTCCCCATATCATGATCTTGAAGACACCATCCACCTCGTGGTCAGGGTTGTGCAGTAGAAACAGTAGCTGAATGTGTGTTTGTTTTGTGCAAGGATCCTAAATACTGTTAGTGGCTAAGCCTCAAAGGAGGTGGTGAATGGCTGTATACAGGCATTGTTGAGTAGAGAGGTAAAGTAGGACTTAAAGCTAAGAACATTTATTTTATATAGTTAAAATAATTGGTCCTAACCTACACACACATTAAAATCAAACAGACAAGAATCCATCTGATGGGGTTATATGTCAGGTTACATATGCACAGCTCTGGCCATTATGTCTCTAACATTCTTGCCCAGCCTTCTGGTGAAAGAATAAGCTATTCACAGTTTGATGTGAAGAAATCAAAATAATAATTTTAATCCATCCTACCTGATTTGATTTCTTCATCTTTTGTCTAGAATAAATGGACACAGCCAGCCATCAGACCCTAGAGGAAAGTGGATGAGAGATGTAGGGATCTTAGCTCTGTTTAAAGAAAAGTGTTCAGAATATTCATAATTGAATATTTGTGAATGAAGGAGACAACAGAGCACAGTAAGAAGTTATACATAGGAAATATGACAAATATAACAAGTTTCTTAGCCAGGAGACTCCTGCACATTGCCTCAGAAAGGACCACTACAAAAAATGCCAAAAAGATTTAAAGTTAGAAATGGGCCCAAATTAAAACTTCAGATCTGGATCCAAACTTCTTACCTCAATAACAGCCAGAATCTAATCCCTCAATCTACATTTAAACCTCCCAAAACTTCAGTGGGTTTGGATTAAGCCAAAAACAGGGAAACATTCAGTTCTGGACCTAGGATTTGAAGCCAGGGATTTGTTTCTCATAGTTCTCAAAATAGAAATAAAAACTCTGTACTGATTTGAGATAGATCAATAGAAACAACACACTTCTTTTTCTTCCTTTCTTTCTTTCTCTTTCTTTCCTCTTTTTTAAAACTTTATTTGACAACTTCCTTATTAGAAGGGGAGAAAATTTCACTGTTCTTTAACACCTAGTTAAACACCACTTAATGTAATCACTGCGCACTAGACCAATGCATCCCCATTAAGTCAGAATTGATGTTAATACTCTTGTAATTTAGCTGTAGTTTTCAACAGCCAACCTCCACTCCAGGAAAGAACAACTCTTCAGATGGCTTCTCATGGTCTTATCAACTCTCTAAGGCCTCTTATGACAGTCACTTGCTTTGGATCGCTTTGCGTGAGGCTTCTCCATGACCTGGAGATGCAGGAATTCTATCATTTAACAGCTAGGCCTTCCCTCCTAAGAGCAGCAGCAAAACATCAGTACTCCAGACTTAACACAAGACACACACACATTTAAGATAGTGGATAGAGAAATACTCGGGGCCAGATGTTATTAAAAAAAAAAAAATCCAACAACTCAACACCCAACTTCCCTGTCTAGCTGAGCTCTTAGGCCTACATATATCTCACCTTCTCTCCTCTCTTTAATATGCTGAAAACCAATTTTAAATTATGTCAGACTGCAAATTCACAGTTCTTCATGAATTTACAGCTTGAATGGCCTGTTCACACTAGCATAAAAGGTGCTGAATTAAGAGTGTTAGCTAACATACTTTAACATACTTTAAAACCTTAGTGTAGACATGTTACCTGACTCCCTAAGTGGAAAAATTCACACTCCGGAGTGACGTAGCTCTGCCTACTTAACCCCCAGAGGAGATGCAGATAGGTCAATGGAAGAATGCCTCCATCTAACTAGGGCCTTAGAGCGGTACAACTACATCACTCTGGTGCAAAAAATCCATCACTGAACTTATCAGTTAAAATGACCTAACGCTGGGTATAGACAGTGCTAGGACGACAGGAGTAGTCTCCCATTGAACTAGCTACCGCCTCTCAGGGAGGTGAAGTATTTGTGCTGACAGAAGAAGCCCTCCCATCAGTGTAGGTAGCATCTTCACTGAAGTGCTACAGTGGCTGCAGCTTTTTAAGTCTAGACAAGCCCTAGCTATCATCACTTTGGGAGGTGGTATTCCTCCAACTGCTGGAAAAACCTCTTCTATTGGTATAGGCTGCGTATGACACTCTACCTATGATAGTATAGTCCGATAGAGTAGACATGGCTGCAGATTCATCTTGATCAGATAATGTACTCAAATACAACATTTCCTGTCTACACTAAAGATTTCAAAGCATGTTTGTTAAAACGTATAAGCTTGCACTTTTATATCCTACTATGGACAGGTCTCAAGGGTATCAAGATCTAGAGAGATAGATTTTCAAAAGTATATATGGGATTTAGGAGGGCAAGTTCCAGTGACTTTCAATGGGAATGTTGTTCCTAAATCCCTTAGGTAATTTTGAAAATCTCCCCCTTTGAGTTCTGTTGGTGAGTGGTGATTCCTGGCTAATGGATTATTTTCCTCCAGCACATTCATTAAAGATATCCCTTTGAAAATCAAAGTTAAAAAAGCTGCAATAGTAGTAATAGCTGTCTCTCAGATCAATGCGAGCCCTAGACCAAATGGCACCCTCCCGCCCCATTTGTTAAACTTTTGAATACCTTACTTTTTATGACATTTGTAGCCCATTTCAAGACTTGATGCACGGTTTTTGCATGCATGATTTATCCCTGTTATATAAAACAATACATTTGCATGCTAGGATCTGTAAATCTGTATTGAACAACGAAAACAGCACCCCTCGCCAGATGCCCCCTCAAAGCCCAGTGCCCCAGGCAGTCACCTGCCCCTAAATCTGGTCCTGTCTCAGATATCTTCATATTTGTCTCCATAGACATAAAAATTCACTAGGGGCTTCATTCAAACCCTATTAATATTACTTCGAAGTCTCCCATTACTTTCATTGACTTCTGTGGACTTTGGATCAGAAAAAACCCCTAGTGGGTCTAGGGGCACAATGAAATCCCTCTCTCCGCAAAGGGCACAGATCTGCCTGTAGATGCACTACCTGTCAGTCATTTTAGAGAAAAGTATTTTCCTTGCAGGTCATCTATAATAACAAGGCTGGAATTTTAAGAGCCACAGATATTTAGTAAACAGTCGCATTTGTGCTATCATGCATGAGCCCGATTTATGCTTCTTACTTCTGCTGGCTAATCGGCTCTAAAATATGTCATTAAAAAGGAGAGAAAAATCCATGTACAGCATCAACTGATCATTTTGTTGTTTTAATAACAAATTAAACTTTGAAATATATAAGATATTTCCCTGCTCCAGGCAGTGTTTATTTTTCTTTTCAGATAAACCACTATTTTGCACATTGCTTTTACTGCCTCCAAGACATAGCAGATAACTCCGAAGACATTTAATTAATATGTACCACAGCATGACCTCAATGGCTAGAACATCTACCCTAAAGGAGCAGAGCTGTAGGAGGTAATTACAGCACTCCATGACATTTATTACTAATGCTCTTCTAGTGACATTTGCTGTTGATAGGCAGCAAATAAAGTTTGCCATCGTTTGCTTTGACTAATGACGTTATAGGCCTCCCTACCCAAATAGTTACCAAAGATTTTGTTGTCCACTGTAAATTAAAGTCCAAGAGGAGATGGGTGAGATTCTGGCCCCATTGATGTGAGTGACAAAACTTCCATTTACTTGAATAGGGTCAGGTTTTCACCCTCTTCACAATGTGCTTGTGTGTGCTAGGAAGGTTGTTGGTTTTCATTATTGTTTTATTTTACTTTTTCCTATAAAACTCCTGTTTTTAGTCCTGTGAGATCCTGAGATAATTGACCTTTAAGGTTGGGATTTTTTTTTTTTACAGAAAAATCTATCACTCGATCTGACTTTCAGCTGATCCAGTTGAGCAGGTCTATTTTTTGGCGGGGTGGTGCTAGGAGGCTTAGTGCTGGGTGATAGATGAGGGAGTAGATAGATGGGGCTCAGTGCTGGGTGATAGATGAGGTGATAGCTGGCAGATAGATGGGGCTCAGTACTGAGTGATAGATAAGGGAGCAGAGTACAGCTGGGGTGGTCAAAGGTGCATGATACCTTTGTTGGTCACAGTGCTCTGCAATTTCTCACATAAATGTTCATGGAGGTGGAGTTCATGCACATACACCTGGGGTTGTAATTGGGGTAGCTCCATCTCTTCCTTGGTGGAACATTCCCTGATGGCAAAGGGCCATTGTTGTTCTTCTCCAAGGGCACTGTCATATGGCATGCCTCAATGTTCCATCAAACCCACCCTCTATGGGGCTGCTGGTGCGGGGGGGGGGGGGAAGAGTGCTGCAATCTTGGCTGCAGGGCCTTCAGTGTGTACTGTCATTTCCACCCACCCCACTCCATGCGAACGGGATTCCTGGCCCTAGGCTTGGGTGGAGCATGGATGAGTGCAAGCTGGCTGAAATGCCAGCTGGAGAAGGCTGAGGTGATGGTGACTGTCTGGGGAGACCACTCACAAAATATTGGGTTATTATACCTGCCTTTTTATGGATACTATACGCCCCCCCTTTGTTACATGAGTTCTCAGTCTGGGAGGCTCTGTTGGATTCCCCAGCTGCTTTTAAACTGTCACAATCTCCCTCTCCCCACCACATCTGGCTAGGATATTGAAACCACTTCTTTCAGACGCACACCTTGTTGCTGTGACATATGCTCCTGCTAGCACATAACACCGGTGCTCTGGCATCAGCCCAAGATTGCAGGCGAGACTGAAAATTAGGGTTTTATAGGTAAAACACAGTGAAGGCCTGGAACAAATGCCATCTTTGTGGTCAGTGAAGGCGCTTGTATTGAGGCCACCTCAGTGTAAAGGAGAAGGATCTGCTGCCAAGGTGTTCTTTGGCATGGAGGTCTTGGCTTTGGAATCTAATGTCCACCTATTTACGCTAGCTTCTAGGAAGACAGGGGCATGATGGAGGCTAGGGGGTAATATTGTGCTTTGTTGGTGGTGGTTTTGGTTTTTTTTTTAAAATTAACTATGTTTGGTTATTTATGATTTAAGGTGGAAGAGCAGCTGCCAGCTTACGTTGATTTAATATTATTTTATTAGCAGTAAGTGGTGCAGCAGGCAGGGGGAGCAATAAGGAAAATATCTTTATTAAACATGGCATCTGGTAGCAGCCTAGCCCAATTTGCGTTCCCAAGCCACCTAGTGACACACCAAACTAGGTTCTTCCGAAACCTGACCGCTTTTCTCCAGTTGCATTCATACCATGACAATACTATAAACTGAACTCAATGATGGATACTGGATGCTCAAACATTCTCAGGCCCTTTTTTAAGAAACTAAAAATGCACTTGAGAATCTACATTTAGACGCCTTTTAAAAAGAAAAAAATCTTACCCAGAGTTTCTAAAGTTATTCTCTAGGAAAACTTTACAAGGATTTTCCAAAGTCAAACAATCTAAAATCCTGTGTGCTCATGTGCTTTGGTTTGTTGATCTTCTAAAACAACAACTAATTCTTAATCATCTGGAGAATCCCAAAGGGACATAGTTAAAGGATTAGTATAAGAAGAATCATCAGGCTAAAGTGGCACTGTAGCAAGGTAACTGTCAGCGCTTACAGTGTCATGTTAAACTTTTTTTAGGTGAATTTTTCTTAAGGGCCCGAAGTCCACTGCAGTCAATGGGCATCTTTCTATTGACTCCAATGGGCTTCGTCTCCACTCTCAAGTGAAAATGCCTTTAAAATAAAGTTTGCCATGAAAAATGGACTATTCTTCACATATCATCGAAATGATTTTTACTGTCATTGTTTTTCCCCCCAAATCTAACACCAGATTATCCTAAAAAACAAAAGAAAGAAAATAACACACCTGGGAAAAGTCTTCATACTTGCAATTAGCATGTACAGTGGTTTCCTGTAACTAGGACACAATTATACATCTAGCTGTCAACAGGCAATTCTGTCACTCAAATAAAGACAGATTTGGAATTTGTCATAATGAGTTATCCAACGGCGAAGAGAAGTGGGTTCTTGTAATGCTGGAAACAGCTTAGGTCAGGTTCATATTCAAAATATGGGATATAATCATTACCATGAATCCGATCTCCTGTATACACAGTCCATTCTTATTAAAAGTGCTGCAGACAGGAAAATGCTTATGCTATTGGCTCACTGGAATTTAGTGGAAGAAACTATGTCTCCCTTTAAGAGGCTAGGGGCTAGATCCTCTAGTTACTACTGCAGTAAAAAACAAGTCAAAAATAATTTTCTACCACTATTTTACATTTTGAATGTCTGATCTTCCACTTTACATCCAGGTCTAGTAATGAGAGCTGGTCAGGAAACAGTTTTCCCATCCTGTGTCAGAAAAAACAGAGCTTTTGAAATGATCCCCCAAAACCAAGCGAAACTAGTAGGCCTGTGACAACCAATAGATTTCTTCACCAAATTGTCACCCAATCAACAAGATGTGATGCCATTTTAGATTTAGTATTGGCTAGTAATAAGAACCTCCTAGAACAAGTGATTATAAAAGATAACCTTGGTTCCAGTGATCATGAGTTAATTTAGTTTAAAGTAAATGGAAGGATGAACAAAAAGAAGTCTACAGCTAAGATTCTTGATTTCAAAAGGGCAAACCTTTTTTTTTCTTTTTTTTTTTTTTTTTGTAAAGGAAATTAGGGAAGTGGACTGGACTGAAAAACTCAATGATCTGAATGTGGAGAAGGCTTGGAATCACTTTAAGGAAAACTTGCAGAAACTATCTGGGGCCTGCATCCCAAGTAAGGGGAAAAAAACTCATACGGAAACATTGCAGATCAGACTTGATGAACGAGCATCTCAAGCAGATTTTTAGGAGACAGCGGAAAACCTATAAGGCATGGAAGAAGGGATGGCCATCAAGGAAAGCTACTTTGTGTATAGGTCGATCTGGTTGACTATGAGCTGCCAATGTGATGCAGCCGTGTAAAAGACTAATACATTAGACAAGACATTTCCAGTAGAGGTAGAAAAGTGTTATTACCATTGCACAAGGCACTGATGAGACCTCATCTGGAATACTGTATGCAGTTCTTGTCTCCCAGGTTTAAGAAAGATGAATTCAGAGTGGAATTCATGCAGAGAAGGGCTACTAGGATGATAAGAGGAATGGAAAACCCATCTTACTAGAGGACATCAATCATCCTGACATCTGCTGGAAGAGCAATACAGCAGAGCACAAACAATCCAGGAAGTTTTTGGATAGTGTTGCAGACAACTTCCTAGTGCAAGTGCTGGAGCAACCAACTAGGGGCCGTGCTTCTCTTGACCTGCTGCTCACAAACAGGGAAGATTTGGTAGGGGAAGTAGAAGTGGGTGGCAATCTAGGCACCAGTGACCATGAGATGGTCGGGTTCAGGATCCTGACAAAAGGAAGAAAGGAGAACAGCAGGATACGAACCATGGACTTCAGAAAAGCAGACTTTGACTTCCTCGGGGAGCTGATGGGCAGGATCCCCTGGGAGGCTAATATGAGGGGGAAAGGAATCCAAGAGAGCTGGCTATATTTTAAAGAAACCTTATTGAGGGCACAGGAACAAACCATCCCGATGTGCAGAAAGAATAGCAAATATGGTAGGCGTCCAGCTTGGATTAACAAAGAAGTCTTTGGTGAACTTAAACACAAAAAGAAGCCCACAAGAAGTGGAAGCTTGGTCAGATGACTAGGGAGGAGTATAAAAATGCTGCTCAAACATGAAGGAATGAAATCAGGAAGGCCAAAGCACAATTGGAGTTGCAGTTAGCAAGGGACGTGAAGGGAACAAGAAGGGTTTCTACAGGTATGTTACCAACAAGAGGAAGATTAGGGAAAGTGTGGGCCCCTTACAGAATGGGGGAGGCAACCTAGTGACAGAGGATGTGGAGAAAGCTGAGGTACTCAATGCCTTTTTTGCCTCTGTCTTCACAGACAAGGTCAGCTCCCAGACTACTGCACTGGGCAGCACAGAATGGGAAGGAGGTGAACATCCGCAGTGCTGAAGGAACAGGTCCAAGACTATTTAGAAAGATTGGACATACACAAGTCCACGAGGCCAGATGCAATGCACTCAAGGGCGCTGAGGGAGTTGGCTGATGTGATTTCAGAGCCATTGGTTATTATCTTTGAAAGCTTGTGGCAATTGGGGGAGGTGCCTGATGACTGGAAAAAAGCAAATATAGTGCCCATCTTCAAGAAAGGGAGGAAAGAGGATCCAGGGAACTACAGACCGGTCAGCCTCACCTCAATCCCTGGAAAAATCATGGGGCAGGTCCTCAAGGAATCCATTTTCAGGCACTTGGAAGAGAGGAAGGTGATCAGGAACAGTCAACATGGATTCACCAAAGGAAAGTCATGCCTGACCAACCTGATTGCTTTCTATGAAGAGGTGAATGGCTCTGTGGATGTGGGGAAAGTGGTGGATGTGATATACCTTGACTTTAGCAAGCTTTTGGTATGGTCTCTCACAGTATTCTTATCAGCAAGTTAAAGAAGTATGGGTTGGATGAATGGACTATAAAATGGATAGAGAACTGGCTAGAGCATAGGGCTCAACGAGTAGTGATCAATGGCTCCATGTCTAGCTGGCAGCCAGTCACAAGCGGAGTGCCCCAGGGGTGGGTCCTGGGGCCGGTTTTGTACAACATCTTCATTAATGCTCTAGAGGATGGGGTAGATTTCACTCTCAGCAAGTTTGCAGATAACACTAAGTTAGGGGGAGTGGTAGATACCCTGGAGGATAGGGATAGGATACAGAAGGACCTAAACAAACTTGAGGATTGGGCTAAAAGAAATCTGATGAGGTTCAACAAGGACAAGTGCAGAGTCCTGCACTTTGGATGGAAGAATCCCATACACAGCTACATACTGGGGAACGACGAGCTAGGCAGCAGTTCTGCAGAAAAGGACCTGGGGGTTGCAGTGGATAAGAAGCTGGATATGAGTCAGCAGTGTGCCCTGGTTGCCAAGAAGGCTAATAGGATATTGGGCTGCATTAGTAGGAGCATTGCCAGCAGATCGTGGGAAGTGATTTTTCCCCTCTATTCGGCATTGGTGAGGCCGCATTTGGAGTATTGTGTCCAATTTTGGGCCCCCCACTACAAAAAGGATGTGGAGAAGTTGGAGAGAGGGCAACAAAAACTATTAGGGGGCTGGAGCACAAGACTTATGAGGTGAGGCTGAAAAAACTAAGCTTGTTTAATCTGCAGAAGAGAAGAATGAGGGGGGATTTGATAGCAGCCTTTAACTACCTGAAAGGGGGTTCCAGGGAGGATGGAGCTAGGCTGTTCTCAATGGTAGTAGATGACAGAACAAGGAGCAATGATTTCAGGTTGCAGTGGGGGAGGTGTAGGTTGGATATTAGGAAAAGCTTTTTCCTAGGAGGGTGGTGAAGCACTGGAATGGGTTACCAAGAAAGGTGGTGGAATCTCCATCTTTAGAGGTTTTTAAGATGTGGCTTGACAAAACCCTCACTGGGATTATTTAGCTGAGGTTAGTCCTGCTTTGAGCAGGGGATTGGACTAGATGACCTCCTGAGGTCCCTTCCAACTCTATGATTCTATTCTATGAGCTTGCCAGCAGGATTATGTTTTTCATGAGGCTCCATGGCAGTTGCGACCCCCATGACATACCTTGGGGTCTCAGCAAGGGGGAAGACCAAAGTACACAGTGACAGATTTAACTCAGCCAGGAGAGTGGGGTCATGAGGCATTCCGACTGCAACCCTCCATGAGACACGGCAGCAGCTGAGGGGACACACCTCAGCTTTGAACTTATCTGAAATGGAATATTTTGATTTGGGAAGGCCAAAGTGCGTTGATATTTTTCAATTGAAATGTTCAGTTTTCCGCTAAAATGCTTCAGTTTTCAGGTGTTCGCTGAAAAGTAACATTTTGCCATGAAAAATAGTTACTGTCAGTGAAAAAATACATATTGGCCAGATAGCAAAACAATCCTGTATCTTAAAGTAGTTGCAATGGGAAATATTCAATCAGCCCAAGTTATTATTTTATATTTACACTGCGGAAGAAATTAGAAGCCCCACTGCACCGGGCCCTGCATACACATGTAACAAAAAGAACAGTTGAGTGCTGAGGGCTTTTGAAAGTCTGGCCCTACATATGTTTAACAAAAATCTATTAAGTTTCCCTGAGATTTTACATATATACAATTTTTTAAAATGTAAAACATGTACTAATAACGATTTTATGGGACAGCTGGTTTTGGAGCTACGTTACTTCCCCTTTTAAATTAAGAAAACACACTGAAAGCTGAATGACAGCATAGGATATATCATCATCTTTCTCTTAATGGATTCCAAGGAGGAAAACAAACACCGCAACCCTTTGATCCTCTACCTTCACTGCTCTCTTTGAAGCTAGCCTGTATCCTGTGCCCCGTACTCCCGGAAACACAAAGCTAATACAGAATTGAGCTGATTATACTCAGCTTGTCATGGTTGGGTCCTGCATTAGATTTCAACTAAATTCAATTACACAGTGTTCTCCTTGCTGCCATGAGATGAATGGCAGGAGAAAGATGAATGAACACAAGTGCTGAAATTGATTGATCCCAACATGCAGGCAGGTTGATTAAAGTGTCCAAAAGCAAAATGAGGAATAGTATTCATCTGTAACTACTGGTTGGGTCTTCAGTTTAAATGCTGTTTTCAACAAATGTCATGAAACAGTCTGAATCCTGTTGATTTTGAAAGAGAACAAGTAGAGCCACACTACAGTATCTAAATAGGACATTAACAAAGCTGAAATTAAACCAATTTTAAATCCTTCATTTGACAGCCTTCTCTTCAATACCTACTTACTACCCAAAATATGTACTCTGAAACATTAAAAAAGTTAATAAAATGCAATTTTAGTTATATACTTTATAAGTGGGTTGAACCACATTGGGTATATTGAGGCAGTGACCGGAAAGATGCTTTTCTCCACTTGCGTTACAACAAAAGGATCTTGAATATTATTAGCCCATTAACTACCATGCTAGAATGGGGTATCTCTGAAATAAATTACATCCTCTGATATCAAGAATGAGTTGGCTCTGGGTTGTAATCTGCAGAAATGCTGCATTCTAGAGGCACTGACTGATGAGAAAAAAAATAAGACGTCTTCTCCAATCAGGGACAAGGTGGGTATTTTGTCTCTGTTCAACTTAGCCATATTCCTGTTTTGTGTCCAGTCAGGGACCATGTACAACATTAACATTAAACATAACTTTGACATCATATCCTCTAATACTGAGGTCAAAGCCCCGGTTATAAGACAATTACATGAAATATTGGCATTACCTTTACAAATCCTCGAGGAATTTCAACAAATTTAACACGTTAAACATGCAAATTCAATAATAAGTCCGATTGACTTTAATGCACATACCTAAGTGTTTTGCTGAATTGGGGCCATGACAACATTAAATATGTTACTGCAAAATAGTAACGCATTGAATTATTTCTGTGGTATTAAAGTCAGATGATGTCAACTGTAGAAAGGAAATTATTCTTCCTAAACTTTAGTTACAAATTCTTCCGAGGTGCGCAGCCCTACAAAGACTTACTCGTGTAAGCTCAATGGGAATATGCATTTTCACATGAGTAAGGTATTCAAGATCATGTCATAGAAATATTAGGGTGAATTCCTGAGCCAATTTAAGTCAATGGCAAAACACCCATTAACTTCCAGGGGACAGGATTTCATGACACATGTTTGCCTATAATGGAGCGACAGAGGTCATTTCCAGATTGGGTAGCCATACCCACGCTAACTCTCATCAAGCTAGCACACTAAACATAGCAGCATAGCTGCAATGGAACAAGCAACTAGAAAGGCTGGCTGCCCTGAGTCCAGGCAATTCGGGAACAGATCCCTAAGTATGCACTCAAGACAGCTAGCCTGTCCCACCACCTATGCAGATAAGGCTATATTGCTGTTTTTAGCACACTAGCTCAATCAAAGCTTGCATGGGTATGTCTGCTTGAGCTGAAAATTAACCCCCCAGCTCCAGTTTAGACATATGCTTAGATTTTTCCGGCGGGGAGAATAATTCCTTCGTCAATAAACTCAGATCAAGTAGGATGTGTATCCCAAGGCAGAGAAAACACTTGCCAGATACTATACTACATGGAAATGGCTACATATATTTCAGAAGGCAGGGCTAAAGGGCAAATGCACAAAGAGACAGAAAAGCCATTATGGAGGGTATATTAGCAGTGCTTCCATTTCACTTTGTCAAAGTTTGGCTTGGGACCAGGCTTTAAACAACAGATTCAAGCTGCACCTGAAAATCTAATTGCCACTTCTGAGAAATTAGCAAATAATATTTGACTCCTTCACTCTGGGATGAAGAATGGAAAACAGCACTGCCATCTCTCCCAATTATTATTGGCAACTGCACTTGAGTCTTTAGTGGAAACTATTTTAAACAACAGCTTTAAATGGCAGTGAAATTAAACCAATGGGAACATTAACTATATTGCTTTATGCAAATGATAACCTGCTTCCATAGTTTGATCTCAGTGACACATTTCCCCCCTTTACTTGGCCTTACAGCATAGGTTTGCTGAATATCTGGTTGCAAGGTTAATTAGGAAGGGGAGAAAAGGGTAATTTAATGGTCTAAATCCCATTCTTTTAAGAAGCAGGATGCAAGAGAATCTTCATTATTTTAGCATTTGGAGCTGATCCTGGCTTGACAAAATAATAAATACAATAAAGCATTTAGGCAAATAAAGCAAAACCCAAGGAAAAACTGAGTTACCGAAGCCAGAGACGGTTTAGTCAAAATAACCAACTGACTAAATAAATTATATTCCATGTTAGCTTCCTCTGGAGATACGCTAATGGGTTATGGAGTGTCACCATGGGTCAATGTTTCTAGAGGAAATCAAAGTCTTTGCTATCTGATGGCTGTTTTGTTACCTGCACTGTGTGAAATAAGTTCTTGGTTTTGGTCAAAATCCTAGTGTCCATGTCATAAATACCACACCCAAACACACATGCTTCTAGCCTCCCACTCACCAGAGCAGGTCAAAAAATTGCATTGAAATATTTTTTTTCAATAGCAAATGACTACATTTTGTCCCCCAAAAGATCTTGTTTTCTTGTCAAAAATGTTCATTTTTTTTTATTAAAAAAAAAAAAACCCAGCAAAGAACATTTTTCAGTGACCCACATTGGGGAGGGGAGGGGAAGTGTTTCAGATTTGTTTTCTCAATAAAAACCACAAAAATATTTCAAACAAAAATATATTTTAATTGAAACTTTTCATGGAGGGAAAATAATCCCCCAACTCATGAACTCAGTAGAGACACCCATTTGATTTCAATAGAGTTATAACTATTTACACCAGGTGCAGATCTGGCCACCTACAAAAGGAGCTACACTGACTTATAGCAATTGAAGAAGTGCTCATGACACCCAGCACAGGGTAGATCAAGTTGGAAAATAGTGAACAACTTCTGGAAAAATGTTCAAACTTTTTTTTTTTTTTTTTTTTAAAGAATGTTGCCAAAAGATTGATTTTTTTTTAAATGGCTCTGCTGGAGAAATGTCAATGAGTGAACAATCATGGAGAATGAAACCCAATGGTAGATCCACAGAGCCCGCAGAAGGCAGCCGCCTAGCCAGGGTCAAGAGATACAGGCTACTGGGGCTAGTGCTCTGTGAAGACAGAGCTTTGATGTTTCGGTTTGGGTTGGAGGTCGAGCTCTGAAGCTGATCCCACTTCCTAGGTTTCAGAGCCTGCGTCACAATTTCAAAGAAGCTATTTTTAGAGTGCTAGCAGGAAGTCCACTCTCATAAGTCTGTCGACCTAAGCTGAGAGGCTCGCTTCTGCGGGCTGTGTAGACATACTCTAATAGACTTGGGCCTAGATTTACAGCGAGATTTAGATGTGGTAACGCCAGTGCCTAATTTTTAGACACCTAGAAAAATCATAGAACCCCACTGCAATTCATAGAGCCTGAGTTAGGCACCCAAGCACCACATATAATGAATGGGGAAAGATAGGCCCCTGAGACACTGATTCACAAAAGCTAGGTGGTAAGCTGATTCAGTGAGAGATGCCGGATGGGACAGGTGTGTGTTAAACTGTGCCCCACCCTTGGAATTTAATGCTTAAGTCTGGACTGCAGGGAGGTGCCTATCTCTGCTAGCGATTCACAGCCAGAAACCCTGTTTGGAGTCAGGCGCCTAAGGCGTCATTTGAAAAATGCCAATGGGGAGGATGCCTTATTGCTTTGGTCCTGTAGTTGGAGTACTCATTCAGTCTGTGGGATATCCTCATTTCATGTCCCTTGTCCACTTCCTGAGGAGAAGGGATTTGAACAGGGTTCAGCCACTGGGCTAAGGCATATTCTGATAAAAGGTGCTCAGTCTCTCCTGTTGAAGCCGTTCTCTACACCTCTTCTGCTCAAATTATTTCTGACAATGTGGCTGATATTACAACTCTTCCTCATGTCAGTAAAACCCATTGACTTCACAGCAGCTACTTCTATGAGAAAGGATTGTAAAGGTATCTGAAACACAGACATATTTTCTTTAAAAAGTTCTTGTCTAGAGCTTGTCAACAAAATGGCATATGAAAAATTTGTCATCTAAATGAAACCTTTTCAGCTCAAGCTGCCAGACCAAGACAAAATTAAAGCCCTGAAAATAAGTTTAAGTATCCTAAACTAAGTTGGCTTCTCCCATTCTTATCTTATTCCTTTATCACAGCAACAGCATGCATAGGCTAGGTCTACACTACAAAGTTTTGTTGGCATAGCTACATTGGCCAGGGGTATACAAAAACCACATTCCTTAGATGACATAGCTATGCTGGCAAAAATCCTGGTGCAGATACAGCTATGCCAACAGAAGAGTACATAGCTAATATCATTCAGGGAGGTGGCATAACTGTGCCTTCTGACAGAATATCCTGCACTTTTTATAGGGGACTTGGCCAGGATAGCTGTATCATCAGGACCTGTGTAGTGTACACAAGGCTACAATTTCAAGACAGGGGCAAGATTTAGGTGAAGGGGTGACTAATGATTTTTATCTAAGAGGAGATGTTGCTTTGTCTTAACTTGAGATATATGAAGTCCTTCCAAGGCTTGGTGAACAGTTGTTCTTTTCATCAACTGGATCATGTGAGGTGCTGAGCACTCAGAGCTCCAACAGCAATCTATATGAGCTGAGAATACTCAGCAACAGAGCTGAGCAGGAACCAGCGGGGAATTCTGCCATTTTGAAACTTTTCCATTCCAAAAAAGAGAATGGAAAATTTAGTCTGAAATTTCTCATGAGACAAAATTGCCTCCATCTCCCAACTTTGTTTCAACTCAACACATTTTGTTTTGGCAAAATTGTTTTGTTTGGTGTTCAATTTTTTTAAAATGTTACATAAAATAAAAATATTGACACAATAAGACATTTTGAAACAGAAAATCAAAACACTCCAGTCTAAAAAGGTTGAAATACTCTATTTTTTCTCAACAAAATTTCATCAAAATTGACACTTCTGCAAAACGTTTTGCTTTCAATGAATATCTATTTTCCAGTGGAAGAACATTTATTTGGAAAAATTTCTGACCATGTCGACTCAACACCTTTCAGAAAACACTCATTTGAGCCCCTTGCAAGATCAGGTCCAACAACAACAAACTATACAGAAAATGCATTTATTTGAACTGGCAAAGATGGCACCTACGGACCAGATCTGGTGGGAATTTTGTCTTCAATGTGATGTAAGAGGCACATTCAAACTACAGAAGCATGGAGGACTTGGAACAACACACTTTACACTGTGAGATAATGGCGAAAATGTCTGCATCATCCATGTTATGTGTGGAAAGAGCTGTGATGCATTCAATCACATTAGTTACTCAGGATACAGGTTCCATTAAAAACAGGGTCTAATTGATTACAATCTGGCAAAATGTCAAAGTTCAAAGACAGAGAAAAGTGCCAACTCAATTAGATTTGACAGAAAAGATAATTTAATCTGTTCCAGTCATAACTCAGCCATAGGTACATGCATAAACCAAAACTAATTTTGACATTTGCCTGAATGTCATAACTATATTTACATCTGAGGGAGACATTATTTATGTGACTGCTAAGTTAGTTCATGTTGCATTTTCAAATGTTAAATTATTTGTACTCATTGGCGACAACTGTTACATTTTCTCCAGCAGCATTATGCTTTTTTTTTTTTTTAAATGATGAAGTAATCTAGCCCAATTTATACAAATTGACAGTGCTGATCTTTTAAAAAAATGTGCTCGTGGTTTTTGAGATATATCAACGAGATAACCTCTGCGTGTCAAGAAAACACTGGTGTGCATGCTACCTCATTTCCATTTTATAGCCTTTGTTACTGACACGGGTACATTATATTTGAGAAATATATCACAAGCAGGCTTATAATTTATCCTTACCTCAATAACCCGAAGCAGAGTCTGAGAGACTTCTACTTAGGGCTATTCTGCAGTGTCACTTTGATAAAATTGACAACCTAGTTTCTGAGTTAAAAATGTATGGGACATGTGACCACATTCAATTGGCAGATAAGTCACGATAAACAGTAGAGAGGGTGTCACATGGAAAACGCCAGTGATAGACTTCGTACATAAGAATTACTAGAGGGGACACACTTTGTTCAGCCTGGCCCTCACTTCTTGGGGCTGGCCACAGAGAGGGCAAAGGGCGCAACTGAGTGAGGTCTGGTTGGACTTTGGGGAGGATAAGAAATTTGCTGCAGCCTCATTTCCATTAAAATCTGGCCCAGAGAATGTTCATTTGGTTGCAAATAGAGGAAGTTCTCTGGTGCTCTAATTCAGCTCCAATCCCGGATATCACTGCCTCACACCTGCATCTAGAGCCTACGTAATCATCACAATTAAAGTAGCGGGCATCAGTCATTTTTCACCAAAATCAGTAGGATTCTTCCCATTCATTCCTAGAATAGACCTTGACATTTTGGAAGTGATTGGATGCAGTTTTAAAAAGTGATCACGTTACAGACAAACAGAAATGCCATCAAGTTGATTACAATCTGGCAAAATGTCAAAGTGCAGAGACAGAGAAAAGTGGCAACTTAATTAGATTTGACAGAAGAGAGGTATAGGAAGTCCTTCCTGGGCTTGGTAAACACTTGTTCTATTCATCAGCCTGACTTTGCCCAGCCAATTATGCATACTTCTGGTCATGACTCAATAGCTAAGGCTGTGTTCTGAAATGCAAATGCAAAGCATTTGTGTAGGCCCCTTGACAGCCACAGAGTCCCAAACTAGGAGACATGCACAACTAATAGTGCTGGGAGGGGGTAGTTTAGGTAAAGCAGTGTGTGGAAAAAGTACAGTTAAGGTGGGGGGCAGAGTTAAGGTGGCTGTACGTGGTCTGTGGTGTGCACTCTGCAGCCCCACTGGAAGGAAGGATCCTTGATTTCACAGAGATCCACAACATCTAATCCAGTTAGGTAGGCCAGGTGCTGCTAAGAAGGTCTGGGTATTGTACAGCTTTTACATTTATCCAACATACGGAAAAGAAATGGAGATATCCAATTTCAAGTCCAGCAGCAAGCAAAACAAATGAGCGCTTACTGAGTTTCTATACGTCACTTCAGAACTATATGTTTGTTGACTGCTGTGTTTAACCGAGATATTACATTACTCACACCTGTAGCTTCTCTCCACTGATACATTATATTAGTAATCTCTTATCACTCAATGTTCAGGCACAGGAAACTGTCGGTCACAAGGCAACCTGTATACGACAGTGTCCTGAGGAGAGGACGCAGGAGCAGAGGATGTTAGATTGCAATACAGTCATCCCCATCCTGAACCCAGAGTTGGCACATGCGATCATCTTTGGCCTTCGTTGTGTGAAAGAAAAAATAAGCCTGTATTTTGTTCTGCTACAGGAGCATGAAGTCAAATGCTGATAATGTCCAATGCTGTTTTTTCATCAGCACTGAAATGTATCTGCTATATATGGGCAGGGCTCTTGTCATGTAAAGCATTTTTAAAGCATTTCTTCCTCACAGAGGGAGCAAACAATTAAACAACAAAATGGAAAATCAGCCTGTATACGACACCTTTGAACAACTGTGAGATCATAATGTGCTTTCAATAAGGTCCTTTGGGCAGTGGTAAGGATCTTGCCTCAAAAGCAAACAATACAACCAGTGGACAGATGGGACTCCAGAGACCTAGATTCTAGTTATGACTCTTCCACTGGCCTGCTGGGCATTGGGTAAGTCACTGCACTGCTCTGCTCATTTCACAGATGGTAAAACTGAGGGAGACACTGACACTAACTTCCCTTGTAAAGTGCTTGGTGATTTACTGATAAAAAGCACTACTTAAAAGCTTGGTATTATTATTTTTATACAAGCTTTAGTGCAAGCAGTGTCAGGAACTATGAAAAATAACCTGCTGTCCTAAATTCACACAGTAGTGGTCGGTGGTACTTTTACCAGCCAGCAGGTTACAATATATACCTGCCTGACTAGGATGTGATGGGGATAAATTAGTGCATATTTGGAAAATACTTTGAAGAGATTAAGGGCTGTAATTAAAATGCCTGGCTTGCACAACGCTGATGCAACAAAACACTTTACACAAAAATAACAATGGACAACTTTTAATATCACTGCTGCCACTTTGAAAGAATGCACGGAGAGGCGAAGGTAATGAACTGTTTTTAATGAGTATGTAACCTGATGGGAAAAAATGCAAAGATATGCTAAAATATTCTGACTGAACAGCATCCAAATATCATACCTAACTCTAAGCAGGAGAGTATTGGGTGGAGAGCTTGGATACCACTCTTAAAAATCTATCTGGGTTTCTATAGGGTCACCTATCATTGTACTAGAGCAGTGGTTCCCAACCTTTTTGAGTGAAAGCCCTGCTAGTTAACACTAGGTAAAACACGTGCCTGCCCACCATCCCCCCCATCAGCCATAAACACATATAACCCCTGTAAACACATATGATAATAACAACATTAAATTACATAATAATAATAATAGACTCTTACCTGAGTAAGAAGATAAGCCTTCCCCAGAGCAGTTGCCACTACACACCACGTATGGCCCCTCCTCTTCCCAGCCCTCAGGGACTGAGGGAATGGATGCGAGCTTTGGCGGGTTGGCTGGGTCTGCTGCAGGCCCTCCCCACTCCCCGGCACATGGCTGCTCCTCTCCGGCCAGGTGCCCAGCCAGTACAGGACTGGGGGCGGTTGCTCCTCCACTCTGGCCAGAGCAAAGTTCAGGAGGCTAAATGACCTCAATATTACTGAAGCCTCATGGACCCCCTGTAATCTTTGGTGCCCCCCCAAGGGGGTCCCACCACCCAGGTTGGGAACCATTGGTCTAGAGATTCCATTTGTAATCAACTGAAGTGAAAGCTCAATGCCCTGATCTTTTGCGATCGTGTGGCATATTGTAACCAAGATGCAGATGAAGTTGAACTCTGCTTCACCAGGGAAGACTTAAAGCCAGCATTCTGTGCCATCCACAGCCTCAGTGGTCAAGAGGTAATCGCTACAAACAGCATCCTTTATGACAGCCTCGGCTGTCTATGTTAATCGGATGACTACATCCTCTCACATTGAACCATCCTCCAGCCATCACTTGCTCAGCCCTGGACAATTTGGTAGTCACTGTGGTTTCAGACCCAGACACTTGTATCTACACAACAATGTTGGATAAAGTGAAGCATGCCTTTTGAAAACTGAAAAACAGACGTGCATCTGGTGCTGATGGCAGCCCCCAGAGTTGCTAAAATGTGCTACTGATCTCATAGCGGATATCACTTCTGGCCATCTTTTGTCTGGTGTGGAGAAATGGAACTTTGCCAACTTTCTGGAAGGACGGTGTTGTGATGTGTCTGTATAAGTGCAAGGGACTGCACAGCGAATGTAAGAGATACAGGCTGATCACCTTGTTCTCCGTGCCAGGGAATGTGTTTGCGCACATCCTGCTGGTGCATTGGGAGCCCCTGCTACATCAGAAGCGTCGCCCCTTACAGTCAGACTTTATGAGGGACAGGTCTACATTAGACGCCACTTGATGTCGGAGATACTCTGTGAGTTCAAGAAGCCCCTGTACATAATGTATGTCAATGTTAAGACTGTGTTTGATTCAGTTGACAAAGTCATGCTATGGAAGGCCTTAAAGGACGTAGGTGTCTCAACCACTCTGTTGGACTTGATTAGCAGGCTGTATGATGGAACCATTATCCATGTACCTCTTGGGAATCGGATGTCAGCACTTTTTAAATCAGTACCTGGTGTCAGGCAGGGCTGTGTCTTAGTCCCTGCACTTTGTCAAGCAATAGATTTCATAATGCAGCATTCCGTCAGGTGCCTGGGTATTAAGATCAGTAATCTCTCGTTCTCAGACCTTGACTATGCTGATGATCTAGTCTTTCTAGTACAGAGCCCCTAAAGGTTTCACAAGGCACTCCAGGAAATGGAGGAGTCAGCCAAGGTTGGCTCCATGTTTCATGGTCAAAAACAAAGCTGCAAAACCTAGGATCAGGTCCACCTATGACTCCAATCCCTTTGAATAATGAAACTTCCAAAGTAATCGCTAGTTCTGCTCTTTGGGTTCTATACTCACCAGTTCCTCCAGTTCTCATATGGAGGTTCTTCAGTGGATTGGCATTGCAGAGTCTGCCATGGGTCATTTACAATGAACATGGAATCAACTTCATCTCAGCACGACAACCAAGTTCAGGATCTATTTGAGCTGCATCATCTCCATACTGCTGTATGGTTGTGACACATGGACAGTATCCTACTTTGACTGGGCAAAGCTGTATTCTTTCCACAAAAAATGTCAGCATTGTAGTATATTAGGCATGAAGTGGAACAACTTTAGTCATAACCCAGAAATTTATGATCGCTCCAGTCTACAGACTATTGGAGCCATTATCCACAGATGGTGTCTTACGCATTTCGGACATGTCTCTAGAATGTCACAAGATGTTCCCGTGAACATCATTCTACACCAACTGAGGATGGAAGTGGCCCAGAAGCAGACCCCCTATTACATGGGTGCATCAAGTCTGTTCCAACAGTGGACTTAGATGACCAAGCTCTTCTGGCTGCATAAGACTGGACCAAATGATGAATGATCAATATGGCCGACCACTTGGTGAAGCATTGAAGAAGAAGAAAGAAGACCCATCATTATGGGATCTGAGCCTCCAGGAATTATGATCAATCACAAGCAGATATAGCCCTTACTACCATGTGACATAGTGATATGAACCTGAAAAATCTGCTTAGGCTAAGTATTGGGCTGAAACATAATTAATATTATAATATACAATAAATAGATTTCAAAATGAAAATTCTAAACAGAATGTTTCCGTCAGATCAAAATGTTTCAATTCAAATATATTTTCCAAATGAAAAGTCATCAAAATCAAAATGTTTTAATTCTGTGTAGGATGTCATATGTAGAATGTATATTTTAGATGCTGGGACATGTGAAAAAAGATACCTGCTTGTCTCTCAAGGAAAGAGAACAGCTAGGTAAACAGCTGAACCAACAGTCTGATCAGGTAAAAAACTGAGTTAGCAAACTAATCTTAGTATTAGGCAGAAAAGTGATTTTACAATATATAATGAATAACTTTGTAACTTTAGTCTGCAAAAGAGAAGAGTGAGGGGGGATTTGATAGCGGCCTTTAACTACCTGAAAGGGGGTTCCAGGGAGGATGGGGCTAGGCTGTTCTTGGTGGTGGCAGATGACAGAACAAGGAGCAACGGTCTCAAGTTGCAGGGCGGGTCTAGGTTGGACATTAGGAAAAAGTTTTTGACTAGGAGGGTGGTGAAGCACTGGAATGGGTTACCTAGGGAGGTGGTGGAATCTCCATCCTTAGAGGTTTTTAAGCTGAGGCTTGACAAAGCCCTGGTTGGGATGTTATAGCTGAGGTTAGTCTTGCTTTGAGCAGGGGGTTGGACTAGATGACCTCCTGAGGTCCCTTCCAACTCTAATATTCTATGATTCTATGAATATATTTAAGAAAAGCATCTGAATGTGGATGTGCACTTGCATTTAATCCTATGCTGTACTCTGTTTCAGTGGGCTAGTCACTCACTGAAATAGCAAATAAATGACATACTTCTTCAGCTCAAGAGTCTGGGTAATGGAGAAAAGCACCAGTCAACATTTTGTCAAATCAACATTTTCCAATGGCAAACTGTTCAATCAGAAAATTTTTGACAAGCTCTATTCAGCTGTTTTAAATTGGAATTGTTTTGACGACTTCACTGGAGCTACACTGATTTACAACAGCTAAGAACCTGGCTTGCAACAATAGACTTTTTTGGCTAGTTATGGAAAAGTTTCAAAGAAAAAATATTACATCCTGAAAAACAGAGGATAAAGGGGTTTTTTTGTTAAGAGAGGGGGGATGTTATAAAGTAAATTATTTACACAATAAGCTTTATTCAGCAGTCAGTCAGTCAGTCTTTGGAGGCAAAGGAAATGGCAAAATAAGCAGAGGATACCTCCACAGACAACTGCCATGTTTTCTTTAGAAAAGAAAAAAACACTTCTCACAAAACACTCCACAAAAAGTGGCATTCAGTAGGACAAAGGACACAGATGGGTCACTAAAGTGAAAAACATTTGTGCACATTTATATTGGACATAGACACACAAACACACAGCGTCAATTGTTATTCACAAATCAAAACATAGAATTTCCAATCCTTTTGACACCTTTAGGAGCAGCAAACTACTCCATCAATCTCCTTTAAAAGCCAAGAACAAGTTTTAGCATCTTCTTCAATTAGTACTTTGATTTTGAGGAGATGAAATTAATTGCTTTGCAATTATTAACTCACATGATGTATGCTTTTCCCCCCTACCCTGATATTTGAATGTAGAACAAAAGCGGTCCTTCATGCTTCTACAGTATCATTAATAAACTAGCACATAAGGCACCTCAGCATGCTCACACCACAGTGTACTGTAATATAATTAGCTCAAATCATCAACTAATTACCTTGAGCAAGCAGGAAAGTCCTGGAGCAGGAAGTATCAGGGTTGCAGATAAACCAGCTCAGTCCCTAGGTTAAGTTGTTCCATTACGTCATTCACACCATTTCCTTGAGACATACCTCTTTTTCATAGACTGCATCTTGAGACAGTTCATAGACTGCAACCGAGACAGCCCAGGGTCCCGCTATAGAATGGAAGTGAATGAGAGAGGGAGTGTGACTATCAGAGCATGTTAGGAGAAACAAGACATAGAAGGAGGGGGAGAGGGGAATCTTCAAAACTGATCCTGAATTAAATTATACGAAGCTAAAATACGCACAGGCACGATTTTGCCACCTTTACTCGTGTTAAGTACATTAGATCCATTGGATAATTGGAGGAATACTCATAGATCTCCTTGGATTGTTGGTAGGTTGTTAAGATGAGTAGTTCCAATCAGATCAATGGGGCTATCCTTGGGAGTCACCGTTCACCACTGTCAGTAAGCAAAGCACAATCTGCCCCAGGATAAGTACCAGGAGCAGAATATAAAGGCAAGTCTACACTACAAAATTAAGTTGAGCTAAGTTACATCACTGTACTGCCCCTGCAGTAATTAAATCACTTTTGCATACCCACATTATGTTCCTTCTATCAGCAGTGCGCGTCTTCACCAGGAGCGCTTGCATTGAATTAACTCTCAGTGTGGGATGGCTTCTGAAAGGTGACAACAGTTGCTGTATGCAATGCAGTGTCTATGCTGACACTGCGTCAACCTAACCACATCAACCTAGACGCTACGCCTCTTGTGGAGGTGGAGTTCTTAAGTCAGTGTCGTGGGAGATTCGCATCTGTAGGAGCTACATTTTAGTGTAGATGATAATAGAGTTCAATTACCGTAAAGCATCTTACAGTGAGTGAATTCAGTTGTGTGGACCAGGCCTAAGTGTGTGTGAATGAAAAAAAGTGTATAAAAAGGTCTGTTTCTGATACTTTTCCTCAGCATTTTCATGAGCAACTCTATTGACTTGAACATTTCTATGAGGTTCTATCCAGTGAAAGTGAATGTGAACGTTAGGGGAAAAACGGTATTTTATATAGAGGAAAACATTTTAAAATAAATAAACATATTACTAATGTTGGTCAATGACAATCAAAATAGTCCAGTTTGAGGAAATTATAGCTCATTCCCATTATAAATTAAATTGTGTGTTTCACCTCAACTATTGTTGTGTGACACCAGCTGTGCTATAAATCCTCTTCGCTTTGAATTCAGCAAGCAGCTTCACTGATTGTGTGTAAAACAATCAACATCTGACTCTCTGATGACATGGCACTTTTCTTTCACTTCCTCCCTACATACCTCCTCCCTTTTTTCCCCCCAGTGAATTTCAACTTTCTCTCAAAATTACCTCTAGAGGATGAAAGCGCTCATACCTAAAAGTGATTTTTTTTTTTTAAGTTTGAAGGAAATGCATTTGACCCTTGCTGAGTTATCAGAGAATGCAAAGCAGCGATTTTCAGCTGTTACAAGAATTAGTCATCTGCTATTTTGCACTGTGATAAAAATAAAATACATTTTCAGGGGTGAAATCCTATCCTGAAGTCAATGGGAATTTGGCCAATGATTTGAATGAAGCCAGGATTTCACCCTTTGGATTAAAAACCTCAGACTTGACATACAAATGTGTCATTTAGAGTTTTCTTACTTTGCATTAATTGTGATCTAAAGAGTATACATTCAACTCTGCCCATACTTGACTGTTACAGGCCATCCTTCAACCCATGTGCTATCATTTCCTACAGCATTTGAGTGTTTTGCTAAGCATTTCAGTGCATCAAGAAGTACAATTTTCTAGCTGCCTGCTGGTGTGTGTAGTGAGTGAAAATGACCAAGTCCCTTCACCACCCATTTATGTGCTCTGCTGACCTAATCAGTTTTACATCCATCCACATCAACATTACAGATCAAAGAATATTGTCTCTCAGAAAGCTCAGTGCTCACCATAACTCAATCCAGCAATGTACTCGAGCATGTTACTAACAACCAATTGGAATCTAATGGAATGCTCACATATTTAAAGTTAGGCCCATATTTAAGTAACTTACAAAGTCAAGCTGCTCTGACATAGTGTCAATTTAGTGGTGTTGTGCGGCGCAGATCGACATTCCCAAGAAATCTGGGGTCATCTTGTAATTGCACACCCCACTAACGCCTTGCTGTGGTACATAGATCTGGAAGCTCTTTTGCAATACAGTGGCTTTCAATAGGTAGAGCAGTAAGGCAAATTCAATCAACAGTATCTCAGTGAAGCATATGATGAACCATAACATAAGAAGTACACTATCTGGTCTGTACCTTGATAACAGCATTCAGTGTAATGAAACAAATGCACACATGAAACAAACACACACACACACACACAGGAAGAGAGAAGAAGAGAACAAATAAGTTTAAATGTTATAATGTTAATGGAGAGACAAATCCTGATTAAAATTACGTCTTTTGGCTCAAAGGCCATTTGCTAGGAGACTAGTGTTCAGAGATTTATTATAGATGAGTTACAGTGATTCATTGCTCTGAGGTAATTAAATTTCTGTTGACACAAAAATCTCATAACTCAAGAGGTTTAGCAATCCCTAGAGTTCCCTTCAAGAGAAAATGAAATTAAGGTATGTTGGATGTACACAAAGGGAAGAGACAAGTCTCATAAATGTGAGCTAATCAAAAAATTGTGCACTACAGACTCATGCACAGTTGGCTACTTCTGTAGTCACTTGATTATTCTAATGGCCTTTGTTTTATAGCTCATCGTGCATCAATTTATGGCCCGCTGCACCAAAATGTCAGCTGTATCAAATGTAAAATTTTATAGTGGAATAGAAAACATGATTACACTTTGCTGCTCCAGACCAAACCAGAGGTGTTATGTTATCTGCAGTATGAGGTGAAGATTACAGTCTGAGAATAAATTGCCATTGGGATTGTTAAACTATTTCTATTGATTTGATTGGTTTTTAACAACATGCATATTATAATATGTCCCTTTGCAAACAACAAAAACCTGTCCATTAAGGTGAAGTTAAGGTTGTGCATACTATTTTGTTGCATTTTTTTTGGAATGCTTATTACCTTTCAAGAACATTGCACCTAAAAATTAAACCTAAGCCACAAATGTTTGTAACTAAGAGTTAGTTTGACATCTCTTTATTCACACTGAGTAGTGCCGTATTCCACAAGTTGCCCCATTGCCTGAGTGTTCATGAACTAAGACGCCACCCAACATGAGTGAAGTGATCACAATCTAGTTCCAAGAAAACACTGAGTTACCCAGTAACAGTTATAAGAGTATTAATCCCCCTCAGGAACCATGAGTGGTTTGCTGACTCCCCCGACCCACTTATGAGCCTGGACTGTCAGTCTTGCAAACCTTTTGATGGAAAAATTGCTAAGTATCTGATTGCACTGCGATTTATCTCTGCAAGGAAAAGGGCTAAATATTGAGCTTGGAATTTTCAAAAATGCTCAGTACTCACCTAACTTTACTCCTATGCTAGTGGATTGGGAGTCTTGACTCCCATGTGAGAGAGTTAAACCAAATCTGAGCATGCTTGAAAATCCTATCCTCCGTGCTTAATCCAAAACCCATAGATTCCAATAGGAGCCTTTTCTTTGTGGACCCTGGAGTAAACCCTTAACGTCTTAAATAAAAGCATAGGTCGCCAGTAGTCATTTGATGTGCTACACAACATCACTGGGGCTGGCGATCTCCACTGATACTCCCAATTTACAAATTATGCTTTAAGCAACACAGCTGTATGCAGAACAGTATATCTGAGTTTGCAGGACTCCCTTGCCTGCACGTAATTTCTATTCTGCTTTCCAGGACCTTTTATTGTGACAAACGTACATTAAAAAGACAGAAAGACAGACCGACAGTTTGAACTCTGGTGAACACCTCAGCAGTGGAAATTGCCATGACTCCATTCGGGTCAATGGACCAGATACCCAGCTGGTGTAACTCCCAGAGCACTACTGAAGTCAGCACAGCTATGCCGATTTCTACCAGCTGAGAATATGGCCTGCAGTATCCCAGTCTGAGCCAATGGATGCAACCGTTAGATTCTGTACCTTTGTTGAGGTGCACTGGAGCTGCTAATTACATGCTTTATGAAAATCAGTGCATTAGTGTTGTCTAATTTCAAAAAGTGTTTTAGCATAGATATACAGGTGTGAAGAGTGGTACAGGACTGGCATATACGTATGTGGAGGACAACATATTATTAAGATTGCATATAAGATTGCAAGTGAATTTCCATTAAAAGCCCACTTTTGACCATCTCTTAACTAGAAGTCAAATCAGCCTCAGACTTGGTAGGGAGAAAGTGAAAAATCTGCAGGCAGTCAAACAAAAGTGTTCCTGAATGATGACATCCTAAAAATAGAGTGCCCAGATCCTCAGCTAGTGTAAATCCCATAGCTACAGGAGTTAACCTGATTTATACTACCTGAGGATCTAACCCTGTGTGTTTGTTTTGCGAATGAAAACTGACTATTGCATAACTGTAGTACTTGCGTTTTAGTGCCTTCCAATTAAATTTATTCCATCAAGTTTTCAAATTGAACTCAAACGAGATTTAAGCTAAAGATTAATTTAAATCAAAACCCTTGGCATGAACAGCCACAAACTTTGAAGAAATTCAGATTTAAATCTGGATCCAAATTTTTTGACTCAGGCCTCTCTCTTTTTAAAATGAATTCCTTTTTGAGTCATTTGAGCACCAGCAAAGTGGTTTTTTTTTAAATGGAAATTATATTTTGGGATAATTGCCAACTTTTTTTTAAGTTTCTACAAAGTAAAATTTGGACACGAGAAATATTAGCCCAAAAAGGGGAAACACACACAAAACACACACCTCCCTACCGGACAATTAGAAATAACTAACAATGAATTTAGAAAGGAATGCCCTTCTCAGTTGTACTATATACCAGGATATTAAAGTACATTTGGAAACACACTATCAGCTTTATACAGTAATTGAGAAAATAGCTTAAACTTTAAGAGCTGACTAAGCCCCTCTCACAAGTGATGTTCATGTTGGGAAATGGTCTATAGATCAGCTAAGGTCTCGTTTAGACTTTTCAAGCCCACATTTCACTCGTGGTTGATCCTTGAGGTTTGTGTTTGGGGTGATCTTGAGGCTGCAGTTGTGTGAAACCTTGAATCCCTAGAATTAAGCCTATGTGAGCACGGCTGCTTTCACAAGCCCATAGTTCCTGAACATTTTCGCAGCCCATAGTGCATAGCCACACTAACACGGGTAATGTGGAATCTATCACAGCAGACTGAAGGGAGAAGGCTGGAATAAGAAAAAAGGAGTATTGCCACACACTGCCTCCCAGAAACCCCCAATGGGTTGTGGATAGAAGCAATGACTTAGACTGGGCAGCCTCTCAAAGAGCATGCTAGGAGAAAATATGAATATAGCCAGCTATGGATAGCATGACTAATCGATGACTACTTGGATGGATAAGAAAAGTTGGAGAGATGCAATTTGACATGCAGTTTACATCCTGGGGCGAAAGGACAGACCAGGGAGGGAGGGAAAGAATGGACCACATGTGACTTGCAGTCATTTCATTTAATGTACTACTGGACAGTGCTCAGACATCACATGGGAGTGGTATAGGAACCAAACCTGGTTGAACAGACAGAAGACATTATCCCTGAGTGGCAGCAGTTTTGTCTAATCCTTCTGGGTATCAGAGAGGGGAGGAACTCAAACCACCAATTCACATTCATTAGACCACATAGACTGATGAATGGAAATGTATCGCCAGAAACAAATCTGGGCCCAAATCCAAAAGAACAAACAGTTTCTAATAAATAATAAATGATCCCCTTGAATGAATGCTTTTTCTTGATCAAGAGAAATCATCTCTACATCCAGATTAAGCCAATTAGGAAAATGAAATTATGCCCCTACCCAAAAGTATCCAAACCAGCTGGGGTGATTGAAATTTGATCAGTCCGCACAAGTGACTTTAAAAGTGTATTTGATAAGGCCGTGGCAAGAATTTTGTCATCCAAAAAGGACAAAGCTCTCTAATGCTTCATCTCTCTAATATCTCCTTTCTTAGGCAATAATACAATGATTACAGCTGAGAAAACATTTGATGTTCCAGTTCAGTGGCTGATAAATCTGAAAAAAAAAAAATCATTTCGGGTCAATCTAAATATTATGCACAACCCGAAACAAAATGCTTTCATATTTTCCATCTCATTTCAATATAGTTTGGGGTGGTTTTTTTACCCTTTAATTTTTTAAAACAAATCTAGCTACGTTACTAAACAAAACTTCTTTTCAAAATGAAAAGTTGAAATGTTTCACTTTATAAGGTCTAAAAAAAAAACATTTCAACATGTTCTGTTTATGTATGTATTTGGCCCAAACTATTCATCGAATTTAACCCAGATTCCCAAATAGTTTTGATTGCCCCAAGTCTGCATTTTAGGTTGAATAAATCATTAGATTGAAAACTTTCACCCAGCTCTTGTGATGACAGCTCAGTTGCCACTCAGTAATATTGTCCTCAAAGACGGGCAGCAAGTCACAAGACCACAATGCCTTACAAAACTCTGCAGAAGGTGCAAGACATCTTCCCAATATTAACCGCATCATTTCCAGAAGAGTTAAAACCCATTCATATCCATCTGCTGCTAAGAATTTCAGAAGCTCCTCAGGGAACTCAGACATACCCGGATCTTCTGCAACATACAACTCCAAGTAATTCTTCATTTTAAGTCTCTGGTTCATTCCAGATGTATTGTTACTTTCGTGCCAATGGTGATTCTAAGAGACTGGTTGATCTTCTGTTTGGCATTTTTTTCCAACCCCACCCAGAAATATAGCTGATTCATCCACTGCATTAAGGCCCTAACCCAGTTAAGTGCACTTTAATCGCATGCAGAATTTTGAACACACAAGTATTCCCAAAGCAGTGGATTTTCCCTGGAGCCTACCAGACTAGCAAAGGTTTTGCAAGCAAAGCCTGATGACCTAAGCCCTAAAAGCAATCAAAGCCACTAACCTTCCTACTCTGAAAAACAGCTTCCCCTCCATACACAGGAACCAGGTTGGTAGGAACCAACAAAAGAGCAGGAAAAAACTCAAGAACCACTCCTCCCAGCCTCACTCTCAAACATACCCTCAATCCCAAAATAGGGATTGAAAGACAGAGGATGGAAGAGCCCTGGAGTTCCTTCTCTGAACCCCTTGAACAGTGATGAGGGAAGAGTAGACCTTTGAGTTCAATGAAGGGAAGTTTCCCTATATGGTAGACACTCAGCTGTGCGTGGTTCCTCTTAGCAGAGCTTTCATTGTACATACAACATGGGTTAAGGACCCTACTTGGGCAGGGTGCTGTAGGGCTGCAGGTGCTCTCTAGGGGGCACACAAATCTTTGTACATCCCATTAAGACATTTGAATGTAAATAGAAACTGATAAAAAAAAACTTTTCTGAAAGTTATTCCGTGCTACTGCAGTTTTCTCCAACAATAACTTGTAAATGAAATGTAGATAAACCTTAATCCTAGTTACCCTTTATTTTAAAGCTTAATTACACTTGAATGAGAGTCTCACAAAATGATAATTACACTTTATTTAAAGAGCAATAAACAAACATTAGGTTTTATTTTCTTACTGAGAAATCTATCTAACCTAATGGACTGATAATAATGCCACTTAATTGTATGCAATCAAAGAAACTGGGTAATTTTTTCAGGTACCATAAAATGGCAATGGCTGCTTTATCACAAGATATTAACATTTTCCAAACACAACAGCCTTTTTTTTTTTTTAATGAATCATCATTCTTGCCTGACTTTATTTGTTTTGGTTGAAAGAAAAGAAAGGCTTCAACTTTCCTCCTAACTCCAAACTGGTCAGAAGGAAAATGAGCAAAACGGGGACCCTCGTTCATCTGTGTGTTCTTCAGTTTCATGCCGGTCTGTTGGTGTACATTTGGATTAAAACTAAGGTGAATATAACTTTGGGCTTGTACCTTTAGAAGATCTCTAGCTGGTGTTAACCAGCAAAGTCAATGACGTTATATTGATTTACACTAGCTGAGATCTGGAACATGCTTCACGACTTTTGTATTGTGAGTTTTGGTGTTCATATGGACTGGTGTTGATCTCAGTCACAATGGAGTAAATCTGTAGAAGATCAATTGGTATCAGTGGAATTATTTCAGATGTACTGTGTATGTAATAACTCCAATGTCTCCTACCTAAAACCCCACTCCTGATTTGAGTCAGTTACAAGTGGTAGCCTGGGCTATCCAGGGATGATACACTCTTCTGCAGGTTTGGCTGTGGTCCTCCTGGCCCAGCATCATGATTCAGCTCACCCCCCAGCACTGAGTGGGCCAGGGCCCCATGAAATGAACTCAGCAAACCTTTGGTAACCTGGACATGGAGTCTGCTCTGCACCTCACCACCAATACCGCTACCACTGGTTCAAGTGGACTTCATGGGGAATCAGCCCCTCATCCTCCTCCTCACAGGTCATAGGGCAAACAAGATACATGGACACAGTTCTTACTCCTATTAAGACAGCTGTCTAATCTCTAGAACAGTAAACTTTTCCCCTCCCCTTTACTGGGCTCAAAGTTCAATAGCCAACTTTAGGTCACATCTTGTAGCCTCAGGGTGACGTTTCACCCACAGCATATTCAGCACACACTCTTTCATTAAGCAATAAAGATAATTGCTTATCATATATGCACATAGAATTTAAACACATTTTAACCAAAGAACAAAAACTTACCCATAATTCTACCCTTTAAAAAAACATCCAAATGAGGCTAGCCAGAGATGGCATTTCCTCTTTTCACTAACAGAGGTAGACAGAGCTCCATATTCTTTTAGCCATGAGGCTTACATTTGCTTCAACCAGAAATAGCATTTTGAACAAGACCTGTTTTGCAATGGTGACCTGTCCAATGTGACTCTCGTGCTTTGTGCAGCATTATTTTACATAGACATACACACATTTTTATTTTCGCTATTTGTGTTTTATTTACACAACACATACACATGATGGAACTGATTCCAATCAAATGATTGGACTTGTTAATTGGTCAAAAACAGAGAGAGTTTATACTAAAGTACAGTACCTTCCATTATAAATATGCATCCCCTCTGCCCCTCCACCCCCCCGTTTTACTCTCATTCATTCTTTACAACCCTATCCAGAAATGGAAATTCGGCAAGAACGTGGTTTCCTAGTGCATTGCTCAGATATGTGCATGGAACTCCTACTGAAGTCAACTGGAAAGGAGTGTGCCTAGTTCAAAGCAAAATTTGGCTTTAATTAAAGTCTGTTCTACTCCATGAGCCTGGGACTTTATGAAAAAGTTGATGCATCTAAATAGCCTTTTGGAGAGAAAAACAATTTGTAAACCTCTCACTCCAATGACCTTAATTTTACATCTTTACTGAAACTACGTTTGGCTAGTTTGCACTATAAGCAGGAAAATGTTTGCCAATGATTTAAGAGGCTAATGCATCCTGTGAGATGAAAGTAAATATTCCTTGACCTATTATACTAACAAGTGGAAGAAAAAATTGTGGGCTTGGCGCATCAGGCCCAAGAAATGTGGTGCCATTTTTATTAAAAAGGAACGACCTACAGGTTTTTGCATCTGGATTAAACTGGCAACAATCTTGCAAAGTAATTGTCACAGAATTGTGCTGGTAATTTGCAGATTTGTTCTGCATCAATAATAATTTTGATTATATTTTCCAAAGATGAGAAAACAAGAGGAGAAAAAATCATACAGCAAGAATTATAATTTTATTATTGCTGCATCTGAAATCATTAAACTTATGGCGCTGCTATCTGTAGAGGCCTCTGCATGGAAATTACCCTGGAATCCAGGTCACAACAAACCACTATTTGATTTCTGATTAACATTCCTATCAAACATTTCATAAAATTGATAATATCAAACTTAACTAACCTTTACCAATATGGTAAGCAATGCTGAATCTTAACTGCAGATAATTACATTATCCATGGGATATATTAGTCAGAGGAATCATTCTTCACACATTCCATGTTCACAACTTCATTCAATTTGCTGCTCTTTAGTTTGCAGAAGATCTTTAATTATCATGCAGATGGAGACTATAAAGGCCAGATTCTGCTTTATTACTCTGGTGTAAATCAGGAGTTACTGCATTTAAATCCGTGGATTCAGTGTTACCAAGAGTAGACTCTAACCTTCCCTTTCAAAGAACTCAGCAAAGCTGGTAGGAGATGCAAGAATTCAAAAGCTAATGCTATAATTTCATTGTATTGTAGATGTGATGGATCAGCCCCACAGCTGGTTTACATTGTAGCTATATCAGAATTTTTTGCAGATGATTTTTTTCTACCAGTAAAATCAGATTTCTTTTCACTCTCTCAAAATGAAGCAGTTACATGTTCTTGATTTAACTGGCTCATTAACAGATTGTGATTTTTATTGTACAATTTTTATTGTTTAATTTGGAAAGCTGACAGCTGTGAAACAGACAGATTCTGTTTCTGTCAAAGACAGTGGAAGTTTCACCATTGAGTGCAACCAATACAGGACTGCAGGCCTGTGGCAGAGTTAAAAAGTGTCTTTAATGTACAGAAAGAGATGCAGAGGTGAGGTGCTGTTTTTGCCAGGTCCATGAAATTAGCATGACCACGTTACTTAATTTACTGAGTTTCATCAGATTTGAAGAAACCAAAAAAGTATTAATGAGTCTTTTCATCCACATTTGATTTGTGTGCTTGTGTCTCTGGGCAAGAGTGTGATACTGTCCTGCATAAGTAAGGGTATCTTACTCCATGAGTAGCTCCAATGAAGAAATCAATGGGCCACATGCTCAGGTGATGATCTGCATGGTTACGCTCAAATCAATGGAATTCCACTGATTTACACGAAATAAAGAGCAGTCAAATGAAACTACTCATGGATTAAGCCATGAGTAAGGGAATCAGAATCAGGCCCAATCTTTTTAGCATAAGGGTGAAGCTGCCCTGGTGGAGATACAATGGGGTGAAATCCTAGCCCCAGGGAAATCAATGAGAGTTAGGCCATTGTTTTCAGTGGGGCAACGATTTCACCTAGGGTGTCTAAACAACATTGATCAGCAAAAGCTAATGCAGCCAATGGAGAGAATATTGAGGCATTGCTGGATCTGTGTAGAACAAAAGAAAATAACTAGAAGGGAAGCGCAGTTCTCCTGCCCTTTACTCATGTAGTAAGGATAACAACATTTTATTACCCCTGCATTCAAATACTAGAAGGATTTGTAACCAAAAACCAGCTAAAATTGGTCATTTTAGCAAAGCAGCTACATCTGCTACGCACCTAGTCAGAGTAGGCATGTCTATGCAAACATGGTCTGCTCTTGAAGTCTTTTCCCCCAGCTTAGTACTAGATGTCAGGGGAGAGCTTATTCAGACCCTGCTTAAATCAATATGAGATCCCAGGGGAAATCTTCCAGGACACACATCTCTTGTTCATGGCAAAGGTTATGAAGTATTTGGTAGTTATTTGAATCCATAAATAGCAGCTGAAAAACAAAAGTGATGAAATACACTGAATACACCTGGCTCTTCACTGCCTTGGACCTTATAGCATCATTTAGATCTGCAAAAAGTGGGTGTAAAATGTCACTAAATCCAAAAGGTGAAGCCTGATGAGTTCCATTTACACCAAGGTTACCGTATATACTGCACCTGGCATCAGGAATGGAGTGCTTTATGCTCATTTTGCACAGGAACACATGACTACATATAGAGAAGAACAATGAGAAATCAGGCCCCTGATTTCCATAATTCACGTTCCTTGCACACACTTCCCAGCCCCTTGCACACTCAGTCATAACATGGTCCTGAACTGCTCAGATAGCTTGCAAGAGAGTAACATGAGCTGTCTGCTAGCTCCCCAGAGAGTCAATGCACCAACTGCATGGCGTTCTCAGCCTCTGCTAGCCAGGAAGGACTCAGCAGTGAAATTTTCACAGCAGAACCGCTGACCAGCAGATGTTCATCTAGACTGCAGTTTCTTTGCACACCTAAAGTACAAGCTAGGTTTGCAGAAAAGTTAACAAACCTTTCAGTGACCTGAGTCAACTTTTGGGAGAACTTGGGCTAAGATGGAGTTTTGGGTAGAAGCCATTCAGAGCCACATGCTTTCATGCGCTACACATTTGCTTAACATTTTGTGATTCATGGAAACACGAAACACAAAGCAAAACTCAGTGTGGGAAAACCATGTACAACCTGAAAAGGAAACCCATCTTAACCTTTTCACTCCTATGCTGGGACATCCCTTCAGTGTATTTGGAAGTCAGGGACTAAAAAACTGGGGACTACTTTCTGGGAAATGGGTAGAGAGCAGCACCAGTGGGGAGATATACCATAAGCCATTACTTTGGAGATGCTTAAGGACAGGGTAGACAAACACTAGTCAGGGATGATCTAAGTATACTTAATCCTACCACAGCATGGGGAGGAAGGACTAGATGATCTCTTGAGGTCCCTTCCGCCCTACATTTCTATGGCTCTGCCATTGATCCCCAGGGGTTAATTTGCATCCAGTGTCTGCGAAATTAAACTGCTGGGCTCAGCATACAAAACCTTTTGGTGAATTAAACCTTACACATAGGTAATTGCCTGATTCTCCACTCGTGTAGTCATGCAGACCTCTGCAGAAAGGGTACAAAATGTAGCGAGGTGTAAACGAATATACAGTGCACCTGTAACACGGGGTCCGGTCCGGCCCCACGGTTGTGGCCCTTCATCGGGCCCTGGCTCGGAAGAAGGCCACCGCACCTCCCTACCAGGGGAATGTTCACGTCTGTGATGAGTCGGTACCCCGGCCCTGAGACAGGGCGGGCAGGCAAACAGTCTCCCACCCTGGCCCTCAGGCAGGGCAGGCGAGCAAGCAGTGTCCTCTAGCCAGGAGAGCAGGGGACGGTACTCATTCTCTGGGTGGCAAGGATAAGGGGGAGAGGAGAGGGTCCCAGGCCCACCCAACTCCACTGCGTCCCAGCCAAGGGCCCTAGCAGTGGCAAAGGCATTGCCACTGAGTCGGCGGGGCTCCCGCCGCAACACACCGACGGGGCTTACCCCTGTTTCACCCATGGCTATGGCTGTCCCTGGGCCACTTCCTCCCCATATCCCCAGGTACCTGTATTGGTGGGATCCTCAGGGTCACTGGGATACACAGCCCGCGGGCAGACTAGCCAGTCCCTCCTCATCCACAGATGGCAAGGCGGGGAGCTCCTCTGTGAGGGGCAGCTCCTCCAGGTCACAGGGCTTGGGGTAGGGTTCGGCCTTGGGCACTCCTCCAGGTCTTGTCCCATCTCTGGAAACTCGGCATCCGGCAGTTCTTCCAGGTCAGGTCCAGCCTCGGGAGGCATCCTCCTCAGGCCTAGGCCAGTCTAGGGAGTCCGGGGGCCTATCCAACCCTTAGTGGTTGGTCGCTGGGGCCGCTCCCGGGGGCCTCGCTCCGGGAGGTGCTCATTTGGGGCAGCGGCCCGGTTCAGGCCTTTGCTGCAGCCGGCGGAGCAGCACATTTGCCTCCAACGGCAGCTTTCTTCTTTCTGAGCTGTGGGGCCTGCTTTTTATACTCTCAGCCCTGGCTGAGGCTCCGCCCCTCTGGTGCTGGATTGGGCGGCCGGCCGGAACAATCGCTAGCTGACTTCCCGGTTGCTGGGCAGACTGGGCAGCCGGCCCTTTTACTGTCCCACCCCGTGGTTGTGGCCCTTCTTCGGGCCCCGGCTCGAAGGAAGGCCACCGCACCTTCCTACAGTGAAATTGTAGGCCAGTGGCACAGTCTGGCCAGGGCATTGCAACCCTTCCTCGGGCCCAGGCTCTGAGGAAGGCCACAATGTTTCCCTTTTGGGGAATGAGCAGTGCCTGTTTACTAGACTTTAGCCCCGGCCCCCAGCGGGGTGGGCTGACAAGCGATCTGGTGCCCCCGGCCCTCAGGCAGGGTGGGGCAGGCAAGCACAGGATTCTCTGTCTGCAGCTGCAGAAGATAACACTCCCTCCCAGCGTGGTTAGGGAAAGGGGGAGGGGGACGCAGGCCCACCCGTCTCCATTGCATCCCAGCCCAGGTCCCTATCAGTGGCAAAGCCGTTTGTCACTGAATCAGCCGGGCTCCAGCTGATGGGGTTTAGACCCTGTCTCAACCACTGGCTAGCTGGCTGTCCCTGGGCCACTTCCTCTCCCTAGCCCCCGGGTACCTGTGTTATCTCAGTTTCCCTCTGGGTCACTGGGGTACACGGCAAGCGGCAGGCCCACCAGTTCCTCCTCATCAACTGGTGGCAGGTCCAGAAACTCCTCAGCAGAGGGCAGCTCCTGCAGGTCACAGGGTCCCCGTGGTTCCTCTGGTCCACCGGGTTCACTCAGCTCCTGGAGTCCCCCGGTGTCAGGCAGCTCCTCCAGGTCAGGGCAGGCCTCAGGGGGTAATTTCCACCCCGGAGTCTTGGGTGACTCGTTCCAGCTACCAGGGGCTGGCAGCCCCACCCCGTTACTAGGGTTCGGCAGCCCTGTCCAATCTCTAGGGCTCGGCGGTCCTCTCCAGTCACTTGGGCCCGGCAATCCGAGCAGGGTTTGGGCTTCTGCTCGGTGGGGCGGTTGCTCCAAACGGCTGCTTGGCCAGGCTCAGGCTCAGGCTCAGGCTCCAGGAAGACACATCTGCCTCTGGCGGCAGCTTCCTCCTTACTGAGCGGCTGGGCTGGCCTTTTATATTTCCTGTTCCTGCCTTTGATCCACCCCTCTGTTGCCGGGCAGTTTGGCCTGCATGGCCCAGTTCTGCCCAGCAGGGGCATCGTGACCCTTCCTTGGGCCCAGGCTCTGAGGAAGGCCACAGCAGCTTCCTACAGCCATGCAGTGAAGATTGCGAGCCCTGATAAAATTGGCATGACAAATGCAAATTATAACAGGCCTGTCTACAGTCACATTGTGGTAATGTGTAGAGCCAATTACAATTTTTCCACTGAATCTCCCTCTCCCTGCCCCCATGTAGAATGCCCTGTTGGTGGAATGGAATTGATGATAGAAAAAAATCCCATTTTCATCAACAATTTTCAGAGTATTATTGAAAAATTTGAAAACCCCCAACTATAAGTGTGTCTTCAGACATGGACTCAGGAGATTTGAATTTCTATTCCTGACTCTGTTATGGGTTGGCCTTGGGAAAGTCACTTTCTTCTCTGTTCTTGAGTTTTCCCATCTCTAAAATGGAGGTACCAATACTGGGCCCCTTTGTAAAGTGATTTTAAATGTATCAATGAAAAGTGCTATATAAGATCTAGGTATAATAGGTCATAATAATTGTGCAGAGTTTCAGCTATACAATGAAAACTTGAAAAGTGTAGAGGAAACATTTCAATGAAAACAAAACATTTTAATTTCATTGACTGTGTGTGTGCATGTAGAGGGTAGGGGTGGAAATATATCACAACCAGCACCAGTAATGTGTAGTTAACTTTAACTGGCCCTTTGTCCCATGGTACCAGTACTTTCAAGTCAGGCACTGGGTTTCTCAACTTTCTGGAAAAGGTGATTTGTACAGAAAGTTAACTTTAAATAGAATTGATGCCATCTGATCAGTCAGAACACAAAAAACATTATAAATACTTTATATCAATCTTTGCAGACAACTTTCCTAAATCAAAAAAAAAAGTTCATATATGACACAGTGGTAAAAGGAGCCTGGATAGATTCCATACCCCAGAAGAAGCGGATTTGGTCTGGAGAAGAAAACCGGCAACCTTAGTCTGTAGCACAATAACAGAAAATTTCTTTAAGATACTGTTTCACCACTCAGGTTATAAAAGAGAGAGATTAAAAATAAGAAGATAAAATAAGCTAAAAATATAAATGTTGGGGCAATTCTGGTGAAAGATGAGATTTTATGTATATCTGGTGGACATGTTTTGTCACAAGAGAATATTGGGATGCAATTCGTAACCAAACAACAACAAATTGTTGGCTATTACCAAATGATTCTTTGGTAATCCTGGGGCTTCCTAGAGGAAATGACCACACCAAAAGAATTGATGAAATACTCTTATCTATTTGTAGCTGCTCAGCTGTTGACATCCTCCCAACAGTAAGTCATAAATATTCCAACTACACAGGAATGGTTAACAAAAATATGGGAAGTTGTTATGGAAAACTTAACACACCAATTACCATATGCAAAATAGACAGAGGATAGATAGATACTTAGATATTTGGTTATCTACCATTCAATGCTCAGAGAAAGCAAATTCACCCTGCAAAAAAACCAGCACATCTGTCCAATAGTTTTTGACAATTAATATTTTATAGACAAGTCTGGTTATGTAGTCAGAGATTTTACTCAGTGTAATAAAATCACTAGACGCAACCTGTCCTGGGTGTTGTAATGATGCTTATTCTGTAATATGGTAACATGCTGGTAAATAGAGTGATCTGATGACTATATTTCTGCTCATTTCTCTAAACAAAAGCTCACTGTAGTAATGATTGTTTTGTCTCTGATATTTACATGGCAAGGATTTGTAAACCTGTTAATACTTCCTAAATAAATAAATTGTTAAAAAATATTGAAACAAACACTTTAGGAAGTATATGTCAACAGTGAAGCAAAATAGCCATACTACCCAAATAGCCATGCCATATTCAACATCAAGGCTTTCAGTCATCTCATTCCCTGCGCATGTTGGACCTGATTCAGTCATCCATGGGGTGAATCTCATTCAGAAAGCCCTGGGATCGACCCCTTCTCTTTTCTCACAAACCTACTGAGTGCAATGCTGTTTGTAACTTCTTGTTTAGCACACAGCTCACCTTGGATCTGCAGGAATTGTTCTCTTTGTTCCTACCCTCCACTCTATCTCCCCATCAGCCATTCAGTCCTATATTAAATTATTCATGAATGAAAGAACAGTTTTCAGCATTAATAATTTACAGCTACACCAAGCGGACATGTAAAGCAAAATGCAACTGACAAGGGAATCTGAGCTTTAGCAGCTTTTATGATCCTCATTCATCTCATATTTTCCATCATTAATCTTATGCTTTGCTGCATAGAAGAACTGCTCAGCGACAGGCAGATTTCCTCACTGACACAGATCTGAAATGGAGGTTCCATACCTGTAAATGGGATACACATTTGCTGAAGGGCTGGTATCTGATCCTGAGAATCCTTACTCCCGGGAAGAGTCGCATTGGACTTAAAAGGAGCTACTCGTGCGTAAGGGGCTACTTATACCAGCAAGAGTTTGCAAAGCTGGGCCCCTAACATGCATGTAATGATATTATTATTAATTACTAATTTCTTATTGAGCCTCATTTACAATCCTGCTGTTTCTCTTGGCAGGAACATGATCTAATTTTTCACTTTTGAGAGACCTGCATTTATTAAGTCTACTGAGGAGCTCTCCAGACATCTCTAATTCACCTGGGAAGAGCTTAAATTCTGCAGTGACAGGGGCTACAAAATCCCCTTAGATAGATATCAAGTCATAGTTATAATTTTAATTAATCTACTCATGACCTTTGCATTTCCTTCTCTTGACACTTCCAGTAACCCAGGAGGAAAATCAGCAGAATCCTGCATGAAGCATCCTTGCTTAATATCGTCAAGACCGGGATATTCAGAGGTTTATTAAAGTGCAAGTGTTTAGTAAGAACGACTTTAGGCGAATTATGTGGCTTTTAAAAGCTACTTTCTGCAAGCATCTATCAAGTACCAACAAGGTGGCATATGAATACCCTAGATACATAAATCCAGAGATACCTCTATCTCCCTTCATCTCTTCTTGATTAACAGAAGTAGTTATTGGTGTTGCTTCTACTGTAGATAACTCTGGTTTAACACACAGAATTCTATGACTTGGATTATCAAGAATTCTTTGGTTGGTCCTAAATGACATGATATCTAGCTCACAGGTTCTATATTTGGCACTTGATCCTGAGATGTGCTGTTCATTCATAATACTCACGGCAATCAAAAGTAGTTATGCACTCAGGTGTTCTTCACAGTAGTACAAAAATGCAGTGCCAGCTTCTTCTTGAGTTTTTGCTTCATGCTGCAAAATTGCTTCCCAGGAAGATTAAGAAGAATATTTCAAACTGATCTGTCCATTGCTTAATTAATACAGGCAACAAACCAAGCAACTACACAGCGCTGAATACAGCTAAATAACAGAGAAAAAGTTAATGACTCAGTCCTGATTTAGTCATACTCTTTTAACCTGACAGTATCAACACTTATCACCCACAATTTCCTCTGTGACTGGCACATTAAATCAAGCTGCAAATTGCTTCCTAATCTGAACATTGTTCGATAAATTGGAACATCTTAGTGTTTGGGACAGGCCATTTCATTCGGGGTCCAACTGAGGAACCTCCTTTATTTTGTAGAGTCAGATTTTGCCAGGCATCATGATCAATCTCTTGGTCAATATGTGAAAGAAACCAGAGCCAACTTCTAAACACCAGTAAAAATATATTAAATTAAGAGGAGTTACAGAGCAACAAAAGCAAAGAAGTTGCAATAGGGCATTGCCACAGCCTCCTTCTCTCTACCTCCTGTCTCTTAGATCAGTGGTTCTCAACCTTTTCAGACTACTGTCCCCCTTCCAGGAGTCTGAAGCTTGAGCCACACCGCCCGCAGATGACACATATAACTCAGCTTTGTGGGGGCCCCTGTGGCATTGGGCCCCGGGCAATTGCCCTGCTTGCCACCCCCTAAAGCCAGCCCTCCACTTGCGACCCCCATAAACCATGAGCCCCAGGTTGAGAAACACTGATCTAGATGAGTTGATGTACCCCTGGAAGACCTCTGTGTACCCCCAGGGTTTTGCGTAACCCTGATTGAGAACCACTGTCTTAGACACTGAGAAACAAACTGTTTGTCATAGCCTCACTGTGTAATGAAACACTTTAATGCAGTTAATTCTCCAGTAAGACCAGGTAATTATACTTCTTGCCATTATATTTTTATTGATGGGACTATTAGCATTTTTAGCACTCTAAGAGTGCATGGTGCTGTAAACCGACGTAACAGACATAACTCGGCCCTGAGGAATACACAGAAATGGTGCCAAATTTTGAAAACAGCTCCATGGGTTCCCAGAAGACCCTATTGAGTCTACTGAGTACTTTTAAAAGATCTGTTCACTTCATTTAGGTTCCTGAAAAGAAGCAGTGTCTTTTGGGTGATCTGGCCCATAGAAAACTAATCTCCTTAGATTGTATGCAGTCCTGACGGGCTGAATGTACGTATTTTAATTTCTTTTCCCAAATACATACTATACTTTTTTCCCTATACCTACCTTATATCAATCATTATTACAGGGTCTTCCTCACTTCCTAATTCTCCAAACTTCTCTTGGTTTTTCTTGTTGAAGAAAGCTAACCTCAGTGATTTTTGTCATTTATGACCAGCCCCATTTTCTCTGTGCTTCTTTCCTTCAGATGCACACACTGCCTATCCAGATATTTATCTGGCCCTCATCGCCATAGTATTTGAGCACTAGTAGATTTACCCTCACAACACATCTTAGAGGAAGGGAAATACAATCCCCATTTTGCAGACTGGGGACTGAGATGCCGCATCGTTTTAGAGCTAGATCCACAAAGGGAGAATTAGATGTTGTGATGCTAAGCAATGTAGTGCCTAACTCCAATGCCCACTGTTGCCTAGTGTGATCCTTAGCCCTCAGTTAGGCACCTAGGTTCCCTATGAACTGTATGGGAAGAGCAAGGTGCCCAAGTATGGGATCCTCAGAAGCCAGCAGCTGAACAGGGAGTTGCCTTGGTTAGCCAATAGGAAATGCCAAGGGGAAAGGTGCAGCCTAAACCCCGCTCCTCAAAGGCACCTCCCACCACTTGCAATTCACAGCTATCAACCCTTTGCTGGGGTTAGGCCCCTAAGCCGAGTCTGCCCTTTTTTGTGAAAATAACAGACACAGAGACCACCTCTCCACTGCATTGTAGGCAATAGCCCAATGACCCTCACCTGGAGGTAGGAAACCTGTTTTCAAATCCCTTCTCTCCCTGACTGGGAGCAGGGACTTGAACACTTGTCTCCCACCTTCCAGGAAAGAGTCCTAACCACTGGGCAAATGGGTAGCTCCCATGTAAACACACACCACACGCCTGATCTGCTCACCCCCAGCTGTCTTTGGTGTGGGACCCAAGCTGATGGACATGATACAAGTATATCTACTGGCTTGGGCCCCATGAGCTAGATACGCAGGGACTGACTAGTTTGTGAACCCCACCGGGGCTTTGGCATGAGCAAGAGGGCCGAGCAACTCAGCAGCATTAGAACATCAATGGTTTGGGGCATGGCCCATGAGAGAAACGTAGGCTACTAAGGAATTTAAGTGCCTCCAGACAAGGCGGTAGCTGAGTGGGGATTCTGAGGTGCTCAGTGGCACCTAAATGTTATATCTAGGACCTTGCGTGGCAGTTAGGTACTTAAGTCCTGTTGTGGATCTAGCCCTTTGTGATATACCAAAGGTCACACAAGAAGTCTGTGGTAGAGCAAGAAATGGAACCTGCTTCCCCTGAATCTCAATCCGCTGCTTGATTTACCAAACCATTCTTCTCATTTCCATTCATCTCTTTTAGCCCTAAGTCTTTCTTAACTCCTAGCCCTTTGGAAAACATTGATTCATTCTTCTTTTATTGTGTCTTTATCTAGCTAAGTGACAATTTCCCTGGGCTTCAATTTTTCCACTTATGAAAAAGTATAACAAAATTTACCTCCCTTTGTCAGGTGCTTTGATATCAACTGTTGAAAATGCTATATGCTTAATTCCCTTTTCCATTTACTATACATTTTTGTTGTTGTTGAATGTGAGATCTGTCAGCACTCCTGCACCCTATGGTGCTGCAATCTTTGATACACATCAGGGATTTTTTGGAGATAAAATAAATTCTGCCATTATGCAATAGGGACAGACTCCCAGGAACCATTAAAAGTTTCTTTCAAATCTACTTTGTCAGTAGAAACTTTTGATTGTGCTCTCTGTCTGGCACATTTCATGACTAATAAACTATTAAAATATCAGATACAATGTAATATAAGAGGTGATTTGATCATGGAATCCAAGGACCTACCCAGGGAAAAGATAATTTCTTCAATCTAGGAGTCAATGTCATAAACAAGAGCTAATGGCCGGAAGCTGAAGAGAAAACAAATATAAACTGAAATAAGGCACTTTTCTTTAGGTTCATATTTTTAACAGTGAGGTAATTAACCATTGGAATAATTATTCCAGGGGTGTGATGGATTCTCCATGACCTGAAATGTTAGATTAAGACTGCATATTTTTTAAACAGTACACTGTAGCTCAACCACCAGTTAATAGGCTCAATGCAGAAATCACTTAATGAAATACCAGTGTAGGAGAGTAAAGAGTTAAAAGCTGGACAAGTGGTCAGGCCTAAGCTACAGGGAATGGGGTCATGGCATGGGCAAACCTTGTTTCTGTTACTTGTTGTGAATTCTAGCTAGAGTCTGTTATCTCTCTTCTTTTCCTCCCTTCCTAGCTATCTGCTCAAGGAATAAGGCTAACAAATAACTATTCCCCCTCCTACTCAAGGCCTCTTGTGGGAAAAGAGCATTATCTTCTTTCCCTCCCTTGCAAATTGTATACTTTAAAGAAAGTTAGTAGGTCTCAAGGTAATGTGCCTGTGTTCTGTGAAATAATCCTGTAAACAACAAACAGGGGCAGGTATAATTGTATTCATTATGTAGTTGTTAATGTTCATATTGTAGGTGTCAGTGTAACTAAATAAGGGTCTATGAGGAATTGCTGAAAATGTATACATTTACATACTGTTATGGATAAAAAGGATCATAAAGTAACCCCTTCGTCGCTCACTCGCGGCGTCGAGGTGGAACAAGCAGGCAATAAAGGGTTCTGTCTCCCCAATCTGCCACCGGGACAACCTGTTTGGTTTTTTCTAACAGCCATGACCTGTGTTATGCAGGAGGTCCAACTAGATAGCCCTTCTAGCCTTAAAAACTGTGAATAGATTTCAGCTACCATTTTTAAATAGCCCACTGATTTGTGCTTGGTTAATTAATTTAAAATGTGATAATATTTGATCCCAAAGACCTAAGTGCTGAGTGTTTCTTTTCTTTTTTTTTTATTAAGATGTGAACATAGAAGAACCTCGGAGTTATGAGCAATCAGTTTGTAACTCCGGTAGTTAACCACACACCTCACTTGGAACTGGAAGTACGCAGTCAGGCAGCAGCAGAGACAAACAAAGAAACAAAAAAGCAGATAGAGTGCAGTACTGTTTTAAACATAAGCTACTAAAAAAAAAGGAAAGGAAAAGTTTAAAAACAAATATTTGACACGGTAAGGAAACTGTTTTTGTGCTTGTTTAATTTAAATGAAGATGGTTAAAAGCAGCATTCTTCTTCTGCATAATAAAGTTTCAAAGCTGTGTTAAGTCCATGTTCTGTTGTAAACTTTAGAAAGCACAACCATAATGTTTTGTTTAGAGTTCTGATTGTTTCAGAGTCACAAACAACCTCCATTCCTGAGGCGTTCGTAACTCCAAGGTTCTACTGCACTTTCTACAGCATCCTGGTATGGAGGATACATTGCAGTGGTAAGAACTTTCTTTTGCTTTTCCTATTTTTCCAGAATTTCCATCACTGAAAAACTGACCTTATTCAATTATTCTTAAGGTATTATTATTAACTATAGGTATTAGAACACCATCTAGGGGCCCCAGCTGATATATTGTGCTAGGAGCTGTACAAACAAGAGAAAATCTTTGCCCCAAATAGCTTACAGTGTAATTAGATAAGACAGAGAATGGGAGAGGAAATAGAGCAGAGAGGTACAAAGGTTGCTCAAGGTCACACAGCAGAGCAATAAAGAGTGGAAATAGAACCCACCTCTCCTCACTAGTGTCCCATCCACTGGACCACAGAATCTAATGAAAAGACTGTATTCTAAAGCACATGTTTATTTTCCATTTAATGTCTTCTTCATAATGGGCCCTTTTAAATTATGTTGGTAATTGTTGTATAGTATCCAAACATAGTTGTTCATAAAGAGACACTGTAGGGGAGATTCTTAGCTGGTGTAGACTTTCGCAGCTCTGTTAAAGTCATTGGAGCTATGCCAATTTACACCAACTGAGAATCCGACACTATGGATCAACTGACATGGGTAATGGATTTTCAGTGAAGTCAAAGTGTGTTAGCACTTAATAGCTATAACTCTCTTTTTGCTGTTAATTAGGTATTAGATGTACTACTAATGAAAATTTCTTCTGGAAAATATGCAATCTAATTCAGCAATGACCAAATGGAAATTTTACTAGCCTTTCAGAAAAGAAAATACAGGCAATATTTCTGTACAAAATTCACTTGATCCTCCATAATTTTGAAAGCAGAGAAAGAGAAGATTGGGTTAGGCAATTATATGGTGTTTTAGGAGGAACAAGTAAATGAGTTTTCATATGAATTCATTAAAATCTACCCTTTGCCCCCATCTCCGTCCACCAAGATCCAGAGGGCAGAAGTACTACAGTAATTGGATTTTGTGTGGGCAGCATATGCTTTTTAATTAAGCTACACTGCACACATTTTAATGCAACCAAAATTGGAGTGCTCTGATGAGTCTTTATTTTCTCAATTTTTTCAATACTTCTTTTAGACATTTGCAACAGGCTTTAACAAAGTGTTAGACCCACAAGTGAAAAAAATAAGTGAAGCCTGTTTTGTATTTCATATTTCTGCAAAGGATCCAGTCCTTTCAGAGATCTAACAAATATATGGAAATTGTATCATCCGTCTAAGACAGACTTTAACAGCCTTCCTCTAATCACAGGGAAATGAAATGAGAATTTACTTTAGTCTTGGGTCTATTAATTATGCCAAGTCTTTGGAACAGGCTGCGACCTATTACAGTCCCTGATTCAGCAAACTTCTTAACCACTCATTTAAGTCCCATTGAAGTCAATGGGACTTAACATATTTCATAAAGTGAAACGCCTGATGCTTTGTTGCATTAAGGCCTTATTCTCTGATCAATGGGGCTTCACCTATTTGCAGGGCTTTGCCATTGTAAGAATTCAGATAGGCAATTGTAGAACAACTAACTGTGGTATGGAACCTACCACTTAAATCAGCCTCTGTACCAGCGAACTAGAGGATAGCTCATGTAACACTGATTTTTTTATTTTTAATTTTCAAAAGGCTCCAGAGTCGATCGTGGCAATTACTGGCCGGTAAGCCTAACTTCAGTACTCAGCAAATTGGTTAAAACTATAGTAAAGAACAGAATGAACGTGATTAGTTGGGGAAGAATCAAGATGGATTTTGTAATCATGCCTCACCAATCTTTAGATTTCTTTGAGGGTATCAACCAACAGGTGGACAAGGTGATCCAGTGGATATAGTGTACTTGGACTTTCAGAAAGCCTTTGACAAGGTTCCTCACCCAGAGCTCTTAAGAAAAGTAAGCAGTCATGGGATAAGAAGGAAGTTCCTCTCATGGATCAGTAACTGGTTAAAAGATAGGAAATTAAGGGTAGGAATAAATAGGTTTTCAGAATGGAGAGAGCAAATAGTGGAGTCCCCCTGGGATCTGTACTGGGACTAATGCTGTTCAACATATTCTTAACTGAACTGAAAAAAGGGAGTGAACAGTGAGATGGCAAAGTTTGCCAATAATAAAATATTACTCAATATAGTTTAGTCCAAAGATGACCGTGAAGACTTATTGGGGATCTGACAAAACTGGGTGAGTGGGCAACAAAACAACAGATGAAATTCAATGTTGATAAATGCAAGTAATGCACATTAGAAAACATAATCCCAACTCTCTATCTGGTGCAGAGAAAGTGAATAAGGAAGTTATTTACCCCTTCACATAACACCCAAACCAGGGGTCACCCAATTAAATTAATAGGCAGAAGGTTTAAAACAAACATAAGGAAGTACTCAGGGTCAGTTATAGACCAAATGGCACCCTCCACCCCCTGCATCGCAAACTTTTGAATACCTTATTTTTCCATTTCATTTGTAGCCCATTTCATGACTTTGATGCACAATTTGCATGCATGATTTAACCTTGTCATATAAGACAATAAATTTGCATGCTAAGATCTGTAAATCTGTATTTATTCATACCATATAAGTACCATATATTTATATACCATTTAATTACCACACACACACACACACACACACCATTTATATATCATTTATTCATACCATATATAGGTAAAATAAAAATATTTCCTCTAACCTTATAGAAACTTTTTAATTTTAAGAATAACTGAAATGTACTAACATCAAGAAATGGAACTGTGCACCAACACTGGGTGGACCTGTATTAAATAGCATTAAAGTAGGTGACAGCCTTAGAATGTTAACCCTTGTCCTTTTGAACTAAAGGTCACTTTTCTCGCCCTTGCCCTCGTGAACTGAAGCACAGAGTCAGAGAGATGTAAAGACTGGCCAATGGCATTTTCAAGGGACAAAATAGCAAGCGATATCAGTCTCTTGTTTGCTGTCATCGAGCGAAGATATGTTTTAATGATCCTAAGCTTTGAAAAGCTGCACTCACCATGCACGACTGTGGCCAGCAGCGTGAGCAGAATCCTCAAAGCTAACCACATATTAGGAAAAAAGTGTCCTTAAGATCTGCATCATGAATGAACTGCAGAATTTGGAGTGGAGAGTGGCAAAATGTGATGGATGTTGTCCAGTTCGACACATTGACATCCAAAGAGTCCCCATGTCTGGTGAAGGTCTGTACAAATTGTTCAAGAGTGTTTTCCTGTCCGCTGGCTGCTTACTAAGGTCATACAAAAATGACCTTAGTACAAAGGTTAGCGAAAAATGTTCACAGAGGATAAGTTCATGGAGGATAGGTCCATCAATGACTGTTAGCCAACATGGCCAAGACACAACCCCATGCTTCAGGTGTCCCTAAACCTCTGACTGCTGGAAGCTGGGACTGGATGACAGGGGATGGATCACTTGATGAACTGTCCTGTTCCTTCATAACCTCTGAAGCATCTGGCACCAGCTGCTGTCAGAAAACAGGTTACTGGGCAAGATCAACCATTGGTCTGACCCAGTATGGCCATTTTTATGTTTGTGTAGAACAAGTTGCAGTGACTCTCTTCTTATTCCTGGAAATAAACCCAAACTAAAAATCCAGACCTTAACTTCTTTTCTCCACTGCAGCCCTTTAAGTTTGGAGAAGTTCAGGTCTGAATCTAAAATTTATGCTTGATGCTTATATCTGTAATAGGCTCAAAGCAGAACTTCAAATATGAACACCGCTAGTTTTTTGGAAAGTTTGGCTTTGGATATTGATAATCTGGATATTGAGTTAGTCGTTTCTGTTCATCTCAATTTATGACAAATAGTAAAAGAAAAAACCCATTTTGGAGATGTACGACTGATTTACTAGACACTGAGATATGCAGTACCCTAAGAGCTTGAGCCATAGATTCAGAGCGTCCAAGCAAGGCCAGAAGGGATGGCTGTAATTGAAGACTGTCAGAATCACTGGAAGAAGTTTTGAAAAATTACAGAATGATAAAAGGAACAAAGAAAGAGGAATTCAACCTTAACTATAGCAGATCTCCCATTACGCTATGATGAAAAGGAGGGAAAGGGAGAAAGGGGAAAAAGAGGAAAGGAAAATATAAAACCAGCACCATTTTGAAATTTCAAAATTTCAATTTTTATTAAAAAGATTTGTGTAAAAAATTCTAAAACCCAAACTCCTCCTTTCTCTTTAGAATTAAAATGGCTGCTTTTTTTTTTTTTTTGCTCTGCATGGAGGGAATTGTTTTTCTTTCTTTCAAACAGCTCTAGTCTATGTAATCTTTGTTTTCATTCAAAAGGAAATTAATTGGAATTCTTGTCAGGGTATCCTCCTCCCAGTGTTGCTGACTGGACTGTGGGCAGTCAGGCCTATTGGTGGAAGCAAGAATTCAGCCTACCAGTTAGAGCTGGGTCGAGAGTGAACAGAGTTCGGAAATGAGGTGAGGGTCAGTACTAGAGGGGAAGAAGCCAAATGCCAGTGCAGGAGAGGGTAAGCCAGAGTCATAAGCCAGAGGCAGAGCCAGAAAATGGTCCTGTCTCTGACAACGCTCCCCTCCCTTCAGGGTTACCTCCCAGTTACTCTTGGGATAGGTGTAGTAGAAGGCACACAGGGTGTTCAGGGCATGGACATCTTCCATGGGTTCCCACAAATGGTCCTCTGGGCTGTATCCCTCCAAGTCAATCAGATATTGTAAGCTGACAAGTCACTCCTGTGCTAGGATCCAGCCAATCCATGAAGCAGGATCTGGCTCAGGGCCGGTATATTAGCCTCACAGGAGGAACAGCAGCTCAGTCTTCTCAACCTCATGCCAGGGCTTTGAACTTTCCCCTGCCTGATAGCGACAATAGAGTCCACAAGTCTTAGCCTGCTCCAGCCCTGTTCCTAGCCCTGCTCCAGCCGTGCTCCAACTCTGGACTCCTGATTCTGGCTCTGACCCCACTGGTTCCAACTAGTAGACCTAATTACCAAGGCTCCGACCACTAAATCTGAGCATCCCCATCACAGTTTGACAGATATCGGAGACTTCCCTGGAGTCAGCAGGATCCAGCGTCTGCTGGACCATATACTTCCCTGAACCATTATCAGCAGAGGGAGAGGGGCTGCGCCATGTTCATGGAGCTGCTCAGCAAGGTGGTTGTCAGTTCTGATCCATGGGGTGATCGGGTCGGTGAGATGGGGCAGAGACTCGACCCAGACTAGTTTGTCCTTCATATCTTCATTCAGGCCAGTTCAAAACAACAATGCTGTTCAGCCTCGTTACATTCAGTCTTGGTGGAGATTTGGGAGCTGACTGAAGCCCGGCTGTAGCATTTGCATCAAGTGGCTCTGGTGCAGTGGGGCTGACCGAAGATAACCAGCATGGCCTGAATGAACTGTTCCAACCGGCCCAGGAGGGGGCTGGACTATTCCAAGAGTGGGAAGGCCTAGGCCTAGGCCAAGGCCTCCCCTCAGCAGACTCATGAGGAGTCCTGCTGAGACCTGGTCTGTGGGAAACGGTTTGGAGTGTAGCAAGGAGAGGAGCTGGCCTTGACTTAGGCAACTTGGAACTGATCATGATCGCCACAAAACTTGTCTGGGGGCTGGACCTTGGAGACAAGAGCCACAGTTGCTAACAACCACATGGGCCCACAGAGCCACATTCTGCACCTACAGGTGGAAGCCTGGGCCTGAGTGGGGCCAACGTCAGTGAGAAGGGCCCCCAACCTTTGTATCTGGGCTCCTCAAACTATTGCTGACAGGGCCACAGGTGGTCAGGCCTGGTGGTGAAGGAAAGAGTCCAGCCTACCAGTTAGAACTGGGTCCAGGGTGGGCAGAGTCCAGGAAACAAGCGGAGGGTCCACACTGGAGGGACGGAAGCCAAATGTCGGAACCGAAGGGCCAACGAGAGTCATAAGCCAAAGGCAAAGACAGAGATGGGATCAAAGCCAGAGGGGAACAGGGGCTAGAGCAAGCAGGAGCTGGGACTGGAACCAAAGCAAGCATATCTGTGGGCATGGTCAGTCAATCAGGGTCTGTGGTCACTTTGTCAGTTCCAAGGCAGGGCAGCTGGGCTTCTTGGCAGCCTAGCAGTGCGGTTAGTCAGGGAACAAGCAGCTGCTGGTCCTAGCTGGTGTGTTCCCTGACACTCAGATGGACAGCAGAGCATAAGCAAATAGCAGCACAACTGTTCATACTGGTATGCACATACTAGAATCCCAACGACACCATGCTCATTCGGTCCTGATCCACACAATTGAAATCAATGGGAGTTTTGCCTCCGACTTCAATGTGTGCAGAATCAGCATAGCTAATATTGGGGGAGGTGGTGCTACTATTCTTGCAGAAGAACTTATTCCATCTGCATATGCTCGGTCTACACTGTGGGCCTCAGCCTGTATAGCTGTCCTAGTACAGCTATAACAGCAAAGCCTGTGAGTCTAGACTAGCCCTAGATCTTTACACCTACTCAAAATCCCATAAGAGATTGGAACCACTAAAGTTAATACCAGATTGCAACAACAGAAAATGTCCCTTTTATTTGTAAATCTCTTGTAGATCTAATTCTGCTGACAAAACCCCTAAATCGGTTTGAGCTGCTATTGATATCCACTAATATATTTATAACATTATAATTCAGTCTGCATTCTTATCCTCTGTGTACCTATGTTTATGTAATCTATATATATGTATGCGTATAGTAGATTATCTTGTTTCTAGATCTAATTCTTGAGGTCAAGAGTTTTTATTAAAATCAGTTGCAAACTAATCCATGGATTCATCAACAATTTACATTAGTTAATGATGCTTAACAGACACAATGATTGCGGTCCAGAATCCTTCTAAAAGGCAAAAACAAACAACTAAATTATAACTTCATAACATCTGCTTCCTCTAGGGAGGGATTTATATGAGCTTTGACAGATGTGAAAGCTCCAAAAGACTGGCTATTACAAAAGAGCCAACTAGCACAGTCTTAGAAAATGCAGCCAATCTGAGTTTATTGAAATGATCTCCAAACTGAGGGAGAAATAACACACAGCTGTTCCATCTGACTGTTGATCAAGAGAGGGATGGTATCCTATGATATTTTTAATAGATTTTTATTATTTTGCATGCCACCTAGAAAATGCAGATCAACCATTTTATTCCCATTTCTTCTTATGTGATGTTATTTATAATGTATTAAATACAAGACCTAAGTGCTAATGCAACACTGATGGTGCAAAATAAAACATCAACCACTAGGGGAGTCCAAATGCTGCAGTCTTGTAACCCATCTGTTAAGCAGTACATTGTTTCAGGACCTTACAGGTCAGTTTAACCTTAGAGGAGAAAGCCACTATGTGGAATCTGGGTATTTGCTTAGTGTAACTTATTTACATTTATGTTATGTACACTTATTTACATAATGTACACTAGTTCTAGAACAGATGGTCAAATGGCACACAGGTAATCCCCTTTTATAGGAATCTCAGACCAAAACAGATGTCTGGTTCCCAGGTACCAACTCTGCCCCAAGAACTGATACATGTTAGAGACATTCAGGCAAAGAGCAAAATTTCCTGCTGCTGGCAACAGCTAAACCTAAAAGAATTTACATCACAAAGCTAACAACTCAGCATTGCTTCAAAGACATGACAGTGTTCACATAACAAGAAAAATAACTTGTAAGTGTTAAGTGCTGAGGAATGTTATTACTGCTGCCAAGTTGTTACAGGACTGCTGTTCTTGCAGCACTGGTGTTAGATGCATCCTCTGCTCATGCAGCTTGCAGATTCAGCAGACCTCAATGTCATTCCTAAGGAAGACCATAGTCTTAGCACAGTGGCGAAGGCACTCAGTCAGGCTTATCGTCAACAAAGAACTGCACTAGTGCTCCATGTATGCTGCTTCTTTGGCTGGACAAAGGCGCACCTTTTATACATTGCTACAAACAAGTTGTGTGTTAACTAACCACGTCTGAAGTGTACCACCCTTACCCTTATACCTACTACTTCGAACAAGCCATTATCCTGTTGTCCAAACCTTATCTTACTTGGAGTCAGTGTGTTCCTGAGACCATCTCCTAGGAATGTGTTCACACCGTTACTTGAGAACGCTGGGTTTCCCTGTACCATCCTTTCTGATCTGGAATGTGCTTTCTCATGAGTTATTTTGCCAAGCCCAGGCCTACCCTGGTTCACAACCTTTGGTTCACACTACTAGTTATGCCCAGGACTCCAGCAAGGCCTACAGTAAGTATGGATTTTTTTTTTGTTGAGATAAAAAAGGCCATTTTAAGCTAACTTGAAGATTTTAATGAAATTGTCTAAATTTCAACAAAATTGCATTTAGAAAAATGTCGAAACAAACAAAAATATATATATTTTTTTTATAAAAAGTAAATTTTGAAAAGGTCAGCATCAAATTGAAACGTTTTGACTGAGCAAAGAGTAATATTTTTTTGGAATTTAATTTCATGAACATTTTTGAAATTTTGGCTGATCAATTTTCAAATTTCAATTTTCCAATTTTGGGGATATTTGATATTTAAATATCAAAATGGTTTGCAACCCAGAAATACATACTCCGATTAGCTCTGCGTGTCAAGCTATGTGTAACAGTCCCCTCTGGTGACTCCGTCCATAACAATACACATTAATAACAGAAACAAGAATGCTTTGGGGCTTGCATTAATAAAGAAAACAGGAATATTAGGCACTGCTTATATTCAATGCAGTCCAATCCCATTGATATAATGGGAGCAGAATTTTTTTTGGAATTCCTTCTTTTTATGAACCTGATCCAATTCCCAGGGATGTATGAGTGTCTGGAGCTGACGTTCAGACATACAGGAATACATGAGTACAGTCTGCCTGCTTCCTTCTGGAGTCAGACAGCTTATGTTACCTGGAGAGACTGTTATTGACAGGACACCAACAGGGTGATCACCCAGCCCTTATTTTAATAGGATGTCCCTTATTTCATTGGTATGTCCCTTAGGATGATTACCTATCTATTATTTTAAGATGTTTTGAAATGTATTAAAACAAACAAATACTATTTTAACATTAAATTAAAATTTATAATTCCATTGCATATTTGAAGGCAGTAGAAAAATATATACGCTAAGGAAAATGGTGTTTCCCTAAAACAGAAGGACTGAAAGCAGATCCCTACCAGATTAACGTAGTCAGAGATATGCCAGCTGCAGTCGGCGTGAAAGGGATAGAGAGCTTCATGAGCATGGATACATTTTCTGTTAAAGTTCTGTCCACACCTGACTGCAGAACTTATATGTCAGTTCACAAGGCAGGCTGTTGAGGTGGACTGGGGAGGTTCCCAACAGCAAGCATTTGACACGCTGAAGCAAGTGATAACAGACGCTCCTGTCCTGAAGTACTGCCAGTCAGGATAGCCAGAGACACTCCTGTGTGATGCATCATAGAAAGAATTGGTTGTAACACTTTGGCAGAGCAGCTGGTCACTTATGCCAGCAAATCCCTGTCAGAGATTTAGCAGGGGTATGCCCAAATAGACAGAGCTTCTGGCTGTGGTATTTGGAGTAGTCTGATTCCATCAGCACACCTCTGGCCACCCAGTCATTGTGCAATCAGATCACAAACCCCTCTAGAAGATCAAGGCAGAGCCCCTTCTTAGTGCTCCAAAGAGATCACAGTACTTGATGCACCTCCAATGCTGCAACATAGAGATCAGATCTTGTCCTGGATGATTTCTGGTGTTAGCTGACAGCCTGAGCAGAGCATATATGCTCAGCATCAGCAAGCCGGACATTGAATGCAGCATGTTCTCTCCCAGTTTCAACAGTGAAGCTGATGGAAATCAAAGAGGCTACTGCAAAGGCCATCCATCTACAGCCAGTCAATGGAGTGATACTAGCAGGGTGTCCAGTTGCCTCCCTCCCTCATTTTCTAAAAATGTCATGCTAACAATACATGTCTCACATGTGGGCACTGGCATTCCACTTAGACAGGCACATTTACTGGCCGGGAATGAATAACCAATTCTGCTCCTTGATAAAGAGGGATTGATACCTGTTGGTCATATGATGATAACTAGCAGAAAGAGACTTACCACATGATCTGCCCACTTGGACATGGGAAAAGGTAAATGAGTCATTTACCTTGAAGGAAAAGCAGGTCTTTATTCCAGTGGACTCCTATTCAAAATTTTGTTCGGGCAGTGTCTTGCCGGTTACAAGAAGCAAGTCGGTGTTTGGCATACAGACGGCCTACCTTGTGATGCATGGTGTTCTGGACGCTATTCACTGACAACGATCCCAGTTTGCCTCAGAAGAATTCAAGGCATTTGCATGCTACTGGAATCACAGATCTGGAATCACATCTCCTCCCTAGGATACCCACAAGGTAATGGTAAGATGGAATCAGCTCTGAAAACAGCTAAATGGCTGTTACACAAGTGTTTCTTCTGGTTCAGACCCCTTGATAGCATTTTTGTCCCACAGGAATACATAGGGGTGCCAGAAGATTCCAGCACAGGCACTGAGGGGACAAAAGACCTAAACCCTGGTACCAATCAGGGGAGAACTGTTGCAGCCAGAAGAAAGGAGACACCTCCAAGAGGAGATGTAACTTACCAACAATCAGAGAAACCGGACACTAGAGTACAATGGGTCAGCCAAGGATCTACCAGCCTGGAGACTGACACTCCTGTGAGGATCCAGCCATTAGAGAGACACCAGAATGGACTAATGGAATCGTGAGGGGTGCAGTGGCACCCAAGTCATGCCAGGTGAATGCACAAGAGGGACAAGTGAGTTGAAGGAACAGGAGGCACTTATGAGCCAGCAAACACAACAACATCCAGAGATAGCCTACACGGAACAGAGAGACCTAGAGCTGTTTGGAGGCTGACCCCACAAGGAAGGAGGGAGGGAGATTCCAGAGTTAGTTTGGACTCCTTAACAGGTGAACACCCCAGGAGTGACCTCTCTCTGTCTCCCCAGCACCTGTCTCCAAGTCTAACAAACTAACTATCTCAAAGACTAAGTAGCTGAATCCATAGTAAAGATGAGACTCCAACTAGCAACCTCTGGCTAAAAGGCATGGGGTAAGGGCCTGAGCATCAATTATTTGTTTTTAATTTTAATATTAAAATGTTTGTAAGATAGAGAAGATGTATCAGGGTCAATGGAACTGAAGTCAGAGGGCCTGTGTCTCCTGGAGGGATTATTATTGATGGCACACAAGGAAAACAGGGACAGTGGGGAGTGGGCAGGAAAAAACTCAGTCTCAGGGACAGAGCAACACCCAGGGTTTAATAAAGTTCCGCTTGTTCAACTTAACCTGCATTCAGCTTCACTCTTTGTGAATGAAACACCTGGAGCAGGCGGATGGGGCGGGGAGCTTTTGTTGCCCCACCTTTTCTCAACTGACCAGCACAGCTGAGGTGCCCTGGGGATGGCATAATTTGCTAATAGATATTTGCCAATGTGTTACATGTTGTCATTTTTTTTGTGAGTTAAGAGCATAGGAATAAGGAGTCTGAAAGGAGTGGACTGATCTTACAGAACTGGCAACCTACATAATCAGAGAGAGGGTTGGCATGACAGATAGTTTTTCTCCTACAATACTGTTTCTGAATTTGAGAGCAGCATTTCCTTCTGTCTCTACTGCACTTAAGAATAAACAGGCTATTTGGTGGAGTGGCAGTTACAACAAACTAGAATACTCTGAAGTACTTTGGCACAACAGAGAATCAAAGTGAGAATATTACACTAACACCTGAACGTCTGGATTTTACTACTAGAAACCATTCCTAAATACAAAAGATGAAAAGGTTCCTCCTGGAGAGAAATAAAGGAAACTGGACATTGGCAACAGCAATATATCTTCCAGTAATCTCTCTCATTGCAGCAAGGTAGAAGCAAAGCAGATTCCACAGTAAATCTGAAAATATTTTTATTAGATAAACCATAGCACCTGCAGGATGGACAAACACCTCTATCTATTCCCTAAAGTCACAGCATTCCAAGACAAGAGACAGATATAAAAGAAAACTATTTAAGCTAGATCAAGTTTTTTATATCTAAAGTGATGCAAACAAACAGCAACAAAAAAGCACATGCTTACAACACCATTGCATAGAGACAATGCCATGTATTAACTATGAGACAGCATCTAGTCTAGATGAACTGGAACAAGAGTGACACTTTAATGAGTTTTGGAGAAGAAAGTGTCCTACAAAAGCTATATTCGCACATAGCAGGGAGAATGCTGCTCGGAAGTGTTTATTAATAATCAGCAAAATAGGATGCAGGATAACTGGGAAGGGCTTGAAAATGATAACCGATGAGATGTTGAACAGGTTCATTTCTCAGCTCTCATCCAAGGGAGAGGAATGTAATCAATCAATCTTTTTGCCTCTGTATTGCTGATGGCTTTAAATCCATTGATGAAGTTCAGAGAGCAAGCCTTATTTCAAAAGTTCTAATCAGTAGTTGAGAACCTGTATTCTGATTTCTTTTGCTCAATGGTTAATGGGTCAATTCAGCCCGGTGAAAGACTCTGGAGCTTTCTGAATTTGCTTTTGAACCTGTTGTGTTCCTAGGACAGTATGAGCTAGAAAAAATGTGTGTGGCATTTTCAGTAATGCTCAGCAAAGCCTGCTTCTGAATTGTATAAAAAAAAATAAAGGCAAGATACCGGCTTCCAGAGATTAAGCCCTGATCCTACAATGGATTTTGTGAGGACAAGCCCTTCTACCCATATAGAGCTCATTGTAGGAACAGAGGCTAGTGGGGTGAAATCCTAACTCCCATAAAATCCGAGGAAATTTTGCCATCCACTTCACTGGGTCCAGCATTTCACCCATAATCTGTTCATTCAGGTGAAATTTTCATGTGTTTCTTGAGTGCACATGGCTAAAAATAATCTTTAATTCACAAATTGGGTTTGTTAATGAGCACTTTTCAAATATAATGTTTTATCTTGGGTATGAAACGTGCCTTCAGTCAGATCTTCGTTTAAATCGTAGTAACAATGGCTATAATCAATGTTAATTATTTCATTACACGGAATCAGTTTTATTTATTTTCTATAAGGCTTATACTATCTATCAACATAGGAACTGCCATACTGAATCAGACCCGTTATGCATCTCAGCCAGTGTCCTTTCTCTAACCATGGCTTGTCCCAGGTGCATCATAGGGAGGTACAAAATAGCCAGTAGTGGACAGCTACAGAATAACCTGCCCAAAAGAGGAAGTTTATACCCCATCAGTGAGTGGCTGGTTTATGGCCTGAAGTATTCTTATCTATCTAATGTAAATGAAAGTCTCCTTATCCATATAATCTTGGAAAAACTTGGCTTTTGTACCTACATTTTTCTAAGAGTTCCTCCAAAGTATGTCCACCATCCCTAACGTGCATTCTCCATCATACATGATGGATTCCCCATAACTTGATGTGTTTCTAAAACGTACACTATAGCTGAAACAGAAGTTTGGGGCCTGATGCAGGGATTGTTGGGTGAGGCTATACATAGAGTTGGCTAGAAACTGAAATTCCTGTTCTCTGGAAAATTCCAAACTTGGGGGGGGGAAAAAAAAAAAAAAAAAAAGTTCCAAAATGCAACAAAAAATTAAAATGTTGATATCCAGCATGCAAAATTCAAAATTTCATTTAGGCTATGTCTACACTGACAGTGGCAAAGTCACCGCTGTCAGATCAACTTACCTTGATCGACTGAACGGTCAGTGAAGACTCGCTCTGTCAATCCAGAAGTTGACATACTAAGACCACCTTCTCAAGTGGCATAGCACTGTGTCGATGGGATCACAGTTCCCGTTGGCGCAGTTCAGTGAAGACGGTGAGCAGAAGAGAAGCACAGAAGTCAATGGGAGTTATGCAAGTTTTTTGCGTACTTTGTGTAACTCTGGTCGACTACCACCGAATCACCTTGGTAAGTGTAGACATAGCCTTAGAAACAGTTAAAACATTTTGTTTCACAAATTTGAAAACACTCCTGAGGCTGCCTCAGCTACCTGAAACCAGGGAAGCCTGCCTGGCTCTTGGGGAGACAGGGAGTTTGTGAACTGGGGTTCCCAGTGCACCCAAGGTAGTCCCAGAAATGGGAGTCTGGGATCCCCAGCTCTGGGGCAGTCGTCCTCCTGGCAGGCAGTCCTGGAACCAGGGAGCCTAGAAGCCAGGGGATCAAGGAGGAGAAGAACTGTGGAAAGGGACATGATTTTCCAATGGAAAAAAATTTAAATTTTCCAGCAGAAAATTTTGATCATCCAGAAAGAGAGTGATGATCAGAATGATTTTCTGACAATTCCCAACCAGCTCTAGTTCTGTGTTATTCATGAGGTCAGACTAGATGATTATAACAGTTCCTTCTGGCCGTAAAATCTCTCTACCTTCTAGAATATTATTTGTCACATGGCCAACACACTCCAATTTGACCTTGATCCACTTCAAGGTCAAAATTTTTATTAAGGCTCTATTTAAAGCACTTTATGAAGGGTCAATAAATGATTGATAGCTGTTGTAAGCACGTTACGGACATGAGTAGTTTGTGCTAAAGATGATTATTCAGACATCAGTAGAAAGTGTTACGGATGCCTATAAGCCATAGCTGCAAGCAACCAATTCAGCTGATGGACCTCCAGGAAAATTGATTAGCCATCTACTAAAATATTGTTTATTAACACTCTATAAATGGAACCTTAATACAAAGTCTGACAGCTACTTACATTTAACAGTACCTTATTCTGTACGTGAAATGGGGTCTGACCCGGTTAGACTTTGCAGCACAGTACTTGTTAATACAGAGTACAGCCCTAATTGGAATGCTGAAATGAAATATTTCAAATTAAGTCATAATTAGCCTTGAAGGTACCAACCGTTTTTTTGTGATTACTGAAAACTTTTCACTACTAAATGTTACATCTAACTATTCTAATTATTTGCCAATTTTCTGATTCTTTTTACTAATTACCAGATGAAATTAGCAGCAGATAACATATGCTTAGACTGCAAAGCAAAAGGGCAAGTTGATTAAACAGAGAAGAGTCAGCACCAGCTATTACCAACCTGCAAGCCAGATTCATTTTGTGACAACTGCCAAATTGCACATTGTTGCAGAAACTTTTGCCCCATTTTGGGAGCTGTTTGGCTGCCATTCATTTCTTTACCACAGCTAAATATGAGGCTCAAGGTGAAGTATAGTTCCCCCATTCCAGCCCACAGAATCCCCTAAGCAGGGTATCTGGCCTATTGGAGCTACATAATCAGTCCCCCTATCCCCCCACCCCTAGTGCAACTCCTAACTTACCTCCTCTCACAACTCTTCTTTAAATGTTGTGGGTTTTTTTTGGTTTGTTCGTTGATGGGAATAGTGTGAAGACTCCCAATGCAACATGCTCAGACACATGATCCACTCATGGCTGCTCTGCCTAATGCTACCTTGTTCCAGGGCTCAAATTGTGAAGAGCATATTTCACCCATGGTTTAGAAAAATGGAAGACTTGCATGGTTGTCAAAGTCAAGGAATCATTTAATACAGTGGATTAAACAGAATTAGCCATAAAATCCAGCCATCACACTGGACAACCTAACATCAGGAAGAACCCTGCATGCACCTAGGCATGCCAAGTAACTTTGCTATCATAGATACCTTCATTGAGTTGGATGACTTTCTAAGGACACAAATATCTAGGGCACTTTAAAAGGGTTATGGCCACCTCCCCCAGTTCTTCTGCCAGGTTCCCTTCCAGAATGAGGGATTCAGTTTCCATCTAACACCAGGTGATATGGGTCTGAGACCCAGGAGCGCTTGTAAGAAACTGGATCTTGGCTCCTGGCTCCATTCACATGGCCTAGGTCAGGGTTACAAGATATTAATACCCTTTTGACATGGTGGGGTCAGCACCTACTGGCTCCAGTGGGTGGCACTGCATCATCCCCCCACCATCTCTTGTACAGTCCCTCACTGCTTCTTACAGCTGGCTGCAGAGAGGTGAGTGATTTTGTGTTAAGCAGAGGAAGAGGTGTCTCGATCTTGCCTCCCCTCCATAATGCCCTCTTCCTTGGAGAAACTGTACAAGTCATGGCAGTTCAGATGGGCTCAGATTCAGCAAAGCACGTAATGGGGGGCCTAATTTTAAACACTGGCATAGTCCCATGGCTACAAGTTACATGGTTAAGTACTTTCCTAAATTGGAACTGGGGCAATTTGTGAATCTTCTGCCTTCAAAAAAATATCTCCCCACTCCAAATTGTTTCTGTGTTCTAAAATTGTGTGTTTGTGTGTCCCATTTTTATTGTAAAGTGGGTTATGCTGTGGCAGTCCGAAATCCTCAGCTTCCTTTAAGGCCTTGTCTATTCTACCAATGCTTTGCTCATATAGCTATACTGGCAAGCCTCCTAGTGGAGATACAGTGCAAGCCAACAGAATGGGCTTCTCTGTCATCATAGCTACACCACCTCTGTGAACAATGACATCAGCAAAGCCAAAATCTCTCTTCTCTTAGTATAGATCATCTGAGCAAGGTAGGAGGGAAGAGGTGTTGCTGGCAGAGCTATGTTAGCTAAGAGGTGTGATTTTTTCATAATCCTAATCAACATCACTAAGCTGGCAAAACTTTGTAGTGAAGACGAAGTCAAAGTATCTGAATTTGAGAACTGTTTAGAGAGACTTGTTGGCTACATGGTCCGTTCTGCTTCCAAGGTTTGTCAAATTCTTACATCTCTCTCTGCCCTTGACATTTCTATTTCCCTGAAGCCCTTACAAAATGTTTTCTACAAGTAAATTGAGGAGAAAAAACACTCTAAAAAGTATCCAGGCATTGTTCAAGTGGCAGTAATGATCATTATTTTCTCTCAACCCCTGTTTCAGTCATTCCCCATTAAAGTTTACAGAAACTTACTGGATTTCCATCACCGTTTTTCTACTAAGACAAGACAATCAGGCGGATGTTTGGGAACAAGTAGCCACTTCCAACGAAGACACTATTTTTACTATTTTGAAATTGTTCAAAGGGCCGCAGTGACATTGTAGACATCTTTGGATGTCATATGATCTATTTGCTCTTCAGAATGATTTTACACATTCTGTTTCAATACAGGGTTTCTATACTTTGGTTTTCAGTAGAGATGGGCAATCAGTTTCAGTTAAAGTATGCTAACCCAAATGGGACATTCCTTGATATATGGTTAACTGTCTCCCCCTCCCACCCACCCACCCACACTTTTACATGTGGCTGCACTTCAGATTCAAGTCTAAGATGAAGTATCTACATCTATAGAAGATGTCTGATAGAAGAGGGATCTCAGATCTAGACAGAGGCATAACAAAATCCACCATCTAGAAGTGGAAACTAGACTAAATCAGACTAGAAATAAGGCACAATTTTTAACAGCATGGAGAATTAACTATTGGAGTAATTTAAGGATATAGTGAATTCTGCATTGCTTGACGTCTTTACACAACGAGAGGATGTTTTTTCCAATAGATATGCTCTAACTCAATCAGAACCTATGGGCTTGAAGTGGGAACACTGAGGTTCTCTGCATTGCATTATACAGGAAATGAGTCTAGATGATCATAATGATCCCTTCTGATCACCATGTCTGTGAATCTATGAAACCAGGAGGTAACAAAATTGCAAAGGAAAGCCAACTGTCGTGCTATTCTAGACTTGACTTTCTTGACCCACTAGCCACAGCAGCAGGTCTAGCCCATATTATCTCTTTCATCTGCACCGCACCTGAGAAATGGTCTGCAGGGTTTGAAATCTGACTTGTGGCCCATGCTCGTCCAACCTTGTATGCTCCTGCACATGTGTGTGTTTCACCCAGGAAGATAGGTTTCCATCTTCTGGTTCAGAACTCAATGAAGGGACACATACCTTGAGAGAACAGTAGTCACAGTCAGGGCTTGTCTACGTGTTGTGGTAATGTGCTTTGAGGGAGTCTGCTTTCTAAAGAGCAGTAATGTGGCAATGTGTTGTGATTATGCATTAATTGATCTATATAGAGCCTGTTGTAGACAACACTGTGTTAAAGCACATTAGGGAACCATGTCGTGCGTACCAGCAGGATCTACACTGACCAGTTAATGGCAACAGAGTGCACTTTTGAAATCATATACATGCATTACCCCAATCCACAGATATCAAGTGAGTGTCTCTCTCAGATGTGAGTGTTTTAAGACCTCTGATCTCTAGCTCATCAGTTCAAAACTGATGTTCCCACATAACTAAATAAAATGCGTCATTGTATTTATGACCTTTTCAGTTATCACTGGGATTGTAGCACATAAGTTAAAGTGGAACTTGTGTTTTGAGAATACAAGTAACAAAAATAATAATTTTGTAAGCTAAAGCTATCCCAGCCTTCCCAAGCAGTTAAATATAGCAGATCTCCAAACGGTGTTTTCTGGCACCAGTGGATTTTTTTTTGTTTGTTTTTTTTGCAAATAAACTTAAACTGAATAAAGAGTATATGAAAACAGCATGATGGAATTTAAACTCCAGTAAATAATGTTTTCGCCCACCAAGAATTTAATTTAAGATATACCATTTTAAAATACAAACTACTGTAGCATTCACAGCCAGGCAAACAACATAATTCACAGGCTCTGCACAAGGTACAGTAGAATTCCAAATATACATACAGGAGAATTGACATTTTGGCATTATATGGAACCGGTTAGCAAGTAATCATCCACATAAAACCCAAACCAGCATATTTCAAATAAATGAGGTTCTGGGGTGCTATCTTTATTGATATGAATTGAGGATGAAAAGCAAAACGAGAAGTGAGTTATGTAGGTCAATGCAAAGGAGTGTTAATAAAGCCTTTATAGCACATTACACCGTCATGTGGATGGAAGACCAGCCAACTACAAAGCTTGTTTACCAAGGAATGTTGCTACATGGCTAATGATCATGTAGTCACCAAAGCTTTAGGGGCACAATTAGATCACTAGGGATGGACATGGATGGATTATTCAGCCAAACCACCTTAAGGACCTAGCTAGAAATCGATGTAGGTGATGCTCGATCTACAAAGAGGCTGCCTCCCTTTGGGATGTGCCATTATATATTCTCTATAAGCAACACCGTGGATTGTTTTTTAAGTCGGGACTAACTATTTTTTGTATTCTTCCACCGTTAAAGCAGTCTGGTTTAGCACCATGAAACCAGCTGTGCATGACTCAGAAGGGCAAGGAACATTTGCATTTAACCTCTGAACATTGCCTGAAATAGCCCTTCTAAGGAGAAAAATGTCGTGGCTTTAAGATTTGATGCTCTGGAACCTTCTATGGCTTGGAGCAAGAGCCGGGTGACTGAATGGGAAGTTCCAGATGATATAAAATTCTCTGGGGGGAGTTTCACCACAGTTGTTCTGTCAGGACAGTCGGCCCTGGTCCCCAGAGAATGAACAGTAGGGACTGCTCCCAAACCCCATCTTGGCTTGGTCCCTCCACACTGGCTGGGTATCCTTGGTGGGTACCCCACGCTACCTGACAATCTAATTCCAATTGACTTAAGCCACCAGAATCTACTGCTAGTTGTCACTGCTGCCAGCCCCCAGCCCCTTTAATGGGGGCTCACTGCTGTGGAGTGGGACTCATTGGGAAAGCAAGACAACCTCTGGCTTACCTTTCCTCTCCTTCCTGCATGGACAATCCTGGACCATTCAGTGTCCAGGAGAAGGAGATACACTATTATGGAAGTAGATGACCCTCTTTTCCCAGTATGAGGGAAGTCTCTGAATGGGAAGGGCGCCTGGTACACTTAGATCTTGAGGGTGCAGTGTGACCCATTATAAACCATATTTATAAAGGGCTGACCCCTTCACTGGATATTGAGCTGACACATCAATGGGATATCTCCCCAGTCACTAAACAATCATCTAGTGATTGTTTTTTCCAGTGGGAGCTGCTGGGGCTGAGCCTTTTGGGGAAAAAAAAAAAATCTAACCACAATGGTGGGTGCTGAATGCTTTTGAAATTCTGGCCCAGGTGTCCTCCTATCTAGTGGAGGTTCAGTACACAGGAAAGAGTCTATAAAACATTTTCCATTTCTTCAGCTCAAGCTGTTTCATGTTTGTTTTTTAAATTTCAGCTAAAAGGACCTCTCTGTCCCTAAAATAAATCACTGCTCCGTATTGTATCCCTGGGAGAACCTCAGCACTTGAATGTGCAGTATTGACCATATATTCCCGCCCTTCTTAACCTTAACGCTAGGCAATGCTGTTTGGAATATGGATAATAGTTGTTGGTTTGGCTATAACATTTATGAGAGCTTTGCAGCTCTTTAGACTTTTACTGCCAGCCACAGCTTCCCTTTCCCTATCATATTAATAATGTGCTCATTGCTTCTTCTTTCCCCATTTTATTTGCATATGATAACTTCTTCAAGCTGAAAGCTACTCCTATAATCACAATATTTCATCCACACTCATCCTGTAATGTCCCATTTGCACTAAAGTAGAAATGTGGGAATGAGTTGCTTAGCAACCAAAGACCTTTTCCCCCTGCACCTTCTCCCCTGTTACTGAGGCTTTTGCCACAGCAAATAAGAGAATATTTTAATGTTGTAGAATTAAGTTTTATTAGATGTCAGTTTTCTAATAACGTTGAAGGGACCTGTAAAATAGAACTCTGCACATGCCTTGCCAAATGGCTGTCTAAGCCTCCTAATGTTTCTATTTATGCAATACAATCCAATTTTATATGGCATTTTATAGCATTCTGAAATACTTTCCAATAAAAACAAATTCTAAATGCTTAGAATGGCCTAGCATTGCTAGATATAGGAGTTGTCAGTTTGTGTATCCTTAGGATTCGTTTTTTTTTTTTCTTGCTTTAATTCCCAGTATTTTCAGTCCATATTGGTACCATATTTTAACTGACCTTGCAATAAAGCCTTTTAAGAAGATACACAAGAGTTACTGGGCTTGGCGCAGGAATTACTGGGTAAGGTTCTACAGCCTGTGTTATGCCAGATGTAAAATTAAATGATCACAATGGTCTCTTCTGGCCTTAATCTACAAAATGAAAAAAAGAGTTTAGGTAGCACACAAAAGCAATAAGATGTTGGTAGCCCTACTGCCCAGAGGTGCAAAAATTATTAGGCATGATGCAAAAACCATGCAATTGGCTTTAAAATAATGATATTTTATAAAATGGATAAACAAGCAGGTATGTTATATTTGCCTTCAGGTATTTCAGTCTTTAGTAGTCACATTTTCAATCTTTAGTCTATATCCATGAGGGATAAAAACTTACTCTCACATTCCAGGGTGTAATCCAGACCAACGGGAGATCATATAACCACTTGCCCTGTAACCTGGGGACCTCAGAATGCTCTGCTGCTGTAGCTCCTGACCTGTGCCTCTCACAAACAGCTTGCAGACATGGAGGTCACCCACTGAATGTTTGTTTACAGCCCTGGTTTAGCAGCTCTGACCCTTTCAGCCTACCAGCAACACTCCAGCCACATTCTGGCTTTCACCACCCATGGCTATTACTTGCATGGGGGCAACACACTTCCAGTCCCAAATTTCCCCTAAAATGTGTGCTCTGCACTGCCCAGCCCTCTCCTGGGCAGTTCAGATATTACAGGACTGTTGCCCATGTAACGGGTCAACATGCAACAGTTTGCTACTTTCAGTGAAGTTACCAAACAATTCATAAAATCATAGAAGATTAAGATTGGAAGGGACCTCAGGAAGTCACCTAGTCCAACCCCCTGCTCAAATCAGGACCAATCCCAAATAATCATCCCAGCCAGGGTTTTATCAAGCTGGGCCTTCTAAACCTCGAAGGATAGAGGTTCCACCATCTCCCGAAGTAACCCATTCCAGTGCTTCACCACCCTCCTAGTGAAAAAGTTTTTCCTAATGTCCAACCTAGACCTCCCCCACTGTAACTTGAGACCATTGAGCCTTGTTCTTCATCTGCCACCATGGAGAACAGCTTAGCTCCATCCTCCCTGGAACCCTCCTTCAGGTAGTTGAAGGCCGCTATCAAATCCCCCCTCATTCTTCTCTTCTGCAGACTAAACAAGCCTAGTTCCCTCAGCCTCTCCTCATAAATCATGTACTCCAGCCCCCGTAATCATTTAATTGCCCTCTACTGGACTCTCTCCAGTTTGTCCACATCCTTCCTGTAGTGGGGCGTGCAAAACTGGACACAACTCTAAATTTGGCCTCCAAATGCTGAATAGAAGAGAATAATCACTTCCCTCGATCTGCTAGCAATGCTCCTACTAATGCAGCCCAATATGCCATTAGATTTCTTGACAATAAGGGCACTCTGTTGAATCATATCAAGCTTCTTGTCCACTATATGCCCCAGGTCCTTTTCTGCCAAACTACTACCTAGCCAGTTGGTCCCCAGCATTGGACTCTGCACTTGTCCTTGTTGAACATCTTCAGATTTCTTTTGGCTGAATTTCCCATTTGTCTAGGTCACTCTGTATCCTAACCTTACCCTCCAGCATATCTATCACTTTCCCCAGTTCTGCAAACTTGCTAAGGGTGCAATCCACCCCATCCTCCAGATCATTAAAGAAGATTTTGAACAAAACCATCCCCATGAACGACCACTGGGGCACTGTGCATGTTATCGGCTGCCAACTAGACATCGAGCCATTGATCACTACCCGTTGAGCCCAATGATCTAGCCAGCTTTCTATCCATCTTTTTGTCCATTCATCCAACCCATTCTTCTTTAACTTGCTGATAAGAATACTGTGGGAGACCGTATTAAAAGCTTTACTGAAGTCAAGTTATATTATGTTCACCTCTTGCCTCACATCCGCAGAGACAATCATTTCATCATAGAAGGCAATCAGTTTGGTCAGCATGACTTGCCCTTGTGAACCCATGCTGACTGTTCCTGATCCCCTTCCTTTCCTTCAAAATGGATTCCCTGAGTACCTGCTCCATGATTTTTCTGGGGACTGAGGTGAGGCAGTTTAAAGACAATAATTAATTAGTTTCGATTAAAAATAAAATAAGTTGATTCAACTACAAAGAGATGGATTTTAAGTGAGTATAAGTATAAGGTAAAGTTAGCAACGGTTATCAGAAAAATAAGGATAATGAAAATAAAACACTTCCTAGTAACTAAAACTTAACAAGCTAAACTTGATTCAATGTAAAATCCTTACCACATGTTCCCAGCTTTGTTGCTGACCAAATTCTCAGATCATGGTCCCCCCCAAAGGCAAAGGGCTGGTTATTTTGCCTTAAGTAAAAGAGAGGGGGGGGGCAAGCGATGCCTTGGGGGTATTTTTGCCCCTCCCTTTCATAGTCTAATCATGCTTTGAAGTGGATTCTTCTGAAGATTACCCCTCAAAGCAAAGTTTATTCAATGGTAAAGATGACAACGTGGAGTCTGGCGGTGAAGGTGGCTCTATGCTCTCTTTTCTCCCCTGTGTATGCTGAAATGCAGATTTGCCTTGTCTCCTGCCATTTCCCCCTCTTCCTGTCTCAAGGATCCTGTTTACTACTTATATGTAAATTGAGGTAAACATACATTCCTTTGTTTAGGACAGACTTGTTTGATGACTTTTGCCTAGCCAGGGCTGTGTGGGTTTGAACATGTTCTAACATCCTCATACAGGGGGAATTAATAACTTTACATATAACATAGCTACATACATTTCACCATGATATTATTGACAAGGAAGTTATTAGTTTTCAAATGATAACTCACAATGCATATTTTTTTGCAAAAATTCCTACAGTGGTGTGTAGCATTTTGACCACACGGGTTCTTTTGTCACACTTTCATTTTAAAATAAAAGTTAAGCTGTGGTGCTCATGCAATCACATGAATCCAGGTGCTGGGGATTGTCAAATACTGAGAGACTCATGATGAAATTGTCAGGGCTGACAAAACTGTGATAGCTGACATGTGCAGTAGAATTAGCTGATTATGCTGGCCAACATGCAGTATAACACACACAAACCAAAGTCCTAGGGCATCTCTAAAAAGGTATTGTGGGATCATTCTGTACCTCAGGGAAACAAAGCAGCTCTCTTGCCCACCACTCAGCCCCGATTGGAAATGCAGGTAGTGCATTTTTGTGTGTGAGGGGGTTTGTTTCCCACTGCCTATCAGTCAGCCCTCAGTAGCACTAGCCTGCCCAGGGTCGGGGGGAGGAGGGGAGGGAGCACTCTCTCTCTCTGTTTCTATCCCTCTTTCCCTCAGCTTGTCTCTCTGCTTGCCGAGTGTAATGCTTCTTTAGGGTACTGATACCTGGGAACACTCTTGACTCTTGAAACAGTAGGACACCAATGTTCACACTGGGGCTGGTTGAAACATTTCAAGAAAGATACTTGATCATCAGAAAATGGGGTTTTCACTTTATTTTTTTCATCAAAAAACATTTCCTATGGTGGAATTTTCAGTCAGGAAATTAAATAAAATATGTTTTGGGTCAAATCCCTGCGTCCAGGGCTTCTATACTGCCTCCTGGGAACTGCAGTTCTGGGTTCCCCAGGCTCCCATTTTCCCTGGTGGGCTATCCTTCCCAACTGGACTACCTCTCCCATAATGCATCATTTCAACATTTCTGAATCAACATGTTTCAGAACTTTTCATTTGAGAAAACTTTTAATATTTTGACTTTTTGTCCTGAATCAGAACCCAAACAAATGTTGATGTATTGGACTTTCCCCAAAGGAGGGAGATTGCATTTTACAAAGTTTCCCTTTGGGAGCTCAGCGCCAGAAAACAATGCAGCAGCCACAGCAGCCGTAAGGATTCCTAGACAAAACTGAAAGGAGATTAAGTAAAAATAATGAGCCAATCACACTTAGAGCACCCAAGAAAAACAACAGACCCTTTCACATCTCATGATGCTTGATGTTAAGATCATAAAAATCCATGAACATTTCTATATACCAACATGCAATTTCACTTCCAGAACAGAATATCAGATATGTTTCAAGGATGCAGTGGAAAACTCTAGCCAAAAATAAAACAGGTCTAACATTTGGAGTTCAAATGTTAAATTACATTGATCACAGGCACATTTTAAAGAGAGTCTTGAGATAATATTATCCAAAAGCACTGAAGTGTCTTGAGAAGCTATGTCCCATTTTCAAAAGTGACATGGGCATTTTTGAAAATGGGCATAGTTGCTTTTGAAAATGTTACCCCCTAGTGTATACAGAGAATTAAAAACAACAAAAATATCAATTTGCAAATGCTAAAAATCATAACAGGAAATCACCAATGCCTCTGCATGAATATTCAGTCTAATATAATACTAACAGCTGTAATGGGGTAACTGATGGATACAGCAAATTTTCATATTCCCATTCAGCTGGAATTTTGAATTCTTTCATTCTGAATTATGGGTTTATGGCCTAAGATTAATGGCCCTAATTTAGAATTTAGAGATACATGCCCAGTGTTTTAAGTTATACTGGTACAGGAGCATACTTTGAGGATCAGGTTGCTGGAACCAAATGTGCTAAAATCTAGCTCCAAATTACTGTTTCTGCTCTGTTCAGGGTGAATGTACAGTATCCTGAAACTGGCTGAGTCACTGACCACAACTAATCTTGAGCTTGTGTGTTCAGTAAACATGTAAAACCTAAAGGAATTATTTATCCCAGGAGCAGGTCTATGAAATCCAGAAATCATGACATTCAAACATGAAGCATCAAGACCACGGTCTCTGTGGCTTATTCAACTAAGCACTGAATTGCTCAGTGATTTATACTGGATGGGTCATCATTAATGGGCAACATAAGCAAGCTTTCCACAGCCTGATCCTATCCGGGTTCTCATCCCAACATTAAATACATGAGCTGATATAAAGTCCTGCAGCTTGCTAGCATTGCTGTGTCTACCCGTTACAGTGCTTTGCACAAACGCATAGCACCATCTCTCCATAAAGCCTGTATGCAGGCAGGTGATCTTTCCAGCCAGGACCATGGAAATAAAACTCCAAGTTTCAGTTATTTAAGGTCCATTCCTCGGGGTTAGTTTATTATCCACTAAAAGTCACAGACACAAATAGCAAATCAAGTGAAAACACAGAGCAATAATTGCAAGGAGGAGTGACTCAGTTCTGCCAGCCAGGAAGGAAGAGGGCACAATCTTCCCCTTATGCCCAGCTTCCCTTTCTTTTATACACCACTTTGAGCAGCTATATGACCTGTTGGGACCTCTTAACCTTTTGCAGAAACTGCAGCACCTTTATCGTGTCACACTGTCTCAGGTAACCTTCAGAGCCATTCCTTTAGCTGTTTGAACTGGGCAGCTATTGCGGATGGCAGTCCTCCCTTAGAGGGCTCAACAACACCGACATCTGGTGCACTGAATGAGCAGGGATGGAACAAATACCACATGATTACGTAGTTAAAGGCTGCAGCATCATGTGCATGCATGAGAGGACAGAGTTAATGTTGCACTTAAAATCTGGCGTGTGTGTGTGTGTGTGTGTGTGTGTGTGTGTGTGTGTGTGTGTGTGAGAGAGAGAGAGAGAGAGAGAGATGTAAAAAGGCTACATGCCTTCTAAGTGCTAGATTGTAATTTCCTTACAGTGAGTGTGGAGTAAGGTGCTATTTAACATGATTAAGAGAATTACAATCCAGTCAGAAATGTGGTCTAGGTGAAATTGCTATAAAGCAGATACCCGACTGGTTGGAAGACTGTACTTTAAAAGGAATTGTCAATGGTTCACTGTCCAACTGAGAAGGCATATCAAGAGGGGTCCCACAGGGGTCAGTCCTGGGTCTGGTACTATTCAATATTTACATTAATGACTTGGATAGTGGGGAGTGGAGTATGCCTATACATTTTACAGATGACACCAATTTGGGTGGGGGGGGTTGCAAGCACTTTGGAAGACAATTTTAGAATTCAAGATGACCTTGACAAATTGAAGAATTGGTGTGAAATCAACAAGATGATATTCAATGCAGACATGTCCAAAGTACTACCCTTAGAAAGGAAAAGTCAAATGCACAGCTATTAAATGAGGAATAACTGGCAAGGTGGTTGTACTTCCAGAAATGATGTGGGGGTTATAGTGTATCACAAACAGAATATGAGCCAAGGGAGGTTGTGGAATCCCATCGCTGGAAGTTTTTAAGAACAGATCAGAGAAAGCACGTGTCAGAGCTGATACAGGTTTACTTGATTCTGCTGCAGCTTAGGGGATTAAACTTGATGACCTCTTGGTGGGCGAATGAAGAGATGGCCTGACAGGTCTTTTCTCTCTCATTTCTATGCCAATATGACTGGATGTTCACTTTTTAAGCGATGTGGACATTACCCAAATAATGACTGTATTGTCACTATGGGAGCACCAAACAGTAGTTATGATTAATGTGGCATTTCAATTCTAAACCATACCCTCCATAATTTAAAATGTAAAGCCAACACATTTCCCCTGAAACTGAAATTTCTCAAGCCTAATATCTTCTCAGAAATTATTTTTGGTGGGGATATGAAGCAATTCTTCCATTGCAGGATTGAGACCATAATGAGGCTACTCTAAGTCCTATTGAAAACAAAGTGACTATGTATTCTAATCATTACTGTTTCACAATAAGAAATTAATGTTTAAAACCAAGAACTAGCAATTACTCTTCCTGCACAGCATCTGCTTCTCTAATGTTAATTACTTGTTCATTTCAGAATGATCTCTTAAAAACAAAAACAACATAATGACTATTCCACAATTCAAACTAGACATGAGAAAAAGAAGCCCAAAAAAAAGTCAGAAACCAAAAAAAATATTTGTTTGCTTTCCATTCTCTGGCTGGCTGCCAGCTAGGTTTGCATCAAATTTGGTCAATGTTTGTCCTCTTAGGGTGGGAAATTTCCAGCATTTCAGGAGTAAAATGTCATGACTTGGGTCTTGATCCTGCCAACCCTTAGGCATTTTACTATCGTAGGCATTTTACTATCGTATTAATAATTAATAAGGATCTTAGTTGCTGGTTCACTGAGCAGGTTCTCTGCAGAATCTGGAATCACTAAGGGGTGATTAATGCAAATTCCTAATGCTGGTTCTACAAATACCCAGTCCCTTGAGGTTTTGTCCCATGGGGAAGGTAGTATTGACTAGTTGGACTTGGTTCAGGAGGCTTGGGAGACAAACGTCCCAAAACTGTACCAAGAGTCAGCCTGCCTCAGTAGAGGACTCAAAGAAAAAACTGACAAACTTGTATAAACAATGGAGTAGGGGTAACTGAAGTAGTGGAGTAACTAACAAAACTCCATATTCCCCAAATGAGAGTGGGTAAACTTAGTTTATCCTCGACTACAGTACTGTGTGTAAGGACCTCCAAGGATCCTGTGAGGGTGAAGGGTAAGCCTTGCATGTGCAGACTGTTAATAGTTTTATGTTTTTGCTGTAATGGTTTTGTCCTGTAAATGTACTATGCTTTGTGAAAGCTGACTGGTCACTGGTAAACCCTGTCATTGCCCTGAGGAGATAACAGAACAGAAAGTGCTCAGCTAAACTCAGACTTGCTAAGGTGATCACAGTGAAAACCAAAAATATTTTCATTCTTAGTGCCACCCAAACCAAAATTATGTTTTCATTTTTTTTTTAAATTGCCAATAAACCAAAAATAAATAGCTATTGCCCCAGATGTAGCTAATGTGTAGACTCACTGTTACAGCTTAGTAGAATTTCCATTCTGCTGGAAATTCCAACATTTCAAAAATAGTTTTCAGGGCAAATTGGAACACAACCAAAAAATGCTGACATTTGCCTCTACATGACATTCATTTTGGGTTGATCAAAACATTCTGTTAGAACAAAATCAAGACCTTTTGTTCTAGTTTTCATTTTATCTGTATAAGATTCCAGGATTGTCATTCCGTGGGTCACTCTGAACCTTGAATGCCTTTACAGTCAGCATGAAGTGAGGGAAACAGATACAAGTATGTTGCAGAGCTGTTTTTGTTCAGGATATCACAAGGTTCAATAATCACTGGGCTACGTGGTCTGTTACCAGCCAATTTTTAAGGTATCAGCCATTTTGGCTTTATGAATTACATCCGTGCAACAGCAAAGCAGGCATATAGGTCTTAGTCTCATCTGCAAACTTGTGGAGGGTGCAATCCACCCCATCTTCCAGATCATTAATAAAGATGTTGAACAAAACTGGCACCAGCAACTACCCTTGGGGCACTCTGCTTGTTATTGGCTGCCAACTAGACTGCGAGCTGTTGATCTCTACCTGTTGAGCCTGATGATCTAGCCAGCTTTCTATCCACCTTATAATCCATTCATCCAACCCATATTTATTTAACTTGCTGTTAAAAATACTGTGTGAGACCGTATCAAAAGCTTTGCTAAAGTCAAGGTATATCACGTCCACTGCTTTCCCCACATCCACAGAGTTAGTCATCTCATCATAGAAGGCAATCAGTAAACTTGGAGGAGTGGTAGATATGCTAGAGAGCAAGGAAAGGCTACAGAGTGACCTAGACAAATTGGAGGATTGGGCCAAAAGAAATCTGATGAAGTTCAACAAGGACAAGTGCAGAGTCCTGCACTTAGGATGGAAGAATCCCATGCACAGCTACATACCGGGGACCGACTGGCTAGGCAGCAGTTCTGCAGAAAAGGACCTGGGGGTTACAGTGGTTACAGCTAGATATGAGTCAACAGTGTGCACTTACTGCCAAGAAGACTAACAGCATATTGGGCTGCATTAGTAGGAGCATTGACAGCAGATCAAGGAAAGTGATTATTCCCCTCTATTCGGCTCTGGTGAGGCCTCATTTGGAGTACTGTGTCCTGTTTTGGGGCCCCCACTACAGAAAGGATGTGGACAAATTGGAAAGAATCCAGTGGAGGGCAACACAAATAATTAGGGGGCTGGAGCACATGATTTATGAGGAGAGGCTGAAGGAACTAGGTTTGTTTAGTCTGCAGAAGAGAAGAAAGAGGGTGGATTTGATAGCAGCCTTTAAGTACCTGAAGGGGGGGTTCCAGGGAGGATGGAACTGGGCTGTTCTCAGTAGTGACAGATGGCAGAACTAGGAACAAAAGTCTCAAGTTGCAGTGGGGCAGGTCTAGGTTGGATATTAGGAAAAACTGTTCCACTAGGAGGGTGGTGAATTACTGGAATGGGTTACCTAGGGAGGTGGTAGAATCTCCATCCTTAGAGGTTTTTAAAGTGCAGCTTGACAAAGCCCTGGCTGGGATTATTTAGTTGGGGCTGGTCCAGCTTTGAGCAGGGGGCTTGGACTAGGTGATTTCCTGAGGTCCCTTCCAACCCTAATCTTCTGTGATTCTATGCCATTATAGGAGTTTCTAAACTATTGTGATATCAGAGGTAACTCAACCAATCTCCACCGTTACAGCTAATTTTAATCAATTTCATTCGTTTCATGTTGGAGTCTACACAGATAAATAGTTGATTACTTAGTCCAGCTACCAGAGGTCTTCAAAACTACACCCACACGAGCACAACCAGCACACACGATAACCACAAACATCCCTAAAACCTAAAATATCTGAGTAAGTGTGAAGGAAGGGAAAAAGCTACAATCATGTCTCAGAGCTCTTTTTGTTTAGAATATCACCAGAACTAAAATTCAAAGGAATCATGATAAATGGGAGAACTGTACTATAGACAACAAAACACAATTCAACAAAGACTAGCATAAGGTACTACACTTAAAGAAGGAAAGCCAAATTCATAGCTACAGAATAGGGGATAACTGGCTTGGTAGCAGCTCTGATCAGAAGGATCTGGGAGTTGCAGTGGATCACAACCTCAACATGAGTTAACAATGCAATGCTGTTGCAAAAAAAGCAAATGCAATTTTGGATTGCATTAACAGAGGCTTAGAATGCAAGTCACGGGAGGTGATAGTACCACCCTTTTCAGTGTTGGTTAGGCCTCAGCTGAAGTACTGTGTCCAGTTTTGGTCACCAATATATAGAAAGGATGTAGAGAAGCCAGATAGGATCCAGAGGCAAGTGATAAAAATGATTAAAGGGATGGAATGCAAGCCATACAAGCAAAGGCTGAAGGAACTGGGTATGTTTAGTTTGAAAAAGAGAAGATTAAGGGGAGACATGACAATGATCTTCAAAAACTTGAAAGGCTGCCATAAAATAGATGGAGAAAAAATTTTTCTCTCTTGCCACAGTGGATAGGACAAGAGGCAATGAGTTCAAACTACAGTATATCCGATTTAGATTAAACCTCAGGAAAAAACTTTCTAACTGTAAGAACAGTAGGAGAATGGAACAGACTGCGTGGGGAAGTTGTGGAAGCTTCTTCACTGGAGGTTTTCAAGAAAAGGTTGGATAGCCACCTGTGTTGGGTGGTTTAGACACAACAAGACCTGCATCTTGGCAGGGGGTGAGACTAAATGACCCTTGTGGTCCCTTCTAACCTATGGTTCTATTTCTATGATTCTAAGTTCAATCATCACTGAAATTTCTGCTCTGTTTCTGTCCACATTTTTAAGTTCTCAGATATTTTTGGCCTTTTATTTATTTACAAGCATGACTTTATGAATTCTACTTGTGAGACAACACCACCTTTCAGTCACTAGAATAATTTAATTAAAAAAAAAAAAAAAACCAAACAAAAAAAGTCACTTCAAACAAAAAGCTGAAACATTTTATTCCAAAATGGTCAAAATGGAATGTTTTGACCTTAACTGAATGCTTCATTCAATTTTTTTTCTAAATAAAATTCTGTCAAAATGCACGTTTGTGCAAAATGTTTTGATTTTGAAAAAGAAAATGCATTTTCTGACAGAAAAATGTTTCAGCATAAAATTTCTAACCAGCTGTATGCACGGTACAATTGTAAAACAAGGCTGACACTGATTTAGGGACTGATCCTACCCCATTAAAATTAAAGGAAGTTTCACCATTGGCTTTGATGGGAGTATGATCAGAGCCAGAATCTGATAAATTACAGGTTTGCAATTGAAACTCAATCGGATTTTCTTACCTAGTTCCTTAGGTTCCTTTAGCCCCACCCATGATGCACAGAAAAAAAAATGTAGTAACAATGGGCAGGCAGTGTACTTCATTTTTAATCATTTGGGAATAGCTAAAGTAATAAATCATGGAGCCTGCTAAAAATCACACCATACCTATAGCATTAGCTATGGTGTATCACTAACTATAGAGCTATTTAGATGCCTCTAGTTATTCATGTTATTAATATACATGCAGACAAAATATGAGTGTTTTTTTTCCAGTGGTAAGGTATAAATTATACTTCGATAATGACTTGGATGAAAGCTGCCATCTGCTAACTGAAGAGAGATTTAACCTCATGCAGTTAACTCCCACTGAACAAACATGCTAGTAGTTCTTCACCCGCCTCATCACACTATGACATTCCACCTTTTAAAATGTGGATCTGTAAAATAGCACTATAACAGAACATCTAATTAAAAAAAACCTTGGATGGCGATGCTTCTTTGTATTAGCAAAAATGAGAAACAACGCCATTTTCCAAATGTACAGACACCTACTCCTTGCACATCCTTTCTTACTTGTACTAATTGTTATCATGGACCAGAATGTAATGCTGTTGACTTGCTTTCTCTAATTTGCACACCTTGTTCTGTCATCTCTAGTTCTAGAGCTTGGCCCAAATCCCGTTACTATGACCTAGTGGATAGGTCTAGTAGTTAAGAGACCAGGATTCTATTCCTGGCTTTGCTGCTGCTATGCTGCATGACACTGGACAAGTCATTTTATGTGTCTGTGTCCTCTCCCTCCTATTGTCTCTCTCTGTTTGATGCTCAGTTCTTCAGGGCAGGGACTATCTCACTATATGTGTGTACTAGTGCCTTGCACAAGGGGGTCCCAGGCTCAGCTGGGATCTACTCTTCTACAGATACTAATGAGTTGAAGGAAAGACTCACATTGACTTCAAAGCCATCAGAGCATACCCTTATGAATAGCTTTGTGATATAGACATGAGTGCTATAAAACAATTGCCTGCTGCTGTTTAGAAAGACTGCATTTAAAATGAACTAACGGCAGAAGAAAGTGATACATTTTGATGTCCTTATTGAGATTTGACACATTTTTTCTAAAAATCATTTAAAAGAAACAGAAAATCTCAGTACACACGTATTCACCACATGCACAAACACATGCAGCTGATGGCTAAACAAAGGGAAGTCATATTGTGAGGTATATCAGGTGTATCTAAGCTTGACGACAAAAGTTGTCTGGTAAAATATTATTTAAAAAATAAACTTATTTCAAGGTTCTTGGCCAGATTCTCTCCTGTGCCAAGGAGGAAATGCTCCCTGATTCTTAGGGCTGGTATGCACTAGCCCAATGTACTTGGAGTAACTGCTGGGCTGCTGTAAGCTGTGGTACTGACATGAATTATTTAATGGATGCTACATCAGTGGAGAACAGTTGTAACAAAGCTCTGCTCCACCATACTCTCTTCACGCCCCAGACATGCCCATTCTGTCCCCCTACCATGACCCTTACACCAGGAGGGTTGAGGCCAATGGGAAAGGACCCATAAACAGCACAGTTGCACCAGCAGGGATATGCCCTACAACAGATAAATTCCTTGCTGTCCATTAAGAATCTGAGTGGTGCAAAATATCCTTAATTCAGTGGAGAAATTGGCTGTTTCATGGTGCATCACCTGGAGGGGGCAGCTTCATGGTTTCATGTACTACTTCAGACTTTGTCATGAACCATGTTAAGCCATGCAACTTTGACATTTTCTTGTGTCACTTTAGGTATGGAATTACTTAGGTGTTTTTCAAACAAAGAGGGAAATGAAATGTCAGTGGAAGGAACTTCAAGCACCATGTAGCAAAAGCTCTCCTCGCTTCCAAGAAAAGGCAAATCATGCCTCTACATTCAGTAGTCTGACACCACCACTCCATCCTCCATGCAGTTTATCAAGCCCATGACATGCCTGGATTCAGCTGTGCTCCTCTGACAAACTATGGTATTGCCTCTTGTTCAACACAAGGAATTTAGTGCACATGTGAACTATTTGAATATGGTTCCCTAGTCCGGCCTTCCTGGGTAGGATTCTGGTAGTTCTGTGGAAGGCACAGGGATAAAACATCCCCCTGCATGCCTCAAAAATGATCTGATCCAAAGGTTATTGAAGTCAACGGAACTACTCCAATGGGCTATGGATTAGGCATAGAGTGTACACACGAATCCTTATTACAGCCCTTGCGAGTCTTACAACTCTCACCACAACTCTTGTTCCATAACAGCCCATAGTCCCATCACATATATTCAGTCCTGCAGATCTATATCTACATGGCGACAGGAAGATGGGGAAAGATACAGGAGCTCCAGGCAGAAGGCTCTGCCCTCTAGCACATCATATGAAATCAGGGGTTATGCAAAACACTGGGTCGAGATCACCATTTTATGTTAGGTTAAGGCGGGGGAGGAATAGCAAGCAAGTTCCCTAACAGAGAGACTTTTTCACTCCCTGGTGCAAGTTTGACCTTATAACAGAGTGAGCAATTTGAGTTACCCCACATCTTCTTTAATGGGGCCCTAATGGTTAAGAGTGTCATACAGCAGCAGATCTTCATATTGAACTGAGGTTCGTTACTCAGCAAATAGGTCTAATAAATCCTTGTGAAAGCAAAACCACTCATTAAGTAATGATCAGTTATTCACAAGTGGGAAGCTCATCAGGACAATGTTACACACAGTTGCCTCCACCTCCACGCAATACACACAGCTTCAATTTCCTTTGTTTAGGTTGAATATTTATAACTTATTATATTTTCTTATGCAGATCTATTAGTTTCTTATTTCTCTTTCAATTCCCCATCCCAAGTTGTGTGCTAACTCAAGCTGCTCTTTTCTAGCTTTATGGTTACTTGATCTTTTGTTTTGCCCACAAATAGGATTACGCTTCACTTTCTTACACATCCACAATTTGTATGCTTAAACTGTTAAATGTTATCAGAACAGACTTTAAAAAACAAAACAACAACAACAACAAAAAAACAAATCACAGCAGGCTTATATAAGGCCTAAATATGCCTTTGCTCCCCCCACTTGTTTTATGATTTTTCAATTTGTTTAAGGGGGTATACGATTATATCTATTTATAATTAAATATAAATTTCTTATGATATTTACAGCTATGTGACTTCATAGAAGAAACCATTAGCAGACAAAAGATATCTTCCTACAAAGGCATTACTCCTTTACACTGTTTCCATAGTTGGCAATAATTTATTTTATCCTCTAATGCAAGGAGGTTTTAAAGTTTGAGGAGTAAGATTCAGATACAAAGTTATTAGAGAAGTCTTATTCAAGCTGTTCGCTAACAATAAAAGCTCTCTAAATCAAGAATGAAGTTTTTCAATTACAGTGGAAATGGATTCTAAGATTCCATATCTCTCTGCATATTTATTCATTCAAAGATTAATCTGGCATCTTCTGAGACTCAGCATACCTAAAATGAAAGGATCGGAATAGTAAACTTGAAATCGCTCCCATTCAACATTGAAGGATTCTCAAATGCAATCATTTTGCATGCAGGTTGTAAGAATATATTAGACATTCAAATTGATTTAATCTCTTAAATTATACTCTGAAAGGAAGGACTGTCTTGTGGACTCGCGAGAACCAGGTTCAATTCCTGACTTTGCCATAAACATCCTACCTGAATCTGAACAAGTCACGTAACCTCCCTCAGTTACTACCTACAAGATCTCAAAGTCTTTTGTAAGATACAGTAGTACAAGTTTTCACTTTAATTAAGGTGACAAAGTGGGAGAGGCAATATCTTTTATTGGACCAACAAAAATTAGAGAGGGAGACAAGCTTTCGAGCCTCCCCAGAGCAATTTTTCAGGCCTGGGAAATATATTCAGAGTATTCCAGCTAAAAAGAAGATGCAACAGATTGTTTAGCATAAGTAGTTGCATATTTCAAGGGACCATTCAAAGTGAAGTGGCCCATTAACATCCTCCCAGTCATGGGGTGAGGGGTAAGGGGAAGGTTAGTGGGTTATTGATTGTTGCAATCAGCCATAAATCCTACATCACTATTCAGTCCGTAATGTATAGAGTTTAGCAAATTTATGAATCTAAGCTCCCAAGATTGTCTTTTGAAGGAGTTGTGCAGGTTTCCTTTCAGGACGAGGACGGAGAGGTCAGATGTAGAGTGATCGTTTTGTGAAAAAAGTGTTCACCCCCAGGTGATAGTGTGTTTTTGTCTTTTATAAGTTGTCTTGGTGAGTTCATTTGAGAATGTAGCGATGGTCTGGTTTCACTCATAGAGTTGTTATTGGGGCATTTAGTGCACTGGATGAGGTATATTACACGTTGTGATAGGCATGTGTAGAACTCAGGGATCTTGAAAAGTGTGTCATGGGGAGGGGTATTGATCATCACAGCAGTGGAGATATGTCTACATGTTTTGCTTCTGTTCCTCTGGCAGTGTCTGGTGCCATTTTGAGTTGGTGTCTTGGTCTGTGGGGACCTTCTGATAATGAGCTTGAAGAGGATTGGGGGCGGGTGGGGGAGGAGGAGTTGTTTGAAGGCCATAAAAGGGAGGAGGGGGTCAGGAAAAATTTATTTCAGGATGGTGCTCTGAAAGAGGTTTTTAATGTTGCAGAGTTTCTGAAGAAAGTTGGTTGTGTCCTGGTTACTTTAATTAGTGTCCATATACTGCATTCTGAGAAGATCCGTTATCCATTGTCCTATTCTGGGTTTTTTCATGTCAATGCCAACACATAATTAGACAGGGCAGAATTTAATTCCCATCATTATAATTTCAATGGATAATAGTGATGTTTTTAAGCATTTCTACTTTTTTCAATTTAAATTTTCACACTTCCAGGAAATTATGAAGAAGAGACAATGAGGAGTCAGATAATGACAACCGTTGACACACAAAACGTTAAAGGCAAATTCTTAATGTCAAATGTCAACGTATACAAAGTAAATATCCTCAAATCAAAGTCTCATAAGTTCTCAAGCAGGCAAAATAAGAAAAATGCTAAATTTTTTTGTCAGTTTATGTACACAGCAAAAATCAATATTTATCAACACTGACAGATAAAAATTTAATCCTTCCAAGAGAGAGAAATGATATTCTGGGGCTTTATGCATAGGAATATTGACCGCTCAGTTTGTCTCTTATTACTACTAATATTCCACTCTCACCTAAAGACCTCAATCAGAGATCAAGACCCCATTGTGCTAGACCAGTGATTCTCAAACATTCCCATATTGTGACCCAGTGTTACAACAAAATAAAGTTTCAGGATTCCCCTAGAATCAAGCCATAAATAAGAGGACAGTAATGGTAACCCTCTGAAACCTGTTCACCATAACCTCCCCATAGGCTGTGACTCACCCAGATTGAGAGATGGGTGCTTGGAAGCATCTTGGTATAAGCTAGGGGAAAACTGGCTATGGGCTGAGATAAAACCTTGTTCAAACTGAGGTGTGAATGCACCCTTCAACTAACATAGTTGTAAGAAATACTTAGGGGGCCAGAACTAAAACATGGCTAAATAGTGTCTGGGCAGACACTAGCACCAGCTGGGTGGGAGGGATCTATTGGCTATTGTGACCAGGTCAGCCTGGGGGCATGTGAGAGATCACACAGAAATGGAGACCAGACAAGGAGAGAGAGAAAGAGAGAGATGCAGGCAGAGGCAAAGATCAAGAAAGCCAAGCAGTGTAAGACAACAGGTGATACAGACAGACAGACAAAGGGCACACAAGGTAACAGTTTGACAGTTATGGCTGGTGTAAGGAGAAGTGATAGCTATGCTAGATCATCAGATGATAATTAAGATAATTGTCACCTCTGAATTTCAATCTCTGCCTCTTCCAGATACGAGTGAGATAGAGCAGGAGCTGAAACTTTGAAATAATCTTTTCATGCAAAGGCCAATTTACAAGAAAGAATACACTAGGATTAATTCCTGAAAGCACTTAGCACCCCTCCCCCAATCCCCAACACACACCACACACCTTCCCCGCCCCCCCCCAAAATAAAGCAAGATGGATGAAAAGGAAGATGGCATTCCTGGACAGAATGATGGAATATTCACAAGGCAAAGCACACAACAAATAATTGATTTTTTAAACACAAGTTTATGAGGTCCAAAATTGCTCTTTTTATTGCCTAATATTTTTCTCCCCCTTCTGCATTTATTTTTTATGCCAGTTGCATTGTAAGCATGGTGAAATCAATTAACTTTTCATATCATTTGCAGGATTTAGGCTTGGGAATCAAACCAGGATCCAATTTTTATGTGTGCCATTCAGGTCAGGTTAACATGTTACCTGAGGGAAATCAGATCCAGCTGGTCTTTTAGCCCTGTCCATTTCTATGCTTGGCTAATCAGACAAAAAGAGATTCCCACACATTTAGCTGAAATCCAGACTCAGGAACATATTCCACACACTGCTGCTTAGCTACTATGGCCCTGAGGCTGCAATTGAGTCTGCAAAAAGCCAGCTCTTGAACGCACATGGAGTCAGTTGCAGGACTGAGGCTGAAACGTGGATTTCTTGTCCCGTCAGGTGGAAACTGAGAAATCCCAGCATACAGCAGATTTCACTATGTGTAAAAAAGGAATGACCAGGTTATTGGAAGTACTATTCCAGAAGCACCTACACACACACACACACACACACACACACACACACACACACCCACCCCCCTAGGTCACAATTGTATTATGCACTGTATATACACATTGCAAGAGGCATCCCCCTTGAACAAGGGAGTTTATGGTCAATAGAACAGATGTTTCAGAAGTGCCAACAGCTTCCACTTTGCCCAGATTTCCAGAGGTGGGTGCAGATCAACTTTTGACAAATCTGGTTCCTATGTAAGTAATCTGACTAATTTAAGGGCCCTCATTTAGGCTCCTATCTTTGAAATCTTGGCCCATATGTTCCATAAAATTTTCACAGGGTTTTTTGTAATGCGGTGACTCTGTCATTTGCTTATTCACATCCTGACTGGCTCCAATCATGCCGTTTTGACTGGATATGGTTTTCATCTCCTATTCCTGTCCTAACCTGTGACGAAGAATTGCTGTGCACTTTTAAAGAGCTCCTGCCGTTCCACCTGGAGTTGGATGTATTATCAGTGATGCACAATGTCACTCCTGTATACATGACGGGATTTGTTTCACACCTTCAACCCCATCCGCCTGAGAGGCTGAACCAGAGGAGACTTTCACTTCCAAAATGCCAGAATCACCCCTGTCCTCCCTCAAAGGTTTGATCAACAGAGGAGTGACTTTAAACTCCTCCAGTCCTCCAACTAATAGTCTAACAATCCCTTGTTTGACTAAGCTAGTAAGAGATGAGGCAGGTGGTAAGAGAAAGCTCTGTTTACAAAAGTGCCTATAAATCAACAGCATGCACTGAAGAGAGTTTTTTTTTTTTTTTTTTTTTAAATGTTATATCCTTTCAATCTGGAGAAAAGATTTTTTTCTCCCTAAAGAAATAGTGTTCTCACAGTGTGGGAAGAAGGATCTCCCCTGACCAGTTCTGGGACCAGCAAACATGGCTGAGCTCCATTTACCTCCCTGCCTCCAGTGCAATGCTCACTATTTCTAATGTTTAGGTTTTGGGTTGTTTTTTTTTTGCTGTTCCCTTTCATTATTTCAAAGAGAGGACATTTCAAACGTTGCGATGTAACCAGTGTGAAAGACACTATCTGCTAGGCATGAAAGCGTAGCCTGAAGCATGCTAAAACATATTAAGAGGGCAGAAAGCCCATGGGCTGACGTCAATTTCCCTTCTCTTTGAGGTCTCCGTCCAACGTGTGTGGTTGCATTCAACAGCTAGACTCATTCAAGCAAGACTCTGAGGCTTAAGGAAGAAACTAAAAGAGGAGAGAGGCAGAGCTCAGTGGTAGCACATCTGATAATTCTGGGTGCCCGCTTGAATGCTTCCCATCACCTGCAAGTGACAGCAGCTTCTTAAGGGAAGCTGTCAATTCTCCATTTCTGTTCTCTCCACACCAGTGCTATGTAGAAAGTTCTTTGCCTTAGTGTGATGTTTGTCCACCCCGTATCTAGAGTTTCAGGCCTTTAGGCTCTGGAAATTATTCTCGATGTACTCCTGCTCACAGGTGTCTTATACACAGTAGGCAGGCATATGAAAGAAGTGAATGTAATTTTAAAAAACAGATCAAGACTGGTCTCTCATTTTTTCCTGTCAATCCAATCCCAATTAGGACCTATAATACTTTATGCAGTACACATCAATACAATAGAAAAGTGACTTCATATCCTCTGGAAATGAGACTAGAAATGCCTAGTTTTTTCCTGGGTTGAACTATGTGTGAAAAAAGGCACCAAGGCCTCATTAGGGGGCATAGCTCACTCAAGAAGTTTCCCAGTTCAAGTCTAGGGGATCCCTTTGGAGCATCCGACTAGCTCTGCATGTAGCATCTTTGTTCATTCCTGCTCCTGTTTGTTTCATTGCTGCTCCAGTTTCCAGACACCTGCTTTTACTGTTATCCTGCAAAGCGTCAGTAACTGCTGTTTGCCACGTAGCCTGAGCAAGCTCTCATGTTCCCTCTTCACCTTTTCAGTAGCATCCACAGGATGACGGGAAACTCGTTCAACAACAATCCACTTCTGCTTTATGGTAAACAGTCAAACATTTGCAGCCTGAATTTGGCTAGAAAAAGTTTATTTGGAGCTGAAAAACCACAATTGGTTTTAATCCTTCAAAAGATCCCACATTCCACTCATTATCCAGGCATGCTGCATTATGCTGAAGAAAAAAAAGAAAAGAAAAAAAAAAAAAAAACCAGAACAGCCAACTGTCTGAGGAACTGAAAAGCACAAACTAAGGAGCTATTGCAAAATGTCTCAGTCTTTGGAGGGAATTGGTTCTGCCCTGGATTCATTTTCCAACAACTAGAGGCTGTTTACAGAAATTTCAGGATCAAGACAAGATAAAATACAATAAAAATATAGTAATAAACCACCTCAGATTTAATTGTTTTACTTTCTTGCACTGAGCATTTCAGTTGCAAATAAACATGATAGATATTGGTCAGCATTCTTCATTTACACGTGCTGAAATCTCCACTGTCCTTCCCTCCCATTCCCCTCAGGAGCTGTCCTGCACTATACTCTGGAAGACTTAGGACTCTGCAGGTAATTTAACACCGGTATTAAAATTCTCATCTAGTCAAAGTACATGAACTTGTATAATAACTGATTGACACCATGTATTGTCATGAGAACCACAGAAATTGTCTGCTGATTAGGAATGGATGTAAAGTCTTTGCCAGCCTATTATAACATTAAATTCTATTGTTCTTATCCGTCCCTCAAATTAAATCAGACTGCACTGCATCTCAACAAAATTCTATTACCCCTACGATATAAAATGCAGCAATTCCGTTCCCCGGCTTCCTTTTTTATCTATATCTCTTTTAACATTTTAAAATTGCTCCCTTGTCTGTTGGTTGTTCCACTGTGAATTCTTTTAACTGCTTCAAATAAAATATTTATTCTTTTAAATATTTTTTTAATGCATCAAGTCTTTTCTGTAAGCTTTGCCATAGGTAGAATCAGCTCAGTCTGAGTTACCTTAATTGATTGCAACACTTAGAAAACTTCCTATTTTCATTGATCATCTTGTTTTCCACAGTGTCTTACTCCAACTAGCACTGCCTATTGATCTTTCTTTTAGAAAAGTATCTCCTTTGTCCTACTTCCTCCTTATTTTTCCGCATGTGTTTATATTTTAATAATCAATTTGCACCATCTTTTCCAACTCCCCAATGTATGTGGGATCAGACAATGGCCAAGATATAAAAGTGGTGGGAGCCGTCAGACACCGAACACTTTTGAAAATCCAGCCATTTAATTTTAGTGTGTAAATGAGATCTGCTGAATGAAGAACTTTTTGGAAAGTCCGGGCCTTCAAAAGTACTGTGCAACTCAGCATAATTCACAACAAATGCTGTTCTATCAAATGTGGCTCCAATGGTCCCACAAATAGCTAATGGCCCATCACGGTCATCTAAATCCTTTTAAGATTTTCCTTTTCTACACAAGGGTCCTGACATGAGGTGGTATTTAAGCACGTCTAACCTTGTGTATTATCCAGAATCCATTGACGTCTATGGTAAGATTCCTATCAACTTCACCAGGCTCTAGATAAGGCCATTTGACTATATGAGTAGCCCCCTGGACTTCAAAGAGACTACTCATCACATGGTTAAAGTCAGGCGCATGTTTGAGAATCTCCCTGAATTGGGGCCAAAGAAAGTAGAATCTATAAAAGTTTGAAGCCCAAAGGAATTTCTAGTTCTCTCTCTCTTTCCTATCCCCCTTCCAGCCCTTCCCGCACCTTACACTGGGCCAAATTCAGCCTTCCATTTACATTCACGTGGTATTTTTGCAGCTTGGTGGCATTAGATCACGGAAAGGCTCTTGATATTGCTGTTACACTACTATGATGCCTTGTGGATGCTTATTGCAGGGCCTGTTGTATTTGCACAGAGCAGCGCAACTCTGCCTTCTCTCCACAGAGGGCAACAATATAGAGACTCTTAAACTCCACTAACATAATTGTTGACACAGAATTGGAACCACTGTGATCCAGGCTGTTAAGGTTTGAATATTCCACTGCCCAGTCCAATAATCTTTTCTGTGAGTTTGTTTATTTACTGTGGAAACACATTTTCTAGGGTCCCCATGGAGAAGTGAGTAAGTGCCATTAAAGTGCCATTAAACAATCATTAGGAAGAATGCCTATTAGGAAAATAATCCAGTTACATCAGCGGACAAGAGAAACCAAAGCAATCTTTCCTGCTAGCTTCTAACTAATTTTGCACATTCATTCAAACACTGAAACAACTTGACTAGAACACTGAGACAATGGCAATAAAAGTGTTAGAACCAAATAAAATACATGTGACCCCCCCCACCCCAAGAAAAACAGTGTAAAGCACACATGCACCTTGTGCCGTTGTACATGTTGGTTTTATTTTGTTGCACACAACTCATCTATTTTAACTATTGGTAATGATATTTCATTAAAAAGCATTGTCTTGCATTGAGTAGGGGAAACAGAGGAAACCAGGGTTCTGTTCCTGTCTTTGCCACTGATCTGCCGTGAGACCTTGAAGAGGTCCCTTCATGTCTCGATTTCACCTTCAACCCTTTGCTCATCTTGCCTATTTAAATTGTAAGCTCTTTGAGAAAGGAATTGTCTCTCACTATGTGATTATACAGCACCTAGAAGTGTTGTAGTCTTGCCTGTACTGTCCTATAATTATTAATACAGTTTGGAATAATATTTTGGCCTGCTGTGGGGAAAAAGCAAATGCTCAAAAATAATTTGCCACTTTCAAAACCCTTTCAAAATAGATGACTCATATTTTGAAATGGTTTACTGTGGCTCTATTCCTTTCTTATTGGATTGTCCTTGCAGATAATTAGTTTAGTGCTTAAACAATCAACTTTTTATTAATGCCCAAAGAAACACAAAGAGAGCCTTATGAAAGCAAAGCAATCAATCCATTAATGTGAAAAGCCATTAAAAAGGAAACAGCTGCACTGTATTTTTAATAAGCAAGATGCAAAAGGCAATCTAAACACATTTGTTGCAGTTGAGCTACCCAATGACACATATTTGTGTTATTGTGTTTGGTTTCTGTGTTAGGAAAACAAAATGCAGAATAAAAATATAATGCTTTTGTCCAGAGCTAGATTTATGTTAGAGGGAGAAATGTCAGTTCTCATAAATAGTAGACACAAGAAACAAAGCACAGTATCCAAATATTGCCACTTTTTTGTTACACAGGAAAGGATAATGGTAAGCGATGGACTAGAGTGACTGTTGCACTGTGGTTCTCTTATATATGCTTCCATGGGCTATAAATCCAGCATATCCAGCCACCAGGATATTCCCCCTGTAACGCAGAGTCCTAGCGTGGGATAGGTAAAAATCTCATGACTCTTTGCTACATGCCCAAGCAGCACAAGGGGTGACAGCTGAGAAACAGAAGTTTAGCTAAACTGCTTCTGTGCTCTTGCTTTTCCCAGCTGCTACTGACAATCCTCTCCATCACAGAATGGTTTCTGCATTTGTGACTTGATTTTTTTCCAAACTTTTTGTTCCATGAAAAATTTCAGTATTTCAAATGTTCGTGTCATTTGGGATCAAAATTACCTGCAACACAAAAATTCAGTTTTTATTAGCTCTTCTATTTATGCTCCAAAAAGAGGGCCAGATTTTCAGAAGTGCTTAACACCCAGCAGCTCCCTTAGGGGCTAGTGGAGTGAAACTCATTATCAGAGCTTGTTGCTCCAAAACTGCAGCTCTGATCTGGTGTTACCACTTACATTGAATAGTTCCTTGGGAGTATGGATGTTGACTGATGCAGTGCTCCCCTGTCAGTGTTCACCTAGGTTCTCTGCATTCACATTTGGGATCATTCATCAGTTTCTACTTGGCCATAGTGCTACCAGTCTTCACCTCCCCAGCTCTCAGTTGGTTTGAGGTCAGTGCCTGGAAGGAGTTGTTCTAAAGGAACCAGGCTATCCAAGTTAATCATAGAAGATTAGGGTTGGAAGGGACCTCAGGAAGTCATCTCGTCCAACCTCCTGCTCAAAGCAGGACCAACCCCAACTAAATCATCCCAGCCAGGGCTTTGTCAAGCCACACCTTAAAAACCTCTAAGGATGGAGATTCCACCACCTCCCTAGGTAACCCATTCCAGTGCTTCACCAGCCACCTAGTGAAAAACTTTTTCTTAATATCCAACCTAGACCTCCCCTACTGCAACTTGAGACCATTGCTCCTGTTCTGTCATCTACTACCACTGACAACAGCCTAGTTCCATCCATTAATCATACGGCAATTCCCACATTTTGTTACCCTGTAGCCTTCCTTGATGGTATTTTGGGGTAAGGAATTTTCAGAGGCAAAGTTTTCTGAACTGCAGCCTCTTGGATGGTGGGATGTGTCCATGGGTGGGTGGGTGGGTGTCTTGTATCACACATCTGTTTTTGTGCAGCTGAGCGCTTTTGAAAATATAGCCCTTATTTGGGTGCACAAGTGGGAACTGAGGTCTTTTGAAAAATTTTTACCTGTGCATAATGCTTTGCTAGATTAGGGTCTTTGAGAGAATAATAAATATATACCTGTAGGGTAAATTAAGGTCATAATGCTGCTTTCATGGCTGAGAGGTGGGAACCATGGAATGGCGGGAGGGGGAGAGTCCATCTTTCTCAACTTTTCTACTATACAGTCATAGCAATAGATCAAGTAGTTAAGTGAGGCAGAGGGCAAAGCACACACACATCATGAAGCAACAAACGTACAATAAGAACTGACACAAAGACATTCACCCCAACTAGAGCTTGCCACAGTTTCCTACCAAGTAAGTGCTGTCTCACTAATGAGACAAAAAAACAATGATGAAGATCCTCTCTGGAAAAGTAATCAGTGCGTAAAATAATGCAACGCTGTTCTTTTTCAGTTTGTTTCTCTGTTTAAAAGCTGATAAGGCTATACATATTAAGAGATGTTTCTTCCATTCTATTGTTATAAGCAGAACATAAACAAGGTGATGGACTTTTTTTTAAAAAAAAAGTAAGGACCTGACTTTTATCACAAAGGTTTTGCAAAAATATCTCCTGTAGCAAACTTCCACTGAACTTACCCAATAAAAAGCAGAAAGCCATGCATTCATCCTTTAGGGAAGTGTCTAGTCTATCTATAGTAATTGCTGGCATGAATTCAGTCCCCTACTATTGGTAAACTGAATTTCAACTACTGCTCTTGGTTTCTAGACCACAGGCCATTAGAGCTATGAATTTTGATGTAGAACCATTAAAATATAATAAACCAATACCATTGCTCAGCTCTTTCCATTAGGTATCGACCGTGAGACAGACAAAGGGTTAAGAAGATATTGATTACAAATTTTAAATAGCAAAACTTTCATGATACTTGGAATTACTATTCTTTTTCTGCAATATGAAAATGTGAAGCTGCACAGCTTCCCAGGAGTTCCCAGAAGCAATAGAATGTACTTGGATTAGATAGAATTCCTTGAATAACTGAGAGCTATGTTATTTGCTATAGACAAATGTTATGCGTGAGGCATATATTAAAATATCTGCCCACAGCAAGCCTCCAATACCCCATAATTGTGGGATATGTCTACACAGCGTTTTGGGGCCCAGGTTGAGAGACTTGGACTAGCAGGTTCATTATGGTATTCTAAAAACAGCTGTGCAGACAGGGCTTAGGAGTCAAGGTTCAGGCTGAAGCTCGGGGTCTGAAGCCCACCTCCCTCCCTAGGATTCAGAGTCCCAGCTTTCATCCTAAAAAACTGTGTAAACATAGCCTGATAACCCTCTACACCGCAAACAGTCCCACTGAAGTCAATGAGGTTACTGATGGAGTGAGATACGGGACTCTTCAGTGTGAATACACATGTCAAGATTTGGCTCCAAGGAAAGATAGCAGTCCCTTTAATGACACTACACCGATGTGCACAAGTTGGCCCAAGGTAAGGATATCAATAAAACATTGGGCAATAAATATGAAGTCATCAGCGAAGACCGGCCAGCCCATTAGTTAGCTAGCTAGCCTAAGGGAGACTGGTTCAATTTCATGTAGTCATACCCAAGGATACACAGGAAGTGTAAATCATTTGGCCTCTCTGTGCCACAATTCTCCTGTGAAGTGGGAATAAAAGCACTGCCCTGTCATACACGGGTGCTGTGAAGATAGACACATTAGAGATTGTGATGTTGACAGTATGCAATTCCATCTGGAAACACTCCTAGAAGAGGCCCTAATTGCCAGGCTATCCAGTGGAATTACTGGAATGACTTCAGCTACCCAGTCGACTTTTCAAGATCAACATGCTCATTGGGTTCACAATTTTGGTGCAACAGACATTTCTCTACCACAAATAAGATGCTGTGGGGGCTCCAACAGTAGGAGTGAGGTCTTGTCCTTATCGTTCTACTGTGGCAGTCCTGAGTCTCGATCAACACTGGTTGGTGTTCAGCTTGCTATGCTAGGGACAGCTCCATGGTAGAGCATCAGCCTGAGGTGCCTCTTCACAAAGTAAAACCATTTCTCTTCTTATTTATTTATTTGCAAGGAAGGACTGGCTTAGGTGCCTAACTCTAGGAGAGGGTTCACGGACTCAGACTCCAAGGCCAAAAGGGACACTTCTGATCATCATTGTGTCTAACACAGCCCAAAGAATTCCCCAAAATAATTGCTAGAGCACATCTTTTAGAAAAAAAATACAACCATTCTTGATTTAAAAGTTGTCAGTGATGGAGAATCCACCACAGCCCCCAGTAATTTGTTCCAGTGGTTAATTATCTCAAATTATGACAAAAACGTACACCTTATTTCCACTCTGAATTGGTCTAGCTTCAAATTCCAGCCATTGGATCGTGTTAGACCTTTCTCTGCTAGACTGAAGAGCCCATTATTACATATTTGTTTTCCATGTAGATACTTATAGTTTGGAATCAACCTTCTCTTTGTTAAGCTAAATAGATGGAGTTTCTTGAGTCTATTGCTATGGGACACGTCTTCTAATCCATTAATCATTCTCATGGCTCTTCTCTGAACCCTCTCCAATTTATCAACACCCAATCTTCTCCACAGCTTTAGATCCCATGTGGAGATTGGTTTCTAACCCCCCTTTCCCTCAGTATTTCCTACTGGCTGATGTAGATGGCTTCCTACTTCAGTATGCTGGCTTTTGAGAATCTGTTTTAGGCCCTAACTCTACCCTTGCATTGTAGAGAGCCTATGTGCCTAACTTGGGGTTATGGATTCCACTAGGTGACGGGGCTTGAAGTTAAGCATTCTACGCTGAGCCTAAATCCCTTTGCTCTAGGGCAGGTCTACACTACCACTTAAGTTGATCTAACTTGTGTTGCTCAGGGGGTGTGAAAAATACACCCTCCTGAGCAAGACAAGTTACAGGGACCTAAGTGCTGTCCACACCAGCACTATGTCAGTGGGAGATGGTCAGCTGCGCTGATATAGCGCTTCTAGTGTAGATGTACCCTACGTGAAAGTGGATTACCCAGCCCTCAAGTGTGGTATTGTTTTCTTTATCACGCTTCTGGTTGTACCTTTATTTAAATTCTGACAGATTACCTAGTAGAGTGTTACTGTTTGAAAAGAAACTATTTTATATGGCTACGCCATCCAAATGCCCACCAGAAATATAATGAACTTTACCCTTCTGCATCAATTATGGACAATTTTATCACCAATAGCATTTCAACCGGTCACCAATGGGATGGAGTGGGACTCCAAGTTTGACAGCACTGTCTGAAATGTTCATCTAGATCACTTCCCAGTGTTGCCATCTTAAATTGCTCATAGTTTACAAATTAATCAAGTCATTTGCCATTCATAGCCATGTCTGATAGGTTTAGACTTACAAAACTAAGTGAGAAGACTTATTACTCTCGGTCTTTGAATGTAATTCCTGGAAGACACGATATGAACAAACAACAAAACCACAAAATCCCTAGAAGTAGTAACTATCCGCTGAAACGTGCATGGCCAATTGACCAGCTGTCCAGATTGGTGAAATCTATTGGGGAAAAATACAATATCAGATTTATTATGATTATATTGTACAGTTTGAGAGTCTTATTATGATGGTCTTGAATGATAAAGTCAACAATGTAATGCATCATGAAAACCGGAATGCCACATAAATTTATTACAAAGAAGTTGACATTTCCTGGGCTAAAGTACTGAATTGCAGCTAAAGCAAAATGAGCTATATAACTACGTGTAAGCATTCAAAACAGCAATTTGACTCTTTGTTAAAGCGGTTTGTGGATATACTGTTTCCAAGTCATTGTTATATTTAAAGACGACACTAACTGCATTTTTGTTGTTTCCATCAATTGTAAAGGGTTTTTGTTATTATAAACAATATGCCAGCTGTATTTAGTGGCAATATTTTTATTAATTGTCCTTTAGGGAACTTATTTAATTGTGAAAGAACAGATGTTGTTCCAGTAATGAAAACCACAGTGTCTCTTTTGAGGGAATAAATGATGTTTACTAACCCTGAGACATTTTTGTGGGTACATTTATGCCATTATGACTTCTGCCAGTACCAAAACAAAAACTTCACATAAATGCAATTTAAGTAAGAAATATCATTGCACAATGTGGAGAATTAGAGTTTAAGGTGGGTGTGTTTCTTAATTAAAATTACACATGAGAAAAATTATTTTATAGAAGCAGCATGATAGATAGTATAGATCTTTCATAATGAAGCTGAGGAGCTTTGACTTTTTTATATGCATTAAAAAGAAGGTACTTAAATTAATTCATAGGAGTAATGCTTGCATTTGTGTGCAGTTACAGATCCAATTTAAAGATTCCTACAGGGAAATATTTGTTTAACTTCTAAGAAATGGATGACAGGTGGAATTGATAAAGATATTAAAGTACTGTAATCACATTTTTATTCTGTTGCCACCATTACCAACAATATTGGTGCAATAGACTGGACTGACGTAAATTGTTAAAATAAAATACCTGTATATAGACATTGAAAGCTTTAGTCATTTTCTAAGCAAAGTCACTAATTCTCTAACTTTGAAAGAGATTGATTAGGTCATTGACCCTTTATGTGATGATGTGGATTGCTTCCAATGACAGACGTCAACTTCTCTTCCTGTTTTTCAAAGCTGGTTATTTTCTGTGAAAGATTCCCCAACAAATTGGAAAATTTTCATTGCAATTGAAATTTCTCATGGATTATTCAGATTTTAAAAGGGTGGGAGAGGAAAAAGTAGGGGGAAAATGCAACACTTTTCATTGAAAATGGATTCAGAAGGAATTGGTTTCAAGTCTTTTAGTTCATCTCATTCACTTTTTTCCTACTTTTTTTCTTTTTTTTTTTTTTTTTTTTTTTTTTTTAAAAACACAGGGTTTTTTTTTTTTGTTGTATTTTTTTTTTTTAAGTTAGCTTTCTAATGTGACATAGCCTCTGCAAACAAAATAAGGATTAGCATCCACAATCCCAGTAGAAGTCAGTGGGAACTACAGATGCTCATCAGCTCCTAAAAATTAGGCTCCGTCTCACCAAACACCTCTTTACAGACCACCAGAAGCTCACAGAACATACCTGGAGAAATGCTATTCTAATTTGTTGCATTACAACAATAGTAACATGATTTGCCTACTCAGTGGTATCAATACATACAGTTTATAAATTCTATTGATCTGAAAATGCAACAAGAGATGGAATGAAAACCCTTTAACTTCATAAGATAGGAGACACTAGGAGAGCATTTCACCTGGCAGAAAGTTGTTGTTTACTTCACAAGCTGGGAATATCCCCAACTCTCCACCCATGATGAGTAGAGAGTACACATTGCAAATGCTCACTTTCTCAGGTTCCTGTGTACTGTCTTCGCCAAAAAAACCAAAAAACAACCCAATCACAGCTGCTTGACAAAGCACGCTCAAACCAGACACATTGCCAGTTTATTTTTAATATGATAAAGACATTTTCAGAAAGCAGCAGCATGCCCAGTTGCACTCGCCACTTGAGCAACACCATCAGAGCTTTTCATGACAGGGATTCATGACCCAGCACCCTCTGTAGATTGTATCAGTTTCAGGGTAACCTTAGGGACACTTGTCCCACTCCCTTCCTATCGGGGTTTTAAGACAGGGATTCTTACACAGTTAGCTAGTTTGCCGAATGGCCAGCACCTGTGCTTTGGTTTCTGTGAGGACTATGAAGAGTGTATTGCTAACAGTTACAAGTTACCACCCAACTCCTTCTAAGCAAGCACATTTATTCTCAAGGTAAAAGCGTAACAGAGAAAACATAATGCAAACAGATTTAAAAATGCACATTAAATATACTGGGAGTTACACCAGTCTTATGGGACCCTACTAGGCCAAATTCCTTCCAAATCTTCAGCAGGATCAGGGCTTCTCGGACAAAAGCTCATGCCTATTTGCTGAATCAAAAGTAGTTCTGGTGCCAGTTTAAACTCAGTGTTTTTATATCAAAAGACCTTTCTTTGTTTGAGTCTCTGGAAAACTCAACTGGAACCAGTATATGAAGCCTTTCCATGGGGTGGAACGTCTCTACAGTGACTTAGTCTGAGTGACTCACCTTAATCAGACCCTCTCCCCACAAGAGTTTTTAGTTCTTTGAGGGGCTGTGGTAATCCTTCTCTTCCATAGAGCAGAACAGAATCATACATAAATCATTCACAGTTTTAACACAATGAGATTGCAGGGATTTTTGCCCTAGCAGCTCCTGCAGGCCATCTACCTTTGAGTGCAGGAGTAGCATCTAGTTCAGTTCCCTTTCAGGGTCAGAAGTTCACTTTGAGGCTCAAAGTATTTCAGCAAATCAGCCCTCCCTGTGGGCTCTCTTCAGGACCCTTCCTTGGCAACTCTTGGGGTCTTCTCCCCAGCTTCGATACTGGGCACTAGCCCCTAAGGTGTCTGCTCTCCTGCAGACTCAGGCTCATGCCACTTCACATGTATCCTCACCTCTCTGTGATACCCCCATGCAGAATGAATCTCTCTCCTTTTTATGAAGCCCAGGTGGCCACTAAGTTATCACCTGACACTTCTTAATCCCAGCCTCTCTATCTGAGAAGCAACTCATTAAATTACAGAACAGGTATAATAGATGTGACTCACTGGCTTGGGAGTCAGACCTACCCAATGCCAACATTTTCAGATTTGAATTCCAAAAGACAGCTGACACCACAGACAGAACCAGGAACTTTCGGCACTGAAACACCAGCTGCTACATCCTGAGCAAGAGGGCCAAGCAACAGAGCTATAACACACTCATCAGTGGAAAAGGCACAGAGAAGGATGTACACCATACACTAGGCTACATGTGGTCTCTGGAAAACTCTTGTGAAGCTGTGTTAGAGCAGCCAGAAACTAGCCTACATCTATCATGAAAGGGTATTTTAAATGGAGCCCTGACACGATACCACTGGCAGAAGTTGGGACTGGACAACAGTGTGGATTGCTCAAAATTGCCCTCTTCCGGCACTGTCTGCTGTTAGAAGACAGGATACTGGGCTAGATAGTCTGACCCAATAGGGTTGTTCTTATGTTCATGATTTCGTAATCCTGCATTCATTTTGATATACATCTAACTTCCTGGAACTAGAAGCAACACTGGCCAGATTTTCACTCATGAGTGAAGTGTACACGTGAGTGAGTACAAACCAGAACGCTCCACTGAAATCCTGGCAGAAGATTCCACCAGGTTTCTGGGCTACTAGTACTTTAGCAGTGGATGTGAAGAATGGACTCCAACTTAGACTTCCAACAACTGTTTGGGCAGCACAAGATTTTTGAAGTAGTTCATGTGGAACTGATCCAAGGATCCTTCCTAGCAGATCTAGACTTACCCATGTGCTACAGACAATATTTAGATGACTGCTCTGATACGGTCAGCAAAACACTGGATTCTCGGCTCTTTCCCAGCAATTCACCCTTCCCATCTGCATGCAATTTATTCAAGCCCTGAGCATAGGCAAATTTTACTTCTACTTGGCAGGCCCTCTGCACCTCCCACTTGATGAGGGATTTGAAGGACATTTCAGGCAGTGAATCCTCTGGACACACCTCCAGAAGAGTACAGTCATGGCCATTGCACAAAAGGTCTTAAGATGAACTAAGGAAGAATTAAGAAGCACCGCTTCTAACTGCCAGACCTATGGTTAATAAACCAGTTTATGTTCAGAATGGGGTCTCTAACAATGAAATAGTCAGCAATGCATGTGAAATCATGTGGCTGGATGATAATGCAGACCCTATATTAGAGGAGCTGGGCCCTCCAGCTTTTTTGGTAGTTCAGTGTCCAAGACCAGAAAATGAGAGGCATGAAGTGACCATCTGTTTTAAATCCAATCTTGATTGCAGAGTATTACCTTTAGGAAGAAACTTCCTCTGAGCAGCTAGCCCTTGTACACAAGAGAAAAACCAAGATTTAGGTGTCTCACTGGATATATACCCTCTTGCTAGAAAAGTTATGTTTTTTTCCACACAGAACAGCAGTAGATTTTCTGGCATTTGGAGAAATGCTGCTCTATTCAGTGTTAGAAGCTCAGATTTGTTGCTTGTAATTTAACCTACCCAAAGTTCAGCCATACAAATTATCTAGCTTACAGTGATGTCCTGCATTTAAGTCATGTTTCTAGCTATGTTAGCTAGCACTGAACCAGCTGCAAAGAAGGGTCCAAAATTAAATAGCCAAGTGGCACCAACTGTATTTGAATGCTGGACACTTTAGGTGCCCTTTATCTTTTGCTTGAACCATTAAAACACAGAGGGCCTGATTTTCAGAAATACAGCCCAAACTTCTCAAAGGTAAAGGTTAGATCATCATCCTGTCCCTCTTTCCCCTTTACAATCAGATGTGAGGAAGGCATATTCCTTCTCACACAGGACTTCAGGTGCTCATTCCTAGCAAGCCATACGTCACAAAGAAGCCCCGAGCCAAAGCGGATTCAGAAATCTCAAGACCTGTGCAAGACAAGGAAGAACTGACATTCCCATAATTCTCTTGTATAGCGAACTGGAAGAGCTCCCGCTGTCTTGGTTAGCTGAGCCCATCCTGCAGTAGTGAAATGCGCAGCCACATCCTTGGATATCATCAGCACCTGAAGCAACACATCCCTGCTCAATACCTGCTGGCTGGGTGACAATCCCAACCGATCAGTTACGGGCCAAGAGGTAGAGCCAGCTGCATCAGGACAGCAGAAAAGTTCCATTCACCAATCACCGCACTGACACGAAGGATGTCATCAGCTTTAGACAGCAGATTGGGACTCCAGAGGTAAGAGTACAGCCACCCCCATGCCAGAATTCACCTGGGCTCTTGCTCAAAACCATCCAAGCTGCTTGATATGCTCTTCTCAACAGGGTGTTTGCTGCACCCAGAACTCATAACTGTCTGCTCTTCCCCTCTGTCTCCCACCACAGCCTGAAAACCATGTGGCAATCAGCTGTACCCCCCTTTGCACTGCTCCCTTCCCCAATCTCCATTAAAGGAACAGTTGGGCAGGCTCAGTAGACCGCAAATTTACTCTCTTGCTGGATCCCCAGCTACTTTAAGGTCTTATTCAGCTCATTTGTCTCCATTCTGGTTTTCCTCAGGTAAGGATCCGGCTCCCCTTGAATTGGAAAAGGCAATTCAGTAAGAATAGAGAGGATTTAAACCCTGGCTCCCTAGTCAGAATCATGACCCATTCCTAGCCCCACAGGTCTCCCACCACACCCCAGGTACCTGACCCAGAGATGCAGAGGTAACAGGAAGCTACCTGTCCCCCTGATATCTGGTCCCTCTTAAGCCAGCATCAAAGGACTGTGGTTGAGTTACCGGATAAGCAACTGTGCTGCCAGCCACTCCCTCCCATGTCCTAGAGGTGCTCACCCAGACCCTGCTCCAGGCCTCACGCTACCCCAGCAGGACCGTAAGTTCAGCCTCCCTAGAGCCCCACCCACACACCACAAAGCAAACAGCCCTTCCATTAGCTTTCCCACCTCTGTCCGTACACACCTGCCTTCTGCTCTTCCAAGGTCACAGGCACAGAGGAAACAAGCTGGGACATGCATACCAAGACATCTTTTTGGGGGGGCTTTCTCCTGGTCCCCTCTATGACATGAACTCCTGCCCCACTCCATGCTGCATTTGCTCCCTGTCAGTTTAGCCATCGACCTCAAGTGAACGCTGGTGCGCCACAGGATGAGTTCTGGTCCCAGTTCTGGGCCTCACCTGCCACTCCGCTACTGTCTCCACTTCAAGGCTTCACCCCTGCCTCTCTCCTGATACCTCACACACAGGCATCATCCTCACACCGCTATGCCTGCCTCCTCACCCACATTTAGGGCAGAGCCTTGAGGGGCTGCTCAAGTAACACCTGTGGTAGGAGCAGGGCCCCAGAATAATTTTTTCAGGCCCAGTACCAACTTGTAACACAGGCCCCCTCCCCACACATATCACAACCCCTCATCCCAGGCATACAATCTCATGAGCCAGGAAACATTTTTTCCTCATGGTAATGGGGGTTGCAGCCTGGGCCAGGCCCCCCAGGGCCTCCGGGCCCTGGTAAAGTGTACCCTTTTTTCTTCCCCATGTGGGGACCGTGGGTAGGAGTCCTCTGAGGCAGCATGGCTGCCTAGGACTTTCCCTGGTGATTTCAGCTCGAGACAGGGAGTCAAGAGAAGAAACAAAGACCCATGGGTCAGAACAGTGGAGGGCAAAGCTACAGTCTGAGGCATTATAGCAAGAGGTCCCCCAGCCCCTACTCTCAAGAGCTTGTTGCAGAGAGACCTTAAACAATCCATCCCAGATTTTAAAAGGTAAGGGTTTGTGCTCCAACTGATTTTTCTTCCTATTCCCCCTCTGATAGCACAACAGACACAGGCTTACCCATTTATTCTCACTAGTCTCCTCTTTGGGCTGGGTTCTTTAGCTGGTTTATATAGTTAAACAGATTCCTACTGCTCCTTGACCCGAGAGGCTGGATCTGTTTGTAGAAAGAAGGCAAGTGGGCAAGCTGTCTGTTTATAAGATAAGCCTCTCCCAGGGGTGGGGTTATGTGAATAGGGCAGCACAGGTGGGGCTTAATTTATCTAGCTGTAGGCAAGGGAAGCAAGTGGTGGCTGGGTTTGTGCTGAAGAAAGAGGAAGCAATCCAGTTCCTGTGTGTTTAATGCCTCTCTCACACTGGAATGTGAGGACTGACTCCAGATAAGGTGGTGGGAATGCACTGCTGTAGAGCCAGTGAAAATGAAGGGGAACCAGGGTCTGCATTTCAGCCTGATTAAAACCCTCCCTTCTGGTGGTTATGTCACAGCAACTCAGCGTGTCCAGAGAGGGTAACCCCCATTTGCCCAATGTGGGCTTGATACACCCCATCAGCAAGAATCCTTGCTGACACAAGCTATCATGATCTGGGCAGGGCAGAGAAAACAAGCAGTCTATATCAAGAATTCCCAGCAATCACATCTAGTGGCCAGTGCAAGGCAGGGGTAAGAGAGCCTGGGCTCCCCCTACTCTACCAGGTTCTGCCCCAGGGCCCTATGAAGGCAGTAAACTCCATGTTAGGGTTTCAAGCATGTGCTCCTAACACATTCCCTGGGTCACTGTCTACCATAAAGCAGGCAGGTCCTTGGCTGGCAGTGGCCGTAGACAACTGGCCTGCCACAGCATAGTCTGGAGGGTCAGTAGTTCCTCTGCAGGCATTTGCAGCACACATCCTTCCTCCTCTGCAGCCAGCCCCAACTGAACTGTGCTGCCTCCTTTTATCTGTCCCTTCCACCTGAAGCATGTACAACATTCTTGGTCTCCTGGGCCCACCATGAGAGGTCAGCCCCCGTTGGCCAATGCAGGGTTGATGCACCCCATCCCAGGTTCCTTATCTAGAGAGACTCCAATACATCGTCCTGTTTATTTCCTGTTCCTATGAGTCACCTTGTCTAATAATAAAGTTCTAACAAATCCTCTATATGTCTCCCCTCCCCTACCCAACCATCCGTCCAGTGGATTGCAATTTAATGCAGTCTTCATTATATACTAGCAGCGGTGGAAACAAGGTGGACTGTGGAGTTATATTGCTTGCTGCTGGGAAGGAAAATATAGTGGGGGATAAGCTGAGACACACAGGTGAGGAGACAAAGGAACTCAGGATAATGGGGTTCAATTCTAGGTTGCACCATAAACTTGTCTGTGACTTTGAGCAAATCACTTTGGGCTAGATTCACATAAGGATTTAGGCATCTAAATCCCAGAATCAGGCCCCACTGGGATTCACCAAACTCCCTGAACCTGGTAGACAAGTAAATTTTTGCAGTAAAAGCTCCCTAGGCATCTATGTTTTTTCGTATTAGAGAAAGAAGGCAGGTAAGATAATATCTTTTATTAGACCAACTTCTGTTCGTGAGAGAGACAAGCTTTCGAGCTTACATAGCACTCTTCTTTAGGTCTCCTAAGATCAAGAGATGGTTTGCAGCTGAGAATCCCAAGCAGTGGGAGGCACCTCCCTATATCCAGGTTAGGTGCCTGTCTTGGAGAGAGGGGCCCGGCTTAGCACACCCTCTAGGTTGGCATCTCCGATTTCCTAGCTTAGGTGAGGTGCGACCTAGCATACTGGCTTTTGTGAATCCCATTCTGAGGCACCCATCTCTCCCCATTCAATGTATAGGCCCAAACATGGGTCTGGTGAATGCCCGTGATTTTCTAAGTGGTCATTGGATAAGAGGGAAGGTTTCTCCTGGATCAGTAACTGGTTAAAAGATAGGAAACAAAGGGTAGGAATAAATGGTCAGTTTTCAGAATGAAGAGAGGTAAATAGTGGTGTCCCCCACGGGTCTGTACTGGGACCAGTGCTGTTCAACATATTCAGAAATGATTGGGGAAAAAAGGTAAATAGTGAGGTGGCAAAATTTGCAGTTGATACAAAACTCCTCAAGATAGTTAAGTTCAAAGCAGACTGTGAAGAGTTACAAAGGGATCTCACAAAACTGGGTGACTGGGCAATAAAATGGCATATGAAATTCAGTTTCGATTGATGCAAAGTAATGCACACTGGAAAACATAATCCCAACTATACATATAAAATGATGGGGTCTAAATTAGCTCTTACCACTCAAGAAAGATGTCTTGGGATCACTGTGGATAGTTCTCTGAAAACATCCACTCAATGTGCAGCGGCAGTCAAAAAAGCTAACCGAATGTTGGGAATCATTAGAAAGGGATAGATAATAAGACAGAAAATATTGTATTGCCTCTTCATAAATGCATGATACTCCCACATCTTGAATACTGCATGCAGATCTGGTTGCCCCATCACAAAAAAAGATATTAGAATTGGAAAAGGTATAGAAAATGGCAACTAAAATGATTAGGGGTATGAAAAAACTTCCATATGAAGAGAGATTCATAAGACTGGGACTTTGCAGCTTGGAAAAGAGATGACTAAGGAGGGATATGATAGTGGTCTATAAAATCATGAGTGGTGTGGAGAAAGTAACTAAAGAAGTGCTATTTACTCCTTCTCATAACACAAAAACTAGGGTTCACCAAATGAAAGTAATTGGCAGCAGGTTTAAAAGGAACAAGAGAAAGTATTTCTTTACACAATGCACAGTCAATCTGTGGAATTCCTTGCCAGAGAATGTTGTGAAGGCCAAGACTATAACAGGAGGATAGGTCCATCAATGGCTATTAGCCAGGATAGGCAAGGATTGCTGTTTGCCAGAGACTAGGAATGAGTCTTTATGGCAGGAGTTTCCTTCCTATGAGCCTTGCTTTCAGACAACCCCCAAAAACAGAACAAAATGATTTCCAAATCACTGAGTTTCTCTTGATTTCAACAAGATGCAGAATTCAAGCTAGATGTATTAAAAAATTCTTCCTGTCTTGATTGATCCTGAGTTGAAACCAAAATCAGGGGCGGGGGATTCATGTGGTTTGGTGTTTTGTAATAAAGGCCCTGATCCTGCATTGACAACAGCATAGGAGTACCCTGTGGGAGCTAGATTGGCTAGCTAATATAGAGCTCCCTTTCTTGGCGTGGGACAGGCATCTGTGCAGTGCCCCCCTACACAGAGCTGCACACAAAGGCCAAGCCTAGCCTTAAAAGTGAGTAAAGCACTTTGGCATTTCCTGTGGCAAGGTCACTGGTAGGACTCCTGGTGTGTGCTGTGAGCTAGGCCAACAGAAGAAGCTTGATAGGTGGTACACGAGGAACTCCATTTCCCCTTCCCCACACAAGCTCCTTGTGTACCACCCTCCCATCTCCCTCTATTGGAAGGTACCTCTGCAAACCTCTACCTCCTTTCTCAAGCGAGAGGTCCCATGTGTCCTCGATGTCTCACTTCCCCTTATCAGGATTCCCCATTTTACCCCCATGCCAGGGCCTCTGTGTCCTCCATTCCACCCTCATTTATGCAGTGCCTTACCTTGCCAGTATACCCACTGACTTCATGTGACAGAAACGTGTCCACTATTACTAGTATTCCTTTGGTGGCCATATTGTTTCCAGACATGTGATGGGCATAATTTCCATCCACTACCCCACCAGGCATGTTCCTTTGGGGAGACAAAACAATGTAGGTGGGATTTTCCAAAGCGTCGAGAGTTGGCCTAAGTCTGTTCCCTTTGAAAGTCAGTGGAGGTTTTCCCTTTTACCTCAGTGGGACAAAGCTGAGGCAACACTAAGCATAGTCTCAAAACCCCACCTGTCATTGGTTGCTTGCACCTGACAGAATGCGGAGCTTGATGATGAATTTTTTAGTCGGTTCTCACCTAGAAGCTCCAACTGAGATCAGCACCGATTGATCTAGGTGCTGTACAAACGCACAGAAAAAGATCAAAGAGCTTACAGTCTAAACGGATAAGACCAGATGAGCACAGTGGTCTCTTCTGGTTTTAAAATCTTATGATTAAGGTCCTTCATTTGCAGTTTTTATTTTGTTTAACATTTCCTGGGAATTTAACAGTGTTTGTTGCAAAATGTGAAAAATGGGTGAAAAATCAGTGCAAAAAATTAACTTAATAGTTTTCTGGGTAAATATTGCAGTGAATGGGGGTCAGAAGGACAGAGAAAAAGCAACAACTAGAGAAAAGAAAGAGTATTGAAAGTGAAAGCAGTTTAATGCTGTGCTTTATTTCATGAACTATAACAATATGTGTACTTGTATGTCTGTGTATCTTCCACTATATGGCCTTATTTTAACAGACAGCCTCTCATTTACACTTAGAGTAATTTATTATTAACATAAACAAATCTACCTAATATAATACATTGTATTTTCTTAACATTGTATTTTCATATGCTTGAGTGGTCCAAAAGACAAGTGAGAAAAAAAATAGTCTGTAAAAACTGAAAATGAAGGGGCTTACTTATAAATGGTGGGAAAAGAAACTGACGCACGGAACGATTAAAGTGGCTTGCTCAAGGCATAGCAGGTGACAGCCAAGAGAAGAACCTAGTTTGACTGCATCCCAGTTGATTGCTCTTATCAGAGGGGCCACACTGCCTCTCATGAACCCAGCTGTCATATCTGTTGCACACATTTTTCTTGTTGGCATTGGTTGAGTGGCTATATTGGTGCCTCAGAAGCCTTCCCCTGCATCAAACTCCACAGTTAATTTTCAAGGAAGGAAAAGCTTAAATGAGACAAAGTGCAAACACATCCAGATTACAAGGTTAGCGTTGAGTTATTTTTATATTATTAATAGTTGAAGGAAAGAATTAAAATGACACTTTACTGAGAAGCTGGAATTATAACTACTGAGAGATCTGCAACAGGAGATGAAACTTCACTGGTTGTATAGCAAAGCAAGAGCTCTCAGAAACTTACATCTTGCTTTTGCTTGCCTTTGAAAGAGATATTTGGAGGGGTTTCTTTTAAAAACAGTGTGAAATAGACCTAAAACTGACATGCTCTACTTTTGCTTTTTTCCATCCACTAAGTTTGCTTAATAATGATAATAGGATCCTTTTATGATAGAGTGTTTTGGTGGGCTGTGCTGTGTGCAGAAGTGCTTAGAACTGTTATGCAGCAAGTACAGAACTGCGGTCTGGTTGGTATGTGTGCTACCTAACACAAACAGGACTTGAGGTCAAACAAAATCAGTCAGACATGAGACTGCTCATTACTAATGCCAACTCTGGGGGAATCAGATCCTTATAATCTGTGTGGGGCAGGTCCACTTACATATCCGATCAAGCCTTCCATGCGAGAGAGTCAGATATCTCTACTTGATCAATCCCAGAACGCATCATCTCTTTCCCCAGATTTTGAAGAGAACAATCAACAGGTCTGGGGGTAGCGTTGGCTATTGCTCAGGCAGTGGCCTAAGAGCTGGGAGACATTGGCTCTATTTATGGCTGTGCCACTAATCTACTACTTGATTGAAGCAAGTCACCATGCCACTCTGTGCCTCAGTTTCCCCATCAGTACAAAGGGGATACTAGAATTGAAATTCCTATGTAGAATGCTTGGGTCTATCCACATTTAAATGGGCTGCAACAGAGCTTTAAATATTTTTTTAGGGAGTGCCAGGGTGAGATCCACAAGTGCATTGTCCTCTAAAGCAGCAGAAGTAAATCCAATCAAAAGCTGATGCAATCCAAGATTTTATCTCCTGTCAAATGGGGAATTCTGCTTCCCTCTTTTTGTTTATGGGCGTTCCCATACTGCAGAGGCACATTAATTATAGCATAACAATAGATAAAGCTGATAAAATGCCATTTTATTCACCTAGGGAGAAATTCACCCCTGTGCAGTCTCAGGATCTTTGCACAAATATGTCCTTTTCTGCAATTTAGTGTCTGGGAAAGGAGGCAATGACAATGGAGTGTCTGGGAATAGGTGGAGGAGGATAAAGCAGACGTAGTTATTTCATACCCAGGACTGAAATTGTGTACAGGCCCTTATGCTTGCCAGGGAGTGACGTTAACCTCATGACTTATCTCAAACTTCTTTGCAAGCCTGAATCATGATAACTTCTCATTCTGTTAATCTTTTTGACATTTTTAGGACGAATATGCTGGAATTTGGGTAGCTGGGTGCCCTGGAATTATTGCCCAGAAATGGGCCCTAGATAAAAATGACATAGCAGCATCAAAATATGTTGGTCAGATGTAGTATTTCTTTCCTGTCTCCATGCAACATGATGCCCGGAGTAAGTTGCAGCACAAAATTCAAGAGAACAAAACCATTCTGCACTGCATCGCACACTCTGCAACCTTTTGATTTTGCTGCTGCTCTCTCTCGTGTATTTAGGCCTAGATTATGATATGGGCTAGGTGTATAGAAGAGAAATAAAACCCTTTTCCGCCCTGCCCAGGGCTACCAGAGTCTTGGACTCAGGTGCACAGGAGTTAATAGGCATGGCATGCCTGCTAATCCCTGCCTGGAAGCAGGTGGGCAGGGAGTGGCTAGAACCTAGTCATCAGCAAATGACTACTCTTTCCCCAGAGAAAAAGGTAAGCAGGAAAGAAATTGTGCTTCAAACTATGTGTATGCTATGCACTAGGGGTGCGATTTCCCTGCTCATATACACATACACACTAGCGCTCATTGAGCTAGCATGGATATGAAGAGATGTGTAGCCATGGGACAATGGGTAGTAGCCACGGAGTCATAACCGAGTCGTGCCAAGTACCCACCGATTCCAGGAGGATTTTGTCCATGACACTGCTCAGCCATGCTCGATTGCTACTGCTACCCATGTTCCCGCAGCTCAACTGCTCTTCATACTCCCGCTAGCTCAATGAGAGCTAGTGAGTACATGTGCACGAGAAGGGGAATCTCCCACTTAGCTCTTAAGGTAGACAAAGCCTCAGAGGGTGTCTTGAACCACAGTGCTTTCTGGCTCGACTCCTGAGGCGTTACAATTTACTCCTTCCTCAGAGCTGTGCTAGAAGGCACAATCTAGCCTCTAATCTTTTTGTTAGGGAGTGAAGAAGGGTAAATTGTAAAGACAGGCTACAAAATAAACAACAAAACAAAACAAAACACAGAAACCTATGGAAGTCTTTCATCGGTGTTCTAGTAAAATCTGCATCCTCTCCCAGTCATTCAGATAGTATATGTAACAATGTGTCTAATAACAAGCAATGCCCTATTAGGACAGCATGAAAAGATGCCCTGCTGAGCTGGTAATGAAGGCCTCCAGAGAGATCTTTGTTTAGTTTCAAAGGATTTTAGTTTGGTTTTTGTAAAGCATGTTTTGCTACTCTACATGGATTTGTCATTTTTTCATTATACTTTTTTTTTTCTCTTTGTAACACGGCCGTGCTATGAACTGTACCGTAATGCTGATGTAGGCTTTAGGCACAACCGTCTTTTGCCCACTCCAAGTTGCATTGTCATTTATAAACAGGTCCCAGAACCTTTTCCACCCACACTCACAACATACACATTAGGGCAGGGGTGGCCAACCCGAGGCTCTTTGGTCATACAAATGCGGCTTGTGGCTCTTTGGGGCTCTTTGAAATTGACAAGCTTTTCCAGATGGTAAGAGAGCAGGGGAAACTGACAAGTGAAATTGACAAGCTGCAGGGAAATTGACTGATCAGCACAAATTTTCCACCTAGGGTAAGAGACGAGGGGAAACTGAAAAGGTAAATGTGGCTCTTTGCGGCTCTTCCTCTCTGACTGGTTGGCCACCCCTGCATTAAGGTATTATTTAAATGCTCACCTCTGTCCTAGAGTTGACCTTTATTGCAAAAATAGAGCCCTCATGCAGGGCTGTACCTACAATGGTGATTTTCTGAGACCGGTTTCTTGCCTTCTCTCTAGCCTCACTTAGCAAAGAGCCATTCCACCTATTATATCCCTGAGTCAGACCCAAAGATACCCCCCTACTCGGGCTGCTAGCTTGATTCAGCTAAACGGCTCTGCAGTTCTCCTTATGGTGAAAGTGTCTGAAACCTGCTCACCATTTGTATTGCGCCAAAGCAGCATAAATACTCTGTTGTTTCTTCACAGGCAGACAAACTAGTGGAATCACCATGCAGAGAGATTCCATAACCTCATGAGCACCGTGAGTGTCATCTACAACTGAAAGGTGCTTGCCAGGACTCCTCAAAAGGTCTCTACGGTCTTGATCTACACCCTCCGGTGCCCAAGATGGTTGGGATTGGGGAAGTAATCGGGTTACATATCCCCTGACGTTATTGTATCTCTATTGTTCTAGATTCCTAGGACATATCTGTGTCATTCCACCCATTTATTATTATTCCTCATTTCCATTTCTGTAGCTCCTAGAGGACACAGCCAAGCTCAGAGGCCCATTGTGTTGGCTGCTGTACGTACACAGAGTAAGAGAAAGTATTTGGCTCAAAGAGTTTACAATCTAAAACAGATAAAAGTAGCAATATTATCCCCATTTTCCAGATGGGGAACCTGAAACAAAGATTAAGGTCCAGATCCTCACAAGCTATTTAGGCACCTAACTCCAATTGAAATCATGCACCAAAATACTTTTGAGGATCTGGGCCTAAGTAGCTTGTCCTAGATCAGATAGGAACTATGATCTCACAAGTTCCATTCCAGTGCCCTAACCAAAAGATCATTTTTCCTTCTTTTATGTAGGATATTGGTGGCTTGCAGTGGGGAACAGAACAACTGGTATAGCTGTAAGAAAGAATACCATATTACCACGTGAGAGTTACATAACCTCTAGGAATTGGACGGAGAACACTGGGTTATTTCACAAAGGACAGCAAACAGCGATCAAGTTGCACTGATTTTTCAGCCACTGATTTTTCAACTTAGGTGGAATAGGAATCGTTTTCCTAAGGGAGCATATCTCCATATGGTCTCCATTAATTATCATAGGCATCCAGTTCAAATATACTTTCATTCTGAAGATCAAGGGTTTTTTAAACATAAACTCCAAATATGATCAATATCCCATTGTGTAACACCTACGATATTTGAATTTGAAATGCCTCAGCAATTCTAAATTGCTTTACACATGCCTAGAACCTGATCCCATACAAAATCAAGACCTTGTTAAAATATGGACCGCTCCAATAATTTTAAATCACTGTGCACCATGTACAGTAATTAAAACCATTACTGTGCTTCAAATTGTTTAATAAATACTTCATTTCATACACTCCTCAGTAAACCCTACTTGCTTTCTGTACACTGAGTTGCACATATCTTAAACTGATAATCACGAACAAAAAGAAGAAATTCAAATTCAGAAGAGGATTTTTTTCCCCCCCTTTCTTGTAAGTACAAGAATAATAAAGCAAACATCTGTGAAGGACCTGTTGGTTGGATTCATATGATGGGAAAAGATCACTCTTACTGTGAGTTTAGAGAATAGTTATTCTTTTAGGAGTGGAAATGTCAAGGATGATAATGGAAAGGGGGAGGAGTTGAAGCAGTAAACACATACATAGGGTATGTCCATTCCCAAGAGAATATACACACACGCACTGCATGTACATCATATGAATATATATTTTTTCACACACACACGCATGTTGTATGTCCACTCTCAAGAGAATACACACACACACACACACACACACACACACACACACACTGCATGTATATCCCATGAATATATATTTTTTCACACACACACGCACAGTGCAAATCTGCAATACTCAAGGCTTACATATAAAACTTAACCTCAGGATACTGTTAGGAAATGAGTTACTACACTAACTCTAAAAATACTCATCTTGTAAACCTCTGTTCTTTTATAAATGTTTACAATTTAATTATGGGTTCTCCTATTTTACAGTCTGATTCTGCAAACAGTTACTGCTATGATTGTGCAGTGCTTTTTGCTTTAGATTCCTTGATGCTGCTGAAGCGGTGATAGTTTTCATAAACAAATAAAACAACTGATGACAAACACTGATTTTTGGTTTTCATACAGTATTGTTAAATCCTTTATATCTACATGAAGTTTACACTGAAGTTCATGCCAGGCATAGACCGTACTCATTTGCAGTCAATTTATTCTCCCCTATTTCTTAACATCAGTCAGTCTTCAAGAATTTTTATTGCTTTGTCTATAAATATTAGTGTCATGTACGGATTTATTATCCACAGTTAAGCAGACATTGTGAAATTCTGTACAATGAGGCATTAAGAAGCTATCACCGCCATATGCTACATAGCAACCTACTCAGCTGACTGCTTTAAAGGTATTTCTGTAAAAAGTTGACTGCATCAAGGAATTCACTATTTATACTAATCTGAAATTCTAATACTTTTACAAAGGATATCATATTTGAAGGGAACTTTGCGCATGTAATTAAAAGTGAAAAAAATCCAAGGCAGAGAGTATTTCTGAGACGCTAACTCCATATCCTGTCTTGACTTAATAAGTGGAAGTAGATCCAGCCTCTACTCAAATGAAAAAAGATCACATTTATTACATTACGCAGGACCAGCTGTGACTTCCGAAAGATAAAGGAGAGAAGGAAAATGCTTTGGTGGAAAGAAAATCCTGTTACCAAGGGACTGGAAAGCAAAACATGCCACTGGAGCTTCACGCAAAGTGATTCTGCCAGACAATTTTGACAAATATTTTTAAAGCTTCCTAAAGCCTTTTCTGCATAATACTATTCCCATGATTAAAGACAGCAGTTCTTCATGCCAAGGCCAACATAATAGTGGCATTCTGATGTACAGGTTCTCTCTTCTTGCCAGCACAGCACTGAAAATATGAAATAAAATTAAAGAAAAAGAATTTATAATCTCAGGGTAAGATCTATGTGAATTTTGGACTAAAGATCTGTCTCTGAGTTTCAGCTATAAGTGAAGCTGTTCACATTATTACTTGCAGATTGTCAGTTAGAGATGGTCAAATTTTCCAATGGAACATTTTTCCATCAGAAAATGCCATTTAGTCAAAACCTAAACTTTCCGTGAGACTGTTTCAATTTCAACTAAATAAAAAAAAAAAATCAGAACAAAGTTTTTGATGATTTTCTAAATACATTATTGGGATGTTTCAATTAATTTTTCAATTCAAAATAACTTTATTTTATTTTTTAAGTCAAAATCAGAACAAAGCATTTCAGTTTTATTGAAATGGAACATTCCGAATGACCCCAAACATTTTTTTTTTAAATTTCATTTAGCAGAATTTTTTTTTCTTGGTTTGCTTTTTGTTCCAGTTTGGAATGAAAACAAATTTTGACATCTCAGGGTTTTTTTTTTTTTTCATGCAATGGAAATTCTGATTCCCACAGAGCTCGACTGTCAGTTGCAACAAAAGCAGGTACATATAGTTCTCCTTTCCCATACTGCACCCATGCAGGAGCCAGGTAAAATGCTTATCTTCTTCTTCCTGAATGATGTGTGGAGGGCCTTCCTAAGATCTCCAGTGGCATAAGGATATGAGAGCTGAATGTGGGGCAGGGACCCTTCTTTGCAGCATTCTGGTGGCTTCTAGTACTTGGAGCTGGGAAGTACACAATGCAGCTGGAGGGAGTGCTTCTAATGCACAAGCCCCATGATCCTGGTTGCACAACATACAGTGAATTTCTTTTCCTGAACAATTTCCTAAATGCTTCCATCTACAGAGTGTACTCTAAAATGTCCTGCACAGATCCACTTGCAAAGGGGCTTGATGGTTGCCTGTCTCCAGGTTTTAGTAAAGCCAGAATCCACAAGGGGAACACTTATGATCAATGAACCACTTTCTGGCTATGGTGGTGAAGACAGACAGACAGACAGACACAAGTCAAGAAGGGATTAAAGAGCTCCTCTGGGCACAATCTGCCTCAACCTGGTGCACCTCTGTGGCTTGTCAAGCCTGGAGATGAGGGGGGTCCTTAAAAGGGAGGCTCCCTGCTGAGTATAGGGTGGCACAGAAAGAGCAGGACTGGAAGGCAGAGGACTCTATCCATGTAAGCAGTGTTTGTTGACTGATAGAGATAGATAGAGATAGATAGAGAGTCTTGGCTGGCCCGTGCTCTCAGAAAGGAGAATGCTGGCGCTTCTCTCTTCTTTTATTGCCTTTTCCTCTTTGGCTTCCCAAAAGCCTAGGACTCTGCTTTCTCTGGACTGTAGAAACACACTGACTTTTTGCTTGGACCGCTTTAAGCTTTCCTCCACAAGCAGGCCAATGCCTTGGACAGCACACAACTGAAGGATGGTGCCCTAGACTTTCAGACAGGAGAATTGCCCACCCTCTCCCCACGGAAGCGCTAGAAGAGGAGGGCCTACTTCCCCAGCCTCAACTTTTCTGATATTCATATAGGCCCAAATGCCAACCAGCTTGTGTCCCATTCATTTAAAAGTGTCTCCAACTATCCATCAAGTGCTTGGGGCCAATTCCCCATATAGAATATAAGGACTGTGTATGGAGGGAAGAGAGTGGAATGGCAGCTGTGCTCTGACTGGAAGTGTGTTCCAAGCATGGGGTCAGCATGGATGAAGGCACAGAGATGAACAGGGAAGGAGAAAATAAGATTTGGTTACAATGGTCACCATGGACCTAATTATACCCCTTGGGAGCAGGAGAAGGGTGTAGCTTGCCACTGGGACAAAGAGGCATCAGAGAGATACAGGGCATCTCTGCACATGGTTCTGATCTCCTGATGTTTCCTGAGAGTAGTGTCAATCCCTTGGGATTCCTGGGGCTTTGGGGCCAGAAAAAAAACACTGTCCCTGGTGGATGAATTAGGGAGAACAGGCTCTAAGGGGATCTCAGTGGCATTTCTCCTTCTTTTCTTCTGCTGCCTTTGCATTCTACCATAGGAGGAGATGATAGGTCCTGAATTATAATGGATTGGTAGGAAAAATGGAGAGAAAAGTTTTCATCTAACTTTTCACATCACATTTTCCTCTTGCTTGTAGACATGCAGGGAAGCATAAACCCACCTGTAGTGGGAATACATCTATAACAATTTCATGAGATTAAAGACTTCAAAACTCCTGTCTTTTAAAAGTGTAGCCTGAATAGTTGTCTTAGGTGGGAGCCAGGCAGGCTAAACACCTGCTCAGTGAACAGTCCAGAAGTAATTCATCCTGGGAAGCCTAAGAGTCCAAAACATGTGTTGGTGTTTCCAAAATTAACATTTTCAGAATTTTCAATTTGTGGGAATTTTTCCTTCTGATTTGAAGCAAAACCAAATTTTAAAATAGCAAAATTTGTGTGAACCAGAAAACCCATCTTTCAGCCAGAGCTTGTTATAAACAACTGAAAACAGTTTCTTCTAATGGTGTCAGGAAACCTTAGTTATAGATGGTACTTCTAGTACCAGCTCTACTTATAACAAAAACTTTAGATGACTTATATTGGTGCAGATTATATCCATTATTAATGAAAAACTTACTTCTCCCCTTTTCCCCCATATCCTATGATAGTCACCAAGTCATGGCAGGATTCTTTCTGCTATGATGTGACATTATGTTCTCAAAACATTTCCAATTTGTTCAGTCCACTAATTTTAATCCCTGGACATATTCTTTCATTATTTTACAATTTTTATTTTAATGTTTTGGCACTTGGCTCTTTTTTGCTAATATTTTAGGGTTGAATTTTCAAGATCCTTCTCCAGTCACTTAAGTACCTAAAGGAAGTTGCTAGATTCTCAGCTAAGACTCTATTGAGAATAGTGAGGGATGCTGTTTGTTCGAGGCCCAGTACAATTGGAGTTGCTTGACCACTGTCCTACAGGTCTAGCATAGCTTCAGTTGCTTGCTTGGCTATTCTGACCCCTGTAGCATAACATCTTCCAGTTGGCAAAGATGAATAGGACTACTGAGTAACCTTATAGATGTCTGTTTCTGCATGCCACGGCACATAAGACAAAATACAGATACTGTATGCTTGCAGCTGCACATAGATAATGGTGATGGGAACAAGAAGTTATCATTGAACGTCTGGGGGTACACTGTTTTATTGCCAAGGGGCATACTTTTACTCCGCCCCCTCCTATCACCAGATGTTGTTTTGACGACCCCAGTTATCATGATGAGAATGGAATGTAGTTAACGGTGAAAACCCAATGTAGGTAATTAGCATATATGATAATGAGATAGAAATAATTAGATGAAGGTTGTTTATGGAAGGGTATAAGAAGTCACCACTTAGACAAAGGGGGGCGCTCCATCAACACCTGACTCTGCAGGAGGTGCTGCCGGTCGGACCAGAGGATCCACTGACTCCCTGGCGGGGCCCCTGAAGAAAGCTGTTCCTGTATACAGCCTTCTGAGTAACTGGTTAGCTCTCCAGGCTTAGGGAGTATGATATACTGTAGTTAATTTTAGGCTTTGTATTTAACTAGTATGTTTATAGAAAACCTTGTACATTAAAGCTTATTGGTCTGTAAATCAGGCGTATTGTGTCTCACTGGTATCCACACTGATCACTAAGTGTCCAGTATCAACACTGTTCATTCATCTCTTATGAAAATTTGTCCACTTAATTGAGGTAGCAAAGTGGGTGCTGTGGGATGATGAGTCCTTTTGAAATTCTGATCCTTAGTATGTTATTCCAAGTTCATGCATATAAATATAGGCCTGCGATCCTGGTTTAGCAGATGATCTCAAATCTATCAAATCATATGGTTTATAAGAATGAAACTGAGCAGCTTCTAGATGCATGCCAGTGAACTATCAAATTAGCTGTAGCTGCCTGCACCTGTGAGCGGTTTGCATAGATCAAACATCCAAATAATGTATCAAATGCTTTAAAATTGGGTATTATCACATAATTGGAGCAATTAGTTACAAATGGTTAGTTTAAATGAGGACTGTTGGAAGGAAAAGTTAACAGGAGACACATTGTAAGTTATTCATCCAAGAAGGCATGATATGAATGTTCTCATGAGGCAAGAGTGTTTTTTTTTTTTTTTTTTTTTTGGCAAAGGTCCTTAAAGCCCCCGTCAGCAGAGTGGATAAAAACAATCAAAAGAAATACACATTTTAGAAAAGGTAAATGATTTACTGCACTTACTGTCACCTTGTCACTTAACAAAGCACAGATCTATTCTCCACTAGCTGCAGTATCCAAATGGTTTAAAGTTGTGGGCTCATTGCACTCATATAACCTTCAAAGAAAGGTAAGATTTCACTGGCAAGAGCCATGTCTTAAGGAAAGAGCATACATTTCTTATTAAACACAGAAGATAGAAAGCACTCGGCAACCTTTGCTACCTATGAATTGTTGGAAAAAGATTTCAGTTGAGGTTCGTTTACCCTGTACCGAAAAGAGATCCACGCAAGTAGTTGGGCAGTCTCCAAACTTTATTTCTGCAGAGGTCAGACACTTCCCAGCAAGTGGTCAGTGTGAGACCCTGAAGGCATGCTCTTTTGCATATTTATACAAACATAGACAAAGGAATTACGTATGCATAAATTCTTAATGCTTATAGGTACATTCAAAATTATTACTACCATTGCTATTGGCTTACACTTTTCTACTTCTTCTAATTATAAAGGTATGCATAACAAAAAACATGTTAACAGAAGATTTCAGCTTATCTATCAGAGTTGCCTGGTCTATTTCTCAAGGCTGTATAACTAGCAGAAACCAGTTGGGGCTATCTCCTTGCTTCTTCTAGGAAACTTTTCTCTGACCCTGGCACAAAATAAGCACTGTAAGAGCAAAAGAGGAGGGGGTGGGTGATCTTCAGCAGAAAGCAGAACACTAAAGAAAACTAAAATGGAGTAACTGTGGTCAAGCAGACAATTATTTTCCTTCAGTATCCAGCACCAATTTTTTTCCAGCCATTGGTACTGACTGATGTTAAAACATTACAATGTTGGTTTTTAAAGACTTAAATGTTTGACTCCCTCAGTTTATCAAGCATTATATTCAAGATCCACGAGGGTGAAGGTTAGGAAATGTGTGGGATGAGATAAACGTGTCCTTTCAAAAACCTTTTAGCCGAAAGATGTGTCAAGTTTGGCCAAAGAGATGGTTGAAAGGCTATTTCTGATGGTTGAGAGAGTAATTCAGCCTCCATGCTCATTCAGGATTTGATTGCCACAAGGGCAGGAAATTCTTCCTAGGGTACCTAAGGAAGTAGCTGAAGAATCTCAGAACAGTTAGCGATTATCTTTGAGAACACATGGAGGACAGGTGAGGTCCCAGAGGACTGGACAAGGGTAAACATTGTTCTCCTATCTGTACAGATAGGAGAACAAAGAGGACACATAGAATTATAGACCAGTCAGCCTAACTTTAATGCCTGGAAAGATCCTGTAACAAATTATTAAATGATCAGTTGTAAGCACCAAAGGATAATAAGGTGATAAGTAATATTCAGTATGGATTAGTTAAGAACATATCATGCCAAACCAGCCTAATTTCCTTCTTTGACAAGGTTACTGGCCTAATGGATAGGGGGAAGCTGTACAGACGATATCTTGATTTTAATAAGGCTTTTGACACAGGCCCAAGTCTCTCATGAGCAAACTAGGAAAATGTGGTCTAGATGAAATTATGTAAGGTGGGTGCAAAACTTTTTGAAAGACTGTACTAACAGCAGTTATCAATGATTCCCTGTGAAATTAGGAGGGCATAGCTAGTGGGGTTCCACAGGCTCAGTCCTGGATCTATTACTAGTCAATATTTTCATTAATGACTTGTATAATGGAGTCAGGGGTATGCTCATAAAATTCACAGGTAACACCAAGATGTACTTTGGAGCACAGGATGAGAATTCAAATTGACCCTGACAAATTGGAGAATTGGTCTGAAATCAACAAGGTGAAATTCAATAAAGATAAATACTTCAAAGTACTTCAAAGTACTTCATTTAGGAAGGTAAAAATCAAATGCACAATTACAAAATAGGGAATAACTAGCTAAATAGTAATACTGCCAAAAAGGACCTGGGAATATTGTGGATCACAAATTGATATGATTCAGCAATGTGATGAAGTTGTGAAAAAGGCTAATATCATTCTGGGGTTTTGTGGCACTGTTAGCTAGCCACTCTGGCCCAAGGTCACAACCTCAAAGAAGTGTTAATTGTACCAATTTACTTGTGTGTGGATATCAAAGATATCAAAGTGGCTGATAAACATAGGTCCATTCTCTGATGTTGATAAAATCAAAGAAAATGTTGATTGTATTGGTTTCATCTGCCTGTATCCTGTACTTAATCAACCTTAAGATCAAAGGTGTGTTATGATAAGAATTTACTTAATGTATACACTATGTGAAACTAATGAATGCTACCTGTATTGTCTTAACTTATGTATCCATGTTATAATGAATGGCCAGCAATTGCATTATGTAAATCAGTGTAACTGGATTACTTGTATATCCATGGGAAGTAGAAGGTTAACTTCAAAGAATGGGTCCTTTTCACAATGGAAAGTCTATGGACACATACTGTGCTGAGAACACCTGCCAAACTGTTTTCAGCTTCCTGTGAGATCTATAAAATACTGGATCCTGGGAGTGTTCTTTAGCTCTGAATCATCTGAATGCTGTCAGGAGGTATTCTAGATAACAGACAGAGGTCCCAAAAAGCCATTTTTAGGAAGCCCTGAGGAACTTATGAAGAGACACTAAGAGACTGGCAGACTATCACACCTCTGCTATCATTTGGACTACAAACTCTAATCCAACTGTAATGTATTTTATCTGTTTTAACCTTGTAATCATTCTTGTCTTTTTCTTAGCTAATAAAGCCTTAGTTTTAGTTTAATAAAGGAATTGGCTACAGATTGTCTTTTATAAGATCCTGAGCATCTGGTGACCTGGGGTGCGTGACTAATCCTTTGAGGATGGAAGAACCTAATGTGTGCTGAGTTTTGGTTTGAATAACCTTTTGTCATAAAGTCCAGTTTGTCTGGGTGGAAAAAAGAAACTAGAGAGCATAAGACTGTCTGTGTCTCTTGTTAAAACTAATACCGTGAGCCAGGAGTACACTTTTGTTACTGGCTTGGTGAAATCTAATGATAGAATATATCACTAGTCTCGGGTGTCTTCCCCAGCTTCTGACCAGAGTTAGGCACTCTTAGCTGTGAGCCACTCTGGGCACCGTGATAGATGTATTCACAAGAGAGTCATAGGTACTCTTCATTCAACATTGATAAGGCCTCAGATGGATACTATGTCCAGTTCTGGGCACCACACTTGAAGAAACACTTGCATCCGACGAAGTGGGTTTCTGCCCATGAAAGCTTATGCCCAAATAAATGTGTTAGTCTTTAAGATGCCACAGGACTCTCGCTGTTCTAGTAAAAACAGACTAACATGGCTACCCCTACAGAACACTTGAAGAAAGATATGGACACATTGTATAGAGCCCAGATGAGCACAACAACAATTAGAAAAGATTTAGGAAACCTGACCCGAGGCGTGTAGGGGAGAGAGAGACAGCCTACACCAGTGGGGCTGGTATAAGCTCTGAGGCTGTGAACCAAAGTCAGGCCATGTATGAAAGCAGATGCTTACAAGTTCTCTATCCAGTACATGAAGTTGGCAAAGTTATTGCGAGGGTGCTAGGCACTAGATATTTACATAAATATATTCCAGCTAAGACAGATACATCCCAATCTAGTACAAGATAAGATGGTTTGACAAAGTAATGCATAGGAATGTTTTGTCCAAGATATCAAGAACAAGAGGAGGTAACAAACAGATGTCATGAAATACGTAAGGTTGTGTGTAAGTTGTGTACATAGTTGTTTGTTTTAGCCTATAAATACAGACTTCTCCTTAATTTTTTGTTCGGCCGAGGGGGCAGTGGAGTGTCCCGCCGCTAACTGAGCTGTTCCTTGCAACAGGGCACTCATGTTGTTGGTGTACCTGTAACCATGGAGCTAGGACTGTATCTTGATGGCAATAAACCTGGCCTAGTACCTTTGTCACTGAACTGTGCCTGTGGTCCTTTTGTATGAGGAACATCGAAGTCTGCTGAACTAATATGCTACACTATCTACTAATAACCTTGAAGTTTCAAGAACAGAAGCACTGAGCAACCTAAATTGTGCTACCGAGGCAACAACATTTCAGCTTCCAGCACTTAAGCACACTGGGTAATATTATCACTTCAGTCCCTGGAAAAATCATGAAGCAGGCCTTCAAGGAATCCATTTTGATGCACTTGGAAGAGAGGAAGGTGATTAGGAACAGTCAGCGTGGATTCACCAAGGACAAGTCATGTCTGACCAACCTGATAAGATGGCTGGCTCTGTGGATGTGGGGAAAGTGATGGACGTGATATACATTGACTTTAGCAAAGCTTTTGATTCCGTCTCCCACAATATTCTGATCAGCAAGTTAAAGAAGTATGGGTTAGATGAATAGACAATAAGATGAATAGAAAGCTGGCTAGATCATTAGGCTCCACAGGTCATGATCAACAGCTCGATGTCTAGTTGGTAACAAGCGGAGTACCCCAGGGGTCGTTGCTCGGGCCGGTTTTGTTCAAAATCTTCATTTATGATTTGCACTCTCAGCAAGACTGCATATGACACTAAGCTAGGGGGAGTGGCAGATACTCTGGAGGGCAGGGATAGGATACAGAGTGACCTAGACAAATTGGAGGATTGGGCCAAAAAAAAAATCTGATGAGGTTCAACAAGGATAAGTGCAGAGTCCTGCACTTAGGACGGAAGAATTCCATGTACAGTGACAGACTTGGGACTGACTGACTAGGCAGTAGTTCTGCTGAAAAGGACCTTGGGGTTACAGTGGCCAAGAAGCTGGATATGAGTCAAGAGTGTGCTCTTATTGCCAAAAAGGTTAATGGCATATTGGGCTGCATTAGTAGGAGCACTGCCAGCAGATCAAGGGAAGTGATTATTCCCCTCTATTTGTCATTTGGAGGCCACATTTAGAGTGTTGTGTCCAGGTTTGGGCCCCCCACTTCAGAAAGGATGTGGACAAGTTGGAGAGACTCCAGAGAAGGAAAACAAAAATGATTAGGGAACTGGAGCACTTGACGTATGAGGAGAGGCTGAGGGAACTAGGATTGTTTAGTCTGCAGAAGAGAAGAATGAGGGGGGATATGATGGGAGCCTTCAACTACCTGAAAGGGGGTTCCAGGAGGATGGAGCTAGGCTGTTCGCAGTGGTGGCAGATGACAGAACAAGGAGCAATGGTCTCAAGTTGAAGTAGGGGAGGTCTAGGTTGGACATTAGGAAAAAGTTTTTCACTAGGTGGCTGGTGAAGCACTGGAATGGGTTACCTAGGGAGGTGGTGGAATCTCCATCCTTAGAGGTTTTTAAGGTGCGGCTTGACAAAGCCCTGGCTGGGATGATTTAGTTGGGGTTGGTCCTGCTTTGAGCAGGGGGGTTGGACTAGATGACATCCTGAGGCCCTTTTCAACCCTAATCTTCTACAATTCTATTCTATGATCAAGGTCTGCTGAACCAGTTAGCTGCGTAGAGCTGTGAAAGCACATGGCGAGAATACACAAACACACAAGCCAACTGACAGCACTGGTAGCGCCACCCACTGATCTGATAAGTTAAAAAAAACTGGGTATGTTTAACCTTGAGAAAGGAAAACTGAGGGGGGGGACCTGCTATCCATCTTAAAATATGTTAAGAGCTGTTATAAAGAGGACTAAGATAAATTGTTCTCTATGTACATTGAAGATAGGACAAGAAGTAATGGGTTTAATTGGCAGCAAGGGAGATTTGAAATTAGATATTAGGAAAAACTTCCTAACTATAAGGATAGTTAGGTTCTGCAATAGGCTTCCAAAGGAGCTTGGGCTCCCTTCAGAGAAGGTTTTAAAGAACAAGTTAAACAAACTCCTGTCAGGGATGGTCTAGGTTTACTTGGTCCTGCCTCAGTGCAGGGGGCTAAACCAGATGACCTCCCAAACACTCTTCCAGCCCTATATTTCAATGATTTAGTGGTTAAAGGCTAAATTTGTTGGAAGTCCTCTGATCCACTGTCCCTCCAACATTTGTCACTGTGTTGTCATACAACATCTTTCCCCATTCCTTGTTAAAAATATGGGCCTTCCACATGTGTTCCCTTCAAAGAGAACTTCCTTTAAGCTATGTTTGTAAATTTACTTCTAATGATGCATCTCCTTCTAAGGGGCTCATAAATAAAATATGAAGTTTTTAACTTCAAAGTCTTTGATGTATTTTCAAGCATTAGAACACAATCTATTCTGTGGAATTATCCCTTTGATGTTTCAACTGGGCATTTCCATGCTAAAAACATCCTCTAGAAGAGTAACTTTTTTAGATTTGTTTTGTTACAGCTTTTGTTTTTATTTAAAAAAAAAATGCGTTACAGTCACTAGACTATAGAGTCAAAGGACAACACACGTTGTGTGGTGTGATAAGTGATGGCGTAGGGTGAGTATGCAATTGTACTGGCATAAATTAATACTTACAAGGACCTGATTCACCTCTGCATTACTCTAGGTTGATGCTCGTGTTACTCCCTAGCTGTCAGTGTAGCTACACCTGTCTAAAACTGGAGCAAAGCAATGAAGAATCAGTCTCTTGGTATCTAAACAGGGTGACATTCAAAACATCAGCATGCGCTCTATGCACAATTTAAAGTGGGACATTAGCCATGAGAGATTGAATTGGGACATAAATAATTAATGCATGGGTTGGCTTTCTGCACAGGGGTGAACTGTGCCCACAGCAAGTTAGAATCTTTAGTGTATTATGCTTTATAATTAATCTCTTAGTCCTGGTCTACACTGAAAACATATTCCTGTATAGCTACATCTCTCTGAAAGCTGTGAAAAATCCACATCCTGGAGAGACAGAGCTATGCCAATCTACCCCCTGGTGTAGATCTCACTAGGTCAACAGAAAAATTCTTCCATCAACCTAGCTACTCTTGGGGAGGTGGATTAACTACCGTGATGGGAGAAACCCTTTTGTAGCATAGTTAGTGTCTACTCTGAAGTGCTACATCAGTGCAGCTGCATCGCTGTAGTGTTTTAAGTGTGGACACACCATTAGATTGTCACACTGGATGAAGGAAACCCATTTGTTTAGTTGTTGCCTTGCATGAACAACTCAAGCATTGTCATAACTGAAGACATCCTAACATGACACACAGCATGCAATGCACTTTAGACCTGGGAAAATACTGCAAGAGAAATATGCACAAGCATTCACTCAAAAGAAAAGAAAATTCCTTTTGACACTATCCATCTCATTTTGTATCCCCTTTCCATAGATATTCATGGCAGTAAAATGTGTTTGCAAAAAAGTGATGTGGTGATGAAATGTGACCATAATCAATTGCACATTTCAATCTGTATCCCAGAATCTGATTTCTCCGCTTGACTTCTAAGACTGTTAGACTGAGGGCTTATCTACATTGTGAGTTATTCCTGAATAGCTCCATGTGTGCATGTTATTACTCCAAAATAAGAGTGCCTTAGGGCTTGTCTACACTAGCACTTATGCCGGTAAACTTTTGTCACTCAGGGGGTGTGAAAAAAAAACACACACCCTGAGTGACATAGGCTTTGCTGGCATAGACACTAGTATGGACAGTTCTATGTTGGCGGGAGATGCTTTGCTGCTGCCATAGCTACCACATCTCGTGGAGGTGGAATTAAGCTGACAGGAGAGCTCCCCCATAGGCTTAAAGTGTCTTCACCAGGTGTGCTACAACGGTGCCGTTTCACCGGTGCAGCAGCGCTGATGTAAATTTGTAGTGTAGACCCGCCCTAAGAGGAATGTCTATCTAACTTAGTTTGTAGTGAAACACAAGATCAGAGGAGGCTAAATATGCATACTGACTGTGTTATTTTACTATGCCTTTTTTCTCTAATGCTTTATTCCAACTGCTAATTAAGAATACTTTGTGTTAAGGAGGCTGTCGGTCATTATATCAGTGGTCACACGTTCCTGAATGGAGGAAATACAGGTGCCTAAATCCCAGTTGGCCCTGCAGGGTGATATGCAGGTGATACACATGGGGTGGTGTACTCAGGTCCTGCTCTAAGACTGGAAGAATTGTGAGCTGCCATTCGAGACAGCCATGGGCAAGAGGTCAAGCACTTGAGGTGGTGCTCTGAGAGAGATCAGAAATGGGGAAAGACTGAGGTGTTCCTAGACTGTAACCCTGACAGGTTTGAATGCTCTTCCAAGGGTACATTTGCCTCCAAAATGTTCATGAATGCCTTTGGCGCACTAGGGAGGCACCCAGCCAGAGGACAGAAACAATGTCATGTGACTTAGGTGATCACACACACTATTTGTTAAGCATACACCGTGACTACCTGAAGCAACACTCCCAGGTGAAATCTGTTTGCATAGTCCATTTATCAAGCCATTCTGAAAAATTATAACAATCAAAGATTGTTTATGAATGGATTTACACAGAAATATAAAAGACTACATTCAATGAACAATTGTTGGCTATAAATAGCTGACCGAGATATAGGGATATTGTTATCTTAAAAGCTGTAATGCTAGAGGCCACAGAAACTTCAATCGATTCATTAAGTCAGATGGGGTCATGTAGATGGTATAAGAAACAATAAAAGATCATGGCTAAATCCTGGGTCTGATACAGCCCTTTTTGTTCAGTCTGAGAGCACAAAACAGTTATAACCCTGGCAGATCCAGATCCCCTACAAGTTGGAATCTTTCACTAGAGTAAGGCTGCTATAGTGGCTCATATGCCACCCATAAACTCAGCAGAGGGTATGGCTGGGGGAAAAGGAAGTGGCCAGAATGCCTCCATTTGTGACTGGCTTCCGACTGTAAGATTGATTCTGGGAACTACAGGCAGCCCATCAGAGACTACACTGTCCTGAGGTTAAGGGAGACTCTCTAAGAGCCCATGTCCTCTTTCTAATGAATCTGCTATTCATTTAAATGGGAATGTTGCCAGAGTAATAGCTACCTAAGCTGGCCAGCTAGATGTAATTCTCTGCATCCACAGATAGGACCGTCCTCAGTTTCAGAGTTCAGCACGAGCCAAGTTGTCTGCTCTGATGAAGGGACTCTAAGGGTGCAAGAAACTGAGGCTGAGCATTTGAGGCTGAGGCTGAGCATTTGAGACTGAGGCTGTGGAATTTCTATCACATCTTCTCCAAGGGGAGGGATTTTGGAAGTTGCTGGGGAGACAGGGGCGGGAGCCTCCTAACTTTGTGCGATTCGGAGATCACTAGGGAAGGGAAACCTGCCTTTCATGGAAGGTCAACCCTCCTTTTCCTCCTGACGCCCTAGACCCTGCTGTAGACCAGGCACTCTATAGACCTGCAAAATTCCAATCTCTGAGGGAACTTCAAAATATAGAACAGGTGTCTGCTCAGATATCTACTACCTAGGGAAGCAACGGGCTGCAACGCCTTCCCTTCCTGCCTTTGTTCATCAAAAGCCCAGGGAGCCCCAGTCATCGACAGCCCCAGAGAAGAGTCAGTGGCAGAGTCCCATGGAGTGAAGGGGCTCCATCCTCTTTCACATCCCAGATCCTTTAGATTTCAGACTTCTCTGTGTAAGGCACTGAAGGGGATTATCTAACCCCACAACATTTTCATATATCGGTACTTCTTAGATTTCACTAAATTAGTGCTGCCTACTCCTTGGACTGATCTTTACAAAGCGATGGATTTCCTCTTTTGTTCAGTTCAATGCAAATCAGCAATGAGGCATGCTTTTTAGCCCAAATTCTTTACTATACATTATTATATTTTTTCCTCTCTCTCACAAGATACTTTTTTTACCTTGCCCTTTAAAAGCATTTGCACCACTTGCAACAGGATGTAGCTGTGGAAATCTTACATGAGTGCTGCAGCGAATTAATGTGTATGAATAAAGAAGATGGATTAGAGATGCAGGATCAGGTGTTCTTGATCTATTTTTCTGTCTTCAGTGCCCAAATTATACTGTGCAAATAACACATGTATAATTTATTCTTTTACACATAACTGAGGTGATTTTAATAAATTACTTAGTATGAGAGATGCTTAACTGCTTTTTTCTCTTTTATCAATAGTTAAAAAATGAATGAAAATTACTTCTTAAGTACATGTTCGGGACAAAAAAAAATACTGCACAGAAATAAAAACTGATTTCAATACATTTTAACCAGGAAAGTAGTATAGCTATGTTAGTAATAAGCATTTTAAAATAATATTCTTAGCTCCAAAACTCAATTTAAGGGATTTTTTTATTATCTTCAGGCATAAATGCATTTAAAGTAGTTATAATAGCTTTTACAAATTGTGGTTGTTTTACATGCACTTAACAGAAAATAGCATCAAAACAGGGTTGGCTGAATCCCAAAAAGCATTTGACTCCTGTCGCTGTGGCAATGCATTGTTCAAACTTTGCCTGTCTCTGGCACTGGCAATCCTAAACTACTGAATGTTTTAAATATAAAGTTTGGTATTTATATTGTTTCAGCATGTCCCCATTACAAAGCTAGGAGGATGTTTTATTTCCACTCAGAGGAGCCCTCTCAGAACCTAACTATTCCTTCAATTATTTTTTAATTTTTGCATTTGGAAGCAAATGACTTTACAGGCACTAGGAAAATGGAATGCCTGCAGCTTTGGATGGGTTGGAATTATTTACAGAGAAACTTAGGGCTTAAGTGTGGCCTATCCAATCACTGTCATATTAGGAGACTACTGGTCAGAGAGGGCTGCAGTATTAGAAGCCAGAGTCATTCTGATGGCAGAAAGGGTTTGATTTTCCTTTCCACTTACACTGAATTAATGCCTTTGACTTCAATTTATACCCAAATAAGTGAGAGGAGAATCAGGCCCCTTCGGTCCTCTGCAGGCAGAATTCTTCTGGCTACAGATACACCGACTAGCATAGTTGACTTCTCCTTTCACCATTCAGAGCTGCTGGATGAGAGCCAGCATGAAAGAACTGGAGGCATGACAAAGGACTATGGTGCTACTCCCACGCCACCCAGCCATATTCGTTTCTAGATCTGCCAGTAGCTGTGGCCCAAATCATAGCTTTGTTATATACAGAAATAACAGGATCCATCCAAACCAGAAATAAACTGTCTAATTTACTCTGAGGGAAAATATTCCCTATCTGAAATGCTCATGTGATGCCAGTTTTGACCATGTGCCATTACACAAAAACTTCCAACTTCCCAGTTGTAGTCACAGAGAGCAATCAGGCTTGTGGGAATGACAATACTATTAACCATGCAGTGATGTCCTAGCACTGGAAGAAGTCACGTCTTGGTTCATCCTTGAACATCTGTCAACCAGGATAGGATTTTAAAGGAGAGTCGTGACAAAGTCACCCTAATGGAGCATCCCTTATTGACTTGATAGTCAGGAGGGAATAAGGCCCCCTGGGTCAAAGATTGCCAGCCCTTTTCTCCTTCAAACCCAACAGCACTTTGTGTGGGGGTGGGGAGCTGAAGTCAGACTCCACTTAGACTAGTAGGCTGATGAACCCCACAGGGGACGGAGGGCAGTATATTTGCAATGTCTTTTTCTAATGATTGGGGAAACAGGATAAGAGCCACTTCTATCTCCTTCCTGCTAGGGCTTTGAAGGCCTACTCCAAAATCCACTGAAGTCAGTGGAAGTTTTTCCAATGACTTTAATAGGCGTTGCATGAGTCCCTTTTAACTACCCATGAATTTTGTTAAAACAGACCAAAGGTTGTCCATCCCTGCCTCATCTCCTTCCAGAATGCGCAGTGGTAAAAACTCAAACCTTTGGAAACCTGGAACAGAACCTTAACACTGCCACCTGGAGCTAGCAATAGACTCATTGATTTTTTTTTTTTTTAAAAACATGAATGAAAATGGTTGATACATTTATGTTTTGTGGTTAAAGTACCTATTTGAAAGGTTATTATACTTTGTACATGGCTTAATATTACTATCGTAGTTTGAGGGGAAAATAGAATTTGAGATTTGCTATGACAAACTTATCTAGCTTCTGACATTTCCTTTGGACCTCTTCTTCCACAGTAACTACAGCACAATGAGGAGTGAACTGGATAGGCATGCAAACTGAGTATTGCCAACCTCAAATGTTCAAAAATCATGAGTTAGGCTCACCAAAAATCTTGAGATTGATTTTTTTTACATACTCTCATGATTTTAAAGCCAATGTGGTGGTCTTTTTATTTGCCTTCTGCTTTTTGAGCAGTGTACTGGGGTCACATTTTGAAGCTTTCTCCACAGCCACAAGGGCTAGAAACTTACTTTTTCTTTAAGAATGAAGGCTGAAATCATCACTTATCCACTAGACTCCAGGAGCTGGGGCTTGAATGAAAACAATAATGGTCATGAGCCTCAAGGCAAAATCATGAGTTGGAATAATGGGGCACCAGGATACTGTCACCAGTCAAAAAACTAACTTATGCTTATCATGAAAAATAAACACAGACAACAAATTGCAACGCTCTATGATAAAGGTTCGCATTGATTGGATGACTTATCGAAAGTTGAAATTTGTTGTCTGTGTTTATTTTTCATGATAAGCATAAGTTAGTTTTTTGACTGATGACAGTATCCCGGTGCCCCATTACTCAATGTGAATCTTGCTTTGAGTCCTTAAAATAGGTCTCTCTATTATAGGTGTTTTTCCTGGCGACCAGCAAAACCTGGGTTCATGCTGATTTCAGGCTGTCTGCAGGCACTCTGCCTTGCAACAGAGTCACAGTCCTGTTGTGCCTGCACAAATGGCTTTTGGGCTGCCAGGTCCACTCCAGCCACATTGGATATCCTACTTTTCTCCAGAATGACTTTTTAAAAAATTGCTTCTCTAATGTGGCTGATGGCCGGCTTCCCTCAGTGGGTCTTGCACCTTCCTGCTTGTAGTGGGCCAGGAAGTTGCCCATCACCCCGTCTTCCCTGGGGGAGAGGGGTAGGGACCCAGGCCCACCCACTCCTCCGGGTCCCAGCCCAGGGGCCCTATGAACCACAGCGGTATACTGCTGGCTCTGTATTGTTTGAGCTGCAGCCTCTTTCCCTGGGCTACTTTTCCCCCCTCAGTCTTTCTGGCCTCTCCGGTCCTATGTCCTTGCTGCCCCTTCCTGGGCTCAGTACCTCCTTTGGGGTTCTTCTGCTCTCCCCCACTTCGCTTCTCCACCCAGCACAACACCTCTGCTTCCTCCAACTTGTGCACTGTGTGTTTGGGGCAGAGCCCTTTTATGGAGCATCTGGCTGATCACTAATCAGCCTCAGCTGCTCCTAATTGCCCCCAGTGGCTCTGAGTTAGTCAGCAGGGAACAAAGCTCGGAGCATTCTGGGGCTCACACCCGCCCACCTCCTGGTTTGTAAATAGTAGCACTCTTCTATTGCCTTCTGCCTTCACCATATCACACTAAAGACGAAGAAGGTGCTGTGTACTTAGCTCAGATAAATCCCAAGCAGGTGATACCAGTTTGGGGGAAGGTCAGAGTCACAGTTTGAGCTCCAGGTGTTTGCACAAACATTTTATAAGAACCATAAAAGTTGATACCATGTGATTTTTTAGTGGGAGCTGTATCTTGAGAAACCTGTGGTTGACAGACCTCAAATATCAACCACTAAATCTATCCTGAATCCCCATGAGACATGGCAATTTTCAAGAGAATCCAAATAAACACGTGGATTTTAGAACATTTGTAGAAATCAGTAAGATAGCAGCACTGTCATTAAAATTGAGAATACTACCCCATTATAATATAGGGATTATTTCAATTCTAGGTTCTATAGTTATTTCCAAAAGCTGGGTGGGCTCTGCAGTAAGAGAGGAGGGGACAGGAAATGTGTTGTGTACATTTGTGCATATTTATATTTGCTCTTCTCTCAAACATCTCTGTAGATCCCTGACTTACAGTGTCCCTGACGGCGTGGAGCAGTATCCTGACCTTTATGCTGAATAACTTTGCCTGCCACACGCTCAACATATGCCATATTCCAGAAAGCCATGTCTATTTTTTTTTCTGGCTAGAGCCCAAAGTCTTATACATTCAGCTCCTGTGCATCCTCTGCATTCACTCTTGTAAAGATAGCAACATGGTCCTGCAATTTGTACCAGCATCTATTTAATCTTTAAAACTTCTAAAATACCTACTGGCCTCTCTTCAACTTTCAAAGAGATTTTGGAAAAACTTTATACTAAATACATCTTTTTAATGTATGGTGGGTCTCAGCTTACTTATTTCGCTAATGTCCACTAATACAAAGCCATGGACATGATTTTGTATTGAACAAGTGAAGTCAAATATAACGGCAGATTTTCAAAGAGCTCAACTCCAACTTAGGCACCGAGCTACAGTGGCCTCATTTTCAAAAGGACATTGTTTTCAGAGGGTGCCGAACACTTTTGAAAAACTGGCCATCAGTCCCTATTACCTAGTATTATTGTATCTTTTAACCTATTTGCTTCTGGCAAGCAACTGCAGTTTCTTCAGATAAATGCCTTACCATTTTATAAAGCTACTAAGCTTTAGTAATGTTTTTTTCAGTGTAGTTTGTCTCATCACAACTCTATTTTAAAAGCATCGAAAATATAAAGGCAGCTATATCGCATTCTTCTAATGCTGTCCTGGTAATGGAACAATTAAGTTAACCTGCCCAGACACAAAAATGCATTTCACTCAGTTGTTTTAAACAAGAAACTCTAGGAACCAACTAGGAATAAAATGTATTATTGAAAATGCATCAGAGGTTTTCACTGATTACAATTGGCTTTAGATGAGAGCCTTCTTTGTCAATTCATTCGATCACTTCCTCTTTAGAGACTTAAGTAGCTGACAGTGCCTCAACTTTATTACCTGGATAAAGCAGCTCTGAAGATAGGTATTTCCCCATCAACCTCTGTGAAGACTGAGGACTCTGAAGTCTGGCTGACCAATGGCTTTCTTACAGGCTTCCTACTTCTCATATATTTCAATAATTTCTTATTTGTGTTTATTAGGGCAGGTTGAAAATTCTACCTTGAAAATGTGTTTTGATAGACAATTGAGTTTTCAATTAAACAAATCTTTTCCCACAAAAAGGATCTTTCTTCTATGGAAAATGTCCATATTTAATTTTAAAAAATTGATTGATCCAAAGCTGAAACACTCTAGTTTTCAATATTACAACAGAAGTCAGAATTTTCAATGGAAAATTTTGATGAGAATGAAACAAACCCTTATTGCCAAAAGTTTCCATGGAAATAAAACCTTATCTTTCGACCAACTCATGTTTATATATCTACAGCTTTTTACTATAGAGATTTCATCTTAACCTGCTAAATTTCCATGTTACATTTTATCTGCCATAGTTTCGCTTTCTACTGGCAACAGAGGGAAAATTCTCTTCAACAACCCAATTCAGTGAGAAATGAAGTCAATGGAGGGAAACACACTGACCTTCACTGGACATTGGATCAGACTCCAGGAGATCTTCTTACTGCCTGTGGACCTCTGCACATCAACAGGCCAGTATAATCTCATGTGAATCCTGCTTTGCAGTAAATTTAGCTCATGTGAATCTAGCTGTTGAAGGAATTATCAGAATTGCATCCCCTGACACTTGCAGAATTCAGGCAAAACATGGAGAGGTGGCAACAAATTGAAGGGGGTTAATATAATTCCCAGTGTAAAACTAAAAAGAATTTGAAATAATTTTCTTGTAGTTATTACAACATATGGAATGGTGCAGCAAACTCTACAAAATAAATTCTTAGACTGCAGCCTGCTTTTTTGCACTATTTGAGTTCTCATTGCCAGTTGCAATGCTCCCATATAGTGGGCCAAGAGAGTATTCTGAACCTCGGATTGGACTCCCACCAACATAACAGGTGCAGGAACTCATTCTCAATTTTCCCCCCATTGATTTCTCCTCATTTACTACTTGCACTGCATCAGACTGTATCCACCTTCTCTCCAATTATGGTGAATGCAGACTTGTCAGACACTGTGGTGATCCCTGAGGTTCTATAATTTTCAATTTTCTGTAGTTTTCAGTTTAAGTTTCCAGCAATTATATGTTCTCCTGTTACTCTGTCACCTACGTGCTCATTTCTATGTAGATGATGGGCAGATTTTTTTTCTTTCCCTGCAGAACTAAGTTGTGGAGTCCATCTATAGCATCCATATTTGCAATCTTACAAGATCAGATTCTCAAAATGAGCTGCTGGTAATTGCTTGCATTCCAGAAAACTGAAATATTCTCAATGGTATCATCTCTTCTACAAAATGTATGGTAATAGTGCATGTTCTAGTTGCTAGGCAACTTGTTGGTCTTTATGAAAGGGCCTCCATTTATCTTTTGACTCCCATCTGAATTAGGTGATAAAGGCTTCTCTTTGCCATCTAAATCTTGTCCTTCTCTTGCAAACACCAGTTCATGACGCTGTCTTGTCAGTTCACAGATTCACTATTGTAATTCCATATTGGCAGCTCTCCCAGACAGCACTTTCAGAAAATGTCATTTGGTCCAAAATGTTTCAGCAGTTAGTCACCACTCCAAAATTATTACAATCATATTTCCTTCTTTCCTCATCTGTTGGTTTTCCTTCCAGTATAAAGTTTTGAATTAACTTTGGAACCAATAAGAGAGACTGTCCATTCCACTGGACTATCTCAAAATAATTGAGGAAATGGGTAATTTATGACTATACTGAGGTGCATCAGAGCAGGATGACAACACAATGTGAACAGGACTGAATAGCATTCCATTCTGTTTAGGCTCTTGTGCTGTGCCCATAATTGTGGTATCTGAGTGGACTAGAGCAGCTGATGTGGTCCAAATTAGGATACTGAATAACTAGTACTAACAAGGATACAGACTCCAAAACTTGTGGGACACATTCTGCCTTCACTTATGCACTCTGTGCACCCCTTGCCAACAAGTGGAGTGCTTCCACTCATGTAGCCTAACTGTGCCATCCATATGTTTGGGGTGGGGAGATACTTAAGCACACAAGCAGTCCTGTTGACGTATGAGAGTCTCCTTTGGTGAGTAAGTGCTCCACTTTCCACACAAGGGAAGAATATGGTCCTAATATTTTAGGAAGTAGCTAAATGTAGTGGAGTGGCTGGAAAGTGGGAGGTACCTTGCCTTGTCACTGGAACCCCCTGTCTCTTGACCATTGTCCTTTACAAGTCATTGTTACTAGAGGAGGGTTGGGACAGGGGAAAAAAAGAACACTATCTGGAGTAACCCTGTTTAGATAAACAGTGAGGTATGAACCCAACTGCTAAGAGCTTTTATTGTTATAAGTTGAGTTAAAGAATAAAGACCCCTTGTACACATGAATCCTCACGTTGTGGATGCTCCATCATCTCTGGCCACAGCATAGCACGGGGCCTTTTTCTCTGGCCCCTCCCTGGGACTTGCAATGGCCTTTTTCAGCCCATGTCTTCTCCCTCCAGTGTTCTGTGTCTTGGCCTGCCTGTCAAGTCACACAAAGGTGTAAACTCCTTTTGGGATAGCATGAACAAGTCCAAACAAATCTTCAAACTAAGCCCTTCCACCCATCAGACGTCAGTGTAGTTCCCTTGATGGCTCTACCTCAGGGCTGTCCCTGCAGATGCTGATCCTCCTCCTGTAGTGCTCTTTCTCCATTGTTTCCTATCTGTTAAACCCTATCCCAGGTCTTCTCTGTGCCAGAGCAACCTTTCACCTCTGCAGTCTCTCCACAAAGGAACGCCTTCAGTCTATTTATAAGGTCTAGCTCCACCTCAATTAGACAATTAGTTAATCACCCCCCCAGGTGCAGAGCATGACTAATTGGGGTGCTTTCCATGGTCTTGCAAGTGGTGGGAATAAAGCCCCATCACATCCCTGCATGGTGTCTGAAGCAGACCCATAACTCTCATTGAAAATACAAGAATTGTGACAACATCCTGCATGTGTATCAGCCTTTCTACTTTTTTTTTCCTTTCCAATTTTTACTAGGCAGATGCCTCTATCTTAACACTCTTGCCCTTGTGTTTAACTCCAGCAGATGGCTAGTAGTGAGCACATGTGTAGCTAGAACCCACAGAAGTTATCTGAGAATAGCACCTATAGAATAGTTCCTCAAATACCTAAAGCAGCCTTAGATTAAACAGCTTTATTGTCTAAAAGATGTCCATGCATATAATCCAAGGGTTAGGAATTGCATGTTTAATCCTGAGAAATCAATTATTTTCACCTAAATTTGGCATTTATATTTAAATATGGCAGGCTGTGTCATCTTGAATTGGGTGGGAAAGTTTCATGTAATACTTTATTGGGAAGGGGATGAGATTGGCTGTTATCTGACTATTAATAATTTGAGCAAGCTGTTTTAAATGGCCTCAGAGCTGTAGTCTCAGTATTAGTTTTAATCATGGGAATGATTTGACCCTCCCTTTATCAGATATTGGACTGGAGTTTATAAGGAATTGTTGGTTTCTTTGATATGTTTTGATCAACCTGATAATTAGATGAATTTGATGATTTGATATGCTTTTCTTTAGGTATTTAATGTATATACACACTAAATTAATTTGAAACCTGTTGCATTTCAAACCTGAGGCGTCCCTGAGGTAAATAAACAAGGCAACTCTGTGAGCTATATAGTGGTGAACTGTAAAACTGTCCTACAGTCCCCTCAGAACTGGTGCCCCAACTGGAACAGTTGATTTTTGAGGGAAAGTTGACTTATGTGTTGAACATTTCTTTGAGGGCCTTTGACGGCCTACAGTGGAGGATGCCATCCAGTCAATCTAAAGGCTGATCAATTCACCATAATAACTCTATACACCTCATGCTAGGTACTATAGTCTCATATGCCTGGTCTTTTCTGAAAGACAATGACTTGGGGCCTGATCCACTGTCCATTAGAGTAAATGGCAACCCTTCGATTGACTTCAGTGAGCACTGTACCTAAACCTGTACCTAAAGCCAGAATGTGGCTGAATTTTCAAAGCACTGGTACTGCCCAGCTTTGAAAAATTCCAACAATTTCAAGAATGTCCAATGATAGGCAATCAACTTTCCTACTGCATGCTTCACACAATCCTTTTGAAAGGCCTGCCATGAATGTGTACCTGTTTCTGAATTAAGCCATGTATGTGGATTAACTTTAGCTTCAGTCCATTGCATTACAGCCATATTCTGTATCTATCAATGACTTGTATGTTCTTTTTATACCTTTGTGGGCGTGGTTCCTCTTTCTGTAACTCTTTACTAGTTATATTTAACTGAAATACTTATTTACCAAGTTAATATATATTGGAGTACCAATAAGCACAGAACAGCCTTCAATAACTGGAATACTAATTTTTTAGTATTTTATTGGTAACTTCTTTACTCTTGGGAGGTGTGTTCAATAATTATTTGATTTTTTTTAATCTAGTGAATAATCCCCATTGCAAAGTAAATTAAAAAAAAAACAAAAAAAAAAAAAACGCTTTTTAAATTTGGGATTAGCTTTCAGTGGAACCTGCCTTTGATTTGTCATAAAACGGAGGTGTGAATAGGGGCAAAATAAATTGGAAAAAATATAAAGTGCTTTTAGATCCCCTGATAAAAATTGCTATATAATTCCGATGTTTTAACATCACCGATCATTCTTTCAGACAACTAATCAGGATTGTTAGCATGAATAATGATTCGTCTTTTGGGTGAAACTTAACACTGAAGTCTAAACCACTTGTAGTAATTGAAGATCTGATGGCACTTTTCACAAGAATAGGGCCATACAGCACTGCTATGTGGGTGAATTATAAAACTAGTTGTTTAGTATATTTAATTTACCTTTATCTGCCTACTGAAATCCATTTGTGAGTACATGAAAAAGACATTCTTCCTCCTGTCATGTAAGACATAATTGTTGGTATTAGCGGCTACAAATCACCCCAAAGCCTGCAGGCAGCAGGAAGTGACCCCTGCATTTTACACAATTTGTAATTGCTAAAGTACTTTGATGCTTGCCAAAGGTATTATAGGAATCAGATGTTATTAATTATTATAATTATTATTATTAAATACCCCATACATTATCTTTTTCTAGCTCCTTCTTTGAAGCATTCAGCTGAAGCTTCTGCACTGAATCTTAAAAGGGTTAAACTGTTTTAAATGCCATTGTATTAAATATTTCTGTTATTTTAATTCCCATTTTTTTATATTGGACTTTGAAAAAGACCCATTAGGTGCATGAGGCAGTAGCTATGCCTGTAAATCGGCCAAGAAGTGATCAATTTTGTCTCGCAAAATGCACACGAAGAAATCTTTCTATCAGTTTGCTACTGTAATTAGATTGCACTCCCAATATGCATGTTTTCCTACATTATATCTTCGCTGCTTGTCTTTCCAGCATCCGTGGGGTCAAACTTGATCCCACTGAGGTCAATGGAAGCTTTGCCATTGGCTTTAATGGGCGAAGGTTTAGATCCCAAATTTGATATTAACAAATAGAAATGACCACTACTAAGGGCACTAATCAGACCTTGCTAACTATGACCCTGGTGTAGGGACGCATCCCTATTCTGGAAGGCCATATAAGCGAGGCTTAATGTTAAGCACCTGCTTAATCCCACCAAAATCAATAGGATTTAAGTATGTGTTTAGAATTAACCAGCTGCTTAAGGACTCTTCTGATTTGGAGCCTGTAAGAGTTTATAGTCACAATTCATATTAAGGCTCTATTTATACATAGCTTATAAAGGGTTGATAAACTGTTTAACAAAGAGTTAATCAATTGTAATAGATTGTTTGAGTCCAACAAATCAATAGGTTGATTATAATTATGGCTTATAGCAATCTATAACACCTTCTACTGATTTACTTACTACCATCAATAATATTCTTATAATGATAACATCTATTATTTCTTTATTAACCATTTATGAACCATGTACTAATGAAATTGTTATCATAAAGTGGGACTAAGTTTCTAATTCTAAGTTACTATACTATCTATAGTATATTCTGGGCATTTCTGAATACCTAGTACAAAAACAAATACATTCCTGCTGTATCAGATCAGAAACGCTTCTCCTTTACCCAATTTTAACCATCTGCAGCAATTTTTAAAAAAAAACCAAAACATTATCTGATCAGACCTGGTGACATGAGTAAAAGATATGTAACGGGAATTTCAATTTAGCACTTAAAACTTTTCATGTAACAACAATCACATTAAGGTCACCTGAAGCTAACCAAGTATGTCAAGCAGTTCAACCTTGGTGAACATTCTCTGATTTGATGTGTCCATGTACTGCTGTGTGAGCAATTTAGGAAAAGTCAGCTACTGTCATATCCACTTCAATTTATCTCAGTGTCAGGTATCTGGCTGTCACTGCCAATTCATCTTGGGTTTTTTTTTTCCCCCGCCTTGTCCATAGACTTTCAGATTTGTGGAATACACAAGAAATAATAGACCAGGAATATTTATTGAAACTGTCTCCAGTTCTGTCCCTCCATACTGAGCTATATCTTTAACCAGGTGGGTTGCAGGGACTAAACTTTGTTGTGAGCATTAAAAAGTGTGCAAACACAATAATTTTATATGTTAGTGGTGCACAGAGCATCCGATATAGGTAAGGTTGCCTAAATGTTTGCATTTTTAGCACCTCATTTTAGTTGCTTCTGGGAAAGATTTTCAAAAGCACCTAAAGGGCTTGGGAGCACAAGTCCCATTGACTTTCAGCAGAGCTTGTGGTTCTACATACCAGAGTTACTTTTTAAAATCTCCCCTTATACTTTCACCAAACTTTTAAGTTTTAGGCTGAAATTTTCTAGGTCTGATCTCTGCCTCAGGGTGATTTTTTTCTAAAACTCTTGAGCAGATAAAAGTTAACTGTACAAACTTGAAAGTCATGTCTTGTTATGGAGGGTTGGCCACTATTTCAAAGTTCTGTTTTGCACTTAAAGCACAGGTTCAGCAGGTTTCTTTTTATATGAAAAGTATAACATCTCCTCCTCAGTCTTAGAGTGCTTGCTTTTGGAGCACGGAATGATTTTTCTGAGAGTTTACAAGTAAATCCATTAATTAGTTTATAAGTTAAAATTCAAAACTTGAGAAATTGAACATTGTGTATCTGTCTTTTTTTGGCCTGAATGATCTTAACTGGGCTAATCCAGAGCCTTCAAACTTTCAAACTAAATATAGTTAATATTAATAGCAATCAACTGTATAGGCTATTTTTGAAGAAATTAGATTGCAATTAAGCTGCATTATTAAGGATTGTTGTATCTAATTGTTATGATTATACAGATTACAAGGAAGGTCAAGTCATCAGCTTAGTTCACTCTTAAGTGGGGTCATTGTGACATCAGATGTATCCCAACAAATCACCTGTCTTCTTCTACTGCAAATCGACATGCAATTCTATTGGCTCTGTTGACTGAGTGATACAAGGGAGAATGCACACGCATCAAGTGCTCTCACTGGTAGATAACTGGCTCACTGCTACATAAATTCACAAGCCTCTTGTAGATAATATAAACCAGCAAGTGACCAAACATGGGGATTGCAAACAGGACCCGATTTTTGTTATTTCAGAGCACAACATAAAAAATACTAGCTTCTGCAACTTCACAAAGAAAATTCCATAACCTGTGAAAGACAAGTGTGTAAACAAGAATGTCTGACGACAGTCAGAAACGACAGTCTATACACATATAGTTAAATAAGTGACTGTCCAAAATTTGAACTCCAAAACTGAGAAAGAAATTGGCAGATACATTTTGATACCATCCACATATCATGGCTGCTGATGGGATTTATGGAAAGGGATTGCAGAGCTGTGGATCTTCCATCGAGTTGTTCTAGACCTATCTCAAAAGATTTTGCTGTTGTCCTATAATGTAGACCCTTCCTAAATCAACGAGAAGGGGTTTTACCATTGATGTAATTGTCAAAGTGGGGGTTGAATCCAAGGCTGGCAGTATCATGCAGTGGCGATACTCCAGCCTTTGTTGCCCAGTGGCTAGTCAATGGCCACTTTGCCTAGAGGCTAGACTCAGTTGCTTTATCGCCCAGTGGTGAGGGTCAGTGGCCAGGGCTAGGGGAATCTGGACCCTCCCTGTCCATCAGCTTCCCACCCAGGACCCAAAGAAACAATCATTCAAAATGAGTCACCTAGGGGGTGGGTGCCCCTACACCTGCTCCCTGCACCACTTCCTATCTCAGATTTGGTTCTCTGCTGGTGTCACTGGTCAGTCTTGGGGGCATCTTTGGGGTTCCCCTGGGTCACGCTCTGGATGGTCTGTTTTTATCTGCAGCAGCTTGTTGTCCTTGGCCCCTGCAGCTGAAGGCTGCTTGACCTACGGCCTGCTCCCAGCCGCTTGGACCCTCAGCAGCTTCTCTGCAGGAGGCAGCCCCACCCAACCACTCTCCTGCTCTGCTCACCCAGACTGAGCTGAGCTCCTCCTTTTTTAACTCTGCCCAGCAGGGGCAGCGGGGCAGGGTATGGTCTCCTGTGTCCAGAGCAACACCTTAACCCTCACTTCATCCGTGTGTTGTGTGTACACCTCATCACAGTAATCCATCCCTCTGAGTAGCACAAAGAATTCTTCTGCCAAGCTAGCCGCGCCTACACTGTGTGTTAGGCTGATCTAACTATGGCACACAAGGAGCAAAATTTTTCACAGCCCTGATCATTGTCACTAAGTCACCCTAATTTTTAATTGTAGACCAGGACTTTTAAGGTATGTCTACACTGCTTTGTGAACCCTGGTCTCTGGGACAATGGTTTCTGAACTTGATGTTTCCAGGCCCATGCTTGAGTGCCCACACTAAACTTGGGTTTACAACTGCTGGACTTTGGTCTCACAGTTGTACTAATGCTTCTATACTGAATGACACAGACCTTCTTACTTGGGTCTTTGGCTTGAGCTGCATCCACATTACAGAATTACAGATTTTGCACTGAAGTCTCAGAAAGACTTGGGCTCTGACCAACTCTCACATCAGGGTTATTGGACTCAGGTCTTGAGTGTTTGCTGATTCATGTCAGACTGATTTGTGTGTGGACAGAAGTGGGACTGGACTCAAACATGAGTCACAGTGTACTGTAGATGTACCCAGCGAGTACGTACCTGAGTTACAAAGCCTGTGAATGACTTACATGAATAAAGTGCAGTTGTGTTTCATTAACAAGTCTTATCCTAGATGCCTATCAATATATTTTAAGTCAATAAGGGACAGATTTTCAGAACATTCAGCTCCCATGTGAGAAAAAACAAAATAAGGGAATTTTGTGTCCCAATTTATATTAAGGCTCAGTTTACAGATGGTTTATAAAGAGTTAATAAATACGGACTGGCTATTATAGACATGAAAAGCATGTTATAGATGTTTATAAACCATGGTTTAAGCAACGTATTGATCTGCTGGATTACATAATAATCTTTAACAATTCACTATTAAAATATTTGTTAATCACTAATTAACTCTTCATAAATTGATTATAAATGACTAAATATAAAGTGTGACAATATTTAATTGAACTGAGATATTATTCTTAAATTGCTTAATTTTCTAACAGAATTATTTTTAGTTCAATGGCTACTGATAGTCCAATAACTTTAACTGGAATAAAGTTTAGTTGGCACACTGGGAAGCCATTGGCTAAGGAGCTATTGTTTTATAGAGATTCTAAGTATTCTCCTCTAAGTAGTATAGAATTAGAATAAATTTGCCACATTGTGATAAAACAGGCTTTAATTTATTACTTCCTGCTTAGTTTTAACATCCTATGCTAACTTCACTCATTTGAAAGCTGTAAGACTTATCATGGAATTATCATTAGTTATCTTTGAAAAACATTTTGGGTGTAAGAACTTCCTGGTGGTATTTTCAAAAGCATCCAGTAGTGGCTCTAACTGTATCCTGGTAAAACTCCCACTGACTTCCTTGGGAGCAGAGTGAGACCAAGGCTGATTGCTTTTGAAAACCTCACCTTTTACATTTGTCAAAATTCTTAAATCTGTCCTTTTGCAAAGCAAGCTAACATTCAACAGACTCATGAAATATATGGTGGGGACAATGGGTGCATTAAAATACCACTATTCATGTGTATGCTTATTTTGCTGCCCCTTTGGTCTGAGCAGTTAGCCAATATTTTTGGCCATGTCAGGTTGTTGCCGTAAAGATGAGAAAGTACCGTGTTGAGTCAAGGATATTTATGATGTAACCTTTTTTATTTACTAGAAATATACACAAAGTCCTGTTTCTCTGAATGCAGTGGAAACAACAGCAGACAGTTTCCTTGCTCATAAGTTCCCAAATCTGCCACTCCAGCAAGTTCTGTGCCCAAAAAGATCTGTATCTCTGCTTCCTCTATGAATTCCTTATCCTGGCTTTCCCAGCTACACAGAGTCTGAAGCTGATATCCTAGCCCTTCATCTGCAGCTAGGGAAACTCCTATTAATCTACCTGGGCTCTTAACTAGCCTACTGCCTTGGGCAGTCACCTCCATTGTCTGCAGCTGTTTTTTTACAACATGACGGTGTTTGATTTCTTCTTCTGCTGGGCCTGAAAGAGAGTGCTTGGCAGCCATTGCCTTTAACAAGGATAACAAGACCTCCCTGCTGGCAGCCAATAGCATCTTTCATTGTATTTGTGTTATATTTTACTCTAGTGTTCTCCCAGAGGCATTGAGGAACATTTGGGCAATGTAATAATATCTGGCCAGCTAGAAAGTATACATCACTACTTACAAGATGACTACACATTGAAGGTATATTTAAAAGCCCCATGTTTCAATTCGCCAAGCTGCACAGTGTTCAAATTAAATAGCTGAGAGAGTCACAACCATTTTCCCTGCCCCAAACATGTATCTTCACTCTTTACACCATTGTTATCTTGTAGTAGCAGCAATAACACCAGCAGACCATTCACAAAGCCATCACAGCTTCAAAATTCCAGTAATAGAACTCAGATGGTGCAGTACAGGAAATGGAGTGATAACCATGTGAACCAAACAGAGCAACCAGGGAGCTATGTACCTGTGCAGCCATTAAGTAGGCAAGTCAAATATCTGCTAACTTTCTTGATTAACTTTTTTTGGCCTTGAGAATGAAGCTGATGATCTTCTGGATTTATTATATTTTTGTGCTAGCTTTTCTCTCCCAATTAAAAAGGCGGTGAGAAAGTTGTGAAGTTCCCCAAAGGATTTACATGCATCTACTTCCACATTTCCAAGGGAGGAGGAGGAGTCTAATAAAAGATGCAACAGGATTGCAGTTAAGAGGCAGCTCACAAAAAGCTTTTCTCATCACTTCTGTGTTCTTCCAGCAGACGGAGTTGAATCATCAAGTGTGCATAGTTCCCTGGGATGATAGACTGGGGACATCCAATCTAAAAATAATCCTTTCTGATGTAAATAAAGCTAATAAAATTCAAATCTCTCCTGTTTCTGAGCTTGATTAAGAAGGCAGTCAGGTTTCCAGCAGACCTTTTTGCATTTTGTAACCATTTTATATTTCCTTTCAGAAAAAAGGCGCCAAGCAGAGCAAGCTCAGAAACCTAGAGTTCAAAAAATGGAAAGCAAGAGACAAATAAAAAGCTCACATAAACAAACCAAGGTAAGAACAGAAGCCCTGATTTCAGACCACTGGCATTGGGAATCAATTTGGTAGTCTCAGAATATGGCTCTCAAAGTCTAAGATATTATGCTCCTAAAACCCAAGTGTTTTGAAGTGTTTGTTTCAGCTACAAAGAAGTCAAGTAAAAAGTCCTGAAGGGACAGCTCCCAAAGATCTGTACAAATTACTAGGCTCAAATACTTTATTTACATTAGATGCTCTTTTGCTGTAAACAACTCATGGTTAAAAAAGCCATTCTTCAAGAGCAAGCTGGCAAGAAAAGCATTAAGCTCAATTTAAAATAGTTTGGAATGGTTCTGCTTTGTAACATGCCTGAAATGAGCTTTTTTAAATTTCATTTTGTGAAAAATGTCAAAATTTTGGCTTTTTCTCACAAATCACACACACACACACAAAAAAACTCCAGACAAATAAATAATTGAGATACTGATTTTTTTTTCTAACCAGCTTTAGATACCAGGAGACACTGACAGAGCTTTTGGCAAAAAGTATTTAAAAAAAAAAGTTCGGGAAAAAAAAAATCAGTTTTGCCAATTCTTTTTCCTTGAATTTTTCAGGTTTTTGTCCAAAATCTGAAAACCATTTTTTCCTTCAGTTTTTGACAAATGAAAACCAATATAATTTCAGTTTGGGGTTATCAAAAACTGGGGGGGGGGGGAGGGGGGAAGGATTTTCTGCTTTTCATTCAAACCTGAAAAAAATTCAACCAAATGAAAATTGTCAAAAAGTAATTTTTTTCCATCCAAGAATGTTTACATGGAAATATTCAACCATATTTAGTCCCAGTCCCACTTACACTCTTATAACTGAGAGTTGAATTTGTTCCTTGCTAGTTGGAGCAGATACAGATTGTTTAGGGGATTAAAATCTTTGTTTCCATCCCTGACAATAAACCTCTAGGGTGAATTCAGTGTCTCCAATCTAACTGACATCACACTCAAAATTATTTTGATGGTTTTCATCTAGCCCCTAATGGTGATTTTATCTCTTGTCACAAAATGTTCAGCATTTGTCACAAAATTATCCAGCTGCCTCAGATTAGAAAAGGTTTAGGATTGAGCCCTAGATATATACAGGGGATTTCCTCATCCTCTAAATTAGCTGAAAAGGGATTGAGTAGGATTATGGTTTTGCAGTTATTACGAATTGTGACACTGAGGTTCTTAAGTATCTGTTTATTGGCAATAAGAACATCTGCTCAGTGCTACTGTCTCTTTAAGGTTGGAGTTCCTAAATAGGGGGAAGAGAAATAGTCAATGAACACAATGAGTAAAACCTCAGATGCATAAATTCTGAGCAGTGCAATCCTGGAGGCCCAGGGACTGGGGGACAAAGTACCTATTTAAGAGGGTGCACAGTCCCAGTGAACTTCAAAACTGAGAACCACATAGCACACATCCTTTAGTTTAGCCATTGGTTTAAAACATGAGCCATCTCCAACACTGCTGCCATTATCTTTTATTGGTGTATGCAAAGATGAAGCGAGAAATGCAATTTACGACCAAGTTGATGTACGGTATAAGCAGCTTGCAATTTATGGCCCCAATCCTGCAATGAACTTGAACGGGGTGGGGGAAAGATCATGGCAAGATGAGGCCCTGTGTTAAGAATGATGCTTTTCAGACTCTCAGCATTTCTAAATTGCTTTTGCAGTTGAGATTATTTGGAGACGGTTTGGGGAAACATTTGGACTTTGGGTTTTTTTTTTCCTGTGTTAATCAGAATTAATTTTGATGAATAGTTTCAAATGCAAGGCCTGAATACGTTTGATATGAGATGAACCTATTCTGGAAGTTTCGGGAACTATCGATGAGCCTTGTGCTGGAAATAATTGCCTCCACCTTATGATGCTGGGCACATTGGGCTACGTCACTCGCCCTTTTCCTTAGACATGAACCAAATGTGTAAGTTGAAATGGCAAGTTATGAGTGTATAATCAATATTCGCATCGTGCAAACTAAATTTTCCTGGAATGAAGCAGTGTGTTTCTCCATTGTTTAAGGCAGTATTTTAGTTGCCATTAGCAACCCTAGTTTGGCCCTCATTCTAAAATCCAGAAAACAGCTTATTTAACCTCAAAACTGGAAGGGGTTAAAATTCTTTTTCAGCCCTAGATTTCTCTGCCACATTCAAAGTGAATCAGATGAAAGGTTCTTGAGAGAGGAGTCTCTTTGTTGCAAACCTCAGAAGATGCCCCAGGTGGAGAAAAAGTGGGAAATGCTATTGCTGCCTTCCCTGCCTTCACCTACAGCTGTTCCTAAACTTCCTCAGCTAATCCTCTCTGCTCATTCCACCCTCCAAAAGCTACTTCCTCTCAGTTCCTCTCCAAATATAATGTCTCCAGTCCCCTTGGGTTTTAACTAATTGCAGACCTTGGGTAGACTTGCACGTGCCTTGGGAGCAACATCATTGATGTATCTGCACTTGGTATAACCAAAAGTAAGTAAGGCCATAACTCCAATAGTATGATGCTGTAGGAGCAAATGGGGTCTCAAGTCTTCTTGATTTCAGGGAACTCGAGGGTCTCAGCACCTAGCAGGACAGGGCTCTACATTTTCAATAGCATCATCTTAAAGTTATTTTCATATCTACCTGATTAGCACATCCAAATGCCATCTGATTGAACAGATTCTGCCACTGGAGGGAGGAGGGGGACACACCAGCCTCGCAAAATGCAGCTGCTATTTAGAGTTTGTGTTGCTGCAACTTGGTAAATTGATCCTAATTAAAGTAACAATGACCATCCGTTTTTGTTCTGATTCATGATATGTAAACAGATATTTATGGGGATACAAATTGCTCCACACATCTCAACCGCCCTTCCGTCAATTGTTCGACTGAGCACAAACTCTTTGGAGGTAAAAAATACACTCAAATTCTTTTTCTCCTTTTCTGTAGTGACAACATGGTGAGAGATTTGTGAGGCTCACTGAATAAATGAATTAATTTACATTTCACAGGCTCCAATTGGAAGTGAAATAAAGACAATGTTTATGATCTTGATATTAACTTTTTCTTCTGCCTCATGTAATACATTAAAAAGTTCTGACCTTTATTTACTGATCTGAATTTCTAATTAATGCTGAAGCCTTTACTGCCATATAAAGCAATTTTCTGTTAAATTATACCAGAGATTTTAGAGAGATGGCGATTAATGTTACTTGGAGGAGATGCAGTTTCCGTCATGTGCACTTAAAAACATCGGATACCAGGAAAGCAAAGACTATTTCTTTAAAGTGATATTTTTGAGAGATATTCACATTGTGCCAGATTTTTAGATATTCAGCACCCAGAATTGGGCCTGAAACTTTTTTTTTTTTTTTTTTTTAACTATACATTACTGATTTTTTTTCACTTCTGAAAATATCAAAATGTCCTGTTTTGAATTTGTAAAAGCCTTTTTCTCTTTTCTCTCGAAATGGGAAATTCAGTATCGAGCTATTCCTGTGAACCGTTTTGGTTTTGACATATCAGCATTTTCTAATTTAAAAACAAGCAAGAAACTGGAGACACATATAGGCAAGATGATGGGATTTGAAAATTACTCAGAAAGCTCTTAGTTTGATCATACTGCATTAAGCTGTAGTTGACTGAAGTATAACAAACTGCATAGCAGCAGCAGTCTGTTGTATTCAGAAGCTATTGCAAATATTATCTTCATTTCCTTCAAAACACATGGGTATCAAATGCAATAATAAACAGAAATGCTACTCTAAAAGGTAGCTGGATGCCCAGAAGAAATATATTAAAAGGTTGAGACAGGGAGATCAAACGTTCAACATTTTAGGTTTTAAACGAGAATAGTGAGTCTTTCAAACATAATCAGTAGTTTGGGTTAACAGAAAATATGGCTTGAATCTATTTGATTAAATATAAGGATCTCTCTTATTTCTGCAAATAGGATTGATGTTAAGAATCTGAAAAAAAAATCAGCTCATCGCCACGGGATGCATATTGCAGACATGAGGATAAGTCTTCTGGTTTCAGTTTAATTGAACTGAAGGCATAGGTACCGTGCTGAATAGCAATAGGTAATAAAGAGCACAGTAAAGTTTTCAGACAGGTCAGAGAGGTCTTGTGCTAATGATTGAATACCCCATTGAGCAAAATAATCTTTGGAATGCTAATTCCTCTGGAATATAGCATGTACAGGTCTAATGAATGCTTGGATAAAAGGAAGGTATTGTAGACATACACTTGTAGCAAAAGATCCTCAATCCTTCAGGAAATAAGAACTACTCCTCATCAGATAGAAGGAGGGGAGGAGAGAGAGATCTGCTGAAGTGACACCTTTTTCGACCATGAAGCCATTTCCTAAATTATTTATTTTCTTGGACAGATGAGATTTTGACATTTCCAATGCGCAAGGAACCTGCCCAGCCAGAATGTCCAAAAAGCTTGTAGAGACACCCCCCCAAAAGAAGTTTGCAAATATGTCACATGCTCACTTTACATTGGAAGGAACTTAGAAAGCAGCAAGATAATATAGACAGTGATATTAAAGGGACCAGGGGAGACGTTTGAAGCAGCTGAGGGATGTGTGAGATTGACTATCCTTGTCTTGCTTTGATATGCACCGAGATAGGGCACTTCCCGTGTATGGTTAATCATTTGTAATATTAATTGAACAAGGAAGTCTTTTAAGGTGCGGCTTAACAAAGCCCTGGTTGAGATGGTTTAGTTGGGGTTGGTCCTGCATTGAGCAGGAGGCTGGACTAGATTACCTCTTGAGGTCCCTTCCAACCCTAAGATTCTAAGTCCGCAATAAAGGAAGAGTCAAGCTCAATCCCTGTAGCAGGACTGCCTCGAGCTGTGACCCTGCTAGGTTTCCCAATCTGAGCAGGCTGACACATGGGTGTGATGCCTCTCGTGAATGCCCCTGTGCTCCAGGAAACCGTGCTGGTGGGTCGTTAGGTTGCATTCTCCCCTCTGAGTCAAGCACAAGCTGAGGGGTCCAGAGATTCTGTTGTTCAACTGAGATGTATAAGCAAGGTTCTCTGGCCCAGGAGGAATCAAAACCCTACAGCGCTGGCCCTCCTAGAGAAGGGACTGTAACCCCCGTCTCCCAGATTAATTACAACTCAGGGAATTCCATTGGCTCTAACTCCTTCACATTTTCAGTGGTGTTCTCCATGTCCAGTCCTCAATTGTTATCTAGCATTGCTGGCAAATGCTGGGTTTCCTAGAACCCCCTGAACTAGAGAAAAAAAAAGCCAATTACCTCACCCAGACCATCTCCCTGGAGGCATTATAGCATTGCTCCCTTGTGTACATTTTTGTGTGTTTTAGCCAGCCAAGGGCTGCAAGCACTGTGACACCCACCACTTCCCTGGGGAAGCTGTTCTACCAAGTGTTGTACCTGAGAGGCTCCTTTTACACTTGGAGTTACTGGCTGCATGCACATACTCGCACTAGCTCTCATAAAGCTAGCATGAATATACATAGTAGTGTCACTTCAGTAGCCTGGGCGAAGGGCTGGCTTAATCTTGTCGAGTATGTAGCCACCAGTTTCAGATGGGCTTGTACTTGGCCTGGCCATGTCATGCCTGCACTGCTGCCTGCCATGCTATCACAGATAGCCTGCTCTTTATACTTTATGAGTGTGTACATGAGCAGGGGAATCACACTCCTAGCTTGTACTGACATACAGCTTTAAGTGAGGAAGTATTCCCTGATTTTCAGCCTCCATTTCCCTCCTCTTAATTTTATCCAATCCCAGTCAACCATAAATCACTTTAGTTCCTCATCCCATCTAATTGACCCTCTCTCTACCATTTGTTCCACCAACAAGAGGTGGCAGTCGCATTCCCTTTGCTTTGCACACGTATCACGTGCACTCCAGCTGAGATGTGATTTGATTCCTAAGGAAACCATTATGTATAGATTCTGAGGCCATAAGGGACACAGAGGATCATCATCAGGACCTTCTGAATAACACAGGCCATAGAGCTTTCCCAATATCATTCCTGCATGGAAGTACACAGTCATTTTTGCATCTTGGAACCTTGTAGAGTGGCATATCTCAGAAGGAAGCATTTTTATTTATCTATGGGATACTTATCAGCCGCACGGTTTAAAAAATAATTGTAATTTAAGGTAGTAAGAGAAGTTGCAATGACCAACGGACCTTGCTGAGTGCTAAAAGGAAATTCCCTATACCAGTTGGGGCGCTTTTTTTTTTTAAACGAAAAAATAGTCCAATATTATTTCAATTTCATCCCATGCATTGGCCAGGCAAGGGGAATAAAACTTGTGTTAATTGCAGGTGTTGTTGTAGGAGTCATAAAAGGTCCCTTAAACAAAGCCACTGCTGTCTCAAGACAGTTCATGCAGCCATCGTTTTGCAGCTCATGAACAGTGGTGCCGGCAATCTCAAGTGATCAAAAATCAAGAGCCAGGCCCCAAGACTGTCTTAAAAATCATGGGTGCTGTGAGTGAAGGAGAAGCTTCCAGATTACAGGCAGTAAGAACCCTTCCCCACAACCCCCAGTGAATTCATCGCTGGCCCCTGTTGTGACTGGGGAGGCGGCTGAGAATGTGATAGGAAGTGACCCACAAATCAGGCTTGGTGGCATCTGACCAGCCAGTCCCAGGGCCCTGGGTTGGAATCTGGTGGAGTGGGAATGAGTTTGGGTTCTCCTACCGCTGGCCGTAGACTCTCGTCGCTGGGTGACACTGCTGTGCTCAGATATTGAAGTCCCAGACACAGCTTTACTGGTCCCTCAGAGGGCTTCCCACCTGTGGCATTCTCCAGTGGGGCACTGCAGACCTTTTGTGCTGGTACAACGGGCCTCAGATTAGGGTCGAACTCTTCTGCTTGTGCATAATAAAGACAAATGTGCCTCAGTGAGAGCACATTATCCACCCCACCACTGTTTTGTGCTGCTCTCTGAACAGGGATTAGTCCTGTTTTTAACCCCAAGGAAAACAAAGCTAGGCTCTTCTGTAGCATCTTTACTGAAAGGATCTCAAAGCACCCTATCAATATGAACTAGTTTATACAACAATTGTTGTTATAATGCACCATCAACTGGAAACCAAGATGGAGGACCAAATACTCACCAGTACATTGCCTTGATGGTGTGCACCTCCAGTTTTGGGGGTCCTGGCTGAGGACATCTCAGGTCTCTCGAGCTGGGATCCAAAACAAAAACAGAGGCATCAAAAACCAATGGCCACATCTGAAAATTTGCACAGACCAAGTCTGTTACTGAACCAGCTATAGAACAAAAGAGTCTGTTTCCCTGTATGCTGGTCAACTTCTAGGCATCACTGCTTCCCTTATAGAGGCAGTGTGACGTAGGAGAATAGATGGGTAGGATTCTGTAGTCTGCAGCATGCAGGAGGTCAGCCTAGATGATCAGGATGGTCCCTTTCATCATAAAGTCTATGAGGATGAGGGACTGGGATTCAGGAGACCTAGACTCTCATCCTAGTTCTGTTTTTGGGTCACCTGAGGCAAGTCATTTTCCCTCATCTGTAGAACGGGTAAGGATAATACCCCACTTGTGAAACTGCTTTGCGATCCACTGGTGAACAATGCTATATGAGAGCTAGGCATTACCAAAGGATGATAGCCTGACCTTATTGAAATACATTGGCAAAAGCCCCACTGACTTCAATAGCATCTTTCCACACCCAGAGATTCTGCACTGTACTTGATTCTATTTAGTAGCTCACTTAAGCCATGTCTATACTGATGGCAGCAAATTCGCCACCACCAGATCGATCTTTCTAGATCGATTGAGCGGTCAGTGTACATCCACTCAATCGATCAGGAAGTCAACGCTGGTAAACCAACCCCTCAAGTTGTGTAGCGCTGCGTAGTGTAGACAGTGTGCAGAAGGGAAGCAGAGCAGTCGACGTGAGTTACACAAGCTACTCTGCATAGTTTGCGTAACTCCCGTTGACTGCCACCGAATCTTCAGGTAAGTGTAGACCAGGGCTCACTGTGGGGACTCTGAAATCCAGATTTTAAAGTTATTTGTTATGCTTAACATTTTTAAAAGGATGTGTTTAAGAACTCTCTGCTTTTTCCACTTCCAGGTTTCCATACAATGACTGGGGAAAGAACGGAAGGCTTCAGCTCTTTGCACAAAGACAGCTATAGGTATGCGAAACTTATACTGTACTGTATTCAGTCTGCTTAGAAAATAGAAAAAGGGAAAGCTAGAGGAATAGGATTATCTACTTAGTATTTCTTGTAACAGGTGTCTGCCGTGTTTGAATATTGAAATTGCAGAGTGCATACATTATTAATGCTTCTAGCAGCAAGCTTACACATCAGACAATAGAAGGAGTTAGTTGACAGTGATGTGGTAGAACTAGTGCTGGATGCTGGGGAAAAAAATTTCCAGGAATCTAAAATACCTAAAGGTTCTACTGAATAAAAAGAAGTGCCAACTTAGATGATACAGACTATAGCACTGCCCCAAGACACCTTCAAGTGGCAACAGATTGTAATTATAGTAAAGCAAGATCTCCACGAGCAGGAAATGTGAATGAATGAGGAGCACCACCACCATCTCCCATAACAATGAAAACAAATTATTTTGGCTGATTCTCATATCTAAGTGAGTTCTGCTCTTGGGACATTCTGTCCTCCTCTGCCTATATTCCCAATGCTATTAGGCATTGTAACCAAAGCCAAAGATATGGTGACATTTCAGTGCCTTGAGCATGATCTCAGCATCTTCTGTCCCAGATCTCCCAAAGAGCTCACCATATGGCCAACCCCATTTATGCCCCTAAATAAAATCACCAGACTTTAAAAAACACTCAGCATTCATTAGCTCCCATTTTCTCACAATGGAAATGGCTGGGTGCTGATCCTCTTTCTAAATGTGATCCTCTGAGTCCAAAATGTGTGTAGCTCAATGGTGATGCTATTCATGGTCAGTGACGTGTTTATTGGCTCTATTTTGCTAAACAACATGTTGGATCCTATAATAATTTCTAGTGCACGCTGAACACAGTACATCATGATGCTGGAACATCACTCTCTCTACTCAGTAAGGAAGCTTAAAAACACAAATCTGTAATCCTTTTACAATTGAATTACAGAATCTCTCCCTCATTCTGACTACTTATCTGCACTGTGGAATTCATCCTGTGACAAAGACACACAGAAGTGGGTGCGGGAGAGAAGGAACAATAAGACTTCAGCTCTCTGGCTGGTCATTTTATATTTCTTTTTCTACAGATCTATCTAGCTATCTATTTATTGAGATTCCCTCCAAGACCTCTTCCACACCAGAACACCTTTTCTCAATTCTGGGAGAACATGTCATCCAGTTCTCTGGGATCCAGAAATCTCATTTCCACTTCATATTTTGTCACTCAGGGTCCTTTATTTGGTATACAGTAAAGCTATGCCAAGCAAATCAGATTAGACTCAAGCATGGGTATAGGGCGCACCGCACATCCAAAGTTACACAAAAACCCTCTGCCTTCATATACAATTATGCATCTCATTTCATTTACTATACATGACATCATATATATTTTTGGCGGCTTGGTAACTTTGTTGGAACAATCCCTGTGCAGCATGTTCTGTCCATACATTGTCCATGCCTGAACTATTCCTTACCTCATATCTACAATCCTAGTAAATGGTTCCCTGGGTGTTCTCCCTCATATCTTAGCTGGCTCAGACATTGTCTTTTTCAACCTAATGATCTGTTTACCTCCCTAATTCTATTGTCCAAGAAATGAGGCCTCCCTCCATGTGTTAATTACTAATATCAGACAGGCTGCAGGTATATTTCTCTGCTTCTCTCTTTGTGTTTTATAGCATTTATTCCATCTGCATCATATTCCTGTCTCTCTGTGCTCTCTTTCTCAAGTCTATTACCCAGCAACACATGCCTAAGACCATAGTAGTTGAAGTAATTTGAACCACCATTAATATTAGGCTCCAAGTACGAACCAGCGGGCGTACACTCACCTCCTTCTCTAGTAGAACCCATTAGGGTGTAATCCCACATTATAAACTTGCTCTGACTTTAAAGCTTCCTCTGCTTTTATTTTAATTACATTGTGAAAAACTGGAACAATATATAACAATATTTCCATTCATCACCACAGGAAATGTAAGTGTCAAACCTAAATTAAAATAACATCCCCAGCGTCCATAAATGAAGTGGTCCTCTTCAACTGCCACACAATACTAGCCATCACCAGGATTGGCAGTTTTACTTTACCAGGATCCTGAAATGCCTCCTAAGCCATTTAGGTGCTTTTGAAAATGGGATTTAGGGCCTGATTTCCAAAGATATTTAGGCACCTAAAGATGCAGATATGAAAATCCCATTAGTAGTCTGTCTGCATCTTTAGGTGTCTAAATACCTTTGGAAATCTGGACTTCAGGGTCCTAAGTGACTCAGATGCTTTTGAAAATTTTACTTTCTGTCCTTTGGAATCAAATATAGTTTATTCATAAAATCATTTTTTTTTGGATGAAGATAAAGATTTAGAGAAGTTGGACGAATTACCCTCTGACATGCCAGTATATGGCAGCTGGCTTCTGGTGAAACAATCCATCAGATCTTTGCTGATGCCCATTTGCAGAAACTTGAAGAGACAGTGATGAGTTTCCAAAAATCAGCATGTGGCTTTAAAGACATGAAACCTACTCCCTTTCTGCATAATGATAGAGCTATGGGCATGCAAATATGTCAATTATTTTCCTAACCAGCTTGTAGAGTGGACTATATTTCCTGAAACACATTCTGACATTGTACCTGCCCAGTTCCCATTAGATAAAAGATAGCTAGTAAAATGCCTCACACACTACTTCCTTCACAACAATTTATATATAGAATAATTGCTAGTGTCCCACTAATACAAGAATAGAATCAAGACAATGAACAAAAACTCCCCTTCCCTGCACACTGATACTTTCATAGTGGAGAAACAGATCTGCATACAATGGATTTGTCCAACTAGGACCAGCAATAAAAGCTGCAGAGTTTCGAAAAAGCTCAGCACCCTGGAGCACCAATTTTGGCACCTAAACAAAGTGGCTAGAAATCATAAATGGGCGTTCCTGGCCCTGAGCACTTTTGAAAATCTGGTATTTGTATGTGTCTAATTCCACTGTGGTACAGGGATATTTCGAGGGAGAGCAGGAGGTGCCATTCCTCATGGCTTTGTACCAAGAAGATGGAGGTGAAGCTCCAGTTTTTAGTCAAGGCCTTCACAGAAGCTTTGTTGGTAGAATCATCACACTGCTATGACTAGTCTCCCAGTAGATGTCCCACCACTGTGGCTCTCTTCCTGGGTTTATTGATGGACAAGACTGGACAAAATCCAGATTGCATGTGGCCCAGTACAGAGACTAGTTTTGGTGAATCTCTAAAGTTTTGGCAGTTTGGTTGCATTATCTGAACTTATCTCAACCTCTTTAGTCTAGAAATTGGTATGGAGATCTCAGATGACAATCATCCACATGGAAACATCTATCATCTCCTTGATGTGGTGATCATCTTGATATGGCACTCAACCCCTTATCTTTTCCCAGTGAGATTTAGAAACCCCAAACCAGTCAAAATAAGGGCTGTCATTAACTCTCTCTCTCTTTCATAGGATTTATTTTTCTTTGGGGAGAGGGCTGTTTGTTTGTTTCAGTTTCCCACATAATATACAACTTTTCACTGGAAACAATAAAAGAAAGCAAAAACAATGAAAGTATTTTTTTGGGAAAAAATCCAAAAAACAAACAAGCAAATAGCTTTTTATACAAACTTTCAGTTTTCCAAAACCAAGATCCAAAAAACCATAAAAAACAAACAACCTGAAGACTGTTCAAAAAATAAAAAATAAAAAAATTTAACTAAAGCCATTAAAATAAACTAAAATAAAAAAGAGGTCCCCAAAATTCCTTGGATTCAACCAAAATGAAAATTTTCCATGAAAAAAATATCTCATATTAGTCTTTTCTTAGCTGTTTAGCTGTTTTTCATTAAAAAACCCAGAAAACTTAATGAGACTGTTTTGACCTGCTCTCTTAATTACCTATTTTAATTATTAAAATGATACCAGATGAGACCCTGAAATAAGTTAGTCAAACACATTGTTATGGGCAGGAGAAAGGTTAAAAACTGCATTACTTGCTCTTAGAATAATCACGCCATGTAATTTCTAGGGCACTGTTTAGTAATGCCGTCCCATTTTCTAGCCTGTAATAAAGATAGTGGCATATTTTCCTTTTCAATAAATACTCAGAGCTCCATTTACATATCAATGGGAGTTTGGCATACATCATAAGATGAATTTTGCCTGAGTATTTGATCTAACCCTGTCCAAAATTTGTCTGGAGCAAAGTGAATATACCCACGTCTCTCGGAAGTTGATTAACAATGAAAGACTACATGTTTAATGATGCCAAAACTCACCCTACTGTCTGTGAAGTGTGATACAGTACCCTATTCAGCTGATTTTTTTGAATATAGCTGATAAATTAATAACACTCTACCATAAAAATAAGCACATCCTTTCCCCATCTGGATTTAACATCTATGTGCAGCTGCTGGGTTAGACAATGAGAGAGCATGGACTCAGATGCCAGTAATATGTGGATGATTTGCCTCACTATATACCTAGTGTATCAAATGCAAATGGTGCCATCTTCTAGCTGTGGCAGACTTTGGGAGATATAAATACCTGGATGAAGACCAACTAAATCTAAAACTGAGCAAGACTGAGGTGATGATGGGGAGATGGAAGCATTTTAAAGAGCTCACCTTTGCCATGATATCACCATCCATAATGGGCATCTCTCCTCAGATTATCAAGATGGCTTCCAACCTCAGCTACCTTCTGGACTCATCAATGGATAACCCAATGCACTGCAGCTCTGTAACACCCTCTCCCACCTAAAACTGGCCAGGAAGATACACCCCTTCCTGTCAAATATATACTTGCTCATAGTGATACATTCTTCTGGGACCTGAGGATCAGATTATAGCAATGCCATGTGTCACTTCATTTTTCCTTACAGCCCCTGATTAAATCAATATATTCATACAGAAAATATCCCATAATCAGGTCAACATACAGCATTGAAAAGTTACAGAGCAGCTCCAATTCTGTCATACTTTGTACCCTAAAATTAAGGCATTGACTTTTAAAAGAAGGCCCTATTTGCTCAGAAATGCAGCACCCCATATACTCAATAACACAGGCTATAAGCAGCACAGCACGCCAATGTTCAGTTCCTTGCATAAGCTTTCTGTTGGATACAGAGTGGAGTTCAAAGTTGGGGCCCTCATGTTTAACATTCCTCCATGGGATGGGTCAAATCCACTAAAGAGACCTCACCTTGGGTGATCATGACAGCCACACTCCTCTGGAACAATAGCACTGTTTACCTGCAAAAATGAGAGTTGTCTTGAGCACAGGAAACAACGTTTTCTTGCCAGCTGGCTCATGTCTGTGAAGCTCAATGCTGAAGTTGTTCAGATTGACCATGGACCTCAGCATATTCAGAAAGAATTTAAAACCCACTTCAGAGTTTTCCCCAACCAATGTCTATTTTCTTTTTTTTTTTTTCCCGTTCCAGAAAACTCCCAAACATTAAAAAAACAAAACAAAAAAAACAAAAACACACCAACAAAAAGATGGAGAGAGAGAGAGAGAGAGAGAAAGAAGCACCTCCACATGTGTAACTTTTCAATCTGCATAGTGCTCCGACAACATGGTGATGGGTATGGTATGAATGTGACAGATGGATACTTGTTCTGGATGCAGCTTGGAAGTAGAAAGGGCTCAGATTCTGATGTTCTGGTTAGAACTGTGTGGGAAAAGATTATTCCATTTCTTGAAGGCCTTCAATATCTTGAAGTTTGGTTTCATCCTATTAAAATCAAAATTTTCAATGAAAGGGAAAGCCCTAGTGTCTCTGACTCAGCAGCAGTCTACATGGTGTACTACCCAGAGCCAGGGACTACAGAAGCCCCAAGCAACTGGTTCAGAGATTGAAAGGGTCTGAAGACTGAGTTTATCCCATTCATGGTCCTTCAAGAGTGCAGGAGAGGCGGTTCACAAAGTAGTGTATAGAATTTGGCACAGCTGTTTCCTATGCTCTGTTTATTTTGTGGATAAGCATGGAGAATCAGTCTCTAGGGATATTAATTACTGGAACAGTGGAGCGTGTCTTGCTTTTTATGCAAGTGCTTGCTGGTTCAAATCCCATCTGAGGTGTAGCAGAAGAATTAACTATTCACTGGTATTTTCCATGAGTATTAGTTTTTTGTTTTGTTTTTGTTTTTAAAAAGAGAAGCTCTGATGCCTTTACAAAAAAGTCAAAGATCTTTCACATGTACTAAAAAAAGCCATTGTACCAGTGTACTTTGCTATATATGTGCATTCCTGAAGTCAAAGACACAAACAAAAATCACTCTGTGATTTATCATATTGTGTAACTGATTTGTGTAACCCTGCTCAATTTGTCTCTATATTTTCAGTGTTTGCAAAAAGAGGGTTGAAGTTATCTATCACAGAGGAAAAAAAAACATAATTCTCCATATTAGGTTATTTATCTGAATTCTTTAGGCTTTCATATGCTTCCTGCCATACACGTCTAGTTAGAGCTGCCCAGTAACAAAGATTTCCAGTTTGACATGCCACTTGAAGCCTTCTGAATTGGCTTTTATTCAAACTGGTGCTCAGACCTCCAAATTTACATATTTTTAATCTTTTCTTCAGGAAAGTCTATTGAAAAACCTATCCAATCAACTACTTCTCCTAGTGTTAACTGAGCTCTCATGTTTAGAACAAGGTGGTTTCATATGAAATCAGAGAAAGATTTGTGAGCAGTAAGACATATTGACACTAAAATGACACTTAAAACCAGAAATTATTTCAAAACAACATTTTTTTCATTTGTTTTTTCATCTGAAATGTTTTCATGGAAAATTTTGATTTTTTTTTTTTTTTTTTAATTTCATATGGAAAAACAATTGGTATTTCTGAAAAAACTCTATACTGGAATAGCCTCAAATGAATTCAATTATTTTCATATACTGGATTTAGTATACAGTAGAACTTTAAAGTGAGAGTGAACTTGCTTCTCTTAATTTCTCTGAATTTATGCAAATAAAGAAATTATATGCAAATTTCTAAAATGAGTCTTTTGTTAGCTATTTCACTAGAGTTGGTTAAAAATGGAAAAATAATGTCAGTCAATTTTGAAATTGTTTCAATTTACTAGTGTTCAATGTGGAACAATTTCCATTCCCTGATGCAAACTTTGTTTATTTATTTTCCATTTTTTGCAATTGAGTGCAATAAACTGAACACTCTGTGGGAGGGTATTTGTTTCATTTTGCTTTTCCACTTTAACTTTTTAAAACTTCTCCAATGTCTAAAAGAGTTACAAAGTGGCAGAGTTACTGAATTTTGCTATTCTGTAATGAGAGTGAGGAAGTTTGTAAAGATATAAAGCATTTGAAGAAAAAATAAAGGTTAAGAAAACCCAAACTCTAGTTTCATTCATTCTATTGCAATCAGTGTGGAATAAGAATAAAGGGGGAAAAAATGGGAGCGGCAGAAATTTCAAAATTTTCAGTTTCAACAACAACAAAAAAATCTTTGTTTTTCTAAATTGGCTTTTTGTGAAAGTTTTCATATTTTTTTCTTTTTCTTTTAAAGAAAATGTTAGCAAAAAAAATCCAAACTTCTGCATCAAGTATGAATTTCTGAATTGTATGACATTTCACAGGAGAGAGAGAAATAAAAAAATAACGGTTTTGGGGATTGAAAACAACTCCCTTCATCACTAAAGTATTCACTGAAGTGCTACAGCTGCACCTGTAGATCTGCCCCCAGAATGTACTGATACTCTGGGTCTAACCTTATGCCATGCAAACTCCTAACTATAGCAGCCAAAAGAGAGTTCACACACACACACACACACACACACACACACACACACACACACACACACACACACACACACACACAGAGAGAGCTTGCAAATTCCCATTTTCAAAATCCCAGCAGGGATTTCTTCAAAGGAACAAAGAGAGTTAGGCATTCAGCGCTCATTCTACATTAACGGGACTTGTGCACCTATCGACCTGAGACACAGTTTTGAAACTCCCACCCCAAATCTAAATAGCTAATTCCCCACAGCAAGGAACCCAGCAATTCTGCAGCTGACTGTAGGGCTCTGTTCTTCCTCAGTTATGATACTGAGGAGGGAAAGAGGTGATGGGAAGCCCATAAGAAGAGACAGCTTTTTGGCAGGACAGGAAGAGGGAGAAAAGATTAAACCACTGACACCAGAGGGACTTCAGTTCTTATGGCTTTATGATGATATGATAATCTTAAAAAAGTATAAAAGACATGTCTGGCCCACCTGGTTGCAAAGGAAATGTTCAGATGTGACATGCGTAGGCAGCCTGAAACATGATATTTGAAAGGTCTGTCTGAAAGGGGTGGTATTTCTGAGCCTCTCTGCACTGCGCAGTGTCAATACCACCTAAGGATCTTCACTACCTCTTCCCCCCACCAAATCACGGTTCTGCTAGGGTGGTGTCACCTCCCTCCGGGACTATCCTCTGCTTGGATGGGTAGAGTCTGGGTCTTCCTTCCTCCTGGACAGACCATGGTCTGCCTGGAGACACAGAGACCAGTGGGGTGGGGAGATGGGGACCCAGTCTGTCCTAAGAGGACTGGTGGCAGGCAGCCAACCAGCACACCAAATGGCTCTGGTGTCGGTTGCCATAGCCAAGCCAAGAAGGGACATGGCCACAGGAGACATGTGGGAATATGCCCAGGGCCATGGATTACCCTGCAGAATGGCCAGAAGGAAATTCTAACTCCCATTGCAAATCTTCCCCAGGGCTCCCTTAATGCTATATTGTATTAAATACAGGAATCCCACGCAACCCCATCTGCATGTTCTTGCAAAAGGTGCAAGTGAAGGCACAGCGTGACTGCTTTTAAAAACCCCTGAACTCTCTGCTCTGTTCTCCAGCACTCTCTCAGCTCTGACCGCCACATCATTTTGTCACTAGTGCTAAAAGAACTGCTTTCCCTTTTGCAGCCTTCCTTCATCTCATTCATTCTCCATCTATTTTCCAGTCTCATCTGAAAACATACCTTTTCTTCCTTGTCTATACTGCTGATCTCACCCTCTCTCTGCTATTATTTGGTATTGGACTGCTAAGCGGTTAGGGACAGAACTTGTATAAATAATGGTGTATCAAATAAGGCCTCCCCAAGACATAGAGAGGTGCTGAACTGTATACACGTGAGTAATGGCACTGAAGTCAACCTGCTTCTGGAAAGTCAAACGTGCATAAGTTTTTGCAGTATGGAAGCCTATATGTGTTGTATCCAAACAGTATCTGCTAAGGCAGGGACCCTCCAGCTGGGGGTTGTGACCAGGTCTAGAGGGAATTTAAATGTATACCCCCAAATACACTTTTCTTTTGGATGAGATGAGGTGGTCTTGGAACTTTTTTCTGTTGTGACATGGGGTCACAGTATGGAAAAGATTGAGACACACTCTCCCTAAGCTTTCGAGCTTTGTCTATTGTCAATTGTAACTGTATATCAGTCTTGTGTGATGTGGCTATTTCCATATCCAACCCTTATTTGAACTCTGTGATGTTTGAAGATATCAAAACTTCATGTCACTGACCTTTTATTGCCTTTTTTTAGTTCCATATTAAATGCTTTTCAATCAGATTTAAGTACATTTCCAACATCATGTAGGCTCTAACAAAGTTTAGCTGCTACAAACTTAACTTCAGATTCCAGCACAGAGCCATTTTAATTAATGTCAATGAGCAAATTAAATATTTGGATTTTGATCTTGGTCTTCAGATGCAGAAGACATTTAATGCTCACATAAGGGAAATCACAATTAACATTCAGGTCAGACAAGACCTACAAAAGCTATTGAATGTTCAGCTCTGACACATTCCCAGGGACTGCTGGAAGCGCTAGGCATAAGATCCGCTTGCAAATAAACATGTGTGACAAAACTGAGAAGCCAATCATGTATAATTTAAATATTTGCAGATTACTGTGAAGTGTTTAGGACTGGCAGAATTGGCCACGTGGAAGCTGTTGCTATGGAGTGGTGTTTATATAACGCAGAAGAAATCTGAATCAACACACTTGAAAATGTATCTGCGGTTACTTTACAGGTGTCGAGTTTTTTTGTCCATAAAAGAGTCTTCATTAAGTGATGGACCATATTCTCTGCTGTGGCCAAATTGTGCTTGGCACAGCAGAGAAAGGGACACCTTTAAGGGGGCCTATTATAGTTTCCCTGACTCAGCCTGGCTTTGATCCCAGCCCAGGCTCTGGAACAGGTTAGAGTAACCTAGGGGTTTGCTCTAAAATATGCCAGTTGAAGCAGTCCCCAAAGCACCATCAGCAGGCAGAGCCAGAGCACAACATGCTCTGACCATACTTCATCCTTGCACTCCATTTTATCATTATTATGATAGGACCTAGAGGGTCCATCTGAAATAGTAGGATGCTGCTTCCATCCACATATTCAATGACACTGCCCCAAAGAGCTTACAGTCCAAATAAGACAAAGGGTAGGACAGGAAGCAGAGGCACAAAAGATAGGAAGTAACTTGATTAAGGTCGCACAGCAGGGCAGTGGCAGACCCAGAGTTAGTATTCTGGACTGAGATCCTCAAAAGTATTTAGGTGCCTAACTCCCTTTGAAATAAATGGGAGCTGGGTGCCTAAATACATTTGAGGACCTGAGCACTGATCTGCTGACACCCGTTCAAGTGCCGTGTTCATTAGACTATATTAATTCTTGATTCAGTTCTAAGTGGAACACAGGATCTGGTCCAAGAGGTGAATATAAATGAACCGTCTGGCAATAGTGACCATAACATAATAAAATGTAACATCCTTCTGGGACAGAGGGGGAACACCAAAGCAGCCCAAAGTAGCATTTAATTTCAGAAAGGTAAACTACACAAAAATGAGGAAGTTAGTTAAATAGAAATTAAAAGGTATAGTGCCAAAAGTGAAATCCCTGCAAGCTGCATGAAATCTTTTTAAAGACATCATAATAGAGGCTCAATTTAAATATATACCCCAAATTAAAAAACATACCAAGTGGACCAAACAAGTGCCACTATGGCTAAACAACAAAATAAAGAAGCAGTAGGCAAAAAGAGATCCTTTAAAAAGTGAAAGTTAAATCCTATTGAGGAAAATAGAAAGGAGCATGAACTCTGGTAATTGAAGTGTAAAAATATATTTAGGAAGTCCAAAAAAGGAATTTGAAGAATAGCTAGCAAAAGACCCAAACACTAACAGCAAAAATATTTAAGTACAGAACCAGACAGCCTGCTAAACAACCAGTGGGGCCACTGGACGATCGAGATGCTAAAGGAGCACTCAAGGAAGATAAGGCTATTGTGGAGTAACTAAATAAATTATTTGCATCGGCTTTCAAGACTGAGGACATGTGGGAGATTCCCAAACCTGAGCCATTCATTTTAGGTCATGAATCTGAGGAATTGTCCCAGATTGAGGTGTCATTAGAAGTGGAACAAATTGATAAATTAAACAGTAATAAGTCAGCAGGACCAGATGGTATCTACTCAAGAGTTATGAAGGAACTCAAGTGTGAAATTGCAGAACTACTCACTGTGGTATATAACCTATCATTTAAATCAGCTTCTGTACCACATGACTAGAGGACAACTAACGTGACACCAGTTATTAAAAAAGACTCAAGAGGCGATCCCGGCAATTACAGGCCAATAAGCCTAACTTCAGTACCAGACAAATTTGTTGAAACTATAGTAAAGGACAGAATTATCAGACACAAAGATGAATATGATTTGTTGGGGAAGAGTCAACATGGGTTTTGTAAAGGGAGATCATGCCTCACCAATCTATTAGAATTCTTTGAGGGGGTCAACAAGCATGTGGACAAGGATGATCCAGTGAAAAACCTAGTGTACTTAGATTTTCAGAAAGTCTTTGACAAAGTTCCTCATCAAAAGCTCTTAAGGAAAGTAAGCGGTTATGGGATAAGAGAGAAAGTCCTCTCCTGAATAAGTAACTAGCTAAAAGACAAGAAAGAAAGGATAGGAATAAATGGTCAGTTTTCAGAATGGAGCGAAGTAAATAGTGGTGTCCCTTAGGGTCCGTCTTGGCACCAGTATTGTTCAACATATTCATAAATGATCTGGAAAAAGGGGCAAACAGTGAAGTGGCAAAATTACTTTCTACTCAAAATAGTTAAGTCCAATGCAGACTGCAAAGTGTTACAAAGGGATCTCACAAAACTGGGTGAGTGGGCAACAAAATGGCAGATGAAATTAAATGTTGATAAATGCAAAATAATGCACATTGGAAAAGATAATCCCAACTATACATATAAAATGATGGGGTCTAAATTAGCTTTTACCACTCAAGAAAGATCTTGGAGTCATTGTGGATAGTTCTCTGAAAACATCCACTCAAGGTACAGATTTCAAAAAAGCTAACAGAATGTTGGGAATCATTAGGAAAGGGATAGATAATAGGACAGTAAATATCATAATGCCTCTATATAAATCCCTGGTACATCCACAGTTTGAATACTGCACACAGATCTGGTCACCCCATCTCAAAAAAGATATATTGGAATTTGAAAAGGTACAGAAAAGGGCAGCTAAAATGATTAGTATGGAACAGCTTCCATATGAAGATAGATTAATAACACTGGGACTTTTCATCTTGGAAAAGAGATGACTAAGTGGGGGAGATATGATAGAGGTTTAAAATCATGACTGGTGTGGAGAAAGTAAATAAGGAAGTGTTGTTTACTCCTTCTCATAGCACAAAAACTAGAGGTCACCAAATGAAATTAATAGGCAGCAGGCTTTAAAATAAACAAAAGGAAGAATTTCTTCATGCAACACACAGTCCACCTGTGGAACTCCTTGCCAGAGGATGTTCTGAAGGCCAAGATTATAATGGGGTTAAAAAAAGAACAAGATAAATTCATGGAGGAGAGATCCATCAATAGCTAGTAGCCAGGAGAGATATCTGGCATTAGCCACTGTCAGAAGAAAGGATACTGGGCTAGACGGATCATTTTTCTGGCCCAGTATGGTCGTTCCTATGTTCTTATGCCTCTGCCACTCAGCTACATGAGGGCTGTAAAGAAAGGGTGGGGAAGAAGAGCTGGTTATGGCAGCTCAGCGCCAGCTGCTAGTTGAGAAGATGCAGGTACTTCTCACCATCTTTGTGCCTCACTGAATCTGTCCTGAGGTCTCCTCATTCATAGGAAATACTTGTCATTCAATTATACCGGAATCAGCCTACAAACATTTTTTATTTAGAAACCTAAGAATAGCCAAAAACCCAAAACCAAACAAATCACACACACAAACACAAAACAACCCTGTCATGGGGTGCTCCACTCACCATTGGTCTGGCACTTCCTTTGGTTTACTCTGGGGATTAGCTCTCAAGGCAGACACCCCCCTTCCATGGTTTGCACACCTTCGCTTCTACTCTCTCTCTGGTCTGCAGCCCCCCTCTCGCTCCAGGAACCGCAGCTCATGCAGTGTTTCCCCTTCTGGATACAGCCCTTCAAACCCTTTGTCACTCCCACAGTGACTCCAGCAGTTTTCCAGTTCACTGCCCCACTGGTCTATGGTAGGCCCTTGGTGGCTGGTAGAGAACCCCGGCCCACCCATTACTTCGGGTTCTAGTCCAGGGACGCTACACCCATCAGTTCTGGACTTTCCTTTCTCTGCCCTCACTGCTGCTTCCCTGGACTGATTCCTACCACTCCTGGCTCCCTTCTCTCTGCTCCAAACCCTCCTCCCTCTTCCCTGGGACCAACTACATGCCTCTGCAGCCCCTAAAACACTCTTTGTTCTTCCCAGGGAGCGACTGTCCCTTCCTAACAGTGGCCCCTCTTGCAATCAATCCCTGCTCCCTGACTCTTCCTCCAGGTTCAAAGTCTGGAGTTAATAGGCCTGCCTGGCCAACTTAATCCCTTCCAGTCCTGTGATGGGGTGGACACTCCATCATGGCCCCCAACATCTGTAATAAGAAAAATATCCTATCTGAAAAAGAGCTATTTTGAGAACTTACACTGCATATTAGCATGATCACTCATTACTCCAAATGCAAGTCACCTTAATTCTCAATTCAAACACAGCCTACTGATATAAGGGAGAGGGAAATGCAAAACGATTGCAAACATTTACAGTTCTCCCAGGGATAATCCTTTAGGATTTCACTTTATTCAGTGTCCCAGAAAATTCTAAATTTCCCATTAAAGTTAATATCAGGGATTCTGGGGTCAGCTTCTGCTCTCAGTTAAGCTGGTGTAAATGCAACAACTTTAATGTAGTTGCTTCTGATTTATGAAAGCAGGATTCAGCCTTGTGTCTCCTTGTGCTTGATGGCAATTGAGTAATTGTCTGTGTTCTGATAGTTTTTCTTTATACATAAGTGACAAAATTATCTTAAATAAGCGCTCATAGAAAAAATGTTTTAAATGAACAATAAAGGAGTGAGAAATGAAAAAGAGAAAATGAAAGCCAGATGATACACATTTATGGGTAAAACCTTCCAAATAAAGGTATTATGCCTCGTAGAATTTCTCAGAAATTTTCTGACAAAACTTAGTTGAAGTGAAATGTTTTGCCAACTCTATTGCAGAGTTGAGAAAACTTTGGGGGAAACATAGGCAGGGTTCCATTCAGTGACTAGCAGCCATGAAACTGCCAAGACTATCAGTTTCACATATGTCATGTCAGGAGGAACTTAATTACAGCATTTCTTAACATTAGGCAGACACCTAGTCTGGGAAATTTCAGCCTGAACAATTAAGTCTGGACAAGTTATAAGAAAATGAAGACAAGATCTTCTAATGGGAAACGTTGGGCAATCCTTATTGTAGATCATGCAATCAGAGCCACCTAGAATAGAAAGGAGTTATAAATCTTGTTGTTTGCTATATTGACTACTGCTGCATACTGAGTTACACAAAATGGACCCTAACCCATTTGTTTGCATAGTTACGGAACCCAGCAATATACGTGTTATATATTGCTGGGTCAAATTATTCCCTTTAATGTGTGTTACTTTGCATTTGTCAACAATAGTCAGGTTTTGTGTAGGGAATGGTGAATTTCACTCTTAGAATAGCACATCACAGACCTAAATTATATAGTTCATCACGATGGTATCTTTTGATTTTCACTATACAAACTGTGTATCCCTTTTGTTTCTGTTGCTACCGCATATCCTTGATCAATATATGGTGGGTAGTATTTGGTACAAGTCTTCTGCTCTAATGCTTATGCAGAGTGGTATGAGTTAGTGACAAAATGAATGGCTGACATGGGCTTTAAAATATTAACCAAAATATTCATGTGTTATGTGGGTTTTTGAAGTAGTAGTGACTTACTGGCTGTAAATATAACAGGTCCCCTTCCATGCTCATCCACAGAGGATACAAGTGCTCCCAGCCTTCAGTTTCACAGACTTGATTCTTTAGTTCAAGCTCAGGCTATTAGCTCTAGAAGCCCCTGGTGTGCCAGTCACAAACACCCAGGGAATCTGAGGTCTAAACGACAGTGAAATAATCCAAGCTAACACTTCATTTGGAGAAATTGTACATCATAATTGATCCATTGTAGAGGGCAGGTCTGCAGAAATCAAGGGGCACATTTTCAACTGTGCCCAGCTCCTCCATAGGAATCTAACCGAAGAGGCCATGTTGTCAAAGAAGTCTTATACCCGGCAACTCCCGCTGAGATCGATGCTGAAAATCTGACCTCAAGTTAAATAGGTCCCTGATCCTGTAAGGTTTCATAGATGTATGTTGTTCAATCCAGCCCTCTTTTTTTTTTTACCATCTCACTTCCTGATATTTAGCTGCTTCTGAACTATTCCCTTTTCCCCACATTTTCTTTCTTTGCTCATGTTCTCGCTTTTGTCATCCACGTTCTTTTTACCTCGTTTGCCCTAGGTTCCCTGACTCAAATATAAATCATGTACCATATGTCCAGAAATGGCTCAGAAGAGTGATCTAAATCCCGTACCTCCCAAATCTGAGGAAATCTAGCTGCAAATTCAGATTCTGGATTAGATTGTGGCATTGGGTGGAGCCTTGAGCAAGGGATGGTGTGTAAGCTGCAGTACCCCAGCCAAAGTGCCAGTTGACGTGGTGATTCAGAGCTGGAAGGCCTACATCACCCCAGCAGATGATGACACCCTCAGACTGAGTCAGCTGTGGTTCACCAAGGCTCCACCCCTTCCCTAACCAACAGCTGTGACTGTGCAGCAAATGGCCTCCACTTCCTCCAGCATACCCAGATCCAAGAGGCCCCCTTCATGTCAGTCCTGATGCACAAAGAGGTCACAATGCAGGGCCAGGGGAAATTGGGAACTGGTCATTAGGAGCTGTAGCAGCACAGTGTAGGTTAGAGCAGCTCCTGTAGCTTATGCTAACTCCTCTCCAGAGATGCAGATGTGTCAAAGCGACCTCTGTTTTCCCCTCTCCTTCATCCAGGGTTAGCCGAGCTCAGCCTGGCCATGGCACAGAATTAGGGCCAATGTCCGTGTTTTGTGGCGAAACAGAGAATTCAGTGACCAGGGTTATAAAGCCAGCACCTTTAACAGACATTAGATTCAATTAATTTAAAGAGAGAATGCCTCACTAAAACAGCTTTTTTTTTTTTGCATAAAACCATTGACAAAAAGCCGTTTTGTTCTACTTCCTTTAAGTGCCGTTGTCTTTACCCCTCTTTGAGACTCATCTGTCTTTTCAAATCAACTCAAGTACATATTAATAGTGCAAGAACGTCAGCTGCTGGGAAAGCTTGTAAAGTTCTATCTAATTTTACATCTCTTCATACTCTCACTAATTTAAAATACCATCATTCATAATAACAGGTTACTAAATTTTTAGCATGAGCAGCTCTGTCTGAGCCCAGAGCTCAGTGAGATTTCTGGAATCCAGCATCTGACGTCCTGGAGTTACAGTAACCAGGATGAGGACCTTCTTCCTTGGAGGGATGCACATCTAGCAATGAGGTGCTTCAAATGAACTTCAGAGTAACTGACACTGCACATAGTGGGTGTTTCTCTTCCCCTTCTTCTCCTCTTTGGTAGCAGGAAAACAGCTGTGAACTCCCTGTCCTTGTCTTTACTTTAACCCAGAACAATGTTAAGCTTGTTTGTGAATATTTTCTTGCCTGGGCAACTGCATCTTTGGACTAAGCATGCACTGCAATTCACTTTTTTGATGTGTTACTTTCCTACATCATATGATCATCCTTTCCCCCAATGTTGCATTATTTCCAAGGTGGTATTGCCCAAAGAGAGCATACAATAGCAATTTGTTACTGGATAAACGTTATTATGATACCAAGATACGTATTTGCATGTAACTTGCACGTCTTTCTGAGTCCCTGATAAATGAGGAGAAATAGATCTTTGATTGTGTAGCAAGAAGTGAGAGCTTGAGGCCTGCAACCTAGCAGAACAGGCTAAGGCATAAGGCCTAAGTGGAAAAAGCCAAGTTAACAGGAGTCAGGGTGTAAACTTACAACCTCGCTGAAACTGGCACGGAGAAAAAGCGGATACTGCAAACAAAGATATTTCCAAAATATTACCAATATCAAAACATTACTAAAAATATATAGCAGGTGCAGAAAGTACCAAGACAGCCTAACACCAGAGAGATAACAAGGGCCATCTGACCTCCTGAAATGACACTTTGATGGATAGAAATATCTGATAAGATGAGAAATAGAGTTGTTTTATAGAAACCATCCAGTGCAAGGGGAGGAGTGGTATTAGACTACGTCAAGAGAGTGGCAACTACCTATATCAAAGGGAAAGAACGAAATTGTCTGTAACAGTGTATAAAAGAGGGTGTCAGAGGGAGTGATGCTGTCCGGCCTAGGGGATAACAGAAAGCCCCACCGTTAAGTTGTGCCGAGTCCATTGTAACGGAGCACTCGTATTTGAAGTGTACCCATAGATACTCTGCAGGTCACTTCTCACTGTGCTTCAACTGCAATAAACCTGGCCTAGGTGCCTTCGCTGCTCAGCGAATCCGTGGTTGTTTCGATTCATTCGATCATGAGTGCTGTCTTGGTTACCTGCACAGAGCTGGGATAGCACCCACATTGGGACACATGCACGCAGCCTACTCTGGGACAACTAATAACTGATAACAGATTGTAAGGGTCATTGACCAGGTTTGCCTCTGCCCTCCCCGCTCATTACCCAGGTTTGCCACCCCCCATGGCCCAGAAGGGTATGACTCACCCAGAGAAAGTTCTCTGTGTGCTGGGCACTGTCTCTCATGGGGTCCACTGTTGCAGTGTTTTAGCCCTTCAGGCAAGACACAGTTCAGTCCCACCCCTTCCAGGATGTTAGTCTGAAAACATGAGGAAAAACCACCGCTTAGAACAGGGTCATTCAACAAACCTTCATCAGGACTCCACCCTTCTCTTCAGGACCTGTCTTCAGATAACCATTATGTTGGTCAGTCAGTCTTCTAAGGTCTGATGGTCCTTTCCACTCTGAGAGGCTCATCAACCAACGAGCTCTGACTGAGAGAAGCAGGGCTCTGCTTTCCTTCTTGGTCAGCCCTGAACTGGGCCAAGTGCCCTCCTTCTAACTAACTCCCTTTCCATGCCTAATGTCTGTTGCAGGTGTAGCAGAGCAGGTTGAGTTGGGCTTACAGGCTCATATTAACCTTCTCTTTGCCACTGTGGGGCCTGTCTGCCCCATTATAGTCCAAATTTAACCACCCATATGCACAAATAGTTCAGTTTAGGAAATGAGGCGTAGAGACATTAAGGCCAAAAGTTTCAACTAATTTTGGATGCCCAATTGAGATTCCTAGGACTTGACTTTTCAGGGTGCTTAGCATTTTATAGCACTTTATATGTTCACAGCACATCTACTAATAGCCCAATTGAATTTTTTTCATTGAAATTCACTCTGGTACTTAAGCAAGCTAATGCAATTTTATAGAAATCAGCATCATTATAGAAACCAGCCATCCCTCCACCTATCTGCCTCTCCAGCTACCACCCCAGCTCCTTCCCCTCTACTCATCCCCTTTTACAACTGTGACCTCAAGTATCTCGCCTCCTGCACCAGGTACACCTTGAATCTGGCCTTCCACACCCTTTCCTCCATGGCACTGCTTTTGCCAAAGTTTCTAATAATTTCCTGCAGGAAAATTCTCAGGATCTGTACACTGACCTCATGCCCCTTTAACACTCTATTGCTTTCTCAATCATCCTCCTTCATGTTTTGCTCCTCTCTGCCTTTTGCTATACTGTTCTCTCCTGGTGCTCCTGCTTCTTCTCTGGTCATCCCCTCAGCATCTCTCTTGGTAGCTCATCCTCTCTCACACTTGCCATGGGAGTTTCAAAAGGCTCTGTTCTCGTCTTTTTACACCCTCCTGCTGGGTAATTTCTTGCATTCAAGTGGTTTCATTTACCATCCCTACAGATGACTCACAAATCTACCTGACTTGCCTCTATCAATCCAATCCCACATCTCCCTCTGTCTCTCTGACACCTATACCTCAATGGAGACATTGTTCACTAAAATTTAACATATCCCAATCTGAACTGCTTACATATTCTCCTCAGATGCTCCGTTTTCTGCCACTTCACAATACTGCCATCTTCCTTGCCACTGAGGCACATGATCTGGGAGTCACATTTGATTCCTCTCTATTGTGCTAGGCACTGTACAAACACAGTGAGAGAGAGAGCTCTGCCCCAAAGAGCTTCCATTCTAGATAGCCTAGACTGAAAAGGAAGTATTATTGTCCCTATTTTTCAGATGAGGAACTGAAGTTCAATGATTAAGCAACTTGCCCAAAGTCACACAGGAAGTCAGTGGCAAAACCAAGAACCAAACCCAGTTCTTCTGAATCCCAGAGCAGTACCTTAACCATGAGATCATTCCTTCCTCTGAACTTTTGGTACTCTGTATGGACTTTACATCTCATGCATGGGTTCATCCACAACAAAAGCCACATACCACGGTTGGAAGCAAATTTATTTAAATTTTCAGAAACGACATTGCTCTTTTCTCCCAGCTCGATCACTATCTGCACCTCACGTATTTTTATTTGTAGGGGTTTAAAAGGGACTTTCTGGGTTGTGAAGTGAAATCAGCTGGGAGTTGAATATATACTCACAGACACAGAACACCTTTTTATTAGGATACATGTAGTAAAAAGGTAGTTGATAAAATTCAGTGCCATAGCATTTATAAGTACTCCTGCAATCTTTGATCTTCCAGGTTTTCTATCTTTCATCTGACACTGTCAGTGAGGAAATTCTTAACATTTGGCAGTCCACATATGTTCAACATTGCCTATTTTCAAAAGGCATATATATGTGTAAGTTTCCTTCACTTTTTCTGAAATGCACTCCATTATACACTTATAATTTCAGATAGCATTTTTAAAATTTACTTTAATCTCTAAAACAGAGAGAAATATACTGTGTATGAAATAGCTAAAGGTTAAACAAGAAGTGGTGGGGGAGGACGGAGATTGATTTTTTGATTAGTCATTTCAGAGAAACTATAGGAACACTGAGTTCCTATAGCAAAAGCCCCCTCTTCCTTCAGGGCAGAGGAAATTTTAAGCACTGGGACAGTAGCTTTAATTCTTATGCTTTTACTTTCAACAAGAGGAGGATGAATGCAGCAAATAAATATTTGTGAATGTTCTGCAAAGTAAAATAATATGGAATCACTTTGCGAGCATCTTCAATCCCTGTTATGGTCTGATCTTGTACCCACTGAAGTCAATAGCTAAGTTCCCAGGATAATACCTTTACTGAATATTCACTACAGCATTCATGAAAAGCAAAACCATTGCCAAAAAATACTCGTGTGAATATTTGCACTGGATTTGCTCTAATTGAGCTAGATTCTGCCACCCTCACTCATGTTGAGCAGGACCCTACTCTGCAAATTGCCCAGAATACTGCAGCTACTCTCCTTCCCCACTCACCTAGCACATTTTATGTAACTGGCAGAAACTAAAGAATGAGGCAAGAGAAACAGATCTGATTATGGTTCCTCCATTTATTCACCCACCCTATTGAACACCTGCACTGCACCACACAATATTATTTTCCTGGATTATTGTTACCAAATTGTCTCAGTTTCAGAGCTTGATGTTATTCGGTACATCCAAAAGATCATCTCACAGGAATGAAAAACTCAACAACTCAGAACCATCTTCACCTAGAATAATGGTGGCACTCCACTAAAAACCCATGCAATGTTCCATTACTGCAAAGAATAGCAAATGTTTCTAGTCCACAAGTGTACTTTAAAATATTTTTCAGCAAAAAGGTAATTTAGCTAGTTGAAATAACAGATGGGATAAATAGGTCCCTTGAACTCAGTCTTGCAAATATTATCATTGCTCTGTTAAAGCTTCTGATTTGACATGAAAGGGGTTGATCTACACTGCCGCTGGTGTGATGGGAGGTACGCTGACATACCACGACATCTTCACAGTGCTGCGTCAATGGGAGACACCCTCCCGTCGATGCAGATTTACTTTCGGGGAGGTGGACTAATGGCTTCGACTGCACAGCCCATCTCCCATCAATTGAGCGAGTCTACACAATCCACTCAATCGATCCCACTGCACTGATTGCTGCAGAGCACACATTGTAGACATATCCAAAGTCACTGTCTGAATTAGCAATGGTTTTCTGAGTCCATAATACACATACCTGTTCCATAAAATATTAGTAAAAAGAAACATGATTTTGAGGGTAAGATTCAGGAAAGGTTGTCAGGAGTAGAGCTGGGCAAATAATGTTCAGTTTGGTGATGAAACTGAAAAAAAAACAGTTTGTTTTGATCCCAAATGGATTTTTTTCTCCATTTTTTTCACCAAAATGAAAAACTAGAGCAAATTTATTTGGTTCAAACAGAACGTTTCAAATGTCAATTCAAAATGACGTTTTTTAAATGAAAGGTTAATTCAAAACAAAATCTCATTTTGACATTTTCAAAACGAGCTATTTCACAGGACTAAAAATTTTTATTCCAATTATTTCTTTTTTTGGGGGGGCCAAAACTATTCACCAGATTTGACCCAAATAGTTTTGGTGCTCTGCAAAAGCAATTTTTGGTGAATTTACTCTTTACGCCTCCCCTCCAAATCACCTCTCTCTAGTCAGGAGATATGGACTTTAGTCCCATGTTTGCCTCATTTTCATCATTTGTGAGATGGGAATAATAATTAGAGCAGGACAAAACGAAAAAAAAATTAACAAAAAATATTCTGTGTTTGTTGGAAATTTTCAACAAAACCAAAATAAAGCTTCACTTTTATAGATGTTTGTCATGGGAAAATGCAATCGTTTCTCAACGGCTCTAAAAATAACACTTTGTTACTTTCTTGGGAAGTGTGAGGCTTAAGTAATTTGTGTTTGTATCACGCTTTGAGGTCTCTGCATATTTGATGCTATAGAAAGTGCTAAAAGAAGAGATATTCCCAAACTGGAACCTCTAAACCAGACACTTGCAAATTTCAGATTGTGCCCACCCCAAGTCTGTCCTATAATAATATATCATCCTAATCTCACTAGCTCTTCCTCACAGACAGATTTGGGGTCTTGATAACAGAGACAAGCCTAGGGTTAGCTCAGGTGGACCTATCGCCATCATCTCCAGCAACTCCTGACACAAGCTGGGGACTGACATCCAGGCTTCTGCTCACCTTCCTGGCACCAACAAATGAACACTGGATTATGATAGCGTGCTGGATGACATGGAACACAAAGGAGAAGGGAGGCGATCAGGGACTGAGAGTACATGATAGAATGAATAAGTGTGATGGAGAAAGGGGAAGAAGACTGAATGAATGGGAAAGAGAATGGGGGATTGGGGAATAAGGAAAAAGAGGAAAAAAGTATCGGAAATATGAGCCAGACAAAAAAACCAGTGAAATTAAAGGAATAATGACCATTGACTTCAAGGACTTTGAATCAGGCCCTATAGGAAAAAGTAATGGACAGCCTTTTACAACTACCTTTTGCCACCCTACAGCTGGCAAACCCTTTTATGCATACCAACCAGGGCCCTAGTAGTGGCAAAGGCGTTGCCACTCAGTCAGCGGGGCTCCTGCCGCAACATGCCGATGGGGCTTGCCCCTGTCCTAGCCACTCACTGTGGCTGTCCCTGGGCCATTTCCTCCCCATATCCACTGATACCTGACTCCTCTGGGTTGCTGGAGCACTCTGTCTGGGGTAGGCCCGTCAATCCCTTCTCGTCTACAGATGGTAATGCGGGGAACTCCTCGGCGAGGGGCAGCTCCTCTAGGTCACAGGGCTGAGGGAATGGCCCAGTTTCAGGCATCTCATCCACATCCTGCCCCAACTCTGGGGGTTCGGCGGCTAGCAGCTCCTCAAGGTCCCATCCGGCCTCAGGGGGGTCTTCCACCTGGGTTGCTCTGGGGGCTCGGTCCAGTCCCGGGGTTCAGGGGAATCGGTCCAGCCCCAGGGCCCTGGTATCTCGGTCCAGTCTCTTCGGCTGGGTTGCCTGGTCCAGCTACGGGAAGGCCCTACCCAGTCTTTAGGCCCACGTTGGTCCGGGGATGGTCAGCATCTTTGCTCCAGCCTAGGCCTCAGCCTCCAGGACAGTTCATCTGCCTCCGGCAGTGGTCTCTCCCAGACTCAGCTCTGGGGCCTGTCCTTTATACCGCCCCTTCCTGTTGGGGCTCCACCCCACAGTCACTGATTGGGCTGGCCAGGCGGTCCTATCACAGCCCGGCCCTTCTGTTGCCGGGCAGACTTATCAGGCTGCTGGGACCCTCCCTCAGGTCCAGACTCTGGGGGAGGCCACAGCGCCTTCCTACAGGGCACAGTTTGGGGGGAAGGAGGGCGCAATTGTTATTACTACAGAGCGGGAAGCGCCCCCCTAACAATCGTGCCCCTTTTTCCCCTGAAGCCCCTCCTTTTAGGAAAAAAACAGGGCTTACAGTGCCCGAAGCACCCCCTTGTTTTTTTCTGAAAGGGCCCTCCCCCTTTCAGAAGAGGGAAATGGGGGCACAATTTGTGGGAAGTGGGGCACGATTGTTAGACAAAAGTCCACGGGGCGGGCTCCATTTAAAAAGTTTGAGAACCATGGGTGTAGTCCCAGTGCCTAATCAAAGACTTAACTAAAGCTGTATAGCTCAGCCATGCTAAAAAAAAAAGTCTTTCATTAGGGCTGGTAGGAAAATAAGATTTCTGTTTTGTGAACAATTTGAGGTTTTGAATATTTTACTGTTACACTGGAATAAAGATTACACCTTTTGAAGTTTTTTCACAAAAAACCAAACAAACCCACAAGAGGAAGAGCAAGACTCTAGCATAGCCCATAGCCCAATATTCAGGGCCCACACCTAGGGTGAGGGAGTCCCATGTTCAAATCTGTTTTCTGAATCAGACAAAGCACTGACTTGAAGATGGATCAACCATGCAGCAGCTGAGTACCCTAACCTCTGAGACATTGGCTATTCTAGGGTAGGCCTCCTTCTCTGGTTTTGATCAGAAATTTCATCCTGGATCTGAGAAAACTTCCTAACAATCCTTGCCTCAAAACCAATTCATTTCCACAAAAAGTTTCAGGTTTGGCAAATTGATATCATCCAACAACAACAACAACAAATGTTGAAAAATTGCTGACCAGCCCTAGCTCTTGTCCATCCTGCCGTAAGAGGGCAGGATTTTCCTTCATACCATGTTTCCATTTATTTGATTTTAACTATTTCCGTAATTCTTTATCCCAAGATTCCCAGTAATTCCTGCTTCCAGATGGTTGGTAAAAACTACAAAAACAACATAACCCTTCTTCTATTTCCATGCTTCCAATTCCAGAAACAATTTCTCCTGTATATCTTATATTCTCAATGGGACAACAAAATTATTGCCGTTTATTAAATCTGATGATGTACACAGGAAAAAAAATACAGTTTCATAGCTTCTCAGTTCAAGAAATGTGATAAAGTCTTCAGTGATAATTAAAAGAGAATCTAGTTCCTGATGGAGGAAAAAATTCCCCCGTCTGCCGCTTGCCGTTAAGAGTGATGTGAGTTGTACCAAACTGCCCTTTTAAGAGCAGTATGCCACAGTTCTGAATACCGATATTCAGCTGCATTTTTTTAATAGTGTTCCATCTGGAACAATAACGTTATGTAGCCTCAAACATTAAACCTGCTTTAATCCTGCAGACTAAACAACAGGTGGTAGATTATTTTGAGAATTAGCAGCCAACTGCTAGAGCAATTCTCAACCCAATTACTTTGGTTTGAGATTTACATTTCACAGCTTAACAGCCAACCATGTCTCTCACCAGTAGAGAGTGGAGCCAGCCCTCCAAGAAGTGTGTCCCCATCTTTCTCATCACTCAAGAGCTAATCCTGTTTTGTAGTTGTCCCTAATTTAAAGGCAAAATGCAGTATCTAGAATAATAACCCCAAATGTAGCAGTATTGCTATTGCAGGTCAGGATATAGGATGTGTTTTTGAAAGAGCTCATCATTGTCCTAACTTTTCTCCCATTGAAATCAAAGGGAGTTTACCATTAAACTCACTGGGAACCAATTTAGGCCAAGGATAAGTGCTTTTGAAAAGTTCCACTCTAGTATTTTGGGTCATTACCCTATGATGATAGATGTATATTGTTAGAGGGGCCAGTTTCCACACAGTCATTATAGGTGCTGCCATGGGAACAGTAGCATGCCTCGTCTCTACCCAGAGTAAAGAATATAATTTTCCACTATGACTTCCAGCTCCAGAAGAAGACATGGAGAGTTTGGCTGAACAATGACTATGGACTCAGACAAGGGCATGATGAAACAGCATGCATGTGAAGTCTGTACAATCTGGGAAGGCTATGAGGAGGGTTAATTAGAAGCAATGGGTTCAAATTAAGGAAGGGAAAAAATGAGGCTGAGTATCAAGAAAAAGCTTCCTAACTCTGAGACCTATCAGGCTGTGGAATAACCATCACTTTGAGCATTTAAAATTAAACTGGACAATGCTCTTAAAAGGCAGTGTAGGGAGTAAATTTTCTCTAGCATCAGAATGGACTAGGTGACCTCAAAGGTCCTTCCCATCTCTTGCATTTGTGATTCTGTGCCTCAGATTCAGGTATCCAGGTTGACAGCCTGATGCAATATCACAAGGTTTCCAGGAGGCATCTTTTGGAAAGTGCCAAGATGGAACAGGCTAGGTCCCAGGGTCTCAAGTTTTTGACTACTGCTACACTTCCATGAGGTGTGACCATCAGTCTAAATGACAGGTAGGCTTACCTAGCCTTGGATATAATTTGAGAGACCCATCTGCCTTTAGAGTTCAGCAAAAGATACAGGTATTTATTCTAAGTATATTTAGACTTAGATATTAAAAAGAAAAATTGAGCCAGTACTACATATTCAATGCACTAATTGAAAATCAGGAACTACATACTTACCATTAATTAGCAACTGTTTAGTGTTTACTTAGAAGCTTGTCATGCTAGAGCTTGTTTAGCTTGTTACCAGAGATACTTCTGCCATGAATATTTTGCATGTTTGTTTAGAAAAATAAGGATCTGATGTATTCCACAGGAATGAGTCAGGAGATAATATGTCAGATATGATTTTCAGTGCAGTACTAGGGAAATAAGATTCTTCGTTGTCATTATTATTCAAGATGAAACAAAGATAATTTATTGCTAAGTGAATTGTAGAATCATAGGGTTAGAAGGGACCACAAGAGTTATCTTCTGCTCCTGCCAAGGTTACCCCTGCTAAGATGCAGGATTTGTTGGGTCTAAACCACCCAAGACAGTAAAAAGTCACCAAGACCAGATGGGATTCACCTGAGTGCTGAAGGAACTCAAATGTGAAATTGCAGAACTACTAACTGTGGTATGCAACCTATAATTTAAATCAGCTTCTGTACCAGATGACTGGAGGATAGTTAATGTAACGCCAATTTTTAAAAAAGGCTCCAGAGGTGATCTCCACAATTACAGGCTGGAAAACCTGACTTCAGTACAAATTGGTTGAAACTTCAGTAAAGACCAGAATTATCAGACACCTAGAATATGATTTGTTGGGGAAGAGTGAACATGTTTTTTGTAAAGGGAAATCATGCCTCACCAGTCTACTAGAATTCCTTGAGGGGGTCAACAAGGTTGTGGACAAGGGTGATCCAGTGAAAAATCTAGTGTATTTAGATTTTCAGAAAGTCTTTGACAGGGTCCCTCACCAAAGGCTCTTAAGCAAAGTAAACAGTCATGGAGTAAGACGAAAGGTCCTCTCTGTATCAGTAACTGGTTAAAAGATAGGAAACAAGGGGTAGGAATAAATGGTCAGTTTTCAGAATGGAGAAAGGTAAATAGTGGTGTCCCCCAGGGGTCTGTACTGGGACCAGTATTGTTCAACATATTCATAAATGATCTGGGAAAAGGGGTAAACAGTGATGTGGCAAAATTTGCAGTTGATACAAAACTACTCAAGATAGTTAAGTCCAAAGCAGACTGTGAAGAGTTACAAAAGGATCTCCCAAAACTGGGTTACTGGGCCATAAAATGGCATATGAAATTCATTTTCGATAGATGCAAAGTAATGCACATTGGAAAACATAATCCTAACTATACATATAAAATGATGGGGTCTAAATTAGCTCTTACCACTCAAGAAAGAGATCTTGGAGTCATTGTGGATAGTTCTCTGAAAACATCCACTCAATGTGCAGTGGCTGTCAAAAAAGCTAACTGAATGTTGGGAATCATTAGAAACGGGATAGATAATAAGACAGAAAGTATTGTATTGCCTCTTTATAAATCCATGGTATGCCCACCACTTGGATATTATGTACAAATCTAGTCACCCCACCTCAAAAAAGATAGTTATAGAAAAGGGCAACAAATGAGCAGAGATTAATGAGACTGGGACTCATCAGCTTGGAAAAGAGATGACTAAGGGAGGGATATGATAGAGGTCTATAAAATCATGACTGGTGTGGCGAAAGTAATTAAAGAAGTATTATTTACTCCTTCTCATAACACAAGAACTTAGGGGGTCAGCAAATGAAATATATATGCAGCAGCTTTAAAACAAACAAAAGGAAGCATTTATTCACACAATGCACAGTCTTTGCCAGAGGATGTTGTGAAGGCCAAGACTATAACAGGGTTAAAAAAAGAACTAGATAAGTTCATGGAGGATAGGTCCATCAATGGCTATTAGCCAGGATGGACAGAGATGCAAAATCATGCTCTGAAGTGTCCGTAGCCTCAGTGTGCCAGAAGCTGGGAATGGGTGACAGGAGATGGATCACTTGATGATAGCCGTGTTCTGTTCATTCCCTCTGAAACACCTGGCATTGGCACTGTCAGAAGACAGGATACTGGGCTGGATGGACCATTGATCTGACCCAGTATGGCCGTTCTGATGTTCTATGTTCTTATCCAGCCTCCTTATGAAAACCCTCTAATAAAGGGCTTCCATAATCTCCCAAACCAGTCTGTTTCATGGTCCTACTGTTCTTACAATTAGGAAGTTTTCCTGAGATTTAATCTAAATCTACTATGTTGTAATTTGAACCCACTGCCTCTTGTCCTGCTCACTCTGGTAAGAGAGAACAACTTTTCTCCACCTTTTTTATGGCAACCTTTCAAATATTTGAAGACTGCTACCATGTCCCTTGTTAATCTCCTGTTTTCCAAATTAAACATACCCAGTGCCTGCAGCCTTTGCTCACATGGCTTGCATTCCATCTCTTTGATCATCTTTGTCGCTTACCTCTGGATCCTTTCCAGTTTCTCTACATCCTTTCTATACATTGGTGATCAAAATTGGACACTGAGGCCTAACCAGCACAGATTAGAGTGGCACCATCACCTCCTGTGACTTGCATGCTGTACCTCTGTGAAAGCAATCTTAAAATTGCATTTGTTTTTTTGCAACAGCATCACATTGCTGAGCCATGTTGAAGTTGTGATCCACCGCAGCTCCCATATTTATATCAAACATGTATTCAGGTTTCTAACATATATTCAACCTGCTGCTAATACCTATCCAATAAGTCTAAGATTCTACCTTTTCTGCTTACAGTCCTGTTTATATCCTCATCCCCTCATATCTTAACTACTATTATCAACTCCTCTCCGGCCTTGATTCCAGCCACATTACCCCTCTCAAATCTATTCAGCAAGCTTCTGCGTAAAACTATCGATTTGGCTCATTGCTCAACCACATCACACCATTATTTACATCCATTAGCTCTCCCTTTTCTGCCATATCAACACATGATCTTTGTGTTTGCCATCATGGCCATTCACCCTTTCACCCCGTCCTGCTGCCAGATCTGCTAGCGTCTCAAGGTATCCACCTGCCTTCACTCTGACAATGTCATCCATGATCACCACCTGCCTGTTTGCTTCTTCCTCACTTTCTCCCACTCGATCTCCCATACACAGGAAAAGCTATAAGCTGCACCCTTATTTGCATTAAAATCTCTGTCCAAACCTACTTTTGCCATGATGCCTACAAATCACTACCATAAGGCACGGTTTAGGCAAGTCTTGACCTGCTTTTTTTTATTCAACTCTGATCATTTTGCTCCTCCCCTTTTCCTCTCTTTCCTCCCCCTCTTTGTCACCTGTGTCCTCCTGATGCATCCTTTCTCTCATTTAATTATCAGCTCTTCAGGACAACGACTGGCTTCTCTGTTACATGTCTGTATAGCACTAAGTACAATGGACTGGCATTCCTGGGGCACTACCATTGCACAAATAATAATGCATTCATCAGTTGGTTTTGTGATTTTCAGATTACACTTTGGCTACAACTGTCTACATGTTGTCATTAATAATGTATTGACATGGATGTGCAACATATAGGGGAATTCATAGTCCCTGTTTTACTGGAAACAGTTTTTCCCTCTCACTAGGTATCTGTAACAAGAAATCCACTATCTTATTTAATACTAATGGTCACCCATAGCAGCAGTGTCAGTACAGAGAACAAAGACTGAGCTGGCCTGGAGAACGCTCTAACCATTGGCATCATTTGTGAAACCTTACCTTACCTTACCCCCCCCCCCCCCCCCCCCCCCCGGATACAAAAGTAACAAAAGATGAACCTCAGTCCCAGAGTTATCAGAAACATAACTTGTTCCTAGGACTCTGCAAGGCCCTTCTGCTCCCAGTTCCATCCTTTTCCTCAGAGGGGCACGCAAATCCTTGTCTAGCCTGGATTTGAGCTAATGAGCCTCATCTGAACTAGTTTCCAACATGAGTTAGCAGAGAGTTTCCCTGCAGAGAAGGCTAAACTTAAGGACACCATCAAGGAAATTTATTCTTTAAGCCAATTCTATCCTTGGCCTCTCTACTGAGACCTTCAATGGGTTTTCCAGTTAGTAATGAAATGGCTGTGAATCACCACTAGATTACTCCAGTTTTATGCCACTAATTCCAGTGATGAATTAGGCCCATAGATTCTAAGATCAATTGGGACCATTACATCTACTCTGACCTCCTGCATATCACAGGCCAGAGAATTTTACCCAGTTACCCTGTAATGAATTTAAGGCTAAAGGTCACTACATAATAGAAAATGTGGGTTTTTTTCACTTCTATAGCCAGTTTCCCTCAAATATCTCCCCTTAGAGGATGTGTCTGTATTATTTAAAATATAACAGTAACAATAATTATTCAGTGCCTTCTTTCTAAAGCACGGACTTTGTCTGTGGCATTTCTAGACAACTGTGCTCAGTTTCTTTCCTTCATTTTTAATTTTAACCTTCATAGCAGCAAAAGGCAAGAACAGCATTAAAAGCAAACAAAAAACCACAAGAACAATTTTCAATTAATTGAAATGCCACCTCATTTGTTTTCCTTGGTTCCTGGCTACTCCATACTCAAAAATAATAATAATAATAATAATAAAAAACACTGCTTCATGGCCTTTGTATAGGTAAACACAATCTATTGGCTTCTTTTCTGAAGCAAAAAATTGCTTTCTTGCAGCCAGCATTTAAGAAAATCCAGCTCTTAATTTCCAATATGCAGTACTTTTTTTTTTTTGGTAAACAGGAAGACAAAAAGGATGCTTATTTGAAAAGAAATTACCATAAAAAGCATCATCTTCAAACCTCACAGGAATGCAAACAGTGTAGCACCCAGACTTATGCAGAAGCTGAATAGACCTCAGATTACTTTCTCTACTGAAAAAAATAAAACCACAGGGGAATACTGCGAAAGCTGTGTGCTTTATCTCAACAATGTGTTCACTACTGCCCTGATCATCATGGATGGAGGGGGGAGAGGAGGGAGGGAAAGAGAAGGAATCTGGAGCCCCATGCATTGTAGTTCACCTGCGGAGAGGAAAGATATAATAGGACTGTCCCTGCTTGCTGAGCAAAAGAGGAGCCGTCAGTCACACGGCTGACACTGGTCAAAACTCCACAGGGGAAGACGGGGGCATGGCCTGGACACATCCTCATTTACGCTGACTTGCAAATGAGTTGCAAGGGTCACTGGAGAGTTGTCTGCCACTAATGTGCTTGGGGACATTACAACTGCTTCCGGATGCCCCAAGTATCAAGCTTACAGACACCACTGTACAGCATGCAGGAGATTTTCAACAGTGCCCAGGGGATTTAGGAGCAAAAGTTTCACTGGCGCTTTTGAAAATCTCTTATACCTCCCTCCTGGGTGCACACACATCTCCTGATGAAGTTCTTGTTAATGATGACAACTGTGCTCACAGAACCAGGAAGCCCTGATATTTTCACTAACCGGATAGTATATATTACTGCCCTATGCACACTTTTCAATGAAGACATTATTTATAAATATATATAAACAATAAATAGTCATTATTTATTCTTATTGCTTGCTTGAATAGACTATATTGGACTTGTAATTATCCATTATTGGCACCTGGGGACATTTACCAAAGGAACCTGTGCATCGGAAAACTAATTCATAAACATGCCATGTTTGCAGCAGAGCATACACCAACATTTTTCCAAATTAGACAAATAAAATATTTATATTTGGTGACCTTGAAAAGAAAGGCAGACCACTAACTTGGGATGAATTTCCTCAAATTCAATAAATATTAATAGAACACAACTAGTAAGGGAGAAGAGAAGGAATGACTGAAATACCCATCATGAGTGTGCTGGCATTCATTATTTAAATGACCATTAGAAACACTTGTAGCCGTTTGAGGAACTCTAACGGCCCCACTAGACAGATGCTCCTGTTTGAAGATTAATCATTCTCTTTGTTCAGTGAGGAGGCAATGAATTCATTGGCATTTCTCGGCTCTAATGAGTGCATAAAAGCAAAAATAGCAGCTAGTTATAAAGTGCTCAGTTCAGACAATGTCCAGGCCTACATTAAAAAGTTAAATTGACCCAGGTAAGTTGTTCAGGGGGCTAAAAAATCCACACCCCAGAGCAACATAGTTAAGCTGACCTCTTTGTAGACAGTGGTCAAGTCAAGAGAAGAGAAGAGTTCTTCTGTCGATTTAACTACCCACTCTTGGGAAAGTGGATTGCCTAGGCCGATGGGAAAACCCCTCTGATCAATGTAGGTAAGGTTTACACTGAAGTGCTACAATGGCACATCTGCTGCTGTAGTGTTTCAAGTGTAGACAAGCCCTAACGCCTGACTCCTCTCCTAGATGCATGGGCTATGTGCTGGGTTCTGGGGCTAGTGAGTAAAGAATACTTTTTCACCCACCATAGCTACTGCTGCTTCAAGCCGCCTTGATGCTGCTAGAGCTGCGCACATAACTGGATTTTTGTTTGCTGGGTATTGCAAAAAACAAGTAATCAGAGAATTAAAAAGGCAAAACAATTCATTTGGGGTTGAATGAAATATTTTGTTTAATTTTTTAGCTTTATTTTTTAAATATTTGTATTTAAATAAAATTGAAGACAATTTTGAAACAAAAAGTCATTGAAAATTTAAATGTTTAATTCTGAAAATGCCAGAATGAAACATATTAGTGATTTGTTTTGTTTTTAACCAAGAGAATTTAGCAAATTCTGTACAAATTGGTGAAATCTGCCTTTTTTTTTTTTTTTTTTTTTTTTTTTTTTGGCAAAGAAGTTTAGGCTAAAAAAAATACACCCAGCTCTAGTTTCTGATTGGAATCACCCCTGCACATGAGTGAAGCAAACAGTCAGAGGATCCACATAGTGGCAGATCAGTTAGCCCCACTCCCATCTTACCTCCAACTCCCATTGTGCCCCGAGCAAAGGTCTGCTGTGTTCTGGAGGAACACATTTCCTGCATGAGCTCTCACAATCCAGCCAAATCCTGCTGCAAATGGACCCTCCATGTCTGTGGAGGATGTGGCAGGATTTGACCACAAGGGGAGCTGTAAGCATTCAGCACCTCTAACAGACAAGCCACTTATTTGCACTAAATATTGACTTAGAATAATAACATTAGCCACTCACGTTTTAAAAGCTTGCATCAGATCCTCAGCTGGTATTGATTGCATAGATCTCTTGCAGTGAATGGAGCCCCACTAACTTATGCCAGCTAATGACACAGCTCTTTGACTTCAGCTGTATGACTATTCAGTTTATTACTTCCAAATGGACAGCAATTCATGGCCTGATCCTATCACCATTGATTTCAATGGGAATACAACTGGCCCCATGGTAGGATGAAAGTACCAAGTAACCTAAAGATTCCAGATGAGCAAATTATATTTTGAATTTTTTCACAAGGTGGAAAAATCTGTTTTCTGAGCTGTTCTACCTACAATAGGTAGACCAGCTCTCCACTTACATCAAAGAGCTACCCCGGGGAAATGATCATGGACCTGGACAATGTTTAATAAATTTAAAATATGCTGGGGTGGCTAATCTTGTAGTCTGCCTTGGTTATTTTCAGGGGTGTGTGTGTTTATATAACATAGTTTAATATATATTTTACCAAAAGCAGTGATAATTTCCTACAATAGTACAAGAGGAAAATGGATGCGATACCACAAATGTACCTCAAACCAAAGGATATTTTAAGGGCTTATAGGAACACTAGGGTATTTTAAGTGTCATTGGGAGGAAGAGAATTCTTAGTTACTACTCCATTTAGCCAGCCACATGGCAGGACGACAACTTCTGTATAGACAAATTTCTATATATACATCCAGGGCCTACAAGTGTGAAGTAATCTTTAGGGTGAGATTTACACAAATGCCTAAGGGAGTTAGGTTACCAACTGCTTCAGACTTTCAATATGCTCTTAATCACTCAGAAACACATTTCACACGTTTTGAAAAATCTTTGTCATTAATCTCAAAGAGGTAGCAGGGGCACGAGGGACTCCCAAACGCATGATTGTGAATTTACAACAATGCGACACAATGGAAAAGGCAATCTTCTTCCTGCAAATATACCCACGAATACCTGCTGTCTATATAAAAGGTCATGAAGTTCCAAGTACTCCCAAGTCCTAAATAACATATATGCCTGGAATTTGCTGCACATCTTTGTTAGCTTTCTAAAGTTCACACACAAGTTACAACTTTTGTTTTTCTTTAGGGCTAAAATAACTGAGGATGTCCACAGGTTCTGGAAGCACCAGCTTGCCACACATTGACTGTATTCTTGTACTGTTTGATGCAGGTGTATAGGAATGTCAGGTATTCTGCATTAGATGGGATGTGCATCATCAGTATCATTGCATTTGTTCTGCTATCTGTGTCTATCACAGACTCGCAGCAGGCTGGACTTTATCATTAGGATAGCCTTTTAACCAGATAAAAGCACATTCAGATCCCTGCCCCCAGCTCTCGCCCAACTCTCAGTCACAGCAGGGTGAAGGGATGCACTAAATCACTTTCTAATGAGGCACGATAATCATTTCACATCAGTAATCAATTCCCCCAAACCAATCACCAGCTGATTCTGGGCTAGAAATTCTGCTCCCAAGATACAGCTGTGGGTCATATCAGGGATGAGTCATTCATTCCCCATAACAACAAGGACAGACAGATCAATTGTACCTTTAACTGGGAATTCTTTCCTCTGGAGATTCTTGAGCAAGAAACAGATAACGACATGCCAGGATGGATGTTTTGACAGTGGAGTTTTCTATCACTAGCATTAATCAAGACCCGATTTCCTGTAACCAAAAGCCTGCCTCTGACTAATATCGACCCATACAAAAATTGCAGCTGGGGTAATATGACTTATAGAAATAGCCGCCTGCACTTCCTCAGCTTCTGCTAGTCTGTGACCAAAGAGACCAGTCTTCCCTAGTTTCCTGAATGTCTCTGGGAATGATTTCTAGTTTTGTATTCATAAAGTAATGCACTATTCACCCATATATCATAAAGGATATTTTTACACAATTGGTGAGAGACCACATGTTCAGATACTTGACACCTTTATTCCTCCAGATGCTGTAATTGCTGAGTTAATTAATTCTCCTCACTACAGCCCCAGGAGCTTGTGTTTCAGCCTACAAAGGTGGTATAAGAGATTTAAAAATACAATATAAAATGAATAAGGGGTACATGCTCTCTTAACATAAGCCAACCACTAACTGCACAGAGTAATGAAGAAAATGTAGAGGCACTTACTAGGATTGTGTTTGTGCACTGCCTAGCACAGTGGGGCTGGGGCCTTTATGCTCCAGCAATGCAAATAAATAAATACCACTCCTAATAAGAGGATGATTATTATATAATTGTCTTTTATGAGGGTTTTGTGCCTTCTGATGCATCTAGTGCTAGTCACTCTTGGAGACAGGCTGCTCCATTGCATGGATCATGGGTCTGACTTAGTATGGCAGTTCCTCTGTTCTTAAGCCACAGTTTAGCCAGATGCACTAGAGTCAGGAAACTTGACTTCTCCAGAGTTGATTTGCCCATAATGACTTTTTTTGCATGGTTTCAGGGCAAAGGCCTTCCATACACTGCTGGCATTATGGCTCTGTTCACTCCATCAGTTCTATTGCAATGGCAAAATCCAGAGCTGTTCTAGGTCAGAAACATCAATATCCTTCTATGACTTCACTGTCCTCCCATTAAGTGCTGTCCTCCATATCTGCTTGGCCTCCCAAGGAACAGAGCCTCCTTCAATGCTTTTTTAGTTCCTGCTGGAGGGCTTTTCTCCCACCTTTGTGACTGCCGTAGAATACAAAAGCTGACCACCTGGCAGCATTGGCAGCATCTAAATCCGAGCTACTTGCAGCTTCAGGGACTTAAATGTACCCAGCCAAGTATGGGGGAGATTCTATTAGGAAAAGTTTAAAGTCTGTACCCCCTACAGAGCAATTGAGCTGAGCCGGAGCAAGGTTTTTGCCGCCTGTGGTGGAATTCCTGGTTTCAGCCTTTGTAGATTAACTAGAATTCCAACTTTCCATATTGAAGATGCAGGGAACAAAAGAATATGCATGGGCTCACCACAACAGCACCTGTATCCCACAAGCTCCTCCTCCTCCTTTCTGTGGGGAATGGAGTAGCCATCTACAGTACACAAGGTGTGAGCCTCAAGAAAGGAGAATAATCATTTAGGATTATAAAATGTGCTCTGTTGGAGGCCAGTGCAATTTAAATTGTCAGGCCATGGTTTTGAGGCCTAGCATAGCTTAAGTTGCTTGCTTGACTATTCTGACCCCCGCAGCCTGACATCTTACAGCTGGCAGAGACAAATAGGACTACTGAGTAACCTTGCAGATGTCTCGGTTTCTGCATACCGCGGCACATAATAAGACAAAATACATAAGGGATGCTTGTTGCTGCACACAGAAAACGGTAAGGGGAATAACAAGTTATCCTTGAACGTCTGGGGGTACACTTTCTCACTGCCAAGGGGCATACTTTTACACCGCCCCTCCTATCACCAGATGTTGTTTTAACAACCCCAATTATCATAATAAAAAATAAAAATAAAACCCCAATATAAATAATAAAAATATAATAATTAATAAAAATATTTTAAAATCACCACTTAAACAAACGGGTGCACTCTATCAAATTACTGATTCTGTGGGAAGTGCTGCCGGTCGGACCAAAAAAACCCACTAACTTCCTGGTGGGGTCCCTAGAAAAAGCCGTTCCTGTACACAGGCTTCTAAGCAACTCCTTAGCTCTCCAAGTTTAATAAATATAATATAATGTAGTTAATTTTAATCTTTGTATTTAACTAGTATATTTATAAAATAAAACCTTGCACATTAAACCTTCTTAACTAGGGGGAACAGGGTGAAGTGCAGGAAAGGAAAATATTGGTACTGTTTCAGGTACTCTATTGCATTGTGGAATAGTCTCCCAAGGGGAATAATGGAAGTGATGCACCTTGGCTTTTTGAAGCATTGCTCAGTAAAGTGCTTGCAGACACATTGTACGGCCCAGCAGGAGGAGGAATAAATCATTTAATAGGCCACATATTAACTGCTGACCTCGGGTTTTGCATCTGCAGTTTTGCAGGCACAAATAGTTGTGGGCATAATTTTGTGCCCACAATTCAGGGTATGTAAGGCAAATAGCTAAGTCTGTAAGCTGCAGCTACAGGACTTAGCCATCCACGTGGCATAGATGGCAAGTACAAAATTGCACCTTCAGTACTGGAAAACTCAGCTTGAGAGCAGCAAAATGGAGGCTGGTGTTTGAAAACCTAGGCCAATAGTTCTTGTCCATCTGTAATGCTTATGATTCTGGGAGGATTCCTGGAGATGAAGAATTTAGTGGTAAATAGATAAGAGCCAAACCAAAATGCTTCCTCCTCTTCCCATCACAGATGATTGCCATACATTTAACATAAAGCATGATGGCAACCTACTGAATGGGTTGGTTTTTTGTAGGATGGGATTTTCAAAGACACTCAGGGAAATTAGCCAGAGTTGGATGCCATACTCTCTTAGGCGCTTAGGAAAATCTAACCTACAGTTATCATCGGAGTTATATCACACATCTATCAAGGAAAGGAGGTCCGTGCACTTAATCTCCCAGGTTCTTTGCTTATAGTTTTAGTTTTAAGTTCTGGGGAAACTCATGAGTGACTCATCTATACCATTTCAGGTAGATTTCAAGCCCAGGCAAGACTGCATCTGTGATTAACAACGTAGACTATTGCTTGCTGTGATTTTAAAGGTAAGTCTATTTCTTATTAAAAAAAATGGCCATGACTTTGTAACCTGGCAGTGTGACCAAGAAAAAAGGAAGGAAAATACCTTTTACAAAATTCTTCTGGTCTTCAGCACCTGAAGTGTTGAAGAAACTATGAATCTGATTCGAGTAATGTTCTGACAGCAAAAAAGGTCACCTGCGGCTTTGTGAGGAAAATCGGTTTTGAGGTCTTACTTCAACAAGGTACTTAAGTACGTGTCTAACCTTAAACATGTGAATACTCTCATTGAAGTCAATGGATCTAGTCATATGCTTAAAGTGGAGCACATTCTAATGTGCCATGAATTGGGATCAGTAGGATTTCTAGGAAAAGAAGACATTTCACCCCATATTCTTATTGCTATATTACTTGTTTTCTTTCTGTTAAAAGAGACAAAAATGCAAGTATAGTTATGATTTTACTTTCTTAACTTTAGTGAATATTGTTTTCATTCAAAATACAAGTATATATGCTGATTTATTAAAGTCAGCTTTTAAAAACAAAGAGACCGATTCTCCATTGCTTTGCCATTTGTGTCATCAGCTGCAAAGAGAATGTAAAACACTATACTTGTGACCTGCTAAAATTTTAGACCTGCATTGCATTCATTTTTCTCAGGTGTCAACTCAATACGTATTGGGCAAAGCAGGTGAAAAAAATCAGTCGCTAAGATATTGAACTCCACCGCTAAAGCTGACTGAAATATTTTCACCACATTTGTTATTGTTCTTGAAAAATGCAGTTTCATTGAAATGTTTTTAAAAACAATTCTGTTTAGAAATAACTGTTGATTTTTTAATGAAAAAAGCAAAGCAAAATGAAACATTCATTTTGCTTCAAATGTTTAAAAAAAAAAAAAATCCAAAATAATTGTTTAATAATATTGTTTTGTTAAAACCTTTTTTGTGATAATAAAATTGGATTTTTCAACCAGCAATAAGCATCACTTTTTAATTACCTGTAATGAGTAAAAAAATTATGCTGTATGATAAAAAGTTACAAAAAATGTCAAAACACTTTTTGTTTTAAACTAAAACCCACGGATTAATTTATCAGTTTATTTTAATGTCTTTGATGACACATTTACTCTGACTGTACCAAGACTGAAATAATTACCTGGAACAAAAAGTGATTCAAAGATATATACATGTATAGATCTTTCAGAGATGTTTTTTCCTAAAATTCTGTGAAAAAATATCAAAGGATTATTAATCTTGAATTACATTTTTTCCCTTATTCCACATGAATTTGTTAATTCAGATGACACTCCAATAACTACAAAATTAAATTACAGGCAAATGTGTGAAATTGTAGAATAGGCAATTTAAAACCCTTCAGAAAATCTGCCTTGAGTGAAGCATTTGTGCATTGGTTATGCAGGTGACACTAAAATTGGGTTTTTGTAAACATAACTACTCGTACAATTATTTATTTCAAGGAGACTATGTGATTGAACTTTGTTTTCAAATGGGATTGGGTTGGACTTCTACTTAGGTCTTTCAATTAATCCTGAACAATCATTTTTCTTTTGTGATTTTTCCTCCATCAAATTGAAATGCAGTTGAAAAGCAGGAGAGCCATTAGTTGCACTAAAAAGCATATTTTCCTGCTTTAAGCACATCATATATATAAGAGAAAGAGGTGCTTTTTTAAAAAAAGCAGATTTTTTTCATCTCTGCCTTGCCTCTTATGTCTCTCTTAGGCCCTAATTCAGTAAAGCACCTAAGGATGTGCTTATCTTTTAGCATATGCTTAAATTCATCCCTGTTCAGTCAAGCATTTAAGCATGTGAGTAGTTCCTCTGAAGTCAATTGAGCTATTCACAGCCTTAGAGATTAGCATATGCTTACATGATTTGCTGGATTTGGACCTTAGTGCTTTGATACCAACTCTACAAATGATTCCACGGTGACACAAAAGGATGGCCTTCCCAAGTCTAAAGTGAATTTTACATGGGAAACTCCAATATTAATACAAATTAAGAACCATGGATAGAGTTTAACAAAGAGTTCTGTAATTACTTTCATGGAGCTTGCCTATGTCAATGTAGAGGAACCCAAGTAGCTTTGCAAATGAGGGTTAATGAAACCCAATGATATACTGTGTAGAACTGGACAGTTTTAAACAAAGATTAATTCATGGTAGCATAAAATAGTAAATCCTCTCTCTGTGCTGAATGCCCCAACAGCAGAGGGGAAAGCATAGTCTCTCAGATACTTAATTACCTTCACTGTATATGCAAATATCCAGAATTAGATGAGATATTTACTTTTCACCTCTAACTACCACATTAGTAATTCACATTCATCAGTAACTCATGTTACTGCTGAGTGCAGGCAGCAATGGAAAAAAATAAACAATAATGACTTCAAAGGTGAAATAACCACAAACTAACTGTGCACTTTTGAGGTCATTTTTACCATTTGAATGCAAATTGGGGAAGAATTAACTTCACCAACTTCAGATGTCTAAATGCTTCACTAATGAAAAGGGTGGGGGTTTTGGAAGTAGGATAGCAGAACTAGACATGATGTGTGTTCTTCACTGTGGTCACCGGAGCATTTGCCTGGAAAGAAGGGAGGTGGAGCATTAGAAATTATCACCATCTGTGTACTAGAATCTGCCTCCGACAACAGGAACCATTCAATTTACTGACCATGTTTGGACCTCTGGACAATTTAAGATGACTTTCCTCCAGTAACATGAACAAGGAATCAGCAATCAGTCAGTCAATAACATGTAGGTAAATCACTAATGTGTTTATTAAGTTTGGAATCAGTTGGAAATGCACCAAATCACTACTTGCGCACACACATCCTGTTCCTAGTCATCTCTGCCTTGTGAAACCATCGAGAAACTCTCTGATCATGAGACTCATCCTGTTATCAGAATTTTGTAAAATATTAAACAAAAGCATGAGTGCCTAACTCAGTCTGGTTACAGCTCTTTTTGAAAAGAAAGAAGCATTATTTATTTATCATCACTCCTAACAACACAGTGCTAATTAAGCCACCTATCAGATGCAATATGACAGTTTGATTCATTTTCCACCTTGAAGCTGTCTTTCACAACAGTGTTTCATATAAAAACAGTGAAAGGAAAAAATAAGTACTAGGAAGCTAAAAAGAAGGGGGATATGTCTATAACTTTAGGAGCTGATTGTCTCTGAGTTTCCGACATCTGAATTATTTGAGCTTCCTTCCGTGTAAATGATTGCAATGGGTAAATGCATCAAAACATTGGAGGGCACAAATCCACAGTTTGTGTAATGCCTGGCGCTTGGAGAACTTACACCTGCAGAGATCCTGCTTCTAGCTGCCCCCCCTTTGTAGACTTGCCTTGCCCATTCAATTTGGGTTTTTTAAGAGCATGCCTCCTCAAAGATATTTGCTCACCTCTCTATCATTAATTTAGCTGCTTTAATTCTGGAAATGGAGTGTGACAACAAGTGGAATATTGCAATAAACAAATGTTCCTAAGAGTGGCCGGTGGCAAATGGCAAGCCTATCTGTGTAAGAAATGGGGGAAATCATTCACTAAAACTAAACAGAAAAAAAAGGGACAGAATGGGAAAATTGCAATTTTTCTAGAGCCATACTGTGGCTCTATAAATGGGCTCACCCTATGAAACACAAAGAGTAGATATTAAAAATCGCAAATACAGATGCTTCGAAAAGGAGAGCAGACACCACATTTTTTTATTAGAGGTAAAAGAAACAGCTGCACCACTTGCAACACTTCATTTTGGGTCTGGCAGAAAATGCTAGGACAGGATAAAAAGACTGCTGGCATCAGAATGGCACTCCTGTGTTTAACAAGGCAAAATTCCTGTTCAGCTGGACCAATGAAATTATCAGGGTCTGGAAGGTTCAAGGCAGAGAAAGTGAGAACGATTTACACACTGGTGGCAAATGTTACCTTTTCCGGACTTAAGGACTGTGCATCTGACCCTACAACTGCTTTCTCAGCAAAGAAATCACCCACCCTCGCCAGAGGAGAGAGATCCTGGGCATGAGGGACGCACAGTCATAGGTCCCTTCCCAACACCTTTTCCTTCCTTCCCCGGGGAAGATAAAGGGTTGCAAAAGGGAAGGGAAGGAAGGCAAAGTGTTGCTGACTCTGCAGGCAACAGCGCGATGAGCAGTGAGTTCAGCCGTCAAAACTGGATTCAGCAACTAGCCCACTGGACTTCCCTGCAGTTTTCTTTTCTCCCCCCACCCCCTCGTGTGCTACTGGAAGTTTTGACAGCAGTAAGTGATACAACAGGCAAAGTTGTAGGAAAGAGATCTCTGCTGAGCGTGCTGAAGTGCTTGCTTAGAAGCAGCCTGGCCTCCAGCTTGTACAACTGCTGACGCACGTAATTAGGTTCTTTCTGAAACCTGGCCCTCTTTGTCCAGTCCCACTCATCATACCAGGCAGAGGGTGGGTTGGATTCTCAGGCTTACCTGGCTTTTTTCTGGGTAGGGGGATTACAAGAGTCCCTTTTCAGATCTTCCAGTTCTGGTAATCGGTCCCTTTCCAAGTGGGGCGAGAGCGTTTCTCACGCTGCTCTCAGACTGCTCCAGCTAGAGTGGTTCGATCCCTCCCATCTCCTTTGCCCCGTTCCAGCAATCACTCTGACGCTGTGGTGGTCCCCTTGACAGTAGGCAGCAACTCGACCCTCTGGCCAGATCACCAATTAAATCTGGCTTCTTATGAGCTAACAGAGTGCAACAAAATATATACAGGACAATGTCCCCACAAAAGGAAGGGCCTTCACCCCACCTCCAGGCCCCTGTGGGTTGCCTGCCCTTGCCTCATGGCTTACAATGCCACTATTCCCCCTTATCTCCAAGGGCATGTGCGAGAAGGTGTTTGTGTCCACTTTGTGAGAGGGTGGATGGTAGGGGAGCCTGGACTCTCCACCGGGCTCTGACCTAGGGCTCTACAAGAGGCAACAATAGCAAACAACCCAGAGAACGTCAAAACTGCCTCTGTGGGCCACTTCTTACCACTTAACTTTCCAGTCCAGGGCATGGTCAAGAGACTTGCAAATGATCCGTCATGAATTAGAGTGAAGGGTTCTCTAGACCTAGGAAAAGGCTGGTCCCTCCGCTGGGGCCTCGGATAGCTGCTGCTTGAAGAACTCGTTCCTGCAGCTTTACTCAGGAGCTCCCAAGACAGCTCCCTCCTCCTCTCCTGTCTGCCCCTTTTCTAGGCTGTCTGGCTCTCTTAAGCCCCTCCTCCAACTAGAACAGGTGCAGTGGGGCCCAGAACTGCTCCTTAAGCCCTTCTGTCCCCGAGTAAGGTTTACACACCCCATCACACTAGCCCATGGATATCTGCGAGAGTGCAGAAGTTTTTACCATCCCCTATCAGGAGAAAAAGTCAAAATCGCCAGACTGTCCATGAATTGGAAACCTGAAAATCATTTCAGTTCCAGTCAATTCAAACGCTTTGTTTTGTTTCCCTGTTTTCAGATTAATTCGCTTATATTTCAAAATAAAAAGTCATTTCACCAGAGAAATAGAATTTTTTCCTTTGTCAAAACAAAATATTTAGAAAAAAATTTCCCAGCTTCTTTTGAGTTGAGAGATTTGTCAAAACTCACTATGTCTTGAGAACAGGTTTGTGGCATTTTGCAACAAAACATAATTTGATGGAAAATTCCCCACCTGCTCAATCTTCAGCTCCTGATGGGGCCAGGTGGCACAAGTGCCTCCTGCCCACCCCTCCTCTTGCTCTGTCCTTTTGCATGTGGGTATGGGAAACATTCGGATCTCATCAAAATGGTCCCAGATTATTTTTGGGGGAGCAGCATACAGATACTATAGCCATGCATGGGATTTAATTTATTAGGAGGCAAGAAGCAATGAGAGAAAGGAAGATACAATAATACAACTGGGCAATTTATACTTTCCATATAAGCGTGAATTATTTAAGTAAGATATTGCCTGGAAAGGTAACAGCTATTTGAAAGCCTCATCTGAAACTGACAACTGAAGATGGGACTTGGGAAATTAATGATTAAGGAAGAGAGAGGCATTCTAAGAAGTCAATACATGTAGAGAAACCAAGGAGGAGGATATATTGTTGGTATAATAATAATAATCTTCTACATTTAATCAACGCACATCTTAGAGTTGTGTCAAAGGACGTTTTTGTTTTGGACTAAGGAGTTTGTATCTCTGCACTGTGGGAAATGGTTATGGTTAGAGTTGCATAGGCAAACTCCCAGGTAATGTAAACCTGATGTAGGTAGTTCTAAGCCACTCAGCCCAACCCCTGGCCTTTTCCAGCACTGCGGTGGGTAAGGCCCAGGGGACAGAGCACCGAACAGGGACTCAGGACATCTGGATTCTATTTCTGACTTTGCGGACAAACTGCGGTGTGGCATTGGGTAAGTTACCACCCTAGTGCCTCTGTTTTACCCCTCTTTGCAAACACTTTGATATTTGACTGTGCTATTTACATTTCTGAGTATACTTTCCGCTTTTCAGAGATGGGACTGTCTCCACTGTATGTTTGCACAGCATTTAGCACAAGGGGGGGCCCTGATAATAAAGAGGAGATGTGACCAGAAAGCACTGGGCTCTAAGAATTCTAGGCAACCAGAGCATTCCTTAATGGCTGCTTGCCACTGGCACAAATTAGAGCAGTTTTGAGCCTTCCCTGACTTCTACTGTGGTCCCCTTAATCCCAGGTTCTGGGGCCTGGGCGTGTGGCTAAAGATGGCACAGAAGTTATGGTCTGCTATCGGTATTTGAGTTACCAAGAAGGGCAAAGTAAAAGAAAGTTGTCAATATGTCGGTATATATTCTGCACAATTCGACTGTGGGACTGAGTACCACAAGCTATCTGTGAGGCTAGGGGATTGGTAGGATTCAAAAAGGACTGGATATTTATATGTATAAAAAGAATATTCACAGTTATCCACATCCAGGCCAGGTGGGCACCCCACTTTCTGTCGGTGACCCCATGCAAAGTTAAAGAATGCAAAATATGAAAGGGAAAACCACTAGAGAAATGCTCGTAACCAAAGGGAAACAGCTCCTGAGAAAATTGAGTATTATCAGATGGTTAGTGAATCACCTTTTCCAGAGGGGCAGGAGCTGAATTGTCAATATACAATAAGTTTTTATCTTGATTACGGTTAATCCTAAAGGCAATACAGGCTTTTCTACAGATGAATCAACTGCATTACTCTCCTCGAAGAGAAATCACTTACCTGATGTCAAGATTTCAATTTCTGAGGGGTTCAATTGTCCTTTGAAGGTCGTTTTACATAGGGTTGTCTACACTCCATGATGTTTATTTTGCATTCTAGAAGAAAATGAGAGGTCAGCTCTGTTTAAACTGTGATTTCACAGCAAATCCCCCTCTGCTCCCCTTCCCCTCCAAACACACACACACCACAAGAAGAATTGATTATGTAGGAAGTGATATAAACCAATTGCTGAATTAATAGATAATCATACACTGGCAGAGGACTAGCCTTAACTATCTAGTGATCAGGCTGTTGCAGCTTCAGTTTATATGATTCTAGAAATATTAAATAGTGATTATACCAGCAAAAGATATTAGATTAGCTATTTTCATGACAGCCTTATGCAAACAACAAATATTTGCTGCAGTCGGTTTTAACTCTGAATTGGCTGGCTGAGAAAGGTCAGCAGCCACTTCTAGGATTTGTTTTATTTACAAAAGTTTATTTTCCTTATTCTGTTTCTCAGAAAGGAAGGGTCTCAGAAGAAGCGAACCCAGTGTGGGGAAAAAAATAGGAACTATAGGTTTCTATTGATATTTGCATTTCTTGGTTTTTTTCTTCCTAATTATAAAGCTAATTTAATAAAACCCCACAAAACAAAACAAAACATCCCTCAATATTAACTAAGGATGGAATTTTCAAAATGGACTTAAGATTGAATGTCAATTGGAGTTAGGTGCCCAACAATGAGTTGGGTAGGTGCCTAACTCCTTTTCGTCTATTTGAAAATCCCATCCTAAATCAAGATGATAATCTAAACCTAATACCTTTCCCTCCATTCCACCTCCTGAATGTCTCTCTCCAAAAGCCCTCCAACGTTTGGGGAAATCCATCTTGAACTCCCAGCCAACCTGGTAACGTCTGCTGGGCTGACTGATATCTTCATCATTAGCAACCCTGAACCGAGCACGATCAACAAATTTTGGAGACATCTTCAACCAGGAGAAGTCCTACAGCATGAGAGATTTGAGCAGAGCAGCTCGCTGGAGCCCAACAGAGGAAGTGTCAGATGTGACACTGATACCGCTCATCAGAATATAACCAAAAGGAGACATGGTGGGTATAACAAACATGGTAAGGCTAATCAACATTCAGAAGATGCTAGATAACCACATCGTACCCTCAGGAATATTGATCAGCCATTCTGATTAAATAATGTTTCTGTCTTGTGTTTCATTGGTTGAGAGTGGTTATCAAACCACTGTCCTTCCAGGATGGGTGGGGGTGTGGAATCAACCAGAGTGCTCCAACTTTCTCAGCTTTCCCTCACAAACACCGATCTTGGTATAGCCATACTGTGATCATAGTATTACATCACCTCCCAGTTAGATTATTCGAAGTCATTTCTCCTTGGGCTTTCTTTGAAGCTGGCTTGCAGATTTAAGTAGTTACAAATTGAGGCCTCTTTCTTAATATAGGTAGGTGCAAATCCATAGCTTCTACTCTATATAAAGCATGTTGGCTGGCAAAAAGACAACAGATATGCTAAAAGTAACAAGAAATGAAATAGTTTCTATATGTAATCATTAATACGATCACATACTTTTGTTTCAACTTGGCAATGTTTTACCCAGTTAATAGGGCATGGGAAGTATATTACTGAGTTTCATTTCACACCACCCTTCTCATCATTCAATATTGATTTCTTTCCAAAATGGGATTCAGAAAATCATTGGCCTGTAATGTGCACTGATCATTTTGGATATTTTGAAGAGAAAAAATGTTGCTGCACTTGTTTCATAACTATAGTCCTTGCCATCAGAAATGTCCGGAGAGTTTTTTAGTGCTTGTTACTGACGTAACAGATGGAGACTTACTGGTGTATCATGTCGATCTGAGAGAGAAAGTGTAAGAGTAAACTGAAGTCACATGTCACCACAGAACATCCCTTAGAGCTAATCTTTTGTGCTCAACCGTTATTCATGTTGTCTGAGTGAAAAGACTTTAAAAGATGCACAAAGCAAATAATGGAAGATTTCTTAATTAAGGCATAAATTGTTTAAATATAAAGGGTGCATTGCACTTAATTTTGCAAGTTTTGTGTCTTTCATACACGGTCTGGGATGTGCCCAGATTTTTCAGCACTGATATAGCTCTGGTGCCATTAACAACAATAGTGAAATGCCTATTGATGACAGTGGGAGCAGAATTAAACCATGTAGATTCCTATAAAAAAAACCACATTGCATTGCATGCCAACACTGCACTGCCCCCACCAATGACAACTCACTAGAGTGACATCACACCGGTGCGTTATCAAATTCCATCAATGACAAGCAGCTCCCCCTCCATCAAACTGCTCAGCTAGCTGGAAATCAATCTGGTCCCAAGCAGGGGGGAGAGACACGTGAGAAGACAGCTGGGAACAAAGGTTTTTAATATATAGTTTGAATCTATGCATTATATATCCACATGCATAAATTAGGAGACATTTTAAATGGCATCTGATCCACCTAAGAGCTGCATACGGTAGGCCTGATCCTGATACAAGATCTGGCAGTTGTAAAAGTTCACCGATGCAAGTTTCACAACAGCGGGACCCATGCAATTGTCATGTGTGCTTTCATCAGAACCCCATTAATCCTTAGTGCTTATCAACTTCAAAGCATTTACAGACATTCATTATTCCTCTGAACTTCTCTATGAGCTAAGAGTTATCATATCCCTTATAGAGCAGGGAAAACTAAGGCAGATAGGGGTTTCATTGCTTCTATAGACAGAGAGGGTTTTGGCTTCAGAATGGCAAACAACTCAGGAATTTCCAGTTCCTACAGTTCAATAAACTAGAGCAGTGTTTCTCCACAAGTGGATCGCTACCTCCTGGAAGCTCATGAACAGCAATCAGGAGTTGTGAGACACTGAAAGTTTCATTAAAGTAATCTAGCTTCTATTTTTCCTGATCACCATTACCCTTCAGTGCAAAGTATTCTCTGCTAACTTCTTGCAGCACACATGCACACACCCCAATTGTATTTGCTTATCATTGTTGTCACTGATGCATTTCTTTCACTCATAGTAAATGCAATGGGGAAAGGAGGACATGATTAATTTTTTTATTATTTTGAGTAAAGGATTGCCAACCCGGTGAGATGAGAAATACTGAACTAGATCCTGCTTCCCTATGAACTTGAAAGTCACAGTGGCCTGTGTTTAATTCAACGTGTAACACATTGATCTGGGTGTCAAAGCTGGAGACTGCCCATCCCTGCCCTCCTGAGAACACTCCTCTTCCTTCATTGATGCCACATACATGCCAGCATGGAAAGAGCACAACGGCCAGAGTTAGACACATCCCTCAGAACTGGACGTGCGGGACACACAATGGCCATACTCAATCTTGTATTTCCCCTGCAGTGGTAAACTCAGTATCCGGCCAAGTTAGCTAGTGGCTTTTGATCATATGGAGGCAGTTGCTGGTGTCCATAAGCCAAGGCCTCACTGGGGAGACCGGTGACCCTATTAGCCCTGGTTCCCTCTACTTTCCCCTGCTGATTGTAGTTCATGTCCCAGCCAGTGGCAGTACCTGATGGCCCTCTGGATGCACTGGGAAGGTAGGTGATCATAGTGCTTCTCTGACTTCCCTCCCAGTCCATGGTTCTGGATGGAGAGTAGTTGCAGAATCCCTTGGATAGGTGGAGGGGGCCAGCACTTGCTGCTGTTGCCTCGGTTCCCCCCCACAGTCCTTGATGGTGTATTTGATGGTGAGACTGGCTGAGCAGAGGACAGCACATGCTGGTGTTGCCCATGCTTGTCCATACGCTAGGCCCTGCTGGTGAGTGGAGAGGGCCTGACGCTGGGAACTAGAGATGATTCTGCCACTGTTGGAGGAGGCTGGCAGTTACTGTTGTCACCTACAGCTTTCCTTATTGTCCTTGGTCTAGCGCCGCTCTGGTGTGGGGGATGAAATTCAAGAAATGATTCAAGACACCCCTGAAAAAGAACAAAATTACAATTTTAAGCTGAGAAAAACTGTCTTCAAGAGCCACCCATTGCATCGATCTAGATACCTGTGCAGGTCCGATCTCTGTGGCCTGTGACTTTCAGGTGAGCATCATACCCCTCATGTGGTGCTTAGAGATGGAGAGATTTGCTGACTTCCTATTTGATTAGGAAGCTCCCTGGGAAAGGAGGAAGCAGATGGGATCTAGGAGGAAGAGTTACCGGTGAAAGAGACACCTGCGTTCCCAATGAATGGGGCATGAGTCACAGGAAAAATGTTGATGCAAGTGCTTCACTGGTGACCTTCCTAAAACTTTCAGTGCCGACAAGACCCAGCAGCTATTCTGTTTAATTCAGAGCCGGGATTTCTTTTCAGTGCTTATCATTGGCAGTAACCCACACCTACTTGTGTGTAAAGAGAACGCTGATGGTTATAGTAGTGTTAACTAGGAGGTTCTCTTATAACGGTCCTGGGGCACATCCTCACTCCCATGTGGATTACTCTCACATTCATGCCATTTGTTCCATTTCATCTCCCTTGGCTGCAGCTCATGGCTTCTTTCACCACATATGGCTAGGAACATCAGGAAGAGTGCTGTTACCTCCTTTCTTTTCCAATGTTCAGTTACAAAACCATGGCCAAATGTGGAAACATTTGGCCCTATGTCAGCATTCATTCAAAAGATAGAAGCATATCACAGGTTCATCACAGACATGTAGGTCTGGAAGGGATCTCAAGAGGTCATCTAGACCATCCTCCGGCACTGAGGCAGGAACACTTATGTCCCCCCAGCATCTGTTCCTGGCTCGCCTGGGTACACAATGAACACTTCCAACAGCACCACTTCCTGAATGGCACACAAAGGCACATGTTGAGGACAACAGGAATCCTTCTCTACTGTAGACTGAGTGGGTAGAGACAGATTGTAAACAACTGAGCACCAGGCTTGTTGGGAAATACTTTCAGACTCCTTTTCGAGCTGCAGTATATTCCTGCATCGAAGACACTGCTCTGAGTGAACGGGTAACCTACAATATCCAGCACAACTACAACTGAATGTCTCAAGGGACACCCAAGTCTTCAGGTAACACAGAGCTGCCCCAATGGGCTTTGAAACTTCTGCTTGACTCCCGCAGCCCTGGAATGAAGTCTGGATGGCTCCCCTGATTTCACAGGCAGCAAAGCTGTGCTCTGGGATCTGCAAGCCAAGGGCAACCCCACAGCCAGCTGGCTCTGGCAGGGAGCTTGTGTTCTTGATTGCAGCGCTGAGGGCACAGTCTGCTGGCTTGATAATACAAGCTAGGGAATATAACCCAACTTCTGTCTATCTACCCTGTATAACCAGCGAGTTATTTATCTAGTCTGCCTCATCATAATACCCGTCTCCCTGTAGTACATGTTGCAATTGGACTGTATACTTTTTTTACTCTGAAACTATTACCAGCACTATTTTATATAAAAGCAAAAAGGAAATAAACCTACATGTTATTTTGCAACTAAAAACAAATAAAAGCATCCACCACAACTTTAGCCATAAAAGCAAGAAAGTTTTCTTTACAACTATGTAAGTGGAAAAGGAATGGTTCAGCTAGCCTCACAAAGTGGTTAATCAAGTGCTGTTTGTCTGGTTTCCTGATGTTTAAACCAGTATGCTTGGCACCTGCATCCTGGAAAACGCAACCCCACTCAGCTAAATAAGCAAACTCAAAACTTGTTTTGATGAATTTGGGTCAAAATTTTAGACTTGTAGAGTTAAAGGGTGGGAATTTCAAATGCACCTAAGGAGTACAAATCACTGGGAAAGTCAATGGTTCTTGTGTTCCTAAATCATTTAAGGCCAGATTTTTAAAGATTAGTAGGTACCTAATGAGGCAGATAGGTGCCACTAGGCACCTATCTATTTCTTTAGACATCTAAATAGCTTTAAAAATCTGGCTCTTCAGGTCTTTTGAAAAATCCCATCCAAGTTCTCCATGGACTTATACTCTATTCACCCTGTAGAATTAAATGGGCTGCACTAGGGATAAGTCGACATTGTGGCCTGTGGGCCTGTATTTTTAAAAGTATATAAGCATTGCTTCACTCAGCAACTTATTTTTGAAAGTGACTTAGGCACTCAGGAGCCTAAGCCCATGGTCTCAGAGACTTAGGTTCTATTTCCCTTGCTTGAATATGTAACTGGAGGCAGCCTGAAGCTTGTTTCATGTTTTATAACAATCACAGGTGCGCATGTAAGCATTTTTAACATAGGTATGTGGGAGCAGCTAGAGATTGAGACCTAAAGTCTCAAAGCTATTTAGGTGCTTAAACATGCAAGAAAGTACTCCGTGTTGTTGTTTTTAATTAAGAAACTTAATTCTCATTTAAATCTATGAAAGGCAGGGGTCTAGGCATTTTTTAAAATCTCACTTGGCACCAGACTGTATCCTGAAGTACCTAAATACCTTTAAAAACTAGCCCTAACACTTTCTGCTCCAAAAAAAAAAAAAAAATACAAGCCATGGCCTCTAGTGATGAATACGGATTTTTGTTAGCTATGGCACTATGATGACTTTGACCTGTTTATTAGTCAATCTCTAGGGAAGTGGGGGGTGTAACATTTGAGCAGGTCTCATTCCAGCCACTAGAGGGTAGTGGTAGAGCTGTTTGGACATGTCCTCCACTTTCTCTCTCCCAGTAGAAAATCTAAATGAAAATGGGGGGAGTGGGGGAGAATGTTTTGTTAACATTTTCCACAGAATCATTCAGCTTTTTTGGCTAAAGATTGAGACTTGAAATAAAGTGTTTCAGCCAACACTTGAAACATTTCAATTCAGAAATACTGATGCAGTGCCTCATGAGAGTTGTATTCAGGGTGCCTGGCTGGACTACATCTCTCATGATGACCCATAGTCTCCCTACTGGTGGACAGGATTGGAACCTAGGTGCACCCCTGATACAGTATGCTGACTAGTATATTGAGAAAACCCTATATTGTGCTTTGTAGCTCTTTTGTCTCTTGTGACTGGAGCTGGCACATTATGTGTTAAAAAATGAACAAATGCATGTGATTTGCAAACCCTACAGTAGGTTGAAAAACCACCAAAAGCCAGATTCTGATACCCATGCTCAAGGTGAATGTCATATTCCATCAGTGAAATCAAGGGGAGCACCCATGGAGTAAGATCCATTTATTACTATAATTGGTTGGGAATTTTTTGACAAAACATTTTTTTCATTGGAAAATTCAAATTTATCAAAACCAAAACTTTTTTGCAGGGAAGGGTCAGGCTTGGATAAATTTTTTCAACTAAAAAAACTTTTGGGAAAAGAAGATCAAAATTGCCACAACATTTTGTTTGGACATTTTTTTGAATGAAAATTTCTGGTTTGAAATGACTTTTTTTTAAACTCAATTAATTATAGTACAAAAAAATAAAAGAGACAAAATGGTTTACAAATGATTGACCCTTTAGCTTTTCAGTTCATGAAAATTTTTTAAATGGACTTTTTGAGCCAATTTAGAGACACTTGAGATTTTGAAAAAAGTTTTTGGGAAGGCAAAACCATTCCTATCCAGCTCTATTTTATGTAAGTAGGAGTATCAGAATCCAGTTGTATTTTTATCTATTAGTGCTAGAGAAACTAACTCTGGCTGCTATATTACCCAGGAAATTATCAAATCCTGGATTTAAATAACACATAGAGCATGTAGTACTATCGAATATAAACTGGAATGAGTATTACAGTTACAAAATGTTTAAAATATACTCATTAATAAGTAGTACAATGGTCTACAGTAATGGACTCAAATACTTCAGTAACACTGTGGTAACCCATAGAGTTTAGGTACAGTATTTTACAATGCTGTCCTACACATGCATATATTTAATAATAGGTGGTCTGGATTACCTAAACCTCAGATTATCTGGAGAAAATGCCAGCATATACCTTAACCGAATATACATGGAGTGTTTTGAGCAGAGTAAAACATACTAGGCAGGCCATGGGCCTTTCGTATTTTTCACTGCAGCACAGATCAGATGAAAAGTAATGCATCATTAAAATGAGACCTTTGAAAACACTAAAGCACTATATGTAGTGATGCTATTACTGGTATTATTATCAAGACCTCCATTATGTGACAAGTGTCAAAGCTGGTCAGTATCTAGGAAATCTTAATAGTGTGCCTTTAACACCATGATCTTTTTGGAGGGGGGAGGAGGAAACAGGCTGGCTCTTCATCACAAAGCAAACAGCTTGCTCTAGCTTCAGTTCCACTACAATAACAGTTTGCTGAATTGAATACAGAAGCATTGTTAACGCTAAGCTACTATTATGTTCTTAAGTGTGCATGACTTACTTTTAACAGAACAGTTCAGTTCACATTTGTTATGCAGACAATGGCGGTACTTTGCAAAAGGATATAAAACTTCAAATCCCCAGAGATGTGTTCAGTGTGACAGTAATTCACAGGGTGTTCAAAGCTGCCTTTCAACAGAAAACAGTCTCTTTAGCTAATGCAAGGATTCTGTCCTCTTTTCCCCTTTCCAATGGCTGTTCCATTCATAATCTGGCATTTGTAATAATCAAATCATACCTTTTATACCCCTCCTCTCCCCCAAAAAAGGAGCTGCTAAAACTATATCAAGTAGTTAATCCATCAGAAGCAACAACATAGATAACTGCTGGGCACAGATTTTGCTGAAAAGGAAACAGAAAAATAACTCCATCTGCTATATGTAACAATACCTTCTGCTGCTAACTCTCACCAAAACAGAGAGAGGGAGCTGTTGGTATTCAGACAGGAAACACTGCTACTGGAGAGAAGACTCGTGGTCTTACATAAAACAGTTTTAAAGATGTTCATGTAACCAGACTTGAGGAATTCTTCATTTACTGAGGTCAAAGAGAAAATGCATGTGTAATTTTTCTCCCCCCCACTTGCTTGTATAGCTTTCAATAGTTCTTGCAAGGAGGCCCTTTCTCATGGTAATGCAAAAGAGTTACATAATGTAATATTAAAGGGAACATGTTTTAAGAGTCTGTCTCAATTAGTGTTTCACAGAGTTATGTGAGTCTGAAAACAGGCACCCATGAATCTAGCATTCGGAGGTAACAAAAAAGACTTATTTAGTGTGCCTTAAACAGAAAAGGCTTTGTGGACAGGGCGACTAGGGCTTACGGCTAGGGTGCTGGTTTGCAACTCAGAAGATCTGGCTGCGGTTCCTGCCTCAGCCACAGACTTCCTGAGTGATTTGGGGCAAGTCACCGGTGCCTTAATTTGGCAGGGGGGATAGTACCTCTCTACCTCACAGAGGTGTTGTCAGGATAAATGGTATTAATGATGGTGAGGTGCTCAGATCATGCCTGGTGCCCATCACTGTAACAATATAGGTTGTGACAGGGTGCAGAGCATTAATGAATTTCCCGTTATTAGATCAGTGTCACAGGCTCAAGGGAAGAACACTGCATTGGATGGGTGGGAGAGAAAAAAAGGAGTCTCTTCTTTGTATAAAAGAAGGGTGTCATGCCTGGAGTCATACGACTGAGTTGAACCTCTGGTTGAAAGCCTATTCTTTTGGCTTGTTCTTGTTGACTTCTTTGAGTTTCAGGTTAAAAGGGAAGTAAATCTTTGATGAGCATCTGTGTGGTATTGAGTCGGTCCTGCGGCTTACATGCGTGACTAAGAAGCCACTGAATTAAAGTGACAGCCTCAAACAGTCTATGGCAGTTGTGGGTGAGCTCACAGCACCTTTTTTCCAAAGAAGGCCAATTATTCAGGGGCCTAAGTGTGGATTTAGGTGCCTACCTTCAAGCAGCTGTGTTTGCACAGTTCAGCCAGTGATTTTACCCAAAGTTACAAGAGCGAGTCAGTGGCAGACACAAGACTAGAACCTAAATTTCCTTATTCCCACTCAACAGAGTACAAGCACCTTTTTCCCAAGACAGCTGGTTGTTTGTTTTTTCTCATTAGTGAATTTTGCAGCCAATAGGCTCCAATTAAAACACAGTCTCCAGTGTTGTCCTGCTGCTCTTTGAACAAGTTATTTGGCCAAATAAAGGAGGAGTGCTTTATCCAATTATGAACAGATTTCCCTCTACCCTGCATACCTGTCCTTGCTCTCAAGGACAGCAATGAGTTTAAACTGGGTAGCTGAACTCACTGTGTCAGTAGGAGCTGTAGCAAATAACAGTTTGCAATGGTCTTAAGTGTTACAGCAAGGATTTGAACTCTTAGAAGGAATTCTAGGAATAAAGAAGTCCTTGCTAAAGAATTCCTCAGTTGTGTTGCTTACACTCCCATTGACATGAACTTTGTGCAAAACTAATAATGCTCACTTCATGCAATATCCACTGTGACCATTGACAGCTTTGCAGAAATTAATGGTATTTTAATTAGAGCTGGATGAAATGTCCAGAAGGAAAGAAAGAACCTACCTGGCCTGGTTCTAGGTTTTATTACAAGTTATGTGCAGATAGTGTCTTAAAGGCTTGCTAAAACTCATTGACTATGATTCTCTGTTGCAACTGGTGAAAGATGGAAGGCAGATGGGGAAGCAAATATGACTTTAAACCATCCCAAAATTTTCCTCACTAGCCCCTAGAATAGGTTAGAACATCCTGGCAGCAATGGCCTCTTTGGGGCCATCCAACATTGAAACAACTTCAGTACAATGTCCTCCAACTGTGGCACAGCCCTGCTCCAGGGGTGAAAGGCCCATTGGTTTAGAGTAACTCCAGCAGCTCTGTGTAGACTGGAAATGCTCTTATGGTGGAGTATTCCTCCAGGAGTCATTTCCACACCCTTTGCATGGTTGTAGCGATGTAACAGGACCACACAGAAAAAAGATAACAGGGGCCACTCATATTTTGGATCATCATGGTCCTAGTTTCAAAATGACCTGGTTTTGTATTAGAACCACGGTAAACACATCATTTCTCATGCTTTCAACTTGATACCAAACTAAACCCAACAATTTCACTTCACTTTTCCTTTCAGTTTTTGCTTTCATTTGAATATAAAACCCAAGGTGAAAACTTGAACCTTCTTAGTTCGGAAGGCAATTGGATGTCTAAATGAACCTTAGTGAAGCAAGCCCATGTAGTTTTGCATAGCAAATTTCCCTTCTTGTGTGTGAAATTCTCTATAATTTTGCAAAGCTCTTCAATTTTCAAGAATCTTGAAATTCTTTTTGCATGATTCAAAAGTTTTCTAGAGTCATTTTTGACTCTGAAAAACAGTCTGGAAAATCTGTTCCAAAGCCCATTTCAGTCACTAGATATACTCCCATTTCCATTCTGGAGAACAAGTAAAGCATTTGTGAAAACAACACGTTTATACACTTTAAAAAAATCTGCCTTTTACCTAGAATAATTTGTAGCTTTTAAGAGGAGAATTGTTTCAGGTGACAACTTTTAAGAAAGACTATCCTGAGTGCATATTTTTAAAGGTAAGACATTGCTTGTTGGAAGTCTGTTTCAGTTATCTATGTGTTGGCTTTTGACAGAGTAGAAATCTGAGAAAAACTAAGTCAATATCCCAAATGTTTTGTGTTTCATAACTACAATGAAAATATGATATTTTTGTACAACTCTGGCTAAACCCAGCCAGTAAGAAATCACCAAAGCCTAATATGCAAACATGGCTACTAGATACATCTTCTATTTGACTAGAATGTTTTAATAGTGTGATCAGATTAAAAAAATCAAAAACCTTGGTGCTATTAAAGAACACAAGGCCTATGGAAAAACAATCACCACCAAACAAAGCATGCATCTAGGCTAAGAACTTCAGGTTCTTATATTTGAAAGTGTCTAAATCCATATTTACACTTCTTAATAGTCTGGTCTCATTTTCAAGTGTGCTGAGAACTTACTATTTGAGGATATCTGCAGAAGAAGGTGGTCAGCACTTCTGAAAAATCTGGGCAAAATTTATTTAAATACCTAAATACGGACACAGAAGCCCTCATCCGTGAAACTCATTGGGCTGTAGTTTTTGTATAGTACCTTTGAATGAACAGCATTGCAAAGGTATGAATGAAATTAGCCCCAGAACCTCACCATTCCTTAAGCTCAGGAAGGGTTAACTTGTCTGACCTCAAGCCATGTCAGTAGCATAATGGCTGTAAAATAAATGGCTGTCCACTTTTATATAACTTACACAGAGTGAAATTCTCCAGTGCAGAGAGCCTGCTATAAGGTCTGTGCATCCCTTATGTCCCACCACACACCTATTTTGAGGAGGTAAGTGGAACTTAAATGGCACATCAGATTTGTACTAACCTTTTGCACAGGGCTGAATTTCATCCACTGGGTATTCCTGGGTAAACACACCAAGGAGAGGTGTTCTATTTATGACTCCATCTCTCACTTTTAAAGGTTGGGGTTCTGGAAAGCCAATACACTGAGTTCATGGTTTCCTTTTGGTCAAGGTGGCATGCCTTAAAGGTTCTGATGGATCCCTCATGGAAAAACCCTACAGAAATTAATAGACAATGATATACCTTCTGCAATGGACAGAGTTAAAGCTTTATTTTACCTTTTTACTCATAAGTAGGATAAGTATTTTTATGAGCAGGCATACCTGTACTTACCTGGTCAGCTCCTCATATAATATAAATTACATATCTTCAACAGAGCCATGATTATTTACTTCAGGTGAAGATCTGGCTCATAATTGGAGCTATTGCTAAGTGGGGTATAATAAAACCTAGTTCTCAAATAGCGCCTTGCATCAGAAGATCTCCAAGCACTTTATCCATGGGGGTAGTGTAGTCCCCATTTTACAAAGGGAATGAAGTGACTTACTCAGAAGGCCTTTAGCAGAGCTGGGTCTAGAATCCAGTTCTTTTGATTCAAGGGGTAGTGCTGTATGCATTAGGTCACAGAGATTTCTTATAGCCAACTGTAGAAACATCCTATGGAATTTAATTGAAATGTTTATATAGAGATATTAAACAATACCGTAGATTTTTACAGAGAATTACGTCTTTGCTGTAGAATTCTATAGAATGGCTCAACAAATATACAGAAAGGATGCCCTATTACATTTTTTTATTGTTCTGGTATGATTTCTGTGCAACCTAATTGCTCCTGTCCCTATGACATTCTATAGAATTCTTCCATAAGGGATTCAGAAGACACTGGCCTCCCCAGATTGAAAAAGGGACTTAAGTATGTTCAGCACATAGCAAAATCCTTACTGGAGGGAAGCAGCAGAACTCCATTGACTTCAGTGGATTTATGTTAGTTTGTATCAGCCAGCAATCTGGGCCCTAGAGAACTGATGTGCTAGGTAACATACTCCATGCTGACATTCTTGGGTGGGATGGGGAAGGGAGAAGAGCTTTTTGAAAGTGCTCAGCACTGCCCTAAATTTGTTCCTGCTGCAGTCAATGGCAAAACTTGCATCAACCTCAAGGGGCATAGCTATCTATACTGCAGCGGGGAGTGAGCCTCCCAACTTGAGCAGACAGCTTCCCGCTATCGTGGCTTGACCTAGCCTGCTAAAAATGGCAGTGTGGACACTAAAAAACCCAAAAAGGAGAGTTCTATGGCACTTTACAGACTAAAATTTAATTTCAGCAGGCATAAGCTTTCATGAGCCTCAGCTCACTTCTTCAGATGCAGTAGGTAGAAATGATACAGCAAATAGGTAACATATATAGGAGGCATCATATACATATACAAGCACATAGAGAACAATGGGGTAGGTGGATAAAAGCCGGGTACTTGAGGCCTAATTACAACCATTGAGTAGGAGGTGAGAATGGATGATCAAAGCAATTTACTTCTTGTAATGAGAGAGCCATTCCAAATCCCTGTTTAAATCCAGTTTGAATGTGTCAAGTTTGCAGATAATTTCTAACTCAGCAGTTTTTCTTTGAAGTCTGTTTTTGGAGTTTTTTTGGAGAAGTACAGCAACTTGCAGGTCAGCGACAGAGTGCCCTGGGAGATTGAAGTGTTCTCCAACTGGTTTATGGATGTTATTATTTTTTATGTCTGATTTGTGTCCAGTTATCCTTTTGCGTAGTGATAGTCCAGTTTGGCCAATGTACATGGCAGAAGGGCATTGCTGGCACATGATGGCATATATAACATTAGTGGATGTGCAGGTGAACGAGCCCCTTATGGTGTGATTGATGTGGTTAGGACCAGTGATTCTGTCACTAGAGCCGATGTGTGGGCAGAGTTGGCAATGGGGTTTGTTGCAGGGATAGGTTCCTTGGTTGGACTTTTTGTAGGTTGTATAGTTGCTAGTGAGTATTTGCTTCAGGTTGGGGGGCTCTCTGTAAGCCAGGATGGGTCTGCCGCCCACTGCCTGAGCGAGAGATGGATCATCTGCTAGGATAGGTTGTAGATCTTTAATGATGTGTTGGAGAGATTTTAGCTGGGGACTGTAGGTGATGACCAGTGGTGTTCTGTTGTTTTCTTTGTTGGGTCTGTCCTGTAGTAGGTGACTTCTGGGTACTAGTCTGGCTCTGTCAATTTGTTTCTTCACTTCTCCAGGTGGGTATTGTAGTTTTAGGAATGTTTCATAGAGATCCTGTAAGTGTTTGTCTCTGTCTGAGGGATTGGAGCAAATCCGGTTTTATCTTAAGGCTTGGCTGTAGACAATGGATTGTGTAATGTGTCCAGGGTGAAATCTGGAGGCATGAAGATACATATTGCGGTCAGTTGGTTTTCGGTATAGGGTGGTATTAATGTAACCATCCTTTATTTTTATTGTAGTGTGCAGGAAGTGGATTTCTTATGTGGACTGATAGTGGGATGGAAATTATTAAATTCCTGGTGAAATTCTTCGAGGGACTCTTTCCCGTGGGTCCAGATGATGAAGATGTCATCCATGTAGTGTAGGTAAAGAAGAGGTGTTAGGGGACGATTTTTGAGGAAGCGTTGTTCTAGGTCAGCCATAAAAATGTTGGCATACTGTGGGGTCATGCAGGTGTCCATAGCTGTGCCACTGACTTGGAGGTATAGATTGGCTCCAAATCTGAAGTAGTTGTGGGTCAGGACAAAGTCACAAAGTTCAGCTGTCAGGTGTGACATATCATCATCAGGGAAAATGTTCCTGATGGCTTGAAGTCCATCTTTGTGTGGAATGTTGGTGTAGAGAGCTTCTACATCCATAGTGGCTAGGATGGTATTTTCTGGGAGATCACTGATGGATTGTAGTTTTCTCATGTAGTCAGTGGTATCACGAAGATAGCTAGGAGTGCTGGTGGCATAGCACCTGAGGAGAGAGTCCATATAGCCTGACAGTCCTTCTGTGAGAGTGCCAATGCCTGAGATGATAGGGCGTCCAGGATTCCCAGGTTGGTGGATCTTGGGTAGTAGATAGAATAACCCTGGTCAGGGCTCAGGCGGTGTGTCTGTGTAGATTTGTTCCTGTGTTTCCAACCTGCTAGACTTGAGCTGCCGTCTGAGCTGCGCCATCCAGGCTGCCACTTTTGGTGTGCTAATGTGACTCTGTACCAGGGCTGGGAGGCTCTTTCCCAGCTGTAGTGGAGATATACCACAAATCAGAGTTTGGCTAACACACAGGGCTTTTGAAAATGCCACTCTTCATCTTTGTTCCCCTTCACTCCCTCTTTGGGCTGTGCCTCTCCTGTCCCCCAACTGCAGTACAGTATCAATGTTGTTAAATGTCAGTATCATGTAAATTATATAGAGGAGACCTGCTTCATTATTCTCTAGAGTAACTTTCACAGGTAATGACTTTGCAGGAGGAATGACGTCTCAGAATGGAATCCAAAATTGGACTTTCTAGCTGGTTTAATACTTTGATTTATAGTCTCATTAGCATAGGAGAATAGCTCCTATTAAAACTATTAGCTATAATTTTAGCAATAATATCAAAGGCTATGAGGAGGTGTAATGATAGTACTAGTGATAAAAATTAATAAGCATTCATTATTTGTAATCATAGATATAGTAGAAATGAATAATCAGAAAATAAACAAGGCTTTTATTTGATACAATTTTAAAATCCTAGAGGAAAAAATATGAGCAGTGTAAATTATTGGTTGTCCACTGAAGGTTTAATATATTTTTTTGCAGATGTGAATTAAAACATCCTGTTCATAGGGCAGTTAGACTAGAATCGCTGGGAAATGATTAGGGCATGCAAAAGTTTTCATATTATTCAATGCAGCGTGTCTCAGCTTCTTTCTGTAGCAGGATCATCTGAGGCCCTCTTTCTTCCAGCCACCACACACCCCCCTTTCCATTTAGCAGTATGGGAAGAATAAGACAGCAATGCCTCTTTACTCAAGAACCCCTGTTATAATAAACACGGTATTGAGCTGGGTTTTATCCCAGGTTTGGCCACTCTCCTTCTGTGTGACCTTAGATAACTCTGTGTCTGTTTCCCCCACAGCCCTCTGGCATGTCCATTCAGAGTGCAAGTTCTTCACAGAGTTTGTGGATATACAATTGAGGCCACAACAATGCTAGGTCCCTGGTTTAAATCCACTCTCAGGTAACGGGGCAGCTGCTTTCTGCACCCTCCCCTTCCACTGTCTTGTGACAGCACCCTACCCTCTTTTCTCTCTTTAGGGCCCCTTACAATCTCCAAGGCTCACAGATAATTCACACAATCCCCTGAAGAGATCCCATTTATTTAATCTGCCCCAATTCTAGTTTGGTCTCTCTTCCCCACTTTTTGTATTTTGGACTAATTCTCTGAAAATACTGCACAAACTCTATCTCCAGCCCAGTTTCAGCTGGGCACCACCCCTCTTCACAGAGGGTGGAGAGTCGGTTTTATCCATCTTCTGTTTCCCAGTACCTGGAACGTATCCTTCTCCACAGGCTCTCTCAGCTGATACCTTCTCCCAGCTGGCTCAGGACCCTTCTTGCTGCTACAGATGCCCTTACAATTTCCTAGGCTGCCCCCTTCACTGCAACTTCCTGCTCCTTTTATACTGGAAGCATCTGATTGCTCTCATATGGGGGTCCTCCTATAATCTGAGCTGGCTTAGGCCCAGGCTCGCCAGCCCATTGGGCAAGACCCCTTGCAACAGGCATTTGTGTTTCTGCCTCAAGGTGCTTCACAAGGATTGGTGTGTAGGGGTCAGATATCAGGATTGGGACCATATACAAAGGAAAGCCCTCCCTTTTAAAGCATAGTTCTTTTAGCCAACATCTTAGACCATCCCTGCACTTGATTTCACTTTAGTGAGAGATGTCTTCAGCGAAGGACAGCAGTGCAATTCTTCCCTCTTAAATCCTGGAGACAGCTTCTATTAAGGATCACCTAAAAGGATTTTTGAAATTGTATTTGTACCTTAGTTTTTTGCTTCTTTATGCTGTGTAATGAAGGTCTGAAAAAATTATGTATCTGTTTTTTTTAACCACACAGATATCAGAACTGTCAGACATGATCTTCCTTGGCTTAGCGCCAAGGGGACTTTCAGCACTCACAGTTGTGCATTGTGGGCTCTCTGTGCTGAATGGAAAGAGTAGAGGTGTTAGGCCATTTTTGTTAAAGACTTTTCTCCAAACTGTTCTTTGGACATTGGAATTAAACAGCAACAAAACAAATAAGACTTTAACAACTGGACTAAAAGTCCCATTTGTTCTTAATGATTCACTGTTAAGTCTCTCATGATTTCATAATGTCACTATTTCTGCCTTTATCATGAAGTCCATACACATACACACAAAGAATCAAGGGAGGGACTTTATATTGACAAAAGCTTTTCTGCTTGCCATCATACATCATGAACAAGCAAAAAGGAGTACAATCCCAATTTGTTTTCCATTTGAAGGTCACCTTTAAGTTAAAAAAAATCTCTGTGATATTTAGCAAAATTGACAATGGAAGCCACTAAAATGATGTGAATGCTCCAGGGATTTCAGTTGAAGTAGGAATAGGTGCAAAAGCTTTCTTTGCTGTCAAATGCTTTGTGCATTTGTCATTTAAAATGAATTTCATGTTTGAACTGTAAACTATCTGGTGCTATTTAAAAAAAAAAAAAAAGAATTACCACAGCGTTACACTTTTGAAAATAACTGCTCTTTCTGAAACTCCAAAAGCCACAATTTGTCTCTACAGTCTGTAAGTATCTCTAGAAAATACAAAATTAAAAACAAAGTCTCTCAGCTCTAACCTTTAGGAAGGATGTATCCCTCTTCTCTCCAAATATGATTCTTGGAAAGTGAATAGTTTAGTGAAAGAAGTGAAAGTAAAAGAAGAAGGGTATCAGAGTCTCACATGGAAAATACTCTCACCCTTCCCCTACTGGTAAATCTCAAAGTCCAACACACCCGGTTAACAACTCAGTGATGGGTTATAATATGTAGACTTCTACATGCAGGCTTGAAACCCCTACAAGTCTCAACTCCTCACATAATAAGATTTAACACACTGTGAAGACTGTTGTCAAAGCAGGGTTTCTGATCCCTGATATTAAGAGGAGATTAACTTTTAGTAACAGAGATTCACCATAGAAAAGCTGATTGAAAAACACCTGACTGGCTGTGCTAAGAATCTATGCAATATGTTGTTAGGAAAGCCAGCTCCACATACAGTACCATCTACTGCTTAAAACCACCATCCTGCCAAGGTTTTAGGATTAATGTTTCAAGCAGGCAAAATAGGAATAATAATTTTAAGTTTCTATTTAATTTTCTTTGCAGAGCAGCTTAAACTATTAACTATGTAAGAAATGCAAAGACATACCCTAATATAGTATATGTCTGGGCATATAACGCTCCTCTATTTCTCCCTCTTTGAATGGGATGGATTCCCGAAAAAGGTAACTGAAAGAGTTTAAGCTTTCAAAAGTGATCCAAACTCTCTATTATGTGACCATTTTTTGTGTCCTTTGAGTGGGATTGTTAGAAGTCTCAATCCTAGTCCAAATTTGCTCCCATTGAGGGAGTTTTATCATTGATTTCAGCCAAGCCCATAGAAATTGCCTACTTTAGAAAATCCTACTGTGTTTTAGTATCATAGTGAGCTATCAAGGTAGCTGAGACAATGCTGACTGTGACTGTCTCACCAGTGGAGACCAAGGCAAATCATGGTCAACAAGTACCAGCTAGTCCTGGTTTTACCCTACCAGGACCAGGGTTTTACCATTACAAGCGCACATGATGTGGAACACAGCTTCTGTAGTCTAGAATGATTGCAAAGCTGCAGTCAACATTTTGTCATCTAACTCAAATGCTCCCCACTGTGTTCAAACACATTAAAATTATCTAGTGTAGTGGTAAAACTTTTAATGGTTTACCCTTGATTTTGCAACAGTTATTAGCCGTCCATGAATAGGAGGGAACAGTCCAGCAGATTTCATGTACTTATATTTCTCTATTTCCATTTATATCTGCATGAGAAGGATGGTGTAATGGTTAAAAGTATTTTGGCCTCAGGAGAGCTGTATTCAATTCATTAGATTTTCCTATTATTCAATTGTAGCAAATGAGGGTATGAGGATAAATGCATCAATGATTACCTTTGGTATTATCATTGTCCCTCAGCACCCTAGTTATGGTCCAGGACCCTATTCTGTTAGGTTCTGTACAAAGAAAAAAAAAGAGACAGTCCCTGCCCAAAGAATTTACAGTTTCAGTATGATTGTGTTATTAATTTGGCTGGCCATGATGATGAGAGTCATATAAGAACCTAGATTAGATTATGAACAAATAGAAGGAAAAAGAAAAAAAGTTTAGCTGAGATTTCAGCCACTTGAAAAGCAGTTTTCGCTCCAGGTTTTGTTCTATTTTTTTTGTTTTCTGAATTTGCTGCAGATTTCTATTTTTTTTACTGTTGGGTTTCGTTGTTTGTTTTGAAAATCTGAAGTTTTCCAAAATGTTTTTTTTTCTCAGTTAAATCCCTCCTCTGCCCAGTCTCAAAACTGCAGGGGGCAGGACAGTCAATACACCACCACGACATTTAGACAGTGGAGATCCGTAGCACTGAGTGTCCATGACCAGACAGCACGGTTTTATTCCAGGTGTCTCAGAGCTCCACAGCGTAATTGCTGATCTGGTGCAGCCAAGTTAATTGCGGGCAACCACATGACTGCCACCAGTCCATGACTGAGCATTGACCTCATGTCCAATCTTCCAATCACAATGTGCAGGGATTTTATCTCAGAGGTGGCCAATGTGACCAAAGAGAGCCAGCTAGTGGTTGCCAATGATGACTACAATGCATGGGACAGTCAGGACCGTCAGCCCCAAAAGGCACAGTAAGGTTGTGGGAGTTGTAGCTGGGGCACAGGAAATAGGTCGCTCCTTCCAAGGACTGGTGTCAGAAAGCACATCTGGTTCCAGAGGCAGTGTTAGCCAATTGAGGGCCCTAAGCAGGAATATTGGAGGCCCGCTTACGCCACACTGCCTGAAAATACTTATGGCATTATTTCCACAAACTATACCAACACAACACATACTAATATGCTTGTTAAAAAGTCCCCTTTAAATAAGATGAACAGTATTTGGCAGGTAATACTACAGCAGGGCTACCTTGAGGTGCTTGGTCCCTAAGCAAATGCTTAGGCTATGTCTACATGTCTATAAATAGCCGTGTAAATGGTGAGGCACTGCTAAGGTGAGTAGAATAAAGACACGCCAGAACCTTAGCGTATATACACAGCTCTCAAGCAGTGCCCCCCCTCGCCCCATCTACACTGCTGCTTTTAGCAGGGTGATGTCCTTTTGCCAGGGCTATCCTCTGCTACAAGGAAAGGCTCCTGTGCCTTCCTGCCGCTGGAACCTTTCCCCGCTGCCTACCCACACCCAGAGCTTTTCACTGCCGTGTGCAGTGATACCCCACAGCATGGCCGCAGGCTGCTTTTCACTGCAGCATGAAGCTACATTATAAACACTGCACCCCTCCACAAGTATGGACAAGGCCTTAGTTTGCTTATGCCTAGCGCCACCACTGTCTGGTTTGTTGCCAGCAGAGAGGCACCAGAGCTGCCTGCCGGTAGCCAACTAGGCACTGCGGTGCAACAGGTCGATACAACAACCTCCCAAAGCAATGTGAGCCAGCTGGTCAGAGCAGCAGAGACATGACATCTCTCTGACTCTCCATGGGTCATCAAAACTCAGGAGAAATCCTGGGAACTTCTAACCCAGCCAGCAGAGGACTCAAAAACTGGGACACTCTCAGGAGATATATTCACCTTGACCTAAAGAAGCATCTCAGTTTGTCTAAGAGTCTGCTAATGGCTTGGCTAGATGTCCTCCCCTCCGGTTTTAGCATTCGGTAGGAACTGCGTTTGCACTTGTTCTGAGCCAGGAGAAGCAGAATGCACCAGCCACGCTTGATATCACTGCTCTTTGGGCTTAGACCCATAAGGTGCTGGGCACTTTGCCCCCTCCAACAGAGCATCTAAGCACGTATTTAAAGCCGAACAGGTGAGGAGCCCCATTTAAGTCAGTGGGACTATTAATATGCTTGCACCCATGCTTCAATGCTTTGCTAGAGAAAGCCAGACTGCTCAATAATTTGCAAAACCATGCTCTTAATGAGCTAAGTCTTATTTTATGCACAGCAGTATCGTCTAACAAAGGTCAGCTTTCGAAACACACTTGTGTAGGCAGCTATTATAGTTGCTAACATACATAAAAAAGAAAGATGAATAACGAGAGAAACTGTTCCATTGGATCTTAATCTACTATAATGTGGTATTGCTCAGATATTGCTTTAGATAAAGCAATGTGGTGAATTAGCCTGTCTCTTACAAAATTAAATAATGAAGACATCTGTTCCAGGCTATAAAGGTGAAGAAACAGTTAAAAATAATTGCTGGATTTCTATTTTTACTGAATCCTGGAGCTTCAGAAGCATCAGATTGTGTTAATCTTCACTTCTGTGACGGATTTTCTCCAAAGACAGATATTGCAGGTGTCTGTTTGTTAGAATTGAAGGTAGATAAATACTGAATAAGAAATTTGAATACCATTTATCCTTTAATTTTTTTAAACATCCACCCATTTTTATCCCTTTTGAAGAATCCAAGTTAGGATCTGTTTTTATCTCTGCTATTCCTTGCACATACAAAGACATGAACAGTTTGCTGCTTCATCTGAGGGTGAATTGTGTCAGTTTTACCAATTAGCTTCTGGTTTTTTTGCAGGCTGCTTTAAAACTCTTTCATGGTTTTGCTGTATGATACATGACAAAATACTTTTGTCACACACCACCTTTCCAAGGGAGAGGCCTAGCTGGTTTGGAATTGACACAAGCGACCATTTCCCAACTCGAAACAATTTCCCAACCAGTTTCCTGTAGGAACTGAACAACTCAGATCTGGATAAGTGCTTTGAGGATTGGTGAAAACAGGGCAGAGTCAGAGGAGTTTTATGGCCAGATGTTGATCTCTTACACTATGTAACTCCATAGTAATACCACTGAAATCAAAGGAATCATTCTTGATTCGTACTAGTGAAGCCAAGATCATAGTCTAACATATGGGCATCTAGAGATTTATCTTCTGAAGACACAGGGACAGATTTTTCAAGAGAGCTCAGCAGTAAGGGTATACAGTTCTCCAAAATGCTTAAGGAGCCCAAGTCCCACTTTCAGAAGCACTCAGACACAACAGGCCAAATTTTTAGAGGTATTTATATATCTAAAGATGCAGACAAGTGTCTAGTGAGATTTTCAAAAGTTCCAAAGCACCTAAGTCCCCTTGAAATCAATAGGCGTTACCACCTAGACACTTATGAATATCTCACCAGGCACTTAGGTGCCTAAGTACCTTTAAATTGCAGGCCTTAGGAGCCTAAATGTCTAACTACTTTCGAAAATACGACTTAGGCACTTTTGAAAATTTGACCCTTAAGTTGATTGACATAATTCACACAAAATTAATATTCACATTGTGAAATATACGGATTTGCCTTTTCTTTTAGTCACGTAGGGAGGTTGAGTGAAACAGCCTTATATCCCAGCCCTTGTCCCAACCTTAACTTTGGAAAGATGAGTAGCCTCTGGATTTTTAGTCTCCAGCAGTCATGCCAGGAAGAAGACCAGATTTCCATATTTTTTCTGGAGAAAATGTGTTGCTATGATAATACTAATTAATAATAAAGTATCTAGAAACCACAGTCAGGGATCAGGCTTCCATTGTGCTAGGCGCTGTACAAACACAGAACAAAGGACAGTCTCTGCCCCAATCTAAGACAAAAGACAACAGATAGAGACAGATTGATGGGGGGAGAGGGGGAGTACAATGAGACAACACCAGTCAACATGATACGCAGTGGTCTCAAAACAGCACTGGCCTAACTTTTCTTTTTTGAATGCATCACAGCAAAGGAGAGTTTTAAGAACGGGGGAATTTGAGGGAGAACACTGAATGCTTTTTACTATGGCTAGATTTCCAACATTGCTCGGCTTCCCTTTAGGCATCTCAAAGTGGGCAGATTTTCCTTCTACACACGGAACTGCTGGATGCTGGGCACTTTTGGAAATCTGACATGTTAGTACAATGCTTAGCGCAACAGGGGCCTCTGTCCATGATGATTGGAACCACTGTAACAGTAACAATTACTAATGTATTGGAACTACCCAAATGGTTGTCAAGTTAATGTTTCCTTATGAATATTCTATCTATCCTACTATTTTTACACCAGTTAGGCCCTTTCTTTCAACCACTTATGCAGACGAATCATCTTAATCCCACAAGGAGTCCAATTGTCATCAGAGAAAGTCCTCACATGAGTAAAGTTAATCATGCTCTGAAGCACTTGTAGGCTCTGGTTCTTAGTTTGGAGCAAGCTTCAAGTTTCCTGTTGGCATAGTTCTTGCTATGGGCTATGACACTTTGCAATCGTAGTTTGTTTTATTAGCGACAACACTTTCATATTCCAGAGATACTTTGGGCTGAAAGGTCAGGCGAAGTCAGGAATCTAACTTCCACGGAAATCAACAGAAGTGATGTGCCTAACTCTGTTTGAGCATTCAGCCCTTTGTGGGTACATAAAGGTAGCTGGAAATACCCTTCAGTTATGCTAGGATCTCACTTCTCACTGGTAGCAATACAGAGCTCCTATCTTAAATTATGTCATGCTACATGTTCAGGCCGAGGAGTCAACAAAAAACATCCCACAGTATTTTTAGTCACCCTTTAATTAATTCACAGGTGCATCTCCATTTACACGGCTTCACTGATGTGTAGCAGTAACAACAGAAAGGGATTTTAGCTTTTCGTAACGACAGCTGCTCTGCATTTCCTAGCAGCAACGATGACATAGGACTCGGCTTTAAAATTGTCACCCACCACACTTCACAGCCATCCCAAAGATGATTAGTCTGGTGTGAAAATTTCAACTGGATGGTATTCAAATGGGATTGGTTTTTCTTTGTTTTGCTTATGATTGAAATGTGTGCCTAATAACCTATTACAGGAAACCTCCTCTGTACAGACCAAAATCCCATTCTGTGCTGCAGTCAAATTCTGTGCTTGTCACTCGCTTCTCAGGACGACAAGACTGAAGGGACTGTGTGCAAACTAATTGTGCTTGAGCCAGTCACTGCACATTTGCTTCTCAATTCCTTTGAAGAAAGCCACTCGTTGTGTAATGTCTCCCTTGTACTGCCCACCCTCTCAGTTACTTTCTCTTGCAGCATTATCATTTTCAGTGGAATATGGACAGTGAATGAAGACACAACAATTTTGAATGAACAGTGTGGGTGATAATCATGTCATCTACCATGACTGCTGGTCCACATCGACTGAATATTTAAAATACACAATTCTTCTTCCGCCCTTCCTATAAAAGATACCAATTAAATAAATGTCAAAGCCTGTCTGAGACCCCATGTCAATCACAGATCAGCTATGTAAGAAAGGGTTCTATAATTACTTCTTCTTCAGTGCATACAGATGTCAAAACTTGTTGTAGGTCTTTAACAGGTAGGGAGGAAAAAATACTTAAGAGCAGATTATTAAAGGAACCCGGTACACATTTATGCCCCAATAGGTAGAGATCAGATTTTCAAAAGCATTTTTCAGCCACCAGTTCCCATTGAGAACAATGCATTTAGCACTTTTGAGAATTTCGATATTAAGTGTTAATGGTTGTGTTTTTCAATACACAAAGAGCAACCATATACATTTGGTGTGAATGACCATTCGGAGACCTGGCTGCTATTCCTGGCCTCCTGGGTGACCTTGGACAAGTCATGTCACCTCCCCATGCCTCAGTTTCCCCATATGTAAAATGGGGATAATGATACTGATTTCCTTTGAGTGTTTTGAGATCCACTGATGAGAACTGCTGTATAAGAGCTAGGGATTATTATTTAACATTAAGGGGGAAAAATAAAATCAAAAGGAAAAAGTCTCTCTGGTCCATAACCACAGTGGTTTAGAGCCCTGTCCTTCCCCCTTTGGGCAACCTGTTGACAAGATTACAAATTGTTCTGATATGACAGTAACCTTATAAAACCTAGGTACACCGTGGGGGAGTCAGGATGGGCCAGTGGTGAGGATGCAAATGTAAAATCTGGGAGACCCACTTTCAGTGTCTTGTTCTACCTCAGACTCCGTGTGATCTCGACCCAGTCCTTCTGTGTCCCTAGACCTCAGTCTCCCAGCAATGACAGAACCGCCCTCCCTGACAGGGGTGAAGAGAATACAAATTCACTAAAGGTTGTGAGGCGCTAAGGTGTAATGGAGACAAAAAGAAAAACCGAAGCTAGACTGATCTTGACATCTCCTGAGAGATGCTAAAGTCAGTAGAAACAGTGGGTGCACTGCATAAGGCATGGTGCCAAATCAAGGGACACAACAAGAATAGCTCATTCTTACATTGCAATTTTCATCTGTAACTCTAAAAGGACGTCAGTATCATTACCCCTATTTTTACAGATGGGAGAATTGAGGCACAGAGTTGCTAAGTGACTTGCCCAAGCTCACCCATCAGGCCAATGGCAGAGCTGGGACTAGAAGCCAGATCTCTTACATGCCAGGCTGGTGCTCCGTACGCTAGGACACACTGCTTCCCTAAACATTTGCAGATATAAATCCTTTGACCAGCAGCTGGTACATTTATCTTGTTCCACTATCCCTTTTTTATACTGACATATGGCTATAAATCAATATCCAGTGCAGTTCCCCTGACTGTTTCTCATTATTACAGGGCCTGCCACTCTAGTTCATCACCCCATTTTTCCAGCCCAGATGATGGAGTGGACGGTTCAAAGGTATGCATTGGCTATAGAACCTTTAAACTCCAGGTTAGCATTTTGAATCTAAACCGGATTTGTGGTGACTGACAACCATTGCTACCTGACAGCTGTCGAGAATCCACTGTGAGAGTTAGTGACTTCTCCAAAAGTCACTAGCAGGTTCATGGTAAAGGTAGAGACGTCACCGGAGTGTAGTACATATGATAGAGTATACCGTGTCTCTTTCCAGCCTACCTCCATTCCACAGTCTACTCACCAGATTTTAATATGCCACCAAGAAAGCAAGGGGGATGGTACTTCACCCTAGAGCTTGGAGTAATTATTCAAAATGTATTTGCTGAAAAGTGCTGTTTGGGGTTAACTAAAACTAATCATGAATTCAGGGTGAATTTGGCAAATAATTTCGGCCAAAAGAAGAAATGAAGACCATCTTTTGAAAGAGTTGAAATGCTTCACTTTGACATTTTTGAAATAGTCATTTCAAGTTGCCATTTTAAAGCAACATTTTGTTTTGAAATTGAACTGGATGTTTTTTAAGTGGTAAACACCCCCCGCCTCCCACCCAAAAAATGGAAAAAAAAAGTCGTTTTCAGAAACCTAATTTTCTGACTTTGGCCTCTGAGCTGAAAAATCAATTGTTCACTCCTCTCTAGTTATCAGAATCCAGAGCAGTGAGAAGTAAAGCTGTGGGGGAGCGGGGAAAAATCTTAGCACTAGCTAATCATTCCATTTTTATGGTGCTGTGGAAACACAAAGGGTCCATTTATACTGTAGTAAAAGATCCGTGCATGGCCACAGCTGGCCTGGGTTAGCTGACTCAGGCTCGCAGGGCTTGGGCTGCAGGAATAAGGATTGCAATGCAGCCATTCAGACTAGAGCCCAGCATCTGAAACCCAATGAAGGGGTTGGGGGGAGGCGTGTCTCAAAGCTCGGGCGCCAGCCAGAGCCCAAATGTCTACACTGCAATTTTTAGCCTGGCAACCTGAGCTTTTTAAACCCGAGTCAATTGACCTGAGCCCTGAAACTCAGAACTAGGTGTTTTTTATTGCAGTGTGGATATACCCAAAGGGGTTTGACTCTGCATTTGCCTGATCCATGTGTCACTATTTTCACTTGTACAAGAGTGAGTGTAAAACACTGCCATTCTGATTTGTTACCACAGTCCCTCCACCTTTACATTGCACGGGATACATGACGACATAAAGTAAAGGGCTATGGGGAACCAGCCTCCTGGCATTACAGAGTTGCACTAGATTTTCCAACTTATTCACATGAAAACAGAAAGCTTCCTTACCCTAGAAATTGTTTTTTTCCATCAAGGGAACAGTCACCAGTTTTATTTCAAGGATGACAACATTTGACCCTGTTGAAACTTCACAGATGGTTTTCCAAGTCGTCCTGAACTATATAACGAGGAGACAACATCTTTAAATGTTAGCCTAGAAATGGGGAAATGAACCAAAAGTAATGCCAATTAAAAAAAATAAATAAAAGAGAGGACAGGGGCTGGGAGGGCAAGAGAGACCTTGAGGCCTGTCCCCTGTCCTGTAAAACAGACTGAAATGCCTTTAAGACTTTGATAAGCATTCATATATGGCTCAGACAAAGGCAGGACGAAGAGCTGAGCAAATATTTTCAGACCTGACTGCCTAAAGGTAACTCCATCCAGAGTTAGGCTCCTAAATCCATGTTTGACCTGATTCATAAAGGGGCATAGCACCTGCAGCTGCTATTGTTTTGAATGGGATTTGTGGGTGCTCAGCAACGTTTGATGATCAGGCAAAACTTTTGTCTAGATGTCTATATATAGACTCAGCAGGAGCCTAACTTTAGACAGCCACATCTGAAATTTTTGTCCATTAGCATTTATGAAACAATCCCTAAGCATGCCTGCAGGCTCAATACTAAGCCATTCTACTAGAGGTTATGCAGAAGTTTGACTAATTCCAGCATAGATTAACAAGGAACCATGGCCCACGTTCTTTTCCAATACACACCAACACAGAAGCAAATTTTATGCTTCCCATCTTCCTCCAATTCAGCCCACTTACCCCATCGATCTACACCTACCTCAGTTTGAAACACTCTGAATTTTCTTGCCCTCCTATGGATTAGTTCCTCCATGGGCAAATCTCTCTTTTACTAGGTCCTTTAAATAGTTGCATAAATCTGGCCCGGAATTTAGGGTGAAGAGAGCTATTTCAGAATTAAGGGTGATCTGAAGGAGAGTTCCCCATTGTGGGTTTTGCCACAAGAGTTTCAACATACTTCCCAGACCCTTTAAAGATACAATTTTGAAGAAAGGACCTGTTATGCAATCATGGAGAGGGCAGGTCTTTTAAAAAATGTATGTGATTAAGAGGATTAGAGTTGAGAGGAGCTGTCTCTTACTGAAGGGGACAAGGTTGATAGATTAAGGCTTTAGCTTCCCTTCTGAATTTTTCCACTAACTGCATAAATAGCCTTTCGTTGAGATGTACTCAGCCAGCAGCATTCCCGATTTCCTTTTGGTTGTTACAGAAACCCATTGAAGGTCATTTACATGAATGAAGATGGAATAGGAGGTGGTTAGAACCAGATTAATCTGATATTATAGAAACAAAATACTAGTGCCTGTCATATGCAACATAACTAACGATCTAGCTCCTCCAAAGGGTGTATCAAAGCGAGTTTACTTCTTACCTACCATAGCTGAATTTGAAGTATAAAGTTTAGCAAGAGCCCTTCCACTGCTATTACCATTGATAGCAAACACCAGAAGATAACATGGTGTTTGCTACATGGAGTTCTGTGATTTTCAGGTAAATGGTGGATAGAAGAACAGGTTTGCAAAACATGTATATACAATTAGCCCAATGGGTTTTCTACATCACTTCTGCTTTTTTATAATTCAGATGGATACAACCTCCCATAGATATTAGGGTAGAAGTATGTGGCCATCTCAGATTTAACTTGGGAAATATGAAGAGCAAAATGAAACCAGGAAATTTGGAACTATACAGATTTCCCCGCCTGCCCCTCCCCCCAAAAAATACACAGGTTAATTTTTGTATATTTTATCTTTCTCTAGAGGACTGGGCTCCCCAGATGAATTGCTAAATGAGGCACACTTCCCAGTCAGCCAGAAAGGGCTCTAGTCACCTCTGTCTTCAGTTGACACTTCTCTTGGTTGATAAAGAAACCATACTCCTCCCAGAGCTAGATGGTTTTTTTTCTTCTGGGAGTGCTCAGATCAATGGCTTGCCCTGGAAAGAATAGGAGTATGTCTGCTTGTTAAAGGGTGAATCATGGCTGACAGTAGCATATTGCAAAGCAGAGTCTACCTTCTGAGTACCCTCCATCTTTGGAGTCAGTACCTATATGGGCTTATTACCACAGAATCTGAGCACTGCACAGTCTTCAGTGGACTTCCTCACAACATCCCTGTGAGACAGGAAGTGTTATTATCTCCACTGGGAATTGTGACAAGTTGCTTCACTCACTGCTAGGATGGCATCTCCTCCTGGCCATTCTGGGAATTAGTTTTGCAAGGTCAGCACCCCTTCCTGCAGTTGCTCGCTCTCTTGCCATCCTCATCTCTTGGTCTGCAGGCCTGCTCTTGCCCCAGGAGCTACCTCTTTGTGACTCCGCTCTCCAGCCAGGTCACTGTTCACGTTCTCCCCTTCCAGAGTACCAAAGTCTTTCTACCACAATCCCAGGCAGTCTTCCGATTCCCTCTCTCATAGTACCACTTCCTCAGTGGCTGGTAGGGGAACCCAGGCCCACACTTTACTCCAGGTTTACTTAGGGACCCTATTGCCAGCAGGCAATGTCTGTTCTCCTCTAGACCTTGCTGCCTTTCCTTGAGCCCTCTCCTACTATCTGTCACTTCCCCCTCTCTGGGCTGGCCAGTTTCACCACTTCCTCCTCCCAGGGAGCAACTACAGCTACACGTCTCTACAGTCTCCAAACACTCCTCCCTTCTCCCAGAGGGTGACTGCAGATGTTCCCAGCACTACCCCCACCCTTCTGCTCCCAATTTCCTGTCTTTATAGGTCCAGCCCAGTTCATTCTTCCCCAACTGGGCTCCTTCACTCAGTCCCTGGATTACTTGACCACCTGATTCCTCTCAGCTGTGACCTGTTGGGCTAATTAGCCCCCTTCATGGTCTTCATTAACCTTTTCAGGGCAAGTGTGAGGTGAACATTCCATTAGAGGGATGGGGAGCTGAAGCCCAGATAAATTAACTCTTCCATTCCAAGACAGTAATTGAACCCATACATTTGCAATCCCGGAGGCTAGCTTTAGCTACAAGATTATTCTTCCTCCTCTGGAAGCGGAGCTCCAGTCTTCCTTCTGGTCCTCCGAGGTGGGCACTGTATCATGCCAGAATAATTCACAAGACGTGCCACATACAATCACTAAATCACTTTGGTTCTATGCTATGCTTCTTTCCCTCCACATTTGGTCTGTTTCCATTGTATGGTCTTCAAGATGAGTACCTTGTCTTCAGTCCCCAAGGAAACACCACTTCAGAATATTAAGAATTTCTCACATTTGGCCTTTCATCTCTTTCCTTCAGAACTCAGTGAATTAACATTGCAATGAGGGTGAACAGGGGAAATTTCTCCCTCATAATTTAAGAGCACTATGTGTTGAACTCTGCTGAGCTGGGATTTTATTTTACTGGCCTCCACTCAGCTGAGTCAGTGTGCTCCAATAGACACATCACTGGGCTTGGAGATCCAGCTTCTATTCTGCCATTGACCCACTGTGAGCAAGGCACTTCACCTCGTGGTGTCTTTGGTTCCTCTCCCATGCTTTGCCCGTTTTATGTTGTAATCTTTTCTAGGCAGGGATTGTCCTATACTTATGTCGTACAGAGCCTAGCACAACGATGCCCTGATTTCCCTTGAAGTCTCCAATTGCTACTATAATAATGGTGAGGCAGTTCGACGGTAAGCAACAGAAGGTATTTGATCTAAACACAGACAATACTAAACTGGGGGTTGCATGGTGCTTCAGTAACTCTCTCCCTAGTCCAAGTACCAGCTGCATTGCCTCATTCTTTTTCCCTGCATGTAGAATTGTTTTATATGGCAGGCAGATTACATCAATAGTCCTTATGCTCCTACAGAATCAGTTAAGGAAAAAGGGGATTGTGATGGACTCGCAGCACTCCCCGCTGGACTGGTACCTCCTGCTGGTGGTCTGGGAATTAGCTCAAGCAGCTGCCCTGTTCATGGCCTGTGCTCTGTCATTCATCCCTAGGTTCCCCGGTAGTCCTTTTCACTGCCGTCAGGATCCACAGCGTCTTCTTCTGAACTTGGCCCTCTGGCCAAGCCACAACCCATGTCCCTCCCCTCCTCAGTTACTTCAATGGCCACCACAGTCCACCACCACTCCTCTGGCAGTCTGGGGGAGGCAGAGAGGGACCTGGACCCTCCCACTTCTCCAGGCCCCTGCCCAGGGATCCTATATGCAGTAACCTTGCACCACCCTTTCCCCCAACACCTTAGCAGACTTCCCTGGGCCACTTCCCCTCAGCCCCAGCTCTCTTCTGCCTTGTATCAGGGCCTCTGGCTCACGCAGAGCCCCAGCAGTCAGCCACTGCTCTGTCCAGGGTGCTGCCTTCCTTTAGCCTGCAGGGCAGCCAGCCTTCCCTCCCCAAGCTCCATGGAGTGACTGCCCCTGTTCTGTTTGGCAGCTCCCTTTTATAAGGTGCTCCCAGGCCCTGACTGGCTATCCCGCAGCCCCCTTCCCATTGGCTGCTTCTCCAAGGGCCCTCTTAACCCCTTCCTAGCCAGTGCGGGGCAGACACCCCACCACAGGGATTCATTACATATCTGTCTTTCAGTCATTGGTCTTATAAATTTTGTCTCTATCACTGACTCCAAGAACAAGGCAGAAGATAAGACAAACAGGAATAAGCTGAACACATCAGGGTAAGTGTTCAAAGCCGTGTGTGGGAGGTGCTTGATTAAATCCTGGTATCCAAGTGCCTGTCTTATCGTTCATGCAGTTGAGAAACTGGATTGACATACTGTGAGCATTCCATTCCTTTAAACTTCCTTCTACGAAGCTTTCAGTCCTGACTTGCCCCTGTCTAAGTGACTGAGTATTCACAAAAAAGCCAGTCAATAACTAAGAATAAAAATATGGGATCATATATCAGCAGCAGTTCCCTAACCATGCAGTACATACAAGCCTCAAGAGGCCAAGGTAAATCAGCTGGGAACAGCAAATCACATTGTATGGATTTCCAGGAAACCCTAATATGAGACAGAGAGAAACACGACATGAAAAACATCTTTGTTCCCATAAAGTTAAATTAAAAGCTATTAAAAATGTAATAAAATTACAATTTATACACAAAAAAGATAAGAATAAAATACAACAAAACTCATCTTAAACGAACATTAAACATAGATCACTAAAACATCATCAGTAAATTCACTCAAAATATTGTTAACACACCAAGTCAACCGAAAAGTGTCCTGGTTACAAATCAATTTACAAAAGGTGTAATCAATCTGTAACTGATCTACAATCAGTGCATGGAGCATCTCTGCACATCACACCACTGTACCCCAGCCATTCATTTCTGGTGAGATTTCAAAATGGCTAGATTTGCCTAGCCCAGTAAAAAGTTAGCCAGGCGTGAAACTCATCCTATGCAAGCATGGCATCTCACTCTGAGATGAAACAGGAGCTTGGAGAAAACCAGTCCTGAACCACTGAAAAGCTGCTCCAAAAAAACAAAATGAAAAGAGGAATCAAATGTGGGCAATCTAGGGGAAAAAAATGAAACACTGCATCTGAGGCAGAATGGAAGGGACACTGTGCAGACATCTGGGGAGTAATACGGTATACAAAACTATTTATTGCTACTATACTATGCAGGACCTTCCCCTGAAAGCCACCAGAGCACTTGGGAAGAGGAGGTTTGTACAGTGTCCTCCAAGTTGGAGACAGAGTCACCCAGGGACTGGGGCATCCTCCAGGCTGCATCAGGGAGATCAGAGAGGAAGGCGAAACACTGCACCTTGACACATATGCCACACAGCTGCTTCTTGGTCATGGTTGCAAAAGGAACACTCACCAAACCTTTCAGGACAACCATGTGCTTAGTTGCACAAGATCTCATCCACCAAAGGGGAGACAACTAGTGAGGGGAACACAAGATTCCTGCCTGGAGAAACAATCCTTGCAAAAAACTTTCCGCAAATATTGAGAAGCCCATGGAGGGAATGCCACTCAGGATTCAGTGAGGACCTTATCCAAAAAATGCACAAACCTGATTCTGGTCTGAACAGCAAGAGCTGTGGCTAACTTCCAGATTGACCAACTAGGAACAATCAGGTCGGACAGCTTGGTCCACCCAGCCTGGCCAAATGTGTCAGAGTCCCACAACAAAAACAAGCCACATCCTCAGTGGCAACAAACACAGTGTAGTCATACTCCTCGGGGGCCATATACTTCAGAGAAACTTTTACATCTATGGAAGCACTGTTCAAACTCATAATCCTGCCAATGGATGGACAAGACATGCCAAACTTCTGGGGCTTTACAGCACCAAAGAATCGTCTTAACAGGGCTAATGAATGTATCATAACTCACCAGGTCCCTGGCCAGCTGCACGTTCCCTAAAGAGGAGGAATATTAGAGGTAGGGATTTTATCAGCAGGTGTTGAGAGGGATCCAGTCACTTCCCCAGAGCTAGAACATACTCTTCTACAGAAGCAGAGTCTGAAGGCAAAATCTGCAGCTCATGGTCAGAATCCACATCCAACTGAGGCCTCTATCTCCATAGATGGCTGTGCCTGCCCAGAGAGCAGACAAAAGCCTGCTAAAAACAAAAGAAATATCGAAATCAAACCCACAATATAAAACTAAATGAAGACAAAAAAATATTCCCCCAACTGAAAAAAACAGAGAACAGCTAAGCATAGCCCACTCAGCCTCATTCCCAAACACTCCCACAATCCTCAAGAGAAAGAGAGATTTCCCTTGGGACAGCACACATGGCTTACAAGTCATTCTACAATACTAGTGTGTCAGTCCCGATTCAGCACAAAACTGGCCACAGCCGCTTAGCCCTTTTACTTTGGTGTCAGACATGTCACCCCCAGTTGGGTTTCCCAAAATTGCTGACAAACTCTGTTTTCATTACCATTTTCGGGGCAGGGGAGGAGGGAAGTGGACCACATTAAAAATCTATATGTTTTTTACTTAATTTTCACAAAGGTTTTAAAATCATCAAGAAGTTTGTTTTTTATCCAGTTTTCTCTTCTTGGTTAAGTCTTTTGAAATGCTTATTCTACCATTGTATGTACCACGACTTCCCAAGTCACAATTCCTTTTTGTTGACTGTTATTTCCAGCCCTATAAGGAAGAACTGGCTGGGGCTCAGTGAGTATTTCAACTCAAGTCACAGACAGACAGTCCATTATTTCCAGTCTGTGTGATGAGAGAGAGGGAGTGATTGTCATGTTTAGATTGCTATGATTGCTTTGGGGTAGGGTTTTTTTCCCCAGTTTCACTGCAGCAACGTGTCAGTACCAAAGATAGCATGGAAACAAAATGAAAATGTTCACAGAAGATAAGACGGAGAGAATTGGACTTGATGGTGGTGACAGCAGTATTAATCAGGGATGGTTGATTGATTCAGCTTGGAAAAAAAGTGAGCACTCATGATCACCCAGGAAAAGTTCTCTAGTGTGCAGAACCAAACTTTTGCTTAATCTTTTATGAGCCTCTGAAAAGTTTGCAAATTATTATTTCCCCCATTCTTACCCATCACTTCACCATTAGGAACACAAGCACCAACATAAAATAAGAATGGCTTCTCACAAGGCATTGACACTCAGTAGATTTACTATTCCTGGGAGATTTCCAGGCCAGCTTTACAGACTCAAGCCAGATCTATGCTACCAAGTTTTGTTGGCATAATTTCATCTGAAGTGAAAGGTCTAAAGAACATAAAAGGGACCTAAAAGACCTGGATGTGGTCATGTGATCAACCCCTTGATACAGGAAGTTGGGGAGGTAGTTACAGGCTGCCTTCCAAGAAACGCTTAGCAAGCCCTGTTGGGGTGATGTGCAGGTCAGGAAGGGGCAGGGCTGCAGCACGTAGCACTGCAGAGTTTCTGGGTGACACAACCACCCATAGGCAGAGCGGGAAGGCTGCCATAGCTTAGCCAGAGTCCAAGAGTGGTTTAAGTTACACTGGGAGCCAATTTGACTCCTGAAGCAGAAGAGAATTGAGAGGGCAAAGAGGTGGCATAAAGCTACCTTGAGATCCACTCCCCAATGGCTGCGAGTTCTCTGCTGTGCCTCTGAGAGGATCACCACAGAATTTAGAAGCACAAGCCCCACGGACTTTCAGGGAGACTCGTGCTCCAAAATCTTAGGTGGTTTCGAGAATCTCCTCCAAACGCTAAGAGATCTCAGTGTCAAATTCCCATTCATTTTAACTGATTCCAAAGAGCTAGAAAGCCAAGAGAATCTGGCCCCATGAGGATTCACACCAGGTGGGGAAAGCTTTGGGCAAAAAGCCAGCAGCTCTTAATCCATCTAGGACATGGACAAGGCATCCCTAGGCCACAGCTCTGGAAAGGGCCTTTGTGGCCGTGGCAAGGAGCTGAGGTCTTTTGACAATCTGCTCCTAATTAAATTTGTCCCTAAACCAGATCTAATAATGGTGTTTAGTTAATTATTTTGAGTGAATTCCGAGGCATAAGACTCTGAATTTAAAATAACTAAGGGCCACTCCTGCCCTGAGATACATAAAGGAATAGATAGGTTCAAAGTATAGATACAGAGTGATCTAGATTGCATGGTGAGCTGACCACAAGCACACATGAGTTTTAAGATGGCTAAACATACATGTATACAACTAAGAACAGAAAATGTAAGCCATTCTTATAGGGCAAGGGACTCTCCGTTGGGAGGCAGTGATTCTGAAAAAGATTCTGGGGTCATGGCGGATAATCAGCTGAACATGTGCCCCCATTGTGACACTGGCCAAAAGGGCTAATTCAGTCCTGGGATGCATAAACAGGAGAACCTGTTCTTCTGCATTTAGTAAAGGTGCAACTGCTGCTGGAATAACACATCCAGTTCTGGTATCCACAATTCAAGAAGGACATTGATAAATTGGAGAGGGTTCAGAGAAGAGCCACAAGGATGATTAAAGGGTTAGTAAAAAATGCCTTATAGTGATAGACTCAAGGAGCTCGCTCTATTTAGCTTATCAGAGAGAAAGTAAAGGGATGTTGTGATTACAGTCTATATATTCCCACATGGGAAACAAATATTTGATAATGGGCTCTTTAATCTGGCAAAGGAAGGTACAGAGGAGAGAAAGTAGCTGGAAGTTGAAGTTAGACAAATTCAGACTGGAAAGAAGATGCACATTTTTAACAGTGAGAGTAATTAACCACTGGAACTTTTTACAAGGGTCATGAAGGATTCTGTATCACTGATAGCTTTTAAATCAAGATAGGATGTTTTTCTAAAAGATCTGCTCTAGGAATTATTTTGGAGAAGTTCTGGGCCCTGTTATACATGAGGGCAGACTAGATGATCACATTGGTCTCAGTTGGCCTTGGAATCTATGAATCTGAACCTGAAAGCACAGTGTTTAGTCCTCTATATATAAACAGCATACTGGTTCACTTAAAGTAAGAATGACCCTGCATTTTTACACAGTCTTTGATCCGAACCCAACCCTTTCAAGGTTTATCTATCAGCTGATGGAATGCTGTAGACAGATGGGGCTTTTTAACCTCTACTTATTCCACCCAGTCAACTGGAATCTTTCTTTAGCTTGCTAGAAAAAAAATTAAGAAATACAAGCCTGCTCCAGTTAATGCAGGTGCAATTTGTCTATTGAACTTCTCAGGGGAATTGTTAGACACAAAAAAAACAAAAGAAACTGCATAAATATTCATCAGCAAAGAAGTCAACCATCATAGCTGATCTGAAACATTATACATAATTTTTACAGGGGTAATAGTGACTCAGCATTAATGATATTTCACTGGGTTGCTTGACTGATCTTTTTCTTGGCCAAGTATAATTTATTTGTTCTGTTTTATATCCTGCCTATCATTTGCCCCCAAAATGCAGAATGAATTTACATAATAGAATTCTGCTTGGTGGTATTGGACAGTTTTCCAGGTAATCAGCTCTTTCATTGCTTTGCATCTCATTAGAATAAAGTCTTTAGTGTGACAAGTAAAATATGGCATTGCCTTACAGCAAGCTAGTTGCGGGAAGAATTATCGTATAGGTATGAGGTAGTTAGGACTAATATTTGAAACCTACCATCACCTCTGAAAAAAAAAAAAGTCCTGTCAGTTTGGTTCAGAAGTCAGGTTTATTTGTCAATTGCTTAAATGTATTTTATGATGGCAACTTATTCTGGAATATAAATCCCCTTTAGTACAGAGCAAAACTCATTGCCTTCACTCATCTCCTTTATTTTATTTTTAATAACACAGTTCAGTTTAATAGCTTATGGCTGGGAATTTCAAAGCAGCTTAAGGGAGTTATGGGAAAATTTTCAAAAGCTGCTAAGTAACTTAGGAATCTATGTCCCAAGCAAAGTCCATGGAATTTAGGCACTTTTGAAAATTTTACCCTTTAGTGCCCAAATCCCACTGAAACTCCTGCTCAGTGGAACTGGGTGTCTAACTTTCTTATGTCTTTTGGAAAACCCAGCCCATAGCTATAAAGAAAGCTACAAATACTCTGCAATAAAATATAACATAATGTCCATATATAATTCAAAGATATTCTTTCATATTCTTTTTTAATTTTCACAGTGAAATTGCAGTCTGGGAGCAGATTTGATTTGCTGGCAGATATTGAAAGGGAACAAAATGTTACAATTTGCATATCGCATTCCTCTAACCAAATCATCACAAACCACCGTGTATCACACGCTGGGATAGAGAATGGACACGTTACAGAGATTCTCACAGCCGAAAGGGAAGCTAGATTCCAAGTGGGAGTGGAGTTGTAGTGTGAAATCACTCAAGATGAACACACACAGAGCAATGATAAAAGACAGAAACACCGTATCACCTGGGGTTTTCGCTTTTCACAAAATGGTCACTCGATAGCTGACCCCTCAGTCCTTATCCTCAAAGAAATCCTGCACTACCCCTTCAAAAGAGGAGTTTGGGAGCTTAAATTCAGAACTTTATCCTGCACAACGGGAGGTAGTGGGTTGCCAGATTTGTATCTATATTATCTAGCATTCTTAATATTGTAAGGTGGTTCCCCTTCAATCTCTCTGCATATGCACCAGCCTGGTGTGAGATCCAAAAAACTTAGCTATGCCATTTGGTTCCCTCTCTTCTTTTATATATCTTAAAAGGCTTCCTATGCCCTGAAAGAAAAATTCAATCTTTGCATCTACATGGGGCATCCTGCAATGTGTTAAGATGATTAAAGCATCTGATCTTACTAATTCTCTTTTCATACCACTATGGGATAGCCCAGGTCTGAGGATAAAGGCCAACTCCACGTTTAAAACAATTTGGAGAGTAAAAGGATTAACAAATATTAAAAATATAATACAAGGTGATAGATTGGCCTCATCTGAATACATGTGCACCTAATATCAATTACAGCTGTCTCACAGTTCCTTCTTTTAGCAGCTATGCTCAAGGATTCATTCAAAGGTAGGGGACAATTGGTCTGTTTCAACTTCCTCATCTCTAGAAGAACATAATAAGATATATAGAAACAAAAAGCACTTTGTAGGAATTACTTATAGGTGGCTTAATGCTTTGCATTACCCTCTCAATCTCAGTCTCAAAGGAAAATGGGGGAAAAGATCTCAGCTCTACTATCACAACAGGAGTCTGGGAGGATAGCTGCCTTAATGTGAAGGATATTTCAAGTTCTTTATCCTTGCAATTCTTCCAGAACAAGATATTAAACAGGTTTTACTGGCCTCCAGAATGATTAAGCTAGATTGGCAACACATAGTGAATGTTAAAGATGCAAACAACCACATGCCAACCTTTGGCACATCCTCTACACCTATCAAAAATGCGTGTGTTCTGAACACCGTATTCAGTACTCTCTCAAAAATTATAAGCGTTGCTATCTTTCCCAGTCCAAGCTCATCTATTTTAGGGGTGCTGGATGAGTCGGTATTATCAGTTAACATTAAGAAATGGATTGCATTAACTCTTTTAGTGGCAAAAGAGTTATTTTGAGACAATGGGAATCTGCAATTCCTCCTTCAGACATAGACTGGCTTAGTGAGTGCTCTAATGCCTCATTAATGGGAAAAAATAACTGTCCAATAGACAGTTGGAAAAAAAAAAACCATGAGGATGTCTGGTCACATATGAAATTAGTGCATACCTTTGCAGTTTATTATATATTAGTCCCCAACATGCATATGTTACGTTCTTATTTATCTATTTAGTCACTTTAATAATTTATGCACTGCGTGACTTCTGTGGGCTGAGGGCTTTTTGTTTGGTTGGTTTTGTTTTCTTCTAGGCTGAACATAATAAACATAGCTTATAAATAACAAAATTCAGCTTCCTGCTTGTGCATGTATTTATATATGTTTGGTTTCGGTATGTGCTTATGGTTTGTACAAAAAATAATAAAAATAAAGTTTTAAAAAGATCCGTAACTTTGATAGCCACTAAATATGGTCTTAGGTCTGATCTGCACTAGAATTTTACATCAGGATAGCATCAGGGTGTGAAAAATCCACATGGCGGAGAGACATAGCTTTTACCCCTCCAATGTAGATAGCACTAGGTCAATGAAAGAATTCTTCTGTTGACCTAGCTACTGCCTCTCACTGAGGTGGATTACCCATGTCGATGGCAGAATCCTTCCTGCCGGATAGGTAGTGTCTACACAGAAGTGCAACATCAGCACAGTGCAGCCCTTAATATAGGGCACTGGACCACACTTCCCTTCCAATATTGATGGCAAGGTGTCTGCCTTCCTCATTGTCTTTAGGCAAGTGTAATCTATTAAAGAAAGCTGATAAGGGACCAAACATTCCCCTCCAGAGAGACATCTTTAAGAGATTATCAGTGGGTCATTGAAGCACAGCTGCTCCTCTGCCACTTTATCTAGCCCCTTGCAGGCACATAGAATAGAATCATGGAAGCATAGGACTGGAAGGGACCTCAATAGGTCATCTAATCCAGTTGCTTGCACTCAAGGCAGGACTGAGTATTATCTAGACCATTCCTGACAGGTATTTGCCTAACCTGGTCCTAAAAATCTCCAATGACAGAGATTCCACAACCCTCCTAGGCAATTTGTTCTAGTGCTTAACTACCCTGACAGTTAGAAAGTTTTTCCTAATGTCCAACCTAAATCTTCCTTGTTCAATTTAAGCCCATTGCTTCTTGTCAAATCCTTAGAGGTTAATGAGAACAATTTTTCTCCCTCCTCCTTGTAACAACTATTTATGTACTTGAAAACTGTTATGTCCTCCCTCAGTCTTCTCATCTCCAGACAGTGTTTTCAATCTTCCCTCATAGGTTATGTTTTTTAGACATTTAATCATTTTTGTTACTCTCCTCTGGACTTTCTCCAATTTGTCCACACCTTTTCTGAAATGCAGCACCCGGAACTGGACACAATATTCCAGTTGATGCCTTACGTAGTAGAGCAGAAGAATTACTTCTTGTGTCTTGCTTACAACACACCTGCTGATACATCCCAGAATGATGATCGCTTTTTTGCAACAGTGTAACACTGTTGACACATATTTAACTTGTGATTCACTATTACCCTCAAATCGATTTCCGCAGTACTCCTTCCTAGGCAGTCATTTCCCATTTTGTGTGTGTGTGCAAGTGATCCTTCCTAAGTGAAGTACTTTGCATTTGTCTTTTTTGAATTTCATTCTATTTACTTCAAACTATTTTTTCCAATTTGTCCAGATCCTTTTGAATTTTAATCCTGTCCTCCAAAGCACTTGCAACCCCTCCCAGCTTAGTATCATCTGCAAACCTTATAAGTATACTCTCCATGCCATAATCTAAATCATTTATGAAGATATTGAACAGAACCAGACCCAAAACTGATCCCTGCGGTACCCCACTCGATATGCCCTTCCAGCTTGACTGTGAACCACTGACAACCACTCTCTGGGAACAGTTTTCCAGCCAGTTATGCACGCACCTTGTAGGATCTCCATCTAGGCTCTATTTTGCTAGTTTGTTCATGAGGAGGTCATGTGGGACAGTATCAAAAACATGTTTTCTGTTACAACTAAAGTGGAACCAGGAGCTTGGTTCCTTGTAAACTCTTTCAGCTTCGAATAGACTCCTTCTATAGTAGACAAGCTCTTAATAAAGACACTAGATTTATAGCTTATTCCAATCATCCGTCACTCACTAACCCCTCTTTTTTGTCCTAGGACTTCAGAGGAGTTAACTGGCCACTTCACCTTGAATGGTCTCTTAACATGTATTCTAGCTACTTATGCTAAACAATCTGTCCCACCTTTTATTTAGCTGTAAAACACTGAGGACTGGTCTACACTAGAAAATTAGGTCCACTCAGTTACCTCATTCAAGGATGTGAAAAATCCACCTGCGTGATGCAGTGGTGATGACCTAATCCCTGGTTCAGACAGCAGTAGATTGACAGCAGAATTCTTCCATCAACCTAGATATTGCCTGTTAGGGAGGTAGATTACCTACATCAGTGGGAGAATCCTGCCCTTCAGCACAGGTAGTGTTTGCACAGAAGCGCTATAGCTGCTCAGATGCAGCTGGGCCAACATAGCATTTTAAGTGTAGACAAGCCCTGAGTACCTTTCCCAGACATGAAGAAGTAACTCTGTGCAGCTTGAAAGCTTGCCTCTTTCACCAACAGAAGTTGGCCAAATAAAAGATATGGCCTCACCCACCTTGTCTCTCTAATGAGACACAAACATTCCAATGTACTAGTTGGAGCAAGCAGGGAATGGAAGGAGGACACATGGGTTGGCATGAAGTCAACAGGGTGTCATCTCAGTTGTAAACGAAAGCAAAGAACTAACGTGTAAGTCAATAACACAGGGAGTGAGACATCTCATAAAATGTAACTGCACAGGATGAGGAGATGAATTGGACAAACCTTTGTAACACACAATATATTCATCACATTTAGCCCCTTTTCTGTATTTGAACTGTCCTGGAATAAACTCATGATTTCCATGAATTTGTTCATTCTCATTTATTTGATTAAATGTTTTGTGTGAATGCATTTGAACCTATGATTTGCTCAAACTGATCATGGCAAGTTGCTTTGACTATGTGATATTTCAGCACTAGGATTGGCCACCAAAGTCAAATGGCATTTTTTTTCTGTTACACATCGGGTGGTTGTAAAAGGGCCTGAATTAGCCATTGGGGATTTGATTCTTTTAGGGAGAGGGTGAAAAGTGGCAGCAGGAGAGGAGCAGGCCTAGAGGATTTGGAGGATTTTTAAGTTATAATTATGAATAATAACAGAGGAGAGGTCTCAAATTGCTAGGCACTGTATAAATACCTGCTGAGAGACAATCCTTACCCTGAAGAGTTGACAATGTAAAGTGGAAACAGGCACAGACATAAAATGGCTTGCTAAAGGTCACACAGCAGGACCTGGGTCTCTGGAGTTCTAAGCCAATGTTCTAGCCACTGGACTACACTTTCCCTCCAATACTGATGGCACAGTTTCTGCCATCCTCATGGTCTTTAGACAAGTGTAGTCCATTAAGGAAGGCTGAGAAGGGACCTGAAGCTTAGCTCCTTGTAAACTATTTCAGCTTTGAATCGACTCCTGCTATGGTAAAGCATGATGGGAACGTCAAGGTTGCAAGATGATTTAGTGGAGGTTACGCTAAGCCCCCTCCCCCAACTGAGTAGAACATTCAAACCACTGGCATGTCCCAACTCCTTGCCCCTATAGATCTTGTTCAGCCAGGTTCTAAGCCCTCCTGGGAGGGCATCAGACCTCATCTTATAAGCATTAATATTGAACTTAATCAATACACACTTAAAATTACCTCCTGTCATCCTGAGATATGCCTAATGGAGCAAAAAATCCCTTCAATGGCGAACCACATATAAAGACAAAGTCTGTATCTGTAGTGTCTTAAGGCTATTTTCTCTGGTGAGTTAATACTTACGTCCTCATTCTTTAACTGAAACCCAACTGACTGAAGACAACAAGATCCGTTTACACAGAAGTACACACTTTCCCTCCTATCGCCTTTCAACTGGGATTCAAAACCTTCTGGTCTGGGGTTTCAAACTGGGAACTAGTTACTCTGTTTTTTTTTTATCCCTTTCATAAATTTCCCATTGTCACTGTTCTTGTGTTGATGATTCAATGCTAGATTCATCTGTTGAAGAAAGACACTGGATAACCTACACTCAGCATAACAGTGAATTCAATAGTTACTCTATCCAGATGATTTCTAATAGCTAAGCTGAGTCCAAGACCTCATCACCAAGCTACTGTCTGGAAGCTGGCCTTTTTCATTCAAGCAGAAGTAAGAGTTTGATGAGTTAATCTGACTAGTTTCATGACATGTATTGAAGTTTACTGACTTCACACTTCCCCTCCTTGCCATACCTTTTCACAACAGCAGAATTTATCCAGGTCTCACAGTTTATGGTGCAATCACGTGAAAACTCCCCCCTCCCAAATTCCTTTGAACAACTCAGATAGATCTAAAACTCTCCCAGGAGAGGAACTGCCAAGAACTAAGCTGAATAAAAGCCAGCAGTCAGCATCTCCAGACCAAGTTGTACCACATGAACATATGAGCATACCAGGTCATAAAATACGAAGGCATACAAATGACCTGCACAGCTGCCCACACAGGTAACTCTGCAATCATTATTAGAATAATATCTCTGCAGAAAAGCTGGGCACAGGTAGGAGGGGTCTGTACCTGTGGGGGTGGAGGTGCGTGAGGCTGAGGGGTGTGTGCAATTGTAGGCTTGACTCTGCCACCCCCCTCTCCCTGCACTTACCCGCCGTGCAGCGCCCGCCTCTCTTGCTTCAGCTCCGAAGCTCGGTGAGGCAGTCTGGCCCATCACGATGCACAGGGAGGGGGCCGCAGGAGCAGAAGCTGCCGTCCCTCAGCCTCCTGCACCCTCCACCCATCATGAAGGGCTGGCCTGGCATCCCCTCCCCTGCATTTACCCACCGCTCCAGCCCCACAGTCCGGCGCCATCTTGGACGAGGCGGCCTCACCTCGTGGCCTGTGGGAGGTCACTCGGCAGGCCCTTCATGACATGCAGGGGGCTAGGGGCACTGGAGGGGCTGGTGTCCCCTATCCCCTGTGCATCATGAAGCACCGGTCTGGTCCCCCCGCCTTGGTACGCCACTGCCTCGCGGCACTTTCCTTCTGGCAGTGCTCCATCTCTCCCTAGTCATCAGCAATGGCTATCTTCCCACAATGGCTGTCCTGGCCCCCTGCATTGTGATGGCTTCTAAACAATAATAGGTATCACCCACTGACTGTGTCCATGGAACACCCTGCTGGACCTTGCCCACTGTGTGGCTTCTGGCTTCAAACACTTTCCAGGATACAGATTGGGTGCACGCTGCACTTACCTTGTTTGTATGCATTCCAGAGAAAAAATTTTTCCTGCTCGTTTGTACACTTAAGAATTACCAGCTTTAGAGAGAATTAAAAACTGAAAGACAAGGCTGTAAACTCCATCTGTCAGGTTTTGAAAGCGGGCAGCTCCTAAATAAGTGCCTTGCTCTTGTCAACATGGGAGGGGATGATTTTGCTGATGTGTGCAAAGATTATTTCTTAAAATGTAAGTACTGCTCAGAGGACCCACTGCCAATATTTACATGCATCAGTAAGTTTCACATTATGCAGCTTATGTTCAAAGAGGGTGAACGTCTCCAACGACAATAGGTCGTCCTTAAGGATTTATTAAAAGACAAAAGCAACACAAGATTGATTCCTTGAACTGTCTCATCTTCTGCCCGTTGTGTTTAAAATATTTATAATACCCAGTGATGCATCATTAGTTTTCTGAACAACTTTTTCCCCAACTGTAGCAACAATGAGTTCTAATGCATATCTATATTGGATTTGACTGTTCAGTGCATTTGAACCACTATCAAATATTATCTCCACTGCACAGTTTCACCGCAGGTCACCCATCCAGAGTGAGATCCATACATTAGACACAGTCTTCTGCTTTTTCCTCTTTTCCTTGTTTCATTTAGTATGATTTTCTGGCCATTTATTTTTTTCCAAGTAAAGCTGAACCTCTGAAGCTCAGTCCTCAGGTCTAGATGGAGCTTTGTACAGACTAGCATCTGAGGAGGGTTGGGCCAGAAGTGTACCTGTGGATTTGTCTACATTACACAGAAAAGATTATGGTGCTGCGGCCAGGTTAAGTGACTCAGGCTTGAGGGACTAGAAAGAGCAATGCAGATATTCCTGTTTGGACTGGAACCCAGGTTTTGAAACCCAGTGAGTGTGGAAGGTCTCCAAGCTGGGGCTCCAACCTGAGTGGGCATGTCCGCACGGCTATTTTTAGCCCCATAAACTGAGTCCCACGAGCCTGAGTCAATTTGCCCCAGTTCTGAGACTTGGAGCCGGGGGTTTTTCTTTGCAGTGGAGATACTCTATAAATCCAATTCAAGGACCCCAGCATGAGTTAGAGCAGCCTTAGGGCTGCATTAATTTGTGCCTGGCTGCCACTATCCTACAGTTCTCTTTTAGCAGCCAGTGATCAACCACCATGCTTTCCCTTACCATGGCCCCATCAGGCCTTCTACACAGGGAGGGCTGGAAGATATGGGGTAGAGCCAGTCATACCATCCCTGTTTCATACAAGAATTCCCCTACACCACAGGGATCCTCAGAAGACATCGTTTGCAGAGAACTCAGGCTGGTCAAATTATCATCTATCATTTCAATTACCAAATCACCTAGAGGCTGCAATCAGAGATCAGGACCCCATTGTGTCCACACAGTCACATAACAATGATCTTCACCGCAAACACACCCTTCTTGTGAAGACCTAAGCAAGGGATCGTGAGTAAGAGAACTCAGCATGAGTGCTCTCTGAACTGAGAGGCGGGAGGAACGCAGGATATACTCAAAGGGATTAGATTATTTGGTCATCCAGCATCCTGCAATTGTATTGGTCAGTTTTGCCTACTCATCTTAGATGGAAGCAAATATAATGAGTTGTCCACTGAATTTATTCACTCACAGGAAGAGCACTGAGTTTACTCATTCAAACAAATAGCACTGGTTTGTTGGGAGGAAACCTGGCCTGATTGAAGTTAATGGCAAAACTCCCATAGATTTCAGCCTATATTTGGTGTAATGACTAATATTGCAAGCATAAGCCTCTGTGTCGGAAATATTTGGGTATTTAAATGAGATTTTGCATACAGCATTTACATTCAAACAGTAGAGAAATGGAAATAGATAGGCAGGGTAAACAGCTGGTTAGAGAATTTAATGAATTTCTCTATTTCTAGCACCCATTGTTGCTTACTTGTTCTAAACTTTATAGACCCGGAACATTTTGCACCGCCTTCCGTCCCTTTTTTCTTTCAATACGTTGGCCAGAAATCAAGGCTTCCCTCTATGTTCATTACAGATAATGATCTATTGCTACCTCACAACGCACTGGAAACTTTCCTCTACAGATGAAAGATTTGGTTCTAAAAGCATTCAGACCAAGAAGTGTGGAATAAATGTTGACTTTGACATCAGCCTAGTTGAGACCTGCCTTCTTTCCAAGAGGAATCAATCACTAGTACCATTATCACAACGTTAGATTGTAAAGACACAGAAGAAATACAACCATATGAAGATAAAAGGGAGAGCTCATGAAAAAAACCACTAGGAATATTTTATATATTATATACAGAAGGGCAGTTTTTAGTATCACTGAAGGCCATTCTTAACTTCTAGCTGGACTTTTAGATCTTCTGTTCTTTTATCTCAATGGGCTAACAGAAAGTTATCCATCATGAATATATGACCTTAGTTACTTTCAATCCCTGTCTAAATCCTGACATAACCAAATGTAGATTTAACACAGTGCTGAGACATGCCATTTTCTGATCAGCTTTGGAAAGCAATTCTTATGGAAATACAGTCAAAGAACAGACAACTCATATTTTCCGGCACACAGTGTCTTTCAAAGAAGTACTGCTTGCAGTGGAAAAATATTCAGCCATGACACAAAGGACACACAAAAATAGTGGTATGCAATAGCAAAATTCCTGTCTTCTCCATGGAAGCTTGGACCAGCAGTATGATCAGAGAAACCTGAATTTTATTGAGCTATTCAAAGTTTCTCTTTTCAAAGATATAAGAACCATGAACCATTACGTGTAATCGTAATATAGTAGCTATTCTACCCTGGAAGTCCTAATGACAACGTTTCACGATAGAGCCAGCACCTATGTTTATTTTGAATCATGTATATCATGTATATCATTTTACTGGGATGGGTTTTGAGGGTAGCAAGAATGATTTTCCAAATTAAAAAAAAAAAAAAACCCAACAACTTAATTCTTCAAGATTCTAGATGAGAAACTATAGAGATGGAAAAAAAATGAAGCCATTGTATTATATTTAAAATGTTTTTTTGGCTCTCTCATTAAGACCAATGGCTAGTTTAAATAACCTGTGCCACTGGCTCTGACTCATATAATGTGTCCATGCAAGTGAGAATAATGGAGTAATCAGTCCTCTACACACGTTCTTATTTTGACTACCTGGAATTTGGGCCCAGTTGAGCAGGAATAAGCAGGAATTACCCACTTAGTTCCAGATTGTCAAAGGTACTTAGATGACTAATTTCCATTGAAATCAATGGGATTTGATGCCAAACCACCTTTGAGGATCTAGGTCTTACCCCCTTTCCAGAGTGGGTGGGTGGGAAAAGGTGGCGAATGGATGGGGCAGTGGGTGGAGCCATGATCCCATCTATCCTTCTTCACTGGATATAGCAGAGCCAACATGAGGATCTATCTAGTAACCTACAGCTGGTATCAGTCAGCTACAAACTACTCTCCCTTGGGAGAAAGCAGCAAGCATAGGGAGGAATCATGTTTCAGAGGGGCATCTGAGTCACAACGCCAGCCCTAGCCCACTCCTAGCATGCTGCCAGTTATGCCCACCTGGTACCTAGTGGCTCTTCCAAAAGGTGCAGCCTATCCCTGTATTGAAAGATACTGCAAGCAGAACCCTTGGGCCACTGTACCTGGGAACACAAATATTTTTGGACGACTGTGATGGAAGCTCATAGTAACAGCTCCCTGGCTTTGTTGAGAGGTGTGTCCGTAGGGCATCCTTTCTGAATGGATTTCATGCTCTGGAACTGGCTTCCTCTAGTAAGAACTATGGGTAAAGATTTTCAAAGGTACAGATGGAAGTTAGGTGCTCAATTCTCACTGACAAGTCGAGGGAACTGGTGCCTTAATCATTTGTGCCTTTGAAGATCTCCCTGTTGGATAAACTCCAACTGGAAAGGAAAAAATCCATTTGTTCAGAAGATCAGTTTTTTTTCCAAAGGCCTGAACCAAAGTCCACTGAAGTCAATGGGGAGTCTTTCCATTGACTTTTTTTGGTAGGAGGCTCACGCGCCAAATGACAACACCTAGAACAAACAGAGTCTGGCCTCAGTTTTCAGAATTTAGGCTCCTGAATCCCTATTTAATCTGCTAAGTAAACAGCCTGATTTTCAAAATTGCTGAGTGCCCAACAGTTCCCTCTGACCTCAGCAGGAGCTCTTGGGTGCTGATCATCTTGGCCTTTATCAAGGATTCATAGACACATTTAAAATGTATGCTCTAATTGATGTTTTCCAAAAACCCACTAAGCAAAAACACACACACACACAAAAAAAAAAACAAAGAAAAAAAAAGAAACACACACAAAAAATCTCATTTAGGTGGTTTAGGTAAATATCTTCTATTAAAATTCATGATCCAAAACCCACTAGACTGGTTTGAGAATCTCAACCATAGTATACATGTAAATATTTGAAGACAGCTGAGACAGGGCGGAAGATGGCCATGTGATTATCTCAGCTAGATTCAGTGAAATGCATTCTGATTCAGAACAGAATGCTACTTGTTAATGTGATTTCCATCAGAGATTGTTTGTCAATAGTTCTGACATGCTCAGGGGCATGCGCAAGAGGGGGCAAGCAGGGCCAGGGCCCCCCCAATCAGCGGGAGGGCACAAAACTTCACTGGGGATAGGGCGGGGAGAGCAAACTCTTCCTGCCCTGGGCCAGAGCGAAAGATGACAGATCCTCAAGCTGCCCGGACCAGGGGGACAGCCGGCTCTGCCAGCTGCCTGGGGGCACAGAAAGTGCCCCTCCAAAAGAAGCCAATTTTTTATTCCTGTGCATGCCCCACATGCTGTTCCATAAAATTACACCCCATTCTCATTCTTTAAGTTTCCCTTCTCATTTCTCCTTAGACTATGCTTCAAATATATATATATATATATATATATATTGCTTTGGCCATAGGAAATCCTTCAACATAACTCACATTCTCTCTTTTTTCATTTGGAAATCTACACTGAGTCAGAAAGACACTGTTGCAGATGAATGTATGAAGAACATCTGATAGGAGACTGCTTTTCAAAGGAAAGCCTTTCATTACCACCACATGTTCAAAAGGCCGTATTGAGGTCTTTATGGGGCTGAAGAAAAAGTACCATGACCCCATGCTAGAAAACCACCAGAAAAAAAACTTTTGTGAAAAACTATTTTTAATTCAGGTCATTCATACCCACAAGGCAAATAAATAAATAAAACCTTTGGATGGACTGCAGCAATATTTCACTCAGTAAGTTGCCCAGGGATGAAAAGCCAATCTTTACCCCCAGAAAGAATGACACAATCTTCACTGCACAACTTCAGTCCCATCAGATTACAGAATCCAATCCTGAACCCAGGGCTTTTATAGAGCAATATAATCACAGAATGATGCATCTGAGCAACATCAATCAAAGTATGTTATAAAGGGAAAGAGAGACGAGAACCACAGTGCTGTGTTAGCAATGTGAACAGTCACTGGCCTCACTCTCCCCTGCTTTGCCCATGCTAGTGGATATATGGCTGCGCAGAGGGAGTGTAAGAGATGGCCTACATGGGGAATTTACATTGATTTAGCTACATCCCTCAGTGGCATAAATCCACACCCCTGAGAGACATCACCAATGTAATCCTCAGCATCAGCTGTGCTAGCTACAGCCTCGTGGAGAGGTGGATTACCTATCCCACTAAGAGAGCCCTTCCCATCAGCTTGGGTAGCGTCTATACTGAAGCGCGACCGCTGTGCAGACATAGCCTAATATACTTTAGACTTGGCTTAGCTGTGCCTGGTGCAGGACCCAAAGGAGGGGCACATGTGGCTGGAGGTCATGTTCATAGAGTTGCTTCAGCCCCTGTTGCAACTCAGAGTGCTCTAAATTACGCTCAGCCACAACACTCCCCAAGGGGATTGTAAAAAGGTGCGACACACCTGCCGTTACACCCCTTAGTGGGTCCTTTAGCACCACCTGCCAACAGCTGCTTTGGCCCTGCAGTGGCCTGCTGCTTGTATCTCGGCCTTCTCACCGGGTCACATAGCATCCCTCCTCTTCCAGGACAAATCAATAGACCAACAAATGCTTGTCCAACCACCTCACGTTAGTCCTTTTTTGCAACTCCAGACTGACTAGTCCTTACCCCTGGTGTCCAGGGGGTTTCTCTTGTCCTTACCCCTTGTCGGGGGTTTCTGCCCCACTTTCCTCAGTGGGCTGGTAGGGGAATCCGGGCCCTTCTCTCCACTGGGTTCTGGTCCAGGGACCTTTTAATAAGCAGTCAAGGCCTAAATATATAGACCCCTTGCTGCCTCCCTGGACCACATTCTACCTTGCCTTGTCTTGGTCTTTTGCCACAGCTTCCCTCTCCAAGCCTCTTCCACCAGCTCACCGCAGAGCTTCGTGGCACTTCCTATCTCCCAACTGGTTCTGCTGCCGGAGAGTTGTCTCCACTCTACTGACAGGACTGTCCCTGACCCAGCCGGATCTTCCTGCTCCCTGCAAGCCCCCTCCACCTGCACAGGAAACACTGGGCAGAGTCACGACCTCCCTCTTTCGCCCCAAGTGCCTGGAGCTCCCTGTGGTAGGCCCAAGTTCCTTCTGGGGGGTTCTGCCTGCCAGCAGTCCAGCTTTGCTCCCTGACTCCAGCCAGGTTTCCCACACTGAGTGAGAGCCAGAGACTGACCCCCCCCTTCCTGGTCAGCCCCCACTTGAGTGGGGTTCAACCCTTTTATCTCTTCCCTCCATGCTCAACACCTACTGTAGGCATAGCAGGGCAGGGCTGATTGCATCCACAGGCTCTCATTAACCCCCTCTGGCCCAGAGTGGGGTTGCTACAGCCCACCACAGGGATATTCCTGTGGCTGAGGATTTCTGGAGCATGACATTCCTGACTTTCCCCTCCACCATGGCCCTGCCTCATCCTCTGTGGACCTTCGATGGCAACAAGACTCTCTTTGGCTAGGAGACTTCACAGCTGGCCATATAGGTAATGTATAAGTTTGCTTAGCATCACCAGAAACGAGCACAACAGACATAACTAGCCAGCTTGACGATGAGCCCGACTGTCAGGTGCCTTGCCCTCTGTGCAGTCAGTTACAGCTGTGCAAAGTGAGAGTAAATCTCCCTTCTGGTCTGGGAGCATTTTATACTTTGCTTTTCTCCAGCCATCTGTAAATGAGTCCACAAGGGACGGGGTGGTAAAAGATCACACCTTGAACCTCACAGCATCTTCAAAAGGGCACACAGTTCCCCTAGTTTCCTGATGGACTCTAATAGTCTAAAGGCCAGAGGCAGGCCAGGAATATATTTTGCAACACCCCTCACCTGACAAGCTTGCTGGAGTATGTAAGATATAAAGACAGAAGCTGCTAGAGAGAGAATCCCCCATCTACCGACATAGCAAAAGCCAGTGAGCCCCTTTTATTATTATTATTATTTTTAGTTACCGTGGCATCCATGCACCCCAAATTAGATGAGTCCTCCACTTTGCTAAGCAGCACTCAAACACACAGCAATGGACAGTCCGTGTCCCAAAGAATTCACAAACTAAGTAAAAAGGACAAAGGTAAACATCTTACCCATGGTCACACAACAGGTAAGTAGCACAGGCAGGATGAGAACTGGGGTTTTCAAACCCCCAGCCCCATACCCAGTTGAGCCACAGTGCTCTGTGAGGAAAAAAAGACGAATGAGGGGGGGAAATGGGAATTATTAGCTTCAGACCAGATGTTCAGTCATGAGGACCAAGGGAAGCTTTTAATGGGTTGAGAGGGAAACAGCCCATGAAAAGGGAGAAGAACACACAACCTGAAAATAAAAGAGGCAAATTTGGATAAATGTCTGACAACCCTTCGCTATTCAATCTTCACTAGCTATTCCTCAGGCCCATCTGGAAATTCCTCTGTGGCAATTCCTTTTTAACAGTTCTATAATCACATCTTAATTTGTAATTTCCAGGAAGAATTAAAAGAAATATTTTGCCTCTGCCAGTCCCATCTGTGGTCTAGCACATGTACAGCGCATATGGGCGAGGCATGTGCAAAGACTGGAGATATCAAAGCAAACCTGCATGAATGAGAGCTTTGCAGAACAAAACTAATCCTTTTTTCCCCCCTTTTTTTTAGTTTACAAATATGTATTAAATTGCTTCTCTAATGGAAGTGTTTTACCAAAAAATAAAAGGCCTAATACATATTTTGAATATGACTAGCATATTCATGGGCAATGGCCTGGAGGTAAAAGCTTATTATAAGTATCAGATTATTTCAGGGTGTGTCTACACTGCTTTCAAACACCCGCAGCTGGTCCATGTCAGGTGCCTGGGGCTCATGGGGCTCGGGCTGAAGGGCTATAACATTGCTGTGTAGGCCTCCAGGGTTGGGCTGGAGCCCAGGGACCCTGCAAACCCAGGCCCAGTGGGTTGATGTCCATAAGTGGACGAATGTTAAGGCAATGGCCTGGGACTTAAAGACACCATGTTCATTTTCCAGCTCTGTCACAGACTTCCTGGGTAACCCGAGCAAGTCACAAAAGGTATGTCTACACTGCAATTTAAGGTGCAATTGTTGCACATGTAGCCAGATCTGCAGTAGCTTTAATCTAGCGAGCATGGGTAACAATAGCAATGAAGGCACGGTATCAGTGTGGGCTAGCTGTCCAAGCAGAAGCCCACTGTGGACCATGGGACCTACTCATGGACCATAGCCTATACGGAGGTCCATTCTGCTGTATCTTCACTGCTACTGTTACCCATGTTAGCTAGATTAATGCTGGAGTGGGATGCCTACCTACAATTACACTTTAAATTGCAGTGTAAACATACCCTTATTCTCTCAGTGCTTTGTTCCCCCTATGCAAAAATGGAATAATAGCTCTTCTTTGTCTATCTTGTCTATTTAGATTATAAGAACTTTGGATGAGATTCACAGGATTGTGCCATGTTCTAGGAATCCTCATCAACCCGTTAGGGCTGGTTTAAAGTCTTTGCATTGCTCTGGGACCTTAGCAAGAGCCAAGGATGTGGTCTGGAGCGACTAACCCTTTTTCAATAGGACAAAACAATTTTTCCATTTAAAACACTTTAAAAGTCCCTAAATGCTTCCCTAATCTTTCTTTTCCAAATAATAATAGATTAATAGATTCCAAGGCAAGAAGTGACTGCTGTGATCATCTAGACTGAATTCTTGTATAAAACAGCCCATATTCCCCAAAATAATTCCTTTAGGAAATTCCAAGGAAAACATCCAATCTTAATTTAAAAATTATCAATAATGGAGAATTCACCATGACCCTGGGTAAATTGTTCCAATGCTTAATTACTCTCACTGTTAAAAATATATGCCTTATTTCCAGTCCGAATTTCTTTAACTTTCACTCATTGGATCATGTTATACCTTTTTTCTGCTAGATAAAGAAAGGCCAGTTATTAAATATTTGTTCCCCATGTAGGTACTTACAGACTGTAATCAAGTCATCAATTAACCTTCTCTTTGTTAAACTAAGTAAATTGAGCCTCTTGAGTCTATCGCTATAAGGCTTGTTTTCTACTTCTTTAATCATGCTTGTGGCTCTTCTCTGAACTCTCTCCACTTTATCAACATCCTTCTTGAAACTAGATGCAATATTCCAGAAGCAGTTGCACCAATGCCAAATACAGAGGTAAAATCACCTCTCTGGTCCTACTCAAGGTTTCTCTGTTTATGCATCCCAGGATCACATTAACCCTTTGACCACAGCAGTGGGAGCTCATGTTCAGCTGATTATCCATCATGCCCAAAACAATTTTTCAGAGTATCTGCTTTCCATAATAGAACCTTTATCCTGCAATATGGCCTACATTCTTTTGTTCCTTCTTTGTTACATTTAACCATAATAAAAAAACATTGTTTGCTTGCCCCAAATTTACCAAGTGACCCAGAACACTCTGTATCGGTGACCTGTGTTCTTTGCTGTTTACCACTACCTCGATTTTTGTGTCACCTGTCAACTTTATCAGTGATGATTTCATGTTTTCTTTGAGGACATTGATAAAAAATTTAAGATGTGTAGGGCCATGTATGGAGACCTGTGGGACTCCACTAGAGCACGCCTGCTCAGTGATGATTCTCCATTTACAATTACACTGAGACCTAACAGTAGACAGCTTTCAATCCATTCAATGTGTGCCGTGCTAACTTCATATCATTCTAGGTTTTCTTTTAAATCAAAATTTCATGCAGTGCCAAGTGAAATGCCTTACAGAAGTCTAGTATATTAGTCTAACACTATTACCTTTATCAACAAAACTTGTAATATCATGGAAAAAATCAAGTTAGTTTGATAGCATTTATTTGTCATAAACCCACATTGATTGACATTAAGTATATTACCCTCCTTTAATTCTTTATTAATCCAGTCCCATACCAGCCATTCCATTATCTTGCCCAGGATTGATGTAAAACTGACAGGCCTATAATTACCCCAGTCGTCCCATTTACCATTTTAAATATTGACACAACATTAGTTTTCTTCCAGTCTTCTGGAATTTCCCCAGTGCACCAAGACTTATTGAAAATCAACATTAATCTCCTCAGAGAGCTCTTTAAAACTCTTGGATGCAAGTTATCTGGATCTGCTGATTTAAATATGTCTGACTTCAGTGGATGCTATTTAGGATTCTCCTGACATACTAATGGAATGGAAAGAGTACTATCATTATATAATGAGACTACATCTTCTGTTTTTGTCCCCCTCCAATAAAGAACAGAAATATTTATTGAATATTTCTGCCTTTTCTACATTATTATTGAAAATTCCACCATTTCCCTTTAGTAATGGACCAATCCCATTATCAGGATTCTCTTCGTTCGTGATAAACTTAAAGACCTCCCTCTTATTTTCCTTAACTCGGCCATCCATGGATTTCTCCATTTGTCCTTTTGATAAGAGAAGTAATTTTCTATAATTCCTTAGCTTCTGATTATGTTCATTATCATCAATTTCTACTTTCTCCATTTGTTATAGATTATTTTATTATTTTTATAGCTGCCTGTACTTCCCCAATAAACCAGGTTGGGTTTGGGTTTTTTTTTTTGTTTTTTTGACCAATACAGTCTTGTTCCTCAGTTGTGGGAATGTAGCTCTTTGGGAATCCAATAACGTGTTCTTATACAATTCCCAATTATCATTCACACTTTTCTGATTAAATTCTTCCTCCCAGATGATGATTTGCCTTGTAATTGTTCTCAGCTTTGTGAAATTTGCCCTTTTAAAGCACAAAGTCGGTAGATCACGGGTTTGGACTTTATTCTGTTTGCACATAATAAGTGTGATCAAGTCATGGTCACTTGTATCTAAGCTACTGGTAATTTTTAGTTCTGTGATCAGTTCCTCTTTATCTGTGAGGACAAAGTCTAATATAGATTTTCCCTGGCCACTTAGATTGAAGCCCTCCATCATCATGTAGCTTTTTCTCCTATATATTATCAATAGGCGTGTAAGGAGCCAGGCCTCCTGTTCCCTAGTGTGATTTGGTGGTCTATAATGGATACCAACTAATATCACATCTTGTCCTTTATCTGTTAGGGCTTTGTTCCATAAGCATTCAAGATTATTTTCTTCCATATTATCAGTGACTCGGAAACAGGTAATGTCTTTTTTTCTGTAGAGTACCACTCCTCCTCCCCTTTTGCCCACTTAATCCTTCCTAAATATGTTATAACTGTTGATTTTAATATTCCTATCATAAGAATCATCCAACCAGGCTTCAGTAACACCAATTAGATCAAATTTATTCTCATAAATGAGCAATTCCTATTCCTCTTGTTTGTTACCCAGGCTCCTTGCACTGGTGTACAGGCAATTAAAGAATTTTTTCTTTTCATGTTCTTCGGTTCCTAGATTAATTTTGTTCTCAACATCTTGATTCTGTGCTGAGTGCTCATGTCTTCCCTCTTTTTACCCTCCCCTTTTGCTACTAGTTTAACCCCTCCTGACTGTGCAAGTCAGCCAGTGCCCAAGGGGATTGGTTCCCTTTCTAGTAAATTAGAGGCCATCACAATTGTGCTGCACTCTTTATAACTCTTTATATAAACATCGGCAAAAACCAAACCCCTACACTCTACACACTTTACCTAGCCAGTGGTTCATTTCCAGAATCTTCTGCCTTCCATCTTCATTCACTCGTGGGACAGGAACTATGTCAGAGAACATCTCTTTGATGTTCTTCTTCTTTAGCACACTTTCATGGTTCCAAGAATTTATATAACATCTGTGAGATATCCCTTTACGGAATGTCATTAGTGCTGATAAGAACCATCACAAATAGATCCTTGCCCATTGACTTAAAGAGCTTATCCTGTGTTATGGTGACATCTTGTTTCTAGGCTCCAGGAAGGCAGCACACAGTGCTATTGTCTATTTGTCCCTTGCAGAATGTCTTTCAATTCTTCTGTGTATTGAATCCCTAAACAGGATTGTCTGTCTTCCTTGGATAGTGGAGAACTCTTTATGGGCAAGCTTGATCTTCTTACAGGATGGGTGGAGCTGTCTTCCACAGATTTGTCCATATATCTCTTCATTCCCTTGGAACAGCTGGGACTTGAAAGGTATCTTCTGCAGTTTCAACACTGAGGACCAGGTATTGATTGGAAACTCCAAGAAGTAAAAAAGGGTAGGGAAGTGTCCACACGTCAATCTCATTTTCAAGATATGGTCCATATTATGGAGAAGTCTGAGCATCTCGGAATTAAGCATTTATGTCATTTGTGAAGATAGTTCTTTACAAATACATTGCATACAGCATCTGGGAATGATGTTTCAGCACTCACACCTCCATGGAGAACTGTGGTCTGGAGAGCTATAAAGATGCAATTGGAGAGTCACATATTGCCTTAGACCATGTGTCGAGATCACCCTGATATCAATGCAAATTGAACTGCATGTAGGAAGAAAGGGGTTGTTTGTGGTCCACAGATGCTATTTCTGCTAAATTTCCCAGGATGTTCTGTCTCAATGCTGGACATCTATAAAAATGGGAAGATCTGCTGGAAAGATTTCTATAAAGATGTTGGGCTTAATTAATTATCTGCTGCACCCCATAGAATAATAGGGTTGGAAGGGATCTCAGGAGGTCATCTAGTCCATCTCTCTACTGACCATGTACCATCTGAGGACTACTGGAGTACTGAGTGCTCTGATCATGCCCAATATTCTTTTGGCATTCCCCTTCACATGGGTTAAGAAGGGAGTTCCGTACATTCTGCTATGTCAGCATTTATGCCACTTGGGGAGATCTCCAACCCCAGATACATGGCCCCTTTACACAAAGGGATAGGAGTGGGCTAAGAACTAATTCTCCTTGATTCACCGCTGCTTTGCACCCATGCAAAGTGAATGCTGTTGGTTTAAAAAGACTGCCCTATCAGGAAGTGTAAATGACTATACAATGAACAAAGCAGAGGAGAATCAGGCCCCTTGTTTTCAGTCTGTTTCAGATCTGGGTGTTGTGTATTTTTTTCCCCTTTCAATCATCTGCCTAGTGAGCAATTATAGTAAACGAAAGTTATTGATTATGATGGAGTTGCTTTTCACTGTTGCAAAGTTCTGACTCTTGCACTTTTCAACAATAGATATTGGCAATTACATACAGAGTTCAGCTACAATGTCATAAATACATCTTCTGCAACATTGTTTCACTAATTTATCTGGCAAGGACTTTCTGCTTTCAGAGTTCATTCTATCTAATTAAACCTATTGATTGCTTCAGAGTAAAGTTGTGTCAGGAATGGGAATGCCATCTATCTACTTCTTTCTGCAAGTTCCAAGAGCAGCAGGTTCTTAGAAATATAATTACTCTTTTAATTATTTACATAAAAGTTAGGGCAGGTGTAGCCCGGAGATGTTAGTTAATGAGACAGTAACTGCTTTCCCAGTGATCAGTATGCTTCGGGCTTCATGGAAGTGCATATTGAAGTGGAAACAGTTGCCACCATTTTCCTGAATTCCAGGATGCACTCCCCACTGTGCCTCATCATGGTCTCATCTTCCCCCTCCATTCTCTCTTTCATTTACCAGAGAATAGCACCACGGCCAACACTCTCCATCTGCAGTGTAACTGTCCCCTGCACAGGAGCAAAGGGAATGAAAGAACCATTGTCCCCTCTAATTGGCTTGCACACCTGTGCTAAGTCTGACAAAATCTTGCCCCTAATCACTGTTATCCTGTGCTCCGTATGCTTACTGTATCCACCTACTATCTCTTGTCATGTATTTAGATTATTTTGTGTGTGTGTGTGTGTGTGTGTGTGTGTGTAAACCATGTCTGCTTCGTGTGGCAATCTGTCCCCTTCTAGTGGCACCTAGATCAGCTAGAGATTGATGAGTCCCCTACAGTCGTGGTTAGCAGAGATGTGTCTTGTAGCTCATGCCATACACGCGCACATATTAAACTCTAGAGAACCCAGATTTGATTCAAGTCTGTCTTTCTCTTGCTGGTCTGGTCAGGACACCTCTCAAAATCAGGATGAAGATGGCACAATAGTGTTTGTTATATTTGGACCTGCCCGAGAAGGAGATAGAAACACAGCTGTGTGCTGTTCTGGCTGCAAAACTGAAACAAACATGAAAGTGAGGCTTTACACTGTGGAGGTGGAAGTGGTCAAGCATTTAAAGGGACAGGGCATCACATTCCTCTCCCCTGTTTTAAAAATAACCTTCCCAAATATATAGACACATTATTATTGACATGGCTAACACAAAACTCTATATAACCTAAGAGTTATGAGTGAACTACTGCAGATCTTAAATTGCAAAGGATTATTCTTCCCTGGAATAGCAACTCACTAATTAAACAACTTATAAATTCAGACACACAACCGGTTTTCACACTCTCTTGGGATAACGTGGTAATGGATATATAGCAGTGTCCTGAACAACAGGATCAGTCAGTGTTAAGGAATCAACTGGATCTGGTGCTAAAGTTTCTTCCATCAAGTCATCAAAACAAGGAGTTGTAAGAGAAGAAGCTTCAACTGGAGCAACAGAAAGAGCTACTGGACTATCCCCAGACTCTGATACTTGTTGAGGTTGCAGCTGGTCCATATGTCATTTCCATAAAATATCATTGGATAGTTTTACCACACATAAAACTGGTCCTGTGCATGTCACTGGTTCTCCAGGCACTCATTGCACTTCACAACCATAGTGGTGAATCAATACTAAGTCTCCTATTTAAAAAAAATAATAAAATTACGAGTTTCATGTTGATCCATTTGCTTGGGTTTGGGCTACATGTGAGGCAACATCGGGGTGTAGCAGGTCCCAAGAGGTACATAAAGATCACTTCAAGAAAAGAGTTGCAGGAGATTCCTGGGTAGTAGCATTGATAAGCAAGAAATTGTCCCTCAGAGCCAGAAGTATGTGCTAATTCCTTTTGAAGCTTGAAACCTCTGAAATTCTTCAGATCAGAATTCAGGTCCATTTTCACTCACCAACTGTAACTGTAGACCAAATAGTCTAAACAAGGTATGCAGAAGTCCAATGGTCTTATCAGCTGTAGTAGAAGTCATTCTGAAAACTTCTAGCCATTTTGAATAGGCATTGACCATGAAAAAAACATATAACCTTCTAAAGGTCCTGCAAAGTTCATATGAATACATGTCCAGGGAATCTGAGGCCAGGATCAAAGGTGTTGTGACAAAGTCTGGTGATAAGTAGATGCAGAAATCAGTGAGGCAACAACTCCAGTAGCAAGCTCCGCTTTTGTTGGAACTCCCTTGATCAAGGGTGTGACCCAGATGCCATTTCTGCCTCAGCTTCTGATAACATACTCAGTGTGAGGTCTTGATAAGAGTCACTAGAGTTCTTGTCTCTTTTTCATATTATGAATTCACAACGTGCATCTTTTCTTAGGTCCAGTCTTCATAGGTGTCTTCTTGGATGGCTGGTTACTCTGTTTTGCTGGTCGCTGAAATACGCAATAGGTCACGGCAACGTGGCCTTTCTTCTGGCACTTTCTGCAAATGACCTGGCATGCCCAGCAATCTTTCTCAGAGTGCATAGTTTGTGCACAATGGCCACACAGAAATTCCTTATATTCCCATTGTCCTATTTCTCATCAATGCAGGAGGTGAACTCCTTAATTCACATTAAAATCCAGATAATCCTTCTTTGCAGTCTCCATAGCAATAGCTACTTCAATAGCCTACTTGAATGTAAACGCTTATATAGACAATATTTTTCCCAAGATTTGGCCATTGCATAATCCAGAGACAAATTGGTAATGCAGGGCATCATTTAAAGTTTGTCCAAGCCGACAACGCTCTGACAACTTTCTTAAAGCCACAACGAACTGTGCTACCATTTCTCCACTTCTCTGATGTTGCTGATGGAACCGTTATACCTGCTGTCATTGATGGCATAGGAGAAAAAATTCCTGCATTGCTGCAGTTCCAGGCACAGATGGAAATAGTAAGTCATACAACATCCATATGCCTTCAGATTCCTCACTCTCAGCAAGGCTGAAACACTTTGTCTGTCTGGAATGGAGTTGCAAGCTACAAATTGCTCAAAATGTTCGAGGTACACCATCCGATATTCGTCATTTTCATCAAATCACCAGCATTGCCCACAAAACATTTTTCTTTTCTCTACTCTTGTGCTGGACTTCATTACTCCAGGATGCTTTCTCTTCCCCAGGGAAACTGTTTTTTTCCATTTTTCCCCCTGTGAACTAGCTGTGCTTGATCCCCCTCTGCTGACAGAAGACTCACAGCGCAGCGTACAACTGTCTCTCTCATTTGCACTCACTCTCTCTCTGACAGTTTGCATGTGGACAGTCAAGATGGCTGCTTGCTTCCCCCTCACTATTTTGTTTGCACAGGCCTGGCGGTAATTGCAGAATCCTTTGTTCTATCTTTATTTGCCTACTTCCCCTCTCTAGCTAGCTGGCTCCCACTGGACCTGCAGCAAAATGCAGCATCAGTCTATCTGCACCTTCTGTGTCTAGGTGAACTTTATTCCTTGTGGTATATTATTTGTTTACTCTTTCTTCACCTTGGTCAGGTAATGGGAGCCCTGGATATGTCTGGGATTGCAGATCCTCATCACCAACATCTTATATTTGGAGCCAGCAGAGAAGGAGATAGACTTCGACAGAGAAGAAGCTCATAGAAACACAGCTCTCTGCTCTGCTGGCTTTATTGTTCTGGCTGCAAAACTGAAACTAACACGAAAGCGAGGCTTCACACTGGGGAAGGAGGTGTTCTCAAACACTTAAAGGGACAGGTTACACCAGATACTGCGGTCCTAAGAGATGATGGGGTGAGGGGGAAGCCATGATGTAAGCCTACTCCTTCCCCTTCTTTCCTTCAGCCAGCATTGCAGTAACCACTTTTTTCCCCAGAAGAATTTCGTTATTTTTAAGGACCCTAAAAAGGAATATTGGGCAGAACAGCCCGTTCTCTACTTATTTTATTCACCAGTTAGACCTAATTTCAGACACACCATTGATTTCCAGACTCATATTTCTTTTGTTTAGCAAACATGATCTTAACACAGTCCTGGAGTTATATCAGTAGGCCTTTTTATTTAGACTCATTCATTCTTTTGTCTCCCTTTTGCAATCCTCCTTCCAGCATTAACATTTATTATTATAGGTTATTGTGATACTGACTTTTACCCACTTCCCCACAGTTAGGCTCACGTGAGGTAAGTCTATAGGTCCAATTATTACAACAGAATTGGGGGTTTCTGAGCACTTTTGAAAATCAGGACATGTATGTAGATGCAAAACTGTACATTTAGGGGCCTAACTTTAGACCGTTCTTTTTGAAAATTGTAGAGTTTGCTCATTTTTTTCCTTAAGAGCTTAGGTTATTTGGGATACAAAGTCCAATTTTCAAAAGAGATTTGGGTGCTTATGCACTTTTGAAAATCCTGTTGGAGGCCTAGCTGTATCTTTAGATTCCTAGATATCTTTAAACATCTGGCCATCAGTGCCTGATATTTAAAGCTATCAAGACATCTAAAGACAGGGATAGGCCTCTAGTAGGATTTTCAAAAATGCCCAAGCACCTAACTTCCAGTCAGTTTTGAAAATCCAGATTCATCTTTAGACACCTAAATATCTTTAAAATTGAGGCATTAGAAACCTACATCTCATTAAAAGTCAGTGGGATTAAAGGTTCATAAGCCCCTAAGGTTACATCTACGCTGCACTGCAGCGTAGACTATGGGGGTGTGAATTACATAGCATACCAAAGAGTTTCACTCTGACTTCCCTGTGTGGATGCTACTGGCATGAATTAAAAGGTACCTGTTAGTACACACCAGCAATGTCTGCATGAGGCAGTTACAATGCAATTCTCTGATGCATTCTGCAGTTCACACCCCCATAGTCCTCATCATGGCACAGTGTAGACAAGACAAAAGTGTCTTTTGAAAATGGGTCAAAGACCCCTCACTAACTTAGTTGCAGATTTTCCAAGTTATTTGGGCATCTAAAGATGTAGATAGATGCCTAATGGAATTTCCAAAAGGATCTAATGGATATCAGTGGGAGTTTGATGCTTCACATGCTTTTGAAAATCCCACAAGGTGTATCTTCAGGCACCTAGATACCTTTGAAGATCTATCCCTTTGGCATTTTTGAAAACATTACTTCTTCTCTTTTCCTGCTTTGTTTTTTTTCCTGCAAGACCTACTAAAGAGGGGTGATTGGAACCTATACTTATTTTGGAAGTTAGATTTAAGGTCGTTTTTTTTCCGGTGCTGGTAATTATTAAAAGGATCACTAATAGCTTGTTTGCTTATTTGGGCTAAAGAACATTAAACATAGCAATCATCTGCAGATAAATTAGCAGCAACAGACTAAAGTCTGAATTAAGGTGATAATGGGCAATTTTGGAAGAAAAAAAGAAAGTGGACAGATTTATGAGCAATGTGATATGATGCAAAAAATATTTTTGTGCATTAAGCCTGATGTTTCATAACTTCCAAGTGGTGAAGAGGATCTGAAAAGAGAATTTGGTTTTGGATAGCATTTAGTTACTGGAAATACAGCTCATATGAGCTGTGAATGTGTTTATTGAGAAAATATAGAGTGGTGTCTCATTTGAGTTCTCTTGGCTTTCATTTGTTGTGATCTTTATAGCTTACTCATAGTTTTAACACTGTGAGCAGATCTGGGTGATTTTTTTTTCCCAGCAAAAGCTTTGGTGTTTAAATAGAAAAAATAACCTAAAACTTTCTATGGAAAGCAGACATTTTTTGTAAAACTCAATTTTCCATCACTAAACAGTTTTGAACAAAAAAAAAATTGGTTGACTTATCAACTAATGACGGAAAAGTGCCCAGATAATATAGCAATGAGAGCCATATAAATACATAGAAAGATTGTTCTTCTACAACTCCCCACTTATAGAACAATCATTAAAAAAGCCCTCACTTGGGAATGTAGAATCCTGAACAAAAAGAAGTAGATTTCAGTAAGGATATATTCCTGTTTAAAAACCTCCTCAGTGTAGAAAATTATAGGTTAAAATGGTTGTTGGAGCCAAGAATAATCAAATATTTCACACTTTGTGACATCATAAATACACATAATTATGTCAGGCTGCAAAAATCCTATAGCTGATGTTTCTATGTTTAGTGATGACCTTTCCTACAGCAGAATAATAGAACAAACTGTAAGCCATTTCATACTAAAGTTCCGATCATTCAAACATTACAGCCTGGAAGATTACAGATCCCATCATTAAAGATAATTGTGTAATATTTGGGAGGTGGTGAGATAAAAAAAGTGCCTAAAAGCAATACAGAATCTGGGTGTCCTGCTTTTAACTGCCTGCTTATTTGTTTGCAACCTTGTTCTGGCTAATTCTTCATATCCATGGGTTTTAAATATCTTTAAGAATTGTAAGATTTGTAGCTACCACAGTCACTCATTTAATTGCAAGCTGTCTTTCAATTAAGATCATCTCTCTTCCTATAAGATTGTCCCTTAAATCCACAATTGGACATTTGCAGTTCAATGACAGGAGGCTGTATTTTTACATTCCAAGCTGCTCTAATGCCAAAGAATTTCAACTGATTTAATGGCTGGTTTTGCAGGACAGAAAAATACTAATAATTTTCAGCCAGCAGGAAATCCACAGCTACTATTTTTTTACAAATGGGATTTTTCTAGCTCTGTCCAACATCCCATATTGTGCAAATCAAAGACATTTTAATCAGGTGTTCGGTTCTTGTCTTCAGAAAGGAAAGCTCAATGCACCTTTTCTGTCAACCAAAATGCCCAATTATAAGTACAAGGTAAAAAATGTTAAAGCACCCAAGTCACTTAGATCCTTAGATCCCGTGGACGATCAATAGGACTTAGGCTACTAAGGGCCTAAGTTTCTTTTGTAAATGGGACTTAGGGGCTTCTAAAATTTTACCTTATGTTTATTATTGGGCATTTTGGTTTTGCCCAACGTACACAATTTTGGTGGGATCGTCAAAGAAGCCAAAGGGATTTGGGATCTCAAATCCCAATTAAAATTCTGTCTAACTCTCTGGGGGTCACTTGAAAATCCTACTGTAAGTCATTCATAGGCAACAAGACAGCTATCACAATTACAACAGCTTCATCTTTTAAAAAAAGATGTATGCACATTCACATTCTTCTTTGGAAGCTGACTATCTAGCGTTCCTTCCAAGAACTCAGCTGACCTGCAGAGGTTTAACCTGTCACATCAGCTGTCTTATCCAAAGGTCAGTGCCTGAAGAACATGCAGGTTTCTGTAATGAATAGGGCGCTCACTAGCAGTTAGACAACCAGATGTTTTGGCAGGTGACGGTTTCAGAGACTATGTAATGTACTGGCCTTATTATGAAGTCAATGAGATGAGGTTTTGCCACAGAAAAATGGTGATAATATATCTTGCCAGCTTTCTATTTGGTCATCTCAGTAGCCTAATGCACTATCTAGATTGGACAGCAGCCTAACTATTCAACAAGCTCTAAACCAAACGTGATTTTTTCATGCCCCTTATTCTTCCCCTCCCCCCATTTTATTTAAAGTTTCATGTAAGGTAAAAAGTAGGGTTAAGGATTGTAGTAGGAGGCCCCCATTTCCCGCTGCTTTGCCCCTTGGACAGTCATCTGCCCCTGTTCTGAGTGCAATATGCAACCAGATCAAACTTCTACATGCACATTCATGGTGGTAACTGTCTGCACCACTTTGCATTTGCTTGGATGGATCTTCGGATCTCACTGAATTTCACCTGATGCCTAGCATTCTAGAAGATCAGGATAGAGATGAAGTCACACCAAATTCCCACTTTACCTCCTGCACCCTGGGGAAAGACCAGAGGTCAGTCCAGCCCCCAGTGTAACAGGGTTTTTCCACCTGCGGCTTGCAACTCAAAATTGGGTCACCAGAAGGTTTCAAAGGATGATGTGGTAGCGCCAGGGGCTCCTGTCCCCCGGGGTTGGCTGGGCTTAACTCTCTGCTCCTGCAACCTCTGGGGTCCCAGCGCCGCTCAGGTTTGGTCCAGCCGTCGTGAAGATGCAGGACCATAACCAGGGCAGGGAAAGTGGGACAATCACCCAGGTTGCAAAGCCATGGGGGCAGAAAAATGAGGCAGCAGAAATCTAGGGGGCATCTGACCCTGCGTGCCCCCCAACACCAGTCCATTTTTCCAATCCTGCAGCTTTGTCTTCTGGGTTATGGCCCTGGGCGCTGCAAAGCCAGAGGGTGCAATGCCCGGACTGGAGAGCCAAGCCCAGCCAGCCCCACAACACTGAGGCTGCAGGAGCTGCCCCTGTCAGGTGAGTGCCAGACACAACCCAAACCCTTTGGGGGGGGAATAATCTGACCAAAACCACCCCAGAGCCTCCATCCCCAGACCATTTACTGGGTTGTGACAGGCCATAATGGGTCCTGGGCCCAGAAAGGTTGAGAACCACTGATTCAGAACCTCCACATGGCTGCTCCAAGTTTGGCTCCCAGGGGGATGTTACCAGCTAGCCTTTCTGCTGCTCTAAAATAACTGAAGCGATAAACAATCTGGCTGCGCTCCCTGACACACTTCTGGTATGCTCCCCTACACCAGGGGTCTTGGGAGGAAGTAACATAGAGCAGGTCTCCCTAGCTTTACACCCTACCTCCCACACCCATATGACAGAGCCGTCCCCAACCGGCTGATCACACCAGCCTTCTGCTGGAGCAGGGCAGAGAATCTGCCTCACTTTACAAAGGTGCAAATGACTCTAGAAACTGAAAGGCAATGGAGAATCAGGTGCATGGTGCAGGACAGAAGAGAGCAGAAGCCATTGCCCAGATCTGCACAGCAGTGGTGGAAAGAAGCCCAAGACCACAGGAAAAGTGCTGGCAGGGGCTCTAGCAAGGACTTCAGAGACTTGGGTTTAAGTCCCTGCTCCGCCAGAGACTGCCTACATGAGCATGGACAAGTCATTCAGCCTCTTTTTGCCTCAGTTTCCCATCTGGAAAATAAAGGTAACAGCACTGCACTCCCTCACAGGGATGCTGTGGGGACAAATACATTAGAGATTGTGAGGGTCTCATATTGTGATAACGGGGCCATATATCTATCTCAGCTATAGTCATCCCAGTGATCTTACAATATCCATCAGCTATCTTCTTTGACAAATATCGCCTCTCTGAGTGAGTAAACAGAGACATATTTGTCCAGCAAAATGTTGGAAAATAGTACAAACTGCACCATATAAATTATCCAAACAGCTATTTTGAGAAGAAATGGTGGCTCACATACTAATTTTGAAAACTTATATCTTATTAACTGTAGGTTGTCAGACAAGGTCAGTAGCAGAGCTGGTCAAAAAGGGGAAAAATAAGTTTTGTTTTGTTTTTTTAAATTGCTTTTGGTCTGTGGGGTTCGAAAAGGACTTTTTAAAAATTGTTTTCCCTATTTTCAAAAATAATAGAAAAAGGAAAAATTACCATTTTCAGCCACTTTCTGAAGAAAAGATGCCAAAGTGGAGGTGAGGAAAACAAAGGAGAAGGAAAACAGAAAAGAAGAAAAAACTGAGATGGGGTGGAGAGAATGAAAATACCCAAAACTAAAAAGGAGGTTATTTTTTTTCCCTCCGCTCATACTTAGGCAGGTTCCCAGGAAGAATACAACATGTGTACAACTTCACAATCTCTTACAACTCCCTGACACTGATTGACGGAATACCATCTCAGCCTACACCCTCACTGAATTATAATTAAAGCATTAGAATCCTCTCATATTCCACCTCATTGCTGACTGTATCTGTTTTACTAAGAGCCCTATGCTTTGCTACTGACATAACCTTACATAATTCTGGACTGAAATGATGCACTCTGCGTCCTGAACGTACATGGGCATCTGTGATGGAATGCACCCCTATATTCACACCCTGCACACCGTTTAATAATCTTTGTGCAAGGTATGCCTCGTGAGGGATCATTTGAAAACTTCTAAGTTGCTCATGGGGTGATTGTCATCCATCTCATACAGCAGCCTGCATAGCAATGTTGAAAGCAGCGGGGGACTGGTGCAATGTACTTGCTCTTTGAGGTGATTTGAGCATGTTTAGATTCCTCACAATGGAGCTAAAAACAAACCAAAAAAAGCCCTTGCACATGCAGTTTTCAATACTTGGCTAATTACTGCTTTGAATTCATTTTGTGATTGAAGATACAATTTCCCCTGTAAATTAACCAATGAGTGCAATATTCCCATGTTCTCTGTTTTAGAAAAGATCATTTGAGTTCCTCTGTGCATTTTTCTATAAGCCATAGTGGAAGCAAAGCTTTCTGGTTCAGAAAGGGGTGTCTATCAAGGATGGTATAAGGATTGAGCTGAAGGCTTGCCCAGATCTTAAAGCTGTCTAGCCCTTCTTTTAGTTCCAAAAAAGTTTAGGGGTCAGATTCAACAATGCTTTGCAACACTCCACTGTCACTCAGTTTCACTGGCCAATTAAAAAGGACATATGTCTGCTTTGCATTGCTGGAGTGAAATCCTGCCCTCATTACATCTTGGAGTGATGATCTGAAAAGCAGAGTACCTCATAGCGGGAAGGCTACTTTCTCACAACCTGAAAGACACAAGTTCAAAGGAGGAGCAGCAGCTCCTTCTCTTCTGGCTTTCAAAATGCCCCAAAACAAAGCCTTTCAGGTTGATTAGCATGCTTTGTTTGATACAAGATGGATTTTTTCAATTCACAGAACATTTTCTGAATTCCTGGATACAGTTGGACCCGTAGATTTTTCAGAGCAGACAGCAAACCAAAAAAAAAATCAATGATTCACCAAGCTTTACTACAAAAATGTTGCTGATTTACATTACGGGGGATCTGGCCCATTGACTGCAGTGGAGTTACAGTAATTTACACTAGCTGAGGAACTGGCCTTAATAATGAGCCAATTCTGCTCTACATTAATCAACCAACCACATTTAGTCAGTTTCTTAAATAATGTCTTTAGAGTGTCAATGTACTTGACTTCTCACATGGAAAGCAGTGAAACACCAGGTATGATCACACACACAAAAATATTATAGCCCATTAAAAATGTTTGCAGAGTAGATTTATGAAATGATATTTAATGCCCACATACCATCCTTCTGACATCCAGCCTTTGTTTTGACAAAGCTGGTAGTCATGCACAGTATATGTGAATGCACCTGTGGGCATGTTGCCTTGGAAACCTTCATTGCTAGCTAATATTGCTATAATTGTCAAGAAAATATAGGTTTTCTCCAATGACTCTGAGAACGCTTCTATTTCACATACATACTTTCATTTGCATTCTTTGGAGGATTATTTCTCTTTCCCCCTGAATTTTTATTGCAAATGTTGTTAAAATGTGATTGTGTCGGCAGTGGTGCTGTGCAAACACCCTGAACTCTCTGTATTTGTCAAGAAGGGTTTAAAAAACATTTAGAAAAAGGAGTATTAAGATGCTGCCAGTTGCAAAGCTTACGTCAACCACATTTTATTCTCTGCTCAGCTATCAGCCTGAAATCCAGCTCTGGTGTCGGGAGTTGGCACAAGTCCAGCTGAACAATCTTACTTAGGCAGTAAACTCTCCAGGGCAAGAACTCTCTTTTTGTTATGTGTGTGCGCGGTGCCTAACCTAATGGGATCACCAACTGCGGTCCAGAGTTAGTGTTGTAAAACAAAAAATAATAATAACCTGTCGTGCTGACTGCTACTGGAGCACACACATCACTTGTCTGAAGCAGAGGGGTTCTCCAGACTTGCGTGTGAGGAAAGATACTGACATGCTTACATTTTTGCAGGAGCAGGGTGAGGAGGCGGAGGTGGGACAGCAGCAGGGAGATTTGTGTGCATGGGGGTGTGTGTCTTTGATCACTGGAGTCAGGGGTTTTGTTTGTGGTTATGATTAATCAGACCACACACAGTTAACAGAACAGTACTGGGCGGCCTCCATATTTTTCCTCAGGATGGTCACAGCAAGCAAAAGTAGAATTTATTTGGCAACTATACCTAACTTAGCAGAAATGGGCAAGTAAAAGAATGTGTGACTGGGATCATCAACAAGACAAAAAATATTGTTTGCATCATGAAACGGCGGCAGAAATACATGTATTATTGGGAAACCAAAGCAATTGAAGAGTCTAAAATTCAACTGCAGGCCGCTGAGTTAAAACTGCACTAAATCTATTGTAGTCATGGTAACAAGACAGGCACGTTGAGGCTCTCCCCATATACTTTGTTGTAAAACATACCAATTTTTTCAGTGTTAGCATACACAGCTTCAGTACCTGATTTAGGAAGTTTCAGACCAATGGAGTTGGACAAACATTTTTCAGCTACTTGTTTGTGATGATTCATGGTCGTTCATGAAGACAATGGATAGTCATTGGGCCACCGAAAAAGGGTCAGGATGATTATTGCCTGGTGGTTGCAGCACCAATGTAGATCAAATCCCTACTCCAATGACTATTTAGTTGCTTATAAAAAGCACAACAGCTTCAATGGGGAAAAACTGAGAAAAATCTCACCCCAGAACATTTCTATAGTCCAGCAGTTAGGGTAGTCTTCAAGTTTAAATCACTTTTCCACATCAGGCAGCAGGGGATGGAACTGAACCGAGGTCTCCCACATTACAGAAGAGTACTTTAACTATAGTGCTAAAGATTATAAGAACCACCCAGTGCTTAATTTGTGCCAGAACTTGCCGGAGCTGAGCCCTGGGACTTCTGTCCATCAGTTATGAACATAAAAAAAATTGCCTCAGCCTCGGCAGCTCTTTCATTACAAGTTAAGCACTGGAACCACCCCTGATGCTTTGTGAATCTAGTCCTCTGCAGTTGTCATGCTGCCCAAAAATGAAACAAAATGAACAATTTTAGGTGGGTCCAAACAATATGCTTCATGTTGACCAGACTCATTAAAAAAAAAAAAAAACCTTTTCAATTCACTGATAATTTTGAAAAAAAAAATCATTTTCAGTCTAACCCGAAAAGAAACTTTTTCTTCACGTTTTCGGAATTGCCAGAGGATCCTTCCTCCCCCTGTCAAAAATAAATTTTCATCCAGCTGTCTACAGGAAACAAAAGTGGAAAGCTTGTTCATTCAACTCAGTACACAGATCTTTCTTGTGCGTTAGCAGGACAGATGGATCTCAGTGGAATTACTGTTCACCTGCCAAAGATGAGGAGGTAGTAATAAACAAACATTTTAGCCATTTTTGCCAAATTATTTGTCCATGTTTCAAAATAAGTTGAAATGAGAGCTGGTGGAAAAGTGTAGAAACATTTTTGCAGACCGTTTTCAACATATTGTGAAAATTTTTAATCAAAATTTGGAAAACTTCAACCCCTTCCTATGTTGATCAAAAAGCCATGAAAAAAACAATTTTGCAAATTCTTTCTATAGACATTGCCAATGTTTATAGTTTCAACATTTCTGACCCGTTTAAAAAAATGTCACCGATTTAGAAAATAAATGTAAATGATTGATTAGAGTGAGGAAAAAAATAAGGAAAATCTAATCAACATGGAGCCCTTTTATGCAACGGAAGTGAATGCTTTGTAGTGTGGTAATACCCAGGGCCAGAAGCACCCTCTCCATGTCTGTGCATGAGGGTGACCCTCTCTATGTCCTGCATTGCAGAATAGGCTCTAAAGTGCTGTCCCACCTCATAGCCAAGGAGCTGGGTTCTGCAGTTTTTGTGTGGCTGGGGGAGTTGTGTAGGGCACCCTCCCATGCTGACCACTGGCATGTCCACACAAATATCTGAGAAGAAGATGCTGCGTTGTACATGAGGGGAGTGCTTTGGGAAGGAGAGCACAGGTTGAGCTCAAGGCAGAGTGGGACACATTAGGTCAAGTCATGGCTCTACAGAAGTCAGCGGAAAAACTCCCAGTGAGTTCAATGGAGTCAGGATTTCATCCATTGTCTTCCCGCCATCCACACGGAGCTTAGGCAGACAAAAAAATAACACAGCTTGGCTGGAAGGACTCCCAGACATCTCAATTCTAATAAAGCCATTCTTTTGTCCTCACTGGGACAGAAGGTCACCAAGGACCAGTGTGGAGTGTGGGTATTTCAAAAATAACTGATGTGATCAGTCCATCCTCCAAAACCAATGCCCAATAGGGGAGGGTATTTTTGGATGCACTCTATCATCCTAGAGACATTCCATTGCTTCGGTGGCAATTTTTCTCCGTTTGTCTGCTTCTTGGAAAACATCCACCAAACAGTTCTGTAAGTGTCATCAGGTTGGTCTTTAAATGGAAATCTCGGCATAAGAGCACCTCCAGTGAATTTATGATCTCATTGGAGACAGTCTCAGCCATTCTGAGCATCTTCAGAGTGATGAGAGAGTCTTTGGAGGCTGAATAAAATACCTTCCAGTAAGATAATTTGGTCTTTCCAGCCAACCTTTGCAGTCATGTCATATCTTGAAAAGGCGGGGAAAGCTGGCAGTGTGGCAGCTTTCAATGGTCCAAGTGATAGGAACACGTCTCTGATGGATATATATAATGATCTCATTCCCCAGCAGCAAGCACAAAAACCGAATCCTGCAGAAGACTTGGGCACTATCTCACTGAGATCACTAGAACATCCGTGTCTTACGCAAAACTCTGGAGTTTAGTAGCACTTCCCTATGTGGCCCTGATGGTGTGTGAGATAATTTTAGTGTCAGCATCCTCAAATCAAATTTCAACATTTTTTTAAATGATTCAGGATATTTCAATTCAGCTTTCTCAATTCATTTCAGTTTTCTTGTTTCATTTGGACATATATGTTTCAATAAGGTCATTTTGAAGATCCTGAATCGACAGTTTTCAGAAATTCCATTCCACAAAAATATTTCAGCTCATTTTGGCACAAAACTGGATTTTTAAAATGTCAAAATTTCACTTGGGATGGAAAATGGAAATTGTCATTTCCATTTTCTGACCAGCTCTAGGCATATGTCCTCCATGAGGCCCTGATTCAGCAAACCATCCAGGTCTCAGAGTTATTGTCTTGTTCCTGACCTGCTTCGGGGGAAACAGAGCTGTGCATTGTCCCTTACTCAGGCTGGAACTACCAGAATGGAACTGGGTATGACATCGCTTAATAGCATGCCTTATGTTCTGGCTGATACCCTTGATAATAAGGATGAATAATTCATTCTGAATGTACCACTGACCACTGGGTGCAAATATTTATGTAAACATGTCAAAGTCTTTTCTGCAAAGAGGTGGAAAGGAAATGGGTCTGGTCTGCAAAGAAAGACTATGATGCCCACAGGTGTCGTAAAAGAAACCCTGAAAGGGATAGATAGCATAAACCTATTAATTATATTCCCTATACATGCAGCACAATTCCTCTCTGTAGCACGTAGCAGTGTGATAAAGGTCAGTGAAGCTATCCTTGGGCTGGCTCTGTCCTATAGTGTGTGTATCAGAGGCGTAGTGGCCAGTTGTGGGAGATTTTGCAGGAGATTAAGCAGAAGAAGCCTTGAACAAACAGCAGATGGCATATGTGGGCACTCTGCTAGCTTATCATCATTACCAGGTAGGCTTCAGGGACCATCTGTGACAGAGTTGGAAATAGATGGATCTGTGTTTTCTTTATTACCCTGTCTTTTCCTCCCCTTGATGTGATTTTGCTTTTAGCCAGTGGTCTTCTCCAAAGTGTGGTGGCTTAAATTGAGTCCAGGAAATAGAAGGAATCTGTTTACCAGGAACAACAGGTCAATGCAGACCTGCAGCTTGTGAACCTTCTGCCTTTATTAATAACTTTGTTTCCTCTGAACCAAACCACAGTGGGGCTTTTGGGACTACAAAACATGATGGCAGCTTGTAAAGATGCAATATTCCTCATTGTTGTGAGGTTTTTTTTTCTTTTTTGTCTCTTCACACTTGTGAGACTTGATAACAAGTAACTCAGGCAGCCCAGCTGGCCTGTGACATGTCTCTGCATGAGCAAAAGAATGGCTCCTTTCAGTGAGCAAGGCACAAGTTATTCCCTCAAGTTATTCCCTCCAATCTGTAAATAAGTGCTATAGTAATGGGGAAAAAAAAACAACATTTACACTCCCACCTTCCCTTCATTTCAGCCGTGGGGCTATAGACTCCCATGAACTTCCCAGGGCAGATCTTCAATAAGCAGTAGCTACATGGAGTTTTTCTGGTTTGAACAGAAGAAATGTGTCTTTCCCATCTACACAAATGGGATTTTATAGCCAGGCCTAGGGCACCAGCTTCTGGAGTCTTGTGATTACATCACGATCTCTGCTTTCATTTTAAAAAGAGTAAGTGTCTATCCTATGGCTGGTCAGAAAAACTTGAAAATGCCTCCCCCTACCCGCCCATATTACCGATGCAGTGGAGTCCGCTTGAGTCTGCAAAGAGCCTCACACAATAGCTCTGAGAGGGGAAACTGCCTCATTGATCATAACGTGGTGTGTCGTCCAAGACCCACTGCTCCTGGGGGCTCTTCAAACTGAGCCCTGTGCATGTGGCAGGAGGAAAAGAGTGCAGGGAGCCTAACACACCCACCCATGCAGCTATAGCTAGCACAAGTACTGGTGGGCCCCCTGCACCTACCTGTGCCTCTCCAGGGGAAGAGGGGTTCCCTGCTGCTTCCTGTAGGAAGAAAATTGCCCCACACCACAGCCCTTGCCTCTCAGGAGTGGCAGGGAGGGGCCTGCCACCGCCACTGCAAGGGGGATAGGGCTATGGGTGTGAAGACAGTGGGGAGAGTGTCTCATGTGTTGTGCTTTGATTCCCTAATCTGGCCTTGCTGCACCTGGACCTGTCTGCACCAAAAGGAGGGCTTATTCTACCAAGCTACTCATACATATTCTGCATCCTCCATTTTTGGGGCAATACAGGTAATGTCTTGCAGGAAAGATTGCACACACTTATAATGGATTTATTATCAGCTGCTCAACCCTGGCATGGGGTGAAATGTTTGTAACACATCCCAAAATCCCTGAGATTTGCAGGAAAGCTCTCTCAGTTCTGCTTGTTTTATCCCTTGCAATTAGATTCGGCACATGATTGAAACACTTAACTTCCTAGCCATCTAAGGTGTTTTCCAGCTACACAGTACTTGGACTTAAACTGTGTTGTTCCCTTGGACTTAAGGATGGCCTTAAGCTGTTTGTACATAATATTTGCCTGTTTGGAGAGGTGCTAGTTCTTTTTTTTTTTTTTTTTTAACTTTTTTTTTTTTTTATTTTTTTGGGACAGGGAGTGAAAATGCCTTTTTGGAAATTTCCATGATATAATTTCTGCTTTTTTTCCCTAAACCTCCACCCCAACTGAAAATCTCACTCCATTAAGTTGAAACATGTCAGGGTTTTATTGTCAAAAACCAAAAACAAAATTGTCTGAAACTGATTGTTTAAAAACAAACCAACCAACCTGATTGTTTCTTTGAATTTATTCTAAGAAAAAAATTCATTTCCTGACCAGTTTTAGGGATTAGGTTGGCCTCTTATTTAGTGAGATGATTAGCATAACACTATTTTTTAGACTATCCCATTTGATCCTGCGGCTTACTCACAACATAACTATGTGCCACAGTGACCACGTGCATCAGGTCGAATGACTGAAAAATCTTTGCCTACCCATGTACGGAGCTGGGGAACTAAAGGATAAGATATGTGTGTGCATGTCAAAACAGGGCATGCTGTATCAACAGAGCTCATCTGCAACCATTCAGGGAGCTAACTAGTGGCTGAATACTGGCCATTCTGCAGGGGTTGTGATGATGTGGGAAGTCCTAACCCAATCCTTCTATAACCACATCAGCAACAGCCAGACTTGCCTGAAAGGCTGAGAAAGAGGATGTAAAATCACTTCTGCAGCCTGGCTGGTGCTCAGGACCTTTGAGGCATTGGCCAGATATGCACCCAAATCCCTCAGGTACGAGGAAACTAGCCTGACGCTGGGTCCTTGATGCTGCTCTTGGGACATGAAGCACCTGAATCCCACTAGCTTAGAGTTCCTTCATTACAAGGGGGTTCCCTGGGCAGCGTATGGCTGGTGTGCCACTCTGTGCCTGTGTCCTAGGCAACCCTCAGCACAAAGACACACAGGGGCAGAGCAAGAGGGTGAGAAGAGATAGGGGGTGGAACTCTCTGGCCTCTAACTATTCTGTGCCACTGGCATGCCCCGGAGGCAGCTGTGGGAATCTGCAATTAATTACAGAATCAAGTTCCTGCAACTACTCTAATTTATGCAGGGAATAGGTATTTGGGAAGCACAACAGTAGGTTAATACCTAAGAGGTGCAGCTCAGGGGTGTGGGTTTTTCACACCCGTCAGCAACATAGTTATACCTGTATAGGTCTGTAGTGTAGACCAGACCTCAGTTGACATACCAGAGGTTTTTTTTCACAACTATTACAGCTAGAGATTTGAGAGAGAGAGAGAGAGAGAGAGAGAACTCTGAGATTATATAGAACAGTTAATAGTTGGAATAGGTTCTGGTATGGAGAACATCAGCTGTGAATATACCCTTACAAAGTGGCCATGAGGTAGAGAAGTATCCCCACTTTACCAAGGAACAGAAAACGAAGGCCAAGCTCATCAAAGGTATTTAGGTCCCTAACTCCCATGGGAGTAAGTTATCAAAATATCTTTAAGGATCTGGGCCTAAGTGATTGGCTCAAAATCATGCAGACTGATCCCAGATCTCCTGCCTCCCACCAGCAGCCCTAAACATACAATCATTCTTCCTCCCCACAGCAACATGTCTTCCTTCATAATGATCCCTCACTCTGAGCCGCTCACTAAATGTATGTACTGAATAAAGACCAAGTAAAGAAAAAAAACTATTTGATTCCCCTAATGTAGCTAAAATGTTCCCTTTTTTGTTTTATTGACACATAATAAGGAACAGAATGAAACCACGCTCCTGTTTGACTTGGCTTAGCAAAGGTAGATTTTTGCTCTTGGGGCCGTCTGGAACAAAACAATTGAAGTATTGCTGCATAAGGCTGAGGTAAATCAACTCAAGCCGTAGTGGATTTAGCTAAAATAGCTCCTCTTGTGCTGAAGGTTCTAGCCTGTCTAATCCAGCCTTCGCTGTCCTGAGCGCTTAAAGTAAAAGAAAATCAGCCTGTTCACCTCTTCCCAAATAGAGATTTTCAAAAGCAAACCCACGTGGACCCCTTGACAAATCATTCTTTATGACTGTAATTCAAAACAAAAGTGTCCATATTAAATTGCATTGGCCAATAATCTGATAATGAGGAGATTGAATTTCTTAGCAAATAGGTCCCTGCTACATAATTAAAACCCACACAGAGTATCTTGATACTCCTGACTAATTGGGTCTTTGTCACTTCAGCATAAAATAAATCCTACTATATTTTAATGAAAGGGCTAATTTCAGGTTAGATAACAAAAGGCAGTTGATGTCTACATTTTAATAATGTGATGCATAGTTCCATCTTAAATTTTTCCATTTCTCCATAAAAGAGAAAAAACACCCTGTTTATCACACAAAGAATCATTAGTTGTTTCCACAGTTTTTCAAGAAAAATGGTACTGACACTAAGTCAGAGGCATGAGACATTATTCATATTGAATTTTAAAATCAGGCATATCCAAAATATTCTCTCTTAATTTGCATTTCCCTTGATCTAGTAGAGTGTGGCTGAGATAAGAAAGGAAATTAAGTCACAGATAGATTTCCTTCCAATTAAAATATAATAGAAACAGAAGGCTTCATCTTTCACTCTCATCCACCAGTTTAACACTAGGATGACTATGCTGGTTCCATCAGTGTAAAATTGGAATATAGCAGTGGTGAATCAGATCACAGATTTATAGGATCTCTCACTGTTCTCTCTCTGTTCCAGCCATTTTCATTGCTCAGATGGTATTAAATGACAAAACCTGGCTCTAGCTGGCCAGCTGAGAATTTCCCCTGTTGGAGAAGCTCTCAGCTGATATAAAGCACTGAAATCAACTCTTGCACCAACTGTTTTTTCCCATTTTAGTATAGATGGTTGAAAGAATGCTGGAACCTGAACTATGCCAATTCACAATTGGTGTACAGTCCATACGAACCATTGGTGTAAATTAGAGCTGCCCTTAAACTGCTCTAATTTATACGAATGGCCTGGGACCAGCATGGGTGCAGCATGAGGATCAGGGAGGCATAAGTTGCTCTCTAACACATCTCAGCACAGGAAAGAATCTGGCCTGTGTATATATATTCTTGTTTAAATCTCTCTTTGGAACTTCTGGGTTCCCTCCAGGTTAACCCTATCTCTCAGGCCTGTAATTAGCTCAGCAGCTATTCCAGAAATTACCGTGGATTTAGTGCTCTGTGTACTTTCCAGATTAACTGCCTTTTAAGATATAGAATTTAGACATTGGAAAGGTCTGATAGATTACTGCGTCCGTTCTCCTGCCGCCGTGGGATTAATTGTAGGTGCAAGACGAGTCCAACAGAATGTCGAAACTACCCTAGAGTACCTGCCCAAAGAGCAGGAAGAATTGAGTCCATTGTAAAAAAACTGCTGCCCCACACACAGGGTGAGATAATGAATCACTTGTAGTCAATGGGAGATTTCCCTTGATTCACTCCAGTGGAACAGGATTGGGTCCACAGTGAGGTAGTGAAAGAGCCTCGGTGATCATTCACAAGGTCTGCAGACAAAACTTTGAGGTGAACATAGTTTAGATGGGAAGTAAGGAAAGGTTTGAAACTTGGGGGAATTGTAGGTCCTGACCCTCCAATAAGTTTTGCTGGGGGAGGGTTGAGGATCCATTTCAGAATCAGGGTTGCAGGTAGTAAGATAGTTGCAACCAAGTTCAAAAAGACACTTAAGGCCTCCTGCTTTTTAAGCATAATCTTCAGCGACCTTCCTGAATTGGGGTGCTTTCCTGAATCAGGGCCCTGGGTTGGAATTTTGCCAGGACAACAAAGTTAATGCCCCTTCTCTTATCCCTTCCCCACTGCACTTCAGAGACACTATGATAGATGCATACCCTTTGCCTCTAATAGATCATCAGTCTCTAGAACTGTGATCCGCTTTTGCAAGAATTCTGCTAAAGTGGCTAAAGGGTTAAATTGCTGATTTATATGGCAGAGTTTAAAAATGTCAGCAGCAAAACCCACATTGTTCTTATGTGTGTGTGCATGCATTAGGATTTAAATATGCATGCCGAAAATAAAAACGCAGTGTATTGAACAAAGAAATGATAGGTTTCTTAAGATAAATCAATCTTTCCATTTTTGGAAGAAAATGGGGAAATCAGCAGCACCTGCAAAGGCACTAAACAGAAAAGTAGAAGAATCGTGGATAATTAATACCCACAAGACAAAGAAATATTTGATGGAAAATATATCCTCGACTAGTGTAAATTAGCATAGATCTATTGATTTTGAAAAAGCAATATTGATTTTCATCACCTGAGCTTCTGGATCAGTGTGATTTTTCTCTCTCTCACACACACACACACACACACACACACTCTGTCTCTTTTATATCTATAGAGGCAATATAGATATATGTATAATCTAGGAGATACGTTTCAAAGCATGGTGATGGTCTAGTATAAATTATCTGTAATATTTTGTTAATTATTTTAGAAACTATGATTATTGTACATATTTCTTCATTACCCAGCTAATAACAGTTCAAATACAACAAAATATTTGAACACATTCTCTTAGTCAAATAAATAAAATAAATCAATCTGAATGTTCACTAAAGATACCTAAAGTCATCAGGTTGAAAACAAAAATTGCCATATTATTGAGGGTTCCAAAATGTTAGTATAGCGGATGCTGGTTGCCATTATCTAAATATTTGCAAAAACGTTTCCATTTTTTCCTCAAATACATAACTTTCTGAAACATTCCTTGTGGGGACTGAAATGTTCTATGCTTGACCTTCACCCAGAGGTGAATATTTCTGGAAAGTTTGAGCAAAATTCCTTTGTTCAACTTTGAGTTATGTTTTTTTTGGGGGGTGGAATTTCGTTTTCAAACAAGTTTTTCCCTACAACATGCAGACCGTGCAAAAATGACTGACATTTTTAATTTGGCATGCAAGGAAACCAATGTGTGCTTTGCTAAGCTTGAAAATAAAAAGGTAGGATATCAATAAACTTATCAGCAAAAATAAAAAATGACTTTTGACTGTGGTTACTAACCTAATGGCTTTCTCTGTGATATGTCTACACTGTAATTGAAAACCTGTAGCTGACCCTTGCCAGCAGACTTGGGCTCAGGTGTTGAACTGCTTTGTGGATATTTGGTCCTGGACTCTAAGATACTGTATATGTTGTACTCAAAGGCAAGCTGGAACTTTTTCCCTAGAGGACCCTCAGTAAATATCAGAGTCAAGCAACTACACAATAACCACATGCAGCCTTCAAGCCACCCAAGAGGTGGAATTGAAGCACTTTGTTACTACACAGCTACAGGTTTGAAGTCTGCACCCCAGACCACTGAGAACCACCTGGGCAAGCAAAAAGAGCCAACCTCTAAATATATAAAGCACCTCATAGATGAATTCTTAACAGTGAGGGTTAAGTAACCCAGTGATAAAGGAACTGCCTCTGTTTCTGAGTGTAATGCTGCCAGTTGGGTTCATCTTTCTAAAAGAGGTTTATTTTCTCCCATGATGACTAAGTAGAATGGCTGGCTAAATAAGGAAAACATGAGCTCTCATTTGCATGCAGCACAGATACAAAGGATCCTGGGATGCTGATCAGCAGCCACACTGAATCCTTATCCAGCATTACCGTGCTTGATAGAGTAGCTCCAGGAAGATGTCAATTCAGTTTTTCAGAGTGGAATGCTGCAAATGTAAAGGGGTCAGGCATTGCCAGAATGTTTTGGGAGCACATTCCCACACAGAGATCTGTTTCTTGATTAATGCTTCTCCAGTCCTCTGCAACAAGCCAGAACGGCCACTGTTTGCACTTAAAGGCTCCGCGTTCTATTTTGCTCGCCAGTTATTGATAGTGCATCTATCCTATGTGTTTGCCTCCAGGCTGGGTTGCAGGTGATTTCTTCGTGGAGAAAGAGGACAGAAGTAACAGTGACAAAGCATGACAGCTTGGCACTTTAAAAATGCCCAGGAAGAAAGGAAATGCCTTATCTAGGTTACAGAAGAAACTTGTACCAAAAGCAGATGTCACACTAAGATGTCCTCTTCTATTGCTTTAGAAACAAACAACAGCCCTCCTCTTGGCTGGAAGCTTTATAAATAAAGAGCGTGACAGCCGCCATCTGAGCACTGAACCCCTGCTAGTCAGAGCGGTGCAGCGAAACGGTGACAGCTTGAACTAACGAGGCAGGGTTTTGCCGAGCTAGACATCAAACACACATAGTCCACTGAGGACCGTTATGTGAGGCAGAGCGACTGTGCGTGACAGCAAATCACAGGGGCTTTACCCTGATGCTGTTGTCACTGTCTATCTTTCTGGCACCAGGGTTCCTAGATTCCTAGATTCTAAGGTCAGAAGGGTCGGGTGAGATAACCTAATTTAAGATCCTGCATCCTGGGAAGGGGGCTAATCTCCCCCACAAAAAAATCTCTCTACATCTCTCAAGACCAATGTGAAGAGTGACTCAGCTGGAGAGCTGAGGGTAGAGACCAGTCGCCAAAGGCAAAGAGTCTCTAGGGAGGAAGCCCTGTGGGCACAACCCCATACCAAGGTGGAGAGACAATTGAAAGCTAGCCCAGGGTAGGGAGGCAGACAGAAGCAGTGTGAATAGCTCTGTTGGACTTGTACCCTGCAAGGGGTCTATTTGTTTGTATACCCACAGATTGCGTGTGACTCAGACAGAGGGCTGAGTCCCTGAATACCCCCCCTGAAAACACTGGAATGACCAACGGCGGGCACCACAAGCAGCACACGCTGAGAGGAGAGCAGGCACATGCACACTGAGCCAGGGGGCACTTGTGTGAGGTAAGCAGCTCCCGGTTACAGATAGCTACGGGTTTAAAGCCTACACCCCCAAACCACGGAGGAACAGGTAAGTGAAAAACTAGGTCCACCACAAAACTATCTAAAACACAGCATAGACGCACTTTTTGCAGTGAGGGCTGTGTAACCCAGATGGAAAGGAAGTGCTTTGCCCCTTTGCATCCTCTCTCCAAAACACGTTTACTAATGGGACAACAAAAGAGATGAGTGTAAGGACTAGCTGACGGAGGAAAGTGTAGGGTATAATTTGCCCCAAGTACGATGATAATGGAGACTGGGATTTTGAAAACCTGCCATGCTCAAATACCAAACTCTCTGGCACAGCAGTTGGGTTCAGAGATCAGGGCAGTTCTGCCTTTTCAAAAGAGTGGAACACTGCAGATTTAATAGGGCCAAGGACTGATAGCTATTTCTCAGTGAGAACAATTCCCCAATTGGCCAGAAATGGAAAAATAACTGTTCCTAAATGATTAGAATGCTGTAAAATAGCTTCTCCATTCTCCAGCAGAAAATATACCTTGTGAGTTGATCTGATCAGAAAACTGATGGTCCATCCCATAAGAAATTCCAACATTTCAAAATGTGGTTTTGTCCAGAATAAAACCAAAAGGCAAAATCTTTAAATATTTTCTGGAATTAAATATTCTGAAATATTTTGATTAGGAAATGACTGAACATGTTTCCATAATAATACAATAGTGTGGTGGAAATGCTAGGCAGATCCCATCAACTTTCTCCCCACTGCACATCTCTTTCCTCCAGGCTAGAGTGAGGAGGGGACAGAGAGTCCGTGAAAAGCTCCTGAGCCAGGAAACGATGCAGCATTTTGGGGCAGCAGCAGTGGAATGGCTAGCCAGGAGCTACTGCCTGCATATTAGGCTGCGACCCAAGCCAGAGGGTTGCTGTGGAGTAGGGTATGGCTGCTGGATAAGCAGCTGGGACCAGGTCTATAAGGAACAGCAGAGACTGTGTAGGGACCCAGTGCAGAGGGGACCTAATGAGAGACACAGCTAATGCCTCCTGGCCTGGAAACCTGAAAGCTCCTGTTTGCTTTGAACAGAGATTGAACTGGCCAAGAAAAACAAAAAACTTAATACTCAACCCTTGTTACTTCCCTGAAGAGACCTAACATTGGATACTCTGCCCGAGGGGCCCGAACAAGTATTACTATCACTCTCTTTGACCAGTCACTGGTTAAGCCACTAAACATCGAGTATCTTCAGCCTTTCCTTTGTTGCTTGTCTTAGTAAAAGACCATTTTGCTTCAGTCTAAGGGTCTGAGTGGTGATTGGGAACAAACAGGGCACCCACCTCCAAGCCGAGTCGCGCAAATACTTTTTTGATACATAGTAAATTTGCCAAAAAAAAAAAACCTTTGCAAAACTAGCCACAATTTTGACACAAATTGACTGAATAGTCTGGGCCAAACTTCTTCTGGGACTGAGGCGTCATTTGCAAAACGAGAAGCTGTTCCACTCTGATTATCATTGGCCCAGGGTGAGGGCATTCTCATGGAAGGGCGAAAAGTTGGGTTCATATTACGATATGGGACTCTCTCCTCTTGAAACTGTTCTGCTTTTTATACAAAAATTCATAGAAAATGAGCCACAATCAATGAGTCAGAAGACTTTATAACCCCTTGGTTAGGGCACTTCCCTGAGAGATCCAAGTTCAGTTCCCTCTTCCCATGACTGTTTATTTATACATAGTGGAACAGTTTCAGCCGGAGAGACTAACCATTACTCTCATCAAGCTATCAGAAAGGGATTAGGGCACTCCCTTGAACCCACAACATAGAAAAGATCCAAGTTTAACTGTTTCCTCCACTGCAGGTAGAAGGGTATATTTAAACTTGGGTCTCCCAACTTCCAGCTGAGTGCCCCAAACTCCGGAATAACACTTATAAGATAGGCAGCACCATCACCAGACCCAAACTAAACTGTTTCTTCAGAACTGCCAGGGAACCAAAAAAATCAGTTACCTCCCTACCTCTACTCCTGAATCCTGTTCTTCTCCTGATGCCACAAGACCAGCTTTCCCATGCTAAAAGTCAGCCAGGAAGGAAACCAGTTCAGTTTTTTTATCTGGATTTCCTAGTGTCACTCCTGAAAAGATTTCTTGTGTGCCAGTGTCAAGCCAGGAGTCAAATATCCTGGATCCAGGGCAGGCAGGAGAAGGAAACTTCATAGAATCATAGAGTTGGAAGGGACCTCGGGAGGTCATCTAGTCCAACCGCCTGCTCAGAGAAGGACTAACCTCAGCTAAATAATCCCAGCCAGGGTTTTGTCAAGCCGCAGCTTAAAAACCTCTAAAGATGGAGATTCCACCACCTCCCTAGGTAACCCATTCAGTGCTTCACCATCCTCCTAGTCAAAACGTTTTTCCTAATATCTAACCTAGACCTCCCCCAGTGCAACTTGAGACCGTTGCTCATTGTTCTGTCATCTACCACCATTGATAACAGCCTAGCTCCATTCTTCCTGGAACCCCCTTTCAGGTAGTTAAAGGCTGCTATCAAATCCCCCTCATTCTTCTCTTCTGCAGACTAAATAAGCCTAGTTCCCTCAGCCTCTCCTCATAAGTCTTGTGCTCCAGCCCCCTAATCATTTTTGTTGCCCTCCGCTGAACTCTCTCTAACTTCTCCACATCCTTTTTGTAGTAGGAGGCCCAAAACTGGACACAGTACTCCAAATGCGGCCTCACCAATGCCAAATAGAGGGGAATAATCACTTTCCTTGATCTGCTGGCAATGCTTCTACTAATGCACCCCAATATGCTATTAGCCTTCTGGGCAACCAGGGCACACTGCTGACTCATATCCAGCTTCTTATCCACTGTAACCCCCAGGTTCTTTTCTGCAGAACTGCTGCCTAGCCCTGTCGGTCCCCAGTCTGTAGCTGTGCATGGGATTCTTCTGTCCTATCTGCAGGACTCTGCACTTGTCCTTGTTGACCTTCAGTCTGCCTGGGCATTGAATTTGTTGTTAGCTATCCCGCAATGATGCATGAAATTCAACATTGTGCTTTGCTGTCTGGTCTACAAATAGTATTGGACCATTTTTCTCTTCAGATACACAAGAGTCATTTTTTATAGATGCTCACACATAGGATTGATTCACTTTCCGATCCCAGTAGGGGCAGTTGATAGTAGAATGTTACGCTTAGTAGAGAAAGAGTTTAGAATAGAAAAGGGGAACTGCAGGGATGACAAGTAGACCTCCAAATACACCCAGGAGGGGGAACTGAACCCACTCTGCTGCTAAAGAGCTATAAGTTTGAAGCTAGCACCCAGACCCCTGCCCAGGGGAAGAAGCAGAACACACCCCAACCTATAAAAAGCACTGATAACAATCACTCTTGATAGTGAGGCTGATGCAACACTTGCGGAAAGACGCTGTCCTGCACCTTTGCTGATTATAGAGCTCATAGTTGACTTGTTACATAAAAACAGGTTTCCTTTCTCCAGACAGGAAAAAATAGAAGGGCTGCATAACTGAGGAACAAGTAGGCACTCATTTCTCTGGAGACAGGTGACAAAGGATCTGGGCATACTGGGCAAGGTCCGTACTCTCTCCTACTCCTATATTAAAGTGTGTGATACATAGGATGGCTAGAGTCAGAGATCAGTGCAGATTTTACAGTGTGGCAACATTTCAGTTTTATAATGTCTGGGAGCTGCTGGCATGCTTTGAGAGCTAATTTTCGTGCACAACATTGCCCAAATTGGTAAGAAAACCTGATACTAAGCCAATGATAAAACAGATAAAATGGCTTCTTCATTCTTTACCCTGCAATTAGCAGGGGAAAAAATGTTTTGTGAGCCTTTATTAAAGGCTTTGTGTTGTGTTATTTGTTGAATTACAGATTACTTATTGGAGCATCTGACTTCATTACAGTTATTACTGAATTTATCACCATATGACCCAGATGTAGTGAGGAAATATTAGAACATCCCTTTTAAAGAGAAGGGAACACAAACTCAGAAAGATTAAAGTCTTGTGTTGGTTACAGAAGAAACTCATTCCACAGGCAGATGTCAAGCAAAGAGATCCTAGTCCACTACTTTGGAAAAAGCATCAGTTCTTCCCTTGGCTGAAAGCTTTGCAAGAAAAGGATCTTAACGGCTGCTATCACACCTATTGAGATAATTGGGCCTACACATTTACCCAAACTGTGAACTCAACTGTAAAAAACTATGTGAAAGTTTATACAGTGTCACAATAACCTATAACAATACATGTGGATGGGAGAAGGTGAAAAAGGGAGACAGACAGATTGAATTAGTCCAAAAAAAAAAAAAAAAAAAAAGGCTTCCTGGTATAACTCAAGGATTGTGTGAAGATCATGCCTGGGAAACAAGAAAAGTGTGGGACTAAAAAAATGAAGCAAAATCGGTGTGCAGAAATTAGGCCTAATTGGTGAATAAAATAATGAGAGGATGAGCTATTCCAGCCATCATCTCTTTTGGGGGTTCTGAAAGAAAGAAAGAAAGAAAGAAAGAAAGAAAAATGGTGGGGTGGGGGGTAGGGAATATGAACAGATGGAGGAAGAAGCTGTCTTCCCACAACAACTGCAGCAAGCTTTACCATCATGGCTGCCACCCTTGCTGTCTCTTGGAATCCAAAATGACACCATAGTGCTTTCTTCATTCTAATCCTGAGAGATATCCTGACCAGACTGGGCCAGAGAGAGGGAAGCAGTGAGATGACATCATTGCATACACACACCCCTCAGTATAAGTTTGCCAGGTCTCGAAGTGTCTAATAAGACAATGTGCTATGCCTGTGTTTCTTCAGCAATGAGGTGGCAAGTGAAAGTCAATACTGGAGGCAGAAGCTGCAGTTCCTTTCTTTGCTGTTCTTCCGTCATGTGTGTGTTTGCTTTTCTTCGCTCTTGCGTTTTGTCTCAACAATCACCGCTCCAGCCCATCTCAACTAACTTTCCCTCACCCCCCACCCCCTCAAAAAAAGTTATTATCCTCTAAGAAACTGTCAAATGGGGCGAGGACATTTCTTCTAAAAATTCCATGCAGCTTAAGGGAAAGGGATGAAGAGATGTTGTTAAAATGCCAGTCTTACTTAATACTTTACATTTAAAATGCTTAATTTTCTTTTTATTCCTTCTTTTCTGTATCTTTAATAAAAAAGTTTATAAGCATTTTAATGGTGTGTTTGCCATGGTACTAAGCAGACTGAGATCTCTGTATACTCTCAACATTGTCCAGGGTCCTCTTAACCTTTCAGGCTTTTTATTTTATGTAAATTTAAGACTCCATACCAAACACCTGCTATCAAACCTGTGGTGTCCTCAACTAAAAGGACAAGCAACTATAGCTTGAGCTCACATTCCAAGCTCCTCCATGCATCACACATCCTCTATGGATTGGCCACAGCTGACATACAGCCTTGTGAGCAGTAGGTTAGAAAAGCTCCCAATTTTAGCTCAGGATTTCCTCTATACCTGCTGTTAGGATTTCCTTTAACAAACCCAACTCCAGGCTCCATCTGTGAAAAGGTTTCCTATGCCTTGAAATAAAAGATTGTGGGCCAATTGCAGGCAGGGCAGGGCAAGGCAGAGTAGAGCATAGCAGGGCAAGGCATTCTCTGTCTATGTCTTCACCTGGAAGAATTTTTACATGCTCTCTACATGAATGTACAAGTGCTGTACAATAATTTTTACATGTTCCTCAGTAGGAAGGAAATCTCAATGATAGCAAATAACACTGCAGCCTTGTGTGACTACTCCACAAACAGCTGTGACATGTCCAATGTCCCAAGAATCAGCTTTGTTCCATAGATTAAGGACACACTGAAATTTCCTTCCTACTAGGGAGCACAAGATTTTGGATTTCTGCTTTATTTGTAAAAAAAAAAAAAAAATCATACTAATGGATAAGGAGCAATCTAAGAAAAACCTGCCATCACCACAAGAGCACCCAGGGGTTGAAATTAAGCCGTTCGGTGGCTAGAGACTGATATGTTTGAAACCTCCATCCAGACCACAGAGGATCCCTGAGACAAAAAAGTTCAACCCCCACCAAGCTGTATACAATACAAACTGTTTTAACTGGAAGCAATGCAATAAAGGTAGAAGGAATTGTTCAGTCCCTTTCCTGTGTGTATAGTTGCCTCTTTGTATTGTCATTCCAAAGCAGGTGTTTAATGGGAGAACAAGAGAAGTAAAAGGTATGGCTGGCTGATTCAGGAAAGATTAGGCTCTAATTTGCATCAGTCACGGTGGCAGGGGATCTTGGCATACCAAACACCTGTCAATATCTCTCTATATCAGTATTAAACTGTGTGATACAGAATAGCAAACGTCAAAGAGCTGTGCAGCTTTTCAGAGTGGGGTGTTGGAGATTTATAAGAGCCAGGAGCTACCAGCATGTTTTGGACCTAAATTCCCACACACACCACTTCTCCAGCTCCTGCTGCTGTTTTGTGAATGACACCGAAATGCACTTGTGAGTCCCCAGATTTTGGAGGCTGAAACAATTTAGAAAATTCATGTCAAATTTGCAAGTAGTTTTGGGTCGACCATTTTCTAGCGAATAAGCTGTCATCTGGGGAGGGGGGAAACCCAGCTGTAACTAGGAGCCCTTCTTAAAGGCTTTGTGTTCTATTTATTTATGGAATTATTCATAAGTGCCCCTCACAAGCATCTGATATTTTCACATATACTGCTGAATTTAACCTCATCATGGCTTTGACTACTATGGCAACGTTATAATACCATTTTACAGAAACAGGGAACAGATACACAAAGAGATAAAATGTCTTTCCTTGGTTACAGAATAATCTTATTCTGCAGGCAGGTGTCAAAGAAAGATCTATTCCATTATTTGAGCAAAAGTACCAGACCTTCCCTTGGCTAAAAGCTGTAACAGCCACCTTCTTAACTAACAATGCTTATTGAATAAGCAATATCTAGGACTAAAGTGAAGATTAACTACTGATTGAGCTGAAGCACCAGGACTTTTACCAATGCCCTCTCACAGTCTCATGTCCTTGGTGGTTTGGATACAGACGGACCACAGACATACTGACAAGTGCATTAGAAAAGCTCACAATTTTAGGTCAGAATTTCCTACTGACCTTGCTATTAGTATTTCCTGCAACAAACCCAACACCAATATCAAGCTAAGAAAAGTTTTCTTGAAAAGAAATAGCCTGAGCTAATCACAGGTGGCCAGAACACTGTTTGCCTCTGTCTTCTCTTGGATGGGACCCGACACTGTCTATCTATGCTTTTATGTAGAAGGACTTCCTACCTAACTCTGAAGGTGTGACTTTCCCTAGAGCAAACTGGACTGGTGGATGGCTGAGTCACCCCAATCCCCCACTGCTTGAGCCCACTTTACCCTGCTCTACATTGAGAAACACCCCCGCCACACACTCCTGGGTTGTTCATGCACAGCCTTTAGCAAGCAAGCTGTTCCCAACTGAGTGACTGAGTGCATCTAGTCAGCCTGTCTTTAGATTATACAACAGACTAACCCCAGCCATTATCCCCAGTCCCAGATGCAACCCGAGAAACCTCCGTCTTACAACGTTCAGTGATGCCCACTGAACCGTGTAAGCTCATATTAATTTGACAATTTAACAAAGCAATTGATATGCAGCCTTGCCACTCCAAGCGGAGTCTCTTGCACACTTCAAACCAAATGCACTGCTTTAGATAAAACAAATAAACAAATTTATTAACTGCAAAAGGATTTTAAGTCATTATAAGTCAAAGCATACAAACTCAGATTTGGTCAAGAGAAAATAAAAGCAAAATGCATTCTAAGCTAAGCTTAACACTTTCAGTAACCTTACAAACTTTGGTGGTTCTCACCATAGACTGGCTGATTTCCCTTCAGCCAGGCTCTCCCCTTTGGTCAGCACTTCAGTTGCTTGGTGGTGTTTGTAGATGGAGGTGAGAGAGCATGGCAAATGTCTCCCCTTTAAAAAATGTTCCTTCTCCTCTCTGGGGCTTTGCCCCCATCCCAGGGTCAGGTGACAATCAATATCCTTGTACAGTTTCATCCATGTCCTGAGTCAGTGAGCATTACATCATCATGGTTCCAAGCTGGCCAACGGAAGGGAGATGACTCAGTCAAGAGTCCAATTGATTCTTTGTTGATGCCTAGAACAGTTCTTTGTTCCTGGAAAGCTGAGCTCGGTTTGTCCTATACATGCCTTGACAAGTTGTGAACAGCACCTCTGATCCTGGAGAGTTTTGCCTGGGTATGTGTCAAATCATGAGGACACATCTTTGGGAATATTACATAGTGAAGCCTCATAATCATACACATGACATTGCAACAAACATATTACTATAGAAATAATGATCACTACATCATGAGCATTCCAAAAACATTTTATATGACATACTTTGCATTAAACAATACACGATTGGGCTATGTCTACACTGACGGTGGCAAAGTCGCCACCATCAGATCGACTTCTCTGGATCGACTGAGTGGTCAGTGAAGACCCGCTCAGTCGATCCAGAAATCAACGTATTAAGACCACCTTCTCAAGTGGGGTAGCACTGTATTGATGGGAACACGGTTCCCGTCAGCGCAGTGCAGTGAAGACGACGCGCAAAACCAAAGCAAAGAAGTCAACGGGAGTTACGCAAGTTTTTGCATAGCTTGCATAACTCTGGTCGACTGCCACCGAGTCTCCGAGGTAAGTGTAGACAATCCCTTACACTATAAGGATGTCCAGGGGTTCAGGGTGTCACAGAAGGGTTGCTTTGTGTCTAATCTACAACTACCAGGGACACATTTCCTTCATTGATGACACAATCGTTAGCTTCTTTCCATAAAAACTGAACACGGAAAGCTTCCCTTGCAGTGGGAGACAGATGATTTTGGAGTTCCTTTCTCAGAGGGGAAAGCCCTCTAAATTGAAGATGAAACACACATTGAGAGAGAAGGCCTATCTGGTACATGGAGCACACCCAAATGGTGGAATTGAACCACTATGTTACTCGACAGCTATGCTTGAAACAGACACCACATGCAACTGAAGCTCATCTAGGCAGCATAATGCACCATTCACCACACATTATAAAACCCAATAGAGATCAGACCTTATTACTGTTCACTAACTAAGTAATCCACATAGAAGGAACTGTCTTGCCTCTGTGTTGAGTGCATAGTTTCCATTTGGCATGATTCCTAGAATACAGGTTTCCTTCCCCCTGTGAGGAGTAAGAGGAATGGCTGGCTGAAAGAGTAGGCTCTAATTTGCATCCATTCTGGTGACAAAGCACCCTGGGACATTGAACAGCTGCCATTCACTCTCTTTATCCATTAATAGACAGTGTGATGCTTACAGTAGCTAGAGTCAGAGATGACTGCTGGTTATCAGAGTGGAGTATTGCAGATCTGAAAAGCCCAGGAGCTGCCAGCATGTTTTGGCATCTAATTCCCACACACAACATTTTCCATGTTGTCCAGAAAAGAATAAAAAAACCTTAATACTCAACTAATTAGAAGTGAGATAAAATGGACTGACAACATCTACGTGTAGTGAGACAATATAATATCCATTTTACAGAGACGTGGAATAGAAAAACAGAAAAATGAAATGTCATGTCTAGGTTACAAGCAAAACTTGTGGAACAGGCAGGAGTGAAACTAAGGTATCTTGTTCTACTGCTTTAGCACAATCACCAGCTCTCACCTAACCTGAAGGTTATGTAAGGAAAAAAGTGTCACAGCTACAACCTTATCCCATGGATGGTATTGATGCACTGATACCAAATACTAAGCACAGAAGTTGTGATACTTTGAGCTAAAGAGCCAGGTCTTAAACCTATGGGTGATGAGAAACTCCCATCCAGGTAGGGCACACACACAGGGCAAACCTAACACACACTGAGCAGTGGGATACACAAGCACACAGTGTTAGGTCAGTATTTCCTTTGGTGACACCTCAGACTACTGAAGATCACCTAGACAAAGACATAGAGCCATCACCAAACTATTAAAAGTACAAATAACAACCACTCTTCAGTGAGGGTGATGCAAGACCAGTGGAAAAAAACGTCCTGCCCTTGTGCTAAATGTGTAGTCCCCTGTCAGAATCATCCCCTGAAACCAGGTTTCCTTTTTCCTCTGAGGAATAAATTGAAGGCCTGGCCAGCTAAGAAATGAATGAGCTCTAATTTTCATCCTGTCTGTTAACAAAGGACCTTGGGATGTTGAACAACTTCCATACTCTTTCCTTACCCAATATTAAATTGCATGACCCATACATTGGCTTGTGTCAGAGAGTAGTGCAGATTCTTATAGACCAGCATGATGCAGTTTTCTTAGCATAGTAAACTGCCAAATGGTTTTGGGAACAAATTCCCAAATATAACACAGTCCTGATTAATCAGAAATAATAGCTTCATACAAAAATAACCAGAAATGTGATAAAATGTCTTCTTCATTTCTTTCCCCACCACCAGAAGAAAAACAAATGCAATGTATTCCCTTCTTACAGACTTTGTGTTTTATATATTCATTGAGTCATTGATAGGTGCCCTTCACCAACTCAAGGAGACACACCTATGCTAGTTCTGTGCAAGTTAGCATGCTAAAAATAAAGCGTAGCTGCTGTGTTGTTGGCTGCTCTGAGCATGTCTTGGATGGGCATATAATTGGCACGATTAGCTCCTTTCACCACCATGTTTATATTCTATTTTGGGCATCTGAGTTCAATCAGAAGTGGCGTGCGTATTTCTCCTTGAGCTAGGACTTACACCCAGAGCTCAAAATGTAGAGATGGTCCATTTCTTCACCTGGAAGAAATGTTTGCTCTTTCTCAGTGACATTCAACATGCCATGCTATCATGTGTTGACTGGCCTACAAACTGCAGTGGCATGTTCAATGGCTCAAGAGTCAGTTTCTTTCCATAGAACAAGGCCTCACTGAGATTCCCTTCCCACTGGGCAGCAGGAGAGGTTGGAGTTCTCCCTTTAACAGGGAAAAAGCTTCTTTTCGGGCTAAGCAAATTCAAAGAAAAACCTGCTAGGCTTACAACGGCGCACAGGAGGTGGAACTGAACCATTCTGACTCTAGACAGCTACTACCTCACAGGATCCCAGAGTCCGGGCTAAAGCCCCAATGTTTACACTGAAATTTTATAGCCCCATGATCCCAAGTCAGCTGACATGGGCCAACCGGGGATGTTTTAGTGCAGCATAGGCATTCTCACCTAGACCAAGTGCTGAGTGTACAATTACCATTTGGGATAGCCTCTGCAAAACAGGTGTCTAATGACAGAACAAGAGAAACAAATGAAAGGGCTGGGCTAACTGAGGAAACTTTTTGCTCTACTTTGTATGGAGAAGGAGAAAAAGAATCCTGGGCTATTGAACAAGAGCCATATGTTTTTCTTATCAAATCTCAAGCTGTTTTATATAGAGCTGGAGTCAGAGATCTGTGCAGTTTTATGCTGTTCAGACTGGGCACTGAAGATTTGCTCGAACCAGGAACTGAGAGTATTCCCCATTTGGCCAGGGAAGAAGAGTGATACTAAACTAATTAGAATGGAGATAAAATGGCTTCTTCATTCTTCCCCAGCAACAACAACAACAAAAGTACTATTGTGAGTGCTGCTTAAAGCCTGCGTTCTGTTCAGCTCTCCAGTTATTGATATGGTGTTCCTCACGTGTCTTCTTTTACACTGGGGTGAAGGTGATTTTACAGAGTTCATCTTTCAAGATATATTCTCAAAAGGGAGGACAGAATTCTCAGTCATGTAGCATGAGCACTCTGCGCCCAATGGGTGGAATTGAACCACTCTGTTATCACACAGCTACGAGTTTGAAGCCTGTACCTCAGGCCACTGAGGATCATTATAGAAAGGGGGCATGGCCTCCCTCGAAGATGGACAGTGGGCAGAGCCAAGACATTCATGCCCATCCCACCGGAAGCAGAGGGGTGGGACAGGAAGTATAAAAGGTGAGCCCTCTAGGTCAGTTGGGCAGCAGCAGCCATAGGAGAAGGACATCTCTTCCCGCTGCTGTTACCCAAGCCTGACTGCTGCAGTACTAAGGAGCCACCAGAGATGCCTGCCACCTGAGACCACGTGGAGCTGCCAACAACCTGCAACCTGGAGAAGCTTCCTGTGATTTGTGACCTGGAGGAGTTGCCAGAGCTACCTGCAATACTGAGGGACTGTTGGGGTTGTGACTCTTGGTTTACCCTGGGGAGACAGATGGCGACCCCGAGGTCCAGGTACTCCAGAAAAGGAGGGTATGAAGGAGCCCAGGGTTACCAGACAATTGTGCATTTATGTTGTTGCCTGAAGCAGTGTCAACGAGTTTCAGCTGGATCCTCATTGACCCGGTGGCAGAATACTCCACCACCGTGAGGGCCCTGGTCTGGAACCTGGTAGAATAGTTTGGGGCCATGTCCCTCTACCTCCTCCTTTGCTGCCAATCCCAGGGTGGAAGCTTGCTTATCCACTGCTTGTGGGCCCTAGACTTTGCTGGTGCTCACCTCCTGGCTGGTGAACCCATAGCCTGGTGGTGTTCAACACCCCCCCAGTTGTGAGTCCAGAGACTGCTTGACTGTCCTGCCCAGCCTGAAGGCCTGGAGCCTGTGAGCGCTTGATTGCCTAGCCCAGCCTGAGGGTGTGGAACCACTGACTACTTGCCTTCTCTGCCCCCTACCTAAGAGGCCAGATCACTCGAATGCTAATTTCCCCCCTGTGAGTCTCAGTACCCACTGAAGCATTATAGCGAGGTAGCATGGCCTCCATCCCAGACAGACAGGGAGGGATGGCCTAACCCTTTATAATCACCTAGGCTGAAAAAGCTATCTCACACCAAACTAGATCAAGCATGACAAAACACATTAATTTCCAGTTATATACACTGCTAGAAAGGTACCATCCTGGCCCTCTGCAATGAACATTTTTAAGATTCCTGGCCATCTGTGCTGGGGTTGAAGCTAATAAAATCACTATCGCCATTCCTGCACAAGGCCTTGGTGGGAAGAAAGCATTATCTCCGCCCCCCGCAGGCATACCTTTACTTCAAAGAATGTTAGGGTAAAATTAATACGTTTTGAGGAGATGTCTTCCCTCTGTATGGTAATCCTGTAAAGAACAAACAGGAGCGGGTATAACTGTATTCATTATGTAGTTATTATTCATTTTATAGGTGTTAATGTAATCAAATAAGGATGTATGGGGAGTTTCTAGAAATGTATACCTTTACATACTGTTATGGATAAAAGAATTTAGAGTAACCTCTCTTTGCTCACTCACGGCATCGAGGTGGAAGGAGCAGGCAACAAAGGGTTCCGTCTCCCCAGTCTGCCCCAGGGAAAACCTGTTTGGTTATTTCTAACCAACTTAGGATACTTATGCGATAGGTTTAAGTTCTAGGCTTAGACAGCAGAAAGTTGGATTTGGACTCAACTCCCCCACATCTCAGGAGCACCCCCTAACCACTTGGCTATTCTGAGACCTAGCGTTTTCATTTTTGTGTGTGTATGTGAAATGTTGTAGAAGTTCTCTGGTTCATTCCTCATCACAAAAAAAATTGTGAAACCTAGACATTTTTCATGAAATGGAGATGTTGTTTTCTGGACATATTTTTGAAAGAACTCAGCATGGAATTTGACCCCAACTTGCTGAATACTTCTGAAAAGCTGCCTTTTACTGTCTTCATTGAGGGCTGCTGGAACAGCAGTTTAGTATGCTAAACACTGGCCTATACACGGTGTTTGTACAAATTTAACTGTTTAGGGTGTTTTGATTCTATACTGAAATGGTTACGGGTATGATTTTATACCATGATAATTACATTGATACAACCCCTTGTGTGGTCAGCTGTACCAGTATAAAAGTGCTTACTTAGATCAGTATAATTTATCTTCACAGGTTATTATGAGCACCTTTACTCCTTTATAACTGAATCCACATTAGGGACAAGTACTATTTTAACTATATCTATTCCTAAGTCGATTCCATCACACCAGTACAAAAACTGTTTATATAACAGCTCTTAGGCCCGGACTATGCTGCAAAGTTCTGCCGGCATAGTTACGTTGGCTAGGAATGCGAAAAAAAATCAGCCCCTTAGCCAGCATAGCTATACTGGCAAAAACCCCAGTGTAGATGCAACTATGCTGACAGAGGACTGCTTCTGCCCTGCATGGTTAATGTTGCTTGGGGTGGTGGTGTAGCTATGCCAACAGAACACCTTCTGTAGGCCTCAGCTGTGTCTTCTCTAGGTGCTCTCCTGGCACAGCTATACCAGTTAAAGCTGTGTGCTGTAGACAAGCCTTTGGACTGCATTTTGGCAATTTAACACATCATATGATTACTCATTTGAACGGGAGTAGTTCAGGGGTTGCCTAGGGTACTTAAGCATTTTTATTGCCTCACCTTTTTGTTCCTCAGAGGAAGGCAAGACATACATAATGTAATGTTACCTTCTATGCACTCACTAGGCTACATAGAGATTGAGCGCTTGCTTTTAAATTTTTTTTGGTGTTTTATTTTAAATAAGAACAGCCTAGCAGGAGACATGATTATTGCTATTATTATTTGTTCAGTTGACATGATGGCTCTTAGGCTAGTTCCTACATTTTTTGGTTGTAAATGATCAGTTCCACAAATAAATATTAGAAAGTTTCCAGGCCAACATAGATGTGCTAAGCCCCCTGTGATGCCTGCAGAAATACTTTGAAAGGAAGCAACTAACAAAGGGAGGTTATATCTTGCAGATCAAGGCTTGGTACTGATTTATACCATTGTTAGTATGTCTCATGCACATTTTTTGTTTGCTTGCTGCTTATTGCTTCAGTTTGTTAACTGACTTCTACCTGCTTTAAAAGAAAATACAGATTGTTCATGAAACCTACAATCAGCTTGTATAATGCCGTGGTTCGAGTTGACTGAAATTTTTCATTCTAATGTTTTGAACTTCTTTGTCTGATGAAAAATGGTCTTTCCCCTTCCTCAAGATGAAAAATTCCCTTTCTTTCAACATTTTATTGTTTGACCATGAAAAAAATAGGAAAAAAAAGAAAATTTGGCTTTTGTTTTTATATATTAAACAGATAGAAAATATAGGGGAAAATTCACTGCTTCCAAAAAAATTGTACAGAAAATACTTTCCATTTTCCAGACAGCTTTAGGTGTGGCCCTTTTAAGTTTCCCAAACTCAGTAAAGACATGGTATGTCACTAAAGCATCTAGCTAACCTTATCCCTGATACTTCCAGAAATGTGTGTGACAGATACCCTAGTTTAATGAGAACCTTTAAAAGTGCAGTGCTGTATCATTACATGACCATCCTGGCTCTCATTTGTTCCTCAGTGTTGCTCGGAAGCATGTTCAAATAGCCCCTGCCTTTGCTTGTCAACTCTCACAATGTTATCACAATATTTTGCATTTTTCTTATCACCCCAGCTCCAGGAGCCAATTCAACATGTGAGAATCTCAGCTTGTTTACATTTTTTTTTAAAGGAAGTTTCTAGCCCTCATGGTCCTGGAGAACAGCTTATATTTGTGGCCCTTAAAGGTTCACAAACTAGATGGCAAATAAAAAGCATCAAATATGCTATTTTTATTGGTTTGGTGAACTTTTGGATCCTGGCTCCTGAATTTTGAATGTTTAAGATAGGCAATATCAGGTATGTCTATCCAGTAAACCACCCACCTCTGGCTCATGTCAGTTCACTTGGCTGGAACCCCAGGCTCGGATACACTGCAAGATGGGAGGGTGAGCCCTGCGGCACCAAGTCATCGGACACAGAGCAGCCAGGGGTGTTTAATTGCAGTGTAGACATATCCACTGGGACTGTCCCAGCTTTCGCTTCCTTCTAAAGGCAGGTCTACACTACGAACTTCTATCCTTCTAAAGTCAGGTCTACACAACAGATTTGCTGTGCCACTGCAGCGTTTCTGGGGAAGATGCTCTAAGCGGATAGAAGAGAGCTCTCCCCTCCGCTTAACAACTCCACCTTTACAAGAGGCGGTAGCTGTGTCAGTGGGAGAAGCTCATATAGCACTGTCTACATGGGTGGTTCACATCCCTGAACAATATAGTTATGCTGAAGTAAGTGTGTAGTGTGGACCTGCCTTAATGATTGTATTTGACAGTGCTAGGGCTTCATGGGGAATGAAAGAAAAAGTAAAGTAAATAAACTAATAAATGCACTTAAAGACATCTGTAATAGCAAATTCGATGTTCTATCTATGCTTCTCCTGGCGTAGGGCAAGATGCTGATACCCTTAATCACATTCACCTAGACTAGACAGGATTTTGAGGATCTTCAGAAGGACCTAACAAAACTCAGTGAGTGGACAACATGATGGTAGATGAAATTCAGTGTAGACAAATGCAGTGTAATGCACCCAGCCGCTGAGACAATTGATAGATTGCAAATTAACTCTGACCACTCAAGGCAAATACAAAGGCAGGACTATGGGCCACTTGATGAAAACAACTGCTCACTGTGCTCTGGCAATCATTCAAGCAAAACCATTGGACTATATTAAGAAATGGACAGAGAAATGTTATAATGCCATTACAAACATGACTGGTACAGCCTCACCTACACTTCAGTCTAGGTACAATAGGCCCATGTCTAGGCTCATGAAATTACATGATGAGATCAGAATCTCACTCAGTTTTCATTTAAAAAAATCTGTTTCTAGCTCTCCTGGATGCAAAGGAAAGCTTGAATATGAGCACTGAGTGTAACAGATGCATGCCTGAGTCTGCTGCCAGCCTGAAACCGGAGTTCCAAGAAGTATGAACCATTCATTTTAACTCTGCAATCATCTACCACACCCAAGATGAAGAGATTCCATGGTGTCAGGGTAGGACTAGATTGCCTTAATTCAGCCCTGTTTAGATTTGTGCATTTAGTTAAGGTCGCCCTATTTCAAAAGGATATATTAGAAGCGGAATGAGGAAGAAAGGATATGAAAATAATTAGCGATGCAGCCAGCTGTAATTTTTCACATGAATGCTTTTTTCCCATCAGAAAGCAGTGTTTAATTAACTCAATATTTTCAGTGGTAAAAATAAATGTGGATGACACTTTCAATTTTCTAGTCAGGAGAATCAAAATGGGAAATTTAATTTTTAATTGACACTTCAAAAAGGAACAAAATTTTGAAGTCTGAAATGTCAACGAGAAATTATTATATTTTTCATTACACAATGTCAATCAGAACTGGCATGTTTTGAATGACATTTTTCATTTTGCAATGTTCATTTGAAATGAAAAACATCCTTTTGAAATGTGAAATCAATTTGTTTCAACTGAAAATGTGAAAATACTTTGCTCCCAGTCAAAACATTTGAGCACTTTTCATTCAGGGTGAAATGGTTCTGATATTTCAAATTTCATTCTGATTTGGAACAGAAACTAATTTTGAAATTTCCTATAGAATGAAAATTCCATTTCCCAACCTGATGTTATTAGCAGCTGTGACAGATATGGACAAACCTTATTGAATAAGGTAAACTTCATGGAATTAAGTTTATGTATTTTAGGAGTTCATCGTATTAAAAATGCAAATAGTTATGTTCTATGAAGGGGTAGTATGTAATTCCATGTGGGTGGGAGACCACAACCGTCCGGGAACTAAGACCAATGGGGGAAGCATACAGCACCCAATTTAAAACAATAAAAGATCCTAGGTGCATACTAAGAAGCTTATCAGAGATCTTCCCTTCCCTCCAACAAGGATTCTGATTAGTGCTTCAAACCCCATACATGTTTTTTTTTTTTCCTGTGGTCACAAGTTCATCACACCTTCAGCTCAAAACAAGCATTCAGTCTTATGACTCTTTGGCCACCTAGACCCAGCTTCTGGCGGACAGAGTCTTAAGAACAGCCAGAGCATGGGGTTGTGTCCCTTACTATCTTGGCTAATAGCCACTGATGGATCTATCCTCCATGTATTTATCTATGCGTCTACTATTTGGCCTTCACAGCATCCCCTGGCAATTACTTCCACAGCTTCACTATGTGTTGTGTGAAGAAATACTTCCTTTTGTTTGTTTAAACCCTACTGCCTGTTAAGAACTAGGGATCACCAGATGAAAATTGCATTACGTGAAGTAGTAAATATCACTTCCTAATACACTTTCTCCACACCATTCATGATTGTAAAGATCTGTATCATATTCCCCTCCCCCCTTCTTAATCATCTCTTTTAAAAAATGAACAGTCCCAGTCCTTTTAATCTCTCCATATATGAAAGTTTTCCATACCCCTAATCATTTTTGCTGACTTTCTCTTTACCTTTTTAAATTTTAATAATCTATTTTAAGATGGAGCAGCCAGATCTGCATGTAGATGTTCGGGGTGTGGGTACACCATTGATTTGTACAGTGGCATTGTGATATTTACTGCCTTATTATCTATCCCATTCCTACTGGTTCCTAACATTCTGTCAGCTTCTTTGACTGCCACTGTACATGGGGTGGATGTTTTCAGAAAACTCTCCACAATGACTCCAAGATTTTTCTTGAGTGGTGACAGCTAATTTAGACCCCCACCATTTTGTATGTTTAGTTGGGATTATTTTTTCTAATGTGCATTATTTTGCATTTATCAACGCTGAATTTCATCTTCCATTTTATTGCCTCGTTGCCAGGTTTATGAGATCCCTTTGTAACTCTTTGCAGTCTGTTTTGGACTTAACAATCTTGTGTAATTTAGTATCGTCTGCAAACTTTGCCACCTGACTGTTTAACACTCGCTACTTAATATAAACTCATTTACTTTTTCCAAGGCTCGAAGAATTAATAAAGATCTGTATGGCAGATGCACTGAATTCACGTGTTCAAAGCACTGCAGTAAAAACACACAACTAACATTTAAAAAAAACCCTAAAACCCTTCTTCATTGCCTCTACATTTACATTTTTTGCTGATTAAAATTTTCCACCCAGAAGGATCAAATTATATAACATGTGCTAGAATCCCTGACACTTTGCCCCTCTCACAGAATGTGCATCTGAATGTATTTACGTTCTTTGAGCCAGTTAAGTTTTCTCATAATCCTCCTTCCAAGTAAGCTAAATAAATAAATATATAATAAAAATATTGATGTGATTCATCTAGAGGCTTCTTTCCCCCTCTCCTCATTAACAATAATAAAAGGTGCCAGAAGCAGAATCCAGTCATGCTAACCTGTCCTATTGATTTAAAGGAAAGAAACCATAACACAGGAAGTATTATTTTCTCAAGAATCTACAGTAGACACTTAAAGAAGTGTCTGATTCCCACCCACCCCCCAGCTGTTAGCAAATGGAGATGTGCAACAAGCCACAACTACAGGAAATGGCCTATTCCATTAAGTGTATTCTCTATACAAACATTTTAATTTGCTTTTTTAAGGGGCTAGTTGAGATGGAATTTTTCAGCACAGTGTGTGACTCATGGCAGAAATGAAGCCTGGCCACATCTAATTAGTGTTGATACCAGTTTTTGACGCTATGCTCTAAATGCAAGAGCCCTGACAAGGTAATCTGCAGCAAAGTAGAACATAAGAAAATGCACAGTCAGAGGCACTACCTGAAAGAGGCCCTGGGGCTGATTTTTTTGCTCCATCTTGCATCTACTGAATTTCATAATAAAGTAGGGACTTCATGGAGATCAGTCACAAATCATCAGCACAATCTGAGGAGATGCTGTAGCATAGTAAAGTTTGCTTGTTCTCACTGTTGCATTCCTGAAAGAGGTTGTGTTATATGATGAACACACACACAGAGGAATCTGGAATGATTTAAGGCTCTGTTAAATAACACTATAAATTACATACTTGCTCATTCACATCAAGGGAGAGCAAATTTCCAGTAAAGCCAATGGGAAAGATGGTGCAGTCCCACATAATTTGCTACATAAAAGACACTGGGTTTTAAAACTCGATCACACTTTGTCCCAGAACTGAGGACACTTACATTTTGGATGGCTCCAGGATGGATATACAATTTATGCTCTTCACTCACTGTGATGGGGTGTCTGCCCCACACTGGCATATAAAGGATTAAGAGCAGCCTAGGGAGCAGCCAATCAGAGAGAGGCTGAATGGAGCAGCCAGTCAGGGCTGGCAGGCCCATATAAGAAGAGCTGAGGGGGCAGAGCAGAGTCAGTAGTGGCCTGGAGTTCAAGGAGGGAAGGTTGGACTCCTAGCAAGAGGAAGGTGCACAAGCACCTGGGACAGAGAAGTGCCTGGAGGCTCTGAGATGAGGGCAAAGCAGGTCCTGAGACCACAGGGAAGTGGCCCAGGGAAATGCACTGAGGAGTTGAAGGGGACCCAGACTAGTGGGTGGACCTGGCTCTCACCCCATGCCACTCACCACTGGGGAAGTGTCTGGACAGTGGGATTGCAGTACTAACCCCTGGAAAGGGGAGTACACAGAGTGACATGGTCCCTAGAGTGCAGGTGGTCAGAGAGTGGACATGACAGCAGACAAGGCACCATCAGGAGAGGCTGTATCTACCTGCAGAGCTAATCCCCAGGATGGCCAGCAGGAGGCACTGATGTGGTGAGTGGAGCCATCTCACACTCACATGTAACAGCTTGCAGGTTAGGTGTAGGTACTTACTGTCATGGGGCCTACTCAGCACTGTTTATTCTTTCATCACTCAGGCAAATCCCCTACATCCCAATCCTTTTCTCCCATGCAGCATAAAGAGGCCACACACAGTAGGTCTACACTGTGCTGTAAATCTGGGTGTGCAGGATGCAGGATTGTGGACTCAGTGTTTCAAAGCGCCTGCTTTGAGTTTTCACACCAGATAGTAAACCTGGGTTGCAATGGCTGGACCTGAATCTCACAGCTGCGCTAATGTGCCTGGACAGCGCTACACAGACTTTCAGACTTGAGTCTGCGGCTTGAGCTGCATCCAAACTGCAAAGGGACAGGGCTTGGAGCCAAGTCACAGTGTAACTCAGGCTCTGACCCACTCCCCGAGCAGGGTCCTAAGACTCGGGTCCTGAGTGCTTGCTGACCTGACTCGGATTGATTTGTGTATGGATGGGAAAGGGGCTTGGGCTCAAACATGAATCAGAGCCCAGGCTTAATGTGCAGTGTAGACAGGACAGCCCCCCCAGGGAACACTTCTTATGCACATAGACTCCTCCAGTGGCGTGGGGCTGGCAAAACTGGCCTAAACCACACCACCTTGCAGCCCTTCCCATGGAGATGGGAGAGGGGCAGGAAGGAATATGATGGAGGCAGGACAGCGCATGGCTGGGACATGCTGTGGGAAGTGGAGTTACGATGGGGGCGAGGTAAGTCGCAGAATTTGTCAAGTGCTAAAGTATCTTAAGATTCCTTTTCTCCGCTTGGGTTGAAACTCTTGAGACCTATCTTAGAATCTGGACTCTGCCATATGACTTCAGTGGGAGTGTCTCCTGAGTGAAGCCTGCCAGACAAGGCTTGACATCTTGTGATTCAGACACAAGTGACGAGTGTTTCCTTTTGGCCTAATGGGCTAGACCCAGCCAAGGCACATGTGCTAAGTATGAGAGCTGGTTTTTCCTTTGAATTTCTGGGTAAAACTAAATTATTTCATGCCGCCCTCTTCTATACAGCTGCACCTAGGGGCTGGGATAGTCCTTAAGACTGAAGGAAGCTTGGCACTCCACTCTTGTTGAAATTCAGTGGGACTTGGACTCCAAATTCCCTTGATGATCTTTGAAAAGCTCAGACTCAATCAAAACTGAAGAGATCCCATATTAAATTAACACAAGATAACAATTACAGGAAAGTTTGTATGGAGCCCAAACGGGGGCTTAAGGATCAGGCCACATATTCAGATGTCACATTATAGGTTTGTTTGTTTTTTCTCCAACTACACCTGATTCTCCTCTAATTTTATAATGGTGTGAACCAGCAATAAAGACAATAGAGTGGGAACAGGAAATATGGTGGTTTGCCCCATCTGATGGTTGGACAACATCTAGTGGCAGTCTACCACACTCTGAACTACAACAGCTAACCCTTTAGCTTGTGCAGTAAAGGCTTGTGCTTAAGGCCTGAGTTCAATTGCTGTAGATCAAATGTTCAGGAGTGTACTTACTGCAGTTAGCCAATATTTTTCAGAGAAATAGTTTATTTGCTGAAAAAATGAAATTTCCCTCAAGCCAAAAGGATTTGTGAATTTGATAAGAATTTGCCATATAGTTTTTGCCAGGGAGAGGAAAAAAGGGGGGGGAGGAAATCAAGCTAGATGTACTCTACCACCCCTCCTCCTTTTTCTCTTCCCTCCACCTTCTAATGTTTAGTCCACTGGCTTAGACTTTCATGTGGAGATCTAGTTCACATCTGTACGCTAGATGAGAAATCTGAAGCTAAATCTTCCCCTCCCACCTGGGTGCCTTAACCACTAAGCTATTGGGTCTGCTGGGGTAAGTCTTTCTCAATGTCCTGTTGAATCTGTTTCTCTTTTGTATAAATAATTAGAAGTAAATGGCACATGGGCTTGAAATTGAGTCTTCTATGTCCTAGATAAGAGTCCTAACCATTGTGTTAAAAGCTATAGAAAAAAAATCTTTTGGAGGTTTTGTGAATCCTGCTCTTTAAAAATGCCCAGAAACAAACATTTCAGTTCAGACTATACATTTTGTTCAACCCAACATTGAATTTTTTTGATTATCGTGAGGGGGAGGGGATAAACTGTCAGAGAACCAAAACATCATTATTTACACAGCTCTGGTGTGTATCAACAACTGAAACACTTTACGACTCTCAGTTGACCCTCTCCTATCCAACCTTCTCTCTCTGCTTCACTCTCTTCTTTCCCTCATGCTTCTGTAACCAACAGCCATTATTTCCCCTGGAAGATAATGGCTACAAGCAATTGTTTCTAAGTTCTTCAATAACAGCCTGGACTGCTTTCTGCAAGGATGTGGAAAAGGTCATGTATAAATAAGTACTTTAACTGCTCCCCGACCAATCTAACCCACTGAAACTAAGGTTGTTTTTATTGTGATTAAAACTTTCTATACTTGCCCCTGTAGGCAGCATAATCACTGCTGGTGTAATATTAATACATATTATGCTCGCCCAGTAATGAGGCCTTGGCTAAAGCTGTATCATAATTTTGCTTTACAAGGTCTGTACCTCAGTGTCTCTTCTTTTTTTTTTCCCCCACAACCCCTTTTTCTAAAGATGCCATGGGGAATTTGAACCAGATTTACACCACTAATATGCATGTGATACAATCTCCAATGCATATTTATGTTGCTGAGTTTTCAGGAAACTTGGGAGAACACACTGTGGAAAAGTCTGAATTTTTTCCCTGCACATAGTGCATATTTGCAGTCCCCCTGAGTAATAACAGTGTGACATCAGTGATAATCAACCACTCCAACTTGCAACCTCCACGTCATTCCATACTTGGGGAGAGGCACTATTACACTGGTTGTCATGGCAATGGCTCTCTTTGATACCTGATTTCCCCCAGCACTTGTCTACATTTGAAATGCACTGCTGTGGAACTTCCATATAGACACTACCTATGCCAAAGGCAGGGGGTTCTCCCATTGGTGTAGGTAATCCCATCTCCCTAAGATCCGGTAGTTATCTACATCGCAAGTGAGGTTGGCATAGTTACGGTTCTCAGGGGTGTTTTTCACACCCTTGGGAGATGTAGCAATGTTGATGCAAGTTTTCAATGTAGACCAGTGTTTCTCAATTATATTTTGCCGCGGCACCCTTGCGCGGCCATGCTATGCCCTCCGCTGACAAGTCCAGGAAATCTTCCCCTTTTCGGCGGCGCGCTCTGTAAGCAGTTTTTGGCGACACGTGATTTGTGTTGATTTCGGCAGCGCGATTCCGCTTTTTCATGGAACCCTTCAACTCGGGGTTCCGCGGAACACTATTTGAGAATCACTGGTGTAGACCCAACACTCAGATAACCATAACATTATATAGAACAGGGTCCCAGAATGGGTTCTAAAGAAAACAGACTGCTATGTTCTTTTGGGTTTGCCCTGGTGTAAGTTACACAGGTTCTTTTCAAAGGGTCATAGTTTGTTACTCTCCTCACAAAGGGTTACAAGAAATTCAGATGTAAAATTCCAGGTCCTTTTTATGTAGATCATTTAGATGCTGCTTAAAAATCGGAGGCTATAGCTTTCTGAACATTTACCTATTTTTAAAATGAGCAGAAAATTCTAAATCTGAGTCCCAACTCAAGTTGCTGTTACACATTTTAAGAGTGTTATTTAGAAGCTGCATTTAAAAATAATTGTCTGCATGCATTTTAAATTAATTATGTTCAATATATTAATGAAGTTGGCACTGACTTGTGAAATATGGAGTGTCACAAAGGTATTGTCTTCAATGTTTATATTGTCACATGTGTAAGTGCTTTATTATTTAATAGGCATATATAAAAGATCTTTCTATTTAAAAAACCTAAGGAAATTCACATCTAAAAATCTTCCTTGTTAGTTGAGGCTGCTTTCACAGCACCTTGGAGGTGGGAGACCCAGGATCCAGTCCCCTTGCTGCAATGAACTTTTAAAATGATTTATCTTAATGTATGTATCCACTGTGGAACAGCTTCAACAGCAGAGTCTGAGGGAGACCCTCATCAGCGTCTCCCTAGCCCAGTGGTTAGCACACCCCTCTGAGAGGTGGAAGATAGCTGTTGAAATCCCTTCTCCATTAAACTGAGGGTCTCCCAAATGAGTACCCTCAGCTAACTGTTATGAGGGCATTCTCTTCTTCCTGCTTCCCAGTTCTGTGCTAAATAGTGACGGCACCTAATGCCCAGCTGAGTTCTGCAGCTGAGAATCTCAAGCAGAGTTAGGTGCCCCCTTGCTCTGTGGATTTAGATACCTATCTTTGAGAAGGGCAGGGCTTAGCATACACCCCTCCTCTTGTCATCTCCCATGGACTAGTTGTGGTGAGATGCTGGCTTTTGTGAATCCCATTCTGAGGCACCCTTCTCTCCCCATTTATTGTACAAGGCGACAAACTCAGGCTTTTGTGAATCAGTGATTTTTTTTTCCCCCAAGCATTTAGAAGTTAGGCACATTGATGCTTCAGCATCATCCTGCCTATGTTTCCTCATGAATCTATCCCTGGATTCTGTCCCTGCCTCTGACCCCAAGTTCCTGTGTGATGATGGGCAAATCACTTTTCACAGGTGGTTGATTCCGCATGTATTTATAGAGTGTATTAGCCATACATACAAGGTGGACAAATAAAGTTGCATGGGCAATATTTATTTTGACATTTCCTAACTTGAGTGCACCAATTTTCAATCCTTAACTTTTTTCCCCTGAATATTTTATGGTTTAGTTTATTGAGGAAAGCAACCCTACCTAACATTGTTCCAAGTTTCCTGTCTGTGCATTTGTATCACTGCACTGCCTGCAGATCCCAGAAGAAATTGGGACCCCATGGTGCTAGGTGTTCTGCTGAAAGACTGTCCCTACCCCCACAGAACTTAGTCTAAATAGACAAGACACGAAGTGTGGGAGGGGAAACAGAGGCACAAAGAGGTGAAAGGAATTTCCCCAAGGTCACACAGCATATCAGTGGCAGAGCTGGTAATAGAACCCAGGTCTTTTGAGTCTCAGTCCAGTGCTCTATCTACTGAAGAAAAGAGATGCTCAGCGTGCATCGAAACAAGGCCATTTCAACAGGCATAGTGGATAAAACTTCCCACTTCTGCCTTTGAGGCCAGGTTGAAACCAAGTTTGAAAACACATTTGAGATCCTAGAGTTTGATGTTCTCATCTCAATTCCTGGCAGATAGCATAAATTATGCATAGCTATTAAGGGGTAGGGGTAGCACAGTGTTCTCCTGGGAGATGGGTGACTGATCTTCTGTGATGTCCTTCTGCTGACCTTTTATCTTTATCTTGAAAGAACTTACCCTTCAGCCACCTGACTGCTCTTAGAGGCCAAACAGACATCCACTCTCACCAACATCAGTCCTATTTAACCAGAGTGGATGCAGAGCATTCACAAAATGCCATAGAGGAAGGCAGTCCATTTGCCACATCCTTGAGCATGAGGGGTGAGCAAAACATCGCTGAGGCTGTGTGCTCTCAACTATAAGGAAGCTCAGAGCCATCGGTAGTAGGGGTGACATTTCAAGGCAGATGTGCGATGAGTCAGCTAAGCCCCACAAGCGGCAAGTGACCTTATGGCTAATTTTATCTGAGACCTGCCACAGGCAGTTCTAGATGACTTGTACTGAATATGGCTTGAATTTGATTAATACGCAATGGTTCAAAATAATAGTAAATTCAAATAGCAAAGGAGAGTGGACTCATTTTCACTGTGTCTACTGAATGTGGGTACCCATTAGTATTTTCAGGCTCATTATACTGAGAGTCTAATACCTGCATGTGAAATGGCTCTGGGTAGAGTCAGGACTCTGAGTTCAGCTCTATTATTTGCAATTATAGACAATCACTCCCAATGCTGCCTAATTCTCCACACTTGTTAGGCCTGCAAAAGCCATGACAGCCTAAGAAAAAGTCACCTCGTTGCTTTCACTGGAATACAGACACTTGTGACTGGCATCGGGTGAGTCTCCACTGAGCATGCTGATGGTGGTGTTTCCTCTGCTGCTCCGTGTGAGTAAGGGTGAACAGTTGGGTTCCAAAAGTGCAGGACTGCCAGCTGCCATGTTTGAACTGGGCCACTTGTGGCCGGTGGCTGGCTCCCCTCTAGTGGATCTCGTGCTTTGCTCCTGTTGGGGGCCAGGAAAGTGCCCATCACCCCATCTTCCCTGGGGGAGGGGGAGAAGGGACCCGGGCCCACCCGCTCCTCCGGGTCCTAGCCCAGGGGCCCTATGAACCACAGCGGTATACTGCTGGCTCTGTATAGTTTGAACTGCAGCCTCTTCCCCTGGGCTACTTTCTCCCCTCAGTCCTTCTGGCCTCTCAGGCCCTATGTTCTTGCTGGGCTCAGTACCTCCTTTCGGGGTTCCTCCGCTCTCCCACACTCTGCTACTTCCATCTGCTGCGCTGCGCTGCCCCACACCTCTGCTCCCTCCAACTTGTGCACTGTGTGTTTGGGGGGGGGGGGGGTGGAGCCCTTTTATGGAGCACCTGGCTGATCCCTAATTGGCCTCAGCTGGCTCCTAATTGCCCCCTCATGACTCCAATTAGGCTGCAGGGAATAAAGCCCTGATCATCCTGGGGCTGATATACCTCCCTTTGCACACTCTCCTGCTGCCCTTGATATATCACACACTCTAGGCAGAGATCAGGGGATTTGGGGGGGAGGGAAGAATAGAATGACAGGTCCTTGGGTAGAGGCAGAAGGGGAGAGAAATGAGAGGCAAGGACATTAAAAGTAGGATTGGGGAGAAAAAGACAGGGTGGAATGGAGGGGAAAAGATTGGGGTGACAGGGACAGAAAGGGGCAAAAAGAGAAGGGAAAATGGGAGGAAGGAAAAGAGATGAGAAAGCAACAGAAGAAAGAGAAAATAAAAATGACAGTGCAAGAGATTATTCTGACTAGTGTGGAAGGAGAGAGAGAAAAGACCAGAAAAAATGTTGTCTTGCAACTTCTAATTATAAAAGCAATGTCAAAAGTATAGGACAATTGCTGGGAAGAGGATTTGAGGGGGCAGGGTGAGAACAGACATGGGATCATCAGATAGGAAGGAATGATTAACCACTCAAAACCAGTCCTAGTTATCAGATCTGCCCATTGGCATGCTGGAGTTCTGCCAGCTGCAAGCACTTGTTAACTGTGGTCAGACAACTATATACATGCTGAATTCCACTCCCTACCAAGACAGAATATAACATGGTCCTGTGGTGTTCCCCCACAAAGGCAATGAAAGAGGGTTAGTGTGGGCCTGAGAGGCCCATTATCTTACCTCATTGCACCTGAAGGGTGGGCCAGACCCAATTAAAGATGGGCCACTGCTGGGGGAGGAGAGGGGTGGTTTCTAGAAAGAGAGGCAGCCCAGCTTAAAAGGTGGCAGTAAGGAGAAAGAAAGAGAATTCTACAGGTCTTCTCTGAATAGGAAAGATGTTGCAGGAGGATGTTTGCACCCTAACCCTGATGGGATACTATAGCAGGGGTGAAGGAAATTTGAGCCTGGAGAAGGGGCAGAAAAATGTCTGAGCCTGGAGAAGACTTTTGTGTTAAGTTTGGTTGGGAGACTTGAGGGAGAAGTTCTGGTACTGCTGCTCGTACAGAAGAGTGGAATGGAAATGGAGCACGGGAGTTCTATCTTTCCCATGATCCTGCCAACTTATGTCAAGAGATATAGAGCCCACAAGACACTTCAAAGCTAAATGTAGCTTTTGGCATTTTCAAATATATAAAGCTGGTCAAAGGCAAGAGACAGTTGTTCTATGTCCTAGTTCAGGAACCTCCACAGGCGACTGGTTCAAAATGTAGTTACCAAATAGAGATAAGGAAAGGTCAGAACAACAAATTAAGGAACTGCCAGCAACTGGTGGGTTGGATCTTAACTGACCCAAAGTGCTTTCTAACTTGTAACCAACCAGGCTATAAAAAATAAGTGGTTTGGGGGCGAATATCAAAGTACACTTACTGCATAAGGTGAACTTGCTTCCCAAAAGGATATTTTCTTCCCAAAAGGAGGAGTGTGTAGGTCCCCCTTTTATATTCTACTTTCTTACACAAACTTTGGCTAAGTGTGGTTACTGGTCTTTTGAAAACTTTATAAGAGTAGAAGACACTGGGTCCTATCCCTCTGCTCCAGTCACTTTCATTATTTATTCTGGGTTCAACAGCTTCAACAAGAGATCCCAGATCTCGGTGGTTAGAGCACTTTCCTGAGAGGATTTGAATGGGGTCTTCCACCTTTCTCCCTGTCTGGCAGAAGGGGGACACTGAATCTGTATCTCTCACTTGCCAGGTGAGTGCTCTAATCTGTAGGCTAACAGTTATAAGATGGGCACCTTCTCTTTCTCCAAAGCGATTTTGAATAGGACCTGATCTGATAGGCGTACTCAGAAGGCACCAGCTGGATTGGGTCCCACACATGAGCTGGGAGGCCAAATGCCTGTCTTGCCCTGGTTCTTGAATTGCCCTGGGGTTTAGGCAGGAGATAGGCATCCAGATGTCCCCAGTGAGGCATCAGGGCATGTTGCTAGAGATAAAAGCTTATGTGACGAGGGAACTTTTACTTTCAAAATTTTGGCAGAGTGAGTTTAGGAACCTACAGGAGTAAATGACTTTTGTGGAACACAGTGGAACCAAAACTGGAACTTAAGTACCTAAATCTGAGCATTAGACATCTATGTACCTTCATGGACACCACTCCACATTCCCAAAAACAACATTGATGTAATGGAAGTTAGGAAACTAAATACATTTTGAGAAGACAAACCCAGGTTGCTTATTTTGGTGCCTTAAGGATTTAGGAGCCTAATGAAGCATTTATTTTTCAAAAATCTTGCTAACTGGCTTTTTAATATTCACTCCTGGTTAACAAAGCAATTTGAGACACCTAATATTCTGCTTTGTCAATTTCAAAGAATCACACTGGTCATCAACATTTATTACAGTATTTTAACTCTTGAGTCTGCTCATTTAAGCTTAATGAATGGTAGGTTTTTTACAGTACACAAAGGGGGATTCAAGTTTCAGATGCACACAAACCAAGGGAAAGGATAATGCCCAAATTGAAGGGGAAAATTGCACTTTAAAAAAAATCTGCAAGATCAAAGTCTGCAGAAATGATTCAGAGGAAATTGCTTTTGTTGGCCCTAGAGTCTAAGCCACAGTCCTATTTCAAGGTTGATAGACCGCCTGAGTTGGAGGCTTCTAGACTGTGGTGGCATTAAAGATGTGGCAAAGATAAATAACCACTCTCTGCATAAAAGCATTTTCATAGCTCACCTACTGTCTGGCAGATGAGCCTCTGTAATGCCCCAGAGCATAAAGAATTGGCTCACCACCTGTTCAATACAGAATTCAAACAGTGGAACTGTATCACTCAATTAGCAAGGCACATACCAGACAAATGAAAACAGCTGTACGCTGTATTCTTCTTGGGGAAGAGGGGAGGAAAGGATGGCATTGTAGTAACAGAATGGGATTTGAACATCTTTGGCCATTTCAGAACCAGAGAGATGATAAAATGATCAGCTCCAGGGTATTGTATCAATGGCTTTATTCCAAGAAATAAGATGATCCTAAAGAGTTTAGAGTTGATGTAATTTTAAAACCTCAGGGAACAGCTCCCATTCTTCTCAATGAGGGCAGGAAGGTAGGGACTTTCTCTATTGTCCATGGGGATGTTGCTGGATCCTCTTGAAAATCTGTCCGTTTCAGCTGAGGCCCTGATCTCCCAAGATATTTAGGCACCTAGAGTCCACAAAAGACTTAAACATTTCCACTTCTTGTGCCAGGGTCATTAATGAAAATGCTAAATCAGATTGGTCTGAAGACTGCTTTGTGGGGAACTCCACCAGTAATCTCCCTTTACCCTGATAGGCCATTTTCCAGTATAACCCACGGTCATCTCCCCCTTAACCAGTTCCTTAACCACCTTTCCATTCTCACTTTAATCCTCATATTTGCCAATGTAACTAATAAAACTTCCCACTTGAAACTGTATCAAATGCTTTATTGAAATCCAGATAGACTAGATGTCCTGCATTTCCTTTGTCTAGCATATCGGTGCCTCAGATGCTGGGCTGCACTGAGACTGCATAGACCACAGGGAAATAGAAGTCCCTTTCCCAAGCCCAGCTGAAGAGCAGAGATCTGTCTTTGACTTAGTGCAGGGAACCCCTGTACTGTCTCCGAAAAGCTCCAGTGTCATGGGGTCCACAATGCACTGTGCGTTAATTCACTGGTTTAAAGCTGAACCCACTCTTGTCTAATTTTACTGTCCAACTATGTTGCATTGGTAGAGTCTGAGACGCCAAAGACACAGTTTCTTGCAAAAATACATGTCATCAAAGCCTTGCTCAGAATCCCAATTTAAGAGTATAGGAACTACCACACCAGATCTGAGTAGTGATTCACACAGCCCATCTTGCCTGATACCACGTCCCCAACAATGGTGCATATCCATTGACAGCTCTCTCTTAATTTCACTGTCTCTCTCTCTTTTTTTTTTTCTCTTGTTTGATGAGAAGAGCCATGAGAATGATTAAAGGATTAGAAAACATACCCTATAGAGGCAGATTCAAGGAGCTCACTCTTAACGAAGAGAAGGTTAAGGGGTGACTTTGTTATAGTCTGTAAGTGCCTATAGGGGAAACAAATATTTAATAATGGGCTCTTCAATCTAGCAGATACAAGGATAACATGATCCAATGGCTGGCAGTTAAAGCTAGACAAATTCAGGCTGGAAATAAGGCATGAATTAACAGTGATTAGCCATTGGAACAATTTACCATGGGTGGTGGTGGATTCTCCATCACTGACAATTTTTAAATTAAGATTGGATTTTTTTTCCCTAAAAGATCTGCTCTAGGAATTATTTTGAGGAAGTTCTCTGGCTTGTGTTATACAGAAAGTAAATGATCACAATAAATGATCCGTCTGGCCTTGGAATCTATGAATATGCAGGCATAAGCTCACACATGACATCTGCCGAACTGTTTCAACTGAGAAATGAGTTAATGGAAAAACCCACACCAGCTATTTGCAAATAATCTCTGAGTAGAACAAAACAGTGCCAAACTCTGAGTGAATTATGCATCCCACATAGCTTGCACAGAATTAATAGATGCTGTCTCCTGTGAGTCAAATAAAAAAACAAGTGGCAAAAATTCTCTCCTGAGAATTAAGTCCCTAGTGAATTAGACTAGCTAGTCAAAGATACAGCAGATGGTCACTGCTGCTATTATAGCAATAAGCCATGACACGTTGTGTATTAGTCACCTGCTAGTGCATGCCTCAAGTAGCAGGAATGCTCCTGCAGTGAAACTATAAAGAGAAGCGCAGTTGCCCCCTCCAGCCCAGACACCATGCTCCAAAAAGTTCTGGGCAGCAATGACTCTCTAGCATAGACACCTGGATTGAGAGTTGCTTTAAGGTGTCCAGATCTGTTCCTTAAGAAATTGAAAGAAGTGAGAGGGGAAAAGGGGTGGTGGGAGAGGCAGGAAGGAGGCAGTATCGATTTTGGATGTCTTCTCAGCCCAACTTTGTCACATTTTAAGACCAATCCCAAATCTGAAACCCCATCATTGGGTTCAAAGTCTCTGAGCATCTGCCTCTGTTGCAGCTAGCAGGTGTGTTGGGCCATAGTTGATGTTTTTGTGGAAGCTTGTGGCTCAGAAAACAAAACTCTCATCCAACACTGAGACCTTTCAGGATGGGCAAGCTGAGTTTGGCGATGGTCACAGTCAGGCACTAGAAGGGGAGGCTCAGGTCTCTTGTACATGGCAATTGTTGAGCCTCCAAAGAGGAGCCGGTGCTAGCATGCCCTAAGATAGTGGCAGTACTGACCTCTCCCAAATTCTCCATGGCTGCTGCAAATCAACAACGCTCCACTGAAGGTAAGATGGTGATACTGATTAATCGCAGCTGAGATTCTGGCCTGAGATTTCGGTCTTGAGTTGTACTGTTCTGACTCTGCCCAGCTGGAAAATGTACTTCCTTTCTGTTAAAGTTAACGGAGTACAATCAATGTACAGAAGTAAGGTCTATACTGGACACTGTTACACACTTACAGTTTAACCTCCAGTTGGGTAGGATAGAAAACATGATTAATATGTTTCAGGCATCCTTATTCCCTTGTATATCTACACTGAATATCCATTGCCGCCATCATTGTAGACATAGCCTTACACTCTAGCCCCCTGTTTATAAAGGAGGGGGGGTGTTAAGGGGAGGTGCATCAATTTTTTTTTTAACCTGGTTCCTCCTGACATTTCATTTTCTGCAAAGGCTTCCTCCAGGGTGGCTACCGAAGATCACCTTATAACATAAAAGATGATAGTTCTTTGGAAGAAAGGTCGAGAGACAGAAAGAGAATTACAATGGGAATTGTTGGTTTCCAGAGCGAACCACACAAATAATGTGTAATTTTTCTTCTAGAGCAGAGGACTTGTTCATCATTTACCTCATGAGTTTATCCTTGGGCTATCATTATATTAGTGACATTTCCCTACTGAGATGGAACACCTGGTAGCCATAGCAACCAATTTTTTGTATCCGCCTGTAAATTCCCCCGGTTTTCTAATTAGGTCATTCATTTATAACGGCACTGACAACATGGGGAAGTCACCTGCCTGAATCCCTGATATCAGAGACGTCATCTGAAGGTGAATCTGACTCCTTCTCATGCTGTCAGATGTCACCTACAGTACAAACAAGGCTTTGGCAGCCATGGCTTTCCTCGGCTTCTCTTGCATGAATACTGTGGTGTTAAATCCCATACACTTTCCCTCTCTAAATACTATTTATAATCCATGTAGTTAAATCAAACAATGATACCTTTCCTTTCCAGCAAACTGCCTGCAGAGTTGGGTTAAAATGTGTTTTTTCTTTGATAGCTTAGATGTGAATTTTTCCTACTAACACAGAGCCCTGAAATCTTGCATGAGCTATTCATTGCGGCTTTTACAAATAGCAGGTGGCTGTTTTTACAAGCAGAAAGTCTTTGCAGTTAAACAGAAGAATTTAGCTGTGCAATCTAGATAACCATAAACTATGTAATCTAAAGCAAATGACAGGTAAATGATGAAACATGAATGCTCTAGGAAGCAAAACCAAGTAATGCAGAATTGCAAAAGTTCAACAGCGTGACGTGTTTGGCCCCCAAATTATTTTCTCCTTCCCGAAACAAGGAAACCCAGTGAACAACTTGAAGTCTGATTACACAATTTTAAAAAAGATGGATGGGCTGGCAAGCAGTTGAGAGTGTTTTCTTTATTGTTCATGGAGTCACTGCTCAATAGTGCATTTGTTCCAGATTCTTTATGAATTGTCAGAAGATGACAAATATTTTCCTCACTTGGGGCTAACACTCCATCTGGGACTTACATGAAATTCTTTTGTTAGAAGAAAAAAGATCTAACATCTATCTTTTGGCATGTGTGAAGCTACAAGGTGTATTTCAGCAGAGCTCAGGAGAGAGTGGCTGTTTAGATGATTATTGTTTGCTATTAGTAGTGGTAGTATTACCGTAGAGTCTAGGGGCCCTAGTCATGGACAGAGGCCTCATCATGCTAGGTGTTGTACAAACACAGAACAAAAAGGCTGTCTATTGAGGGATTTTTGACACTGGAAAATTATATCATGTTAGAAATGGGATTAACTGACAATGTTAAATAATGACAGCTCTCAGCATCAACAAGGAATGGCATGTTTAACATCTACATGAAGGCAGAGGCTTTCAAAGGTCCACAGCAGCAAGTCTCAGAGCCTGGGCCTACAGACATGGGCTCACGCTATAGCATTAAAAACAGCTGTGTAGACATTTAGTCTCAGGCTGGAGCCAAGATTCTGAAGCCTGGGGAGAGAGGTAGGCCTCAGACCCTGACCTCCTGCTTGAGCTGCGGCATGCACATAGCTGTTTTTAATGCCTTAGCACGACTCTGAGTTTGTAGACCTGGGCTCTGAGACTTGCTGCCGCCGGTTTTAAAACAGAATGTAGACATATCCTGAGGAGTTAAGCAGCACAAGTTCCACTGGGAATTGAGCTCCTCTAAATCCCTTAGGCATTTGTGGAAATCCCACTCTGACGGTTTCACGGTGTGCAATATTCAGGTTACTCCTCACCCCAAAGGTGCAGTCACTTCTCCCACGTCAAATGCACTTTAGCTCACACTCTGAAGACAAGGCTTGTAGCCAATCCTATGGTAAACTCTGTGAAGCCTTAGTAAATAGGAAAAAGAAACTAGAGAGTTATTAACAAGGTTAAAGCAAGCAAATAAACACACAAATGAGTTTCAGTCTTAGGCTTCAAAAGGGTAATATAGACTTCTGTAATCAGCAATATCTATTTGACCTTTTTGGCTAACACAGGCTAAGCAGCTGGGGATCTCTTATATCTAGAAATGCCTTGCTTCCTTCCCCACTCCCTCAGTCTAAACAGTCTAGAGATACCTAGTTTCTTGTTTAGGCTTTTTATCTCCCTTCTGCCATGTTCTCTGAGGTACAACCTCAGCTCATCGGAAGAGTCCACTTGCATGACTCATCGTCATGGGAAGGAGAGCAGAACACTAAGAGTCTTTAGTGCTTTTGTTGATGGCTTCTCAATCCAGATCGAGGGTGTTTCCAGTTGGAAGATCCAACCCAAACCCGTCTGGATCAATGGGTCTCCTCTTGCAATAGGGGCATAACAATTTCTGTAGAAGAGCAGCTTTTCACACTAATATCCCTCCCTGTATTCATACAGTCACAGAGGCTCACACTACAGACTCTCAAATATTACATTACATTATGGATCACAGATCCTATAAGTAAGATTAATTCAGGCAATAGCTCACAGGCATTCAACACTACAGACTTTGTTAGAATTCTAATACTTATTCTATCAACCTCAACCCACAAGCAAGCCAGCCAGATTCCAGCTATGTCAGTTATCCATTGAGAAATGGGGACATTGTCACGATCTGGCGCCTGGTCACCTGGCATCACAACTCCATCTTACAAATGAAGAATCCATGCAGGGCCCAAACTGCCCAGAGCACAGTGGCAATTGCATGGGACGGTACTGTAAGCCAGCAGCATCTGGCCTCCATGTAGCACAGCAACAACAATAAACAGATTTGGGGGCACTATCAAACTGAATTTAATTCTTGAGTGCATGTTCATTTAAGGCATTTCTAACGTTCAATCTAAAAGACTTATCCGACAGCAGCTCCAAATTAAGATAAGAGGGAACTCTAGTTATGCTTCCAAAGAGATGTATTAATTTGGTGTCTTACTTTTAGACCTGGCATCTGTATTTAAACTTTGAAATCAGTGGCTGGATTCTTTCCTAAGTTATACGGGCACAAATCCTTTTGCTGTGAAGTTTCTAAAGCTCTTCTTTGTATGAATAATTAAATAACTGGAGCAGGGTGTTTAACCCATTTTTAACAAGGTGGACCTTAAGGAAGGCCTTATCCAATGACCTGGGGGAGACCCAAATTCAAGGCCCTTTTCCAATTAATATTTAATTAGTTATATAAAAATGGAACAACTCCACCAAGAGAGAGATTTCCCCACTCCCAGACTAGTCTGGAGACTGGTGGTTAAGGCATGATCCTAATCCTGGGATGCTGGTGACCTGTGCTCAAGTCTGAGGTAGATCAAAGAGTTAAACAAGGATCTCAAAGGGAGAGTTGTAAGTACCAGACTACTGGCTATTTTGAGATCACTGTCTGGTGTTTCATGGAAAAAATATCAAAAGGTCTCTGTTTTGTCCCTCTGCAGAATGGATTTTTTTTTAACATCATGAAAACCCTTGCAGAATGGGAAGACCATTTGCCGCCCATAATATGTTCAAATTACAACTGCCTCTTGCTATGCATTTGTATGGCGTTTAGTGCAGCAGCACCCTAGTCTTAGCCAGGATCTCTGTATGCTGCCATTATACTCAGCATGCTGCTATGCCACATTTTCTCTGCAAGAAATCACTCTCACACTGATAGAATCACTCAAAACTGAAAATGGAACTACTGTAGTCTAATGGCGTTCTTAGGTTATGAAAGATAATAACTGGTACGTGAGAGCATAACATTTCATTTGATTCTAGCCATTAAGCAAAGCAGGTCTCTGTCAGAGAAAAACTAATTAGCAGGCAAACAAGTAAAAAAGTAAATAAACAGAAAAATAAACATTGTATTCTTGCTCTCTTGATCTATTCTAACTGCAGAAGTCACTCTTTACCTGTCTGAATGTATGGCTTAAATGACACCTATGAAAAGTTAAGCATCTCTCTGTAGTTGCTTAATCACAGTGCCATTGACAGTTTGTTCTCATCAGAGCCGGACAAATAATGACAAAAAGCTGGTACACCAAGGTGTCTGAATGTTTGTATCAATTCATTTGGGATTTGTTTCCTTTCTACAAACATTTAAACATTTAAATTTCACAGTCAAAAGTGTTCATGAAAAGCAAATATTAACTCACATGCATTCATAGACACTAAGTTTTAAATTCTCCCAGTATTAGTAGTAAGAGTTGTATTACAGTAGCCCTAGGGTACGTCTACATAGTTCTCTGGAGCAAGCCTCCCTTCCCCCGCTCAACAGATTCAGGTGAGCATGGCTCTCGCTAGTGCTCTAAAAATAGCTGGGTAGCCAGTGCTTTGAAGTTCTGGCTTGCTGGAGCTCAGGTTTTGAAGCTCATCCACCCGTCCTTAAGCTTCAGCTACAACTTCAAAGAGCTCCCTCCACCGTTATATTTAGAGAACTAATATGAGCCCCACCAGGCTGTCTGTCAAACTGGGCTGAGAGGATTGCTCCAACCTGCTGTGTAAACATATCCCTAAAGGTCCCAAACAAGACTGGGGCCCCATGGTGCTAGATACAAACCCATTGTAGGAGGAGGTGACGGCCCTTGAGAGCTTACAATCTTAACGAAGGAGGGAAGAAAGGAAATATCCCCATTATAAGTACAGGAATTGTGGTACAGAGACTCAAATGCTGTTACTGAAGTCGAGGGAATTTTCCCTATTGATTTCAGAGGAAGCAGGAGCAGAAGCAAGCAAGAGAAACTAAGTAAACTGCCATAAGTCACGCAGGAAATCTTTGGCAGGGTCAGTAATTTAACCTAGATCTCCTGACTCCCAGTCTAGTGCCTTCACCATAATACAACTCTTTCCCAGTACCTAGTTGAGCCAAAGCTCCTTGTGTGCTCATCCAATGACACAACAAAAAACATGTGACTTAACTGGTTCTTCCAGCCCAGGAACGTAGCTCTGATTGTGAATATTAATAATCAGTCCACAGGGCAAAAACAATTGGAGCAAGGAAGTTATTAAAGGAATTCAAACAATGACTGGCTTGGGGGAAATCACGATCTGCTCAGATCTGTTCTAAGCCTGGAGAAGGAAGCTTGATTAGTGGAATAAACTGTTCAGTGAAGGCTATTGTCTCAGCTCCATTTCTGAGGAAATGAGAATGCTTCCATTTTGTGTGTTGTCTGTAGGCAGACAGAGCTCTCCCCAAAGGAGCCATAACGATTTTTGGAGTGAGGGGATAGCTAATGTTGTTCTCACAGGAGGGATGGAGAGAGCAGAAAGAGCCTGGTAGCTCTTGAACAATGGATCAGTCTGCTCCCCACTTCATCCCTACAGCACCGGGTCTGGGAAGGGGGTTGAGGATGAGCTGCTTCCTCCTTCGAGGCTGCGGTGGGGGGTGAAGAATGACTGGAGTTGTAGGTGTAGCACTGGGGATTAAGGGGTAGATGGGGGCAGGTGTGAGGGTGGGTCAAAGATGGCCTGGCATTAATTCACTGGAAAGTTTGGGGTCGGTGAGAAGATGAAGCTCCGCCCCATCAGGCAGCATTTTACACCAATCTGTGTCATTTGATTTCAGTTGGTCCCTCCAGCAACAGCTCCCATAGCAGGAGCTAAATCCCCTTATTGTGTAAATGGGGAGAGCTGGCTGGTTTGTAACTGTGATATATGCACACTGAGGGTGGGCCGAGGGAAGGGAGAGCTCCAAAAACAGGAGATAATCTTTAAAAGCTCCTGATGTTTGAACAATTGAGGTTGGCAATACTGTGATTATCCTGTGGGTAGTTGTGTGGGTGGAGTTTTGGAAAATGCCATGACATTTTCTTCAACTTATTCTCGGAGTTTGAACTAAGCTTTTTAAAGAGACGGTTGTAATTTTTCAGCTCACCATTGGATTCCTTAATACTAGAGCAAGCTGAACATATTTGACCAAAATTTTTTTCCTGCAAAAAATGGTTTAGCATCAACATTTTTAAGGAAAATGTATTTTTTCTTTGTTTGTTTTACACAAAATAGAAATTGTGGTTTAGTTTTTACTTGAATTAAAATTTTGGTTTTGGCTTTTGAAAACAAAAAAAAAAGTTCAAAATTTGAGTTTTCCCCCCTCTTTTCTTCCTCTTGAATTCAATGGAATGAATGATGATCTAGGGTGTTGTTTCCTCTTCTTTTTTTCCTTTCTTTTTGCCATTCGCTAGCTTTACCAAAGTTGGAGAAGATTAGAAAAGTACAGTGGGAAAAGGAAAAAATCAGAACAAAATCCTCAACTTTTTTTTATTGCACTCAGTGGCAGAAAGGGGAAAAGACAAGGGGGGGGGGGAGAAAAATTCAGTGTTTTCAAAGTTCTAAACTTCAATCAATTTTAAAAATATTTTGAAATATGTAAAAAATGAAAATGTTTCATTCTGAATCTTGCAAAAATAGAATCAATTTCAGAATTTTGAAGTTTTTGCCGAGATTGTTTTTTCCACTTTTTGACCTTCTCTCTCTAGTGCTCTGCCTCCTACAACCAGTCTGTTAGGCTTAAAAAGAAAATATTACATCTTTATTTTGTAATGGAGTTTCAAACTCTATAATCAAACGTAATTATGTAAAAGGATGAGCCACCACCCATGTGACCATCCAACTCTCCTTGACCACCACCAAAGTTTCTCTGGAACAGCAGAGAATCATGGACCACTGGTTTAATCAGCTGTCACTGTAGAGATGCCTTAGGAAGTGAGGTTCATTCTTATCTATGCAGTGTTGCTAATTCTAGTGATTTTTATCATGTCTTGTGATATTAGTTTTTTTCTTAAAGGCCCAGCTCTTGAATTTGTTACACTCCCAGACCAAGATGCTATCTCAAATTTGAGCATTTTATTAAAACTTTTGCCGGAATCTAACAAACACAGTTTGCCAAGTCTCTGTGAGGAACACCTCACTCGGCTTTAACCATTCTCCACTAACTGAAGCAGTGTCCTTCTAACCTATACAGCAAAATTCTAATTTGCAGAGGGACTGGGCACTGGAAAATATAGCCCTGGCCTTCCATGTAGATTTGGTCCAAAAATTGCTGAAAAACTGGTTTTTTTTCCAATGGAAAACTAGGGGTATGACTACAGGAAAATTTTTGCTGGTTTCTGCTGCAAATGTTTATCTTTAGTTACACTCAGTGTCTGAAAACCAAAACAATCGTCACTTTTGGGTTGAAAACCAAAGTATTTAGATTCTGAAATCCAAAGTATTTAGATTCTGTCACAGTGCCTCATGGGAGTTTTGGTTTGGATGACTCATACCCATATTCTCCTGTAGGGGCTGTGCTCCTTCAGTAGACTTAATTTCCCATGATGCAACATGACCATGTGACTGCCATGATACACCATCTCACTTTACCAAGCGGGGAGACCAGGGTGCATGATAGGAGATGGAGACCAAGCAGGGAGCCTGACCCATAGAAGGGAATGGGAGCATGAGGTACCAGAACTCAAACTCCTATGAGGCAATACAGTAGTATTTTTCAGAATACCAATATTTTGATTTTTAGCTGAAATATTTTCATTTTTTTTCTTATCAAAATCTCAAAAAATTCAGGTCACAATCCTGTCCTCCCACATTTTTGACCAGTTCTAATTCCATCCACTTCTTATACCAAAGAAATAGGCTACATGTACACAAACATATGCATAACTTTGAGTACTACAGAATCATGTTACATGAAAATCTCAGCTTTCCTGTATATATGGCCCAGCTTGACAAATCCTGGCTGGAATGATTTTGTTGGGGTTTGTCCTGCTTTGAGCAGGGAGTTGGACTAGATGACCTCCTGAGGTCCCTTCCAACCCTCATCTTCTATGATTTAACATCATGGAATGTTTTTTGTGAGTCCTGCTGCAGTAATTCTGTCATCAGGGCGGTGCATGAATTTTTGAGAAAAACTTTGAATGTTTGAACTTTTTGTAACATCTATTGCACTTGATTTATGTTGGGCTATCTCAGTGTGATGCATTACATTACCTTTACCATGAATGGAAACGTCAGTGTCACACTTAACTATGTATTTTGCAGCTACGGTATCTTCTTTTCTTCATTTAATGAATTTAAATTCTTCTTCCCAGGTGTCTAAGAAACAACCTTTTTTCAGCATGATGATTCCTGTGATGATCACAGTTTTTACATTTAATAATCCTTCCTGTTACTTGTTGCAAAAACATGATTAATGGAATGATGGTCTCATGAGAAATACCAAAAGGAAATTCATCAAATGGGTGGGGATTTTGAACAGTTACCACATCCTGAAGAAAAACAGTAAATAATGAATAAACAATATCAATCAAGAATACATCTGTCTAGGTACATCTATAGCCCATCTCAGAGTAGATTCCGAGCATCTTGTTCGCATCCACACGCGGGTATCTAAACAAAGATCAGCTGATTCTCCCAAATAGCAGTATGAACAAAAGCACATGAATGTTTGTAAAGAGGGTGCCATCCATTCCTCTGCAAAGGGACAGCACAAAGTCCCACTAGGATTTCAGGGCTACATTGGTCTTGCCCTGGGCCAATGCACAGAGGTGAAATTTTTGCCCGCAGTAAATATGTGAGGGACCCAAGCCCAGCTGAATGGAATTGCAGTTTATAATTTGAATGCATATTAGGAAACACATTTTGCAGCATTTGACCAACTCTGGTGTATACTTCTCATGGAATAGTCATAACTCTGGCACTCTTTCCAAAAGAAGTATACATGGGTGCCAAAAGGTATCCCACTTCTCCATAGCCATTTTGCTGATTTTTGTCATTTCATTTTTAATCCCTAAATTCACTACTGTTTAAATTATACAGCTGATTGCACAGTAACAGAAAAATGTGTCCTTATTCCCATTAAATAAACAGAATTTCCTGCTCTAAACATTAGCAGTAATTCAGTTTATACATTATCTGTGCACACATCCACCCGGGACTGAATGCTTCTTCAGGAAGGGGCCTGCTTTGGACAAGAAGGGGTGTTCTTAGGCTGGTGCATCGCTACTTTCTCTTCCTTTTTCCCTGACACCAGCTAAAATGCAGACTAAGAGTAGACTAACTGAGGCACAGCACCTTCTTCAGATGTAGAGCCATAAGACAGATGGATGGACATATGTATAGCTGCACATAACTGCTAATGCAGATATTAGCACTCAACAAAATGACACCGGTTTGGGACATTTTATGGAGGAATTTATTTTTATAAATAAAATGTTGGCATCTTGGGATCAATGTAATCCTGCTGTCATGCTGTTGGTATCAAGATATTTAAAGCAACAGTGACCCCCGTATTCCTCATGGCACCATGCTGGAATTTCAAAAATAATAAACACTCTCAGTTTGGCTACACTAACATACAGATGAAGACTAGTTAGTTGCCTTTTTTCGAAGAGGCAAGGTTCTGAGCACAGATGTGACTTTATTATTCTTATTTATTATTTTTATTATTATATAAACACCATGGGTCCCAACTCACAATATTGGTTACCCCAGTTTTATATGGGTAGGTTTCCAAATTACTCTGCAGCAAAACTAAGGTAACCCACAAGGGCCAATACATGACAGAATAGAATAGAATATGAAATTATCCAGCCAACATGTTAGTCTAGGTATTGAGTATCATATGTACATCATATTGAGTATCATATCTAGTATGTACATGCATGTACATCATATTGAGTATCATATCTAAGAGTGCTAATGGAATTATAAACACATACACAGAATCTGGCGTTCTCCCCCCTCACTTATGGCAGTGTGGGGGAAGTGGTTTTTCATCTCTCAGGTTTAAACTGAGCAAGCTGATGAGAAGGGATGGCTCCTACAGTTCAATCAGAAGGCGGTAAAAGCTGTTGTCATTCCAGCATCATTTGGAACTGAGTTTCATAGCTGCATCTAATAGCTGTATGAGCTCAGGAGTTTGTCTATCATCCATCGCTCAGAGGAGGTCACCAGGCAGGACGACCAGGATTGTACAATACCCTCCTCTGAAACTGGAATGTGAGTGGCTTAGAAGGTTGGGAGATATTGTTGGAGATGATTCTTGGCCAGCTTCTCATTCACTTTCCTCAGGACTGGAAGGTGAGAAGCCAGGCAGCCAGACCATTCATACAGACTTTTTGAGTCCTAAGCAGAATAATGTATGATTCAATATGTCCAGTGCTGAAGCTTGCATTTGATTTCTGACAGCAGAGGGTCTAGCATGTCATCCCTGGGCTCTACTCTTTGCAAGGGGCAAGGGTCTGAATTGGACATTCATTCTGTCCCCTTGTGCATATGCTACATGATACAGTCTTAAATGACATACACATGCTGAAAGTCTCTGCTCAAGGAATTAGGAGAACTATGAAATCTGGTTTTATACTCTCTCTTCTCTCTTTTTCTCTTTTTTAATATAAAGTTTGGAATCACAGAATCATAGAAGATTAGGGTTAGAATGGACCTCAGGAGGTCATCTAGTCCAACCTCCGGCTCAAAGCAGGACCAACCCCAACTAAATCATCCCAGACAGGGCTTTGTCAAGCCACAGCTTAAAAACCTCTAAGGATGGAGATTACACCACCTCCCTAGGTAATCCATTCCAGTGCTTCACCACCCTCCTAGTGAAAAAGTTTTTCCTAATATCCAACCTAAACCACCCTGACTGCAACTAGAGACCATTGTTCCTTGTTCTGTCGTCTGCCATCACTGAGAACAGCCTAGCTCCATCCCCTTTGTGGAACCTCCTTTAAGGTAGTTGAAGGCTCCTATCACATCCCTTTTCATTCGTCTCTTCTGCAGACTAAACAAGCCTAATTCCCTCAGCCTCTCCTCATAAGTCCTGTGCTCCATCCCCCAAATCATTTTTGTCGCCCTCCGCTGGACTCTCCATTTTGTCCACATCCTTCCTGTTGTGGGGGGCCCAAAACTGGACAGAATACTCCAAAAGTAGCTTCACCAGTGCCAAATAGAGGGGAATAATCACTTCCCTTGATCTGCTGGTAATGCTCTTACTAATGCAGCCCAATATGTCATTAGCCTTTTTAGCAATAAGGGCACATTGTTGATTCATATCCAGCTTCTAGTCCACTGTAATATCCACGTCCTTTTTGCAGAACTGCTGCCTAGCCATTCGAACCCCTGTCTGTAGCAGTGCCTGGTTTTCTTCTGACCTAAGTGCAGGACTCTGCACTTGTCCTTTTTGAACCTCATCAGATTTCTTTTGTCCGAATCCTCCAATTTGTGTAGGTCACTCTGTATCCTATCCCTACCCTACAGCACATCTACCACTCTCCCCAGTTTAGTGTCTTCTGCAAACTTGCTGAGGGTGCAATCCACCCCATCCTCCAGATCATTAATGAAGATGTTGAAGGAAACCAGCCCTAGGACCAACCCCTGGGACAATCCACTTGTTAGCAGCTGCCAACTAGACATCAAGCCATTTATCACTACCCATTAGTCCTGATGATGTAGCCAGTTTTCTATTCACCTTATAGTCCATTTACCCAACCCATACTTTTTTAACTTGCTGGCAAGAATGCTGTGTGAGACCGTTTTATTAAAGTCAAGATATATCACGTCCATTGCTTTCCCCAAAGCCACTGTACCAATCATCTCATCATAGAAGGCAATCAGGTTGGTCAGGTATGACTTGCCCTTGGTGAATCCATGCTTGGCTGTTCCTAATCACCTTCGTCTCTTCCAAGTGCCACAAAATGGATTCCTTGAGGACCTGCTCCATGATTTTTCCAAGGGACTGAGGTGAGGCTAACCAGTCTGTGGTTCTCCAGATTCTCCTCCTTCCCTCTCTTGAAGATAGGCACTATATTTGCCTTTTTTTCTAATCGTCAAGGACCTCGCACAGTCACCACAAGTTTTCAAAGATAATGGCCAGTGGCTTTGCAATCACTTCAGCCAAACCGCTCGGATGCATTGCATCTGGCCCCATTGTCTTGTGTGTGTCCAGTTTTTCTAAGTAGTCATGAACCTGTTCATTCACCACTGAGGGCTGCTCACCTTCTCTCCAATCTGTGCTGCCCAGTGCAGCTGATCTTGTCTGTGAAGACAGAAGCAAAAAAAACATTGAGCATGTCAGCTTTGTTCACATCATTTGTCACCAGGTTGACTCCCCCCTTCTGTAAGGGGCCAACACTTTCTCTGAACTTCTTCTTGTTGCTAACATGCCTGTAGAAACCCTTCTTGTTACCCTTCACATCCCTTGCTAGTTGCAACTCCAATTGTGCTTCGGCCTTCCTGATTTCACTCCTCCATGCTCGAGCAGTATTTTTATACTCCTCCCTAGTCATCTGTCCAAGCTTCCACATCCTGTAAGCTTCCTTTTTGTGTTTGAGCTCACTGAAGATTTCTTTGTTAAGCCAAGCTGGTCACCTGCCATGTATGCTATTCTTTCTGCACATCGGGATGGTTTGTTCCTGTGCCCTCAATAAGGTTTCTTTAAAATACAGCCAGCTCTCTTGGACTCTTTCCCCCCTCATATTAGCCTCCCAGGGGTCCTGCCCATCAGCTCCCTGAAGGAGTCAAAGTCTACTTTTCTGAAGTCCAGAGTCAGTATTCTGCTGTTCTCCTTTCTTTAGCTTTTCTTTAATGTTTCTTTAGTTTTTCTTGGGGATAGCCAATGAATAGCTATGAAAAATGAAACAAAGATGGAAAACAAGTATTTCAGTCATTGGCTCTTTTGCACTAGGAGTCACCAACTGATTTGCTCTTCTGTGAGCATTCCAACATAATGGCCAATCTCTAACCATATGCTAAAGTAACAATTTAATGATAAAACTAATCTTGTCCATAAATAGCTCTCCAACACACTCTATTTTTCATTTTCAAAGAGACAGAAGGATTACAGTAGTGATTTGGATATCTATTTTTCTAAAATTGCCCTCCAAGTTTTCCTTATTCTAATGTAATGCTCAGAATCCTCGGTAAATAAGAATTGCATCTAGAAGGAGGCAAAAAATAGCAAAAAACAAATATATCCTTAGAAAATCACTGATGTAAGTAGTTTCATTCCTTGTACTAAAAGCCATTTGGAAACTAATCTACTGCATATTCTTTCTTTTCAGAAAATGTAAATTGATCTTTCACTTTGAATACCTGTCAAACCACAACTACTATAATGTTGATAAGTAATTTTGCTAGTTAGTTGATAACTTCAGATATACTGCAATCTTGCAAGTAGCTCCGCATAAATTGATGCACCAGATTACATCCAAAACCATATTGGGAGATGTTCCTTCTTAGAGAGTTTGGGGAAAATATAAGAGTGAGAGATGTTTTTCCTACAAGTGGCATGAGAATACATCACAAACATAAAGAAAATTTAAGAAATAACATTGAAACAAAGAGATATGATCTTGAACTATGTACTTGATGGAGGTCCCATACTGTACTTGCAAATTGTTATCTACACACTGTATCTTTCTGGCACATTACTCTAACTTCTTGGGACAGTGACAAGGTCTTTCTCTGACTTGCACAGCACAAGGCGACTGTCTATGCTAAAGAAAAAAATAGTACGTCATAATAATGGCCTGATTTGCATAATTTCTGAGCACCTATCCTTCTCATATTACTAAATAGAAGGGGAATGTCATCAATATGGGAGGGTGGAAGAAGGGATCTTCTATGGAAAAAGATGTGAAATCCTGTCCTGCATCACAGAAGCATTCTCAGCAATGTCATGAGAACTAGTACTGTGTAAACTGTTTGATCTGAATCACACAATTATTTAAAATCAGCTCTGCTAGTGCCAGTTCACACCGCACTCATGAAACAGCAGTTGATATGCTCACATTTTGTTCATGCCCATGAATTAATTTTTAACTACTTTCTGCTTGCTGTTTGTGGTGTATTTCAAGCAAAAAGGCTACTTTGTTGGGATAGTTCAAACTGGGCAAACCACATACTATTTCTTCTGTTTCCTTGGTTAGCTGATACAAGGACAGGAGATCAAGCACAATAGTCAAAATCAGCAGAAGCCTATTTCAGCAGGTTTCTCAGTGAAAGAGGGATTTCCACAGAGTTTTCTGCTTCAAGGAGAAAAATGTTAGAAAAGTATATTTCCCCTAGTCCTAGCTCCAGTGTCCGTCTGTCTCTAAGAGCATTCCTATTTGTTCGGTGTGTAATAAGTATAGCTCAATCTGACATGAGGAGATGCATTTACTATACAGATTAGCACTTTCTGTCGTTAGTGAACTCACTCCTAATGGCTGAGTCTACGCTGTGAGCTTAAGGGTGTGATTCACAGTTTGTGTAGACCTACTCATGCTAGCTGTCATCAAGTTAGAGCACTAAAACTAGTAGTTGGGTTAGCATGTGGTAGTAGTAGTAGCTGGGTTAGCATAAGCACCTGCAAATAGCGACATGGGCAAATCGCCCTGATTATAAACCCTCCTGAACCCTGTAAGTACATGCATGGCATGTATAGGCTAGTCCAAGCTATTGCTTGCTGATGCCTGTGTTACTCTGGCTACACTACTATTTTTAGCATGCTAGCCCAATAACAAATAACATGAGTATATCTACACAAGCTGGGAATCACACCCTTAGCTCATGGTGTAGACTTAGTTGTAGTGACTGTTTCACTTACACTGATACCACATACTGCGTCTTTCTTGGAGATCATGTGATTTCAGTGACCTTATCTGATAGTAGGGTCTTATGGACAGGGAGAGTGTGGGAGGAAAAACAGAGAGCGGGTGTTCGGTTGGCCTAATCCTTCTCCCAATGAAGTGACTAGTAAAAGCCCCATTGAGTTCAATGGGAGCTGACTTAGATCAATGTCAAGCATTTTTTAAAATCCCACCTGGAGAACAGCCTCATCATTCATGTGTTGGCACCTGGCAATGTGAACAACTCATGCCACTAGCTAGTTGTCAGAACTCATAGACTTGAAGACGAAAAGGGACCACCGTGATTATCTAGTCTGACTTCCTGCACATTGCAGACCACAGAATCTCAACCACCCACTCCTGTAATAGGCTCATAACCTCAGGCTGAATTACTGAGGTCCTTAAATCATGATTTAAAGATGTCAGGTTACTGAAAATCCACCATTTTCTCTAGGTTAATGACCCATGCATTTAATGCAAATGACCCATGAATCATGCTGCAGAGGAAGGCAAAAAAAAAAAAAACCCCAGGTCTCTGCCCATCTGACCTGGGGGGAAATTCCTTCCTGACTCCAAACATGGTGGTGAGTTGAACTGTGAGCATTTTGGTAAGACCCACCAATGAAACACCTGGGAAAGAATTCTCTATGGAAACTCAGAACCCTCCCCATCTAGTGTCCCCTCATCAGCCACTGGGGATATTTGCTACTAGCAGTTGCAGATCGGCTATATGCCATTGCAGGCAAACTCATCATATCGTCCCCTCCATAATCTTATCAAGTTCAGTCTTGAAACCAGTTAAGTTTTTTGCCCCCACTGCTCCCCTTGGAAGGCTGTTCCAGAACTTCATTTCTCTGATAGTTAGAAATCTTTGTCTAATTTTAAGCCTAAACTTGTTGATGGCCAGTTTATATCCACTTGTTCTTGAGTCATCTTTGGATGTAAATAACTCCTCTCCATTGCTGGTATTTATCCCTCTGATGTATTAATAGAGAGCAATCATATCTCACTTCAGCCTTCATCTGGTTAGGCTAAACAAGTCACCCCTTTGAGTCTTTTCCCATAATGTAGGTTTTCCATTCCTCTGCTCATCCTAGTAGCCCTTCTCTTCACCTGTTCTAGTCTGAATTCATCATTCTTAAAAGTGGGAGACCAGAACTGCATGATCTTACGCAGACGATCTTCTGTTGGACCTTGCTCATGCTGCTCCAAAGGCGTTTGGGCTGATTCTGAAGGAGCAAGGCAGTAGCCATCATTTACACCTGTGTAAAATGAATGCACAGGGGGTGTAAATTACTTCCAGTGGTTTCATTGTGCACCTCCTACAACAGCTGTCAATGACTGAACAAGGGGATAAGCAATGGTGAATCAAGCCTGTTTTGTTTAATGACCCATCCCAAGTGTGGGGGGTTTTAAGGTGTTTTGACTAGGCTGTTTTTTATGGGTTTTTCAGGCCCAGCAGTTGTCAATTGCCTTTTGCCAGTACAAATCAGATTCACTAAGTAACCTTTCTTTCAGTCTGTTGTCAATCATACTGACTGTAATGTTACCTCTAAGCGTACCCTTCTCAATGCTTTCAAACGCACTTTCATACTTTCTGTCTCAATTCTGTTACATGCTTGTCAATCCCATTTGCTCCCAAAGGAGGATGAGACCAAAACTGGTGCCACTTAGAAACAGTGGGTTTTTTTAGGATTATAGTGTTTTCCAAATATGGTTAAGACTTCCTGCAGAGTAAATTGACTGCAGAAGTCACAGACCTATTTTTAAATCCTCATTTTTCTTTCAATCTGCCCCAGATTAGCACTTGAAAGGATTTTTGAATAGCTGCTCCCAACTCATCAAAGCCTTTCTTATTTTAACATCTAAAATCAACAATGGTAGTGGCTTGAACTCTTCTGTGCTCTATGGCACTACGCTAGCTTTGACTTTAATTTGTTTTTTCTCTTCCTGTCTTCTCCCCCCACCTTTTGAAATTAACTTTTGTCTTTCCATTCTTTTCATGAGTGAACTTAAAGATCCAAATTCTCTGAATGTCAGAGACATCTGCATCTCAAGGTCCCTGTGGGAACAAACATGTTGGCCTCCTGAAATAAACCAGAACAATAGAGGTCCCTTGACAGCAGGGTTCTTCAGACAAGCTGGTGGTAGAGAACCCATGAAACACTCAGCTTCCTCAAATCTTTAGCAGGCACTGATTTTTTTTCCTGGTGTACTGCAAGCTTGGAAATTACTGCAGGTTCTTCTCCTGTTGAATGGAGCTCAGTGCATTGCATCTTGAGTACCTCAGCAACGTGCGGATTCACTTCAAGAACGTGGGCACCAGGTATTGTAGGTGGGGGGGAAGGTTTAGCCTTCCCAAGCGGCCAGGCGTGGCCCCGCCCCCTCCTGCTGCGTCTGCCAGGCGCTACAGCAAGGGGCGTGCCAGCTGTTGGTCAGGCCGCCCAGCCAGTGTTCCGGGGCGGCTGGGGCTGTCCAGTGGGCACAGGAGCTGCTGGCAGGACTTGGGGCGGCTGGGGCCACAAGCAGTTGGGAGTGCTAGGGCTGCTTTCTCAGGACTGGGCCAGCTCTGGGGTGGGTTGTGGACCGGGGATTCTCCAGCTGCATTGGGGGGGGGAGCTCCAGGCAGCAGCAAGGGAGGGAGGAAACGGTAGGGGCGTGACTCAAGCGGAAGGGCCGGGGTCATTGGCTAGCCTTCCCTAACGGGTGTTTCACCCAGTGCCCATGTCCAGGAAGTAAGTTTGTAAAGTAATTTTGGAGCATTGAAAGACAGCTGTAACCCCCAAATTACACCAGGAGATTGTGTGTGTGTGTGTGTATGTGTGTGTCTGTGTGTGAGTGAGTACTTGTCTGTCCCTGCCAAGACATGCAGGTGGGAGGGAGTAAAAGGAATGGAGTGAGGTGCCCAGGCTCTGTGCAGTCAGACCGAAGTAACTATTAAGCAGACTTCTGCCACTGCACCTACTTGATTATTTATTGCAGCATTGAAAGACTCTGGTACCAACATCTCCTGGGTGCTAGTCACAGAATCATGGAAGATGAGGGTTGGAAGGGACCAAAGCAGAACCAATCCCAACTAAATCATCCTAGCCAGGGCTTTATCAACGTGTGGATTTACCAGGGTGTTGGAGATTATAATGACATGAGAATGGCCATAGTCGGTGAGACCAATGGTCCATCTAGCCCAGTATCCTGTCTTCTGACAGTGACGGGTGCCAGATACTTCTGAGTATTTATTGGAATTAATGGAACAGGGCAATTTATCGAGTGATCAAAGTCTGGCAATAGGAGGTTTAGGAACACCCAGAGCATGGGGTTGCATCCCTGACCATCTTGACTCATACCCACTGATGGATCTATCCTCCGTGAATTTACCTAATTCTTTTTTGAACCCCGTTACACTTTCGGCCTTCACAAAAACCCTGGCCATGAACTTCATTGCTTGACTGCATTTTGTGAAGAAGTACTTCCTTATGTTTTAAACCTGCTGCCTATCAGTTTTGTCTGGCGACTCGTGGTTCTTGAGTTAAGGAAGTGTTATTTACCCCTTCACATATTCACTTTCTCCACACCAGTTGTGATTTTATAGATCTCTATCATATCCCCCTTAGTCGTCTCTTTTCTAAGCTGAACAGTCCCAGTCTTTTTATTCTCTTCTCATATGGAAGATGTTCCATACCCCAATCCTAGTACGCTAAAGTTCACGCTGCTGACTTGTACCTGATTGGGTGGTAGGAAAGGTAAAAATATATATATAATAAAATCTTCAGTCTCTGAATAGAAACAGGAAGTGAATCAGCGAGAGATGCACAGGTTAGAGCCCAGAGTCTGATTATGGTGAGAAAGGAACTGGAGAAAGGAATTGACCAAAGCCCCAGTGATATCTGAGCGTGAAGCACAGGGCAGGACTCAGGAGACCTACAAAGGCCTCGGAAGGTCAGAAAACGTAAGCACTTCACGAGTTTCCATCAAGTCTTATGATGAAGACACGAGACCCAAGAATGAAGATCCCACCTTCACGCTGGTCCCGATTCTCCTTTATGCTAAAGAGGTTTAAACCACTCTGACCAGGGAAAGGCCCCATAGAGTGAATCTCGCTGTAATTAGCCCCCACTTTACACCACCTGAGTGGTGTAAAGCAGTTTGGGTTTAAATGAGACTTAGGGCCATGATCACTATAGAATGTAGCTAGTTGGAGTTCCATATTATACTCTTTGAGGGATAATCCCCTGGATCATTCCCTGTGACTGTGCCACAGCCTCTGGGATTCAGGAGCTCATGGGGAAGGAGTGCTAGGAAAAAGAGCTTCCTAGCAAGATTTGAAATTTCCTGTCAAAGACCATCTGGATTCTCCTTTTATTGGGAGGCACCTTGATGCTGGTCATACATAGCTACTTTTTAAAGAGACAGTACACACAGCGTGCAACATGGGGAGTAACATAACCATGCCTTTGTTTGGGGAAATCCATTTTATTTCCAGATGAGCCCCTCATTCCTGTGTGTTTTTGTGAAGGAAGGAGGAGATTATTACCCACTGTGTCTGATTCATTTCCCCTTTCTTTTACTAAGCCTTCTGGCACTTTATATGTATTTTACTAATTACCAATGCATTTGAGGAACTCACAGCAATCCCTGAACATAAAAGCAGGAGACATTGGTTGAACAAATTACTTGTTGCAAATTATTCACCCCAGTTTATATCAAACCACATGTATTTAGACACTGCAGGAGGCTTATAATTGGACTTGCACTCAGCATTGCTTTACCTCTTTTTTTGTGTAATTCAGAGCAAAAGGAGGAAAAAACATGCCATCTCTACCTAATTTATGTGATCTAAGTTTCCAGCAATTTGGATGTTCATCCAAGAACTGGTGGTGTCATTATGTGTTGTGTACAATTCCACAGTTTAATTTAGTTCGCAGCTCTGCTACAGACTTCCTGTGTGAGCTCAAGCAAACCACTGTCTGTCTGTGCCTCAGTTCCCCATCTGTGAAATGGGGATAAAACCCCATCCTTTCTCCCACTCCTCATCTAGTATTATTTAGACTCTAAACTCTTCAGGACAGGAACTGTCTCTTACTATATGTTTGGACTGTACCTAAAACTAGGAGGTCCTGATCTTAGTTGGGGCTTCTGGATGCTAGTTTAATACAAGTAACAAATGATAAACATAAGGGAAATCTGAATGCAGAAAATCTTTGAATATGTTAATCACAGCAAGCAAGCTTAGAGAGGACCTAAAAAGTATTTCCAAAAGGTAGATGTGTAAGAGGAGGCTTCTCTCGGGCAGCTGTGTCTTCTTTTCTGCCCTCCAATATTTCTTACCGCCTCCCTGAGTTCACAGACTAATAAATTGTTCTTGAGTGATTTCTCCAATGTATTAGGCTTTCTTTGAGAGCAGTATCTTATTCTACCTCTGTCTTAAACAAATAGACTGGAAAATGGAGAAAAAGGAGAAAGGATTAGAAGCTGTTTAGGCATTTTGCATAAATGTTGTCTGCTCCACCAATCTGCTATATATTCCCTTAATTTAATATTTCAGAAGTGTAAAAACACTATGATGAAGTTAAATTTCTTGACTGTTGCACTTCTAAAGAAATGAAAAAAAGGGTGCAATGTGGCAGATCTCATAGAAGGCATGGCTGTATGTTAATTGGTAAGCGCAGTTTGTAATTTACCAGAAAAGTAAATGTAATGGCCTATATATATATATTGCTGAAAGACCAATTCATTACATTGCTGGAGAGAAAGTTTTCAATAGCCAACCTCCCAAATTGTTGTTTGTAATTATCAGAACAGGCATCTGGAAGACTAGTAGAAATATTAAAATGAGCTTTACAGATCAGAGTGGCTGATTTTCATGGCACATATAAAAGTAGGCCAGGTGTTTGGACAGCTTTACTTATATTGGGTTAGATTCTGATCCCCTTACTCTCATTTAGTAGCACTTGACTTCAGTGGAACTCCTTGCAAAGTAAATCAAACTTCTCACAGAGTTAAGCTGTTACCCTTATTCAGACTGAGTATCTGAATGAACGAGTGCTTTTCTCTTCTGTATTGCTCAAGATGGAGATCCTGATCTCTGCATGCTCCAAAGGTATTTCACATTTAACTGACCCAGAGGATAGCAGGATGTTTAAAAATGACACAGCACCAAATCTGAATAGATAGGAAACTAAACTGCCCTAGTACCATGGAGATTCTGCAGCTGCCCAAGCACGAAATTCCACCAAATGCCATAATCTTTCAGACTTAGGGTGTGAAATGGCACGGAATTTGGAGGCTCCTAAATACATAACGATGCAAGTTCAAGGTATAGTGTGGCTCCAACTAACTTAAAAAAAAAACATCATGCACATCAGTTGTTTGGATTGTCATAACACCCACAGCTCCTAACTGCAACAGGGCCCTTTGTGCTGGGTGCACAACAATCCCATAGTCAGAGTCTCTGCTCTAAACTGCTTCCAATCTAAATGGATAAGGAAGACGGATGGTGGCTGAGAGGAAGTATTATCATTCCTATTTTACAAACAGGGGACAGACTCAAAATTTACATAACTTGCCCAATCTTATACAGAGTGTCAGAGCTAGAATTTGAACCTGGATCTTGCATAATATAGTCTAGTGCCTTATGCATAAAACCATCCCTTAAACAGTGTTTTTTTTTTTCCTTTTCTTAGCCCCAAGCTACGGAAAAGATGTGTAGCCTGTTTTGCAAAACAGTATTTCATGGTTTAAAATAAAAGAAAACATAAAATCAAGAAATGTTAATGAAATGCTAGACTAAAAGGGGAGCTTCAGGTGATCTCTTGAACACAGACATTCTTTCTGATGTACAAAATCAAACAGTGAACACAACACAAGGCCAAGTAGGAGTTAGTGCATTATAGGACCATAAAGGATGGAGCGAGGCATAATGCTTTAGGAAAGAGGCAGCATCTAGAGAGGGCTGTATTGCTCAAGGCTCCCTGCTCCTGGCATGCATTTACCCCAGTTCCAAGAAGCTGGTAGTACAGATGTTCTTCTGAATCCTTTTTTTCTCTGTCTCTAATGTGTAGATAGATCTACACTAAGTCACAGTTGAAGGTCACCAGCTCTGGCTGGCTGATACACTGGAAAATGTTTTTGCTTTTTGCCCACTACATGGATTAATATCTTACCTGATAGACCCAGTCTGGAACTCAATTAAGTGTTCTTAAAGGTGATGTGTAATTGGGCGAGGGAAGGGGTTGTGGACTTCTTTCTTTTCTGTGATGTATAAAGTAGGGTGGTGTATATCAGTGTAGCTCCACTAAAGTCAGTGGAATGGAGTCACCTTACACCAGTGCAGGATTTGGCCTTTTCAGACTTCTTATATTTGTTAATTTGCTTGTAAAACAAGCATACCAAATAAAACAGTCTGAATGCAGTCATCTACAGAGGAAAATAAATACTTCTTATAAATGACTAAAAGCCTGTAAAGAAAGCAGCTGTGTACGGCATAATCTAGTATTGCCACAGAAACAATTAAATTCAAGGAATGAAATGCAATTGATACAATGCCATTTTTAAGGCATTTAAAACTTGTTACGCTCTCCAGGTACAAGGAAATGAGTTTGCTAATTAGCACTCTGTTCCCAGTCATTGTGATTTCCTTCTTTAATGGGTAAAGTGGTGTTAGCTGCTTTGATTTCTCCCCCTTAATGTTCCTTCCAACAATCACACTTGACTTAAATACAGAGTTTGTGTTTGTTTTAAGACATATAAAAAAAGCCAAAATTTGTAACTAATCCTTACCCTTCCTTTTCACCCAGTGCTTCATATAGAACCTTTTTAATCTTGGCTAATGTCTTTAATGTAATGAGTCCCATGTAGATTAATATTCTAATGGTTAGAAAGAGCTTGTGCAAGCCTTCAAAAAAGAAATAAACTTTAGATTTATTTATTTTAACTTTTTAATTAACTGTGGTGCTCAGGGTGCTGTTTAATTATGAATTTCAATTTGTAATGTTCCACCTGTATTTTTATCTGATGACAATGGCTGATTTTGTTCAGCTTTTTTCACACTAGTTCTGTCCACCAGACATATGATAACCAATGATGTTCAATGCACGGTAATAATCTAGGGGTGTGAGCGCTAGGTCTGGGACTCAAAAGCCCTGGGTTCATGTCCCTGGCTTTGCTACTGGTCTGCTAAGTGACCTGGAGCAAATTGCTTCCTTTCTTGTGCCTTAGTTTCCCTACTTCTAAAATGGAGATAGCCATATTCCACCTTCTTTGTAAAATGCTTTGAGATCTAAAGATGAAAAGCACTGTATAAGAGCTGGGTATTATATAACTGCGCTGGTACTGGTCACATTCAGTGAGGGGGTACTGGTCCATGTTACTGTGCAACACTTTTTCTCCCAGGGAAGATTCTTGTGGGTATTACATTTTGAAAATGATCAATAAAATGCCCATGGCTAGTGTGTGTTCAGTACTAATCCTTCGCTCTTTGCATCCGTCGACCTCAAAGTGCTTTATAAGGGAGATAAGTAACATTATCCTCACTTTACACATGGGGGAACCAAAGAGGTGAAGTGACTTATCTGCACTCTCTCAGCAAGACCATGGCAGTCAGGACTAGAATGGAGGCTTCCTCACCCCCTGCTGGTCTTCTATTTACCTGGCCTACTGCCTCTCCTTCACAGGTACTATGGCTGGCTTTGGCTCAAACTTAGTTGAAAAACAGAATTAGGATATTCATGGCTGACGGGTGACGAAAGAGCAAACACAGAAACAGGCCTAGGAGAAAAGAGGTAGTGGGCAATCCAAGGGAAAGAGGGATGTGTTTACTGACTTCAGGACCTGGCTTCACTAGAAAGAAGCATGGGAGAAATACATCTAGCGTAAGGAAAGTAACTTGGCATGTATTAATATAGACCAGTGCTGTGACCATGGGTGCTACAACAGCTGTGGGGAAAAGGCCACTTACATTTCATATATATATTAGATCATGCAGCTGGACATTATGCAATATTACAATATTTTAATATAATACACAAGTCCAAATGACATTGTCTGAAACAAGACAGTCAACATGAAATGTCTGACATAATGAAAACCTGTTTTAGTCTAAATGAAACAATGCAACATTACTTAGGTGAAATATTTTGATAGTCCTGAATCAGAAATGTATGGAATTTTTATTCTGTGGGAAATGGAAAAAAAAAAAATTAGAACATAAATTTTAGTTCCTGATGAGCTGTGCTGAAAATTTAGATCTCATTCTCCCATAAGCCTTGACAATGCAAATAATCTTTTAAACTTAATGTTTAGAACTGTACACAATTTTCCAATTGTGCATTTTGAAGACTTTGCATAATGCAGCTATTATCTCTCTTGCTTTATAATGAATACCCCCGATAATGCATTGTAAGACATCTTAGGTGAATAATTTCAAAAGCAAAGGCTTTAGGTGCATAAGTTCATTGATATTTTTTTCAGTGGGATTTATAGTCCTTAATCACTTGGGCACTCTTGTAAATCTGCCTCTTTCAAGATTTTATCTCCTGTTGGATACAATAGGTGTTCTTCTCTTCTTCCCTATTTCCTTTTCTCCAGATCCAAGTTTGTAGTGCATTATGTCCCAGCATTTCTACCACCTTACTCAGAAGAAGCAGATTGTTGTTTGTTATGCTAGCCTATCAAAACTGGGAAACTTCCCTTGCAGAGAGGGTTATTGTAATAACCATAAATAGCTTATGTCTGGTCTTCTAAAGTATTTATCTGGCTAAAGAGGGACTTCCATTATTTTAGCAAGACAATAATTGTGTTATACCCATTATGATTATTCAGGTCAGCAATACATGATTTTTAAAAATTAACATTGACAGCCTTCTCCAGAAAGTTTAATAGATATTTTACTCCCTTATTTGTTAGGATGGTGCATTGGTAGGAACACAAGAGATCTGGGTTTGGTTCCCCACAGAATTCCTGGGTGATCTTTGGCAACTCAATCAGGGCCAGATTTTTAATGGTATTTAGGCTTTTCATTTGGGCAAACAGCTTAAGTTATAGTCTATAGGGGAGCCTGGGATTGAACTCAAGCTGCTAACAAATTAAAAAAGATGAGTGGTCATGTTTTCATTGCTATTTGACCTTGAGTTATCTAACCCAAATTAAGAACACACCTTTTCCACTGGAGGGGGGAAAAAAAAACTCTGAGGGAAAAGTAACATTAATTTCCTGCATCCTCCCAACTTTTCACTGACTGTGTCATTTCCATATTCTGACATAGTCAGCATGATGGGTTCACTCCTTAAGGTGATAAATCTGCAGAAAAATAGTGGGTCAAATCCTTATTTGGCATAAATTGGTTTGGCTTCAATGGACTGATGTTGCTTTTCCCCAGCTGAAGATTTTGGCCCATTTTCTTTCATTCAAAGCCTGTCATTCTTCTATAAGAGCATCACAAGTGGAATAGAGCAGTGTACCAAATGCATTTTCTATTCTCCCAGTTGTTTTATTCTTCTACTCCTGACCTTTTGTCTACCATACAAAAAATTATTTTCATATAAAAACATTCTAAATAAGGATTTTAAAAAAAATCCTCTGTCACTAATATTTTGCAATAACAACCTCAAAACCTATAAAGAATATTACATTAGGAATTCTTCAACATTAAAGAGGTAAAAATTTCATCAGAGAGTGTGCTTAACAGCAGGTAATCTTAAAGAAATCTGTAATGAGAGCCAGAGTCCTAATCTACTTTAAAATTAAAAAGTATCTTGTTATCAGAATTACAAAGCGGGAGGAGATAGAAAAGGATTGCAGTATCTAGCTTATCTAGTTACCATCTGTTATTGCAAAAATATGTGTGGCTAATTAGGCAACCTGACCTGCTTAGGGTATTACTAAATTGATGCACATTTGATTATTGGACACACAAATTTAATACTTGAAAATGACTGTGTGGGGTACCAACAGCTCCTCTCCCAAACCCAGTTGGATATTTGAAGGGACTTGAGTGATATTTTTAATACATATCATTTCAACATTCAGGACCATTGGCAAATTAAGATAAAGAGAGCACAAATACACACAGCCTAATTTTCGTTTACATTAAAGTTCCTGTATGTCCCTTTGGCAGTATAAAGGAGTCTTCAAGTGGGTTAGAATGTAATCAAGTCCACTTTAAGATCTCTTATGTGGTGCAAAGGGGCTCTTATGTAAATGTGAATCAGGCCCATTACAGTCTGCTGTGCCTGAATTTGAACAGTTTATTGCTAGCCACAATATTCCCTGCTCAGTGGTGAACTCCGGACTGAAATAATAATCGCCGAGTTGCCTGCTCTAGTGGGTTTTACCATGTGTCTCAATTTTTGGTGTCTTTCCCAAAGTCTCAGCTCTCGGAGTCATGGGACCACATGAGAATATCAGTTTCTTTAGTAAATTTCTAGCCTTCATGGTTGTGGAGAAAGCTTGAAAGCATAACCCAGGATACCCGAAACTCTCAGAAACCAGAAGACAGACAAAATGAACCTAAAATGTATTACTTTTAAAATCTCATGGATTCTTGTTTTTGGGGGGTTTTTAAGGCATGATTCATGCTGTTTGGCAACTGGCTGGAGTTGTCAATACTCCTCTCCTTTCCCCTCTTTCAATAGTTCTTACCCTTCTCTGACTGCAAGGGAAATAAAATCATACCAACTCCAGCATTACCATATCAAAGCAAGAGACAAAAAGTGCTAGTACAAGTCAGCAAATAGTTTGCAATAAACAGCAATATAAGCAGGGCACAAGAACATTGGAGTTGGTCAAGTACTGCAAAAAATGTGTTTGGGAACATTCATTTTAATTCTGGCCAACTTCTTAGATCATCCATATTTATTCCCCTTTACTGAGTTTTTGTTCCCATGACTGTTCAGGGAATGGCTATTCTCTGACCTTCAGCAAGCTGTATAGCTTTTTGTCCTCTCAAAATCCTTTCCCAGTCAAAAGTCCCTGTGACAAAACATCTTCTCACAATCTGCGCATCAATCCTACCCACCCAGTGATGCCTTTATACAGGGGAAGGGGCCAGCAGGCAACCTCATGTGTTTCTTTGTTGGATGACCAAGCAACTCTTCTTTTCAGTTTGTAGTGTCGTCATAGCCATGTTGGTCCCAGGATATTCGAGACACGAGGTGGGTGAGATAATACCTTTGCTTGGACCAACTTCTGCCAGTGCAAGAGACAAGCTTTCAAGCTGCAGAGAGCTCTTCTTCAGGCCTGGGAAAGATACTCAGAGCGTCAAAGCTAAATACAAGTGGAACAGAATCATATAGAATAGAATCATAGAAGATTATGTTTATAGAATCATAGAAGATTAGAGTTGGAAGGGACCTAAGGAGGTCATCTAGTCCAACCCCCCGCTCAGCTAAATCATCCCAGCCAGGGCTTTGTCAAGCTGCAGCTTAAAAACCTTTAAAGATGGAGATTCCACCACCTCCCTAGGTAACCCATTCCAGTGCTTTACCACTTTCCTAGGGAAAAAGTTTTTCCTAATATCCAACCTAGACCTCCTCCACTGCAACTTCAGACCATTGCTACTTGTTCTGCCATCTGCCACCACTGAGAACAACCTAGCTCGATCCTCCCTGGAACCCCTTTCAGGTAGTTAAAGGCTGCTATCAAATCCCCCCTCATTCTTCTGTTTTGAAGACTAAACAGGCCTAGTTCCCTCAGCCTCTCCTCATAAGTCTTGTGCTCCAGCCTCTTAATAATTTTTGTTGCCCTCCTCTGGACTCTTTCCAACTTGTCCACATCCTTTTTGTAGTGGGGGGGCCCAAAACTGGACACAATACTCCAAATGAGGCCTCACCAGAGCCGAATAGAGGGGAATAATCACTTTCCTTGATCTGCTGTCAATGCTCCTACTAATGCAGCCCAATATGCTATTTAGCATAAGTAGCTAACACATATTGTAAAACAGAATTCAAAGGGAAATAGCCTAACACCTCTGCAGTCAAAGGACAAAAAGGGAGGGGGTCGTGGGTTACAGATTCTTGTAATAAGCCATAGTCTTTATTAACTTCATGATTTTTAGTGACTAGCAAGGTTAGGTATCAAGACTCCCAAGCTAGCTTTTAAGGTGTTGTGCCAGGTTCCTTAAAGGATGATGGCTGAGAGGTCAGCTGTGGAGTGATGGCGCTGTAAAAAGTGTTCACCCACAGGTGATGTGATGTTCTTGTCTTTCATCAATTTTCTGTGTGAGTTCATCTGAGAGCATAGTGATTCTTGTTTCACTCACATCGTTCTTCTCGGGGCATTCAGTGCCATGGCTGAGGTACACCCCATGTGATAGCTACGTGTGTGATGCATGGATTTTGAAATTGAAATGTGTGTTACGGGGGAGGAGGGGTATTTTTCTCAACCCTCCATAGCCCAGTGGCTAGGGCATTCTTTTGCAAAGTGGGAGACCCAACTTCAAATCTCTGTCCTACATCAGGCAGAGTGGAGAAGTGGACCTAAATCTTCCAGGAAAATGCCCTAGCCACTGAACTCAATGTTATAAGGGGGGGTTCCTCCTTCCCCCTATTTTTGTGAATCTAGACCTTCATTGTATTGCTTTTTAACTTAAAGTGCCCAGAAATGAATTTTTTTCTTGACCTATCTCCACCTTACCAGAAAATTTTGCAATTTTTCAGTTTGTCAAATCAATTTCCCCACCCCATTTCCCTGATTCTTTTTTTCAGAACTTCCAGCAAGTCAAAAATCAGTTATGTGCCCAGCTCGATGCTGTCCCCATCAGATGCCGGACCATCTTCCTTGGGCATCATAACTACCCTTTTCCCCCTCCCCCGCACTACAGCAGGAGGAAGCACAGAGGCAACAGGGATCTAGGGCAGAGATCCAAGATCTCTGTGGTTGTTCTCTGGGTAAAACCCAAGACTTTGAAGAGTGGCTCAGAATGTGACACAAAATTCCTGTACCCCTTCTGGGAAAATAAGTCCTGATAGATTCTACTAGTCCTCCATGCCATATGGGGTAGGCTCATAACACTAAGGAACCCAGAAGTAATACCATGTGGCCTAGCAGATGATGCATGGGACTGGGACTCAGGCTTTGCCAATGGCCTACTGGGTGACCTTGGGCAAATTACTTCACTGCTGTATGCCTCAGTTTCCTCATTTGTAAAATAGGGAGAATGATACTGAGCTGCTTTGTAAATTGTTTTGAGATCTACTGATGAAAAGGACTACAGAAGACCTAAGTATTATTATATAATCAGTAACCACCTAATGAGCTCAAAATTCAAACAGTTAACATGAAAACTCTTCCGTAAATTTTGTGGTCATGTTAATTGCACACAAAAAACAATAAGAAATTTCTCAATATGTTCCAAAAATATTGAGAATTGCTCTTATTTTATCGATGTTTCTTGAACTTGACTTGTTCTTTGCAGTGTTGCTGTAATTGTGCTGGTCCTAGGATATTGGAGATGCTTGATGGCTGAAGTAATAACTTTTATTGGACAAACTTCTGTTGGTGAAAGAAACAAGGTTTCAAGCTTGCAAAAGCTCTTAATCAGGTGTGAGTACCTTTCCCAGACTTGAAGAAGAACTCTGTGTAAGTGCAAAAGGTTGTCTCTTTCTCCAACAGATGTTTGTCTAATAAGAGATATTACCTTACCCACCTTGACTCTTGCACTTGATGACTGCCAAATAATGAAAGATAATTAGGCCAATAATAATTGGACAAAAAAAGGCAATTATTTTCCTGGAAAAATTTAGAAGAAACCAATTTTCATCATGTCCAAATTTTTTCATGTATTTTTTAATTTATTTTTAATCAAATTGAAACTTTTCATTTCCTTTAGGTTCACATGAAAAAAAAATCAAGTTGATTAAACTTAAAGCACAAAATAGTATTTCAGTTGGATTCAAAACAAAGCTTTTCATGTTGAATCTAATTAAAATGAAACTTTTGTTTCAACCTAAAATCAGAAAACTTTGTCCTGAAAAAGCTTCATTGTTCATTAAAGAGGAAAAAAACAAACAAACCTTTTTGATAAAATCCTTCCAACCAGCTGTAGAAATATTGATGGGGAAAAAAATATTTTTGCTGTGTATTTTCCACCCGTACTGAGTTCCATGAAATACGGGGTTGGGACCTTAAAGCTTTGCCACCTAAACACTGCCTCCCCTTCGATGATGGTCTTGCTGTCCTTCCTGCCTACCCCACAATGTGCATAATGGAGTTGTGGGGCTGGACAGAGAATACAGTGGCATTAGGTGACATATAACCCCAACCATTCAACTGAATTATGCAGCATAGTACAGAAGGATGGAGCATATCTCCTTAGTTACATGGGCACACCACACCAGTCTTCTGGTCCCTACACTGGTTTCTGATGGAACACTGACTCATGATCAAGGTCTTGGTACTCATCTTCAAGGCGTTTCATGGCTTGGGTCTGGCATGTCTAAAAAAGGCCTAAAGCTTTAAGCTGAAGACTATGGTTGACAACTCCGCTATTCAGGCACCATGGAACTGTCAACACAAGGGTGATGCTTAGCTGTCCACACCATGGAACCAGCTGTCCCAGGAACTAAGGACCATCCCAAACCTCACCACCTTCTGTCCCCAGTGCAAAAGGAACTTCTTTTACCTGCCTTCTCTACTATAAACATAGAGCACTGTATGCAAACAATAAAGGAATGCTAATGGCATGGGAAAAGGAATGAGGAGAGACAACCTTTGAAGTTCATAATGTTGCAAATGAGTCTCATCTGGCTGCAGATTGGAATGTCCTACATAGGAGCAAACCTAGATTATGCACAAAGCCCTGAGCAGGAGGTAGAGTGGAACTGCACGGCAACCCGGTGACACATTCAAGGTATAACAGGGGGCACACACAAGGTACATGTGGTTGTGAACCCTGCACCATCCATTAGGAAGGGACAGAGGCACAGATCAGACCCCGGCTCCACCCTCCCAAAGGTTCTAGCATTGATCCATGGGTCCGTGTGGAGAGGGGACAGGGCCAGAGCTCCATTTCCTCCTTCCCTTTCTGGGTGAAATGCTCCTTGGCAGGAAACAGGGGTCACCCAACTGTGGAAGGAAAATGAGCATTTGTCCTCTGCTATTAATCGATCTGGACATTTGCAACCCATACACACCACACTCAGGCAAGAATTTGTGCAAATTTAGTTTGAACAACTTACTTAAGCCAAAGGTAGCACGGTCCAGGGGCTCGAGCACCAGCCTAAAGCTCAGAAAACCTTGGTACTGTTCGTAAGCTCTGCCATTCATCTGCTGAGCAACCTGGAGCAATTCGCTTCCCTTCTCTATGCCTCTGTTTATACACGAAGTTCCATGAAGCAGGGACTGTTTATTCTGCTGTGAGCGAACAGGGGCTGGCCCAATGGGGCCCTGATCTCAGTAATAGAATCTCTGTAATCAAATCCCAATATTTAGAACTTTTACAATATCAAGATAAAGCCTGTCTGCTGGGCCATTCTCAGGATCTCCTAGAATGTCTATATTCAATCTACTCATTAACCTATCAGTAAAGGCAGGTCTGTCTTTCTCTGTTTTTTATTAGTCAGAAGAAACAGAACATCACAAGAGCTAAGCCACAGAGAGGATGAAGGAAACATACAGCAGCCCTGTGGTATGCTTTCAGCTGCAAACCTGTAAGCTAAAAATCAGGCTATCCTTCCTCCAGCCCATTACAGTATGTTCTGATCTCCTTATGAAAATCCCACTCCATACTCACCAGAGTGAAATTAGATGCAAAATCATGCTGCGACCTCAAGGGGGAAGGTGGAGCAATCTTCATATTACCACCAAAGCCTCTGAAAAGTCACTTTCAAAATACAAGGTGCTGCTCCAACAAAAGTCATTCCAGGGGCACAATTTATTAGTTCAGTCAGTTTTTTTTAACAATCAAAATTCAGACTTCTGTATTTAACACACCTCAGAGATCGCATTACACCATTTAATGTTCAGGCTGGATAATTTGCCAATCAAGGTACATATTTCAGATTACGTCAAATTGTTGCATGCTTTGCTGACAGCTGAGTCATGCAGATATTTGTATGTACTGATCACTGTCCCTTTTCACATTTCTTTGTCATCATTGAAGAGTTATTCTTTGTGCAGCCAGTTCTTTACATTGCACAGTTATAACCTGTACATACCTTTATGAGTAGCAGGCTGCTCAATGAATTTCATCTTAGGCTAAGTCTACATTCAGAGTGATATGTAGAGTACAAACACTGAACACGCTCCTAGCATGGTTAGAAAGAGCAGCGTAGACAGGGAGCTACAGCTGTAGGTGAGCAGAATAAATACATGCCAGCACCTTAGGGAATAAACCCTGCACAGCTCTGTACATGACTGACAGTGCCTCCCCCACTGTTTTTAGCAGTGTAAGGGTCTCACTGCCTCCCAGAGCTTTCTAGTACGGCAAGGAGCTACTCACCGTAGTGTGGAAGCAGCCAGTTATTCACTGAGGCGGGTAGTCCCATGTGCTGTGCCTGCCAGCCCAGTGTAGACCCAGGTTTAGAGAGGCAGACAAGTGCCACCGTACTGCTCTTTGAACTAGTTTACATCTCCAACTCTTCGGCCCAGATCCACAGAGGTAACTAGGCTCTGAACTGCCATACTAATCAGCCAATTGGAGGAGATCCATGGTCCATCTAGCCTTGTATCCTGTTTCTAGCCATGGTTGGCATCAGATGCTTCAGACGAAGGGGCAAGAAAGCTTGCAGCAGGCAGCTATAGAATACCAATCTGGTTTATATTGTTCTCATCATGACACCTCTCTTCTGCCAGCAGTCACGCTCGATGACTCATTTCTTTCACAAAAGTCTCTGCACCTTTTCCCACGGCAGCCTATGCTACGCATGAAATGCCCTCCCAGTGCTGCAATATTAAGCCCTCTTCTCCATCAGATGCCTCCTTAGCACTCACTCCTTCCATTAAGAAACAATCCCGACAACATCATCATCATTATTATTATTGTTATTACTATTATTCTCAGAGGGCGACTGGCTTCTTTCAGGGGAGTTGGGGCTCTGGCTACCTGCGACAGATTTCTTTAAAGAAAGCAAGGACATCTTGGCCCACCTGTAATAATTAGCTGCCTGGGTGGCTGCCTAACAGCTAATGGACTAGCCAGCAGCTGTGCCTGATAAAAGGCTACCAGAGCTCAGTTGAAAGGAGGTGTTCCTAGAGAGAGGAACTCTCTGAGTGGAGAATAAAAATGAGAGCAGCAGCAGCTGTGAATTTCTCTGAAGTGAGAGGAGTGAGTAAAAAGGGCCTAGCTAGGAAGAAGCTGACTGGGGGCTAATGGGGGTGAGGGTTGCACTCTGGAAAAGGAATGAATAAATGAGATCCCACAAAGGGGGTCTCTTGTTCTCAGTGTCTGGATCTGACTAAATCATGGTGAGACTCCAAAACTTGCCTATTCTTCAGGCACTGACCTTTGCATATATATCAGCTGGTGTGCCAGCAGGTACCGGCAGGCCCAGATGCACACAAGAAATGCTGGTGATCTCTCAGGAATGAGATATAAATATTTTGATGTGCAGTTGTACGCAGAAGGTGAGACCCTCTGCCATGCTACAGTCCCTTTTGCCCAGTAAAACGGCACAGGGAACCCTAAAAGTCCATATCCAGCTGAAAGAAGACAGCTGCAAAGCTGCTCCTAAGGACCCCCTTATAAGTCAAGGCATCCGTGGCATGCCAGGAGCAGGGCACAGTCCAAAGCACCATAGAGATTTGGGGTGTTGCATGGGAGGCTGTCATAACATAGACAGGTGACCAGAGCAGCCCAGGATCAGGAGGGGGCCAAGCTGGCTTTAGGCCACCATATCTTCTGCCTCCTCCCCACTGACCCAGCACTGCAACTCCATTTGCTCTATGCTGAGCCTCTTGAAAATTGCAACGCGGACTCTCTCCCAGCAAATAGTAGTTGTTTCTCTTTATACAAACCAGGAACACTTGCTCACATTTGTGATCTATTGGCCCTTTCTTTTACCATCGCCATAGAAAGCTGATGCAGATTCTTAGGGAAAAAGACCATACAGACATATTGAACTGCCCTTGCTTTGTACAAAACAGGACATGTAGCTCCTCTAAGATGACTCCCTGAGTATGACACTCCGCAGCACTCTTCCACTTTAGCGCTCCTGTTACACCTCTGAGCTGCAGGCTTGTTTCCAGTATTGATACCCCACTGCTCAATAACACGACAGCATTAAGAATATTGAAGTGCAGATGAGCTCAACTTCTTGACCATGCTTCTTTCCACACATCGTAAACAGCTGCCACACTCTCCAGTGAAGATGTGGCCTCAGGAACAAGGCAGCATTCAGAGAAAGGGGTGAGATATAGGAGATATTTAGTAGATGGCATTCTCTCTCTCTCTCAGATCCACTGTGCAACAAATATCACATCTGATGTTCCTCTCTCCTGGCTCACAATGTCTCCTAAAACAAACTGCAGGAGCTTTCCAGGCTGGCACATGAGCCTTAACATTGACTTTTACAATGAACCAGTTTTCGGTAGTTACATTCTGCCCTGACGACTCTCTCTTGGGGACTCATTTGCACCACAGCAACACTTTCAAAATCATGTTAAAAGGCTCATCAACCTGCACAGTCTTCAGGCATAGACCAGCCCCCTCCTTGAAATCGCTGCTTAAAACACCATTGCCATGATGCCTGCATTGACAATGGCTAGGCAGCTGCTGTGCTGAGACAACTGCTGACAGTAGGGTCTCATTGTTTCCTTGTGTTTCCCTGTCTGTCCCTACCTTTTGTCTCTTGATTTATACTTAATCCCTGCCCCAAAGAGCTTATTGTCCCTTTTTGTTTGCTGCTTGTGATTCTTGCACAACAGGAGCCTGGTCCAGGACTGGGCTCCTAGATCCTATCACAGTAAACATAATAAATAACACAAACCAAAGGGGCTGGGATGGTGTATATCCCCTATCCTGGCCCTGAAAGGGTTAATGTGGCCCTATTAACCCAAGTGGCTTCATCTATAACTAAAGATGAATCCCAGCTGGGGTTTTAGTATAAAGATATCCAGAGGGGTAGCCGTGTTATAAAGATAGGAAGTTTGGAGGAGAAGGGGCAGTAGGGAAAGAGTGAAGAACTGTGTAGTTGCTCTCTTGGACAAGAGAAATAAGATCAGGAGAGTCATAGGGGAAGCCCAGGGGTAAGGTTAGCTAGAGGAGCCTTCCTTGAGTAGAAAACTCTGGCAGGAAACATGGAAGTGTGTAATGGGGTGTACCAGGCCCCAAGGCCCCCTGCTGGAGGCCTTTTGTTCTTACCACATCCTACCCCAGAAAGAGCAGTAGAGTGAGTCCTCCAGACTGCATGGAGTGGTTGCTGGGGAAGCAGCCAATCAGAGTGTTAGAGGCCCAATAAAAGGAGTTGCAGAATCTGACCAAGTTCAATTACTGCTTGGAGCTGCAGAGGTGAAGCTGGTGCTTTTGGGTAGCTGAAGGAGCTGTACTACCAGAGACAGAATGGTTTCTGACAGGGACCAGGGGAGCAAGAAGGTGCTCCTGGTGGGCTGCTGGGACTTAAGCTGGAAGAACCTTGAGGTAAGGGTGAAACTGAAAGTGAAGTGGGCCAGGGAACAGTAACAGCACCAGCAGGCTTAAAGACAGACAGCTACTGTTCATAGGGTCCCAGGGTTGGGGCCAGGAGTAATGGATCCCTGCCCCCCTCCTATCCCCACTGACAGAGTGGCCTGACCCCACAGAGGGAGTTTGAGGCTCACAGAAAGGGGCTGAAGACCCCACGTAGTCCCGTTTGTGGACTTTAGTCCCCTTCCAGAGGTATATATCAATGTGAAGAGTGACTCAGCTAGAGATCTTGGGTGAGAGACAGGCCACCAAAGACGAAGCATCTCCAGGGAGGAAGCTGTGGGGCATTACCCATATCAGTATCCAGAGACAATTGATAGCTAGCCCAGGCTGTACTTATTAGTAACGGAGGGTCTGGTGGTAGGTCCACTGGAGTAATTGAGGACTGAGCCTGCGGCAGGGCTACAGATAAAGATATGGTTGAGGGCACTGTGGAAGGCCCTGTTGGACTTGGACCCTGAAAGTGGTCTGTTCTCCCTGTCGTTCACACAGACTGTGTGTGACTTGGCCGGAGGGCTGAGTCACTGAACACCCATCTGAGGATACCAGCGCAACCAACAGCGAGTACTGCGAACAGCACAAGCTGAGACACACCTCACGTGAGCGCCCCCTGATTGGGTAAGTGGTACCCTGTCCCGGAGTGGAGGAGGCTGTCATGGTGAATGCTGATAAAAAGGCAGGATATGGATTTCCAGGGAGAGAGCCCTGGGAAGAGTTCAGTGGAGGAACAGGGCAGAGAGGAACTTAAGAAGCATGAAATGTCCAGCCCAGAGAAGGCAGATATGGGTTTGTTTATATTTTTGGTTTGGGGTTTATTGCGTGAGCCCTGCCAGCCCTTGGCCTGAAAAGGGTGAATGTAGAGAGTCTGAGAAAGGGGCCTGCTGATAGGCTTGGTTTGAAGCAGTCCAGGGAAGTAGCAGCAAGGAGACTGATGAAGTGAACCTGGATTGGAAACCAGTAGAGAGGGCAGATCTGGGTTACTTTACTAGCCACTCACCGGTAAAGTGGCATGAAGCAGATATGGACTACTGGAACACTTTAGAAAAGGGCGTGTGGATCATTGGGGCCCAGAATCCATGGACATCACACCAGAGGAAGGGATTGGACATTTGTTTGCATTGGACTTGGTTGGGACTAAGCAGGATGTAACTGGAAGGCTGAGCAGTGAAAAGAGGCAGGCCACCGCAAGCCCAGGGTGACCATTGGCAGGGGGCACTAGAGGAGGGGAGCCTGTGACAGTACACCCAGCCATGAAAATCCATGCCAAAGGTTAACTTCTGCATAGTGCCCCTGTAGAAGGATCAATTCACAAGCTAGGCCTCGAGAGCAATTGAGTAGAGGCACACAACCACATCTGTCTACCTTTAGGTGAACGAGCTACCCTCAACTACTTCTGAAATCGGAACTCACTGGAAAAATAAGACTATGGATTAGGGAAAGGAAGAGGTAAAGGCCCAGATTCTCAACTGGTGTAAATCACTGTTGCTCCATTGAAATCAACAGAGCCATGCAATTTACACCAGCTGTGGCTCTAGTCCATAATCCCCAAGCCAAATAGTGCTTCAGCAGTATAAAGTGGGCAGAGTATCAGTGAACTATATGAGCTCAAATAAAGACAAATTATTCTGGGAGGCAGCAACTTGGCTTCATAAAGTAAGGGGGTAAACTTTGAAATCAATCTGCAGGGGTTTAGCCAAACGACACCATTAACATGCAGCTAAAGCCTCATGCACCGCTTTGAAAACTCTAGCCCCAAGTCTGAATTTGTCAGGATTTATCAAACTCTATATGCCAGAGATCCCAAAAGGTGCTGGTAACTTACAGAGGTTTTTAAATTTCCTTCCTGTCTCCAAGCTCAGTCACATTAATAGGAATATATTGGATCAACCAATCACACTGGAGAAAATTGAGCTGGCTATTAAAGATCTTCAACAGCAAATGGCCCATGGGCCAGATAAGTTCCCAGTGGAGTGTTACTAAGTTTTAATGAAGTCTTTACACCAAAACTTTTAAAAATAAAATTATGAACTCTTTTAACTATTTCATGGCCAATCCCCCACTACCCTTGGTGCACCACCATCAGAAAGCAATATTACAGGACAATCAATGCATATTGATCTTCAACGGAGGTATATTTTACCAGGACATGATTGAAAGTAAATAGCTGAAGCTGTAGGCTTCAGAGTAAAATCCACCTCATGTGCAACAAAAAACAAACGTTTCAGATCCTCATCTGGGGTAAATCAATATACAATGATTCATATCATCTGACAATTTGGCAGAATTTTCTGAAATTCCAAGTACACTATATCTACTGGATCCCCTTTTCCAAAGTTTTGACTCCCCCTTCCTTCCCCCACAAAGAATTCTAATAGATTAGTGAGACATGATTTTCCTTTATAAAAGCTCTGACTCTTCTTCTTACAAATTCTGTTCATCTGTCTAATAATTCTGATCTTGCCTATAGTTTCAACCAACGGGCCTGGTACTAAAGTTAGGTGTACAAGCCTGTAATTGCCAGGATTGCCTCCAGAGCCTTTTAAAAAAAAATAAAAATCAGAGTTACATTAGCTGTCCTCTATTCATTGGGTACAGAGGCATGAATAAAAGTTTTTCAATTTAATATCTGAGTTCCTCCAGAACTCTTGTGTGTCCTCCTCCTAGCTAACCACAAGTGAGATTGTAGGGGTAATGCCTAGTCTGAGGATCCCACCTGGGCTTAGGCATTGTGAGGACTTGGGCAATTTTGACCACCAGTGGAAGCTTAGATGTCTACAGACTTTAAGCACCTAAGCAAAGGTTTTGAGAATCTAAATTTTGGACTTAGATGCCTAAATCCCTTTATAGATCTAGTCCAAACTGAGCCCCTCAATGTGATTACAATATAATTTGTCTAGATGAGCCAAAAGACAGTCCCTACTGAGCTGGCTATGTTAGATTTGCCTCTGAAAGCACCTTTCTGCGAAGGTCAGTGGTTGGCAAACTTTTTCAGAGAGAACACATTGCTCCCAGTGCAAGAGCAGCATATGGCAGGTGTCAGTGACCCTGTGCAGCCCTTCTTCACCAACCTCAGATTCTCACTGCTGTGCAAAATGTTTAATTCTCTGGACCACCAAGTAGAACTTTATGACAAAGAAATCACACTCTGAGAATTGTTTTTTGGCTACGCCCGCACCGCACACTCCTACCTCTGCAAATCTGTGTCCTTAAGGCTTTAGACTGCCCTCAACACACCTTCACCAGAGGGTGCAAGGGGAACCAGCATAGTGCCAGTTGGATAATGTCTACACTGCTACTTAACTGGGGAATTTCTCTTAGCCTCTGGAAGCTCCTAAACTACCTCTAAATGCAGCTGGAGCTGTGCCCAGGGGCTAAAATGCAGCATGCTAAGATTTCCATCAATACTCCTCCTATGCAGCTCACACTTGATGATCTGATATGGGCTAAGGCACCAGTGTTGAAGAATTTGAAGTCATATCCTCTGACTTTTTGTTTAATTCCAGGGCTTATTTATAGCTACAGCTTCAGATACTACAAGTAACTTCAAACAACGTCATACCAGCCATTCTGTACAAAATTCAACAGATTCCTCAGCGGTAGGTCTCCAGTCACCAATACTGTCCTTAAAGGGAACCACAAACGAAACACTGCCATTCAGCCACTGTGATGCCTGATCTCTGCACAGAATCAACACAACTTGTCATAACCCAATTAAGCTGAACATTTCACAGATGCTTGCGATGGAACATACTTCAAACCAATTCATTCTCTGAAAACCTTCAGGTTAAGAGATTTTAGACTGTAAAAGCCTTAAGCACATTTCACAATATCTCTTGATGTTTCAAAAGCAGCAAATGTTTGTATGGGCCCTAAAGAGAAGGACAAAAAAATGGTGGGAAGGAACAAATAGAGAAAATGATCATCAGTCTGTGAGTTCCTGCTTTTGTTTCCCAATAGTTAAAAGGCAGCAAGAACCCAAAGGCCAGTACCAGCTACAGTCCAGTTAAACTCAACAATTTACAGGTATTCAGAGCAGTATGCTTGCTCAAAATGCCTTTACTTACAGGAGCAGGGCTCAGGTCCTCAGCTGGCATGAACTGGTGTTGTTCTATTGACGTCAAAGGAGCTGTGCCAATTTCATCCAGATGAGGCTGTGGCATGGAGGACTTTGTACTTCACAATGAAGCTAATTTTAAAAGGCATTTAAGTTTTAATTGGAAAATCTAATGCACTTTGTCATAGTTCAGGGCAACTACACCTGCATTTCCCCGTGTGGTTTTCTGACGGCATCTGTTCTAGGCTCCCCGCTTCTCAGCTGTCACTTGCATCTCTATCCCTCCTGATGGGATTTTTTTTTTTTTTTTCAGACTGTGACTTTCCCTGCCTATACTGTGATTTTTTTTTTTTTTTTTCCCCAGTAAGTGAGACTGCCTAAACAGGCCAGCATCTGTGCTTTTGCTTTCCTTTGAAGGCTCTGAACAGTGTAATTGCCAGCAATTGCAAGTTACAACACAGCTCCTTCTAAGCAAGCACATTTATTTTTAGGTGAAAGCATTAGAGAAATTATTATTATAACCATTATAAAAATCTATATGAATTCTAAAAAGCTTCCTAGAAATCATCCTAATTCCAGCTTTGGTCTCTGGTAGTTGTCAGTCTTTCAAAACCTAAACTGGGCCTTCCCCACTGGTTACAAGTTCAAAACTGTCTCAAATTCAAAATGAGAACAACCATGAATAGTCAGTCTCTTTGATACAGCCTGGGCTCTTGATCTTGGCCTCATGTAATAGATGAACCACAGACAAAGGCTCCCTCTTCAAGCTTTAGCTTCAAAAGGCAGCATTTTGGATCACCAAAGAAGGGGAATTTGCATGTATTGTCCCAAAAATTCCATTCTTCTCTGGCACGTTGTTCGTATAGTCCTTTGATCATCCAGGCCCTAGATCTGTCTCATCTTCCCTTCACTGCCTCCTCCCGCCACTCCCCCCGGCAAAAGATCACATAAGACACAATAAAACATAAACCATTCTTTTAATAAAATGGACCCCAAAGATACTTAAACTTAACTCAAGAAGTTCTCCCGAGGAGATGGCAGGAAGTTTTGCATGCCTAATAATTGTTTTGCACGAATGAACAATGATGCAGCCTGAATTGTACAATAATTAAACTAAATAGAGGAAAGCCTCACTTATCTACCTAATTTATATTTCAGACAATACTTGGCTCTCTCCTTCTGTTTATGAGAAAAAAAAAGAGATGGTTCTGTAGTGAGACTACATAATCATAAAATGTACCGAGCCTGGTTCTCATCTCACTTGCAGATTTGTGTATCAAGAATAACTCCAGTAAAGCTAGTGGGGCCTTCTCTTGAAGGCAATGCAGCTATACTGATTCAGTCCAGCTAAGGATCTGGTTTAAAAACAGTGCAAATCAGAGGAGAAACAAATTTTTTTTTTTTTCCCCCTGAATGAATAGGTACGTTTTTTTTATGCAGTGTCTTTGTTTGTTTTTTTTTTTTTTATTGGGTTGATTTTTTGCTTTCTGTGAATCTCATTAGTGCAGATTAGGGAGACTCTACTGCCGTTTAAAGGAGCGATGTCAAGCATATAAAGGGAATAAACATAGTGGTGGGCTTCAGATCTGTGCTCCATTAAATGTATCCTTTGATCCTCTTGACTTAAAACCAAAAGACTTTGATCTGCCTTGTATCAAAATCACTCACAAATTGCATCCCCACAAATTCAGTTCCATGCTGCTCAGATTGCGCAATGACCTGCAAATAACTTTTTCTATTGACTTTCTTTCTATCTGCTTCCTTATTTCTGTTGTGCAGTTCAACGTTATAGGAATTAAATGTATGCTTCATACTGGGTAATCTGAAATCAAAGCCAGTTAGAAAAATCCAAGGGACAGATTCTGATCCCCTTAATTATGATGAATAGCACTATAATAGGTCCATTGGGGTGCATTGTACTATTCTGTGTGCATAAGACTCAGAATCAGAATGGGAGGAAAAGAACACTTCCCAAGGGTGGAGAAAATGTATGGGGTTAGAGGCTCAGTTGCTTCAAATTGGGGTAAGGCTGTTGAAGTCAATATGATTTACAGGAGCTGAAGATATCACCCATTATAATTCAGAGATTGCTATTTGGGCCACAGTCAATTTAAAAAAATGGATGAATTTAGGCTAAATCTTCAGAAGTAATCAGGCTCCTAACTCCCTTTGCAGTTTGAGTTAGGGACCTAAATACCTTTAAGGAGCTGAGCCTTGCTGACTAGGAGAGTAATGCTGGAGATATCACCAGCCAGTAACTAATCTGCCTCGCATACTATTTTCTTGCCACACTGCCCTGGGGTAATATGTAGAAAGATATTTCTACAGTTCTAACACAAAAATCTGCCCCTCTCATGAAATCTGTTTACTGGAACTAGTAGATGAATTAAACCTTTAAACAGCAAGATCTAGGTTCAGACATACACACAGAATGTGATATACGTACAGACATATACATGGTATACAATTAGCAGCAAAATGTGTAATGCTGAGGAAATGGAAATCTCACAAACCTCCAAACAATTCCAGATTGATGCATGAATTGACAAGCACACCTCAGAGAGGCTAGTGTGGTATAGTAGAAAAGGCCTTGGACTCAGACTAGGAGTCTATTCCTGGCTCTGTCCTGACTTGCTGCGTGACTTAGCATAAGTCACTTCTCTCTCTGGTATTATTTCTCCTTCGTCCGTCTCACCTGTTTTGTTTGGAAGATCTTTGGGGCACTTACTATGTGTATGTGCAATGCCTAGCACAACGGAGCCTCTAAGTGCTGCTGTATTATGGATAATAAAGTTTGATGGAGAAAATATTTCTATATCTGTGACAAAATGGGGTGTGGATGGGGGGTGAGGAATGCATTAAAAGGTGATGTAAGGTGGGTGTAGCAATGCCCTTGCATTATCTTACTGAATTCTTTCTTTTTTCCCAAAAATTCCAGCAACGTATTTTTTCATTAAAAAAATTCTTCCTCTCTCCTTTTTTCTACAAAAAGCCTTTCACCAACTTTCAACCAGATTTCAACTGTCCGATTTCCTCCCCTCCCTTGGCCAAATTAGGGTCAGATTCTGATCTCCTTACATCCAGTGGTATCTTACCCCAGGAATAGTCCCAATGAAATACTCAAGGAGTAGCATACTACCCAGCTTCAGTATGTTACTCCCTGGACGATGTGCAAGCACTGCTCTGTTGCCTCTTATCTGTCTGGGGGCGACATAGCGGCTCTGCACAGCCAGCTACCTTCTCCTACTTAGTATCAGTATAGGTAGCCAGCAAAGAGGAGGCAACTTGTGCCCCCTTACCAATGTGCATGGCCCAGCAAGCCAGGCCATAATCTGGTTCTAAGAAAGCAGAGGCATTCCAGTAGGACCTAACCAAACCTGCGGCTTTTTGGTGCCCCCTTGCTCTCATCAGGTAGCACCAGACTCCTCCATCGGTCCCATGGCCTGCTTCAGATCAATGCTAAGAACCCACAGCTGGGACAGTGGCTCAGCCAGCTGTTGGTACCACAAGCATCTCAAACTACATGAATGTCTCAAGGTCCTGGGGAAGTGGGCTCCTGCTGGGGGAATGTCTTAGTAAGTTCTCAGACCTTGGAGTGGCTTGGACAGTACAGAAGCATCCTGGAGTGTTACTAGGCAGCTCTAGCATCTGGGAGGACCCAGGAGCTTTCCAGCACACAGTACACTCTTTATGATGAAAATACATTTCAGATATTCAGGAAAACTGTCCCTCATTTATGTGTGTTTTTTGTTTTGTTTTTTCAAAAGAATTTTGAAGTGTTAATTTACTTCATTGCCCTAGAGAAAAAAGATGGAAAATGCATGTTAAACCACTGCAATTTAACATGATGCTTAGAACAACTATTGCTGCTTCATTTTGCCAGGGCCCCCTTCTGGAGGAAAGTTTGGGGTGCTCTCAGAGATTCAGAGTCTTAGGAGTGTGTAAAGTGTCTCAGGATTAAAGGCACCGGCAATGATGTGGCTTTGGAGCTTTCACAAGCATTTCCAGGAGAAACCAAATGACTTTTGGGTTCTCCAGGTTGCACTCTGTAAGTTACAGTATGTACCAAGGGTTGGCATCTCTCTGAAGAAATCTCAGTCCTCATACTGAGAAGGAAGTTTAAGTGCCTGGGAATTGTAATATGTAGAGACAAATGCTGGATAAAGGTAGATGCACAACACAGGGCTCCCAATGTTGATGACATCACTGCAGCTGTATAAATCCCTGAGTGTGCATAATGGCCTTTGTTTTACATCCAGAGATGTGCAGGGGCATAACAAAGAAAATAAACCTACTGGTAATAATGCTGCCCCCAGGTGCACTTACATGGAAAAGCAGGCAAGCAGCTAACTGAGGAGCAATAAATCATGCCAAGAGCACTTGACAGCTCTATCAGTAGTAGGGAAACAGCTAGTTTCAGAAGTGTAAGACACTTTTGTATGCCCCCACTCTATTTATTATGAGATCCTAGTATCAGATGACTGCTACTTGCATTGTAAATCCTAATTGGAGTGGCAATTCTCCACCCTCACCACCTATTTTTATTGTAGCTGTCATTTATCACCACAGTCTCGCCAAATAGACTTGCTTTGTGTCACACAGATTCTTTACTAGACTCAGCCTTAGATCTCTTGAGATAATGACTGAATGCTAAGATCTGCTCAATTTCTAACAGATGTGACTGTGGACTCTGTCAACCAATCACCAGCCTTTCACCAATGACCCTAGCCTTTTTTATCTGATTATTCCTGATATGCTGTGTTCTATTCTTCAGTTTGCAGATACCTTTCTTTCAGCAATTAGGAAAAACATTATATGGGAAAAAAACATTATTATTGAGGAATGTCTCCTGTAGCTTGTCTTAGCTCTGAAGACTACCTCTAATACAAATCAACCCTATTTTTATCAGCAGCTTGATCTTTGGGGGCCAAATCCTAGGCTGCTGTCAACTGCAGGACCTAAAAGAAATGATGATAATTTACCTCAGCCAAGAATCCAGCCCTTTGAACTGTAATGGGTGTTCCAAGTTGTTACAAGAGTGCTCTGTATATCTGGGATGTCTGTATATATGTAAATAGTTAGTTAATAAGGTGCCAGTTGATGTTGCTCAAGTGTAATAGCATAGTTCCTGGGTTTTGTAGGGATAATAAAAACGTTGTGTTGTGCACTACAAATGATCCAGTGAACACCTGTTTTCATGGAATGTTCATCATAGAATCAGAAGTAGGGTTTGAACCCATGCCTCCATGCGGGGACCACTACATCACTGCAGCTGTTGACACATGGACTCATGGACACATGAATTTGGATGAACTAATTTTCTGTTTCGGTCTTCCTGTTCCCTCCACTTCCAAAGTTGCTTACGGCATTTGGACTGTTCTTATTGGAACAGCTATTTGGAGGTTGATTATTTATTAGAGAAGCAGGCATCACAGGTCATCTGCATTGATCAAGTTCAAATCAAAATGGGGCCTTTTCATGGATTATGATTATCAAACCTAAATTGGAAAAGAGTGAAAATCTAGCTAGCCTGGATTCTGTAAATTACTATAATTTAAACGGCAAAGGTATCAATAGTTGACTCCGTTGGCTGATTTCACCTTATTGTTTCTTCTTGAACCTCCTACTGTTTATAGAATTGAAAAATCAAGCTGAGCTGAATATCCATTGCCTTGGGTCCAATTTAGTATCTCGCTCTCTTTCTCCAGGTGTGACAGACAGTATCAGAGAGAGGCTATTGCAGAAAATATTTTCCTCACCAGGCAAACATGCACTCTTGAGTCTCTTCTTTTTTCTCCCCTCATACTGTGACTTCAGATGGCCAGTGGAAAGAGTGGCAACTGGTAGAATGACAGCATGGTTGATGTCACAATTAGAGCAAGGAGAAGAACCAATTTCTTTTTTCAGTTCAATGGCAATAATTAAAATCAAACCATTGGATGAAAGCAGAAATAATTTTTTTTAAATTGACAAATCAAAATATTGGGGAAAAATTGTTTCAGGTCAAGCAAAACATTCTGATTTTGTCAAAACAAAATATTTCATTTTAATTTTGACCATTTAGTAACATTTTGGTGTAACTCCATTTAAAAAAAAAGAAAATTCTGACGCCAAAAGTTGATTCAATTCAATGTTTCATTTTGATAACATAGAATCATAGAATCATAGAATATTAGAGTTGGAAGGGACCTCAGGAGGTCATCTAGTCCAACCCCTGCTCAAAGCAGGACTAACCTCAGCTATATCATCCCAACCAGGGCTTTGTCAAGCCTCACCTTAAAAACCTCTAAGGATGGAGATTCCACCACCTCCCTAGGTAACCCATTCCAATGCTTCACCACCCTCCTAGTAAAAAACTTTTTCCTAATGTCCAACTTAGACCTCCCGCCCTGCAACTTGAGACCGTTGCTCCTTGTTCGGTCATCTGCCACCACCGAGAACAGCCTAGCCCCATCCTCCCTGGAACCCCCTTTCAGGTAGTTAAAGGCTGCTATCAAATCCCCCCTCACTCTTCTCTTTTGCAGACTAAACAAGCCCAGCTCCCTCAGCCTCTCCTCATAAGTCCTGTGCTCCAGCCCCCTAATCATTTTGGTTGCCCTCCGCTGCACTCTCTCCAACTTGTCCACATCCTTTTTGTAGTGGGGGGCCCAAAACTGGACACAATATTCTAAATGCGGCCTCACCAATGCCGAATAGAGGGGAATAATCACTTCCCGTGAGCTGCTGGCAATGCCCCTCCTAATGCAGCCCAACATGCCATTAGCCTTCTTGACAACCAGGGCACACTGCTGACTCATATCCAGTTTTTTATCCACCGTTACCCCCAGGTCCTTTTCTGCAGAGCTGCTGCCCAGCTCGTCGGTCCCCAGTCTATAGCTGTGCATGGGATTCTTCCTTCCTAAGTGGAGGACTCTGCACTTGTCCTTGTTGAACCTCATTAGATTTCTTTTGGCCCAATCCTCCAGTTTGTTTAGGTCACTCTGCATCCTATCCCTACCCTCCAGGGTATCTACCACTCCCCCCAGCTTAGTGTCATCCGCAAACTTGCTGAGGGTGCAATCTACCCCATCCTCCAGATCATTAATAAAGATGTTGAACAAAACCGGCCCCAGGACCGACCCCTGGGGCACTCCGCTTGTGACCGGTTGCCAGCTAGACATGGAGCCATTGATCACTACTCGTTGAGCCCTATGCTCTAGCCAGTTCTCTATCCATTTTATAGTCCATTCATCCAACCCATACTTCTTTAACTTGCTGATAAGAATACTGATTTTTTAAATTTGGGATGTTTTTCATCTGAGATAATGTGATTAAATCAACACACACTCATTAAATGTTTATGTTGCTGATTCTGCTTCTTTCTTTTTTCTGGAGGGGGGAATGCACAAAAAATTTCATCCAGCTGTAGTTCTATCTGTTGTTAAGTTGACTTCAAGACTTCCAAAATAAGAGAAATTTGGTAAAGCGGTTTTGCCAATCAGACTTGAAAAACATCCCTTTTCACTGCTCTGTCAATAGCGGGGGCGGGAGGAAGTGCCACACCTGTGATATGATGCAAGTTTTAGCCAAAAAAAACCCCCAAACAAACAAATCCTTTTAAACACATCCTGTAATGAGTCTGAAGGAGCAGTCTCCTGTGCCCATTAACTACATTTGTGCTCTGTGCAGGTTCAAGGGTCTGCTGATGTATAACTCATTACAGGATTGGAGCCTCAAACTGATACTCCTCTCAGTTCCTCTGTTTTGTGTTGGTATATATTAATTGATTCTGGGGAGTTAATCTTGATTTGTGCAGGCATGTAACAGAGGAGAATAGGAACCAAAACATCTTTCTAACACATAATGTTCTGGGATTTGATGTCACTGATTGTTAATTAATTACCCAAGAAATTGCAGAAGTATGATGTCAAACCAGACCTGCTTTTTCCCTGATTGGTAGGCTTTTTTGTCTATGAAAATTATAAGCTGTATCCTGCATTGTGAGGACTTCCCAAAGGAATTAAACAAAATTCCATGCATTATGTAAGGGTTTCTATGATGCACTTCTCTGTAACCCTGGATATAAAAAACACAGGGGAAGGCTTTCAAACTTGGAGGTGTACATTAGGCTCTAAGGTCCAGATCCTCAAGGGTATATAAGTGCCTCACTCCCACTTAAATTAATATGGTAAAAGATCTAGATCTAATTCCATGTTTAGGCACCTAAATAAGTGGCAGGTTTACAAAATTGCTGAGAACTTAATGGATACACTGAAATCAATTGGGGGAATATTTCTGATGCTTCCCTTCTGGAGAAGTCCCACTGAAATCCACAGTAAGCAGAAAGCTGGCCAAACAATGAAGGAAAAATCTCATGATCATTTCATTGCACCTTCTTTCCCTCTCCCCCCTCCCCCCCCAATTGAAAATTCTGAATATTTTAACTGGGTTTATTGCTCAGCCCTCTGAAAAGCAGGCTATTAATTTAGGTGCTTGAATATGGACTTTAGCACCTAACTTTAAGAATGTATGTTTTGAAAACCTTGGCTTCACATATAATAGAAACATAAAGGAATATGGACAAATTGTTAGTAATAAAGAGCATATTGTTGCTTTATTTCTGCATAATCAGCAGATTTAATCCCATAACAATTACTTTACATTTTTCTTGTTGAATTTTCTATCTTGCATGATATTAGATCAATACTAGCATCATATATGCCATCTGTTCCCAGAATTTCAGAGGACTAAACTTACATGGCTCAATAGTGGCACACTTTACCTGGCTGCTAAAATAGCCAAGCATATTTCTTTGACTCAGGGCTTTAATTTAATAAGACTCTCCTGCTGTTGGGGAATCAGTGTCCTAGTATTTAGTTTAGAACTAGCACAAAAATTGCACCGGTTCCAGTTCTTCCAATGTGGCTCCATTGGGAAGAGTGCTCCCTGCTTCCCAGAAGCTATTAAACTGAAGAACAGCTTGGCACTGAATCACCTTTATACAACTGCTGGAAAATTAGTCTGCATTAACCTGCATGTACATAAATCGGTGCAGTAATATTATTCTCTGCTTTTGCTTTTTCTCTGAAAGAGAGAGCAAAAAACAAAAACCGCAGATCCAGCCATACCCTAGAGACTGAAGTAGCATTCCATGGAAACATTAGTTCAGCTAAAAATCAATTAAACAACCACTATCTGCAACAGGTCTTATTTTTCAACAAGCCTTAACATGGGAGCCCAGAGCTCAAGGAAAGTAAGCAAATTCCCAGAGTTGTAGTGCCACCATTCAGTCATAAAAGCTATCAGACTTAATTTGGAGTTCTGAAGTCATTACTCCCAAGTGTTCTTCAGTTCCTGCTGTCTTAAAATTGTATTTCTTGGTTAGCTTACAGCCTTGTAGACTCAGGGGTTAGTTCTTCCAACACATGCCAGAAATCAAGCTGAGGGGAATTTTTTCCCCCATCCTCTATAGAAGTTTTTAACATTTATATTGAGCTTGATCCTGCTTCTATTTAAAGGCCAGATTTTTCAGGAAGGCTCAACAGTCAGCAGCTCCCACTGAGTACACTTGAAATCCAGCTACCTACACCACTGCCTAAACGGGACCTGCTAGGTGACATTTTTTGGGCAAATAGTTTTTTTCATGGAAAAATGCACATGTAGGTTGATCAATACGATCTGTGAATTCAGGTTATTTCGGTGAATAGTTTGTGGAAAGGGGAGAAACAAGAAATGTCAAAACAGTTGAAATAAACAATCTTGAAACTAAACATTTTGATTTTCTGGTTTGGAAAGATGTTTTGGAATTCCCTTTTATTTAGTTAGTTTATTTAAAAAGCATTTAATTTAATTGAGCATAACATTTTGTTTGATTTGATATCAAATTGCTTTTCTTTTTCTTTCTTTTTTTTTTTTGCCAAGAATCTTCAAACAAACTATTTATTTTTCATCTGAAACTTTTTTCCTGTTTGGCTACTGAGCTAAAACATTGAGATTAGCTGAGATGAAGTGCTGAGATGTTTTGTAAATCTGGCCCTGAGCCGTTGCAAACCTCTTAGTGGGAACGAGATTGGGCCCATTGATTTTTAGGTGAGGACTTTACTATGCCTTAGAAAAATCAGCTCTTATAAGATGACTCATCTCAACCTTAACTATGATGCATTAAGGACTGTCTCATAATAATGAAAATCTCTACAGTGAGAATCATTAAAATGTCAGCATTAACTAATGGTTACCCTATAATTATACAGACCAATATTTTCAATTATGGGACTCTTGAGCTAGGTGTTTATATCCCTATTCAGGCATCTGCTGGATTTAGTGAGAGCTGTTGGGTTCTTATCACTTTTGAAATTCAGGTTGCTTATTTAGGTGGCTGAAGATGGATTTTAGAGTTGGGACCTGTGACAGAAATGGCAATTTCCTGTAATATCTTGGACAAACCCTACTCAATTAAGTTGAAGTGTCTTGGGAGTTGATTGTATTAAATAGCAAATGTTTACATATTATTGTGGGATTGTATGTAACTTCTCCAGAGAGGAGATCTGGCTAATGTAAACCCTGGGAAATGTTATGAGCTTCAAAAGACTATTTGAAACAATGTTTCAGGCCAGAATGAATATCTAAAGTTAAGTGAGCCTCCCAGGAAATCTGGGGTGTATGAAAATGTACCCCCACCAGTAATGCAAGAACTCAGCCTTTTGAAGCTTCACCCTTAGGGGAGGATCTTGTCTGCTGATCACGTTTTATGGGAGAAAAGGTCAGAGTCCCAAACTATATAAGGGAGTGACTCCCAGATCTAGGGGCATTCTTGTTCTGAGCCAAAGTGGTTCTGAAGTAACCACAGGAAAAACCTTTGGGTGGGGTTTGAAGCTCTGACTTCTGCTAGGTCCCTTGTTGGAGTTGGGGTAGATCTCTGGTAAACTTATTAGCGCACACGGAGGTGTTTATGGTTTTAATAGTTTTCTCTGTAATGCTTTCACCTTAAGAAAAATGTGCTTGCTTAGGAAGAGCTGCGTGGTACCTTATAGCCATGGTAATATTGTTTGTAGTCTTTGAGGAGAAAAAAAGCAGGCCTGCTTAAGCAGTCTGAGTTGCTGGGAAATTCACATAGGTAGAGAATTTATGGGGACGAAACTGTGCAGCCTGGAAATACTTTGGTCAGGAAGGAGAGAGATGTGAGCTGGGAAGCCATAAGTCTTAGGGTAAGTAACTTTGGTGGGCCATAGAGGGGGGATACAGGTGCAGTTGCCCTGAACTGTGACAGGGCCCTTTTACTGCCAGCCAAACACTTGGATTTTTTTTATAAGGTTTTTATTGGAAAGTCTATTTTTGGAAGATAACTAAATATTTTGGATGGTTTTTTTTTGTTGACAATGGGTGGGTTGTTTTACCAGTTCTAGGCACCTATTTTTTTAACAGTCGTGACCTTAATGACTTGCAGTCGCACCAAAAATCCTGAGATGAACTGGATTGAACCCCAGTGTCATTCTAGTCCAGCCCAATTGTTTGCATTACATGTAAGATCTTCCTTCATTCCTCATGCCTGTAAGACATTCTCCACACCCTTCTTCCCCTCTTTATTTCTGTATAGCTGCTTTAAAAAAAAAATTGTCTCTGTTTTTTGGTGAGACAAGAATTTTGGAGAGAACATTTGTTTTTGTTGATACATTTGTAGTTTGACTGAAACACAAAAATCTGACTTTTTTTAAAGATACATTTGTGGGTTTTTCAAAATATTTAATAAAGAATATATTTCTCAACCTGCTGTGCCAACTTCCCCATGGTGCTTCCTCTCTTTCACCCTACTTCATCTCTACTCAATTTTTGCCACCTCCATTATTCTCCATTGTTATCTCTCTCTCCCCACCCTAGATCCTTTTTGTCTTCCAAGCCACCCTCATCTCTTTTCTCATTATTCTCCCCTCTCTTTGACTCTTTCCCCTCAATTGGAAGATTAAATGAAATCAGCTTCATTAGTAACAGAAATATTACAGTGTCAACACAAAATGACTGTGTGCTGAGAGCCTGTGCAAATAAAGCTAAAACATCAACAGGAAATGAAGTTTGGGCAAGCATAAAGGAGTGTGGTGTTTTGTTGCCTGGGTTCACAAAGGGCAATTGTGAGTCACGGCCTTTTCTAAACAGTATAGCTGTGTCTGTTATCTGCATTTGTGTTTTGTTTTAACCAATGTACAATCCCTAATGTGGACTAGAGTTGGACAAGAAATAGATTTCCCATCTTGGGGAAATTTCAGAAAATTCAAAAATTTTCCCATCTCAAAAAATTCATGAATTGACAAAAAAAATCAGCTCAGGTCAATAAAAACATTGTGATTTTTGAAATAAGGTTTTAATTGGCCTTTTTTTTAATTCTCACTACAAATAGCTTAAATTTCTATATTTTTTTTTAAAAAAGTCATTTCAAAATATTGAAATTGAGTGTTGTGATTATTTTGAATCTTTCCGATTTTTTTTTAAACTGACCCTACAAGAAGTAGGAAGGGACGTGACTTTCCCAAATTCATACCCAAGTCAGTTCCAGAGCTGGGACTTTACCTCATTTCTTTCAGTCCTAGTCCACTATTCTAGCCACTAGACAACATTTCCTCTCACGTATTTAGCATGAACTATGCAGTGGAGGCCCATCTCTAATACATATCTTTTTCATGCGGGGATGTATAAAGATGGTCCATAAAGTTCCTTCAGATCCTGCCTGAAACATGTTTCATAAACAACAAGTACAGTATTACTGCCTAATACACACCTTGACAGGGATATGAGAGTCTGAAGCAATGCTTTCAGTTTCTTCAAGCCTGATGTATTAGCTCTGAACTTGGTTCCCCCCACGAGGCAGCATGCTATAGTGTCCACAAGTAATCAGACTGGTACAGCTGCCTACATGTTCTTTTTAATTGGATTGAAGTTAATCACAGCAGGATTAATTTGAGGAGATCAAGGAAACAGTGATTTTTGGTGGAAAGCAGATGGTTTCTTCTGAATAGAATAAACTTTGATAGCAGGCTGAGTTGTTCAACGTTTTAGGTTTACTGAAATTAAAAACTCAGCTCCTGTAAAGAATACCTATAGTACATTTAATCTATGATGGTTGGTGCCATGCCAGTAAAACATACATTTTGGAAATTATCTGTCTCTCTTTCAAATGCAACATGCTTTACTGAAAGATATAAGCCTCTGAACAGCAGCATGCACTAAGCCTAGTATTACTTAAGAAAAAGTACATCCAAAGGCATCATAGTTACTCTTAAGCCAAAAAAAGAGAACAAAATGCTGTTAAGATTAAGACCATATTGCCTTTAAAATGTTAAGAGTTTCTGTTAATAGAAGAATAAAGGGCCAAGACTTTCCAGAGTGCCCCATGATTTTGGGTGCTTCTCTTTTTATGTGTCCAGACTGAGGCATTTTAGAAGTGCCTGATTTCAGAAAGCGGTGAGCACACCAACCCTCTGAATATTAAAGCTGGTCTACGCTGGCAGCGGTGGTTGACAGGAGGGAGACAAGCTATGTTGTGTGGCTTGCCTAGCTCCTGTCAACGTACTTCCGTTCATATAGCGCAGCATCTTCGTGGCACTGCATCGGCAGGAGACTCCCTCCTGTCAATGCAGCCTTTCCCCTTTGGGGGAGGTGGACTAATTGAGTTGACGAAAGAGTGCTTTGCAATCAACTGAGTGGGTCTACACAGACCCACTCAATCGATGCCGCTGCATGGATACCTGCTGCCATGGCAGTAAACACATACCCTCAGGCTGTCTCAGATTGGGCATGCTAGAATGGAGGCACTGAAAATCACCAGGCACTTTTGAAAATCTTGACCAAAGTTTGTAGAGAACTAGAAGATCAGTTATATTAGTTGGGTTCTCTTCCCTCTGTGCCTGTTAGGAAGAAAACATACACTCAGTTGCTTCTCCTCTCCTTCCCTCACCATCTATAGACAGAGACCCTTCTATACTATAGCAGTGCTAATTGACTGACTCCTGTCCTGTGTGAAGGAGAAGGATTTTTCATTTTTCAAATAATAATAATGAGATGTGAGTAAAAACCAGCCCAGAACAAAGAAGAATGAAGTGTAAAAAGTTCAGCCACGTTGTAGTCAAAGAAAGGTTTGCTGGAGACCAGGAATATGGAAGTCATTTAATTCCAGGAAAAGGTGAAAGAAACAAGAAAAGCCCCATCAACAGTTAAGCAAAAGCTATAAGAATCTGTGTTTTAGAACCTTGTGCAGTTCCAACTCGCAACATATTTTTCAGGTTATGGCAGGATTTTGTGTTAACATTTCCAGCTTTTCTCTCATTAAGATCAGATAAGAGAGGACTAATAAATAAATCTGTGAAATACCAGCTATTTTTTGTTAGCAAGAGTTCAGCCACATCTTACCAGCTGGTTCTGTTTTGCTACAAGTTCTCCACCACTATGAATTTGCCATTCTTGTGGATGCAGAATCTCTGTATTGGTAGTCTTGGAGTGAGCAAAATGAGATGGACTAAATGCAGAAGACTCCATTCAGATGGGATTGCAGATCGCTATTCAGGAAAGTCAGATGATACTCACCTAGAGGGAATCAGAATATTCCTCCACAAAAAGGCTACACAAGCTTTACAGGAATGTGAACCACTCAACTCATGAATTATAAGAGAACATTTTGCTACAAATCATGGTAAAGTAGCTATTATCCAGTGTTATGTACCTATCGGTGACCATGATTAACAAGCAAAAGACATTTTTACAACAAATTGCAAGACCTAATAAACCATGTTTATGCTTATGTCATTTTGGATATGGATGATATAAATGCCTACATTGGTAACAAGAACCTTGAGTCTGAGCATAACATGGGTGTAGAAGGCTTGGCCGTCCCTCCCTATCAGTCTGGGAGGGAGGCCACACCCCCTCATTACCCTGCGTCAACAGGGGTAGTCCCAGGTTGGGGCTGGGGGAACATTCCCCAAGCCATAACTAGTTCAAAGACCCCTGGCGAGGCAGCCAACAGTCATCCAACAGTTCAAAGGCCCACGACGGGGCTGCAACCAGTTCAAAGGCCCCAAGTGGGGCTGCAAACAGTCTAAAGGCCACCAGTGTGGCCGGGGAAGGGGGAGGGGGACATGGGCTCACCCTACTCCACTGCTTCCCAGCCCAGGTCCCTAGCTGTGGCTGAGGGGTATGCCAAGGAGTCAGCGGGGTCCCAACCGCAACACGCTGAGTTACCGTCCGGCTCCCGGTCCCCAGACCAGGTGGCCCCTCCCCTGGGCTACTTCCTTCCCCCTGTCCCTCAAGTACCTGGTGTCCTGTCGCCCTCGTTGGGGTAGGTGCCGAGGGGCAGGTTGTAGAACCCCTCAATCTCATCTGGGGGTGGCAAGTCGGGCAGCTCTTCGGGGCCGTCAGCAGGGGGCAGTTCCTCCAGGTCTGGCCCAGTCAGGGCCCATGCCCCACCATCGTCCTCTTGCACTTCCAGGGGCAGCTCTTCCAGATCTGGCTCCGGTAGGGTCACCTCGTCCGTGTCCGTGTCGGGCAACTCCTCCAGGTCCTCGCCCCTCGGGATCACCGGGTCCAAAAGGGTGGGTAGATCTGGAGGTACCACTGGGCTCCAGGCCTCGTGCTGCTCCTTCGCCTGCACCCAGATACCGGCCCTGTTCTGCTTCCCCGGGTACCCGGTCTCAATCAGCTCGCCTGGGTACCAGGCCGCAGGCAGCTCTGGAGGGCCAGGAGGGATGTCCTTCCCTCTGGGAGCCACCCACCAACTGAACTCCTGGGCCTTTCTTTTGTACTTCCTGTCCTGCCCCCTTGCTTCTCTCACAGGCCTGGTCTGGTGCTCCCTGTCAGTCTGGGAGGGAGGCAACACCCCCTCACTACAATGGGTATACATGGAACTGAGGGGTGCACAGGCAATGGTAAGAGTCATCAAGCTGTGCAATACATACATATAACCTGTGCGTTGAGGGAACACTTTTCCCTCAGTGCAAGAAACACAAACTAATGTGGAAGTTGATTGATGGAATTACTGAGAAACAATTAAGTCATATTGCCATCAGCAGACAGTGGAGGTGATTGCTGCTGGATACACAATCTTTTACAAGCGCCGACATTAGAAGTGACCACTATCTTGTCATCTGAACAGTTAGAATGAAGCTAAACAGACAAACTAATAAGAAAAGGGAGATATAGTATTTGATGTTAAAAAACTACCTGACTCAGGAATCAGGAGGAATTTTAAAATCCAGCTCTCAAATGGATTTCGAGAATGACAGGTAATGAATGATGATATAGAGGAACAATGGGTTCGCATTAGCCAGGAGGCTGTAACAACTTTACTTGAACCAAGAGAATAAAGCGAAGAAGAATGGATACAGCCATTCATTTGGAAACTGACTGAGGAAAGAAAAGCCTTCAAGTGCCAAGCACAGGTGACACAACAAGAACAATGATGTATGCTGCGCCAGGGGCATGTAGAGGAAGTAAAGATGTTATGTTGGAAAGATAAGAGGAGGGTGGCTTGACAAAAAAACATGCCAAGTCAAAGAAGCAGCAGTGAGAGGTGACTCCATACCTGAAACAGTTTATTGTAAATGATTATCATGGTTCCAGAGTCATAGAGGTATCATAAAAATGAAAGATGGAAGGTTGTCGTCAATGGAAAGAGATCAAAAGAAACAATGGTGAAAGCAATTTAATGAAGTACTCAGGCAACCACAGGCAACGATTCTAACTGATGAATGTGAAGAATTAAATATTTCACTGCTAGAAATTTCAGAAGCAGAAGTTTCTTGTGATTAAGTAGCTTAAAAAATAGCAAAGTGCCTAGTCAAGATAAAATAACTGCTGAAATGCTTAAAGCTGGAGAGGATGAGTTAATATATGAAATACATAAACTTTCTAATATAGTTTAAAGGAGAGACTTAGAGACATAGAAGGTTAGAGTTGGAAGAGACCTCAGGAGGTCATCTAGTCCAACCCCCTGCTCAAAGCAGGATCAACCCCAATTAAATCATCCCAGACAGGGCTTTGTCAACTGGGCCTTAAAAGCCTCTAAGGATGGAGATTCCACCAGCTTCCAAGGAAACCCATTCCAGTGCTTCACCACCTTCCTAGGGAAAAAGTTTTTCCTAATATCCAACCTAGACCTCCCCCACTGCAACTTGAGACCATTGCTCCTAGTTCTGTCATCTACTACCACTGAGAACAGCCTAGGTCCATCCTCCCTGGAACCCCCTTTCAGGTAGTTAAAGGCTGCTATGAAATCCCCCCTCACTCTTCTCTTCTGCAAACTAAACAAGCCCAGTTCCCTCAGCCTATCCTCCTAAGTCATGTGCTCCAGCCTCCTAATCATTTTTGTTGCCCTCCGCTAGACTCTCTCCAATTTGTCCACATCCTTTCTGTAGTGGCGAAGGGGGACCGAAAATTGTACACAATACCCCTGCCCAGAGGATTGGAAGAAAGGCATGATCTCTAAATTATCAAGGAAAGATAGCCAAGTGGTGTGTGATAATGCCATACTCAAAGTATTTGGTAGTGTACAGTTGAATGGAATCAAACTGATCATAAATGGAAAAACAGTGTACTGAGCAAGCAGACTTACACCAAAACGATCTTGTGTAGATCACATCTTTACCCTGAGACAATTGATTGAGAAATGGCTTGCTTACCAGAGATTAATCCTGAAGGTCATAGATTTCACCCACACTTTGAACTGCACTCATAAAGAGTTGCTATGGAAGATCTTGTGGCAACATGGGCTTCCTAGAAAGCTAGTGCCACTTGCCAAGATGCTGTATGAAGGTTCAAAATACTGTGTAGGGAAAGGAAGTGGAGAAATCAATTTTGGTTTGGTTATGAAAGGTGTGTGGTAGAATTGCATCTTATCACTTCCTCCTTTTTGGTATTCTGATACATTATGGGATGCAAGAAGCAACATCAAAGGAAGATTCAGGAGTTATGGGGAGTAGAGGAAAACTTAAAGGTTTCGACTCTGCAGATGACATTGTTCTGTTGCACACAGATGATGATGATGATAACATGAAAAAGACCACTACCACTGTCAAACATGAAGCTGCCAAAGTAGGATTAAGAATCCACCAAAAGATAACTAAAGACATGATCTTTAAAAGAGGAATCAGCAATGATGATGCATATGTGCTTGACAGTAAAGAATACAGAATGGTTGAGTTTGTATATTTGGAAGCATGATCAGTGCTGATGGGCACTCCATAAAGAGATGGAAGCAAGAATTGAGAAGGGAGGTGGAACGTTTTTGGATTGACAAATATCTGGAAAAATAAGGAGATTCAGATAAGCACCAAGATAACATTACATAAAGTCATTGTGACACATACATTGTGGTATGCTTCTGGAATATGGCAAATGTGTAGAAGCCGATAACAGGAAATTTAATGCATTCCAGCAGAGATGCTTGCAAAGAAGATGATGGTGTGCACTGGTGGAACAAAGTAACCAACACTGATGTGTTGCATGGGATTGGACAACAGACTATAGAGACAATGATTTGAGAAGGAAGGCTGAAATGGTTTGGACATGTTGTACAGATGTCAAAACTATTCTTAGACAGGCCCGTCACTGGATATCACCTGGGGGAAAACAGAAAAGATGAAGACAACAGATGACTTAAAAGGAAACTTGTAAGAAAGATGTTGCTGTCATGGAAACAGAGTATAACAACAAGAAATATGACAGAGAGAGAGAGCTAAAAACAGTGGCTTTCCACATGTCACATGGCACAAGAGCATCTAATAAAAATAATTAATAACTCAAGAAAAATATTTTTATACCAAGACACTTTCAACTCGTTTTGATTTTTTAAGACAAATTCAGCCACCTTCCCCTCCACCCCAGACCTAGCCCCCTGACTTGCCCAAAACCGGTTGGCTACTTACCGAATTTTTAACCATCTTGGGTGGAGAGGACCCATATTCCTACTAGCGTAAGAATATTTTTGGGCAGGTGGGAGGTTTAAGGATCAGAACTGATGTGCCATCTCCCCAGTAGATATTTGCTATATGCACACAGACAGAATTCAGGGTTTGCACAGCATGTACAGCACAATATATTCTTTCCGCCCACAGCTGGAAGATGATAGTGACTACAACCAATCGAAGCACCTCTTGTAGGCCTCTCTTAGAGCACACCTGCATTTCAAACCACAATTTATAAGTGTACACCAGGGAACATTTCATCAGTGGTAGCTGGACCCACACATACAGTTAGTGCATGGGACATTAGAGCGCTGTAGACTTACACCTCAGTTTTCCAGATAGCATGTCCTTATTAAAATATGTTGTTCTTCTCTTCACATGAACCTTTATTCTTAGCAGTTTCTCTGACAGGCAAAGGCCTTCCTATTCAAACAGTTCCTCATCTTCCATCTATATTAAGTACTTATACAGCTCCCAATACGGTAATATGTGAAAGCCTCAACACTCTTTTAATATATTTAGCCTCACAGTACCCCCTGTGAGGTAGAGAAGTACTAATAGCCCCATTTTACAGTGGCGGAACTGAGACACTAACAGACTAAGTGACTTGTGCAAAGTCAAAAAGGAAATCTAGCAGAGGAAGGAATTGAATCCCACTCTCCAACATTAGCACCCCAATCAGTGGACTGATTGCTCTTCACCTCGTGTACTTAGAGGCAGTGTTGACAACTGTATATGTTGGCAGGGCTCTGGAAGGTTATTGTTACGTGGGATTTGTGCAGTGTAATCTGCTAGGAGTGCAATAGGACTTCACTATAAGCAGTGAAAGCTTCACTATAAGAAGAATGAAATCCACTTTAAACAAAATTTATCTGCAGCAGACGCTGTACCTGTGTGTAAAGTATTATAGTTCATAGGTGAAGTACTGCTTCAGAGACACTCATTCCCATTTTTATTTCAGAAGGTGGAGAAAGCTACTAGGGGAGAGGCTGTTCTAGATTTGACTTTTGACAAATAGGGAGGAACTGGTTAAGAATTTGAAAGTGGAAGGCAACCTTGGTGAAAGTGTTGACAGAGTTCATGATTCTAAGGAATGGTAGGAGGGAGAACAGTGCAATAAAGATAATGGGTTTCAAGAAGGCAGACTTTAGCACACCCAGGGAGCTGGTAGGTAAGATCACATGGGAAGCAAGTCTGAGGAAAAACAGTTCAAGAGGGTTGGCTGTTTCTCAAAGAGACATTGTTAAAGACACAAGAGCAATCTACCCCACCATGTAGGAAAGATAGGAAGAATGGCAAGAGACCATCCTGCCTTAACCAGGAGATCTTCAATGATTGAAACACAACAAAGAGTCCTACAAAAAGTGGAAACCAGGTCAAATTACAAAGAATGAATATAAACAAATAACACAAGTATGTAGGGATAACATTAGAAAGGCCAGGGCACAAAATGAGATTGAATTAGCTAGACGTAAAGAGTAATAAGAAAACATTCTACAAGTACATAGAAGCAAAAGGAAGTCCAAGGACAGGGTAGGCCCGTTACTCAATGAGGTAGAGGGAGGAACAATAACAGAAAATGTGGAAATGGCAGAAGTGCTAAATGACTGGTTTTGTTTCTGTTTTCACCAAAAGTTTAGTTGCAATTGGACATCTAATTTAGTGAATGCCAGTGACAATGATCAGAGGCTAAAATAGGGATAGAACAAGTTAAAAATTACTTATTCAAGTTACAAGTCTTCAGGTCACCAAGGCCTGATGAAATACATCTTAGAATACTCAAGAAGCTGACTGAGGAGATATCTGAGCCATTAGTGATTATCTGCAAAAAGTCATGGAAGACGTGAGAGATTCTAGGGGACTGGGAAAAGGGTAAATATAGCGCCAATCTATAAAAAGGGGAATAAAGACAACCCAGGAATTACAGACCAGTCAGAATAACTTCAGTACCCAGAAAGATAATGGAGCAAATAATTATGCAATGAATTTGCAAACACCTAGAAGATAATAAAGTGATAAATAACAGTCAGCATGGATTTGTCAAGAACAATTCATGTCAAACCAACCTGATAGCGTTCTTTGACAGGGTTATAAGCCTTGTGGATGGGGGGAAGTAGTAGATGTAGTACTTTAGTAAGGCTTTTGATACTGCCTTGCATGACCACCTCATAAACAAACTAGGGAAATACAATTTAGATGGAGTTACTGATTGTTCCCAGAGAGTAGTTATCAGTGGTTCACAGACCTGCTGGAAGGGCATATCAAGTTGGGTCCTGCAGGGATCAGTCCTGGCTCCAGTTCTGTTCAATATCATCAGTGATTTAGATAATGGCATAGAGAGTACACTTATACATTTTGTGTATGATACCAAGGTGTGAGGGGTGGCAAGTGGTTTGGGGAATAGAATTAAAATTCAAAATTATCTGGGCAAACTGGAGAAATGGTCTCAAGTAAATAAGATGAAATTCAATAAGGACAAATACAAATTACTCTTTGGAAGGAACATTCAGTTGCACATACACAAAATGGAAAATGACTGCATAGGAAGGAGCAGTATGGAAAAGGGTCAGGAGGTCATAGTGGATCACAAGCTAAATGAGTCAATAAAGTCACACTGTTGCAAAAAAACAAACAAACATAATTCTGGGACGTATTAGCAGGACTGTTGTAAGCAAGACACAAGAAGTAATTCTTCTGTTATACTCCACGCTGATTAGGCCTCAACTGGAGTATTGTGTCCAGTTCTGGGAGCTAGTTTCAGGAAAGACGTGGACAAACTGGAGAAAGTCCAGAGAAGAGCAACAAAAATGATTGAAGGTCTAGAAAAATGACCTATGAGGGAAGATTGAAAAAAATGGGTTTGTTTAGTCTGAAGAAGAGAAGAATAACAGGGGATGTCATGACAGATTTCAAGTACATAAAAGGTTGCTACAAGGAGGAGGGAGAAAAATGTACTCTTTAACCTCTGAGGATAGGACAAGAAGCAATGGGCTTAAATTGCATCAAGGGCAGTTTAGGTTGCACATTAGGAAAAACTTCCTGTCAGGGTAGTTAAGCACTGGAATGAATTGCCCAGGGAGGTTGTTGAATCTCCATTATGTGAGATGTTTAAGAGTAGATTAGACAAACACCTGTCATGGATAGTCTAGATAATACTTAGTCCTGCCTTGAGTGCAAGGGACAGGACTAGATGACTTCTCGAGGTTCCTTCCTGTTCTACACTTCTATGATTGTATGTCCCAGGGCAGTGGGTTGCCAATATCTATGAACAGAGTTCTTGACTCCCAAGTAGATCCCATGGTGAAAAAGGCATCAACATTTTTTTTCAAATAGTTCTGAAATAGAAAAAATCAAATTCAGCAAGTGAATAAAAAATCAACAAACATCACATATATTTCTTTCTTTCCTGTATCTAACAGTTGACATACATTTTCTTAGTATCTTATAAACCCATCTTCAATTTCACAATCTCTTCAATTTGTGTTTTATTTCATTATCAATGATTAAAGATACAATTTAGTCAGAGGTCAGGGGACTTACGGATTCCATGACTTTACTGTACTTCCATAACTATGGCTTCAGCTGTCAGTGGCAGAGGTGGAGGCAGAGCCGGGGCTGTGTGCGCTGACCCACGGCTTTGACAGGAGATGGGGTTGTGTGCCCTCCTTGCCACTGGGGCAGGAACTGAGGCTGAGAGCCCCATCTTCCCTCCGCGGCTTAAACTCAAGCCGGGGCTGTGCACAGCCTGTCCCTCACAGCTTCCTCTGGAGCCAGAACCACTGTAGTACCCCCCTGCACCACAGTTTTGGCAGGGTCTGGAGCCGGGGCTGTCCCCCCCCCACTGCAGTGGAGCTGTGGCTGTCAGTCCCCCCCAAGGGGATTCAGGGATTCATTCCCTCCTCCATTATTTTAAGTAAAAGTCACAGACAGGTCAGAGCTCCCATTAATTTTTGTTTATGGCACATGACCTGTTTGTGACTTTTACTAAAAATAATTATTACAATATCTTAACCTTATTGATGATGATGAATTCCAGGAAATATCCCTAGCAATAGTTAGAGGGTTCCCCTGAAAATCCATAGGCTTGATTCTGATCTCATGTAACCTGATGTAAATCTAAAGAAACTCCATCAAAATCCATGGCGATACACCCGTGCAAAGCTAATGTAAATAAAATGAGAAGGCCCTGAGATTTCTTAAAACATGATTCTCCCCCTTGATTATGCACCTTGTGTGCAGTCACAGCTGGGCAAAATGGGTGAGAAATGCTACCAAATAAAAATGGACTCACTTGAACAGGTGTTCCCATGGGTAGAGTGCTGCTGCTGATGGGTAAGTCAAGCAACCCATGTTCTATTTCTCATTCTGCTGCTGATGGTTCATGGAAGCACCAAGTCACAGCACCCATGTCTTTCCTCCCACTGTCACGTTTGTTTAGACTGGAAGCTGTTTGGTTTTTGAAAGACAAAATACAACCACCTTAGAAAAGTTTTCGTTTGTTTTATTTCTAATGGCTCTTGATAAGAAAAATCAAAAAGGTCTTCAAAATCAAACTCCTTTTGCAAAATATTTTGGAGTTGAAGAAACTGCATTTTTCTGCCAAACAAATAAATAAATGAACAACGTGGTTTAAAAAAAAATTGGACCAGGTCTAGAAACGTGCCACTATTGTAAAAACCATTGAGAAACTCACATTTTGCTTATGTGCAAAACTGAAAATCAATGAAAATATTGGGGGGGGGGAAAATCTTCTTGACTTCAACTGACTCTGTGTCCGTTGGCAAGTTCATCCTGCAGTAATTTTATATCATTCCCACCAAATTGCCTTCTTTTCACATTATCAACCCCTCTATTGCATTTAGCAGACAGAACCTATTAGCAGAACGCCCTCATTGGTGGTTCATCACTTTCTCCATGGGTCCTGGACATTATCACAAGTGGACCCTGAGCTGCAGACCCTTGCGATTTGCTGGCTGCTGCCATGACTTTCAAAGGTGCTAGTGATACTGGCACAGTTTTGGATTCTCAGCTTGACATCTGTGACAGAGTGCTAGGAGCCAAGAGCTACCCCAGCACTCCGGTCACTAAAAGACTAGTTATTTACCCTCAATGTGTTAATTAGGCAGGATGTTGATGAGTTCATGAGAACAATCAACCCATCAGCTGGGAACAGTTAAAGGAGAGGAAGCGAGTGGAAGTGGGGAAGCTGGCGGGGATACAGGATCTCAGGATGAGGACATCTTTCCCTTTCCCTCCCCAGAGAGCGGGCTAAGGGGGCAGTTCATGTCCACTTGTATGTGCAGCACAAGGTTGTACTGATGAACTGGCAGAGAGCCCTAATACATAACACATAGGTGCTTACGAACTTGGAAAGTATCCAGACTGTTTAAGGTGGTCCAAAGCAAGGAGAAGGTGGCCCTGTCACAGTACCGCAAAGAGTCCTGATTTTCAAAGTGTAGGGGGATTCAGCCCTTTCTGAAAATCAGGCCCCTTTAAAATGTCCCATGTTGGGCACCCCAGAGTGGAGGCTCCCAAAATCCCTAGACACCCTTGAAAACTTTGGCTGGTGTTTCTGTCAGGTGAATCCAAACGGAGCCTACCTCTGATCAAATCAGGGTGCTTGTTTCTCAACTGGACCTCATTCCTCACATAGTTAATTGAATTAAGAACCCTTAAGTCCCAGACCAGTGCTTCTCTCCCTTAAGCTGCAGGTTAAGCCAACTGGCATAACATACAAACTAAGGCCATGTCTATACTAGAGACCTTATATTGGCACATCTGTACCACTGCAGCTGCACTGCTGTAAGGTCTCCGGTGTAGCCACTCAATGCTAAGGGGAGAGAGCTCTCAGCATAATTAAACCACGCCCAAAGAGTGGTGAGAGCTATGTTGGTGGGCTAGCATCTCCCACCATCATAGCGCTGTCCACACTGGCACGTCTGTCAGTGAAACTTATGTCAGTCAAGGGTGTGTTTTTTCACACCCCTGACTGACAAATGTTTTACCAACAAAAGTGCTAGTGTAGACATCACCTAGGGTAGAATACAGGCCAGGTCCTCAAGCGATGTAAATCAGCACAGCAATATTGACATCAGTATAGCTACACCAGGTTACACCAGCTGAGCATCTGGCCCATAGTATTGAACATAATGATGTGTTGGGTAAATAGGGTATGGTAGAAGATAATGGGATGAATGGACTAGGGATGAGAACAATCAAATAAAAAGAAATCCAACAGCATAGAGACAATGCTATTTAAAAAAAAAAAAAAAGGTCTTTGTTTATTTTATGGCATTTGACAGTAGTCAAGAACATTTTATTCTTGGACATTGCTATAATTATTTTCTCTTTCTTCCATAAATGAAAATAAGGCTCCTGGTGACTTTTTTTTGCAGCCGTCTAAAAAACAAACAAGAACAATTGAACAGAAGGCTGAGAAGTTGATGCATTTCCCCAACTTCTCATGTTTCCAGCACAAATGTTCTCAATGTGTAAACTTACCTTGAACTCAGCCAATACAAAATCATTTTCTATGGTGGATAATGCTGCCATTTTAGATGGAAACTTATGGCCCAACTTCTTTATAGAAATGAGAGTTAATCAAACAATTTTCCGTGCACCTTTGTGGTTGAGTGCATAAAAGACTTTAGTGGAAAAACAGCCAGCATTGCTGAAGGAAAAGATCCAATATTTTCTGTCCCGTAAACGTATTCATGAAAGATTTCCAGATTATAAAACCATCACACTGTGTATATAGAGAGTAAATAATGATTAATAGGATGAGTTTATTTTTAAATCATGTGTCAACCAAGTGAAGAACAATTACAAAAAGGAGCAAAAGTGTTCTGTCAGGTCACGGAATAGCCAAAGAGTTAGTAGTAGTGGCATTCAAATTACAATGGATCCTGAAAGCCCAAACCAATGCTGCCCCATTGTGCTAGATACTGTACATATACACAGACACAGTAAGCCCCTCAAAATAAAACATGATGGGAAAAAGAAAGCATTATCTCCATTTTATAGATGAGAAACCAGAGAGCAGAATTTTCAGTAACATACGCAGAGTAATTTATTCATCTACATCCCTTTGAAAGTCAATGGGAAATTAGCTCTTAAATCACATAGGAAAATGGTGAATTAGAGATTAAGTCATGTGCCCAGAGTTCAAGAGACAAAGTGGGTGAGGTAATAACTTTTATTGGACCAAATTTTATTGGTGAAAAAGACAAGCTTTTGAGCTACAAAGAGCTCTTCTCACTGTAGCTCAAAAGCTTGTCTCTTTCACCAAAAGAAGTGGGTCCCAATGAAAGATATCTCACTCACCGTGTCCCTCTAATATCCTGGGACCAACACAGCAACAACAATAGTGTTAAAGAGGAGGTCTGGGGAAGAACAGTGAACTGAGCTCAGGTATGCCAGTCCAGGGCTTTAGCCATAAGCCCAAGTGTCCTCTGAATTGTAGTCCAATGCTTTGAGCATAAGCTCAAATGAACAATTCCATGTACTTGTGCCTTTATGAGCTCCTGAAGGGTACCTATGACATACTTGTTTTTCTACAGGCATGTCTATGTGTACAGCCCTGCCGCAGAGCAGCTGCAGTGATGTAGCTGTGCTGCCACAGAGCATCTGGTGAAGACACTCTATGCCACCAGGAGAGAGCTCTCCCGTTGGCATAATAAAACCATCTCCGGGAATGGCAGGAGCTATGTCGGTTTGAGATGCTCTACCAGCAACACAGCACTGTCCACACCAGTGCTTCTGTCAATCTAACTTATGTAGGTCAAAGGGGTGGTTTATTCACACCCCTGAGCGACATAAATTCTGCCAACATCAGCTGTAGCGTAGACATAGCCTACGGGTCACTTCCACTTTTGCCAAGGCCCTGTCCCTTTTTTGTTGTGTTATTCATCCATTGAGTTCCAGGGAGCTCACATGCAGGAGAGGAAGGGGAATGAGGTGTGTTTGTGCATGCATTTCACATTTCTTTGCTCACTCATTCATACAATTTGTCCTATCTCCAACCCTTTGCAAGATCAAGATCAGAATACCTTTCCATGGTGTAGCCCATGGGGCTAGCTTACCTTTATTTTATTCGCTATCTTGCCTTCATTATATTCTGCCTTTATTATATTCAGTAGTAATGCAAGGAACCTACAGGCCTGTATCGTGTAAGACACTGTCTTCACCAATCAGCATTAGGCTTGAGGCCTCTGAGCTTTGACACTGATAAACGGCCCAATGGAAAACCCCAAGTATTAGGGAACTTAAAATAGAGTGTTTAAGGGGAATTTATAAGTACAGGAATATGAGTCCAACCACAAGATTGTTATAGCAACGAACTGACATACATGACAATAACAGGAACATAGGCTACGTCCACAGATACCTAACCATGAGAGGGCCATGGCAACAAACTGATGTATATAAGTTGAGGTCATTGATATACTAACCTATAGGAGAAGGGTACCCCAAAATTAGTAGGATGAGGACATACAAATAACGAAGAGGGGAGAAACCCCTATTGAATATGCATCTAGACATAGTGGCATCAGCATAAAGTACTATAAAAGGTGCATCCCAGCCTATAGGCAGGAGGAAAGATTGATGTAGTTTTTGGGAGGTGGCAGACTGATGGCCACTGGTGATGCGGGGGAAGGTGATGATGATGAGGAAGATGATGGCGAACATATCAGGATGTTTGGTAGGGTATGGTGTGTGTATATGGGTGTGCAGAGGTATGTTCTATAGTATCTCTAGCTATCTTACTGAGTTGGAGTGTGTGCTAAATATATTAATAAACTATTGTAAATATAGAAGAGTTCCTATAATGTGAATGTTGCAGCTGTGCTCATTGGGGTTCCCAACTATATAATAATTTGAATAACTCTGGGTCTGATCTTGGGACAAGAACCTGTAAGCCCTCAGAATGATAACTGGGAATTCTTAAGTAATCAATATCATTAGTATGTAATCTATAGATCAGGCTACAATGGATAAATATACTACCATAGTGTAAAAACAGGTAGCAAGCAGCTATCTATAGTGCAACCAGTTCCTTCCCCTTGATTGTTCTTTTTGTGTTAAGTCCTAGTCCTTTACACATCTTCTGCAGGAGAGAATTTTCTCTGCTAATCAGTGCTCTCATGAAACAGTTGTTCTGTTATTAAAAATTTTAGAAACTGGCAAAGAAAAAAGAAATTGCTTTGTAAATGAGCCCTTCTTTTCTGCTGGGGCTCACATGTAACTCGAGTACCACAAAATAGCACTTCCATCTAGTGCTTAATCTTGAGCACTTCATCTGTGCATTTTTCTCTCCCTGGTATCATGAACCAATTAAAAGTGCTCTAGGAACATCCTGACAGTAAGTCAACCGCACTGCTATTATGATTTCCTATTTGTATGATGTTTCTGCCCTGGATTCCCAACTGAGATTGGAGCCCCATTGTAGCTTTCCCCCAACACCTTGAATAGGGACCAGGAAGAGAGGCGAATTGGCCCAGAGGTCTGGCTGGTCAAAGGCTAGGAAGGAAAATCTCACGTTGACTCCTGGCTGCCTGGCCACCTCCCCACCAGAGAAGTGGAAAGCCGTTCCAGAGAAGAAGCTCTGCCATGCCCAAGACGGGACAGGGGATTGGCTGCAGCCCATCTGGTGGGTTCTAAGTTGATCATCTGGCAGAGGAGTGAGAAAGACTGAGTTGATCTGTATAGTTAGGTGTTGGGGATACAGTGCACTGTACTATTTTAGAGGGAAAGGTATGCGTGACTCCCTGTAGGGTCTCCTGAATGGTTCCTTGTATTAATTGAGCTTTTGTCGTTCCCCAGATGAAAGTGTTGGCTTAAAGACAAGCACAGCACTTATTTCTGGGGTTCATTCTGCTTCCTCAAAGGCTGTGGAAGGGAAGCAAGGGGGTGAGCTTAGTGGATGGCAAACAGACTTATCTCAGGTCTGTGTCTTGAGATTTGGGATCTAATTAATGAAGCCAAATGCCTCCACCACAGAAGGCAGATGGCTGAGCAGGAGGGGACACAGAGTGACTTCATGCTAGTTTGTGAAAGTTTCTGGTGGTCCAATCTTTACAGTGATGTGGGCCATGCATGTAGTTGTGCAGCACTTCCATGGGCCACCCAGAGAAACCGAATGTCCTCCATGCAGTGTGACCTCACAATTACAGTGCATGCATGGTCCTGCTGTGTGGAGGATGCAATTTTGTAGAACAAGTTTGCTGCAGGGGCAGACCATTCAAGGGCCAGACAGAATCATTTGGCAAGTGAGAGGACACATGGAAATGTGGGGATAAGTGGGAGAAAATGAATGGAAGATGGGAAGCATGGAAAGCAGATGGATTGAGGCAAAGAGACTGAGAGTGAAGGGGGGGTAAGCTAGTTGAAGCAAATAGCCAACCTGCACAATGTCCAAATAAATGCAGCAATAAGTAAAGCTGGTTAGAATATTTTGGAAGTTTTCAATAAAAAACAGGCCAAATTTTGGGTAAAAATTCATCCCATTTCTCATCCAGCTCTTGTAGAAAGCAGCTAGGCACTGATGAGCATGTTTGTCTCTTCTCTTGCCAGTCTGAATTTCTTGAGTTGTTTCCTGCACATGTGGAATATCAGGTCCTTGCTCTTTTCTTTTGTTGGAGGACTAGGGCAAGTATTTGGCCATCTGAATGGTGATGTTACCTGAGACTTTAATCTGAGCTATAGCTCTCCTGCCAACTGAAGGTGTGGGGAGGGGAAATCCTGCTTCGTAGACTATCTCCCTCTATTGGCTGAAAGGAGCAGATGCAGTTCAAATGACGCGCTCATGTGATATCACTATTAAAGCTGCCAAATACTTGCCAAGGTCCATCAGAGGGGTAAGTCAGACACTGTTCTCGCTAATATTTCAAACGCAAAATACCAGTCATTTGTATGCACTATAAACAGGTACAAGCAAAACCATTTTTTAGTAAAAGATATTCTAAAGCTAATACATTAAAACTTTACATTTATGTGGTGCCAGATCTCTCTCCACAATTTACAAAAGAATCATCACTGTAGCTACTCTCATTTCTCAAGCTCAAGTAATCGCTTCCCTGTGGGCTCCCTCATGTCCTAGTAGGATTCCCTCTGCCTTGGAGTTCATTCTCATGAATCAGTAACCACATGTTGTGTCTTCACTCACTGTAGTTTAGTTTACACTAGAGAAATCAAAGTGGTGGAAGCTTCTAGAAGACTTATAAAACATTTTGTACCCAAGATAAGATATCTCAGACAGCCTACAAATGGTTTATAAATGGCCTAAGAAGTGGCTAGAACAGATTATATTTCAGTAGGTTTCATAACAGAGCTGGTTGGGAATTCTCCAACAAACGTTATTTTGTCAAAAATGCTGATTTACCAAAATTGAAATTGTTCACAGGAAATGGTCGGTTTCAAGGACTCTCTTGATTCAAAACTTCATTTTATAAATGTTTTCAAAATTGTTAAAACATCCCATTTCAATCTTTTCAAAATTAAAAATTTAGTTTTTCCATTTGAAATAACTTTTCTTTTGAAAATTAGTTAATTTACACCAAAATAGGCAATTAAAAAGTTTTAATTGAATTGAAAAGTTTTGAAATGTTCAAATCTAAATGTTTGTTCACTCAATCCAAAACTTTTTTTGATGATCAGTTCACAAACATTTTTAAGATTTTGACTTTTCATCCTGATTTGGGACAAGAAAAAATGTCAAAATAAAAGTTGGTCTTAAACTCTCATGAGACATGAAAACCATTTTCCACCAGCTATATTTACTAACTGTGTAAGCTTAACTAATTCTGTGTGAAATGATCTAGTGTTTGATTGAAAGCAGACTACTTGCAACTATTGGATCAACTGCTTTTGGTGAGAGAGACAAGCTTTCAAGCTACACAGAGTTCTTGTCTTCTTCGGATCTGGAAAGTTTACTGAGCCCTGGTCTACACTTACCTGGTGATTCGGCGGCAGTCAATGGGAGTTACACAAACTACACAGAGTAGTTTGCGTAACTCCCGTCGACTGTGTGCTTCCTTCCTGCACAGTGTCTTCACTGCACTGCGCTGACAGGAACCGTGTTCCCATCGACGCAGCGTTACGTCACTTGAGGGGGTGGTTTTACTGTGTCGACTTCTGGATCAACTGAGCGGGTCTTCACTGACCACTTAATCGATCCAGATAGGTCGATCTGATGGCAGTGACTTTGCCGCCATAAGTATAGACATACCCTGAGTGTCACAGCTAAGTGCAATGTGGAACAGAGTGTTTAACATAAGTAGTTAACACATACTGTAAAACAGCATTTAAGATGAAGTGGCCTGTAAACACCTCAGCAGTCACATGACAAAACCCGTAAGTGGGTTAAAAATTATTGTAATGAGTCATAAATCCAGTGTATTTATTAAGACAGTGAATTTTAGTATCTAGAAAAGTTATCAGTTTAAACATCCAGTGCTTCCACTATGCTTCACACTGCATCAGTGGCTATGAAAATTCTTCCAGAATGCATTGAGTCTTGGAGCTGGGCCAGGAATTATGGGATAGACAGCATTTCAACTGGAACATTTTAGGGAAATGCTAGTGTGGATGTGGGGCAAAACTCAAATCGATTAAGAAATGGCTGAGGTTAAAACCACGTCAGGCCAATTGTTTCAAATGTAAACAGAGCTGGTTGAGAAACAGTTTTCCCATCCTACAAAAGTCTGAGATATTGAAAAAACTGTTCATGTCCTGAATTTAGGATGAAAAATAAAAAAACCCCAAAGAAATGATTTTTGCAAACCAAAAATCTGGGGGGAAGAAATGTTTCAGATCAGTCAAAAAAACTGTGTAGATGATTTTTAAACTGTCATGTCTATTTTGACTTTTTTCTTTAACCTTTTTTTAGTCTAAATTTACTAAGATTTCTTACAGAAAACTCATTTTGACTTAAAAAGACATTTCATTGAGAAAATGTCAAAATGGACACGCCGCTAATTTCAAAACATTTTTCCATTAATTGTGAGTCAGAAGATTTATCATAAAGGACCCTGTTTTGTGAAGTTTCAGTTTTGATGAGTCAACATTTTTTGGCCAAAAAAAAAATGGTTCCACAAAATAGCTCTAATTGTAAATGATCCACTTCTCAAATGTATTTCCTCTAGTCTGCAAAGTAAAATAAAAATCATCCCAGCTTTGCCCATCTGTGCTTTCATTACGGTCTCGTTTCCTGTCCTTATTGTTTTATTGCTTCAAATCTAACAAAGACTCTCAGAATAGTGCATTGGAAAATGATCAAATATTCTATTAAAAAAGAATACTTTTAAAACCACAGCAAAAAGAAACTTGACTCATTGTACAAACTTACATCTTATTGCTAAATTTGTCTGTCCTGATTTTCAAAATAGCGTGTTTACAGATGATGTCAAACTTTTTCTTTTCATTCACTCAAAAATACACAAGAGAAAGAGATTCATTTTTGTCTTTGATTATACAGTATTAGTAGGTTAAAGGATTAACTGGGTTAAAATGGGAAAGTAATACCTCAAGGGAATGGTGCCTTCTTGTAGAGCTCTCTATTGTATCTGATGGGTTTCAATCTAGCTCTGACTGGTTGTAATGTATATTCTCTATCAGAATGATTCTGTGCATTTACAAAGGCCATGGACAGACCATTTATAAAGAAAAATGGTATTTTTTTTAGCTATTGAATGTATGGCTTAACCATGTGTTCTAAGAGCTATATTTCAATAAATAGGACTAACCTTCACCTCTTTAACCTCGTATTTACACCTAAATGCATTTTGGAATCCTTGATATTGCACTTATCAATGTGTAAACATGATTAAACCGGAGTTGTATTCCATTTGTAAAAAAAATAAATATGTATGCCTTCAACACCCTTCAGCTTTCTGATGGCATAGATGTCACCTCATATTATTATGAGAAAGGCAGTGATGCCTGGAATCAATAACATTTTCTGACTTCTTGTAGTTTCTCACAGAACTAAAAACTCCAGGGCCTTTTTGATTAGTACATCACTTGAGGCTATGTTTTAATTTTGGGCTGTATGCTGAGTTACATCCCTAATTTTAGGGACATCGGGGTGAAATCCTAGCCCCACTGAAGACAATGGCAAAAACTCACATTGACTTCAGTGTGCCCCGAATATCCCAATCTCCCTCTTCTCCAAAATATGTATGTAATCTGATATGTGTCATTCAGACTGAAATTAAAATGTGTGTACATGAGACCCTGGTTTTGGAAAAGGTTCCCCACATTCTCTGAGGCCTTTGTCAAATGAGGTTTGCCTATATTTATTTCTCATAGATGTTCTTTCAAGAAGGGGGCATTGCAGCTGCAGGTTTGTATGTTGATATTTACAAATGCAGCCTCTGAAAATGTCTGGGTCTCCCACCTTAATAGAGCAGCAAATCTATTATGATGTGTAAAAACCTCATTTAATGCACAATATATCAGTGGGGAAAAAAATCTTCTTTAGGGACTAACGGACAAATCTAGCTCTGGTATAAATTCCATTGAAGTCACTGGAGTCACATAACACTTAAATGTGGTCCATTGCTTCTTGCACTGCATTTGCTCTTGGCATACCTTCTTACACAGACTGTAGTATACTAAATGTGGGCCTGATCTAACTCCCGCTCACTACAATGGGAAAGTTCCCATTCACTTCACTGGAAAGACTCTCATTGACTTAAATGGATGTTGAATCAGGTCCTTTGACTAGACACACGGAGAGGACTCAGCCTTAGCATTACAATCCTTAACTTTAGGTGCCCTGTCACCCAGGGCAATCCACAGCCCTGAATTAGGTGCCTGGGATCCCAATCACATGCACAGAGAGGGGTAGGTGCCTTAAGACTGGGTCTCCAAAAGCCAGCATATAGAGCAGGGAGCTACCTAAAATAGCCAAAAGAAAATGCTGAGGAGATGGGTGTGGCCTAAGTCCCACCCCTCCAAAGGATGTAGGCATCTAAGCGTTTGTAAGAGGGAGGCAACTATCCCTGTTTGGGATTCAGAGATGTCAGCTTTCTCTTAAAGTTAGCTGTCTAAGCCCTTTCTTGCAAGAAAGAAAGAAAGAAAGAGAAACCCTGGTAACCTTTAACCACTTGGTTACAGTTCTCACCCTGGATGGGGGAGAGCCACATGCAGATCCCTTTTCTACCTGATGTGGACCAGGGATTTGAAATCACATCTCTCATGAAAAGTCCCTGACCATTGGGTTATGACATATTCTAAAATGGGGCTTTTTCACTCTCTCCTGTTGAAGCCTTTCCATTTCATATAAATCCTAGTAGTTGAAAGCCCATGCTGTCACCCAGCTATAATTTATAAAGTCGTGTGTGTTAAAAAAAAAAAGTCACAAATGGCTGAGAATTTTAAAAATGGATGGAACAGAGCACAGATGCCATTGATGATTGAACAAAAAGAGCTCTTATCCCCACTTGTAGCTGTTTCCATCACTTCACACTGACTCAGATATTTTAGGCTTCAGAGTAATGTATGGGGTTATTGTGTGTACAGTGGTTGTGTAGCTGGTACTGTTGATTTGTGTGTGCATTGTGTTTTGCTGTTGGGAAAGTCATGTTGATTTGTGTGGGTGCAGAATGAGGGGTACATGCCGTGGTGTGGGCCTATGTGTGGGATATTATGTATGCTAGTTGTCCTTGTGTGTGGGTGGTGTGCTGATTTGTCTGAGGGGGGTGGGGGTTGCACTGAGGGATTTGTGTTAATTTGCGTGTGTGGCAGTTGGGCATATGGGTGTGGCAGCTGGGCCAAGTAATCTGCCATCTCTGCAGTATCCCTCATAAACTCAATGGCATTGTTTTATGCAAATTAACTGGAGAGGAAGGGAGCTGATTAATTGGGTTACCTCTGATATAACAGTGGTTTGGGACTCCTGGCATGGCATAGATGCATGCCTTCCTGTAGCTGAACACTGCACAGGTATAATATCTAAAATCAAAATGGCTGAGACCAGATCACAAATCTCAGTGATGAATCAACCTGGTGATATTCTGAACCAAAAGAACCCTCAGCCATGCTTGTAGATGCTGCCATCACTTCATGTGGACTGTACAGACGTTCTAAGCTTCCGAGAGACACGCAGTGACAACTGTGGAATCTTAAATAGACTAAATGGGCCATAAAAAAGCATAACTGTGTAGCTCAGAGGTTATGGCATTTGCCTGGGGTTTGAGAGATCCCAGGGACTTTACTGGTGGGAACTTACATGCCTTGGGATTTTAGGTGTCGGAAGGATTAGGCATTGGTTAAATGGGGGAATTGAGGATCTAATTTTTGGATTTAGGTACCTACAGTGGCAATTAGGCAACTAAGTCCAGTTTAGCCATTTGTGTCCCAAGGAAGGAAGTCCATGGAAAATTGATTCAGTATAAAATACAGTTTTGTAGACACAGGCTGGCAAACTTGATGTGTCTCCTGATAAAAGCCTATATCAAGGTATCAACCAAATGTAGGTTTTATTCCTATTACTGTTCCTCTTGTCTTGTCTTTTTTTTTTTTTTTTTTTTGCAGTTACCAATATCACATGTACTTTAAGCGCCTTTAAGCTGTTACTCCATAAGTCACTGAATTAACCTGATTTAACTTTTGTGTTTTGTTGTCAATGGATTTTGATGTTGCTTACTGCAGATGCACCAGAGCACTTACTTGAATTCAACCCACTATATCTGAGTGTATTTTCCCTTTCTAGGAATTAATAGAATTTTTATATGTTCACATAATTGGATCAATTGCTTGCTGGAACAACATGAAAAATACAATCCCATATTAACTCAGTCTGAATGGGCATAATGTTTAATCCTTTTGCAAGGAAAAGGAACTAGACCTTTGTTAGCCTACATGGGTTATGAAGTATTAAAAAATTTGATATGAAAGTGAAGTCACAGAATCTTCCTGAAACAAAACAATTTGGTATCAGTTCTAAAAGAATTAATATTTGGAAGCAGTTGTCAGTGGGTTGTGAGATGTAACCTAAGATAAAAACCTGCTGAAAACAGTTCAGGAAGAATAAAGGTAACACTTGTTATTTCCCCCCCCAGCTTGACTGTAATATAGAATGGAGGAGCTTTAGCTGTCACATAAGCCTTTGTAAGCTGTGATGGGTCTTACAGATTCTTCCACTAATGAGGAAGAGTGTTCTACTTTTTGGCATGCTTTGCTTTGCTGATCTATTCTAGCCAATTCTCAATATAAATTTGTTTCACTTGGAGTTGGGCTGGTAGCAAGAGCTTAAACTGGAATGTGTTTGAAAGCTGTATGTCGTTCCGAGTATTGTTTGCAAGTGGCATTCCATGTGACTGTCACACACGCAATCCCCGACCTGTGTATTCTGAGAAGACTGTACTCTGTCAAAGCTACTCCCGTCTTTGATGCCTCACTAAAGCAACAGGCAGGATTCACTGCAGCTGCTGACTGTAGTGAGGGCAGGAAATGATTGACTCATTCAGGGGAAGGAGAGCCCAGTGGTTGGAGCATTAGGGCCTAGTGGTTAGGACCCTCATATGCAAGATGGCCAAGCCGACTTCAAATCCCTCTCCCCCTTCAACTTGAATCAGGCATCTCCCAAGTCCTTGGATGCCCTAACCACTAGGCTAAAGAGTAGAAGGGAGACTGAGGTTTTCTTCCTTCTCCTTCCTACCACTAATTTTGTTTCAGGCCCTATATGTGACTCAGGTGGCCAAATTCCTATCTCTCCCAGGTAGGCAGCTCCCTGCAGTCCAAACTTAGACACCTCTCTCTGTGAGAGTGAGGGGCTTAGTAGCTACCCCTCTCATCAACATCTCCCACTGGCTAGCTTAGGCAGCTTCCCGCCTAGCAAGCTGGCTTTTGTGGATCACAGTCTTAGTCTTCTATCTCTCCCCATTCATTGTATAGGGAGCCTAGGCACCTAACATACGCTTTGTGAATGTAAGAACGACCACACTGGGTCAGACCAATGGTCCATCTAGCTCACTATTCTGTCTTCTGACATTGGCCAATGCCAGAAACTGCACAGGGAATGTACAAAACCAGGTCATTTTGAGTGATCTAGCCCATCATCCAGGCCCAGCTTCTGGCAGTTGGAGGCTTAGGGTCTTCTGGGATTGCAGTGTTGCTCCTCTGATTTCATAGGTGACTAAAAGTTAAGCACCATATGTGACAGTCTGTATCCCTATGTTCACCTCTTTTACAAGACTATGATAAATTTTGTACAAATTTTGCCTTGTGAGGTATCATTTGAAAACTCCTAATTTGCTGATCATTGTCATCCTGGTAAAATATGTATGGCAACATTGCATGTAAAGTTATAAGATTCTACTGCATGCCTTTACTGAGACATGATCCAAGCTTAGTAAAGCAGGCACAAAACCAGTTTCCCAGAGACAAATGGCTAGCCAACACTTCAGCCAGGTGTCAACAAAATCAAATGGGCCATCACCTTGTTAAGTAAGAAAAAAGGTGTGAGCAAGAAATGTACATGTTGGCAAAAACAGCGGGAAGTTCCCGTCCCACAAACTTGGTGTCACCAGAACCCCAGCTGGAGATGATTCTCCAAGACGAAAATTGCTATAAGAAAGGGGCAAACTCTGAAGATTACCTCTCTCCCCTCATCTCTACTTATGGTGTCACTAACACAAAAAAAGACAAAGGAAGCATTGTTGAACTGGAGGAGGGGTCTTTGCTAACAGAAATCCAGCCAGACTGCTGTAAGCACGTGATGAGAGAAACCTTTATGCTTTAAATTCATGTAGCTTGTTAAGCTGGGTGTTAGTTTGTGTTTTACCTTCTATTTCTTTGTAACTAATTCTGACTTTTATGCCTCATTACTTGTAATCACTTCAAATCTCTCTGTACTTAATAAGCTTGTTTTATTGTTTTATCTAAATGAGTGTGTTTGGACTTGAAGGGTTTGGGACACTCCATTTGAGATAACAGGGTTTGTGCGTATCATTTTCCATTAATGCAGTGACAGACTTTCTATGAGCTTGTACTGCACAGAAAGAAAGAGCTGGGCAGTACAAGATGCATATTTCTGGGGATTAGTCTGGGGCTGGGAACTTTGCTGGTGTCACTGCACAATATAGTTCAGGAGTGGCTGGCTAGGACAGTCACATAATTCAGCTGGCAATAATTTACTTGCTAGATGCGCTGTGTAAGCGGGTCAGGAGGGTAGCTCTCACAGCAAAGCTGTGTAAAATATACCCCAAGTTGGAGAATTGAGAGGACAGAGCTGTTCAACAGTCCAGATTGTACCCTGAGTAATGTCACACCATGACAGTCAGCATTACAACCTTAAGTTCCTTTCCAAATCTGGGCTTTTGTGCCTTTATCTGTCCCACCCTCCGATGCAACCTGTTAATGGGGTTAATCAGACTTCCCTACCTCCCAGGGTGTTGTGAGAATAAATATACTAAAGAATGTGAGGTGCTCAGATATGACAATAAGGTGGGGTGGGGGGCGTGGATATATAAGTACCATAAATAAAATAGCTATTCTATACATGTGTCACATTTTCATCCAATGATTCCAAAATGTGTTACTAAAACTAATAAACTGAGCTTCAAGACATGTCCGTGAGGTAGACAACCATCACTCTGCCTCTGTTACAAATGGGCAAAGTGATAAACACACTGGTTCTGGTCAACATTCTTAAACTGTGATGACCAAAGTTGACCTGAATCAGCAGGGATTGTGCCATTCAAAGTGTCTAAGTAGGGATTTAGGTACCTAACTTTTGGCACCAGGGTTTGAAAATTTCAGCCTAAAAGCTTGTTAGTTGTGCAGACAGACTTTACTGAAATTCCCCCCGAAAAAATCAAATAAAATTTTGTTTAGGGTCAAACCGAAAAGAAATGTTGAAGTTATTATGAAATCAGAAAGCCAAAAATTCATTTTAAGTTAAATGTTTTGTCTTGCTGACCATTTTTAAATGTTTGTTTTAAAAAAAAATCAATCATTTCAGTCTAAAAAAATCAAAATGGTTCATTTCCAAACTGTCAAAACAAAATGTGGTGAGCTTTTTGGGAAAAAAAAAAATTACCGAAACAATTTGGCAAAATTGACACATTTTGATGTTGCTATATCAGTACAATATAGATGTATTATATTTACAGGGGAAAAAAGCTTAGTGTGAAAATTTTCACTCAACTCTAAACCTTGTTTACAATGGGGAGATGTATGAGAAGCATCTTGGTTACACTGGTGTAGTTGCACCAGTGTGAAGAGTGACTCATACCATAGCATCTCCACCCTGGTTTCAAACTTTTTGAATTGCACCAGCACAAGGCATTTTTACACTAGTTAGTTCAGCACATGTAAAGTAAGGATTTGCCCAAGTGTGAGTACACTGGGATAGTCACACTGATGCAAACTGAGTTTATATATATATAAATCAATGTAGACAAGGCCTAAATAAATTTTATCAAGATTATACAATGAATGAACTCAAGCCTTCAACAGAAAACAGACCCCGGATCCTAGGCCTAAGTACTGTCTTTGCATAGTTTCTGTTAAAAATAAGATCTTCCAGAGGAGAGTGAAATTAAATTTATAACCTTCTTGATTGTCAAATGGAAATAGCTGCCAGAGGATCTATGGGGTTATTATATGATTGTTTGCAACAGAAAGAACATCAACAGAAAGAAAAAGCTCACAATAAAAAATATCTGGCATATACAATTTAGGAAGAATTTAGAAACCAGTGAGGAGTTCACCTGAACCAAATGAAAACTATGTGCAGTATTTGAATCTCCATTGTGTTTTCAAAAACATACAGAAAGGCATCTGCGGTAACTAAGGATCTTTTTCCTCCTAACAGAGTCTACAAGCAGTTCTCATTATGACCACCTGTCAAAACCACTGATATTATTTTTCTAAAAGCTCAGAACAAGGTCCTACTCTTTGTAGCTTCAATAAGCAAGCACATATGTGCTAAAAATGCTATTTTTTTGTTTAGTCTTCCAGTGCCTTTGTGCAATAACTTTTTGGGTTGCTATGGCATTTTCATAATACCTAATTGTCTCATTCTTACAAAACAAAAAGTGTATATATACTTTTTTTTTCAGAAGATAGTGGTTTTGATATTGCAGTACGTGCAAGGGGTAAAAACATATTGGTGAGATGAATCACAGGTCTGTGCAAAGTTATGCTCCTTAGCAATTGCTTAGAACTGGTTGAAAATGCATTTTTAAACTATATGACTTTTTTTTTTTTTAAACAAAAAATGTTGATATTGTTTGAATTTTTCTGATTTCCAGTTAAATGGGGGGAGGGGGGCTTTAAGTGTGTCTTTTGAATTTATTGTAAACTAAGAATCTTCATTATGATTCTATTAGAATCAAAAACAAAAAATGAGATTCTGGGGCTTTTTGCTGACTAGGCTCCCTGTCTGGTCTACATTTCCTCTGATGCACCATGGTTTCCTTTCGTATTGAGCCATCACAGTGCTCCATGGGAGTCCCTGGCTACCGTGGCTTATGGGCATGCCATAGTGACGAATAGGGGCATGAGGCACCCAAACTACAACTCCCATGTGGCATCGTGGCAGCAATTTTGAATCAGTTTTCAGCTGAAATTTTCTTTGGTTTTCGGCCATATTTCAGTGAAAAGTCAGTTTTCCACAGGAAGAAGACACTTCTGGCAAAAAATTTTGTTTAGTTGAAAACCCAGTTTACATAGAAAAAAAAATATGGAAACTTTTCAACCAGTCCTAATTCATAGTCACTGAAATTTCTACAAATTCTCATGGTGCTGCCCCCCCCCCCCCTTTTTTTTTTTTTTTTTTTTGATCATGATAGTTGTTCATTTGCTATTCAGAACAGATAACAAAACTTCTGAATTGGCTGGATGGTCCAAAACTATTGTTTTGTTAGCTGCTCAGCTTTAGGAACAGATTTACAGTAATGTCTTTGAACCAAAAAAAGGCTCCCTTGAAGAACGAGCCTGTGTCTCCAATAATGCAGTTAGACTAATGTCACCTTTCTCATCATGTAACTCTCTGGCTTCTTAGCAAGATCTTGTTAAGGTATATTCAGCCAAACAGAAATGGACAATAAACTTCCACACAAGCAATGGTTGTTCATGAGAAATTCAGCATACAGATCTATATTGCCTATCATGGTCTCCTATTAACCAAGAAGACCTGCGGCACAACTTTGGTCAGTTGCAGGAAAAAAAATCCAAAAGGCCTAAGAAAAAACATTTGTAATTTATGTGAAGACAGGGTCTCCATGATGTGGGCCTGAGGATTTAGCATCATGCTCAGAAAGTAAAGGAAAAATGCCCAAAGGAAAAATGTTAATCCATGTTAGAACTATGGTATCAGTCTTCCTATAACTCAGACATGCATGCAGTGCACTGACATATACTTTATTTAGAAGCTGGAGTTTAAAAAGAGGATACTGATTTCTTTTGCTACATAAAAAAACTCTGTATGGTGTCACAGTTACAGGACAAGCTGTATTTTAGATCTCTTACCAGTCCCTATTGAGTGCGTCTCTTAGGTGATAGGCTTGGCTTCCTTCATCTCCCTACAGGGTGGGAATCCCTCAGTTCAACCACTCTTGGCCTGGATCTCTGCACTGCAATTCCCCATTTACCAACTGTGTAAACATGATAGGCCCATATGCATTTGGCACCTGCAAGAAAACCTCTCTTTGTGAGCCTATGACCAACAGCTGAATAAAGTGATTCAGTACAGTTTTATCAACACAAATATGCTGTTTATTCACCCAAAAGGCACATAACGGCAGAGAAAGGGGTTAAAACAGTAAGAGGCCTACACACTTGGATGTGACCTAAACCAGTGGTTTGCAAATTTTTCCAGTCACGCCCCCCACTTACCATTAATGGAATCTGTCCATGCCCCACCCACGCCCAGTACTGCACAGCCAAAGCTTCCTCAGCAGTGGAGTTTAGGATGAAGGCGGAGTTGGGGATGGAGCTGAGGCTACAGACAGAGCTGGTCTGGGGGAAGAGAGGGAATGAAGGCAGAGCTAGGGTGGAGCAGGGAGCAGAATGGAGCTGCAGGCAGAATGGGATTGGGAGTGGAGTAGGACTGGGGGTGGAGTTGGATCTGGCGGCTGAATAGGGTTATGGGTGGAGCAGGTCTGGGGGAAGAGTGGGGTTGGAAGCATGGCACTCCCACCCTGCTCCCCATGAGGACTGGCCCAGACTCCACCACACAGAACTGGCATGAGCCACCTGTTATCGCTGCTCACCCCCTGAATGTTCCTACATGCCCCCCTAGGGTGGCATGCACCACAGTGTGCATACAACTGACCTAAACCATATCCTTTCCTTGAAAGTTGTAGTACATTCCACTCTGCCCAAGCACTTTGTCTGTTGGGCTGGGAGAGACAGACTGACTTGTTGCATTTTCTCTGCCCCATATATGCAAAGGTTCCTATTCATTTTCATAGTAGTTAGGAGTCTAAATATCTTTGTGGATCTGGGCCTCAATCTCTCTCCTGCAACATTCCCTTCCCGAGCATCTCCCTCCCAAGCACTCCTCACCCTTTCACTCTCAGCAGGTGTTTTTAATACTTTAATGTCCTTTTGACCTTAGGGTCCCAGATGGAAAAAAAACCAAACTTGTTAACCTGCCTGGAACCAATTGGAAAGGCATTTACCAATTAATGGCTTCCCCATTGTTCTCTTCAGGACCTTTGGCAATGTCCAAGACCCTTCCTTTTTTACTAATTTTTACCAAAAATTTCCTAGGTTTTACAAGAGCTATTAATTGTTCTTTTCCCAATTTTCACCCAAATTCTGGACTACTCAAGTACATGAAAATGTTAATTATGTTAAGAAAATCTCATATATTATGTAGATATGTTTGTTAATAATAAGTTAGTCTAAATCTAGATGTGAGGTTGTCTGTTAAACAAAGGCAGTGGAAGATATACACATGTGTTTGGGTATGCCAATCCTCGAGTCCTGGACAAAAAAGTGCCAGAACTCCCTGGCTCCAGATGGAAAGATCACAGCTCAGTAACCAGAGGGGACCCCAAAGGATCCCCCCACCCTGGATCCGGATCTCCTTTCCAGAAGGAAAGAAGGATGCCCAGGTTACTGAGATGCCCTCGCTCCTTCTGGAACAGAGAGCAGGATTAGAGGTATTCTTAATTTTCTCTATTTATTGCTTTTATCTGTCTTCCCATCTAACAATATTAACTCAATATTTTTTCCAACAATTTTCACCACTGATTTTCACGTGTTATTTTTTATTATTATTTTTTGTAATAAACACTGACAAAGTCCTGTGAATTTTTAAACAAAATAAAAACTGAAAATGAAGGGCCTTGGTGATATTTTGTGTCTAGTCATTGTTTTGTTTCCTGCTTATTCTTCTTAACTGTCTGCTTTGATTTAATTCCACGAAGCTGGACAGAATAATATCAAACAGGTAAAATGAGGTAAATTGGCACATAGATACTACAATAGTAGACACATTTAAAGTGTCTAAGATGGATGAATATAATTACAAATAATACCGAACTCTTATATAGATTTTTCTTTTGTAGATCTCAAAGCACTTTACAAAGGAGATAAACATTATTAATGCCATTTTACAGATGAAGAAATTGAGGCACAAAGTGGGGAAATTACTTGCCCAAAATCACTCAGCAATCCAGTGGCAGAGCCAAGTATAGCACCCACATTTCCAGAGTCCCAGCCACTAAGTGATGATAAGGAACAAAGAGAGAGCTAACTATTTCATTCTCTAAATATGATATACAGCCTCTGAGATGGTCCTCGGGATATCCAGGACTATGAGACCTCCAGAGAAAGGGACACTTGCTTTTGCTTAACTGGGTGTCAGCTACCTGACACCACCAGCCCATTAGCCACCCAAATAATCTCCTCTGGGCTATGCCAGCCCTTACTTAGCCTTGCAGGTTAACAGTAGGTGCACACCAGTCCCTGAATCCCTTTGAAGTGTTCTTCTATACCTAGCTCCTTCCCCATGGAACACTCACAGAAATAACAGCTCTGCTATCCCCGAGGGAAGAATGTACACACCAGCTTATATGATGCAAGTTGGGATCAGCACCTAGCTTAATATCACAGCTTTGAGATAGATTTATAGTGAAAACAACAATACGTTTATTAGCAAACATTCAAGGGATAGTGAGTAAAGATAGTGAAAACAAAAGATTACATATAAAGCAAAATCATGACCAGTTTCTAGAGACTAAATTTAACTTATGCTAAACTTCTGTCTAAAGAATTTTATCTCACCCTAAATGTCCTTTGCAGCATTTCAACCAAGGCTGGTTTGTGATCCCATTTTCAAGAATCTAATCACACTGCTTGATTACTTCCTAGGTGCAGGATGATGGGACATCTTCTCTGTTGCCCAAATATAGTGGAAAAAAGATTTGAAGTGTGTCTCAAGGTAAGGTTTTTTCCCCCACGCTGTATGTTTCTCTCTGTTGACGTCATATCTCTCTGTTAACTTCAGATGTAAATGTGCCACTAGCTCTTAAATCGAACTTTTCTTTCATACCTCTCAAAATACTTTATAAAGGGGGATCAGCATCATTACCCCTATTTTACTGATGAAGAAACTGAGAAATAGGGAGGGAAAGTGATTTGCTTAAGGTCAGCCAAAAGCAGATCTGGGAATTGAAAGCAGGTCTTCAGTCATAGGCCAGTGCCCTAATGGAGAGGAACATCCTTTCTATAGGGTTTTGGAGCCACTTTATGGATGTCTATAACTGAGATAGAATGTTCAAACAAACCTACTGAAAGTCAGTCATTTTCTGTTCAGTTCTATGTTTCCATAAGTGGGTTGGGTATACATAGGAGGCAGAGGAGAGTTACAAAGTTGCAAAGAGTTACAAAGGAATCTCACAAAACTGGGTCACTGGGCAACAAAATGATAGATGAAATTCAATGTTGATAAATGCAAAGTAATGCAGATTGGAAAACATAATCCCTACTATATATATATATATATATAATGATGAGGTCTAAATGATCTGTTACCACTCAAGAAAGAGATCTTGGAGCCATTGTGGATAGTTCTCTGAAAACATCCACTCCATGTGCAGTGGCAGTTAAAAAAGCTAACAGAATGTTGGGAATCATTAGGAAAGGAATAGATAATAAGATAGTAAATATTGTATTGCCTCTTTATAAATCCATGGTACGCCCACATCTTGAATACTGAATGCAGATTTGGTTGTCCCATCTCAAAAAAGATATACTGGAAAGGGAAAAGGTACAGAAAAGGGCAACTAAAATGATTAGGAGTATGAAAAGAATTCCATATAAGGAGAGATTAATAACATTGGGACTTTTCAGCTTGGAAAAGAGACGATTAAGGGGGGATATGATAGCGGTCTATAAAAGCATGACGTGTGGAGAAAGTAAATAAGGAAGTGTTATTTACTTCGTCTCGTAACACAAAAACAAATGAAATTAATAGGCAGCAGGTTTAAAAGGAACAAAAGGAAGTATTTCTTTACACAATGCACAGTCAACCTGCGGAACTCCTTGCCAGAGGATGTTGTGAAGGCCAAGACTATAACTGGGTTCAAAAAAGAATTAGATACGTTCATGGGGCGTAGGTCCATCAATGGCTGTTAGCCAGGATAGGCAGGAATTGCTGTTTGCCAGAGGCTGGAAATGGCCAACAAGATGGATCATTTGATGGTTACCTGTTCTATTCATTCCCTCTGAAGCACCTGGCATTGGCCATTGTTGGAAGAAAGGATACTGAGCTAGATGGCCATTGGTCTGACCTAGTATGGCCATTCTGATGTTATCAGGCTTGACCACTGAGGTGACATTGCCAGTTTTGTAGATGAAGTTTTGAGCAACAGACACTTGTATTGTTGTTTTAGATTGGGGCATTATTCTTATGGTTATTCAACCTCATTTCATATTTTATTCTCTATATCCCTAGTTCATTTTTTTTTTTTTTACTTTTTCACTTTTGCCTGGTTGTATCTACTACATTACTTACAGAGTTATTAGGCAGAGGTGGGAGATAGGACACAAATTCTGGAGTAAAACCTAGGGCTTGATCACTAGGGGCACCAGATTCTTAGCATGCTGTTGTTAAACGGAACCCTCGCACAAACTAGAGCCACCTTTGGGTATATAGCAGCTCTGCAGCATCACACTTTAGATCCATGCTTGACACCCTTCATTATTAGGGAAGGCCTATAACTGGGGAAGTGGCACCAAGCCGTTGCCTGATGGGATAGGATGACCTGACCACCACAGAAAAGGGGGAGGGAGAAGATACTAGAGAAAAAGTAGGGACACTTATAAAAAGGGTGTATCAATATTTAATTCATCATCATATACACCCAAAGATTTTACTCCCATTTTCTAGTAAGTTCTCTCTTAGGTTCCTAATTAAGAACTAAGTTCCTAGTAAGCAACAACCAAGAGAACTTCCTGGGGAAGTTGCCCCAACTCTCCCCATACCTCTTCCACAAGGAGATTGTTTGTCCTTCTGCCCCATTCTAGAGCTGTTTTCCCCTTGATACTCCTTCAGCCTCCCCTGTCTTCTTGGGCATCACATCATCTCTCCTCATGCTTAGCGGAGTATGGTTAATATAGGGTATGACTACACAGCAAAGAAAAACCTGCGGCTGGCCTGTGTCAGATGACTCAAGCTCATGGGGCTGTTTCCGAACTTGGGCTGCAACCCAAGCTCTGGGACCGTCCCACCTCGCAGGGTCCTAGAGCCTGAGATCCAACCCAAGCCCAGATGTCTACTCTGTAATTTTTAGCCCTGCAGCCTGAGACCTACAAGCCCAAATCAGCTGACCTGGGCCAGCCACAGCCCTGCTGCGGCTCTTTGATTGCAGTGTAGACATACCTAGAGAAAGCTGGTTAATTAGAGTCATCCGGTTGGCTGTTTTCTGATTCTCCCCCTCGATGTGACAGTTCACTCATTCACAGTAATCCTTTAAAGCAGCTTTAAATCCCCTTTGCGTCATAGCAGCCAGGGCCTGCGACTTTGGCCCATAGATTCACGTAGCTTGCTGCCCAAGTTTGGAGCCATTTTTGAAATAAGGCATAATCCGCAGTTACCAAAGTCACCTTCCTGAATTTGCTCCAATCAGGTAAGTATGTTATCATTCCACAATTACTGCTCAGTGTCTGAGGGCCGATTCAGTAGCTTGCTAGAACATGCACTTTCACAGCATGACATTGGGTTCCCTTCTATCAGCCTATTAGCTATTCACATGGATCTTGTGAGTAATTAATGAATATTCTCCAGTACAATTTTGGAACTCTGTGTCCAGATAACACTTTCCATTAAATGATACTAATTAGATTGTAACTGGCGGGTCCCTAACATTTATCTAACTTTCAACACAGACACTTTTCTTGTTCTATTTAAATTTTTATTCTATAAAGTACCTTAAATCACCAGCTGTTCATATATTAATTTAAATATTATGACTAATATTTATATTGCAATTCCAATAGCATTGAACTTACTAGAAAAGAATAAGTAACTATAGTACATAAATGTTACACTAGTGTTGCTTATTAGCTACAAAACCCTCACAGTGTAATTGTGGTGCACTTTGAATTCATGCTGGTAAAAGACTCATAGCACATTACTTTCAGGAGTGTTATCTGAGATTTAGGCTGCTGCACAACTAGAGACTGGTTTAATGTGTATGTGTGAGTGTGTTTGTGAAAGAGAGAGAGAGGGCACTGGTAATCAATACTTTGAAAAATTATAACTTGTAGCTGTTCCTTTCTTTAATCAGAAAAGCTTGTCAGGGTGGCAAAATGGTCCAGTGAGTTGAGTCACTAACCTTAGAGTAAGGAAACATGAATTCTCTTCCCATCTCTGTCACTTACCTGCTGTGCGACGTTGGTCAAGTCTCCAGACTTCTATTTGCCATCCTTTGCTTTGTTCTGCCTTGGTTTTTTAAGATGTACATAGAGCTGGCTTAAAAAAATTATGTTCCCCTTCCTTCCCGGCACCATAGGAAATGTCCATTTTCAATAACATTTTTTGAGGGGAGGTGTAGCCCATGGGGCTAGCATTTCTTATATTCACTGCCTTGCCTTTATAATATCAAGTTGATCAATATTATTATGTTCAGCGGTAACACAAGGCACTTACAGGCCTGTCCTGTATCCTGTAAGATATTAGCTTGAGCAGTTAGCGTAAGGCTTGAGGTCTATGAACTTTGACACAAATAAATGGCCCAAGAGTCACCCCTAAGTTTTGGGGAACTGGAAATGCACTGTGAGGGAGACTTTTGTTCATAATGACATCAGGCAAACACAGAAAAATGAGCTAACACCAGCTTTTGGGAAGTTTTGGAAAGAACATCCAACCACAAGAATGCCATGGCAACAAATTGACTTACATGAAAATAAACTGAGATCATTAATATACTAACCTAGAGAAGAAGGACACCTCAACATTAGTAAGGTGAGGAAACATAAAGATGGAAGAGGGGAGAAACCCCTATTGAATATGTAACATATTCAGCTTAACATATTATAAAAGTGACATGTGGGCAGTCGGAGAGAGGAGATGTAATCTTTGATGATGGCCATTGGTGATGAGGAGGAAGGTGATGGCGATGAAGAAGATGATGGTTAACATTTCAGGTTGTTCTACAATGGATGGTGTGAGTATACTGGTGTTCAGAGGTATGTTCTGTAGTATCTCTATCTAACTGACTGAGTTCGGGTGTTTGTGACTGTGCTAAAAGTATTCATAAACTATTTGTAAATATAGAAGAGATCCTATAGCGTGAATGTTGCAGCTGTGCTCATTGGGGTTCCCAACTATATAATAATTTGAATAATATTGGACCTGAATTTGGGACAAGAACCTGTCAGCCCTCAAAGTGATAATCTATATATATAATCTATAATATATAATCTATAGAGCAGGCATCAGAGGTATGTCAAAAAATATTAAAAATACTGAAAATTCTTGCTTGACTAGCAACTCCCCCCCCCAGATAAAAATCATAAAATATTTTTGTCCAAAGCAAATTTTGTTGTTGAAATTTTTATAGATTTATAATTTGACCAAATTTGAGTGAACGTTCACAGGAACAGCAAAAGGCACCTCTCCGACCTAGGGCAGCCCCTCTGCCAAATTACATGTCCCTGCTGCAAAGCACTGAGGTGCTAGAGTTCTTCACTGAAACAGTTGTCAAATTCTTTGAAACATTGGCCAACCCTTTTCTTTTTCTTGAGCCTCATTCTCAGAAATGTTCTATTTTTTGTGGCCACAAAAGTGGCTTAATTCAGATACGGCATATGGAAAATTTCAGTCCAAACAGAAATTTGATAAATGTGTAAGCCTCTGGAAAAAAGGGTCTTATTATGGTAAACATTAGGCAACTTTAACTACAGTCAATGTTACCAGCTGCACCGGCAACATATCGCGGATAGATACATGCATGCATAACTTTTCAGCATTTTTAAAATAGCCTTGACCAGTTTTACAAATTGCATCCTGAACTATCAAATTTGTTATTGTAATACAATACTGATACAAATGTAATGCAAAAATAACTGTATATTAATACATTATTATAATATTATTATTTATTTGTATTGCAGTAGGGCCTAGCAGCCCTAGTCATGGCCCAGAACCCGATTGTGCTAGGTGCTGTACAAACACAGAACAAAAAGAAGCCCCTCTGTTCCTTACCAGATTTTCATTATCCCTGTTCCATTTCTTCCCCATATTTTGATTGGAGCTAGGGTGATATAAACATTTCATTTCAGAGCAGCAGATCTTAGAACTAAACTTCTAAAACAAAACTGCTGCAAAAAATAATAATTATTCAACTTATTTAAATAATTCAATAAATGCAGTTAAATGACTTCTGTTAGGTGTTCTCCTAGCTATGGTCTACTACATCATTAAATATTATTGAGTTAGGCCTGCCATTTTATTTAAAATTATGTGCCTGGCATTTTAGTACATGGCCATAAATGCTGAGGATGTCGGTTATATTAGCATCCATCTTTTTCACTACTGTCTCCCATCAAATATTAATAGTAGGCTCTCTAATCCATTCCATCTACTGCCAGATATCTGCACTTGCTAGGAATGGTATTGTAACACAGCACTGACAACCCACAGTAAGTAATTACTCTTCGAAAATATCTCAGTAAACTCAATTTGCTCCCAGAGGTCTTTTAAATTATACCTCGTTAGAGCGCAATGCTTTTTCAAATGACAAGGTCACACAAAAAAGCAAAACTCTATTTTATCTTTATCAGAACTTCACCCCCACCAATAAAACTGTTATAATGTATAATTCCAGCCAGATAGAGATGTTGTGCTTTCCTGTTAGAGCCTAGAAAAGCAATAAAGCAAGCAGAGTTGTTGTTTACAGCCACAATAAATTTGGAATATCATATACCATTCTAGGTGAGGGAAATGCTTCTACTAATGTGAGCTGTGAGTAGTCGGAGGGGAGAGTTCTTTCACTCTTTTAAACTTTGTTGCTCAGCTACTCTTTTTTTCGCCACACACAAAATGCGTGAAATGGGGAAGTAAGCCCCACAATGTGCTAACTGGGGGGAGTACCCACTGCATCCCAGCATCCCCCTGAATCGCACTTGTGAAATTACAGCCGGAGGCAGCAGTGGTTATCGAAGTGCCCTGTGAAATATGTGACACCAAGAATTATTTGGCACTGCCACCTCTTGTGATTTCTCAGATGTCTCCTGATAGTTGGGGTTCTTCATAAAGCCGCAGCTCTGCGGGTATGTTATTATTGGAGAATCTCTGCTTTCTTTATAAATAAATCATTTCTAGACCTCGGGCTTGTGAAAAAAAGTTTGAAAATGTGACCTGAGTGCTCCCAAAAAGTCCAGACACCAAAATCAGAGAAAAAGAACCCACGGCTTAAAAACCATGAGAAATTCTGATTCATGATTTTGTAATGTTTGAGTCTGGCAATGCTGACTCTCCTTGTGAAAGGGTAGATGGGTAATGATACAACTGTGACAAAAACACAGAGGGGCAGCCATGGAAGCTGTATGAATGTTTTACATGGATTTCGCAGCACTTCGGAACTTTAAAGCCAAGGTCCCAATTCAGGAAGGTCCTGAAGCATGTGCACAACTTGAAGCAGTGAATACTTCTATTGATATCAGTGTGGCTCCTCCTATGCTTAAAAATCTTCTGTAGGTCTGTGCTCGTGGGGAAGAAGAGCAGGAAATGGGTGGATATTCATCTTGCTGGCCAGCACAGCTGGGCTAGCACAAGGGTGTCAGAATTAGTTGTTTATATAGGCCATCAGCAAATTACTGCACACACTAGCCAAGCCGGAGGGAAGCATTCAGGGAATTGTGCACACCTCCCAGGGCTACCCTTGGGGTGCTCTCTTCCTTGCACAAGGCTGTGCCTAAAAGCACACTCTAGCCCAAGACTGTGCTGCCCTAAGAAGAGCCCAAGGAAGGGACTTTGATTCCAAGAACCACTATTCCTTCCCTGGCTCCCTCCTTGCTCTGGAAGAGGTTGGAGAAATATAATTGGCTGCTGGTTCATACCAGTAACAGACTTTCCCATTCTGTGCTGGTGCAGCTGCATGCTGGCTGGCATACTTGTGGAGGCAGGGGACAAAGTCATTGCTGCCCCCATTCCTTGCCCTTGTCTGCCCACTCTCCATCCTCCAGTGAGAAGGGAAAAGTGGGGGATGGTGCAGTCCAGATGTGGTTAACCCTTCAGGAGACAGCATTATGTCAGGGACCCCGTGTGCACGTTAATGCGCAGTAAAGATGTGATTCTCGCTTGGTGCCGTGTTAGCATTTTGGGATTGGAAGTTAATTAATTATTTTTTTTATTTATAAAAATGCAGGACATATAGTATAATGAGTGGGACTGGAGGAAGAGGGTCAGGTGGCAGGAGGGGCCTAGTTTATTTGACACCAAGGGCTCAGGAACAGAAGCTGCACTGAGCTGCTTTGGGAAAAATACAGACTTCTCAGCATGCTTTCCTGCAGATCTCTTTCCCACAGCTCGGCCTACCTGTTGCATCACTTATCACCAATGAACCGTGGGGGAGTCATTAGCAATCCGGCAGCAATGATGCAGGTAACCAGTTCCTTATGCCCCTCACTTTCCTATGCAGGGGCTGGAAGCTAGTCATAATCTTGCCCGAAACTGTTTCTTTGCTTTGCCTGGCAGGACTGAAGCTGTCTGATTTATTGTTAAAGTCAATCTGGGGTTTGTTTGTTTCTTAAAGCATGTTAGTTTTTTCTGTGCCTTCTCCACAATTATTTTACAGTTGAGGGAAAAAGAGCAATTCAGCAGAACTGGCTGAAACTTTCTGACCACAAAAACTTTCCATTCAGAAAATGTGGTTTGTTGAAAACAAATTTTTCCGTGTGTAGTTTTGATGAAACTTTTCAATTTTCCATCTGGGAAAATCCAAACAAAAGATTTTATTTTGAATTGACATTTTGAAACTAAACTTCTTGTTGTGGTTGTTTCATTTCCACTTAATGATGTTTCATTTTGTTTTGTTTTATTAAATCAAAACATTTACTTTTTCATTTTAGGTTTTGGGATTTTCAGAATGTTTCCCCTATTTCTCTATTTACTCCCCTTTCCTTTGTTTCCTCACTGTAAAGTGTGTGAAAAGAGGGGAAAATTCACTTTTTTTAATGTGTAACAAGGGGAAAAACGTTGAAAACAGAAAGGAAGTGTGGGGAAATCTTTCGTTTTCCAGTAAGCTCTATTATTTAGCACTTGTCCCAACAGTCTATTTAGACAGGATGTGCAGAGAAAGTCTTTCTAGAAACAGGCCCAAATAAACTCTGCCATAGTAAGGTGGGCATTGAAGAAAGCAGGAATGAATGAATGGGAATAATTATCCTGTTGTGGTTTTTAGTGTGTTAAAATGTACTCACTTTTTTTTGCTATTGACTTTGTGCAAGAGTGCTTGGAGGGAGATGTTCAAAGGCACTTAGGCCTTGATTTCAAAGGGAGTTAATACCTAAATACTTTTGATGATCCTGATCCATAATGGATGTAGGGGCACATGTACCATTGCTTTTTATGATGAAGGAGAGATGACTTTCAATGGAATTTCTGCTCCTAAATCTCTACACCACTTTTGAAAACCTTCCCTTTTATGTTCTTCCATTTTTCACTAACTATCAGTGGCTAAGATACACCAAAGGAACTATGTCAATATAGACAAACAATAACCTTTGCATCGAAAATAGATCTGTACCAGAAGCACAACCTTCTCTGAGCTCCACCAAGCAGGAAATGTGAGCTGCTTATTCTGCTGACATGGCATCCCCAATACCCATGTGCTGTTTTTCACTTTGTTATACTTGCTTGCCTTTGTTTAACCAAAAGGATATACAAAGAACAAAAGTACAGTATATTGCTTACAAGTGAAAGGCAGAAGGCTAAAGCTTGAGCCAATGAAGAACTAGCTGCCTTCCACTTTCATTGACATCAGTCAGCATTGAAGGGGGCTCAACACATTACAGAAGATGCAAAGCCGGGGCCATACTGGGACTGGAATGAGCCAGCTGTGCAAAACTGGTTCTAACTTGCCAAATGAATTAGAAGTTGGACGTACGTTAAACAAAACAAATTGGCTGAAAAATGAGACGTATTTTTTCTGAACAAAATAAAACTAAAAAGACTTGATTAATAAAGTGAAAGCAGACATGCAGACGTCACCCACAACTAGCTCCTTCAGCTCAACAGTCATTTTCATAATTGGTTTTGCTATGATATTATTCTGCTACTAAAAAGAATTATGCCTTTCTTGAATGGGGAAGTGAGTGGTTCAGGATTGTGGTGATGGGATGCAGACCTTTCCCCTGCGATGCTACTCACTTGACTCTCATTATGTTCTGATGGCCATTTGGTAGCCTATGAGCTCATAGTCTCTGTTCAGTGCTTGGAGGACATACCACCGGGGAAACCAGGCAGTCTTGGTGAAGAGGTCAAGAGTTGAATGGGTGTGGACGAAGAACTAACCTCAAGGAAGAATGTAGTCCATCTAGGACAGGGTTGAGGAATATTGTCAGGCCCGTGTGTGGAAACTCAGCCTATTGGAGCACCTGTCCTCTTGACAGACAGGGGATTATGGTTTCCAGGGCTCTCAGTTTGACACTAAGAATTCACTCAACAATGAAAAAAGGATGGAGAACACATACAGCTAGAATAAAAAACAGGTAGCACAAACTTTGGGATTCCTGGTGTAGATTTCAGACCTTCTGCCTTACCCAGGTGGTAGCTTGCATGACAAAAATCCCACTTCCCCGGTCATACCTTGTGCCTGGAATGATATTGATCAATCAGTCGTCGGTACCTCTGCAAGACCAAGGCCAAAAAATGCATCCACTGTATTCCTCTTCACAACTAACTGGTCATTTAATTATCTAACAAGTAGTCGGTGATTATGAGTTAGTCTAGTTAATTAAAATAAGATAGAATGAGCCACATCCTTAGCTGATCTTTGTCAGCACAACTCTATTAACACCAATCAAGCGGCACCAATTTATGCCAGTTGAGAATCTGGCCCATTGATTTCAATGGCACTATGTCAATTTATGCCATCTGGGGGATGTTTAACAGTAAGAAGATGGTTCTGATCCCCTTCTACCAGAAACTGCCCCTGCGCGCTAACATCATGGCCACTGTAGGCATGCAGCATTGTTTATCTGCCTCCATATTAAACTCACTGTACAGGCCAGATGGTGTCATTAGGACACAGTTCAGTGGTGGGGCAGGATTGCCCAAGTGGAGGTGAAACGCCCACCAGGCAGTCCAGAGTGCAAAGGAGCATAGCTGCTCTACTAACCCTTAGCTCAGGACAACTTGCACACCCCATTGTGACTGGGGACCTCTTCTGGCCCCTTTGAAAGAGAAACCCAGGTTTGGCCCCAACCCCTCCTTGCTAATTACGTGCCACAACTCAACCACCCTGAGCTGCAGACTCAAGTGCCAGAACTAAGGTTGCTTGTGCAACATTAATTCAGCCCTTTTGTGTGTCTGCTTTATGATACTGTTTTTAATACACTGCTTTTCCATAGGACCTCTGCCTTATTCAGAGCACAGGATAGGCTTGTTCTGAGGATGATTCACGGTTGTGCAGTAAAGAAGATCTGTAGGGCCCCTGCCTCATTTGTTGCATGAGTTGGAAGATGTTTAAAGAATGAGGCAGGGGATTAAAGTAATAAAGCTTCATGCTGTAGGGCATTAGTCAATGAGTGGTTTAGCATCAAAGATAACGTCTGCAAATTCCTACTAGAAGTGAGTTAGTTGCTCTCTACTTTTTGCTATTTTCCTTTTCTTAAAACTTTCTCGTGTCCAATCAGGGAGCAAAGTGAAGGCCCGGGGTCACTGAAAGTGCTTGAGACCACAACCATGTGAGTTAGGTGAACAAAGAAAGAGCACAGCTATCAAAGTGAGCTTTTCACAAATGATGCATAATCAGAACTATATTTTTTGTCTGAACACTTAAGTGAATACCTATGAATAACAAATACACCTAAAAAAAGTAGGCTCTGTTTAGCAAAGGGCTGAATTTTAGGGTGGTTGGAAATTATTTTTATGTGGAAAACATTGTTGGTTTTGGTTTTTTTGTTTGAAATTTTGTGTGGAAAATTTCACTTTTTCATAAAAAAAACCACAACACTTTGGATTTTACCAAACACATACTGGAAGACTTTCAGCAAAAAAAAGTGCAAATGATTAGTTCCCACGTCTTGCAGTGGGAAAAACTGAAATATCAAATTCAGATAAAAAACACTCACCTGAAACAGTCTCCGGCCTTCAAAGTTTTATGAACTTTATCAACAAAGATGATCTGTCTGCAAAAACTGACATTAATTTAATCAAAAACCCAATCTTTTTTCCAGGACCCCCTTTAAAAATATTTCAGGCTGTGATGACCCCCCCAAAAAGTGGTGTCCCCCCTGCCATGCCATCCTTACTTCTGCACCCCTGCTGGGAATGGCGCTGCCATCAGGGCATCCGGTCAGCAGCCGCTGCTCTCCGGCCACCCAGATCTGATGGGCTCTGGCTGTCAGCCATGCACAGGGCTGACAATTGCAGCCATGGCGTGTGCCAGGGCTGACAGATCACAACCCCCCGCCCCCAAATAACCTCGTAACCCCTTGAGGGGTCCTGACCCCCAGTTTGAGAACCCCTGGAATAGAATTTTACTCTGTGAGTAGGCCCATTGTTTTCTCCAAGCTAGATTGTGCCTTTAGACCTTGCCCCACGCAAGGAATGTTGCATAACAGCATCAACCTGGGAGTACAATTGGGAGATGAGATGTAGATACCTCTCTGAGGAGATGTCTACAAGGGGGATAAAAGCCCTGTGGCTGGCCTGGGTCGTGGGGCTTGGGCTGTGGGGCTAAAAATTGTGGTGTCCACCCGTACCGAGTCCCAGAACTTGGGCTCCAGCCCACGCCCAAATGTCCACACCATAATTAAACAGACCTTTATCACAAACCCAGAGAGCTAGAGTCAGCTGGCTTGGGCCAGCTGTGGATTTTTTTTACCCTCATGTAGACATACCCCGAGGAACAGTTTCCTCCTTGCTCCTGGAAGTAGTAACTTACTCTTGGTTTACTTTATCCATGCAAGGAGAAAATATCTGATACTTGTCAGGCTCTATCTCTCAGACAAAGGCAGACCTATCTTCAATGGCTGCAAATTGAACTTGGAAAAACACACATTTGGAAATCAGATGCAAAATTTTAAGTGAGGATATTTAATCACTGAAAGAGATTACCTAGGGATGAGGTAAATTCTTCATTGCTCAGAGTCTTTAAATCAAGATTGGATCTTTCTTTTAAAAAAACAAACACCACCACCAAAAAAAACCTCTTGCTCAACTACAAGCTGTTGGGATTGATGCAGGATTATCTGGGTGAAATATAAGGCTTGTGTTACACAGGAGGTCATATTAAATGATCATGATGTCTCTTCTGGCCTTCATCTATAAAATGAGCAGCAGAATGTGAACGTGTTTGCAACAAATAGAAGAATCAGGAAGGCCAGCCAAAAGAAGATTACAACACTGTATCTGAAAAATAATGGGCATGGGCTAAGGATTTTGCTACTGCCTTAGTCAGAAAAATGTGAAATCTAACAAGAGAAAATAGAGGAGAGCTGCATTTTCAGGCAACAAAATCAATTAAATGAGCATGGAATGTGGGAAAATCAATAAAGAACTCCTAAAGTCTCTTGCATATGTAAGGAATTTTAAAAAAATGGGAGTAAAAAATGAACTCCATCTGCCCAGTTGAATTATTTGCTTGAACATAATGCGTTCTGGTCCATGGCTGGAGTGCCAATGTGCTATAATAATACAAATAATAACAAATGCATTTACTTATCCTATTGCTGGACACTGATCAGTATCCAGAAACTGCTACCTGACTGGGTATCACTGGCCACAACTAGTATTTTTTTACTCAGTAAAGAGGCTCGAGACTTGAGTGGATTTGTTCTCTATCTATATTACTCCTGGGTCAAACCCGTGCTATTATTCTAGCTCTGATCATCCCTCATTCTTTTCGCTGAATTCTCACATGCACGTACAAGACCCACCATTTCCGTTGAATCTCTTGCCCACCTAATGTAATTCTCACCATTTAATACATTGTCCTTGCCTCTGACCAAGGTTAGGGTATGCTCAAGCAATTGGTAAAGTTGTCAGGCTTCTTATTCATTTGCAAGGCATATCTGTTCACCAGACAGTTTCCCCCCATCTCTAGCTAAGAACTAAATTGTGACTGGTATTTGTCAGGTGTGTAATGGTGGGACAGACCACTTAAGACTTCATCCCTGGCCAGGAGACAACCATAGTCACCATCCTCATCTTCCTTGAGTGCGGGGGCACCTCCAGGGTTGGTGCTAATTATTTCAGAGGAAGCAGGTAGGGATAAGGAGAAGATGGTGCTGTGACATACCCTTTTCCACATTGCTCAGTACTGCTGAGCTGGAGTGGTGGGTAGAGCAGTACACATGGCACCCTTTCAAAGGTGTCACACCTGTGGCCTCAGGAAACTTCATTCAACCAGGAATTTTTGCTATGGACATCCATTCCTCTGAAGAAATTAGTTGAGATTTATATCAGAATAGCAAAGAACAGGTTCTGCCCATATTCACTTAGAATGGACTGATCTTATGCCAGGTTGTGTCTGGTTATACCCTTTGCTCTAGCTAAGAATGGACTATCTGCATTTTAATGCCCACTATAGACCACAGAAGGCCACCGATTTTTCACACTGACAAACATAGACTTTAAAATATTTTGGATCTTGACTAGCCATCCATTCTACCACTTTCTTGCAGGTTATATTGAGTAAACAAAGAGGAATGAGAACAGCCAGTAAATTAAAGTGCAGGCAACTGAAAAGGTCAAAGTTGCATGCTTTATTACTGTTTTTCACCGAATATATGGAACCTTAAAATTCATATACTGCATTTTTTTTAAAAAAGATTGTGGAGGTGTGAGACATAAACCAACATGGATCTGCTCCCTTAAGAAAGATTGGAATGGACAGGAAATCTAAAAACAAACCTAGTATTTTCAAATCTCTTTAAAATCAATGGATTTGAGATCTCTGAATGGAGCAGAATATTTTGAGGCTCAAGAATAATTTAATGACATCTCATTAAATCTGGGTGAACTCCTATTACCTGTGAAAGGTATCAGACTCATTCAGCAGAGAGGGACAACCTACATTTTAATTATGATGTGGGGCCAGGAGAGATAAACTTAGGTCCCTATGTCAACAGCAAGTCTCCTGCTGCTATTAATAGGAGGTGGCAAAAAAATCAACAATAGTAGAGTATAGACAGGCTTTCTGCTTTTCAATTTTAACTGAAAAATGCCAATAAAATACACAACACAAAAATGCAATCAGTGTTTATCTGATAAATACCAGAAATGGTTTCTTATATCTAAAGACTTCTCTACATAGAGCAGCAATGCAGCTTAGAGGTGTGACTTCTAAAGCATGTTAATGTGTTGCACATCAATTAGTCCAGGCAGACCTTGCTGGTATGCACTGAAGGTTCCTGCAGGCGCTTTAACGTAGTACTGTTTGAAACAGTACTATATTAAAGCCCACTAGGGAACATTACAAAGATTGCTTCACAGCAGTATATACTGTCGTGTGTATATAATATATGTTACTCACTACAGTATATGCAAAGAGCCCTGAAAACCCCCCAAATTTTAGATACCTACATAAAAGTTAAATGGCTTAAAATAATCCCTGAACAATTACATTCATAACTGCCCTTCCACTCCCACCAAAAAAAACAGAAGCCCTAAAAATAGATCTGAGGCATTAACTCAGCTTTTAATAAGTAAACTTACAGATGCATTTAGGTTCACTTGGTGGAGGAAAATTATGCAAGATATCAGGATATATATTCTCAGAAGGAACTGTTGTGTGCTGAGCACTTTGATCTGACCACTTCATTTAAGTACCCACCTGGGAACTGAGTGCTTTTGAAAATCAGGCTCCATGTCCTCTGTACTTCAGTGACTTCTCTGTCATGGTCCAGCTGTGTTATATTATGGGTTGCCCATTTGTGAGTCACAGACAACCACAAATTGTCTTTTGCTGTCTTATCTGCCACAGCACACATTGTCTTCTGATGCTCCATTGTGCTCTCTGCAACTTCCTTCTTCCCTCCCGTTCTGCCTCACCACGTTCACAAATATTTAATTATCTACTTACACTGGCCTACTTCAGCAGCTGTGCACAGTCATAGCTGGAAAATCAGCTGTTAAGGAAATGTTTTTTTGGCAGTTTGCATAGCAGAATCTGCCATGCTTTTGCACTGAGCTATGAAAATTGCATTCCACCAGTTAACATCAGAGTGTGCTTCATGGCATGATCTGATATCATTGTGCGTTGTTTTTTGTTTTTATTTTTTGGTTAAAAGTATCAACTCCCTTGACAAGGACAACATGCACTGTCTTCAGTCTTTCTGAGTATAGAGAATCAAGGGCATGTCCTTTTGATTCCTCAAACTAATTGACAGGAATGTGGCTTTTCCAGACCAAGTCTTTTTCCAGATATTTGCTTGCTTTCTTTTTTTGATGGATGTAGAGGAAAATAATCAAAGAGTCTTGAAATACATTATTTGTGATCAAGTCCCCCAAGAAATAATGAAATTTGGTCTCTTTGGCCTCTATCCCAGCTTCATATATTTTCTGTCACAGAGGTCTGTGCTGTGGTGGAAGAACATGCTTCCATGATTGTGTATATGTAGTTGGGGGATGGAGAGCGTACTGACATTATAAAATACTTCTGTCTTTGTATGATGCTAAAAGAAAAGAAATCTAATGATAGCATTGGTTATACTCCACTTTAATTTTCTAGCAATCATGTAGTTTAGAGGAAAGCTTTCCTTTTCTTCTCAAGCAGCGTGCAGGGATTCTCTGGCCGTGGATGGGTTAACTTTCACCCTCACTTCTTCCCTTTATGGAACTAAAACCCGTTCCCAGTTCAAACTGTAAATACAATCCTGAAGCTTTAAAATTCCTCGCCTTTTGCTCAGGACGGCCAAAGCAGGAACAGACGATCATGCATGCCTGCTGCTGTGGTGCAATAGACAGGGCTTGCTGCGAGTCACTTGGCAATGAGGGTGAGAAGTAAGCCCCTGTCAGATTTGCTACCGGAGTATCTTCCCTCATTCCCGCACAGAAAAGAATTAGCCCACCCTGCTCTTCTGCACTTAAAATTAACTTATTTGCTGCTCTACCTTTGGGGAGAGAAACTTCGGAGTCTTAATCTTCAAGCCTCAGAATTATCCTGCCAGACTTAGATAGCCAAGGATAGCCTTTTTTCTCTGTTTCTACAGCACTTAGCACAATAGATCCAAGGATATGAGTAGAGCAGCTAAACACTGCTCACAGTAATCTCAACCGAGCGCTTTATCTTGGGTACTTATCTAGCCCTCATTATTAACTATCTTTTAATGTATTTAGTTTCCCCAAACCCCTATGAGACAGGAAAGTGCTATTATCCCCCTGTTTCAGATGGAGAACTAAGGCACAGAGAGATGAAGTGACGTGCTCAAGATCCCACAGGAAGTCTACTGGAGAACAGGGATTCCAACCCAGCTCCTAGGCTGGTGCCCTAACCACTAGCCTATCCTTCCTCCCTTGGCTGCTGAAACCAATACCGGCTCTTGAGTAGGAGGGTCAGTGAGAGCCAGCACTCTCACCCCAACATAGAGCTAGTTAAGGAATCCTAACTATTTTAGGAGCAGAATTTTGACATTTTTAATTAAAAAGAAATCCCAAGAACATTTTTCAATGAAAAATTGCACCCATTCCCAAAGCATGTGTGCACCTGTATATACACAATGAAATCCTGCTCCCTCCTCCCACAAAATAGACCAGTTTTAGCCCCAGTTTAATGGAAATTCACCCCTAATTTATTTCTGACAATAATATACATTTCTGTAACACCATAACTTTGCAGGGATACTTACAGAGAATGAAATCAATATAAAATTTCTGACTCAAAGATTTTTCTAAGATGAGGGGCAGTGATGGCAGCCTGGTCTAGGACACTGAGCTTGGGGAAAGAAACTAGGAGTTCCCAAGTTTTCAGGGGAAACTGTGTCACATAGGAAGTCGGCCTAGATGATCACAATTGTCCCTCCTAGGGCTTGGAATCTGAACCTCTGAATTTGACTTCCATCAAAGTTAATGGCAAAACTCCCATTGTTTTCAGTGGGAACATGACTGGATCTTAAATTAAATATAGGCCGTGAAGGTTGATAAAGGGAGGAGGTAGTGGAAGGGCTAGGGTTAAAACAATTATTGTGAGTCTTGCTAGATACAGCAAGCAAATCCATATCAAGTAACAGGAGAAACTGACATTTTTGTCCAGCAAATCCCTTCCATCAAGTAAAATGTTGGCCAGAGGATTTGCTATTGCTCCATCAACTTGACTGTTCTGTGGCCCATGCCTACTAGTTTGCCATGTGATGTATGTACCTGTGATGTGTGTAGCTATAAATCTGGTCTCTGATCTGTGTGCTAAATCTGTCAGGTGGAGACTTTTAGGTGCCCAAGCTCCATGGACTTTCTGTGGGACTTATGCTTATAAATCACCTAGGTCACACTGAATAGTTCCTTCTAAATATGCAAGGACACTCCCTGTCTTCGGTATATTTGCTCTCAGAGTTGTTGCAGCCACCTCCCCCGCTCATACCTTTCCTAAACTCCATTTATTTTTTAGATGGAATTTTCCAGACTTTGTCACTCCCCAGAGCTTACAATGAATGTTCCTAAAAGTACTAGCCAGAACTTTTGGAACAGGCATACAGTGAATGTACATGGGACAAGTACACAGTTCTTGCCCTGATATCACTGCTGTTCTCCCATTGACTTTAAGAGCAAGATTGGGTCCATTATTATAAATATTTAGTATTTAAGGAGTCCCACTTGTGTTCTCTGCTGATTGCAAACACATGAGAGGCATAGTTCCTGCCTGGAGGTGTTTCTCCTTCAGAAAGATAAATGAAAGAGTCATTGACACTACAGGCAGGTGATCCTGACAGCCTGTCAGGTCATCCTTGGAAGCCTGAACAGATGGTGTGAATGAAATTTTGGAAGGTGGAAAGGAGATATTGTAAGAAAACACAGGAGGAAATTTCACACCATTTTCCCCTCCCCCTTTTCAAAATGAAAAAATGTGAAATTATTTGAAAAAAATCAGACTTTGAAGTGTTGAATTTGATAGCTCCATAGCTGGCTGGAAAACAGGGGAAGGGCAGAATCCACAAAATTATCATCTGAGTTTTCCTGACTCTTTCCCATTTTGAATTTGAAAAAAGAAATTCAACCAAGAAGGTATGAGGCTGAGTGCGAAAAGGACTGAAAAGGGAAAAAGGCTGAAATATCGACAACAACAAAAAAAAAAAAGACAGTGTTTCAATAACTGCAGTAGCAAGAATGTGTTGACACAACTTGAGCTCTGTGAATAATGGATTTTTCTGGTTTGCTGACAATTCTGAAAAATAAATATTTCAGGATAAACCAAAAAAAAGGCTTTTCCCCCAAAAAATTTTCTGCAAATTGAAAAGTTAATGTCCCATATTTCAGGTTGAATTAAACATTTTGTTTTACTGAAAATAAAATATTTTATTTAGATTTTGATCACCTAATGCTGGCTTTTAATAAAATTAAAAGATATTTCTAACTAACAAGCCATTTTGAACCAACAAATCAAAATATTTAGTTTAAACATGTTTTAAATAAAACATTTTGACATTTTTAGTTTTTTCTTACACAAAGCCATTTATGAAACTGACACAGAATGTTCCAATGCCACCAGTTCTGGGTCCCCTCCCAATATCTTCTCTGGAAAAGGTTAGCCAACTCTAGCCATAAGTCAGTCATCTTTTGTTAGCTAGGATAGGTCTGAAATCAAATTCTCATGCACTTTGTACAGCGATAATTCTGCAAGTGTCCCAGGCGTTCCTGATCAACTTGCTTTCACATACCATGTGAATATAATTTTAGCATAGTAAAGTGTATGTTAGGTAACCATTGACTCACACACTTTCATGGCAAGAAATAATCAGAGAAGCCACCAGAGATATTCTTTGTAGTACGCTTCGATTTAAATGAAGATTCAACAGTTATAATTCCTAAAGGTGTGTGTTGTGGCCAACAGTAAAGAAAATGACGTGTGAATTTGCTTAGAGTAATGGAGTCTTTTTATTTATTTTTTTTCCACAGGGAGAATTTAAGCCACTAACTTTATCAAGTCAAGTAAAAGTACATTTTGGGAGCTTGTAAAACATGTCTTTGTTGAACGATGATTCAGAATGACAGAATGGCTGCTCTGTCTCAGCTGAAGTGAGACAATTAAGAGCCAATCCATTTCTTGTAATAGGCACATTTGTCTGAGAAATGACAAATTATAGTTCAATATAGCTTCACTGCAAAGGTTCATTGCTCACAATTCAGGCTTGGTCTAACCTTTGGGAGTCAGTGATGGAACGGGCCTTCAGGATTTTCCAGAAGCTAAGTTAAATGAATAGTCTTGCAGCTGGCAGGTTATCAAAACTTATTCTAACTTTAAATGAACACTTCATATTCACTTGTGGAGTGAATGCCAACCTGATCCAAACTAGGGAATATCTATTTTTATTTGGCACCAGGAATGGACATTGCACCAATAAATTCCATTTCTTCCTTGGAAAGTCTTTATTTCTATATTTAATTACTGTATTTAAGGGCACAACAATAGTAGTTATATTCTTTATCAGTTGAAAGGATATTTTTATATAAATCTCACCTCAGACAATTTTTATGTGCAGATTTACCTCCACAATTCATTTAAAGAATCTGACCAACTGGTATCATGGGTAGACACTGAAACATCAGATGTATTATTAGTCTGTGTTACCACAGAGCCTAACTGATGTCAGGGTCTCATTTTGCTCGGTGCTGTACAGATTTAATGAAAGACAGTCTCTGCCTCAAGGGACTTGCAACCCACATGGAAAATTATGTATTATGCACAATCCCCTGTTTTAGAGATCAGACAGTGAGGCACAAAGATTAAACGACTGACATGACATCAGGGATGCAGGTGTGATAGAACTAGACGTTGAAGGCAGATTTCCTGAATGCTGTCACAAGATCTGAACCACAACATCAGCCTGGCTTAGAGACTTGGGTCATCTGGCTGGAGTTCTTCTGATTGCCATAGTTAGAAGGAATAAGAGTTATTCCATCTCCCTATTTGCCGTTTTGGTATCAGTGTGGTCCCAGAACTGCTTTTAACTCATAGGGCCTCTATTACTCCATTTTTCTGTTGGTGTCTCCGTTGATTTCATTGACACCCTCAGCCAGTTCTAATTCTATTTTGGAATCTAATTGGAGGGATAAGAAATGGGAAATACTACCTGAAGAGCAGCCCTGATTCACTGCAGTATGTTACTCCAGCTTGGCTATATTGGATGTCAAATTTGGAAGTGCTTATGTCTGAAGAAGGGATAGATGCTACCTTGTTGTTCAGAATGTGCTGATCATATGTTAGGAGATAGCTCAGAAACAAGCCTATGGGGTTTTGAACTGCTTTAGCCACAGGTGTCCCAAGGTGATGAGGTGCTGAAGATATTTTTTGTAAATGATGAACCAACAGCTTTCACTTGGTGAACTGCAAAACAATGTGTTTGGGTCTTCTGTTGCTCCTTTATCGCTCTCCTTTCCCCATTTCCCCCAAATAATTCCTCTCCTCTTGCTGGAAAACTTTCACAGGCTCTTTGGGAGACCATTAGTGAGATCCCAGGAGGGGAAAATCTGAGTTGCTGTTCTCCCAGCCCCTAAATGAGTGGAGATGGGGAGGGTTAGTGCTTCCCAGTCACTTGAAGCTTCATCTTCCTGGGATCTCCCACTCCATGTCTTCCAGAGAACTTGCCAAAGTCCTAGAGCATAAAAAAAAAATTGCATCTCTTCTGCTGAGGTGCTTATATCAGAGGCTGCTATATGATATACAACAATTAGCTGTATTTGTTGCAGCAGTTTGCATTTGATTCCTATGAGCTTCTCTCCAGTCTGTCTTGTATCTACTTTCTGGCTTTGCTCATTAAAGTGGCCGAGTGCATGGCTGAATATGCCAAGTAAGTCTTTGATCTAATCAGCGTAAATCCTTTCTTTGATACTTCTTTGCCCGGGGAGTTTTCTTTTAGGCATGGAGCAGGGCTGGGAGAAAGTATCTGGCATTAGGGGTAGAGAAAGCACTTCTCCAGTGGTTCATGAGGAACAGTGTGAGTGAAAACTTCTGCAGATAGCAGAATTGTATCCAGCAGAGACAGGCAGATGTTCACCTCTGACAGGCTATCACAGCCCACCACAGAAAGTGAGCTCAGAACCCTACACCTTTGTAAATCAACCTGGGGATCTATGCAGGAATTGTTAGATTGGATCATGCCACACATAGCAATAGTCCTGAATTTGGTTTCTGATGTGCAACAAGGTGCAATGCCATTATCTGCAGTGGAATTATAGCTGCTTGTAATAGGGCTGGATTTGGCCTAGAGTGACTTGGAACCTGAATCTTTGGACTAACATTTCCATGCTTGAGGCAATCCAAATAATACAGCCCTTCTCCAGAGAGCTAAAGTGGTAGAGCCATTTTCTGATACAGGCCCCCCTGTAGGGTGTCTTTGGAAACCGCTGGATTGATGAACAAGCTCTAATCTCTCCTTTGCTGATCAGCGAAGGTCATTTTATCCTTATGGGAATTCGGTACTGAGAATCATAAAAATAAGAGGATATCAGTACCAACCTCACACTGATTAAAGGTGCCAAAGCCTTGTTCAAAATCAGCTGTCTCTAGCTGAGCATGGTTTGGGTGTGGGACTTCATCTTCTACGTATGTTTCTTTTGAATAGCTCATGGGGCCAGCGGGGAACACATTTCCAGCCCACGCTCTAAATCATGGGGACACTAGAGCTGTTAAAAAAAAATCACCAATGGAGCAGGTCAGAAACCAACATTTCCATTCCACGAGAAATGCCTGTATTTTTTTTTTAAAAATCATTCCAAATCAGAATCAGCTGAAATTTTGAAATCCTCCACAGAATAAAAATTCTGAAAAATTGATACAGAATGATTGAAATGCGGTTCTTTTATAATGTTAATGATTTGTTCTTATATGGTAAGTGTTTCAACATTGTCAAAACAATACAATATTTTAATACATTACAACATTTAATGAACATTATGAGATGAAATTATTTAAAATAAAGTCAAAATAAAAGTTTACAATATCAAAACGAAACATGCTGACATTCTCAAAATGAAATATTTTGACATTGACAAAACAAAATGAAAAATTCAAAATAATTCCTTTTGACTTTCCTATCAACTTCAGTGAAATTGACATTCCCGTGCAATGTTTCACTTTCAATGAAATTGCATTTTCTGACAGAAAACTGCTCCATCTTTTTTGGGTTTTTTTGACAGCTGTCTTTAAGATGGGCAACCCAATGTGTTTTCCCTAGCCACATTCTCAGAAATGACTGAATTATTTTTGTCTGAAACTTTCAACAACAGCAACAGAAAAGAAGCCTGAAGCAGACATCAGTCATGTAGAAGATCAGTGTGAGAAGTTTGGCAAAGTTATAAGCAACTTAAAACGGGTGCTTGTAATGGGAACCTTAATAGGCAGACCTTCCAGCCTCACCTGTAATAAGTCAGAGAATCCTTTGACCACCAGGAAAGATGAGGATTGTTTTTTTCTATGCATACTGCTCTCAACTTGAGATCATAAAATATGTGCGCAGCACACTGGGTAGCTGCGTGCTGAGCATCACCTGTTGGACTTGCCATGTTTGTTCGCTAAGCCCCCATGATGATCTCTGCCAGTGAATCACACTTGGCTGGGTCATGCTAAAGGATGCTGTGGCCGTCATGGTCCATGTTATAGGCACAATTAGTAACTAATGAGCTCATTGCTGATTTAGGCCCTGGATTAAAAATGGCAGTCTGTTTATCAGAGTTTGTCTTCCTGGCTGTTCTTTAGTCGTGGTTTCCATCACCATGGCTTTTGAATAGCGCAAAGGAGGGCAGGCTTTGTTCTCACTGATCTGTTGTTTGCTGTGCACCCTGTGCACAGCAAGATGGACAGATCCCCTTATCTGCATACTCTGTTTCTCATACTTTCCCCACTGTTGCTGACATCACTGCCTACCAGACAATACAATGATGCCCGGGGATTTCCATACCAGGGTTTCAATTCCAAACAGTATCCTTGAAGCTCTGACCACAACATAAGCTCCACCCTCTCCAAATGCCACTTATAGAGGACTGTGCAGAATATGTTCATGCATCCTGTGCTGGGCTCCCCTCAGTGGAGTTTCAATACACACAGGAGCTCTGCTGGGCTCCTCTGAATTGGCTCCCCTTTGCTGGAACTTGGACTGTTTGCATTTCCCAGAGCTATGGTTGCAGGCTTTCTGCAGACAACAGCATGTGCTTTTGTTTCTTGCTGAAAATTCTTGTGTGAAGCTGGCACTCATGAAATATGCTGGTTCGAGAGCCCTGGGAGCTGAATTCATCTACATGAAAGTGGTATGGGAAGTGGGAGCGTCTCATGCTACACTGCCAGTGTGCCCTAATGCTCTACCTGTGTGGCCAGAGAAAGGCTCACATGCTAGGCCTATTCATTATTGGGCCTTGCCACTAATAGTTTAAGCAAAAGTGGTCATTCAGTGCCAGCTGGGGCTAGTTTTTTCTTGTGGATTGTTGCCCACTAAAAATTAGATTGACACTATTCTTATTTTGGGCTAGTCCGAGCCATTAGGCTCAGTTCAGAAGGTGGCACAAAGCTGTGCTGACCCAGGAAGAACTCGGGCACGGTTCTTCCCCTGCTCCCCTCTTACTCTAGGGGTGTGGAGAAGTTACTTCATTTCATTTGGGGAAGCAATTTATCCCCTGCTCTTTGTGCCCAGACAGGTGTGTAGTGGAAGGAGACTTCTAGTCCCAACCCCCTCTACAACCTTCTAACCCATTGCTGGCTGGGGTGGAGTATCTAGGAAACACCAGATGTGTTGGTACGGGTCAGATGCTCACTTCTGTTTTATGTCTTATGTTCCTAAATCTCATGCTTCAGGGTTTCAGACAGCCACTGGCAGGGGTCAGGAAGGGATTCTGCCCATTGTATTCTGGAAAGTTCTCTTTATCTCTTTCTTCTGAAGCACCAGGGATGGCCATGGCTGGAGATAGGGCATTGGGCAGAGAGGGCCAGGGCTCTGAGGTACCACTGAGCATTCTCTCTCTCTCAGGTGCGTGGCTGGCTAGTTCTTGCTCACATGCTCAGGGTCTAACTTGTCACCCTGTGTGGGGTGGGGCAGGAATTGCCCCCCAGGTCAGACTGACAGTGACCTTGGGCGATTTTCAATTTCCTCTGCAGCATGTGATTGATCTCACTTAACCATTTCCCTGCTATTGCAGGGTCCTCAGACAGCCTGTGACACATCATAGTCTAGTCCCCTGTGATCTGTAACAGTTCAGTATCATTTCAGATGTGTGGTGCTGGGTGGTGCTGGTGGCCTGTGACATACAGGAGGTCAGACTGGATGAGCTGGTGGTCCCTTTGGGTGTTAAGCTCTATGACCTGCTCTCCCCATGGCCCTGGAACTATGATCTGAGCAGTAATAACTTGGCCAAGCAGGGACTAAGGGGGAACTTTATTCCTCACTCCCACTACATGGATACCCACAGCTGAATAAAGCTTAGGATTAACCTAACCCTACAGCCAGTGAGCTGGCTTTTCAGCTGGAGAAACTGGAGCAGCTCTCTTTTTAATGGTTCTTCCATCCTCAATTTGAACCTGTGAAAATATCTGAACTAGGCTTTTTTGTTAGCCCCTGGCTAGTTCTTCACTGCTGACTGGATTGTTTTGATAGAGTTAGCTGGGTCCCTGCTGAGAGACTTGAGTGTAAATAAAAAAAAAAATCACAGACTTTGCAAAAGTGTCCTTGTTTAGAAACTTCTCTAACCTCACAGGAGTTGCAATTGACTCTGATTGATTTATTTTTCCAGTGCAAATGGAAGACTTGGGCAGGGAAATGGATGAGCAAAATGATGGGTGAATAAAACCCTTATTCTCTCCAGCTCATTTGTTCAGATTCACACACGATGGGAGAGTAACCGTTCAATTAAACACCTAAAGGTCAGGTTGCTGGAGAGAAGAGCCCACACTGTTGTTGACAGCATTGCCACCCCGTTCAGTATGTGCAGGAGTGTATGATCGGAAATAGCTAGGCCAGCTTGGACACGCTCAACCACTTAATACAGTGTCACAGGATGGCTGGCCCCTTTAAATGAAGTTCACTGGGCCAGTCAAGGCGCTCCCAGTTTAGCCAATTAATAGGTTGGGGCAGTGTCGCACTTTGGGGCGAAATTCAGACCAGTGAGAGGTTGTGTCACCACTTGTATTATAACCCCGAGTTCCCCAAAATGCTTCTGCTACTTGTGTTCCCCTGCCAGACACAAACACAGCCAGCATGCACTTTGTGTTCTGTATGCTGCACAGTTCTGATTCAACCACTTTGAATGCAACAGCCTGGCAGCAATTATCACAGGAACACTTTTGTCTTACTAGACCTGATTAATATTGGCCGGGTGACCCCAAAACTTCCTCAACCTGTGTTCTCTGCAACATCCAGCCCTCTCCTGCAATGTTCAGAGGAATACAATGGTACATTTTCTCCTTTAAAGAGACCAAACCGAACAACTTGCCACATTAACTTGAGTTAACATTCACTTTAATTCAAACACAGCATGGCTGGTTTACATTAATAGTGCAACAAGCTTATTATACGAGATGATAGATATCAAGTGAATGCAAGTATGAGGGAGAAAGTCAAATGGTTACAAGCAAATAAAAGTGATAACACACATCTAAAACTTAATCTGGCAAGACTAATTGTTCAACATAGCTTTTCTCACCCACAGTCTTTTAATAAGATCGGGCTGACCCCTGTCATGATCTCCCCCAAAAGCGCTCGTTCCATTGTCTTACATGAAAGCGAGAACTTGGAGTTTTCTGCCCCTTAGTTTTATAGTGCAGGGAACCTTTGAAATGAATTCTGCTGAAAGTTGAACCTCAAAGTAACATTTATTCAAGGTGTGAGACGGGTGACATGGAGTTTGCTGTAGGAAGTTCCATGCTGGTGATTTTTTCCCCCCGCTGCTAGTGCTGCTGAAATGGAAATAGCAGGAAATGGAACAATCTCCTTCCCCTGCTGTCTTGATGGTCCTATTTACTGCTTGTATGGAAATTGAGGAAACCCACCTTCCTTTGTTTAGGATTGGCTTGTTTAGCAATTTTACTAAGGCAATGCCGTCTGGTCTGGAGCATGTGCTAATAACATCCTACGGGGGGGGGGGGGGGAGGGGGGACTCATAATTTTACATATAATATTGCTATGTACATTTCACCATGATGTTATTGACAAGCGGCTTATTACTTTTCAGATGATACCTCACAAGGCATATTACATACAAAGGTTGTTACAACAGCGTGTAGGGTGTGACTATAGGGTGTGTAGGGTCCCAGGCCATACAATGGGGCTATAGTGGATATGGTAGAATCAAAAATGTGAGGAGGTCCCTGGAGCAAGGCAGAAGAGGCAGTTGTTGTCTGACTGCTCCAAGCCAGAGATTCAAGGCTGAAGAGGGCTGATGTGACTTCAGATGGGAGCCCCGGTCTATAGAGGCAGGCAGGGGAGAAAGGGGGGTTGCCCCTGATGTCTCCATGCTGGACAGCTGGAAAATTTTAACTGAAGTGGGAGTGTGGTGGATGCTCCCTAGTGAGAATGATCTCCCCACAGTAGGGGCGGTTCCTATGGGGAAGAGTGGGGTTGCACTCATCTGGAAGAGCTGGGGTGGCTGCCCTGGCAGAAGGACTGGAGAGGACTAAAGAAGATCCCAGGCATAGTGGAAGCTGCTGGAGCATGGTACGTGTTACATCGCTGGACTAAATGACGGGAGAGATTAAGGACCACATGCACTGGGGGTGATAAATGGACTAAACGTGGGGATTTTTGTTAGGGATTATTTTAACTAAGCTTTTGTAATAAACTAGTCCCAAGGAGGGGGTATTACTGAGACAAGAGAGCTTGTTGTGGAGCCATTGGGGACCCAAGAGGGGACAATAACCCTGAGATTAGGACACCCAGCTGCAAGGGGGTTTTTGAGGGTGAAATGTTGACATACGGACATTAGCATAGTCAGTTCCATGTTCCTATCACATCCTTTCATTGGTATAGCTAGCCCCCTGCTAGTAACACAATGCTAGCTTTACATGCGTTGGCAAAAAACCCTATGGAAGTAAGACAGGGAAGGGTATTAAAAGCAAAGTGTGATTTTTAACTGTATGCAATACCTCATTAAATTTCCCCAACTATGTAAAAACCTTGGGAGTAAGCGGAGTGGGGCAGGAAGTACAACAAAACTGAGCCACACTGCAAGGGCAGAAACCCGGTTGCATTCTCGCCTCAAGATAGGAAGGGTGAGGGGCACTCTGGCAAGGTTGGGGGCATGTCCTGCCAATCACATGTAGCCCGAGAATCTGCTGTAAGCTTTTGCTTGGGGCAGGAGATGTGCACAGATCATCTGCCAGGCTTTCTCAGGACTGCCTGTCCCTGTGGCTTGCTGAGTACAGCTCTGTGCTTCTTTGCCCGTCCAAAAGGAGCAGAAGCTACAGAGGAAGAATTAGTGGTGCAACAGGCAGCATCAAACTCCCACATTCCTCATCCGTAGCCAGAGTGCCTTTCTCACAGCCCTTGTATTTTCATGTGTGCGCTGTTGGGATGGAGGGAATAGCAGTGGCAGAAAGCAAGAGGGCAGAGCCTACTGTATAGTCCCTGTTCCTCTGCTTGCACACTCCTTGTCTGCATTTGTTCCAAGCAGAACCTGTGTTTGCCCCCTTGCTGCACAAGTTAACGCTGCCTATTCCCAGCTCACTTCAACCATTGTGTGACTTAGGCCTGGTCCACACCTAAAAATCAGATCAACCTAGCTCCATTGCTCTTGGCTGTGAAAAATTTTGCATCGTATGTGATGTAAGTAGATCGACCTGGCCCCTCGTGTACATGTGGCTAGGTTGGCCAAAGAATTTGTCTGTCGCGCTAGCTATCACCTCTCACAGAGGTGGATTAACTACATCTGCAGGAAAAAAAAACCCTTCTGTCGATATAGGAAGAAGCATTTAGGCTACGTAACACTGAGCCCCGAAACATCATAAGAGAAGATTAGACAGTATCCAGAAATATGATGAGGCAATGACATTTGAATGTGAAAGCAAGAAGCTGTGGAAGACCGCTCGCACTTACCGAATGCTAAGCAGGTGCAGCGAGACAGTGGTGTGCTAGCAGTGGGGACTGGGTGTTGGCTGTGCTAGTCGGGGCCCAGCATGTTTGGGGAATTAGTCTCTCTCCAACAATGGGCTCACAGCAGCTCTCCATGAGGACTGAGCTGAGCCCAGCAAAACTAAGTTGCACATTACTCATGTATTTAGACTGGTCGAGGTGAATATTGGAGGCATAATAAGGGAGTAATTTGGATGAAGGGAAATTGCATTATGCTGATTCAAAGCAGAATTTATTTTCTCCCTTTCTTATTAAGTAATTCCTTTTAGAAATCCCAGGCTCGATTTAGGGCTCTAGTCAGGGAGCTGATTTAGCATCTGATAGTCCTGAATTCAAAATCCCGACAACATTCTCCGCTCTGGTCAATCACCAGTATAAGCCTCCTCTTTTGAACTGAGACTTTCCTATTTTTCTTTTAATTAAAATGGCTTGAAGGCAAGTAAGGCTTAAACTGCTTGCATAGAAAAAACTGCTTCTCTAAGAAACCTATTAGGAGATATGGCTGGGGAGCAACAGAAACCTTGCACAATAAAAATGGCAGTTCAATTTTGAGGTACCGTGTGGGGGGGAGCCTTGGATTGGTTTATTCAGCTAACTGGCCTGTCCGCTCCCCCACTAAAAGTGCACTTCAGTTGATAGTGGCAAGATCTAGTCTTTGTATTATTTTCTGGTAATTTGTTTACATTTTTAATACACAAACATTGCAACTCATTAATTGATCTAAGCCAATTATAGAAAATCTGACCTAATGGCCAGCATGGTGTATTGGCTTTCATAGAATCATAGATTAGGGTTAGAAGAGAGCTCAGGGATTGTCTAGTCCAACCCCTGCTCAAAGCAGGATCAACAGCAACTAAATTATCCCAGCCAGGGCTTTATCAAGCCAGGCCCAATCCTCAAATTTGTCTAGGTCACTCTGTATCCTATTCCTGCCCTCCCTTGTATCTACCAGTCCCCCCAGCTTTTTGTCATCTGCAAACTTGCTGAGGGTGCAATCCACCCCATCCTCTAGACCATTAATGGCTTTCAGGCATTAGCAGACAAATTCATGTCGTGGATTGCCAGTTGGCCTACAGTGCATTGTACCTTTAACACAGCAGTGGCGGAATCATGACCCTTACTTTATGCATTTGCCCTAATGCAGCACTTTGCTGTGCATTAGAAATTTCTCTCTGTGCACACATGCTGCTCTAATGTACCAGCCAAGCAGACAACCATTTGCCTCTAGCACTGCAACAGACCCTGGGCCCCAGAAGGAGGGAGAAAGGCGCAGCGCAAGCTGATGGAAAGGCTGGCGACACAAGGGAATGCATGTTAAGAATTGTAAGAGTCAGGCACGCAAAAAGTCAACAGCATCCAGAGGCTGTGTTATATGTCATAGAAGCCAATAGCACTGGGACCAGAGCCTAGATTTCTAATGACTGTGCAGTCCCCATAACAAGAAAGGCTGACCAACCTCTACACCTCCTTGGCTGTGGCAATTCATACTTCTCTACAGACTGGACTTTAAACACACACTGTCTGTGCACCCTTATATTCACAGGAGGAATTTTGATTGGAGTATAATAAACTTGGATTGTGTATCTTTGCTCTTGCAAAGATTTATTTTCCCTCCTCACCCTTATTATTCCCCTTCCAGAAATGCAATGGCCAGATCACAGCTCCATTTAGGCTTCAAAGCAAAACCTTAACAGACATCACACCATACCATGCCAGTGACCAGACATAAGGCTAAGATGACTGATTATTTTTTTCATGCACAAATACTTATGAGCTCATTTAAATCCTCAGAGCTGTTGTCACTGCCGAGCTGCCAGAGGACTGCAAGGCCACATGTAAGGTTGCTCTTGCAGGCCTTGAAAACCCAGCTATCTCCTTGGAATCATTGCTTCTGAGGACTCATCACCAGAGGTAAGTCCAAGGAACAAATCTTCTGCCCAACATTTGGGAATTACACCAAGGGCAAAGAGACTGAGTGGAAAGGGACTTCCTCCCTCATCACCAAGGCTGGACAGTTCTCTCTAGCGGCTCTCTGAAGGTTATTCCAGTCTGATGGTTGGAGCATACTCCATGGTCCCTTTAAAATCCCTCATGTGGAGAGTGAAAAGATCCACATGGCAGTCCCTGTGACTTTACCCTTGGTTTGCCAGATGCTTTGAAGTCTCAACTCTTGCTGAGGGACCTCTCTTTGGAAAGACTCTCTAAGCACTTATAGCCCCAGACAGCAGCCTGAAACCACGGCTACAAGTTTTTGTTTGTTTCGTTGTGCACTTTGCTAACACCAGGACGGTGTAAGCAACATCAGGGCCCCTAACTTGGATAGTTTGATGGCTCCAGCAAGCATTTTCAGTACTGTGTTGATTAAAGCTGGTTTAAAAAAGAAAGAAAGAAAGAGACAGGTGAAATTTCATGAATTTAAATACATCATTTATTTGGAAAAACTTCAAATTTCTTTGTTTTTAATTTCAAAAATCTTTAGCCTCCTGTACGGTTGATCAATCATATGAGGAAGTTTTCCTGGAAAAAGGTATATCAAAATGTTTCTATTTCCCTCCCCAAATGTCACTGATCTTTCCAAATTTGAAAAAAAAGTTCTACCAATCTAATGTTAATTAATCTTTCACCTTCCTGACATTCTTGTCCAACTCATCCCAGTGTGCAGAAGAATTCACTTAGGTTTTAGGCTAGAAGAAACTGACATGGACTTTGATGGGTACATAATTAAACTAACATGGACATATCAAGTTTGCTTACTATTACTGAATCTAAAACAACTATTACGGTGTGTGGTTAACACATAGTCATGGCAGTGTTTGCCATGAATTCCTAAAGCTACTCATTCAGACACTACAGTTTATTTCTTCCTCCAGTTGCTCGCCTATGTACAAAACGAGAACATAGTATAACCAGGAGGCTCTTGTATTCCACAATTCCTCTGTGGCAGAATTTGCCATTGGAATTCACTCCTTGTTGCAATATCAAGCTATTGTGCTAATTTCAACTTTCGCTTTTCATAAACATGTTTCTAATCTTCATGGTTCCCATGTAACAGTTAAAAACATGAACTGGGGGGAAAGCAATGCAGTGATATCTGCCTGAGTCTGCAACCAGCCTGAAACAATAGCTCTAAAGGATATTAATTTATCTCATTGGGGGAGTGTTAACACGAAAACTTAATGATGGCAACAGGTAGTCTGTTGAGCTCTGAAAATAGGGCTCAGATAAAATAAAATTTAAATAATAATAAAATAAAATAATATAATTAATTTAATTACATTAATTAAAATATAATTACATATAAGAAATAAAATAATAATTAAAAATAAAAACACAGGAGCTATTTCACTGTTGTTGGTTTTTTTTGTTATAAATTTCCAGATGTAAATCAATCAGAACTTCTTTGGAACTTTTTAATCCAAGTCTGCCACAGAATTTCCAGAGTGCTGTACATCCTAGACATCCTGATGTAGAAGTTAACTCCTGCCAAGTGCCTGAGGCCTTGAGGATAGGCACAACTACAACCAGCTAACATGGGCAGTTAAAACAACCCTAACCTAAGATTTTTTTAAACTTGTTGTTCTTTTTTTCCCACCCATTAAAAATCCTGTATGGTGGGAGTCAGACCTTATGCAGCTCTGAAGAAGTATCTCTGAGACTATGCCTATGTTCAGACTGAAGCTGTGCTAGCAGCAACCAGTTTTTGACAGTTTGGACAGGGCAACAGAGACTAACACGTTGAACTTCTAAGGTAGAAGAGAAAGTAATGTATGCTGTTAGCCTTATTAGGAGAGTGAGTGGAGGGTGGCATTGTTATATGTTCTCACCAGTTTAAAGGAATGGAGAGACAGGGAGAGCGAATTCAGTGTGGGGTTTCACTAGAAGAGAGAAAAAATGACAGACATAATAAATGTAGCACCATCCACCTGGGTTGCCTGGGATACAGCATCCAGGGAAGACAGTGAAGGTGGGTTAAGTATGAATTGGTCCCAATTCTCATTGCAATCATTCTCCCCAGAACGCAGTCAGGTTGTGCCATTTTCAAACTTGTTGTAATCTTTGTCACAAGAATGAGGTATCCAATAAGCAGGGCATCCCGGATGGCTAAAGTGGCATTGCTGCAACTTCCTTGATCTTTTCAATATTCTGTAATTGATCAGTTTGCCATTCCAATTTCCCTTTGTTTACAGTCTCCGTAACCTGTGTGGGAAGCAGCTGAATTGGCCAGGCAACTGAAGATATAAGGACCATTGAAAAATACTTTCATTACCAGTGCACTGCTTTGCCACAGAAATTGAAGATCAGGGAACACATCCTCAGTTGTTGTAAATCAGTGGAGATCCATTGAAGTCAGTGGATCCATGTTGATTTACATCCACTAAACATCTGGCCCTAAACTTTTATTGTGTGTGTTCTACAAAAAAGACTTTAAAGAAAACACAAAACAGATTTGTTTCAATTTGTTCTTCTGACAATTCATGTAAAAAAGAAGATCTGAAGTGAAATCAGACTGGTTCATTAACCCTTAAAGTTTGAGGTGTAAAGCTTTTAGGAAAAAAAACCTAAATATCTGTTCAAGACCACAAATTATTAACAGAATATCTGCAGGGTTTTAAAGTACGTGTTAAACAGATTTTAAATAAACTTGGCCTTTACAGAAAGGAAAGCTGGTCTTGTGGCTAAGACACTGAATTTGAACTTGGGGAAATATAAATTCAGTCCTTAGCTTGCTCACAGAACCCTGTGTAATCTTGCACAAACTGCTTAAGGTCTGATGTGAAGTCAGTGGGCTTTGAATTTGGGTTAGATCCTCACAGATCTATAGGCACCTCTCTGCCCTTTTGCGCCTATGTCTATGATTTAGGCACAACTGACATTTTCCGAGCTGCCATTCAGCTGCTGTCTAACCGCCTAGGCGTCCAAGGCCCCATAGCACCTAAAACTAAGTCAGCATGTGCAAAGCTGCCTATGTGCAGATGCCACCCCATAGCCAATGGCTCAGGGCTATAGCTCAAGCAGCATCCCCAAAGGCCCACCAAGTGGAATTCTTGAACGTGACGGGGGAACACCTAACTCACTGATCCTATAGGCACACTCCAAGCTCACCTGCTACCTGCCAGACCCTATTGCAGGAGGGCCAGGGGCAGGTACCGCCAGGTGGGGGCAGCAAGGTCCCTGCACAAAAGACACATGGGGCACAGGGAAATGTAGGGCAAGTGTGAGAGAGGCATCAAGCCTGAGCAGGAGTCAAATGGTTTCGGCTGTTAGAGCTTGGGCTACCTATGTGGCTGACTTGGCTTAGATACCAAACTCCAGGAGAGCGTTCAAGGCTGGGGATTCTAAGCAGAGTAAGGTCCCTCTCTCTAGCCTGCCAGCCAGGTGTAGCGGATGAGCCACCTAACCTCCCCCCATCCCTCCGCTCAGCATTTCACTTCTGGCTCAGTTCTCCCCCCTCTTCTGGCTGGCCTCTGAAGATCCATTCCTGAGGTACCTAACTCTCCCAGTCCCTAGGCATTGTATGGGGAGCCAGGGTACCTATGTCGGGGCTTTAAAAGCCACTAGGTGGCAGGTGGTTAAGAGTTGTGATGCTGAGCGGAGAAACCCTAAACACCAGTAAGGATCCGGGCCTCTTGTGACCCAGTTCCCCTTCTGTAAAGTGGGAATAAATAGCACTTCCTTGCTCTCTCTCTTGGCTACTTCAATTGTGAGCTCTTTCGAACAGAAACTCTCTCTAACTCTTTCTGCAGCAGCTAGCACAATGGATTGCTTGTCTCACTCATGCCTAAGGTGCTCCCATGCCACCCTAATGCAACTAGTAAAAACCCTCCTGCTAAAAGCTAAGCTCAGCTTCTGGATTTTCCTCTGCAACAGCTGACATCACCGCAAGCCTCTGAGACAGCACAGGACTTGCACAGCCTGCTCCATTCAGCGCTGCACAATGAAATCAGTGCACGGCTGTGGCCGTTCTGCCCCATCCATTTACACAGTCTAGGTGGTTTGATATTGCCCTGCCCGAAGAAACTTCTGGTAGATTCCTCCTCTCTTTCTCACCACCCAGCATGTCACCTCAGCAATGCATCCAGCGCAAAGAGTAGAGGTCTAACGGGAGTCTCCAAGCTAGGCTCTGCCAGTTGTTGTTGCAATTACTGGGCAATTCACAAATGTTTTATATAAGAACAGCCACACCATGTCAGACCAATAGTCCACGTAGCCCAGTATCCTGTTTTACAACAGTGGCCAATGCCAGGTGCTTCAGAACAGTCAATCATCAAGTGATCCACCTGCTGATCCACTCCCAGCTTCTTGCAAACAGAGACTAGCGACACTCAGAGCAGGGGGTTGCATCCCTGCCCATGCTAATAGCCATTGCTGGATCTATCCTCCATGAACTTATCTAGTTTTCTTTTGAATCCTCTTATAGGTTTGGCCTTCACAGCATCTCCTGGAAAAGAGTTCCACAGGTTGACTGTGTGTTGTATAAAGAAATACTTGCTTTTGTTTGTTTTATGTAAATGTAAATGTACATGTAAATTTTATGTAAATATTAAACAAAAACATCCAGTGTAGAGAATGAGGTGCTTGTGCAAGTGAGACACTAGTTGCACTGAACATATCATATTCAAGAAGAGCACAGCCAAGAGCTGGAGAAGATTGTTACTACTAAGAAGGTCACTTTCTCTACCACTGTGTACAATGATGTTGACTGTTTATAGCAATGAATTCAAAGGACTACAGTGTGTGCACATGCAGTATATTTTCTAGCACATGGGATACAGAATAAATGCTCAGATAAATTACAATATCTTTAAACTTTCCAAATCAATCTGACTGAACTGTGGCATCATTTGAAGTTTACAATGCACTTTTAGACATCAAAGGAGAAAAAGATAGATAGCGTGGGTTTTTTTAATCATGCTGATTATAAGCACCGTGGTGACACTTATTCTATGGAGTTTCAATAATTCACTGATTTTTTTTTTTTACATTGCAGTAGTTTGTATCTTTCAAGCTCTTCTTTCGTCTGCCTTTGTATTTGTGTCTAGGGAGCTCTCATGTTAGAATAGTGGTAGGAAAAATGTTTCTTGTTTGGTAATGTAGCTTTTTAATGTTCATCAAAAATCTGAACTGGGAGCAACTTAATTTTACATTCGGAAACTGGTAAAATAAATGGATAGAAGGTAATCCAACAACTGGCGAAGCATCTCCTTGTGTTGTCTGATTAATAACATGCTGGTGCAGAATTTGTTTCTTAGATGGGAATTCAATTCAAAAACACTTTTTACTCATTAAGTAGACATGTTTGGGTCAGATCTGCATAGAGACTTAGTGGGAAATAAGTGACCCGTCTTTTACAGTGATTGTATAGAAATAGATCCTCAGCTGATATGAATCCCTTGCACCAGCTGAGGATCTGTCCCCCCGTCATCCGTTAAATTTCTGACACAATTCATTATACCCAAACATTAAAGAAGCACAGTTTCTTCTCCTACACCGCTGCCCACTGGGGTCAGTGGGTGCTTGCTTACTTATCTGCACTACCTGAATTTTAATAGTGGTTACTTCAACATCCCCGCTTTATTTTCCAGTACTAATGTATACTGACATCTCGGTAGTGTGCTTAGCTTCTGTATACTTATTTCTTGGTGGGTTGCTCTGGACACAGTTAGCTGCTTCCCTGCCGAGAAACTCAGACATAATTGCAAAAAATATCACAGCACCTTTCCCAAAGGTTTCCTGGATAAAGCCAGCTGGAGTGTAGATTTTCTCTAACGGCACTGAGCACTGCTTGCTCTTTAGACATCAATTTAATTTAACAACATGAATAAACCAAATACACATAGACTATCTAGGAAGTGTAATGCTCGTGCAATAATACTGGACCTAATTATGAAAAGAAATTTGCAAGCCCTGTCACCTAAACAGCAATCTAAAGAAACTTCAGTGAGATCTAAGCTTCCACTGAAGTCAGTGGGAGTTTGGCCAGTGATTTCCCTGGGAATAGGAGTGGGTCCAAGATAATACTTTGCACTTCAGTCGTATCTTTAATCCAAGCAAATCAAAGCACTTTGCAAACATTATTCAATCAAGCCTCACTGTGTCCCTGTGAAGATGAGAAATATTGTTATACTTACAACATAGATGGTAGTTAGGCACTTAGTCACTTTGGATATACCACAATGGGTTAGATCCACAAAGAGATTTAGATTCCTCGATCCCAAATCCAGATGGGACCATTGTGATCATCTATTCTGACTTTCTGTATTGAACAGGTCATAAAACTTCCCCTATATAATTCTGAAAGCAGACCTTTTAGGGAAACATCCCGTCTTGTTTTAAAAATTGTCAGTGATGCAGAATCCACCGCAACACTTAAGTTGTACCAATGGTTAATTACTCTCGCTATTAAAAATGTACACCTCATTTTCCACTCTGAATTTCTTCAACTTCCAGCCACTGGCTCATGTTATAGTGTCTCTGCTGAATTGAAGACCCCATTATTAAATATTTGTTCTCTGTGTAGATATTTAGATTGTAATCAAGTCGCCCCTTAACCTTCTCTTTGTTAAGCTCAATAAATTGAGTCGATCGCTGTAAGGCAGGTTTTCTAATCCTTTAATCATTCTCAGGCACCTGCTCCAATTTTTCAACATCCTTCTTGAATTGCAGACATCAGAACTGGACATAGGATTCCAGTAGCCATCACACGAGGGCCAAATACAGAGGTAAAATGACCACTCTGCACCTACTTGAGATTCCCCTGTTTATGTATCCAAAAAACAATTCACTCTTTTGGCCATAGCGTCACATTGAGAGTTTGGGGTCAGTTGATTGTCCACCATGACCTTCAAATCTTTGTCAACATCCCTGCTTCCCAGGATAGCATCCCCCATCCTGAAAGCATGGGAGTGAAGGAGGAGTCCAGTTAACAAATTCAAATCCAAAATGTGCACATATTTGGCATATCTCAGTACGATTGAGTGTAGAAAAATAAGGGTAATAGGCCTAATCCAGAGCCCATGGAAGTCAATGGCATTTTTTTCTTTTAATGTCCATGAATCTTGAATCAGGTCCCAGTGACTGAAAAGCACATATGCTGCTGGGAAAACAAAATCTTCTTGCATACTAAATCTGATAGAGCACACACCAAAATGAATCAATCACCCACTAAAAAAATATTTATCACCTGCTGAAGCAGATATATCCCAGAATGAATAACGTTAGTCAACTGCTGAGTCAGATATGTCACTCATTGAGTTAAATGTATCACCTGCTAATTCAGATACATTGCCTACTCAATGAGATGGATCAACTATTAAACTAAATACATCATCCCTTGGACCAGTTATATTAGCAACTGGATCAGATATGTAGTATACTCAGTCAAAATTACCACCTACTGATTCAAATATATCATTTAATAAAACATATCTGGGTATAGTCTATTTTCCACCACAATACATAACAAGATAAAGATTCATATAATGTGCCTACCTGGAAATAAACACATTGCTCTGCTAGAACCATTAATGAAAAATATATCACCTTTGAAACATCAGCTTTCTGGGATACACTAATCATATGACTGGGGTGAAGACACTGTCAGAAAATGTTATGGTCCACAGTAGCTCTAGAGCAATACTCATTTTTTATAGCTGATTATTAGACTTCACACACAGGAGAAGGCTGCCAAGATTTCAAGCAACTGGAACAAGGGATTCATTACTGGGGGAGATGGAGAGGTGGAAAATCAACTTAAGCTCTCTGCAGCATAGGGAAGATGGACCTTCTGCAGCATTCTGCATCAAACTTTTTCCGGAAATGTCTGGGAACTTTAAAAAAACAGAAGCAAAATCCAACTAATGGATTCCATTGTTGCAACAGAAACTCAGCGAGGTTCTTAATGTTCGTGTCTATATTAAAGCACACAAAAGGTCCATGGGGATTCTTGTGTGCATACCATTAAAGCTGTGCGAAATTTTCCAATCTCTTTTTTTGCCAAAAATAATTGCCGATTTGAGTTGACCAAAACATTTTGCAAATGGGTGCTGAATTTACCAAATGGTTCCAGTGGAAAACAAAGCAAAACAAATCCCCCTCCAAAAAATCAGAATTTCATTTTGAATTTTTTTGAAAAAAAAGGTTTCCTTTTTTTCAATTTGACACAACTTTTCATTTTGAATTTTATTTCAATTTTATATGAAAAAGATAAAAATATCTTTTTCTTACAAAAATGTTAAATCCAAATTATCCACTTATTATGCAGCTGCTGTCACACAAGGGGCAGTAAGAAGACAGATGAAGCCTGCCCTTGCCATATACAACATCATTTCAAATTATGTTGAGATGAACAAAGATGTCACTGCCGGTAATTAACTCACAGCTCAAAATACAGTTAATACATTTACTGCTCTGGATGTGTGGCATTGAGCAGCTGCTGTTAAAATATTAGCATAACACAGTATTTGAAATTAATACTGTCCCAATTCAGGACACTGCTTAAGCACATGTGTAAGCATCCCTGTTCAGGTAAGCACATAAGCCTGTGTGTCCTAATGAGATTTAAGCACGTGCTTCAGAGCTTCCCTGAATTGGAGCCAGGAATAGGCCTGCCAGTCTAAAGGTCCTTGGGAGGAGTGCAAACCCCCCACTGGAAAGGAAGGGGTTAAAGTTGCCCCCACCCTCCTCACCTGCCCACCTTGCAGGAGGAGCTTAAAAAGGAGAGCAGAATACCTCAGTGAAGGAGCAGACCTGCATGCCCCACAGCTAGGAAGGAGCACCACAGGACCATTTGCTGCCCGAGGAGTGGCCGTAGAGCCCTCCCCAGGAGACCAAGGAAAGTACTGCCAACTCTCTGAAGGCTGGAGACTTTGTTTTGGTGTCTGAGCTCTTTACTTTGCATGATGGGAAGAGAGGGGACTGTAGGAAGTAGTCCAGGGAGGCAGTGGCAGAGCACCCTGAGGTGCAGGGCTTAGCTGCCTGCCACTGGGATCTGGGCTGGAGCCCGGTGGAGAGAGGGAGTGTTGGCTACCACCCTTTGCGGATGGACAGCTTCAAATGCCTGTCCCTGATGAGGGGGAACCTAGCTGAGGGGAAGATCTAGAAGATGAAAGGCCCTGGGATGTGAGATCTCAACCCAAGGGGTGGGAGCCCTGAGGACTCCTGCTTAAACCTGAAGGGTCCCCTATTGTTGGACTTTTTTTCTACATACCCTGAAAGGGACAGACTTCCATAGGTGACCTGGCTGGAGGCTGAGGCAGTGGAAGGGCAGACCACTACAAGGCAGTCAGAGAAGGAGATGCCCAGGAGGAAGACCACCTACCACACCCCTGCCTGACCACTAGGCACCCCTCCTTCACAGTTATCTGTACCAAAGGTCCAACATTACATTCCTCATTAACACTCTCTGGATTGTCCCTCCCCCACAAAACACCATGACATTTGAGCACTTGCACACTTCCCCCACTCCCACCTCTCCTCTCTTTGTAGTGCAGGTTAATGAGACACAAAGGTAGATTTATGGGGCAGGATTCTCTGCCGCATTACTCCAGTTTTATATCCTTTAGCTCTATGGAGCAACACTGACATTAAACTGCAGCAACTCAGTGATGAATCTGGGTGATATTATTATCTCCAGCAGTTTCTTTAGGCTTGATCTATATTGAGGTGTTGTCCTAACTGCTACAATCAAAGGTCAGACTGCAGTGTAGCTGCACCCATGCAAGTCCCGAGTGTAGTCAAGAAAAAGTTTGAACTGGTGGACCTTACCCCTATTTGGACCAGAATTAGGTCACATGGTGCAGATTGCAGCTTTCCTGGCCTACACTTGGGTTTGTACAGGTGCAATACATCAGTGTCTGGGCATCAATTGCTGGAATTGGAGCAAATTCCCCAATACAGAAAGTCATATATAAATATATAGATATAAAAGTAACCAAATAGCTCAGTAGCCAGCTGCTCCCATTCTTTTTCAATGCGTAGGGAATACTTTGTTGTTCATGACGGGAGATGTTGGGTCCGGAGCCCCTTTGAAGAAAACTTTCATTGAGGTCCCTAAATGGAAGCTGAATTCTTTTGAAAATCTAGCCCCATGCTCTCTGGTGAAATTTTGCTGATTGTATTCCTTTTAGTGAGGAACATTTCTTTTGTTGTTTTAGCTCACTCCTTTGGATTTTATGTTCTTCACATTAATCCCTTCCGTAAAAAACAAGCCATATATCAACTTCTAAGCACATTGGGTTACGTTGAAAATGATTACAGCTTAAGTATCTCTAAAATATACAGTGATTATACAAATAATAAAGGACATAAGTATAAAAAAGGAAGGCAACAAAAGAGAGCAAAAATTATTGTGGTCTTTTTTTATTATTCATTTAGGTTTATAATCACTCTTCGGGAGTGCCCTTTCATGGACTTCAAGGTTATAACTGACCTTGATTTTCTACAGTGTAAGCACACCACAAACAAAGGTTATGGATGTTTTTTTAGCACTTCTTCCATTTTCTTTGGGGGAGGGGATTTGTAGACCAGCTACATCAACCTCCCAGCACAGTTAAGTTTTGAAATAATAGAACATCTTTCCAAGGATGCAGCTGTATAATGAGTTTACTAGTAGAAGGGTGGACTTTTATTAGCTTATTATAAACAAGGCTGGATGCACCATCTGTGATAAGAGCATTACATTTCTCAACTTTCTTGAAAAGCTCATTTATACAGAAAGCTAACTTTAATAGAAGTGATGGCGTCTGGTCAATCAGGAAACAAAACAATTGTAACTAACTTATATCAATCTTTGCAGACAACTTCTTTAACGAAAAACGTCCGTATGTGACACACTGGGAAAAGGATAGACAGGTTACCCCAGATGAATAGGTTTTGGTATGGAATAAAGAACTAGCAACCTCAGTTGATAGCACAATAAAATACAATTTTAAGATACTGTTTCACCAGAACCTCACACCAGCCAGGTTAAAAAATATAGAGAACCTGAACGTGGATCAGTGTTGGCGAAATCGTGGTGAAAGGGGAGATTTTATGCATAGATAGTGAACATGTCCTCTCATTAGAGTATGGGGATGCAATTTGTAACCAACTATTACAAATAGTTGGATATTTATTATCAAGTGATCCTTTGTTAATCCTGGGGCTTCCTAGCAGAAATGGTCACACAAAAAGAAAGGACGAATTAATCTTTCATTTGCTCGTAGTTGCTTAGCTACTGACAGCCTCCAACTGGAAAATGAAAAACAGTCCAGCTCTAGAGGAATGGTTCAAAAAACCATGGGAGGTTGTTATGGAAAAATTAACATACCAATTATGTACCAAGCAAAATAGACAGAGTAGTTAGATGCTTAGATATTTGGTTATTTTTAATTCAATTATCAGAGTGCAGTCCCCTGCAAAAAAGCCAGCACACTTGTCCAACTTTTTTAATACTAACACTTAATTTACATGCCTAGTCTGTTAAATAGGTAATCAGAGATTTTACTCAGTTTAGCAAAATCACTAAAAATGACTTGTCATAGTTGTTGTAATGATGCTCACTCAGTAGCATCCTCTTAAACAGAGATCTGATGAGCGTATTCCAGTATAATATCTCTTTAAACAAAAACCCAGTCATAATGATTGTTTTGTTTATGACATTTATATGGCGTGGATTTGTGGACCTCTTAATAGACCCTAAATAGTGGGGGAGGGGGAGGATAAACAAACACTTTAAGAGGCTTTTTTCATTTGATTGTTGTAACTTTGTCCATTTGGGCTGAATTTTACATGTCAGCTGTCTGCACATCTGAGCCTAAATTATTTTGGAAAACTTCAGTCAAAGTGGGATAGCCATTTCTGAGAACAAGTCTAAGGGGAAATACATTGTTTTGCCTATGTTTAAAAAAAGTTCTGGCAGCTTTTTCTTTGGATGACTTTGATACACCCATTCTTTGCGACAAGGTCTTGAAAACGCGGCAGGGAGGTGGTCTCTGTCAGGGATGTGTCTATTATCATCCTTGTCAAAGTGGCCCCACGCAAGGAGACTGGGATTGTAAGCGTGTGGGACTGGGAGCCAGGGGGGAGGTGGGCTAAGAGCTAGTTGAATGGGGTGAACAAGTCATAGGGATGGAACGGACCACAGGAGGTCATCTAGTCCAACCCTCTGCTTAAAGCAGGACTAACCCCACCTAAATCATCCCAGCCAGGGCTTTGTCAAGCTGCACCTTAAAAAACTCTAAGGATGGAAATGCCACCATCTTCCTTGCACAGGAGGCAAGTGGACTGGGGGGATCCTATGTGGAGACTCTGGAAGGCTTCAAACCAGCAACTGGTGGTTTCCTGCTTGGCAGCCCTAACCCTGCACCACAGTGCTAGCCCTTGGAGGAAAATCTGGGGAAAAGATAAGACTAAGACTGGCTGGACCAAGCTCCACTGGACGGATGATGGTAGCACAAGGGAGACAGGACTGATAGGGTGCTGGGGAAATAGAATGGGACAAGGAGCCTGGAGTTGAATGGTGGTAGGGGGAGAGTACTGAGATTGGCTGAGGAGCCTGGGGTGAGGGAGCGGGGAGACACAGATTGCCCCAGGAACTAAATGAGGCAAAGGTGCTGTGGGGGGCGGGAAATATGATGATATCATTAAAGACTATATCATAAAATACATACCCATAAAGGGGCACAATAATATTGTATGGGCAGCCTTCATTCAGACACTTCCTAAATTATGAGTGCTTGACTTTCCAAACTTAATAATGTCCTTTGTGTCTAACTGTAGAGTATTTGTCACAAATGCAATTCACAATGTTTTTGTTCAGACCCTAAGTTTCTTCTACACTTTTCCATCTTCCTCAAAGGACACTGAGGCACAGTTTGTATGCAACGGCCGCAGCATCCAGACAAACCCTTGGTGCGTAGTGCACCAGCACGGTGTAGTTTGTGACCCCAGCTTTGCCACACATTAAGAGGCTGTGTAGACAATCCCTCATGAGGCTGGATTCTGTGTACCACCATCTGCTCTGAAGAGGATGGCTGTCAAAGGGACTTCATGTGAAGTGAGGTGCCACCAGGCAGGAATGCTTGGATCAGAACATGGGCTCGGAGGATCAAATACATCCCACAGATTTGCAGACACAGACAGCCCTTAGCAGCGTAAACAATGGGATTCTACTTCTCCAGAGGAGAGGAGATTGTAGTCAGGAGGGCATGGACCTGCTCTAGGGGGAGCAGGCTTACTGCGCAGCAATGACAAGGCGACGGGCAGAGTTGAGGCTGGATGATGCACCAGGGTGCGATTGCTTTCCTTCCTCCCCATGAAGATGATACACTGGGGACATGGATGAGAGCGTCAGCCATAGGGCTAAAGCCACTTCCATGCTCAACTGTGTCAAACTCTGAGCCACTTTCTCTCTCTGGGAACCATGAAATGTAGGGGTTAGAGTATGCCTTTAAGCACGACCCTGAGCAAGGGGTGGTGTGGAAGCTACACTGCACAAGAGTACCACTGGGAGGTGCTCTTCGGAGACACAGTTCCTTCCCTCCTCTCATCTTTTTCATATGGCTTAAGTTACTGCAGCTTTTGACTGGAGGCAGCTAGACAGCTGTCTGAAATTCTGCACACGCAGTTTCTTCAAAAGAAAATTGCAATTTTCCTGGTGCTCAGCCAGTTTATACCAGCCAAGAATCCGACCCATTGCTCTCACCTTTGCCTTTACTATGGAGTAACGTGCAGTGCAATATCCTCAGCACACTTTAGCTTTGTAGACTTGATCAGCTCCCCTGGAAATGGGGATCAGTTTGAGTATCTAAAGTGCTGTTTTAACAGATCTCGGGGGAGGGGACCCAGGCCCTGGTCACTGCTCTGAGTGAGGTTCCACTACCATCTGATTGGTTTTTAACTCTATTTACTGGAAACTTTATTTCCATTTTAGAAAAGGTGAAAAATAAAAAACAAGCAAAGTCACTGCTTCTCCATTTCGGATTACTACCTACTACACAGTCGCAGATTTCTTTTATAATACAGGCGAAAACCAGCTAGTTTGCACTGGAGATTTGTAGCGTCCTACAGTAAAACTTCATACACTGCAGAAAAATCCATGGCTAGGCTATATTTCAGCCTGAAGCTTAAAGGCATTTGGCTCACAGTACAAAGTCCTCAGTTACTGCAGTGGGTTGCTGCTTGTTACGGTATATTTGTTAGTATGTCATGGTACAATAAATGATACCTGTAGCTCTTCATCTGATGCCTGAAGACAAATGGGCTTGGTGATCATTGCACTGTGAACCCACAGTCTTTGCTCCGGTCATTAGGCTCACTATGGTTGTGCAAAGGGGTGGTAATACTGGCTGGACAGCCAGCTGAAGATTTTTCAGGCTTGGGGCATCCTGGAATGACACAGAGCTAGGCAGATGTCACCTCTCGCAGTTCTTAGTGTATGGGGCATATCAGGGTGTGGCATGGGGAAAGAGTGTAGCTGGAGTGCTACTGCATTTTGGCCTTCTCTGGTTTAGGCAATGACCTCTTGTGGGATATTGCAGCCAGGTGGAATTTACTGAGACTGCTCTGATTTGCAGCAGTGTCCTTCGCTGAATGGAGCCAAGGTGGGCCTGAGGAATCTTCTCGCATATTTTAAGTGAGGCTCTGTCAAAAACTACACGGAGCTGGGCAATTAGTCTCCATTCTAGAAATACACTCAACTGACTCTAGTTCCACCCGCAAATTGTTCTCATTCTGCTCATCTCCATTCATACTATCATTCCATGATCTTTCCTGTATAGGATCTTGTAGTCCATTCATATATTGGTACCTCGAAGGTCCCCATATCAGACAGGGGTCCCTGTCTTCTGATGCTGTATTACTGCCCACTTGCTACTGTAGCTTCTCATTGAAGTGATTATTTTAGACCTGACATATTATTGTTATCCTAGGTAGGAAAGATGGTCAAAGTCAGTGCATATATAAATATGTATATAAGCTAAATATGAGTCAACAGTGTAATGCTGTTGCAAGAAAAATGAACATAATTATGGGATGTATTAGCAGGAGTGTTGTAAATAAGATGTGAGTAGCAATTCTTCCGCTCTACTCCTCAATTAGGCCTCAACTGGAGTATTGTGTCCAGTTCTGGGTGCCACATTTCAGGAAAGATGTGGACAAATTGGAGAAAGTCCAGAGAAGAGCAACACAAATGATTAAAGGTGTAGAAAACATGACCTATGAGGCAAGATGGAAATAACTGGGTTTGTTTAGCCTGGAGAAGAGAGGACTGAGAGGGGACATGACCTTTCAAATACATAGAAGGTTGTTACATGGAGGAGGGAGAAAAAATGTTCTTCTTAACCTCTAAGGGCAGGACAAGAAGCAATGGGCTTAAACTGCAGCAAGGAGGTTTAGGCTGGACATTAGGAAAAACTTCCTAACTGTCAGGGTGGTTAATCACTGGAATAAATTGCTTAAGGAGGTTGTGGAATCTCCATCATTGGAGATTTTAAGAGCAGGTTAGATAAACACCTGTCGGGTATGGTCTAGATATTACTAGGTCCCATCTGGCCTTATGATTCTATGATATCTTCAACCCTGTTTATCTCTTACATGATATAGGTGCATAGAGAATTCAACACTCCGATGAGTTACTGTACTTAACTACCAAACCATGGAAGCCAGGGTGTGCAAAAGATCAAAAGAATCTGTTGGGTTTTTTTTTCCTTCAATCTATTGAGACTATACAAGCAGAACAAAAATGAGCCACTGAGAAAGAAGTTCCTTTTTTTTTTTTTTTTTTTTTTTGGTTACCTTGCTGACCCTGAAAACACCAGAATAGTTCAACTGTTTGTCACATAAACAGTGCTTGAAATAGAGCATACCAGTGACCTTGTTTTCTTAAGACCAACATATTATCCTGTTCTAGGCATTACCCTTGATGATTGGTTTGTGAAATCTAAGTCTAGAACACACAGCCAATGTGGGGTGTGTTTCCTGGTTCCTAATAGTCTGCCCTGAGGTTGGTACTAACACTCTTGAGTCACTGCAGGAAGAATTACGATGGGCTGTTATGTGTGGGGGGTTGACAAAAAGACAAACCTGAGAAACTTTCTGTTTTGAAAACTGTTGTTGGTAAACGTTTGAGTTTTGGCTTCCATTTTTGTCAAAAATGAAAATTCAACTCAAATGTTTTCTGTGAGGGGTAAAATCTTTTTTTTTTGTGTTGAAAATGTCTCATCTTCAACGCCTTCCCCAAACTGATCATATATAATTGCCCCCCTCATTCCTTCACTGGAAACACATAACATTAATACAGAAAAATGTCATGTCATACCCCGACACAGTGACCATCTTTTATTGCCTTTTTTTCCTTTTTCTTCATTTCCTTCCTTTATTCTATTTGTCATTTCCCTGTTTCATTCTTATCTCCACACCATTTTCTTCCCCCCCACTTCTGTTTTTTCTCTCTCCCTGCCCCCTGGCTCATCCATGTCTCACTCAGCTCTCTGTCTCTGACCTCTGGCCATATCTAGCCCAACCCCTTTTCCTTGACCCATCACCCTCACTTTCCATACTCCTTAACTGGTCCCACTTTTCATCACCACTTAGCTCACCAAATCTCTTGTCCCTTGCTTCTCAGTCCTAACATCTTTCTTTCACTGTGTACTATTTTCCATCTCTCTTTTCCTTTCTCTGCAGCCCTCCACCCCTGCAGCATGGTGGGGGAAGAATATGAATAAGAGGATTCTAATTATCACCCTACAGTGTCCCTATTCCATCTGAGAATTGTGCTTTGGCTGCCACTTGTTCCAAAGTGGATGTTTTTCTATAAATGCCCTCTTGGTGCTGGGAATGAGATGTGCCTGCAGATTCTTGGACTGACCTGCTACAAGAATCTTTGCTATGGCTCTAATAATCATCCAATTTAAATAATGTTCTAAAAAGAGAAGGCCTTTTTCTCTCCAAGGGCAGATGTCTGACTTCCCCATTTGCAGGTGCAATTCACCCCTGCAGTTTTGTACCCTTGTAATGAATGACACGGGCACATGTGAGGACCTGAATTTCTAGCCACAACATTTGCAGCTGCATTTGGATGTCAGAGGCCTGGGCTCCATTGTACACCCACAATTCAACTGCAGATGCAAAAATACATGCATTTGAAACAACACAAGGTGATGCCCTTTCTGAAAATTTTGCTCTGATTCTCCATAAATCTGCTGTTCATAATAAGAACAAACTCCAGGTCAAGTATGCTAGCACTTCACTGGATAAGTAAATAGCCCCAGGCTCTGCCTCAGGCAGTCCAGTCATTAACTACAAGGAAATGCTATCTCCATTTGTCATTATTGTTTAACTCCTGCATGGAATACAGGCTCTTTCTCTAGTCACACACTTGACTAGGGAGAGCTCTTTCCTTCGTACTCCCTCCCTAGTTACACGGGGCCAGATGTTTCAAGGTGTTTAGATGCTTAAAGATGAATATAGGCATTTCCTGGGGTTTCAAAAGTTGTTGGGGCCCAGATCCTCACTGCAATTTCATGCTAAACTCCCACTGAAATCAAGAGTAAGTTGATGGGAGCTGGGCATCAAAATGACTTTGAGGATCTGGTTGCAGGCACTTTTGAAAATCCCATCTGGCACTTCTCTGCATCTTTAGATGCTTAAATATCTGGCTCAATTCTGCAAAGTGCTGAGTGTCCCAGTCCTGATCCAGCCAAGCACCTAAGTACATGCGCTCCTCAAAGTACATGAGTAGACCCCACTTATGTCCAGAGCCAAATTTTGGCCCTCATCAGCTACTGAACATAGCTTCCACCAATGTTCATTGATCCACCCCATTCCCTGATTTTTAAAATGAAAACCAGAAAAGATTGTTGAGAAAGATGGCAGTGATTTAAGGTTCTGAACCATGAACGAATGTAAAACCAGCATGCAAAGGACTTTGGCAGTTAGTTAAGTTCAGCATGTGAAGAGCACATGGCAAGCTACTGAAAATGAAGCAGCTAGACATGCCCCTAGTCATCTGTGAATGGCCAGATGCCTCAGAATTTCACCTTGTAGGGCAAGTGGGCAAAGGCATCCTGTGGGAAGGAGCTGGGGGAGTGTTTTCCAGGGTGTTTCGGTGGCAGTAGGAAGCAAGAAGGGTGCAGGGGACACCAGTGATCCAAATGGGATCTTGAAAATATCCAGGATATTTTGTTCCTGTAATGGGGTATAGTGGCCCTTTGAGGAAAGAGGAATGGGGGGATCCAGTCTACCCCATTCCAAGTAGCTCCCACTGTACAAAAACCCGGCAGACATTAAGGGCAGATGTGGAGATAGGGCAAGTGGTCTCTGGGTAAGCTGGAGTCTTGGTGAGAAGAGATGACTATCTCTTTAAGGGCTTGGGGCCAGGATCCTTGTAGCGAAGAATGGGCAATTCTCCCCATGGTTCCAATCAATCTCCCGACCAACCAGAACAAGGCCCCAGGAGAAGAGCGGCATATAAAGCTCCCTGTGTGGCTATGACGGAGCTGTTCTGCTAAGAATCCTGCCTCTCTGCTGGAAGGGAAAGGGGTGACCCAGGTTCTCTTCCACGGCTGTGAAAGAGGAGTGAGAGCTCACTCCACCCAGAAGGGACCCCGCAAGGAAGGACCTTAGGGACCAAGGGTGGAGTCGCAATTAATGCTTGATTTTTCAGCAGCCAGGGCAGGTGGGGCTGGTGTCAAGAAACGTAAAGTGATAAAGTGGCTAAAGCTCACTGAATACCCCTTTTTGATCACCTTAGAGGAAACAGTGACCAAGACATGATTCATTCATGTATGCCCATTTGGATTCTGTTAAATCACTCATATCTGGGAGACCACAATGACTTGGCTTAAGATGGTGATTTAGACTTTCAGTCCCGCTCCACACCCAGGCAGCACAAGCTGCTCTCATCTCCCTAGCAGGAGCTAGGTTTATTATGGTTTATTCCAGTGCCTTCCCTTCCTGCAGGTTTGGCTTCAACTATTCCCAGCTGATGGATGGAACTACTGTTAAGTCTGGTAATGGCTAGAGCAGTTTTGGGAGGGGTGGAGGTTCACAGAGAACCAAAGAGACGTAATTGGATCCCTTAAATGGAGGTGTATCTCTCCTGTAGCAGATGATCTGGTCCAGTGCCTAGCAACCAGTGGTATTTACCTTTATCACCATACTTATGATATTCCTTATATTCACAGTAGGAAATGCTGCAGTAGATTGAACTGTCCTGGTTAGCAACAGTCCCTGGGCACCCCTCATATGATACACACTAGCTTCCAGACTGCATCCAGCAACTCAAACCCAGACATCCTTATTCAGTCCAGACTTGATTTGCCCTGAGATTTGTACTATTCTTTAAAAGGGAGGGTGTGGGAAGCACATTCCTCTCCATAAATCCAGCCTGCACGATCCCAGGGAGACATTATGAATTTAGACTGTAGCAAATTGTTTCCAATAATTCACCTCTAATATGACTTATTGTTAACAGCTTGAAGAGTTATCCGAATGCCATCTGTAGTATGAGCGCTATAGATTTTTCTCTTCTTAATTCCAAATTTTTTTTAAATTGCTGTGGTTGGATTCAAGCTCAAATAAAGAGGGACGCTTTCTTCCTTTTTCTTTTCTTTTTTTTTTTTCCTTCCAAAGTGAAATGTGAAAACACAGGGGAAATAATGTGAGTATTTATCTCCCACCTATAGGCACATATTCCATTCTTTCACTAAATAGCTAGCACTACAGCAATCAAACATCTGGGTCAATTGTATTTTTCCCTTTGTAAAAAAACTCATTAAAAAGTATATATTAACACTCATTGCCAGTTTCTTTTATCTTGTCCCCTACCTTCCAAGGCTCTCATTACATTCCCCCTTCTTGATATTCATAAAAGACTTGCTTGGTTTGACAAATTTACTGAAGGCAATTATGGATAGGGAGAATATAACAACAAAAGATGACATCTTCGGCAACTGGGAAGATCTGACTCTTAAACACAGTCAGCTTGATGTATAGCCAGAGCACCTGGTATGTGGCTTGAGGGTCAAATGAGACCTAGGGGCCCCTCAATTCATAAAAGCGTAGGACTGGAAGGGACTTCGAGAAATCATTTAGTCCATCCCCTGCATTTATGGCAGGACTAAGTATTATCTTGCCTTATAATATGGCTTATTTTTGGTAAAATCTTTACCCCCAATCAATTGTAGGAAAGGCCAAACAAGAGGCAAGTTCTATGAGAACATCAAGGAGGACACATTTGAGAAAGCACTGAAGTCAAAGGGAATACTCACGTGCTTAGAGTTAAGCAGGGGCTTAACTGCTTTGCAGCACAAAGGCCTATGGACTGATCATCAGATCTAAAGATCGGGTCTTAGTTCTTGCTTTTTAAGGGTTTGTACATTTTTATATAAAGCTTGTTGCCCTGTGATGGGATGCCGAACCCCTGGGGCTAAGCCTGGGAGATGTGGAACCGCTGGATACCCTAATCATACAACCAGACTCTGTTATCACCCAACCCGACAGCAGGTGGTGCGAGACACCCAACTTAGTTCAGTGAACGCTTTCCCCAGGCATTCACGAACCAACAACAGTGAAACCCCAGCTGGCTCCCCAGCCCAGGACCCCAGGATTGTACTGTTTAGCCTTAGTCATAAACCCTGACCAGCAGAGATTATTATCCAGCCCGTCCTTCCCTCAAAGTGGAGGGAACGAGCACCAGCTTTTGTTACTGAGCCCAGTTTGTCGAAATACTTTACTCAAAGACACACTGATTAAGATAAAACATTAAACAATTTTAGTAACTACAGAAAAATAAATGTTAAGTGATTATAAGTGGCAAGTATAAAGAGATTAAAAGAAGTTAGCAAATGAACTAAACATAAGATCACAGTCTAACAGGATTTGAATTAACAATGTCTCACCCTAGTTAGGTGGTACAAGCAGTTTCTTAAACGCAGGCCTGGCTGCCTGGGACTCCCCTCCCCCTTTCAAAGTTCTTTTGTCTTCCAGATGACCCTTCAAGTATTCAGTTGCAGGGGAATGGAGCCCAGCTGTGATGTCACTCCCCTTCTTTTATAGGCCGTTCCAGCTTGCTAGACTATCGGGCTTGTGACCTGTAAGGTTGTCCTAATTGATCAGTTAACCCCCATTGGGAATGTGCTTCCTACAGTGAAGCCTTCATTGTAGACCATTCCTGTTAGTGGTATCCATTCTGAATGGGTGAGAGATAGCCATTAACGCTGTCTGACCACTCCATTGTTGTGCCTGAAAGGCTGTTTGTGGGAGTTTCTCACCTTGCAACATGTTCTAATAGCATGTTCAACCGTGTTTCATCACTTCACATACTGTGGTAGTGCATACAATTCGACAGCATATTAATGTTCAGGAGATCAAGGCTTTTAAAAGAATACCAAACAAGATATACTTTGTACAGAACATATCATAAGTATATGACATTGGTGAACATGGAGTTCTGGGGTGTCACAGAGTGGCTTTCGGGCATATGGCAATATCTCCTTGATGATGGTATTCTTGATGTACGATCTCTACAGGCCCATATGCAATGGAAAATGCACCCAGCACAACCAATTCTATCTGACACAATTGGAAAGGGCACCCACAACAGACCTGGTGATGCAGGAGGATATAACAGCCCCAGAATAGAAAAGCAAGGACAGATTGCAAGATAGTCTCTAGCTTTGTGGAGATTTTGGCTACACCTGTTTTACCTAAGAAACATCTTTTGCACTAGTGGCAGGAAAGGGATGGGCCCCGAGAATCAGGTTGGATGCCAAAATAGAACAAGATTTCAATAACATTTTCCAGTGCTTAGTAGCTGAACTCAAGAAGTAACCATACATAGAAGCATGTATCATGAAGCATCTGGCAGCCCCACATAGCCATAGCTCTGAATAGTTGACCAATAATAAAATCACAAGTCAGTACAGCTTACAAATACTTACACTGGATCCTCCAGAGGGCTTCACCTTCACCATGGCTCTTGGCCTCTCATCTCTGTTTTGGCCCATAATCCCTGTCAATGAATAAACTTTAGTGTTTTCTATTGAATGGAAACAGGTTAGATACTGTAAAAGCTACTGCATCCTGTATAAGTGTAATGGCATTATACAAAGACTCTTACCAGCTAAGTATAATGTCCTGAAGCTTTCCCTCTGGGGGTATGTCTATACTGACGGTGGCAAAGTCGCCACCATCAGATCAATCTTTCTGGATCAATTGAGCGGTCAGTGTAGACCTGCTCAATCGATCAGGAAGTCGAAGTTAGTAAATCACCCCCTCAAATGGCGCAGTGCAGTGAAGACGACGCACAGAAGGGAAGCACAGCAGTCGATGGGAGTTACTCTGCATAGCTTACATAACTCCCGTTAACTGCTGTCGAATCTCCAGGTAAGTGTAGACCAGGGCTGGGTATTTATAGTGTGCCAATACTATGGTATCTGAATATAAATATGACCCTGGGTGGGTTGTCTACAGGAAGCAAACCCCACATCTCTGGATCGAAAAGCAAGAGCCTCTAAGGCCAGAGCTAAAAGAACAGTAGAAGGCAGTAGAACATCAGTAATCCACTACCTCTGGTCTAGCACCCAATGGAGATAAGGAACCACACTGTTTCTTGGATTACATGAAGGTTGCATGATGCAAGTGAGTAGCAAGTCCTATGCAGGACCTTATCACCATGTACCAATGCAGCTGAAGTCCTGATATCTGTCAGCATATGCCATATAGCCATCTCTGCTATGGTATCTATGATATACCTTGGTGTGTACAGTACAAGGAATGGTGGTATCTGAATAAGGTGACACTTGCAGAGATCTTAACAAGGATATATGCTTCCACCCACAAAAAAGCAATAGGGCGCAGCGTCTACATGAAGGTGACAATGTAAAGGCAAAATCATCGAATTATTTCCTTTGTTGCAAATAAGTCTTGATACCCCAGCAAGTGGCAGAAGAAACTGGTGTGTACGGGTATATTTTCTGAAATAAAATATATCCATCCTAGATAAACACCTGCAACCCAATCTGCTACTTTGACGATTCCATTATAGGTATCTCCTCTCCGCCACACTCCCCAGTGTGCCCCCTTTGCCAGGGCAAATTTTTGTATCTACTGTACATTGACACTTCTTCTGGAAATGTGCTGCAGGCACAAATGCAGCTGGTAGCCTGTTATTGAGGGCATAACCACCCAATATATACATGTTGAAATCCAACATGCAGTCTAAATGAGTTAAGGTTACCCTAGGAACATTAACTTTTCTGTTGCCTACATTTTGCATGTTTAAACTTGTAACCATAATGTGACATTAATTTAGATTTTTAGACTCTACATTTTAGACTACTGAATTCACCAAATGGAATAGCCCTATCACATGATCTCAGTGATACTGTAAGCAATTTAGGTTCCTGACATACACATAGCAGAAAGGACATTTGGGACTCTAATATTGGATGAACTTTTCAAGAAGAAGCCAGGTTGGTCAAAATATTTTCCAACTACTTCTGCCAAATTATGTAATGGTACAGTGATGGGCACATAAAACATCATCTGCACAATTAAAAGACTTAGAAAGGTGTTAATGGGGCAAGTGACTTCTAAAGCAGAAATTCTTCTTGGAAAGGAAATTAATCCTTTTCTGCAACAGATAACAGAGTGGCAGGCTGATGAACTCTTGTGAATGCTTGCGAGTATATTCTCAGCATTCCAGTATTTATAGCTTCACTTCTCCCTCTGCTACTTCCATGCCTCTTTTTCACAGTGCAATGGTGTCCTGTGTGGCAGTCCATGTTACACATCACTTCATCTCTTTGGCCCCATTTCAGAAAAGTGTGCTTAACTTTAAGCATTGACTTAAATCTCTTTTTGACATCAATGGGTCTTAAGCAATAGTTTAAAGATGAGAAGTGTTTTCCTGAATTGTAGTCTTTTCCCATTATTTCTCCTTCCACCTGTTGTCAGTCTCATTTGTTCAGAATATAAGTTCTTTAGGGCAGGGACTGCCACTCACTATGTGTATGTATAGCACCTAGCACAATGGAGCTCAGCACTTGTTTGACACTACCGTAGTACAAGGCATTATTATTATATAGTAAAGAAATGATTTTATTATTACTACACTTGATCTTAGCCAAAAGGCAATAATAAATGTAAGAACAAACTACTTAGGCTTGGTGCTACATGTCAAAAGTGTCAGAAGGTGGCAGTGTTTCAAAACATTACTCTGGTTTAGCTGGAGCGTGATCTGTTTGTTTGACTATTCAACAGTAATGTATTGTTTTAGTCATAGAGATTAATGGTCAAGGGTGACACCATGCTGTGAAGGTGGAACTCTTGAGAGTTGGCATATAAGCAATAACCCACATTATACTGCAATTTTATACAAAATTTGGTGACCTAATTGTGGCTCACAACAGGAGGAGGAGTTTGGGTTGTTTGCTTTTTCCTGTTTTACGTACAATATTTGCTAGTTCATTTCACCATGGACTACAATTAAACGGGACATCAAGGGCCAGATTTTCAAAACCTTCCATACACAAATACTGTGCCCCAAAGTGGCCTATAAGCTCACCAACATTAGGAAATATTTTTGTGACTTGGCTAATAATTCTTGAAAATTGTATCCAATATTGTCTATATATGTACACAGATTCTCTCCTTCAATTTTTCCTGCTGCAGTCTTCTGCTTTCCCAGACAAATCCATACCATACATTGTTTTTATTTATTTTTTATTGTATCTATTTAAAGAGCATCCCACTCTTGTCTCATATTTGAGCTCCACCATTTCAGTTCCTGATATCCAGAAGCAATGAGGAAAGGCAGAATCACTTAGGCAGCTTTTCCTTTAAACACTCAAATACTGTAGAACAACAGATAGAGTTTAGTGAACATCTCCGTCAGTAAGTCCATGTCTGACTTGAGGATCTTTCTAAACCATCTGGACCCATTATCCAAATTGCCCACATATGAAAACCACTGGATGCGAAGAGGGGTTGGCTCCACATTGCTGATTTTAATGTGCAGCCTGGGTATGCTACATGGTGGTCGTGCTGTCACTGAATACAATAAATTGGAGGAAAACAGAATGCAAGCAACCGTACAATGGATATTTGGATTTAGCCAACAGACAAATCTGCAAAGGAGCCAAAAGAAAACAAGTAGTGACAGAGGAATTGCATCTCTCAGGATGCTTGTGCATTTTGATGTTTTTTAAAAGCACTTTGGTGCACATTTAACTTGCTTCCCTTTAATGACTGTGGGAGATATTTTCTGTGATGGGGAGAGACGCGCACAAGTCCAAAACTTGTGTTCCTAAATCCCTTATACATGTCTGAAAATCCTCCCCCTCTCTCACACACACATTATTAGAATACTCCATTGGGCAGGAAAGGGGTCTATTTATTGTTTATTGACTCCATTTGTTCCAGCAAAATGCTGGCGCCAAATTGTTTCATAATCACATAAGTAAAAGGAATGTAAAATAAAAGACCCAACTACTTAGATGTTTAAAACTAGGCTGCAATAAGCCCTGGAATGTTGCACTGTAGGAACCAGCTGTACTCTGCAATGGACATTGACTAGATTACTTAAAATTTATTTATTTGGATATATACAAATTGCTAAAAAAAAGTGACACCGACCCATACATGCCAAGTGGCTCTGATAATTGTTTTGGTGTTCTCTAAATAATATGCCTCCCAGGCACATTGGCTGTTGGGTGCCCAACAACCTCTGGTTTCTAGTGGGACCTAGGGGTCAGAACATCACAAGTATTTAGGTGCCTAAACACCTCTGAGGATCAGGGCCTTGATGCCTATTTGTTATGCATGCCTTTGAAAATCTCCCTGTTATTGGAAATACAACATAACCCACTACCAGACAAACTGGCCACTCAACCTTAAACACCCTTCAGCTATTTCTCAGATTTACCATTCCCCTCTTGCTGTTTTCAGATGCCTAAGGAAAAGATGAGCTTCACAACAAGCTCTGGATAGCTTCTCAGTTGCAATCTACAATGGACAGTGGTGTTTCATCACTCAGGGTATGCCTCCACTGCAATTAAAAACCCATGGCTAGCCCATGCCAGCTGACTTAGGCTGAGGCTGCAAGTCTGTTTAATTGCAGCATTGACTTCCAGGCTTGGGCTGTAGCCTGGGCCCTAGAATCCTGCCCAAAGTTTCTGTCCCTCATGGTGGTGGAAAAAGGGTTGAAAACGAGACGGCTAACGATTAAAAAAAATAACACCAGAAGTCATAATGAAAACAACCTAACACTTATTTTCAAAATCATGATTTTTAAGCCAATCTCATGATTTGGGGGGGAGGGGTTGGATTCAGAAGCCTTGAGTCACTTAGAGTTAACAGAATGTATATGTGAACAGGATCGTGAGTTGGCTTCACAACTCTGTTACTGCTCAATAGGGTCACCTTGTTGTAAAACTGAAGTAAGAAAATGGCAAGGCAGGCCTACAGTATTGAGCCGTCAGTTGAAAGGAATTACCTAGTAAGATTTGAGTTCAGGCACTCAGCGGTTGGTATGTCTTCAACAGTGATGACATCACCTAAGTAGGTCTATCTATTATAAAATCATAGGGCTGGAAGGACCTTGAGAGGTCATCTAGTCCAGTCCCCTGCTCTCATGGCAGGACTAAGTAATATCTAGACCATCCCTGACAGGTGTTTGTCTAACCTGCTCTTAAAAATCTCCAATGATGGAGATTCCACAACCTCCTTAGGCAATTTATTCCAGTGATTAACCACCCTGACAGTTAGGAATTTTTCCTAATGTCCAACCTAACCCTCCCTCGCTGCAGTTTAAGCCCATTGCTTCTCCTCCTGTCCTCAGAGGTTAAGAAGAACAGTTTTTCTCCCTCCTCCTTGTAACAACCTTCTATGTATTTGAAAGCTGTTATTATGTCCCCTCTCAGTCTTCCCTTCTCCAGGCTAAACAAACACAGTTCTTTCAGTCTTGCCTCATAGGTCATGTTTTCTAGACCTTTAATCATTTTTGTTCCTCTTCTCTGGACTTTCTCCAATTTGTCCACATCTTTCCTGAAATGTGGCACCCAGAACTGGACACAATACTCAACCTGAGGCCTAATCAGCGTGGAGTAGAGAGGAAGAATTACTACTTATGTCTTATTTACAACACTCCTGCTAATACATCCCATAATCATGTTCACTTTTTTTGCAACAGCATTACATTGTTGACTCATATTTAGCTTGTGGTCCACTATGACCCCTAGATCCCTTTCCCCAGTACTCCTTTCTAGGCAGTCGTTTCCCATTTTTTACACGTGTAACTGATTGTTCCTTCCGTGGAGTACTTTGCATTTGTCCTTACTGAATTTCATCCTATTTACCTCAGACCAATTCTCCAGTTTGTCCAGATCATTCTGAATTATAATCCTATCCTCCAAAGCACTTTCAACCCCTCCCAGCTTGGTATCATCCCCAAATTTAATAAGTGTATTCTCTATGCCATTATCTAAATCATTGATGAAAGTATTGAACAGAACCAGACCCAGAATTGATCTTTCTGGAACCCCACTTGTTATGGCCCTCCAGCATGACTGTGAATAATTGATAACTACTCTCTGGTAACTGTTTTCCAACCAGTTTTGCACCCACCTTATAGTAGCTCCATCTAGGTTGTATTTCCCTAGTTTGTTTAAGAGAAGGTCCTGGAGAACAGTATCAAAAGCCGTACTAAAGTCAAGATATACCACATCTACCACCTTCTCCCTATCCACAAGGCTTGTTCCCCTGTCAAAGAAAGCTATCAGGTTGGTTTGACATGATTTGTTCTTGACAAATCCATGCTGACTGTTATTTATTACCTTATTATTTTCTAGATATTTGCAAATTGATTGCTTAATTATTTGCTCCATTATCTTTCTGGGTACAGAAGTTAAGATGGCTGGTCTGTAATTCCACAGATTATGTCACCAAACTTCAGGGAAACCACATAACTTTGGCGAGTGATTTAAGTAAAGGAGGAAAAACCCTTACAATGATTGTGTTGTGAAACATCCCTCTAATTTTAAGTCTGCACAAATATCCTGTTCGAGATTTAGTCTTATCTGATTTATTGCCAGCTTTATTTTTAAAAGCAATTTGGTTCTCTTCTAAATGTAGACTCTAATCTGAGAATTCTTCAGGAAGTGAAATGGCATCTGCTTCTAAGAACTGAAAGAAAGACCAGAATATGAAGGTAAACAGCAGGTGAAATTATGATGGCTATAGGGTTTATTTGTTTGCTTCCTTCAGTAAGCATTGATCAAACTGACAAAGCAACATTCACCTTAGAAAATGTCTTAAGATACTGGACACAGGCTGTAGGCTAAATTATACTCTAATTTAAACTGGTGTAAAAACAGAGGTACTCAGTAGATCTCCTCTAGATTTACACCAGGCTAATGAAAAAGAGGTTTGGCCTTATATACTCATCTTGGTAAGAGGATTTTTGTACATGGTGTTTATTAGCAGTATATGGACTTACATCACCCATGCACCAAGTAAATAACAAGATTGTGGTCATTGGAGGCCTTTAAAAACAGGTTAAACAAACACCTGTCAGGGATGGTCTCAGTATATTTAGTCCTGCCTCAGCATGAGGAAATGGACTAAATGTCCTCTCAGGGTATGTCTATGCTGACGGCAGCAGAGTCGCAACCATCAGATTGATCTTTCTGGATTGATTGAGCGGTCAGTGTAGACCTGCTCAATCGATCAAGAAGTCGACGCAGTATATCTACCCCCTCAAGTGGCGTAGCGCTGCATCGACAGGTTCCCGAGCAGAGAAGATGGCGCGCAGAAAGGAAGCACAGCAGTCAACGGGAGTAGCTTGCGTAACTCCCGTGAATTGCTGCCGAATTTCCAGGTAAGTGTAGACCAGGATTCAAAGTCCCTTGCAGCCCTATGTTTATATGATTCTATCATCGCTGCCTTTTTGCTCAGAACAATTAGATGCAACCTGCCCATGTGTGTGTGTATTTATATATAACCCCGCCCCAAACACACACAATTCCCTGCTCACATTGTGATATAATCAGTGTCTGGCAATCATTTTTGCAAAGAAATGGTGTCCTATAAATGGTCAACTGTGGTCTGTGTTGCCTTGTTTTGGTCCTGTAGCGTAAAATGAAGTTACACGGCATCTCAGAGACATTATCACAGTTGCTCTTCCTTTTCTATAATAGAAAGTGGTCTTCAGAAGAAACCTCCATGTTAGCAGGCTGCATCTCATTATAAAAAGCAGGCCAATTTGGGGTACAGAAACTAGCTAAAAATTGCTAGTGCTGTGTCATTAACTCTAGCAGGAGCTTACAGGGCTCTGACCGGTACTTTGCCTTGTCAGAATCAAACAAGATCTATTCCATTTATGCAGAGTTGAGAGAATATGCTGCTATTTACACACGCTTCACCGATGCATGCCCTCAAACTTCACCCAGCCTTTGTTTTGTTGTCGTTTTTCTAAGTTGTAGGAAAAAGAAAAGCCAATTACACTTCATGTTTAGAGGTACAGAACCCTTATGTTCCAGTATACTATAATGATGACCTTGATATCGTTTGTACAAAACATTTTGTTTGTGTGTTAAATTTAGGATCTTCCAAGGAGTTTGAAGGAATTAGGCAGCTAATTATTGAATTTCAATGGAATTTATGCTTCTAATTAGAGCTGGTTAGTGATTGACTGATTGTGCAAAGTCTTTTTTCAGCAAAAAATGCAGATTCAGGTAGATTGAAACAATTTAGAAATGTGGGTTTAATTAAGTTAATTGTTTTAGTCAAATATTTTTATTATATTTTTTGGAAATGTTGAAATGGTTTGTTCTGTCATATCCAAAATGAAACTGTTTGACTTTTCGTTTCAGAAGGACATTTTGTTTCAGAATTTACCGTCTTATTTTTTTTTTTTTAAATTAAACATTTTCAGAACCCCCCAAATGAAACAAATCATGAATGAAACTTTTTAAATTTGAAAATAAAATTATTTCAATTCTTCAATTTGGCCAGTGAATCAAAAAAAGAACCATTTTCCTCATAACTCTACTCTTAATTCCTTTGGGTTCCTTTAGAAAAATCCCAGTATAAATTTTGATTCTGATGACAATTTTTTCAAGCATCTCAAAGCTAGATTTTCGAACATATTTAGACACTTACACAGGTAAATAGGCATCTAGTGAGATTTTCAAAAGCACTTAAACAGATTAGATGCCTAATTGTCATTAATTTCAGTATGAGTTAGGCAAAAGTCACTAGGTGCCTGAGTGCACCTTTAGGAGTCTAAATAGATTTGAAAATCTGTTTCTAAATAACTGGGAGCAGAAGCCCCACCGCAGGACTTAAATCACTTAGGCCCAGATTTTTTAAAGGTAACTGAGGTGTTGCTGTGCTCAGTGTTGCAACACCTAAGTCTCATTTTTTAGAAGGGATTTAGGTACTTAGCCATCATCCCATTGGCTAAATACCTTTTACAAATGAGACTTATGCTCCTAACTCAGTTAGGCATTGCAACATTGAGCACAGCAATGTTTAAATCCCTTTAAAAATCTGCACCTTAAGCAAGAGTGATTTCTCTTTCCAATACATTTAGCACACATGGAGGGCAGTTTTGCATCTGCATGAGGCAAGCTGAAAGAAAAACTCCTTTCCTATGCTTGGCTAGACGAAGCTGTGCCAGATGCAGATTACACACTCTGACTACGCCGATGGTAAAAGCTTTGTTTTCTCACCTAAACAACAGTGCTTTAGAAAAGAGTCAGGTGAAGTCTCTCATTACTAAGAATAAAAGGAGGGTGGGAGCACATTTGGATGGAAAAGTCTCACTGGGTGGCTTTCTTTTTTTCTTTTCTGTTTTCATGGCTTCATGTTATAAAATGGGTCATATTTTGCCTGTGGCAATTTCTTTTTAATAACTGCAATTATTCTCTCCCATTGTTGTGACGCCACAAGCAAATTAGGGGAATTCAAAGGCAGTCTTCATTATTGTTTGTTGTCAGGGAGGTTTTGAATGGCTGCTTTATTTTACTGGGATGTTTCATTAAATAAGTAACAGCGCCGTATAAGCCGCGTGAACAGCTAGATAAAGATCAATGCACTTAGGTGCTTGGTGCTTAGGAGGCTGTGCAATGCGGTAGATGGCACAAGGGGTTTCAGTCTCCATGGAAAGGCTAGGCAGAATTGAAGCTGCTCTGTTAGCTGCCTCCAACTCCACTTCCCTTTGGATGCAGGGCTCTCCTGAGAGGGCTCCATGACTCACCTGCAGACTGGAATTGGAGGGCAGAAAGGTGGCATCACATGTTGGAGTACAGCAGGGGGAGCCCTCCTTTGCAAACCAGGTAGTTTAGGGAGGAATTCTGCCTCTTGAGCGCAGTTCAGCGACACTCCCCACGCAAAGGCACCACCTAGCTCATAGGATTTTTGAATAGGTATCTGGCCCACCAAAGTGAAGGCAAGGAGATGTGTTCTGGCTCAGCAGGCTATGATTCAATACATCAGTCTGAAGGCAAAGTGACCCAGTCCTCCAGTTCCTTCTCCATGCATGCAAATTAACTATATGTTTGACTCCTCTCCTCACTGATAATTGCTTTCTCTGGATGACATATTTTAAATTAAGCAGTAGGGACACTGGATTTGAATATAATATTCACTTTAAAGCTCCCCTTTCATTTAGCCTATATTTCTTAGCATATCATGGAATTTGTTGGACATTATTTGCACACTCACAAACACACATTTTTCCACATATTATTAGGTTAGAAGGGAAGTGGTGTAATAATGATTGATGCCAGGGGACTTCCACATGCAATTTTGTATAGACAAAATCACAAACTCATGACATTTCATATGGACAGTAAGGATCACAAGCTGATCTGTGGAAAAATAGCGGGGCTCTCCAAATTTCAGGAAGAAATAAAATGTCTCTATCGATGAAAAGATGTGAAATCAATTGTCAATCCCCCTTCTCTGCCTTCCCCAAACATATAGCATTCAATTGTTTTCACCATATAATGTCCCGTCACTTCAGAAAATCAGCATGAGCTGATATTTATAAAGAAGGTATTGATGGATGAAAACAAATGTGCAGGGGAGTGTTTGCTGAGATTGTCCACTCTTGCAAATATGTGTTTTGGGACTTTTGGGGGAGGCGGGGAAGGGGAGGTATTTTGTTTTGTTTTGTTTTGTTTAATATGATGGGACTGATGTGACAATGAGGTTAATTAATCGTTGGAACAATTTACCAAGGGTCATGGTAGATTACCCATCACTGACCATTTTTCAATCAAGATTTGTATTTTTTTAAAAGATCTGCTGCATTTCAAACACTAATTACTTCAGAGAAGATCTCTGGCCCGTGTTTTGCAGGAGGTCAGTCTAGATGTTCCTTCTGGCCTTAGAGTCTGAGTCTATCCCTAATCACTCAAAAATCCCTTTATATTGTACTGTCAGGGTAGTATAAAGGGACCTAATGACCAGGCCTTATGCCTTATGTTTCTTTTTGTATAGGTGTTACTGAAAAAGTATTTAAGGATAAAATGTGATATATTTTTCCAGTCAGATATTTGAAAAAAGCATATTAAACCTGGCATGTGTATGTTACAGATTCTGTGCTCCCATGCTGTGGCTACTGAGGCCATGTCTACACTATGGAGACTATTCTGGCACAGCTACAATGCCTTAGTTAGGCTGGCATAACCCAGTACTGTGTACACAGCGAGGGGTTCTTCTGTCAGTGTAGGACCACCACCTTGCCACACGACAGTAACTAGGTCAATGGAAGCATTCTTCCATTGACGTAGCTGCATCTGCACTGGGGAATAGGTCAGCATAGTTATGGTGCTCAGAGTTGAGGATTTTTCACAAGCTTGAGTGACGCTGGTGGATCTACATTCATTTTAAGAACATAAGAATGTCCACACTGGTCAGACCAATGGTCCATCTAGCCAAGTATCCTGTCTTCTGGCAGTGGCCAGGACTAGATGCTTCAGAGTGAATGTACAAAGCAGGGGAATTTATCCAGTGAACCATCCTGGGTTATCCAATCCCAGTCAGAGATTTCAGAGAAATTCTCTGGCCCGTTTTTTGCAGGATGTCAGGCTAGATGGTCACAGTGAGGTTCTATCCCTGACCATCTTTGCTAATAATTGTGAGGTTGCATCTCTGACTCTCTTGGCTAATAGCCATTGCTGGACCTATCCTCCATGAACTTATCTAATTCATTTTTGAACCCTGATATAGTTTTGGCCTTCACAAGAACCCCGGCAATGAGTTCTACGTGTTGACTCTGAGTTGTTTGAAGAAGTATTTCCTTATGTTTGTTTCAGACCTGCTGCCTATTTCATTGGGTGACCCATAGTTCTTGTGTTATGTGACGGGGTAAATAACACTTCCTTATTCACTTCCTCAACACTGTTCATGATTTTATACAACTCCATCTCATCCCCCACTTAGTCATCCTTAACATGAACCATCTCAGTCTTGTTAATTTCTCCTCATATGGAAGTTGTTCTATACTTCTAATAATTTTTGTTGCCCTTCTCTATACCTTTTCCATTTCTAATATCTTTTTTGAGATGGGGCAATCAGAAGTGGCCAGAGTATTCAATCTCTGGAAGTACCATGGATTTATATACTGACATGATGATATTTTCTGTTTTATTGCCTATCCCTCTCCTAATGGTTCTTAATATTGTTACCTTTTTTTGACTGCCACTGAACATTGACCAGATGTTTTCAAAGAACTTTCCACAGTGGATCCAAAATCTTTCTCGAGTAATAGCAGCTAATATAGACCGATCATGTTGGAAAAAACATAATCCCTACTATATAGACAATGTGCATTACTTTTCACTTATCATCACTGAATTTCATCTTCCATGTTGTTGCCCAGTCGCCCAGTTTTGTGAGATCCTTTGTAACTCTTCAAAATCTGCTTTGGACTTAACTATCTTGAATAATTTTGTATCATTTGGACACTTTGCAACCTCACTGTTTACCCTTTTTTCCAGATCATTTACGAATGTGGAAAAGCAATTCCAGTACAGATCTTAGAGGGAGCCCGCTATTTACTTCTCTTCACTGTGAAAACCGATAATTTATTCCTACCCTTTGTTTCCTGTCTTTTTACCAGTTACTGATCCATGACAGGACCTTCCATCATATTCCATGACCACCTACTTTTGCTTAAGAGCCTTTGGTGAGGGGCCTTGTCAAAGGCTTTCTGAAAGTCCAAGTACTCTGTATCTACTGTCCACATGTCAGTTGATTCCCTCAAAGAATTCTAATAGATGGGTGAGGCATTATTTCCCTTTACAAAAGCCGGTTGACTCTTCCCCAACAAATTGTGTTCTCCTGTGTCTGATAATTCTGTTCTTTACAATAGTTTGAACCAAAATGCCTGGTATTAAAATTAGACTTACTGACCTGTAATTGCTAGGATCGCCTTCAGAGCTTTTTTAAAATTTAAGTCAGCATTACATTAGCCGTCGTCCAGAGATACAGAGGCTGATTTAAGCGATAGGTTACATACCACAGTTAGTAGCTCTGCAATTTCATATTTGAGTTCTTTCAGAACTCTTGGGTGAATCCCATCTGGTCCTGGTGACTTATTACACTTTTTAATTTATCAACTTGTTCCAAAACTTCCTCTATTGACATTTCAGTTAGGGAAGGTTCCTCAGATTTGTCATCAAAAAAGTATGGCTCAGGTGTGGGAATCTCCCTCACATCCTCTGCAGTGAAGACCAATGCAAAGAATTAATTTAGCTTCTCCACAATGACATTATCTTCTTTGAGTGCTCCTTTAGCATCTTGACATCGTCTAGTGGCCCCATTAGTTGTTTATCAGGCTTCCTGGTTCTGAGGTACTTAAAAAATATTTTTCTCTTTTGTCTCTCTTGCTAGTTGCTAGTATAGATCGGGCCTAAGAAATACTTTCTAGGTCCGAACCTGCTTGATTTGACGTCAGTGGCAAAACTCCCATGGGTACCAGATGGGAGCAGGATTAGCGATATAATCCATTGGTATAAAATAGGTGCATAATTGTAGTGTTCAAATCAGAGAATTTGTGTTATAATCAAGGATGGGCAAACTCATTTTGTCATGGTGTCTGATCCCTCTCAGACATTGTGAGTTCCAAAGTGAGACTCAAAACGCAAATGCCATTGAGTTCATGTTCTGTTCTGGAGAAGAGGTGGGATGAAAGGAGCAGATCTCGGTCATGGGAAGAGGCGAGGAATCCAAAAAATGAAAAGGATGAGTGGAAAATAAGTGGAGAACAGACAGATTGAAAAAAAAAACTAATAGAGATTGCAGGAGAAGCAGCAAAAAGGGGCAGTGAGAACAATTCTAATAACAGTTGATTGTGGGCAGGAGGGAGAATATGCTTCTATCCTTAGTGCTATGTGAACCCAACATTCTTCCGGGTCAGTAGTTCCTAAACCAAGCTCTGGGGGGGCCATCCCAGCACAGGACAAAAAGTGTCTCATTGGGGTTCCCTCTGCATAAATGTCCATTCTCAAGTGCCCTCACACCTCCTGCCTACAAGCCATTCCCTTGTAGTGGCTATGGCTAGCCCCCTGCCATCAAAGGACTACTTCCCAGCCCAGCTCCTAGTCTGCCTGCTGTCCAGCTCTGCCAGATTCCAGGGAGCAGCTTTAGCCTGCTACCCTTGGCCTCATGCACCTCTGGTTCGCCATCCAGTGCCTCTGACTTTGGGATATTATTTCCTTTCCCTGAACTTTGGGAATCATGGCTGCTCTGTGAACTGGTTCACTAGACCCTCTCTCCCTCTGGCTCAGCCAGGAAGGAGGGAAAGGAGCTGCGAATGAGTCAGCTAGTTCATCACCATAGGGTGGGAAGGCTCATTAAAGCATCAGTTCTTTAGGAGTTCCCTGGTTGCTGATTCGAATGCCAATTCCCTTGCTTTAAAAACAAATAAATAAAGGAAAGAAAGAAAGGCGATTGGTTTTTATTTGTTCAGCTTTATCTTTAAAAAAATCGATCTCCGTGGCATTTGAAAGAAAAGAATCCAACTCCGTGAGCAAATTAGCAAACCTCTAACCAGTTTCATTCAATCTAACATAGATTTCTTTTTTTTTTCCCCTCATTCTCTGTTAAACTAAGTTTCTAAATTGAGGAGGGAGTGGGGGAACAATGTTTTCTGGAGTCATCACTGAAAATGTCTGACTGTAATCAAACTATATAGTAAGTGAGAAATGAATCCTAAAATATAGCTTTTATATTGGCAAAATTATGGTGACTTTATTCCTGGTCAATAGAGAGAATGTTAGTTTATGATAATTTAAGGAAGATTAAATTGCTGTATGATGAAGAAACAATTTAGAGTGTTACACTGAGAAATGAGAGAGTTGGTTAGCCAGAAAGAGATGTAATCAATCTTCATTTATGTCAGATGACAAATCTGCACATTAGGTATGTTTTTAAATAACTGATATTCTCCATTCAAATATATGAGACTATCTAGGCTTGTTAAAGGATGTTTTTTGGCACATTGATTTATTTGGCATCTCATAACATTCTCTGCACTCGGAAGGCCTGATCCAAAGTCACTTTCCATTGATTTCAGTGGGGTTTGGATCAGGTTCTAAAAATGTAGAAATGGAATAAGAATAATTAATAGCTATACATGCTCTTCTGATGGACCAGCTTTTGACTGAGGAAGTATGAATCCAAATACCTTAAGGTCGATGAACAAGTAAAATCGTTGTATATGTGTGTTTGAAAACAGTAAATTGATATAAATATTAGATCTAAAGCTACAAATATGATATTCCTCTCTGGTGCACTGCACAAGCATTAATTTTACCCTTCGTGAGTGTGGAAAGATGACGCTACAGATATCTGCGGCAACCTGAGGTTAAGCCATATAAATGGCTGAGAAAATGCTGAACATTTTCAAACCTAGTTACTGAAAATGGATTTCAGAGCATAAATTTAGGCCTCTGGGGTTGAACATTTTGGCCAGCTTTCTTCAGGCAGAGCCAGATATTAGTAATCTATTTAAGAACCCAGAGTTCACTTTTGGTGACCTTCTCTTTCAAGGAAATGGTGCTGGTTTAAAATAAACAGGCCATATAACTGTGAATGAATCAGTTCTTGCTGAAAATACAAGTTTGATAATAGGCCACGTTTTCAAAAGAACCTAAGTGACTTAGGAGCCTACATCTTTTTGAAAGTCAGTGGGATGTAGTCATTTAGAAGCCTAAGTCATTTTTGAAAATGGATTTAGGGCTTCTTTATGCTGAGTAGCAGTGCATACTACAGGGGAGTGATTTTTAAAGCCACTAATGTTGCGCATTACTTTGTCCATGTTGACCCCGTGGGTGTGCACTAAAGGTTCCCTAGTGCACTCTAATGTAATATAGTTTCAAATACCACAACGTTAAGGTGCACTAAGGAATTTTTTAGTTTACATTAGCTGGGCATACACAGACCAATTAATGTGCAACACATTAGTTCCCTTTAGAAATCACACTCCCATAGTGTGCGTCGTGGCATTCCTTATGCTCCGAAGTCATTTGGGTAACATTTTCAAAAGCACCTACCATTTATATTTAGATAGAGAATGACAGTCCCCTGTTATAGCCACACTTTATATTAAGATCCCATTCACAAATAATAGTTTATAAAGGTTTAATAAAGAGATGATAGATGTTTTAATACATGGTTATTCAAGTGACAGGTCAATGGATTACTTAAAATCATGGCTAATAGCCATCTATAACAACCTCAACTGATGAGTTTATAACTAGTGTTGGTCAGAACACTTAAAGTGGCATGTCATGGTGGTGGTATTTTGTTGAATATGCTGTCTGATCAGAACCAAAATGTATTTGAGACATATCAATTCTGACAAGTTTTTGACAGGAAGGTCTCTGAGGTTCAGGGTGGACTCTCCTGTCACTTCCAAAAAGAGACAGAGACCGACCTGAATTAAAACATAATCTTTTCAATCTGAAACTAGTCATTTTCACACAATTGCACTTTGCAAAATCATTGGAAAGGGTTTGGTTTTGTTCCAATATGAAATAAAAACAAATGTTGTACCTTCAAAGGTGGTTGTGAAATTATCATCCTCCAACCGGCTCTACTTATAAACTTTTGTACCACACACTGGCAATGACTGTAGCATGCTATAACATCTATCGATCATGTATTGCCTTTTATAAACTATAGATGTATTAATATAAAGTATGACCACTTTGTTTGCCTGTCTGAATATATCTGAGCAATCAGCCTCATCATTAAAATAATTTTGCTTCCAAGCTAAATCTAATAATCCAAACAGCTGAATTTAAATTTGGGAGGGGGGAGAATTATTAATGTCTTATGCTTATTAACAGGTCTTAAGATGTGACAAGAAAGAAGAAAATTGATTTGTATAAAATAAGAACCCCCTAAAAACTTGAACTGAACCTACAACTGTTCTGAGGTTTGACACAATTTCAGTTCACGTCTAGTCTCACATTTTTGTTTCTGCTTGTGGGATCCCACAGGGTCTCTAAACCCAAGCTCCCACCCAAGCCCTAATGTCTGTGTTGCAATTTCAGAGCCCTGTATCTCAAGCCTCACAAACCCAAGTCAGCAACTCCAGGTCAGCCACAGCCCTGCCTCAAACCTTTTATTGCAGGTAAGTCATGCCCTGGGTTTCCAGTCTGGCCAAAACCAAGAAATGGAAATTTTATGAGTGTGTAAACAGCTTCAACATGTAGTGATCAACGGTTCAATGTCTAGTTGGCAGCCGGTAACAAGCAAAGTGCCCCAGGGGTGGGTCCTGGGACTGGTTTTGTTCAACATCTTCATTAATGATCTAGAGGATGGGGTGGATTGAACCCTCAGCAAGTTTGCAGATGACACTAAGCTGGAGGAATGGTAGATACGCTGGAGGGCAGGGATAGGATACAGAGTGACCTAGACAAATTAGAGGATTGGGCCAAAAGAAATTTGATGAGGTTCAACAAGGACAAGTGCAGAGTTCTGCATTTAGGATGGAAGAATCCCAAGCACTGCTACAGACGGGGGATTGACTGGCTAGGCAACAGTTCTGCAGAAAAAGACCGAGGGGGTTACAGTGAACAAGAAGCTGGATATGAGTCAACAGTGTCCCCTTATTGCCAAGAAGGCTAATGGCATATTGGGCTGTATTAGTAGGAGCATTGCCAGCACAGTGAGGGAAGTAATTATTTCCCTCTATTCGGCACTGGTGAGGCCACATTTGGAGTATTGTGTCCAGTTTTGGGTCCCCCACTACAGGAAGGATGTCGACAAATTGGAGAGAGTCCAGTGGAGGGCAATGAAATGATTAGGGAGCTGGGGCACATGACTTATGAGGAGAGGGAACTAGGCTTGTTTAGTCTGCAGAAGAGAGGAGTGAGGGGGGATTTGATAGCAGCCTTCAACTACCTGAAAGGGACGATGGAGTGAGGCTGTTCTCAGTGGTACTAGATGACAGAACTAGGAACAATGATCTCAAGTTGCAGTGGGGGAGGTCTAGGTTGGATATTAGGAAAACTGTTTTCCCTAGGAGGGTGGTGAAGCACTGGAATGGGTTACCTAGGATGCTGGTGGAATTTCCATCCTTAGAGGTTTATAAGGACCAGCTTGACAAAGCCCTGACTGGGATTGTTTAGTTGGGGTTGTCCTGTTTTGAGCAGGGGATGGGACTACATGACCTCCTGAGGTTCCTTCCATCCCTCATCTTCTATGAGTCTATGTTGGCTAAGGAACACAGGGAGGCCATGTTGCCAGTGCCAACACTCACAATTTTAGTGCCAGTCTTACTTAAATCTTCAGCCTCTGGAGTCATGGGATTAGGTGATTATCACAGCTTCCTCTTTTTTTTTTTAAGCAAATTTCTAGTCATCAGCTAGAAATTTTCTAGCTCCTGCAGCATGGTTGCAGAGGAAAGCTCAAGGTCATCCCTAAAGGTTAAGCCACGAGGAGGCAGATAAAAAAAGCCCAACATTTCTTAGTGGTTTTATAGCCAACCTCATAGTGTGTGGGGACCTGTTTGACATTTGGTTGCTCATGGCTGGCAATACGGGGCAGAGGAGACAGCAGAGAGATCCAAAGAGTAAGAGGTTGCTGTCGTGAGCGTTCAAAAGACTCTCCTCCCCTGTCTCCCTACGTGCCTCCAAACAGATGGTTAGGTGCTGGCTTGCATTTCCCTGCCGAGTCTAGAGGCCCGTCCCTGCTGCAGATGACATGGAGACACCTATTTGTTGCCACTTCAGTTCTCTCCTTGCCCTTCCTGGACCCCTTTCTCCTAACAGGAAGAGTATGGGAGTAGGGGAGAGGCAGGTGCCAGACTAGGAATGGAGGGGGATCCCATCTATTGCCCTTCCCCACCCTGCCCTCACCAATCCTCCACCGAAGTTGTTCCTTCTTCTTTCTCTCTTTAGAGACCAGTGAAGAAAGAAGTAGCAAGGAACAGCACAGCAACCTTGTTCTGCTAAAAGCTGAGGGGAGCTCTCTTTCTTCTCTTTGACTGGGGTGAGCAGCCATTCTGTCCCTCTCACCCCCGCCATCTCCCCTCCTCTGCCTGGCTGGGGTAAGCTGCATTTCCCAAAAGATTGGGGTTTTTCTATTAACTTCAATGGAGCCTGGATTTGTACCCACTGCATTTCAGACCCTGATGCTATTTAACTTCATGTGCTTGAGTAGCCTCATGGATGTCAAGGGATGTTCCCATAGTGCTTAAAATTAAACAGGCAGGTATTTGCAGGATTGGAGGCTTAATATACTGTCCTTCCCCCAATTAGTGCTACACTTGCACACTCTTTTTACTTCACATGCTCCTGCAGCATGGCATCCCAAGCACTAGCGTGTTCCAAGGTGCACAAACAGAAGCTATGCTGGGACCTGCATCTTGCCCACCTGCTCTGCTTTGGTGCATGGTTTGTTTTCTTCTTTTTTTTTTTTTTCTCAAAACACAAAGCAGTAAAACAGGAGAAATTACACATATGGAATATGATCTTTTTGCCTCCTTTTCAACAGGCTGTCAAAATAATGATATATTCACAGTTTATCCCTGATGTGGGAAATTTTCAGCATGGATGTGAATCAAATCATTTTCTGCTATTTATCTTTTCAAGAGTATTTAAGCATGTTTTAATAGATGGAGACAATAATTGTCAAAAGCATATAGTGAAAATATTCTCTATATTTCAGTAGGCAGCTCAAGGTCAGAGGGAAACCAGAATCTTAGTGAGTACAGTCTTGCAGAAATGTTTTTAACTAAATCCAGTCCATTTTTTGCCAAGACTAATTTAAGGAAGGAATATATATATTTCCAGCTAAAATCTGCTGTCAGATGGGCACAGACCATTCCATAGAGCTGGGTGAAATTTTTTGACCAAACCCTCTTTTGGCCAAAAAATGCAGCTTCAACATCACCAAAATATATCACAAATTCGTGTCTGTTCTGCCATAATGTTTGTTTTTTTAAAAAACTGCCCTTTAAAACTCAGAAAATATAAAAACATTCCATGGTGACATTTTCACAATGAAATGTTTTGAATATTTCGGTTCAAAATGACTTTGTTTCGAAATTTTCATTGCTCTGATTTGTTTTGTTTTTTTCAAATCAACAATTAAAAATGCTTGAAAAGGAAATGAAATATTTCTTTTCTGGTCAAACAAAATGTTTTGATCTACTTAAAAGAAATTTTTTTTTAAACTTTTTGTTTAGTCCAAAATTTTGAAAATACTTGTTTTTGTACAAAACAAAATGATTTTTGGCAACTTTTCTTTAGATTGCCAATGAACCGAAAAAATGGTTATTGGCCCTGCTCTATTTCCATCATCTTCCAAGGAAACGGCATCTACAACTATTATCTGACAGCAAAATTTGCCATTTGGGCTGATCAGTGAATGACTTCAGTTAGCTATTACGGGTGGACTTTTCAAAAGAAATTGGCCTTACAGCTCCCAGCAAAGTCAATGGAAGTTCTACCATTGCTGGCAATGGAAGCCATTAGCTCAGTGTTGAGTACTCTTGAAAATTCCACCCTACATCCCACTATAGGTCCCTTTTTCAACCTCATCAGGCAACAGTTTCACACTCTTACATTATAGGGCTATATCCTCAGCTTGCAAAAGGGGGTGTCGTTCCATTGATTTCAGGAGAGTTACACTGATCTACACCAGTTGAGCATCTGCCCATAATTTCCCATTCCCAGTAAGATGACATTGAGCTAACTTCTCAGTTACACTAATATAAAACCAGAGCAACTTAACAGAATTCAGTAGAGGTGCTTCAGATTTACACTGGTATAACAGAAAAAAGATGAACCAATTGGCCTATGTCTGTCCCAGTTATATCCTTGCAACCCAGCTGAGGACACTGAAAGTTGCACTAATGTATATGAGGGATGTTTGGGGTTCAATGCTTTTCTGAGTGTGTGATTGGGGATTAGAGTGCAAAAATGTCCCCTCTGTCTTGCTGGCTGGATTGGGGGGGAGACATTTATTATATTGTTTAACATCAGTATGTCAAAATCATAATAATTCATATGAGATATGCCGTGTCAGGTACTGTTAGAAAGGCTATACGGTGCTAAGTAAGATGATGTTTATGTTCATGTGCTATATGTGTAATGGAAGTTATCGATATAGTTGATATATCTGTATTTCAAATTGTGCTGTGTCTGGGCAACACCCCAGACAGGATGGCTGCAGCAATAGCCTGCTTAATGGCCCATTAAGGGATTCACCAGGGGGAGAAGCCAGGGATATATCAGATGAGTCACCAGGACTTACTCATGTGACTCTGAACTCCATCTTGTTCTTGTAAAATTCCACAAGCAGCATGGCAAAGACCAAAGGACATAAAAGGCAGTTGCACAACATCCATTTTGTCTTTAGTCTCCAGCCTACCTCTGGATCAATTCATCTAAAACTGAACTGAACTGGAGCTGTGAAACAAAGGACTGAGACCCATCCAGTACTGGATGTATATCAGAGGGACTATACAAGCCTGCAAACTCCACAATTCTACTAGAAACCTGATGTATATGGACTTTCAAATCATTTGTATGTATCTGATTGATTTAATCCTTTAACATTTCTCTTATTGTTTGTTCCTTTCTTTTTATAATAAATCTTTAGTTTTAGTTACTAAGGGATTGGCTGGCAGCGTGGTATTTTGGGTAAAATCCAAACTTATATTGATCTGGCACTGGGGCTGACACTTTGGGGTCAGGAGAAACCTTTTTAGTAAAGAGCATAGAGTTTTAAATAACTGGTCTCTTTACTGGACCTAGTGGCCAATTGAGAGCCGGAGACTGAAATGTAGTAAAGGGGGCTGTGTATATTTTTATTTTGGCTTCTTGATAACCAGTGTGGGGAATCAGAAGCACTGTCTGTGGCTGGTTGGGAAGTCTGACTTCAGTGTCACCCACCAGTGCAGGGAGAATATGCTCTCCTTTTACAGCCTGCCCTGACCTTGGCATTTTCAGGTGGCTACCCTAGGCATGGATGGGTCACACCCTCAGTTGAAAATGTGATTTATTATAACATGTGGGCAGTGTGTGGTTCAACTAGTGTGAACTGCTACAGCAACTTTGACATCAGTACAGCTACACCGGTTTGCACCAGCTGACACTCTGACTGTAAGTACAAGGAAGTAAGATCAATGAGACAGGGGCAATCTGTTTGTTCTGTGTGTATAGTGTCTAGCACTATGGGGTCTAGTTGCTGATCAGGGCTCCTATGACACAATAAAACATAAAATAATAAAGAGACGGGCAAAGAATGTTGTGGGAAACTTTCCCTTTTGCAAAAGCCCGATAGAACTGAATAGGGATAAAACCAATAGGATTCTATACAACTTGCACTAGCAACCTATAGAATTTAATCAAGAAAGATATCCTCTGTGAAGAATTTTTAAATCTTCCAGTAGAATTCTGTAGAAGATTTATACTTTCTTATTAAATCCTATAAACTGGAGAAGATCTTTATATTAAAATATATGGGACTTTCCCATAAACATTAAATCTGTAGACTTTTGTAAAATTAAAATTGAATTAATATTTTTTGAAAAGTTGATAGTATTCCGATTCACACTTTTATTTTTTCAGAAAAATCTTGTAGCACAACTGCAAAGCTCCAATGCTATTTCTCTATATTTGAATGCTCCTGCACAACCAATTACATTAATGGAACTTGGTTCTTTCCTCCACCAATTTCCCCCGCAATCAGAGTAACAACATTGCTTAGGTTTCTAATGAGGATTAATTAGCAGTGATGCAGAATGTGTTATTAGGTCTTCTTTTGGATAACTTTCTGCCCTTCTCTAGCAAAGGTGGAATAGACTTTTATTTTTCCCTCAAAGTCAAATGACAAGAGCAATGATTAATGCATAGGAATGGATAACTGCACCAGTGGGAAAAATTACCTGAAGATATCATATTCTCCTAAGAGTGTATCCATCAGATGGGGTCCATTATAGGTATGTCCTATAGAAGTGAGCACAAAATAACTGTATAGGGTTTTTTTAACCATTCCACAGAGTTAAATAGAAAACGGCTAGTTGGCTGATGTGCTAGGATCACTACCTAGCACGCTGAACAATACTGTTACATTGCTTTGTACTTCCCCACCTTTCTGTAGCCATCTTTTGTCTTATATTTAGGTCTTAGCTACATGGTGGGGTAATGCATACTAATGTGTTGTGCATTAATTGGTCCATGTAGCACCACTTTAACACAGTGATGTTTAAAAGAGTTGACGTGCACTAGGGAACCTTTAGTAAATGTCAACAGCATCTACCCAGACCAATTAATATGTAACACATTAGTGCACTTTAGAAATCACACCCCCATAGAGCCCATTACTCCACTGTGTAGACAAGCCCTTATTGTCTAAGCTCATATGATCAACGACCATCTTTTCTTCTGTGTTTGCATGGCACCCAACACAATGTGGTCCTAGCCTACCACTAGGACTGCAATACAAATAAATAATAATAATGTGGAATGTAGTAGATTTTTAAAAACACCTATAGAAAGTATTTCATACCCCCTTAAATTATTGATTTTGTCCTAATTTCTATAGACTCCTAATAACATTTTATAAATTCCTATAAGCTTCATTAATGTCTACAGGACTTCTCCATAACGGATCAGTTTAATGAGTGCAACTTTGTAAGTTACTGGTGATATAGTCTTGATTGAATAACTCCTCGCTAAGGCTATGGGTACCTAAAAAGATTCAGTGGAATTTTTTTTTCAGGTTTCCACCCAAATTTAACAATGCCCTTTCAAATACTGATATTTGATGGTTATTTCTCTTTTTACCAAGACTGGGGTGAGTTTCATGACATGCTGCTGACTCTTCTAAGTGGCTTCCAGTCTTGCATACAATAGTGGCACAAGTTAATTCTGTACCTGTCATGGGACCTTACAAAGAATCCTTACGGCATCTGGGGCCCATTATTTCCCATGGAGATAATATCTTGTGGTGATGTGACATGCGATATATCAGAAGTTACATTGTGTCACCAGTGCATGTTTTTCTATTATCCTGTTCTACAGAAATGAATCCAGAGGACAATAGGACATTGCTCAGCTCATTTTTAAGGTTTATGTTACATTTCACACAGACCTATAAAGGATTCCATAGGGAGCTCTTTGAAAGGTGATTTTTTGAGGGGGGTAGCCTTTAAACTTATGCAGACTTTCAGTGTGAGATCAGCGTTAGACATGAGTGAACCTCACAATGTTTGCAGGCTGTGTTTGGATAATCAGCCTAATCCAAACCTAATCCAGCCTAAACTTTTGTTCAGTTACTTATGGGGCTCTTCCAAAGCCCACTGAAGATGGTAGAATTTTTTTCCATTGAGTTTAATGGACTTTGGATCAGGCTATATCTGAACAGCTGAGGTTTTGCCTCTTCCATTTTTCCATATCTCCGACTCCCTGTGCCTCCCACCTATTAACTCAGATTTTTCTCTTTTCCCTTAAACTCTTCCTTTTCTCCTTCCCAAGTCCCCAGCCGTTTCTTCTTCCTTTCTGTCCATGTACAACTGACTGTCTGGCTGATCAGTTTGACCTGAAGCCACTGACATAATTTCACTCTTTCCTAAGTTCCAGCGGGGTAGCCCTGTTAGTCTGAATTGAGCAAAACAGTGAGAGTCCTGTAAAGATTTTCTGCCCATGAAAGCTTATGCCAAAATAAATTTGTTAGTCTTTAAGGTGCCGCAGGACTCTCAGGCCTAGTCTACACTGGTGACGGAGGTCGACGTAATGTCACTTACGTCAGTCTCTGAAAGCCTGCATCTACACTGGCATGGCAGTCCTGTTGACTTAACATGTAGCAAAAGTTGACATAATAAAACCACCGCCACAAGCGGCGCAGCACCTAATTTGATTTTATTAGTTCGATTTTGCGTTAGTGTAGACAGAGCGTAACGTAATTCGATGTCCATGGCCTCTGGGAGGTATCCCACAATGCCCCATTGTGACCGCTCTGGACCGCTCTTCTGTTACGTGGTCACGCTTGCCGGAAATGGCCCCTCATGCCCGGGGAAAATTTCAATTTTCATTTTCTGGCTGGCCAGTGTGAAGGGAGCTTGTAGCTGAACTCCTCATGGCTACTGCAAGGCACAAACACACTCTAGCATGGGGTCAACAAGAGGTCTTAGATCACATCAGTCTTTGGGGCGAGGTGTCCGTTATGGCTCAGCTCAGAGCCAGCAAAAGAAATGTGGACATTTACGGGAAGATATCCCAAGGCATGTTGGAGAAGGGGCACAACAGGGACACGCAGCAGTGTCACATGAAGATCAAGGAGCTATGGCAGGCATATCAGAAAGCCAGGGAAGTTAACAGCCATTCTGGCTCCTCGCCCAAAAAATGCTGCTTCTACGAGGAGCTGCATGCCATTCTCGGCAGGGATCCTACCACGGTACCGCCTCGCAGCATCGATACCTCCTCTCCATCCCACTCTAGGGACAATGATGAGGACTCCGTGGACGAGGATGAGGAGGATGAGGATGAGGAGAGCAGGGTGCAGGAGAGCGGGGTGTCCTTTCTCCCAGACAGTCAGGACCTATTCCTGATGCCAGAGCAGTCCAGCAGCACACAGGACAGCACTAATGATCCCGGGAAAGGCACATCTGGTGAGTTTTTTTCTTCTTCTTAGCAGTTATATTCTTTTTTAAGAGGGGGGTGGGGAGAGGAAAGGGGATTTCAGGGGTTTAGCATACTATCTTGGGCAGCTACTCCCGGAACAGATTATTTATGTGCAGAGCTATGCCCCTTGACTCATCAGTTGATATCTGAAGGAAACTTTCATGTAGGTAATCTGTTATCCTTTGCAAAAAGTTTTGGGGCAGGGCAGCCTTGTTCCTTCCTCCCTGGTAGGATACTTTCCCGCACCACACTGCAGTCACGGGAGCCGGAATCATGGTTGAACACAGCATAGCAGCATAAGAGCCAGGCTGGTACCCCGTTACGTGCAGCAAATCTTCCCTTTCCTCATGCATTACCCTCAGGAGACTGATATCGCTCATGGTAACCTAGGGAAGACGGCACATGTTTAAAATACCCGAGCTATACAGCAGATACCCTGTGCCTCTCTATTCCCCATTGTATTGTCCCAATAAAATCACTTTAATTATTTGGCTATGGTTTCAGACAACACTATTAACACCCCCGTCCTGTTGCCAGATCCCCTGTGGCCACCTTGTGACAAAATGGTCATCTTAATTAAACCATGGCGCCCAGGCACCCCTCTCATACGGTGCTTTTGAAATGAGCTTTTTTAATCCTCTCTAAAGCAGAGTAAAGTGCCCCTAGCTTACCACCTCTGCAACTGCACAGCGAGTCGACCCTTCTGGGATGTGCGGAATGGAATGAGGGTCTGTCTGAGCCTTGTGCACTGCAAGGGGAGTTTTTTATACATTGTTGCATTTCTTTCATTTCCCTGGGTCTCCTAACAACAGGAACATTGTGCATTTCTTTTTGTTCTGTAGACACCTCGGCCTTGGCACAGCCTGCTCGAACTGCTGCGGAAAGACTATCGCAGATTAGGAAGAGGGAAAAAAAATCCAGAGACGACATGTTTGGCGAGCTCATGAACAGCTCCGTGGCCGCAGAGACAGAGCTCTGAGCATGGCAGACAACCTTGTCCCAGAACATGGACAGGGAGAGTCGAAGTGCAATGCAGGAGCATGATCACAGTACCATGCATGAGATGATGCGACTCATGCGTGACCAAGCAGACATGCTCCAGTGGCTTGTGGAGCTTCAGGAGGAGCAGCAGCTAGACAGAGTCCCACTGCAGCCCCTCCATAATGCTCCTTAGCCTATGGCTTTGCTGCTCTCCCTCTCCCCCAACCCCAAACAGTCTCGGAGGAGAATGGCCAGGCTGCAGTATGTGGTGCATTCCACCCCGGTGGAGGCGAGCAGAAAGCAGTGGCAGACCCGCTAACAGCTGGCCTGCAAGCAACCACACTACCATTTGAGACTGTGAGTGAACACTAGCCTCCCTGCTCCCACCGACTTGAATGTTCATAAATAAAAGTTTGCATCATTTCAACACGTTTCTTTATTAAATCATAGCTTGCTTGGGAGGGATTTGGAGGGTACTGACATCCATGGTAGGGGGGATTTTAAGCAAAGGCACATAACATACAGGAACAGAAATCAATACTGCATCTCATTGCAGAACCTGGTTTTCAATGCGTCCCAAATTCAAAGCACTTCGCGGTTAGCTCTCAGCGTATTGCTGGCATCTGGCTGCTCATAATTGGCGGCCAGTCTTTCTGCCTCCACAGTCCAACCCTGGGGGAGCCTTTCCCCTTTCGCTTCCCACACATTATGAAGAGCACAGCACGGAGATATCACTGAGGGGATGTTCTTTTCACTCATGTCCAGCCTAGTGAGGAGACTTCTCCATCTGGCTTTTAAATGCCCAAATGCACATTCAACAACCATTCTGCAACTGCTTAACCTGTTATTAAAACACTCCTTGTCGCTGTCAAGGTGTCTGGTGTACGCCTTCATTAGCCAAGGGAGCAAGGGGAAAGCAGGATCTCTCAGGATCACTATTGGCATTTCAACAACCCCAATGTGAATGTTTTGGTCTGGGAAGAAAGTGCCCACCTGCATATTAGAGAACAGCCCCGAGTTCTGTAATACGTGCACGTCATGCACCTTTCCAGACCACCCCACATAGATATCTGTAAAATGACCCCTGTGATCCACAAGGGCCTGCAGGACCATGGAAAAGCACCCTTGAGGTTTATGTACTCGGTGGAGACGTGGGCGGGCGCTAAGATAGGGATGTGCATGCCATCAATGGCCCCCCCGCAGTTTGGGAAGCCCATCACGGCAAACCCATCCACTATGTCCTGCACGTTTCCCAAAGTCACGAGCCTTCATAGCAGAAGTCTATTAATGGCCTTGCACTCTTAAATCACGGCAGTTCCCACTGTAGATTTACCAACTCCGAACTGATTTCCAACCGAGCGGTAACAATCAGGAGTTGTCAGCTTCCACAGAGCGATGGCCACTTGCTTCTCCACCGTCAGAGCTTGTCTCAAGCGAGTATTCATGCGCTTCAGGGATGGGCGAGCTCTGAGCAAAGTTCAAGGAAAGTGGTCTTTCACATACGAAAGTTTTGCAGCCACTGGTCATCATTTCACAGCTGCATAACAATGCGGTCCCACCAGTCTGTGCTTGTTTCCTGGGATCAGAACCGGTGCTCCACGGACTGCAGATGATACGTTACGGCCTGCAGCAATCGGGAATTGTTCCGCTCAATTGCTTGTAGCAGGGCAGGCTCGGTGGCATAGCGGTTTCCTGTGCTTCAGGTTCTCGCTCTTCTTTGAAAAAACTCCATGATGAGCCGAGATGTATTTGTGACGCTCACAATAATAGTGCAGAGTTGAGCTGGCTCCATGTCTCCAAAGCAATGGCGAGCGTGCGGCATAAACAAACGGTGTGAAAATCAGTTTCCTGTTTGTTTGTGGGAAGAAGGGAAGGGGAAGGAGTGTTGCATCATGGGACAGTGCCTCTCGTCCCAACAGCCACCGCGGCTAGTTGCACTGTGGGATAGCTACCCACAGTGCACTGATTTGACTGCCGATACAATCATAGTGAGTGTGGATGCACAAGCCCGGAGCAAGGAGAGTGGTGTGGACACGATCCGGCGACGTCTAAAAATCAGCAGGTGAAAGTCGACTTTAAGTAAGTCGACCTCACTCTGCAGTGTAGACATACCCTTACTCTTTCCTAATGTTTTTTTCCCCAAAAACCTTTTCTTTCCCAGGCTTGTGCCTAGTGCACTGGGATTCTGAGATGAGTCCTGATTGTATACACTCCCCACTATCCACCTCTCTCCCAACCTCATGGCAATCTGTGTTTGGGACCATCCAGCCTGGATACCCTCGCTCTGGTGTTTCCTCCTTGATAAGGTTGTTGCTGTTTGTTATCTGCAGCTGGGAAGAAATTCAACACAGCCAGAGTACAGGTGAAAGAATGGCTTGTACGTCAGTGAATGATAATGGCTGTCCTCATATCTTCCCAGCAATACTCTAGATGTTGTGCCAAATGTGGTTGCCTCATTAATGTTGGCCTGATTTACAGAAGCAATGAGATTGAAAGCTGATTGAAATATTTTTGTCAAGAAAAAAAATGATGAAAAATGGCTTTTCAACCAAAACCTTTTTTTTTTTCATTTTAGTTACAATTTTCCAGATTTTGTTTAATGAAAAACTGAAAGCCAAACACTTGTTGGTAATTGATTTTACCAAAACCCCCAGATTTTGTCTGACAACCAAAATTTTCCAAGTTTTCATTTTTCATTGGGGGAAGGTGGAATAACACGGCAATTGAGGGGGAAAATGACGAAAAATATTTGGCATTTTTTACCAGCCCCATACAGAATTCACTGAGAACCTGTGGTTTATTCCAGTACAGAAACCCTTAAGTCCTTCTGGAACAGAAGTATTCATAAGGAAAAGACTCTTTATAGGAAAGATTTCCCCAGGGAAGGAAAGCATTGTATAAGTGCACTAGCTATTTAAAATTATCCTCAGACACAGATTTAATAATATGCCTTTTTGATTACTGAAGAGCATTTCTCTTGGAGGAAACTTCAAAGCATTTTATATGGTTTTGTTCCAAGTTTCTGCACTGCTCTTTCCTCTTGCTTTTGTCTAATGTTTGGTTCAGCTGTTGTGCTTTTTTGTTGCTTCTCATTTTTAATTAATGTTGCTATCTTTTTCCAAAAAAAAATATGTCCTTTAATGTCTAAAACCTTATTATTAGGAGGGTGACAGCCTCCAAAGAAGACATAAACTGAGCAATGTATCATAGGTGTGAATGATCCCTAGACAATTAAACAGACACTGAAAGCAAATTATAATAAATAACACTGACAAGAAAAAAGTCTTCATTATTACATCTTTGACAGAAATGGCAAGTTAAATGTACTGCCAACAAGGGATACATCCCATTACCAATGAAGAAGCTTAATTTAGTCTCCTTGGGTAGGTCTACACTGCACACTAAAACCAGGCTCTAACTCAGTTTAAGCCCAAGCCCCGTTGCCATCCACACAAATAAGTGTAACTCAAGTCAGCAAGTGCTAAGACCCCACTTATTAGGACCCTGCTGGCAGAGGGGGTCAGAGCCAATCCTTCTGAGGCTCAGGACAAAGCCCTGTCCTTCTGTAGTGTGAATGCAGCTAAAGCCACAGACCTGAGTCAGAAAGGCTATGCGGTGCAGTAAGGATGGGTTAGCATGGCAGTGTGACCCAAGGCCAGCAACTGTAAACCCATGTTTACACTGTGGTGTGGATGCTCAAACATGGGCTTGGCAACACAGCGTCCATGAGTTTAGCGTACAGTGCAGACATACCCCTAATTTTAAAAGGTTTATCCAACCATTATTTGATTCAGACCTGGAATCTGTTAGTTGCCAACTCAAGTTATTTGAGATGGTTCTTGTATTTTTAAGGCTTAGTGAATTCATATTACGTTGTAGTGCATAGAATCATAGAATCGTGGGACTGGAAGGGACTTTGAGAGGTCATCTAGTCCAGTCTCCTGCACTTAAGGCAGGACTAAGCATTATCTAGGCCAGTGGTTCTCAATCTTCAGCCTGCTTGTGGCCCAATCAGCACACAGCTGTGACCCATGTGACATCCTCAGGGCCATATAGGTGGTATTGGATGCAGCCCACAATGGTAAATAGGTTGAGAACCACTGACCTAGACCATATATCTACTGCAAATCATTTTTGGCACAATGTGAATAATAGCACCCTGGAATCTTACCAATTCCCACCAATGTATGGGAGGAAGATTTCAAACGACTGAATTTGATGAATTAGTAACAGTGAAATTCACCCTGTGGGCGTTAGCACGAGATCCAGGCACCACACGAGTTCTACTTCTAGGCTTAAGTGGTGTCTAGGCCTTATGCTCGTACAGGGAACATATGTGAACTTCCCCTGGTTTGCAGAAATAAGTGCTAATTCATGCAGTCCCTCAATCTGAACATACAAATGCACTTTAATGTGAGCAAATGTAATGCTGTTTTGGAAAAGTTTAGGATCTGCATTTGATCCTAAAGCTGTCACACAAGGATGGAGATTGTGGCTATTTCCATACTGTACAGTCCTGAAGTTTTGCAGACTCATCTTAGTTAATACTGCAAAATTATGTGGTTAGATTAATAGGAACAATTTATGTTGATGCTCTCGCTTCATTGCTTTCATTAGAATGGAGTCGTGGGTGTCTGGGTGCTTTTCATCTATAGCAAACTGGGGAAATTGTCCACATTGGCTGACTTAATGGATGGTTTGACTTAAAACTACATTCCACAGTAGTAGAGCACCCTGGAGATACGTTGGGTCATCATAATATATAAAAGGTCTTCCAGATCCATTGCGCACAGCTTTACAGTGTTCATTGCAGAGCTTGAAAGGAGAAAAGGCTCTTTTCTTGTCTCATTGCTCCCAGGATGATGCTTAAAAACCGGTGAATGAAATATTGAAAAGGCATTTTAGACTTTTCTTACATATTTGTTTTTCGCTAAGAAACAAAGTGGAAAAATGGCTGCTTACAAAGTCGCTTCAGATCAGTATTATGAATCATCTTTATAGAAGACCCTGGGTGTTAATATTGGACGTGTACAGGTATGCTCTTTTGGAAAGAGAAAAGGCACATTGTCTGTGCCATGCTAATCAATAAAAGATTCTAATTTAGGAAGCAGCATAGTCAGCCATTGGGTGAAAGCCTGGTCCTATTGAAATCAGTGGGAGCTTTATATTAACTTCAAGGTGAGCAGGATTTCATGCTTGAGTGGCTTGCCTGATTTCAGACACTGGCCCAAATTCCAACCTGGTGTAAACAAATACAACTCATTTATGGCAATGGAGTTGTCCACTTTTGCACCTGGACCCATTTGGCTGTATCACAGTCACGGCTTACATATCAACATGGGGTCTGGTTCTGCCTGCCCTCCTCTAAGTGGCACCTTACTCCCTGAGTTGTTCCATTTAAGGGATCGCTCAAAGGGTGCCAGAATCTGGCCTCTGGTTTGTCCACAGTACATACTTGGCCCAGAAGCCGCCTCCTTTTGTGTGCAGTGGACAGGACTAGTTTGGTGCTGCTGCTATTGTGTGTGAGACATACTTCAGCATGAGTTTATTACACCTAATTCTGTATTTCTAACACCTGCAAGCCAGCAAATGCTGCCTTACACACCCTCTGCTATGGCTAAAACTCATCATGCTTCATACAGAGGGGCAGCTTTCATCTCCACACCTTTATGCTGTGACATACATGGTGTACAACCCAGACTAAAGGGCTGATTTAGCTGAGGTTAATCCTGCTTTGAGCAGCGGGTTGGACCAGATGACCTCCCGAGGTCCCTTCCAACTCTAAGCTTCTGTGATGCTATGAGTTACAAACATTACCAGTTGTTATTGAGCATCTTGTAGAAGGATTACAACCAAACCAAAACTTGGCATGTAGTAGGGATGGGTCCACAGATACCAAAGTGATGAGAGCCAAATGATGATGACTGGGATCATGTCAGAATGGAGATATGTGCCAACGCAATGTGATATAGTGCACAGAGCACTCAACTGGGATTCAGGAGATATACACAGCTCTACCACTGATCTTCTGGGTGACTTTAGGTAAGTCACTTCACTTCTCCATGCCTGTGGTTCTCCACCCACACTTTCATAGATTGCAAGACCAGAAGGGACCATTCTGATAATAAAATGTGTATATCACAGGCCAGAGAACATCCCCAAAATAATTCCTAGAGCAGATCTTTTAGAAAAACATCCAACCTTAACTTAAAAATTGTCAGTGATGGAGACTTCACCACAACCCTTGGTAAATTGTTCCAATGGTTAATTACTCTCACTATTAAAAAGGTACACCTTATTTTCAGTCTGAAATTGTCCAGCTTTAACTTCCAGCCATTAGATCATGTTAGATCTTTCTCTGCTTCATTGAAGAGCCCCATTATTAAATATTTGTTATCCATGTAGGTACCTATCGATTGTAATCAAGTTACCCCTTGATTTTCTCTTTGTTAAATTCGCCACAAAGAGCTTGATATATTTATCACTCTCAGGCATGTTTTCTAATCCTTTATTCATTCTTGTGGCTCTCCTCTGAACCTTTTCCAATTTATCAACATCCTTCCTGAATTGTGGGCATTACAACTGGGCAAAGTATTCCAGCAGCAGTTGCACCAGTGCCAAGTACAGAGGTGAAATAACCTATCTACTCCCACTTGAGTTTCCCCTTCTTATGCATCCAAGGATCACATTAGCTGTTTTGGCCACAGCATCACACTGGAATCTCTTGTTCAACTGATTATCCACCACAACCCCCGCATCTTTTTCAGACTCACTGCTTCCCACTGCTTTGTCCTTGTAGATTATAAGGGGTTAATTTGCAAAGATATTTGGACACCTAAAGATGCAGTTAGACATCTAGTGGCATTTTCAAAAGTGTCTGGCCCCTAACTTCTATCTGGCCCCTGGGCACTTCTGAAAATCCCACTAGGCATCTACCTACATCATTAGGGGCCTAAATCTGAAAATCTGGTTTTATGCTCTTTAAGTTTAGGACTGTTTCTTAATATTGGTTTGTACAAGTCTGGCACAATAAGGCCCAGTCTCAGTTGGGGCCTCTAGGTGGCTTCTTCGTATAAAACCATAAAACCAGTATGGAAATCTGAGAATCCACAAGAGCCTTCACCCATTCCTAGGACCAGAAGCAGTCCTCATGGTGTATCCAGCTGTGACTATAAGCAGTAATTCTATGAATCTTGGAAGAAAGTCTTTCCTCTGAGATTGGCAGCTAATGCCAAGTTACAAAGGAGCACCCATTTTGCCACTCACCTGACCCAGGAAGCACAATTTTGCTCCTTCTGTTGCAAAAACATATCAAATTCCCATTGAAGTCAATGAGTTCCACTGAATTCTATTGTAGTAGGATCAGGTCTTTGTATAGTTAGGTGCAAGGTTCTTGTATCCTCATAACACACAAGCTTCCCATGAAAGGAATAAATATTGCAGCAGAAAGCACAGGAATCATGCATTTTAAGTAGTAGGGGATTATTAAAGATTAACCCCTTTATTGCTAGGAGGTCTGGAAGTGATAAGAAAAATATTACAAACCTGAGGCTAAGATACATCAACCACTAAAATACTGTATGTTTTTCTTTGATGTCTTAATCCAAACTACATCTCTTTTTTTCATTGCCATCCTGCATTCGTGATTAATCTTAAGGTGTTCTGAACATCTGGTCATGTGATCACAAAATTTAAATCAAAATGCAAATTTGTAATAACATCTTTTTGAAAAATGGCATTTTTTTGCATACTTCAGGTGTAATTTTAAATACACTTAAAATAGGAGACATTAGTTGCTGTCTCAGTGATCTCAGGAATTTAAATATGCAGAAATAACAATGTCCCATGCAAAAGCATAAAAAGCCACTGATTGCTGTTATCAACTTATAAAAACCTTTCCCAAAGGGCCAACAGCAATATGATATATGTAGATTTAACCTTTATACCAGGCAGCAAGAAAACTGCATTTGCATTTCATATCTGTAACTAAAACCATTCCACATATTGATGGCAAAACAGTAGAAAAAGAATAAGACAAGTTCAAGCTTTTCTATCCATTTCCTAAAATTGCTCAACATGGGGATTTCAGGATTGCAGAACTCCACTTCGTCCGTTTAAGGTTTGTTACAGATAGTATGTGAGTCCATGCCACCAAAGCTCACTTCTTCCTGGCCCTGACAGCGGTGGATGACAGTGCTAAATTTCTGTTTGTTTGATCTGCAGAGAAAAACAGGATGTGATCATGTAATTAAAGGCCATGTAGCTGGGAGGTGTGGCCTCCCTCAGAGATTGACACCAAGGGAGAGCCAACCCTCCCCTCCCCCAGGGGTTGAAACTCAGGACTGCAGCACCTGACCGGAAGCAGGTAGGTGGGGCTAGGCTTATAAAACCCAGGCCTGCCCTCTCAGTCAGGCCCCAGTGGCCAAGTGCAAAGGATGCTGCTCCCTTGGTGCCTGAACCTACGGCTGCCCCTGACCACTACATGGAGGAGAGGCTGTCGGAGCTACCCATGGCGTGGGGCCTTGAGGATCTGAAGGAGCTGCCAGAACCAGACGAGCCGGAGGACAGCCTCGGATCCTGCGACCCGGAGGAGGGGCTGCTGGAGCTGCCTACTGCTTGGGGCCCTGAGGACCTGAAGGAGCTACCTGAGCTGCCAATCCCTGGTGAGCCAGAAAGGACACATGGACCTTGGGAGCTAGAGGAACTGCCCTCTGCAGATGACCGCGAACAGTTCCCGGACCTGCCGTCAAGCAACGTGGAACCGGGGAACAGCTCAGGAGACCAGGTACTCTAGGGAGAGGGTGGGAGGAAGAAGCCCAGGGAAGCTGACTACGATCCGGCTGAGCTTGCACTCGCCACAAGTCAGTGTGTTTTGGTTGGAACCCTGCTGACCCAGTGATGGGGCACCCCGTCACTGACAGGGACCTGGGCTGGGATGCAGTGGAGATGGGCGAGCCTACCTCCCCCTCCCCACTTCCTACCCTGACTTAGGGGTGAATGCCCCTTGAGGGCCAGAGCCTGTCCCTTGCCGCCTGCCATGCCCTGCCGAAGGGCCAGGGGTGGACTAACGATTCGCCCTGCTAAGGGCTAGAGACTGCTGCCCCCATGACCTGTCCTGCCCCGCTCTGCCTAAGGGCCAGGGCCTTGGACTATTTCCTCGCCTGCTCAGGCTATAAACCGTTTCCTTGCCCTGACCAGGGCTCGAGGCTGTTGTTCCCTATTGCCTGCCTGCCCTACAGAAGGGCTAGGCCATAAACTGTTTCCTCGCCCCGCTGGGGCTAGAGACTGCATTTCCCCTCTTGCCGGCCTGCCCTGCTGAGGGCTGAAGGCTGTTTCCCACTGCCTGCCCATCCCTGGCTGAGGGCCAGGCTACAGACACTTTGCATGCCCTATGAGGGTGAGAGACTATTACTCCTGAGGAGCGGCCTGAACTCGAGGCTCGCCTTACTGTGGGCCGGAGATGGCCCCCCCTTTAATTTGAACTCCCCGAAGGGCTTAGGTGCTGGGAGGTGTGGCCTCCCTTGGAGACTGACACCGAAGGAGAGCCACCGGCACTGCCCCCTACAGGGGATCCTCTACAGCCCATATCATAATGTATATGCGAAAGAGTGCCAAATAAAGGTTGCCCTGGCAAACTTCATTCTGGCACTTCCTAACTTTTGAGTGATCAACTTTGACACCTCAATGTTCTTTTAAGATTTTCTTTGTGTAAGTGTAATTTCCTGGGTTTTTAAAAATGCAAACTGAACAAAAGAGAAATTTGATCCTCTGGCATCATATTGAGACTCACATGGGTCATCAACTGGGTTGGAACTTTTACATCCACCACACAGACCTCTGTCACTTGAGTTAATGGAGTAACTGAAAGCAGTAGTAGGTGGTCATCCTCTACGTGGACCTTATGGGGGATGATAAACACATGCTTTGCTAGTAGATTTCACAGATATCTGCTGATAGAGCAATGGTGAAACACAGGACTATTGGGGGGTCCATTCAAGGCTCTGGACAAGAGTGTATACTAATAGTTGTAGAACCTTCTGCCCCTTGCCTTCCTAATCTATTTCTTCTCCCCACCCAGCTCCTTCTCCCAGTCCCCACCCTGCCAGGATCTTCATCCCAGTTACAATCTCTTTGGCCAGCCAGTCATAGTCTCCCTGTCCAAGTCCCAATTTTCCCTCCACCCTAGTTCTCCATCCATATCTCCTTCCCCAGGTTCTTCATCACAATCTTCTCCCTCCCTCCCCCATGATCCTTACCTCGATCTCTGGGGAAGGAGAGTGGGACAAAGCGCCAGATCAGGGAGAGGCAGAGGGAAAGACTCCATGTGGGGAGACTGATGCTGTGAGAAAGAGGGTGGTGTGGGAAATGATTGAAATTGGGTGAAGAGTCCAGAGGTTGTAGACTGGAATGGGTAGGCACAACCAATCACAGTTTCCCTTTTCCCCCAGAGCTCCTTGTCCAATCTGTCTTCCCACCCATGGTTGTTGGGCTTCTGCTCCTCCTTGTCAAGCCACTTCCATGACCTGGCCGGAGACTGAGCCAGAATCTTCAGAGTTAACAGTGCTGGCATTGTTTCTTTAATGACTCTTCTGTGTCAGCTGATAGGTGACTATCTTGAACCACTTCCTCCTTCCTGTCTGTATTCCAGGCAAACCCTTAGTAAGAAATACTTAAACCCAGTACTCCTGCAAAAAACTCCAACCCAATAACAAGTACTGTATAAATACATTATTATAGAGCTGCTCGGTATTCATCACGGCATTGTTATTTGGGCCACCTGGAATACATATAGTGTGTGTGTGTATAGATTCATGTGGGTAGATGTATATGTATGGTACAGTGACATTTGTTTCTAACAGCATAAGCCTTTTGTTCTCGTTTTGCTCACCTGTCACTTCCTTTTAATCATTCCATTGATGCAGCTATAACCTAATATGACTAGAAGGCACTGCCAAATGCTTAATAATTTCCAGTACTTACTTCATCCACTGCAGAGTCAGGCACTGTGAATGGCATTGAAGATGCATGCTTGAACTCTTCTGACCTGGCCAGGTGTTCTAATAATGGCACCAATTAGTGTTGAAGGCAAACATTTATAGGTATCTTTTATTTTTCCTTGTTTGTTTTTGTTTTGTTTTTTAGGACACTAATGTCATTTTCTTTATAAAAAAAAAAAAAAAAAAAAAAAGGTTAATATTAGAACTGATGCAGAAAATTATGTGTCAGTCCAATTCTTTTTATGATGGTATTACATGCAGAAAACACTATGATGTTAAAATAACTTTGCAGGGCTGATTGAAAGTGACACAAGTGAGAAAAAATAGGATTGAGACTGTTCTTAGCTCAACCTATTATACCTGAAAGGTCTCAGAATATCCCCGCTTCCTTTATTACTCCAGCACCACTTCCCTTTTGTTCAGTTGCTCATAACTTTATCAGATAAATGCTTTCAGGGCTAAAATATTACATGTGTAATCTCAGCCCAAAGATATTTTAAATAAAAAGAAAAATAATAGGGCCAGAATTTCAAAAGAGTTGTTCAGGGACCTAAACAATGCAGCCATATTTGCAAAGGAGTTCCGTGCTCAGCAGCTGTGCTGGGTGAAAGAAATGGAAACACATGGGCAGAACTTTCAAAAAAGCCCAAGAATCAAATTTTAAAGGTATTTAGGCTCCTAAAGATGCAGATAGGGGCCCAGTGGAATTTTTAAAAGCACCTAAGCACCCAATTCCAATTTGTGATTTCCACTAGGCAACTATCTTCATCTCTAGACATCTAAATTCCTTTAAAAGTCTGGTCCTAAGTGACTTAGGTGCACATTTCATTGACTTTTAATGAGACTTCTGGGTGAGGTTGTCAAAAGAGCGTAAGTGATTTAGCAATAGATTTAGATTAAATTTGTTGACTAAAACTTTTTTGGGGTGAAAAATGCAGATTCAATGACATTGAAACATTTATCAAATTTGTATTGATGTTGCCAGATTGTTTGGGTTAAACAAAAATTTAAAAAAAATCTGAAAAAGTTGGATTCATTTTGACAGTTTTAAATGAACTGTTTCAATTTTAAACCACTTTTTATTTAAAAATTCCCTTTAATATTTTATTTTAAAATATTAAAAATGCTCAAAATCAAAACAAAATATTCACCTTGGGTCAAAGACATGTTTCATTTCACCCACAATGACCCTTTTTTATTTTACTTTTTAATTCACCATTTTTTAAAAAACAAATCAGGTTGAACTGAAAATGATTTTTTTTTAATTGTGATTTTTTTGAACTGTCCAGTGAACTGTGCTCTACTAACAGGACAAATCCTATTGGAAGTCAGTAGGACTTTTTATGTCACCTATGTGCTTTAGAAAATTTCACCTAATGATGCCCAAGTGTCATTTTGCACCTCCTGTGGCAGGTTTTGGGTATCCTGCTTAAGGAGCCCACATCTGAAAATGTCTAGTCCTCGTTATCCATGTCCATTAAATACAAATCCAGGGAGGTGCTGCTAAATCCAGACATAATACAAGTCTAGAATTATCATTACTATCCAGTTCTAGTGAGACATTACAAATGGCAATCATGACCATATGTAAATGTCAGGAGATTTCATTTGCAGCTGTCATTGAGGAAATCCATTCTGTAGAAACATGGCTGATATTTTTAATTGCAAACAGCATAGCTAGCCTCACCCGTTTTTACATTTTCTTGCCACTTTAATTACAATAACTTAGGGAACATAGATTGCCCAGATGGACAATGCTGATTGCTTCTGTAAGTCATTTCAGGTTGCAAACATATTCCATAATAATTGAAAAGTTCCAGAGGGGTAGCTGTATTAGTCTGTATATAGCAAAAACAACAAGAGTCCTGTAGCACTTTAAAAACGAACACATTTGTTAGTTTTTAAAGTGCTACAGGACTCTCGTTATTTTTGTCATAATAATTGACTACACTAATAAAGTACATACGTTCATAAAAGCCAGATTTATCAGATGCTAAAAAAATGAATTTTCTAATTGTTAGCGGCCCATGCTGAGTGCTGTGGGAGGAATCAGATGCTGAGAGCTGTAAACGCAAGCCAAACTAGGATCAAATTGCCATTTAAAAGCAATTCCTCCAATTATCAACTCATAATCGTAGAATATGAAAAGAATAGTTAAAGGGTTTATGCTTTAAGATAGAATAGAAAAGTTTAGCGTTTGGAAAAAGGGCCAAAAGGACCTAATAAGGGCTGTCAGGATGCTAGCACAGCACAGCTAGGGGGCAGACACGAGAACAAATGCTGACCACACCTGGCTAAAGCGACAACTTAAAGTGACAACTAAAAATGAAGTAATGTTGCTAAATTATGTCACACGGGGTGATAACGTGAGCAAGGACAAATTGATACATATGGTGACAACATGAGCAAGAACAAATGGATCAGAAATGTTACTGAATTATGTCACATGATGGGGCAAGTGACAACTAAACTTGCCAGTTTGGTCAGTTTAAAGTAACAAGTAAACTTGCCAGCTTAATTAATAAGTTGCAACAAGTGAAGCTGTCACCTTGGTCAGCTTGAGGTTATTTAAAGCCCCCACAATCAGTTGCACTTTGGACTGCAGCCCACTGGGATCCTCGGTAGCTGGACTGAGCCCTTCTATGAACCAGCAGCGTCCAAGGGACGGCTATACTTCTTAGAATCGACTCGGCCGAAGGGGCTTAGGAACAGAAGCACTTATTTGGTAATGTATGAGAGTACACTTGCTTTAAGATATCTAAGGATTTACAAGCGACCATCTGTCTGTAAACGCTGGAATAATTAAGAGTTTACAAGCGATCATTTGTCTGCAAACATAAAATGACCAGGAGTAAAATTGTGCACTGTAAGGAATGAATGCATGCATAGGAAAATACTAGGCCTCTGTATCTTTCTTTGGTTTCATGTTTGTATTATTTACGTTTATGCACTTTATTTAATATTACTGACTAAAAATAAATGTTATATTGCTTCAGCTGAAGCTCTATTTGAATTCTTGTTCGGTCGCCCCCGCCCCTCGGTTGAGGCAATTCCCCTGCTCCCAGAGACCCACACTCCTAAAGCTAAGGCCTTTCAGGCTGCTCTGAGTCCACGATAATCCCAACTCAAAACCATTTCTTTTGCCTTACTGCCACTGCTGTCTTGTCTGGTCTCTGTGCTCTTCCTCTGTTGTCCCAGTTCTGTTTTTATTTAAGAATATCCAGTCAGATATGATGTGATGGCCATGGAATATTATTGACCTTTCTGCTGCACAGCAGTGTTGCCCCCTGGCTAAGAGGCCAGAGATATCCAGGGCCTTGCACTTCAGCATCTGCATGGAGGAGAAATCGGTGATGCATTCCACTTTGCAGAGCAATTTATTCATCCCTTGTGCATCCAACCAGCTACGCTGGACTGTGAGGGTGTGTAAGGGAGGCGAACTAGGGCTCTTCCCACCACCTGCCCCTCTCTTCTCTCTCTGTCTCCACTTCTTCACAATGGAGCTATCAAGTGAGCTGTCCTGCTCTCCCCACAACTGGAGTCACCGTCTGAGCAGGGCTAAAACAGGGGAGGAACACAGGCTTTCTTCCTCCTCCCACCTCATCGCCAGACCGGGTCATGATTCCAGGTTGAGAATCTCGTACCAGAAAGTTGGTTTGGACCTTACTTGTTTATCCTCCTCCCCCTCCCCCGTTCATGCTTTTTGGCCTGGGTCTGTTCCTCTGTGTTACTATTTTCCCTTCAGCACTGGGAGAGCATTTCTGAACATGCCTGACTTAGTAGCACAAATCAAAATCAATGGGTGTGGTGCTTTTAAATCCTGTCCATGCTTTTGAAACACCCCACCCCACTCTTTATTATGCCCACCCAGTCTGTGCATGGAAGGCTACTCACCCTGTGGATGTTCCCATCTCCGCAGAAAAAGGGGGCTCAGGGCCCTCCGTGGCGCACACACACTCCCCATCTCTCCAGGCTCTGCCGCAGGGTCTCCACAAGGGAGCCAGGTGGAGGAGTTGAGCTGGGCTGGAGTGGGGGGTTAGAGTCCAGGGGTGGAGGAAACCAGGGGAAGCTTTAGTGGCGGTTCTTGGGTTCCACTGCACCCACAAAAACCATGAAACCAAGCCTGGCAAACCTTGAGTGGCCCTGTGACCCTGGGCACCAGGTTGCAATGCCTAGATCAGGGAACCAGGCCCAGTCCCCCGGGACAGGAGCCACCACTGCAGGGTCACTTCAGGGGAGGCTCACTCTCCATCCTCCCCACCCCCACCTGTGCCCCCCACACACATTGGGCCAGGAGTAGGGTTAAGATGCCAGGGGATGGAGGTCACTGCCCCCCTTGACTCCAAGGAGGGGCCATGGCTAGGTGTCACAGGAAGTTCTCAGCTGGGGTTCATGCCTGGGGATCCATGAAACATGGGGCAGGCCCCATGGTGAGCCTTGTCTTCCCAATGGTCTTCGGTGAGACAATCTGGTGGGAATACCGTGGAGGAAGATTTCCATGGAAAAAGTCCCCTCCAGTACCTGCTCCAACCATTGGTGGGGAAGGGACAGCAATCTGGTATCTGTCACAAAATCATTTCCAACACTTCCAGCAGACAATGTTGTTCTCCATGCATGAGACACTTGAATATTGGATACCCCTGAATATTTAAAACCTGGAGCTTTAAAAAGTAAATTAGAGCAGATGTGCCCTGGTGAGTGCTCTATGCCAAAGCATTCTTCTCATTAGCTTTTTGCTTCCAGTGAGAACAGTCAGTCTGATACCCAGCTTAAGATGCAGTGCACTGTTGTGTTTCTTTAAGGAGAGACATAGCCAGAGGTTTATACTTCTGAAATCTATTCAGCTGAATAGTTAACACTGGTCTTCAATTCAAAATTCATTTTATTTTACCGTGACTTTGATGGGAACACAGTTAGGCCATAGGAAATTTCCTACTGGAGCTGACGTAAGGTCCATCCAGGCCAGAATCCCACCTCTGGCTGTATCTACACTACAGAGCCTTGTAGATTTTAAGGCCAGAAGGGATCATCATCATCTAGTCTGACCTCCTGCACACTGTAGGCCACAGAATCTCACCCATTCCATCCTGTAATAGGCCCATAACCTTTGGCTGAGTTACTGAAGTCCTCAAATCTTGATTTAAAGACTTTAAGTTACAGAGAATCCACCATTTACCCTAATGTAAACCTGCAAGTGACCTGTGCCTCATGCTGCAGAGATGCGTCATACACCAACAGGAGGAGTCTTTCCATCGGCGTAGGCTATCTACCTCGCTGAACAACATTAGCTACGCTGACAGAAGCCCTCTTTTGGTGACATAGTTTCAGCTACCCCAGGGGTTTTGTCAGCCTAGCTATGCCAGTGAGGGATGTGTTTTGACATAGCTATGCCAATGGAAATTGTACGTGTTGACCAAGGGCCAGGTGCTCAAAAGGAGCTAGGCACCTAAATCCTTATTTTAGCTGCCAAAATCCCAGTTTTGGATCCACTGCAATGCACAAAATTCCTGCCTAACCCCTCCCTCCCCACCCCGTAGGCTCCTACTCTGAAAAATTTAGTGCTGAGTTAGTGTAAGAGTGCCTGTGTTTCTGCCTCTGGGCATACACCCTGCTGCCTTCCTGTCCAGACATCTGTCTCCCACCTAAACCCCCAGACGATCTCCAAACCAGTGAAAAATAGGCATTTGGCCACCAAAGTCATGTGCAGGGCCCAATTTAGTAGGTGTGTTCAGAGACTATCTAGTGGATCAGCTCTTATTCAAAACCCAACCAGAGGAGCAGGAGATGGAGCAGGTAGTGACCACCTTATAACTTTAACCCAGAGGTTAGAGCACCTGGCAGAGGGGGAGAATGGATTTGAAAAGGGTTCTCCTACCTCTTAGGTAAGTGCTCTGACCACTAGGTGAAATTTATAAGGCGGACACAACTGCATCTTCCAGAAGCTTCCTGCTAAAATAGCCTATGGCACCTAGCTCAAAAGAGATTACCAGCTGCAGCTTCCTAAGCATCAAGCGGCCCAGAATAAGGCATCTAGCTGTGGGAAAGCAGTGAGGCTTAGCACACATCCATCCGGTCTCTTCCTCATCCTGATAGATAAAGACTGGCTTACACCCTAAAACATAAGGTTTTCTATCCCTTCAGGAGTGTTCATCACCCACCGTTGAGGCTGGATTTTCAGAAGAGCTCAGCTCCCACTTGAGCAGCATTGAGCACTTTAAAAACCCCACCCTGTGTCTAGGAGCCTTAATGGACCCTTTGTTTTTTGAGCTTTTTTTTTACTTCCTACGCCAATAACTAGTTTGAGATGCTGAGCAAGGGTCAATGAGCAGCTGCACAGTTTTCCATACGAATAAAGCTCTTACGCTCTGTTTTTCCTTGCTAGTCTGTTGCCGGGTGAATCAAGACCTGCTTCTAAATCACAGGAGCGTATGCCATTAATCAAGGAGCAGGGATGCTCTGCATGAGCAATGCTTTAATTCATCATAGCCTCGTCTCTGAGGGAGATACGCCTCTGTGGTGTTCCTCCCCCGGCTTCATGGTTCAAAGAGGGGAGGTGGAAAAAAACAGCACATGAGGTTTTCAATTTCTAACTCCCAGTAGCAGAGACCCTCTCAGATAGTTCTCACCCTCACACCCAAATAAACTCATGACACAATTGTCTTGTCACACCAGGTTGTACACCAGTGGAAATTCATTGATGTCACAGGCACTGCTTCTGATTAGTGATGGTGTGAGAGGAGACGTGGATCCATGCATCACTGTGAAAAATGCACAGGGCCTGATTTGCCCTCACTTTAAGGTGTATTTATACTGCCATAACAGTGTAGAAGACCTTGGTGTGAGTAAGAGCCAGGCACTCAAAGTCTGGGCCAGATTTTCCAGAGAGCTCAGGCCCCACTTAGACATCTCAATGATATGGGCAGATTTTCCAAAGGCTTCAGCTTCCATTGAAAACAATGGAAGCTACTGGACGCTAAGTTCTTTGGAAAATTTGGCCTGCTCTCTTTTTCTGCACCAGTTCCTCTGGTCTCTTATTCTCACTGCGCTCAATCTTTTACTTTACATTTTCAGTGAATTTAACCATCCTTTTAGCAGCTGTTTCTTCTATCAAAAAACAGTTAAAAAAATTATGATACTTTCCTTCAATCTTGGAACTTTCGGATTGCCAGGGCTTTTTAATGGTAAAGTCCATTTTCTTAGTCTTATTTTATGTCATCAAGTTCTCCAGATGGTATCTTCCTATTTTGTTGTTAATTATTCTTTTTCATTGCACTGGAGACAGGCACTTGCTTTACTTGATATATTCTTCTTTGTTGTTACAGCTGATCACACAATGAATGGCAAATAGTTTATCTCACAATGCCAGCCAGTGCATCGACTTATGGAAATCCTTGGGCAGGCCATGATTTTTTCAGATTTGAATTATCTGACTTTTTTTTTTTTTTTTGGCTCTATTTAGTCTACATAACATCCTATGTGAGTATTCAATGTCAGAGTTGTGTTGATTAAGTGGAAATGGTTGTAAGTTACATGTTTTTTTTTCTATTCCCTGATTAAATGGATGTTCAAGAATATCCAGTGCAAATACCACATGCTTCAATGTACTATTATTTATCCGTGAATCTGTTCAGCTGTTTCAGAAATATGTTTTTTGCCATCATTCATGCCAGTAAATATTGACTGTAGTTAAAGTATCTTTACATTTCATTGACATTTTCCTTTAAATCTCTGTGGGTAAATAAAAATACAACCATTTGATATAGTGTAGTTTGGTTCGCAAGAAATTTCACATTTAGTTGTATAGCTTTCTAAGGTTGACCAAAGAAACTGAAATCTCATATGGATTTGTTTAAGTAAACTCAGTGATAAACTGTTTAAGTCAATAAATATTTTGGCCTGAGGTCATTTTCTCCACCAGTTCACTTCACCAAGAGGAAAATTTCATTCAGAAAACTGTTTAAAAATGGCAGAGATTTCCAAGAACCCTTTTAAAAAAAAATGTTTAATCTATATTAACTGCAGAAATAAGCTGGTGGCAACTGGCAAATTCACCCTCTTATACACCAAACAATTACTGATGTATGAAAAGCGTACACAGAAAATCACATTCCCTAAAGCTAGGTAGGATATTAGATTTGCCCACTTATAAGTAAGCCATCAGCTGGCTTCTGGCTATAGTACTTGTGAATTATGTTATCTTCCAAGATGAAACATACATTTTCCTTAATGCAACATGATGTGTTCAATTTAAATCAAGATTTGCCTGATAAAAAATGCTGTCCCTACTAAGTGACACAAATATTTAATGGGTTGCAGGCTTTTATTTTGAGTGTTTTAAATGTAAAGACAGTTAAGAATGTCTTTCGTTTCTAAGGCTACAGTTTCTTCACCATGTTAATAAGTAAATCAGATCACTGCAAATCTCTCAAGCTGATGGCTCAGGTTCTACATCTGTCTATTGTGGGATTTTTTTAAAAAAATAGGCTTATTTTTCTTTCATGTTTAAGTTCCTGAGACAGCAGAGAATTTGAGCACATGCTTAACCAAGAAAATGGGACCTGATCTGAAGACAATGGGAATCTTTTGGTTGATCTCAATGGGCATTACATTAAGCCCATGAAATCGGTGAGCACATGCTTAAGTGCTTTGCTGGATCAGGGCCTTAACTGGTTGTTGACAGTGATCACCACCATTCCAGATGAGGCCTGGCAGGAGGAAGGTGTTTCCATTGCACTAAGCGCATGACCAGTAGATAAGCATCAGATTTCAATCATGCCAGAAGAAGCTGAAATGTTTGGTTTCTTCAATAAGACATAGGAAGATAAATTACTCAGTGAAGGGGTTGGCCTCTCAAATGACATGAGGGGAGATTTTAGTCAAACTGACATGAGAGATACATTTAGTGGTAGATGGACTTACCTCCCAGGAGTTTTGCCATTCCACCCATAGGAGACTCCGTTGAATAACATTGACTTGCTGGGTACTGTATCCTGTTCTTCCTCCTTTCAGCTCGAGCCTCAAATCCCAATGATCCTTCCCAGCAGAGCTTCAATGACGCTCTTCCCAGGGTTACCAGGCAATGGGGTGTTACAGGCTCTATTTCCTCCCATTCCACCAACTGGGTCTCCGGGAGTACAGGGTGGGGTCATGTGAAGAAAACGACAGGAGAAGGCTATTAAAGTTGCAGCATGGAGCCCACAAACACTCCCCACTATTATGTGGAAGGATGTGGGATTTCTATAGACCCCTTCCTTTATTCCCAGCACCCTTTCACCCATCCAATAAAAAAGTGGTCAGAGGCAGTCTTTGAATTCACACATTCCTGGGCTGCTTCATTCCCCTGAGTGAGTGAGTGTAGACCTGAATGCGCACAAAGTAGTGCCGTGAGGTTGGAATACTGTTGCTACATTTTTGGGTCTTATACAGTGGTTTTTTCAATCCTTTCTCCTATCCTGAGGTTCAAAAGAAAATGTACCCCATCCTGTTCCCTTCTGAGGGCAGGGAGTAAGAAAACGGCCTTCTGTAGACTGCCTTGAGTACTGGTGCTGTTATTTCGTAATTCAGAGAACGGACCAAACTTCAGGTGCGTGCTGGAACAGACTGGGCACTTTGTCCACATGGTCCTGAAGCCATCCAGTGGCCGACGGCAAAACACAAGCAGAGCCAAATAAGAATGAAAGAGAAATGTGTGACATCTCAGGAGTCGCTGGGTGAAATTCTAGAACCTGTGTTAAGCAAGCAATCAGATTGGATGATCACAATGGTCCCCAGTGACTTTAAGATACAGGGGGGAAATGATCCCTCTATCCCTTTCCTCTCACTGGATTTTGGCACCTGTTAATTTTTTGCAGTCACACAGGGTAGGCTCAGAGCTCTTCTATTTTGTGTCTAGGGTGAATCAAAAGCAATCTTTGCTCTTTTTAAAAAAAATTACAAATTCCATTTAAAGTTTTTGAAGCCATGTGCCTATCTCCTATCTCCTATTGCTGGACAGAAAAGGTAGGAGGAATAAATATTTTATCATGAATTCAATTAATGGCTTTTTATATCCCTGTGAAATGAACTTTCTTTATGATGCTGTGAAATACAGCAGATGTAGTGGGTAATAAGCAAGCCCTTGCACTTAAGAGACTGAAGTTCAATTCCATTATCTGCCACTCAGGTTACTAATCACAAAACAAAGCTCCTGGACCTGGGAGAAAGGAAGTTCCTCTTTCCTGCCCCCCAAAAAAGTGTTTGCCCTTTAAATTAAAACTAGGCAAAACAAGTGTGTGAAGCTGGTAAGTGTCCATGGAGTTGACAGCTTATCTAAGAGAAGAGCAAAGATTCCAAGAGCTTCCATGAAGGAATAATACAGGATTACAAACACATCAAAAGCACAACCTGCCAGAAAAGAGAGAACCAAGATTACCAAAAATAGTCTTAGCAATGCATTTTCTAAAAACAGCCATGAAACAACCTAACCTAATATATCTGGCAGGCAGTTAGTTGCACACATTAGCAACAAAAACATTTCCATTATATGAAAGAAGGAAAGAGAGGGCTAGATCTCGGCTGGTTGAACCGATGTTACTCCATAGCCTTTAGTGGGACTGCATTGATTTCCACCACCTGAAGATCAGGTCCAGAAGGTTTGGTAATATGCTGTCCATGAATCCTCACTTTCTAATAAGCAAAAAGATCATGTATTGCATGTGGAAAACATGCACTCTTATACTGTATATGGAACACACAAAACTCACACATTTGAAGTGTATATGAAAAAACACCCAGTCACACATGGAAACATTCACTCACATACATGAAATATATATAGAAAATATGCACTCACTCACATGAATGTATTGCATATAAAAAGAATACATTCACATATATGTAGTGTTTCTGAAAAACATACATTCTTTTGATGGATGACAAAGGTATGATCAGCTGATCTGCACCCCAAAAGACTCCCCAGCAGCAGCATTCCTTTAGCTTGTGCATTTTTGATTCACTATCATTTCCACTCAGTGATCTTTCCCAGCAGCACCCGGTCCCACACTCATGTTCTGTTGGGGTTTAGTTTTTCAGCAGAACTCACCTTTCCCATACACAAGCCTCAAAGCAATTGGGGGGTGAAAGGGAGAGTAAGCTTGATGTATGGATATTGATCTCAAAGACCCAAAGGTGTTTTTAAACTCTGACTGTCAAACATTACACAGTCATAGATAGGTTTGGGGTTATTTTTAAACAGTTTTAAAACATTTTAAAACCTTGGTTTTACTCGGTTACCTGGCAAACACCCAACAATGTTCATTCAAATGGAAACTTTATAGGTTAAACACAAAAAAGAACAAGAAATGAAAACAAGCATTTTTATTGAAACTATGGTTGAGTGATTATGCAGAACAGACTTAGTCACACCTTATCAAACTGTCTCTCCTTTCTGAGTCAAAATATGAGATTCTTTTTTATTCAGAACAACCTTTCTTTGATGAGAAGGAAAAGGTTAATTTTACTCTCAGGCGTGATGTGAAGGGCATTCACTTTTCCTGTTCTTAATAAACAGAGACACAAGAAGGAGGAGAGTCAGGACAGAAAAGATAGGTGATGTTGATGTTTTTGGAACATTGGACCTCGGGTTAGTTGCAAGTGGCTGCTTTGGCTGGCAAGTTGAACACAACACCTACTGCTTGGACCCTGGTTAGTTATGATCTGGTCAAGGCTGTCATCTGGTTAGATCCATTCTCCTTAGACAAGGCTGGTTTGGATGAATGCAGTACAGTTGACTTCAGGATTTCATGAAAAGCCAAGAGAATGAGGAAGCATAGGAGGAAAGCAACATTGGGGCAGAAAATAACACAACGAGGGAAGGGAAAACAATACAGGATCTTGCATGCCTTTGTGGTGCTGCTAATTAGATATCCCCACTGGTGGACTGCAGACTGGATGTTATGGTAATGTGATGGTTTTCAGCACTCACAGGTGAAAATAAAGTTCCTTAAACAAGAGCAAGACCTTCCTTTTAAGAAGAAAATTCTTTAGATCAGTGGTTTGCAACCAGGGATATGCATACCTCTAGGGTACACTGAAGTCTTCCAGGGGGTACATCAGCTCATCTAGATATTTGCCTACTTTTACAACAGACTACATAAAAAGCACTAGCATAGTTGGTGCAAACTAGAATTTCATACAATGACTTGTTTATACTGCTCTATGTACTATACACTGAAATGTAAGTACAATATTTATATTTCAATTGGTTTATTTTATAATTATATGGTAAAAATGAGAAAGTAAGCAATTTTCAGTAATCGTGTGCTGTGACATTTTTTGTATTTTTATGTCTGATTCTGTAAGCAAGTAGTTTTTAAGGGAGGTGAAACTTGGGGTACGCAAGACAAAGCAGTCTCCTGAAAGGGTACAGTAGTTGGGAAAGGTTGAGAACCACTGCTTTAGATGATCTGTAGTGCTGGCAAATTGGTGGATAAGCTAGGGGAAGATGAAGATGAAACAAGATGAGCTGGGATGCAAGGTGGAACGAGCGATGAGAGAGACAGCTGAACTGAACTGATCATGTGCTTTTCAGTCTCCTTTTAAGAAGCCCAAAACAGGGGAAAGTGGGTGGTAGAGTCCATCCCCCTCATTATTTTTTCCACCAATTAGGTCTAATATCCATCACAACATTTTTGGTCTATTCAGTTTTCGGTCCACATCTTCTGTTTTTACCAAACATAACTCCAACAGTCCTTGGATTTTATCAACGTGGCCTGTTTGGTTTAGAATAATCCAGTTTCTCTCTCTTGTTCTCTTGCACTTGTTACAGCTTTCAGTGTCGGAAACCACTTGACCTATTTTTCATGGTTATTGTTAACATCTTATGAACTTTCACATCCTTTTTATGTTTAAGCTCACAATAGGGGTACATTTTGTAGATCCCAGTGGTTACAACAGGCTTCAGAGTTCTGATCCTTTCAGGTCACGCTGAGCCTGCCTTCCTTCTCTGAAGAGAGACAAGGTGGGTGAGGTAATATCTTTTATTGGACCAACTTCTGTTGGTGAGAGAGACAAGACTGAAGAAGTTCCAGAGGGGTAGCCATGTTAGTCTGTATACAGCAAAAACAACAAGATGTGACAAAGTGGGTTACAGCCCATGAAAGCTTATGCCTGCAGAAATTAAATTTGTTAGTCTTTAAAGTGCTATTCTCGTTGTTTAAGACTGAAGAAGAGTTCTGTGTAAGCTCGAAAGCTAGTCTCTCTCATCACCAGAAGTTGGTCTAATAAAAGATATTACCTCACCCCATAGTCTTCCTACTACACTGGGGCCAACACGGCTATAGCATCCCATCTCTATACTAACTCTTTGCTTCCTCAAGATCCTCCGTCATTAACACTTCCACACAAGCAGACCATTGCCATATGTTTTGATGACAACAGAACTAAAAAGGAGACAGGTTATCATTAACCAAGAGATGCTTTCATCTGAATGTTCCTGGTCTAAGGCTATTGAACGATTCACATAACAAAATTTGTGTGACAGCACAATTGATAAAGCGAAGGAATGTTTCCTACAGTGGTCACAGCAGCAGACATAATTTCTCCAGACTTTTCCAAGAGAAAAGATAGCATCAGCAACACCTGTTCAAGTAGGGTGAACAAACAAGGTCACCAATAAAATCTAATAACCAAAATGCCAGTAGGAAAATCCAGTGGGTCAGAAAAGTAGAAGTTTAAGCATATTAAAAGTACAATCAAGATACATAAGAATAATGCAGTATTCTAAATTAATCAGCTAAATCACTGTATCTTACCTTAGCATTGTGATAGTACTTGGAGCTCTTATCTTGTATAAGAGAAAACCATCAGGGGAAGGATAATCTGGGCCTCAGAAGGCTGAATCCAGATATTGGCTTTGCCACAGACTTCCTGTGCAACCTAGCTTTGAATCCCTTTGTTGTCGGTGTTGCTAGTTGTGCTTGTCAGTGTAGGCTGGGTGCGTGTCCCCCCATGTAGGTGCTGTCCCAACTCTGTGCAGGTAACCGAGACAGCACTCATGATCAAATGAATCAACATGACCACGGATTCGCTGAGCAACGAAGACACCAGGGCCAGGTTTTATTGTACTTGCGGCACAATGAGAAGTGACTTCCATATGAGTGTGGCGTTACAATGGACACGGCCCAATGGCGGGACTTCCCGTTATCCCCTAGAATGGACAAAGTCGTTCCCTCTGACACCTTCTTTTATACACTGTACAGACAATTTTGTTCTGCCCCCTTCGATGTAGGTAGTTGCCAACCTCTTGATGTAATCTAATACCACGCTTGACCATAAATTGGATGATTTGGGCAAAACAGCTCTATTTGTCATATTCTAAGACATTTCTATCCATCAAAGTGTCATTTCTGGGAGTCAGGTTGCTCTTTTTATCTCTTTGGTGTCAGGACGTCTTGGTACTTTCTGCATCTGCTATGTAGTTATAGTAATATTTTGATATTAGTAATATTTTGGAAATAGGTATGTTTGCAGTATCAGCGTTTTCTCTGTGCGAGTTTCAGTCAGGTCGTAAATTCACAGGCTGGTTTATGTTAACTTGTTTTTTTCCATTTACACTCCTGTTAACTTGGCTTTTTCCACTTAGGCCTTAGGCCTTAGTCTGTTCTGCTAGGTTGCAATCCCTAAGCTCTAACTTCTTACTACACCCTTCAGTCAAGATTTTCACAAATAGTCTCCTGGAGAACTTCCAGGAGAAGTTAGGCTCCTGACATCAGTGGGAGCTGATGAATGCACAACACTTTCAGAAATCAGGCCTCTTCTGTAGGTGTCCGAATATAAATTTAGAAACCTAACTGTAAGGTCCTATTTGTGAAAAGCTTGACCTTAATCCCTGTGTGGGCATAGTGCCTCACCTGTCAAATAGGGGCAATAAATTATATTTCGTTTGTCAGCCATGCGTATTAGACTCAGCTCTCTGGGCAGGGACTGTATTTTAGTTTGTGTATGGACACATTCTAGCACAATGGGGCCCTGACCTCGAGTGGGACCCAGGAGTTCTCTTATAATACAAACAATAAATACATTATAACAATTTGCAAGTGTCTTTGACTGCCTGAATATAAAACTTAAAGATGTAATAGACAAGCACTCAGTGTCTTTTAAACCTATGTACAAAATTACATTGAAATCAGAGAGAATAGTTTATTATTTCAAATGGATACAGCCTTAAAAAGTGAGGAAAAGTCCCACATACTTCCGTCTGTCCTATAACAACAGCTGTGAATGTCATAAACCTAGTTTTAAATCGTGCCCGATATATACTCAGATACATTGTTACATGATTCTGGGCCCACAAAAGGTGACTCAAAATGAATCTCAGGCTAAGTACATTTATATACCATGATCAAACCTTTTTCTACATTACAATCACTCTGACGGTTTATGAATTCAAGTCTTTGCCAATGCAAATAAAAGGAAACCCTGTTATTATAAAAATGGAATTGGAAATAGAGAAAAGATGGAATAAAGCTCTGAGACAAATTAAAGACTTGATAAAAGTCTCTCATTCTAAATGAACAGCACAGCAAAAGTTGTGAGATTGGAAGGCATTTTATGTGGGCTACATTTTCTCAGGAAGTTTTAATGAATTATCCTTTGAGAGTCCCAGTCAAGCACATCCACATAAAAGATGATATTAAAAAGAAAGGGGGACTGTTTTTCCATGCAGTTGCTCTGGGTTTTGTCTTCACCGCTCCCATTAAATTAAGTAGTTGCACAGCTCACGTCCTCTCTTCATCTCCTAAACGTGCTGGCATGTGTCTGACAATCCCATTCCCCAAAGCCCAGGAGTTAAAGGAGGCAGTGCAGCCCTCCCCGAGAAAGGGCTGCAGAATATCTCTGCTAGATCTTGCTCTGCATTCCTAACCTGCTCGTTGAGCCGTTTGTCTCATGGCGTGTGAGATCACTCAATCGTCTGAAGGTGTTGGAGGCCCAGTGCAATTTGAGTTGCCTGACCACTGTTTTGGCTTAAATTGCTTGCTTGACCATTCTGGCCTCCGCAGACTGACATCTTCCGGTTGGCAGAGACAAATAGGACTACTGAGTAACCTTGCAGATGTCTCAGTTTCTGCATACCATGGCACATAATATGACGAAATACACAACATGTGTGCTTGCAGATGCACATAGATAACAGTGATGGGAATAACAAGTTATCCTTGAATATCTGGGGGGAACATTTTTCCACTGCCAAGGGGCATATTTTATGTATCGCCCACTCCTAATACCAGATGTCATTTTGATGATCCCATTTATCATCGTGAGAATGGAATGTAGTTAAGGGTGAGAACCCAATGTAGATGATAGAATATGTAATAATTAATAGATAGGTGATGAGGTGAAAGTTGTGTATAGAAAGGTATAAAAAGTCACCACTTAGACAAAGGGATTCCACGGGAGGCGCTGCTGGTCAGACCAGAGGATCCACTGACTCCCTGGCGGGGCTCCTGAAGAAAGCCATTCCTGTATACAGCCTTCTGAGTAACTGCTTAGCTCTCCTGGTTTAGTGAGTATGATATACTGTGGTTAATTTTACGCTTTCTATTTAACTAGTATATCTATAGAAAACCTTGCACATTAAACCTCATTGATCTGCAAATCGGGCGTACCGTGTCTCACTGGTATCCACACTGATCCAGTGTCAACAGAAGGCACTTGGAGAAATGCAAACTAGCATCTGTGTGCGGCTTTCAGTTCTAGCTTCTATCTGCCCCTCCTGGGTCCCAGAGATAGCCTCTCTTTGTTACCCCGCAGGCCACGGCAATATGTTTCCTGTTCCAGCCCCCTGCTCCAGTTCTCTCTTGTCTCCCTCAGCCTCTTACAGATTTCCCTGCCATTTTGATCCTCTTTTCAGCCTTCACTTCCACCTCATCATCTCTTCATGCTGCTCTGGGCTGCTTTCTCAGCTCCTCCAAACTGCTGTCCCCTTTTTGTGCCCATCTTGATCCCCTCCGTTCCTTTTCCTCAACTCTTTCCATAACCTTGTTCATTTCCCTGTGTCCTCCTCATGCCACTGAGATCCTTTCCTTAAGACAGTTTGTGCCAGTTTTCCAGCTCTCCTATTTTCCCTCAGCTCCCACATCGAACTCCATCACCTTCTACTTCCCTTCTGATGCTGTGGTCCTCTTTCAGCATGGCTTGGCATCTCCAGGCTCCCTTCTGAGCGTGCTTCTGCTCCCTCTGAAACTGACTGCAAAATTAACATGAAATTGACAGCAAAACTTCCATTGACTCCCAGTGTGCAGGGTCAAGCTCACAATACATAATGCTGTAGCCAGTCCAATCCAGGTTCTGGCCATCAAAATTGGCATTAATCTCACAGGTACCCAAGGGATGATGGAATGAAACTTGCTTCCCTCTCCCCAAACCAGGCTGGCTCATGCTCCAACATGCCATCCTCCATATATAAGCTCATCTGCTTCGTCTACTAGTGGTGTCTCCCTCTGTGTGGCTATGCTGCACACATCCTACTGGCAAAGGAGACGGGGGTGCTGCACTTAGTCCAGAGGTGGTGGGTGTTTCCTTCTCATCTTTCGGTGCTGCTGTGTACAGCTCCGCTGCTTCAGCACCATGCAGAGGGACTGATCAGAGCACAGCAGGCTAGGAAGTAGACTTATGAGTGGAAAGAAACGAGAGACGGTGGGGCAGGGGCAATGAAGGTTGCAACAGGAGGCAGGAAAGGGGAGACAGGGGAGGAAAGAAGAGTAAAAGAGGAGGGAGAAGAAAACAGAAGAGAGACGGCAGAGAAGAAGAGAGAGACAGAAAATCCATCTCGCCAGAAACAAACATCTCTTATCACTTACAGGCAAGAGGTGCCTCTTCAAAATCCAATTTCAGATGTCAGGAGGAGGAGCGATATGGTGGGGATGAATCACCTAAGTAAAGGGAAGGATTCTTTAACATTGGAAAATCAATACCATGGGGGGTCTGGATGGCTCAGAGGTTTGCTAATGAGGTTGGGCGTGGGGTAGGTAATGGGATAAGAGCTTTTTGCTTCTAGATCCCCACTGCATTATCAATTCCCAGATTCCAAGGCTAGCTGTGATCATCTAGTCTGACCTCCTGGCTAACCCAGGCCATCAAACATCCCCAGAATAATTCCTAGAGCATGTATATTAGAAAAAAAAAAAAACAATCCTGATTTAAATATTGCCAGTGATGGAAAATCCACCATAACCCTGGGTAAGTCATCCCGGTGGTTAATTGCCCTCACTGTTAAATATTTATACCTTATTTCTAGACTTTATTAATCTGCTTTCAGTTTCTAGCTGAAGCATTAGCAGCACTTGAGCTTCAGCCTACATCCCCTGATGGGCCAGCTAGAGTGAGTTAATGCACCACTTAACTCGATTTCTGTGTGTGGACGGGAGTCAGGTTAGGGGCAACTTGTTTATTAAAAGCTACCTATTGCAGATAGGGATTTTCAAAATCACCTAGATGTCCAGCTCCAGTTCAAATGAGTGCAAATTAAGTGACGAGGTGCTTGTCTGCAGGTTTAGGTGCCTACATGGCTTTAAAAATTGGCCTCAATTAACATGCCTCTGGTCACACAGGACACCTGTGGTAGAGCAAAGTAATGGGATCTGGACATTCTGGTGCTCTAAAAATTGCATCCTTCCCCCTGCTGTAGTCTCTGGTAAGTTTAGCATTCAAATGCACTTGTCACAAAAGATAGGTTCATCAGTCAGCTGGCTGTGTAAAAGATTTTGTTTGCGTTTGAGACTGGTGAGGCGCACAGAGAGACCTTATGAGGTTTGGTTAGTACAGTCAAGTATAACTGAAATCATAGGAAAATAAGATAGAGTTAAAAAACTATAGCATACTGACCCCCTGGTTTGTGCATGCTTACAACCTGAGACTGGTACAAGATAAAGCAATCCTTCAGTGCTGACATACATACAAGCTTGTGAATGCTCACAACCTAACAGAGCCCATTAGAAACAAAGATGGAAGAACCAGTCCACACTTCAAGAGGAGATTACATTTTGGGCTGATGCCTACTCAATCCTTCCCCAATGGACACTTGTGAACTTTCATGCATCAGGTTTTATACTCCCCTTTCCACACATTTACATGTCCAACCATATTTACTTAGGTCTCAGTCCCCTATCCATATGTGGCTTTTTGCGTACCCATATTCTGGGTTCCAATTGCTGACATAAGCTATTTGTTTCAGTATCGTATTAATAGATTTCCCAATGTTTCCAATATATTAATGGTTATGTGCTAAAGATCTGTTCTTTTATATTTCTGTGGTCTACTTGTTTATTAAAAGCTACTTATTGCAAAATACTGCCAGATCATATAACCTTAGGCTAAGCAGTCATGCTAAGCTCTTTGCTACTTAGGCTAACTATGAAAACTACTAAAAGGCCTACTGGGCCTCACCTTATTACCAAGCCTACCTTAGTTATTATACAAATTCTTATGTTTCCCTACTTACATTACAGCTTTAATAACTTCTATTTTACTATCTTAAAGCATTTTAATATGTCTTAGCACATAATATATCATTTAATTTAGCACCCTAAGATCATGTCAGACGTTACAGGTCAACACCACCAAAGCTTCTTCTTCAAAGCTGCCTAAAGGATTTTGACACCAAAACCCTACTGAAATCAATGGGAATTAGTCATCCAATTCCTCAAAGAGGCTTTGAAATTCTTACCCAAGTGTGTTTTGGTTCCACCAAGCCAATAATACTGGGTTGCAGAGTTGGAGGTAATTGTATCTAGGGTTACCTCCATTGAAATGCCAAGAATCCATCATCTCCTCCCAAAAAGGCAAGTCTGCCACAACCCCAATCCCCAGGCCCAACCACAAGGCAACTCTGCAACCGCCACCCACTTCAACAACCACTTATAGTATCTAGAGAGATAACAATTATATAGATAAGATTGATAACATCACACGTCTCTTCACTCTCGAGTGCTTTAAACCCTCTCTCACACACATGCACAGTGCACTTGCATGTTGGTGGGCAAACAGCTGCTGTATTTGCAACAGTTTTAATCTATTATCGCTTAAACTGCATACGTGGGAAAACTGCATCATTGTTAGCTGGACACAAACGTTTAACATTAGATATCCCAGTGCATTGTTATAGTAATGCAGATCTTTAGACCCATGTAAAAAACTCCTGCAAATTACATTATTTTTCTCGCAACTGGCAAATCCATAAAAAAAAAAGGCCAAGACGATCAAATGCTGTCCAGATGGTAACCCAGTCTCATTCTGGAGAAATAGAGGACTTGGTGCATGATGTACTGGAGCTACTAATGGAATAATCTATTAAATGTAAAGGGGTTGAAGAGTACCATAAAGGGCAGTGAGCTATACAAAGCCTATCCGGGAGCCATCTTGCAATCCCTCGGTATATTTAGCAAGGGATGGGCACAGTATCTGGTGTCTTTAGTATGCATGGAGAATAAAGTATCAGTAGACAAGGAGAATCAGCGACCTCCAGGATCTTCACTTAGATTGGTCAAATATTGACTAAGCGCCCACTGGCCATTTGTCCTATATTAACAGGGGTTCCTTTCTAGGGTGTGCTGGATGTTTAGAATGCTATTTCCAGTTTAATATTTAGAATGAATGAGGAGGGGAGGACAATAAAGAAAGGAAATGTGCCTTTTCAGAAACAATTTGCCTGTATATTGAAAGCAACCAACTAATAAACAACTGGAGTTTGTCCATTTCTATGGCAGTTGTAAGACCAACATTGAACCTTGTCACTTAGACATTTTGCATAATCCCTGAGTTGAAATCCTATGCTGTGAATTGGAACTGAGTGTATTTTTCTTTCTTAAATGGTTAATTTCTTTGGAAATAAATTGAGATGGGGAGAAGTTTGCATGTAACAAAAAACAACTTCACCACAATGTAAATCACCAATAGTGGCAGCAAGTTGGCCATAAGCCCTTCAGAACAGATATGTGCCATCTGTAGGATGCTTGTCCTCTCTCAGGCTAACATTTGGAAAATGGATAAGGAAGGAGTTACATGATTGTGAACAAACTCTCTTTGTCCTGCTTATGGAGCAAAATAAAGATGGAAAGGACTTTGCCTGTGGGGAACTTATGTGGCAAATAACCTGTTGGCAGCTAGTTGGACACCAGCCATGCAAAGTTAAAAGGATGACAGCCAACTCTCCCCCTTAATTGCTAGTCCATCATATATTAGAACTTGTCTAGTTAGTTAGAATGCATATAAAATTAAAACAAAAGAATGTTTGTGCTGTCAGTCAAGGCACTGGGAAAGCTTGAAGTTTTATTTCTTCTTGGCAGGTCCACAAATTATGAACACTCCATTCTGACAGAGATCCGCTACAGGACTCTTGGCTTCTCAATAGTATAGATCTTCCAATCCTAGCCCTGCTTGGCTGCTAGATAACAGATTTTAAAAAGTGTGACATTTTTAGGAACAAAGAAAGAGTAGTTGGTGCAAGACTGAATCTGGGACTCAAGTCAGGTATAATTTGGGGGTGAAAAGGAGGAAATGTTTCTCTGGCTGACTGAGATAAAAAAAATTAAATACATAAAGTAGCTGTTTGATATGCCCTGGAGGGCGGGGATAGGATACAGAATGACAAACAAATTAGAGGATTGGGCCAAAAGAAATCTGATGAGGTTTAACAAGGACAAATGCAGAGTCATGCACTTACAATGGAAGAATCCCATGCACTGCTACAGACTGGGAACTGACTAGCTAGGCAGCAGTTTGGCAGAAAATGACCTGTGGGTTACAGTGGACAAGAAGCTGGATATGAGTCAACAATGTGCCTTTCTTGCCAAGAAGGCTAATGGCATATTGGGCTGCATTAGTAGGAGCATTGCCAGCAGATCGAAGGAAGTGATTATTACCTTCAATTTGGCACTACTGAGGCCACATTTGGAGTATTATGTCCAGTTTTGAGCTCCCCACTAAAGAAAGGATGTGGACAAATTGAAAAGAGTCCAGCAGAGGGCAACAAAAATTATTAGGGGGCTGGAGCATATGACTTATGAGGAGATGCTGAGGTCTGCAGAAGAGAAGAATGAGGGAGGATTTCATAGCAGTCTTTAACTACCTGAAAGGGAGTTCCAGAGAGGATGGACTAGGCTGTTCTCAGTGGTAGTAGATGATAGAACAAGGAGCAATGGTCTCAAGTTGCAGTGGGGGAGATCTAGGTTGGATCTTAGGAGGGTGACTAGGAGTGTGGTTAAGTACTGGAATGGGTTACCTAGGGATGTGGTGGAATCTTGATCCTTAGAGATTTTTAAGGTGCGGCTTGACAAAACCCTGGCTGGGATATTTTATTTGTGGTTGGTCCTTCCTTTGAGCAGGGGGTGGGACTAGATGAATTCCTGAGGTCCCTTCCAACCCTAATCTTCTATGATTCTATGATCTCCTAAGGGGTTTGGAATGTTAGAACAAGTCCAGAAAAGATGACCGAATAAATAATGTCAAAAGTATATTTATCATATGGATGTCACCTCCACATATATGAAAGTATAGAGTGTGAGCGCATCTCTATCTCAAAGTTAATATCAATATCTAGATGTATATGAAATATATTTTCTAAAGAAAAAAATAATTAAAAATAAATAAGTAAGTAGAGTTAGTCGATCTTTTACATTTATTTTTAAATTTCAACTTTTTGGCAGAAATTTAAATCCTGAAATATTTTGATTTGAAAATGGTGCCCTGGTGTTTCACGGGAGTTGTAGTTCAAGTGCTTCATGTTCCCATTCTCCTTTAGAGGCCAAGCTCCCTGGTTGGAGCAGGGGGAGGTGAATCATGGGAGATGTACTCTGGCCAAGGAATCCTACCATAGAGGAGAATAGTAACAGTGACAGTCAAACTACAACTTCCATGATACAGTACTTCCAAATTAAAATATTTTGTTTGGTCAATTGATTTTTTTGATGAAAAATCAAAATTTACTTCAGGAAGCAGACACCTTTTGTGAAAAATATTAGCTGACAATATAAGTTTCCATCAGAAAACAGTTTCACTGGCCTTGTAATTAAGGTGATGAAGTGACAAAAATGTACTTATCACATCACCAGCATGTAGAGACAAAATTAGAGCAGTCAAGGCACAAAACAGATTAAACTAGTTAAGGACATAAAAGGTAACAAGAAATCATGTTACAAATATATTAGAAGTGAGAGGCAGACCAAGGACAGACTAGCCTATTACTCAGTGAGCTGGAAAAGACAATAACAGAAAATGCAGCAATGACCAGAGTGTTAAATGACTTTTTTGTGTCAGTTATCGCCAAAAAGGTTAGCAGTGATTGGATGAACAGCATAGTGAACATCGCTGTAAATGGATAGGGTAGGATCTGAGGCTAAAATAAGGTAAGAACAAGTTAAGAATTACTTAGACAAGTTAGATGTCTTCAAGTCAGCAGGACTTGATGAAACACATCCTAGAATACTTAAGGAACTGGTTGAAAAGATCTCTTTGACATTAGCAATTATCTTTGAGAACTTCTGGATGGGACTGATCACAGAGGACTGGTAAAGAGCCAATAGAATTTCTATGTATAAAAAGGGGAATAAAGACAACCCAGGGTATTATAGACTAGTCAGTTTAACTTCAGTACCAAGAAAGGTAATGGCAAAAATAATGAAACAATTAATTTGGAGCACCTATAAGGTAATAAGATGATACATAACAGTCACCATGGATTTGTCAAGAACAAATCATGTCAAGACAACCTAATATTCTTCTTTGACTGGGTAACAAGCCTTGTGGATTGGGGAAAGCAGTGGATGTGATCTTTAGAAAGACTTTTGATACTGTCTCACATGACCTTCTCACAGACAAACTAGGGCAATATAGCCTAGAAGAATCTACTATACAGTGGGTGCACAACTGTTTGGAAAACCCTACTGAGAGAGTAGTTATCAATGGCTCACAGTCAAGCTGGAAAGGCATATTGAGTGGGGTCCTGGAGAGAGCTAGCCTGGTCAGTTTCTCATGAATATCTTCATAAATTATTTGAATAATGGCACAGAGAGTATGCTGATCAATTTTGAGGACAATACCAAGCTGGAAGGGGTTGCAAGCACTTTGTAGTACAGGATTAGAATTCAAAGTGATCTTGACAAACTGTAAGAGAGTCCCAACATAAACAGGATGAAATTCAATGGGGACAAATGCGAAGTACTACACTTACGAAGGAATAATCAGTTGCAGAAATACAAAATGGGAAATGACTGCCCAGGAGGGAGTTCTGCAGAAAAGGATCTGGGAATTATAATGGATCACAAATGAAATACGAGTCAACAATGAAATACTGCTGCATGTGAACATCATTCTGGGGTGTATTAGCAGGAATGCTGTAAGCAAAATACAAGAAGTAATTCTTTCACCCTACTCAACACTGATAAAGCCTCAACTTGACTATTGTGTCCAGTTCTGGGCACCTCACTTCAGGAAAGATGTGGACAAACTGGAGAAAGTCCAAAGGAAAGCAATACAAAATTATTAAAGGTCTAGAAAACATGGAAAGATTGAAAAAATAGGTTTGTTAGTCTGGATAATAGGAGACTGGGGTGGGGGGCATGATCAGAGTCTTCAAGTATATAAAATGTTAGAGGAGGTTGATAAATTGTTCTTATCCACTAAGGACAGGACAAAAGTAATGGGTTTAAATTAGACATTAGACACTACATTAGACATTAGGAAAAACTTCCTAAATGTAAGGGTAGTTTTGAAACAAATTACCCAGGGATGTTTCAGAATCTCCAGCATTGGAGGCTTTTAAGAACACGTTAGACAAACACCTGTCAGGGATACTCTAGATAATACTTAGTCCTGCTTCAGAGCAGGGGACTAGACTAGATGACGTATCAAGGTCCCTTCCAGTCCTACATTTCTATGATTCTATGACTTACAAAACCCAGACTCTTAGCACCAGGAACTGAATGGCTAAGGACTTGAAAAATTTTACACTGTCCACATAATAAACAAATGATTCATATCAAGCATAAAATGAAGCATGTGTCCTAATAGCGTATTGTCCTAATAACCCCACGTGAGTAGGAGCCATTCATGAGGAATCACAAAATATAAACACAACACAATAAAAGGCAAATATTTTCAAAAGAATTTTCCTTTGTATAGTATAGGTTCATAGAACATGTTTTCAGGACACTCAGTCAAAGAAGTGACCTGGAATTAAATTATATCTATTATTATTTGCAATGGGACTGAAGCTACCAAATGGGCTAGGAACTACTTATGCCCACATTAAAGATGGTCACAACTTCAGCAGTGCATGAAGACAAAGGACGCATGCAATGCCCTGTTTAGAGAACTCTTTGCCAGTGGAGATCTGCATGAGTCCGAATCTGACTGCTCCATGAATTACTGTCTTGCTAGAATGCTTGCTATGCTAACAGAGGCTGAAACAGCAGGGGTGGGATGGAGTAACATAAAAGCAAATAAATGAAAAACCTGTGGTGGTGGGATCAAAAAGCATTGAGTGTTGACCTATCTCTGATTCCATTGAGATCGATGGCAAAGCTCCCAAAGACTTCCATTTGGAAGTGGAGTTAGGTCACCTTTGAAACTCCTGCTTTATGTCTCTAAATCCAGGGATGGGCATTGAGCCCCCACATGTTTAAGAAGCACAGAGCTCCCTGTGAACTGATTTCTGATCCAATTCACATGATTTCTCACTCTCTCTTTCTCTTGAGTTTTGAGTTTCTGGGGTTACCTAGACCCCTAACTTTAAGATGAAACTCTGCCGTAACCACCAATTTTTGCCTTGTTTCTGGTTGAAACCATGAAAAAAACAATGAGTTTTACAGGCCTGAAACCCAGATCCATATAATCAATTCAGATCCCCTTGGAAACTTGTGTTCCATGAAGCACAGTGGTAGGGAACTTCCTACCAAGACACTCACCAAAATGAACTTTATATACCATGAGGATGGCTTATGTTGTCAATTATTGGCGCTGTATGTGTTCTTCCCATGTGTATGCTCTGCAGATAGCCGATACTGTAAGCCATAATTGGATTACCCAATAAGATCAGAGGTCCGTTTCAGTAACGAAGGCACCAGGCCATGTTTATTGCCGATGAAGCATGGTAAAAATCGCCCTTTACATGCTACTTAATACATGTATGCCCGTAACAATGGACCAGCTCAATAAACGGCGGGACTTTCTGTTCTTCACTCAGCCAGACAAAGACACTCCCTTTGAGATCCTCTTTTATACTCTGATACAAACAAACTGTGTATTGCCCCTCTGATGTGTGTAGCTGCCATCCTCTGACATGGTAAGGTATCACCCTTTACCTTGTACAGATGGTTCAATCAAAACATCTCTATCCATCACATTGTCATCCTAACCTTATCTTTAAAAGGGGTCCTCATTATCTTTGGGAAATGTCCCATTCCTGGTATTGGGATGTTCTGATACCACTTTTCTGGAATGTGCTTGCACCTAGCACTTCTTTAGGAATGTGTGTGTTTGCCAATTTCTGTAAGTCTGCCAGCATTTGCAGCCTGACTCCTGCTAACTTGACTTTATAACGGCAGGGCTTGACTTCTCCTTTAGCTCAGGCCTCATACCTGGCCTACTATATTAGGCCTCATGTCTCAGGTTCTCACTTTCTACTGCAGCTTAAATGACTTAACCTTGCCACACGACCCAGTGCAGTGCAATTAAGTAGGTAATTCTGTCCTTTTTAATATCGCTACTATCTTAAGGCAACCTGGCTAAGAAGTCTGAGTGGTAGGATCTTTTCCAGGGCCAAGTTCTTCACTGGTGTATATAGGCATAGAGAAGTGATTCCAGAAGAGATTTGTCCATTTGCCCCAGCAGAAAATTTATTTCCTCTTCACCCTATAGACCTCTGAAACTCTCTATAGTGCCAACTCAGGATGGGACTTCCCTATAGGTACCTGTGCCTTCCAAACTTTGTCATGGTATTCTGTGTGTTGCATCAGCAGCAATGGCTATTTTCTAGCACTAGTCCAGATGTATGCTTCTAAATCTCCAAACTAGGGAGTTATTAAAAACCGATACAATCCCTTGAGAGCGCCTGCTGAAACTGATGTTTGAACACTTTGAAGTAGAGCATTCCTCTTTCGCTGAGTTATCAAATTCTAAAGCTTTCGGAACACAAACATCAAGGTCTGACAATCAGTGACTGATGAAAGCATTTTGCCTCTGGCTAATCCAGTTTACAGAAAGGATCGCTGCTTTGTGATTCCAGCTATCTCCATGGATTGTTGCACTAGTTCTCTACTCTGGCAGAGTGTGACATTGGAGTTGTATTTTCAGCTTGTGATAAAGAAGGACTCGCGTCCCCCCTCCACACACATTTATTGACAGATCACCACAGTCAACTTTCCTCCGTGTATTTTAAAGGCTTCCACTGGCATTGTAAATAAAGTCATAATGAACTGTCCCATGAACAAAGATTTTATTCTGCAGAGGCATAGAAAGAATCATCTTGGTGGGATGTATTTCTTGTATATTAACATCCCCGATTCAATGTTTCCCTCCATAGAAAGCTTAAAAGTCCTAGTAATCAGAAATATCCAGAGTAGGTATCTTATCATAAACACTTCTATAACTGAAGTTGCATTATTTTACTTAAAAATGTGGGGAACAAGCCAACAATATTTTTACACTGCCCATGTCTTTCCATGTCTGTGCTAGGGTAAGGGCGTCAAATCACTAAGGGTGGAATGGCCTGAGCATAGGATTATCAGCTTGGAATTCCAAGGGTCCAGTCTTCACTTTGTGTCCTAACACAAGTCACTCAGAGCTCAGTTATGGTTGTCAGAGCCAGTATTGTATTTGGCCATGCTGGAAGGTGCCTAAGCAACGGTGTTTGGAGAAACTGTCCCTGCATAATGCAGAGGTGAGCAGCAGAGGCCAGATTTTCAAAAGTTCTTATGCACCTAAAGATGCAGATAGACATCTAGTGGGTTTTTCAAAAGCACTTAAATGAGTTAGGTGCCTAATTTGTACTTAAATTAACAGGATTGAGGAGTCTAATCCCACTAGGAACCTGTCCACAGCTTTAAGAATCTAAATACCTTTGAAAATCTGCTCCAATGCCTCTAGGGACTGTGGAAGTGACACACTCACTGGCAGCCTTTGATACAGTACTGCTTATGCTCCAGTGACAGTCTCTGATTTCTAGTCATGCCCTATGCCTGCCTTGACATAGCCTTCCGCACTGCTGAGAGCTGCCAGCACTGTAAATGGCATCCATTTATGGCCAGGCAACTGCAGACATCCATGCTATCCTAGAAATGTAGGGCTGGAAGGGATCTTGACCATCTCTGATAGATGTTTGTCCAACCTGTTCTCCAAAAATTCCAGTGATAGGGATCCTACAACATACCTAGGTAACCTGTTCCAGCACTCACCTACCCTTGTACTCAGAAAATTTTTCCTAATATCCAAGCTAAATCTCCCTTGGTGCAAACTAATCTGATTACTTCTTGTCCTACGCTCGGTAGACATGGAGAACAATCAACACGTATCCGAAGGGTGTCAACACCAAGGATGGAAAGGAAGTATTTATTTTCCTATAAAGGGATAATAGCATAGAGCTACAAGATGAAATATATTTTAGTCTGAATTCAAGGGAAATCTTCCTGACAGTGAGATATGCCACCAAACTATGTTTTTATCCAGCACTCATCACCAAATGGAGCACATATTAAGACTAGCAGCCCTCAATGTATATATTAAGACCAGGAATAAATCCCACTTGTCTTACTATCCAGTGTTGTGCTTAGCCTTTCTTTCTTCCATTTGACATTTGAAAAGCAATGGGCTGAGATTATAATTGAATTTTAAGATTCAAAAGCTATTCTATCTAATGCTTCTGGTGTAGCAAGGTGGATTCTTGCTTAGGTGGATACTTGCTTTTGTCACCATTGTAAATGTGAATGGGGCAGTTGACCATGATGTGTTGCATAGTTTGTATCTCACCACAGTCACAACTCAGCAATTCTTTGATTTTCCATTTGTGGAAGAGGTATACACACTTCCTGTGCATTGTCCAAATGCAGCAAGTGCAGTCCATTGTCTACAGGGAAGATAGAATCCCAGGACTTTTTCTTGGATATTCCATCACGTCTTTGTTTGTGCATCATAAAAAGCTCACAATTTGAGCCAGCAAGTGCTGGCATCCTTTTTCTTGCCCTGTAGCGTTGATGTGTGTATCCAGAAAGGCTTCCTGGATCTGAGTTACGAGAGTGGTCGTGAATTGAGGTCTTGGTGTATTGGCAGGTCTGGAGCAGCCAGGACCTTATTGTACTTAGCCTATGGGAAACGATGTACCTCTGGACCTATCAAGAGATAGAACAAGTTCCACAGAACTGATGGAAGATCCATCTCTTGGGATATTTAAAATTAGACTGAACAATGAATTACAAAATGTTCTGCAAAGAACAATCCTGCTCTGGTAGAAAGATGGACTTGGTGGCTTTTAGGCCTTTTCCATCTCTGACTCCCCTAATTAAGCAGAACATGTTGTTCATTCTTAAGATTCAAACATAATCCTGCAATAGGTTTGACGCTGCTGGATTTGCAGCCTCTAACTGTGTAATGACAATGCCCAACAAAGCTTTTTTCTGTGCTTTCACAGGCACATTCAGAGTCCACATCAGGAGACAGAGAACCAAGTGGCATGTGCTGGATTCTGGCCTATATAATTATCGTTTCAATTCTAGTCACTTCCTTTATCCACACTGTACTTTAGCTGCTTTGAAGTTGAAAAAAAACCATGCTCTCCATTCCAGAGAGATGCAGTAACCCAGAAGATAACATGTTATTTCCCTAATTGCAGAATATTACATGTATGTGTGTGTATTTTTTATATTCAGAATGATGGGTAAAGAGGAGGAGGGCAGGAATGGCAGTCTGCATTTTCATTGATAGTTAATATTTCTATTACCATACTGCCCACGGGAGAGGTCTAGGACTGAGGTTTCAGTATGTGTGGAGGCTATTGCTTGTTTTGAACTTATATTCCCTAATGCTTTGTTCTATTTGCTAATATACGTATGTTGTTTTCAGAAGGCTCATTGTATCCCTGGTCAGAGGCTCCCAAAGAAAGGATCAAACATGAGCCCACACCCATGCAGGCATGCACGATAATAAGCAGTTGGGCTAGACAGGGTGTTGTATCTAGTTCCCAGCCCAAGAGTAGAAGAACTGTGAGAGTCCACCCCCAGACGGGTCTGGGCAAGAGGCCTAACACCTGTGGGGAGACACTTGGAGAGACCAGAAATGAGAAGCAGGCGTGGCTAGCCCCATCACTGTGACATTTTTTAATGCAGTTCCTTCTGCAACATCCTGTTTGATGACCCTGGTGATTCCTGGTGAGTCCTAACAGCTTGTATGAGTTCTGCCAAAGCATGAGCATTGCCAGCAGTGTTCTGGGTATCATCAAGAAATAAAGAGTGGGTCTTCTCCTTAGATGGCCTCTGTCCCTCCTGTAGAACTGACCGACAGCCCTGGCTAACGTGATTGACCTCGATGTCAATGGTGCAGCTGTTACCGTGGCAATGCATTCACTGTACTTATTGAAAATGTCACACTTGGGATAGCTGGTCATCAATGTAGCACTCTGTCTGTCCACAGTAGGGTATCTTGGCCTCCGTTCTTACACCTAGCTGTGCCCAGATGAGTGCTGTGCATTTTGCTTAACATCTCCACCTCGGGCAGGAGACCAGCCTTTGACTTCTAAATCCATATTTAGGCACCCAAATGAATGAATGGCCTGACGTTCCTAAGTGCTGAGCATCCCTCAGCTCCCACTGATTAACTTTAGAGGGTGTCGAAAATGTTTCTGCATGCTCATGATGGCAGAAGTGCTGATGTTCGGAGCTGAGCCACTGCTGGAAATAAAATCTTCCTCTTGTCACCACACACGCAGGGTCTAACAGCTAGCTGACTGCAGTGCAATTGTTTATCAGCTGTGCATATATATCAGAGTTAAAATGTATGGCTCCATCTACTTCTTTGAGAGTGGCTCACTCTGATCAATAAGCTATCACACATACGAGGCGCAGCAATAGTGGAGAAGAATTTTCTCCTTAGGAGGTAATACAATAACTTGATAGTCTCGCTAAGATTTCATCCAAAAATCCTTTCTGATTGGGCATGAATGCAAATTAAAAGCACATATATCTGCTATGAAAGAACACAGTGATTGGATGATACTTTTAAATAAGCAGCAATACAAAACAAAAACCCTATAACAGGCTTGAAGCTAAGGCCAAAATTTTCAAAAATGCCTAATGATTTTGGGTGCCCAGTTTGACACCCCTGAAAGTGGCATGATTTTCAAAGAGGCGGTTGCTCAGCATTTTCTGAAAATCCAGACTCTTTTAATGTATGCAGCATAGTTGTAGCTGTGTCGGTTCCAAGATATGAGAGAGACAAGATGGGTGAGGTAATAATCTTTTCCTGAAACAACTTCTGTTGGTGAGAGAGCCAGGCTTTCGAGCCGCACAGAGCTCTTCTTCAGCTCTGGGAAAGGTCACAGTGTCACAACAAAATGAAAGGGCTCTTTTAAGGCATCTAAAGTGGGCAATGGAAAATGGAGACACCCAAACATACTGTTCATTTTGGCCTGGATTGTCATCTCATCTTAAGTAGGTAATGAGTTTCTGCTGGAGGTGGAGGGGGCCAGAGATTGGCCAGTGGTGATGTGCAAATAGTTGTAGAATCTGTGGAGCTGTCCTGGCACAAACAGGCTGAATTCCCCTGTCTCAGGCTGCTGTTGCTGTCTTTTAGCATGCGCTATTTTGGGCTGGCGATCAGCAGCAGGAGTAGGTGAAATAGCAAAGAAGCGGAGCCAAATATTTGATTTGGGTCATTACACTGAAGATGCCGCATCAGGGCTGTGGTATTCAGAGGACAAGCAATTTTCCTCTCTGTTTTATGTGCCCTTTCCAACAGATGTTTAAAGCATGGCACAGATTATCCCACCACTCAGAAAAGTGCTCTGGCGGGAGCTGATGTTGAGGGATGATTGTGAGACTCTCACTGAGGAGGAATCCTTTGTACCAGCAGCGAGGGGGAGAAAACCCAATCCATGAATAAAGTTTATTCAAGCATCAGAAAAGAGCATGGGAGGCACACTAAAGAATAAGGGGAAAAGGCGCGATCGTTGCATGATGCCTAATGTCTCCTGGCCACAAGGGGGGCAGCACACTGTGCAACAGCCCTTGCTGCACCCGAATAACAAGCGCATAACAAGAGCAGCATGTGCTTCCTCGAGGTGCAAGGTGTTGTATATAGAAGGAGGAGGCGGGGCCCAGCCACACCCTCCTCCCGAGCCCAGACACTAAAGTACTCCAAGAGTCTGATCCAAAGAACATTGAGATGAATGGAAATCCTCCCTAGGACATCAATAGGCTTTGGATCAGGTCTTCAGGGCACCATCAGCTGTGTGCTGGTAGGTGAACAATGCTGTGGGCCAAAAGGCACCCTGTCTCCAAACTAACACTAGCTCTTGAAGACCGAAACAGAGCCCTGAGATTCATTTGCCTTCAGTATGAGTGAAAATTAAGTCTGATTTTTATTGTATCTTTTAACCAAGTGTAGAGCAAATCACCTTTTTCATGATTTCGGGCAAAGCAATTCATTTATATCTGCACATCCCTTTGCCTTCTGAAGGAGACCAAGGCGCTTTACTAATTGATACACAGATGGCAGGACACAGGAAAGGATGTGGACAAGTTGGAGAGGGTCCAGCGGAAGGCAACAAAAATGATTAGGGGGCTGGAGCACAAAACTTATGAGGAGGGGCTGAGGGAACTAGGATAGTTTAGTCTGCAAAAGAGAAGAATGAGGGGGGATTTGATAGCAGCCTTTAACAACCTGAAAGGGGTTCCAGGGAGGATGGAGCTAGGCTGTTCTCAATGGTGGCAAATGACAGAACAAGGAGCAATAGTCTCAAGTTGCAGTGGGGAAGGTCTAGGTTGGATATTAGGAACAACTTTTCACTAGGAGGGTGGTGAAGCACTGGAATGGGTTATCTAGGGAGGTGGTGGAATCTCCAGCCTTAGAGGGTTTTTTTTAAGGTGTGGCTTGACAAAGCCCTGGCTGGGATGATTTAGTTGGCGTTGGCCTGCTTTGAGCAGGGGGTTGGAGTAGATGACCTCCTGAGGTCCCTTCCAACCTTAATCTTATATGACTCTATGATTCATCCCATTTGTGGCAGCTTTGAGCCAGGGGTTTTTCATCGCCTCTAAGTACCATCTTCCCTGAAGATTCTTGTAAAGGAGGTGCTCTTTAAAGTACCCTGAGGAACCTCTTGGATGGAGCACAGAAAGAAGATGGACTGCACCCAGGACAGAGGTACCCTATTGGGGTGATCCAGGAACTAATGCACCAGGGTTCTACTCTTGGCTTGCTGCCTGTATGCTGTGTGACCTTGGCCAAATCACTTCTCCACTCTGTCCCTGTTTCCCCTTCACCCCTTGATTTATTTGGATTGTAAAATCTTCATGGCGGGATTATCTCATGCTACATATTTGTATAGCTCCCAGCATAAAAGACCTTAATTAAGGTTTCTAGATATTACTGTAATGATAACCCAGGTTTGGCTGAAATTCTGTGCAGAGCCACATGCCACCTTTATTTTAACCAAAAGATATCCTAAATCCCATGCAAATTAGGGAAAGATATTTATTTATGTGCAGGAGCAAGGATATAAATTTAGGGTAAATGACTGTAATTCAGATAATACACTACTACTGTGCAAAATTATGTGCTTGGATACTGCCATTAGTCTTTTACTAATCTGCAATATGCAGAAACTGAATTTAATGAGCTTCATAATTATTTTGTTCTCGAAAATCCTCACTTTTTGATAATGACATTATTTCAAATGGTAATTTTTGCACCGTGTCCTTAGTCAATCATGTCAATTTCCAGCATGTGAGCCTAAATAAACTAGTAAAATCAGGAAAGAGAGGGAGAGGTTGATTTATCTCAAGGACTTTGCTCCAGTAAAATATTAACCATCCCTATCAATAACAGGTGGACCGTATTATAAGCTTCATCATAACTAGAGTCTTAGGAGTGAAATGACATCTTGCTGAAAAGATGTCAAGAATTTCATTTAGTCCTTTTTATAGTGGAGACCATCAATCTGTCTTAATGTCCATTGGAGAGAAAATAATTGTCTTTTCTTTTTGGTAATGGTATTTCATTATATGTGGTAGGATAAATAACAAGAGTTCAGAGTAAAAGAAGATGAGAATGTCCCTGTATTTTTTTTTCTCTTAGAGTTTCATTTCTTGTTTAATTTCATGTTGAAGAAGGAGCGGTTCTAATTAAATTAAGCCCAATTCTGTTTTGAATGTGCATCTTACAGTCAAACCAGCAAAATGATTTTAGTTTTCAAAGTTATTATATTACAATTGATCTTCCAGGCATTGGTATTATGATCTGATTATGAAGATATATGCATTTATCACAAGCTAGAACCATCTGTCTCAATTCTATGTAATATCATTACAGATTCATTGTTTTTCCAGTCAGCGTGTGTGACATGGGACCCAAGTGACTAGCAGTTCTATACTTATTATCACTTCACACTGTGTATGCATGGACATGAGGCTGTCGATTTCCGTTAATCTATTTTTGAAGTAAAAATCATCATCCTGGAATAATCCTCAGACTAACCAGGTAGCACTGACACCTAAAATACAGACACTGGCCTTTCTATAAGCATTCACAGCTGCTTCCCTTTTGCCAGTCTGCAGATAGATGTCACTCTGCGGATGCATCTCCTGAGTGGAAGCATAAACATTTTTATATGTGGTACACAAAGGGCACTGCATGGGAGCAAGGGTTAACCATCTGAATTGGGAAATGAGCAGGGTTTAATGTACATAATCAGGAAGCTTTCTAACTCAGAAAGACAATCTCAAGCCCTGCAAGGTCCAGTGTATTTAGAGATTAGAGGCTGCATTGGTCCAGTCACAAATGCGAGGGCACTTAGCCTTGGTTTTGTCAGAGTAATTTACAGTGACTTATTGGTTTACAATGGTAGTATCAAGAAGTAGCTATCTACACAATAATACTATAGAAGGGCTCAATGAAGTAACCAGTCATCACCCTTTATGCTTTGTTTATATGCTGTATCCCTTTCCCCTTCCTTCGTATCCGTTTGTCTGTTTAAAATCCCAAGATCTTTGGGACAGAGACCGTGGGCAGGCTCTTAGCTGGTATAAATTGGTATCACTTCAATGACTTCACTGAAGCAATCGTGATTTACATCAGGTGAGGATCTGGCCCGGTATCTTCTCCTCTATTGCCAAGTACATTCTGGGAGCTATCTGAAGATAATCAATTATTATTATTATTATTCATAATAATAAACCAATGAGCCTGCTAGCCTGCTCATTAGTATTAATCATAAATATTAAATCTGTTTGACTTACAGAATCATGACCAGGTGAATACGGCATAAACATTAGCTGAAGTTTTGACATTAATTCATTTTGACCGTATCCAGGCCCAATGTGATCTCTTCCTTAAATATTGCAGTAAGCAAATTTGCAGGCAGGAATAACTGCTGAAATGTGTGACTATTGAAGAATATTTGAAGAAAGTGATTTTTTTTTTAAATTTTAGGGGCATGAATATTCACACTGGCACCCTCATCTTAGGAGTTATACTCACGCTAAGAATTTTTGGGGAAATACAAAAAGGTTGTATGATCTGTCTATCAAATGAAATATTTCACATTGCACCTTTTGCATATCTGAAATAATATTAGAGAGACAAGCGGAGGGAGGTAATATCTTTTATTGGACCAACTTCTCTTGGCGAGAAAGACAAGCTTTTGAACTTACCCAGAGCTCTTCTTCAGGTCTGAGAAACTTAATCAGGGCATGTCTACATTGCAAAATCATGTCAACCTAACTTACATTGGCTTACAGTCACCACAGTTATTAAATCATTTGTGGGTGTGCACACTTGGCTCTGTGTGTCGGTGGTGCGCGTCCTCACCAGGAGCACTTGTGTCAATTGCATTGTCAGCGTGGGGTATTGCGGGATGACTCCTGAAAGCTGGTAACAGTCGACGTAAGCAATGCAGTGTCTACACTGGCACTGCATTGACCTAACTACATCAACCTTGACTCTATGCCACTCGTGGAGGTTGAGTTATTAAGTTGGCATAGGTGGCAGTTACGATACCAGAAGCAAAATTTAAGTATAGACACTTCCATCGTTAGGTTGACATGGGCTGCCTCGCATTGAACTAACTCTGTAGCATAGACCAGACCATAGAGAGGCATTTACGTCAGCAGGACCCAAATTTAAGTGAAGACACTTCCACGGCTAGGTCAACACAAGGCAGCTGTGTAGTGTAGACCAGGCCCCAGAGTGTCGCAGCTAAATACAAGGTGAAACAGATGGTTATCATAAGTAGTTAACACATATTTCAAGGGACTATTCAAAGTGAAGTGGCCCGTTAACACCCCTCCAGTCATAGGGAAGAAGGGAACGGGGGAGGAAGGAGCTGGAGGGAAGGTTGTTAGTGGGTTATGGATTGTTGTAATAAACCATAAATCCAGTGTCTTTATTCAGTCCATGGTTTTTCATGTCTAGCAGAGTTCTGAATTTAAGCTCCCAGGCTCATCTTTTGAAAGTGTTGGGCAGATTTCCTTTGAGGAAAACTGAATGGTCTCTTGAACTATGTGTCAATGACTTATGCTAAACAACTTCCTTCACTTCGAATTTAGTTGTGACACTCAGGGCATGTCTACACTACAAAATTAAGTCGATTTAAGTTAGGTCGACCTACAGCCACTGCAGTAATTAAATCACCTGTTCATGTCCACACTACCCTCCTTCGGCCAGCAGTGCATGTCCGCACCAAGAGCTCTTGCACTGGCTTAAGTGGGGCATTGTGGGGGGCTGACAGCCTGAGCTGGCCCCTTGTAGGGCTGACTGCCGGAGCCCTACCACCACAAACTGACAGCCCGCCCCATGGCGGCAGAGTTCTGGCAGTTAGCCCATTGTGACAGGGCTCGGACTGTGAGACCATGAGCAGCTGAAAATCTGGGGTGGTTGGGCTACATTTTACCCAAAACAGTGTGTTTTGGTTGAAGTGTTTGGGAAATCTCAGCTCAGCGAACTAGGTAATGAACTTATACTGGTCAGGCTTCTGACCAGTGCAAGACATTGGGGTGCAAGAATGGGGAGCTGGGGGAATTGACTGGAGTCTCCCTATTGATGGTTAATGAGTGGCTGGGAGTTGGGTGTGTCCTTGCCTGTGGATGTCTGTGCAAGTGCAGTGCATGTCAAAGACTTATAGCTTGGCATCAGCCTCACAGCATGAGATGCAACCCAGGTTGGTGGGACAGAGGGCTCAACAGTCCCACGGTCCTGGATTGCACCCAGGGACACGTCACAAAGACACATGTAGGTGAGATCTTCAGAACTACTAGATCTCTTTTGAAAATCTGAGCTCTTTTTGAAACTCTGATCCCAATTGTGGGTGCTGAATACCTTTGAAAATCTGCCTATAGAATAACAGAAACGTAGAGCTGGTAGAGACCTCGAGAGGTCATCAAGTCCAGTCCCCTGCACTGAGGCAGGACCAAGTAACCATAGACCATCCGTGACCAGAGTTTAATCTAATCTGTTCTTAAAAACCTCCAATGACGGGGATTCCCCAACCTTCCTTGGAAGCCTCTTCCAGAATGTAACTACTCATATAGTTAGAAAGTTCAAAAGTTTTTCCTAAAATCTAACCTAAATCTCCCTTGCTGCAGATTAAACCCATTACTACTTGTCCTGCTGTTAGTGGACATGGAGAACAATTGATCAAAGTCCCCTTTATAACAATACTTCAAATATGTGAAGACTATAATCAGGTCAACTCTGGGTCTTCTCTTTCAAGACTGAATATGCCTAGTTTTGGGGTGTTTTTTTTAACCTTTCCTTATTGTTCAGGTTTTCTAAACCTTTTATCATTTTGGTTGCCGTCCTCTGGACTCACTCCAAAATATCCACGTCTTTATTAAAGTGTGGTGCCTAGAACTGGACACAGTACTCCAGCTGAGGCCTCATCAGTGACAAGTAGAGTGGGACAATTACCTCCGGTGTCTTATATATGACACTCCTGTTAATACTCTGCAGAATATTAGCCTTTTGTGCACCTGTGTCACATTGTTGACTCATATTCAATTTATGATCCACTGGAATCCTCAGATCGTTTTCAGTAGTACTACCATTTAGCCAGTGTAAGCCAGTGGCATGATTTGGCCAGGGTGTCGCGACCCTTCCTCGGGCCCAGGCTCCGAGGAAGGCCACAGCGCCTTCCTCTAGGGGAAAAAACGGTGCCGGTTACAAGTCTTTAGCCCCAGTCCCCCAGCAGAGTGGGCTTCCTTCCCAGCCTGTAGCCCTCTGGCCCTCCTATAGGGCATGGATGATAAGGGGTCTGTAGTCCTGACCTCCCAACAGATGGGGCGGTCAAGCAGTTTATAGTCCCCGGCCTTCCCACAGGTGGGGCTAGCCAGCAGTCTATTGGCCCCGCCCTCAGGCGGGCAGGGCAGCTGAAGCAGTTTACAGTCCCTGGCCCACAAGCCGGGCAGGGCTGATGAGGCATTCAATAGCCCTGGCCCTCCAGCAGGCAGTGCAGGCAAAATAGTCTGGCACCCCCGGCCTTGCAGGCAGGCAGGGTTAGTAGGGCTTGGTATCTTCTGCTAGCCAAACTCAGAGGGTGTCAAGCACTCCTGGGGTGGTTAGGGAAGGAGGGGAGGGGGACGCAGGCCCATCCAACTCCACTGCATCCCAACCCAGGGCCCTATCAGTGGCAGTGGGGATCCAGCCACAACACACTGACAGTTGCCCCTGATTCAGCCACTCTCTAGTTGGCTGTCCCTGGGTTACTTCCTCCCACCCAACCTCCAGGTACCTGTCCCCACTCGTCTCCCTCCAGGTTGCTGGGGTAGTCAGCAAGCGGGCATCCTGCGAGTCCCTCACTGTCGACCGATGGAAGGTCCGGAAACTCCCCAGGGTCATCAGCGGAGGGCAGCTCCTCCAGGTCACAGGGCCCCAGGAGTTCCTCCAGTCTGCAAGGTTTGGTCAGTTCCAGGGGGTCCCCGATGTCAGGCAGCTCCTTCTGGTCAGGGCCGGCCTCAGGCGGCCCTACCCAGTCATTAGGGCTCGGCGGCCCTCTCCAGTCACTAGGGCTCGGCGGCCCTCTCCAGTCACTAGGTCCAGCAATCCAGGCAGGCTTTGAAAGCTCCAGTCAGTGGGGCAGTGGCTCCAAACAGCCGCTGGGCCTGGGTCAAGCCTAGGCCACAGCCTCTGGGAAGACATATCTACCTCCAGTGGCCGCTTCCCCCCTTACTGAGCTGCTAGGCCTGTCTTTTATAATTCCCTTTCCTGCCCTGGCTCCACCCCTCTGTTTCTGGGAAGTTTGGCCTGTAGGGACCTGTTCTGCCCAGCAGAGGCGTTGTGACCCTTCCTTGGGCCCAGGCTCCGAAAAAAGCCACAGCACCTTGCTACAGCCACTTCCTCCCCATTTTGTAGTTTGCATTTGCTTTTTCCTTCCTAGGTGTAATACCTTGCACTTGTCTTTATTGAATTTCCTTTTGTTGATTTCAGAACAATTCTGTAATTTTTTAGTGTTGTTTTGAATTCTAATCCTGTCCTCCAATGCACTTCCAATGCCCTCTCCCCCAAGCTTGGTGTCTTCCCCAAATTTTATAAGCAGACTGTCCACGTCATTATCCAAGTCATTCTGAAAATATTGAATAATATTGGACCCAAGACTGACCCTTGTGGGACCCCACTAGATACACCCTCCCAGTTTGACAATGGACCAGTTATATTCTTTGACTGAAGTCTTTCAATCAGTTGTGCACCCACCTTATAGTGATTTCATGGAGACTACATTTCACTAGTTTGCTTATGAGAATATCATGTGGGACAGTGTCAAAAGCCTTACTAAAATAAAGATACAGCATATCAACTTCTTCCGCCTATACACTAGGCCAGTAACCCTGTCAGAAAAGAAAATTAAGTTAGTTTGGCATGAACGGTTCTTGACATATCCATGCTGGCTATTCCCTCTGACTTTATTGTCTTCTAGGTGCTTAAAAATTGATTACTTAATAATTTTTTCCAGTATCTTTTTCCTGATAACAAAGCTAGGCTGACTGGTCTCTAATTCCCTGGGTCCTCTTTGTTTCCCTTGCTAAATATAAGGACCCTGCCTGCCTTTCTCCAGTCTTCAGAGCCCTAATACATCCTCCATGTGTTCTCAAAGATAATTGCTAATAGTTCCTAGACTGTTTCAGCTAGTTCCTTAAATACCCGAGGGTGAATTTCTTCAGGCCCTGCTGATTGAATACATCTAAATTATCTAAATATTCTGTAACCTGTTCTTTCCCTTTTGTGACTTGTGTTCCTTCCCTCATCTTGTTAATATTATTTGTGTTGAGAATCTGGTCACCATTAACCTTTTTAGTGAAGAATGAAGCAAAATAGTCATTAAACACCTCAGCCTTCATGGTGTCCCCAGTTATTAGCTCTCCTTCCATGCTAAATAGAAGACCAACATTTTCCTTCATCTTTCTTTTACTCCTACTGTATTTAAAGAACTGCTTTGTGTTGCCTCTTATGTCCCTTGCTAGGTGTAATTCATTCTGTGACATAACCTTTCTGATTTTGTCCCTACATGATGGTGCTATTCTTCTGTACTCCTCCTTACCAATTAGTCTATTTCCACTTTTTGCTGCATTCCTTTTTGATTTTCAGGTCATTAAAGAGCCCCTTACTATTCTTCCTATTTTTCCCTTTCATTGGGATACTTTACAGTTGTGCCTTTAATATTATCTCCTTGAGAAACTGCCAGCTCTCCTGAACTCCATTATCCCTTAGATTTACTAACCTTACTTACCAGCTCTCGGCGTTTGTTAAAGTCTGCTTTTTGGAAGTTCTTTGCCCTTATTCTGTTGTTCTCACTACTTCCTTTCCTTAGAATCATGAAATCTATCATTTTGTGTTCACTTTCACCCAAATTGCCTTCCGTCTTCATATTCACAACCAATTCCTCCCTGTTGGTCAGAATCAAATCCAAAATGGCTATCTGCCTGATTACTTCCTCCACTTTCTGACACAAAATTCATCTCCAACACATTCCAAGAACTTATTAGTAATTTTGTGTTTTGTCATATGCTGTATGCTTGTCTTTAATTAAAATACAAAGATATTTTTCCCTCTTTGCTGAGCCTTTCTGCTCCTTCTGTTAATTACAGCTAGTACGTACTAAAATTAAGCCACATACACAAGCAGATCTCCAGAGTAAGTGTTTGAGGCAAATTGTATCATCTCCTTGTCACTTTACAGATATCTGTGTTGTCACTCAATTTATGTTCTAATTCTACATTATTACCTATTACCATAGTTGTTAAAACCTTACTTTTCATGCCAATGAAAGTGAAGAAAGATGGGGTTTTGACATAAATACTGTTATAAGAACCATATTAATATGACAGACTATTGCTTCTTGTATGACAGACTGTGAAATCCTATGTGAGAGTTACAGAAGGATCAGAGTTACCTGAAGGCTCATCCTTCCCTTCTGACTCAGAGGTACAGGATCCATGCTAGTGGTTGGAGAGAGATAGGGAAAGAGAGTTAAAATCAGAAAGAGACCAGCAATTGTCATCATAAAAATAAATGTTTCCCAGAGTGCAGCACATTTGAAGGCTATGAGACAAGATTTTTAGAAATAGGACCCTAACGTCTTATGCCTTAAGTCTGTTTAGGCACCTCATTAAGCAACCATGGGTGAGATTTTTCAAAAGCATCTTTGTGATTTAGGATCACAGGTCCTGAGTCAATGGGACTTGTGCTCTGATGTCACTTGCTTTTGAAAATGCCATCTCTGATTTTCAAAAGTGCTGAAAATGTATCAGGAGCCAGAAACTTTCATTGTCTTAAGTCCTTCAATATGGTTTTAAAAGCCTAACTTTAGGTGCCATATTTTTAGAACTCTTGGGTCTAATGATGCTCTAGCAGCCTGGCCCAAAGCCAGTTGAACCAATAGGGGCCCACCAGTGACATCAATGGGTTTTGCATCAGGCCCTAGGAAAATAATACCCATTACGCCTTACAAGCAGTCCAAAAGGGAGGTGCACAACTAAGGAAAATGAAGTGGAAAAATGATTGGCTTCATTGTAAAATTGCGGATCTTCCCATAGAAAGTGGGATCTTCCTCCTTGAATATATGAGAGCTGCTCAAGCAGCAGAAATTAAAAGAAAATGAATGATTCCCAAACCTGACTCAAACATACACCTTCATAATGCAGATGGACCTCTCCTACAGGGCAAGGTCCAGCTAGCTGTGTGTGTAAGGATACACATCTAACTGTGGGTGAATCCCATCTCCCAACATTGTATCCAACTCAGGCAGTGCATACGCTCGTTCTGCATGTTTGATTATTTCAGGGATGTTCATGAACAATCAATTAATAGATGAAGACTCATGGGCATTTTACACCAGTGAAAGTAAGATTAGAAGTGGTTCCTATGGTCTTATGCAAGGATTTAGCCCCTATCACACTGTCACCCTGTCTACCAATACCTCAGTCCAGATTACTGCTAGAGGGCTGTATGGGGCAGTATGCTCAGTACTGCCACTCCAACACTTCAAAAATCATGAGTCAGGTCCCCCAAAATCATGAGATTGGCTTATACAACATGAGACTTAAAAATAATAAATGTAGGATTATTTTGATTTGCCTTTTTGTGCTAGAATGTTTCGAGGCCCTGTTGTCAAGCTTATCAGTGCAGCCTTGAAGGACAGAAATTTCCTTTTTAAAAAACAAACAAACAATGAAAACCAAAATGTTCAGGTAATAACCCAGTTCCATTAGCTGAGGCTTGAACAAAGCCACCAAATATTGTGAGACTGGGGTTGGAAATACTGTAGGCTTCCATTGCTCTAAGTCTACAAAATGAATGGCAGACATTGGCCCTGAGATAGCTCTGGGGAGGTAATTTTTTAACAAGATCTTTGTTTCTTTTAATTTTCAGAGTCTTCAGTTAACACCACTTATTTGCATTGTGGTATCACCTAGAGGGTGCAGCTGAAATCAGGACTCTGTTGTGCTAAGCATTGTTTGGACACGTAGTAATAGCCATTTCCTACCATTAGCCGTTTACAATCTGAAGAGAAAAAAGATGGAAAGAGAAGGACAGAAAGAGGAAGGTCACGTTGCTGATCACAGGTAGAACAAGAAGCTAGTTTTCCTAATTCTGAATCCAGGGCCCAATTCATTGGAGTACATGCTGCTTTTGATAAATGCCTTTTCATCTGTGTTAAGTATGCCTACCCACTCTATAATAGTATGGGGCTTTGAACATCCATATTTCCCCAACCAAAGGCTGTGTGGATGGGTGTTATTCTATTTCATACTATGCATCCTTATTCACAATGTGATGCCACAAAGTCAGCAAACTTTGAGAAAACTAAGAATACGGATCCTTGCATTGTTGTGTTCTTATATTGGGACTCATGGCGTTGTGCATTGGGGAATTGGACTCTGACAGTGATTTATTTGTCAATGCACTGCCTTGACAGCCAGATCAGTGAGGGAACAAACAAGAAATAAAAGACCACAGGGGAAAAAAAGGTTGGGTTTGAAATTGTTCTCAGAATTTTTAATAAAAAAATCAATTGCTAAGCAAAGAATTATTGTGTAATGTCCAGGGTTAGGGACATTGATCTGAGATGAGAAACAAAGTCATTTATCTTCAAGTCAGCAATTATGAACGAAAACAGGAGAACAATATTTTTTACTTGAAAATTCTAGGCCAATTGGGTTGCTAATTTGATTTCACCACTAACAACAAACTGCCTCAGTTACTAACTCTATAGGTTCGCAATTTCAATTTTCACATAGATGCCCAGCCTACTTCTCAGAAAAGTTTCCCTTCTCAAGCCTCCTGCTAAGAGCGATGAAAACGACTACAAAATAATAGACAGTTGTGGGTGGGAAAGACGGTCTATGTGGAAAGACACCAAGCGAGGCCACAAAAGGGCTGGATTCAACTCTTATCTCTGCTGCACTGGGCTAAGCCCTTTGGCCCAGATCCACAAATGTAATGAAGGTCTTAACTTCCATTGATTTCAACGTATGAAGTGTTATTGCAACCGTGTTGGTCCCAGGATATTAGCGAGACAGTGAGGTAATCTCTTTTACTTGGAACCACTTCTGTTGGTGAGAGAAACAAGCTTTTAAGCTACACAGAGCTCTTCCTCAAGTCTCTAGGAGAGGCTGAAGAAGACTCTTATGTTGGCCTGGAGACGAGCTCTGTGTAGCTCAAGAGCTTGTCTCTCTCACCAACAGAAGTTGGTCCAATAAAAGAGCTTTACCTCACCCACCTTGTTTCTTCAACTGATTCCTATGGAAGTTAGAAGCCTCAATACCTTTGTGGATCTAGACCTTTATCTCTCAGTTCCCCAACTGTAAAATGAGGGTAATAATATTTCTTGTGTCTATTTTGACTATATACTCTTTGGGGGCAGGAACTACCTCTTACCTATTGTGTGTTTGTACAATTCCTAGCCCAATGTGACCTCTGGATGCGCTTGTAATATTATTAATAAAATGGGAAGGAGAGGGGTGTGGTGGCACAATTGTAACTTCTGTGGGGTAGGAACCATCTTTGAGTTCTGTACTTGTACACCCCCTAGCACAATGGGGGGTCCCTAGTCCATAAAGGGGGCTCCTAAGTGCTATGGTAATACAAATAAACAATAAATAATAATGATTATTGTTAATTATTGTTAATTAATTAATCAATTAAATTATTATTAATAATAATTTGAAAATTGAAGTGAACAGATATTGTTAACAGGTCCCATCATCTCTAACTGATTCAGCAGCTTTTTCCAAGACATCGACCAAATCTGGGGCAGAGGGACATGCTAACATCACATTGGCCACCACTGTTACTGCTTACAGCACCTGTTCAAAAAACAGCATGGTTCTCTGAGCCAAATCTCTGAAACCTTTTGAGGTCCACTTGTCATGGATTTTAAGGCTGTAAGAGACCATTGTGATCATCTAGTTTGACTTCCTGCATAACACAGAGCAGAGAATTTCACCCAGTGAGTCATGCATCAAGCCCATAAATTTTATTTGAAATAGATCATCTCTTTTAGAAAGTAATCCTGTCTTCATTTAAAGACTCCAAGTGATGGATTATCCATTTTATCCCTGGTACATTGTTTCAGTAGTCTATTACCCTCACTTAAAAATGTGTGCCTTAGTTCTGGCTTGAAATTGGACCTGTGTACACCCAGAAGTTGCATTGCTCTGACTAAAGGTGCAATGTTGAATCAAGTTACCTAAACAGTTGCAGTTTTGTGTGTAGACGCTCATACACCAGTTTAAATTAAGCTTACAACAGTTTATTGTGCACTTTTAATTTAACCGGGGTGAGCTAAACTGATGCCAGCCAGGTTTAAACTAATGGAAGTGTGTTCATACACAAAGTTGTACTGGATTAACTAAACCAGTTTAACACTACATCTTTATTTAAACTGGTGCCATTTCTGCTTGTGGACCAGACCTGTGTCTAATTTCACCATCCAGACCCTATTAGCCCTTTCTCTGATAAGTTAAAGAGCTCTTCAGTATCAGAAATCTTCTTCCCAAGTAGGTACTTATAGACCTGGATCAAATCACCGCTTAATCGTCACTTTGAGAAGCTAACTATACTGAGCTTCTTAAATTCTAGTTACATACTCATTATTTCACATGAGGGCTCCTAAACATCCCTAGGCACAAGTTGCTACATGCACAGACCAGAGAAGTGTGATGTGCACCAAACCAGCAACACCTTAACGCTGCCTCTGTGTGCATTGTGGCATAGGCAGCACAGAAGATAAGTTCAGTACGACCATAGCACCACTTGCGAAAAGAGGAAATTGCCAAAAATCCTGTTGTCATTTACACTTGCTGTAAATCTGGGGTGACTCCAGTGAATTCGGCAAGATGCCTCGAGAATTACACCAGTGTAACTGAGAGCACATTTTACACCAATGTCCAGCAGGTGGAATCCAGCCAACACGTATAGCGTAAGGGCAAGGGGAGCATACATGAAAGCTGCCACGGCCAGCAGTAATGAATATTGTGTTACTATGGCAGCCGCTGCTGGGAGAGCCAGAGTGCTTATGATGGAAACGTCAGGCAGGAAACCTCTGATGGGACAGAACAATCCTGGTCTTCAGACAGGATAATGTAAAGGGATGGGTGTCCAGAGCAAACACTATGGTGTCCTCTTGCCATACTGTGCATACAGTATTGTGTCAGCCAGGGCAGGAGGGGTTGGCGTCAGGCACTCCCCATCAGCCACTCCTCAATAGGGAAAGGAGCATGGGACATGGCTTCTCTTTCCAAGACAACTATTGTTACCTGCCCCCTATGGCTCTGTGCACTGGTCACTATAGCTCCCACATGCAGACAGTCCTGGCTGTCACATAAGTCTGCTAGGTGAACAGCTTTGCCATTTGTCCCAGCTAAACTGTTTCTGTCCCAAATCCTCCCTGTTTCTCCATCACTGTGTCTTTTGTGTTGTGTTAATAGAGTCAGCCTGTGACTTGACCACTCACGCACCAGGCAGCCTTTCAATGGCTTTTATCTTTTCTCTCTCCAGATTCTACGTATGTTTTCTGTGTGGTTCTCTGCCTGTAATATGCTCTCTAGAATCCTCCAGCTGCAAGCTTATGTGCCCTTTCCAATGTGATGGCTAGAAGTAAGTTATACAAACCAATGTCTGATTATTCCACTGCAACTTTTCTTCCTGTATTTTCTTTGCACCCAGGTAGATGATCAGGACAGTGGGGGCTGATTAGCTGGTGAGATGAGAGAGAGGTCCCCAAATCAGAGTTAAGAAACAATTGATTCTCCTCACTGTTCAGTTTAGTGGTTCTCTTTTCTCACGCTACAGCAGTGCTGACTGCTAATAAAGATATCTTTGTCTAATACCGGAAATCATTATAATATCCTATACATGAACATGAAATATTTAATGTACTCTGGTACTTATTCCAGGTACCTTCTGAGTCAAACTAGTATATTGCCATTAGGTATTTTTCAGGAACATATGGATACTTAAAAGTCCACAGGTCCAATATATAGTATAATTAGAGGAGTGGTATAATCATTAAAAGTTGGATTCAAGAATCTTTTGCAGTGCATAACAAAAACTTTATTTGAACCTATTAATTTATGAACAAGACTACATATTCTTATGAAGCAGTAGATGGCACTCTCTATAGATGGCACTCTCTATTACGGCTGGTCAAAAATGTTGTCAAAACTTCTGTTTTTTTTTTTTTTTTAATAGCTTTTTTCCACTGAAGATATTCTTTCATTTGAATTTTTTCAGTTTTTCAACGTTTTTTTCCAGTTTTGGAATACTGAAAAAATGACAATTTTTTACCAATAATTTGAAACTTTTGAGTTTTAGAAGGGAAAAAATAGGTTTTCACTCTTTGATCAAACACTAAAAAAGTTTCTTTCCAATTTTTTTCCACGGAAAATATCATTTATGACCACCTTTACCCAGGCACACATATCTCCTTTATGCAGCACTCACTTCCATATCAATAATCAGAAACATCAGATATATAATACTCTGGTTCCCTTGAACAACAGATTCAACTGCCAACAGAGTTGATTCAGTTTTGATCTTTCTGAGGGACTATAGATAAATTGAGTACCATGCAGTTTTCTCTATATGGGCCTTTTAGATTAAACCTTAAATGTGGTTCTGTTCTGAAAAGTTGTGATGTAAAAATGGCACTTTTTAACTCAATAGACAGCCTCCATGTGTGTATTCAGAGGCCTATCCACTCTCTTTAGTGCTAAAAATAAGGTGGTTTTTTTTTTTTTTTTTTTGCTTTGTATTCCTGTTAGCTGTTCAGAGGCAAAACGCCTAAGAGGGAGTGAACAGGATTCCATTCTTCTTGTGCATCATCTACTCCTGGGGGAATTCTGCACCACTGAGCACATGCAGAATTCATGTCCCCCACAGACTTTTTTTCTCTGCAGAAAGGAGATTGTGCCAGATAAGCGCTTCAATTACACCTTTCACCCACTAGGGGCTGCTATGGTGCCAAAACAGAGGGAAGCTGGCTCCACGCCAGAGCAGCCAGCCACAGACAGGGAGGGTCAGAAGCTGCATTCCTCACAACACCCTGCCGACAGGGGCAAGAAAGGAGATGTGGGATATGAGGCATGGACAGTGAGGGGCTGCTGGAGGGTCACAGACTGGGGTTCAGAAGGGCTGGGGGGACAGACTGAGTTGTACGCACACAAGATAGAGGGTGACAGCATTGAGCCAGGGGATGAATAGGAGTGGGGATGCAGTGACACATGGGGATGCAGGGAGGAAGGATGGCTGAGTAGGAGTGCAAGGACACATGGGGACAGAGGGTGGCTGAATGGAGGTGCAAGGACAGATGGGGATGCGGGCAGATGTGCCTGACTCAATGAGAGAGGTTAGGGTCTTTATGGGGAGTTGGAGGCTCCCCATCTTTTTAACAATCCCTCCCCCCAAAAAAACCTGTTCCATATTTCTCCCACTCACCCATGTTCACTGCCCAGCTCCTTCCGAGCAATTATTTCCTTCTACCTGAGCTCCTTCATTATCCCTGATTACCCCAAGCCTTTGTTCTGCTTCTGAGGGGTGCGGAAAATACGTTTCTGTACTGTAGTTTAATTGAATTATTACTCAAAGCTCTGTATTAATATGCCTACTGAGGAATCTCTTTGTCAAAAAAACATTTCCAGAATCTTTTTTTGTCATCTGTATTGTTACAGACCTACTTGCTAACACGTATTTTGAAATAAATCAGCAAAGTAATTGAAACTGCTGTGATTATATTGTTTTATTTTGACCAAAAAATGCCAAATTTTGCAGAATTTTAAAATATTGTGTGCAGAATTTTTCATTTCTTGGTGCAGAATTCCCCCAGAAGTAATCATCATGAGAATTCATTGTGGAATTCCAATCATTCCAGCATTACCAACCCCAAGCCTCGAAAAATCACGAGTCAGGACCCCAAAGTCATGGAGCTCTTTTAAATTGCCTTCTAACTTTTGAATCTTGTGAGATCTCTTGTGTTACATCTCAACCTTTTTGATCCCCCATGGAGGCTAGAAATTTACTTATAATTACTTGATTCCAGGAGCGGGAGCTTCAAGAAAAAACACAACATCACAAGACTCGTGATTACATTGCAAGAGTTGGCGACACTGCATTCGTACCTATGCAAATCCCCCCCGCCCTGAAGCCAAGGGGAATAAACAGGTATCACTGCAGCCCAGATCTTCCAAAATGCATCTACAAAGTGATAGAAGATCCGTGACACGGCCACAGATGGCCTGGGTCAGCTGACTTGGCCACTCAGGGCTCAGGCTGCAGGGCTACAATATTGCAGTGTAGATGTTCAGGCTTGTTTGTGAAAAAACACCAAGACCGCGAAGTAGTCAATAGGAAAACCAGACACAGGATACCTCAGCAGTTGACCTGGCTTAGGTCAGAAGAGGATTTATGGCTAAGGATCCCAAGAGAAGAGAAGCACCACAGTCAGCCAACTAGGCACCTAAGCCCCTTTCTTTTCCCACCCCCCCCAACGCATTTCCTTGGCACCTCCTACTGCGTAGCTCAGGTGGCTGCCCACTCAGCTTGCTGACTTCTGAGGGTCCCATTCTTAGTCACGTAATGCTCCGCATGCGCTGCGTGGGGAGCCTGGGTGCCTAACTCGGGCCTGAGGATTCTCCTAGTCAGCAGGCAGCCTCATGGTCAGGCTTTGCAAGGCTGAGCACCTCAATGACTATCTACCTTTGAGAATCTGGGCTGAAGTCCTCGTCTGATGACATGTGTATCTGAGGATCTAATTTGGCCTGCAGAAACTATTACTAACTGACAATGTTATGCAATATGGAAAGACCCAATCTTGACATAGAGAACCAAGGTTGAGTGTGTGATGCTGATGAAATATGCTCCCAGCGAGGCAGTGGATTCTCCGTCACTTAAAATCTTCATAGCAAGACTGGTTGTCTTTCTAAAATTATCCTGGAGTTCAACCAAACGCTGGCAAGCTGGTCCAGTAATCACCTGGTGGAATTCTACGGCTTGGCCTATGCATCGGAACACAGTAGATGGTCATAATGGTTCCTTCAGGCTTTAAAATCTATTAATCTCAGCTGCCATTTTTACCGTGGACTTCCACAGAACCACACTTTGAAAAGTTAGGCTGTTTCTACTCCCTGGGAAGACACTAAAGATCATGTGGTATGTTTTTAACCAGACGAGATTTGATCTTGTGGCCTTAAATATAATGTCCGCTCTCCTCCCTAAATTGCATTGTGTGTTGTGAGCTGAATGGACGGTCAGTGCTTTGCAAACATTCTGGTGGAATCCTGGCCCCACTGAAGTCACTGAGAATTTTGCCATTGCTTTAAATGGGGCAGGATTTTACCCTCTGTATTTAGCAGCACTGTGTCTATAAACACTATAAAGCAAAATTTTAGATCTGGAAACTCTTATCTAAAGGTCAAATTATCATGTTTATATCCAGGTCATACCAAAATGGTGCATTTGACTAAAATAGTTACATTCAATTTTAACGGCATAGACTGCTGTGAATCAGTCAAGATTGGGAGCCTTCATTCCTACTCAGCTCAGAAACTTAAAAGCAAGTGATTTGAACAGATGTGATCTTGATGGGATTCCATTCTTTCTAGAATCTCACATTGCGCTCTCATAAGCCAGCTGGGAGAATAAAGAAGCAGACTTCATGATATTCCTCTAGCGTTCTTGTATTTAGCAAGTGGGACGTGCAGTCCTTGTGTCACATTCCTATTTTTTTTCTTTAAATAGCAAACTGTTTATAACATGATTGTAAAAAAAGTCGCAAAGATATAAAGCATTAAATAGCTTTCGCCCAGAGGATCAATGAGCAATCTGTCTCCTCAATCAGTCCAACAGATAAACAGAACAAAGTGTAATCCCACTGAGAAGAAATATGGAAATACTTCATTTAGAAGCGACATATCTACAACGCTCTTCTCTCGAGGCACTGATTAATTTAAAGGCGCTTTCACGCTATATTTCAGGATTTTAATTAAGATGAGAACAGTTGAATGTGTGTCCACATTATTATTTATATTTCAGTAGAACCTAGCAGCTCCAACTAAAACTGGAGCACCATTCTTCTTAGCGGATGCAGAGCTTGCTAAACCAATTTGCGGCAGCCTCATCAGTGAAGTGCAGAACCGTCGGACCACCATCTAGTCTGGTCTTAGAGGTGGAGGTGTCTGAGGTTATCTGTCTTGGGCCACAGTTACATGGCAAATCCTCTCATTGGCTGCAGGTGTGCAGACTTGCTGCACATTGACCCTGGCTCACTTGAAATCGGTTCACAAGGGTCCATGCACGTCCTGGCCAATCAAAACCGGGAACACGTGATCAGGTCAGTTACAGTAGACTAGTTTCTGATGTCAGCTGCAGACCATTCTTCATGGCACATCAACAACACAGAGAAAGGTAGGCAGGGCAAGTGGACCCACAACAAGTGCCTTGAGGATGAGTGCTCTCTGGGGTGGTCAGAGAGGTCTGTGTAAGCAATGCGCTAGGTGCTGTACAGACACATACAAGAGACGGCTCCTGCTCCAAACAGCTTGACGTCTAAATAGAAGTGACAGCCAAAGGATGGGACAGGGACCAAAGTCAGAGAGAAGGGACTTGCTCAAGATCATACAGGAGACTGGTGACCAAGCCAAGAGTAGAAATCAGGTCTCCAGAATCCTAGTCTAATGCCCTATCCCTGGACCACATGAGTGGTAAAACCTCATGGGAATATGTAATAGTGTCGAAGTCATAGAGTTTAGGGCCAGAAGGAGCCCCAGATTATCCAGACTGAGCTGTGTATAGCACAAACTACTAACCCCCACCCAGCACCCACACACTAACCCAACAACCCAAATTAGACCAAAGTATTACAGCCCCCAGGATACGAAACATAGGCAGAGGACAGGAGGGGCCAAAGGGCACCACTGCCTGAGCCCCATGCAATGGCAGGGAACTGATTAAGTGAGATCTACCTGGATAATCCTGGCAAGTGAACCATGACTCATGCTGGAGAGGAAGGCAAAAAAACCAAACAAATCCAATCTGATCTGTGGGAAAATTCCCTCCCAACCCCAAATATGGCAATCAGTCAGACCCTTAGCATGTGAGCAAGAATCACCAGCAAAGCACCTGAAAGAGAGAATTCCCAGTACCACCTAACACACCAGCCCTAGCTGTCCAGTGTCTCACCTCCAGCGTGGCCATCTCTGATGCATTAGGGGAAGGAGATCAACCTCCCGCTCCATGAACGGTAGCCTGTTTTTAATCAAAATGATAAGACAGTGATATTTTTTACTGGTTGAATTTTCAAGCCTTGGTATGGAAATGGCTTAATGGCATTATAGTATTATCTTCATATAAACTTGGTACAATGAGGAAATGCCTGCATCCCCCCCCACCTCCTGAGTATAAAGCGATCTCCTAATGAAATTTCAGACACTAAATGAAGCCAGTCAAGTCTTGATTGCAAACTGAAAAGTGCAAGCACTTATACAGGGTCATTTCTTTGAGATTCCATTCAGTAACTCAAGGGCATCAAGCAGTTGCTTCCCAGGTATGTTTCATGTGTAGCCATCTTAACTGTTTCATATAAAGGTTTTTGTACATTAATAATCAAAGCAGAGTAGATAAAAATCCAAAATAGTTGCTTTTTATGTTTCTTTGTTTTGTAATAATTAATGTCTGTGATTAATTGTAGTAATAATCATAATAGTAATACATATTTGAGGCCAATCCTACAACTGGTTTTTCAGTGGATCTTTTCCAGATTTTACACTGATGTAAAATTTCACACCCCAAGGGCCTCACAAACCCAGAATATTGAAATCTCTAACCAGATACCAGTAAAACAGTCCGAATAACTGATTTTTCAGTTTGATGGCAATCCTGGGGGGGGGGGATCATTTTGAGTAATGCAAAATGAGAACTTCTCAAATTTTTTGACAAACCAAAAAATAATACAGAACAAAACAAAAGAGGTTCAGTTGGTACAAAAAGTTTTGTTTGACCTGAAACGAAACAGTCACTTTCAATTTGAGGTTGGGTTTTTGTTTGTTTGTTTGTTTGTTTTTTGGGTATTTATTTTTTTACATTTTATATATTTGAAAAAATAAAACGCAAGGAAATTTCAAAATGAAAAGTCACTTAGAATTGAACTTGCAAAACTGAAATGAACGACTAGGAATTTCCACTATGAATGACGATGAATAGTCACTGGGATAGTGAAAGAGTGAGAATGACTCTGGAGCAGGGATTTCAACTTGAACTACTAGGCTACAATGATAATTTAATGAGCTATAAAATGTGGAACAGCTTCAACAGGGGAGACTGAGGGTATGTCTATATTAGAAATGTAAGTCAACCGATATTAGGTCGACTTACAGCCACCATAGTAATTACTGTTGTGGTTCATGTTCACACTCCCCTCTTTGAGTCGGTGGTGCGCATCCGCACCAGGGGTGCTTCCACCAACCTAAAAGGAGCATTGTTGGGAGCTGAGATCCTGGTCTCTCAACTCCGCTGGCAGCTCCCTGCTGGGAGCCCGGCTGCCCCACAGGCTCCTGAACTCCCAGCAGGTTTCCCTACGGGGAGAAGAGGAAGCCACCAGGGCTTCTCCCTGTTTCCCATTGGCAACAGGGGGAAGCTGCCTGGGGCTTCTCGCCCTCAGGGAGCAGGGTCCAGCTGCCCCAGCTTCTTGCCCAATCCCAGTAGGGAGCAGGGTTCAAAGTCACCCATGCTCCACACCCCAGCTTCCAGCCCAGAGCGGGGTCCAGACGCCTAGCTCTCCAGGAGAGCGGGGGGCAGCTGGGCTCTAGCTGCTGGGCTTTCTTGTCAATGTTACCACTCCTGCCGTGTAAGGGACTCAGTGTCTCGTGTGGCTGATGGCCGGCTTTTCTCAGTGGGTCTCGCACCTTCCTGCTTGTAGTGGGCCAGGAAGTTGCCCGTCACCCCGTCTTCCCACAGGGAGGGGGTAGGGACCCGGGCCCACCCGCTCCTCCGGGTCCCAGCCCAGGGGCCCTATAAGAAGCAGCTATGTGCTGCTGGTACTGCTTTCCAGACGGCACACTCTTCCCCTGGGCTAATTTTCCCCCTCCTTCAGTCTTTCTGGCTTCTGGAGCTGGTACCTTCCTCCTCACTGCTCCACCACAGCGCTCTGCTCACCAGCTCGTTCCTCGGCACAGCTCCGTACTCCTATCACCACCGCTCAGCACTCCTCTCACCTCACCACAGCACAGCACAGCACAGCACTCCTCTCACCTCAGCACAGCACTCCTACTTCCTCCAGCTCGTGCACTGTGTGTTTGGGGCGGAGCCCTTTTATGGAGCACCTGGCTGATCACTAATCAGCCTCAGCTGCTCCTAATTGCCCCCAGTGGTTCTGAGTGAGTCAGCAGGGAACAAAGCCCGGAGCATTCTGGGGCTCACATATCTCCCATCCAGCACTCTTCTACTGCCTTCTGCCTTCACCATATCACACTACATAAACACTGTGTCATTCTAACTACATTGACATAAGCCTTACGCCTCTCGTGGCGGTAGAGTTGTTATGTCGATGTACTAGGGCACTTACATAGGTGGAGGGAAGGCTGTAGTGTAGACACTGACATAATTAGGTCAACATAAGGCAGCACTGGTATGTAGTGTAGACCAGCCCTGAGAAATCTGAGAAATAAAGCACTTGCAAGTACAGAAGGAATAGAAAATTCAGATTCCTTCTCCATACCAGGCTGAGGGGGGAATTAAATCTACATCTCCCACATCCTAGGTAAACACCCTCATCCGTAGGCTATAAGTTATACCGCGGGTACCTTCTCCAATGGCAATTTTGTGAATAGCATCTAAGTCCTGAAAACAGAATGTTTTTAGTTGAAACAGCTCAGCAAATTTGTGTCAAATCCGTGAATAGTTTCAGGTCAACAGCAACTGCATTTTTTGGTAAACAAATTATTAATCCTAAAAAATTTGCCCAGGTCTCATGGGATCCCTCGCCACTTTTTGTGGTCCTCTCTTTACTTTCCTTTTTCATGAATTCCACATCCTTGTCTCTGCTAAAGTATAGTACTGAAAAGGAAACTGAAAAGAAGCCACTAAATATTATACTCAAAATATTTCATTTTAAACTATGGTAGATTATTGTTGCAGAAAAATGCATCCGTTTTCTTTAAACAAGCTCTTACAACCATCTCCTAGGGTTAAACCCTTTTCAAATGGAAACCTTCTCATGACAGAATACGCAGATGCAATTACTTTGCATGAAGTTGAAGAAGAAAAATTAGATTTAAACTCTGCATCCAGCCAAGAGATATTAAAGTAACCTAATTTCTCAAGGAGTTATGCCTTGAATCTGTGTGGTTCAGACAGGAAATGTTTTAAAAATTCTAAAATTCCCTAATCGTTTTTGTGTTACCTCTCTTTAAGCTGCTGCCTCACTTTGAGAGTTTCCAAGTTGCAGATACTACGTATTTCTTTAAGCTTTTGTCGTCATTATAAATGAATCTTATTCAATTGGTCAACTGAAACAATACCATGTGATTTAGGTAGCCAGTCACTTCTAACTAACATGGCTTGAACTTTGAATATCACATATTGAATGGTCACAGTGAACTGGGAAAAGCCATTTTTTGGTTTGGTTTGCTTAGATTCATCACAAAAAAGTAAACAATTAAAACAACAAACCCATCTTAGGGCACTACCACCTACTAATGAATGTCCCATGAAAAGAAAATAAAAGAGTAGGCCAGAGTTTTCAAAAGTGACCAGTTATTATGAGCACTTTGAACTGGGCCCACACAAATAGAGGAAGCTGGTTTAAAAAAAAACAACAAAACAAAACAAAAAACCAGGCCTTTGAAGGTGTCATGATTTAGGTACCCAAAAACTCAGAGCTCTAAAATAACTAGTCATTTCTGAAAACCTTGCCCTAAATTCCCTGAGTACGTTGTTCTCTGTGAATGATTCGTCCTCTTCTTACGTTTCAGAATATTGATTAAAAGCACTGATAGTTTATAACTGGGGTGCTCCATGTGAATTGGGACCCAAGTCCTGCTGATGGTGCATTACTGTGAAGAGTTGTTACAATGGCCCCTAAAAATGAGGTCACTTTTAGCCTTAAAATTTATTAATACTGTACTAGAAAAGCATAAGGTTTGAGTTCTCATTCTGATCTCTAAGAAGCTGGAAAATTCATCCTAGAAGGAAGCACAAGGAAACATAAAGCAGCATAAAGAAACATGTTGGACTGTTTTGAAAGCCTAAAGGGCAGTTTGCCGACTCGAAAATGAAGACCCAGCTTCAGCTTTGCAGTCACTTAGTATTTCTCTTCGTTAGTCAGCTTGAAAGCATACTTATTGTTCTGATTATAATCAAGGAGAAAAATTGGCTGCTGCCTTTGTCAACCACACTCCGAAGCCCTTTAGACATGATACAGGACTGTCCAAATGGGTCCCTCATTAAAATGCTTCTCTTTTTATTATCTTTAATGTGGATCAGATTCATACAGGTAGGGGGTCTTGTCTGATGGCTGTATGATTCCTGAGGGTATCAGAAACAACAGAAAGAGAGAGCAGTTTCTCAGTGAAAAAGAGGTCTGAGGAACTAGCATTATAAAACCCTAGGCTTCTAACATGCTAACTTTAGTTGACAGTAGATTTCTAGTTTATATGGCTTTAAGCTTGAATATCTATCTGGAAATTATATAAATCTGATTGCTCTTGTCAGAACCAAATAGGCTTTAGTTTTTCAAACTTCCCAGAAATTATGGCACTTATCCTTTAGAGAAAAAAGTGTATGATGCAAGACACCTCTGGCATCTCATTACAGGCCCTAATGTGGTTAATGCTGTTTTACAGCAATGCTGCACATTTGAGGTTGGACCACAGGCTACAGAAGTTACTCTGGATTTAAAGTAGATGAGAACAGTTTGATTCCTGAACTAGCTAGTGCTGTATTTTAGAGGGATGAAAAAACAGTTAAGGCCCCAATTCTGCAAGAAGATCTAGGCTGGGAGACCCCCTATGCTTGTGGCGAGTCCCATTGATTTTATAATCATACTAGCTAGCTCTACAAAGGAAGTCAGTATCATTATCCCCATTTTACAGAGGGGAAAACTGAAGCATGGAGAGGTGAAAATAGGGAATCTTGCAGAATCTGACTGTATCCTATGGCAACTAAGGCCAAATCAATGCCACTTGTATTTCCAGGTAATAGCTAGAGTTGGTTGGGAAAACAATAAGCATTTTGCACAAAACATTTCAAAAGAAACAAACAACTAAGGGGATTTTAGACACATTTTCTTGGAACTTTTCCATTTCTCCCAAAACAAAAAACCTTTGTTTCGTGATTCTAAATGAAAAATTTTCAGCTTGCAGGAGTTTTTTTTTTTGGTTCACTCCACCCTTCCCTCCCTTTTATTCAGGAGAAAAAGGTGGTGGTGGGGAGGGATTTCCCCGATAATGTTTGCATCATTCAAAAAGTCATGTTTCATGCAAAAGAAAAAAAAACTTCTTAAATAAAAAATGGCGACTGGTTCTGCTAATAAATAGAGCTGGCTGGGAATTTGCCATTGCAATGATACTCCAACAGAAGAAAATGTAGCTCCTTCTACACATCTGCAGTAGGGATTTATTGTGTCTTATGAATCCTGGAGATCAGATTGGAATTTCTGCAGCAACTTATTTTCCTATTAAAATGGTGGGCTGTTATTCAAAGCAATAGGACAATAAATAGGGGAATCTGTACAGAGCCCCTATGTTCTTTCTTTTGACATTCGATTCATTTGCTGTATTTTCCACACTTTTAGCTTCCACAGTGTTTTGCCTGACAACACATAATTGCATTGCTTGCGTGGAAAGCAAAGATTTTAGCAGCCGGGCAAGGGGCAGCTGGGGCTCCTGGCACTCACAACAACAAGGAAGTTAGTATGGGATTGTGAAAGAAACACATTAAGGGCATGATTCTGGCAAAATAATCATCCATAAAATAATTAACAAAGTTGACACTTAAATCATCATCATTAGGTTTCAGAGTCAACCCCCAATTGAGATATTTGGGACCGCTGGCTCCCCTTTCAGACCTTTAATTTCAGGCTATTTACAGACTCAGGAAGGCATTGGTTGACATTTCATTCATGACTTTGGGTAAAATTTTCAAAAGCATTTTAGTGATTTAGGAGTCTAAAACCCATAGAAAGTCTTTACCCTTTAGGTTTTCTTGGAAACCATGAGAATTAGAAACAAATATACAAAAAACAACATTGAAATATGTTAAAGTTGCAAAGTCAAGCACTGAAAAATTAAGAAATTATACAGTTAGGGTAGTCTACATAACTTTAATTCTCTCCCCACGCCCGTCCCCCGCGTATGTATTACAAATAGTCTTCAGTTACAGAACAACATGCTATTTCTGTCCACAAGATCACAAAATATTACCAAAATATTTGCCTGCTTTGCTACTTTTTGGTGGAAGGCTTTGTCAAGGAACATTGGCTTATTAATTATTTTATTTAAAATCTGGGTTTAAGACTTACTTTTCGGCCTCCTGTATCTGATTACAATAACAATTTGAATTGCAATAAAAACAAAGGATCAACATGTAAGAGCAAGGTCCTTTAAACAAATTAATAAATAATGAGACTAGTAATACAAATTACAAAATAATACAAATACTTAAGATTTCTTCCTGGGACTTGAAGCAATGGTAGCTTGCATCACAGGCTGCGGTTTACAAGCATAGTTTTACATCTTCAAATAATGACTCTGGGATAAAATAAAACTGCTAATTTTACTCTCTCAGTTGCTGTGTCTATTGGAGACTATATTTTTCTATGCTTCAGAACTACTGTGAAGGAAACATATTGCCCCTACAGAGCTTTGAAGTGCTCAAAAATATTACTGTCCCCCAATGAAGAGCTATATCCCATGAATTCTCCTCCTGCTGGCACAACAGCTGCTAATGCCTATTCAGTCATTATTCAGTTCTTCTTCAAGATGAGATAAAAATAATGCCTTAAGTTTTTCCATATGGTTCTAATAAAGCCAGTTCTTTTAATATGTAAACGCAGTGGTGAATTTATTAATAAAAGGAGACCTACAAAGAGTGGCCTTTGCTTTCACGTAGAGGCAATAAGTATAGATCACACATAGGCAGAAAATAATTTGAGACTCCATCTCAAGATGATTTTTGTCTTTTTAGACAGGCTCTCAGGAATGGTTAAAATTGACTTTTAATCTCACTATTACTAGAGCATTCTAGGGTATGTAAATGGTGGTTCCATCATTGTTATCTGCATCTAATTTCCATGGCTTAATTTAGGTCTAAAAATAATAGTTCCAGAGCCATAATGGCTCTTAAATATTTCTCCATTAAGTAAAAAGCTAATTTCTGATCTCATTCCAGGGGCAATTAAATTCAAAGGCAATTAAGGTTTCAGAAATCCCCGATGGCAGGAAATGTTCAGGCTAATATCCATTAGCACGTTAAAATAAAACATATTTTTAGGATTAGTAGGAAAATATGGCCTAGCTCTATGGCCAACGACTCCCAAGAACAGGGCTATTAACAAGGGGTGTACATGATGCCATGCAAGGCACATTTTTGGAGCTGGCCAGGCACATGCAAGGCACATTGGTCTGGCCAGGCAAATTGTTAAATTAGGGCTGGATTAAGACATTGATGCTGAGCAAACTCATTGCCAGCATTCAGTACGGCGGGCAAGTAGGCTTTCCAGTCATTTGGCTGAATGTAGGTTTGAACATTAGGGTCAGATAAGCACCTTCCCAACTGGCTGGGCCACTGGGTCCTGCAAGTCAGGCTGGGATTCTTGCAAGAACAAGCTTTCTTGTGAGATTTCCAGTACTTCCTGCTATAAAAGTCAGGCCAGCTATACCGTGACATATGCTCCAGCTGTGGCATTTCAGCACTTTGGCTGCAGGCCTTGGCAGGAACCCAGCAGTGGAGATGCAAACCAAAATTAATAATAATTTAAAATAATGACAATAATTATCTACAATGTTAACAGGTTTTGATTTTTTCTAGATTTGGGTTGCAACTATTATTATAGCATGGCCAAAGGGTTGAAATTAAAATCCAGGCCCCATGGTAACAGACACAGCCCAAACATGATAGTGAGAGAACATTCCCTGCCCAGAGAGTTTACATCTGAAATGGACAGGACAGCCTGAGTGTCAGGAGATGAAGTGACTTTCCCAAAGTCATCCAGCAAGTGGTGGGTAGAGGCAGGAACAGAACCCAGGATTCCTGAGTCCTAGGATGGTAGTCTACCCATTGGATCACACAGGCTCAGAAACATCGCAGTTGGAATTTAATTGTACTTGTGAACAGTTCCAGGATGGACAATGAAGACTGGATCCTCTAACCAGAGATGAAATGAAGAATAGACTGTAGCTAAAGCATCCTCACACAACCTTCACCCATGTCACTCCAATCTGTCCTTGAGGTCTTATGACAAGCCTTCCTTGAATGCCAAATGAAGGGGCAATTGTTAATGCCAATAGTTGATAGTGCTTCTCCTCCTATTAGGACCTGGACTGAGACCACCCTCACATTTCCCATATACCAACTGGCTATCCCAGAGGAACATCTTACAGCCATTGCTAAAACGGATTGATTTTCATTTATTGACTCAGAGGCTGTGTTATTACTAATCTCCTAAAACACTCCTCATTTAACAAGTTATTAGTAACTGCTAGCATGCAGCTTTGGGCACTGATCAGAGCTATGCTCTGATTGTCTGGCTGAGCTTTTAAGGTGATGTCACAGACCAACAGGCCCAGTTTTCAGCAGTGCAAATCATGGCCCTCGTAACAGAAAATAGACAAGAATGAACTGGAAACCACTACATGTTGGTCTAACGATCAGCACGATTGTTACCTCTTGCCCTGAATCATACAACTCCTTTGCAGCATCCAGTAATAATTGCTAATGGTCCAGTTATTTACTCTATCCTTCCCTGTAGTGTATCGTAAATTACCTCCACTGGTAAATGATCTCATTATATTTCTTTCTCTGGGACTCTTTCTCCTGGCCTCATGATAGATAGGCTAATTCTTTAGAATTTTGCTTTTGAAAACCCTACTGTTAAGACCCTAAAGCTGTCATTTTATTACCAATAAGCCACAACAGGAAGCTGGTTGGTGCTCTTCTTGTGTGGAGAAAGACATTGGATGAACACATCACAGACGCGCCCCAGTGCCCAAGTAATGTGCACCATATTGTGGCTTAGTGCTTAGGCACAGCCCCACAGAAAGGACTTGAATGAAGAGATCACACTGAACCTCAAGAATAACAGTATTGATGAATGATGCTACAGCTTCTGTGATGGCACTTTCATCCACTGAGCAGATCTAACAAGCCAGTCAGGTTATTAGGCATCATTTTTAACATCAGAAATCAATGGTACAATGGTCATCTTCAGTGCAATTTGACTCAGCTGAAACTCACTGGGGAGGAGAATAATGAGTTGCATTGCCAAACATTAAATGGAAACAGAAATAATACTCTAACCAGGGTATATTTTATGATGTCAATTGATCTGTGAGTGGTTTTTCTATTTCAGTGTTTGAGATGTCCTGCTAGTACGCAAGATAGCAATCACAACAGCCAGGCTAATCCAGGATAAGGATGGAGTTAACTTTTCTCACACATCTCTGCCAATGTACCTCACTTTTGAGCTGCAGGAATGGGGAACTAGAAGTTCACGCTCCACCCACCTCCACACAAAGAGACAAGAAAGACACTTGGCCGTGCTCTATCCTGTTTCTTGGTGAGAAGATCCTCAACCACGCTTTCACCTTCGCAGTTGCCAGAAGACCCACCCCTTAGATAGCCAGTGTTAAAACCTTAGGCTTTCTCCTGACATCTCTTACAGTACATTTATGTCCTGTGGAATTCTACAGCATATTGAGAAATGAACAACTTGGAGCAGCAGAAAATAAACTGAAACGAATATGAAAGTGAACGAGGGACCTGTTGCTGACTATGTCAGGTGTGTTGTTATTTAACTGAATAAAAAGGAATCCTCAAGTTTTTTTAATTCACCCACTGTTGCAATCAAATTTCTCATGTGCTGCATCACAATATTGTGAAATCCTGGGGTGTGGCCTCAGAACTGAGGTTCATCTTTCCATAGAAGAAATGGGTCAACGTCTTTTCCGAAATACAGGGTGGTTGCACCAGTCAAAGAGGAGCTGTCAAGCCACTTATTGATCTGGCTAGTCTAGAAACCTCTGCTCTGCATTCAAGCAGTAGACAGTATCTATGGCCCATGAGCCGTGCTAATATCGTGTAACAACAGGGTCAATACATAGGGTTTGGTGTGGATGCACAAGTCCTTCCTAGACTTCCTGGTGGCAGGAAGAGAATTGAAAGCTGTGCCAGTCTGAAGAAAGAAGGATAATGTGGAGCTAGACTGGCATCTTGTGTTTAAGGCCATGTTATCCAGAAGCCATTTGCCGTGAACAACTTTATTGGTCCTACAAATTGACTAAAGTTACATATCCCTAAGTGCCAGTAGATGGCACACTATTAACTATTTACAGAGATACAACAATATCTATTTTATATATAAAAGCCATCACATCTGCCAGTCTGCACTGAGTAATGGGTGGTAAATGCTTGCCCAAACAGTCCATCTGGTCCCTCCTACCCCTGGCATCATGAGAGAAATGATCTATGCCAACCCTATGGCAGGCGCAGATTAACTCCCCATCCTCACTAGCTCTGCTGCGCTGGCTGGTGCATTGGGTCAGTCTCCCTGTCCCTACCCACCCCCTCCCCACTCACCTGTGTATGTGTGGGGGTAATGGCCCCACCCAGCTGTTCTCCCCCTGGTGCAGGCAACCCACACAGGAAAGGAAGGGAGCTAGCACCGTGTGCCCCCTTCCTCCCCAATACAGTTGCCCAGGCTGGCTATGACTGAGCCCTGAAGGAGAAGTTCTGTACTTACTACGTGCGGTTCCCCAAGAGAAAATTACAAGGTGGGAGGTTATGTCTGGTCACACCCACTATGTTCTAAACACGCCCCCAAACCTGAAGAAAGATGGTTCCTGCTGTGTGGCTCAGACAGTCAGAATAAAGCGACTCTTGCTTGGCAGGATGGGGCCAGGAAGGTTCCAATACCAACTGGTGACCACAAACCACCAAATTCCAATAAGCCCCAAACCAGCCACCAAATCACACAGCCTCATGATCTTTTATTAGACCAACTTCTGTTGGTGGAAGGGAGAAGATTTTGAGCTTGACTGAGCTCTTCCACAGGTCTGGAGAAGGTCACCAGAGCGGCCATGCTCAGTACAAGGTGGGACAGATAGTTTTAAGCACAGTGGATCACACACAGCAAATGACTTAAAATGAAGTGGGTAATCAGCCCTCTAGAGATTTAGCAGACAGATGAGTCATAACAATTGTAATATAACAATTTGCAACACACCTGTCTGCCTGCTAACCCCATGGGACTAGAGAAAAATTCAGCATTTCCAAAACCAAGCATTCAAAAATCTTGACATTGGCTTCAAAACCATAAGATTTTTAAAATATTAAATGTGGGGTTCTTTGCTGTCTGGCTTGTGAACCTTTGGGGCAGGAGATGGGGGTGTCATTTCAAACTTGTCTCTGCAGTCATGAGAAACACTTCCTTTTTCAAATGCAGGCTGAGAGTCGCACATAATCACAAGACTCCAGGAGCGGGGGCTGTAAGTAAAATCACAATTGCAAGACTCATGATAATGGCCTTAAAAATCTGAGTTTGAGTCTATAATAATCCGAACCTCTTACAGAGCACTCTTCGTCAGCAGCTCTCAAAGCACTTTAGAAAGGAGAGCTGTGGAATTATCCCATTTAACAGATGGGGGAAACTGAGGCACAGAGCAGCAAACTGGCTCGCCTGATAGCACTCAGGTCTCCCAGTCTTAGTCTAGTGATCTGTCACCTAACTAGCTGTCAACAATGCAGTGTAAGTCATTGAGAGTTCTCCTTTTGATTTATTAGCTACCTTGAAAAACTAAGCACATTCTTAGTTTGCCTCCTCGGTGTGTGTTTGTGGGTTAGAGATTTTCTCTGCAGGACATGCACATGGTTGGGGCTGTGTGTTCAATAGTTTTGGAGGCTGTGAGAGAGTTTAGGGTCTTGAAAACCAGGTAGACAGTCTTTGAGGTCCCTCACTTGAGGTTGATTGGTAGGGGAGCGCCACCTAGCGGTGAGGGCTTAGGTCAGTGATGCGCAACTAGGTTGTTGATAAGGTAGCCTAGGCTCTCCCTGTCCACCAGGCACCGACGCAGGGCCCTTTGAGGGCTGTCAATGCTCCAATAGCCAGAGATGCATAAGGTCACCCTCCCTGGGCCACTTCCCATCAGCTCCCTGCGATTGTGCCAAGGTGACCCAGCTGGGGGACGGCAGCATGAGGACAGCATGCACAGCTGAACGGCGTGCTTCCAGAGAGGAGCGTTAAACAACTTTTTGCCTCTGAATGCGAAGAGTAATAAGTTCCCTCACAGTCCTAGAGTCAAAGTAGATGGGGCAAGAGCAGTAACAACATGCGAGTGTCTGAGCAGTCCATGCAGGATCTCATGATGCAAGGCATGTAATAAAAATCCATCTGCATACATGTAATAAAAATGGTCAATGCCTTTCCAAAGAACTGCTGAACTGGTTTCCCAAAAGTCAGCAGACTCCAGCCTCCTGGGAGTTGCTGGCTGCTGAGGCCTTCTGAAAATCTGGCCACTTCATTTAGGGGCCTAAATACTCTTTTGCAAATCTGGGCCCACAGTCCCAGCGCACGACAAGAGAAAAGGGCCGGAAGCCACCAGCAAGTGGCAGAGAGCGAAGACAAGATGTCATGGAGTCACAGGGTCTGGTCTACATGCCAACTGGTCATCAGGCTCCTGGAAGTGACCCATCTCATGGGCCAGGCCCTATGGACCCACACAGCTCCACAGGGGCATGCCCATGGCTAGGTCTCTGGCAACAGCAACCTCTGGTGTCTTGCTGCGGCTCCCTGAAGTGAATCCAGCCACATCAGAGTCCTGCAAGAGGCTTGTTCTGTCCCCTTCCAGGTGCAATGTTCTCAGGGAGTATTTACAGCAACACCAGCTGTCTTGCAAAATGAGGTAACAATTTATTAGCCACCTGGGCTACAGAACCTGATAATCCTTGGGTTAGCATGAAGAGGCAGGAGTTGAATCATAGTCTATCCACATGGCCAAGCCAGTGCTGAGCCAACCACGCTGTAACAGACTCCATGTCTGGCTCTCTCCCCTGGCTCCCTTTTCTCCCAGGTCTGGGATCCTGACAGCCCTTATCCCAGCCACCTGACACTTAGTTCTCCAGCTCAGTTCCCAAGTACCACCTTATAGACTCTCAGACTCTAAGGTCAGAAGGGACCAATATGATCATCTAGGTCAGTGGTTCCCAAGCTATGGCCCTGGGGGTCAGAAGTGGCCTGTGGGGGCTTTCAAAGTGGCCCATCTCTCCCCTCCTGCTGGCTGCAGAAGGGAACCACTGCCTAAGGACCCAGGTGGAGCGCACAGGGCTACCGGACATGTGTGATTGCCCTGCTACTGCCAGGGAGACAGGAGATCAGTGAGGAGGCAGCCTCCTCGCTGAAATCCTTCCATCTGGCTGCAGTGGGGAGGGAGGAAGCTGCTAGCGGAGACTGGTGGCCCTTCAGGGTTGTAAAAATGATATCTGTGGTCCTCAAGCCAAAAAGATTGGGAACCACTGATCTAGTCTGACCTCCTGCACAATGCAGGCCACAGAACCTCACCCATCTGCTCCTGTAATAGACCCCTGAAATCATGGTTTAAAGACTTCAAGGCACAGAGAATCTACCAGCAACTGAGCCATGCCCCACGTTACAGAAGAAGGCGAAAACCCCCCAGAGCTTTTGCCAATCTGCCCTGGGGGAAAATTCCTTCCTGACCCCAAATACGGTGATAATTTAAACCCTGATCACATGGGCAAGACTCACCAGCCAGACACCCAGAAAGAATTACCTGTAATAACTCAGAACCCTCCCCATCTAACATCCCTTCATTGGCCATTGGGATATCTACCACCAGTAGTCAAAGATCAGTCAATCGTCAAACTGTTGGGGTTTCCTGCTGTTACTGTGCGTTGTTCAGTCTTTGGAGCATCTCTGTCTTGCTGAACCCTCTGATTTGGGATGGTTTGAGCCAGTTCTTTAATGACTCTGTTGATTCTATCCAGGCTGAGAGGAGACCGTCTTGCACCCACCAGGCGGCAATGCAACATGTAAAGGGAAACTGACGCATGCCTCGAATTCCTACAAATATTACAGAACATTCCCATTTCATCACACAAGGCTAAATGAATTTGCTGGGTATAAGGAGCACCATTCTCAGCACAGCAGCAGCCTCGCCATTGGGAGCAAAACCTTCACAATATCTGTAAGTCAGCAGCGAGGGAAAAGTCGCCAGGAGCATGGGGTGATATTGAAACTCCTGCTCCTGAACTTTGACATTGCCCAAAGGAAGGATACCTGATGCATCCTTGTTCTGGGATGTTTAAATAGACAGAGCCATGGGGCCAGCTGATGAGTTACAAAAACCCACTGGAAATGAGCGCTCTGGTGTCTCCATCTGGCTATTTGTCCACCTGAGCATCTTGATTGCAAGAATGTGACCTCTTACAAGAGAGTTTTTTAAAAGACATATTAACTCACAAAGTCCTATGGAGAACAGAAGGGGTGAGCATTTGCAGCTACCAGTTCTTATGATGAGATGCAGGTCCCTTGGCAGAGCCTTCATTGTGAGAGGTTGGGTCTCTGGTTCTCTCTAGACTTCTCTCTATATTCTATGGCTAGGATTACTTGAAAAAACGAATGCAAACTGTGGCTTAATAATACTTTTACATAGGAATGTCCAGACTGGATCAGACCTGAAGTCCAGCATCCTGTCTGACACTAGACAGTAACAGATACTCCAGAGGAAGGCACACAAAACCCATATTAGGCAGATGTGGGATGACATACCCTGACCTGCCTTCCTTCTCCTCCTCCTAATAATGTATGATTAGCTTAAACGTTGAAGCATGAAGATTTATATTCCCTCCAAAGATTTTTTTAATTGAGTATATCTCTGGATATTACTGTTATCCATATAATCATTCTTTGTTAACTGTGGTTAAAGTAGGCAAAACATTGTAAAAACACATGTAGACCAAGAACAACAATCCTTAGCTTACATCTAGCACTTTTCATCAGTACATCTCAAAGCACTTTGCAAAAGCAGCCAGAATTGTTAGCCTCATTTTACAGAGGGGAAAACTGAGATCCAAAAAGAGGAAGTGACTTGCTCAAGGTTACCTACCATCCACACTGGGACGAGAAACCAAGCTGTTGGCAACCCCATCCATGGCTCAATCCATTAGGCTACTGCATTGCTCTCGCTTAAGCTGACTTGGTCTTGATTGTCAGAAGTGCTGGTTGCCCACAACTCCAATCGAAGTCATAACCTCAACAGCACCTAGCAAAACGGGGCCCTGGTCCATGATTGAGGCTCCGAAGTGCTACAACAATATAAATCCAAAATAAACAATAAGCAGCACTTCTTTTTACGTGTACATGAGCGCATTTGATCTGGAAATCAGTGCAAGCAAGCAAAACACTGGAACTCACAAAGCCACTCTCCCAGTCACTTTTCTTAGTAGAACCCCGTGTTGTGGATGCAATGTCACACAAACAACCGCATCAGTTGCCATATGTTATCTAATTACACAAGGGCTGCTATATGCCATGAATATGCTGCAAATTAACAGCGTTCCTTGTTCCTGGGTAGAAAATGAGAAATTAATTTGGTGAACGTCAAGTTCGGTTCATGTCATGATGTTCTTGGTGTCATGATCCATCAGGAGAGATTAAACAGAGAGGTCCTGCTAACTAGATTCATTTTTAGTCAGCAGCTGGGACACAAATTCTTTCATTTGGTGAATTCATTACAGCTGGGTCATGGTAGATTGCTAAGATTAGATCTGGGTGTTATGGGGATGTTTGTATTTCCTGTTCTCAATCAGCTTAGAATTGAATAAGGCCGTGTGGTTACCAGACAAAGAAAGTGTTAGGCACCTGCTGTTGCCAAACAGACAGAGTAACTGTGCATCACAGCAAACCAAAACCAAAGCAAAGATGTTAATGCTGGGTGTCTCTGATGTAGCCATTTCTTAATGTGAAGTGGGACAGGCTCAGAAATGATTCACGGGTAGATCTGGCATTATGTCATTTAAGAAATGTACCTGGAATGCAGGAACAAAGACTTAAGTCAGCAGCGTAGGCCATTCCCCCTTGAGATCTGTAATAAACTTCTTACATTGTAATCTGAGGTGAAAAAAATATGCAGGCTGCCATGCTTTAGACACCAGAGGCATTCTAAGTGGCTTGCCACTGGCTCCCCACTGGATGATAATGCTGTCCAAATTTCTCATCATTTCACACTTTCACTCCATGACTGTATGCTTGTTACAGCTTCTGCTGTAAAAATGATTCTTCGTGGAAAAGATCTGACAGGAACTTTATGCTTCTTTGACAAAATTTTTATTGGGCTGAATACTGAAGCGTAACTGACGTCGTTTTGGACAAGCAGGTCTGAGCTGAAGAACTGCTTTGGAAAAAAAAACTTTAGGTCTGATACCTGAGCAAGGAGATGCTCTCAAAAGGACAGACTCATCCCTGGGGATTCATCTCCACATCTGTAGCATCAGGATGGAGGGAAGAAGGCCACCAAATTTATATAAATTTCTATATTATATTAAGGAGGTTTAGTTTGGGATTTATATGGCTTTTATATGGATTTATATTCATATTACATTACTGTAATGTCTAAGTGCCCCACAGTCTTTAATGTATTTACCCTCACAACACCCCCGTGAGATAGGGCAGTGCTCTTATCCCCAGGTTCCCGAGGGGGAAACTGAGGCACCGAGAAACTAAGCCCCAGATCCTCAAAGGATCAGTTGGAGTTAAGGGCCTAAATACCTCACTGAGCCAAAGTCACATAAAAAGGAATTGAATTTCCAGTCCCAGATTATCACCTTTACCACTGCATCATCTTTTGTTTCTTATGTTTTGGCAACGGGTCAGTAACTCACCCAGAAATGGAGGGCTGGGGAGGGAGAGAAAATTAAATAAAAATCAGATAATTCCCCCAGAAAACCACCAACAATTCTTTCAGTGCCTCTGAACAGAAGAACAAGCAATTGCCTCACGTAAGGGAGACATCATTCCAGTCACATGGTGCTTTAGCGCAGGTTGAACAGCCTATCCATTATGTGCAAGAAATTTCCCGGTTATCACAGCAGGGGGAAAAAACAACAAACAAAACCCAATGAAACTAGCCCGAGATTGTTGTTTGCCACCCTCAACTGCTGGGCAGCATTGGTGTGTTCTGTAAATGCATTTGGTGTGCACCGCATCAGAGGCGGTCGCATGTCAATAGTGGATTAAGTGGTATTTGTCTCTGTAGTTGCCTTAGCCCATCCCTTGTTGCCTTTCATCTCAAGGGATATAGAGGCTGATGTGGAAATCTTCTAAAACCAACCCCGCTCTGCACCAGGGATTTCATCTAAAGACATAGCAGTGGGGTAAGGAGTATGGTGGCTGACAAAGGAAATGGTCTCAGGGTGCCAATGTGTTGTCTGGGAGAGAAATCCAGGCTGCTAATTTAGGACTGAGACCAATTTCAAGGCATGCTAGGCTAGAACTTGGTAGTGATGGATTAATCTGGGACCACACACATTCAGTTAGCCTCTCTCTCACTAGATCAGAGAATAAAGCAGGCCTGTAGTCCTTAAAGCAGAGAGTCCTGGGCTGTGTACGTATTGTCCAGCATCTGGCAAGGTCTTTCAGGAAGGCTAGGTATACAAGGAACATCTTCCCTTCAAAACAGCCTGAGAATCGGTGGGAACTGGAGAGCCTGAGGTACCTTGACTAGAAATAGGGGCAAGGAGCTCCAGTTGTGCAGGCCCAGGATTTGCATCTTTCAGTGCTTTTCAAAGGACTTTGAGGAACAACTCCTGGGAAGGGTCATGCCACCCCAAAACAGATCCGGGAACGAAAGCCCCAAATGGGAGAATGTGGGGGGTGTTTTGAAAGGACCCCTCCTGGGAGGTCCTTTGTTTGTTTGACCTGTCTCACAATGAAAGTGCGAGTTCAGTCTAACTGCTTTATAACTGTGACCTGTCCGTGCCTAGGTAGCCACCTGAAAATGCCAAGGTCAGGGCAGGCTGTAAAAGGAGAGCAGATTCTCCCAACGCTGGTGGGTGACACTGAAGTCAGACTTCCCAACCAGCCACAGACAGTGCTTCTGATTCCCCACACTGGTTATCAAGAAGCCAAAATAAAAATATACACAGCCCCCTTTACTGCATTTCAGTCTCTGGCTCCCAATCAGCCAGTAGGTCCAGGAAAGAGATAAGTTATTTAAAACTCTATGGTCTTTACCAAAAAGGTTTCTCCTGACACCAAAGTGTCAGCCACAGTGCCAGATCAATATAAGTTTGGATTTTACCCAAAATACCACGCTGCCAGCCAATCCTTTAATAACTAAAACTAAAGGTTTATTATAAAAAGAAAGAAACAAACTATAAGAGAAATGTTAAAGGATTAAAGCAATCAGACACATACAATCGATTTGAAAGTCCATATATATCAGGTTTCCAGTAGAATTGTGGAGTTTGCAGGCTTGTATAGTCCCTCTGGTATACATCCAGTACCTGGATGGGTCTCAGTCCTTTGTTTCACAGCTTCAGTTCAGTTGTAGATGAATTGATCCAAAGGTGGGTGAAGACGGAAGAAAAAGACAGACTAAAGATAAAATGGATGTCGGGTAGCTGCCTTTTATGTCCTTTGGTCTTTGCCATGCTGCTTATGGAATTTTACAGGAATAAGATGGAGTCCAGAGTCACATGAGTAAGTCCTGGTGACTCATCAGGTATATCCCTGGCTTCTCCCACTCGACCCTTTGTACCTGTGAATTTCTTAATGGGCCATTAAGCAGGCTACTGCTGCAGCCATCCTGTCTGGGGTGTTGCGCAGACACAGCACAATTTGGAATACAGATATATCAACCATATCCATAACTTCCATTACACGTATAACACATAAACATCATAATCTTACTTAGCATATTATAGCCTTTCTAACAGTACCTGACACGGCATATCTCATATGAATTATGATTTTGACACACTAATGTTAAATAATGTAATAAATGCCCCCCCCCCCTCCAGCCATTGTGACACCCCCAACGTGAGACTGGTGTAGAAGGGAGTAATCAGAGCTCCTGAATACACCTCTAGGGCCCCCCAATCCAGCCAGCGTCACAATAACTACTGGGGAAAATAGCTGTGACTATCAAGATCCCTTAAATACAGTCCATCAATAGCAGCAACTCAGGGGCAGTAACCTACTTGAGACCTGTGCACAACAGCAGAGGAGCAGTTTCATTAGCAGTTTCTTGGCATTTTTGTTATCTTCCTATACTTCAACAGCACAAGCGCTGCTAAAGATTGGACGCAAATCTTCCAGAGACAAGGGCCTGAAACTGGGCTCCTAAATTCTTATTTAGGCCCCCAAATCAGAGAAAGATTGGTACTTTTGGAAATCCAAGCACCCTACAGCACTCAAGGACCTTACTGAGAGCTGCTGGGTGTCCAGCACTTTTGAAAATCAGGACATTTACTTAGCTACCTAAATATGAAGCTAAGGGTCAATTTTTCCAAACATGCCTCAGTTAACCCAGGAGCCTAAGTCCCGTTTTCAGAAGTTACTTAGGCTTTCTGGGGCCACATCTGTAAATGTATTTAGGTGTCTAAAGATGCAGCTAGGTGCCTGGGAGGGGAAGGGTGGGTGTTCAAAAGCACCTGGTGCCTAACTCCCATTGAAATCAATACCCATGGGGGCTCGCTTGAGAGGTGGCAGGTACCTATTCAAATCCCTTCTCTTCCCTAAGTGGAAGGAGAACTTGAACCAGAGGACTGCTACATCCTAGGTGAGCACAGTAACCACTGGGCTAGAAGCAACTGCCTCTTTCCACTAAGCCATTTTGGGTAAATTCATCAATAGGGGCCCCTGCTCCAGTAGGTAAGGCCTGAGCATAGTTATCAATTAAGTGGAGGAACGCCCTTTCTCCTCCCCGTTTGTGCATCACTCCAGCGAATAGGTGTCCGGATGCCTGGCGAGGTGCTGCAGTGCGCATACTCAGCGGCAGAAATCTAAGCACTTAGCAAACTTTTACTACAGAAATGAAGGCACCAAACTACTTTAGGTGCCTAACAGGTTCGGGGGCCACTGAGCAGGGGTTTTGTGAATCCCAGTAGGGTCTGATTTGGGGATTTAGGCACCTGAAGTGGCAGTTAGCTGCCTCAGTCTTTTTGTGAGTCTAGCCCTAAGTCAGGCGCCCATTTTTTGAAAATCTTGAGGCCACATTTTGGAAAGAACTGCACGCCCACCACTGAGGCTAAGGCTCAGCACCCGAGAGCTCCAGTCGAAAATAATGGAACCTTAGCCCTGTGGGTGTCAGCTGGGTTTTAAATCTGGCCTTGACATCTTAGTTTTCACGCTTTCCCTGCTCTGCTCATTTATTCCAGATAATGTTCGTGTACGGTACTGAAATTCCCAGTGTTACCTTGTTTGCACTGCACCTTAAAAGCAGTGATAAATATTTATAAGGTCGCTGTTAGAAACTAATGTAGAACTTTCTAATAAAGCAAGAACCAGAGTAATTGAAGCTATGTACTTAATCAAAGATATTGTGCAGACCAGCGTTCCATAAAGATACCTCTTCCTGCCACCCATGTGTATCCTGGCCCAGTGGAAATTAGCAGTGATTGAAGTAAAGGTTAATTAAAACTTATAAGCAGAACTTACAACAGTTAGCAGTCATCAAGGGATTCCCTAATTGTATAAAAAGTATCATTTAGAAGGAGAAATATTTGGAATAGTTAATTTAAGAAAAAACACAGAACACGCAGCCCCAGTTTTTTACTCAATGGAAAGATAATTTTTGTCCTTGGTCTAAAGATATGTAAAAGTAGGCAAAGGGGATAATCCAGCAAAGACTCACATGTGAGTAATTTTGCTGACGAAAGTTTGCAAGATCAGATCATGGACAGGAATTTGCATTCTTGGCTAACCAGAAGCCAGAAAATATTATTCATCTAATGAATTATTTCCATTAGTTTGTGCTCAGCTTTCTTTAAAAACACATCACATTCCCCTCCAGGGAACATCATCATCAGTGTCCTTTACTGGGCCACATACTGTGAAAGATAACAGCCTATTGTTGTTGCGGTCTGTTGAAGCTACTCCTTTATCTTAAAGGGACCCAGTGGCTAGGACCTCACATTGTTCTCTTCACACTCACACAATTACTGTATCAGGAAAAACAAAAGAGTCCTGTAGCACTTTAAAGACTAACACATTAAATTTCTGTAGGCATAAGCTTTCGTGGGTGCAGCCCACGAAAGCTTATGCCTACAGAAATTTAAGGTGTTAGTCTTTAAAGTGCTACAGGACTCTCTTGTTTTTGCTGTATACAGACTAACAATGCTACCCCTCTGGAATGTATCAGGAAAGTACGTTTCAACTCTGAATCAAGCTAATGCGAGCTGATGAATGCTCTGCAATTGAGAATATCTCCTGCAAAGCATTCCATAGGTGCTAAGGACTATGATTAAAATGTCCCATATATGCTGACGGTCTGAAAGAGCTATCTGTTGTAGCCATGGTGGAGAAAATGGAAAAGATACAATAATATTGGATCAGACATGGAAGCCCTCCATCCCACAGTAATTTAATTTCCCCTCTTGCCCTCTTCCAGGCAGGAGAGCTAGAGGTGTGAGGAGTTATGGGTAGCAGCACCCTTGGTGAGATAAGGAGATTCTAAACAGTCACTGGTTCCCATTCCTTACATACGGGCAGGACATAGGAAGGCAGCAATGGGGAATGCCAACAGCTTTAGTGCTGCCCCCCAGTGTGACAGGTAGCACAACTGCAGTGGCATGCCCAGAGACATATGCTGCACGAGGTATAGAGCCAGTATTCCCCCTGGAGCAGGATGGGAACTGGGAGGCAGACAGTGACTTTCTGAGTCACAGTCTGCTTCCCACGCTGCTCCTGGTGCATTGCTGCAACCTACTATCCAGCTCCAGGGCCTGTGGCAAAGGCTTGACTGAGCCCTCTGCTTTATTTGATCTTCTTTTTATGAAAGGGTAGCTTTATGAACCCTTCTTGTGATTCACTCTCTACTGTATTTACATAAGGGGACTTTATCAAGAGAGGAAACAGTCTGTAGTATTTTCAATTTGGATAGTTACACGGCATGTTCTGCCCAGCTGCGTCTCGGACTTGTTAGCGGAAAAGCACACTATGGGAATAACATAACAATAAAACTATTAAAAATGTGTTCCAGACTTACAGCCCCGATTCTGCAAGCTGTTCTGCATTGCACACAGAACCTCAGCAACTTTCCTGAGAACTGAGCCTGTCTAAGGATTTTTCCCTCCTGTGGCGCCTGCGAGGTCAGGATCCAGCTCATTATTTAGACAGCAGCCAAATAAGAATTTCCATTGTACAGAGTGAAAGGTGGGCAGGAAGGAAAACAGATCCTGGCAAAAGAAAGCAGCAGTGTTATAAAGCCAGAGAACCCTTGCAATCCAGGGGGATTTATGTTTTCATTTACTATCACAGTGTCTTTCTTTACTTGGCAGGAGATTGGAAATAAACTACGTGTTCAAGTGAAATACTGAATGGATCAGGTTTATTGTGTAGTGAATATAAAACCGTGTCCCTTTCAAAATGTACCAGAATATGAAATGCTAAGATGAAACCTGCCTCCTGATTTCCACATGCGTGTGCAACTGGAGTCAAGAGGAGAAAGGTGTTCACGTCAGAAAACAGAACAAAGAGTTCTCAGTCCATTTCCCCATATCGGTTTCTTTTGAAATCATTCTTACTTCCCACATTCTACAATGACAAGCCTATAGCCAATTGGTCAGCTGAAAAATCTGTTAACCACCAACCAACACTTTAAGCTGCAAGCGTCAAGCCACAGCCCATGTGATTTGACTCACAGAAGGATTGGCTGGTGCTGGAGATGTGTAATGGGCTACAGAGTCGGGCAAGCAGGTTAGAAATAAGCAGAAGCTATTAACAGGTGATGGATTTTTGATGGTCTCAGTGCAATCCCTAGTGGAAGTGTCTACGTCACAAAAAAAGCCTCCCCAACAACGGCCAGTCACGGAAGAGAGACAAAGGACCCAATGGGCCAGGAACATGGATCACCTTCTCACCCTTGGCGTGATTCTCCTGTCAGGATTGAGGCACCTTGGGGACAGCTCAGGCAAACAGACCCCATTATGGGAAGTAATGGAGGAAATCTGAGCTTGATGCCCTACTGCCTTCCCCCTGGGGTATATAATGTAACCTGCTCTAGGAAATCATTAATCTTCATCCCCCCTCCACTACTAGCTACCCACATATATGACACTTCAGAGTCCGACTGCTTCCAGCCAATGACCTTTCCCCTATAGCTGAAGTGGTAGCAGCTAATGGTACCATGTGTTCGAACCCTGCTGCTGACCTGAATGGGGTCAGGGGCAATTGATGTGAAATAGCCAGAATTTGGTGACCCTTCTGGACATGCTGCAAATGCCATTTATTTGAGAGAGTTGAGGATATGTTCCCACAGACAACAGTGATGGAAAGAAACTGATTTCCCTGGCTGGGTTGTTTTTCATTGCTGCTGGGTGTATTATGCTGGTTTCAAGGTTAAACATCAAGGGCCTTGAGCTCTTGTGCAGACATCTTTTTAGTATCTAAAGCAAAAAGAACAGAAAAGTGGCACTCGGTGTGGGGCTAATCAGACACATGTAGCCATCCAAGGCTATGTTTACACGGATGGTGGCCAATTCACTACCCTCACATCGATTTTTCCGGTTTGACTGAGCAGCATTGAAGACATGCTCAATTGATCTGGAAGTCGATCTAATAAAACCACCTTCCCAAAAAGCATAGCGCTGCATCAATGGGTACACATTTCCCGTCGACGCAGCGCAGTGGAGATGGCATGCTAAAGGGAAGTTGTGAAGTCGATGGGAGTTAAACAAGCTACGCAGAGTAGCTTGCATAACGCCCATCAACTGCCACTGAATTTCGCCGGCAGTGTGGACCTGCCCTAAGGCTGTGTAACCGCATGGCAGTGTTCTACGCCCGCTCTATGCAGGTATAAATAGTTACACAACAATAAATAAAAGTATTAATTGTTGTGGTTTACACGACAATAAATGCAGGTGTAAATGGTTACACAACCATCACCCACTCTATGCAGGTATAAATGCAGATATAAATTATTACACAATGTGCAGAAGGATCAAGCTCATGGAGTCTGCTCATGCTCTCTGCAATAGAAGCAGGCATTGCTTTTCTGGTCCACCTAAATCCACAGAGATTTTAGGATGTTGTAGAGCAGGGACTCCCGGTGTTGGAGGAGGAATTATCACAAGACCTAACCTGCACCCGGCAGTGCTGACTACCTTCCATTCAGCTATGCACATGCTAATCCACAGCAGTGAGCCTAGAGTTTGAAATAGCACAAGCTCAGCTGAAGAACAGGGAATGCACAGCTGATTTGCAGGCTGGCAGCAATGACTGAGGCCTGGCAAAGAGGCTCAGGTGAGGAATAACAATTCCTGAAGTACCAGTGAGTGGGAAACATTGTCCTAAAGAGCAATATGTGAGTAATGTGTGTGTCGTGGCTTCCACGGCCAAATATTTTAAATGGAGCATAATTACAGTGACTGTTCTAACTGCACTTAGGTGCTTTAGAAAATCTCCCCCAAAGGAAATTAAGAGAACAAATCCCAGTGAATTCTGTGGGACCTGAGTGCCTAAATCCCTTAAATGCTTTTGAAAATATCCCCCTTGAAGACTTAAGCAGCACTTGTGAAACTTCATTTTTATTCCCCTGCTCCTCATATTTAAAGCCAGTGAATCCTTCACTGCTGAGAAGGGGTTAATCAGGTGACTTATTACTCCTTCCAGTTACAAGTGAAATGGGAGAGATTCTCTAGACCTATGTCTACACTTGCTGCCAAATTCGGCAGCAGTCGACCGGAGATACGCAAACTATGTAGAGTAGCTTGCGTATCTCCCGTTGACTTCCTAACTCCTACTTACCGTAGTGTTTTCAGTTTGCTGCGCCGATGGGAAACGCGCTACCGTCAATGCAGAATTACTCCACCTGACGGAGATGGATTAATAGCATTGATTTCCAAATCAATTGAGCGTGTCTACACTTCCTCCAGATACTATTGATCCAGATAAATCGATCTGACGGTGGCGAATTTGCTGCTGTCAGTCAAGACATAGCCTAGGATGAGAGGATAGAGGGTGTGGGCTGAGCAATACTTAAAGAGGAACCCCACCAGCATCTAAGGCTATGGCTACACTATAGTTTAAATCGACAAATTATGTCACTCAGGGGTGTGAATTAGCCATGTCCCTGAGCTACATAATTTATGCTAATTTAAGTACCGGTGTGGACAGTGCTATGCTGGCAGGAGAGCTTCTCCCGCCAACATAGATACTGCCACTTATGGGGACTGGAGTAATTAAGCTGACAGGAGAGGTCTCTCCCATCAGCTGAGAGCAGCTACACAAGAGAGTTTACAGCTGACTTTCATATTTTGTTACTGTTCATTTCTTTGTTAATAAAACCAGAACCTCAGGAAAGGGCTGAGTTTTTTACTTTGATGTTACATGTGGATTGTGTTTCAGAGCAGGTAGGAAAAGGTCCTGCTCATAGAGTACAATAACTTGTGCTCTTTGCTATTCTTACCTAGTTTATGTTGCAGAGGAATTGTGGATTCCTGGATTTCTATTTATTACCCATCCAAAAAAATTGCTTGAGAACAAAAAAGGTAAACCTGTGATAAATGGAGGAAGCTGACAAGCTGGTTATCCGCTTTTCTGTCTATCACTCTCACCTCACATCTCACTTTTCCTCAAGTGTCATTCCTAGTACATAGTAAATGAGCCTTCCCTGCTGCTCTGAATTACCTCCACATTGCAAAGGTAACACACACTTCAGTTGCCTGGGCTATAAGTGTCTCTCTCTCTGAATAAATGTTTTCTCAACATTTGGATGCTATGTTAAATAACTTTGAAGGAGCTGATCATATTTATTATTTAGAGATTGGGTTTAAGACATGCTGGAGGATCTACATAATACCTAATACAGGTCATAGGGGAAGGGGGAGAGAAAAGTATGTTTGACTGCAATCCTGAATGTATCTAGGTTCCAGATCAGTTTGCGTCCTTCTCTAATCAACTCAGTCCCACATGGTTTTAGGAATCTGGGCTAATTCAATTCACAGCTATATATTCCTTGGAGAACTAGGATATTTTACTCTCCAGTGGGTATCAGCCCAGCACATATCACCCACATTATGCTCATTGCAAAACAAAGTAGCAATAAATCTGTTAAACACTCATTTCTGTGCAGGTGCAGTTCTTACAGAGCAAAGAAATTCCTGATCCCTGATTTGGGCCCTCCAGGTGTTACCACAATACACAAGACGATCATTGCTGAAGCCAGGAGTTTTGGTATCTGGGAATACATTCTAAATAACAGGATTGTGTTCACTGGGGAGCATTTCCTTTCCAAAATGGACTTCTCCTCCTTTTGGTTAATATTAGTTATTTATAATTATTATTTTCCGTACAATAGCATATAGAGGCCCTAGCTGGGAACAATACCCCACTTTGCTAGGCTCTGTACAAACAAATAGTTCAAGACAGTCTCTATTTCCTAAGAGCTTGCAATCAAAATAGACACACAAAGAGGAAAAGAGGTGAAATCACTTGACCAAAGTCACAGGTCAGGCTAGTGGTAGATGCCGAAACAGAATTGAAGCCTCCCCAAGTCCCATGTTTATCCTACCAACCACACCACACTGCCTATCACTTGTTTGTTTCACTTGTCTGCATTCCTGGGAATAGAACACAGTACAGTTACAAGCAAATCATTGTAATTCCTTTCCAGTTTTTTCTCACATTTCATGAAGGGCATCACGGTTTTAAAGCGATCAAGTGCCGCCATTTTTTCAAAGGCACATCTTCAATCACAATTTGCCTTTTTCCAAATGGCACAGAGTCACACTTCTCCCCCCTCCTACCAGCCTCTTTTTACTCCTTTCCACTTCCACCGTGAGTCTTCCCAGAATCAACATCATGAGGAGTGGGTTTCATCTTGTGTGTGGAGCTGACGCCTTGCCTTCAGGAAGGGTGCTTAAGGGTGGAAAGAACAAATTGGGAGGGGGAGGGGGGGGCACCTCTAGCAGCTGTTGGTGGTAAGCTCAGCCCTGCAGGAATGGAAGGCAGACTTTGCCATTTGCCAACAAACTTTTTGTAAAGTAAAAGGTTTTTAAAGTAGGGCTATGGAATAAAACCAGTGGAAAACCAGAGACAATAATAAAGAGGACATCTCCCCTCTATGGAACATATAGGGATGCTCAGAGACGACTGCTTTTTGTTGTTTCACCATGTGCTTTGGTTTTCTTGTTCAGATGATGTAATGTAACAAGACACCCTGATCTCAAGAGGACAAATAGTAATATCATCATTCACAAGGAGTCACATCTGACTTCTTTAATTGCCCCGTTGATTCCCTAGCAGAGTAAAGTACTGCTACTTAATGTGGATAAGAGCGACAGAATATAATTCACAATCATTTCCCTAAAGAACCTCAAAATGAAACTCAAGTGCTCCTGTTGTGTTTTGCTATGCGACCTTACAAAACCACCCGCTTTTATAGGATTTCCATCTAGAGTTACACAGTTTTTCAGACTCACGCCTGGTATGACTGAAACTGGTAGCTTTGGTAGGTTTATAAAAAAGTTCATGAAACTTGGTGAACATGTCCTGAGATAGTTAGAACCCCATCTTCTTTGGAGGAGGGTGGAGGGAGATCCTGTTCCGAATGTTGTGCACATGTCACTCTACTTAAATGTTGCCACTTGCCAGAAAAATTCTCTTTGGACCTGCACATGCTGGTGCAGTGGTGAGCACAGGTAGGCTGGCACCTAATATCTCAGTCCCTTTGCAGTATTTTTAAAAGTAACAGCATGAGCTTGATTTAGTTTTGAAATATCCTGGGAGGATGACTGATTTGCAGGCACTTCACCCTTTCCTTTTCTGTAAGCTGTCAAACTTCTTCTTCACCCCATTTAGAATTTCACTTCAAAGTAAAACACAGTTTTACCGATACAGAAAATGAAACTTGCTTCCTACTAGCACATGTAATGGCCTGATTTCCAATCTTTTCATCTCAAATGCAGGCAAATTTACACTTCCTATCATATCACTTCACCCTCATACAGTGCAGCAGCAGGAATGCCTCTGTATGAAGACAGCAGAAGATATTCACATGTCTTTGAACAGATTTCAACCTGGCCAGATTAAAGAAGTGTGATCCTAGGAGAGGTTCATTATGAAACTAATGTAGCCTCGAGATAACTGTTAGCAGATCTATAAAGGGATATCCTGTTACAACTACTTATGGAAGACAAATGATCAACTTTTTAGGAAGGGTCGTGAATGAATCTTTGCTTAGATGTCCCCATGTTTATTTATACATTGATTCATTATTTTGTCCATTGTGTTGTGTGTGTGTGGGGAGGGGCAGAGCAGTCCCTACGGTATGAAGACAAGGTGGTATAAAGCCAAGACAGCCAACTTCATTCTATCTCCCCCTAGCCCTCTGGGAATTCTTGGGGGAAGAGGCAGAGCACGCTGTGGTCTGGTGGCCACTCTCACCACAGCCCATAGGAGGGGTTTCACAAGCCAGAAAAAGTTAGCGCAACCCAGAGACCCCTGCGATTTGTGCAGGGGCTAGAGGCCGCTCCCAGATCAGAACGGGGGAGGGAAGGTGGTACAATGGCAAAGGCTGTCTGCCTTCTTCAGGCCTATCAAGCAAAGCTCCGGTTTATGTGAGGAAAGTGCAGACTGTAAACATTTACCGATGTGACTCTTTCAGCTACCCATATATGTACCCACCAATCTCTGTGCTTAGAAAAGGGGATCTCTCATAGCTACTTGCATCAGATACGTAAGGATTTGAAAGTAAACAGCGGCGTTTGAAAATATTTGGACTATGTTCTTGCACTTAATTGATGCACATGTGTGTTAGGAGCCAAGCAGTTGCTATTTTTTCTCTTTGATTTTTGCCTATTGAGTAATTTTTCCTTTTCAAATCAGGAAAGCGAAATTGCATGGGTTAAATATGAGTGCATGACATGTATTAACATTAGCTTCATAGCTTGGGTGATTTACTGTGGTGCATTTTGTTGTTATAAAGGTTGCATTACATTTTGTAGTTTGCAATGGTGTAACTGCTGCTGGAATACTGTGTCCAGTTCAAGTGTCCACAGTTCAAGAAGGAGATTGATAAATTGGAGAGGGTTCAGAGAAGAATCATGAGAATGATTAAAGGATTGGAAAACATGCCTTATAGTGACAGATTGAGCCCCTAGAGGCTGTTTATCTTAACAGAGAGAAGATGAAGAGGTGACTTGATCACACTCCATAAATACCTACCTGGAGAAAATAAATTTGATTATAGAACACTCTTCAATCTAGCAGACAGAGGTATAACAAGATCCAATGGCTGAAGTGGAAGCTAGAAAAAGTCAGACAGGAAATAAGTGCTAATTTTTAACAGTAAGAGTAATTAACCATTGGAACAAATTACCAGAGGGTTGTGGTAGATTCTCCATCACTAGAAATATTTAAATCAAGACTGGATACCTTTTTTTTTTTTTTTTTTTTTTTTTTTTAAAAGAAAAGCTCTAGTTCAAACAAGAATTAATTCAGGGAAGTCCTATTGTGAGATGCAGGAGGTCAGATTAGGGTGCCATCGGGCCTTAAAAATCTATGAATTAGACGCAATTATTACTATCAGGGTTGGTTGTAATTGATAAAGCACTTTATTACCTACAATTTTAGAATATTGCAAATAAGATTTCACATTATTTTAATGTATAGCCAGTAATTACAGAGGGCCTCATCATTGGCACACTGTAATCAGAATATTAACAGCCTACATCTCGTGATGGGTGATTGCCAAGAGTTCAGAATCTGGCTTTGGTTCTGAAAATCCTGAAAGCTCCCAAAGGCTTGTGTGCAGGTAACTAAATAAGTGACCTGACTTGGGTGTGAGGGCCTGATTTTCAAAAGTACGTGAGTAGTTCAGCTAAAGCTTATCTAAATTCCCCCAAACCCTCATCTGCCAGTAATGACAAGGATTAAAAAGGATTAAGAGGTTGGAAAGTCAAGCACCGTGAAGGAAGGCAATGCCAAAATGAATATTGCCCATGCAACCTTCAATCAGTCCTCTGGTGCACATGCATTATGATACAGTATTTAATTACATGATCCCATATTCTGAGTTTTACTTCGGACCCTAGGTTCATTCAGTGCACAGGACAGATCTGCTCTGGGGATGGATCAGGGCTGTATAGTGAAGTAATCTGTTGTCTGTAGGACCCATGCTTCATTTGTTGCAGAAATTGGAAGGTGTATAGTATTTGAAAGCATTGGCAGGTGTGGGCCTGCCCAAAAATAAAGGCCCACCCCCTCAGCTAAAGAGCTACAGAGTCCAGGCTTCAACTGATTTCCTGGGACAACAAATGAGAAAAAAAACAGGAGTGGGAGTGGAGTCAGAAGAAAGGAATCAGGGATCTAGAGAGAGACACTGAGCAGAGAACCCTGGACAGTATTCAATACTCCTCAAAAGTGCCGAGGGAGCCAGTGGATACCGCCCAAAGGAACTCCACCCAGAGACAGGATCGGATAAGGAAATGGAAATAGACCTCACAGTCGCAGAGCACCAGCCCCCGTCCAGCGTTCTGCTCCTGGTATGATAGAAGGCTGACTTGGCCAGCGCAAGGAGGAGGTTGATGAGGGGGTTGTGCAATGTTGTGGAGCCCTGGATGGAGTGTGAATGGATCAGGAGGTGCAGGGAAATGTGCAGCCAGAGCCTCAGTGAGAGGTTCTGGAGGAGCCGGAAGAGGGACTGGAACCAGACTCACTCTGCGTAGATGTGCACTAGGGTCTCCCTCGTGTTGCAAGAAACAGGTCTCGGGGGAGTTCATGAACTGTGCCTGGTATATGCCTGATCTTACGGCTCCGTGGAGGAGCTGCCAGCTGATATCCCCAGTGGTTTGTGGAATGAATTAAAAGACTGAAGGAAGATAAAGGATGGTCTCATGGTTAAGGCAGTTGAATGCCACCCTGGAGACTTGAATTCTATCCCTGCCTCTACCACTGCTTTCCTGCGTGATGATGGGTCAGTCACTTAAATCAAACTTTTCACAGGGGGTCACTTCTGCATGCTATTAAAGGCTGTATTATAATGCAGATGCACAAGGGGGCTGAACTAAGGTTACATGAGAAACAATCATTTTGGCATTTCCTAACTTGAGTGCTTAACTGTACAACATTTTAATCTTAGTTTTGCATTCCCTACTTTTGAATAGTTCAGTTTATTGCCTAAAGGAACCTTACTGAATGTTAAGCAAAGTTTTTGGTGTGCAAATTACACCAAATCCAACATAGTCGGGTTGCAATGCCATATGACAGAATGAGGGGGATAGTGTTGTATCAATTTTTCCACAGGTTCGGTTCTAGTATCTCACCATAGAAGCAGTGAGTAGGGGAAACCACACTTTCTGTAACCTCACCTTTAACTACCTTAATATACTTCAACATTTATCTACTCTATTTCCTTGAAGGGGTAAACGTGAAATAGCAAGCTGCCTTCCATTCAGCTGGGTCATTCCAATGTTTTTTTTCAGGGGCAGGTCTTGGGTCCATAAATTAATAATTCTTTTCCTTACTCTAAATAAAATGAGTTTACAGGGGGAGTTTTCCAAAGGTGCCTAAGGGATTTAGAATAATTAATCCCATTGAAAGTCAACGCAATATGTACTTCAAAATCCATTAGATGCTTTAAAAATAAATTACAGTTGAGATTTTTTGATGTGCTCTGATGATTAACAATTCCGTACATCCAGTGAGAATTTTAATGATGGACTCGTCCCCACTGTATAATGCAATGTCTTTCTAGAGTATCCGTGTTAGTAAGACCAGAATGTGTAAAAGAAAGATGTCCCTCTTGTAGATACTTCTACAGAAATTTGACATGATCCCATGGTTTTTGTCTTATCCAGCAGAGGTTGAGAAAACACAATTTGCAAATTGTAAACAGCTGTCCTTGTCTTACATAATTACTAATGGAGAAAGAAGCAACACACTTATATGCTTCATTCTGTACTATCAGGGTTAGATAATATTGTATGGGGAAAATCTTTATTCCAAATCTTTTTGCTCCATGCACAAAATCCTTTGTTTTAGCTGTAATTAGAATCAAGCAAATTGCTCACATTGTCCCCTGAATATTCATTCATATAAAAATCTGAATTTGTTTTCGTTGCGGTTGTGTTCCTTTTGTGCTGCCTTTCCACAGATATTGTGGCAAGCAAGTTTCCTGGGTGGAACGTTAGGGAAACAGCAGATTTTCAACTAATGTTGGAGAACACTGACAAAGTGAATTTTAAACTCATGAAGATGACTGACAGCAGAAACTTGATTTCAAGAGTTACTTGAATTATAGTCCTAATTCAGGAAAGCGTCCTCATTCTGAAAACAACCGATGCACATTCTGAACTTTATGCATGTGCATAAATCCCATTCAAGTCATGCCTGTAGTGCTTTCCTGGATCAGGACCAGACTCAGAGAAAAGATGCCTGACCCTGTGGTAATGGGGCCATGCTTCTCTTGACCTGCTGCTCACAAACAGAGAAGATTTGGTAGGGGAAGTAGAAGTGGGTGGCAACCTAGGCAGCAGTGACCATGAGATGGTCGAGTTCAGGATCCTGACAAAAGGAAGAAAGGAGAACAGCAGGATACGGACCATGGACTTCAGAAAAGCAGACTGACTCCCTCAGGGAGCTGATGGGCAAGATCCCCTGGGAGGCTAATATGAGGGGGAAAGGAATACAAGAGAGTTGGCTGTATTTTAAAGAAATCTTATTGAGGGCACAGGAACAAACCACCCCAATGTGCAGAAAGAATAGCAAATATGGTAAGCGCCCAGCTTGGCTTAACAAAGAAGTCTTTGGTGAACTGAAACACAAAAAAGAAGCTTACAAGAAGTGGAAACTTGGTCAGATGACTAGGGAGGAGTATAAAAATGCTGCTCGAACATGCAGGAATGAAATCAGGAAGGCTAAAGCACAATTGGAGTTGCAGCTAGCAAGGGACGTGAAGGGGAACAAGAAGGGTTTCTACAGGTATGTTACCAACAAGAGGAAGATTAGGGAAAGTGTGGGCCCCTTACAGAATGGGGGAGGCAACCTAGTGACAGAGGATGTGGAGAAAGCTGAAGTACTCAATGCCATTTTTTGCTTCTGGTCTTCACAGACAAGGTCAGCTCCCAGACTACTACACTGGGCGGCACAGAATGGGAAGGAGGTGAACATCCCCCAGTGCTGAAGGAACAGGTCCAGGACTATTTAGAAAGATTGGACATACACAGGTCCTCAAGGAATCCATTTTAAGGCACTTGGAAGAGAGAAAGATGATCAGGAACAGTCAACATGGATTCACCAAGGGAAAGTCAGGCCTGAACAACCTGATTGCTTTCTATGAAGAGGTGACTGGCTCTGTGGATGTGGGGAAAGCGGTGGACCTGATATACCTTGACTTTAGCAAAGCTTTTGATACGGTTCTCACAGTATTCTTATCAGCAAGTTAAAGAAGTATGGGTTGGATGAATGGACTATAAAATGGATAGAGAACTGGCTAGATCATAGGGCTCAACTAGTAGTGATCAATGGCTCCATGTCTAGCTGGCAGCAGGTCGCAAGTGGAATGCCACAGAGGTTGGTGCTGGGGCCGGTTTTGTTCAACATCTTCATTAATGATCTAGAGGATGGGGTAGATTGCACCCTCAGCAAGTTTGCAGATGACACTAAGCTAAGGGGAGTGGTAGATACCCTGGAAGGTAGGGATAGGGTACGGAAGGACCTAAACAAACTGGAGTATTGGGCCAAAAGAAATCTGATGAGGTTCAACAAGGACAAGTGCAGAGTCCTGCACTTTGGACAGAAGAATCCCATACACAGCTACATACTGGGGACCGACGAGCTAGGCAGCAGTTCTGCAGAAAAGGACCTGGGGGTTACAGTGGATAAGAAGCTGGATATGAGTCAGCAGTGTGCCCTGGTTGCCAAGAAGGCTAATAGCATATTGGGCTGCATTAGTAGGAACATTGCCAGCAGATCACGGGAAATGATTATTCCCTACTATTCGGCATTGGTGAGGCCGCATTTGGAATATTGTGTCTAGTTTTGGGCCCCCCACTACAAAACGGATGTGGAGAAGTTGGAGAGAGTCCAGCAGAGGGCAACAAAAATGATTAGGGGGCTGGAGCACAAGACTTATGAGGAGAAGCTGAGGGAACTAGGCTTGTTTAGTCTGCAGAAGAGAAGAATGAGGGGAGATTTGATAGCAGCCTTTAACTACCTGAAAGGGGGTTCCTGGGAGGATGGAGCTAGGCTGTTCTCAGGGGTGGCAGCTAACAGAACAAGGAGCAATAGTCTCCAATTGCAGTGGGAGAGATCTAGGTTGGACATTAGGAAAAGGTTTTTCACTAGGAAGGTGGTGAAGCACTGGAATGGATTACCTAGAGAGGTGGTGGAATCTCCATCTTTAGAGGTTTTTAAGCTGCAGTATGACAAAACCCTCACTGGGATTATTTAGCTGAGGTTAGTCCTGCTTTGAGCAGGGGATTGGACTAGATGACCTCCTGAGGTCCCTTCCAACTCTATGATTCTAATGAGTCCAATCAAAACTAACCAGCGCAGTTTGCATTTCAGATACCTACTGCTTCTAATAAACTGTCTGCAAACAATCGACTTATCAGGAAACAGTCACAGAAATAGCCATACAAATTATTTGTGAAAACTTCAAATGAATACAACTATGAAAACTGTAAACTGCTTCTGCACACATTATAAAGAGGAGGCTGAATTCTTTGCATAAATTATTCTCTACAAATAATTTGCTCAGTTATAGCGATAATAAAGCTACACAGCCTAAAGATGGCTTTTTGCTGTTTGAACAATTATCTGTGCAAGCAAGTCTACTGGCTAGCCTTAAAATACTTTGTAATAAAACATTTTATTTAAGCATATCTGTATTCACCAGCAAAAAGTTTTCATTAACTGTCAGTTCAGGCTGTTACTCAAACATGAAAGTTAAAATGAATTCATCATGATTATTACCATAAAAATTAAGCAAAAAAAGCTTGGAAATTAATAAGTAAGGGAAGGCAGATAAATAGTCCGATACTTTCCCACTTCAGCAATCTCTTGAACATATGTAAGTGTAAATTATTGTTACCCCTTTTTGACCCGAGCAGTTAGCCAATTTTCAGGGTTTCTGTTAGGAGAAACTGATGTTTAAATCAGGTATTTCTTTGGTGCAACACTGTTTATTTACAAAAAAGGTACAAAGTCCTGTTTCCCTGAACACATTAAGAATCAAATCGCAGGAAACAGTTTCCTTGCTCACTGTTCTACGCTTATTTCAGCCAGCACTCTGCTGCAAAGTGCGCTCGCTTCATATTTTTTCAGGGTCACACAACCAGGGCCTCTGTCTGCGTCTTGGGTTTCTTTGCTCCTTCTCTGTGTCCTTCTATGTATTTCTGAAGATTCTCTCACCACATGGACATACATGACTGACTCCACCAGTCAGCACACCAGCCCTTGTGTTTGCTGCATCAGTATCCAGGGATACTGGATGGGCTACGTGGTTTCCAAACCTTGCCACGTATTTTGGGTAGAGGCTGCTATTGTTTCAGCTATCTGGTTCCATAAAGGAGCTTGATTATTTCTTAGATTTATCCCGAATGAAGGACTGTGGTAAGCCCATTCCTTAGCTTAATAATATAAAATTGTCCATTATAAAATAAGCATTACGAAGCATTAATTCTGCTCTCTGAATTGCAGCTCAAAGGGGTAAATTTCCTATGTGGAAATTTTCAAAGACACCAATGGCAGGTAGGTGCCCAACTTCCATTGAAACCAATGGGCTTTAGATGCCCAACTCCCATTTGTTTCTTTGAAAACTCTTCCCCTGCACTTTTAGAAATTGGGTAAATAGTTGATTACAAATAAAAACATAACACAATCTACAGCCATTAGTAACCTAGGACTATCAGTTTCCACCAGGAATATTGAATAGAGATTCTATGAAAAAAAACCTCATCAAAAGGTTTCAACGATGAAAAATGGCTTTTTGAAGAAACTGAATTTCTGCAAGAAAATTCCCATTTTCATTTAATTTGTGTTTGTGCCGAAAGACTGAAAACCAAAAGAAATTTCAATTTTCATCCATTAAAAATTGACACACTTCCAGCTAAAAAAAATTCAAGAGAAGATTTTTCTGTGTTGTTTTCTTCTGTTTTTTTCCTGCCCACAAAAAATAAAATACTTTTGAGCAGCTCCAATACTGGATTCCCTTATTTATAGCTTTAGCTAGGTAAATAGTGGCCACTAGTTAGCATTATTAATGTAGCAAAATTCCTTCTGCTCAAAAAGCTCGGATTCTTAACTGTGTAATTCAGTCAAGGCTCACTGGCTTCCAACAAAGCTGGTGCGTGCTCAGTGCTTTTGAAAATCAGGCCACCCACTAATTTAGGTATTGCTCCATTGATACCAGTAACTCCATTAAAGGCAATGAAGCAATTAGCTCAGCTGAGGATCTGCCTTAGATTATATCCAAATATGTCTTATCACAGATAGCCGGAGTTACCTGGAGGGTGATGTAATCAGGGACCTCAGGATTTAAAAGCAGGAATCTCTCCTGCCTGAGCGAAAAGATCCAGCTGTGTTAGCTCAAAATGAGTAGCACATTGTGGTGGGTGGGAGGGTAGGAATTCCATCAAGTCTCCTCCAGACCCTGCTTCCCATCTTTACAAAGTCTTTCTCCCCCCCCAGAGAGGACACCCAAGGGTGATTCTTCAAGCAAACAAAAGAAAAGTTCTTTCCCTTCTTCCTTCCCTTAAGAAAGAGGAGTCTGTAGGAAAATAAAGAGATGTAGTGTGACCTGGATCTCAAGCAGTCTTCCTTCATCAGCACTTTGGGCTTAATCTAAAATGGGGCCTATTTCCAGCCAGGGCCCCCACATGGGGAGGGGGAAGAAAGGGTACACTTTACCAGGGCCCAGAAGCGCTGGGGGGCCCGATCCAGGCTGCAACCCCCATTATCATGAGGAAAAAATTGAGGCTAAATTGTAGATCATGCCTGCGGATATTTATAGAAACAAAAATAGCAAAGGACCGGGGGGTGGGTGGCATTTTTCAGAAATGTAGAATATGTAACAGTAATTTCAGAATTCAAACATTTTTCATGGTTCATGAGATTGTAGGCATGGGATGAGGGATTGTGATATGTGTGGGGAGGGCGCCCGTGTTACAAGTTTGTACTGGGCCCGAAAAAATTATGCTTGGGCTCTGTCTCCAGCCGCTGCTCTTGGGGCTTTCAGCTCTGAGGCTGGGTCACACAGCTTTAGGAGCAGTAAGGTCTACCACTGTCTCCCTCTCAGCAAGACTGTCTCTGCTGTATGAGGCGGGGCAGGCTTCTCCCCATTCACCACCCCTTTCGGTGGCAGGTTTTCCCTTTGTATCTGCCCCGCTCCCAGGCAGAACAAACCTTGCAGATGTGCCTCGCATGTGTTGAGCAGGCCCAGAGGAACTTGTGGGTCTTCTCTCCGCCAGAGTGAGGGAGGGTCCTTTCCCTGGGACTCAAGCCTGCATGTGGCTCTGCCACTCGATGGAGACAGAGCCACACCGGGCAAGCAGGGTTACTAGAGCTCGTCGGCTTCATCAGAATCTGCCGATTCATCCAAACCTAAACGTTCTGCTGAGATGGTCTGATTTCGCGGACGGTTCCTTGCAACCCAGAACACCTGCCTGGGTCTTCCCACCTTCAATTCCCAAGCTTCTCCACAGTGGGCCTGACAGGCTGATGGGGGAGCTGGGAGGCTTTGGGAGTCTCAGCTCCAAGGTCACAGCTCCTCAGCGGCCCACCAGGATTGGTCCTGAGCTGGGGACCTCTGGGCTTCCAGGGTCCATGGCTCTGGGCATTCCCTTTCAGGAAGATTTTTTCATCCAAATCAGAATGAAACCAAGTACTGAAATATCAAAATCCTTCATGACTTTCTCCGCACAGCTTTGTAGCTATAGGTGCCCTGAATTTGCAGTGAAACACTATTTCATAAGAATGGCCATATTGGGTCAGACCAATGCTCCATCTAACGCAGTATCCTGTCTTCCGATAGTGGCCAATGCCAGGTGCTTCAGAGGGCATGAACAGAACAGGTAATCATCAATTGATCCATCCCGTCGGCCATTCCCAGCCTCTGGCAAACAGCAATCCCTGCCTATCATGGTTAATAGCCATTGATGGACCTATCCTCCATGAACTTATCTAGTTCTATTTTGAACCCTGTTATGGTCTTAGCCTTCACAACCCGTGGAAGTCCTTGCCAGAGGATGTTCACTGTCCATTGTATGAAGAAATACTGCCTTTTGTTCCTTTTAAACCTGTTGCATATTAATTTAATTTGGTGATTCCTAGTTTTTGTATTATGAGAAGGAGCACATAACATTTCCTTATTTACTTTCTCCACAACAGTCATGATTTTATAGCTCTCTAGCCCCCTCCCAACTCATCATATTTCCAAGCTGAAAAGTCCCAGTCTTATTAATCACTTCTCATATGGATGATGTTCCGTACCCCTAATCATTTTAGTTGCCGTTTTCTGTACCTTTTCCAATTCCAATATATCTTTTTTGAGATAAGGCAACCAGATCTGCACGCAGTATTCAAGATGTGGACGTACCATGAATTTATAAAGAGGCAATACAATATTTACTGTCTTATTATCTATCCCTTTCCTAATGGTTCCCAACATTCTGTTAGCTTTTTTGACAGCTGCTGCACCTTGAGTGGATGTTTTCAGAGAACTATCCACAATGACTCCAAGATCTTTCTTGAATGGTAACAGCTAATTTAGACCCCATGGTTTTATATGTATAGTTGGAATTATGTTTTCCAATGAGCATTACTTGGCATTTATCGACATTGATATCATATTTTTGTGAGATCCCTTTGTAATTATTCGCAGTCTACTTTGGACTTAAATATCTTGAGGAGTTTTGTCTTATCTGCAAATTTTGCTACCTCACTGTTTACCTCTTTTCCCAAATCATGTAGGACTAGGTTGAACAGTACTAGTCCCATTATACATCCTGGGAACACTGCTATATGCACCTCTCTCCATTCTGAAAACTGACCATTTATTCCTACCCTTTGTTTCCTATCTTTTAACCAGTTACTGACACAGGAAAGGACGTTCTCTCTTATCCCATAACCACTTACTTTGCTTAAGAGGCTTTGGTGATGGACCTTATGAAAGGCTTTCTGAAAGTTCAAGTACACTATATCCACTGGATCAGCCCTATCCACATGCCTGTTGACCCCCCCCCCCCAAGAATTCTAGTAGATTGGGGAGGCATGATTTCCCTTTACAAAAACCATGTTGACTCTTCCCCAACAAATCATATTCATCTATGTGTCTCATAATTCTGTTCTTTACAATAGTTTCAATCAATTTCCATGGTACTGAAATTAGGCTTACCAGCCAGTAATTGCCAGGATCACCTTTTAAGCCTTTTGTAAAAATTGGTATCACATTAGCTATCCTCCAGTCATCTGGTACAGAAGTGGATTTAAATGATACATTACATACTCTTTGTAGTTCTGTAATTTCACATTTGAGTTCCTTGAGAACTCTTGGGTGGATACCATCTGGTGCTGGTGACTTATTACTGTTTAATTAATCAATTTGTTGCAAAACCTCCTCTAATGACCCCTCAATCTGGGACAGTTTCTCAAATTTGTCACTTAAAAAGAATAGCTCAGGTTTGGGAATCTCCCTCATATCCTCAGCTGTGAACACTGATGCAAAAAAATTCATTTAGTTTCTCTGGAATAGCCTTATCTTCCTTGAGTGCTCCTTTAGCGTCTCGATTATCCAGTGGCCTCACTGGCTGTTTAGCAGACTTCCTGCTTCTGATTTACTTTAAAAAAAATTTGCTGTTATTTTGAATCTTTGGCTAGCTGTTGTTCAAATTCTTTTTTGGCCTTCCTAGTGATTAAATTCAGGAAAAATGCTGCCAGCAGATGGATGCGATATCTCTGTATTCAGTCATCTTTTGCAATTACAAAGGCAAACAAGCACATGATTAGGTGTCTATGTGTGAATGAGAGATTTCATTGATTATTCAGAATCTTTTAATCATCCACAAATGGAAGTACGTCATAACACTTCACATTCACGTTGTCAGAATGTGAAAAACCTGGCCGAAAATTGCAGTACATTACATTGCAAAATGTGGAAGGCCTGCACCTTCAATGCTATTGATTCTCTCCCCTGTCATATTACAACCCTGCATCATTTATCCTGACTCTATTTCTTTCCTAATAGCAAAATATCTTTATTATTAAGTAGATGACAGGAGCTTTAACTTCTTTTAAAAAGGGAATGAAATTAGTGAGAAAGGGAATTGGATAATGGGTGTATTATTCATATGGACACATACCTAATTTATATAGTGCTGGTGGTATGCCATCTGAAATTGCTATAACTCCAATTAAGCCAGTTTAAGTAATGGCAGAGACTATTCTACTGTGTCAGAATATTAATTTCATGGTCTGTGTTATACCCTAAAAAGTAAAATGTATTCTTAATTCATCTAGTCATTTTACAATAATTATGGATTAAGTTATCCGAAATGCAAACCTTCACCCACAGCCCTGTGTACAAAGACTCAGACATAGGCTGGCATACAAAGGACAAAGATGTGGCTGCAGGCACAAGAGGAGGATTAATAATAGTAATATCTACCATTTTTCACCAGACGACCTCAAAATGCTTTCCAAAGGAGGTCAGCAACATGACCCCTTTTTCAGGTGGAGAACCTGAGGCAGTGAGGCGGGAAGTGACTTGTTCAAGGTCACCCAACAGGCCAATGGCAGAGCAGGGACTAGTACCTCATGTCTCTTGAGTCCCAGTCCAGAAAGCACTGTGTAGCTTGTGATGATTTGGGGAACACGTCTATGTACAACTTATGAATTCTGTTTGATATTGGGAACTGTATATATCTGTCAGACTGCGGACTCCCTTTTGAAAGTGGGGCTTATTTGCCTTCTCTGCTGACCATCTCTTTCTATTTTGGGATGAAATTCCAAGAGGTGTCGACACAGGGCTAACCATGAAGGGTTATTAAACCTTGATTATTTTCTTTTCAAATTGAAATACTCTTCAACAAGCAAAGTGGTCAGTTCAAGATAATCAGTCCACCCAGGTAGACTGGAAACTAAGCAATAGATCACCTGATGGGGGACTGTGATTGCTTGATGAAGCTGACCGGAATATCTCGGTGTGCTAAATTATGACTGGGCATGAGTTATTGCACCATAATTGCACACCTCACTTCATTCCATCAGAGCACAAACACCATGCACACCAGGAAGGGCTTTCAGAGCAGCCAATGATAATACAGCTGGACATTAAGGTGATGTCTCCATCACAAGCTGGGGTGTGGCTCTCCTGCTTGTGTACACATTTGAACTAGCTCTCAAAAAGCTAGCATGAGTATAAACGGCAGTGTGATCAGGGGAGAACAGGTGGGAAGGCAGGAACAAGGAACGGGCAGAGTACTAGCGATCTGCCAGCTGCATCATGCCAGCCATTGGAGAGAGGACCTGGTACAGAGCAGGAGGTAATATGCTACTGGTATAGGCCTCTTCCTGGAATTGTGGGGGCCCTTTTATGTCTGCTCCTGGGATCATACCTGCCCTGCGCCTGACAGCATCTGACCACACACCATGAAGGTAATTTAATGCCTCTGGTCAGAGTCATAATGGGCTCCCTCTTGCTCCTAAATATGCAGGTTACCACAATGGTGGGTAGCAGGATCCTAACCGTGTGCACACAAACTGGCTTCTTGGTGTCTCCTCCAAACTCTTCCCTCCTGCAACCCATGGTCCTCCCACCAAATGCCACGTAGGGTGCTACAGCATGCTACAGCCTTCTTCCATCTTTGTAAGGTGGGGAAACAGCACTCCCTTTCCTCTGACAAAGATCTAGCTGTAGTGGCCCACGCTTCTGTCACCTGAAGAATTAATTCCTGAAATCTCTATTTCCTGGGGTCGAATACAACCTCTACAAGGAAAATGAAGTTGGTGCAGCTGGCCTCAGAACTAGCAAAGGCCAACATGAACACATCACACTAATGGCTGGCAAAGTCCACTGACTCCCTGTTCCTTTCAGAACACACTTTTGTGAAAGGCCTGGTTCTAATTAAGAAAGCTTTAACAAAAATGGAACCTCAAAATCACCTCACTGTAAGCATCATCCATCTCTTCCCAAGACATCTACCCTCCACTGGGATGATATTTCTAGAGACACATACACATTAGACTGTTTTTTGTGCTGGAATGCTGCCTGTGGACTTGATTACACAGGGCACATTCTGATTCCCAGCTTGTTTGTGTTCAGATCAAAGTGTATAATGGCCCTTCTTGGTAAAGACTTTCCCATCAACTATCCCCACTGTAAAAATATCCCAGCCCAGCACAAGGGAACAGAGAACTAGTCTAAAATTCCTATACTCCAGCAAAATTTTGTTCAGCATTTAGATACCAAATAGATAGTTGGCTTCACGAAGATTTTCAGAAGTTACTAAAGGTTTTGGGCCTTTAATGGTCCCCTGATTTTTAAAGGATGGATGCTCTGCACTTTCTGAAAAATCAAAGATGTTTCCAGGTTGGGCACCCAAAATATAGGCACCAAGGATCACTAGTCTCTGAAAATCTTGACCCCTGTAGATAGTTTAGATAGGCGGTAATTAGATGAAAGGTATGGCTTCCCTCTCACAAAGCCGTATTTCATCAGCGTGAAACTGGTGCAACGTCAGTTGGGTTATCTCCCCTTTACACCAGTATAAAGCAGAAGAGAACCAATCTCAGAGTCTGGGGAAATGGTAATTTTCTTCATGTGGAACAGGATTTTTGAACAGGGGTGAAACGTGGTGTATTTGAAAAGCATCTTCTAAGGAAATTGATCAAATATTACATTAGACTAGTACTTATTTCTGCTGATTGACTGCTATCAAATGCACATCCTATTACCTTCTATAGGCTTGATCCTGCACAGATACTTACACTTAACCATATGCATAAATCTCTGCAGAATGGAAGCTGAAATCACCAAGGGGAGGCAAATGCTAAATGTAACAGGGAGCCACAAGTAACTCTTCATATAGCTAATGATCCCAACTGCTGTATATCACATTCAATTCAAGTAGGAGCTAAGACAGCCACTATTTGTATCATTATTATTCATATACTTCTTAAGACATTTGCACCTCCTTTTCCAATTCATAAACTCCTTGGAAAGTAATATGCAAGTTCTTTTCTTTTACTTCTCAGTTTCTTATTCCTAATGCTATCTCTAACAGACCATTTCTCTGTTTCATAGATAGCAATGGATATAGGATAAAGAGATAGCTCCCAAGCATAGTTATGATGACATTTATGAAAGCTTGAAGCTTACTCTGATGAATATATCACAGCAATAAAATGTGGCATCTGAGTAGAATTTAATGTATCAACAGGCACGGGGAGGAATCCAGCTGAGCATAAGTGTATTGTATTAGTTAACTTAATAATGTGCCTTTTACAACTGGTAAAAAATAGAACTTAATTAAATATAAAGGGTTAGGGAGCTCATTGTCTGTATCTTTTGAAATTCAGAAACCTTTCGTTTGATTTTGCTTTGACAATTCAAGACAGGCAGAACTTCCATAGCAAAGCACTGGGACCCAGGATAGATGCTTATTGAAACACACAGCTTGCTCTAGTACCTACTGAACTACGGTTATCGAGTTATCCAGTCCCACAAAAAGGAGGATGGGCAGGCTTGTTAAAGATGATGAGCAAGCTCTGCCTAACTGACACCTACACGATCGCCTGGAAATAGGGCAAGGAGGGTATTTCTCAAGACATTTCTGACACTTTTGGTCACGGCTAGATAGGCTGCAAGGATGGCCATTCTCATGGCATTGAAGCATATTCAGTTCCAGTCACACTAAGGGGACAGAAGAGAAAAGGTTCATCCCAACATTTCAGACGTCCCAACAGATAGAAAGGTTCTGTGTTCAGCTCTAGCTATGGGTAAAGATAATGGGTAAAGATATTCTCTTCTTTTTTTTTTCTTTCAAACCAACCTACTGCCCCTCTACCAAATTCTGCATAAATGAGGCAGGTTCTCAGCCACTTCTGAAACATTTCAGTAGAGCTACAGCAATTTACATCAGCTGTAAATCTGCTTCATTGTCCCCAGCAACGTGCAGTGGCTTGGGCAATGTAGAGTTTGTGCAACTTGCTACCATTTAGAAAGTCCCCTGAGCCCTTTCCTGCCCAGCCCACAATGCTCACTATCACTCATGCATGTTATGAGTGCACTCAGGCCCCAACAGCCATGTCACAGCTCCTCTGAGCCTCATGTTTCCTTGTTCCCATTGATAAGGCTACTCAGCCTGCTGAAATATTTCTGTAATTACATATAAAAAAAAATCAATCAATACCTTCTATAAATAAAAAACAAAAATCTTTAGCTCTGCGGCCTCCAACACAGGTGCCCAAGGGATTGATCCTGGGCCAGTGAATATAATGAGTTTTGATATTGAAGTCGACTGGAGCAGCGCCAGCCCTAAATATTTATAGCTAGATTGCACCGTCACTCCATGCTTGTGCGTCAGAGTGAAAACCTTCTTTAAATCCTCCGTGTGAATTTCCTGGGTTTTGAGTTCAGTCCAAATGGAGTGGGAAGTGCCACACGCCCACTTGCCTTCTCTCTGGAGCAGGCGGGCCGGGAGAAAGTGGAGCATGAATAGAGTCTTGGCTCCACCCCATCCCCGCCCACTTTCTGTACACCTGAATCAGCAGGGGGTGAGGAGGTGGGAAGGTGTCACAACTTTGCAGGATAGGCCATCAGCAAATCATTAGCCTCTCTGAACAAGGGGCAATCAGAGAAGTGTGTCTGAGCTACAGAGGCATCCTGGGGCTGCTTCTGCTTACCCAAAACCCCTTGCTCAAGACTGTGTCCAAGGGCACACTCTAACCCTAGACCAGTGGTTCCCAACCTGTGGCCCAGGGGCCAAAAGTGGCCCACGGGGGCTTTCAAAGTGGCCCACTGCTCCCCTCCTGCTGACTGCAGAAGGGAGCCGCTGCCTAAGGACCCAGAGGGAGCATGTTGCCATGGGGCTAAAAGACCGATGCAGGTTCCTTGCTGCAGCCAAGAGGACAGGAGATCAGCGCTCCCCTCCCCCAGACTGTAGCAGGGAGCATGGCAAAGCGCTTTGCCTGGGTCTATAGGCACTGGGATCCCTGTTGGAGGCAAAGGAAAGGGAGCACTGACCTCTCATCCCCATGGCTGCAGAAGGGACCCACTGCCTAGGGACCCAGGTGGCTGAACTCCTTCCGTCTGGCTGCAATGGGGGGAGCCCTGCTGGGGGAACTGGTGGCCCTTCAGGGTTGTAAAAATGATATCAGTTGTCCTCGAGCCAAAAAGGTTGGGAACCACTGCCCTAGACACTAGATGATCTAGTGGGCCCTTCTAGCCTTAAACTTTATGAATCCTTTTTTGCCAAGGGAACATTTCCAAAGGAATAAATAGGAGTTTGGCATTGCTTATTCTTGGGAATTAGGCACCTAACAGCTCTTCTGAACTGTGGATCTCTCCCCATAAATGAAAAAAGCCTCATTTTCAGAGTTATCCTATTGCCTTCAAGGGGTTATAACTGGTGCTTTGCACTTCTGAAAATTAATCCATTTATTTATCTGCCTAGCTGTGGATTTAGGCACCTAATCTTATGTATCCAAATGTTAAAAACTGCAGCCAGTGCTAGGTGCATCTTCATAGTAGAATGAATTAGAGGGATTCTTCCAAAACCTAGCAGCGTTCTCAGATATTTTGATGGCTATTAACAGTTCAAGAAGTGTAAAGAAAAAGTAAGGAATGGTTGAGTCGTGGTGGAAAAGAAAAAGTCTTAGATAAAAATAATCAGTAGATTTAAAGATCTACAAATCCAAATTTTAAATGAACAGACATGATCACTCAAGCAAGTAATTCAAGCAATTCAGTCATTTAAAACACATGCCAAAAAAGTCATCTTATACCACACTACCCTGTACAGTAGTAAATATATAGAAACGTCAAGAATCAGATGCACACATTCATCTTGGGATGAATGGATTATAAATAGACATTTAAAATGGCAATAAAAGCACTCATTAAGATTTTTCAATAAAAAGTTAGTGTGAAAGGCAGACAGAATAAAAACTGCTATGAATATACATAGATGGCAGGCAGCTGGATTTCAAATGGGTTTCCCCAAACACCAAAAAAAAGCTCTAATTCATTGCTATGACTCTGAGAATTATAACTTTTACAAACACTGTCTATTAGCATGATGTACACCGGTGCATTCCAGGCAGGACATACTGTATTAAGCAGAAGTTTGAAGGGTCTGGATTAAATCATCAAAAGACATCTCCATAAATATCTAAATAGTTTCAGAGTCCAGGGAGGAGTTCATTTTTGGTGTATTTCTACTGACTTCAAAATGGAGGCAGACTGAGAAGGAATTTGGCCCAATATAAAATGAATTCTTGTGAAATAATGGCAGTTGCTGAGCTCCAATGAGAACAGAAACCCTGCATACCACTCTTTAAAGTATACGCCGCTCTTTGAATTAAGACCTTGATTTTTTCCAAAAACATACAATATTGCACACCAAGGTCCAGAGCCTCCATTGGTGCAAGTCAGCATCGCTCAGTTGATGTCAATTCTGATTTACAGCAGCTGAGCATCTGACAATATCAAACCAGTGTGAATCATGTTTGTTTCCAGTTGACACCTTTAAGTTATACTGTAAGCTCATTGGGGGCAAGGTATGCCTTTTCCTTTGTGTTTGTACATCACCTAGCACAATGGTGCTTGAATCCTCACTGGGGACTTTGGATCTGACCCAAAGCCCAATGAGAGGCTTTGGATGGTCTTCAGTGGGCTTTGGAGCAGGCTTTCAATGCATTCCTGCAGGACTGCTACTAAAAAGAATCCGGTGTGATCGTTAACAATCAATGGGTATTTATTTACGTGTCATGGGGTCCACTCATCCTGCTGATCCACCTCAGTCCAGGAACCGCCATGTCCTCTTCATGACTTGGCCCTCTAGCTGGGTCACCAGCCACGTGTCCCCATTCTCAGGTGACCGATAGTTCTTCTATGCAAATCATTCCAGGGCAGCCTTCTCCTCTTGCTGTCCTGATGATGTCACATCCCCAGTGGCCAGAGGGAGAACCCAGGCCCACTCACAACTCTGGGGTCCAGTCCAGGGACCCTTGGCTCAGCAAATCTGGGCTCTACCCGCTCAGCCCTTGCCACTCCTTCCTGCACTGCCTCTTACTTTTCCTGGTTCCCTTCCTTCCCTGGGAGTCCCGACTTCAAACCAACTCCCTCTTCTTCCTAGAGAGTCACTGCTAGCAGCCCTGTCTAGTCTCAGGTCCTGGCCTTCATAGGCCCCCCTTAATCCTGCCCAGCTGAGCCTCCTTTAATCAACTCCCTCTCCCTGTCTACTCCTCCAAGTGCAGCCAAGGCGGTTAATTGGCCACTTTAACCCCTTCTAATCCTGTGTGGGGTAAACACTCCCATCACATTAACCTACAACAGTGGTGTACTAAATCTACAGTCAGGGCCAGATTCTGATTCTCTCGCTCATTTTGATTAGCACGTTACTCCACAATGGTCCCATTGGGACTGGTCATACAATAAGATGTTACTCAATTAGAGTAAGTGGATCAAAACCTGGCCCGAAAATGAGTATAGCAGCTAAACACTGTGCTTAGCAGCTTTAACTACTTTCTTGCTGGCGAAAAGATCCTGGACGTTGGCACAAGGACATGGCTTGCACTTCCAGAAATATAATGTCTGACATTCAGAGTCAATATTTGTCAGTAGTTTTTTCATAGCTGGGTCTGAGATACCGTATTCCCTGTACTTACTGCAAGAAATATCTGTGGGCATCTGCTGGCAACTGTTGTTATATTAATGCTGATCATGGTGCTACAGTGTGCCACGTTTCCTTGAAATTGACAGCAGAGACCACCATCTTTGATTTCTAGGTGAAAAGAGGCTATCTACAAGGATTGCTAACAGGTGCCTTGAAGAAAAGAGTAAGGCACAATCCAGTGAACAGGGCACTGGACTGGAGATTCAGGAGACCTCGGTCCTATTGTAGGTTCAGCTAGTGACCTCCTGGGTGACCTTAGGCAAGTCACTTCACTGATCTGTGCCTCAGTTCCCCCATCTGTCAAATGGGGAATGATGATATTGGCCCATCTTTGCAAAGCACTTGGAGACCCACAGATGCAAAGCACTATGTAAGAGATGTGATTGCTCTGGCAATGTCCTGTAATATCCTGGACGAACCTTACTGAATTAAGATAACCCATAGTGAATTAAATTTTTCACATCTTTGGAGTTCATTGTATTAACAATGCAAATGTTGATATACTGTTGGGGAATTGTATGGAACTTCTTTAAAAGGAAGACATGATTAATGCAATCTCTGGGAGACATTAGGAACTTCAGAGGAATTTTTGGACCAACATACGTAAAGTGGTTTTCCTAGGTAATACTTGGGTTGAGGGGAATGCAAATAACCCAGGTAAAAACCATTCTTTTGAAGCTACACCCTGGGGAGAGCAACAGATGCTCTACTAATCACCTGCTCCTGAAAACTCCATCTCAAAGACCATCAAATTGTATAAAGGATGGACTACACGTGTCATGACTGGGCTAGTTCTGAGCTGAGGCTGTTGTGAACTTGTAACCACAGAAGAGACCCCTTTGGGGGGTTTGAAGGACTCATCTCTCATCTGCCAGAACCTATTTTGGAAACCGTGGGAGAGGGAAGGAGGAATCACTGGTAAGTTTATTAGCATATGTGTAGGTTCTTGTTATTGTTTTAAATATGTTTTCTCTGTACTGCTTTTACCTTAAAAATAAAACATGCTTGCTCAGGAAGACCTGTGTGGTAACTTAAAACTGTGGCAATCACACTGGTTTTAGTCTCTGAAGAGAAAGCAAGCCGGCCTGCTGAGGCAGACACTTTTGCTGGGAGTAACACAGTGCAGGCAGCGAACTGTTCAGCTTGGAAGTACTCCAGTCAGGAGAAAGAGACGCTTGTCTCTACCCATAAAAGGCAACTGCTGAGAAGCCGGAAGCCTCTGAGTGGGTGCCATTACTCAACTGCTATTGTGAAACACAGGAGCAGTTGCCCTCAACAGTGACAGCAGCCAAGAATTATTATTAATTAATAATAATTATTCTTATTGCCTCGGCCACTGGCTTGCTGTGTCACCACGTGCAAGAGTCTTCCCCTCGCCATGCCTCTGGTTCATCTCCTACCTCATGTTTATTGAGACTGTAAACTCTTTGGGGAAGGGGCTGTTTTCTCAGTATCCGTTTACACACTGCCTATCCCACTGGGGCTCTAATCCTGGCTGAGCCTCTACATACTGTCATTATACAAATACTAGCAAGCATGCCGACTGTCCTTTAAATACAGAGCATGGATACTTTGAAACGGTTTCAGTGCAGTGTATCCTGGATATTTGCCAGTTCTAAGACTACCTCCACAAAGGCCGGGATGTGATCAGCCAAGAAATACTACTAATTGGCCTCTCGCTTCTGTGATTATGGTTTAAATCTAAACCTGGCCTTTGTATGAAAAATCATTCCTCTGATTACTACAAGCTGCCTTGAGCAACATACTTTTTGGGGTTGTTACTGAAGTTTCATAACTACCGCAATAAGTCCATATCACAAACATGGCATTCATTTATCATAATTGAATGCAACTGGCAGCCTTTGTCCAAAACAAACTAGATGAAATAATTAGTGTAGAAATTGAAATGCCCATAGCTCCATAAATAATGGTTCTAGAGAAGTTAAAACAATACCTTATAGATGCAGACAGTGTACTTTGTCTACAAAGAGCTTAAAACATGGGTATTGTGTCTCATTCCCAGATATGGTACTTACAACACTTGTTACCCCGGTATCTGACTGCCTCATGGTCTTTAAGGCATTTATCCTCACAGCAAGTCTGGGAGGCAGGGCAGTTCTATTATCTCCATTGTACAGATGGGGAACTGAGGCACAGAGCAGCTAAGGACCAGATTTGTAAAGGTATTTAAGAGTTGTACTCCCATTGATTTTTGATGGAAGTTAGATGCCTAAATACCTGGCCCTAACTAATTTGCCTAGGGTCACACAGGAGGTTCATAACAGAGCATGGAACTGAACCTAGCCCTTCTGGAATCCAGGACATGACTAACTGCTGGCACAATATTCCTCTCTGTATTCCTTCCTCAATAACTCAGTGCTTACGCCGGGCTTCGTTGTTAGACTACTTATGAGTACTGCATTTTCCTACAATGACGTTTATGTAGGTAGCAAAGATGGACCCAGTCCAAAGCTCTGGCTCCAATCCCCCCAACTCTGGGAAGGTTCTGATCTGGATTCAGAGTCAGCTGTGTGGTTTAGATCATTAATTCACATTGGCTTATTTAACTTGTGGGCTAGAAAGGGGTCATTTTAAATTGTTCTCTTTAATCAAAAGGTATATTCATAGATTCTGTGGCCAAAAAGGATCATTGTGATGAACTAGTCTGACCTCCTGTATAACACAGACCATAAAACGTCTTCTAAGTAATTCCCAGAGCAGATCTTTTAGCTAAAACATCCAATCTTGTTTTAAAAATTGCCAGTGATGGAGAATTCAACACAACCTTTGATAAGATGTTCCATTGATTAATTACTGTCATGGTATTAAAGTTAATTTAGGCAATACATTGGCCAAAACCAAATCCGGTGGTTAAATTGTGCCTCACTTTGCACCACCACGAAGACAACGGATATAGCCGTCAAGAAAGAATTACAACCCTAATGTATGTATGCATTAACAGACTGCATATTCGGGAGCTGAAGTGCCACCTAAGTCAATCCTGAAAGCATGGAACAAATGAAAGAGTGACAGCAACCAACTTTGAATTTAAACAAGGCTGAAAGAGGTGTGTTTTCATACAATTTCGGGGAAAGGAGATGGGTAGTGAAGTGAATGATCGCACACACAAGAAGAAACCAACCCAAGGAGAATCTTTCCAAGACTCCATCATGGATTGGGTAGGGAAAGTTAACTAAGAGACAGCCAAGGGTTTGGATTTGAAACTCTCGTAATAATTTTATTGGGTTAGACAGATGATGATATAACAAAATATTAACAGTTTCTGTGTTACTCACCAGATGGTTAGACCATGTACTCCTGGAGAGGGTTTAAATATTGGCAAACAGAGAAATATTGGGATGTAATTGGATTAATGCTTCTTAATATTCAGAATTGGTTGGTTTTACAACAGCTCCGTAAATGGATTATTTGATGTAATAAATGTAAATAGTTTGTTTCGTTTCCTAGGATTTAGTTAAGATGGCTTACTTTCCCCCCAATTTTAAACTGTCTACTTATTTACAAATAACCATCAGGGACTACTTGCCCTTAAACAAATTATTTTGCCCACAACATAAACCATTTTAAGTATCTAATAAAATATCAAAACTGAACTCACAATAATTTGGGGAAACAATATCCTTACAGCAGAAAAGCACCCCCCAGAGGCAGTTCACTCTCCAGGGTATGATATCTGTAAAAAGCTCTCTCCACAGGGATACATGCAGAAGAGATTGTAATGGAAGTAACTAGCTTGTCATTTGTATTGTTTTGCTTAATGTTTTTCCCCCTTTCTTCAATAATAAAATAGCCATGGTTAATCATTGTGATTTTCCTTGGTCTTGATCAGTGTGTCCTCTAAGATATGTAAAAGAACCCCTGTGACTAAATTACTAGGAGTCGCCTACCTTGAGACAGTCTCACAGCCTATATCAAGACTTCTCTTTTTTAATTTTTTTTTCCGAGTAAGAGGAACAAACTAGTAAGAGCTGGCCTACCATTTCTTGTTTCTCTGGACTACATATTTTTAGAGAGACAAAGTAGGTTGGGTAATATATTTTATTGGACCAACTTCTGCCCTTGAAAGAATCAAGCTTTCAAGCTGCACAGAGCTCTTCTTCTGGTATGGAAAAGGTGCTCCCAGCGTCATGTCACAGCCAAATGCTAGGTGGAACAGATTACTTAGCAAAAGTAGTCAGCACATACTGTAAGGTCCCATTCAAGATAGAATGGACTGTTAACAGTCCCACAATCAATGGGCCATGCTACCTTAAAGTTCTACTTCACAGGAAATTTTTTTTTTCCTGAAGAAACACAAATTTCAAAGTGTTAATATTTCCAGCTAAATGGAAATTTCAAGTTTCAACCAGCAACAGTTTCTAATCCTCCTGGCTGCAGAAGAAAGCATGAAAATGTGGTCCCCAAAGGATGTAGCTCCAGCAGAAGACAAAAATAACCCAAAAGTTACTTTTAAAATTTGTACAATTTTAAGCCGATTTCATTATTTTTGGGGCCCTGACACATGATATTTGAGTGCTGTGGTGGGCAATATGCTCACATGGGAAATACAGGGAAGAGGCAGAAAGAGATCCTTGATTTCTCATCTTCTGGTCCTAATCCTCCCTCCTTTTAACTCTGAGCTTTTAGGAATACTCCGCCACCTAGAAGAGATAAAATGTTTAAAGGATAAAGCATTTCAACACCATCATCCCTCTCCAACATTCTATCCAACCCAAGGTTAGATGTAACTTGAACAAGCCAAATGAAATAGATTAAACCTGCCAATAGTTCTGAGCTGATTTTCTCCAAACTTCGCTTGTTTTGTAGATCTCACCAAAACTTCAAAATCAAGCACAGCCTGAAAACACTGTGTGTTGTGTTGTAACTTAGTAAATAAGAGCTATGTAAAATAATTCTAGTTTGTATTATATGTTGAATATCTCAGTTCTTCTGCATGCTTGAGTTTTCAGCCTTTATGTTGCATGGTTAAAGATGGGAACTGGTTGGGGTGGACTGGTGCCCTGTGGTGTGAAAGAAAATCCTGTCTTAGATGCCTGGCTGGTGTGTTTTGCTCATATGTTCAGGGTATAACTGATCACCAGACTTGGAGCCAGGAAGGAATTTGCTCCTAGGTCACATAAGCAGAGACTTTGGAGTGGAGTGGAGTGGAGTGGGGTGGGGTTGGGTTACCTCCCTCTGCAGCATGTGACATGGGTCACCCGCTGGGATCGTTTCAGTATTTTTCACCTAATCAATTCCCTGCCATTGCAGAGGTATTGGGCATCTGTGGCACCCTGTGTCTTCTGTTCTCTGCCTCTGGCACACCATTTTAAATCCTAGGAACTGAAATGCTTTGGTCTAACTGAAGTAATTGGTCTCAACATAGGTGTATTTGGGTAGAATGTAATGGCCTGTGATACACAGGAAGTTAGACTAGATGTTCTTGTAGTCCCTTCTTGCATCAAACTCTATGCAACTAAATTAGCACTAGTTGTCATCATAGAATTTGTATCTATGGATGTTCCATTATAAAGTCGTCCCTATACAGTTTATTCCTGATCTTCCCTAAGATATTTCTTCTTTTAATGTATCCTGCAGTCTGCTCCCCATGGATCAAAATTGCTCAGCCCCTGAATGACCAGTTTACTCACTTCTCTTTATGGATATGGCACTAAAACCGTTCCTTTTCCTCACCTATTAAATATATCATCACACTGAAGAATAAATAAGGGAAAGGGACCTGCATTTTTATACCTTCTGTAGATCATTTTAACATTTTAATTTCTTCCGCAGGATGGGAAATTCAGCACCCATACAAATGAGTGTTTTGACAGAGACCTTCTGAATGAATGAGAGAGTTTTAACTCACACTTTATACTGAATTGCATTTTTCCTGCTGAGAAAAATCAAGACTGAACATTTTGGGGCCAGAAAAGATAGACTAATATTCTATTCTGCCCATATATCCAGCATGACATGAAGCAAAGGTAAGCAGTGAAGATAGCTGTCTGTCTTTCATGGAGAAGAAGTCAAAATAGCGTTGGGGAAGTGAGGGGAAACCTAAGTGGTGTCACAAGAGAAGTTGCAGCTCATCCAGGCAGGAAACAATACACTCCCAGGGGCTGATCCCAGACTGAGGATTGAACTCTCCTGAGGAACCAAAAGACCCATCCAAAACATCACCACCTTCCTTTCCAAGTGCAAGGGACACTTCTACCAGCTTCACTCATATAAACACAAGGCACTTCATACATTTAAAAAACAAAACCCTTCTACATAAAAACCACGGCACCCACAATTCTCCTCATGAGAGAACATGGACCACACATGACAGATGTTAATTACATCGCTTAATGCACAGCTGGAAGATGCTCAGATACCACGGCAAGGAGGGCAGGATAAGGGCCTGTGCAGAATAGTTCAACGGCTCCTATTCTTCCTTCTCATGCATTCCGGTTCCACATCACTTAGATGGGAAAGGGCATGTCTGATTTAAAGGGGAGTATGAATACAAGCTTTAAGCAGGAGGATCAGTACCACACCCCATGTGAGACCACTTGAAGGGCAAAGCGAGCAACCTAAAGATAAGGAAAAAAAGCCTACATCTGCTTTCCCCTCAAATAAACTGATTTACTTGTCATTATAAATAAAAGGTAACGTGTCTTTGCTGTGGAAGCAGAGACACGGCATAAAGTGGGAAAGCCCTCTGTGGGACATGAAGCTCTGGATCCATGCAGCTGGCACTGTAAGGCCCTTTCCCTCAGTAGCTCTTTTAATCCCTTTGCCTTGGGGAGGGAGTGGAAGGTTGAAAGTAAATTCTGCTACATCAACCTCAGAGTGTTCGATTCATGGCCCACTGAATTCCCGCAGGGTCTTCCATGGTCATTGAGTTAGGCCCAGCATTTCCTGGCCCCCCACAGAAACCCATCAGAGATTAGAAGTTGGCCTTCTGAGTCTGGGCAAAGCCCGGTTGGTGGAGGTTTAGGTGGCTATAGGGTTCTAGGCCGCTAGTGCTAGCACAATTAGCTAGTATTTTGTGGAGCAAAAAGCTTTCCTGCTGAAGAGACCCTTCTGAAAAGTATTTGACAATTTTGGGAGAATTTTTATTTGCCAAAATGGCCGCCAGAGAAATGTTCATTTCTCCTGGGGCTAGTAACATCAGCGTTCATCTTGCTGCTTGTTGACTTCTCAAGTTTCTTTTGGACAGAGCAAGATAGACTATGTAGGGAACTGGGCTCAGATTTAGACCACTTCCGTTCCAGTCTCCGCTCTGCGATCTTCACCTCACTGTGCCTCTGATTCACCTTCCACCCTTTGTTGGTCTTGTCTCTTCAGAGTGTAAGCTCTTTGAGGCTGAAACAATCTCTTACTATGGGTTCATCTACACTGGAGCAGGTGGTGTAATTTCCAGCATGGGTAGATGTACTTGTGATAGCTTTGAGTGAGTTAGCGGGCTAAAAATATCACTGCAGCACTGCAGGCAGCAGGCTGGGTTAGCTGCCTGAGAATGTACCATGGTCTTGGCTGGAGATAGCACTCAGGAATACAGTGCCTGGCATGATGGAGTCCCAATTGCAGTTGCAGTGTCTAATTAGTGCCATAATAAAAATAATTATTGCAAAAGCTGGTCTCTCTATGAATAAGCAGAACCAACTAGGCAAAATTAACTATATTTAACCAGTACAATGAGAGACCTTGTCCAATGAGCACATCGAGACTTCATTGAATTAACAGAGTGGATGTTTTCTGCTCCCAAAGTTTAAAAAAAAAGTGAGAAAATGAAAGTAAATGTGTCAATTTTGGGGGGAAACTGCATTAGCAAACAGGAGAAACATCAGTTATGGTGAGCAAGTTAGCTAGTATTATTCTGCTTTATTAAATGAAACACGTCACATTTCATGGGTTTCTGGCCCCAGATGAACTCCTGCTTGACAGATGAGCAGTCACAATAAAGTCATATCAGCAATTATGGACTCTAATGTACTTTCAGTAAAGTAGGAATTCTGAATAAATGGGAAGGAAGATGACTCCAGTAATGTTTGGCTAAGATTGAATGAGACGAGAAGAATGAGGGAGAATTTGATAGCAGCCTTTAACTACATGAAGGGGGGTTTCAGGGAGGATGAAGATAGGCTGTTTTCAGTGGTGGCAGATGACAGAACTAGGAGCAATGGTCTCAAGTTGCAGTGGGGGAGGTCTAGGTTGGATATTAGGAAAACCTTTTTCACTAGGAGGGTGGTGTAGCATTGGAATGGGTTACCTAGGGAGTTGGTGAAGTCTCTATCATTAGAGGTTTTTAAGGTGTGGCTTGACAAAGCCCTGGCTGGGATAATTTAGTTGGTGTTGGCCCTGTTTTGAGCAGGGGGTGTGACTAGATGACCACTTGAGGTCCCTTCCAACCCTCATCTTCTACGATTCAATGACTGACTTTTAAATGAAATGGCATGAAAAGAGAATTTCAGCTGTGGTTCTATTGAGGAAGGTGGACTGGGGAGGGGAAATCAGGCGGCAGCACTTGCTTTTTGCTTAGGAGCTTGGTGTGATTATGTCTCCCCAAGAGTTTACTGTAGACTGGAGCTGACCAAGCCTGAGATTAGAGCTGATTGAAAAATCGGGATTTTATTTCCGACCAACACCAAAAATCCACAAGGAGCAATATTGCTTTGTTCTAACTTAACTCTTCATTTTCAAAACTCCAGTGTTACAATTTGAAACCATTTTTTTTCCCTTTTGTCAAAAATGAAAAAAAAAAGTCAAATTGTGACAGCAAAATATTTCCACTTTGGCCATGACATTTTTGCGTAAAACAGTTTAAACTGGGGGGCGGGGGAACTGATTAGCTCCACCTGGGATTTTCCCAAGACACCTCAGAGAGTTAGGGGCCTGGCTCCCAGATTTGTGTAGTTAAGGCCCAGATTCTCAAAAGTATTTAGGTGCCTGTGATGGGGTATTGTGCCCCTTAAGGGCTGTACTGCCTACTGGTGAGTCATCCCTATTACTTGGCATGGCTCTTTAAGAGTTTGGGGTGGTCTGCTATACAAAGCCTGATGAGATAGGGGGAGAGAGGAAAGGGGTCACAGGAAGAAGCAGCATTTAGAAGGAATCTGGTTACTGTACTTTTAAGGGCCTGGGACCTGGAGCCTTGCAGAGAGGATGGGACCAGGCTCCCCCATCACCCAGCCAACAAGGAATGAGCTGTGGGAAGGGGCCAACATAAATGCTGCCTCCTCCTTCATAGCAAGGCAGATGCCTGTAGACATTGAAAGGAGTCAGCAGGCTCCTGCAGGGCCCTGAGTTAGCAGGGAGCAGACAGCAGCAGAAAGCTCCACATCCTCTGAGCCTGTAGAGTAAGTGGGGCCAGCTCAGGGAGACAAACTCCAGGAGGACAGCTGAGGCACCTGCCAGCCATGAGGAGAGACTTACAGACAGAGAGAGAACCCTGAGGGGACTGGGAACAGAGCATAGAGGGCAGGGTTCAGAGGAACCCTGAGAGCCAGAAGTACCTTGTGTCTATGTGGAATTCTGTTCTGACCCCTCTTTTGAAGATATAATAAGCCTTAATAAGGGTATCATTGAATCAGGCATGCCTGAAGTGGAATTATTGGCTCCCCTGTGAATGGAAACTGAGGCAGGGAGTACATGCAATGCCATCCTAACACAGCAGGAGGGCTAAAGGGCATGCATACCCTACTATAGTGCCTAATTCCCACTGAAATCAATAGGAATTAGGTGCCTAAATATCTTTCACTATATGGGCCTAATTCTTACCCCTTTATGTAAACTCAGCCTACTGGTGCACTGTAGGCTAGGTCAGTTATGGGCTACGGGAATGAAATCATGTTTAATTTTCCTCAGCTGGTTTCTTCTGAGTCGCTTTGACAGCCATGGGCATTTCTTGTGACAGCCTTTTGATAAGTATGGTTTCTACTGTCCAGCTCTGCACATCCTACAATGGGACCTCCACATCTCAACTCTCTATTGAAAAAAATGTATGCAGAAGTGAAAATTGTCACCCTGGCTAACAGAACGTGTGTCTGAGGTTAAAACCCTGCCTCCCACCAGCACCTCTCTCAGCAGTGAATATTTGCTTTTTTCAGCTCAGAAGAGAGAGGCTGTGACCAGGTTTGCACAGCTACCTGCCTACGCGCCCCCGGCTGTAAATAGCAAGAAAGTGCATGTAATGAGCCCTCCTTTGTGCTTGTAGTGCTCTCGTGAAAGCTCATCACCACACTCTGTTCCCAAAAGCTTTTGAAAGAGAGCTGCAGGTGGATAATGGTAAGGGATGTGCCGACTTGACCTGAATGCAATTCAGAGATTAGCAAAGAGAGGCAGCAAGGCTTTGAAAACTGTCTCCGTTCTTCCCTTCATATCCTCCTGTTACTCTTCATCAGATCAGATACACACACAACTGCCTCCCTCTGTAACTACAGCTTCAGCTGGGACTAGTACAAAGGGAAGGCTCCTAAATGGGGAAACATCAAACTACTATGCACCAGCGGAGAGTTTGTTGACTGAATTTTTGTTCAGAACAACTGTGCAGTGCTCCAACAATCCATTCCCAAATCCATGGGGAAAGATTTAAACAGCAGCCAAAAGAGTGGCTCTCTTTCTGTAGCATCCACAAAGGCAGTAGGTCTGTTTCGTCCACAGGAGGAACCCTGAGGTTGGATACAGAAAAAAATTAAAATGAGAAAACACTGCAAATCACAGAACTCCAACCGGTATAAGGCAGACAGTGTTTCTATGACTGGGGTGATTATTCTAGACCGGCCATGTGATTAGGCTCCTGGTTCGTGTCACGATTTGTTCAGGAAGCAAGACCATTAAGCAGCAGTGGAATGTCAACTATTTAAAAAATAGCAATTCCTCTGAACAGTATGGTGCATGGTGCCCTTTCCTGTCTGTCCTCCAATTGCTTCCTGACACTCAAGATTGCATCTCCAATTAACAGCACAGCACTGGATCTCAAACATATGCTTATGTTGATCACCACCAGGTTGGTGGTAAAAAAAACAAACCAAAACCTAGCAGCATACGTGATCAGATAGCAGGGAATGCACCTGGCTGGTCATGAACTAAAGAGACATGACTGGAGTGCCATTGCATTCTGGCACTGCCTGCTGGTGGAAAATCCCTGGGACCATAGGCAGCTAGGCACAATGGTGGGTGCCCCCAAAGGGTTCTCTCAGTAGCTCCAATTGCGCTAGAATCCCCCAGAATCAGATCGAAGCAGTGGTGGGTGGAGGATTTAGACATGTATGTGAATATAAACCCTCATGCTTCAGGGAATGAGCCAATACTCCTTATGATAGTAAGAACTCAGGCAGGTTACTCCGATGTTGCCCACTATGAACTTTCTTGCATGTTCTTCAGAAGCACAGAGTACTGGCTACTGTCCGAGGTAGGATACTGGGCTGGATGGGCCACTCCTTTGACCCTGTTTGGCAATTCTTTCAAAACAATGGAGAGGAATGTAAAGTATTTTTTTGACCACCTTCCACTTGAATTGCCCCTAAGTCTAGATCACCTGAAATACTTCAGCCTGTTTAGATAAGCCACTGAACAGAATCATATTTTAATCTTTTGATTACTCCTTCCCAGGAGACAGCAACCCATTCTTACTCCCAAAACGCATAGATCGGATTCACCTTCCATTTACCACTGGGTCTCTTCTCACATCAGCCCTCAGTCTTCCATTTGTCATCAGCCAGGAAGTTCATTGCAATCAGTTGATTTTCTAGGTTCATTTGTCTTCGGTCTGAAGCACTTAGGACACGCATAGTGGATGCATGAGTTCTGTTTTCACTCTGTCCTTTCTTTGATTGTGTTCAAACTTTTTAAATTAATTTACAAAATAAATAAAAGCAGGTAATTACATTACCCATAAAAAGCCATTAGATTCTCATCCTGTTTGTGAAAGAAGGGCAAGCGTGGTGAAATCCAATTAAAGTTTATAGTGTACTTTATCAGAAGGCTAATTTTGATGCAATCATAGACAAAATGGGGTTGGGAAACTTGTGGTAATGGCATCAATGGATTCAGAGAAAACTTGCTGCTAGAGATGGCCCTTAGCTACAAATCTGATCCAAATCGTTTTTGTAAGAGACACTAGGATTTAGGGTTTTAGTTTGTTCTCATTATTCAGATAAGGGCCAATCTCGATATCAGGATGTGGGATCAAATCCAGACTTGGGTTTTTTACCCTACAAGATTTGGGGGTATTTAGATATGGAGTTAAAGGCTCAGCTCTGCTAATTCACAATCACTTGCATTAAATCATGTTCGCAGTACAAAGTACCATTACACACTAGTCTTATATCATAGAGAGAGTAACTGGAGAAGAAGATAAGGAATAAGGCAAGAATCACAGGAATTTTTATGGGGCATAAAATACAAGTTTAGGGCTTTTCAGGGAGTTCTGTTGCAAGATCAAATCTATATGCATATTAGGAACTATTATTCCTTCTAAACCCCTTCCAGAGAGCCTATGGTGATTTGTTTGATGTCCTAGAAACTGAATGAAGCTCGAGGGTATGTCCAAAGGGCAGAGGCAAATGAATCTATTTAAGGAATGTCAGGCATTGGTGAAGTGGCTTTAAAATTGTTTACTTTTGTTGTAACGTCTTGTCAGTGTGTGGCAGCGTGAAGAAGATTGAGAACTGCTGCTGTATATAAATACAGCACTTTCTAGAAATAAAGCTGTATCGAACTTACAGTTGCATGCAACCACTAGCGTTCACGGGGTTTTCATCACAACCACAAATTGATGCAGGTTCACACAAAATTTGACCCAGCTTCCCTCCAGCATATGCACATGTCAGAAAACCTAGTTGGCATTTCAGATTAGGAACTGGACGACTTCTGAAACAAAGTTCAAAATGAATCTAAGTAACACTTAGAGTATGTCCACACTGCAGTGAAAACACCCAGGGCTGGTATGCTTATCAACTGACTTGGGCTCACGGGGCTCAGACTGCAGGGCTATTGAACTGCAGTGTAGACATTGCAGTGTAGACATTGGGCTTGTGCTGGCACTTGGGTTCTGGGGCCCCCTCACAGTGTCCCAGAGTCCAGGCTCCGGCTGAGCCAGAATGTCTACACTGCAGTTTTATAGCCCTGTAGCCTGAGCCAGTCAGCCGATGCACACCAGCCACAAGTGTTTTATTGCAATGTAGACAGACCCTCCAAGGCTATATCATTTGGCAGGGGAAGGTGGGGCAGGAGGGGAAACAAACAAACAAAACCACCCTAGAAAGTTGAAGCCATCCAGCAAGCTGTCTGTGTTTTAATTTTCAGAGATGAGCTCATTTCCCATAGGGACTTCTGCAAAAATCTGTTGAAAACAACATGTGGTAGATTATTCTCATCTCAACAGGTGAGGAATTATGCGCAGGCTGGAAGTGTAACATTTTCACATTGATTCTTAATATACAAGACCTTCCCTCCCCAAAAAAACTAACATCTGGAAAGCTGTTTGTTGTGACTGAATAACCTGAAGGTGAGAATTTCAAAACACAGCATTTCATAGCTGAGAATTGCCTGACTGGATCAATGTAAAACATTTGCTGATCAAACTAATCAAGGCCAGGTTTGAGGCTGGAATAAGGAGCTGGAGACTAGAAATGAGATGATGCAGGCAGAGATGCATGGGGGAAATTGCAAGGACTGGTCTACTATGAATAAATAATACCTGAGTTCCAATCACAGTTCTGACAGCGCCTCTATTCTTACAAGTCACATAACACCACATTTTCAAAAGTGGCCTTGGAAACATGCTGTTTCCAAGATGAAAATATGCTCCCCAGGCCCCCAGGGCAATGGCTGACTAAAATTGACATGATTGTCAATTTCACCGTTGCTGTTGGAGAATCAGGCAGTCGGGATGCTGGCTGGCCCCAGGGTCAGGAAGGGTTCCTGGCCCCAGAGCAGTCCACACAACAAATCTTGTGTTGGAAGATTCAGCAAAAGTGACATGTTTCCATCAAATGTTTTGTTTTCAAGGAAGCAGCATTTTCTAATGGCAAAAAAAAAAAAATTCCGTCTGAAAGTTTCCGACCAGCTCCAACCGGTATTTGAATGGCAGTTATTGCTGTAGCATCTAAACATCTGACTATGTGAGGGGTGTTTGTTTTTAATAAGGATCTTCCTTCTCTTCCTGCTCCACCTCCATGCTTCAGAAGTCCCTGCATTGTACCAAAAAACAGTGCCCAACACCCTTACATTTGAAAGCAAAATACAATCCTGACTTTTGCACACGTAGCAGCTTGCTCTAATCATTTAGGGCCATCCTACCATCAGTTGAAACCACAAATTAGATGTGTTTTATCTCAGCTTCCTCTTGGGAAACCCACTTTGGAGAGGATTTTCAGAAGTGCCTGAAAGATTTAGCAGGACAAACCTCATTGGCTCCTCTTTTAAACCCTCTAAATGAAATGCAGTCATGGATTGCCATATTTTTGGCTTATGTATCGATGTCTTCCAAATTTGCTCCGATTTACAAGTGACTCTTTTCCCTAAACAGTCAGGCTGTTAACTTAGTCTTGGGCTTGTGAGGAAAGCTCTGTTCTACCTCACGTGCCTGCACCTGGAAATGAGATGATGCAACGAGAATTTGTTTAGCAGTCTTGTGGAAGGACCACTGAGCAGGAGTAGACTCCAGCTTGTTCTTCTGCAGCTGCATGGCCTGTGCAATGCTCGATTTCACAGTGACTTTCCCACACTGACTTCACTGTCCCACAGCCAATTACTGCTGAAGCAATACAGCTCTGCACCCTATCCTACCTCAAAAGCCAATTAAAGCCTTTAATATCATTGCCATGTTACACATATGCTATGCCAATAAGGTTAAATCAAATCTATTTATAGAGTTCCCCACACAATTCATTCTTGTGCGGTGGGGGGTGTATCATTTGCCCTCTGGATTTCTGAAGCCACCAGATTTCCCCTATAAGAGTTCCCATGTGACAGCAGAGCCCATCTATTATTCCATTCAAGCCCTGTTTCTCCAACTTCCTTTAAAAAAAAAAAGTTCTTCACCAGCAGATTAAAAAAAAAAAAAACAAAAAACTTTTCCATTCATTACATACACTACATTACTTTAAAAAAAAACAAAAAACAATTTGCCTGAGGAATCAATTGGCTTCAAGAAAAGATGCTCTAATCTATCAAATAAAAAAAAATACCTTGCACAACCTTCCACAAGAGATTAAAAATATGAAAATCTACAAAGTTGTGCACTTAAATCACATGAAGATTAGGAGGCATACTGGAAAAAGTCAGGAAATTCAATGAAGAGAGGGTGGACAAGCTGCCTGCAATTTACAGAACCGTACCTGTCTTGTGTCTAATGTACAGTCCTTTAACACACAGGATGCTATCTAGACAATTCAAAATGCAGTGTCTGCTTGGATGTCAGTCAACATTTTTAGACACCTTTTTAACCTTAAGGGCAGTTTGACGCTCATTATTTTTGTCATAGCATTTCCATGAAGGGCGGGGACAGAGGTTGACAGACACAGGGGATGACAGCCAAATTCAGTCCGATTCTGCACTCTCATACCCCAGTGTGCATATGGTGCAACTCCAGTTGAGCCAAGGATTGAATGGACCTGGAGGCTAAATTATCTTTCATATCTAGAAGCAGCTGTGGGCTCCAAAACGAAGAGAAATCAGAAGACACCCAGCTCTTTAACATCCATCGTAGAGCCCTCATGACTGAGCTCTTTAATGGCCAATGAGAGTACCTGCAGGACGGACAACTGACTAGAACCAAAATCAGAAAAGGCTCAGGTGACATCTGTGGGTGAAAGGAAAGGTTTTGCACAACTGGCCAAAACTATAACCTCACCGTAAATGGCTGCTTCCTCTTCCCCCGCACCCCACTGATGGTTCAGGCAGCATCTAGCATGGGGCCTTTATGGATTCTTCCCTGCTCCTGGAGTGCTAGATGGCTGTGGGAGCCAAAAATGCCATTCTTGTGGTCTTTCTTGTCAGGGAGAGACCTGGCCACGGTTACCTATGAATTGGTCTGGTACAGGCTCAGTTACCATGGTGTAACTGTACTTTGGGCAGACACTGAATACCCCAGCTGCATCTCCAGACTTCCAGCCTGAGGCAGCCCACATTGCAAGCAAGACGGGAATAGAAAACACACTACCTTGGTGCTACACACACGGTTGGATGCAACTGCCGATCTCAATCTGCAAGGTCCTTCATGTGGTGTGCCCCAGATATTCCAGCGATTACCCTTCTCTCCATGACCCAGGTCTGCCATGATAGCCATGCTTCTGCAGGGAAAAGGAGTTTAGTGTCTTCACAAAATCACAAAGTCAGAAGAATGGGCCTTTTGGGGGTCAGGCCCAGACCAAAGGAGTCCCCCTTTCTTGAGACATTAAATGGATTACAGATTTTAGCACCTCCAGAATGCAATGCAAGAGTGATCTTTTCATCATAGATTTCCTATGAAACCTTCTCTGGAAGCTGCAGGAAAAGGAATATGAAGAATGTTTGCCACCTTTTATCTGCTACATTATAAAAGTGTCAAATCCACAGATTATGAACACCTTCTGCATAGCATAGGCCAGAGAATTTCACCTAGTTGTTACCACCTCAAGCCCTGTAATTTCTCAGTTTGGTTGTACTTTAGGGACTACGGTGATAGTTGCAGTACATAAACCCAAATATATTGATATATTCCTAGTGTAATCTGTTATTGATGCCACTGCTAGAATAGAGGGGGTCACAAACATACAGACAATCCCCTTTCAGAAATCTCAGTTAAACACCAGTGCCCAATTCCCGGAGAGCAACCCTGCCCCAAGAACTGATTCTAGTTAGACTACGGAAGAGGGCAAGCTCTGCCATTTTTAATAACTCCCTGCAAAGAAGCTTGCTGCCAAGGTAAGACAAAACAAACCATCCGACCATACACCACACAGCTTGTGAGGCTATGTAAAACAGCACCTTTATAAATTACATACTTTCAATCAGACTTGTACTCCTAACTCCTTTAAACTGTTTGAAAATCCTACTTTCCAATTTGTTTTCACAGATGGACTTCTAGAATTTAACTTGAAATTTTCTACTTTTCCATTTTAAAACCCAGCCTTTTAAGTGATAGGAGATGTTTTGGACATTTACATCTAGCTTTTCCTGCTTACATTCAATTGATTTTTATAACGCAGATTTTTTTCGCTAACCAATCCTGACGTTAATATGAGCAAATATATGGGGGTTTTCTTGCACCTAAATTTAGAGAAAGAGAAATAATATTCAACACAGGTCTAGAAATCAACACAGCAAATTAAGTCGACTAGCTAGATTCAGCACAGCAGTTGTCTTGACTTAGTTGACACCACATGCCTGCATAAGGCAATCTGAAATCCTGTTGGAGCATTCCGAAAATTACTTTCTGCTTAAATTTTGATTAGAAAGGCCTTAAAGACCCTGCATAATCTTGCATTATAAATTGGACTGCTTCCTCGAAGGCATTCAATGACAAACCACTGTGAAATGTCAGAACAACCTTCTTTTACCCCGGCAATGTTTTTCCAGTTTTATGCACACTTATATTTCCCACCAGCTCCATTTAATATCTACTCTAATCCCCTAGGTAAAAGAGCAGGAGAGCTGACCTTACTCTCTCCATGCATGTTTTCCCACCACGAGCAGCAAATTGGTTAAAAAAGTTGGAGATTAATCCTTATCACTGCACCTGCAGGGCAGTTCTGTTAGGGGCTTCTGAAGAGTTCTCTCTTGGCTCCTCTGCATGTGTAGCTGTGGATGGAGGTGATTAAGCGGAGGGGAGGGAGGGAATTAAGCGCTATTCACTGAACAGCACTCAAGTCTCAAGTGGCTCAGCCTGTATTTATCTGCAGAACTAGGTGGTGGAGGCTAGAGACATGGCAGCCCTGAAAGGTTTGCTGCCAGCTCCCAGGTGTGTCAGCTTCACCCCTCTAGTGACAGATAATGAGCTTTCTTAACCCCTTGTTGTCCAGTTGTTTCTGTGCCTTTCTGCATTCCCATTTCCTGCCATTAGTTTAGTTGTTCCTTCCTTTCCATATCTGTGCAGCTCAGTACAGGGGAAAAATGTTGGAATTATCTGGTCTGTGTTATTCAGAAGGTCAGATTAGATTAATCAATGGTCCCTTCTGGCTTTAAAAATCTGCGACTCTCCTGAGTTCACATGCGCTCTCTCATCTCCATGATGTGTACCCATCTCTGTCTCGGTCCATCTGTTTCTACCGGGCTCCTCCTCCTGACAATGATAGTAATCCTTTCCTGTCTGCGTATAGCTACTCATCCCTCACCCTCATGCTCTGACCACTGCTGCCCGTTCTCCACAGGAAAGCCAGCCCCTCGTAGCTCCCTGGATGTTCTACAGCTGCTTCCAGAGACAGCCTCAACTGGACATATTTGAGGGTCTTCTTATCCCATCTGTGCCCTGCAGTTACTCACCAAAGCAGCCATAAGCTCCCTCTGGGGAATATCCCCAAGGTGGGGCACCTTCCCTACAAGTTCAGACCCCTGCTGGCTTTGCAACCCCTACACGTGCCGCTCTCCCGCCCCCCAGGAGTGCTCAGAGCAGAGGGTGTTGGTCAAGAGGAGGTATGGCCAAGATGTTCTTGTGCCTCAGATATTCTCCATAGGGGGCAGGCTGCAGTCAAGTTAGGGCAGCAGTCTGATGTGGCCGCTGGCAACCCCATAACAAGAGTCCCAGGTGGCTTCTCAATCTGTGAATAGCTCTGTACCAGCATAGGATGAATGTGGCCCTCATGACTTCCCCATGCCCCCTTGCCCCGCACCGTGCTGTCCTGTCCCATTGCTTATTTGAGCACTGTCCCATCACCGGCGCTAAAACCACACTTTCAGGGTAGTTTCGGTTTTGCAGCCAGAACAATAAAGCCAATCCAGCATGCAGCGGGCTCCTGCAACAGTGTGAGCCGGCTAGCCAAAGAGAGGGAAGCAAGCAAAGAAGACAGAACACAGGATAAGAGTTCTGCAGTTACGGCCAGAGCTGTTCAAACCAAGCAGTGAAGGGGAAGCAAGCAGACATCTTGACTGTTCTTGTACAAGCAGTCAGAGAGAACAGCTTAGTCTGCACTCAGGGTCTATATGCAGCAGAAGGAGCCCTGTAGGAAGGCGCAGTGGCCTTCCTCTGAGCCTGGGCCCGTGGAAGGGCCACAGGCACCCAATCAGACGCTAGACTCGCCGGCAGCCCAGTCTGCCCGGCAACCAGGCAGCTGGGCCCCGATAGGTCCTGCCGGACAGCCAACCCGGCAGCAGGGGGGCGGAGCCTTAGGGAAGGCGGCAGCTCTAAAAAGCGGGCCCTGCAGCTCAGAAGGCAGAAGGCAGCTGGTGGAGACAGATGTGGTGCCTTGCTGGCTGTGGCAAGGGGCTGAACCACGCTAGACTACTGCCGCAGGTAATCCTCTCCCGGCCTTGCGGCCCCGGCGACCCGCCTCTAAGGCCTGGGTTGGGCCTCTGGGCCCCCTGGACTGGCCGAGGCCTACAGGTCCGAAGCGCTGGACCCAGCCTCAGGCCCGCTGCGGCTGGGACGAGCCCCTTGACCCGGAGAGCTGGGAGTTCTGCCCAGAAGCCAGTCCGGACCTGGAGGAGCTGCCAGACGCCCAACCCCTGGAGGCAGGATCCGACCTGGAGGAGTTGCCGGAGGCTGCACCGTACCCCCAGCCCTGTGATCTGGAGGAGCTGCCCCTCGCTGAGGAGCTTCCCAACCTACCCCCTGTGGATGCTGAGGGACTGACCGGCCTATCCCGGGCGGTGTACCCCGATGACCCAGAGGAACCCAACGACACAGGTACAGGGGAACCTGGGGAGGAAGGAGCCCAGGGGCAGCCAGAGGCGTGGCTGTGATAGGGGTAACGCCCCGTCGGCGTGTTGTGGCAGGAGCCCCGCCGACTGAGTGGCAACAGCCGTGCCACTGCTAGGGCCCTGGGCTGGGACGCAGTGGAGTTGGGTGGGCCTGTGTCCCCATCCTCTCCCCCTGAGCCTTGCCAATCCCCAAATAGGATATAGCCTCTTCCGCCCGCTAAACTCAAGCTCACCGCTCCTTGCTCGCCCGCCCTGCCGGAGGGCCGGGGCGAAAGACCCCTTGCTCGCCCGCCCTGCTGGAGGGCCGGGGCGAAAGACTGAAAAGCTAACTTTCCCCTATTGATTGGGAAGGCGCAGTGGCCTTCCGCCGAGCCTGGGCCCGTGGAAGGGCCGCCAGGACTGGACCGGGAAGGGGCCCGTCTTACAAGCCCACATATAGCCAAAGGCATGTATAAGCACACAGGCAGCAGAGGGTGATCGAGCGCAGATCGTGCACTTAACAAAAAAGAATTTCCCTGTGGAAAAGGCCAGGAGGCATGAAGTCCAACAGGAGAATATAGAAATGGCACTTGGGCAATATTGGTGATGAAAACCATGAATCATACATAGTGTACCTCATATGTTGTGAGCAATTTGTAACCTGCGACACCATTCCAGAGATGTAGGGTGTTTCAAGTTTGCTGTCAGTACTGGGTCCGAAGGCATACGGACTGCTGGAGACAATAGGTGACACCACTGTGCCTGGAACTCCCTTGTACACAGCGATTACTGCAGCAATGCAGGAAAATTTTTCTCCTACCCATCAATGACAGTAGAACAATATTGGTTCCATCAGTGGAGAGTGGGAAGCACAGTCTGTTGTTACTTTAAGGAAGATGTCAGAGCATTGGCAGTTTGGAGAAATATTAAGTGATGCTCTGAGTCACCAGTTTGTCCCTGTATTACGCAATGATCAAGTCCAGAAGAGGCTATTGACTGTATCTGTGCTTAGGTTCAAGAAGGTTGTTGCAGTGGAGATGGCAGAGAAGGATTCTCTGGAATTTAGCGTGAGCCAAGAAGCTCACCTCCTGCATGGGTGAGACAGTGGACCACATGAATATAAGGAATGTCTGTGTGGCTGTTGTGACCAAACAATGTGCTCTGAGAAGGATTGCTGGGCAAGCCAGGTCATTTGCAGGAAGTGCCAGAAGAAAGACACATTGCCGGGATCTGTCACACAGTTCAATGACCAGCAACCTAAAGTAACTGTACGTCCAACATGACACCTATGAAGACTGATTGAAGAAAAGGTTGAAGTCAGGAATTCATAGTGTAGGAAAAGACAAGTGCTCTAGTAACAATGACCAACACCTAGTCCTATACTTATCATAAGCTGGAGTCAGAGATGGCATCTGGGTTGCATCCTTGATCGAGTGCGTTCCAACAAGAATGGAGCTTGATACTGGAGCTGCCAACACACTGATTTCTGCATCTACCCATCACCAGATGTCACAAATTCCCCTGGAAGAAACCTCCATGGTTTTGAAGACAATGTCTTCTTTCGTATGGCTGGTGTGGAGCAACAACAACAATTTCACCTGAAGTTGGTCAAGCTAGATGGCTACAGCAGGAGTGGCAGAATTTATTGCAGTGATGCCTCCTTTATATTTATAAATTGGGCAATAAGTAGTGATATGTATGATGGTCTGTTGGGTGGAGCCACACATGCACATCAGGGAGTCCTTGATTTTCCATTTGTGCATTAAATGTCCACAAATACCATAGTTGGTTCGGTTGTCTATGGAACATTGAACCCAGGAACCTTCTGCATGGGAGTTGGCACAAGGTGTTTCTATTTTAAATCTTGTTTAGCCCAATCTGCTTTCTAAGCCTGCTTCTGGTCATAGCCTGATAGCATGAGGGTAAGCGAATAATCCCAGAAAGACTTGCGGGACTTAACATATTGGAGGGGGAGTGTTGTCGAGGTCTTGGTGGATAGGAAGACATCTGTTTTCCTGGATTTGCTGAGCTTTGCAGAGCATCACAGCAAGTCAGCATATTGGTGGGGGAGCGTTGTGAGACAACAGGTTTTGAAGACTTAGAGAAAAGTTAGCCCCAAAAGGGATACTCCAGGTGAAAGTTCAACTAGATGGACAATTGTTCATTTTACCTTTGAATGTGATTGATGGAAAGTATCCACCATTTGGCATATCTTGGCTTGAGAAGCTCAAGGTGAATTGGACTGTGACCAAGCGGATCACAAAAGCACCTCAAAATCTTCAAGAAATGCTGGACAGACACTCCAAAGGAACCCGGTTAGATGAGCAATGTGTCAGTAAAACTCACTGTTCCGTTTGGTAGCCAGATGAAATATGGCAAGCCCAGTGTTGTGCCTTTTGTTCTGAAGCCTCTGGTGAAAGCTGATTTGGACCGTTTAGTGACCATGAGAGTCTTTTTACTGGTTTCACACAGTGAGTGGGCTACACCCACCATACCAGTGGCCAAGAAGGAGGACTATGTCCAAATCTGTAGAGATTTCAAAGTGACATTGAATCCAGTTTTACTTGCAGACCATTATCCGCTACCTCATACTGAAGATTTGTTTGCTGCTTGTAGTGCAAAGCCTCCCTTTTGTGTTAGTTTCAGTTTTTGCAGCCAGAACAATAAAGCTCCCACGGCAGACAGCTGTATGTCCATCAGCTCCCTCTGCATCAGTCTCTCTCTCTCCTTCTCTGCTGGCTCCAGAAATATAACATCCATAATCTGAGAGTTCTCAATGGTTCTTAACTCTACCTCACTCTCAAACCCTCTCCTCCTGGTTCCCAAAGGCAGAGTCAAGAACCTATGTGTGTCAGGCAGGATTCAAGGGCAGTGGAAGCCAGGGATCTGATAACTTGTCATCCTGAAGGAGGGTTAGAGTACAAAATGCTCTAGGTGGCACTCAGGGTTTGGTTTGGTTTGGTTTCTGTGCAAAGCCAGGGAAACTTTGATGGATTTGGCTGGGTTTCAGGAGAATCAAGTGCAGAAAAGTCAGAGTGTAAAAAAACAAAACAAAAAGTTTGACATGAGTCCCTGTGAATTGAATTCTACACAGCTTTAGTTAGAAGAGCACAGGGTGATATCACATTGTAGGGCTGTATCTCTTTCAAAACACCATCAGACAAAGAGTCAGCTTTCTGTAAGTTGTTGTAGACTCTACAATCCAAGACACATACACAAAGGTTCTTGCTTGGCTGTCTGTATGTGTCTGCACCATACAGATCACTCAGAAAAGCACAGGCAATCATTCCAAGAGTGCAAGGGCACATCAAATGCCAGACTAATGAAGGCCATGGTGAACTGGGAAGGAGAAGTCATGTGTCAGGATAACCAAAAATAGGTCCTATATATTAAATGGGGAAATCTTAGTTATGTCAAGGTCTTAATGATCAGCACTTCTGCTCCTTTCCTGCTAGATACTGTGTGTTTAAGATTGGACTGCCTTACTCTGGGAATATTGGGAGACAGTTTTGGAATTCAGGCAAGAAAGTGTGAAAACTCAAGAGGGCAGGACCCTCAACGCAAGAGAAGGGAACAGTGCCAATTTGCGAATGAGAATGCAGAGGAAGTTATCTTGTGATATATGATGCTATGAAGCAAACTCCCCCTAGCTATCACACACAGACAGAGATATACCCTGATGAATAAGGTGCAAGCCATGCATTACACATAACAGCATCTCTTCTCCAGATGGTAATAAGTTTTGTCTGCATAAAGGTGAGCTTTTAGTTGGGTGAATTACTTTGCTGTGCTTCTGAGCAGCACCCTGAGGCTTTCAATAACTATAGCTCCTAATCAGAGGGGAAGGACCTGTGGAATGTGTAAATTGCATTTCATTTTGCTAGAATACATTTGGCTCAGAGTTACAGGCACTGAATAAAACTGACTGAAAGGGATTTTAATCTAAGTTTCAGTATGCAGACAGATTTTCGGTCTATACCCCAGCATTTTATAGGTTTCCTTCTACTTAAAATACATATGGAAAGCTTGAATGTGTCACTTTGGAAAGGCAAAAAGAATTAGGGAGTTTGAAGCATCTCAAGTTTCTTTATTTTGTCTCCTTTATTGCCACTTTTGCTATGACTTCAAAGTTAAGTAGCATTTTTGCAGACACACAAGTGGAGGGAAAGTATTTTTTTTTTTTTTTTTAAAGAGTATTCAGTCCTAGAATACCAGGATGAAGAAAAACCCAACTAATGCCTTGCTTTAGTTGAGGGTTCCGATTCCCTGTTAATCCAACAGGAACAAAAATCTCCAATAAGCGTGACTATGGTAGGATTGTCAGTCTATTTGGAAGTTTGTTTTGACATCAGGGTTTCACCGTGTGAGAGTATTGTTGAAATGGGAGGCTATTTCTTGGGGCAAGAAAATATTTTGGGGAGTAATAAGCATCTTGTGAGCACCTTGAGAGAATCTGAGAGATTGTGGCAAGAGCAGGATGGATGAGAAGTCCTACCAACTGCCATAGATTGATCCCACTGGTCATTACTAAATCTTTCTACCTGCCCTGCCTGCTTCCACTTTCAGTCAGAGATTTGTCCAAGTGTATCACATGGACCAGCTTCATAAATATCAAGAGGCCATTTTGTCAGTTTCCAGCCACTTGAGGTCACTGAAGATGGGTGATCCAAAGCAGTTTATAGGAGTTAAATGCCCAAATCCCATTAAATTGAAAATGGGAGATGAGCACCTAATTCCCATAGGTCCTTTTGAAAATCCCAGCCAAAATCCACGGTGTGCGTTCCGGCTTGCAGTAGCTACCAATGCCCAGAAGACCCTCAGACCATTCTCAGTAGTCGGAGTCTTGGCTGGTAGGAGCTGCTTAAGCAAAGATTTCGCAGTGCAGCTGGTGGTTGGTGAAATGGTGATTTGTGTCTGAAGATGATTATTTTTGTTTTCCTGGAAACAAACCAGGTAAACTGTCTAGATGGATCCATAGAAAGTCCTTGATTCCCCTCCCCACTCCCACATAAAATTGTTCTTTTCCTTTCTTACGTGCCTGATTATGTGGGCGATTCAGATTTTTTGCACATCCCTCAGCAGAAGTGAGTGGACTAAAAAGAAAAGTAGGCCAAGATTCTCAAACAAAGAAGACTATGATTAGGCTCCAAAATCTATATGCAGACACCTTTGTGAAATAAGCCAGAGAATTCACGAATCCCCCCTTTACTTCATTGGAGCTGTTGGGTACTCAGCACTTCTCAGAATCAGCTCACTCAATTAAAAGCCTAGCCATGGGCTGGAGACAGACATTAGGTTCCTAATTTAAAAAAAAAAAAAATTGTGGCTCATCATAAAAGTAGGAGCAGCAAACTTTGATTCCCACCCCTATGAGCTCTCCCCTGCAATCCATCCCTAAAGTCTGAGTTGAATTGTATCAGCAAAAGCAGACCCAACTTCTATCCCAGCTCGAGGGCATCTTCTCTAGCTATCCTTTCAGCTCCTATGGATCTGGGGGACCAGTGTCTTGGCCCTCACTCTCCTTCCTGAGACAAGATGTGTCATCTTCAGGAGGCCACCAATGAGTCACTTGCCTTTCTGAATCCTGAAGAGTCTTGTCAGGAGAGGAGCGCAGGAAACAACCTGAAAATTCCCAGCCCCCAGAGGAAAGTAGGAGCTGGGAAAACATCTTACTTTTTATGTCAGCACTGCTAACTAGGGAACACTGGGAGTTCTTAGCAGCCATCCTCTGGCCGAAATACCTCCTAATCCCTAGCCAATGGTTGCTAGGGAACCCTTAGTTCTTGTAGTGAGGATCATCAAGTGCGTCTGACCTTAAGCAGTGGAAGCGTGCAGTGAAGGAGATGATCAGCCTACTTCCTTCTCCCTTAGGTTTTGGGGGGCAGTGGCCTTTTCCTGGTAGCCAACCCCAAGATCTCTGCATGGGGCTATTGCCCAGACAACAGCCAAAGAGAAGTGAAAACAGAAGAGGCCACCAGTCCTCCGGAAGACCTCTAAAGTATGGTGTGGGATCTCCAGTCTCAGTAGAGAAGGAGATAGAGTGGAGCTATGAAGTAATTACTCTAAATGGCTACAAACCACCTTCTTGCGGTTATCTGCCAGTACTTTGCAACACTTGTGATTTTTTACAAAACAACAAACAAAGCCTTTTTCCATCTTGTGACTTAAGGCCACTGTTCATTTACTTACTTACACTAACCTAGGGCAGGTCGACACTGAAAAAGTTACCCCAGTGCAGCTGCGCCCCGATGGTGCTTCAGTGAAGATGCTACTACACCCAAGAAGAGAACTGCTTCCGTCGGCATAGTTAATCCACCTCCCTGAGAGGCAGTAGCTATGGCGATGGGAAAAGCCTTCCCATTATCATAGCGACCTAGCACTGTCTACACAGGGATTAGGTCGGTATAACTATGTTGCTCAGATTATGTGGATTTTTCACACCCCTGAGCGACATAAATATACAGATGTCAGTTTGTGATGTAGACCTGGCTTTATTGAAGAGCTTCTACTCAGGCACATAGGCTTGTTGTGTTTCTGCTATCACGTCCTTACCTGTTTATCTTATGAGAAGTGCTGTAATTACTGCATGGCTACCAGGGTGCATCTTTGTCGAGTGGAAGAAGGAGTGTTGGCTGGGCGAAGGCTGCAGTTGTTTTCTTGGAGCAGGGATCCCACGGGTGTCCCCTTCCTCCCCCATGAGTGGTCTAACCCCCAAGCTATGGAATCTCTCCAGTCCAATCACTGTTCAAGTGTTTGATACAAGTGGACCAGCCTGACCAGGGAAGAAGAGCTCTGCCCCCAAATACGCTCTATATGTTCGTGGTTAGAGCACTCCTCTGGGGGAAGAAGACCTGGATTCAAGGGGATCCTGCTTCAGAGTGGGGATTCAAGCCTGGGTTTCAATACATCTGAATTTTTCTTCTTTTTTCGATTCTACCAAAACAAGTCACTGAAAGGCACAAAGTCATAAAATGTACTGGCCAGCCTGAATCTGCTTGCTTTTTTTTGTTTTAAATCAAGCTCCAAAAAGGAGCCCTGATTCTGGAGGCGCCCTCTAGGTATTACTGCACTAGAATAAAAATGTTCATGTTAAGTAAGGATCTAGTATGTTCTCCACAGTATTTTATGTTGCATCTCTAAGTTGCAAGTCAGTGCAAAGCTTCTTGTGTGACACTTTATCTTGCCCGTCTTCCAATTGTAATAGGATATTCAGAGCATTTTTTCCCCATTGAGAAGTTACAGTCTCAGTTTTAGCACTATTTAAGCAATGTAAACCTCTGCAAATCTCTCTGGTAATGCCTTCCTTTGTCATCTATTAAATAAAACTCTCTCCAAGTTAATTGCTTCTCTGGTTAGCATTTCATTTTTTATTATCTCTTTGTAACACGAAACTTCTCATTTGAAAAAGCAAATACAATGGAAAAAACCTTGAGATCTGGATTATTTCTAATATTATCTATACCCATACATACATGCTGTCAAACAATTGGGTAAAAAAGTTACATATTTATAGCTAATTTGGACTCCCAGTTTAAAGCCTCTTCCAGTGATCTAAATGGGAGAATTTCTGATTGACTTTAATGGTCATTGGGTCAGGCTTTTAGGTCCAGTTTTTCCATGGAAATGTTGGTTTTAGAGGAAACAAAACTTTACGAAGTGTCTCCTTTCCATGGGAAATCGGTTTTTTTTATCTGAGAGACCAAAACAAAATATTTTATTCATTCAAGGAAATGCAGCCCTGGTGCCCTAGGGAAGCTATAGTTCAGCTGCCTCATGTCTCCATTTTCCTCTGTTGGCTGGGATTCCTAGCTGTACCACATCTGCCATAATGCACTCTTGCCAGGGATTTCAGGATGCCCCCACCTACCCTTTACAATAAAGAAGTCCATAAGTGAATCATGGGAAATGTAGTTTGACCAAGGAGCCCACCATATAGAGAAGAACATGAGTTTTAGGCACCTGAACTACAACTCCCTTGAGGTACTGCAGCCATATTTCCAAATTGAAAAAATTTGAGTTTTGCCTGAAATATTTCTTTATTTGAAATACAAATTTTTGCTCAGGACAAAACCTCTCCCACCCCAACATAGATGCACAAAAGTCCTGATTCTGCATTTGAAACTTTGTTTGTTTACCTGCATAGAACCCTAGTGAGGTGAATAGCTTGAGGCTCAGTGAGAGTGAATGCAAATGAAGTATGTTCAGACTAACAAGCTAAATGCCAGTCATTTGTTAGGACATGCAACAGGACATCTTGCAGGATGAGGGATTTATTCAAGGTTTTTTCTATGCTGACACCCTGCTCGGCTTCATAATTTGTTACTGGTGATGAGGAAGTGTCAACAGCAAAAGTGACAGGACACCAGATGTATGTGGAAAGGAGTTAACTTTGGGACCTCAATGGGTGACTTGCCTGGAAATGAGGGACATTGTAGATGCATACAAAAAACAATTAACATTGCTGATCCTGTCCCCTACTTCTGGCAGGACAATCAATTGTGTATCTGACCAGTAAGATCAGTCCTCCACTTCATCTCATTCGACACACACACTTAATTATTCTGCTCCTTCCCAGTTCTGGCTGCATGTCAAACTCCTGACCATCCAACCTATGTAACTTCTCATTTTCCTTCATATAAACTCTACCCACTTCACTATTTGTGAGCATAGGTGGGAAAGCTGGCACTTACTCAGAAAGCTTTTCATTTCCACTTTATTCACACTGCAAAACCTATCATTGTTTTCTTTATTGTCAACACAAACATTCAAAAAATCATGTGAAAGGCCTCACAAAAATGCCAAGTGTGGCTTTAAAAAAAAAAAAGATTTTTAGACAAATACATAGTGGGTTCTCTTTATTTGCCTTCTGGTTTCAGCTTTTAGGATTTACTCTTAATATTTTCTTCACAGCCATGAAGGTTAGAAAAAAAAGTGAAATCTGAGATTTTGACAAATTCACATGAATCCAGCACCTAGGACTTTGAGGAAAAAGCACCAAATCTCACGAGACTTGTGAACAAAGGTCATAAGATTTGGCAAGATGACCTCAATGTGTAGGGAGCTCCATGTCTGGGTGGGGATGCAATTCTGATCCATTTTCATTTCCTTCAAGGCTTCCTGATAAAAAGGAGAGGAGTGTTTTTTGCACTTGCTTCGTGCTGGTTACATGCTTCATCAGGTATCTAAGTAGCTGACAGTCAGAGCTTCAGGATACCAATGAACACAGCTAGCTGAAAGACCAGACCCTCCCATCTTGAGTCATCTGACAATTCCTAAATCACTTTGTATAAATGCAGGCATAGTTCACACCACTAGTCAAAGAGCTAGCTCCCTTACTAGCGAGAACTTTGCCTGCGCAGCCTAATAACTGGAACTTTTACCTCTCAAAACTTCATTATCTCTAATGTGGAGGTTTTAAAAAATGCTTAAGGGTTTTAGAAGCATGAATCCCATTGGCTTTCAGTGGCGCTCATGCGCCTAAGTATCTTACATGCTTTTGAAAATCTCCCCTTAAAGAAGGGAAGCAGTCACACTAAATAGCTTGTAACAGGGTATACGGGCCCTTCAAACTTATTCAAGGGACCCTCAAGGGGCTAGCACCATATCATTCCAGGTTGGACTGCAAGAACGCTAGCCTGGCAGGGAATAAGGCAGTCACTGAGGGAGAAAGAGGATCTCAGGAAAGCAGCCTGGGATTTGTAATGAAGCCTGGTCTGTTGACCTGGGCTTTAGGGTCTGCAGCCAAAATGCCACGATCAGGATGTGCTGAGCTCCCCTATCCCCTCAGCAGTGAAGGCTCAAGGCTGTCATTTAGTAGTCCTGAGCTGGCCTCTGAAGTCCTGGAGAGCAACTCAGTCTGGGATAAGTGGCCCATCAAGCAACCATGTTTGTAGTCATGTATTTCAAGACACAATGTGGTCTTTTGTCTGCTCCTGAGGCAGCATAACTACGTGCTGCTCCTTACTCACGGCAGCTTGTAAGCTGGAGGGGAAGACGTTCAAAGGTGCCTAACTGCCATTTGTGCCTTCTTGCTATTGGAGATCCAAGGAGAGTTAGACACTTAACTGCCAATTGTGCATCTGAAAAGGCTCCCCGTAAACCTAGACCCTACTGAATGAAAGCTTGCCGTATTCCAGTGAAACGTACTCTGCCCATCTTACACTAAGGCAAAGAGCTTGTGTCTATTGGGAAATTTATCAGCAGAACTCCTGGGGAGTTATATTGGTATAACCATAGCACTATCATTAGAGTCGTCCAGTTCTGCTGGTAAGTTTCGCCATGTAAACAAGTCCAAAGTGATTTGTCTAACATCATACATCAAGTCCATGGCAGAGCTGAGATTGAAATCCAGAAACCTGGACTCCTAGTCCTCTGCTCTAAGCACAGTGTTCCCTGGCAAAAAGAAAAAAAACTTGAAAAAAGAGAGTGTGAATCTGTAAAATCCACGATCTAATTATAAATAGAAATAAAACAAAACACCACATCATGGGCACAGGATTTTCAAGTTAATAGGGCTTTGGAGATTATATTTTATGACAGGTTAAAAAGGAACAAAATTGTTTTCCCTGACATTCGTTTTAAAACTGTTAATTTTTTAAAAAATTACACCACCCTCTATTTTTCACATCATCTTTTGCAGGGAAAACAGCTGAATTATTTAGAGAGTGCCATGCTTAAGAAGAACAGCTGCAGCAGATGAGAAACTGTGCTGGAGTCTGAAATACATATTGGTAATGAAAAGATAAATGATTATGAATGATCCTAGAGATAACTATTTTGCTTTGCTTCACAATAAAAGTTGCACTGTGAAAGTATTTAGCTGGGTAATAGAAAATGTATGTCAAACTTCAAGGATATTGGATTCTTATAGCTTAAACAAATATGTATTCACCAGGAACTAAGGTCATTCAGAGGAAAAACCTTGATGGTGAAGAAACTTAATTTAATAGCTTTTTCTCCATTCAGGCCATGCACTCACATGTACTGCCATTAATCTAACTGGTGGCAACTCAGCTAATCCCATTTTAGACATATATATCTATTTCCCTCTACCTCCGTTTCCAGAAGATATTTTAAAAATAGATTTCAGAAAAACAGTCCCAACTTGAAGTTATATTGAGCATTGTCATGAAGGCAAGAAAAAAGGACTTCTGAAACAGAGTACACTGTACAATTTTTAGACTACGTTTGTGACACTCTTCTTTAGGCATTAGTAACATTTAGACCTATTTGGACATCAGTGATACATGCCAGCCTCCAATCTCCCACTCAGAGGTGTTCTTTCATACCCCACTGAAACAAAGACTGTTCCCAACCTCCAATCTGACATCAAGAGTAAAGTTGCTGCAAATTTTTTCATTGAAAAACTCCCTTCCCACACCAAAAAACAAAACCCAAGTTTTAACCAAAATATTTTGGTTGTGGTTGGAATGCGCTGGGTTTGTCAAAAGACTGGAAAATTGAAATTTAGTTTTTGGATGCAATTTGTGGTTTGGGGTAAAATTGATTAATATTTTACTAAAAAAAAAAAATCCAGTTTGGAGTTTCAGGATTGGGGGCGGGGGAGATTTGTTTGTGTGTTTGTTTTTTGTCATCAATAAACTGGAAATGTTCACAGGACGTTTTAGAAACGTTTTCTCCTATGTTTCCCAAGAAAAACCATTAGCATTTCACTAGCTCTAATCACAGGCCTGTGGCTTTAGAGTAATTCAAGGTACACCGCAGGTTACAGTGCACTGAACTGAATGGAAAGTAGGCAGCAGGAGCAGGCTAGGCCCTTATGATGAAAGCAGAGCTAATTTTTTGGATGAATTGCTTTCTTTATTGAAAAATGCAGTTTTGGTCAACTTGAAACTACTCACCAGTTTGACCTAATATTAGTTTAATCTGGGGCTACATTTAAGGGACAGCTTCCCAAAAAGAGAGTGAGTGTAAGCAAATATACACTTTATCCAGCACTTGCCAGAGATGAGGAATACCTAGGTTTGATTCCCCACCTGAGAAGTCTTACCAACCACCGTGAGTTATCTTTTCATTTTCTAAAGGCAGAATAAAGTTTAGGGCTCTGGCTGGGAGTTCAAGCCATGTAGTTTTATTTATTTTAGAAAAAGTCAGCTTGAACCCAAGCTTTGTGAGTTGGGGTTATAGCAGTTAATGAAAAGATCATCATCTACTGGGACCTGGGAATATGTAGCATTGTTTATAAATTAGCTGGCTGAAAAATGTTGTTGCCGTGTGCTGCACAGGGCTTCCTGAGTTCAACTCATCTAGTGCACATCCCCATCTTGCACCCTTTGGGCTTTCCTGGATTGTTCTGGGGCAGAATGACTGCTGGAGCTCACTAGGCAATGCAGGTGCATGCCTCCCTCAAACGCAGATGTAGTCTAGCTCTAGATTTATAACTACACAACTGAGTGTAACAGGAAATAACTGAATTAAAATGCAGAAAGTCCTACTGGTTACAAATAAGAATGACAGAAATGCATGTATTGTGAATATCTGTTTTTTTCTTCCTGTGGGGGCTGTATTGCAATGGTTCTATCCAGCTCTAGCTACCAGCATGAGGCAAGACATTACTGATATAATGAGATATGGTTGAGTTTCCTCTCTCTGCACCACTGTGCATGAATGTGACTCAGGGACAAAGCCAGTCAGGGTAGCCCAGTTCTAAGCATGATCTAGGTGAGTATAAAGATGTAGTAGCACACAGCCAGGTAATCATTTGGACTGGGATGTCTGCACCAACTAGGGTCTGGGGTGAAACAAGGGAACCAAGTGTAAGATTAATTCGATATTTACATTTTAGCCCCCAAATTAACCTCCTTCAGATGCTGCATCCTTTTAGACAGTCTGAGGTAACAGCAAATACAATCACATGCACATAGAGCCAATTAAAATAAGCCATTAGATCTAGGCACAGTCTAATCATATAATTAGAAGACCCCCTACTGCAATTGAGTTCACACAGCCACCTAACATAATTAAGAGATTTTATCACCAGAATAGAACTTTATCATTAGGATAGTGGTCGTTTCTTTCCAGATAAACACCAAGACCAAACCAAAACAGCCAATGTTATATACCCAGAAGCAATATATGACTATATCTAAAAGTCTATACGTATGTACACACAGACATTTATTTTCGAAGTGGGAGATATTAAACCTATAATAGTGTCTCCTTTTTATGTCAATTATATTAAATATTTGTGCTCTGTTATTTAATCATTGGGCCAATTCACTCTCTAGTAAACCCAGGTAAGTCAGTGAGGTGACACAAGGGCTAGCTTGGCTCTACCAGTCTAATGTATTTGCATGCAGCAAGTTGTTAGTTGTCTACTATAAGCATATGTGCCTCCCACCAGCTAGTGCCTTACTCTGAGCCACATCCCAATGCCCTTACTCACAGCAAGTAGCACCTGACTCTGTTAGAAGCTTCAAGGTGCCGTATATTTCACTGACTGCAGCCAGAAGCTGCATTGCCATAGCACTGTGCACCCTACTCCGCCCTCCCAGCTGCCCTAGCTCGCCTCCTCCCAGCCCCGACATGCACCCACAAAGTCCTCTGCTGTCAGGGAAGCTCAGATCAAGTCAGTCTAAAAGCTTGACTCTCTTGGATCAGTACTGCCAACCCCAAATATTCAAAAATCCTGAATTTGGTCTCAAAACATCATGAGATTTTTGCCTCGCTACATTTTAGGCTTGGGGGAGAAGGGGCATTCTCAGCCTTTAGTGTACACTTGGGGCAAGTTTTCTCTGAAACCATGGGTGTCATCAAGTTATTCCCTGGTGGGTGAGGAAAGTGCTACCACCAGCAAAATAGGCAGAGAAAGAGGAAGCCACAGAACGAAAGTGTATCAGTGTTCATTTTACTAGTGTTTTACACCTATTTTACTTCTGGACCCAACTCCTAAATGGTCTCTGTGCTCCATGGATCTCAAGTGTGATTAAGGCCTTTGCTCCTGTCAGGAACCCAAAGTTCAAGTCTTTAAAGGGAGGCCGACCCAGCCTGTGCCCAAATCTTCCCTGGCTTAGTACCTTCTTTTCCAAGTGTCTGTCCTGTCCTCCGGTGCCTTGTTCCATGCTGCTCATGCACCCCATTTCAGTCCATCTGAGGTCTCAGAGGAGACAGCAGCACAAACCTTGGAGAGTAAATGGGTCTGATTTATATAGGCCCCAGACTCCTCCCACTTCCAGCAGCCTCTGCTAAGATTAGTGGTTAATTAGAGCCTGCAGAACTACACCTTAGTTCTAATTTTCTGGGGAAAGTCTCCTACTACTACTGTTTTTCAGGCTTGGTCAACACCTACATTTATACCAGCCTAGTTATGTCAGTTGGAGGTATTATCAAACCACACCCTCACTGGCATAGCTATGCAACAAAACCCCTCGTGTAGACACAGCTACACCATTCAGGGAGTTGGTGTTTCTACTGCAGAAGAAAAACGCCTTCTGTCAGCACAGATGGAGCTACATTAGGGGGCTCTGCTGGCATAGCTATGCTGAGATAGACTCTGTGGGGCAGGCACAGCCACAGAGGACTTGGATTTTTACTTGTCTTTTTCCACCTTACTGACAGTGCAATCTGTAACAACAGGGACTGGTAATTCATTTCTTTTAAAATTCAGGCTGAAATTCTCCAATAATCACATGACTCCAGGAACTGGAGCTATCAGAAAATGCACCAAACGCCATGCGTCTCACCATAATATCACAAGAGTTGGCAGCAATGCTATTGTGTCATCTTTTACACCGGTACATCGGGAGGGCAAATCCCTAGTTAAATGCCCAGAATAACATTGGTTTACATTCAACTGGCACTGATGTAAATTGCTGCATGCAGAGTAGAGCAAGGAAAAATTTAGTCCTCAAATATTTTTAGAAGAAAGTACGTTTCTCTTGTTGTGAATGGGTTACATCTCACAGGCACCAAAAAAGACAGAGCAATCACAAGTTGAGTTAATGCAAATGGATGAAAATGGTTAACTCAAACAGCACCAAACCTCCACAAGGAGGGATGGCAGAGAACTTGTCCCAGTGTTGTTTCATTGCGATAAATAAGCAAGCTTTTCCTCTCGTCTGTTTGTTAAAAGTAGTAATATAATTTTTATTCTATTAAGATAGGGAAGCTTATTTACATTCCTCCTAAAATTGAATCAGTGTGGGCTGTCACCCGGTGATAATACAATTTAAAGCTCCAGGACTCTGTTCAATGCAAAAGGAAATAAATGGGCCACTGATAAATATGAACTGCTCAGAAAGAGCCACAAAAGCCATGAATCCTCAGAGAAAAAAAAAAGGAGGCCAAGCGAATATCACTTTTCAGCATTTCAAAGTCACTCAGTATGGGCTGGCAAGGGAGCTGAGGAAATGCAGGCGAATGGCAAAGTGGCATTCCAGCTCACTGCTCAAATCCGGTCTATTCCTTGCACACCTGGTTACACAAAGGGGACGGCTTTTAGTGAGGACTTGACGTGAGAGTCACATCAAGAAGTAGAAAGAGACGATATTTTCTAAAGCACCCAAGGTCATGTCTCCACTACGGTTAGTTAGACACCCGAGGCTGGCCCTTGCCAGCTGATGTGAGCTAAGAGTCTGTTGCATTGTGATGTAGACTTTCAGGCTCGGTTTGCAGCCTGAGTTCTGGGATCCTTCCACCTTGCAGGGTCCTAGAGCCTGGGCTCCAGTCGGAGCCCAAATGTATACACAGCAATTAAACAGCCCCTCAGCCCAAATCAGCTGGCATGGGCCAACCACCGGTGTCTATACCATAACTGACTTAGGCAGCTTGGCCCAGCTGCTCAAAGGTATTTTGCCCATGGGATTTAGACACCAAAATAGCTTTCAGGATTTGGGCCTTAAGTCCCACTGAGTCACTAAAGTGTTTTTGACAATTTTAGCCAAAAGCCAAAAAACTCTCCCACCACCACCAACAAAAAAACTTGAACAGCTAAGAGGAGCTGTTATTTCCTGGATTTCAGTTAATGTTTGATGCAGAGCGTTCCAAACTGGATGGTTTTTAGGCCCCAATCCTACAAAGTGTGAGGGAAATACAGATTCCTACACCTCCACCCACACCAAGCCTTACTGACATCACTGGGGTTCCATGCTAGCACAAGCATCTGCCCAGAGGGAGTAACACGTAGAGCCTTCCTCTGCTGACTTTGAGAAGTTGTTTTGGCTGGGCATGGGAGAATAAGGGGACCATAGAGATCAGAGGAAACAGTAGTAATAATGATCATATATAAGGTAAAGTAGCCCTAAAGGCCTTACAAGCTGGTGGGCAGGCAGCCATTAAATGTAAACTGAACCCGCATACTATAGCTTAGTTCACATCACTTTCCTTGGAGCCGGCTTTAACACCAAGAAAATTCAGAAATAAGAGCAAAACAACTCAGAGCACTTGGTAACAACCACCAGATACCATGGGATAATTTTTGCTATATGCTGGGGACACATCAGTTTGAAGTGACAGAGTAGGAGAAGGACCTGGGCATATTGGTTGATCACAGGATGACTATGAGCCACCAATGTGATGTGGCCATGAAAAAAGCTAATGCGGTCCGAGGATGCATCAGACGACGTATTTCCTGTAGAAATAGGGACGTGTTAGTACGGTTATATAAGGCACTGGTGGGATCTCATCTGGAATATTGTATGCATTTCTGGTCCCCCCTGTTTAAGAAACATGAATACAACCTGGAACAGGTACAGAGAAGGGCTACTAGGATGATCCACAGAATGGAAAACATGCCTTATGAGAAAAGACTCAAAGAACTTGGCTTACTTAGCCTTAACAAAAGAAGGTTGAGGGGAGATATGATTGCTCTCTCTAAATACATCAGAGGGATAAATTCAAAGGAGGGAGAGGAGTTATTTAAATTCAGTGCCAATGTGGACATAAGAACAAATGGATATAAATTGGCCATCAGGAAGTTTAGACTTGAAATTAAACATAGGTTCTAACCATCAGAAGAGTGATGTTCTGGAATAGCTTTCCAAGGGGAGCGAGGAGGAGGGGAGGGGAACCTAGCTGGCTTCAAATCTGAGCTTGATAAATTTATGGAGGGGATGATATGATGGGACAATTAACTGATCTTTGACTACTACTAGTGGTACTACTAGCGTTGCTACTATTACTACAAGCAGTAAATATGCCCAATGGCCTGTGAAGGGATGTTAGATGGGGTGGTTTTGAGTTATAGCAGTTAGAGTTAGCTATAGGAGTTAGAGCTGGCTGCATTTTAAAGAAACTTTATGGAGGGCACAGGAACAAACCATCCCGATGTGCAGAAAGAATAGCAAATATGGTAAGTGCCCTGCTTGGCTTAAGAAAGAAGTCTTTGGTGAACTTAAACACAAAAAAGAAGCTTACAAGAAGTGGAAGCTTGGTCAGATGACTAGGGAGGAGTATAAAAATGCTGCTCGAACATGCAGAATGAAATCAAGAAGGCCAAAGCACAATTGGCGTTGCAGCTAGCAAGGGACGCGAAGGGGAACAAGAAGGGTTTCTACAGGTATGTTACCAACAAGAGGAAGATTAGGGAAAGTGTGGGCCCCTTACAGAATGGGGGAGGCGACCTAGTGACAGAGGAAGTGGAGAAAGCTGAAGTACTCAATGCCTTTTTTGTTTCTATCTTCACAGACAAGGTCAGCTCCCAGACTACTGCACTGGGCGGCACAGAATGGGAAGGAGGTGAACATCCCGCAGGGCTGAAGGAACAGGTCCAAGACTATTTAGAAAGATTGGACATACACAAGTCCATGGGGCCAGTTGCAATGCACCCGAGGGTGCTGAGGCAGTTGGCTGATGTGATTTCAGAGCCATTGGCTATTATCTTTGAAAGCTCGTGGCAATTGGGGGACGTCCCTGATGACTGGAAAAAAGAAAATATAGTGCCCATCTTCAAGAAAGGGAGGAAAGAGGATCCAGGGAAATACAGACAGGTCAGCCTCACCTCAATCCCTGGAAAAATCATGGAGCAGGTCCTCAAGGAATCCATTTTAAGGCACTTGAAAGAGAGGAAGGGGATCAGGAACAGTCAACATGGATTCACCAAGGGAAAGTCAGGCCTGAACAACCTGATTGCTTTCTATGAAGAGGTGACTGGCTCTGTGGATGTGGGGAAAGTGGTGGACCTGATATACCTTGACTTTAGCAAAGCTTTTGATACGGCCTCTCACAATATTCTTATCAGCAAGTTAAAGAAGTATGGGTTGGATGAATGGACTATAAAATGGATAGAGAACTGGCTAGATCATAGGGCTCAACGAGTAGTGATCAATAGCTCCATGTCTAGCTGGCAGCCAGTCACAAACGGAGTGCCCCAGGGGTCGGTGCTGGGGCCGGTTTTGTTCGACATCTTCATTAATGGTCTAGAGGATGGGGTAGATTGCACCCTCAGCAAGTTTGCAGATGACACTAAGCTGGGGGGAGTGGTAGATACCCTGGAAGGTAGGGATAGGATACAGAAGGACCTAAACAAACTTGAGGATTGGGCCAAAAGAAATCTGATGAGGTTCAACAAGGACAAGTGCAGAGTCCTCCACTTTGGATGGAAGAATCCCATACACAGGTACAGACTGGGGACTGACGAGCTAGACAGAAGTTCTGCAGAAAAGGACCTGGGGATTACAGTGGATAAGAAGCTGAATTTGAGTCAGCAGTGTGTCCTTGTTGCCAAGAAAGCTAATAGCATATTGGGCTGCATTGGTAGGAGCACTGCCAGCAGATCACGTGAAGTGATTATTCCCCTCTATTCAGCATTGGTGAGGCCGCATTTGGAGTATTGTGTCTAGTTTTGGGCCCCCCACTACAAAAAGGATCTGCAGAAGTTGGAGAGAGTCCAGCGGACAGCAATAAAAATGATTAGGGGCTGGAGCACAAGACTTATGAGGAGAGGCTGAAGGAACTAGTCTTGTTTAGTCTGCAGAAGAGAAGAATGAGGGGAGATTTGATAGCAGTCTTTAACTACCTGAAAGGGGGTTCCAGGGAGGATGGAGCTAGGCTGTTCTCAGTGATGGCAGATGACAGAACAAGGAGCAATGGTTTCAAATTGCAGTGGGGGAGGTCTAGGTTGGACATTAGGGAAAAGTTTTTCACTAGGAGTGTGGTGAAGCATTGGAATGGGTTACTTATGGAGGTGGTGGAATCTCCATCTTTAGAGGTTTTAAGCTGCGGCTTGACAAAACCCTCGCTGGGATTATTTAGTTGAGGTTAGTCCTGCTTTGAGCAGGGGGTTGGACTACATGACCTCCTGAGGTCCCTTCCAACTCTATGATTCTATGATTCTATTACAGAGAATTCTTTCTTGGGTGTCTGGCTGATGAGTCTTGTCCACATGCTCAGGGTTTAGCTGATTGCTATATTTGGGTTTGGGAAGGAATTTTCCCTCAAGGCAGATTGGCAGAGGCCCTATGAATTTTTCACCATCCTGTGCAGCGCGGGCAACTTGCTGGTGGATTCTCTGTACCTTGAAGTCTTTAAACCATGATTTGAGGACTTCAATAACAAAGCCAGAGGTTCGGGGTCTATTATAGGAGTGGGTGTGTGAGGTTCTGTGGCCTGCGTTGTGCAGGAGGTCAGACTAGATGATCATATTGGTCTCTTCTGACCTTAAAGTCTATGAGTCTATGGTGGGGGGGTCACCCAAACTCCTTACTGGAGTCCTTAACGGCTGGATCCCTTGGAAGTAGCTCTCCCTAACTTACCAGTGCTGGGCCAGGAGCAAATGAGACCCACCTTGTTAGAGTCCAAATCCTTCCCGCTAAGAAAGAATTTGTTGGGGTGTCTAGGCTAGGTTGAATCCCATGAAGAACCTTTGTTTAACTGTAGCCTGCTATGCAGAGAGGGATATTGAGCCAAGCAAATTGCACAGGTCCCATGCCCGGTGGCCAGAGGTGGAATGTGTTTAGTGAAGAGAATCAAGTCACAGTGAGATTTCATTTATTTAAATATACACTGGCTGAGGGATATTGTCAAGAAGAGCTCACAGATCTGAGCAGCTGACTCATGTCTGGCCCAGCGGTTCTCCCAGCTCTCAGAAGAGGCTAGAACTCTCTCCAGAAGCAGAGATCTGTTACTATTATGGAGAATCAGGGCCAGAAGGGCCCAGCTGTCCTCAGTTCTAGCAGACAGTGGCTGCCACAGGGAGCCCAGTCTGTCTCTTGGAACCTAAGCCATCTGGCCTCGGCGGAAGCTGTAGCAGCATGAAGCCAGCAGGATCAGGTGCAGTGGAACTCCATCATGCCCCCTCCATGCTTGGCAGACAGAAGAATCCCTCCCTCTACGTCTGTCTCCAGACTGACTATAAAAGCAGTTCTGCCCCATTCTCCTTTGGTTGTTTACTGAGGGGCCACTGCTGTCTCCTCCATCTTTTTTTAAGGGATTTTTTTTCCTGGAAGAACTTTGTTAGTGGTCTGGGGATGGGGGATGTTCAAAAGCAGTCAATGTTGGCCCAAGTCTGCTCCAAATAAAGTCAATAGGAATTGTTCATAGGTTCAGAGATAGTAAGGGTAGAAGGGATCATTATAATAATCTAATCTGACATCCCGACTATCATAAGCCATAGCATTTTACCCAGTAACTCCTGCATCAAGCCCATAAATTCTGGCTGAGATAAAGCAGATCTTTGAGAAATCATCCAGTCTTGATTTGAAGACTTCAAATGATAGAGAATCCAACAAAACGAGGGAGAGAAGCCAGCTACCCATGGGCTGAGTGAGAGCTATTTCCCAGTATCCTGAAGAACACAGACATAGATCCCTCTATCTCTTGCATATAAAGCAAGTGCTCTGCTGCTTGAACCAGTTCCCCATTCTCTTTCCTCTTTCTACTGATCTCAATAGAAGCAGAGGTCAAGAATAGCTGAGCCCTTTGGAAAATGAAGAATATGGAGATGTCTTTCCCAGCATTGCTTTTTAATAAAGCAAGGTGCTGAAATATTATTTCATGTTCAAATTCTTTTTCAGGCTGCTGTACCTGGAAATGGATAGCTGTATCTTTTCCTAATGCTTATGTAGTGATCTTTACTTTTGCTTTCCACTTGACTCTATCTTTGTACTTGGGATAGTTCTTTATTCTAATGTGCTTCTTTTAGACCCCTGTAGTATGACAATCCCTTCAGCAACTGGCTTGATTCCTTCTTAAGAGCTGTACAAAATCTGCTTAGCCTGGGCAGACTGGCATTAATGCTGCTAGCAGAGTTCTGATACTTATCTTATCTGCCTCGCTTAATCTGCAAATAAGGGACTGTAAACTTAAGGTTTCAATGGGTGAACTATTTCTATTATATTTGTTTTCCTGATCTTTCCCTTATCTAGCGAAGCATCTGACATTTCTGACATTTTTGATGATGATGATGATGATGATTTTGCTGCAACTCAGCATGTGGCAAACCTTGAAAAAGCAGCTGAAGTTTCATCAGAGAAAGTTTAAGCAGTGTGTGAAACACATATATTATGTCAGCACCATTCTGTGTTTCAGTAAAACCCAGCTAAGAGGTTTGGTGCAAACCACATATTGAGTTGCTGAAATCTTTTGACTGCAGGGCAAGATTTTTCAGACTCTAATACAGATTTGTCATATTTTGGCATAACCATGTGCTTCAGAGACCGTGCACCAGCACTTCTGCCAAAGAGAGTCTTATAATAATAAAACTAATTTTAGTTCCTCTCAAAGTATCACAGAAGGCTTTGTGACTGACTACAGTCTATGCATGCACTGAAAAGACCATCAAATGGGTTACAATCTATCAGATTGTATGCATCTGTGCATCCAGCAGTGCAAGTATAATGGTTTTAGCAGCCAGATATCCAGGGAAATGGAGGAAACTGGAAGACAGTGGGGGATAAGGTTTGATTGTTTGTTGGGTTTCTCTACAAATTACGAGTTCCAGAAGGGTAGCCATGTTAGTCTGTTTTAAGCAAAACAACGAGAGTTCTGTGGCAGCTCAAAGACATTTATTTGGGCATAGGCTTTTGTGGGCAGAAACCCACTTCAGATGCCTCTGACGAAGTGGGTTTCCGCCCATGAAAGCTTATGCCCAAATAAATGTGTTAGGCTTTAAGGTGCCACAGAACTCTCGCTGTTCTACAAACTACATTTCACAGAGGGCACCAAATGCCATCAGGTGAGGACTATCAGACACTTCAGAGGTTTGTTGTTGTCACTAGGCATTCACTAGAGGAGTGGTTTGGACCAGAAGGCTTTGATCCAACAAGCTGTTCCGTTAAACTCTGTTAAATGTTGAACCTTGACTTTTTCCTGTACTTTGGTCTGAAAGCATCTCATGCTCATTTAAAATCTCCCGTTCAGCTTAACCCTCATCTTTTCTGGTAAGGTTATAGCTGTAGATGTTAGGCTGTACCAAAAATTTAGGGTAACAGCGATGCCTGTTTGTACACTTGTCTGGAATAGCAAGTACAAATATAGTACATCTCTAACTAAAAAGGGGCAGGCAACACAATGCTTGGAAAGTGTATACATTCTGTAGTAACTATTTACAGTCTTATTCCTAGTATGATAGCATCTGGAGGTCCCAAGTTGAAATCAGGGCCCCTTTATGCCAGGTGCTGTATAAGCACATAGTGAGAGAAAGTCCCTGCCCCAAAGACCTTACAATCTAAATAGATAAGATAAAGGATGGAAGGAAAAACAACTACAGAGGCAAAGTGAGGTGCCCCTGGTCACTGGCAGAGCTGGGAATACAAGCCAGCCCTCCTGACCCCCAGGCCAGTACCCTATAAAACAAGACTTCCATCTTTCTAGGTTTACCTGAATTTTTGCAATGAGAAGAGGGTCAGGAGCTGTAGATTTAGATTAGAGATGGACCCTTAAATGTGAAGTTCAGACAGTCCCGAGCATGGGGTGGGTTGCAGATGTGAGGTTTTGATTCAGGATCTGTGCATCACCTTTCATTTACAAGTTCAGAAGCAAGAGGGAAAGTAATAGCAATAGTTAGGACTAAAGGTGAACCTTTCAGTTCACAGGTAATTTGGACAACCCCGTTTGCATTCCCTTCTTCTCACCTTTCTTCACACACTCGACTTGTCACCATGAAAGCTGGAAATAACCAACTGGATTTGTGGATATTTGTTTTTCCTCCTTTATTAGTAGTATTACATCCAGCCACGCATCATTTTTAATTTCACGATAGGAGAATGGCTTGGTCACATAGGTAAGATTACATCCATTACAAAATGCCATGCCAACGGAGTGTACTACGGCTACACGTTCAAATGCTGTTATCCTAAATAATAAAATACTGTCTTCCAGCCAAAAATAGGAGAACCATTATTAGGACTGCATTAGAAGTGAGCCGAGGAGGAGGGGAGAGAAAGAAGATGGACAGCTGCAGAAGCTGCAGGATGTACATTGTCTTTGGGTGAGTATCTGAAGGAAGCTGCTTAATGTATAATGCAGGGGAGGAGAGAGAAGCTGGTACAGACAATTTAAGATTTGCAGACATCTACCAAACAAAAGGGCCTGGAGGGTGGATTGCCAGAAGAGGAGAATGAGCCATGGCAAAAATGTGGCCACAAGAACAAGGCAGAGGAAGAGATCACTTAGTGGTGGTGAAATCGAGTTGAGTAATAGGTTTTATGCACTGGGAAGCAAAGTGGAGAAACAGGCAGAAAATGGTGTGGCAAAGAAGAAAAGAATGGAAGTCAATCCCTGCAAAAGAGAGGAAGGGATGAAAAAGATAGCAAGGGACCAGAGTCTACAGAAAAACAGGGATGATGTACAGGGACTGTGAGAAATAACATAGAACAGATTCACGCCAATACTAGGAAGAGACAGGTCTATGTGATTATGAGCTCCATACTTAGAAGAATTGACAGGACTATCACTAGACCTGATCTGGAGACCAGAAGAGTGCACTGTCTGCCAGGAGCCAGGATATGAGATGTGACTGTGAGGCTGAAGAGGATTGCGATGGGGGTGAGGTAAAATCCACTGGTTGTGCTGCTTGTTGGGATGAATGACACTCCTAGATTTCACCTACAATGGATCAAGGATCACTACACTCGGCTGGATAAGATGCTTCAAGAAGTGGAAGCTCAGGTGATTTTCAGTGGAATACTTTTGGTCCCTGGAGGAAGAGGGTGAAGGCATGACAAGATGATGAAGATCAATAGATGACTTATGGATTGTTGCTATGAGGAAAGGTTTTGGATGGTCAATTATTGTGAGACATTTAAGAAAGAAGACTCTTCTTGACTGATGGACTCCACTTTCATACCTAGATATTAATCTTTTAGGATCAAGGCTGACACGACTGATAAGAAGTTCTTTAAAACTGGGAGATGAGGGAAGAAGGTTGGGAGAGATGTGAAATCTCCATGCCTGACTTCAATACACAGGAGCAGGAAAACCAGCTAAATTACAATATAGTGAGGGACAATGGACCACCACAAGCTAGAAAACTGGGTGAGGTCTGAGGGAAACATCTGAAGTGCGTGCACAGAAATGCAAGGAGTCTGGGAAATAAAGCGGAGGAGCTAGAACAACTGCTGCAGGGGTTAAACCAGATATTATAGAGATTACAGAAACATGGTGGAATAGCACTCATGACTGGTATTGAAGGGTATTGAAGGGTATGTACTGCTTAGGAGAGAGAGGAATAAAGATAAAGTTGGTGGGGTACCATTGTACATCAATGAAGCAGTAAACTGTAAAGAAAGATGAATGGATAATATGGACAAAACAGAATCTGTTTGGGTCAAAATCACTTTGGGGAAGGATTGCAAAAGACATTCTGTTGGAGTACTTTTAGGGGACTGTTATAAACCCCTAGGGTCAGATTCAGATAAGGATAGAGATTTATTTAATATTATCAGCGATAGAAATAGTACTGGGAATTGTTTCACAATGGGGGGCTTTTACTTTCCAGATATAGATTGGAAAATAAATGCAACTAATGCTGATAGGTCCCACTTATGCCTGGATGTGATAGAGGACAATTTTCTTAATCAAATCATCACTAAACCAATCATAGGTGATGCAATTTTAGACTTGGTTTTAGTAAGTAATAAGGACATCATAGAGGAGCTGGCCATAGGAAATAACCTTGGGTCAAGTGATCATGAGTTGATTAAATTTAATGGCAGAATAATCAAAACCTGATGAACAACAATGATTTTTTTATTTCAGACAGACTTTGGGAAATTAAGGGAATTAGTTAAAGAAGTCAGCTGGATTTTTTTTTACTAGGAGGGTGGTGAAGCACTGGAATGGGTTACCTAGCAAGGTGGTAGAATCGCCTTCCTTAGAGGTTTTCAAGGTGCAGTTTGACAAAGCCCTGGCTGGGATGATTTAATTGGGGTTGATCCTGCTTTGAGCAGGGGTTGGACTAGATGACTTCCTGATATCCCTTCCAACCCTAATCTTCTGTGATTCTATGATTAAAAAATTAAGGACTTAAAGGCAGAGGAGGCCTGGAATTTCTTCAGATCAACTATACAAACACTATCTGAAATTTGCATCCCAAGCAAGAAGACAAAACTTGTAAGGAAAGGCTCCAGGATAAAGCCTTGGATGAATCACCACCTCAAAAAGCGTACTAGGAGTAAGCAGAGAGCCTACAGGGAATGGAAAAAGGGGTTGATTGCAAAGAAAACTACATTGTGGAGGTTAGAAAAATATAATAAAGTGAGCAATGCTAAAATTAATCTGAATCAGCTCTTGCTAAGGAAATTAATATGAATAACAAGAGAATAAAGAAGAAGGTTAGGTGGCTATCCAGTGTGGATAGGAAGGAGATTAATCTAGGTATGGTCCAGAAACTAAATGAATTCTTTGCCATGTGTGACACACTGTACCCCATATACACCCGTATGGTGTGATGTGTGTATCATTCATGTTCAACATTACAGTGTAACTGTGTATTGTCTGATGCAAAGTATGTCATATATGGTGTTTTTAGAATGCTCATGACATACTGAACATTATCATTATGGTAACATGTTTCTTCCGATGTCATACATATATACAGATATGAAACTCTGCTATGTCATATCCCCAAATGCGTGTCTTACATGGCTTGAATGAAAGCAGAAGGTACATGCCCTGCAGAGGCATGCATATAGGAACAATGGACCGGCCTAAGCACCTTTGAGCATTTTGGCTCAAAAGGGAAAAATCACGCCTATTGATGGACATGGACAATCACCTTACCGCAGGAGGTGACGAGGAAACTTGTTAAAAGCTGAGGCGTCTTTGTCTCAAGGCTCTCCCCTGGAATCTATCTCCCAAGCGATGTCAAGGACTGGCACCCACCACATGGAGTGGCATCAAAGAGGCATCGAAACCAGCTGTGGGTAAGATATCTTCACAGACTGGGAATCTACTGAAATATTAATCTTAGTTAGGATGCGAGTTATCATTTAGTTAATTGTGACAAATTCTTTGATTTATTATTAATCTCTTGATTTATATTAATCTGATTTAGAATCATTTAAAATCTTGCTGTAGTCAATAAATGTATTTGTTTGTTTTATCTAAAACAGTGCATGTGGATTGAGTGTGTGCAGAGACCTCACTTAGAGTGACAGAGCTGGTGCATATCAATTTCTTTGATAAATTGACGGACAAATGTAAATGAGCTTGCAGGGTGCAGTGTATAGCACAGAACCCTGCAAGACAGCAGTTCCTGGGGTTGCATTTGAAACTGGGGGTGTTTGCTGGCGGTCTAGCACATGAGTGACTGGTCAGAAGCACTCCTTCACTAGGTCAGGAACTGATTATTCGCAGAAGACTGGTCATGGGCTGACCCAGGTGTCAGTGGTTCACACAGCAAAGCAGGGTGAGTTGGGGCCCAGGAGTGAGGAATTGGAGTGACACAGCTACACACCAATACAGATTGCAGGGGGGGGACGTCAGACCATGATTTTCAATTACGATGATAATATGGAACATGGGCATGAAAGCAGTATGGCTGATGGAAATGAGTGTCTAGAGATGGAAATTACCACATCTGAGGTGGACAAAAACATAAAGAGCTTAATGAGCTCAAATCGGGTGTGGGGGAGGGAATTTCCATACCAGAATACTGAAAGAAGTGGCACATGATGAGATTGCTAGTCTAGTAGAAAAGATTTTAAATAAATCTATCCAGTCAGGGGTGGTATCATAGGACTGGAGAATAAGTAATGTTGTACCTATATTTAAAAAAGGGGAAAAAACAGATCTGGGCGCTTACAGACATGTGAGTGTGACCTCAGTAGTTTGCAAGGCTTTAGAACAAATTGTGAAGTAAAGAATAATTCAGTTCATAGAGGTACATGTAAAGGGGATGTAATGCAACGTGGGTTTACAAAAAGTAGATCATGCCAGACAAACCTGATCTCCTTTAAGAATATAATATATATTTTTAAGTAAGGGAAACACAGTAGATCTAAGATATTTGGTCTTCAGTAAAGCTTTTCAAATGGTATCACATGGGAAATTATTAGTGAAAATGGGGATAATGCAAGCATTATAAGTTTGATAAGCAACTGGCTAAAGGGGAGAAGGCAACATGTTCTACTGAAAGATAAACCTTATGACTTGAGCAGCTTGGGGCTCTGGAGATGTTTCATCTGGAAGTAGAAATTGGTGATAAACAGATATTTCTATGATGGAGTTTGGTTTATTTACAAAGAATGTACAAAGTCCTGTGTCATGGAATGTAGAAGAAACCAAGAATAAAAGGAACTGTTCCTTAGCTTACCAGCCCCTCACTCAGTTAGTCAATACCAAAACCAATAATTCTCATTAGTTTTTTCCAAGTTCAAACTGCAGTTACAGGCTCTTGCATGACTCGGCTCTTTTCCTTTGCCTCTCTCTCTCCGATCTTGTCTGATTCCTCAGTATCTTTGTGTTCTCATATGCCCACACACACCCCTAGGCAAAATAATATTCAACTCAAAAGCTCCTGGGCTGGTTCACACACACCTTTTGTCTTAGATCAGGCTTATATTTAGATATGTTAGTTGAAGTGTGAGTTCACACTGAGGCTGACCACAAAAGGGGCAACAACAACAAATATAATACTAAGGGCTTGTCTACATAGCAAGTTAGTTTTTAGTTGCCAACAGGGGTAAGCAACAGCTGATCAGGGCTTTTGAGGATCTCTATGTACAGCTGTGTATATAACAGGTTTTTTTAGTTCACTGAATTCAAAAAAATCAAAGGATCATTTTGGATCAAAAATATTTTTGTTTTGATTTTTGAGCTTTTAAAAAATATTTTAAATAAAATTAAAGGACATTTAAAAACATGTTGAACTGAAAAATCAAAAATGCTGCATTGAGAAATATTGAAACAAAAGTGATTTTTTTCAGAATTTTTTCTTAATCTGAAACTATTTGGCAAAATCAACCCAAATTCATGAAATGTTTTGGAGTCACCAAATCTGTATTTTTCGCCAAAAAAGTTTTGGCTAAAAAATTTCTCCCCGCTGTATCTCAGGGGCACCTAAACGTTGGATTTAGGCACCTAACATGGCATTTGGATGCCTAATAAACTTTTTTAATATAGCCCAGTGTCTGTCTCATGGATCCAAACAGCTTGAACAAGTGCTTCGGTTTAGATGAATTGAAACGGCTAAGTTTATTATTTATACAGCATTTCTTAAAATGCCAAAGAGCTTTACAAAGCTAATTAAAAGTATAGGATAGAACACAAGGAAAAGGAAAATAATGGGTTTTCTAATGGAAATCATAGTGCTGAATATTGCAGAGACCATTAAAGTGTTTTATTCTCTCTTTCTCTCTCACACACTCACGCACAAACAAGTTCCCACAATAAAACAAAGTACTGCAATATCATATCATCTCTAACTTCTCATAAGTAACACATAACATTGCCATGTTCCTCAACTGATATCCCAGTCAAACAAAACACTTAAGCAGGTGCTTAAAATTAAGCACATACTTCAAGTATGTCTACACTGCACATTCAGCCCAGGCTCTAGCTCAGTTTTGAGCCAAAACTCTCATTCTGTCCACACACAAATCAGTCTGACTCAGGTCAGCAAAAGCACACAGGACCTGGGTCCTAAGACCCTGCTAGGGGTGGGTCAGAGCCCAAGTCCCCCTGCGACTCAGGTCCAAGCCCTGTCATTTTGCAGTGTGGATGCAGCTCAAGCCTCAGACCCATGTCAGAGGATCGATGTAGTGCAGTATGGACACTTTAGAACAGCTGTGAGACCCGGGTCCAACAACTTTAAAGCCAGGTACTCTCCACCTGTGTCTCGCAGAGTTGAGCGTAGTGTGAACTGCAGACATACCTTAGGAGTTCTTGGACAGTCAACCTGGTGTCTTGAATGTGATGCTGAGTTTTTCTACAAGGAAATGTAAAGTCTGCTGTGCCCTAGTAAACATTTCTGGCAAACACTTCCTTTCTCTGCAAGAGATCTTCATGCACTGGGCTTAGAAAATAGAGACATTTAGGAGAATTAAGTCAAACGTGAAGGGTTTGTACAGATTGTTTCTCCATAATGGAGCTCCTTGGAAATTAAACCCAGAATTTTTAAAAGCAAAAGGAGAATCATTCGTTGCCTGCTTTATGCTGGATTCTCCCTGGCACCTATGCAGGTGCACAGAGGAAAGCTTAGGATCTACTTAGATTGCTAGGTCTTTGGGGCAAGGACCATCTTTTTGTTCTCTGTTTGTGCAGCACCTAGCACATTGGGGTCCAGGTCCATGACAGGGGTTCCTAGGTGCTACTGCAATACAAAGAGTCTGGAGAAGAGAAGACAGAGAGGGGATATGGTAACAGTTTTCAAGTAAATAAAAGGTTATTAGGAGGAGGAGGGAGAAAAATCATTCTTTTAACCTCTGCAGACAGGACAAGAGACAATGGTCTTAAATTTCAGCAAGAGCAGTTTAGGTTGGATATTAGGAAAAACTTCCTAATTGTCAGGGTATTTAAGCACTAGAATAAATTGCCTAGGGAGGCTGTGGAATCTCCATCATTGGAGATTTTTAAGAGCAGGTTAGATAAACACCTGTCAGGGATGGTCTAGATGCAGGGGACTGGACTAGCTGGCTTCATGAAGTCCCTTCCAGTCATACAATACTATGATTCCATTATATAATAAATAACATCAACTAGGGTTGGTTGAAAATTTTCTTTCCAAACTATTTTTCATGGAAAATTGGGTTTTTGAGAAAATGATTTTTTTAATGGAAAAGTGTCTGCTTTCTGGGGGAAAATTTGACTTTTCATTGAAAAACCATCACACTAGCCCAATATGTAAACCCCATTGCTTTGCCAATGGAAATCATACCAGTGGGAAATTGCCCAGGATCAGAGGAGGAAAAAATGGAAGCCCCCAGAACTTCAGCAGAAACGATGTTGGGAATGGGACAGGAAGTTTGCACAAAGCGTTGTGCTACTCAGACATCATATGTCACAGAGCAGAAAGCCCAGGAACCAAAGACTGTGGAAAATAAAGTCTGATGAGCAATTTGCCAAACACAAAAGGAAATGGGTGCTTTCCTTCCACTATCAGACAATGCAACTCTCTGACCTGCATCACAATATCTACATCACCATGGGATCTGTAAGCCCTGGTGTCTGAAGGCCAGAATGCTCACAGAAAACACCACACGGCCCAGGCACGTACAGCTTGATCCAAAGCCTGATTAAATCAATGGAAAGGCTTCCAGCGGGCTTCAGACTAGTCCCTCAAGGGCATGTTTAATAGGCCTCCTTCTGGAAACGAAGTAGACATGCTAAAAAATTTGTTTCAGCTGCTGCAAGAGAGAGCTCCCCGGCCATCACCTCCTCCCACATCCCTCCAGAGAAGAAGACAGCCGGGGTGCATGGCTTTGATCTAGGTAGATGCAGTGTAGACATACGCATAGTGAGAGACAGCACCTGCCCTGAAGAGCTCCCTGTCTTGAAGACACGACAGGCACAGAGAGACTTGTCTATGGCAACACAGAGTCAGGATTAGAACTCAGCTCCCAACACCTAATACTCTAGACCACACTGCCTGTCCAAAGTACAACACTGATAACAATAACAGCAAAGAAAGGAGAAAGATTCATTTCATTTGTGAATACACATTAGAGCATGGGAATAAAGCTGAGCTTGTGTTTTAGAGGCAAAGGCAATTCTGACTTCTCATAAATAGCTCGAGCTCTGTTTCTCTCTAAAATATATCAAAGGCTGTTAAATGAGGTACTAGAACACTTACTGCTAGTGACCAAACAAACACACAACATCATTACAGTGTATATAAAAGCTTCCTGTGGGACAGGTTGCACATAACAATTCGGCTAGATCATTAGGAGTCTATGATTTAGCCGGCAAAGGGATATGATTCTGAGGAGGCAATGGGAAGAAATAAAGCAAGTCTGTAGGAATTATTTAATGACTGGTAAACCAAAGAGAGAGAGAGATTTCATTTCACAGAGAGATATTGCTCAACACAGAGAAGCTGCAATTTAACAAACACAAGTTATTTTTCCCCTTCAACTAGATCTTGTCCTATCAATGACATTTGTGCTTTCCAATCCTCAAGATAAACAAGCAAGCACAAGAGTCAATGCAATCCAATAATTCAGAGGGCTAAGCTTCCAAAACAGCAGGCTAAGAGGTGTGATGCAAGGCCCAAGGTAGGTGAGTGTAACTTTCTGCACATAACTTTGGTACAGTAACATTAACTGCTTGTAATACGTATGTATGAAGCAACTGCAGAGTAGCTTAGACTTTGGGTTGATAAACACATGGGGATGAACAAGAGGAAAAAACGTGTCTGAATGACAGAGATACAGTCCTAATGAGAGAGACAACGTGGTCTAACAGAGTGAACATTGGTTTAGGGGCTTCTAAGTTCTAATCATGGCTCTAATATGAAATTATCGTGTAACCTTAGGTGAGTAAGGACCTGATGCATAAATCACAGGGTGGAATTCTCTGGCCTATGTTGTTCTATGCAGGAGGTCAAGATAAATGATCATTATGGTCCCTCCTGGTCTGAAAAATCAAGGGTAATTTAACTTTTCTGCCTCAGTTTCCGCAGTCATTACATAGAGATAATTATATGCATTTTGCATAAGTGAAGTGAGGATTGATTACTTAAAAGACATAAAGGGCTGGATAATATAAGTGCTAAGCATTGAATTACATTAATTAGCTATATATTTACACAAGAGACACTATTAAAGAAAGGAAATTTCAAATGTGCTCATCGTTGGGCCTACCTCTGCTTACCTTGAATGGTGACACTTCAAGCCAGCACTGAGCAATTCCCACCCGTCAAGCCTTTCCCTGCTCTGATTGGTCACTTCTGCTTGAGCATTCTGGGGGATATGTAAAATAGTCAAACATGTACCTAGAAATTAAAAACAACAATTCCCTCGGCCCACCTTGCTTGTCCCACACTTCTTTGTCTATCTACACATTCAACTTGGATTTTCAGTGCTACTCATTTGTGCTTGCAAGAAATCACAGAAATCAGTGTCCAAGTGGGATATAAACAAATATTATAAAGACTGATAATGACTATAAGTACTCATAGTCCTTAGTTCGTGTGAAAATAAAGCCCTAAGACTGTGACGGCTATAGTTACCAAGACAGGATATGAGTTTTTTTGTTGCCCATCAAAGGTACAGCATTGACAACTCTAAGCATAAAGGCTTATTTTCATACATTGTCCCTTACTTGTCTGTGCTTGTTCTGGTTTTGTTTTTCTATTTGTCTTTCCTATAGTTTCCTTTCCAATTTGTCAGGACAAAACAACTTATCAGCTATCATATCATCATTTTCATTTTCTGCACAGCATTAAGTTCTACTTACTGTCATTTGAAACAAAAATGAATGAATGTAAACAATAAGAAGTAACAGGCAGTGGTTTTCCAGTGATAATAGGAACATTTATAAGTGCCTGCCTAAAAAATGTCCTTTCTTCAAGCAGTAAGATCCACACACTTAAAATGGACCTTCATGGATTTTGGGAACTTTGGGGATGGATTTCAGACTTGTCAATCACTGGTTAAGAAATATGTCCATCCAGCTGAATCTCCTACCAGTCAAGACTTCCACAGCCATAATGAAAATTGTGTTCTTTTACATTAATATATTTTATTATAAGTGCAAAAATTAATCATTTTAACTAGAAAGATGTTCACAGAAGAGCACAAGAATAAGAACTGGTCAGAAAACAGAATTTCCATCCTGTGGAAAGTTCCAATATTTTGGCAATTGATTTTGTTCCAAAATGGGACAAAAAAGTGAAATGTCAACAACATTGGAAGACCAAAGAGCTCTGACAAATTTCTAGTGGGAAATGTCAAAACAAGAAACCACTGATCTTTTCGATCAAAGCAAAATGTATTGTTTTCAAATGTTAATTTAAATTAAATTTTTGTTTAGCACTGTTGATATGTCTAACCTTTCAAAATGACAACATTTTTGATATTTTGAAATGTCAATTCAAATAATTTTGTTTTGAATTTTCTGATAGAAAAAAATCAGAAAATTACATCAAAATCAACATTTTCCAATAGACAAAAAAAATCAATTTCAATGAAACCCCAATATTTTGTTGGGAAAAAATGTTGCTCAGAAAATGTCATCCATTTTTTCACCTTGATACCAAAATGGGATCTCTTGTCTTAGCCAGCATTATCGGATCTGTGATCCTCACTTCTCAAAGAAAGGATTTTTTTGTCCAGGCTTGCATTACTATTACTCATTAAGTATTTATGTATTTTTATTACAATGGACCCCCAGATAGGGTAACCAGATGTCCTGATTTTATAGGGACAGTCCCAATATTTGGGGTTTTGTTTTATATAGGCACTTATTACCCTCCACCCCTTGTCCCGATTTTTCACATTTGCTATGCAGTCACCCTACCCCCAGAAACCCCAATTTGGATTAGCCCATTATGCTGGGTGCTATATAAACACAAAATAGGCAATAGTCATAATCGCAAATAACTTACAATTCTTTTTTCTAATTTTTCAGCATAGCAAGATGCACGGATCTCACCTATGCATTGTTAATAGAGAGGAAATATAATTTAGCCTAATAAATAATTGGAAATATCTATATATATAAGCAGTTTTCTTGTTACCTGGGCTGCTACATTATATTATGAAAACAGCGTTAGATGACGTTTGCACATTATCTCTGCAGGTTTCTTCTTATAAGTGTGTTTCACTCTCCACTCAAGGGATGACCACTTCTCTTGGGAAATCACTTCACTGGTCTGTGCCTCAATTTCTCCATCTGCAAAATAGGTGATAATGATGCTGACCTTTGCAAAGTGCTTTGAAATCGACTGATGAAAAGTGTGATATAAGAGCTAGATGCTGTTATTTTTAATTATTATTATTATAGTCTCTGAGGGAGTGTGGCTTGAGCGCAGAAAGAGAAAGCAAGCTCTTTGCCTGGTGTGCCATCTGTATACACTGGCTGATCCACCTAGATATTCAAGACTGAAGAAATTTTAGGTAGGCAGGTGATTGTGCACAAATAATAAACCTGGGCTAAGATTTTCCAGAAGAGGTGTCTATAGTTAGGCAGCTAAACCCATACGTAGGCACCTAAATAAGTGGCCTGATTTTCAGAGGTGACAAGTATTTACATCTCACATTGATTTCCACCCCTACATGTGCTGGCCCAGGGTGAGTGTGGGCATCTTCCCCATGGCCATTAAACCAACAGAGTTCACCATCCATGCACCTGAGCCAGGAGAAGCTGTCTGCTGTACCATGACCTTTGGTTTTTCCCACTTTCCACTTATTACCCAAACTCCCTCACCAACTTTCTTCTCCTTTCCTTGATCACCATCTGCTGACCTGTCAACAGCTCATGGCTGGCAGGGTTCACCAACATCATAGGTAACTCAGCCTATCATCATGTCATACAAGCATCCTGCTGGATTTGTGTCTCCTCCTGACTACGCATCCCCTTGAACTATCCACAGTGAGAAATGTTCCTATTATCTGCCAGCCCAGGAATTTTTGTTGTGGGTTATGATTTTTGAAGCTATTGAAAATAGGGCCACAAGATCCAGAAGGAGGGGAACTGGGCCATGAATTGCCCCTCCATTTGATCCCCTTGAGGGGGTGACTGGCTGATGAGTTGTCTCCTCCTTTGGTCCCACAGACAGATTTGATCAGATGATCTGCATGATGATTGGCTGAATTAACTCTGATGTCACAATCCCAGCCCAGAATCACAATGTCACAGTCCTACCAGCCAACCAACCACGAACTGTGATATCACAATGCCAACCATCAACCACAATTTCACAAGGCCAACCTCCAACCAATCACAAACCACAATAAAGAAGAGGAGGGGTGGGAGGATAAAAGAAGGAAAGATGTAGGAGATGAATAACACTGATTCTGCCAGTCCTGGGATAGACTACCACCAAGTATATTTTTTTCTTCACATTTATCTGAGCATGGCAGTGGGTTGAAGCGAAAACTGCTGATTTTTGCCTTGTGCAGATTTTAGAAACTAATATCCTCATTTTCTATAGTTTTGAAAAATTGAGCTGAAAAAAATGAAACATTGTTAGTACACTCGATTCCCCTGGTGTGATTCTTAAAGCCATCACGTTCATAACGATAACAAATTGATCACTTTTCATTGCTAGGAAAGATCAGTCATCACTGAAGCAAGGTTTTCTTTGCTGTTGTTACATACTGATGCAGAGACGCTGATGATTTTTAATACTGTACAAAAAGATGGTTTTAGAACATTTTGAGACAAATACTGCAGCACAGATCCGTTTTAAAGGGACCATGTCAGCTGGATTTTTTTTTTAATTATTAATTATTTTGATGAGGGATGGAACTCCACTTATTAGGAAAAGGCAGGTAATAGTGATGGGGGACTCAATCATTAGAATCATAGATGGCTGTGTTTGTGATGACCAGGAGAACCACCCTAGTGACTTGCCTGCTGGATACAAAGGTCATGGACCTCGAGCCATCTAGACAGACTTATATTTTGTGCTGGGGAGGACCAGTGGTCATGGTAAATGTAGGTACCAATGACATAGGGAAGGATAGGAAAGAGGTCCTGGAGGCCAAATTTAGGCTGCTAGGTAAGAGACAGAAGTCCAGGACCTCCATGGCAGCATTCTCTGAAATGCTTCCAGTTCCACAGTTTGTCAGTTAGACAGGCAAAACTGCAGAGTATCAAAGCGTGAATGAGACAATGATGTAGGGGGGAGATGTTTAGATTTATTAGGAACTGGGAAACCTTTTGGGAAAGGGAGAGCCTTTATACGAAGGATGGGCTCCACCTAAACCAAAATGCAACCAGACTGCTGGCACATAACATTAAAAAGATCATAGAGCAGTTTTTAAATTAAAGGCTGGGGGAAAGTCAACAGGTGCAGAGGATCACATGCTTCGGACAGAGACATCCCTTAGGATCTATTATTGGTGATTTTCTATATCCTAGTAAGGAGGAGAGGATGGAAGAGGATAAAATATGGGTAGGATCTGATGAGAAACAGTCAAATGAAAAAGAGTCCCATTCAATTACATCACCTATTGCAAATAGCTAAAAAGTGACAATTTTAAAATACTTATATACAAATGCTAGAAGTCTAAATATTAAGGCTATGTCTTCACTGACGGCAGCAAAGATCGATTTCTCAGGATTGACTGAGCAGTCAGTGAAGACCCCCTCAGTGGATCCAGAAATTGACATATTAAGACCATCTCCTCAAGTGGCGCAGTGCATTGAAGACGGAGTGCAGAACAGAAGCACGGAAGTCGAGGGGAGTTACACAAGTTTTTTGCGTAGTTTGAGTAACTCTGGTCGACTGCCACTGAATCTCCGAGGTAAGTGAAGGCAAGCCCTAAAACAGGTGAACTTGAGTGCCTCATCTTAAGTGAGGACATTGATAGAATAGGTATCACAGAAACTTGGTGGAATGCAGAGATAAAGTTTTGTGACACCTTAAATGACTGCTTCTTGGAGCAGCTAGTCCTGGAACCCACAAGAGGAGAAGCAATTCTTGACTTAATCTTAAGTGGAGCACAGGATCTGGTCCAAGATGTGAATACAGCTGAACCGGTTGGTAATAGTGACCATAATATAATAAAATTTAACATCCCTGTTGGATGGGAGGGGACACCAAAGCAGCCCACCATGGTAGCATTTAATTTCAGAAAGGGGAACTACACAAAATTTAGGAAGTTAGTTAAACAAAAATTAAAAGGTACAGCACCAAAAATGAAATACCTGCAAGCTTCATAGAAACTTTTTAAAGACACCACAATAGAGGCTCAATTTAAATGTATATCCCAAATTAAAAAAACATAGTAATAGGACCAAAAAAGTGCCACCGTGGCTAAACAACAAAGTAAAACAAAGCAGTTGTAACCAAAAAGGCATCCTTTAAAAAGTGGAAGTTAAATCCTATTGAGAAAAATAGAAAGGAGCATAAACTCTGGCAAGTATAAAAATATAATTAGGAAGGCCAAAAAAAAATTTGAAGAACAGCTAGCCAAAGACTCAAAAAATAACAGCAAAAAAATGTTAAGTACATCAGAAGCAGGAAGCCTACTAAACAACCAGTGGGGCCCACTGGGTGATTGAGATGATAAAGGAGCATTCAAGGAAGATTTTTTTAAAGAGTAATAAGTCACCAGCACCAGATGGTATCCACCCAAGAGTTCTGAATGAACTCAAATGTGAAATTGCAAAACTACTAACTTTGATATGTAACCTATCGTTCAAATCAGCTTCTGTACCAGATGACTGGAGGATAGCTAATGTGACGCCAGAGGTCTCCTGAGGTGATTCTGGCAATTACAGTCCAGTAAGCCTAACTTCAGTGTCATGCAAATTGGTTGAAACCATACTAAAGTACAGAATTATCAGACAGATAGATCAACATGATATGTTGGGGAAGAGTCAATATGGTTTTTATAAAGAGAAATCATGCCTCACCAATCTACTAGAATTCTTTCTGGGGGTCAACAAGCATGTGGACAAGGGTGATCCAGTGGATATAGTGTATGTAGATTTTCGGAAAGCCTTTGACAAGGTCCCTTGCCAAAGACTATTAAGCAAAGTAAGCAATCATGGCATGAGGGGGAAGGTCCTCTCCTGGATCAGTAACTGGTTAAAATACAGGAAACAAAGGAAAGGAAAAATTGGTCAGTTTTCAGAATGGAGAGAGGTAAATAGTGGTGTCCCCCAGGCATCTGTACTGGGATCACCACTGTTCAACATATTCATAAATGTCCAGGAAAAAGGGGTAAACAGTGAGGTGGCAAATTTTGCAGATGGCACAAAACTATTCAAAATAGTTAAATCCAAAGCTGACTGCGAAGAGTTTCAAAAGGATCTCACAAAACCAGGTGATTGGGCAACAAAATGGCAGATGAAATTCAATGTTGATGAGTACAAAGTAATGCACATTGGAAAACATAATCCCAACTATATATATAAAATGATGGGGTCTAAATTAGCTCTTAACACTCAAGAAAGAGATCTTAGAGTCCTTGTGGAGAGTTCTCTGAAAACCTCCACTCAATGTGCAGCAGCAGTCAAAAAAGCTAACCGAATGTTGGGAATCATTAGCAAAGGGATAGATATCATATTGCCTCTTTATAAATCCATGCTACACCAACATCTTGAATACCGTGTGCAGATCTGGTCGCCACATCTCAAAAAAGATATATTGGAATTGGAACAGGTACAGAAAAGGGCAACAAAAATTGTTAGGGGTATGGAAAAGCTTCCATATGAGGAGAGATTAATAACACTGCGACTTTTCAGCTTGGAAAAGAGACAACTAAGGGGGGATATGATAGAGGTCTATAAAATCATGACTGGTGTGGAGAAAGTAAATAAGGAAATGTTATATACTCCTTCTCATAATACAAAATCTAGGAGTCAACGAATGAAATTAATAGTCATCAGGTTTAAAAGGAACAAAAGGAAGTACTTCTTCATACAATGCACAGTCAACCTGTGGAACTCTTGCCAGAGGATGTTGTGAAGGCCCATATCATAATAAGGTTAAAATAAATGAATAAATAAATAAATAAATAAAAGAACTAGATAAGTTCATGGAGGATAGGCCCATCAATGGCTATTAGCCAGGATAGACAGGGATTGCTGTTTGCCAGAGCCTGGGAATGGCCAATAGGATGGATCACTTGATGATTACCTGTTCTGTTCATTCCCTCTGAAGCACCTGGCATTGGCCACTGTTGGAATACAGGATAGTGGGCTAGATGGACCATTGATCTGACCCAGGATGGCCATTATGATGATTGTAGTAGTACATAAGAGACCCCAGTCCAAATCAGGGACCCATTGTACTCAGCATTCTACAGACGTAATGAGAGACAGCCCCTTCTCAAGAAGCTCATAACCTAACTAGACAAGCTAGGCAAAAGGTGGGAAGCAAAAAGGAGATGCAACAATTTGTACAAAGGCTAAAAGTGGGTTGGTGGCACAGCCTTATATTAGGACTGTAAATTCTCTGGGGGCAAGAACCATCTGCGTTTGTACAGAATCTAGCGCAATGGAATCATGGTCCATGACCAGGTGTCCCTAGATGGTACGGTAATATAAATAACGATAATAATTATGAGAGACCATACTTCATGTTTTAAAAAGCGACTAATTTAAAAATAATAATCAACTTCTGAAAGAACTACCTTTTAAATAGCAAGATTTTTTCTTCTCTCTAACAATCTTACACTATTTAAAACAACTCTTTCTGTTGTCTTGCTGATGTTTAATATCTCCAGAAGGGGAGCGTGAATCCATCAAAGATCTATTTCCACACCTTGGGGCCAGGACTATCCTTTTGCTGTATTTTTTCCACAGAGCCTACCCCATGGGACCAGAACGTCCAGGTGCTCTTGGAATGCAAACAATGGATACCGTTTTCAAATATGCTAAAGTCTCTCAGGGGCAGAACTTCTGTTTTCACGAGGACTCAGGCACTTCGGAGCCTAACTCTCATTGAAAATCAACAGGCGAGATTTGGTGTGGCTTGGAACAGTATAGAACTCACAGCCCAGTGGGGAGAGAGGCCAACAAAAGCAGCTTTTGTGCCCTCCCAATCCTCTGCTGCCCTAGGGGCTGGAGAGGCCTCTGGCATAATATAGAGAGCCTAGGTAATATAGAGTACAACAAACTCCCTGGGCTGCCCGGTGGGCTTCGATGCTGTCCAGAAGCTTTGCAGCACCATCTGCTGTGGCCAGGCCTATGAAACAAGTCTCATGGCCCCAACATACCCCCGACACCAGAGCTTGTAAAGGAGTCCCCAGGAGGCAAGCCTTGAGGCTGTCTTCACAGGGCCTGTATTGGGAGCAATCTCCCACGGCTGGATATGGACCCTTTCACATCTTTCTGGTCCTTTTAGCCTGCATAAAGGAGCCAGGTGTGAGGATCGCATCCAATCACTGCAGGAGCCAAGGCCCTAGGGAGAGCCCTGTAGTTCCCATGCCTTAAGCTGCAATGTTGTGCTCAGCTGTGTTTTATCTTCGTACTGTTTCTGTTGAAATGCACAGCATGCTGACTTGAAATGACACGCTAGACGAATTTCACGTCTCAGGATGTGACACGTTTATCTGAATGAGTGGCACCGCATCTTAATTTTAAACCAGCACAAATACTTCTCAGCTGAAGTTCCAAGAAAAGGAATATCCAGGAGACTGACAATTAAGCACTGCCCACATGCAGCGCTAATCACTAATTCTTTTGGTGATAGTGATCTCCTAGTGATTTCAATAGGATGTCTGACACCATTATCCCCAATTATAAATTCATTATCCCCTCAGTTTGAATCCTCCTTTCCAACGTTCATGAATCATAACCAGTCTGCACTGCTTGCAGTAAGAAATGTAGTGCTGGTAGTAACAATAAAAGGAATAGCTGTCGCTGTACGGCAGGAAGAGTCAGCTCATAAAAAAAAAAAAAACATGCAACAAGGCCTCTCAAATTCTCCCATTCAGATTCATCATCAGCTTCTCATGCTCATCAGTCTTTCAATGTCATTAAAACAGCTTGCAGGGTTGTCCCTTCTGAATTGGTAGTGGAATCCTTTAAATACTCAAATATCTCACTGATTCTGGTATTCCAGTAAGACGGTTTTCCTCAGTGGAATTTCCCTAAGCTTTGAAACAACCAACAGCTATGGTGATATAAATAAACACAGCGAGACAACCGTTTTCCAAGCTGTTTTGGGACGGAGCAAGGGATCATGCAGATTAACACCATTTTAGTGGGTTAATGGGAAAGCAGAAGCAGAAAATCCCCAGTCAGGGAAGACTATCTGGGTGAGGTCTAGGTTATTCAACCGATTGCTGAAGGAGATTTAGTGAGATGAGAATCACAGCCCACAAACACAAAAGACTTAGGAGCCAGAAACCCCTCTATAGAAACCAGCCTTAGGAGCCAGAAACCCCTCTATATCCCAGACTTAGCTGCCACTGTAATTCACAAAACACCTGCTCAGCTGCTACCTAGTGCTGACGAATTTAAAATCACTCAGCACCTAAATATTTGAGAAAGTTCCAGATGGACTTCCATTTTGGACCCAAAGCTTGTGTATAATGCCTCACTGTAAGGGTATCTGGACATCTAAGACCCAGTACAATCCTCAACCCAGATGGAGATAGGCTTTTTCCCACCCATCATGCCTACAGGGCCTGATCAGGTAGGCATGTTAAGAGCATGCTTATGGAATCAGAGCCCATTCAAAACCCAGGTGGCCGAGAAGGTAGAGGTGACAAGTCAAATGCCTTACAGAAGTCTAAAACACTATTCATTTATCAATTAATCTTGTAATCAAGTCCCATATCAGCCACTCCATTATCTTTCTTGAAATCACTGTCAGATTGACATGTCTATAATTACTCAGGTCATCCTTTTTACCCTTCTTAAATAATGGCACAACATCAGTTTTCTTCTAGTCTAAGAGAACTTGCCCAATGTTTCAAGATTTATTGAAAATCAAAATTAATGGTCCAGAAAGATCTTTTAAAAGTCTTTCATTAAAAGACTTTTAAAAGTCTTGGATCCAAGTTATCTGGACCTGCTGATTTTAAAATGTCTCACTTTAGTAGCTGCTGTTTAACATCCTCCTGAGATATTAATAGAACAGAAAGAGTATTATCATCATGTGGTGAGACTATATTACCTGTTTTTCCTCAGATACAGAACAGAAATATTTATTGAACCTTTCTGCTTTTTCTACATTATTATTGATAATTCTACCATTTCTATTTAGTAATGGACCAATACCATTGTTAGGATTCCCCCCCCCCCCCCCATATACTTTAAAAAACTCCTTCCTATTGTCCTTACGTTTGCTGCCAAATATTTATCCCTGTGTACCTTTGCTTCCCTTATCAATTTTCTACAATTCGTAGCTTCTGATTTATATTCATTACTATCAACTTCGCCTCTCTTCCATTTGTCACATATTATTTTATTTAGTAGTTGTAGTAGTAGTACTTACAGCTGCCCTCACTTCCCCTCTAAACCTGGTTAGTTTTTTAACCAATATACCTTTCTTCTTTGATTGTGGCTTTTGGGGCATCTAGTAAATTGTTCTTAAAAACTTCCCAATTATCATTCCCACATTTTTGATTAAATACTTCCTTCCAATAATCTGACTCATAATTTCTTTAGGCTTTGTGAAATTTGTCCTTTTAAGCACCAAGTGTCTGGATTTTATTCTGTTTGCACATTATAAATGTGATCAAGTCATGATCACCTGTACCTAAACCATCAATATTTTTATTTCTCTGATCAGTTCTTCTTTATCTGTCACAATATAGAGGTCTAATATAGAATTTCCCTGTGTTGGTTGCAACACTTTTTGAGTTAGGAAATGGTAATTTATAATATTTAGAAATTCTGAGGATGTTTTAGTACTGGCAGCAGGAGACCTCCAGCATTTGTCACTCAAATTGAAGTTTCACATGATCACACAGCTTTTTGTTCCTACATATTGTAAATATGTGCGTCAGGAGTCAGTCATCCTGTTCCCTAATGTGATTTGATGGTCTGTAGCACCACCAGCTCATACCCTGTCTTGTGCTTTATCTGTTAAGAGTCTGATCCATAAGCACTCAAGAAGTTTCTTCTGAATTTCTCATCACCCAGAAAGAGGCAATGCCATTTTTGACATAAAGTGCCACTCCCACTCCTCTTTTCCCCCCCACTTGATCTTTCCTATAACGATTGATTTTAACATTCCAGTTGTGCAAGTTATTCCACCAGGTTTCAGTAATACCAACTAGATTAAATTTATGCTCATAAATGAGCAATTCCAGTTTCTTTTGTTTGTTACCCAGGTTCCTAGCTCTGGTGTATACACAATTAAATAATTTTTTCTCATCACGGCCTTTGGTTCCTTGATTAATTTTGTTCCAAACATTGCTTCGGTGCTAAATGAGTGCTCATATCTTCCCTCTTCTACCCTCTCCTTTTGTTTTTAGTTCAAGCCCCTCCTGACAACTCAAGCCATCCTGCCCCACTAGGAGATTGGTCCCCCTTCAACTGAGCTGGAGGCCATTCAACCTAGACAGTCCCCTCTCCCCACAGAAGATGGACCAATGTTCCATAAAATCAAACCCAGACACCTTACAGCACTTACCTAGCCAGCAGATCACTTTCAGAATCTTCTGCCTTTTATCTTCCTTTCCTTGAAGGACAGGAAGGATCTGAGAGAAGGTCACTTGGACAATCAATAGAGGATCCTTTTCTGTCAGCTTCAAAAGCTTATTCATTCTAGAACGATGTTCCAGGAAAGCAGCACACCATCCTCTTGTCTCCTTGTCTCCTGCAGAATGTTCTTTTGATTCTTTTGAGTACAGAATTCCCAGGAAGAATCATCTGTCTTTCTTGGATGGTGGGAGAAATCTTTGTGGGTAAACTTGCTTTTCTTACACTGCACTTTGGGGCTGCTTACGCAATAATATGTTAGGTGACTTCTTGACCTTCTATAGAGATATTTACCAGCTTTCATATTTGCCAGTAGCAGGCTACATTGGTGAGTCAGAAAGCATGTTGCTCTAAAACTGCAGCATTTACAGATTTATATTGTCGCTTGACTAGAATATGCACACAGCAGCAAATTGCAAGCTGGACCTGGGCGAGATAAGATTGATTTCTGATAAGCAGTTTAGCAGCCACTCTGAACATCCTCAGACTTTTAATACTAAATGTTGTTTTTTCATGATTAGAGAAACAACACTGAATAAAGTAGTAAACAAAGATACGATACTGAAGGCAATGGGAAGGAGTTTTTTAAAACAGCAGCTTTTTGCAGCCATCTGATATGTCTGTAGATTTCCTCAACCTTTACTCTTTAGACTGAAAAACAAGTGAGGCTTTATGGTTAATTTGGAAATAGCCATTATTCCATGGAAGTTGAAATGTGCGAAGGATTCGCAATAACATTCAAAATGTTGGTATTTCCTATCTATCTAGGGGTTTTATCCTGCAATTCATGTGATGGAATGCTAAACTGTGTTATAAGATTCAGCCACTAGGTGGCACTTAGTGTAAAATACTTCATTTAAATTTAACATTAGCCATACCTGGCAGAGCATTAAAGGAGCCTATGATGCACACATCTGGTGCGAATAAGCAATTTTTGTGACCAGTCCATGTCTGGTACAGAACAACATGCCATGATGTCAGGAGTAAACTAACAGAAACAGAAAGAAAACAGCAACAAAGGGTGCAGACAGAAGGAACAAAGCTGCAAAGATGCAGGATCATATCAACATGACACTCTTCAATGCCCCTAGAGAACTTCAGTTTTGACATACCTTCAGGAAGGATAGACTGGAAATAATATTTTGCAAGATTGTGCATTGCTTTTAAGATCCACAAAGAAACTGGAGATATGCTGGTACTTTCTTTAATTTATACTATGGGGAAGCAGGCAAACTATCTCTTTAAATCTTTTGCCTTTACTGAAGACAGTCTCAAAGATGACTATGAAGGGGTCCTGGCTATGTGTGATGCAAACTTCATACCTTAGAGAAATGTGGTTTACAAATGAGCATGTTTTCACCAGAGAATTCAAGAATCAGGGGGAAATGTTGCATGTTTTATAAGAGCTCTGCGAACACTGGCTGAAAACTGTGATTGGGGGAATGCAAAACATGAAGATATCAGAGACAGGCTGGTTATTGGGTTAACAGATAAAATCCTTTCACAGATGCTAAAATTTAAGAGAAATGTAACCCTAGCCATAGCTATACAGAGAGAAAATCAGTCTGAGCTGGCGAAACAGCAAAACCTAGAGAAAACTGGAAAACTGAAAAATCTGAAATTAGTTTAGAAATTGTTAACAGACACTCAAGTGTGAAAAGGCATTACCATAAAACCCCTGAGGCAAGGAGAGAGAACTCACGGGCTAAGAGGGACAAATTCCAGCCTCCATGCACAAGGTGTGGAAAAGTCATATCCCAAGAGATAATGCATGTCCAGTCAGAGGCACATGGCATAAAAAAATGCATCAAATATGGATATTTTGCAGCTGTTTTCTGCACCAAAGCAGTCACGTAGTGGACTCGTATTACAGACAATCAAGAGCTGTTGTGTCTGGGTTCTGTCACTTGTGATGTCATAGAGCCTGCCTAGAGAGAGAAGCTGAATATTCATTGGCTTTAAATTGACTCAGGAGCTGATGTCACAGTCATGTCAGAAGGGACTTATAAATACATTCAAGCCCTCCCAGAACTGGAGTCCCCTGACAGAGCCCTGATTAGCCCTGGAGGTACTCTGAATTGCATGCTCCTGTTCACCACAGAAACAACTTACAAAAGACAAAAGCTATGCATTCAGAATGTACATGACCTATGGACCCCAGCCCGACAACCTTCTCAGTTGCTGCGTGGCAGCCTAATGAGAGAGGTGGAAGAACTCAATGGAATCTTTGGTGATATTGGACTTCTGAAAAGAGATCCAGTACAAATAACCTTCAGAGAGAATGCTGAACCATACAGTATACCTACACCTCGCAGGATTCCTCCATTGCTTCATACAGTGGAAACTGAGATAAAGAGCATGGAGCAGATTGGCATAATCAAGAAAAATCTCTGAACCAACAGCATGGTGTGCCCTGAAGGTGTAAAGAAAAATGGAATAATACAAATCTTTGTGGAACTTAAAAGAGTTAATGGAGCAGTTATAAGAGAAAAATATATCCTTCCAATACTGGATGACCTCCTCCCCAAAATAAAGTATCTACAGTATTCTCCATGCTGGATGCGTTGCAGTTTCCAGCAAATTCCTTTAGCCAGAAAAAGTGCTAAACATTTATCACAGCCTTTGGGAGATTTTGCTTTCAAATATTATTGTTGGGGATTATCAATGCATCTGAAATTTTCCAAATACAGACGGCAGATCACAAATAGAGTTGTAGTTTTCACGGACAATAATCCGATATATGGATATTCAATGACAGAACACAACAAAGCCCTCAACAAAGTCCTGGGCCTAATCAGTTGGTCTGGACGTAAGCTAAACAAGGAAAATGTTTTTTCCTCTTATAGTTTTTAAGACGGAGAATAAACAAAGATAGAATCATTCCTAATCCTGAAAAAGTAAAAGCAATCGCAGTTGAGTGCACCAGCTAATGTCCCAGATCCGAGACTTGTCCTGGGGATGGTAAATTACCTTGATCACTACATACAAGGCCTTTCTACAGTGACAATATCATTGTATGAATTGGTAAAGTCCATCTTGGTTGTGGGAGTCAAATTAAAAAATTGGTTTAAAAAATGTAAAAGAAATTATCTCAACCGATGATCTCAAGTACTTCAATGTGAACAAACCCACAATGGGGGTCAGTGTGGATGCAAGCATCTATGGCCCAAAGGATGTATTGTTGCAACGACATGGCTCTGAGTGGAAGCCAGCTGCATTTTGCTCTCACACACTTACAGAAGCAGAAAAACAATATGCACATATTGAAGAGGAGTGCCAAGCAAGCATATGATCATGGTAGAACTTTTACAGAGATCTGTGTGAACTGAGTTGATGGCAAGGTGTATGTAGATTCTGTGGATACATACAGACCAGAGTCAAAAAAGAAGTTACTCCAGCTACAAAAAGCAACCTTGGCAGACACACAACTTCAGGAAGTTCTTAGTTACACTAGGGGTGGCTGGCCATGCATCTAAAGGACACTAAGGAAGTGACAAGAGACTAGTCTGTGATGCATGGACAATTACTTGAGTCAAATGAACTCGTGATTAAAGGCAATTGCATCATAATTCCAAATGAAATGAGAGGAGAAATCCTAAACCTCATCCATGAAAGATATCAAGGATTAACTAAATGGCATAAATAGTCAGTGTGGTGGCCGGGCATCAGCAAGGGCATAAAGAAATAAGTGTCTGCATGTGAACATTGCAGTACTAATAGACCAACACAAATAACCTTTAATAACACCACCTCTACCAGACTGACCTTGGAAGAAACTAGCTGCAGATTTATGCAGATTCAGAAGACATTGTTACCTGGTCAATGAGGACTATTTTTCCAGCTTCTGATGGAGGGAACTCACCACTCTGGCACCTCCTGCCTCAATGCCGTCGCTTCTCCTCTGGGACCCGCATCTCTCCCAGAACCATGACCTCCTTTTCAGTGACACAGACCTCTAGCCATGCCGCACTCTATTCCCCTCCCCCCGCTTCAGGAGATCTGCAGTCTGCTGTATAGCCACCTGCCTCATTGATTACTGCAGCCAGTTCCTCTGTGGCAAGGAGATGGGGGGACCCAGGCCCATCCGCTTCTCTGGGTCCCATCACAGGGACCCTGTAAATGGTAGCCACTTGCCGCTTCCCATCCAATTTCTCCATACCGTACTCTGGACCACTTCCCTGCAGCCCCAGAACTCTCTTTTCCCTTTTCTCAGGGCCTCAGCCTGAAAGTCTCTGCCGCCAGCCAGGAGCTGTCTTTAATTCCCCCCGGTCCCTGCCTGCAGCACTGCTCTGTCCTGGCTCTTAGCTGTCCTCAGCCTGCAAGGCAGCCGGTCCTCCCTTCTTGAGCTCCAGGGAGTCACTGAGCCTGCTCTGCCTTTCAACTCTTCTTATAATTAACTCTTCTTCTGACTGGTTGCTCCTCACAACTCCCTTCCTATTGGCTGCTTTTCGCACAGGCTCCCCAAGGCTCTATTAACCACTTAGCAGCCAGTGTGGGGCAGACCCCCCAATCACACAGATAAATAGAAAGACACAAAACATTGCAGTGTTATCGAAAAAATGGAGAGTGCTTTTGCTCACTTCAGTATTCCAGAACAACTAGCAACGGACAACAGACCACAATTCACTGCAGCAGCATTTAAGCCATTCCAGACAAAATATGATTTTGATCATATTATTAGCAGATATATATGAGCATATATTATGAATGGACATGCTGAGAGAGCTGTATAGATAGTCAAGAAAATCCTACTGCAGAAACATACATTTCTTGCTCTTCATAGTTACAGATCAATACCAATAGCAGCTACTGGTCCAGCATAACTTCTGATGGGAAGACAACTCAGAGCTATTGTTCCAACTCTGGGAAATAATCTCTTTCCAAAGTGGCCAGACATGAAGAGAGTAGCCAAAAAAAGGCTAAAAGAGCTTGTGAATACTTTTACAACAGATATCACTCAGTTAGAGAACTGCTGGGTCTAGAACCTGATGATCATGTTTGTATCAGCTTGGACAGACAAAAGGGATGCATAACTGCAACATTCATAAAGAGAAAGAATTCAGCACACAGATCGCATGTGATTGAGATCGACAGTGAAACATTCAGCAGAATTCATTGACATCTACACTTTGTTCCTCAGAAAGAATAATCAACAGCAAACTCAACGAAGAGAAGATGCAGAACAAGAGAAAGAAGAGTAGAGGCTTCCAAACCAACCACAGCCAGTTGTTGCAATTAACGGACAGTCAGATTAACAAATTGTTACAGGTTATGTAAATTAGAAAACGATTGATATCCAGAAACGCTGAACAGATTGATCCATCCTGAACGACAAAGAACTTCACAGACAGAGTAGTAGTATAAATATTGTGTATGGTAGGAATGTAGACCTTCAAGGAGGAGATGTAATTAAATGTTAAACTGTATTATACTGTTCAGTCATTAGGTGGTACTCTATGTAAAAGACCTTCTTTAACTGAGTCTCGGCCATACCTGGCAAGGCATTAAAGGATCTAATAATTTGGTGTGTATAAACAAGCTCTGTGACCAGTCCATAGCTGGTATGGAAAAATATGACAGTGCCTGCCATGTAAAGTCAATGGCAAGAGTGAAGTCCCTGGTGCAGTCCATGGTGTCTCTGGCACTTTTCCCTTTTCAGACTCAAAATTCTGCTCTGCTTGTCTGGGCGGTGGTTTTCTTTGCCTTTCCAAGCAAATTCTCAGCTGTTCCGTGTTCCTTAAAATGCCACTCTATACCAGGACTGTTTGTGAAGGTAAGTGGGACCATTATGGAGCAAAATTGTTCCAACTTCCAAAAAAGGGAAATCTCCCATGTTTTCACATACAAGTCCTCACTTATTTATTTATTTATTGGGAAAACACACTATTACAAGGGGCATGGAAACGGGTGAGATGGAATTGCAGAACATTTTTCCACATTTTTCCTTCAGATTCACGGCACTCCGCTCCCACCAAAGTCACCCCAAGAGGGAATGTGGATGTTAGGCCAACCCGGGGCGCTTTTAACATTTAGGGTTAGTATGATGGGTTTCTGTATGTGCCCAGAAAACTATTGTAGCATGACGAGTGGACCTGCAGAGAGAGTGCCTGGCTTCAGGAAGGATCTAGTTTTGTGGCAGCGGGGGACTTAGCAGTACATGCCAGGGCCATGCTGTCCTCTTTCAAACTTCAAATCTTCGGCATATAATAGGGACCACTCAGTATCCTTAACACAGGTCTATTTCCTACAACCTCGCCTCCCTGTAGCATCACTTACTGATAATGAAATTGCTGTCAGGAGAGAGATTCATACCTTCTGGCAGACTAGAAAAATAAGTTTGGTGATCTCAGTCTGATTAAGAGTGGAGTATTATTCACATCAAACAGTTCACTGTCACAATTCTTGTGAAGAGCTACCCTCAGCAGAGAGGCCAGGGATTGAATGATCCTGACAGCTGAACTGCTCTTTCCTCCTGCATTTGCTGAGGGGCAGCAGGCACATAATTTTCACTGCTCCTGGCCAGGTTGTACCTGCTGCATGTACGAACAGAGGGCTTGAACCTACAGGCCTGCTGCTGGGCGGTTTCCCAAGAGAAGTGCTTTGCATGGCACTGTGGAAAGTCTATTTTGCAGGCTGGATACTGAAAAGCCATACACTGTCGATCATCTTTATGGCTTATCTAGGCTCTGTCCCTTTTCTTAATCCAACATATTCATGATCTTCACCATTACAACAAGAAGCCAAAGGTAGCATGGGGAGGTTGGTCTTGAATAAACATTGTCAGCCTTGGCAAGATGCATGCTGCAGCTTTGGGAATGAAACTATTAGAATGATTTGGCATAATCTTCTGTGCTCTTCTCTTGAAGTGATGCTTTAGTATTCTAAAGCAGCACAGTAACACTCTTGCAAGCTGTACTGATTATTTGGATCATTGCCGTATTAGTTTGGGGTTTTAAATCACATTATTATTTGTACTGTGGAAGCAAGTAGGGCACCCAGTCATGGAGTAGGACTCCATTGTGCTAGGTGCTGTACAAACACAGAACCAAAAAAAGGTCCCATGTCTCCAGGAGCTTACAATCTAAGTAATGCTACATTACACTAACTATTCAGTTAGCTGACATTTAATCAATTGTAGAACAATGCGTGTGCTTATCAAAAATAAAATAGCTTCCTGGTTTTGAGTGTGAGCTGGTTTCTAAAAGTGAATGCTTAAAACCTTTATAAACCAATTATTATTCCCATTACCTCATCCTGAGTGACTCTCTGGGATGAAAAAGCCCATTTTATTCGGACTTATTGCTGAGAAATAGACTTCTAAGGCATAAAGTTCTCCAGATGGATGCTTTTGGGGAATTAGTTGAATAAGAGAGATTTAATCCATCCAAAAGTCAGTATACTTAAATACATGATGAACATAAAAACCTCATTGCTAATCCAAAGTGACAGGTACTAATGGAATACTTACTGGATTAACGGCAAGCCTGCTATGTTGCAAGGAGCATGCTGTTTATTTCAGCGCAATGCTTGAAAGGATGCACAAAATAAACTCAGTCCCTTAGGCACATTTAATTCAAGTGGACTGAAATGCATGATTGTACATCTAAGCAGGCTATTGAACCTGTGAGCTTTATATTTGGGATGCTCCATTACTTCAAGCTCTTCAGATAGGAGACGTTAGCCTGGGGACAAAGATTTGAACACCACCAAGCTTTTAGATGAACTAAGACTCATTTATTTATGATTTAATTTTTTGGTATTTTTGCATAGCAAGGAGAATTTTTCATCTTTACAGTACCATTTCCCCTGTCCTCAATTAATACCATACACAGGTGGTGCAGAAGATAACCACAGTAAATCACTCAAAGGGTTATGAGTTTCCGAAGAACTGTTATTAAATATAGGCACATCATAAAACAATAGGTTAGAAGGATGAAACTGTCATTCACTATCATTTCAATCTGTGCTTTGGGTATCGGAACTTTTACTTCTACAAAAGAAATCTTGGAGGTGTGTAGTTGGTGGACTCAATTTATTGCAAAAAAAATTAAAAAGGAAGGAAAAAGTTTATGCGAAAGCTCCATTTCACTAATGAGTTTAGTGGCTTGAGGGAATGACAACAGTTATTTGATTAAACAGATGATACCACCTATGCTTTTAGCATATTTCTTTTTGTTTTGATGAATCCAGTCCTCATAACAGTGTCTGCCTCCCATCAGTTAGCCTTTGAAACCCACTACACAGTGTACGCACCAAAGCATAATGGCCTGATGGATGCATGAGTAAGAGGCTAGATAAGTCTCCTGGTAGAACAAAGAGCCATCCTGCCCTCATTTAGTGCTGTCGGTTAGATGGGGCCAAAAATCCAGCGCTGATCATTTACACAGCATGGATTTTCTGCATTCGCATACAGTAGTGGATGCCCAGAGTGATAGTTTTGGTTCCAGTATGGACATCTGACCAAAGTCTGCAATCTGATCACCTCCACCAGAGCTCTCAATGCTACCAGATTTCGTGGTACATTTCGGCTGAATGAGGCTCCCTAGCTGGCTGTATGATGGTGTAAAGCCACCTGAAACATAGATTTCCCTTTTCTGATGCTCTAAAGCTTCAGCTGGTGGAAATGTTTCACATCTGGTTGAAATTTGGGGAATAAAATTGGGAGAGTATTTTTAAATGGAATTTTTATAAGTCTTTTCCTTTGTTTTGACCAGCTCTACTTGTGACCAAATGCACTGAGATGAGAAACAGAAGCCTAGAGAGACAAGGTTTGGTGCTGCAGGTCCAAAAAATTACCAAGGTACCAGTGAGTCAGGAGTTTGGAGCCCTGGCTCTTGGAGAGTTTGCCTGGTGGGCTGCCCTGACAATGGGGAGCATAGAAGACAGGAAGCCTGGTCTCCCCAACAGCCAGCCTCCCCCTACACTCTTCTTCACAGTTCCTGTTTGCAAGAGGAGGGATGTCTTATTTTAGAGAAAGTTCATGATTTTCAAAGGAGCAGAAAACAGCCGTAACTTCAGAGAACCATTAAATCTTCTGTGAATGTCTTGTTCCCAAACTGCTCCTTTCCACCCCCTCCGTCACTGCCAGACTGCGGGCCGACAAAGGCAGAGACCCAGGGCCAATATGATGACTGTTATATGGCTATTAGCCAAAAGCTTCCCAGCAGTTCATGGTAATTCAATAAAATGTAGCATTTACAGTTGTGCATTGGTCAGTGACCATCTGAGGTGGGGCAGGGGAGGGGGGGGGAGCAGGGAAAGGATTGGTATTCCAGTCCTGCATGAAGCCCCTGAGAAAAAGGAAGAGGATGTTGAGGGAGAGGGTGGGGTTTTCACCTACCAGCCTCAGGTTCTGCCTTGGTATCCTCCTCTGTCTCATCAGCAGAGGCTTGCTGAATTGGCTCCTCCAGATAGAGGTGCCAGATAATATGGTCCTCTTCCTCCAGGTCTTTCAAGGCCTCCTCCATGGTCCCCACAGACTCTACGTCCTGGCCCTCATTGGATGATGAGACCAGAAGGGGTTGAGGAGACAGCTGTCTGTCACCTCAAGCTCGGTACAAGCAACAGTGGAGGGGCATATTGCAGGACCCCTCCCAAATCGACTGCTAGAGTCTTTTGACATCCAGTACCAGAGCCTCAGATGCTTTTTCCATTCCCAGCACTCAGCTGGAGTACAGTAACCATCAGCCTGTGCAAGCTTCTCCAAAACTTCCCGGTAGAAAGGTAAGTTCCTGGTGCTGCAAGAGAATCTGCGGAGGACAGTGAACTCTGACCACACATTTGTCAGGGCCTAAATTTGCTCGGCTGACCTGGCAGCCGCTCTGAGAGCATGATCCATATCCATGCAGAAAACTCTTCTGGAGTAGTCAGTGCAGCTTGCTGCTACAGGTGAGACGTGGGTGGTCAGGGACCTTTATAGCTTTGGGTAAGGCTCAAGTAGGAAAGGGTGCAGTGCATTGTGGGAATGGGGCTGGAGAACTATTGAAAGTGGGACATGGAGCACACCCTACACACTGGCATAGGTGCGGGATCATGCTACCACTCTACATGGTGTTCATGCCCTTAGCCCTCACACATTTCTGATATTTAGATGTGGATGGTAAGGAGGTTCTGGCATGACCATGTACGTGGACCCACGTCCAGTTACCAGTGTAGATGTAGCTTTTGTCTTTAACTGCAAACAGGGTTCATGAGTAGTGCAAAAACAAAGAAGCAGAAAGAAAAATAGTGTCTTAAAGAGGCTGATAAGATAAAGGCTTTTGCATTGGTAATTGCATAAGCAAAAACACACCTAGATAAACCAGGATACAGAGACAATGTAAGGAAACACATTTAACTTGTCTTTCATCAACCCGGCATTCTTTCTATGATGGAATTTATCTTGTCTGTAATTTTTTTTTTTATTTTATTTTTTAGGGGTAGGGAAAGCCATAAAAACCTGCATAAAAAGAGGAATATTGGATTTGTGTTACTTATCTGGAATCCTCTGAACATGCCTACAACTACTCCAAGGCTAAGATAATGTCATCAGAGATAGATAGAAGGGGAAAAATAATCTTCAGGACAGAGAAAAAAAGAATTTCTCTCCCACTGTGCAAAGAAATAATGATGTAAACAGTGATTCAAAATACATTGGGGAGTTCTATATCAGCTGAAATTAGCATGATGAGAAAGTCAAAGAAAAACTATTTAAAGAGCCTCTATTTCAATTGACCATAATGCTGATTGAAAGTGACCAAAATCACTCTGAAAAGAGAAGAAACATTTCAACTACGAGGAATTGCAAAGACACATAATGTTTCTTTTGACTCTTACTGAAAACTGCCTACACAATCCAGTTCTTAGCAAATAGTGAATTTCACTCTCCATTCAAGAGGAAATTTGCATACCAAGATTTCAGCAGGACAAAAAAAACCCCAAAACTGCTATGCAGGTCTAAGCAGAAAAGTGGGTCGTAATGCCAGCTGTCTATAGGTATTTAGAGGATGTTATAACTCTGGAAGGAAGAAAGTCTCATGCATAAAGCAGTGTACTGGGACTCAGGAGATCTGAGTTCAATTCTACTAAAGAGATTCATAATCCCTCTGTGTGTTAGGAACCCATCTGTAAAACAAGGATAATAATTTAACCCAATATTAGCGTGCAGTACATGTCCCCCTCTGTGCCTGACTTGCAGGGATTATGAATGGAGTTGATCAGAAAACGCACAGGAGATATGGAAAATATCAACAAAAGCAAGTTTTCAGTGGAAAACTTTGCCTTTTAATTAAAAAAAATGTTTTGGTTTTGGACAACTGTAAACTGATGATTTTTAGGCAAAAAGTGCTGGAAATTAAACAAAAAAACTTCAGTGTATTACTGAAAAAAGTCTGCTTTTCAGGTTTGCAACTTTCTACTGAAAATTAGTTTTTATGGAAAACATACACTTTGTGTTTTTTTAGCTGAAAACCCAATATTCCATTGAAAAAAGTGTCTATGGAAAATTGTCAACCAACCCTAATTATGAGTTTATTACTGCACTTACTCAGACAACTTTGGTCCCAATCCTCAAAAGTTATTAGGCACTCAACTCCCATTGGATTTCAATGGAAGATTAGTGCCCAAATACCATTTGAGGATCTGGACCTTATCTCATGTCTTATGTTTTGGCTCCAGAAATGGCCAATACGGTGGCCATCACAATAATACTTCCATTCCCCCTATTTTTGACTGCCCTCTCTATTAGGCTCCATATTTAAGCACATGCAGCACTTTAAGCATGAGTGTCTCACTGATTAAAATAGGAGTGCTGTGTGCTTAAAGTTAAGCATGTGCTCAAGTATCTTGGTGAATCAGCTCCTTAAATTGTGAGCTCTTCAGGGCACAGACTGTCTCTGACCATGTGTTTATCCAGCACTTAGCACAAAGGGGCTGTGATCTTGGCTTGGAACCACTATAATGCAAGTATTATTATTATGCACCATCTTGTATTATGCAATCTTGCGTCAGATTGCTAGCAATCTGATTGTCTACAACCTTTTTCTTCCTCTTGTATATATTTGCAAAATTCAAGCAATTGTTTATCTATGCATTTCTGTCTACATTTTCCATGGCCTTTTTGTTCAGATATACTAAAGACATCAGCATCCCAACATCTGTAACCCACCAATAACAAGCAAGTGCAATAGAACAATGAAGAAAATTATGATAAGGAAATGGAGTTTCGAAAGAGCCATAAACAGTCACTAGCACAAAAAAAGTACTTGAAAAATGATGATACTGTCCTTTGGAAATTACTGAGGTTTAGAAACTGGTTTTTTATCAAGCTCGCAGCAATCTATGTGCATGGGCATGCCTGGCAGAAGAGTGGCATGGCCTCACACACCCCAGAGATGGATTTCACATCAGGAATATAGCCACCTCTTGAGGTTGAGTGTTTTCATGAGTCTGTTGTAACAATAAATTCAAGGGCTTAATAAAAATACAATCAAGATGTAACTTTAAGTGTCAAAAAGGTAGCAGCCATTTGGTCCAAAAATGGTGCAACAATCCTCCTTTCAGGTCAAATCCTGTCAGGCTGAAAATAGAACCCATCCAGCAAGAGACAGCAAGAGTTTTTGATTGGATGGGCTTTGCCTTTCATATATACATTGCTCTTCACTCTTCCTCTTTCCATATAGAGGATCTGACTAGCCTCTCCTATGGGAAAGGAACTCTGTTTGAAATGTTCCTGGTACTGTCCTCCCTGGGAAGAGGGGTGAAAGGTGGCTGTGGCTTCTGGAGACCAGGCCTTCACCCAACTCAGTAGATCTGCAGGACCGCTGTGGAACCACAAGCCGCTCTGCAGGGAAAGCTGCCATCCTGGGTTCTCTCCAGTTAGCAGGGTGGCTTCCACAAGATTCATGCTTGCCTGAGTGCCCCTCTGCCTGCTCAGTCATACAGAGATCTGTAAAATGGCTCTGAGCTGTATTATGTGCCACTTGAACTTCCATGCGGAAATCTGGGAGTCAGACTGGGGACGACACTGGGAAGTGAGCTGTAGAAATCTGTGTGGGCCCTTCTGAATTGAGCAGCCCCTGTAGGGACATCCAGCCATCACAGAATGTTTAATGGAATGTAACCCTTCTGCTCGGTTCCATATTTAGGGGTTCCTTTTAACAATACAAAACAGAACCGGCTTGGGCCCTCACCCAGTAACCTGGAAAAACTTAACAGCCAGCCAGAAGCAATCATTCTCCTTTTGCCAGCGCAGAGTCTGAGTATAGACAAGAGAACTTTTAATAAAAAGGGGGGAAGAGCCAGGCATTAATTTGGGGATACTCCACGAGCATGATTCACAAGCACATGACCTGGAGTACGTTGGAAAGGGTCCTTTGCCTCCCGTGCTCACCTTGCAGTGTGGAGGTCTGACAAACCAATGTCCTTTTAACATGCTACTTCCTGATCCCTCCATCGCACCCCACTCACAGTTGTTGTCCTTGGTCAGCTAAGATGTAGAGTTCAGAGGTGCGTTTGTGTGAGTTCACCTCCCATCCCGTTGGCGGCGGGGGCGGAAAGGCATCGAACGATGCCTCAGCTGCTGCGGCACCATTGGCCACTCCACCATTGGCCGCTGCCTGGACGGTCATTCACTCTGCAGCTGTCCCCCGTGCCAATGTTCCCTTCACCGCTGCACCGCTGTCCACTGTATCATCATTCACGCCGCTGCTGCGTCGCTCTACTGCAGCCTTGGTGGCGTCTTGAGGTCCCACCACTTCACGCAGCTCCCAGTGATTTCCACGCTCAGTGATTTCAGCAGCTAGTGTGGGAGCCTCGCTCCTAGAGCATGCTGATCAGTCTCTTTCACTGGAGATACTACCTCACAGCAGGTTTAAGATTGAGTGCTTAGACCTGGCTGCCAGTGATTTCAGCTCTAGTGATCTGTACCAAGGCAAAAAACCTCCCAATTGAGTCTAATCAGCTCTGTTATTAAACAGTGGATAGTAGAAGGATCAAGCAGTGTCTAGGACTCTTTGAGTAGCAACCACACCACCAGGTGCAAGTATCTGTCCCCTCTCCACTGGGCTTTGGCAGCCCTGTCCCATGCTTAGCAAGTGTAGTTCATTTGAGCATGACCGCTCTCAACCAGGGCAGGCCAAGTTGTCCTTTACTCACACTACAAGGATAACAAGACTTTATCACCCTTCCACCCAATACCAAAGTGATTTGCAATCCAACCCCAGCCAAAAGTGATCATTAGGGAATAGCAGTGCCAACATGCTGCACACTTAGGCAGAGTGGGTGTGTCTATGCAAACGAGGTCAGTTCTGGGAGTATTTTGCCCCAGATCTCACTAGATGTCAGAGGAGAGCTCATTCAGATCCTTGTTACAGGAAAACACTTACCATCTTTAGTTGAAAAATCCCTTTTAACTGCTTTGAAATTCCCACACATCATCATCACTATGCAAGGTACTTCCTCCTATTTTTTGTCTCTCCCCATGACCTATATTGCAAATAGAAATGTTCCTTTGTATAACTCAATGCCACCTCATTACACACAGACACACTCTTTAGTGAGCACTTCTGCCAGTAGATCAAAATCACCTCAAAAACTATTTAGTTAAATTGTAGCACTTTGGTTCTGCTACAACACAGAGCACCAGGAAGGCAAAACAGCAGGCACAGTCATTCCCAAGTGAAAGTGTACTCTCACACACACACTGCATTTTAATTAGGGAGAGATGAATTGACTTCTAACAAAAACTTTATCCAAAACTCCAATCAAACATGGGTTGACTTTATTTCTGAAATTCACAAACTTAGATTCCCCCCCACCCCCACCCCCCAATCAGCAGCTTCATTTTCACAGTCCTTTGCTGTTCTGAATTCAGGCAAGGCTGAAAAGCAGAAGTGGCAAAAGGCCATTGAAAAAATGCTGTCCTTGAAGATGTTCATCACCTCAGTAACCCTTGTTCTCTGAATGTACTGCCTCCACTGTTCCACTTCTTTTCAGAGTTAAGTCATCAAGTTTTTGTAGGTGGAGAAGAACTATAATGCCATCTAAGGTTTCATCCTAATGGCTTTCAGAGAGAAAGATGGGGAGGACAGCTACCGTGATTCTTTTAGTGTTCTCCCACCTTGTTTAGGGAAAGATGTGGCAAGCACTTATGCAAGTGTACAAGGAAGGATTTGTTTGTGCACATGCACAAAAGGTCTCCACTCCCTAATCTTTCAACAGGGAACATCCCCAGCCACGGTCCCACACTCATTTAAGAGCAGCCACTTCACCTGTTAGAATCCAGTAGAAGACTATCCAAAAAGAGAACAGGGAGGTGCTGAGGTCATGGCTCTGCCTTCCCTCTGGGCCAGCTGTTACAAGATTTGTATATAAGAAGAAGTGGGAGGGAGGGAAAGGACATATTGTGTATAAAGATTGCCATCTCCGGGTACATAAAGCAAAAATAGGGCCCGTTGTAATGTTCACAAGTTAGTAGGTTCAAATAAAGTTCTTGCTATGCAAAATGGCTTGCTGCATGCAGCTCTTAACACTAACCAGCCAAACAGCTTAGGGGGTATAGTAGTAAGTGAGTTCTCCCTACATGCCAGGGAGATCCAGCAGATACTCAAAGATGTTAAGACCATACTGGACCATTACATGATCTAATCTGACCTCCTGTAGAACACAGCACATAGAATTTAACATAGTGAATCCTGCATCAAGCCCATATTTTGTCATTGGGCTAGAGCATATTGTTTCAGAAAGGTATCTCCAAGTCATGAATGGTAAGGCATGCCAATGGCTGATTGCTTTCACTCTTAAAAATTTGCACCTTATTTCTAGCCTGACTTTTTCTAGCTTGAGCTTCCAACCTTAGATCTTGTTATGCCTGTATCCGCCCAATTATTTTTGTGCATCACCAAGGCTAAATGCCTCATTGTGATGCTGAAGGGGCAGTGAAAAAGCTTCACTGACCTTAACTCCATGAGCCCCATCCACACCCTATGTCTAGTTTGCTCTTCTTCTGCATCTGTGAAAGCTGGAGACAGAACAGGTTGCTTGGATTGATTCAGAATTTACCAAATTATGGCATACAGAAACAGCAAATATTAATTAGATCAATAATTTAAATGCTTATTTTACTAGACTGTAAATTTGTTTTTATCATTTGATTTATTGCAGACAATTTCTGGATGAAAAATTCAATTGCTAAGGGTTCAAAGAGCCTGGGATGCTGGATTCTAATTATCTATTATTTTCCTTAATTGTTGTCTGTTATTTTATTTTCACAGGCAAGACAAACAAACAATGTAACTTCTAAAAAAATCTATGAAAAATCCCCAGGTTATTATGAATCAACTTTAAATAGCCAGGGAAATGTTATTATGCAAATCCACTGATGGGCCTTGAGGATAAAGTACTGAAATGCATGTGTTCAGAGACTTGTCTTGCCAGCAAATCCTAGCTTGATAGCATACATGAGATTTCCTTTACAATACATGTCGTTCTTTTAGTCAGTGTCTGAGGGTAGTTGTTCCTTTCACAAGATATTTCCACGCAATTTAGGAACTCTGATCACTCCAATTAAATTATGCCTCCTTGTTTTATTGATCTAATTTACCAATTTCGAGACTGGGATTCTAAAAACAAAACAAAAAAACACCTTGGAAGTTAGGTACCTAACTCCCATAGACTTTCAATGGGGTTTAGGCATCTGAGCACCTAAGGCTTCTTTGAAATCCTCAGCCCCAGATCTGAAAGTCTTCAAAGTCTCCAGGTGTTTGAATCTGCAGATTTGGTTTGACATCAGTTCCGTGACGTCTCTATCTCCAGGTGACTTACAACTTGAGTGTTGAAGACCTGTAAAGTTATGAAGGGCTATTGCCCTAATTAAAGATATGGACTGGCTGAGATATTCACATCCAAACTTCCCACACTACAGGGATTGCTGGGATGTGAGGTTTCTGGAGTTGGCCCACTTCCCATTAGTGTGCATATGTATTACAGGTTGGATTTATTTTTGCTATATATTTAAATCATCCTTCATGTTTATATGTAACTAACAGAACTCAGTGTCTGAAGTCCCCACACTCCCCTATCCATGTACAGCTGTGGAAGCTATATTAGGACCTACTAACAGACTCTCTGTGAATAAAGAAAGGGATCTGCTGCAGGAAAGAGGAGTTCCTGGAAGAGGATGTTGATGGGAGTCCTTGCTTCACATTTCTTATGTTCTGGAGTGCCCACAGTGAGATGAAAAAATCTCAGGAGCCCTTGGTAGGCCCTGGGCTCCACATACATGGAGGGGGCATGGCTGGGATAAGCTCCATGAGAAATGTCCTGGAAATCTCATCAAGTGTGAGGCCAATTACACTTTCCAGTGGAGAACTCTTCAAAAAGAGAGTGAAGTTTCATTGGGGGTGGGGATGGGACCGTTTGGCCTATAATTGGCCAGATTGCTCCCTCTCAGCCTAGAAGCTGAGAATCATAGAATCATAGAAGATGATGGTTGGAAAGGACTTTGGGAGGTCATCTAGTCTAACCCCCTGCTCAGAGCAGGATCAACCCCAATTAAATCATCCCAGTGAGGGCTTTGTCGAGCCAGGCCTTAAAAACCTGTAAGGATGGAGATTCCACCACCTCCCTAGGTAACCCATTCCAGTGCTTTACCACCCTCCTAGTGAAAAAACTTTTTCCTAATATTCAACCTAGACCTTCCCAACTGCAACTTGAGACCATTGCTTCTAGTTCTGGCATCTACCACTACTGAGAACAACCTAGTTGAGTCCTCCCTGGAACCCCCTTTCAGGTAGTTAAAAGCTGCTATCAAAACCCCCCTCATTTTTCTCTTCTGCAGACTAAACAAGCCTAGTTCCCTCAGCCTTTCCCCATAAGTCATGTGCTCCAGCCCCCTAATCATTTTTGTTGCCCTCCATTGGACTCTTTCCAATTTGTCCATGTCCTTTCTGTAGTAGAGTGGAAAGTAAGTAAGTAAAATCCATTTATTCATATCTGAATATTGACATAGCAGAATTTTCAGAATCCCTTTTGAACCATTGTTAGCATTGAGCATGCAGCAGCTGACCTCTCAGTGATCTGCTACAGGCCATCTATCTATCCCCTCATTGGTCATCCCCCACTATGATGACTCACCACCATTCCTTCCATGATAATGTTTTCAAGTGTTCATCCATCTCTACACCTGATGTGACCCAAGTGCATAAATTGGCATCTGTTGATTTCCAAAACAGGGGATATGCAAGAGTCTTCACCAGCACTACATATCAAAGACTTCAGTTTTCTTCTTTTCAGCAGCTTTAATTTCCCATGATTCACTTACATAAGTCGCTATTGGAAAAAAATTAAGCTTTTCACCAGTTGAACCTTCGTACATTTTGAGATGCCATGGTTTTTCCAAACTTTCATATTGGAGGCCACGGCTTAGCAAGCCTTTCCTAAACAGGTTGGATATGTATGATTGCAGATAACATCCATTGCACTGTATTGGTGGCTGTAGCAAAGAGCATCACAGGCAATCAGCGTAACTGAGATCAGTTGAGGTGTCTACCAATGGAAATCCCAGCCTTTTCCACTTTCTCAGAAAACTTCCAGAGGAGTCCAGGGACTTCTCATTATAAATTCTGCATGTACATTGAAAAGGCTTGAGAACAGAATATACCCTTGTCTTATAACCTTCCTGGTGGAAAACCACTTGCTGTGGCTTGCTGCTGTTTGTACCATGGTCTTTGATTGACGATAAAGACTTGCAATGAGTTCAATGAAATGCTTTGGAATCTCCATGTCTGCCAGTGTCCTCCAAAGACAGTCGTATCGGGCAGTACTGAATACTTTTGAGTAGTCAATGAAACAGATGATAAATGGGTGATTGTACTCTTGCATTTTTCAGCAATGTGACAGATGTTCACAATTTGATCACATGCCTTGTCCTCTCTGAAATCATCTTGTGGTAGTTCTGCTTCTCTCATTTGCCTCATGCAACCCCGAATTGTGTAAATAGAACTTTCCCCACATGCGATATCAGAGAGATGATTTGATTGTCACTACGCTCTATTATGTCTTCTTTCTTTGATAAGGACAGAAAGGTACCCTTCATCTGACCACTTTCTAGTCATCCATACATCACTGCAAATTTCCCGTGAGACCAATACCACTGTCAACAATCTCTTTTAATGTACCACCAGAATTATCATCTAACCCTGATGCTTTCCTGTGATTCCTTTTCATAGTAGCACACAGCGCTTCCTCTAGCAGCATTTATGGCTCCAGCTCCATACTCTCCTTTCTGCTGCCCTGTATTATAAGTGGCTCTGATGGGGAATACAGATTGACACGGTAAACTCTCCACTGGTGTTTGATAAGAACATAAGAATGGCCACAGTGGGTGAGACCAATGGTACATCCAGCACAGTATACTGTCTTCTGACAGTGGCCAATGCCAGATGCTTCAGAGGGAATGTACAAAACAGGGCAATCAAGTGATCCATCCCTGACTGTCCAGTCCCGGCATCTGGCAGTCAGAAGCTTAGGGATGCTCAGAGCATGGGGTTGCATCCCTGATCATCCTGTCTAATTTCCATTGGTGGAAGTAGCCAGGACGGGTGTCTCTTTCTGAGATTGACTCAGAAGGAAAGCCAAACCCACCCTGGGGGTTTGAGCCCAGAAGGACACCACCTGACTGGAAGCAGGTGGGCAGGACCAGATCTTTAAAACCCAGGCCTGCTAGCTCAGTGAAGGCCCGGCAGCCAAGGGAGAAGGACACCTCTCCCTTGGGGCTCAAGCCTAGGATTGTACCAGAGGCCCACGCAGAGGGGAAGCTGCTGGACCTACCCACGGCGTGGGGACCTGCCGATCCAGAGGAGCTGCCTACTGCCTGAGACCCGGAGGAAGCCCTGCCCGAGCTGCCTGCCGCCAGGGACCCAGAGGAAGGCCTGCCCGAGCTGCCCACTGCCAGGCATCCCGAGAAGCTGCCAGGACTGCCCACTACCTGGGACCCGGAGAACCTGCCGATGCTACCCACTGCCTGGGGGCCGGAGGACTTGGAGAAACTGCCCTCCGCAGAGGACCCTGCGCAGTTTCCGGAGCTGCCGCCAGTTGACGGGGAAGAATTCGTGGGACTCCCACACGCCCTCGAACCCAGCAACCCAGAGGAAGGCAACAAAGCCCAGGTACTTTAAACAGAGGACGGGAGGAAGGAGCCCAGGGAAGCCGACTGTGGTGCGGCTGAGCTGTGGCTCACAGTGAGTCCACGCGTTTTGGCTGGAGACCCGCTGACCCAGTGACGGGACACCCCGTCACTGACAAGGCCCTGGGCTGGGACGCAGTGGAGATGGGTGGGTCTGCATCCCCCACCCCCCTTCCCTCACCCTAACCTGGGGTGGATATCAGCTAGCGATAGAACCTGTTCCTTACTGCCCTGCCCTGCCTACTGAAGTTAGGTTTACCAGCCTGTAATTGCCAGGAGTGTCTCTGGAACCGCCATTAAATATGGGCATTTACATTAGCTATTCTGCAGTCACCTGGTTTAGAAGCTGATTTAAAAGATAGGCTACATACCACACTTAGTAGCTCTGCAATTTCACATTTGAGTTCCTTCAGATCTCTTAGGTGGATACCATCTGGTCCTGATGACTTATTACTGTTTAATTTATCAGTTTGTTCCAAAATTTCCTCTATCGATGCCTCAATCCAGGACAGTTCCTCAGATTTGTCACCTAAAAAGATGGCTCAGATGTGGGAATCTCCCTTACGTCCACTGCAATGAAAACTGATGCAAAGAGTTCATTTAGCTTCTCCACAACGGCCTTGTCTTCCTTGAGTACTTCTTTAGCCCCTCAACCGTCCAATGGCCCCAATGATGGCTTCCTGCTTCTGATGTACTTAAAAATAATTTTGCTGTTAGTTTTAGAGTCTCTCTCTAGTTGCTCTTCAAAATCTTTTTGGCCTGCCTAATTATACTTTTACACTTGATTTGCCAGAGTTTATGCTCCTTTCTATTTTCCTCAGAAGGATTCAGATTTTTAAAGGATGCCTTTTTGTTTCTAATTACCTCTTTTACTCTGTTGTTTAGCCATGGTGGGGTTTTTTGGTCCTCTCATTGATTTTTGTTTTTTAATTTGGGTTATACATTTAATTTGAGCCTCTATTATGGTGTTAAAAAATTTCCATGCAACTTGCAGGCATTTCACTCTTTGTGACTGTTCCTTTTATTTTCTGTCCCATTAGCTTCCTCATTTCTATATAGTTCCCCCTCTTGAAGTTAAATGCTACTGTGCTGGGTTTCTTTAATATTTCCATATCCCACAAGGATGTTACATTTAATTACATTATGATTGCTCTTACCAACCAGTTCTGCTATATTCACCTCTTGGATCAGATCCTGTGCTCGATTTAGAAGTAAATCAAGTGTTGCCTCTCCCCTTGTGGGTTCTAGGATTAGCTGCTCCAAGAAGCAGTCATTAATAGTGTTAGAAATAATTAAACAAGTTGTCCTGGGGGTGGATTGGGGAGGTGGAACTCTTGATTGCCTGCTCATTCCACCTCAACGCTGCGAGTGAGCAACAAGGGGTTACTTTATAATTCTTTTATCCATAACAGTATGTAAATATATACATTTTCAGCAACTCCCCATAGACCCTTATTTGGTTACATTGACACCTATAAAATGACTATTAACAACTACATAATGAATACAATTATACCCACCCCTGTTTGTTGTTTACAGGATTTCCATACAGAGGTCAGGCACATAACCTTAAAACCTATACATTTTACACTAACACTCTTTAAACTAAAGGCATGCCAGGGGGAGGAAGAAGATAATGCTTTTTCCTCCCATCAAGGCCTTGCAAAGAAATGCCGATAAACTTATCCACTGCCCAGATGGCAGGAAGGGAGGAGAAGAAGAGAGATAACAGACTAACTGAAATTCACAGAAACAAGATATGCCCTTGCCATGATCCCATTCCCTGTAATTTAGGTCTGGTCATTTGTCCAGCTTTTAACTCTTTATTCTCCTACAAATAGTGTCAAGAAATTTACTCTTTGCATCCCATCCTGAGATGACATGTACACAGTCACTATGGGAATAGTTGAAATCCCCCATTATTACAGAGTTTCTTATTTTTATAGCCTTTCTAATGTCCCTGGGCATTTCAGTCACCATCACCATCCTGGTCATGTGGTGGTAGTACATTCCTACTGCTATACTGTTATTATTGAAGCATAGAATTACTATCCATAGACAGTCAATGGTACAGTTTGATTCATTTCAGATTTTTACTATATTTGACTATATGCTTTTTTCACTTATAGCGCTGCTCCCACACCAGCATAACCTATTCTGTCATGCTGATATATGTTGTACCCTAGTATTATCATGTCCCATTGATATCACTACATTTCATGAGAACTCTGCCATCATGACCTTCTATTATGTTTAGTCATGGGGCATGCTGGTGGGGAAGCAGGAAGAGTGGACAGGAAATATCTCTGTTCATTCACTTGTATAGATTTCCTCACAATGTGCTGTCATTGTCCCTCACTTACTAAATGCAGAGATCAATCCTAAATGTGGCAGCTCCCAGGGATGTATGGAAGGACAGGGACTTCTCTCCAAAGGTCTTGAGGACCCTGAACTGGCTCTTCCTTACCTTCGTGGGGCTGCCTTCTGGTCGCTAGCAGCATAGCACCCTTGGAGGTGACCTGAGCATGGTCTACAAGTACCTACATGGGGAAGAGGTCGGGGTAGCTGTGTTAGTCTGTATACAGCAGAAACAACGAGAGTTCTGTAGCACTTTAAAGACTAACAAATTTAATTTCAGCAGGCATAAGCTTTCGTGAGCTTCAGCTCACTTCCTCAGATGCAGCTGGTAGAAATGATACAGCAAATAGGTAACATATATAGTAGGCAACATTTACATATCTAAGAGCATAGATAACAATGGGGTAGATGGATAAAAGCTGGGTACTTGAGTCCAAGTGACCTCCATTGAGTAGGAGGTGAGAATGGGTGATCAGAGCAAATTACTTCTTGTAGCCTGCTGAAATTAAATTTGTTAGTCTTTAACGTGCTACAGAACTCTGTTGTTTTTACATGGGGAAGAGATTTCTGATAGTAGGGGGCTCTTTAATCTAGCAAAGACTTAAGATCAAATAGGTGGAAGCTGAAACTGGACAAATTGAGTAAAACAAAAAACACTTTATTTTTAAACAGTGAGGGTTAACATCCTTTGGAACAACTTATTGAGGGAAATAGTGGATTTTCCATAACTTCCTGTCTTTATGCAAGAGTGGATATTCTTCTCAGATACGCTCTAGCTCAAACAGAAGTTATGGGTTTGATACAGAAGTTACCAGGTGATGTTCTCTTGGCCGTGATCTGTGGGTGGTTAGACAAGATGATCACAAAAGCCTATGAATCTCTGAAAATTCCCCCCAAAACACTGGCTTCTAGGACTGCATTGTTACATACCATCTGTGATAAATGTTGCTATGAATGCATTTCTCAAACATGCTTTCTGTGCCAAAGCCCCAAACATATGCCATGTGTCGATGCACATTCAGGGTGTGCTAAGAGGCAGCTCCAGTCCTGCTTTGTTTTAAATAAAAGCAAAACTTGTCTTTATGTGCAGAAATCTAAACTTGTCTTTGTTTGGTAGCGCGCTTCACATTCATTAAACAGCCTTGCACAGAGTGCACACTAAGTTAAAAAGTAATGCTGTGAATTTCAATAGTTCCCACTGTGATATTTTTTAATTGCAATCCAACAGACAAAAATCTCACCAAGGTCACCTCTGTGTAATTATCCCTGTGATTGACAAGGCCAACATAAAAATAACCCTGAATAACCAGAAAACTTGTGTAGTAGTTGAAATCCATTAGAAACGGAGTAATTGGAGGAACAGACTTTTGGAGCCGCAAAGGTACAGAAACAGAGCAATCTGTGGGGAGACTCAGCTAAACAAGAAGTGGCAGATGCCCCCAGTTTTCACTATACAAGCCGTTAATCGGTATGTATCCTCAATGTAACCAGGAGCTATACTAATGAAACTGTCCTGCAAAATGTCAGAGGTAGCATTTTAGCTCTGCTAGGGATTGTACATAATATATCCTGAGGTTGTTTTGTGCTGGGGGATTGATTCAGACAGGAATTGAGCACCATTTGGGCTGCCTTGCTAAAGGTTTGCTGCTGCAAGAGTGTCATGTGCGCGTGCACACACATGGAAAGGAAAAAATAAATTGCAATCAAGAAGCTTTGTAAATGTCTCCATGTGTACGCTGACCGCAATCTGCAGAGATTGCCAAAACAAAGGTGACATGACTGACGAGGAGGGAACAATATAATGTATGTCTTATTGAGCACTTTTCTTCTTTGGATCTCAAAGTGCTTTACAAAGGAGAGCAGGGTCATTATCCCTGTTTTACAGATGGGGAAACTGAGGCACAGGGAGGCAACATGAATTGCCTAAGGTCACCGAGCAGACCAGCAGCAAAGCTGGGAAGTGAACCTACAATTTCCTGAGTCCAGTTCAGTGCCCTACTCACTAGGCAACACTGCTTCCCACATGCCTGAACAGGTAAATGTTGCAGATGTAGGGAATAAATAAGCCAAGATTTGAAATGGCACTATTAATTAAAAAGTAATTCCTCATGATCTCTGTATGATTATTATTAATTATTACAGTAGCAGAGTCTGATTTGTCTTGTGTATCCCCAAGTTTCACCTCACTTAAAAACTACTTGCTTACAAAATCAGACATAAAAATACAGAAGTGTCACAGCACACTAGTACTGAAAAATTGCTTACTTTCTCATTTTTACCATATAAGTATACAATAAATCAACTGGAATATAAATATTGTACTTACATTTCAATGTATAGTATATAGAGCAGTATAAACAAGTCATTGTCTGTATGAAATTTTAGTTTGTACTGACTTCGCTAGTGGTTTGTATGTCGCCTTTTGTAAAAATAGGCAAATATCTAGATGAGTTGATGTACCCACTGAAAGACCTCTGTGTGCCCTGTGGGATACGTGCACCACTGATTGAGAGCCACTGATATAAAGCCCCAACTAAGACCAGTGCCAGGCACTGTACATACATACAGTACAAGACAATCCCAAACAGCTTTAGATCTACACATACAAACGGTGAGAGAGGAAACAAAAGCACAGTCCAAAACCCCATAGCAAGTCAGTGGCAGAGCTGAGATTACTGTGGTCTCTGCCCCTTCCCCTTGGAAACACATTAGGTCTGATAGGAAAACAATGATCTCACCATCAGGCTGCAGGGACAACATTAGGACCTCAGCCACCCAGGATATGGAATTCAAAATAGCCGAATCAAGCACTGAGAAATACTGGGTATTAAAAGAAACGAAGCACGTGGGGCCAGTTTAATCCTGAGTATAACAGCCTGGGGAGAAGTGGAATTACACCATGGATGGAACTGCTCCAGTCTTACCACAGTGATTGCAGTAATGACTGCTACCTCGGAGGATGAGGACACTTTCCATTATAATCCCAGTTTTTTCATTAAAAGTGTTGGAAACATTCATATTTTGCCTTGATTTCCCCCTCCTCCCACCCTCATGCTTGCTCTCTGCCCAAAAGCTGTTTGACAAAACATGCGTATGAGCCATGGTCAGAGGTCTTTTGTGTAAGGACTAAAGGGAAAATGCTAGCTTTTCCCTAGATTGAGGAAAATTCTAACCCCACTCTGTTAATAACAGTCTTCCATAAGGAGCTTGTCTTCAGTTCGCTGACTTTTGGAAAAAACAAGGATTGGATTTCCTAAAATTAAAAGCATTTGCCCCTCCCCCCTCTTTAAGCAAAAGCCCCATTGAGTCAGTGGGATAAGAGCAGTAATACAGGCCTCGCGTAGGATCAGGGCTCATTGTGCTAGCGGGGCCTGGAACTAGGAGTCCAATCGTGTGAGGTGCTGAGCAACCTTATTCCCCACTGAACTTGCAAGAGGTCCTGAGTGTCATGTAGATGTGGGTTCCAGAAATGCCCAGTGACATACTGAGCCGGTGGGTACCGCTTGGGGGGGAAGCACTCTTCACAAAACGGCAACAGGCCTCGGGACTTGCACGGCTCATTTCCCTCTGTGAGGCCCCACAGCAACGTACACGGGTGTGGATGCACTGTACTGCACTCTGCGTGGAGGCTGGTAGATGGCTCAAGAGTGAGCCAGGGCCGCCGAGACAGCTGTTGTGTGGGTGTGGTGCCTGCCAAAGGAAGGAAGGCTTGGCGAGGCCTAAGAGACATGCGCTGGCCTCTGCCTGAGTGTCCTAACTACTGTGGTTAGAAACCTCTGATCGGAATGGTGCTATCTGGGTATTTCCATGGCCTTTATCGCCAGTGTATCTGAGCAGCTCCCACACCATGGATTTACCCTCCCAAACCCCTGCAGGGTGAGGAAGTCCTAACCCCATTTTGTAGATAAGGAACAGGGTAGGTTAAGTGACTTATCCAAGCTCACCCAATAAGCCAGGAGCTGGGCTAGGAATTGCGCCCACATCTTCTAAGTGCCAGTCCAGTGGCTAACTGACTATACCACCCTTCGTGGCCTGGCCTTGCCTGCAATTTCTTGTACCTCTCCTGTGAAGTCGTCTCCCCAGACTGTGTCCTACCTTTCACCTGAGCTACATACTTAAATTCCTCGAGGTGCTAGTGATGTCGGATTGCGCTCATCGGGCCCCAGAGCCCCCCGACTGTGGCCAAGCCCCCTGTATAACTCCAGCTGAATGTGCTGGAGAGTTGGGCACATCACAGATTTAGTGGGCCCAGGCTCCTTACTGCATTACAGCCCCATTTCATATCCTGAGCAGTGCAAGAGAGACAGAACCTGGCCGCTGATGGTCAGCAGAGACTCCCACTCTGCCAGTGCAAGTGTGCTAAGGTCAGGCCCTGCATCGGAAGTACAGAGGAAGGGTGGGGGAGCTCCACCATGTCAATCCTCCACTGGCCTAGGCTCCATTCAGAACCCTGCACCAGTGGTGCAACACAGAGCTGCTGCTGGGCTGCTCTAAGTTACATTAGGGCTGGGGTCAGCCCAGAGAATCAGAGAGCTCCATCTGGTGTCCTGACCCCTCCTCCCCCTCGCTCCTTGCCCTCAGTGCAGCTCTAATACAAAGTGACAGATAACTGCACCTGTCCCCCCACCTGTGATAAATTCAGAACAACAATCCTATCCCAGCAAGGGCCCCGTGAGATAAAACAAGTATACTACTAATGGGCTTCCCTTTTTTGAAGGCTCCTAACACTTCACAAGAGGGTGCGACTCAAAAGCATCTGCCCAAAGCAGGGACGCTTGCCCAGGGCCCGGCAGGGAGCAACCGTCCTCTGAAAAGGAAACAAGGGGTTGACATATACCCAGGCTCAAAGGAGGTTTCTCAGGTGGCATGAAGCGCTTTGAAATGCTCAGTGTAGATCCATGGATAATGAGTTTAATTAACATGCTGCAGTTTTAACAGGAGATTAAAGCAGAGGAGGAAAACAGCAGGTATGATGGTTCCACATGGTAAGAAAGACTGACATCTGACTTCCAAAGGATTACAAAGGATGGGCTTCCTACACCACACCGTATCTCCCTGGCCCCCTGCTGCAAACTAAGCCAAGTTAACAGACTCAGAGAGGAGGTCAACAGACAAATATGGGACTGGTGTAAGCAGGTGGAAACTCACTGATGCCAGCTCCATCTCTCTTTTAATTCGGCCCAAACGACTTTGTGGGCCTGAGGCAAAGCTGCCCTTCTGCATGGAAGGACGAATGGCTACCCAGCATTAGCCTGTTTAACTCTGAAGAAGGCCATGGCTTTGCTAGAAAAGGTTTGCTCGGATAGCTACACCGGCAAACACTCCTACTGGAGATGCAGCTTTTCCCAGCCAAAAAGTGATTTTGCTGGGATCGCTTACGCTGGGTCCCCAAATGAAACAAGTTATATCAGCACGAGCACATTTTTTGTCAGTATCTCTGCATCCGCACTAAGGGTTCTGCTGGTCTGGAAATGTTGCAAAAACCACCCCTCTGACAGATATTATTACTCAGGCAAAAGTTTCCCAGTGTAAACCTGGCCTAAGGCTCAGCCCATTCAAGTGAAACTTCCTGGGCCGTTGGAGACAACAGCATTTCCCTGCCTCACAGGAGTGTTAAAGATTGTGAGACAGGGACTTCAGCATATAGAGCCCAGATTTAGGTGCTAGTGTGAGCCACAAAACCCCCGTTCAGCCACCATATAATCCTAAACTCACTCAGCACCTCTGTTTTCACTGTACAAGTCCTCTCAGCACCCACGTTTCTGCCTCTGGGCACATGCACTGCTGCCTCAGACCAAAACCCAGATGCCTATCTCATACCTAAGGGCCAGCTCAACTGTCAAATCAGATGAAGATAAGCATTGTCCCATTAGGTGAGCTCTGACATGCCTAAATCCGTACAAAATGGCGGGGGGGAGGCAGTTGCCTCCCTTATAACTTTCAGCCCGGTGGGTATGGAACTCACCTGGGATGAGAGAGACCTGAGTTCACTTCAGCCCCCAACCTGCTGCGGAGAGGGATTTGAACAGTGGTTTCCCAGCACTCCCATGAGTGCCTTAGACCCTCGGCTCTTTATTCTCACTGTCTCTGGCCCACTGCATGCTTAATGTATACAAAGTGGAATAGCTTCTATAGGAGAGATGGAGACAGGCCCTCATCAGAATATACCATCACCTCGTGGTTAGGGCACACATAGGGAAGCCCCTATTCAAATCCCTTCACCTCAGGCTGCTCCCACAGTTGTTGTTTGTGCCCAAAAGAAGTTCTTGCAAGAAATGGCTTTCGGCACCTGATACCAGGAGAGGCTTCACAGCTGTGGATCCCAGGCAGAGAAAAGGCTTTGAGGGGTAGGGCTTAGGGCATACACCTCTCCTCCGCATCCTCTAGTAGCTAGCTTCGGCAGCTCCCCTCCTAACATTCTGGTTTGTGTATCACATACTTATGCACCCATCTCTCCCCATGCAGTGTGTAAGGAGCCTAGGCCCCTACCTCAGCATTTGTGGATTCCACTGGGTGAACTAGGCACTGAAAAGTTAGATGTTCCCTCTGTGGATCCAGACCTCAGATACTATGGTAATGGGGAGGGGAGCTGCACAGAAGTACCTTTGACACAGCTGGCCACATTTGGAAGCCAGTTGGTCAACAGACAGTAACATGGATCTGTTACAATGAGATGTTAACAACCAAGATATTGAACTAACCATCCAACAGAGATAAGCCAGAAAGGAAATGCCAAGCTCTATGCACTGCTTTCGTCCTTTGGGGGTGTAGTGTCTCTGCAACTGGTCTTTTTCTACCCTTTTCTTAAACACTGTGATTTTCAATGTAAGAGTAGAAAACTTCAAAGAATGGACAAAGTATTGCTGCAATGCTTCTGGTTGAAAAAGATTCAGATATCTGCAATGCAGCTACATAGTTTTGCAACACATGTTTCCTATGTGTAACTAGGGAAGGATTGTCTTGTATTTGATCTCTGATACTTGTAAATATTTTCCTTCTGGAGAGTATCTTGAGAGCACCACACACTCTGCCAGGGACAATGTCATCCAAGTATATTTCAACACTGGAAGGTCAGCACTGGTAATTATAGATAATTGAAAAGTTATTTTCACTGATTTATTATAGCCGTTTCCTATCTATTTTGATTGCTGCACTGTGCTGGGCACCTCATCTTTTACATTTATTATTATTTGATTTACAGAGCAGCTTTCGCCAACGTCAAGTATTTTTCAGAATTAGAGGGATGATTTACTTCACACGTGCTGGCCTCACTGCAATGCAGACACCTCTGGGGTGGGACACAGTAACTAGTTAATAGCACCCCCAGTAGGACACAAACAGGGAAGAAAACTAATGTCCAGTCAGAGCAACAAGAGAATGTAATTAACCATAGGAAAATCTAGCCAGCATGTTAAGGAAGAAGTGCTATGGGCAATTTTGTCACAGACCTTCGAGTTTGTTGCAGACCTTCCTCAATCACACAGGACCGTCTTTCTCCTGCTTGGCTCTACTCAGTCTACACAGTAACTCCGTCTGTGTCTGCTCAATCAATACCCCTCACTGTGAAGAGTGAGCTGGGAGAGGCAAGCAGTACTCCTTACTCACTGGCCAGAGTAAATGGCTGTATGGACAGGTGGAGGGAAATTGGTCTGTGGAATGGGGTGAAGTAATTTGGCCCAGATCCTCAAGAGATACTTAGGCACCTAAATATCTTTGAAGATCTGGGCCTGCCTCTTCCCTGCTCCGGGAAGGGAATAATTGGGACTGCATCCTCTGGTTCTGGGGGGATTGTAACTTTACAATATAGCCCCATGACAAGCTTTTACCACCAGGAGTCCACCCCTGTTGCCCATCACCTCTAAAATATACCACTTCCAGCAGCACAACCGCTGCCTACAAATAACAGGGCATTGGATCAATTCTGATCCAGGAAAAACACAGTAGCACACACATAATTCAGCAAGAGCAGAGCTTTACGGACAGAGGTACTCAGCAGCAAAAGCAGGTGAGCCATAGGGAAGACATTATTCTGACATGTGTGAGCTTGGCAGGATTTGGGTACTAATAAATATGGACTATTAATAAAAAGAGCTAGCGGGAGATGGAAAATGAGATTGAACTTTCCAGTTTACCAATGGGACCTTTCTAAGACCTTAGGGGGTGGGAAATAAAGAACAAAGAATGGATAATGGAGAGCTATGGGGTCAGAGATCAAAGAGAGAAGGACATGGCATTTGGAGGAAGAGCTGAATTAGATTCAGTTGAAGTAGCTCAAAGCTAGCAACAGGTAAAAATACAGCCTCAGCTTCTCAGAGGGTAAAATGCCAGGTGCTGGGATGGCAGGGTCAGAATTCTGAGCAGAGAGAAAGGTGATAATGATTGCCAAGAATGATTGCAAAGAAGTGAGTGGCCGAAAGTGGCAAGCGCAGAATTTGAGAAAAGAAGGAGAAGAAGTGAAAGAGGGAAGAGGTAACATGCTAGTGAAGGAATGAAGAGCAGATGGTGGGCCTTTTAAGCAGAGAGCTGGGGAACTGATGATCATGTGGGGCAGAGCTCTACAGAAGTGGTCCCTAGATTCAGAGATTTATAAGGCCAAAAAGGCCTAGTCTCACTTTCTGTGCAATAGACCAGGCAAGCTCAACCACTGATTCCTGCATGGAGCCCAGTAATTTGTGCTTGAAGTAACGCAAACCACTATGGCCCCGGTCCTGCAACGAGTTCAGTGTGGGCAGACCTCTGTGTGCTGGAGTGAATGGGGCAGTGTGCAGCTGCTGAATGGGTCTGTCTACATGGAGCCTGTCGCAGGATCAGAGCCTATGGCTTACAGAAAATATCGGTAGCATTTTGAATTATTGATGTAGAATGCTGTACCATCTTATAAAGATGGGACCTGGGCCCTAATTCTTCAAATGTGGGGGCACCTCAGCCTCATTTTCAAAGGTGCCGAGAACCTCACACTGACTGTAATGGTAGATTTGCTGGCATTGTAAAGAGATCTTAAAATGGGTTTAAATGATCCAAATGTAAGGCCTCTTTGCCCTGCCACACAGCAGTGTGTATAAGGATCTTAGTGTAAATATGAAATGGGGCCTTCTATGTCTAAATTGCTACTTCTTACCCCCTTTCCCTCAATACAGAATTCAGACACTTAACTCTCTTCCAGGAGGGCAGAGTGGTAGGCAAAGTGCAGTTTGGGGGTAAATTATATCTCTTTTTTAATGGGTCACCCTTGCCAAGAATGATTGCAAAGAACAATCCTCTTATTTCCCTTATATTCTGAACTAGCACGTTATGTTGTGAAACATGGATTTTGTCTTTCATGCTGAGTTCATTATATCTTTTGAATCAACTGCGTGAGAAACAGACTACCCGGCTGGGTTATATTAGTAGTTTCATGAATTTTTAAGCACATGACTCAGCATACACATTGCAGGAGCACAATCACTGACATATGTTCATAGGAATATAATTCACATGTCTACAGACACCATTCAGATAGGCCCAATTATTTCTCCTTTAAAATGCAAGGTTTGTATTCCTCCATAAGAATATGTAATACCACATTCAGGACAACTTCAAAATATTGGGTTGAAGGAATCATACAGGGTCTTTAGTATGAGATCTTCTGTTTGCACTCTTTCTAGTACTATTAATGCTTTCTACTTCGTGCTATTACCGGATATGAACATGAAAATGGTTTGGATAAACATAACAATCATTACATCACATACGTTAATCATTTTCAAACAAGTCTTACGCAGAAATACAACAAAGTGGTGTTGGTGGTACGGTTACAATGTTGGATGAAATTCAGCTGATTTTCAAAAATGGATAGCTCTAAGTCTTATTCAAATCAATCAATCAAATTTCCCAGACATTGAGATTGTGCTACATACAGTAAAGGGATAAAAGTGAAGGGTCCTCTTTGGTTACTATACAACAGTCAGAATTTCCATGACAAGCATCATTTAGGTTGATCTTTTCTACGTGAAGGATCATTGACCACTATAGATATGCTATCACTAAGTAAAACTATGAACACAGTAATTAGTAGAGATGGTTGACATTTTTCATTCAAAACATTTTAAAAAAAAAAAGCCAGCTCAATTTCAAGAAGAAAAATCTTGTTGAAAAGTTTTTCAACATTTTCCAATTTTTCAGTGAAATGAACATGCTTCCCCTTCTTTTCTCCTGTTTTCAGTGGCAAAATGGAAGGACCACCCAAAAAAAATGAACAACAAGAAGAAATAGCAGAAAAAGGGAGGCAAACAAAATCTGAAAAACCAAAAGCAAAACACCAAAACATTTTCGAAAGTCTTTGAAAACCTGAAAGTTTTCAGTAAAAAAAAGTTCACAAAAATTTTTAAAAAGACGCAAAATTTGTGACATGAAAATTACTTTAGTATTCTTGAAATTTTTTTGATTAAAAGGATTAGCATTTTTTTTTTGAGCAGCACTAGCAAACACTGGCTAATCAGAAGGGCTTTCAGCTGGTTAGTGTTTGAATAACAGCTTTGCCTCCGACCTTCTCCTACAGAGACCCCTATTTCTAACAGAGAAGGCCTGTATTTGCTGGTTAAAGACACAGCTTTATTTCACGGCTGTTAGCAATATGTGACACGCTGCTACTGTGCATTCATGACTGCTAAGGGATAGCTGTGCCTTTTATACCACTGTGGAGCTTATATGCCACAGAAACAAATTCTGGGGAGATTGTGTCCCAGACAAAGACTATCAAAGCTGTTCCTTGCATATGGCGGGGGGGGGGGGTGTGGCCTACCCCACTCAGTAGATTGCTCCCTCTAGTGTCCCAGCCTTACTCCACAGACCAGTGGAGTCGGGACCATGACTCCACCTCTTGACTATTCCCCTTTTAGTCAGCTTGCTCTCCAGGGAGAAGCAGGAGCAATAAGACCCTGCACTCACCATAAGACAGAGAGTAGAGGGACCAGCTGCTGTTGTACTATTTGGCTCCCGGGACATGGGTGGGGCTAAAATACCCTCCCCCAGCCAAAGGGGAGGAGTCACTGGGCTCGGGACTCAACTAATTTCAGGGGAAAACAAATGAGAAAACAGAAACAGGTGTGAAGGTTAAAAGGCTAAATGGAGGGAACCTGAAGGGGACACCGAGCAGAGAGCCACGGACAGAGCCCACTGCTCCTCAAAAGTAGTTAAGGAGTCTGCAGATGCGGACCAGAGGAACTCTGCCCAGATACATGCTCGGACAGAGGAATGGAAATAGGCCCCACAGTTGCAGAGCACCTCCTCAGCCAACATCTTCTTCCTGGTGTTATAGATGGCCACTTTGGCCAAGGTGAGGAGGAGGTTGACAGGGAGGTCCCACGACTTTGTGGGGCCATGGATGGGGTGTGCATAGATCAGAAGGTGTGGGGAAAAGTGCAGCCAGAACCTCAAGAGGAGGTTCTGGAGGAGCCGGAATAGGGGCAGCAACTTGGCGCACTCCAGATAAATGTGCTCCAGGGTCTCCCTTGTGCCACAAAAGGGACAGGCACTGGGACGAGGGGTGAACCGCACCAGGTACACGCCCATGCTCACAACTCCGTGAAGGAGCCACCAGCTAATATCCCCAGTGGGCTGCCAGCTGTTGTTGTGAAAGGCTTGTACTCCATTCCGCAAAGGGCTGAGGGGAGTTTATTTCATCCCCTGCACTTTCGAACAAGGGCCTCTCACAAACAGGTCTCGGAAATATCCATGAAAACTAAATGAAGTGCTTGGTCCTGCCAAGGAATCAGCCTTCCCCACATGAGTGGGTTCCACCTGCTGATACCAATGGCATTCTTCATGTGAATAAAGCCTACTTAGCAAGTAATGATTTGCACAATCGCTTTCACGTGAGAAACACAGATAACAGTACCCAAACCTGTTTTCACCTGGAGCCTCTGATGTGACCTTTGTTGACGCTTTGGATGCCATCAATTGCTTTCTCAAACCTGGGATTGGAGAGAGGGAATTTTTATTAATTTGGTAACTCTCAAAGACGTGCAAATCATGCAGAAAGAGATGCAAGGAAGAAATTAAGAAGAATGAATCTAAAAACCAAGAAATGTCTTTCTGCTGGGTATTTTTCCCCAGGAACCTCATAAATCTTTAAGAAGATTGCACTGCCCTGCAATTGATATCAAAACTTCAGATGATTCATCACTGGGGATTTCTGGTTGATACCACTTATCACTACTTTGCTCTCAGCAGCCCATGATTTTGATAAAGGTGCTTAGCGTAATAAATGTTGGCAAGAGCAAACGAGGCAAATGCCCACTTTTGCCAAAAAAAGTCGGAATGGCTGGGAAAGGGCTTAAAAAAGAGCCTGTCCTGGCCAAAACAAGACGTATAGTCACCCTATTAAAAGTGTAAGTTACAACAGCTTGAACTAAAGAGCCAAGGCTGTGTTGGAGTCAGCTGCAGGGAGGAACTGTAACAACTCACTAAATGCAGATCAGAATTTGGGGACCAGCAGGGAAGAGGGAGGACAGATAGACAGACACTTAACAGACACTTACCAGTGAGTTACATGTTACTTCTGCTCACAAGAAGTTCATCCTAAGTGTTTGAATCCTGGACAAGCCCCTATTTATATGATGGCTGCCATCTCATATGACACACTGTGAACTGAACCAGGGATTTCCAGAACTAAAACAAACAACAGCATGAGCTACAGCTCCGTTAGCACAGGGTCTAGAAGAATGAATAACCTCTGTGGATCAGCCAAGAGGGGCATCTGTAACACACACTGACCAGTCAGTTACACATGTTGACTGTGCTATGACAATAAGGCATTTTTTTAAAAATCACTGCTGCCTTTCTCAAGGGATTCCCTGGAACTTTTGTGAAGAGTCCTTTACCTCCAAATAGTAGCTTGCCTCCTGATCCTAGCTCCCTGCTCCTGTGTTGATTCCCAATAATGGCTGCCAGTAGAAAGTGGAGGAGACAATGAGAAAGAAGAAGGAGTAATACAGACTCTTGTTCGTGGTCCTGCCCAGTGGGTCTGAGGCCATGTCTACACATCAAGAGGCATAGTTTCAGCTGTGCTTCTATAGTGTATGTAGACACTACAGTGGCAGAAGAGATTTTTTCCATCACTGCAGCAAAGCCTCCAATCCACAGCAGGGGACATAATTGCCTTGTACCGGTCATGTAATATTTCACAGCCCTGAGTGATATAAACTAAGTTTTAGGTTAGACTTGGTCCTAGTGGGTGGGGAGAGAATCCAACAAAGACCCACTGCCTCTCCCATTCCTTCCCTGTCTCCAGAAATTGGTCTCTATGTGGAAGAAAGGAAGATGAAGCTTACCCTGGATGTGGCAGCTTCACCTTGCTATTGCCAAAAGCCAGGTGTCATGGGCATGGGTTCCCTTTTGCTCAGAGACCTCACTGCAGTGGAGGAAGACCCTACTAGGCCAGAAGACAGGGTTTACCTATTCTTATTCCCCTCAGTAAGGGGAGGGCACAATGTTGCCCCAATTAAAATGCCGATTCAGCAAGGAAAGCTGGTTAGAACTCACATGTGCACCATGCAACAGATAGTCAGGAGCATTGTCCTTATTAATTATTGTACTAGGGTAGCACCAAAGAGCCTTAGAGGTCATGAGTCAGAACCCCCTTGTGCTAGATGCTGTACAAACACAGAATGAAGACAGTTCCTACCCTCAAAGAGCCATCAGGAGCATTATTTTGGAGCCCAGGGAATCCGACCCAAAAGCTGTTTGGGAAACAAAGTTTGACTGACCACAGAATGTGATGTTGTTTTGCTAGCCTTGAGGAGAAACAGGTAGTCTGCATATTTCTATCCTATGTGTTAATCTCACTAGACAATCACTTCTGCAGCTGTTTCTGTTTCTCCATCCTAACTGATAGAGATATGTAGGAGGCTCACCAGCCATATTCCTTCTTTGCAAGTTATAAAACAATTCTTGCAATTTGGAGGTGGGGGAAAATGGGAAATGTCGTGACAGCAGCACCTTTAGAAACTTGGAAATGACAGCATGCTCTGTTCAGACGTACAAGGCTTTACAGTTCTGTAGCCCAGAGGAAAGAATTTCTCAGGCATATGAAGATCACCTGCTTAACTCCAATCCGAAGTCAGAGCAGGGGGTGGGGAAAGATCCAGAAAATAATACATGCAAGCAACTCTGCACCAAGTATAGAACGGTGACATTCTCCGAGAGCTGTCCATCTCCATGTTTTTCAATAGAGCTAGATTAACAGGAGACCTGGCACTAAGCCAGAAGGGAACTCCACTACTGCCTCCTGTACCTTCTGCAGAGAAATCTGCAGGACAGAAAAAATAATAGGGAAGCTCCATGGTGTGAAATCTGTATCATTCCTGTCTCACCATCCTCTCAGGGCAAGTGGCTTGAAAGGCTCTGGAGGGGGCAGGATAACTGTAAAGATGTCTTGAGATAATCTTGCCTATCTCCAGGCACCTCAGACAGTGGCTGCCTCTCTGCCATATTCCCTGGACCCTCTTTGCCCCCTGATAGTTTGGTTCACTCAAAAGTCAGAAGACCATTGGCTCCCCAGCTGCACCACTTTGCACAGCTGCTTCTCTGCGGTGCAGAGCAAGAATTAAGAGAGGGGAAAAGTGGATGCCGAACTCCTGCTGGAACGTGCAATAGAAACTCAGCAACTTTGCCTGGACATATTGCCCACTACATCAGTTCTGCCCCTCCTTTAGCTGGCTGCTCCTCACTAAATCTGGTCACTCAGTGTTCACCCAGAGGTGGAGGCTGTCTGGTCAGATCCGCTGTCCTCTTTCTGCACTCACCTCTCAGATCTGGCTGATATTTGTGCCCATTTCATGCCTCGGAAATGCAGAAATGGCCCTGGGCCAATCATTATCCTAAAAACCAAGATGGAAGAGACAGGTCAGGGCTCTGTTCTTAACATGGGCCAATGGCTCATCACTCCTGCTGATGAGGGGTCACCCAAAGTGAAGATCACAAGGCAAAGCTTTCCTGTCTGCCCAGACATTTTTTTCAGTGGCTGCTTGTGTGGATGGATGTTCTCTCTGTTTCTTTTTTTTTTTTTTTTTTTGTCTTCATGGTCACAAAGTAGGTCATGCTTTTTAAAAAATGTTCTAATCGTTTAATGGAGGCAGATGGATCAAAATATTTGGTAGCTGGACACAAGACATGGCACCAGCTGTTCACTGAGAAAAATGAAGGTTACTCAACATAATAAATAGGGTAGTCTCCTGAATAAACCTTACTAAATTAAGTTTAATACCTTTGTATTGGTCCTCCGTATGAAAAATACAATTGTTCCTGTGTTATCATGGGATTGTATGTAACTTCTCCAGGAGACATGACTGAGGTAAACCTTGGGAAATGTTAGGTGCTTCAAAAGGACTTTTTGAAACAAAGAAAAATTTGAAAATGAAGTGGGTTTCTCAGGAAATCTCTGGGAGGAGAAGGGTATGCTAATATGGCCCCTCTCGTTAAGCCAGAACTCAGCTGTTTGAAGTTTATCTGGCTTGTTACCTATTCACGGTCTCTCCAAAGACCCCAAACTGGATATAGGTCTCACACAGATTCATGGTGGTTCTCATTCTGAGCAAAAGCAAATTAAAATTATAGGAAAACCCCCAAGTAGAGTTTGAAGGACTGCTCATCTGCCTGGGCTCATGTTGGTGTTGGGGTGATCTCCAGTAAGCTTATTAGCAGGCGTGTAGGTGCTTTTATTGTTTTTAATGTTATCTCTGTGTTGCTTTTACCTTAAGAATACAATGTGCTTCCTTAGAAAGAACTGTGTGGTAACTTAACTATGGCAATTACACCGTTAACTGTTTCTGAAGAGAAAGCAAAAGAAGCCTACTTAAGCAGTCTGTCTTTTGTTGGGAATACCACAGTGTGGGCAGGGAAACTTTGTGTCTGGAAATACACAGGTCAGGAAGGAGAAAGACACAAGTCTTCGCCCAACAGAGGTGAGGGTTAAGGATCCATGGACCTAGAATGGGTGCCCATGCTGGACCACAAAGAGGGAATACAGGTGCACTTGCCCTGAACTGAGACATTTACTGTAACCAGAGTTCTTTGAGATGGACTCTGGATATATACACTCATCAGATGCTCCAGCCTGGTGCAGCTGAGACAGTGGATCCTTGGCTAAGAAAAAACTAGTGATAGAAATGAGGTATGTTGATCTGTCCATCCCCGCCCCACTCATAGCTCTAGGCTATGAATAAGGCTGAGGAAGAGGGGAAGGTGGGCGGGGAGTGTGAACGTGCAGTGGCCGTTTCAAAGAACTCCTGTTACAAGAAAGTAACCTTTGTTTCTCCTTTGAATGGCCTCTGCATGTTCCCACTCATGGGACAGATTGGCAAGCAGTAGCTGCATAAAGGCAGGCAAGTCGGAGTCCTAATTAAAAAGTGATTGCAGGACTGCTCTGCCAAATTGATCAGCTGTGGATGCCGGCTCCAGAGAATAATGTTTTGCAGAAGGGTGAGTGGAACTCCAGGTGGCAGTTTTACAGATTGCCATGACTGGCATGTGTCTGAGACATGCTGTTGCAGCTGCCTTGGCCCTGGTAGAGTGGGACATTATCCCTGGAGGAAGAGAGATGGCAACTAAATGTGTGAGTTGCTTGTATATGGGGTTTGATCCAACTGTATAATGTTGAGTAAGCTCTTCTCTCTCCCCACCCTGCCCTCTACCCCCCACACCTTTTATTCTCAACATAGGAGAAAGAAGATAAATAATTGCCCAGGAGTAAATTAAGGCTGGAAATTAGAGGAAGTTTTCAACCCGTTGGCAGTGACGGAAGGACAGTGGGAAGGAATTGAGGAGACAGAAGCACCCCAGTCCCACAGATTAGCCTCTCCTCTGCAGTGCTAAGGAACAGTTTTCCAATGGGAGTGGTGGAGAAGATGAGGAAGGGCAATCTACCTGGTTTTAAAATGGAGCTTGATACATTTTATTAAAGGAATTGCAAGATTGTGGTTATCTGCAAGGGACTGGACTTGATTACCCAGGAGGTCCCTTCCAATTCTATTTTCTTAAGAGTGTGAATGTCTAAATTCTTTAGTCCTATCTAAATAGTAGATTAAAGCTCTCTTAACGTCTAAAGTAGGCAATTTAGCTTCACCCTTACACAGATGAGCCTTAGGGGAAAAAACAAAAGCAAGTTAATAGATTGATTAATGTGAAAACCTATAATTACGTTAGGGAGATATTTGAGATGAAGATGTAAAACCATTTTGTCCTTCTGAAAAACTGTAAATGGTGGTTTGGACATAAGTGTCTGTAACTCGCTCACTTGTCTTGTGGACGTAATTGCAACCAGAAATGCTGTTTTGACAGATAGATGAAGTAAAGCACAGCCTCCCATTGGCCCAAATGGATGTTTCATTAAATATGTGAGAACTAAATTAAGGTCTCATGAGACTTACTGAGTTTTAACAGGAGAAAAATCGTCATTAAGTTACTTAGAATTATTTTTTTTAAATGTTGCCTGAACAAACACTGATTTATTATCAATGAAAGAATGATAGACTAATACGGCTGAAAAGTGGACCTTAATCAAAAAGAGCAGTGGGGATGATATTTTGAGCTGGTGAAAGTATTCAAGCATGCATTGGAATGGAGCCATCATAGGAGATAGAGTAGGATCTGCCCATGTTGTGAAACTTTTCCATTTTAAATTGTAACATTTTCTAGAATATTTTTTTTAGTGATCACTAATATATTCTGAATAGCAGTGGAACAAGATATTTCCAAGTCTATTAAACTATCACCTACATACGGAGGTACCGAGAGTTTAAGTCTGAGAAATAGATTTGGCTTTCTTTTTGGGTCAGTAAATCCAACAGGACAGTCAGTGCCTTGCAGACAAGTGCAGTAGGTCTGGGAACCATTGTTGTTTGGGCCCAACAGGGCTGCTTAAAATTATCTTGGACTTGTCCTGTTTAATTTTCTTATAATCTTCTGTATAAGAATGATTGGAGGAAAGGCATACAGGAGCCCTTGTCTCCATGATATGAGGAATGCATCTAATATTAAATGCCTGTCTCTCCTTGCTCTTGAATCAAACCTTTGATGTTTTGCATTTTGTCTGGTTGCAGAGATTTCCATCAGTGGGTGTCCCCAGCATAAGAAGATTTCATTGATGTTTTCAATGACCACTCATGGGTCTAGCTGCTCTGCCAGATTCTTACCCTGTTGCTGTGCAGGGATCTGTTGTGTAGGATGCACCATTCCCATAATGCCATTGTCTCCCTGAAACGCTGAGTATACTGGGCACCTCCCTGCTTGTTTATATAAACATTGCTGAGATATTTTCTGTAATCATCTGGACAGCTCTGTTATTGAGATGAGGTAATAATGCTCTTCTTGCCCAATGAATTGCTCTGAGCGCTAGAAGGGTTATATATAAAACTTTGTCTCCTGGGTATTCCAGTGTTCCCATGCTATGAACCTGCTGCAGTGAGCTCCCCCGTCCTGTGCTGGGATGCATCTGTGGTAATTTGTGGATGCAAGTGGAAGGTTGAAGAGCATACCTCTGAGAATGAGGAATGGTTGAGTCCTCCTCTTTGAGTGGTTAACCTTTGATTCATGCTGTCTGGCTATCAGCCAATTACAGTCAATGCACTCTCTCATTCTCAGACGCCTATGTTGGGTGACATACGTTGTCAAAAGTCCCATCAACTTGAAGTGGAACCTTTCTTGAGGAAGAAGAGCTCAGCTTATCTAAGAATGAAAGACAGCCTCCATAATGGGAATATGATGAGTAGGTTGTAGAGTGACTTCTGATAGATCATGAAACTCAAACTTTCAAAGATCACATATGTGAAGAAGACAGCATTGTGAGACTATTCCTTTGATTACACCTTTATTAACCAATTGTACAAAAGGTAAACAAGAATTCTTTCCCTTCTTAGGTGAACTGTCATTGCAGGTACACATTTGATTAACTGACTTCCCCTAGAGCAAAGAGGACCTTATACTGAAAAATAATCCTTCCCCACTGTGAAACAAAGATATTTGCAATAAGTGCATCTCACGAAGATATGGAAATTGATGTCCTTTAAATCAAGAGCTGAAAACCAATCTTTCAAAGAAAGGAAGGCTAAGATAGAGGCTAGAAATTTACTGATGAAACAGCATTGAGCTTCTTGAGGTCTAGTATAGAAAGAAGGCCTCCATCTTTCTTGGGGATCAGGAAGTGCCTTAAAATACCTTGAATATAACCTCAGAGTTTCCTTGAGACCTCCTCTATTGCCTCTATTTTGAGGAGAGCAAGGACCGTTCCACTCAATAGATTCTCATGAATAGTTCCGGAATATGGATAGGAAGGAGGAATGTTTGAGTTGTATTGAATATCCATTGTGAATAATCACTAAAAACCATATGTCTGTTGTTATAGATGTCCAACAATGGGAAAATATGCAATCCGTCTCTGAATGGAGGGGAATGAACTTGGATTCAGACTAGATTGCAGCTGTCAGGCAGCCTGTCAACCTTGTGACCTAAGGCCCGTTACTTTAGCTATCGAAGTGGACTATTTGTCTCCTGATCTTAGTTTCAAAGTTTCTCTTTTGTTAGGATACTGTTGAGGAGGAAAAGGTTGGTGATAATATTGTTGCCTCTGGGTAAAGTCAGAAGAGGGAGATGATGGGAGTTGACATATTTGGTACCTGAAAACTGGTACTGTATGTCTCCTCTTAGGTTGTTGATAGATGCCCAAAGCAGTGTATCTGGTCTCCATTTTTTCCACAGCTTTATGACTTCTGGTACCAAGGCAATCTTTCTCCCTCAAAAAGGGAAATCCTCCACTTTAAATTTGGTTTCTAGGAGTCCCAAATATTTAAGCCCAGTGAATCTTCTCATAGAAGTCACAAATGCTACAGTTCTAGCTGCAGAGTTTGAAAAAAAAATATCAAAAGATGCTTTCAAGGTTTGCTATCTGCAGACCTTCTGCAATGACATTTCTGAGTTTCTTCTGTTTGTCTGGGAGAGGTTTAGTGAACACTGATGTTTTCTCCCCAAGATGGTACTGGTAGCCCACCATCCCGGCTTGGTAACTTGACCTAAACTGGAGGATATGACAACTCTTCTTCCCATTTTCTTTTCATCCTTTTTGAGGGAGTAGAGTACACTAATACACCATTAAACATCTGAACAGCCACTTATTTCTACTAAGGAGGTGAGTGCTGGGTGAAAACATAAGAAACTCTCATGGGATAAGTGACATAATTTGTCTGCTTTTTGGTGATTGGCTGAATCAAAACTGGACTTGCCGAGATGAGCTTTGCAGGTCGTAAAAGTCCATCTGATGCTGGCAGTGATACTCTATTAAAAGAGAACCAAAAGTGTCAAAGACTGTTGAAGTATTCAGTAATTTGAAAGAGGTTACCATTCTTTCTATTAACTTTTCAGAGGAAATGGGATCTTCACATGACAATGCAGCAGAAGTCATTTGTATATTTTCATCAGGAGATGTCTGATTATCAAATTCAGGATGTCTCCCAAAATTCATGTAAAACAATTTGCCTTTTTCTTCTAACAATGTAACAGGTACTACAGAAGGAGACTAGTCTCCCTCCTTATGTTTTGCAGCTGGAACCAGTATCTTTGGATATTCAGGGAATTTCTCTTGAGGTGCGAGAGGGGATTGGAGTTACCTGCTGTAATGCATGTGATATAGATCCAGATAATGAGAGGGAGTTGGCCAGTAGGGCCATCTTGGCAAGGACAGCATCCGTTACTCAGACCAGTAATCAACAGTCAGATCAGATCAATAAAAAGCTCCATAATAAGGGTTTGGTGCGAATAGTTGAGAGCCAAGATGTTTCCTTTGGAAACACTGGAGAAAAAAGGAACCAGCTGCTTGGACTCTGCTTCAGATTGGGACTCTGATCCAGAAGGCAAAGGCAACGGTAACTGTTTCAGACAAAGAGACATAGGAGACAGCAATTTACTAGGAGGAACTGATAGCATGCTAGGAGATGGAAGCGGAGGCAATGAGCGGTGCTCCTCTATTCTCCTTCTTCACTGCTGCAGAAGCTGAAGGAGGAAAGCCTGGATGCACTCTCCTTCTGTCACAGTTCTTTCTGGAGCAGACAGTGATAGTGGCATCAGATTGAAATGACGGACCTGAACCATTACTCAGTGGGAGGTCGGCTAAGAAGATCTGAACCAGCACATGCACTTAGTATAATCTTCACAACCTCTGACTGACTTCATGATGAGAGATTCGTGTCCTTTGATTTCAAGTTCAGATCCAATTATCTGGAGTCCAAGGCTGTCGCCAGTTGTGTTACCTCACTCAAGTGCTTCTTCGCTCTGCAAACACAGTCCTCATGCAGAGCATCTCTGCTTGGTACCAAGGCTCCTGGAGCTGAGAAAGTTCTTTTTGGTGGAATGACTCTGCTCAGAGAGGTCATGTCCACAGATGTCTCCATATTTACCTCTCAGGTATATAGAGTTGGGATCTTTTTTAGATATCTTCATCTTCTTAGAGGTTGGAACAAGAGTGGATGTTTGAACCAAAGACAGCACCTTATGATACTGCTTCTTAATTATTTCCACAGGTGTGTCCGGAGCCAAAGCTGGTCTGTGCACCCTGGTTGTGTTGGATCTGGTGGGTTTAGCTGCTAGTGCTTCTTGAAGAAGTGGAGCCTGCATTCTGTTCTGTCTCTCAGATGGAGAAAAGGTGATATAAATGGAACACCTCAAAGGGTCACGTCCCTCTCTGAGAAGGCTGCAGGGCAAGAAGCACAGCACTGAAAGCCTGGCTTCTTTGTCTTTGGATCCACCATCGAGGTTCTTCCAGAATGTAACCATTGCTCACAACTGTCAAACTTTCTAGCACTGAAACCTTATGTATTGAACAGAAACCTTATACTCGCTAGGTACAACAGTAGCTCTATGTAAAACCATCAAATAGCTGGGCACTCCTCTAAAGTAGGATCTGGACAAGAGGTCTAGAGTGATTTCTAATCCATACCTGCTGGCATGGCCCCCTCTTGCAGCCTCACCCCTAAGTCACTTGGGAACAGGGACGGGAAAAGGTAGGCGACTGCTCCACTAGGCACTGCTAGTTAAGGTTCCGCTGATTGAGGCCAGTGCATCCCATCAGTGGGAATGTGCAGAGCCCACTTGAAGGAGAACCTTCTCTTTTTCCAGGAGAAATGTAAAGAAAGAAAAAGAGTGAGCTATTTTATAACTGTCAGCTGAGAAAAGACTTTTCAGAACATTTTACAGCAAGGTCCAGCATCTTTTTCCCCCGTTGATCCAGGTCAAGTGCAGGCAATAATTCAAGATCAGCAATGATAGATTCACTGAGCCAGCTCTTCATAAAATTCATTTGTCCAGCATCTTTCGACAAGACTTACAGGACTGATAATGCATATACCAGAATGATATTGATACTGGTGCTTGGAAGACATTGAATATTACTAAAAGTTAACATGACAGCCACCATCTTGACCAACACACCAGGGATTGAACCAGGGACTTCCAGAGTGGAAAACATGAGCTTCCAGGGTGTGAACTAAAGAGCTAAGCTCTGAATCTGGGCTCTGTAACCATTCTTATCCTCTGCATATCGGCCACAGAAGGGAACTTGTAACACACCGTCATTGGGGATGGACACTAACTCCGTTTTCTTAAAGAGCTGTATTCAGCTTTCCATCCAATCAACTACATATGTTGTAGCTGTAAGGAAAAATTGTGCACCAACCAGGTAAATAAAGATATTGATAATGTAACTAGGACTAGACTATTAAGCTCATGCAAGTAACAGAATACAAAAGCCCACTGCATTTTTGTTTTGTTAAGGGCTCAATTCAGCTTTGAGTTAGTCTGTATTTATACTAGTGTATCTCCACTGAGTCAATCCATATTACAGCAGAATGAGTGAAAGCAAAAATTGGCTCTAAAGTTTCCCCTTATGTGCTAAACAGAAGGAAACACAAATGCCGAATCTTGCTTCTGTCCTCAAATCCCAGAGGGACTCTTCTCACGGACATCAATGAGCTTTGGATCGGGACAACAGAAAAAACAACAAAACCGCATAGCAAAGTATGGAGGAAAAAGGTGAGAAGAAGAGCTGGTTAAAAAAAACAAAATCTAACCATTTTCACAAACATTTTTCACAAACATTTACTAGATTTCCCTCCCTCACCCATTCTCTCTCTGGTTGAAATCCCCCAGAAAATGTTGATAGCTGTTTTCCTCCCTCAAATCTGAGCTTCATTTTTTCATCTAAATTCGAATTTTCCAGTGAAAGATTTTATCAAAAAAGGGTTTGACATTTTTTTGACTAGTTCTAGTGATAAGGAGCTTTCCTGTTTTCAGACACTGCCATCTGTTCGGGCCACGACTGCTTCCTTCAGGGTTGGACTATACAAGTGTGAAGGAACATTACAAAGAAATATCTGCAGAAACAAAGCCACTCAGACAGTTACATGGACATGCAATTGCTATCAAGAATATTAGGCTACATTCTAAGTCCTCAAGAGGCTCTGAGGATGAGGAAGGCTGGCCAGGGTGCGGGCAGGTGTGGAGGTTCTACCTGTTTGAAATTCGCTGTTGATATTATGACTTCCTTTTCCCCTTTTCCCAATGAAGTTTGTTCCTAGTGCATTTTTGGAGTGGGAGATCTTATGATTTGGTTCACTGAGTCCTCACGTTACAGTACGAGCTACACTGCATATCAAAATGGTGCACCCATTCTGTGCCCCATAAGGATTGGAGATACAGTGCAAAATATTACTAAGTGATGCCATCAGTTAGTTACTGCTACTGACAAACAGGTGACCCTAAGAACAAAGGCACTTACCCTATGACCAAAGAACCCAGGCCTCTCACTCTTAGCTAGCACTGCCTCGTAGGATAAAGATCCCATAGGAGATCACTCAGTAAAATGGAATAGTTACTAAAACAGGAAGGATGTTTTTGTTAAGGCACTGGGTGTGGACCCAAGGCAACAGGGCTCTCATCCTGGCTTTGCAGCAGACTGTTTGTGACCTTGCTTTGTCACTTGGACCTTGGTTCCCCACCTGTGACATGGGGATAATACTGCCTTGCTCCCACTATTTAGTTTAAAAGCTCTTTGGAGCAGGAATTGACTCTTACTTTGTTGTAGAGGGCTTAGCATAGTGGGACTGGGGCTTCTAGATTCCACAGTAATACAAGTAATAAATAATAGTGTAATCTGTAGCTTCCTTCTCAAATGTATTATTTATTAAACCTGTCCTTTTACCTCTCTATAAATGAGGCTTCTGTTTTTAGGCACCAGGAAGCAAGTGAATTTGCAGGGAATAAAATTGTTCCAATATGATAGGACCCTGCCATCTCAAAATTGATGGCATGCAAGTGGAAGTTAATGAGGACATGTTCTAACAAAGCACGTTGTCACTGGTTCCAACTGGCAGTGATGTTTCAAAGTGGCGGTAGCCAGGAAATCCAAGCCGCTCTACAAACCAGATGGAGATGGTGGTGTAAAATTGCAAGGGTAATTAGAATTGGGCATTTCAAAGCTAGCCGAGTGTCAATGACTAGCTGTCACCTGTAAATGTGACCACTCGCTAGCCAATGACAAGAATAGTTATAGCAGAAGTTTAGATAACATTCAAATGAATGCATGTACTCAATAGGTTTTCAATCACACTCTCTGGACTTGTAGCTGCATTTTTTGAGTGTGTGGCTTTTCTTCTAGGTAAATAAAGTAGTTGGCTATATGAACTCAGGAGGGGCAATTACTTTGATGGGCATATGTTTGATTTAGTCGGGATTGGTTGATTTAGTTGAAGTGGGTCCTGCTTTGAGTAGGGAGTTGGACTAGATGACCCCTTCCAACTCTAATCTTCCAACCCTAATAATTCCATATTCTGAATTCCATAAAGGTGAGTACGGAATGCAGTCCTATTATTCAAAGCAAACAGGGACATGGGATTTGCCACACCAGACCCACAGTCCAACTAATCTTGTATCATCGATATGTGCTGGCATTGGATGCTTCAGTGGAAGGTGCAATAAACCCTGTAGTAATAATAACACCTCACTCTTTTCATCAGCAGATCTCAAAACACTTCAACACGTAACAGTGTCCCCATTTTACATGAGAAAACCTGGGTGACAAGGGAGACAAGTTCACTTACCCCGTATCACACAGTAAACTAGTGGCAGAGCTGGGCTTACAACACAGGGCACTTGAGTCACAGTCCAGGTTTCATTTGCTAGGCCGCACTAACTCCCGTGGGAAAGCATGTGATAACCTGCCTCTAGGGAAGTCTCTTTCTAACTCTCAATAGTTATTGCCTTAATCCCTCAAGTCATAGATTCTCTCTCTTCCAAAGAGTGTTTTTAAAATATTCATCATTGTAACTCAGAATATTTTAGTTGCCCATACAAAATGTCAGTGTCCTGATATAGCATATGATCAAATAGTATTAAAATCAAAGTAAGACTCTTGTACTTTCACCTAGTGAAGCTATTTTCTTTCAGGAGATCATAAGCAGAAAATAAAACTGAGATTTCCTTCATTGACAATTCATTAACTGAACTCCAAAGCATAGCTTTGTTTTCTAAATGGATGCAGCAAACAGGCCACCTACCTTTTTAAGTCTATGAAGACACAGGGAAGCATTTGCTGGGTTTATGGAATTGCAGTGACATTTCCCCCCCTCCCCCCCCCATTCTGGCAACAGAGTGTAACGACTTCCATATGTTTATCACATCTAAACTAGATCAAAGTGATACTGGCCCAAGTGGTACTGTTTACAGTATGATTTAGCCATGACATTTGTTTTGTTGAAAAGGATGTTTGGCGGGGGGAACCTGATCTTTTTTCAGAATAGCTTTTACTCCTTGACACTGAAATCAGAGATGTTGCCAAAAAGGGAGGAGGAGGAAAGAAAGAGAGGAGTTAGAAAGGAACAAGGTCAAAACACCAGGAAGGGAATTTACGGGAGGGCTGGCTGGAAAATAAGAATTCTGTTTGGTGTAAAATCGCAAGGCTTCACAATTTCTGTTCTGATGCAGAAAGAAACTGTGAGCCTTCAAAAAGTGTGGGGAAAAAAATACAAGTCCACCACAGAACATCCAATAACCCAGAAGAAGCAGGAACTTGAACCTGGCGATATCCCACATCCACATGACTGTCCTAACCACCAGGCTATAAAGTCAGTCTCTGTGGTCCAATGAATTTCTAATCATTTACACAATGCAGAAAAGCTCCAATGCATGAGATTGACTGTGACTTGGTGCTTAGGGTGCTCCTCTGAGATGAGATCCAGGTTCAGGTCTTTGGTCCAACTCAGCTAGAGCAAGGTCTTGAAGCTGGGTCTCCTATATCCCAAGGAAGCACCCTAACTACAGAGGGTAATGCTCTCTCTGGGTTTGACACAACATTCCATCCCGGACCGGGAAAAGCTTCCTTGTTTCAACTAATTGACATTTTCCGATGGGAAAAAAAAGGTTAGCATTCCCAATCAGCTCAAATTCATGATTATAAGTGAAGCTCATAACACCACCTACACGTCCGGTTGCCTGACAGTTTAATTGAAAGCCTCTGTTTTCCCTTGCTTATAACTTTGCCAAATGTTAACTGTTCAGGCTGAAATTTCCTGTGCCAAGTGACTGCCTCAGGCGGATTTTCTTTTCCTGAAAGTTTCGGCAACAAAAGCAGTTTAGCTTGTTTCCAAGGACAATGTTAGTGGGAAATACCTGGTTATATCCATGTTGAAAAAATCCGTACAACTTTTACATTGAGCTGTAGCATCCCATGCCCAAACAGGGCCAAGTTTTAAATATTTGAGCTTGCTGTTGCTCCAAAGAACCTTGCCACAGTTTAGCAGCTGAAGTCTCTGAAGATTCTGTCCATACTGAGCATGTCCGAGCCTCTCTCAGTTCCTCTGCATGACTAGATCACGCATGTGACGATGTCACAGAGTGACTGAGCATACTGCAGGACAGAGTTACAGCGGCAATGCCAGATGTCCCCTGCAATTGCTCCTGCCACCGGGGAAAGGAGTGATGTGGTATCAGACACTGGCATTCAGATCAGAGAGCTCATCTCAGTGCAGCATGGAGAAGGAAAAAGAGGAATCAGTCTGACTGAAGTGCTGAGGGGTAAGGAGCCAAGTGTGATGCTATGGAGGTTATAGACTGGGACAAGGTGCCCAGGGAGACATCTGTGAGCCTGATGGGATGGAGGATAATAGGATTGGCAGAACAAGGAGACTGACTGGGAGCCAGAGAGGAAACTGGGATTGAGTGGGATGGAGAAGACAGTGAGTATGAGTATGGAGAAGCCTGGGATGCTAGGGAGGAGATTGGGATGAGCCTTTGTTGGACAAACTGGTACCTGGAGGCTGAGACCAGGGCAAGGAGGCAGTGGGCAGCGAAAGAGACCAGGAAGAGGAGCTGGTGGGGAAAAAACAGGATTGGGACAGGGCAGAAAGGGCTGTGCAGACTGGAACACACTCACTTCCTGAAACTGAAATTGAATCCATTTTTCCAGAGTCTCGATATTTCCCTGCTGTCATAAGCAGAGGTCTGTGCTGGGGCTCTATGGGGGCAGTATGATTGCACTTGATGAAATTTCTGTTGCCTCTGTTGACTTTTTTATAAAACCTGGGAAATGACACAAAAAAGCTGTGTTAAAATAAAGTTCCGTTTGCACTTAAAAGCTAGCAAATGCCAGAAGTATGTATGCATTATGATACAAACATTAATTACATGGTCACTTATTGTGTTAGGTGCTATACAAAGGTAAGAGTTGAGTGCAAAGGAGTGTTTCCATTCCATGGGACTCCCAAAATGCATAGCAGCTCATTCCCAGGGAGATCCATGGCTCCCTAGGGAGCATGGGAGGAGTATGGACCCAGATCCATGGGGCTATCCCAGGGATTCAGGCAGACAAACTGATGTCCACCTGAAATGAAATGTTTCATTCTGATTTTCCCAAAGACAATCCCACCCGAATCTGTTTTTTTCCCACATAAAGTTTCAGTTTCTACAAGATCCCATTTTCCAACGAGGAAGTGTTTTGTTTGGAATATTTCAGCCTGTCCTAACCTATAACACAGATGGATCCTCCCCCAAAGCGCTCACAGACAAGTATAAAATGTGAGATAGCAGGTGAATGCAGCAGACAGATGTGGGGAGCACAAGATGATAGCAGTGAAAGGAAATGGAAAGATTGGTTGGCCCACGATCAAGAATGCCAGTTATTAATCCTCAGGCAGGGCCTTACATCAAAGTCATTATCACTACTGTAGATGACAAGGAAAGAGAAAATAGGCTGATGGCTAAATTAATGGGTCATTATCATAGGCTGTGCCTCTCCAGCATGCCTATTGTGGCCTTGCAGTTGCACCAACTTCCTTTGGGTCTATTCAGACAATTACCCAGACTGGATTAGTTCAACCCCTCTTTGTGGGGTCTGGTTTATTTACTCATTGCACAGAGGGTAACTCACTTATTTAGCACTTCAAATTCAGGCCTGCTCTCGTAAGAGTCCTGCTCAGTTTCCTCCCCTGCTCAGGAGAGCCCAGCCCTACTCCTGGAGCTGGGTTCAACTTCACACAATCCCTCTGTCCCTCCCCTGAAGACAGCAGGCCCCTAGGTCTCCTCCTTGGAGATGGAACTGTGCTTTAAACCAGCTGTAGAGCCTTAGGCAGCTTCTCTTCTTGCTGGACCTTTGCCCAATCAGTCCTTCTATCGTCTCCCACTATCTGCTCCCTGATGACTCCTTTCAGAGTCTATGGACATCTGCCTTGCTATGAAGGAGGAGGCAGCATTTATGCTGGCCCCTTCCCCCAGCTCATTCCTTATTGGCTGGGTGAGAGGGGAGCCTAACCCCACTCTCTCTGCAAGGTTCCAGGCCCTTAAAGGTACAGTAAAAAGATTCCTTCTCATGCTACTTCTTCTGGGACCCTTTACCTCTCTCCCCCTATCTCCTCAGGCTTTGTGTATCAGACCATCTCAAACTCTTAAAGGACCATGCCACATGACAGGGAGGCCTGACCAGTAGACAGTACTGCCTTCAAGGGGCAGGCTACCCTGCTACTGTCATGTAAAGAGGAGTAGGACGATGATGTGGCTTTCTCCTGCAACACAGAGTCAAGCCCTGTACACAGAGAGGTTCAAACCACTTCTGCCTTTCCTCCAGCCTTCATACCCAGCTAGTGTTACTATGTCAGCCAGAGGAGTTTCTCCACTGAGTAAGTGCACCTGAGTGTGTTAGTTACCCAGGTGGGCAGCAACAAACAGGCAGATGCAGCTAAGCTCCCTGCTGGCACCAGCAGTTAAGGCCTGGAAGGAAGCGTGTCGTTTGTTAAATGCTATTGCACCATCACACATCATTTTTCTGCAACTGTCTTTGAGCTCCTGAGGCAGCGTCCCCCTCAACAGCACCCAGGGAAGCTCAGAGGTGTGGCACACTTAGAAAAGGAATCCTGGGGCATGCCAGAGCCTTGAAGAGTGTGCGGTTTCTTCATAGATGTGCAGTGTGTACCAGCCAGTACATTATCACTCACATTACGGTGGGGCCTAGAGGCCCTGACCGAGATCAGGACCCTGTTGTGCTAGGCTCGGTATGAACGCTTAGTAGAAGAGTATCCCCGTCCCAATGAGCTTACAGACTAAATAGACAAGACAGACAAAGGAAGAGAGGGGAAACTGAGGGGAAGCGACTTGCTCAGGGTTACCCAGCATGTTAGAAACCACGCAGCGACTATAATCCAGGTCTCCTGACTCTCAGGCCAGCAACCCTTCCCCTGGGGCAGAGGAAGGTGGCCTGTGACCTATGGGTGCACCCTAATGGAATGATGTTATCATCACCACGGTGACTGTTGTTAGTTATTTGTATTACAGCAGGACACAGAGACCCCCATCAAAGCTGTGTGAGTGCGTAAAGAGGGATCAACCCTGCCAATTCAAGATGAGGCTGCATCAATGCGAGAGGAATCTGGGTAGGGGGGTTCCCTCCCCAAGAGCCTCTACTTACAAGCTTTAAAGCAGCAGGGCAATTCACTCCGCTGGCTGAGAGGTACTTTGAAGATGCAGGGTTCTCTCTCAGTGCCCCGCCAACAGCATTTGGAAGAAGGATAGAGGGGGCTGCTTCCAAACCCAAGCCATGCCCTGCGTCTGCAACTGTTGGCTGGTACTTCCCCTGGGACCACCTGGGTCTGGAAAAAGAACGATAGAATTTGAATGAAAACCAGCTGAGATTTTATCCTACTTCCCCTCAAACATCCGCATGCTGCCACAGGCTCTTTCCAAACTCAACAACGCAGCTTCACTGGGCCTGTGTCCTCTGCTCCCTGCCATCTCTTGCTCTTTGCTGCATATTCTCGTTTGCATCTAGAACTCCCACCTCTCCTGTCCATGCTTGCTCGCAACCCTTTCTATGCTTCATCCCACTCCTGATCTCAATGCTCCTCTTCTCCCACCTTCCCCCTTGCAGCTCCTTCTCCATTATCCCCTGATCCTCCCAACTCTCTCATTCTGTCATGCCTATCTTTGCTCTGGGAGCTCTTCCATCCTAAGAATATGCACATCCTATGGGTCTCTTCCCATTCCCTGGTCCACCTGTTTGTTTCACCCAGCTGTTAGGTCTCGTCCGTTTCGACTGCAAAGTCTCAGGGGCATGAACGGTCACTGACGACATGTTTGTACAGCACCTAGCACAATGGGGCCCTGACTGATTGAGGCCATTAGTCACTACTGTCACAAGTGTTAAATAATAAGAAATCCAGGGCAAGAAATGTGTCATCTCCATAATTTCTAAAGTACCTAGGAGACTCTAGGTTTTATATGTCTAATTAATAACAAATATATAATTAATCAATTCCAGGGCAGGCCCAGAGACAGAGGAGAAACTCAGATGCCTTTAAGGTGAATAGTGGTGAGGTGGCATAAGAAGGGTTCTTGGTTGGTGTATGAACCTACACAGGGTCAAATTCTGATGGTGTTCTTGCAGAAGTCATAAAAATTCTTCAGCACTTTGGAAAGGGATATAAGAACTCATGTTTCAGGGCTGAAACCAACCTCTGACTATTAGAGAGCAGGATGGGACTAATAGGAGGTCAGATTAACCCAGGTCAGCCCACCATGGGGTTCTTACACCTTCCCTCCAAGCTCCTAGTATACTGGGCTATGAGGCTGATTCACTCTATGCTCCTATGTAATAACTAATGATCAGCATTAGTATGATTTTTTATTACTGCTCCGTTGTTTTTCCTGTACCTTTCACTACATCTTCCCAGGTTTAAGTGTATGAAGCTGGTTTTGAACAAGAGCAAATAAACCTGCCCTAAGCGCAGACCTGAACCAAAAAAAATATAACCTTATTCCTTCCTTGCCCTCCCAACCCCAGAGACCAAGTTGGCTAAGATCATCTTTGAAACCGTCCTCTTTCATTTGGTTCTGACTTCAGTGAGCGCTCTCAAGAGGCTGCTGACTTCACAGCCGTCACCTGAGATGAATACACTTCATGCCTGGTGAGGAGGAGAGCAAGCCAGAGAGCTGTAAAGTGCAAATGACTTACTCTGTGAACTGAACTCAAAGCCTCTACCTTAACCATTAGCTAGATCTGAAAATCCTTCTCAGTATCTGCAAGGAATGCTTGTGCTTCATCGAGATTGGAACTTGTCAACTATTGAACAATACAGGAATGAGGGAATGGTGAACTTCAGCAATTTTGCAGGGTTTCTCTTCTCCTCCCCTTTCTCCTGAAGTGCTATCTATGTTAGAAATAATTACACTGAGCAGTACATGAAATGAGGATCACAAGGACTGAAACAACTGTGAGTTTTGTATCTTCGGGTAAATACTGTGCTGATTATGACCCCGATCTTGTAAATAGATCTCCACAGACAGAGTCTGTGGCCAATGCAGAAACCCATTGATTTAAACTGAAACACTGCATGATCAAGCTGCAGAATTGGGGCCCATGACAGCAAAAATGTGGAATAAAAATTAAAAAAACATTCAAATTCCATTCATTCATCCACTTCCTCTTTGGCTTTTGAAACTGACCTTTTTTCTTTTTGTGGGGTAGGAAAGTAAACAATAGCTTTAGTGTGGGGATTAAATTTATAAACTGCTGTCCTGACACGGCCCTTTGAGATTCCAATTTGAATCACTGTTGAGTAAAAAACCACGACATTTTTGTAAATTTGAAATGCAAACATTATCATCATTATTTTTAGAGGCATCCAGGATGGAAAAGTTTGAATTTATGTTTTGCCAGAGTGAAAATTTATTTTTTTCACACATGCAGAGGGAAATCAGTGGGGGGATCTGCTCAAAAACTTAGATGCCTATACCCAAATGCAAGGAGCATTGGGAACAAAGAAAAAGTACTGGACATAATAGTACATAAGCTAAATTATAACTTAACTGGCATCACAGAGAATTGGTGGGATAAGTCTCATGACTAGAATATTGGTATAGAAGGGTACAGTTTATTCAGGAAGGACAGATACTTCCTGATAAAATAATGAAAAGATAAAATGGAGGAGATGTTGCATTATACATCAGAAATATATACACTTGCTCTGAAGTCCCAAAGGAGGTGAGAGGCGGGCCAGCTGAAAATCTCTGGGTAAAGATAAAAGGGGTAAAAAATGGGGGTGATGTCATGGTAGAGGTGTATTTTAGACCATCAAATCAGAAAGAGAAAGTAGGATGAGGTATTTCTAGAGCAAATAACAAATCTATGAAGACACAAGACCTGGTAGTAATGGGGGACTTTGACTGCCCACACAAAATAATATAGCAACACACAAAATTTCCTAATCAATTCCTAGATGTACTGGGGACAACTTTTTGTTTGAGAAAGTGGAGGAAGTAACCTGGAGAACAGCCATTTTAGACTTGATTTCTGACCAACAGGGAGGCAGTGGTAGTAAATCTGAATGTGGAAGGCAATTGGGCTGAAAGTGATAATGATATGATAGATTTTATGATTCTCAGGCAAAGAAGGGGTGAGGACCAGATTACGAGAGGAAGCACTTTAAAAATACCAGGTGTTAAACTCAGAGAACTAGTAGGTAAGGTCCCATGGGAAAATCAAAGGGGGAAAGAAGTTCACGGTAGCTGGCAGTTTCTCAAGGAGAGGCTATTAAAGGCACAACTGAAAACCATTCTGATGCAAAGGTAAGATAAGAAGAATAGTCAGAGGCCAATATGGTTCCATCAAGAGCTCCTTAGTTCCCCTTCTGTAACATGAGGCTGATACCCCTTCCTTTGTTTGTGATGTCTGTTTAGATTGTAATCTCTTGGGGCAGGGCTTGTTTCTTACTAGGTCTATACAGCACCTAGCGCAATGGAAATCATCATTGTTGGGGTCTGTAGGTGTGATGTTGAAGCACCCAAGTACAAATCTTTCTCCCCTTTTTACACAAGCACCTCAAAATGTCAGAGACACAGGCTCAGACTGTGGTGTTCTCCCCGTGTTTATTTCAAAATGTCAATATTCTGTTGAAATATTAAAAGCCCTAGTTATGTTTTTCAGTTAAAGCAGGCTGGTTTGCAGTCCTTGCCATTGAACGGAACATCACTGTCATTTTCCAGCAAGAAAGTCCCATAGATGTCAGTGGGGCAAAAATCAATGTGTGTCATTTCCCTTTAAAATATGAGAGGTAATAAAGGAGGAAGTATGGAAGAAGATGAGATTCATTTCTTTGTCATGTACAAAGTGTTCTGCAACCTCATTTCATGATTCAGCATTTCTGATGACAGTAATTCCTTACAAGGTAGCTCAATTGTAGTGCAGAGCAAAAATGTTAGCAGATATATGCACCGATGGACTAAGCTTCTAGAAAACAAGGAAAGACAAATCTTGCTCTTTTAAAAGAAAAAAAAGGGACTGAGTACAATGTAAATTGTAAGCCTGTGCCTTCTGTGGGATTGTTACATCCACCTAGCTATGGTTACGACATCCATCAAAGTAGCACCTGCAATTCTCCCTTAAAGCTGAGCAGAAATCAGAATTTCCATCCTCTGGGAAATGCTGATAATTTTACAACCTTCATTCATTGTTGTCCCCAGTGAAGTTGAAAAGTTGAGGCATGGACATGTTTTGTCAAAGTTAAACATAGTGCCTCATGGAGGTGGTAATTCAGGACAGATGCCCCTGTTCTCCTCTATGGGCCAGGTTCTCTGGCTAACCTCAATCTCCATCAAGGATTGCTCCAAGCAGAGGGGGCTGTTCCACAGATCACCCATCTTCAGCATAAAAGTAGTCAGCTGACCCCCATGGCACTTACTCCTCCACTCGGGATCTAGGGAAGATCTCCCCTGTGGGTCAGTATTCATGGAGACAGGCCGAGGAAGGAGAGAGAAGTGGATAAATCAATGGGTGGGAGGAACTACATAATTCCCCCACCAACACCATGGACATTAGCCTCAGGATTTATTTCCAGTTCCATGGGATCCATCTATGGTGGGTACTCTCCTTCCAGGATCTGTTTTACCAAAGAGGGGCACTGGGATTGCAGAACAAGCATGGAAGCACAGGGGCTCTCTGCTGAGGGCCCTCACCTTCTTGAGATCTTCATGGATCCTGAGGGGTGCACCAGGTTTGTGCGTGGAGCCTTGTCCCCCATTCCACGGGAGGCAAACCTTGCCTGCACTATGATGGAACGATCGTGACATTCCTCTCCTGGACTCCTTCCCCAGAATTCTCCCATCTCCCTTAACTCGCTCGCATAGGTTTAACCACTCAGTGGGGTGATCTGGCTCCAGCTCCTAGTCCTGTGTCACTGAGGCTTGGTATTGTACATGAAGGAACAGAACTTGAAAAGCAGGAACTAACCACAGACCTTAACATAACAGGTTTCTGAGCCCTGATTGTTCCCATTGAATGCCATTTAAATGCACTGGCCCGGATCTCCAGCAGGTGGAAGATGACATAGCTCCACTGATGCAAGCGAAGCATCACTGATTTACATCCGCCAAAGATCGAGCCTGCTGTCCGTGGCTGTGTCTTTATTCCTGATTTTTCTTGTTTTGAATCCCCCTGCTTTGTGCCTTTGATTCCTGGCTTACATCTCAGAACTGAGAGCTATGTGTCACAAAGCTTTCAAATTACCTGGTCCCAAGAAATACCATTTGCTTTTATTAATGTAGAGCAACAGTGTAAATCCCTTTAATTTCAGCACCTCTGTGGCTTTTATTCTCTTCCCCCAGAGGCGCCCACCATGTCTGAGTTAAGATGAATATACCACAGATTCCATATTCATTTATATATTTATTTCAGAAAAATGTGCCTTCACTTTTACTCCCCACAGACTATTCCCACCTTCTAAGGTAATAGAATCAGATCGCTACAGTGCTCTGCACTTTCTATTTATTTGTGATCCCCTTGGAACACTTATTTTTCATTTTCCAGCCTAGCGAATTGACTCTCGCAAACCCCACACACTAAATAGTACCTGAAAACACAACTAAATCCAGCCCTGATTTGATTAAAGTACAGATAGAACTCAGAACCACTATACAAAAAAACCCACAAAATTATTCAGTTGCAGGCAAAGCTGTCAATAGAGGTACTTTAATTTCATTTCAGGGATCAATAATTGTGTGCGAAAAAGGGGAAGCAAATAGTGAGTGAGAGCTGACTGCCACCTCCCCTTTAATGATGCAAGGCATACTCACTACACTGAGAAAGTGAGCAGATTTACTGGCAATGCTTGAATACTAGTGTACAGCTATGGCTAGAGGCATTGCTCCTGAATTAAAGCACTGCTAGACAATGAGAATACTTGGTATGACTATGGATTTAAACAGAAGCCAAGTTCTTGGGCTCATTGGGTCGGAGTCTTTTCTCACCCTACTTTTAAAGAAGGGTAACCCACGTTCAGGGATTGTCTACACTGCCCCGCAGTTTGAAATATAGAGGGACGAATAGCAAGGCACACCAAAATGCTGCATATACTTTCCTGTGTGGACACCGCAGGTGTGAACTAAAAGGTTCCTAGTTCACATGAATATAATACTGCTTGAAGAGGACGACATTGATGTGAACTAGGCACTTTTTAGTTCACACCCAGAGCATCCACACCGGGAAGTTACAGCGTAGGACTTTTGTGCGCACAGTGAGATTCACTCCCCTGTATTCCAAACTACTGGGCAGTGTAGACATAGCTTAACTTCAGTGGAGTTAACCCTCAATCCCACTCATGTAAACTAGTGGGATGGCAAGAGACTGGATGTGCAGGCTTGGATTAAGCACAGCCAGGGCTCTGCCTCCTTTCATGCATTCATCAGCACAGCTGAACCAGCGTGAAATGGAAAGCAGAGATGGTTGGAGAAAATTCAGTGGAACTATAGTCCTATGGAATGTACTGTCTAACTGAAATCCAAACAGTGTACATTCCTAGAACGATTTTGCTGGAATTTCACTTTGAAAGAAAACTGATGGGAAAAAGTTCTGACCATGACGAGACATCTGTTTCAATGTTCTCAAAACAAAACAACACTGGTTTTTTTGTTTTGAAATGCCTTTTCTTTATTAAATGGTTTTTATTTATTATTATATGATGTACCATGACTTTTTTTTTTAAGCCAAAATCGATGAAATACAATGTTTTGATCAACCCAAAGTTTTTTTTTTTTTCCTTCTGGAATTTTTCATAGTGGAAAATTTCAAAATTTTCAGGTTTTGTTCTGGTTTGGAATTAAGCTAAATTTCAAAATCTGAAAATCCTTTTAAAAAAAAAAAAAAAATAGAACTTCTGTCCTCCCCCCCAGCTCTAGTGGGAACTAACTTATGCTAGGTATACAACTGGCACAGATTACTACCCACCTTAGAGCAATGGGGAGCTAGCAACTATACTGCCACTTTCACAGTATGGACCCTGCTCCTGGGTCAGCACAACTATGACCTTTCCCTTCGTCAGGGCCTGTGGCAAAGCCCAACATGACTATTATGTTTGGCAACACAGTCCTTGCATCAGCAGTGGCCACGGTTACTCATTGCTTATAAGGATGTTGGAGGCATAATGTCATCTGATCTTGACAGCTATGAAATAAATACATAAATAAGAGACAAAGCAAATTAATTATAAGGTTCACGGGCAATATGCAGAATCATTATTACCCCCATTGTATTAGGTGCAATACCAACAGAGAACAAAAAGACTGTCCATTATAAATCATATATGTTATAATTTCTATACCACAGCTTCAGTTTCTAAACACCGTAATGCAATAGATCCTGTGCTGAAAGGTCCTAGAACATTAGATTATGTTCCAAATGCAATGATCTCCTAACATTACAATGGCATATGCCAAGCAATGCATGAAATATGCATCTTTTTCCATATGCAATACTTGATTTACATGTGTGCCACACACACACACACACACACACACACACACACACACACACACCCCCCATAGGTGGTTATCTTTTACCCTTCAATACCAATCACAACAGCCCATCAGTTAAACAGAACTGCAGCAACAGCTGTGAGTAAGAATTACTTTTTTTAAAGGCCCAGATTCCCCTCTCTGTCTCCTCCTTTCCAGAAAGCATCACTTTTTTATAACTTCATTATAGGACCAAGGAATTAAAAGAATAACTTTCTATTTTTTATTTATTTATTTATTTATTTTATAAATTATAGACATATTATACATAAAGGAGATTTTCCAAATTACCTTAGCGATTTAAGATCACGCCATTGACTTTCAATGAAATTCTTGCTTTCTTTTAGATACATTTGAAAATTTTCCCCAAAGCCACTTCCCATTCCTACTTTCCAAGCAGCAAATATCTTGCACCGCATGCATAAACCAACAACATGCCCTAAGAGCTCTCTCCAGCAAAACACTTTACTATGTCTGCTCAAATGCTTAAAATTAAGAAAGTGATTAAATGCTTTGCTGGATTATGGCTAAAGACAAACAGCAAAGGCAAAATTCTTTTGCCTTTTGCACCTTCGTTTTGACTTATAACTGTATGACTGTCAGCCAGCTTTCTTCTTCTACAGAATAAACACCCAGTAACTTATGAGTTCCAAAAAATCATGCCAGCATCTAATAAGCAAAGAGAGAAAGATGAGAACCCTGTTATCTCTGGTATTTACAGGAGTTGAAAAAAAATCAGAAAACAGTTACATGAGACTGTCTTTCCACATTATAAAGGAGTAGTACTTTAAAAAAAGGGATTTTGCTTATTGTTTTGATTTTACTTCATGGTTCACCTTAAGCACAAGGACTACACACAACCCTTCTCCATGGTGCTGAAACTTGGGTATATGAAGCCTTAATTCAGCAGTCCTGGCCGAGTTTTAAAAAGTAGTTAGGTGCCTAAAGATTCACATAGGTGCCTAGTGAGATTTATTTCAATGGGAGTTAGGCACTTAGATAGCTAGTGGGATTTCCAAATGCACCTACCTGCATCTTTAGGCACCTACATACCTTTAAAAAAAATCTAGCCCAGTTTAAACACCGTCATACTACACCATGGTCCAAAAGTTAAGCTTATGCTTTGTAGAATAAAGATGGACTGAAGCACATGCTTAAGAACTGAATGCTGAACCTGAATGCATTTCAAAGTTCCTTAATAATTAATATAGAGGAAATTTACCCCTCTGTATAGAGCTAGCACAAAGCCCATGTATTTTTTGAAGTCTCTCTTAAACCCTTATGCACAGTTGTGGGACAGATAAGTATGAGCGCTAAAACTGATTCATTAGTAGCACAGTACATAGAATTGCCATACATCTTGAGACATGAATTTAGGCAAAATGTTGTTCTTTTAATACCCAAGGGCTATCCTAACCTTCCAAGATCATGAAATCAGTTTTAACAAGGGCGTGTGCTTCTTAACAGTTTGTTTGTTTGGGACCACACAGTAGTCACAGCAACTAGGCAAGGGAGAAGTTGACGCCATTCTGTGTAGAGTATTAGGCAGGCTGGATTCAGGTGGAAAAGCTTAATTCACTGGGGCTCTGGAGTCTCTGAGGCATTATTCCAACTGAGAAGAGGGAGTTGCTTCCTTTTGTAGGCAGCAATGAACATGGCCATCCATCCTTATGGATTTCTCAAGATCTCAGTGGAAATCCCATGCATCTTGGTACAACTGGGAATGAAGGGGTAGTGTATTGGTGGGGTATTCTAGTACCTCCACTGTCCCCTTCTAAAGGTAGGTATTTCCTGGCTGCATCAGAAACAACTTCTTCTCCTCAAAGTTAGATGGACATTGCCAAATGGGAACCATACATGTTAATGCTAGTGGGGGGGTCAATCTCCTCTTCCATGGTGAAATCTCTGTGGGTTGTGCAGGGATGATCTTCTTGAGACAGGCTGTCTCCTGACTTTGTATTATCTCTGACCAGTCCTTAAAAAACACAAAACCCCAAAAGCTTTTGGTGCAGCTTTGATGGTGTCACAATGACAAGAGTGACACTGTGATGGCTCAACTTCACAGAGAAGTTTCCCCTCCTTTCATCATTTTTGTGAAGAAAAGCACAGTATACTGCTATGATATGGTCAATACCATTCTACCTTTACAAAACACTGCTATAACCATTTGGATGTTATATATGCACACACTTTTTCACAAAAAGGAACAGAAAATCTCAAGTACATCGACAATTTTTTTCACCCAAAAATCATTTTTTTAAAAAAGCCATTTTTTGACAGAAAGAAAACCCCCTTTTCATTCAAAAAATGTCAGTCAACTTCAAAAAATTATTTTGAACAACAAAAAAAAGAGTAATTGAGAATATTGCAAGACAATTCACTTCATTGGTAGGACATGAAAAACAATGATAAAGATGGAAGCCAGTTTAAGGTAAGAACTTATGAAAATATATCCAGAGAACAAAAAAATGTTTGAATGCGTTACAGTATCTTGAACGCACCATACTGTATTATTTATTGAGCGGACTGAACTGTTTTATTCAGTGTGAAAATAGTTTGCTTTCTCTCTAGATGGAAGGCATTGGCAAGGGATGTGTTATCAAAATGTATGAATAATTTTCAGTATTTTTAGGACTTCAGATGGGAAAGATATTGAGACTTAACACCTCATTGGGACTTTTACTGCTTTAATTATATGGAGCTGTACACCAAGGAGATTTTCAGTGTTCCTTTGCCAGAAGTGGATTACAGTGGATTCTGAAATTGTATGATCAGTTAAAAGGATTATTTCTCCCCATCTTGTGATTGGATATCAGTATTTACACAGCCTATCATTCTTTTTTTTCTTTGTTGTTTGAACAAAGACTCCCTCTCATGACTTTATTGGGGCCGCTCAAAAATTTTCTGTTAAAACTTTTTTTTTTTTTTTTAAATGGAAAATTGGGGTTTTGACAAAAACAAATTGTCCTCTCCTCAAAATGGTGAGATTATTTCATCAGAACATATGGTAGGTTTACCAGGTTTGGAGCCTTTTTTCAATTAAAAGACAAATTTTTTCCACGGAAGACAATCCACCATTTTCCATCCATCTGTACTTTTTATTATAGGACAACTTCGTTCCAGAGACAAACCTCCAGAAACAAGAAGTTAAATGAGGGAACAATGCAGATTCCTGCCATTCTGCTATTTTTAGCTATACTGTCACAGTCTTTCCCCACTGCAGCAAAAGGCTCCAGTGGAAGGTGAAGGATCTGGCACGGGGAGGCAGTGGGAAAAGTCTGCAGCAGGGGACCTGGAGTCTTTTCCCACTATCTCCCCTTGCCAGAGCCTTTTCAATGCCACTTAGACCACAGAGTGTGGATACAGCCTGCTTTTCGCTGTAGCATATAGCTACACATGCGTTACACATCACCACTCAGGGTGTGCAGTGTACATATGCCTCTAGCCTCCTTGTGTGGGTTGCACGTGCAGTAATTTTTGGAAAGGTCAATAAGGCACATAAGGAAGAATGTGTTCCCTAGGAGGATGCTGGTCTGTGGAACTCATTCCTTAGAATACCTCATCCACTACACACTGATATTTATTTGAACACATTACTTACATGATGTGTGTGTGTGTGTGTAGTCGCTTTTTGAAGGGCTAATTGCAGTGTGGCCAGCTTCCACTATATAGCTTTTGCCTGCTGTATTCCCAGGGGACTGAGAAATGGAAACTAAAGTACTGTCCAGTCAATTATTGACCTCAGTGTGATAGCTCCAGTTTTGTTTAGAAAAGAGGAGAAAACTCACCAATGAATGAATGAATGAATGGCACATACAAAATATGACTAGTTACCACTCCAAATAACCAGATTTAAAGAGCAGCAAAATCCGAGAAAGTTCTGAAACCAGCCACTCAGAGTCACCAAACAGTGAAAAACTTTCAATTGTTATTGACTTCTCTCTTGCATGTGCTTTTGCCTATCATTTAATTTATAACCCAGCATTTGTCTTTATTTACTGACTAAGTCAGGCATGACTGGATTCTTTCTGCTACAAAGAGACTGATTTTTGTTTGTCTATCTCCAATTTAATGTCTAATTAATTTGTGGTTGTTACTTTCATTTATTGTTCTGGGCTGTGATTAATTGACTAAGATCTAAAAGCTGTTTATATTTTATCTCCTTTGCCCTTTGACATATTGCACATTGGCTAGACTCTGACCATTAACAGGAAAGCATCTTTGGCCAGATTGTTACACTCATTGAAATCAGCAGCTAATATTTCCAAAAGCACCTAAGTGATTTAGGAGCCTAAGTGTCTCTTTCTCTCTCACACAGAGAGTCATTTAAGTAAACAATATACGGAGCCAAATTCTGTCCTCCCTTATACACATGGGGCCAGATCCTCAGCTAGTGTAAGATGGTGTAATTCTATTGAGGCCCTATTATAAATCTCCATTATAGTCAAAGACAGCACTCAGATGTAACTGAAGAGAGAGAACGGTCACTGCATCTTTAACCTTTAGTATTCTTAGACCACAGCTTTCCCAATATTTCTCAGGCTCATTGGGCAAATTTGATTAATTTGAAAAGAAACAGTTTTGTGAACACTCAGCCAGGACAAACTCTACTCAATGATTTTTCAGTCCTGTTTGTTTTGTATTGTTTTAATTACCACTTCATTAGTTCAGGTTGCGCATGTATTTCCTAATTACTTATGGGTGAAAACTATTATCCCTGCTAGTATTTCAGAACTAATTCATATCACCATGACGCATGGATTTTGGAACTTTTCTGCTCCTCTACTGATCTCTCCTTCTCCCTTGCACACTCATACATGCATGCATTTGTCCTATGTCTTTGTCTACAAAGATAAATGGATTTTCTCTGGAAGCATTTTGTACATCGCATGGAGTGAGGAAGTTGTATTTCTTCCTTTCTCCTGCCTAACGTAGGAGCAGATACAGGACTTACTATATAGGGCTACCCTTTTATCTCAGTGCACACTGAAACCAACCGTGGACCAAATGAAACCTCAGGAGCAAGACTGAAACATCTGATTATGTGGTGCTGGTATTTTCCAATTTATAGCATCATATCTAGCTTATTGGACTCTCTGAACACCTGCAACAATGTGAATGCAATCCGAAGCATTCCACGCAGTCTTAACATATTGCTACGCAGATTAATAGCACTGGCATACGCAAAAAGCAGAAGCTTTGTAGAGTTCAGGATATGAATTCTGGTAACATATCCAGGATATGCTGTCATTTTCAGCTTGATGGCACATGTAAATTTATAGATTCTAAAGCCAGAAAGGACCATTGTGATCATCTAGGCTGATCTCCTGTATAACACAGGCCAGACAACATACCCACAATAATTCCCAGAGCAGAGCTTCTAGAAAAACATCCAATATTGATTTAAAAATTGTCAGTGATAGAGAATCCACCATGAGCCTTGCAAATTGTTCCAGTAGTACAGGAAAAAGTACTGATTTCACAGTTTCACAGTATAGTTTTAGGCAATTGCAATAATATTACCAGTGAGTCAGAGAAATGATTATTGCCAATGTAAAATTTTTCCAGTTACTGAATATACTGGAAGAGCAGTAAGTAATGTACACCATCTTCTGTGTTAGCAGGGTAAGGTAGAGGCAGGCACTGCTCATGTATCAGTCATTATACACAAGCCCCTTGATAAATTATAGGCCTCCAGTCTTGTCTTCTGACAGGCACAGAGAGTACATCTAGCAAGATGCCATCAACACAGCATCGGACGTAGATATAGAAGACAGGCAACAACACACAAGTTAAGAGTACATGAGCGCATCGACTGCTCCCACTAGGGGCAACATGCACATGACCCTAAGTACACACAACAGTGATGTGAGGGAGGCCTGCTGTCAGATATCACAACCCATTGTGAGATGGAGCAGGGCATGTGAAGTCATTCAGAGCCATGCCACAATGCAAACCTCCGGCCCCCTATGCTGACAATGTGGAGGCGCAATTGGGCAGCATCTTTGTTAGTTGGGCGGGTTCAGATTTCTTATCAAACCATTATTTGTATCAACTTTAGTAACCACTGCAGGTGCTCCACACCTCTGAAAAATCAGGCCAAATTTATTGAGGAGCCTAAATATGGAATTAGGGGCCTATTTTTAAGCACCCAAGTCTGCAATTTTTGGCCTCGTTTTTGTCTGTATGTATGTGTGAGAGAGACAGAGAGAGAGAGAGAGAAAGAAAGAAAATATAAGTCTCAAGCAAACATTTGATGACCTATTTGACAAGCGAATGAGGCCTTCAGAATTTTGTCTTGCAGTCTATCTTTGCATAGATAATATAGAAGATGCAGCTGAAATCCTGGCTTCACTGAAGACATTGAGTTCAAATGTCCACCCCTATGACCCTAAAAGATACAACAGGAGACAGAATTTTGATTACAGATGTCGTTTACTTTTAAAAAATACATCCACAGTCATGGTCCAAAGCAGTGCATACATCATACTATTTTTAAGGCTATTCTGGCAGAATGTGATTGCATTTATTTTGTAAGAGTGGCCCCTCATTTATGGCAAGCATTAACCTCTCTATACACACCCCTCCCCAGGCTCCTTTTATTCAGAAGTCACAGCTAGAGACCTTTGTAGCTCTTATGCCTGACAAAAGAAGATGTTAATTACTTTGCTTTGCAGAGGGCTGAATGCTTAATTACTATAGATTTGCAAAGCCCTGCTTGGCATTTGGAACAGAGTCTGTAGCATTTCTCTCAAACATCAGGTGAGTTAGAATGCAGCATGCAGAGGATGGTGTGTTGTACAAAGGCATAAACCAGCCACATCATGTGGCATGGTGCAAAGAAGAATGAAAAGCAATGCATAAAATACCAGAGATTAAGAACTTACCTTAGGACTTTTTTCCTCTATCTGAAAGACCCACACCAATTTTGACACACATCTTGGACTAGCTGGTATAAATCAGCATAGCTCCTTTGACCTCAGTGGAGCTATGACAGCTGGCGTCCACTGAGAATCTGACCCCAATCTTGTTTTCAAATACCACAGATATGCTTTCCCCAAATGTGAATTTTCCCTTCACCCAGACATACACCCTCCAAACAAACAACAGCGGATCTAACCAACTCTGTCTAGGCACCAAGCAGAGTAGAGAAAGGGAAGCACTTCTCCTGGAACCACTATCGTGCTTTTGTTCTGTAAAACATCCTAATGTCCAAGACTGCAGTTTCCAGCACAGATCAAGCAGAAGTTATCTGCTATCAAAATCTAACAATGCTCAATGATATCTGAAACCTTATTCTGTGTGATCATCCTAATAGGTATAAGTCCAGTTAGATGAAGTTCAGAGGAAGTGTTAATACCTCTCTTGAGTTATCTTATATTTAGACTTTTCCACTCCATCTGGTTAGCACAAGTCAAGCTTTCTAATGTGTGCGGTTGGGAGTTAAAAGGAAAGGAAATATACGAGGGCTGAAGTATTCTTTATGTTTCAAGTGAAACCTAAACCATTAGTCTTGGAAAAAGCATTTTTTGTATCATTCAAACCACTTGGAAATAATATCACTCCACCCTTTCACTGTACTCCCTGAAGATCAGTTCCTTGATTAGTTATGTGATGCTTCAAGCAGTGGCTTATCATGGGTCTCTGGCACCCGGGGGCCATACTTACATTAATTCTCCCCCATCGGCAGCAGTGCCTCGCTGGGGGGGGGGGGGGGTCGGTCTGTGGGCCCATTTTCTGCTCTCCACAACTCTCCCACTATCAGCAGCAGCATCATTGGCAGCGCCCCATGAGATGGGGGTGTCTGCAGGCCCATTTCCTGATCTCCCCCCGCTGTGGGGGCAGTGGGGGAGGACGTGATGGGCTCTGGTCCCTGCGGCTCCCTCCTGGTGCCCAGTGCAGGGGCAGAGGGGCCGGGAGTTCACCCTGCTGCCTGCAACAGGGGGCGGCTCCGAGGAGAAGGGCCTAGCCAGAGCACCCCCCCAGGACAGTGCCCAGGGGCATGCCCGCCCCCTTGGTACACCACTGGCTTCAAGAGGCAAAGAATTCCTGGGGTGCAAAAATACACTCATATGGTATGTTTAGCAAAGAACAGAGTCATGTTACTGCAGGCAGCCTGGCAATGCAACTCACGTTTATTTTCACCCAGTTAAGATTGAAAATTGTGTTTTCAAATGGTGTGATACCATTCTGAATGCTCACGCAATCTTATTTCAATTTGCTGTGTCACAACCCATAAGGACATCTCCAGCTCCTCCATATCCAAAAGTTATGCTCTGCTTTAAACGACTGCCACAGAGAATAGAGATATAGCCCCACATTGCAGTGGTAACATTGTTCCCGGTTATCTGAAGCTGGGATTGTACGAGTTCAGCCAGCACAAAGCGCTGGACATAAATCAGAAGGGCAGTTTTACAAGGCGCATGTTCATTCTGGTGAAAGAGGCAAACTGTAATGAAGTAACAGAAAATAGCAATGATTCTTGAGTGCGTTGTTCATTCTAATCCTAAATGACTCAACTGATGGGGCTTCTATCATTTCCCTTGGGACATGACTCCACAATCTAATGAACCTCACAGATGAGAAAAACAGAGAAGATTTCCTAATTCAGTTTCAACCTATTTTTCTCAGTTATGTCCCCGTAGCTCAACCTAACCAGTGTGGTTCCTCAACAATTCCATGTCTATACATACTTTGTCATACCAGCCCTCCCTGTAGTCCCTGAAATTCACTGCCAAAACTGACTTTTTGGCCAAAATAATAAAAAATAAAAACCCCCACGATTTTTAAACAGAAAACCAAACATTTTCCAAAGAAAACTTTAACCTGAAAACTGAGGGAGAGCCCACCCTTACCAATTTTATAATTCTGCTGCAGTACCTTATGGGAATTGTAGTTGAGGTGCTCCCATTCTCTGTGGCATGGGCTTCTTGACAGGACTACATCTCCCATTATGCATCACAGCCTCCACACTTGCTAAGCAGTTGCTGTGCATCATGGAAGCCCTTAGCCACAGTGCATCATCGGAAATGCAGTCTGGGCCCATAGAAGAGCCTGGGAGTATGAAGCACCAAAACTACAACCACTAGGAGGCATTGCAGTGAAATTTCAGAACAAAAACCTTGGGATTTTGGCCAACAATGGACAACTGGGAAATGGAAAGTCCAAAGTTTCCACAGAACACAGAAATTTTTCATGAAAATTTCATTTAGTTAAAAAAACCAATTTTTTTGTAAAAATTGTTTAGATCAAAATTTTTCAGCCAGACAATTTGGATATCAAAATCTGGCCGAGTGGTGGCCAAAATGCAGCTATTTTTTGCTGCAGAGGTTACAAAGCGACAGGCCAACAGAGTAGGATTAGAATACTTGCATTATCCCAAATTATCCCAAGAGGTAGCTCATATCCATCCAATATTATAGATAGTCCTTTTTAAAATTAATTCATAAGTCCTTTTGTTCTGCACCTCATTTCCTCGGGTTCTTGTGTCTTATCTTAAGACACAATTTAGTTGAGGTATCAGGTTTGGTTGAGAGTGAACAAAGTTTCATAAGCCATATCATGAAGCGGCAAATATGGGGCTAACAGTGCTTTAGAACATGATCTTTTCTAGATGGGAAAAACGAAGTATATAGTTTGTTGGAATTGATACTTCAATCACCACTGCTAATTTTTTTTTTCCTTTTGATTTTTTTAAAAGGATGTGTTCTTTGTTTGGGTAATTTGGTCACACTAATTGGAAACTTGTGCAAGTTCAGATATTATAGAGGAGCACACACTTTTTCATATCTATGATTAAGGAAGGTTTCTGGTGAAAAGAATCTCTGGAATGCACCAGCTGCACCCGGAACCTCTGGAAATGTACCTCAGAGGGAACCAATATTATATAGAGACCTTACAGTATATGTTACTTCTGTCTCCCTGTGATTCAGCATCTAGATGTGGTATTATTCCTCCTCTTTCTCACCAGTAGGAAAATAACTCCCAATCCAGCACTGCACATGTTTGATGTCAACAGGCTAGCCAAACAGGCAGTTAGGCTCCAAAGTGCCTTTGTTGCCTTAGATGATTTATGAGCCTATGGGTATATCTACACTACAGCAGCTGCTGCAACACTGTTGTGCAGATGCTTCCTACAATGGACAAAAGAGGTTTTTCTGTAAATGGAGATAATCCACCTCTTCCATCAACCCAGCTGCATCTACAGTAGGGATTAAGCCAACCATAAGACAGCTCTCTGCCTGGGTCACATAGCATCCCACCCCTTCAAGAATAAGCCAATAGACCAACAAGTAATACTCCATCGACTCATACTAGGCCTTCAGTCCAACTTTGGACACATTAATTCTTACCCCTTCTACCAGGGTTTTTTTTTTTATTGTCTTTATCCTTTGTCAGGGGGGTTCTGCCCCACTTTCCTCAGTGGGCATGGAGATCCCAAGCCCTCCTCTCCACTGGTTCTGGTCCAGGGACCCTTTAGTGAGCAGCCAAGGCCTTAATATATATAGACCTCTTGCTGATTCCCTTGCCCTGTCTTGGTCTTTTGCCACAGCTTCCTTCTCCAAGCCTCCTCCACCAGCTCACCGCAGAGCTTCCATGCACTTCCTATCTCCCAGCTGGTTCTGCTGCCGGAGAGTTGTCTCCATTCTACTGACAGGGTGGTCCCTGACCCAGCCGGATCTTCCTGTTCCCTGTAGGCCTCCTCCACCAGCAAAGGAAACACTGGGCAGTCACGGCCTCCCTCTTTTGCCCCAATCCCTGGGGCTCCCTGTGGTAGGCCTAAGTTCCTTCTGGGGGGCTCTGCCTGCCAGCAGTCCAGCTCTGCTCCCTGACTCCATCCAGGCTTCCCACAATGAGTGAGAGCGAGAGACCTGCCCCGCTTCCTGGTCATCCCCCACCTGAGTGGGGTTCAACCCTTTTATCTCCTGCCTCCGTGCTCCACACCTACTGCAGGCGTAGCAGGGCAGGGCTGATTGCATCCACAGGCTCTCATTAACCCCCTCTGGCCCAGAGTGGGGTTGCTACAGTCCACCACAGCTAGTTACTGTAGTTTTATTGTAGTTTTGCTGAAAACAGAAAGTTAAAAAATTGCCATTTGTCCAATATCTTTTGCATTTGCCGTCTTCTTGCCAAATATATTTCCCCTTTCACAAAACCAGGCTCCTTGGGGACAGTAATCTTTGTCCAACCCTGTGTGTGAACCGATGCCATAAAAACCGTGCAATCAGAAATTATTTCTTTTTAAACAAAAAATATTGAGGGACATATGTTCCTTGTCTCCACAGAAATGTAATCATTTGTGCCCTTCTGCAGTATTTCTTGTAGATAATGCATTTTAGTAGCAAGACATTAATATATTTTGGTCACTGCTTTCCTGGCCTTAGATTATTCCTTCTTGTTTGTATCCTATGATCATTTTATCCCCCCTCCCCCCTTATACTTCTTTTAAACTAAATTAATACCAGTGGGGCTATTGATAATAAGGCCTCATCCATCATTCCTTTTATTCCAGTCCAACAATGGCTTCCTTCAGTTCTAGGCTGGAGGATCTTTCTTTGGCATGAAGCCCAGTCCCTTGGCTTGGTAATGCAAGAAATCCAATACAGGCTGTTCCTTTCATCTCCAAACTTTTCAATGAGTAGGTATCAGCTGACAGGGTTTTGCTCCTCATCAATGGGTTTAAAGAAATAGATAAAATAAAGCTATCCAGGCTGTAAGCTATGAAAGAGAAGACGGACAGAGGGATAGAGCAGGATGCTCAAAGTTTGTATAGGCCAAGGTGACATTTTCAAAAATGCCTCATTGAGTTAGGAGCCCAAATCCCATTTTCGAAAGCACCACAGTCATTTAGGAGCCTCAGTTCCAGTAAAACTCTAAATTGTAAATTGTACACTTAAGATCCCTAAGTGACTTAAGTGCTTATGAAAATTCTACCTATGTCAACTCCAGTCATCTGCATTTGGGGGAGCCCAGAGGGAAAAAATCTCTATTCAGTCCTCACACAGGAAAAAGTCCCATTGAACCCACTGGGAGTTTTGCTCAAGCAAGGGATGCAGGTCTAAAGTTCTCAGTCTTGGCAAAACCCAAATAATAGATTTGAGACTCCTCTCACTGATGTTAATAGGAGACTTGGCCTTCCCTTTGATGGGAGGAAGATTGGGATTTAAACAGGGTTTCTGAATGGAATGTTCCACTAGGGTGGGGAAAAAGAACCATTTGCCAAGGCCTTGGAACATCCACATAAAAACTCCATGAGCAGTACCACAGGGGCTTGTAACATCCATGGTCAGTTCACCCCTATCCCACATGGGAAAATTTAGTGAATTGAGCCACATAACTATGGCCTCTAAGTCCAGTCCTCGTGCCCTACAATACCTGTGCACTGGAGTGGATTGATTCCACGTAATCGTCTGCCTAGAGCCAGTCAGGAAACTACTCCCTCCTCCCTACCCCCATAAAATATTAACACTTTTCCAGTTTTCAAAAAATTTCCATTTAAAATTAAAGAGCATTCTTTAACTTTTTTTTTTTTTTTTTTTAAAAACAAAAATGGATTTTTTCCCCCTCCAACATTTTTGTTTTGTCAAAAAGAAAAAAAGGTCTTGATGGAAACTTTTCAACTTTGCCTCCTGTTACACAGAATTTAAATAATTTCATTGCTTATCAAAGTATGTTTGAAAGGAAGGAGCATAGTAGGAAGATCAGTACTAGTAAGATGGGAATGAAGGACTAGCCAAGAGGGTGCAGAAGATGTAATCCCATGAAGCAGTGAGGCAGGTGAAAAGATGCAATCACGTTAATTTTCCAAAGAGAGAGCTGCTCAGTTTTCAAAACTTTGGCACCACTGCCTTTAAGACATCACTAGTTGGGCAGTCAAAAACTTTAATAATCTCTTTGGAAAATTTAGTCCTGAATGTCTAAACCATGATGTCATGATCAGCGGTGCAGTATGGGGCTGCATGTGTAAGTACGTGGCTAATTTAAAAATTAATAGTCACTAGAAAACAAGGGAGACAAGGCAGGTGAGGGAATATATTTTACTGGATTAACTTCTATTTTAGGAGGTACAAGCTTTCAAGCTGTACAGAGCTTTTTCTTCAGGTCTGGGGAAGGAATCAGAGTGTCTGATCTAAATACAAGTTGGGACAGATTGTTAAGCAGAAGGGGTAGCATGTTGCAGGCCCTCACTTGAAATCAAGTGGGCAATTGAGGGTTAGATTGTTATGCATAAAGGATTTGAAATGGCCAATTAAGGGCAGCAGGCAGTGTGATGTGTTACAAATTGTTGGAATGAGTCATAAAACCTGTGTCCCTGTTAAGTTCCTGGTTTTCGGTGTCTAGCAGAGTTATGAATTTAAGTTCCCAGGCTTGCCTTGAAGGAGTGGTGCTGGTTTCCCTTAAGGACACATTGAAAAACTAGATAAGGAGTGATTGCTTTGTGAAAAGTGTTCACCCATGTATGATATGGTGTTTTTGTCTTTTGTCATTTTATCACTCAAAGTGACACCAGGCCCTGCCAGAACAACAGATGGAAAACCTTCAGACATGTCTCCACTGCTATGATGATCAATACCTTAACACAACATACCTTTCAAGATCCATGGATATGACACGTGCTTATCACAACGTATGGTGTCCCTCATCCATTGCATCAAACACCCCAACAACATGTAAGAAACCAACAGTTGCCGCACTCTGGAATAAACTCACACAGGAAAATGACAAAAAGACAACATCCTGTCACCGATGGGCGACCACTTTTCACGAATCAGACATTCCATAGCTGATCATTCAATACTTGTCCTCAAAGGAAATCTGCACAACACCTTCAAAAGGCGAGCCTCGGAGATTAATTCCATAACTCTGCTATAAATCCATGGTTTTTGGTGTAACAGGGACGCTGGTTTTGACCTATTCCAACAATTTGTAACACAGCACAATGCCTGCTTAACTGCCCTCTTCAAACCATTCATGCATAACAACCTAACTCCCAATTGGCCTCTTCATTTCAAGTGACCACCTCCAACGTGTGTGACATCTTCTGCTTAATCTCTCTTTTTAGCTCACATGCTCTGCTTTTTTCCCCTAGACCAGAAGAAGAGCTCTGTGTAGCTCAAACGTTAGCACCTGCCACCAATAGAAATGGATCCAGCAAAAGATATTACTTTACCTACTTTGTTTCTCTCATATCCTGAGACCAACACCACTGCAAACTAGAAAACATTGCAGTATAGTGAAGAACACATCTAAAATTATCCTTCTCAGACACCACTACTGCTGTGAGTCCTTGCTAATCTCTCCTTCTCAGAATCACAGCCGCCCACTTTAGATCCCTGCAATTAGCACCAGCAACAGATGTTCTTAGAGGGCTAGGTTTGTAAACGAAACATTCCGTGGTAGTATTACAGTCACACCAGCACCAAACTGCTTTTTTCCCTCCTCTCTTTAATTCTGCTGATTTATTATGCACAGCAATCTTAAAAAGCACCAAGAATTCATCTTACGCCCTTGCTAACCTGAAGCCCTAGAAATATTAGTTTAAAACATGAAAGGTTTGGCATCTGAGGCACAAGCCTGAAGCAAGGGGAAGATACTTTAGCAAATTCTATGGATCCAAAGTCATAGAACATAGAGCACTGGGAAGTGTCTCATTCCCAATCTCCTGTATCCCAATTTGTCCACATTCCATTTCCAATGCCTTGTCTATCCCAATATCCTGTAACCCATTTCCAATCCCCTGCATATTTCATTTCTCCTGTGTTCCAGTTTCTATAATCCCATTCCTCTGTATCCTATTTCAAATCCCTGAAACCATGCAGTCCTTGCTCAAAACCTTTACAAATCAGATGGCTTTATTCATTTTATTTTGGTTTACTGGTGAAACTATGATTACTCAAACCTTGAAACAAGAATTTCATGTTTCTGGAAATCTTATTTACTATAATTCTGATATGCCCTGGAGTTTATTAGTATTTGAAACATACTTGCCCGTTGCATGTACAATTATGTATTCAAAATAGAGAAAAAAATAAGACTAATGCCCAGCTCTCTTTAAAACCATCACCTCACAACAAATTGGAAACCAGTGCAGATTATTTAATTTACCTTGTTCACACGCCTTCCTAAATTTCTCATTATTCTAGTTTCTAAGCACCTGATAATGTAATCTCTCCAAGATGGACTGTTCTGCTTTCATTTAATTTATTACTGTTCTCCTGTACTGAGTGTCATTCTGCCTTGTTGCTTGCCCGAAGGACTGGGAAATGGGAGTTGGAAGAGGGGCATTTTAATGAGTAGGATCTAAGAGGAGTGAGAGTGGCACTTAGCCTGATTGGCAGAAGTTTGTTTTATAATTATGGGGCTTTCCCTGGGGAGACCCACATTCTCAACCTACAAGGAGGCATCTAGGCCCCCTTAACCAAAGGTCCCTAACATCTGGAATTTCCAAGCTTTAGGGCATTTGATTTCTCAAACCTAACACTATACTAATGTTAGATTTCTACAGCTACTAGTTACTTGGAAGGCAAGCTGGCTTTGGTGCTAATTAAATATTCAGTTTTTGTGCTAGAGAAGGCAGATTGGAAAGTCAAGTACAATATAATTTTTCTTTTCACAATATACAAATCTCAGACCCTTAAAATCCCACCTGCCCTGGAAGTTAGGAGTCTAACTAGCTTTGAGGATCTGGGCTGAAGACTGTTATACAGCAGCTCAGTGGAATTCACCCTGTTCTCAATAGATGCTTTCTGGGTACTGAAACTAAGGTGCTGGCTCTTATGCCTTCAGGGGTCCAATTTTCCCCTCGTAGGCTATAAGTAACTCCCACTGGCTTCAATGGGAATTTCCTGTATCCTGCAACAGAGTAAGCAATATTCAGGAATAAAAATGGAGTAATTTCTCCTTCCCTGGACCTGGCCACCACAGCTGCAATGCTCAGCTTCACAGCAAAGAGTTGGACTCATGAAAGGTAAACATTGAAGTGAAAACCAAAAGGAATCACAAATGAAGAGCATCTCTGTTTGCCACTCAAGATTTGTTTCTCCCCCTCTCCTCTAAGATATCCAACGAGGCGGCAACCCCTCACTGGACTGGTCAGCTAACTCGCAGGTACTTCCATTGCTTCAGCAGCAGTGCCAAGCAGCTCTGAATGGACCTAAGGCTTTCTTGCTCACGACCAGCTCCAGGATCGTTGGCTAAAGTATAGTTCTTCAGTCTAGACCCAGTGGAACAATTCACCATGGTGAGGGTTTCTCAGATCAACAGCAGAAGTCTGAGAGAGCCATATGAAGTCTTTAGGCTCATACTGCTGACCCTTTTTTTCCCACTGGATCTGACACTGCAATTGTAATGCCTACAATCCTGGGCTACCTACAGACAAGCCTTCTGTCACCAATGAAATGGGGACATCATACATGTGCCCACTAGATGTTTCACAACCAACCACGCCTGAGGTCAGATGTGAGCAAGTCATTCCTACAGTGATGAGCAAACTTGCGGGAGTTCAGTGAAGAGCACCAACATGGTTAGCAACCTAGGTGGGCCCTTTGATAAGACAGTAACAAAGTTAAATAGATCTAGTTTGGCAAAGAGGCGTGGGTATGGATGGAACATGATAATGATCTGCAGTGTGAAGGGTGTGAAAGCTTGGGGGGGGTAAAGGAATCAGTTGGTTTAATAGAAAGGCTTTCACTGGAAATAGAAGGAATTAAGAAAGTGAAAATGTAGGTTAATTATCAGAGCAGACTTCCTAACAAGATCTATGGGATAGAGATAAAACAGTGGAATAGGAAGTCACACTGCCTGGCATATTTAAAATGAGAAAGGATAAAACACATTACCGCCCCGACCCCAGGTTTTCTATGACCAGCTCTCAGTCATCTGCTGCCACCACCAAAGCTTCTCACATGGAAATTTTACCTGGGGGCATGCCTCCCTCTGCTCCCTTGTTACAAAAGCCCTGTCCCCAGAGCAGGATCTCCTGAGAGGTGTGACAGGTATTCTTCGAAGGCTGGTGCAGAAATCCCCATTCACCACAGTTCCACTCTGGACTGAATTAACAAGCGTGTAATTTATCATTTACAGTTAAAGCCTATCAATGAAGTGCAGTACTTCTCAGCTGGCAGTGCCCACTCACTTTTTCTAGCCCTGGACAGTTTTATTTCATTTTATTTTATTTCAGTTTTTCAGTTTCGACTTGCTTTTCATAAGCCACTGAGTCCAATGTTCTCCTCATCAGGTCTTGCCACCACCCTCGCAGCACCCCGGACCTCACTCATCCCTGGTAGTCCAGTCTCTGGAGTCTGGAGAGATATTTCTGGCAACTTCAGCCAACCCGGACCAGACCACCTCCAGCTGACAAGTTTCCTTCCCCCCATGGGCCTCCCTCCACTGCTGACTGTGGCTCCTAGCAACCCAATGGGCCCTCACCAAGTCCTTCAGTTTTGAACCGCCATTTCACTTCCACTCACATATAAATGCATCACATTGCCTAACGTCCTCCACAGCAACAAAGGGCCAGATTTCCTGGCTGCTCAACACCCGGCAGCTGCTACTGTTCTCTATTATGTTTTTCTGGGCATTGAGCACTTTGTGACCCCGCCCCCACATCATTCAGGTGCCTAAATGGGAGCTGTTGGGGTGACATCTGGGCCCCAAAGAGTCACACACTTCATTGCTAACCCCCATTGTAGCCAGGCCTCCCATCTTGGAGGTGAGGGGTCCAGTGGGGGCAGATGAGGGGGTACTGCTCAGCCAACAACAGGAAACAATCCTACATTAAATTAACCTTGGCATTGTTTGTCCTCAAAACTGTTAACAGAGAGATTTAATTTCTGAGGTAGGCAACATTTTAGCCAGCCAAATTTTTTAATAAAGTTGGACAGGAAGAAATTGCAAAGGGTACAATGAAGCAAATCAGTGACTATATTTTAGACTGGCTTCAGAAAAAACCTGCTTGGTCTGAACACAATGATGATGATGAAGAATCAGATCATTTAAATTACCTCAGAATGCTAATGATAATTGGAAATATCTTTTTGATTGCAGCCATCTCTTCGCCTGTGTATTGCTGGTAGCTGTTTGTTTGTCCTTTTTTGGTTTAAATCAATGTTCTCCAAGACACTTTTTCCTCAATGAGTTGTTTGGGTGTATGAGACATTGCCATTATGGCTAGATAGGCAGATTGTCTTCTAAACAGAGGCAAAACAATATATAATGGATTATTACTATATGCAAAATCTCTTCTGAATAAATGATGGTTGTCAGACTGGATGAGACCCAAGGTTCATCTAGCGCAGTATGTTGTCTCTGATATTGTCTAGCACCGGCTGCTTCAGAGAAAGGTGTAAGGAACTGTGCAGCAGCAGTTACAGGATAGCTTCCCCCCAGAGAAAGTTTCCTCCTAACCCTTGATAGTTTGGGTTATTTTATTAAGTTTGAGGGCTTGGATGCCTCCCAAACTCGTGTTTTTTTGTTAGTAATTGCAAGTGGCTATTCTGGTTAAAAAATGAACTGGACATCAATCTGGATAATCCTGCTAACTCAATGATAGGTGTGAAATTCCTTGCCAAAAGGTAAGTGTGTTGCTTGGAGTTTGATATAAGGACTCTCTTGAGTTACACTGCATACACTGCAGTTTGTCTCTCAGGCAAGTATCATCCAGTCTGGGGCTGCTCCAGGGGCATGGGGAGCAGGAGGGTTATGCTCTGCATCATCCAGGAAGCTGGCAGAGATTGCTTCCCCTGGTGTGCTGATTGTGCAAAGAGGGATGGGGCTCTGGCCATGCCTTTCTCCTACTCCTTCTCAGGGTATGTCTACACTGATGACGGCAAAGTTGCCGCCATCAGATCAACCTTTCTGGATCAATTGAGCGGTCAATGTAGATCCACTCAATCGATCAGGAAGTTGTCATAGTAAAACCACCTCCTCAAGTGGCGTAGTGCTGCGTCGATGGGAACATGGTTCCGTCAGTGTAGTGCAGTGAAGACATCACACGGAACAGAAGCACAACAGTCAACGGGAGTGATGCAAGCTACTCTGTGTAGCTTGTGTAACTTCTGTTGACTGCCATCAAATTTCAAGGTAAATGTAGACCAGGCCTTAGTCATTTTGCCCCCTAGGAGGGGGGCCAGAACACAGGGATTGCTACTTGTGAAGACCCTTGCTTAGCTGGATGAGGGGGCTGTTTTCTTGAATAGCCCCATGCTGTGCAACTGCAAAGATCATAAGAACCTGGCAGTGACCCTAAAAGTCCCTTTATGCCAATTGGCAAAAGGTACTTAGGTCAGAGTAAATCCCAGCAAGTCTGAAAAATTCACTACACCCAACACACTTGTCAGAATAGTTACTGTACAAGACACTGTTTTGGTATCCTGTGAGAACTGGTGACACACTGGTCATGCATATCATTGCGTAACATATGTACCGGTTGTGTATGCAGAGTTACGTATGTGTGCTGGAAATATATTCTTGAAATACAGCTTGGAGGCAACTGATAAACAAGTCTGGCCTAGACAAAGGAATGTGGATTTGCTGATGTGCCTGGATCAAGTTAACAGGAATATGAGAATACAAAGGACAGTGAAAGTACATAAGCATCTAAGATTTAAAAAAAAAAAAAAAAAAAAAAAAAAAAAAAAAATAAAGAGATCATATCAATCAAATGGTAAATTGACCCAAGTGTTGAAGAAAGGACTTAGCGTTTGCACCTCAAACGGTGTCTGGGCTTGCTCTTCAAAGAATAAATTTCAAAGGGTTCCTGGATTATAAAGGGAAGAAAGGGGACTCCATCACTTAAGGGACAGAAGGGGCCAGCGCACTCTGAATCTATGCAAGATGGGTCTCCCAGCCATTGGGTTGAGAACACTGAGAACTGATGGCAGGTGAGAAGTTGCCAGAGACCAGGATTGTAATCTGCTAAATTTTAGACACTAGAAAGGGTGTTTTATTCATAACCATGTTCTGTTTCTATTCTCTCTGCTTTGTATCCTTTCAATCTGTTCTTTTTTAATAAACTCATTCTTAATTTAGCAAGAATTCATCTCAGTGCTGTTCTACTAAAGTGAGGTTTGCGTCCTCAGTCGAGCCAACAGGCAGTTGTGTGTTCTGACTCTTTGGAGACAGCGGATTTGGTCATTTCTATGAGCAGCCAGTGCTGGGGGCCAGATACACCCTGCTAGGATGTTTGGGAACTCAGATTCACTGAATGTTTCCGGCTGTTGTTATTGGTAGTCCATTGCTGACAATGACGACAATATTGTCGCAATCTGATCTATGGCTACACATATGACTCTGAAGAGTCGCAAAGGAGATTGCTGGTGGGATGGACAGACTGCCATGGAAAGGAACTGACACAGTTTAAGCTCCAGCAAAGTTCTGTCTTGCTGATGCCCATGTTACCCCTCTGCTTAAGGTTCTGGTCATACCAAGCAAGCATCACACTGACCCTTTGCATTTATCAGCAGTCCACTGCACAAATATCCAGGGGCACATTAAAACTTCAGCCCTCTGGCGCACACACCCATATCTTAATGCCCCACTACATACAAAGACAGGTACTGCCATTCCTTCCAGACTATAGCAAACATTCTGTCAAAGAAACAATTAAAATGCTTTGGCAATAAATGTTTAACAGATGAGGCACTGACAAGCTACTACAATTGCAAAACATGTTTTCAGCAGATACTGTTAACATAATGTACTCTGTGAGCAGGAATTTTATTATCAAATCCACTATAAATCACCCTATCAATTATTGAACCACAATAAAGTATTTATAAATGAGTCTTTAATACAAGATGTGACCAAGATATTTTTAAATCACAGCAAATGTGTGGAAATGTGCTTATCTTTTCATTAACAGAAACTTGTGGAGTGTTAATAAATGGGTTTGCTTTAACTCATGCTTCACTTACTTTCTATTTCCAGTAGTCCTCACTTTTAGTGGCATAATAAGATTGAGCAGTGTCTCAATTCTGCGAGATTCTATGTCATAAAACAACCTATTTAGCTGAATGCTCTAATATTATCAGGAATTACAGCTACATTGGCAAAGTCAGTTGCTAGATTCAGAGGTTTCCACTATTAAGACTACCATTATTACGAGTAGGTAGGGTAAGTGTCCATTTGTTCTCTAAACTACATTGGAACTTCAGTTTTTCACACATAGAAAACTGGCTTTAAATGACTGCATCATTTTTTTAATTTAAGGGTGACTAAAAGAGCTGATCATAATGTGTATTATGAAACTTTTTTTTTTTTTTTTGCATGGAGATGTATCAGTTTCAATTAATTTTTTTCTGAGTTCAAGACGGACTTTCCAGTGACTTCCACAGAGAGATACCAAGACCCAAATCATAAACCTGACCTTTACAATCTGAAAAGAGATGTTTTGACTCAGGTCTGTTTCTTGAAAATGTTCAAAAGGCTTTGTTTCCATTCCAATGGGGAATGAAAACATATTTCAAAACTTCAAAAGATGTCATGAAATGGAATTGAGAGACAAGGTGGGTGAGGTAAAATCTTTTATTGGAGCAACTTCTGTTGGTGAAAAATCAAATGGAATTGTGATTCTCTGGCCAGCTCTAGTGACTAAATTTATCAGCTGAAAGAAAAATAATCATGTATGAAAAAAGTAACTGAAAGGACACAGTTCACTTTTTTGAGCTATAATGTTAAATTTTCCAGGGTATTTGGCAATCATAGAATGGGCATAAAATATTCAGCATACTATATCCATCTAATCTCCTCCTGGAGTGCTACTGCTAACCGGCACTGATGGTATACCACTTTCCGGTGTCAATCTGCAAATGTGCCTGTGGGACCCAGAGAGAGAGGAGGTTGTACCCAATCTGACCACAGTCAGAGAGCAAACATTATGGGAACGGGTGGATCCATTAGGGCAAAGTTGGAGAAAGTTGTGTGTGCTCTAGGATGTAAGGGTGTTGTCAGTCAGGCGTTTGTGCTAGTGTGAGTTCCCCTCTGGAAGCCGGCTCAGCTTCTGCAGCTAGCTGATTTGGCAAAGCTCGCTAACACTGCTGTGAATAACCACAGATTCGGTTTGGTGGCGAAGGTGCTCGGCCACGTTTATCATAAGCGAAGCATGGTGCTAGCACCCCATAGGAGCTACAGGTGCACCAGGCCATGTATGCTCGTTACAATGGACCGGCTCAGTTAATGGCGGGAGTTTCCATTATCCCCTAGGCCGAACAAAGATGCCACTGCTAGGGCCATCTTCTTAGAACCTGACACAAACAAGTTTCACAATGCGTATTTGATGTCGGCTACTGTTCCATACCTTACTTCCAAATGAAGCACAACATCTTCATCCATCCTCATCTCTATTTTAAGGTCGGTGTGTCTCTGTACTGTCCTTCATGATTGTGTTCATGCACTACTGCGTCTTGGGGAGAGCTTGCATTGCCTCCCTGTATTGTACTGCTGTTCAGGGAGTACTTGTACTGTCTCCCAGGGTTATGTTTCTGCAATTACCATGTACCAGGGGAGTCGTGCTTTAACAATACTGTGTTTCTGCTACTGCTTTTAGGAATGCCAATGGTTTACCAATGCTGTATTTCTGCCAAGCTCCTGGTCAGTGAACTTGTAAGCAGGAAAGCAGTTGCTGCTTCCTAGATCCTGACTTTTGTTCACGTCTCAGATATTGCATCTAGGCCCATTCTACTGGGCCTCATGTCTCAGGCTCTCACTTTCTACTACAGGAGGGGAAGGAGGGAGAGAGGGAAATGACACAGCTAGAAATTCAATATGCCCATGAGCTGTTACAGCAATACAGCTAGAATCTTTGCAGTCACTCAGCTCCCCCACATGACTGTGAAGCTTCCCATGGGTCACCAGTGAGCTGTATGAAATGTAGCTCATACGCAAAAGACCATAGGCACAAAGCCCACCTCAAATCCATCTGACCACAGCACAAACATTCCCTACTCGGCTATGTTGTTCCAGTAAGGGAAGTACAGAGAGTTCCCTTCTCCTTTGTTAATATAACAAACATATATTATATAATATAATATTTATATTAACACTGAACTGCAGCTGACAGAGTGATTGTGAACAGCAAACCAGCTAATCAGCATGGATTGCCCAAGCCAAATATCTGGTACTAGTATTCAGTGCTGCAAACACTTTCACCCTACTTTGCAGAACAAGATCAACAGAATACACAATAAGCTCACCAAGGCAGATATCTCTATGCCAGATGATATTGCATAACCCCCTCCGCCCCCCACACACACACCTGATGACTGAATTTAGTTCCATCAAAAAGCATGAAGCTCTGAGAAACATGAGGCATGCCCTGTAAACAGGCCCATAGCCCTCTTAGCTGTTGACAGCTAGCAATGCTCTGCTAGCAGAAATTTTCAATGCTTCCTTCAGAGAAGTGAACCTCAAAAAGACCTTCCAAGCGAGTCTTTAAAAAGAGCACACATTGGAGGTAGAAAAGCCCTGCACCTTTTCACCAGCCTCCTATTCCTAGGAAAATCATAGAAATGTAGGACTAGAAGTAATCTTAAGAGGTCATCTAACCCATCCCCCAACACTGAGGCAGGATTAAGTATACCTAGACCATCCCTGACCAGGATTTGTCTAACCTGCTCTTCAAAACAACCAATGACAGGGATTCCAAGTCACTGACAACACCACATAGCATCAGCTGACATCTTGCATGCTTTACAATTGGGCTTCAGATCAGGAAATGGCCTGGAAGGATCCCAAGGCACACACAGGAATGAATTCCTCCGGCCAATGAATAGAAACCACATCTAACTGCTCAAGCTACTCAACTTATCAATAGTACTTGATACAGCAGAGCACAAGGTATTACTGGCCTGCATACAGGACATAGCTGAGGTGGGCAAAACAGCACTGCAGTGTCTCCGATCATTGATCTCCAACAAAATCCAAAGAATACGGTGGCCAACTGGTCCTCTTCTCTAATAGCCTTGCCTTGTGCAGTCTCATGGGGAGCCCTCCTGTCCATCCTCTTGCACATCCGCATGGAGCCAATTGGGCAGATAATGAGACACCATGGACTACACCGCAAGCAAGATATTGCCAACAGTCAGCTGTCCACCCTTTTCCTCAGGTGCAACCAATGCGATCACCAAGATGTTACAATGCCTGCAGAATATCTGCTCCTAGATGAAAAGCAGCCAGCTCAACCAAAGCAATGCTGGTGACGAGGAAAAGTTTTGCAGGACTGGCTGTATCATTCTCTTCCATTTCCAGTGAAGGTATCTTCCCCCCATTGGTCAAAGTGGTGTAAAGTCTTGAGGTCAGCTCTCCTCTTATCTTGCACACAAGGAGCTAGTGCCCATGGGGAAAGACTACCTTCTGCCTCCTTCAGCTTTCTGGGAGACTCTGGCCTCAGGGGTCTATGTGTTATACTTGTAAAAGATGAGACTAGTGTTCCGACAGGTAAATGATCCCCCAGAGTCAATAATTAATCGATTGGAAATAGATGAGTTTAATTATAAACACAGGAGTAATATAGGTTTAACTAGTTATAAAAGGACATAAACAATTAAGCACAAAACAAACTGATATAAGAAAGTATTAAACAGGCAACTAACTACAAAGACCTAAACTAATGTTAACCAGACAGGGGTTGCTTCACCAGGAATCAAACCCTGGTCTTCCACATGGTAGACAAGGACACTTACCACTATGCTACACAGACAACTAGTTGCTTCTAGGAAACAGAAAGGGGTTACACAGACTTAACTGAAAAGCACAGAGGCAGAAGCAGTTAAGTACAGGAGGGAATGCTCTCACATAGAGATTTCACAGACAATGAGTTAATTACAGGGCACAGAAGCAGGGGAGTCACACAGGCAGTCAACTGCAAAGGGGCAAACGGGCAGTCAACTGCAAAGGGGCAAACGGGGTTTAAAACAGAAACTGCACAGAAAGGGGGGGGGGGTCACATGGGCAGTTAACTGCAAAGGGGCAAACAGGCAGTTAAAACAGAAACTAAAAGAGAGAGAGGGTTAGCAATGGGGGGGGGGCGGGAGGGGCGGCTTCTGCTTCCAGGGCAGGTTTAAACAGAAACTGAAAGGGAAAGAGGGTTAGCAATGGGGGGGGGGGCAGCTTATGCTTTCAGAGCAGATTTAAAAAAGAAACTGAAAGAGAAAGAAGGTTAGGATATTACCAGTCCCAGCAGGGAAAGTTGCAACATCACCCCTGAAGCTAAGTAGCAACACAGAGCAGGCTTACAGGTTCAGGCTCGGAGTCCGGAGTGGGAGAGGAAAAAAACAGCTGGTGTATCAGAGATGGTGAGTTCTCTCTGGAGCCTGGGGCGTGCCCTGGCTTTATACTAATGACTTCAGGTGGCCAAGGTTACTCCTGATTGGAGGGGAGACATTTGAATCAGGGCAAACCTTTGGCTGGGAGGTGAGCCGACCGTTAGGGTGGCTGTGCTACCCGTCACGTAGACAGCTGCTCCCAGTCACCTGGTCAGTTTCAGGAGGAGCCAGGAAATTGCCTAATAAGGTCAGTTTCAGCAGGAGTGAGCTCATGGCCTAATAAGGTCAGGTCGAGGTTTTACTGATGCACCAGGTGGGTAGGTGGGGGCGAGAGGTGGACATATCAGGTACTGCGTTGCAACAACTAGCAGGATCTTATTCAGGGGGACAAGGCAATACGCCACGTTTATTGTAAATGTAAAAATATTACAAGTAGCAGTCACATTCACACACATATTCATATCCAAGAAGTTCTGCAAGCTGGTGTGATATACTTACCAGTCCTTTTTGTGTCGCTCGAGCCAGCCTAGTGGTCAAATAGGCTGAGCACGAGGAGGGAGCCTGGCCTCTGTCATTCGCGAATCCTATGCTCCAAGATGACAATTGCAGAATGAGATCCAAAGTTTCTTTGTTTTTACCCCATCTTTTATACTTGCTGGCTCTCCTGTAAGTTTATGGGCCTTGCTGTGTCATTCTGCCTCTAGGTTCAGTATAGCGGTTAATCACCAGCTAATTGCAAGCATGATTATTTTCTTCTTTTTGTACTTTTTGTTCCCAGGGTGGATCCTTCTGTACTTTAGGGTCATTTATTTGCACTTTAGGGTCATGGATAGGTATTCTTCGGTCTTCAGGGTTAGGATGGCAATTGGTGTCTTTACTCCCCTTTCTGTTGTTAGAGTAGTTTAGGTTGGTTTTTTTTTATGCCCTGCACATACATTCCTCACTCACACACAAAGAGAATTCATCAAGATATTTTTGGGTTCAATAGTACAAGTTTCAGGAAAGAGCTTACTTCAAGAAACTAAAAAGATGGAGTCCACTTATGCCACACTAAACAGTGCTATACCATTATCATAACAGTAAAGGAAAACTTTCTCTCTACCTCTGTCTCACTTATATGATAAAACAAGGAGTCTACATCTGATTCGTTTGCACAGCTACTGGGGATGGCTCACATTGTCTCCCTTTTGACCCTTCAATTCAAATGTATTGAATGGGTCACACCTTATATAATTGTCTTAGCAAACACACTGAGAGGCAATCCGAGCTTGTGGTTTTAATGTAAGACACATTCTTCTCATCCAACAGCACATTACTAAGAGGCATAAACAGCTTAACATTAAAACAATTAACAATGTGTGGAACACATGCATTCAACACCATACCTGGCGCTTAAAGGGAAAGCAATGCAGAGGCTCCAGAAATCCACATCCCAGCAGGCCTAACAGCTGTGAGGACATCACCCATATGCTTCATCTCCACCTCACCTACTAAATTCCAGCTGAACCCTGTTGCCAATTTAAGGGCCTGGAACCTGATCTTCAAAGTTATCAGTGGGCCAGGTGCCAAAACAGCTGCGCTCCTGAGGGATGATGAGGTTTACAAAGCCCAGGATGAAGACTGCAAGAGTTGCAGGTAAAGTGTTCTCCGTCAAAGGGGCTCTGCTGTGGAATGAACTGCCAGAGGAGATTTGAGTCAGCCAGAGTCTGAAGACTTGTAAAACCCAACCTTCGTCAATGAAACCTTTCTACCTTAAGTGGAATGGGGGAAAACAAAGACAAAAGTTCAAGAAGCTTCATAGATACCCAAGGAGCGAGCAGAGGTGACTGCTTTACGAAGTTCACTGGAGACCTTCCCATGCAGATATAGTTCAGTTGGGCAGTGCTCAGATACTGCAGCAATGGGCAGAATGGAAATCCCTCAGGGAGTAATAAAGGAGAGATGAGGGACTATGATACCCAGCGACCATCCCCCCACAGACATACTGAAGACTGAACTGTGGCAGCTTTGGAGATTACAAGAAAAGCAGATGGCACCTCATTCTGCTCAGAAAGCAGCAGATAGAGACCTGTTTGTTTCTGACAGAGTCTCCAGATTGTGATCAAGGCATCCTTGGTGCTTTACTGAGGGCTGATCCAACTCACATCAAAGTCAGTGGCAGACGTCCATTTACTTCAGTAGAAGATAGAGCTGGCCCCTGCTTGGCTTAAGTATTTACAGACAGCTATACATGTCCCAGGACATTTTGAGGAAATGGCAAGGTAGGCTGAGAATGTGCTGCTATGGCAATGATGCCAGCTAGTATAAAGGCTCAATCCTAAAAAAGGTCTTACCTGAGAAGGCGGCGTTTTTAAGCTGCATTGAAGAGCTGGGAAGAAAAGGCTCTAGGTCTAATCTGATCGTTTTATTTTATTTTATATTATTTTGTTGAAGTGCTCTTCACACAGATGTCTTTCCTCGTTCACTAATTCCTATTGTTTCGCTGGCTTTACAATAAGACTTCTAAATGGAATGAAGGGGTGTTTATTTTCCCTTTAGCCACTTCTGCTTTCTTTGTGAAAGGGCTCATTACAGCAACAACTTTAAATGAATTAGAACAGAAAACGTATGCCTCCTACTGCAGCGATATTCTAGTGAGACTATTTTACCTGTTTTTCCTGCAATGGAGAAACACAAAGCTGTGCTAAATCCAGATGTCATCCTTTTTTCCAGGGATGCCTCTGGCTCTTAGAATGGAACTAGCAATTGTCTAGAGATGGCTGATCAAAGACAGCCAGGATAGTTGACACTATCCAGTTAGGAATAATTGATTCTTTAGAACATGGGTTCTCAGTAAAGTAGGTCAAAGAGCAATTTAGATGAATAAAGGGATTTTTAAGATAATTAATATAGTTACGGGGGGGGGGGGGGGCGGGGAATCTTTTGATGACAGTGGCTTATTAAAAAAAAAAAACAATGAAAATCAAACCAGCGAAATTCGATAAAGTATTTGTTTTAAAAAACCAAACTCTATTTCTTCTTAAACTAAAAATACATTTTCCAAATTGAAAAAACAAACAACCAATTGTCAGTTTTGTATTTCCTTAAAAAAATCAATTGGAAACTTAGTTTAAAAATATCAGAACAAATGAATAGTTTATAAAGAATTCCCATGAAAAATAAGAGGTATTTTTCAACCAGCATTAGTTTGCAACCTGGGGTCTGGAGTTGTGCCCCTCCTGCCTTTCCTATAATGCTACTTGGGAGTGGGGTTCCAGATAGATCCCAACTAGATGGGGAGGGGAGATCTAGAAAGATGAGGGTCCCAGTCTGGAAAATGGGATCCTGGTGTGGAGAAGGGTAAGAACCATTGCTTTAAATAAAAGCTACGTACTAATGGGCTACTAACAATATTTTCCAATTCCTCAACAGTATACTGTCTGAGAGGTATCAAATATAGCTTAGCCAGGTCTGACCACAGTGCAAAGAAAGAAATAATCCTGTAGGTATTTAAACGATAATCTAAAGGCCCAATTTCAAAATCCTCACCTGAAGATGTATTTACACTGCAAACACACTGTGTGACTGCAGCTCATGGAAACATCCCTAACACTGCTTTAATCTAGCTAGCGCAGGTACCAACAGCAGCAACGCTACCGGAGCATGGGGGAGCCCCACGAGTAATTATCTACAGTCACCAGCTAGCTCATACAGCCTGCTCTGAAGCCCATGTTGCCATGGCTATGCTTCTCTGCCACCCAAGCTAGTTAGATTCAAGCTAGCTCAGGTATGTCTCCTCAAGCTGCAATCACCCCCCGCCCCGTGTCTGCAGTATAGATAGACCAGAGGACTGTTCACATAAGTAAATACTAACTAATCTGAATAAGGGATCCAATATGGGCTGTTACAAGAGCTAGGGTGGAGAAAGATGACATGCCAGCCTTTTCTTTATTTAAAAATATCAAGGTAATCTTTAGACACTACTAGAGAAGATGAAAAAGCTTTAATTTTTCAACCTGCTCCTGAATACCATTATCTCTTCATTAACAGCTTTTTATCCAGTTCATCTCACCTTTTCCCCTTGACACATTCCTCCTGTTTCCTTAGGTATCTGCTGCTCCAATATTATATATGATAAGGACTCAGCGCAACACTTCTCAGGACTGTGAAAGAAAGAATGAGTAGCTCTCTTTTGGAGAAGGTAACATTTATGACATCCAAGCATCTCAAAAATAATAGATGCGGTCCATTCTGGGGGGTCACGCTCGTGACAGCAGCCAAGATTGATCTCTCAGAACAAAGAGGCACATTTTCTGCCATCACTTATGCATAAGTATGACATGACATTCATTGAAAACCAGTGTGACTGATGCACAGCAAGAGATCGCTCCATTAAGGTATAAATCAAATATTCAGGCATTGGAAACGTGTGAGATGCAAAGATCTAGCTCATTAGAAGTGAGGTAGCAAAGTTGTTGTGTGTTTTTTTCCCCACCCTCTCTCCATTCTCAGGGACTTGATTAGACATTGAAGTTACTCCAATTGCTTTGGTTTTATCATTTTGCAACTTTCGCACTCATGGTGTTAACTGTTCAGAGTCAAATCTCATCTAGTCCTAATGCACCAGTGCAGGGAAATAAGGGACCTCCTTGCATTTTGACATGGGCAAGTGAGGAGGGTTGGGCTATATGCCCAGCATATCCCACCCAGACATCCACCAGGTGGGAGGGGAGTGCACAGATGGAGCGAGGAGCAGGCAGACAGTTGGCTTTGCACCCCTAATGTGCTGGTCAGCATAGCTGAGCTGGTGCCAGGTGTGTTGCATGCAGCACCCAGAATAATGACTGCCACAGATGACTTTCCCCAGGTGCAGGGGAAGAGTGGGAGATGCTGCAACACACACTCTTTCTAGGGCTGCCCATGGGATGGCGCAAGAATTCACTGCCTCCTACTCGGGGTGAAGGTGGGAGGAGTATGAAAGCTTGGTCGAAACACAGCCTCCAGTCAGACTTTTGACTACAACCGTGATAGCCGAAATGCAGAGCCATTCTTTTCTGTTCAGGTTCTAACAACGCCCCTTGCCACTGTGGTATCTCTGAATTTCTTTGAGCAGAGAGTGTGAAAACTGGGAAAATCTAGGCAGATTCTCAGGACCATTTCAGGGACGCTACCTTCAAGCCTCCTCTCAGATAAAAAGGCCAAGCTCTTGGAGTGTTTTATCTAAACCAATTGTTATTTCTGTAGCCCATAGAGATAGCTTTAGAATTTATTTTATTCAGCAGGAATGCAAGAAACCTACAGGCCTGTATTCTGTAAGACATTGGCTTCGACGGTTAGCATAAGGAACTGGGAATAGCGTGTTTAAGGGGGAAGTTTGTATATAACTACACCAGCCAACCACAGGAACATGAGCTAACACCAGCTTTTGGATATTTTAGGATAGGAACATCTGCAGATGTTTGACCACAAGAGGGCTATGGCAACAAATTGATGTATATGATAATAAGTTGAGATCATTAATATACTAACCTATAGGAGAAGGACACCCCAACATTAGTAGGATGCAGAAATACAAATAAGGAAGAGGGAAGAAACCCCCTACTGAATGTGCATTAGACACATTGGCATCAATGTAACATATTATAAAAGTTGTATCCCAGCTTGTGTGCAGGGAGAGAGAGGTAGCCCTTGGAAGGTGCCAGGATTATGGCCACTGGTGATAATGAAGAGGGTGATGGTCAGGAGGAAGATAACGGCTAATATTTCAGGTTGTTCCGCAAAGGGTGGTGTGAGTATATGGATGTTCGGATGTGTATTCTGTGTTATCTCTACCTACCTTGCTGGGTTAGAATGTTTGTGACTGCTAAATGTATTAATGCATTATTAGAAATACAGAAGAAATCCTAACATGTAAGTGTTGCAACTGTGCACACTGGGGTTCCCAGTTGAACAGTAATTTTAATACTACTGGGCATGATTTTAGGACAACAACTTGTCAAACATCTGACTGATAACTGGGAATTCTTAAGTAATTGATATAATTAACAATCCATAGATCAGGCTACACTTCTTTGCATTTGTTTCAGATGACCACTTTAGTACTGGAGCCAACAGGGCAGAGGACATAAGTGTGAATACTGTACCCCTCAGGTATAGGAACACACTGGAGCGAAGGATCTGTCTAACTACCCTCCTATCAGAATTCTAAGGCATCTATTACCTTGGTACGTAAGCACAGGGATTGGCTGTACATGAGATCAATGGTGCATCAAGTCCAATGGTACACTTTTGTGATAATCATAACAACAACATATTGCCCTATTGTCCTCCAGCAATCACTCAGCTAATATTTTAGAAGATGAAAGCATCCTAACCCATAATTCACCTAATGTTGAAAGGGAGTGTCAAAGACCTGTCATGCAGAGTAGCCAATTGCTTAGGTTGTATCCCGGCACTTAAAAGACCTTTGCTTTTCTACCTTGGACTTCCTGAGTGACCTAGGGTAAGTCACTTGGTCTCTCTTTGCCTCGTTCTCCATCCTAACAGTGGGGATAATAGTAGTGCCCTACTTCACAGAGGTATTGTGAGGTTTGCTATCTTAAAGATTGTGAGGCGCTCAGATACTATGGTTGAGCTTAACACAGAAGGTTACGGGGTGTCTTGGTTACAATCTATAAGTACCTATGCTGGTAACAGAAATTTGATAACACAGCTCTTCAATCTATCAAGCAAAGGTATAACAAATTGAAGCTACATACATTTAGATTAAAAATTTGCCCTCTGTTTCTAACAAGTAAGTAATTAACCATTGTAACAATTTACCAAGGATCATGAAAAATTCTCCATCACTGGAAATTTTTAAATGAAGATGGGATCTGTTTTAAAAGATATTTGCTAGTACAAACAGGAATTAGTTCCAAGAAATTCTCTGGCCTGTGTTATGCAGGAGATTAGATAATCTAATAATCGTTTCTGTCTTTATAATCTACAAATAGTATAATATACAAGTACCATACATGATCCAGTGCCCATTTATGTCAATGAGAGCCTTTTGATTGATTTGCAAGGGTACTGGATCATGCTCAGAATGGCCAATGTAGCTGAACCACCGGTAAACAAACTGCTCTCTCCACATCTTGGTCAATTCTCAGAAACTAATGCACACATAACAGGTGGCTTACAAATGTTAGTTAGTCTCTATTGGCCAGATTTCCAAAAGAGCTCAGCACCCAGTACCTGTTGTTGCTGTCAAGTGTTGAGCCCTTTCGAAAATGCGGACACTAAATTAAAGTGCTAAAAGAGGAGACGAACACTTTTGAAAATCTGGCCCGGTGCCCCGGAACAACAGCAATGATCTGAAATCACTGATGATATAATTGAAGTAAATGTATACTACCAGTTTTATTTGTATTCAAGAGACTTTTTTTCATGAGACTCCAAAATGCATCCCGAAAAAAACATTAGCTCACCCAAAAAAGCATTCTAGAGTCATCAAGATATTCTTCAACAGTGCCACATCTTTAACAAATCAGATGCATTCATAACACACACATTTTTTTTAAATCCCTCCCAATCAAAACAGTGATTAAATTGACTTATGAAGAATAAAGATGTAGGCATATGTAATTTTGGTTCAATGTTAGATGTGAGCATGGGTGAATACAGTATTCCATTCAGAGAAAACAGCGTGTTGCTGGAAATTAAGCAAAATATCAATACGCAATGGAGAACTGTGCCTCTCCTTTCCCTGTTTGGATTGTGTGTCACAGTTGGAGTAAAGTTTTGTGCAATAAAGATAATTGCCCAGAAGCAAAGCAAAGGACGCACACAGGCAACTTCCAGCAGCTCTAACATGTAACCATTCACTTGCCTTCCTGCACTATGTAGAAATAGAATGAATGTGGTGAAACTATGGGTAAAACAAGGGAAGAGGAAAACAAAGCATCTGCATGTTTACAGTGTGTAGAGTACAGACACTACACATAGAGTACACTACACTACACTTCGCTATGCCACAGTGAAAATAAGTTACCTCCACACTGTGGTGACTTGGTGCCTCATTACACACCTCAGTGAAAAGCTCCGACAGCAGGGACTTGCTAGAGCCTTTCCCTGCTGCCTTCCCACCACCAGAGCCTTTCACTGTAGTGGGGAAAGTGTCCAGCAGTGCAGAGGGAGCAGGACACTATACTGCTAAAGGGAGCAATGCAGATTTGCAAGGCAGTGCTTGGGCATGTAGAGAGCCACGTAGGGTACATACTCTAGGGCTCAGGTGTGTTGGGCATGCAACTCTACTCATCCAAGCTACGCATCACCCCCACACTGCTATTTATTCTGGTGCAAGCTGGGCATGCAGTGTCTGTACTCTACATGCTGCCACAAAAGTGTAGAAGTACCATGTGTGACGCTGGCTGAATTAGGGAAAACATTTATGATATTATTTAACGCCAATATTACAATAATTCATATGAGATAGGCCATGTCAGATGCCATTAGAAAGGTTATAATTTGCTAAGTATGATGATATTGTTTATGTGTTGGTCTCACATTTATATTGGAAGTTATGGATATGTTTGATGTATCTGTATTTCCAATTATGTTGTGTTTCTGAGCAACACCCCAGACAGGGTTGCTGCAGCACTAGCCTGCTTAATGGCCCATCAAGGAAACTCACAGATACAACAAGCCCAGGGGGAGAAGCCAGGGATACACCTGATGAGTCACCAGGACTCACTCATATGACCCTGGACTCCATCTTATTTCTGTAAATTGCCACAAGCAACATGGGAAAGATACGTAAAAGGCAGCTGTGCCACATCCATTTTGTCTTCAATCCTTAGTCTTCATCTACCTCTGTATCAACTACTACTCTACAACTGAAACTGTGAATCAAAGAACTGAGACCCATCCAGGTACTGGATGTATACCAGAGGGACTATAGAAGCCTGCAACTCCACAATTCTTCTAGAAACCTGATGTATATGGACTTTCAAATTATTGGTATGTATCTGATTGCTTTAATCCTTTAACATTTTTCTTATAGTTTGTGTCTTTCCTTTTATAATAAACCTTTAGTTTTAGTTACTAAAGGATTGGCTGGCAGTGTGGTTTTTCTGGGTAAGATCCAAACTTATATTGATCTGGTACCGTGACGGACCTTTTGGACTCAGGAGAACCTCTTTGGTAAAGAGCATAGAGATTTAAATAACTTCTCTCTTTACTGGACCTAGTGGCTGAGTGGGAGCCAGAGGCTGAAATGCAATCAAGGGGGTTGTGTATGTTTTGTTTTAGCTTCTTGATAACCAATGTGGGGAATCAGAAGCACTGTTTGTGGCTGGTTGGGAAATCTGACTTCAGTGTCACCCACCAGTGCTGGGAGAATCTGCTCTCCTTTTGCAGCCTGCCCCGAGCTTGGCATTTTCAGGTGATCTGCCCTAGCCATGGAAGAGTCACACCCTATGTGTAGGTAAGAGAGAGCATGGTGGGTTGCACTCCCCTCTCACATGCCCCCTTGTCACACAGGCTGTCAGCCTGTTGCATATTATGACTCAGCCTTCTAGCTGGTTGCCCCGGTTCAAAACCCCTTCTGGAGTATGACATACTCAAAAGCTAGAAACAAATCCTTGCTCTTCCAGCTCAGTTATACACAAAACAGCTTCTTACCCTTTCTGCATTACATTTCCTCTCGGGGGCTCAATCAGCAGGGCTCCTGCTTAGCCATTGCCTGGGGCCAGTAACAAGCCCTGGCCCAGACTGGTTCCTCTACTGCAGCCTAGGAAGAATCCATCCTTACACCTCTGGCTCCATCTAGGAATTGACCTGCTGAGAGCAGGCAGCTCCTTTTATTTTGGCCTGCTGGGCTCTGATTGGCTGTTGTTGGTCCTCAGCCTTTCTGGCTACTGGAGAACTAAATCTCACTAGTTTCCAGAATGGCTGCTCTTTTCTGGGACAAGGTGTGGCAGAGTCACGGGGTCTCCGGCAGGGAGCCACAAAGGCCTGGTACACCCCATCACAGACAGAGGCATTCCAAACCCAAACTCTTTCCTATATCCAGAAGGGTGTATAACTAAGGTTCTGATTCTGATCCATCTCTAAGAAAGCCCCCACAAAGACACAGACAAATATAATTTTTAAGTGGAACACATTTTTTGTTCATAAAACACAAAGTATATTAAGGGTCTCCATGAATGAACATGCAATAATAGATTATTCATTTATTGTATTTATTAGATGGCTGAAAATGCAAAAAAGGCACTTCTCCACCTGATAATGATAATAATCCCTAGCTTTTATATAGGGAAGAATGCATCAATTGCAACTTCCTTGGTAGCCTGAGTTTTCCTTGGAGGTCTCTTCTCTAAAACCTGGAGCAGCTGCGCATGGAGGGCCTCCCCTTCTCCAAACAGGAGGTTGGCTCCGCTGGAGTGAGCCTATAGTGGGGTGAAGGAGGGGACTCACATTCCCTTTGCTCCCACGGATCTTACCCTTGGGAGCTCTTCTGGCAAGGGGTTAGAACCCTGTTAGCAGTGCTGTGATGGAGCTGCACAACCAAGCAGATGGGGAGAGCCCCTTTGGAGGTCAAAGCTAGTGTGGAGGCTCAGTGCCACCATGCAAAAGGCTTGGCCCTTTGCTGATCCTTCAAGGTCCACAAAAGCCCCAGGGGATCCCCCAGTTTGGGGGGGGGTACCCACTTCTGCTAGGCCCTCCTGTCCTGCTGATGGGAGAATATGGAAAGAACTGCATGAGGGGATCCTTGGGTAGATTTTCTTCCACAGAGCCTCCTCACACGTCTTTTATAATGCATGCAGGCACAACCTGCCCAGTTCCAACCCTACTTACCTCAAGATCTCTGGAGGATGAAGACTTCCAGGCTAGATGCATATATGGATAGACTATTGGGCATGGATTCTGCCCTCCCCCCCCGTTATTCACAGTGACTGTCACCTGCCTGGTGCCGATGCAACTCAGCCTGGGTAATGGTAGCCGTTAGGATATACGTGTTTGATACTGTCTTGTTAGGGAGAGGAAGAGGATGAAGGCTCTGATCCTGCAAATGGCTCAGCATGGGCCAACCTCTCTGCCCGTGTACAGCCCTATTAATCAGAATCCCATGCAGGCCTCAGAGACTCGCTACTTAACTCACAGGATCAAGGCCTGAGCCAAGTATATCTTCAGCTCTGCTGAGGGACTGGTAGCAACTTGTCCTCGCAGTTAGATAAAATTTATGGCAGCACGTAATTCTTTTCAAAAGGCCAATGCCTCTGCTTCCATCTTCCATACCGTGCTCGCTAAATCCTCCACTCCTGACATGTTGCAGGAAGTTTTAAAATCTGACTGTAAAACAAGCTGTTAATTTTATGCTTTTCATTATGGCTGTTTGTTAGTAAAAGTGTGCTCCTTCTTGCCTTGGCTTTAGGCGAAGCATGAATTGTTTTGCTCCCACCCTTTTAATCAGATGAGCTCTGTTATTGCTATATATATCCTCGACCATGTCCAGCGGTCATCCCCATAGTTAAAAGAGGTCAATGTTTAGGGGCATTTAAAATACACAGATGTGATTTTAAAACAAATCTCTGAAAATGATTACATCCCACACATTCACCTAGCATCAAACAGTTTAGAATAGCGTAGTATCATGTTGAAGGTGTTTTTGCTTCTCCAGTAGTGCGTGTGATTGCATTTGTTCCCATAAAAAATTACCTAATATCTACTGCAACTTTACTGTTTGCTGTTTTAATTAGTGCTTTGCCAAGGCTGCCTCTCTCTAGTTTATGTGAACCTCTTGGTCAGTCGAAAGCTGTTTACATCTCCTGAGTTGTGCTTAGGGATTCCCAAAATCTCAGCTACAGCTGTGCAAATAATCAATTGTTTGGTTCACTGGCAATTTTGAAAAAAAAAATTAAAGTTTGTTTCAGGAAAGCTTTCAAAATGTTCAGCAATTCAAAAAAAGAATCAGGGCAAAGGAAATGTTGAAGTAGATGTGAAATGAAGGGATTTTTTTATTTCAAGCTTTTTCACCTCTTAATTTTTTTTAATTTAAATTGAAGGGAATTTCAAATGGAAAAGTCATTTCAAATGGAAAAATCTAAATGTTTTATTTAGAAAATATTAAAATGAATTTTTTTTTTTTTCAGAATTTTTGGAGGAGATTTTTGTTTCACTTTATAATATGCAATAGAAATCCACAATCATCTATCTAGGTGCTTGCATGAGCCCCGTTGTAGTATGTCTGAGTGCTTTATAACCACTAAGAGATTTATCCTCAACACCTGGAGGAACAGAAAAATCTCATCCTCATTTGACAGGTGGGGAAATCAGGCAAAGAGAGACTGAGAGGCAGATACCTCACACATTTCTAGGGAAATATAGCTTAGATGGAACTACTATAAAATGGGTTCAAAACTGGTTGAAAAACCGTTCTCAGAGAGTGGGGGCCCGCAGGGATCAGTTCTAGGTCCAGTTCTATTCAATATCTTCATAAATTATTTAAATAATAGCATGGAGAGTACACCTTATAAAATATGTGGATGATACCAAGCTGGGAGGGGTGGCAAGTGCTTTGGAGGATAGAATTAAAATTCAGAATGATCTGGACAACCTGGAAAAATAATCTAAAGTAAAGAGGATGAAATTCAATAAGAACAAATGCAAAGTACTCTTTGGCAGAAACAATCATTGTACACATACAAAATGGGAAATGACTGCCTAGGAAGGAGTACTGCGGAAAGGGATCTAGGGGGTATGGTGGACTACAAGCTAAATATATCAACAGTGTAACCCTGTTGCAAAAAAAGCAAACTTCATTCTGGGATGTATGAGCAGGAGTGATGTAAGCAAGACACAAGAAGTAATTCTTCTGCTCTACTCTGAATTGATAAGGCCTCAACTGGAGTATTGTGTCCAGTTCTGGGTGCCACATTTCAGGAAAGATGTGGACAAACTGGAGAAAGTTCAGAGGAGAGCAACAAAAATGATTAAAGGTCTAGAAAACATGACCTATGAGGGAAGATTGAAAAAAATGGGTTTGTTTAATCTGGAGAAGAGAAGACTGAGAGGGGACATAACAGTTTTCAAATGCATAAAAGGTTGTTACAAGGAGGAGGGTGAAAAAGGACAAGAAGCAATGAACTTAAACTGCAGCAAGGGAGGTTTAGGTTGGACATTGGGAAAAGCTTCTCAACTGTCAGGGTAGTTAAGCACTGGAACAAATTGCCTAGGGAGCTTGTGGCATCTGTCAGTGGAGTTTTTTAAGAGCAGGTTAGACAAACACCTGTCAGGGATGATCTAGTTATTACTTAGTAGGATAGTCCAGGCTCCTGTACTCAAGACAGGACTACGGTCCCTTCCAGTCCTATGCTTCTATGTAAAATGGAACATCAAAGCTTTTCATATGGTCTCTCACAGTATTCTTATCAGCAAGTTAAAGAAGTATGGGTTGGATGAATGGACTATAAAATGGATAGAGAACTGGATAGAGCATAGGGCTCAACGAGTAGTAATCAATGGCTCCATGTCTAGCTGGCAGCCGGTCACAAGCGGAGTGCCCTAGGGGTCGGTCCTGGGGCCAATTTTGTTCAACATCTTCATTAATGATCTGGAAGATGGGGTAGATTGCACCCTCAGCAAGTTTGCAGATGACACTAAGCTAGGGGGAGTGGTAGATACCCTGGAAGGTAGGGATAGGATACAGAAGGACCTAAACAAACCGGAGGATTGGACCAAAAGAAATATGATGAGGTTCAACAAGGACAAGTACAGAGTCCTGCACTTAGGACGGAAGAATCCCATGCACAGCTACAGACTGGGGACCGATGAGCTAGGCAGCAGTTCTGCAAAAAAGGACCTGGAGGTTACAGTGGATAAAAAGCTGAATATGAGCCAGCAGTGTGCCCTGGTTGCCAAGAAGGCTAATAGCATATTGGGCTGCATTAGTAGGAGCATTGCCAGCAGATCGTGGGAAGTGATTATTCCCCTCTATTTAGCATTGGTGAGGCCGCATTTGGAATATTGTGTCCAGTTTTTGGCCCCTCACTACAAAAAGGATGTGGAGAAGTTGGAGAGAGTCCAGCAGAGGGCAACAAAAATGATTAGGAGGCTGGAGCACAAGATGTATGAGGAGAGGCTGAGGGAACTAGGCTTGTTTAGCCTGCAGAAGAGAAGAATGAGGGGGGATTTGATAGCAGCCTTTAACTACCTGAAAGGGGGTTCCAGGGAGGATGGAGCTAGGCTGTTCTCAGTGGTGGGAGATGACAGAACAAGGATCAACGGTCTCAAGTTGTGGGGGGGGGGTCTAGGTTGGACATTAGGAAAAAGTTTTTCTCTAGGACGGTGGTGAAGCACTGGAATGGATTACCTAGGGAGGTGGTGGAATCTCCATCTTTAGAGGTTTTTAAGATGCGGCTTGACAAAACCCTTGCTGGGATTATTTAGGTGAGGTTAGTCCTGCTTTGAGCAGGGGGTTGGACTAGATGACCTCCTGAGGTCCCTTCCAACTCTATGATTCTATGATCTCCATTTACTTCAATGAAGCAATGCTAATTTATACCAGCAGAAAATATGGCCCTGAAGGAGTTCCCCATAATCAAACAGGAAATATGTGGCAGCATCCAAGAACTACCTTCAGATCTCCTGCTTCCTATCTGTAGCTTTTATAATATTGATGAGTTATTATTCTGAATGGTATCTCAGACAGTGACCTGTGCGTGTTTTGTGTAACAACTTAACAGGAGGCATTACAATTGTAATCAAGGCAATCTACTTGTATGTGAATTTCAAAGAGATGTACTGGCCTAGCAATCATCAACTCATTCATTTGTAGTAATAAAATTCAAGGATAGATGCTATGTGTATTTGTCTGTGTTCACCTATGTTAGAATATTAACAATGCAACCAGATTAGCTTGTGGATGCTAATTCCCTTTCATGTCTTAATTGCCTTAATTATATATGCAACTGTGTCCCGTTAACCTTAAGATTAAAGACATAAGATAGTTCAGGAAACTAGTAATATTATCTACATTATCTTTAGCTTAACTATATATTATAATGGAGAACCAACTAAGTACCTTATGTGAATGAGTGTAACTAGTTTGCCTGTGTATGCATAGGAAATCAATGATTAGCTTTAAAGCACCGGTCCCCAAGAGATCTGCATTGCCTATTCTTCCTCAGGGAAAGGCTCTGCTGTGACAATTTCTGTGAGTAGGCTTGTCAGCCTGCTAGAAGAGCTATAAAAGAGATGCCTCAGGCCTGATCCTGCCATCTCTAGCATGCTTAAACTTCGAACAGGGAAAGTATAAGTCATAAGATGGAAATCTTCCCAATAATTGTTTGGAATAAGCTGGAAAATGCATGGAAAATCTTTAACATACTTTACATCTAAGCTGCCTTTGGGTTCTGACCTGTTGGGATGATTCAAGAGAGACTTTTACAAGCCAGCAGTTTATTCCATCACTGCTATGATCCTGAACGATGAACACTGGAAGTCACTTGTATGTATGTGGATCGTTTAACCATTTGTAACACACTTCTTCCTTTTATTATTAAACCTTTAGTTATTAGATAAGAACTATGACTCCTGTAGACCTCAGAGTAAGTGTCCAGTCCTTTGGGACTGGTGAACCTCACATATGATGAATCAGGCTTTCAGTAACCCCTCACTATATTAGACTTGGTGGTCTAAAGGGGAGCCCAGGCTGGAATGCCTAAAGTGGTTGGTAGTTAACCAGTGTGGTATTACAGAAGCTGTTTTGTTACTGGCTTGGTGAATCTAATAGTAGAATAACCAACCAGTTTGGGGGATTATCTGCCCTATTTCTTGCAGTCTGCTCCAAATGTGGCATTCTCAGTGTGCCCCATACAGGTACTTGGTCACACTCTCAAATGACTGAAGTATCAGGATTAGCAGGGTGAGATCCACTATTAGGAATAGCATTAGATTTGGAGACTCTGAAGCACAAGAGGAAGAATGACCACCCATAATACATTCCCAAGTTATCAAACATCCTTTTATTAACAATTCCATTAAGCAGATAAACAATACCACAACTACTGAAACAAACACAGAGACAGAGATAAACCAGAAAATGTCAAGCATCAATGCTTTCATACTTCCATCCCCTGGGGAAAAAGTGAAATGAGTAAGATGGTTTTCAGGGGACCATACTGTTGGGTGTTTCCTGATGTGTTTTCATATTCACTTAGACTAGGCATCACCTTCTGTCCTGAGTTTCATTTACACCCACTACGGCTCATGCATATGCATGAAAGCATCAACTCTTTTTCCTTATTTGCACTTCCACACCCCGTAAATTTTAGGGTGCCCCCTTTCTTATAGGCTCCCCCTTAGTTCCCCTTATTCTCATTACCATCTATGTCAGAGACTAACCATAGCACTGTGAGGTTATTGCAAATTGCCCAAAATGTTGCTATCAGATGTCTTGCGGTATTACCTGATTCAATGAGACATATTTTATGTTATGGAACCTCACAGCTTCCAGAACATCAGCACTTAACACATCTTCTATTGTACTCCTACAATTTACTGGTCCAGGGCTATCTCTCGGTCACCTAGTCATGCCAACTTGTTTCAAACCCGAGGCATTCTGTAGCCAAACTTAATATTTTACAGACCTAAAACCTGCAGGACAGCATTACAGCCTTATCTCTCTGGGCTGGGGTGTCCACCCCACACAGGGTAGAGCAGGTTAAGTGAGGTTAATTAACCTGATAGGCTGCACCTGGGAGAGAGCCAAAGCCTGAAATGTTAAATAATGAAGCCCAGCTGGGCAGGGGCAGGAGTAGGCTGAGGTTGAATGAAGCCAGCAAGCTAAGAACAGAAGGGGGCCCAGGAGAAGTAGGTGGCAGTCACTCTGTAAGAGCAGAGAGGTGTGTTTGAGGCTATGGAGATCAGTAGTCTTGTGTAATTACTCTAGGAGATGTGGTAAAGCAGACAACAGCCTCTGGTTCTTGGACTGAAACCCAGAATAGTGGGCATGCCTGGGTCTCCCTACCAGTTGCTGGAAGGCTGACTGGAATGACAAGTGGGCGGCTGATCCAGTGGGACTTTGATACCCCAGAAGAGGAAGATTATAGTGACCTGGCCAGAGGACAAAGTCATGAAAACCTAGTACCCTGAGTAGAGCTACTACCCAGATGTGGCCACAGGGAGGTGTCCTAGCAGCAAGTGCACCCTATGATACTCATTCATTAGTCCTATACACCTGTGGGTAGCCCTACTTATTGTTATCACTTAAGCCTACAACTCAACTCTAATCTATTATGCATACATTGGATATATATGTGATTAGCTACACAGCTCACTGCCTTAAACTCAAGCCCATCTTTCCTCTCTGTGGACATAAGAGAAGAGTCTTGCAGTATTTTTGTTTTTAAACATCCTTAAATCATCCATCATGGGGGCTGTGCAAAATTGCCATAGCTATTTCCCTGTTCTTTTGTAAGCTCTCCAGGGCATGGAACATCCTTTGGTTAAGTGCTCATACAGTGCCTCGCACAATGAGGCTGTGATCCCTGAATGGGCTACGTAGTAGCTACAGCAATTCAAATAATTAATCATCATCATAGTCAGGGAGATTCAAGAAACTGAAGGTAAAATTTCACTAATTCGCTACTGAGCGAACAAGGTGTTGAATACAAATAGACGCAGCTCTCTAACAAAGCCAGCATAGCCTAGAGCATGGAGCACTGGAATAAGACTTTGGAGAAACCCAGGTTTCCAACTTTGCAACTGCACTGCTGGGTGACTCTGGGCAAGTCATTTCACACCCCCCCCCTTCCCGTGCCTCAGTTTCCCCAATTGTAAAATGGGGGGTGATGCTTATATCTGTTGTTAAACTATGTTAACACCCATGGATGAAAAGTGCTATATAAGAGCTAAGTATCCATATTCTTGCCTCCATTCCACCCCGATAACCCTTTTAGGTGAAAAATATTGCAATAAATTATCATCCTATCTAGAAACAAAGATACACTTTAAAAAAAAAAAAAAAAAAGCATTTGACAAAACTGTGAGCATGGTACAAAGATCCCTATTGGATTGTTTCTGTTGGAAAACAACTGTTTGACTTAATTCTTAGTACAACACGGAATCAGAAAAAACACTTTAGCCTGGGTTTTCAAAGAGCCCTAAGGAAGTTGGGTGCTTGACCTTTGTTGCAAGTCAACAGAAGTTGGATGGTTAACTTCTTTAGTCCCCTTTGAAAACTTTGTACACAACTATTTCTGAGTGCTTTCTTTTTTACCCTTCTTTTAAAGGAAAACAACAAGATTGCATTTCCAGAGAGTACGTCTCTGAAGACAAGTTGACAAACTTTGATAGGAAAGCAGTTTAAATGTGTTCAGAGAAAAGGAGACTCATACAAACAACCAAAAACACAAAGTGAAGACTTTCACAGCAGGATGAGAACATGAAAGAAGGGGCTGCAGGCAAATGGGTATTGCTGAGGGATAAATTGTGTCCTCTTGCCTTCTTCAGCTAACCTTCAAAAAAGAGTCAACAGCTTCCAAAGAATCTTTTTTTAAACTCCTTTCCAAAATGTACCCAGGAACTATTTTAATCAAAGTGGGGCAGGGGGATAAAAACCCAGGAGTAATTTTAGTGGGAATAAACCCAAGCTGCTTTTTTTCTTTATAAAATTACTTGAAATTCCTTTTTGAAATAAAAATGTGGCTTCTATTACCAAATAATCAGACCTCCAGAGATTTCATTTCACTTGTGAAGTTTTTGTTAAATTTGTATGACAGCATACTGCAAGGTTATTTTAATGCAAATACCAAAGGAAGCAGCTCTCTTGTAATAATGAAAAGGGTCAGTTTGCTTCAGAATAGTCTTTAGGAACTTGTTTCCCATTACAGACTATACTACACACAAGCTGAAATCATCCAACAGTGTATTTTTAAGTCATGGGTCAGATGCACAGCTGGTGTAAATAAATTCAACCCACTGACTTCAATGAAGTTGCATGCATTTAAACCAGCGAAAAATCTAGCCTATTAGATCAGACACGCAAGGCTGTACAATATATTACTTAAAATATGTGCTTCAAGGTGCCACAGAGGAAGGAATCAAATTCTGGCAGATCTACCAAGAATAGACACTTAGCAAAAAGCAAGCTCAAGTTCTCTGCAGGATCTTGTACTAAGGGACGTATTTAGTAAAAAGTCCCATTCTAATCTGAAAAAGGACTCTATATGCTGCATCCTGAGCTGGTATAGACTGCTGTAGCTTCACTGACATAGAAGAAGCTATACCAATTTATACTAGCTAAGGATCCGGCCCTGAAAAATAACTTGGTGTTGTATAGTTCCATGTTTGTTGTCCCTCAGTAACACTATATCAAATTCTTCAGTTTTACAAATAAAAGGATTTTTCCCCTTAATTTTCAGCCCTGCAAACTCACCCTGAGATATGAAAGTCAAGCTGAGTTCTTTCATTTTCATAGATCTGCTCCAGTAATAAATAATTTGCAGCTCAACTTCTGCCTCCAGTTTCCTCATGCAACTATCTTTAAATTCTGTTCTAATTTACAGCTAGGATACCTTGTTTCCTTCATTAGAACTTAGTAAACAAGTTGGTGGGGGGGACATTTTCCAATTGGAAAACTTTGATTTGTGCTCATGGCCTTTTTGCAGTCCCTTTCAATGAACTTTAAAAAGGACAAGCTTTGCTAACACAAATACTGGAGAACAGCACAGTTTTAAAGAATGGTAAAAGTTGTTTTTTACCCTCATCCACGTTCTGCGGTAAGATTGTAACCCATAAGCATATATGTTGAGATAACTCATCAACTAGTGTCCCTCCAGCCATGCTTATTTGGGCCGTTGTCACATAGACACATGTAAACAATTTAGCTAAAAAGCTTTTAACTTAGCATGAAAAACATTTTTCTGTATCAAAGAAGTGTGTGGGGTATAAATGTACCCCAAATGTGTTGCACATTTAGCACATATTTTTAGTGGTTCTATAAACACATTTGTATCTAGTGAGAGTATCTTGTATTGTAATAGTTAGCATATGCTAATGCATTGCAGTGATGGCAGTTGCTGCCTAGAGCCAACCTAAGAAAGGTTCGTCCCTTCATATCCAGGCCTGTTAGGTATCCTCAACACAGAGTCGACTGCTGCTGGATCTCTTTGCCTAACACTTTTGAAGGGATGTTATGTCTAGGTGTTGAGCTCCAACTACTGCAGATTCTGGAGACTCTTGAGGGGAGCTTCTGTGTCACACAATTCAAGATGGGGAACAAACAGGCATGATATTCTGCTTCTGGCCTTATACAAATGATTTGCAACTATGAAAGAAAGTCACTGTGTGATGACCACATATTAGACGACGGGAGCTTTTGTGCCATATAATATTGAGAGCTGCTCAGAGAAGGACAACCATGTTTCCATTGATTGTTCATCAAGCCACTGGTTTTGACAGGCATGGGATGCAGGTGAAGTAAAACTTGGGGCAATTGCTGGATCAGAATTAATGGGTTCTAGCAAGAGTTGCTGACAGAACAGATCCAACAGTTAAAAAAACTGATTTGCAATTATTTTCACCAATGCCAGTTCAATTTCTTGTGATTTGCAGGGTCACATTATTTGCTATTCATCAGCACTCGGACAGCTGCCAAGCATTCCTGAAAACATTGATGAACAGTGTCATGACATGACATTTTTATCAAAGCATGTAATGCTACACACACTTGCATGCAAGTCATGACCGGGCATGTATGGTGCATGCAAGGTCACATTGTGCAGAGGACTTCAAATGGCCTCTTCCATGAATGTTTGGGGGCTGGAGAGAATAGTTCTGCCAGCACAGCTGATCAGAAAGGCATGCAATGCGCGTTGCATACAAAGACAGCACACCACTGCCTTGGAGTCCCAAAAACTTCATACACCAATTAACTGAAAATTCCCACCAGAAGGGCATTACAGCTGGTCAGAAAATGGAGAAAACACAACTTTGCACATAAAAAAAATTGAATATTTTACCCTGGTTTTTTCTCATTTAAATTCAACCCGACGACTGGCCTTGGTATTCTAACAGTAATTTTATCAGTGCCCAAAAGGATATATGATGTCATGATAAACATGAACATAAGGAGTGTGTTCCTGAGAATTTCTAATGAAAGTGGAAACCAAAGTAATTAGGTTATAGTTTTATCAGCCAACAAACTACATAACACACAGGCTACTGATTTAACAAAAGGCCTGAAATAATCATTGTAATTGGGATACTCTTGACACTCAGAAAGGACCTTATCCAGGAAAGCACTGAGACACACACTTAAGTCCCTCTGAATTCAAGGCGAGCTGTTGGGTGGTTTGCTTTTTCTGAAGAACCTAACTATAGGCACCTGTTTTTTTTTAAATCTTGAGGAAGGTCTATTATTAAAATAGAATTAATTTAGAACCTAGAACTGTGTGTCATCAGAATGCTTCATTTCAACCTGTACTTCATTGCATTTCCCCACCCCACATGTCTATGACATTGTCTTTGCCAATACTGAATTTCAAATGCCAGTATACTGCCCCATCACCTCCCTTTGTTTACGTTCCTCTGGAGTTACTCATAAGCTTCTCTAGTCCTGACTATCCTAAATAATACAAGCCTTTTGCCACATCACTGCTCACCTCCTTCTCCAGATTTTGACTTTGGAGGGATTTTTTAACTGGTTTCCTCACTTTTTAGAAAAGGGGATTTTAGAAACATAGTATCACTGTGCTAATTTCTGGTGTGAACCGTCTCCCAAGAATGTTGGCCTTAATCATCTTCAGTCACTATTACTTAGATGCTCAATTATGGTGCCTCCCTGAACCCGCTCCTTAGCATGAAGTTGAGAGTAGCCTGTTTGTCAAAACATGCCTTTTTGGAAGGCATACTGTAGTCAAACACAAGTATAGGACTCAACATAGGAGTAACTGGATGAAATTCTCTGGCCTGTGTTACACAGGAATAATAATAGGATAATCTAAAGCTCCCTTCTGACCTTAAATTCTATGAATCCTCTTGTGTGCTCTCACACGAGCCATTTCAAGAATAATTTAAATTGTCAGCAACTTGATGTTGAAAACTGCAGTTATATACTATCGTTTTCCCTTGACTAAAATAATGCATTAGTTGAATTTGGCTTAGGCTACGTATACATTGATGGCGGCAAATTTGCCACCGTCAGATCAATCTTTCTGGATCGATTGAGTGGTCAATGAAGTCCCGCTCATTTGATCTGGAAGTCGATACACTAAAACCAGCCCCTCAAGTGGCATAGCGTTGCATAGATGGGAATGCATTTCCTGTTGGCACAGTGCAGCAAAGATGCCACGCAAAATGAAAGTTAAGAAATCGATGGGAGTTATGCAAGCTACTCTGCGTAGCTTGCATAACTCCCGTGGACTACCGCTGAATTTTCAGGTAAGTGTAGACCTGACCTAAGGTAAATAGAATGTTAATTCCACAGAGAAGGAACAGCCATGCTAGACAGTTGTTGTCATGTCATTGGCCCATTTGAGAGTAATAGGGAATGTGGGAAGGAGAGAAGCAAACTACTACAGAAAATAGCTAGGATATCTTTGATGGGAAATTGCTCTAAACCACATTGTTTAATGCCAAATTTCTGAACAAACAGAGAAGAATACACTTTCTATGTCATGTGGTCAAGTGAAGAGGGCGGAGGGCTGGGAGAGGATACCGGGGTTCTCCTCTGGCTCTGCTCCTAACCTCGTGGACATTTATGGGATTTTCAAAATATCATATGGCCATCCAAATCCCATTAAATTTCACCCTTTATTTCTCTACAATTTCCCCATCTATAAAATGTCAATCATGATACAAAACCCCTTTGTAAAGTGCTTTGAGATATAAACATGAAGGTGCAGGCAGATATGATATTACATTGAATCATATTCTATACACATGACTTCAACAGCCTGTGCCTCCAAGAACTGATCTAATGCTTGTTCCAGAGGTTGGTGAAAGGATGCTCCCTTGGTGGGTAAGAAAAGGAAGCTGCTGAGGTTCTGAAGTGTGCTAAGTAGCCATGCAGTCTGGGAAATTCAGTCACAACAATCCCAAGTGCTCCTCTTCACTGATCTGAGTCACAATGGAACAAATAGTTGGAGCACTAACGGATACAAAGTACCCCCAGTTTAAATTTTTTAACTTGGGGAATTCCAACCCTGATCGCATGTAAGAGGACTATTGAGCAAAGAGTGGAGGTCTGTTACGATGAGTACCTTTGAAGAAATATTTTTCTGGAGAGGCTTTTGAAGAAAAAACACCTTTTCTTCCCACCAGTCGGTGTTATGTTTTAACTTTCATTCACCCATATTTACAAAAGGGTAAATGGGATGACTCAGGTAACTATAAACCTATCATTCTGACGCTAATCCCAGGCAATATTCCTGAGTGGTTTATATGGGACTCAATTAAAAAAGAATTAGAGGGGGGTAATATAATTAATGCCAATCAACCTAGATTTATGGCGAATATATCATGTCAAACTTGATATCTTTTCTGATGAGATTGCAAATTTAGCTGACAATAGTAATAATAGTGTTGATGTAATATACCAGACTTCTTTAAGTCATTTGACTTGGGACCAAATGACATTTTGATTTAAAACCTTGAACAATATAAAATTAACATTACACTGATTAAAAGCTGGCTAACTGATAGGTCTCAAAATGTAAATATTTGCATTTGGCACTGATGTAACCCATTGCTGGAATCCTGTGTCCAGTTCTGGTAATCAGCATTCAAGAAGGATATTGAATAATGTGAGAGGAATCAGAGAAGAGTCATGAGAACGATTAAAGGATTAGAAAATGTGCCTTATAGTGATAGCCTTAAGAAGCTCAATCTATTTAGTTTATCAAAGAGAAGGTTAAGGAATGACTTGATTATAGTCTCTAAGTATCAAATGGGGAAATAACTATTTAATAATGGGCTCTTCAATCTAGCAGAGAAGGGTATAATGGTTGAAAGTTGAAAGTTGAAGCTATACAAAAGCAGACCAGAAATAACGTGCAGTGAGAGTAATTAGCCATGGAAGAGTTTACCAAAGGTCGCGGTGGATTCTTCATCACTGACAATTTTTAAATCAAGATTCAATGCCTTTCTAAAAGATCTGTCCTAGCAATTATTTTAGGGGTTCTATAGCCTGTGTTATATATCACGTCAGACTAGATAATCGCAATGGTCCCTTCTGGACTTGGGAGGTATGAATCTATACACTGGGGCCAGAAATGTGTATAAGCTGGTAAAGAGACAAGGTGGGTGAGGTAATATCATTTAATGACCAAAGTAAGGAGTGTAAGAAGTTGGTCCCATAAAAGATCTTACCTCAACCACCTTGGCTGTCTAATATTCTGGGACCCACACAGCTACAACGCTGCATACTACAAGTTGGTAGACACTTCAAGAAAGCTGGATGGTACCAGGTATGTTCAGGTACGCTTGACGCCTTTTTTTTTTCTCAATCATAAACAGTCAGAAAAGATAGCCCAGTGGTTAGGACACTAGCCCAGGACTTAGAGCAAGGACTTGAGCCCAAGTCTCCCATCACAGACTTCCTGTGAGTCATTTAGCTTCTCTGTACCACAGTTCCCCCATTTGTAAAATGGGGTTCCCTAACTTACAGCTATGATATAAGGATAAATACATTAAAGACTGTGAAATGCTGTGATACTCCAGTAATAGGACATATAAGAACCACAGACAGATTTTTTTCAGCACTAGTGTCACAGAAGCTTAAATTAGCAAATGGAACATTTAGCATTATAAGTGCGGCTATTAAATACGTGCAGTGAGACATTGTAAAAAGGTGAGACCACAAGGTCCTGTTTCAAATCACAGTTCAGTTCCTGAGGAGACTTGCCAGTTTCAAGCACATGAAACATGAAAAAATATCACCTGGAATTTTGCTCTTGGCAGAAAAGCTTCTGTTTCCAATTGTGTTGTGCATATTCAATTTCCTCTGATTTTGAAGCTCATCCTGAGAAAGTGCAAATCTAAAGATATCAGGATGTTTGTGATGCAGAAACATCAGAGTGATCATTTAAGCAAAGGCAAATCATATTCCTATTTACCAGTTAATTTTGCTTTCTATGGCTTGGCCAACACAGCATAGACTGTGTATGCCTCACTCTTGTTGACCTATGACCATGTTTCATGATTGATTGTAAGCCGATTTTATGTAAAATAATACTGTAGGTGTATATATTGACATGTCAAGTGCTTACTAGTTTGGAACATGCATTGGGGCAAGTAGGTGAACATAAGTAACTGGGTTATTAAGGCCTCATGGAAGTAATAATGCTAAAGGCTGGATTTTGTCTAAAATAGCCTAGGCCTAAGGAGATAACGCCAGCTCACAAATTCTGCATTCTCATTCTGTGAGACCAACAATGATCATGAACATGTACAGTGCACCACAAATTCTGCAAGAGGGGAGTTTGGGCAATAAAGCTATAACACATTTTTACCACATTTATGTATAGGAAGTATTCAGTGATGCTGTAGATTAATATTAATAATTGGGAGCACGGCTAGAGAAACCCAAAAGGCCACATATAGCTTATAGGCAGGCATCAATCTTGCTATGGTCACAGAAGGTGGTCAAATATAGTTACATATCTGCAGGTTACATAGAAGAGCAGTATGAATACTCTGTTTGGTTGCCTATTTTCAGGTTCTTCAGGGCTCCTGAATCAGTATCAACTGCTCCGTGGCCTTCTGTGTGGTAATCCACTTACTGATTCTTCATCTCTATGTTGTGTCATCTTTTTGAGCGTAAGTACAAAATGCAGTCATCTCTATGGCTTTGGGTGGATGGGTTGTTCATCAGGATAGGTTTGTGCTGGTTAGTAATTTCAGTTTATATAATTATTTGGTTTCTTTGTAAAGTTATAATTGATGTTATACTTCTCTATCGTAAATTACCTCAATCCCTTAAAGAGAGAGGTGTTCCAGGGTGAAACTTCTATGTAGCCTATTTTGGGGAAAGAACCTGTGTTTGTGGATAAAATAAGTGTGGAAAATTTCTAGCATCATTATTTAACAAGGCTACATTTTGGCTGCACACCTGCTCCCATTGGGGTGAACTGAAAAACTCCCATTGACTTTTGGGGTGCAGGCCAGATTCTCTGACAGGTTGGATGACGGACAATCCCCATTGTGTTTTGAATCATGTTCCAGTTTGAGTCTTTCCGATTTCAGATAAATCCTTCTACCTGCTGGTGCGCTAAACAGGTGAGCCTGTTGCAGCCTGATGCTGCATTGCCCAGTGGAGCAGGAGTCTGTGCCACAGTCAGATTAGCCAGTATGTGGGAATATAAAGGAGCCAGTGCTGTTTTGCACCACTTCACCCAGAGAGAAAAATGTCTCTGATGCAGAATGACAAGAGAGAACCTGAGGGAGGAGGGAATGGGACCCTGCAGGGTGGTGAGTTCTGCCACAGCGTGTGCTGAAGGACAAGGATGGCAAATGTAAGTGGCCTGGGCTTGGGGACACACAAGAGGAAGAAGATCCTTGTGCCCCACCGCCTCCTGCATGGGATACTCACAGTTTGGCCCCTGGCATTCCCCTTGCTGCAGTCCCAAAGCCGGAGAACCAACCGCTATATCAGGGCATTTGTCTCTCCTCTGCATCAAGTGTACGTCATGGGCAAATCTGAGAGGTTGCATGGCGGTAGGCTTTCTGGCACAGGGAAAAGACAATCAAAATAATTGTGGAAGCAGTTAAAATCATACATTAACCTCACCAGATCAGGGAAGCTCAATATATTATCTCCCCATAACCTGAGCATGCAGACTCAAAGAGAGATTCTATTAAATGAGTCCTCCCTCATCATCTGCACTACCGTAATAAAAGGCTATAAGAAAATTAAATCATAGGGTTGTTCTTAGTGGCTTTCCCCACTCAGCACTTGTCTACACAGGGGCACGTAGGAAAGTTAATTCAAATGTAAAGGTCCCTAGTTCATAATAATGAAACATAAGAGAGTTTTATCTCTACAGAGGAGTGGATGCAGGTCAAAAGAGGGCCTCCAAAATCTTTCTGGGCCATGGAATAAAGACCATCTTTGCCCCAACATGTTTATTTGCCTTGCTGTAAGGAATGCAAATGTTGTTTGCAGCTGCGGCTGAAGTGATAGGGTGCACCTGCTTAGCTACAGGAAAGAGAAAGAAATGTTTGCTTCTGACTTCAGAGCTGCAGTCAGGAAACTTTTCAAAACATTTCTAGAGCTACAAACGTACATAGTAGCATAGGTGATCTTGTTGGTCAAGAGTGGGCATTCTTTCCAGTATCTAGATACTGTTCTAAAATGGAATTCACTTGGCAGGAGGAAGTGAGGTACCTCCATTAAAGGTGTGACAACTCAGACCTCCCGACAGTACCAGATTTTGCAGGACTGTCCCACACTGACACCCAAACCCCCCTATTCCAGTTGAAACAGGTATTCCATCTACAGCAGATCAAACAGGCCTCATTTGCATGGCATTGCATCCTGCTATAGCCACTTTGGACATCAGGAGGTATGGTTACAAGGGTTGTTATAATGCGGTTACTGCTACCCCTTCTGAGGCTGTGGCAGGGATGGCATGCAAGGAATTTCCCATGTCTGGCATGGCCCCCACACAGCCACGTCACAGGTGCTATCTTTTCCCTTGGTGGGGATTGGTGAATGCTGAGTATGCCTGGGCAGGGGGTGCATGATCTCCTAAAAGGGACAGGGATTGGTGAGAAGAGGACATGGATAAGGGCCCTTCCCCTCTTCCTAAAGCCTGCGGAGGGCACCACCAGTCCCACTTTGTGCCAGGATGCCTGGAGGAGTGATTCATCCTGAAGACCCAGCCCTCCCAGGGCTCCCTATGGTTCAGTGTGGCTGTGACCTGCCCCCTGTGCAGGGCTCTATGCTCATCACACACTCGGCCCCTGGTTGTCTATCACAATCGAAGACCCGATCTGTGCCCCACTGAAGTCAGTGGCAGAATGTCCATGAGGTTGATGGGCTCAGGAGTGACTTCATCCTTATGCAGACAGCATTTGGGAACAGGATGCACCGTTTAGGCACAATCCTGGGCTGGAAGCAAGTTACACTCCTTCACTTGGAGATATTTTAGCTCAGAGCTTCCCCCAGGCACAAGGGAGCTAATCTATGGCCCCACCCACTGTGAGTCAATGTGTGTTCACACAGGAGCAGGGATTGGGAGTTTGACCAACACTAGTGGAAGGCAGCTGACTACAACCTCTCCCAGATAGCGCGCACACGCACACGCAAAGGGACCAGTCACCATCTACCCCAACCATATAAACAAGAGATTAGGGGTCTGATCCATCCCCCAGCAAAACTGACGGGAGCCAACCTTTTGGCTTTGATGGGAATTGGATCGAGCCCTTAGATTTTATAAGCAACACCCTTTCCACAATCCTTTTGGGTTCCCTGCTAAGCTGGAAGCCATTCATCTTATTAATTGCAATAGGAGGTTTCAAGTTGAGGATATGACCTTGGTCATTAAATTTTGACAGCTCTAGATTGGCTATTTTGTTTGGAGGGAAAAGGAAACATTGAAAATTGACAGGCAACTCCTGAGAAAGTTGGTTCACAGCCAAATATAGTTACTGTCGGCCATACGGTTTTTACATCCTGCCTAGTATTTCTGAACGCTGCACCAACACAGTTGAAGCATTGGACTAATCTAACATGACATCAGTGTTTTGGTAATCACTCCCAGACTCATTCTTGCCTGTCAGCCGCCAAGAATGTTCAGATGGATTCAGTTTGGGTAAAGTGTACCTAATATTGGACTCGATACAAAAATTGTACTTTACAAAAGTGCACAGTTAGTGGGAAAGAATTGAGGCAACCATCAGTAATAGTGTGTCTACAGGGCTCTGGGAGAATTATTCTAAGCATGCATTAATCTGCCATGCCTTATTAGTTACTAAGAAGTATTAACTTGACCTAGCAGGTGCTGATAGGGTAATTAAATAATGTGGGGATTCTTTTTCCACAAGTTTTGAGTATATGGAAAATTTGCCAGTGACTTCTATTTCAATTTACAGAGTTAGTATGTGTGGTTACCATAGCAATCCACAGCGCAGTGACAGACAGGTCTCATGGAACTGTAGTATCATTAACCTCTTTGGGTGCAGTCCTGAAGTCCTTACTGAAGCAAAAGTTGCCACTGATATTGAAGGGAGTTTGGACTGAGGATTTTGGGGAAACGGGCCTTGTGTGAATATCTCTGAGCACTGAACGGACACCGCAGAGTTTGATTTGTATGATGCATATCTAGAAATTGAAGAGAGCTTTCCGCTTAGTTTGGTCTCCTGAGTAGAGCTGGGCAGGAAATGGTTTTCCCATCACAGGTTTTTTTTGAAATTTCAAAAATTCCCTATTCTGCATTGAGAATGAAACTAAGGCCTTTAGACGTTTCAGACAGTGTAGGGCTCCCACGTCTCGGTGCGTGTCTGTCTTCCATTCTGGATCTGAGAAACCTTCCCAACAGAACCAGTACATTTCCATGGAAAGTTTTGGTTTCACTTAATTGGAATTATCCAATGACGACAACAAAACCCACATTCCACTGAAAAATTCCAAATCAGCCTTAGTCTCAAGTTAAGAAATATCTGTTCCTGACAAAAACCTACCACCAAAGTTGCTTCCCTCGGCTTTGCCTAGAGTTAGTCAAAAGAACGAGGATTATCCTCTGCAGGATCTAATTTGTAACTAAACACAGCAGCAGAACATGTTAAGGTGATGGATCCCACAAAAGAAGAGGGCACTATGCACTTATCTTCGGGCCAAATCACTCCCTGCATGGGAATAAAAACCGAGGAGGAAATTGGAAACGTCATGTGTGTCTGACTGATCATTATTTGGGAAGGAGATTGGCCTCAGAAGGAACAGGCTGAGGCTTCAAAAAAGAAAGAAAAAGAAAGAAAGACCAAAAATAACACTTCACAGATTGGGCAGAAGACCTCAGGAATGGGAAAGGACAATTCACCAGAGCACTGACAAGGAACTCTGGCCCCACAAGCCTGAGTGTTCAGAATATTTGCCAAAGCTTTGGCAACACACTAAACTACTGAGCAAGAGCCGGGATACTGATACAAAGCACCAAACAAAGTGTTGAGATTCTGAATTGGAAAGGCATCCATGAAATGCTGCCAGGCTCTGACTGGGAGCCAATCAAGGTCCAAGGCAGTGAGCACAAAGAGTCACAGCACAGAATCATAAAATAAGATTAGGGTTGGAAGGGACCTCAGGAGGTCTTCTAATCCAACCCCCTGCTCAAAGCAGGACCAACCCCAACTAAATCATCCCAGCCAGGGCTCTGTCAAGCCACAGCTTAAAAACCCCTAAGGATGGAGATTCCACCACCTCCCTAGATAATCCATTCCAGTGCTTCACCACCCTCCTGGTGAAAAAGCTTTTCCTAATGTCCAACCTAGACCTCCCCCACTGCAACTTGAGACCTTTGCTCCTTGTTCTGTCATCTACCACCACTGAGAACACCCCAGTTCCATTCTCCCTGGAATCCCCTTTCAGGTAGTTGAAGGCTGCTATCAAATCCCCTCTCACTTTTCTCTTCTGTGGACTAAGCCTAATTCCCTCAGCCCCTCCTCATAAGTCATGTGTCCCAGCCCCCTAATCATTTTTGTTGCCCTCCACTGGACTCTCTCCAATTTGTCCACATCCTTTTTGTAGTGGGTGGCCCAAAACTGGACACAATACCCCAAATGTGGCCTCATAAATGCCGAATAGAGGGGAATAATCACTTCCCTCGATCTTCTGGCAATACTCCTACTAATGCGCCCCAATATGCCGTTAGCCTTCTTGGCAACAAGGGCACACTGTTGACTCACATCCAGCTTCTTATCCTATGTAACCCCCAGAACTTTTCTGCAGAACTGCTGCCTAGCCCGTCGGCCCCCTGTCTGTAGCAGTGCATGGGATTCTTCCATCTTAAATGCAGGACTCTGCACTTGTCCTTCTTGAACCTCATCAGATTTCTTTTGGCCCCATCCTCCAATTTGTCTAGGTCACTCTGTATCCTATCCCTACCCTCCAGGGTATCCACCATTCCCCCAAGCTTACTGTCATATGCAAACCTGCTGAGGGTGCAATCCACCACAGCCTCCAGATCATTAAGGAAGATGTTGAAAAAAAACAGCCCCAGCACTGACCCCTGGGGCACTTCGCTTGTTATCAGCTGCCAACTAGACATCTAGTGTTGATCACTACCCATTAAGCCCAATGATCTGGCCAGCTTTCTATCCATCTTATAGTTCATTCATTCAACCCACACTTCTTTAACTTGCTGATAAGAATACTGTGGGAGACTGTATCAAAAGCTTTGCTAAAGTCAAGGTATATCACATCCACTGCTTTCAACACAACCACAGAGCCAGCTATCTCATCACAGAAGGCAATCAGGTTGATCAGACATGACTTTCCCTTGGTGAATCCATGCTGACTGTTCCTGATCACCTTCCTCTACTCCCAGTGCCTCAAAATGGATTCCTTGAGGACCTGCTTCACGATTTTTCCATGGACTGAGGTGAAGCTGACTGTTCTGTAGTTCCCCAGATCTCCTCCTTTCCTTTTTTGAAGATGGGCACTATATTTGCCTTTTTTCCAATCATCTGGGACCTCCTCCAGTTGCCATGAAGACAATGGCCAATGACTCTGCAATCACATCAGCCAACTCCCTCAGCACCCTCAGATGCACTGCCTCTGGCCCCATGGACTTGGAGATGTCCAGCCTTTCTAAATAGTCCTGAACCTGTTCTTTCACCATTGAGGGGTGTTTCACAGCATAACAGCCATGAAAAGGCTGCAGACTGGTAAGCTGATCTGGAGCATCAAAAAAGGCACCACAGATCAAGACAACCCATAAATTTAGTATGGAACTCACCTGAGAAGCTGATCTAACAGGGAAGGGTCTGTTGGGGACAGGCTGCCTCAAAGAGCTTACAGACTTGACAAAGGGTGAGAGGGGAAATGATTGTCCAAGGTCACACAGAAGGTCAATATCAGAGTCAGGTCCCCCAAGTCCCAGTCCAGTAGACAATACTCCCTCCCATTTCCAATAACAATCATGCTAAAGATTATATGCTGTGACACAAACATGATTTTTTCTCCCTCGTCTTCCCTTGAAAAGTACTGGGCACCTGACTTCCAATGTGCTTGAAAGAACCGTTACTTTCTGCATTTATTATCCTTTTATTATTTCACTGTACCACATGGCTGCACACATAATTAAGGATTTAAATAATGAATACATATTAGCATAATGTAAATCATCATAGTTTCCCATTAATGGAAACTGGTGTTAACTGCCTGAGAATCGCAAAAATTTGAAGGCATCCATTCAGCTTAATATATTTTTAAATTAAAAACTATCTGCATATTATAAATTACAGTAAAAAGGAGACTTTCTACTACCCTTAAATTGTTCCAAACTCAATCTGCTGCACATCTGTTGGCAAAACTATATGTCCAAGGCCTTTAAGAGAGACCTGAATATATTAGTGTCTTGAATTAAGGCAACATGCAGCATTTAAACCATGATTATCTCAACCAAAATTAAATCCTCCGAGTTAACATTATGCATGTCTATTCAAATTAAATTTAGTAAGGTCAGTTATGAAAAACAATTGTGATCTCACCACTTACTGAACTCATCCATCTTTTTTAATAAACTCATTACTGAGTTATAATTGGGGAGGTTCTCTCATGCCAGGAATGGGAAGCACAGCTTTTCTGAAGGCTTTGGAAATCCTGCTCTGTCCTCTTCTACAGGGGCTTGAAGCAGCATTGTCAGTCTATTAACATCCCTAATAATGAACTCAGTAGATGAACAAGACAACAGAACAAAATGTATCCTGGAATTCTGTGTTGCCTGACTTTCGAAATGTAACATAAAATGTTTTAATTACTGATCATAGGGCTTTAAAGAAAGCCCCTGAATTAGCACCAATGGGTAACATGTCTATCTTGACATAAATATAACCCAAAATATAACCCATCATGTTTTGTAGCTTTATTCACATATCACTGAACTAGAGTAGGTCATTTACAAACAAACAGTCTTATATTAATGCATCATGTTGATTTAAATCACTACTTGGAAATCTACTCAGCCAGTGATATCTTGTGCTTGCTGCTGACCATTTTCTATTTCTAAGATCACAACACAGCAGTGGCATAGTGATTTCCAAGTTATCACGGGACCTGGCAAGATTTTACCCAGTCTCACTGTACCTTTATTTTGCTTAATGGGACAAAATGCTATTGTAAGATGTTGCTGCATTTCACAGTAAAACTCTTGAGGATTTACATGAAAGCACTAAAAATCACTCTATGCATTAGGTGCTTATCTAGGGTGCCTACCCACCATCCCAGTATCCATGCACTACTGTCTGCAGAGGATAGAAGTTGTATTTGTCTCTACCACTCTATAGAACAGCCTAGATTGCATCATAGTGTAAAAAAAAAAAATACAGTGAATGAGTCTTCTCATGAGAAGCTGCCTAGAGAAAGGTCGTGGATCGAACTAACAAAAAGACAAGCGTTAAATATTGTGACAACCTAGATTCGGTTTCCTTTTCTGGCAGGTCTCCCAACAGTGAGGCCCATTAAAATACAAAAGGGAACTTAGATGATCATGCTCCAAATGTTATACAAGCTTGATTGCCAGTGAGATGCTAATTCTAATTAGAAATATCAAAACAAACATTTGCAAAAGCATCATTCAATGAGCCAACATTTTGCAAACCCCTGCTGTTCATTAGGAGCTAGAGAGTTGAGAAGGGGCCTTCCAAACCCACAGAACACAATTTGTCCCGGTTCAGATACTGCTGCTACTAGAGTATGTTCAGGCAGCTAAAGACAAGTGAGGTGGTAAGTAGCAATGAATGAACTTAAATAGATCCAGAGAGTCATTTGGAATAGGTACACCAAGGTTCATCTGCTTTTCTAAAAGACTGCCAACATCTTAGATTGCAACACTGGGAAAGGAATATGACCTACTTGGTAACGTTTTCCAAAGATCACCTGGCCGGGTTATCACTCCTGAATCTTCGCTACTTTGTGTGTCTCCCCTACACTTTTTGGTACTTCAGTGCAATTGTAGTGGATAAAACCATCAGCCTACTGCTTACCCCTCCCACACACTTGTGGTTGTGTGACAACCCAGAAATTAACTACCCCAGAATTTAATCACCCACAATATCAGTTTGTAAACATATGGAGTGAGGACTGTGCAGCTGCTCCAGTGTGTTTGAGATGGAAGCACACCTGATGCTACTCTGTCCCTGACTGAATGAGCCTTGCCACAGTCTTGCTGTATCAGGAAAGCCAGATCCTACCCATGCAAAATGAAATAGCCAAGTGGCCCTTTTAACATGGCCCTCTTGGAATCAGTATTGCCCATGGCATCAGTGCCAAATGAAATGAAGACTTTCTAAGCACTTGGGTCCTCTCCGAGTAGAATGGCGATACTAAGCACGTACGGCAGAGCCTCGCTGGGATGGGCAAGCAGGCATTGGCAGGCTAAGGGAGGTGGGACCTCATCACCTATTTGCAGAGGAATCACAGCAGCATCCCTACCTTTGTAAAGCTTGGTGTGCAGGAATGAAGTAAAATCACCGCTACCAGGGAAATGGCCTGTTGTGGAAACAAACATGAGGTGAGAGGTACTGATTGGCTCAAAGACAGTTTTCACAAGCTTTCTCAGAACCACATTAATGGACCACAGCTCAGGGATGGTCTTAATGCAGGAGGGTTGGTTCCGAAGTCTCAAAGCCCCACATGAACCTGATAGCAAAGGACTGCAAAAACATTGATCTACGCTTCATCAAGTGCAGGAGACATCCACATGCCAAGACTCTTTATTGCTCCCCTTAGGGACCAAAAAATTGTGCAAGTTCATGGGAGTTCTATTTGCCTCAAAAAAAAAGGACCTGAGAAACCTGTCCATATGGCATCTTTAGAGAAGAGGCTCTCTCATAAAAGTATTAGTACACCCTGCTCCTTCTTAGGTAACAGATGCACCAAAATTACCCTCTTTTGTGGTATTTTAGCACTTCTGCTCCTAAAAGGAACCCAGGAGCATAGAGATAGACAAAATAATGACAGTGGTGATGGTGGAGGAAACAAACTTTTCACACCACAAAGATGGTCTTTCTTGGGTTTGGTTTGAGTTGAAGTTGAGATTTCCAAAGTGTGGAGTGGACTGTTATAATTTTCTGTGAACCATGGCAACACTAAAATGCAATGCTCCATTTCTCTTTAATGATTTTCAGAGGAAGGCTTAGAACGCAGTCAAAAGAGAGAGAAATGATTTTATAACAATTATCATTTGTATTGCGGTAGTGCTTTGGAGCAATGCTAGGCATTGTACAGAACAAAAACATGGTCCCTGCCCCAAAGACCTTTCAATGTAAGCGTCAGACAAGAGACAATAAGTGGATAGAGACAATGGAACAGAGAAACAATGAGACAATATTAAGCAGCATGATAGGCAGTGGTCTCAACACCGAGACTGGCTAATCGTTGACAAAACTGTTGAAATAAGTTCATGTCCATGCTGTAAAACAAACATAAGCTCCAACATTCTTATTTTATGCAGCATGATTATCCACAAGGTCAAAACCTAGGTCAGAAAATTCAAGTCAATTTTCTGACTCTCTACAGCCATACCTAGATTAAATATTTGGTCTCTAATTCTCTGTTTCAAATATAAAGATCATTCTGGGTGAAAAGTTCATTTTTAAGCCTGAAGTGGTTTGGACACTGTGGGCAGATCTTCAGCTGACTTGAACTGATGTGGTTCTGTTGACTGCAGTTTTGCTCCACAGATCCGTACCAGCTGAGGAAAGCAAAAGGTTGCAGAAACACGGATCTACCCTTCGGCTGGTTCAGGGGTCCTCCTCCTGCAACAAAGGCTCTTCAACATGAACGAACAGAACCAAAGCCAAATGTCCCTTTATTTCAGAAGTGCATTTTCAGATTATTGGCTTCTCAGATCCTGCTGAATCCACATGCTGAGCCCTGCTGCAGTCATTCTTCAGAGCTTGGAAGCACCACTGAGATTATTGTATTGAGCCTCTGACAGTTCATGGTGGGGGAATGATGTGATAGACTGGGGAGGGAGGAAAAAATGAGTATGGCCCCTGTCTATCTCTTTCAGTTCCATTGTCCTGTTGCTCCCCTAACGAGGAGGGAAGTAAACTGAGTGTGGCATACGTGACACCCACAAAAGGGTAATTTTGTAAATGGCTGCTGCTTCCACAAGCCATTTACAGAGGAAATCTTTCCCTCTGGGAAAGATGGCAAAGTAAATTTGCTCCAAAGAGGTAAGGAGTCTAATGTAGTGTTTCACTGTGTAATGGGGTTCCCACGCACCGCTGTCTTGCGCCTCCTGCTGCTTAGTCTGGGGAATGAGCTCTGCATGTCCCAGCACCCACATGCAGTTGTGTCTCACCCGTTGTGTCACAATCTGTGCTCTCCCCCATTTCGGGGGAGTCTGCAATCCCAGTCTAGCCACTCCTTTCAGTGGCAGCTGCAGGTCACTCTCTGACCCTTACCTCAGGGTTCCCAGCTGCTCCTTCTCAGTGCGGGCCACTGCTCTGTCCAAGGTGCTGACCTTCCTCAGCTTTCAGGGCCACCAGCCTTCCCTAACTGCTTTAGCCCAGTTTCCATACTACCTAAAAAATGACAGCCAGCTCGATTTTGAAAGCATTACAACAAGTTTTAGCCAAGAATACCCAGCAGTGAGTCATGTCACTAAAGCTCTGGGCTGCACTTCGAAAAAATTAAGGGCTGGTTTTTCTTTATTCCTGGTCTTCCTGAGAAGCATACCTTGGAACAATTGTCAGAATCCATTTTTGCCTCTCTCCATTGGCTGATGTCTTTATTTATTAAGTATATATTTTGCTTAAGCCTAGCAGTGCTAAGAGGGATTATGTTATCGGAGTAGGTACTGCGTCTTAAAAATCTCACAGAAACTGCCATCCATCTCATGGCCATTTCATCTCCCATGAAGCATGGAGGAATAATCTTATCTGAAGAAACACCGCCTCTGGGATTGTTTGCTCAAATTCAGCCAAGATTATTTCTCTGCTTTTCTCGGGCCAGATATATTCCTGAAAAAAAGCAAAGAGAACAGCTCACATGTGGATATTGTAAACAGAGCAGCGCCCAGCCTGAGGTCTCTCATCAAAGGTCTCCTAGACAAATCCTTCTCAAGGTTTGCATTGGATTTGCAGCCACTTGTCTTTCTGAGCAGACTTTGTTTGTAATTACTGGGGGATGCTTTTTCAGATGACCCTGGAAGTGCTTCCCAATAGAGTTTCACTGCTGAGTTATCACCTACTCTTGATATTCTCCCAGATTTTCTGCCCATGGAGATTTAGCCAGCTGGTACAGTAGCTCCAGAAGAGCTGGGTGGGAAGTGGTTCTCCCAGCCAGCAAAAACTCATCATTTAAAAAAAAAATCCTGCTCCACTTGGGGCTGAAACCGATCCCTTTTAAATTTGTGTGTGAAAAAACAGAGATGGAGATTCACCCCAAACAGCCAGGCACTCAGCTGGGCAATGGGACAGCCCCATTCAAATCCCTGCTTGCCTGCCTGGGGTCAGGGACTCAAATCCAGTTCTCCCAGCTCCCCAGTGAGTGCCATAAAACCCTTGGCAATTGGTGTTCTGGGATAGAGTTCTGGGGAGTATTGCTGAAAAGGAACCAGGTAGACAGAGATGAGGGGTGGAGAGGGGCACTGAAGGGAAGGGAAGAGGGGCGGTCTAGGTGAAGATAGGTTTGGGGGAAGGGGTCGGAGTCAACCACCAATCAGCACAGGGGAGAGAATGCCCAGAGCGAACAAGCAGCGAGCAGCCTGATGCCACCATCCCTGTCTGCAGAACCTGCATTTGTTCCTGGGGTTTTGAATTGGTTGGCTCCTTCCTGCTGTTTCTCTCTTCCCCAAGCCCACGGGGTTCATGGGAGGGCCAACCCTGCATTGCTCTACCCATCGAACCACATGCCCTTCTCATTGCTCATGAGGAACTGGGGCTCGATTCAGCACCCACTGAAGGCAGTGGACAGATTCCCACTGACTTCAGCGGGCATTTGCTTGTGCCGTTGGCTCACATAAGTTACTTGCACACCATGGGCTGATACTAACCCGCTGCTGACTTTGCTCTCCAAGTTTTGGAGTCATTTCAAGCCATTCTGCCCATTCTTTATGAACAAGCTGCAAGGGTCTAAAGGCTGTCCACCTCATAGCCTTTCTTGTTATCCTTAGAACTCTTAATGGCAGCTGATGCAGATCTGTTCAGAGTCCAGTGACTCATTCACAGCAATTGTTTTTTTGCTCAAGTGGCTCTCTTCTGCTGTATTTTAACAAGATCTATTTGTGATTCATGGCACAGTAAGGACACGTGAGCACTGGAGGAAGAGGAATGTAATGCCTTATTTTTTAAGCTAGTAGGAGAGTGCTAATAACTACAACCGAGCAAGCTGGCTCTTTCCAACGGCAGAGCACAAGAATTATTTATTAGGTAAAAACCGGCTTTCAATAGGAGCAGGCCCTCAGTGTGCACGAGCAATCTGACTCTGAAATCATAAGCTTCAAGCCTCATTTTATGACCCAGGTCTTGCTAAAGGACCAGAATTCAGCATCCAGTAGCCCCTACTTGGGTCATATCATTTAGATGCCAAAGGCCTTGTCTTCACTACCCAGAATTTAAAAAAGTGTATTCTTAACTCAAATCTTAGTGAAGGCAACACAGTTCCTAGTTTTTACATGAGTTAGCAGGTCACAGTAAACCTTAGGCTCCCCCAGAGTCTTTAACTCAACCTGCAAACTTATGTGAAAATTAAAAACTGCCTTCTGGTCAGTAGGATTTTAACTGGAGTTAGTTCATTCAAGTTAAGAACACACCTTTTTTTTTTTTTTTTTTTTTTTTGCAGTGAAGACACAGCCTAAATGGAAGCTGTTCTACTTTGAGACAGCACATAAGGTTAGCTTTTCAGAAGCACTCAGCATCGGCCTGACTCTATCAATCCCAGTCACATCAAAGGGAGCAGAGCGAAGCCATGGCTAAGTGCTTTCGAAAAGCCCACCCTTAGTCTGGGAGTTTAGAAACAGACCACTTTGCTTATTCAGACCAAGATAAGTCAGCCCTCTTCATATTTCAACCTTATTTCCATTAGTCTCCTACTCTTACGATTGAGCATTCGTGTATGGTATGGGTCAATTTTCCTCTCAAATAGGCGACACCACTGAAAGCCAGTGCACTCAAAAAATCAGCATGGACATAGCCAGTCTGGCCTGCTGGCCAAACGTGTACCCAGCAGGCAGACTCACTTATACATGGGCAACTCTCCCATGAGGCCAAGCATGCCACCACAGGCATTGCTGTTTTCAGTGCACTTGCTAGAACAGAGCGAGAGCAGGTCTGTCTATCTGCACGTGGAAGTATGCTGTCATTTGCAGTGCGGACATATCCTGAGAAGAGAATTTGGCCCTATAATCGCAGTACATAAACCTAGCATGGCCTTGTGAGCTGCATTTTGCTGATTATTAGGGTACTATAAAACTGTATTCACCCCATTCTTTGGTCAAAGAGAGCTTTTGGTTCACAACACTTTCTGATATTATAGAGTGTGGGTCAAACCTTGCAGTGCTTTACACGTGAGCAGGATTTGATCCCCAATTAGTTATAAAATGCAGACATCACAGCACCTGAAAATGGAATCTGAATGAATTAGCACTTTCTGCATTGGTAAAGTGCCTGTTTTAGACCATTTTGAGGCACATCGTCTCTAGGCAATTATCACTGGATTCGCACCAGATGAATCCCTTTATCAAGTTATGTTACATTTCAAATCTTTATTTCATACCCACAGACTTTCCCCCTATAACTGCAAGGCTCCACACACTGCCGCGCTTCAGTTTAATAGCTCTCTAGCTTAACAAAACTCTTCATGGTCATTAAAAGGAAATGATTGAATTAATTCAGGAACTCAAGAGCGTTAAGTTGAACTGAATTTCAACCTCAAAAAACACCAACCGAAGTCCACTTAGGCATAGGAAGGGGAAAAAAGGGTAATAAAAATAGCTACTGTTCAGTTCTAATCAAACCAATCTCTCTCAGAAGAAAACACTCTAATGAAGAACTTAATGACTATTTAAAATTGTTTTAACTGATGCCTTTGAAAAGAATCTAGAAGAAAATTTCCAATGTGAAAGCGTTATGCAAAGTCACGCAAATTCCATTAATACTCAAAAGTAGGTGTGGGTAAGTCTGTTCAGATAAGACATGTAGAAAGCACTATATGTTTCCTAAGTATAGATAGTATGTTGTGTGTCATGTGTACGGGGACAGTTATTTCGCAAAGGGACTGCTTTCATATTATACCATGTAAGAGATCATGGATTGTTTGTTCCATGTAGGAAATAAGCAACCTCTTCCTTAAACCAGATCTGAATAACTCATTCTAGAGTAGTTTTGATTAACGTTTTTAAAATTTTATTAAGAGATGTACTCAGACTAGAACCTCAGATTGAAGAACGCTCCTAGACCCTTAATTATAGAGGTAGCTGAGCTTCATGATCGTATGGGGAATTCTTCCCTGAGAGTCTAAATCCAAAATGTCAGGGGACCCCCATTTCTGGATCTGATTCCAATCCATCACTGCTAATGATGCCTTATGTGTCCCCTTCATCTATACTGCTTTCTTCTCTTCTACTCTTTGCCTTTCCCATGACCCTCTGAATGGCTTAGGAGGGATGAAGAGAAGCCCCTCAACTGCTACAGCCCTCCCTCTTTCTTCCCGAAAGGTTGTGTGTGTGTGTGCATGAAAAAATACTTCTCATCCCCACTGCGAATCCCGTCCAAAAGCCAGACAAGCCCACCAACCTTCAAACGCCCAGAGCGTCTGGCTCCTCCACATCCATCCCAGACTGTCCCAATAACCTCCAGATTCTTCAGATCTCACAAACCAAAGAGTTAAGGCATGTTCCTAAATAACTGGCAGACGTGGCGTCCTGCTATGAATGACGTGCTCTACCAAGGCAAGTTTCCAACTGTCTGGACTCTAGATACCACAGAACTGACCACATGTGTGCTTGCCCTTGAATTATGACATAAACTAGCTTCCCGTGACAGACCTGTTGAGCAATTCAGCTTCTCATCTAGGCTAGTCATGTACTAAAGCAACAATTCTGAGACCCGATTCCCAGCAAGATACTTCCTTTACAGAGCTTTTCATGGCAAACTGATTTCCCTTGTGGTTAACTGTACCTACAGTCAGCACTGTTAATTTTCTTTTCCTTCCACAAGGTAACAAACTGTTGCACATTTTACCTGGAAGGGAGAGATTGCTCATACATGTTGTGTCACAGGAAAGCTTGATGTTGGCAATTGATACAGAGGAGCAAAGACTTCTCCTTAATCCCAGTGGAATAAATACTGTATAAGGAAGACTTCACTAGCTTAGCAGACCACAGTTACCTATACTGCTCTTCAAAATCTTTAGATTCATTTCCTTGGATGGGATGTCTGCTTACACTGTTCTTTAAGGAATCCTATTACTAAATAACCTGCAGATCAGGTTGAACGTATACATGGTGTAGCAGCTATTACAGTATGATTCCATTCAGAAATATTCATCTGTATGTGGCCACATCAAAATCTGATGTCATTTGGATCTAAGCAACCCCAGAGGCTTCAACAGAGCAATAGGAGCGGAGCAGAACTAAGGATGAAACTTCATCCCCACTGTCCAAAGCAAGGTTCTAATTGACCAGTTGGGTGGGCATGATTAATGTCTCAGTCACCACAGTGAAAAATATCCTTACTCCCATTAAGTCAAATGGATGGAGAAAAAAGCCAGTAGGACATAAAGTTAATGGAAGTTGCCTGGCGTGAGAAGGTAAAGAGGGGCGGTTGGAGAAAAGGGAGTGGGTAGGACATGAGGGAAAATTTTAAATTGCTTCCATCCATGGGCCAGGAGGCCTTCTCAGCAACAAAAACTCACTCTTGTTTCTTCTTTTCTCCTCTTTCCCCAGCAAACTGGGCTCGGGTCACCAGATCAGTCTTTCCCAGTTTTGCTGGTCCAATGCTCACTCCATGTCTATTCCACCCTCCCATACACATCTAGTCATTGTTTTCTAGGCCATCTTTTGTTCTCCAGCCATGAACTCCTCTCAAATACTTCCCTAATAGGATTCTCTTCACCCATCCTTTGCACATGCCCATACCATCTCAGCCTGCTCTCTTGAAGCTTCTCTCTGATACTGCACACTTTGGTCTTACTCCTGATGACATCATTCCACATGTGGGGGACATGAAGCAGCTGAACTAAATTCCCATGAGGCAATGAGGCACCGTAAATAGATGCAGTTTCATGTTGAAATGACTCAAAATGAAATATTATGTTTTGATTTTACATAATGCAAAAACAATTTTTAAAAAATAGTGTTGAGGAAACTGCATCTATTCCATCTATAAGATTTTTTGATGGAAAATTACTCACCAGCTCTAGTAACCACATATGCCAGCTGCTTTAGTTTGGACCATATAAAAAAAATGAAACCACGTCTGTATGATCCAGTGGACAGACTTCATAAATACATTGCAGACCTTAGCTTCCACGATGCACAGCAAGCAGAGCACAGAAAGGTGGTGCAGAGAAGGACTGAATGCAACATTAAGACACATGGCAAACTCCATCATAAAGAACTTAACCTTTTCTAGACCTTTCATTCAAGAAGTGGACTCAGCAATTTTGTACCTGTGCTCACCTAGGAACTTTGAAACGAAACCCATTTCTTTCCTGATTCCCCAAAGAAAGTAATGTAATGCTGGAATGGTAATCTCACACTCAACTTGGAATTTTTCTTAAGTGAGAAAAGGTAACACAAAATAAATTCCCACAGGATTTGCCTCTAAACTTACTAAAGTCGACTTAGCATAGCAAAAGCAGGCAAGGAATGCAAGTTAAGATGTTCCACAGTATTGTACAACAGTAGCAATATCTTAAAAACATTTTTAAAACATACTATTTGTAAGCATTGAACACAATAAATCAATTCATCTTATGGGGTAATTTTTATATTGCAGTAGTGCTTTGGCTAGGATTTTCAGACGTGTTCAGCACCCAAAATAGGGGCTCTATTTTTAAAAGACCTCAGCATATTAGGTGCTGATTTCTTCGGGAAAATTGCCCATAAGTGATGCAAGGGGAGCTGTTGGGTACTGAATTGTCCTGAATATGTAGCTCTTATTTAGTTCCTAAACAAGAGATGAGATCTTTTGAAAAAACCTGATGCAGATTGGGGGACCTAAGAACTTGAATATCTGGGCCTCAGGGTCCCCAAGTGTAGCTCAGGACCTCATTGTTCCAAGCACTGTCAAAGAGTATGAAAAGATGCAACAGGGAGTTATACAGAGAAAGGAAGATGGGAATGGTCAAAGTAACAATACAGAAGGGTGCACAAAGTCTGAGTGGTCCAGTATCACTGCCCCTTGGCTCTCTCCCACGGAGCTATGAAAATTTGCACCAGACAAAGAGCTGCCCCTTCATGGCCATAGAAGAGCTAACTTTATATTGTTATGGATGATGGGTTCTCAAACCAGAGCTTCAGAAGAACCAATGTGATTTTGTCCCAGCAAATAAAGGAGGAGGAGGAGGAGGTAGCTCTAAAGATGTTTAGGTGGTCAGACACTTACTTTTAAGGTCACTTTTAATGATGATTTTGGTTAAAGATCACACCAAAGAATTTTCTTAATGAAAACTGAACATAATTCAAGGTTTGAGTTTTGTTGGTCCTGAAATTCTGAAATGACAGGAGGTTTTACATAGAAGCAGAAAACAGATCCCAAAGATTATCAATACTCCTGAGGGGTAAAACAGATTAATAATGAGAGGATTAATGGTGGCACTAGTCTCCATTCTGTTTCAGCATTTAATATCCATCTGAATGAGCATCTTTTTATACTGCCACTTCCCTGGCATATACATATATACAATTCATACACTTGGGAGGTATTTAAGCTCCATACGGTATTCTATGGATTTGATTTCTGCTTTGCATATTCTGAACATGTCTGTGACGGACTCGCAGCACCCGCCGCCAGACTGGCGCCTCTTGCTGTCAATCTGGGGAGTAGCTCAAGCAGACACCCACATCCGCAGGTGCCCTCTGTCACACTTCCTCGTGGATCACCAGTGGTCCTTCTCGCCGCCGAAAGGACTCACCGCATCCTCCTCCTGAGCCGGTCCCTCCAGCCAAGCCACAATTGGGGTCCCCCGCTCCCTTCCGGGGAATTCAACAGTCCTGGTTCTGCCACTTACTTCAGTGGCCGCTGCAGTCTACCACCACTCCAACGGCGGTGTGGGGGAGGTGGGATGGGACCTGGACCCATACTGGCCCTGGGACCCTATGTGTGGCCAGCTTTCACCGCCTCTTCCCCAACAGACTTTCCTGGGCCACTTCCCCACAACTCCAGTATCTCTTCCACCCTTGTATCAGGGCATCTGCTCTGCTGAGCTCCAGCAGTCATCCACTGCTTTGTCCCTATAGGGCAGGCAGCCTTCCCTCCCCAAGCTCCTGGGATTGACTTCCACGGGGCTCCTGGGCCTGATTAGTTATCTCACAGCTCCTTCCCATAGACTGCTTCTCCAAGGGCCTCTTAACCCTTTCCTGGCCCGTACAGTCAAAATAAATTTGTCACAGTGTCAAAATAAAATAATAATAATAATAATAATAAACACTCACTATACCTCTGCCATAATGCACTCTGGTGATAAACATAATAAACAGTAGCAATTTCATGAAATGTAGGTGGTATCTTCAACTTGATTGAATAACTGGGTAAACAAAACTACATTTTTTGTTGCGTAATCCCTCTTTGCCTTTCAGATTGCTTCATTTCAGCTCATAGAGGGAAGAAGGGGGTCAGTATGAGATCAAGGACCCATCTTTGTTCTGTGTTTGTACAGCACCTACCATAATGGGGCCTTGATTTCAAAAGTGCTGATTAGATATCACGAACAAAAACACCACCCATGGCCTCTTAAGTACTTACCCAACTTTAGTTTTACATTCAACAATAGGAGAGTTAGGGTGGTGTAGTTAATGGGGCAACAGACTGGAACTCAGGACACCCGGGTTCCATCACAGCTTTGCTACTGACATGCCATGTGACCTTTGGCAAGTAACTTGGCTTTGTTTCCCCTCCTATCTTGACTATTTGAACCGTAAATAGAGCTGGGCAAATAATGGATTTTTCAGTTCACTGCCAATTTTGAAAAATTGAAGAAAAAATATTTCAGGTTGAACCAAAAACATTTCCAACCTCAATTTTCAGCAAATCAAAAGTAAAAATCTATCTATCTATCTCTGGTCAAACAAGACACTTGGTTTCAATTTTGACCATTTAAAAAAGTTTTTTTAATGATGTAATCAAATTAATGGATATTTTGAAACAGTCATTGCAATTAAAAAACATTAAAGCACAAAATATTCAATTTCAAAAGCATTTACATTGATTTTGATTTTTTAAAAGCTTTTTCATATGAAACAAGTCAGAGAAATAAAAAAAAAGTCATTAAACATTTCTGTGTCAACAAGTCTGCACTCTGCTGGAAAAAAGTTTGGTTAAAAAAATTCATTCATTTCTAACTGCAAGCACTTTGGGGCAGAGACTCTGTGCTGCATCTGGCACAATGGGGCTCTGCTCTTATTTACAGCCTTTTAGTGCTACAAAATAATAACAAATGAGGTTACTTAACTAAAAGAGCAATGCAATAAATGATCTCATTTTCATTAGACAATCTCATATAGTTAACTAACTTTGCACACTAATGGAAAGAAAACTATCATATTAGAATATTGAAGTTATCCCTTTCTGTTGGGGGTTTTCCTATGAACGCAGATTCATAATTACATATCTGAACCACTCTACGCTCAGGAAATACACTCCATAAGGTGTTGCCAACTCTTGCAAAGGTAGTGCAGATCCAGCAATATTTGTTGGTTTTTTCAAGACCCAGCTACTGGAATAAAGTGATTGTGGAGCTCCCCTGTCATTAAACAAAGGATGCTTCTGATCCTCGTGGGTGCAAAGAAAAACTTGAACATGTGACCCCCTAAAGGCTCAAACCGATGAAAAATAAAACGACCTAAAAAGTGTTGAGGCTTAAAAATCATGAGATTTAAAAAAACAACATGTCTTTTTTGGGGGGAGCGAACTCATGATTTTTGAACCCTAGAGGTTGGCCATATTATCCACATGTAGTCCAAACAAACAAGGGGCTGTTGGTCAAATGCCAGTGACAGCTGGCTGTAACTATGTTCAAAGCATACAAACAAACATTGGAAAAATCCTAAAAATGCTCATGCTGGAAAGTTGCAATGTAACACTATTTTATTTCTAAGAATTCAGAATGATAAAATGCAAGAACCCAAAAACAGAAGGGGAGAAAGCAGGCTGCTCCCTAAAAGAGAGAGGCGTAACTCAGTCCACCTTACGCTAGGCCAACTGCCTGCTGAATTGAGTGCCATTAGCCCCTGATCACAATCTTCCCTCCAGAGCCCCACCAGGGTGCAAGCCAGACAAGGAACAAAACTTTGCATGCTAAAGTGATTTCAATACACCACAGGACCGTGGCATCAGAAGCAGGAATTACCTTCTGGAATTACAAACCAAGACTCAGATGGCCCTCATGCAACTGATGGGGCTCCACACCAGCACAGAGATCTGCCTGTGAGGGTCAGCTCACAGGAACAAGCTTTTAGAGCCCAATCATACAATCTTTGTGCAGGCAAAACTGTATAGACTGAAAGAACAGGGGCTATTTAAAATTACAAAACATTTTATTCCTAATAATCATCATTGCCCTGCTAATGGGAATTACAAATCAAGGGCCTGGTCATTCCTTCCTCTGCTGTTCATGGACAGGAGCTGGATCAGAGACATCTAAGAGAAGAACCAATCCTATGCTATGGGCTTCCCATTATTATGATGTATTTATTTATATTGCAGTATCACCCAGGGGACCTGCGCCTGGATCAAGATCCCATGGACCTGCGCATGGATCAAGATTCTGTGGTAGGACACAGAACAACCCCAATCTCAGAAAGGCCCCATCCTGTATGCAGCATCAAGTCAAGGAGTCAGACTTCCATGGGTCCAACTCTCTTAAGACATTGCCCTTAAGGATTTGTCATTATTTTGGAAACTTCATGATTATTGTTTGTATTGTTGTAATATCTAGTAGGCCCCTAATAAATCCATCCCATCGCAACTTGTGAAGCAGAAGGGGATATTTGATTGTGGAATCTAGGGCATATATTTGAGTCACTGGCCAGATGGAGGGAATTCAGGTATACAATTCCCCTTCACAAATATTCTGCTTGTAATATTATTTCTATCTCCACTTTTCAGCCCTCCCATGATGGCAAAACTTTGTGACTGTTCTGTGAGATGGAGTTCAAGAGCCCATTCATGTTTGGCAGTTCTTGGGTGTATCTTCAGATCAAATGCTTTTACCTCATTTCTGGACTAAGATTTTCATAGCCATTTAGAGCAGTGGTTCTCAACCAGGGGTATACATACCCTTGAGGGATGCAGAGGTCTTCCATGGGGGTACATCAACCCATCTAGATATTTGCCTCGTTTTACAACAGGCTGCATAAACAGCACTAGCAACGTCAGTACAAACTAAAATATCATACAGACAATTGTTTCTACGGCTCTATATACTATACACTGAAATGTAAGTACAATATTTATATTCCAGTTGATTTATTTTATAATTATATGTTAAAAATGAGAAAACAAGCCATTTTTCAGTAGTAGTGTGTGGTGACACTTTTATTTTTAGGTCTGATTTTGTAAGCAGGTAGTTTTTAAATGAAGTGAAACTTGTAGTATGCAAGACAAATCAGACTCCTGAAAGGGGTACAATCGTCTGGAAAGGTTGAGAGCCACTGATTTAGACCACTAAAGCTACCTTGAGAGCTAACAGATTAGTTCACCATACAGATGATGGCCTGATATTTCATCAGAAGTACTGAGTTCTCCCAGTTCCCCTGGATGTTGTTAGAAGTAGATAGGAAATTATTCCTTCCTCCATCCCTCTCCACCCAAATAATTGGGGTTTTTTACTATAAACTTAAAACCCAAAGCTATGTTCGTTATAAATTGAAAATGTTGGGATTTTTAAACCAAAAATATGTTAATTTTTTAAGGAAACCAAAATATTTTAAGTCGAAACAAATTCTCAGACAAAATTGTCTTCGAAGAAATATTATTTTTCAATGCAAAAAAATTTTTCAATCCAAAAACTTCTATTAGCTGTAGTTGCAGGTACACAGCAACTCTGCAAATCAGCCCAGGAGGGTCTGCATGGTGAAAAAACTCAGAAGAATTAAATTTTGAACTGAAAAGTGTCAAAATTTACCAGGACTATCTCTACAATTTGTGTAGAGAAACAGAGAGATATGTAATTGTCAGACATTGATAAATTGTGTAAGAAACTCTACTGATTATTCATACCAGTAGAACTTGCTGCAAAATAAACTCTGACCTTGATACTCAAGAGACCTACTTAGAACATCCTGGAAGACAATGATATATTTCTGCACACTAACCTCTGAACAGTTTGCCTCTTCAGCTTCTTGAAACAAGCTAGTTCCAATTAAAGAGAAGAGGTGGAATATTTCAGACATTTGTTTTAGTGACAGATTATGCAGGGGTTATGATGTCATAGTGCTAAGAATACAAGGCAGGAAAAGCTGGTTTACGGCTCACTTCAGATTTAGAATACGTATTATTGGAACATTGTAGAAAATATTGCCTCGTTAAAAAAATTGAGCTCTTACAGAAGGATGGATGGTTTTGTGGCTACGATAATAGGCTGGAACACAATACTTCTACCACAGCCTTGTTGTGTGTCCTTAGGCAAGTCACTTCATCTCTGTTTCAATTCCCCATCTGTAATTTGAAGATGATAATACTACCTTTCTGGGTCTTCTCTATTTGGAGTGAGCAAGACCTGTTTCTCACTGTGTGTTTGTACAGGACCTATCACAATGGGAACCCACGTCTCAGGTGGGGATCTCCTTTTAAGAGGTTGGAAGAAGAATGAGCCAAGCTGCAATAAACTGGTGGCTCTCAGCCCAGCTTCTGGTGGGGTGGAATGATCCTCTTAAAACGATAACCTTTCCCCCAAGATGATGTCTCAGTAGATGTGGGAGCAAACCAGGCCATATTGCAATGAAGCAGTGGCTTCTGGACTGGCTCTAGCACTTCCTATGCATGGTGTTCTCTAGACACGTGTGAAATCCCCTACTGCAAAGAGCTGGCTGTGCTGAGCATTCACAAGTCTGGCCGGACTTAACAGGAATTATGGATGGTCTGAAAGTCAAGCTGTTGAGGGTCTGAACCTACAAACACTGAAGCTGATGGGGTGTCTGCCATTGCCGTGAGTGGGACTACTTTCCTGAGAAAGGATTTCCAAAACAAACCACTGATATGGATGAGGTAGGCTGTACTGTAAAACCAATCCTTGGAACTACAAGATGGGTACACCAAATATACAACAGTGACTCATCTCTTTGGGCCAGATCCTCACCTGGTGTAAACTGATGTAGCTGCTTTATGCTGATTTCCTTCTGCCACAGATCTGGCCCAAAGAGATGAGTCGCTAATGTGTATTTGATGTACATCACATAGATCCAAGCTTATATTACAGTGTGGGGTAATGGACAGTGCTATGGTCAGAATGGGCTGAAACTCGGAATTTCTATATTGTGAAATTCGGTTTTTGTTCCAAATCAGAATGAAAACAACAGCTTGAAGGAGGATGGGTTTCTTGGACTATTAGGGAAGGGAGACTTTTTTCCCCAAGAGCGGGAGAAATCATTGTGAGTGGTAGTAGGAGACAAAGTGTTGAGTAAGGAAGGAAGGGCTGGCAGGGTGAAGTGCATAAGATAGAATTAGCAGTATGTGAAGGCTGAGAGCTTTCAAAGTGAGGTGGGGCATTTGAACCTGATATGGACTCATACTGCAGTGTGCAGCTGTTATTGTGACATTCCCACCATTTTGGTTCAAATATGTCTCTGAATTCAGATCTGGACCATTGCTGGGGTTTGGAGAAAAATCTGAGCCCAGAATTCTAACTTTGGTGTCATCAGGACATGGACGCTATTGGGTGCAGGGTGGTTCAGGAGAAGAGATCAGAGGTTCACTTTGTGGAAATAGCATAACAACCTGGAAACTGGAGAGGCAGGCATTGGTGCAAGCCTAGGCAGATGGGGAGACATGATGCTATAGATTTGAGAGTTCTCAAGTTTGGTGTCTGAAACCATGGACTTCCCAAGGAATGAGTGGAGAGAAAGAAAAGGAAGAGGCAGATCACAGGTACCTTAGGAGACCAGTGCAGAACGGAGAAGAAGAAGAAGAAGAAGAATTTCCTGTGAAGGAGCAGCCAAAAAAAGGAGAGAGACAACCGGAGTGGGAAAGAGAAAAGTCCAAGAGGGCACAAGTCTCACAAGAAGAAAGAGAATGAGTACAGAGAAGAGCCCCTTAGCCCTTGAAAGCCTAGGCCATCAATCTTGTTTCTGTGGAGCAGGCAGAAGGCAGACTGTAGGGGGTACTGCAGAAGGCTAGTGGAGAGGAAGGCAAGTTGTTATTCTAGTCTATTGAAATTCCGATGCCATCCTCATCCTAGTCATATCTTAACACCATTCAGAAGTGCATTAAGCAACACGACTAGCATTCATCACGTGTGATTTTCTTTCTCCATTTTTCTCCCTCAGGGGAAAATAACTCTGGAAGATTGAGGGGGGTACAATTATTTTTATTTATTTCATGTCTGCCATACTCTGTGTGTTTGTTATTAATGGCAGCTCAGAGAAGAGGGCCTTGCACTTTGAAAAGGAAGTGGTGATGTCTGAGTCATTTCTCAGTTCCTGGGGGAGCTCATTTCACAGTCTCGGACCAGTGCCCATGAAAGCTCTGTCTCCTGCACAGATGAGCTTTACCATTGTTCTGGAGACATTGTGCCTGAAGAGAAGAACTGTCGAACTTTCATCCCCAGCACTTCGGGCAATTAGATATCCTGGCCCAGACCTTGATGATAAAGATCAAGACCTTGAACTTGGCTCAATATTCTAGGGGAAGTCAATGTAGAGAGAGTATGGATGATGTGCTCACGATGGCCCAAGTTGCTAAGGAAATGTGCTGCTGCATAGCTCGTTCAAGGAGTTCAAAGACAAAGGGATTGAGGTGATAGGTACAGAGGTGGTTGGACCAGAGAATTTCCTTAAGGATAAGTGAGAGACAACAGTATGACTGAAAGTGGAAGGAAAACAACAAAAGGAGAGTGAATGACTGATGATGAGAAACAGTGAAGGGATATGGGAGGGAATTGGGTTGGTTCTCAGGAGAGAGGGAATGAAGTCAAGGGGATTTGTTCATAGAAGTTTGATTGGTAGGGAGGCTGATCTAGGGGATGGGCACTGGACCCGTTCTGCCATCAAAATTGGGCAAGTCACTGACTTTGTGCCTGTTTCCCTATCTTTAAAGGGGGGTTAATACATCACTATCTCACAGCAGTATCGCAAATCTAAAATCCACTAAAGATGGTGAGATGCTTAATCACTTTGGTGATGAGGGCCATATAAATCCATAGATAGATAATTGTGTACTTCAGCACTGAACATAGGAGGCAAAAAAGAGCATTGTGGAGAGAGGAGAGGATTGGAAAGAGGGAGAGAACTGAAGAGAACCTGATGGATATTGTCACTTTAGTCTTTCAAGATGCTTCCAAGATTGTGAGCCAAATTCATCCCAAGTATAATTCAAATACATTCCTCCCAGATATAACTTCACTGATGTTGAGAGGAGATTAGAGGTTAAATATTTTGGACAAAAGAGTTTACCATCAGAAGATGCCATTTCTTCAAAATCTAAATGTTGATTACGATTGGAATTCTGTTGAGTTTTTCCAATCAAAATGGAGTATTGTGTTCCTAGTTTCTCATTTTGTTTTGTTCGGACTTTGTTTCGTTCTAACTTTTTCTTTTTTTAAACTTTTTTTAAACTTTTAATTCATGTTAATATTATATTTAATTTATATATATATATTATATTATATTGGTAGTTCTATAAAATGTGTTATATTCTTTTGTCAAAACTTTTTCTAAACTAAGCATTTCAATATTTCAATCAGGTCACTTCAATGTTTGTGTGGTGAACTTCCGAGGGACAGAAATTACTTTTTCTGACCAGCTCTAAAAGGGGAGAAGATGAGCAAAATGAGGATTCCGGACAGAATTTCCCCCAAGTTCAAGGTGATTTGGTTTCTAGCCCATTTCTTTTTGTTATTAAAGGCTGATTGATCATTGTTCAGCCAACCATTCACTCTGAAAAGATGATAAAAATCAACCTGCAAAAAATCATTTCCCCACCCCAATTTTTCCTTCATAACTCTTCACTGCCTATTGATTTCAGTGCCGCAAATGGCGCTTTTGTGCCGTATCCTCAAAATTCAGCAAGTCTTGAATATTTCTAGTTGTCAGTTGGAGACTAAAACAAATTGATGTAGCACAAGTTCAGCTCCAGTTCAAATCGTCAGAAAGAAAAGTTTAAGTGTTTGCGTTTACATAATGAAAAAGTGTCCCCAATTACTAGAATATTTATGTGTAAGCTCCAATCCTATGGTTTTATTAATTATTTAGTATTAATACTGATTGATTTTTGGTGGATCGCACCGCTGCTGTATCTGACCAAGTGAAGTTATGCTAGCTGGGTTAAAGGTGTTCTTTTTATTCTGCAGGGAACCAGTGATTAAAGAGAGTCTTAAAAGGATATCTGAGGTTTTTGGCTAACTAGAAGCGCCATCCAGGAGCAAAATAAGACTGATAAACCATTGCTAAAACCTTATCATTCTATTCCCCAAGTAAAGATACTTTTGGGGTTGAAGCTTGAATGTCTGTCCTCAAACTTACAAGAGAGTTTGTGCTTGTTAAAGCCACTGCAGGAAGCTTCATTATAAAAGAAAGTTGGTACATGTGAGTCCAGGCCATTATTTTCCCAAGAAGATGAATGCGCCAATTGATCTCTTTGAACCTAAAGGTTTTATTACAGATACTAATTGTCTTATGGTGCCCATTTCATGCTTGCCAGGTCTGCTGTCCTCACTCCCAGCCGCTCCTTTGAAATCTTGCACACAGAAAATTATTCACCCAATCTGTCACCAGTATTTCTCAGAGGGCATTATTATGCCAGAGCTGACGTTTTAAAGGTTGTTGTGACATTCCTTCTAGATTTTTTTTCCCCACTTCTCTCTCTTAAATGGATTGGAAAAAAAAATCCTCTCTCTACTTAAGGGACATGCACTTCCTATTTTGCTTAACTAGAGGCAACACTGGCACCTTGTCAGCAGTGGAAGGGCTGTGCCTAATATTAATAAAATGGAACAGATAGCTTACTCTTAGACACGTGAGTGCAAAGCTAAGGCCCATGGAGCTGTCTACAGTTCTTAACAAGCAATGTTCTGAACTGATCCAAGCATCCGGGTCACTCAGATCAGGATTAAGCATTACAGCAGGGACATGTGTCCGCCATGCGCTATACACTTCTATTTTACAGATGAGGGAGGGGGCAGCACGTTGGCTGTTTCTCATGTACACCTCCTTGTGCAAGATTTAAAAAATCATCATTAAAAACAAACACACAGTACGGGACTGATCCAAAGCCCACTGAACTCAGAGGAAGTTTTCCCATTGATTTCAATAGGCTTTGGATAAGCCCTGAAGAAATCAGAAGAGAAGACTACATAATGGCTGAAAGAATCTGAGACAACTGCTATTCACTCAATCGGAGCACTATAATGGGAAATGGATGTAGGGGAGTTGGAAAGACCTGTTGTGAAAAATCATCATTGAGAAAGAGATGGAATATATGCAAAGTAAAAGCAGTGACATGGAAATGGAGAATAAATAATTATTTTCATTTCTCAGCCTAAACATGATTAAAACTAGAGCTGGCCATTAACTGGAATTCCCATTCCCTGGGAAATTCTGAAATTAAAGGAAGTTCAAAACTGGAACAAAAACAATTTGAAATTTGAAAATGGGAATTGCAAAAAATTGTTTAGAGAAAGTCAAGGAGCCTGGCACCAAGGGACCGTGGTGGCCTTAGAAGCGCCAATGCCAGGGAGGTCTGCCTGGCAGACTGGGGGAGAGGAGAAGAGCCGCAGAGCTGGGAACAATTTTCCAATGATAAATCAGAACTTTTTCAGTAACAGTGAGATTGTCCTATGGAAAATTTTGATTTGCATAAAGTGAATTTTCTGTTAGAAAAATCATTCTGACAGCAAATTCCCAACCAGCTTTTATGAAAGGAGAGTAAAAGTTGAAAATATATGGCCCTTTCAAAGAACCTTAACCGAATATTTTGGGGGACATGTTCAACAGCTCTCAGTATCAGCCCAACTCTGCTCCTATGAAAATCAAGGATAAAATTCTCCCTGGCTTCATGTGGGTAAAGCCAATGTTGAGTGCTGTTGGAAATCCCACCTTATAAGTGTTTAAAAACCTAAATGCTGGAAACTCCAAATTGATACTTAACTTTGTTGATACCAATTCCATATTGATAAGACATCAAATAACTCGGGTCAATCAGTTTATTAAGCATAGATAAATCCGCACAATACAGAAAGGATTAATACTTTACCCAATCCGGAAAACAGATTTGCTAAGTACAGCTTCGCTGTTCCAGAAGGGTGAGTGTAATTTTGATTTTATTTATATAAAAGGTATTAATAGCAAGCATAATGTAATTAATTTCGTATTGTTGTAGGGGGAAAATATCAAAGAAGCCCACCACAGAAGAATTTAACTTCAAAAGGGGGAACTACACAAAAATGAGGAAACAAGTTAAATGGAAATTGAAAGGCACAGTCACAAGAGTGAAATGTCTGCAAGCTGCGTGGAAACTTTTTAAAAACATTGTAAGAGAGGTTCAAACTAAATGTATACCCCAAATTAAAAAATAAAAGAAAGAAAGAAAGAAAGAAAACAAGCCACTATGGCTAAACAGCAGAGTAAAAGAGGTAGTTAGAGACAGAAAGACATCTGTTAAAAATTGGAAGTCAAATCCTAGTGAGGAAAATAGAAAGGAGCAAAAAAGCTGACAAGTCAAGTGTCAAAGTATAATTAAGCAGGCCAATAAAGAATTTGAAGAGCAACCAACAAAAGACACAAAAACTAAAGAGCAAAAATGTTAAAGTATATCACAAGCAGGGAGCCTGCCAAACAATCAGTGGGGCCCCTGGACAATTGAAGTGCTAAAGAGTACTCAAGGATGACAAAGCTGTTGTGGAGAAGGTAAATTAATTCTTTGCACTGGTATTCCCTTAGAAGGATGTGAGGGACATTCCAACACCCAAGCCATCCTTTTTAGGTGGGAAATCTGAGGAACTGTTCCAGTCTGAGGTGACAATAAACGAGATTTTGGAGCTCATTGATAAATTAAACAGTAATAAGTCACCAGGACAAGATGATATTCATCCAAGTGGTCTGAAGGAACTCACATATGAAATTGCAGAACTAATAACTGTGGTATGTAACCTATCCCTTAAATCAGCCTCTGTACCAGATGACTGGAGGATAGCTAATGTAATGCCCATTTTTAAAAAAGGCTGCAGATGCGATCATGGCAACTGCAGGTCAGTAAGCCTAACTTTTGTACTAGGCAAATTTGTTGAAACTAAAGTAAAGAATAGAATTATCAGACACATAGAGGAACATGTTATGTTGGAAATGAGACAACTTGACTTTTGTAAAGGCAAGTCATGCCTCACCAATCTATTAGAATTATTTAAGAGAGTCAACAAGTATGTGGACAAGAGTGATCCAGTGGATATAGTGTACTTGGATTCTCCTATAAGCTGAACAATATCCCTCACCGAGAACTCTTCAGCAAATTAAGCAGTCATGGGATGAGAGGGAAGGTCTTCTCATGGATCAGTAATTGATTAAAAGATAGGAAACAAAGGGTAGGAGTAAATGGTCAGTTTTCAGAATGGAAAGATGTAAATAGTGGTGTCCCCCGAAGTCTGTACAGGGACTAGTGCTCTTCAACATATTCATAAATGATCTGAAAAAAGGGGGGAACAGTGAAGTGGAAAAATATGCAGATGATATAAAATTGTACAAGATAGATAAGACCAAAGCTGACTGCCAAGAGTTACAAAGGGATCTTACAAAATGGGGTGAGTGGGCAACAAAATAGCAGATGAAATTCAATGCTGATAAATGCAAAGTAATGCACATTGAAAAACATTATCCCAACTATACATATAAAATGATGGGGTCTAAATTAGCTGTTACCACTCCAGAAAGAGATCTTGGAGTCACTGTGGATAGTTCTTTGAAAAACATCTGCTCAATGTGCAGGGGCAGTCTAAAAAGCTAACAGCACATTAGAAATCATTAGGAAAGAGATAGATAATAACACAGAAAATATAATGCCAGTATATAAATCCATAGTACGCCCACACCTTGCCTGCTGCATGCAGTTCTGGTCATTGCAACTTAAAAAAAAATATTAAAAATGGAAAAAGTACAGAGAAGGGCAACAATGATTAGGAGTATGGAACACTTCTATATGGAGGAGAGATTAACAAGAATGGGACTGTTCATCTTAGAAAAGAAATGACCAAGGCGGGACATGAAAGAGGTCTATAAAATTATAAATGACATGGTGAAAGTGAATAGGGAAATGTTATTTACTCCTTCACATAACAAGAGAATCAGGAATCACCCAGTGAAATTAATAGGCAGCAGGTTTAAAACAAACATAAGGAAGTACTTCACACAATACAGAGGCAACCTGTGGAAGTTGTTGCCAGGGTATTTTGTGAAGGCCAAAACTATAACTTGGTTGAAAAAAGAATTAGAGAAGTCCATGGAGGATAGATCCAGCAATGGCTATTAGCCAAGATGATCAGAACACAGCCCCATGCTCTGGGTGTCTCTAAATCTATGACTGCTAGAAGCTGGGACGGGATGAAAGGGGATGGATCACTCAATAAATTGCCCTGTTCTGTTCATTCCCTCTGAAGCATATGGCACCAGCCACTGACAGAAGACAGGATACTGGACTAGACAGACCATTGGGCTGATCCAGTATGGCCATTCTTATGTCTCACTTGTGTACAACAGAAGATTTTACAGATTTTACTACATTACCACAAACCTTATTTAGTTATCTACATATTTGCAGGATTACAGATATATCCGTACCAATTATCCCATTTATCCCTGGAAGACAGAAGAAGTGTGCTAGGCATGGTTGGTTATTTGGCTTTGCTTCCAACAGGTTCTGTATACACAGCAAAACAGATTACAGATAGGTCACCTCCTAATAACTGTCCACAATAAGCATGCTGGGAAATGCAGTTTGTAGTCATACAACTTAACACGAATACAGAACATTCTCAGAAACATGCTATGTTGGCTAACATCAACCTTAACTTTGACTCCGGACTGATGGACCGTACAGCCCAGAGACCCACTTAGACACCTATTCTGTTCACATTTCCAAAATGAGGCACTGACCACATTATCCATACCCAAATTCTGCTAATGAACTAGTGCTAAGGCTGCTTCAATAAAAAATTGTTTGGCGCTAACTGTACCAGAGCATATCTTTTATAGTGCATTGGGTTCTGTAACAAATGCTACAAGCCGCTTGTACACATCATACACCCATGATACTCAACAGTCCTGCAATGGCTAATATAAAAATGGGACATTAATCACATTGTCTTACAGTGTGCATGTGAATCAGCCCAGTGTCCAGATGAAGAGCTGACGCTATCTTTCAGGTCATATTAGTGTCTCTAAGCAAAACAAGCCGACTCTTCTAGCACAAACCCAACAGGCTGCTGGCAAAATAAGCTAACAGGCGATATAAAGAGAAACTTCTTCTCTGGACAAAAAATAAATACATCTATCAGTGTACTACTGAAAAGGACTCACACAAAGCAGGCGATCTAGGTGCTATTGCAATATAAAAAAAATAAATAATAGTAATTTACTGTGCCATGCCGACTTATTGCAACAGAAAGGCAGGTCCAATGAAAGGTGATAACACTTCATTGGGCATGAAAGCATGTCTCTTGAATCACTCATGAGTACGCCCAAAAGCAATATCCCAGCCCTCCAAATCCTTTCTGCTTTTCAAAGGGAGATTAAGTCGACACTTGATCATTCAGACTGATCACCCACGAACAGCAGGTAGTATTACTAGAGGTGCAGAAACTTCAGCGGTTCCGGTAAAACCTTTCTAGAGGGTTTGTCCTGAACGTTGGTGGTCTGGAAACAAAGATGGAATGCTCACAAGAGCAAGCTTCTCTTCTCAGGTGTGTAGCAGTTCCTGGTTGATAAATCCACAGAAAAAGCCTTTTGGGGTATATCTGCTTCTGCCCCAAGCCATAACATGCAGAGCATTCTACATGGTCAATAATACTACCCAGAAACTTGTCCCGGACTTCAAACTTCAGAGGATTTGGAAGTGGCTTTGAAGGAAAGGTCAGTTCTTATTTTATCTGAACTGGTTCAACCATTCCTAAAAATCACTCACGAGGCTAAGGTAATTGAAATACTCCACTACTATACAAGTCCTTAGGCACACTTTTAAGCACTCTCCCATCTCATATATCTCTGGATGGAATGTCCTCTACAGCAGAGATTCTCTTTCAGACAAACTCTTCTTAGAGAGAACCCTTCTTAGAGAGAACCCTCTTGCTCAGCCCATTCACTGAGATTCTTGTAGGAGCCCCCAGGCTGTCTCCTCTCTCTGATGCTTCCTCTGCTGGGTTTTCCTTTATTTTCCTTTTATTGTCCTTAAATGGATGGGGTTGTGCTCACTCTGCTTCTTATGACAGGCTGAACATGAGCTCCAGATATGCTGTTTCCAGCCCAAAAGAATCCTGAAAAATATGGCTATACCTATGTGCAGAACTAAGCAGCCATTTTGTTCCGAGAGCTCAGCGCAGACTATCTGAGGAGACACACACTGTGCTCTCCCATATAGGCCCTGATTCAGCCCTGGCTCTTTCACAGCAGCTCAGCAACCACAAAGGGCCCAGACCAGGGGCAGAACAGCCCAGGCAAATTCTATACCTGGTACTTGGCTTTGCTGTGCTTGATACTTCTGTTGGGTCTTTTCTCTCAGTTCCTTGTGGCCCTGTATTAAAAACAGCTGATACTGCTGGTGAAATTTTGTTCCCCCATGACCTAGTCTTTGTCAGTGGAGCATCACAAAGGAGGTAAAGCGTGGACTGGTTCATTTATTTCAGGGTAGATGGTAGTGAGAGCAGTACTGCAATTGCAACTGGTTCTTATATCTTATTCTCATTCTTTCTTGCTTCCCATTCCCCTTGCTATATCCATTCCCCTGAAATGCCACGTCAATGGACACTGTTGCCCCTGTTATTTCCCCTTTACCATTGCTCTTCACCACAGGCTGGAGTTTGACAGTTTCTAGTGGAGAAGGGATGTTCAGTTTGATCCCAGTATTTCTTCCTTAGGCCTCTTCCTCTGAGGGGCACAAGAATAATGCCAGTGGCATAAAAGACCTATAGTAGTGGAGCCCTGGTAGCAATAGGAGTGGTACAAGCAGTAACCAGAGGCAAAGGATTGACAGGAACAGCAGTAACAAATCCAGGACCACTAGGAGGCGGTAGAGTGTGTGCTGTCCCCCACTCGCCATCTCCCCTCGTCCACTGGGCCAGCTACAGCTCTGCACGGCTAAGGGAAGAACACAGACTTGGGCATTTATTTTCAAGTGTATCAAAATGGTGGGCTAAATATCCATAGGCATAAAATGTGTGTGTGATGGGGAAGGGAAAAATGAATGGGGCTTTACAAAGAACTTACTAGCACCTGGCCTGGACTCAACTCTTTAGCACTATCTAAGTGCTGGCAAAGTGAAAACAATTATCTTAGCAATCCTTCACACATCTTTATGTCCTGAACTAGGTTCCTGTGCTCGGAGACATCCTTGTCATCATCTTCTCCTATAGCCTCCGGTAGTCTGCTTCCCCTTTTGCCAGGCAGAATCAGCGGAGGTGATCCAAGGAGCCACGCCCACTGATGTCAATGAAAAGACTGGATCAGGCCCCAGCTCAGCTGTCTTTTGACTACTAATCCTTTCTAGATTCTGACAATCTGATCTTCTACCATGAGATGCAACTGTTAATAAAATAGCATTACCTAGCTCTTTTCATCAGTCGTTCTCAAAGCGCTTTGCAAAGGAGGTGTGAAATTCCCCTCTGCAATCTGGCCTGGTGTATTGCTGTGTCACCCCAATCCTTCATGCCTGGAGCCTTCTTTACTCTGCCCTGCTGTGTGAACCTCCACTCCTGGGTCAGCCTACGCACAGCCTACGGCAAAGCAAGCTGCCCTCAACAAAGTGAGTGAATGCTTCAGGCCAGCCACTCCTGGGATCATGCACTGGTATGACTTCAGTCAACACCACCAGTCCCAGATGCAACCCTAGGAACTGCCATCTTACAATATTCAGTTCATCAGTTTATCAAAGAATTTCATATGCACCAGCTTTGTCGCCTCAAATACAGTCCTAACACACTTTAAACCACATGCACCGCTTTAGATAAAAACAAACAAACAAATGTATTGAGTACCAAAAGATTTTAAGAGATTATAAGTCAGAGGAAAGCAGGTCAGATTTGATCAAAAGTAAATAAAAGGCAAATCGCATTCTAAACTAAGCATAACACTTGCAGCATTCTTACATTCTTTGATGATTTTCACCCCAGGCTGGCTGGTGTGCCTCCAGCCCGTCCCTCCCCCCATGATAAGAGTTTCAGTTTCTTGGTGGTGTTTGCAGATGGAAGTGGAATAGAGAGATAGAGAGATGGCAAAATGTCTCTCCTTTTTAACTTGTTCCTTCACCCCCCTTTTAAGGTCAGTTTGGCAAACAGTGTCCGTGTATGGTCCTTTGTGGATTCATTTGTCAACTTCTGGGCCAGCCCTTTGTTCCTGGAATGCTGAGCTGGGTTGTTCTATACAAGTCCTAATGAGGTACGAATCACCCTTCAGCTCTGCAGAGTTTTGCCTAGATCTGGCTCAAGCCATGAGACACATATTTGAGAATATTACATAGTGAAGCCTCATAACCCTGCATATAACATTGCAACAAACATATTACTATAACAATAATGTTCAGTATGCCATGAGCATTCCAAAAACATCTTACATGACATACTTTGCACTAGACAATACAGAATTACACTATAAGGGTGAACATGGGGGGCAGTGTGTCACAGGAGGTCAATATCATCATCCCCCAATTTACAAGTGGGGAAACTGATGCACAGAGCGGTGCAGTGACTTACCCAAGGTCATCCAGAAGGCCAGAGGTAGATCCAATAGCAGAGTCCCAATCTAGGGCTCTAGGTCACACAACCTCTGAGCTTGGGTGGAACTTGTTTCACACAAGATGGATTCAAGCCAAAGACTGATTTTAGCAGCCAGACATTCCACAGCACCTGTAGGCTATGTCTACATGGCATTTTAAAGCCCCCAACAGCAAGTCCAGGTCTACAGCATCAGGCTTGTGAGCCAAGGGCTACAGAGCTAGGAACAGCAGTGCAGCCATTGCAGCTCTGCCCTCCTGCCCAGGTGTCAGAACCTGAGCCCAAATGTCTATATAGCAGTTCTTAGCACCATCACGTGAGCCTGAGGCTGTAGAACTGGGCTCTGAAACTTGCTGCTGTTTTTAAAAAGGCAGTGTAGACAGGCCCGTCAAGGCTCCACCTTGAACTTCTCTCCTCTGCAAACATGGAGCAACTCTTATGTGGCAGCAAAACCATAATAGTAATTAAACAATTATAAAGTCTTAGTTGAAGGATAGGACCTCTGAAGGATAGGACCTCTGGCCGCTTCTCATGGGGAGCAGGAGGCATTTATCTGCCAGCCAAAACTAAGAACTAAACTCCCGAATTGAAAAAGAAAGATCTTTCAAACTCTTTCATAGAAGATTGGGAGGAGGCGGGAGACCCTGATGCACTGATTAAACATTTAAATAGAAAAGGAAATGAAATACACATCTGGGAAGGAAAGGAAAGGGATGTCAAATGACACGTTCATCTCATGGGATTTCTTGTCATCTTTGTTCTGCCTTTTCTGTAAATCAAAATGTGTATTTTGCAGAGAAGATCCTGCATATAAATAAATAACGAATAAATTGATCTTCACGCCTCACATCGTTTCAGGCTAAGTATAGGAGGATGTGTGATTAAATCAGTGTTCTCAGGGGAAACAGCATTCTTTAATAGTGGGCTTTAATAATAATATTTTCCATTTCTATAGCATCAATGGATCACACTGTGCTTTACAAACACGAATGAATTAAGCCTCATAGAGTCAATACTTCTGGGAGTTATGGGTACAAGGTATAATATTTTAGTCCTTTTTAGATGGAGAAACTGAGACACAGACAGGCTAAGGGCAATATTTTCAATAGGGATTGAGGCCATGTATACTCCTACCAGTACAATAGTGGCATAGCTACAGCACAATACAGTAGCCCTGTAGTGTAGACACAGACTAGGTGACAGAAAGGATTTTCCATTGCTGTAGGAACTCCACTTCCTTGAGTGACGGTAGCTTTGTTGATGGAAGCATTCTTCTGGCAGTCTATCTGCGTATACCCTTGGGGTTAGGTCAGCATTCCTACGGCACTCAGGGGTGTGGATTTCCACACCCTTGAAAGCCGTAGGTATGTCACCCTAAATTTTAAGTGTAGTCCAGGGCTAAGGTCCTTTTTCAAAAGAGACTTAAGCACTCAAGAGCCCAAGTCAATGGGATTTAGGAGCCTAAGCCACCAAAGTCCAGATTTTTAAAAGTATTTATGCACCTAAAGACGCCGATAGGTGCCTAGTGGGATTTTCAAAAGTGGCTTAGGTGCTTTTGAGCATCCCACGTGGTGCTGGTCTGCATCTTTAGGCACCCAAATGCCATTAAATATCTGGACTTTAGCCACTTTTGAAAATATTATCCTTATTAAAATAGTAGCCACTGACTTCATCCAAGCCCCAGGTTCCGTGGAGCTAGGCACTGTGCTCTCGTTACCCCTGAGAGTTTATAATCAAGCCAAGCTGGTCCACGTGTTGGAGAGGAAGCGAGTTGCTCAATGTAACACGGCAGGTCAGTAGCAGAGACAGGACAAGAACACAGTCCCCCCCCCCCGCTATTCTAGTGTAGTGCTCTTCCTACTAGACTACACTGCCTTCTGAGCTTTAGCATGCTAATAGGAACAGAAGAGAATTAGTTTCTGACCCTTGTGATGTTCACCTATTCTCACGACGACAGGCTCTCCTGCAAACTCAAGATCCTGCATGCAGTAGCCCAGGGCCCCCACATGGGGGGATAAAGGGTACACTTTACTGGGGCCCAGAGGCCCCGGCGGGCCCAGCCCGGGCTGAAACCCTCATGGGTATGTGTGTGGGAGGGAGCCCGTGTTACAAGTTTGTACTGGGCCCAAAAAAATTACGCTTGGGCCGTGCAGTAGCCACTTGGTACATAAGAACGGCCACCCTGGGTCAGAACAATGGCCCATCTAGCCCAGTGTCCTGTCTTCCGACAGTGGCCAATGCCAGGTGCTTCAGCTGGAATGAATATACAACATGTGCACTTGTGCCTGGATTCCCTAATTTGCATGTATTCCTTGCTCGTTAAATATTTCAGATGGGAAGTGTGCTGAGTCCAAGTGGCACTGAAACCCTGTAGACTGGTGAATAATAAATAAAAGCCTTCCGTCTTTGTTAGCATCGCACGTCCTTGCTGACTGAGCCTCACGCTGGGCCGTCAAAGGGAGCATATGTCTTTGCAACAGAGAAGCAAGATGCCATACCCTTAACTTCACTGCAGTCTCCGAGGGAGTCCTGCTGTGCGCGCCTGTCAATTAAAGCACCAAAATCCTTCCTGAAGCCACCTGAAGCGGCAGCGCTGCCTCTGAACTGGAACTGAATTAACGTTTCTTGCGTTGTCACTGGCCGTTGTCTCTCACTTGAATTATGCATTTGGAGCTGGATCCTGGCTCCTACCTTGTCCAGCCTCTTATCAGCTTCAGTGACAGCCAGATCAAACCCCCCTCTCAGTTTTTAATGACTCAGTATGTGACGTTTGTTGAGCTGTGACAATCGCACTGAGGACAAACAAATAGATTCAAACAACAATTCCACCCACTGCCATGGAATTACATGGGGACGGATCTGAAGCTGTGCATTTCTTTTAAAAAGAAACACACACAGACACACGTGCACACATTAAGCTGAGAAGATTCTACAGTTAGGCAAGACTAAGCGTCTCTCCCAGATTGTGGAAACAAATTTTCCAGCTATCTTCAATCGTAAAACAAGAAACGTTTTGGCAGCAGAACATACCCTCTTAAAGCATTGCATCTCACAAAACACCTCTTACAATGGAGGACAGGGAACATTTTTTTCTTTCTACTAGACAGCTCTTCCTTTTAGCCCTATGCTTTCCAGATATTCTGGCCAGCATTTTTCCGAGTGGTCCAGGGGACAGGGCACTGGACTGAGAGACAGGAGTCCTGGGGTCTAATCCCAACTTTGCCACCAACTACTATGTGATGTTGGGCAAGTCCCTTCCCTCTCTGTGCCTTAGTTTCCCTCCCCCCACCCCTTTGTCTATCTTCTCTGTTTAGAATAGGAGCTCTTTGGGAGTGGTTGTACAGATTGTAAGATTGTCAGCACCAATCCTAATGGGCCTCTGGCCCAGGAGTGGTGGTCCTAAACTGCAGGATCTTCCTGCCTGCCTGGCCCTCTAACCCTGACCTCACACTGCTATCTAGCCATGCCCCTAGGCTGCTCTTACCCTGCCCCCACACTGCTGGGCAGGGGGGAACGCACACTTGGATGGAGCCTCTGGGTGTAATTGCAATACAAATAATAAATGCCTTTAGGCACAGCTTAAGGGGTGCATGGAGCTGCGCCACCCCAAAAAGGAAGGTTGGCCGAAAGAACCTCGTGTGACCGTGGTGCCTGTATGGTCCACACTGAGAATGCCTCACTCAGGGCAGACTGCAAGAAACAGGGCAGACAAGCCCCCAAATTGGTGGTTTATTTTATAATTAGATTCACTAAGGGTATCTGGATCAATTGAGCGGTCAGTGTAGTAGCACAGAGCAGTGCTGAAGTAGCACAGTGCAGTGAAGACGGCGCGCAGAAGAAAAGCACAGCAGTGAACAGGAGTTACGCAAGCTACTCTGTGTAGCTTGCATAACTCCTGTCGACTGCCGCCAAATCACTGGGTAAGGGTAGATCAAGCCTAAGTCAGTAACAAGACAGCTTCTATATTACCACACTGGTTAACCAGAAGCCAAACACAGCCCCCTTTAGGCGATCCAGCTTTGACTCCTTTCTAGACAGCCAAGTCCAATATTGTGAGGGGTTACTGACAACCTTATTCACCATACTTGATGTTCTACCAATCCCAAAGGACCGGACACATTGCCCAAGAGGTCAATGCATCTTTCAGATCTTGCCCAAATACATGCTCACAGCCATTCCTTGTTAACTAAACCAAAGATTTAGTCAGAAAAAGAAAAAGAAAGAAGAGTTACATATGGTTAAGAGATTAATATACATACGAATGTGTGTACAGTCCTTAGCTCAGTTTCCTAGCAGTGATGGGGAGGCTACTGATTCTTAAAAGTCTTTCTGGAAACAGTTCAAAGGGTTATATTCCAATAGGCAGTCCAGGTGCAGAATCTGTTAGAGGTTCTCCATGAGAATTCCAGGGTAATCCAGGTGTCTATGTGGAGACCTCAGGTTTATGGTTTAGACCTTCCCTGGTAAAGTTTAAGCAGACCTGAGATTAAAAGAATCAGGCCCGAAGCTTCCTTTATACTTGAAGCAGGTGGAGCGCTAACAGGTAACTCCACCACGTGGGCTTTGATGAAAGCGAGCTGGCAGTTGGTGATTTCTATCCAATGGGTCCTTTCTCAGATAATACCGCTAGCAATAGCCATTCAAACTATCAAGACAGGGCACAGGTGGTTGGCTAGTAATTACAAGCTGTGAGGAGATATTAGGACAATAATATTAGTACACCACAGATCCCATCTAAATGATAATATCCCTTTTTGGTCTCCAAGTCAACAAAAAACAGCAATGAAGTGTTATAAGACAGGAACAGAATTTAGCAACAACAAACTGATTGATTGCATAATTAGATTTCTAATAGGATGCAGGTAAACACAGACACCTTTACAACTTGTTCTTTGATTCTCTAACAATACAGGCAAACAGGTTAAAGGTCCTAATCTACTTTACATGACTTTGATGACTATCTACAGACAATGGCCCTGTTTACCATTGCAATATCCCTTTGATGTGTCCATAAGGGTTGTTTACTGGTTACCCAGCTGGCTGATTGTTTAACCTTCACTGGTTCAGCCTTACACCTTAATTCCTCCCTTCCTCCAGAAAGGGAAGTAATTCATTATATCCTCTTATCAGGTGGAACCTACACCTCCCTTTGTGCACCAGCAGGGTGGAGTCAAGGCTCCCGTGACTTTTTTTCTCTCTCCACACACTTGCCTGCTCTCCCTCCATGCATCAAGCCTGTGTGATGGCAGCCTCCAGGGATAATAAATCAGGGATTGAACTGGGGCCAGAGGGGAACCTGCAATGCATTCACCAGTGAATTATATCTTAATGTAGGCAGGGAGCATGGGTGGAAGTGTCCCTGTTCCCCGGCAAGTGCACAGCAAGTCAAAATCCCAACCTCTGCCCTCATTCATACAGCAATACTACCTGAATCTCAATTAGAGGATCTCTGAGCACAAAGCACTGATTTGGGGCCAAATTCATAAAATAACTATAATGATTTGCCCCACATGGTACATGCTATCAAGAACTCACATGGAAATCTGGTCTCCTCCTCTGGGGGGAAACTCACCAGCTGCTCATCAGCTCAGGAGAGGAAAGGAAGTGACCTGCTTTGAGTGTACCTGCAAGAGGAATTTAGGTCATCAAGGTATGTCTGCACTGCAATTAAAAACCCACGGCTGATCTGTGCTAGCTGTCTCAGGCTTGCGGGGCTTGGGCACACAGGGCTGTTTAATTGTGGTGTAGACATCCAGCCCGAGCTCTAGGATTCTGTGAGGTGGGAGGGTCCCAGAACTGAGGCATGGGCCAGCTGCGGGTTTTCAGTTGCAGTGTAGACCACCCCCCCTGCAGAGTGTAATGGCCTGAGCTGGAAATTAGTCAATGCACCAGGGCTAACACCTCTGCTCTCATAAAGCAGGTCATTCTCTGTTAAATGACTTTTTAGGGCTTCAGTTTTTACATCTAAACTGAACAAGAGGGCATTCCAGCAGCACAAGTGCCTTCTGTTTAAGCACCAGAACCTTTTCCTAAAGCAACTGGATGGTCTTACTATTTCCAAGTCCAGATGAGATGGTTTTGATCATCTAGACTGACCTCCTGACTAACTCAGAAGAAGCTGTCCCCAAATCTGGGCCTCAGTGACCCACCAAAGTCACACAGGATGTCTCTTATATAAGCTCTTACCCAGGGGAATCCTGTGCACGCTGGCAGAGCATCTACATTCGCAGCAGAAGTGGAGTAGTTGCTGCCCCCTACAGTATGTGTTCACCCCGGATACCAGTGTGAGCTAATTTCACAATTTCACACAGCAGTGATTAATAATAAACCCATGCCTGATGACCTGAAAGTTATGCTTTCAGAGATGAGAGTTTGCAGGAGGGGTATGAGGCAGGGAACAATTCCAGCAGTGAGGGGGAAGCTACAGGAAAAGGACATGTGAGAATCCTACCCCATAAATCTGGGACCACATAATTTAGCTGCATAAAACACAAGGCTTAACTGCAGAGCATGTAGCAGAAGCTGAGAATAAACAAGACAGCACATTTTGTAATGGGCTGGATCACAGCCCATAAAACACACCTCTCAGACCTCTGCTATATGCCCAGTTTGATCCTGTATACATTTCATGTTGTGATCTTCAGTAATGCAAATGAAGTTTCTAATACACTCAAAAACATAGATAGTCCATGCTTTATGGTGTCCACTATCAAAGAGGTTCTGTTTCCTGGTAGTAAGTGGATAACCTACATTGCCGTGGAGGACCTCGCTGAAGTAAACTGTCCTGTGTCTGGTACATTTTCCATAATCCCATTTAGCAAAGGAAGATGGCACCTCTTACCCTTTTTGACATGAAAGTCATGCAGAATAATTAATCCCCATTATCTCTGGCGGAGAGAGATCCTTCCAAGACAGGCATCTAGGCAGTGGCAAGATTATACTGAGAAGTTTGGTTTTATGTGAGGGTGAGGTATGTGCCTCAACAGGTGCAGATTGTGTATCTGCTGCTTGCCTTGATGAACAATGACACAGATTTACTTCAATCAGATTAGGACTTTATTTCAGTAATATTCAGTCTCTGCAAGGGAAGCACACTCTGGATCTAGATAACTAAGGCTCTTCCATATGCAACAGTGGAACTTTGACTGCAAATATACAAAAAGAAACTGAGACCTAACTTGTAGTGACTTCTGGATCAATCTGTTTAGTGTGTCCTGAAACCCGTATAGTATTTTAAGAGACCCTGAATTTTTTCCTCCTGCGTGTTATGCAAAGAAAGAAGCATTTCAATGTGACCTCTCTCCTTGGGTCTTCCAGCACTTCATTTCTTCCACTTCTGGTGCCATGTAGCATCTTACTGATTCAGAGATTCCAAGGCCACAAAGTACCACTGTGAGCATCTAGTCTGGCCTCCTGTATAACACAGGCCAAAGAAATTCCCCCAACAATATTTAGAGCAGATCTTTTAAGAAAAACACCCAATCTTGATTTTAAAATTGTCAATGATGGAGGATCTACCATGCCCACTGGTGAATTGTTCCAATGGCTAATTACTCTCCCCATTAAAAATTTACACCTTATTTCCAGTCTGAATGTGTGTAACTTCAATTTCCAGCCATTGGATCAGGTTAGACCTTTCTCTGCTAGTTTGAAGAGCCCAGTATTAAATATTTGTTCCCCAGCTAGGTACTTATAGACTGTGATTAAGTCATTCTTTAATCTTCTTTTTGTTAAACAAGACAGCTTTCACTCTGTTACTATAAGGCATGTTTTCTAGTCCTTCGGTCGTTCTTGTGGCTTTTTCTCTGAACTTTGTCCAATTTATCAACATCCTTCCTGAATTGTGGGCATCAGAACTAGACACAGTATTCCAGCTGTGGTCACACCAGTGACCAATACACAAGTAAAACAACCTCTTTATTCCTACTCGATATTCTCCTGTTTATGCGTCCCAGGATTTCATTAGCTCCTAGCCACAGCATCACACTGGGACACATCCACCACAACTCCTATATCTTTTTCAGAATCACTGCTTCCCAGGGCAGAGTCCCCCATCCTGTAAGTATGGTCTGCATTTTTTGTTCCTAGATGTGTACATTTAGCCATATTAAAACACATTGTTTGCTTGTGCCCAGTTTACCAAGTGACTTAGCTCAGCCTGTATCAGTGAACTGCCCTTTTCATTATTTACATTTAGTTACAGTGATAACTTCATGTTTTCTTCCAGGTCACTGATCAAAATGTTAAATAGAATAGGGCTAAGAACTGATCCCTGTGAGATTCAACTTGAAACAGACTTGCTCAATGCAGAGTCCTCATTTACAGGTACATTTTGAGACATATCAGTTATCCAGTTTTCAATCCATTTAATATGTGCCATGTTAAGTTTCTGTCATGTTAGGTTTTCATCAAAATGCCATGCTGCACCAAATGACTTATAGATGTCTAAGTATGTTATGTTAACACTATTACCTTTATCAATCAAAATTGTAATCATCAAAAATGTATCAATTTAGATTGACAGGATCTATTTTCCAGAAACCCATGTTGATTTGCATTAATCATATTGTCCTCCTTTCGTTAATTATTAATTGATTCTAGTATCAGTCATTCCAATATCTTGTCCAGGATCAATATAAAACTAACAAGCCTATAATTAATTCAGATCATCCCATTTACCCTTTTTAAAAATTGGCACAACATTAGCTTTCTGCCAGTCTTCTGGAACTTCCCCAGTGCTCCACGACTTATTGAAAATCAATATTTAATGATCCAGCGAGCTTCTCAGCCAGCTCTTTTAAAATTCTTGGATGCAAGTTACCTGGACCCGCTGAATTAAAACTGTCTAATTTTAGTAGCTTCTATTTAACATCCTCCAGAGATACAAGTGGAAAGGAAAGAGTGTTATCATCACTATATGATGAGACTGCATCCTATTTCTCTCCCCCCCCCACCAGGTACAGTACAGGAATATTTATTAAACATCTCTGCTTTTTCTGTATTATTGATAATTCTACAATATTGGTACAGAAGAAACAATAGGACATAAAACTAAAAAAATCAGTCCTCCAAATATGGAATATTAAAAGACTTAGATACCAGATTGCCCTGCTTGTAATAATAATAATAAAAAAAAAAAGTCCATGAATGATGATTACCAAGGGAAACAGATCTGACATTAGAAAGGGCAATATGCTTTGCCATGCAGCAAAAATAAAATAATCTGAAACACAAATTAAAGCACTAGTAAGAGGCACAAAACATATGACTGAGTATCATAGTTTACCAGCAAGGGAAAATTCATGTAAATTAAAAATTGGCCAAGAACAGAAACACAGAAAGCAGGAAACAATGCCAGTGACGTAGCAACAAGCATGCTAAAAAACAATAGACAAAGAATGGGGCCCGTAGCCCAGAAAGATGTAGGACGGGACAACCTGAAATAGTTTGTGCTCTATTTCTATGTGTTCTGCAACAGCCAGCAGCTGGTATTTTAAAGCATTACCCAGTGCATGGGGGAGGAGGGGGGAAACTGTAGGCGATGCAGTGTAGAGGCGCAATTGCAAGGAAAATTCCATCTGGTTTGTTCCATCCAGCCAGCTGAGAATTCGTAAGGAACGAAGCACTTCTCCCCAGGAATAAACAGAGAGATTTATTTAAAAAGGCATTTGAGAACGGTTAGAATTGGCATTTCTGAGGCTTCTGCTGGCAGCAGCCATCGGGAGGAAATGGTATCTGTGATACAAACAGTGTGACAGCATTATGTAAGAGATTATCAAGCAGTGTTTAACCCACCTTTGATACTGCATTACCAATCAGTGGGGGAAAAACTTGGTTTAATATTTCAACATGTTTTAAAGTTAAACTTCTGATGTTGCTTTAGCCCAAATAGTGCTGAGCGCGGATGAAGCTTATATGGGCATATATTAGGTTTTCACACAATCATTGCCACACATGGGCTTGCTTTCTGGAAAGATGGCCGATATCAGCAAGACACAAAGGTATCCTGGCTTGCAACCATTTTAAAATGTATTTCACACTGTATTAACACTACTTTCATTTTCATCTTCAACACTGCTGAATGAGTGGGCAAGGGTATGAAGTGGGAGCTGCAGCATAGGTGAGACAACACGGGAGTGGTTGTATGGTCTAGTTAGTGGATTACTTCCCCTGTACATAAGGAGAGAGAAGGGAAGGAATTATGCTTCTTTGAGACATTATTAATATTAGCACTTAGGAGCCAGAGTCATGGACCAGGACCCCATTGTGCTAGGTGCTGTACAGACAGAGAACAAAGAGACAGTCCCTGCCCCAAAAAGTTTACAATCTTAATTTCCCCCCAGGATGCTCCTGGGACAGTGTAGCTATACACCACCCCTCAAAAAGAACAGGCTGTGCTTTTACAGTGAGGCCCTAGCTAAGTGAAGTGGTTCACATGTGTTTTAAGGATGCTCTGAGAGTCTAAATTTAAGTTTTGCTTGTTTGTGCAACTGTGCCTTCTGCTAAGGACCAATTTGACTGTGGAGGTTTTATGCTTACATTTTAGAACTCTTCACCTCTCCTCTAACCATAAACATGTACCTTCCCCTCTGTTTCCCACGCTTGCTACTGTTTCAGAACAATAAAGCTGACATTGTGGGTGTCTTTCTAAAGGAGCTTTCTAACTCAGGCAGAAGTTACTTGGCCAGGTTCTCTGGCCTGTATTATACAGGAAGTCAGACTAGAGAATCACATTAATCCCTTCTGGCATTCAAATTTATGAATCATGTAAAATAGTTTTCCTGAGAACCTGTCGAATGAAAGGGCTTTTTTCCTCAATCACTGTTTTAAATGATTTTCCTATTCTAACGGCCAAGGGGACATTCTCTCACTATTTTATATGATATTTGGCATTCCCCTATATACAGAATGGCATGTGACACATTTTAAAGTGGCCTTATAAATGGCTTCCTGTGGAGTATTTTCATATTCAACCATCATAGTAAGCTAACAGCATTATAGAAGCGTATTGATTATGCACTAATGATTTTTCCCTACCATTGTTACGACTACTTACCAACTGTAAAATATATTCCATAAATAAAGCAGATTGCAACACTGTCAGGAGACACATTACTAACTCGTAATTCAAAGGTTCTTTCAGATTTGCTTCACCTTTTTTCGGTTTTTAAATAGTTTGAACAGAAAAACACTGTTTTCCTGCCACAAGTCTGGCAATTAAAGTAACTAACTAAGGGCTAGATTCAGTTGCCTCTACTTCACATTGAGTTGATAAATTTGGCTTATTGAAATCAACAGGATTACTCATGCTATCATGCACTGACGTTACCACATAATGGCACTGAAATACTGAAATTGAGATTTGGAATAATTAGGGTGTCCATGGAATACCATTCTGGGCACTTTCCTATGATTTTCTTATGGCAGCTCAACCCCATATTTTGAAAAATGTTAGCCACACTTTCTCCTTAGAACCTCATAACTATCAATAGTGCTTTGTTGTACAATTAAAGCTGTTTAGATAATTTGGGAATGACTGCATCAATTATTTGTGTTTTCTCACCACAAGAAGCTATGGACAGTCAATTTCCTACTGAAACTTTAATACATTTCTAATAGGTGGTTTATGCAGTTTTTGATGACACACTAAATCACGCAGTATTTAACAGTGGCAGAGATTGGTTCAGTTTTGCAGTTACCGGTAAAAACTGAATGTTTGTCAGAGTATTATCAAACCCTGAAAATAAGTAAGTGAAGCTCTGGCTATAGAACAATATCTTTGGTGGGGGGAAAAGGATTGAGAGACCTAGCTTATTCCCATTGAAAGCAACAGGAAAACTCCCCTAGACTTGGGGTAGCTCAGTTTTTGGACGACCAGATTGAGACAGTTGGAAAAATGCCTGATTTTCACAAAGTGCTGAACACACACTTTTTAAAAATCAAGCTCCTTTAAGGCATCTCATGCGGGGCATCTAAAATTACTAATCAGTTTTGAAAAATCCTGTCTATGTTGCTTAGCATCTCCTGTGATATGTTCATTGACTTCAGCTGCCCTTGACCTTAATGGAAGTTGAAGGCACCAAAGCAATGAGATCTCAGTCAGGCCTTCAGAATCCTTCCCATAGGTGCCCAGCACTTCTCAAGTTGAAGCCTTAATTATAGGAGCATGTCAGGGGATGGGGTGTTCAGGTACAATCCCTGCAGTACCTGGTGGCAGTACTCTGAGTACCCAGCCGTGAGAGCTGACTGCCATAGGTAGGGGAATATGGGCCCTCCCTGCTCCTCCAGGTTGCAACCCAGGGCCCAATGAAGTGGTAATTCAAAATAAATGTGTTGCCTTGGGGATGTATGTCCCGACACTTGCTCCCTGGGCCACTTCCTACCCTGGCTTCTGTTCCTTTGTTGATATCACTGGTTCATTTCTGTGCCCTTCTGCAGTTTTCTCTGTCTGTGCTCCAAAGGGTCTTCCTCTTGCAATCATTGCTCGCCATTGCCAATCTCCATGAGTGAAAGGCCTCTGGCAACTTGGCATCGAAGACTGGGCCCAGCAACCTGGAGTTTTGGTGGCTTCTCACCAGGAGTCTGCAACACACAACTGCTCCCTGCTTCGTCCACCCAGACTGAGCTAAAGTGCTCCCTTTTGAGCTCAGCCTCCACTGTGGGTATGCCCAGCGGGGGTGGCAGATTGGGGTTTGTAAACACCATCACACACCTTCCCCCTCAGGCTAGAACCCAGTGGTGTGTCTTTCTCCTGCTCACCTCCTTCTTCCGGAGAGAAAAAAAGAGCCAGGATTTGCGTGTGTCTTTCCTAGGCCAGGGAGCACCTGGAAGTCACAAGGCTACAGGGAGAAGTACCACCTCATAATCCGGGAACGGTGTCTTTCATCGAGTTTAGCTAGCAGAGAGGGATGTGGTCCGGGATGAGTAGAAAGGGATTTTTTAACGGGTAATATGGTCCATTTCACCGTCAGTGCTTCCTTCTTGATTGTTGAGTAGTTTGTTTCTCGGGGGAAGAGCTTCCTACTCAAATACAGCCCAGAGACCCACTTCTGATGTGTCTGGCTCGAGGATAAATGACTTTGAAAAATTGGGGTGAAAGAACTGGCCCCCAAGTTAGCTAGCCTTTCAAAGTCTGGAAGGCCCTGATGAATACCTCTGTCCAGGTCAACCTCCTGGGTTGGGTACTTTTTATGAGGTTAGACAAGGGGGCAGCCATTGTGGCAAAGCCAGGCACAAACTACCTGTAATAGTCAGTGAGGTCGGGGAAACATCATACCTGTTCCTTGGTTGAAAGGGCCTGATAATTGGTCAGTGCCTGGACTTTATCCACAAGGGGTATAGTTGGCCCCACCTCATGGAGTACCCAAGGTATGTTACTTCTCTCTGTCCCAATTGGCATTTGACCAGGTTTGTGGTAAGCCCTGCCTTTGAGAGTTTGATCAGCCACAGTGACATGGATGTATGTGGTCCTCCCGGTGTTACTATAGAGGACTATTTAATCAACATAGGCTGCCACGTACTGATCATGTTCCCCCACTGACTAGCAGAGTTTGAGCTGCCTGTTGTCATCCCAAAGAGTCCCCCCACATCCTGGCTAGGCAGCCACGTGATGGAAGGCTGATTACTCTGCCCATGCAGACCAAAGGTTTCAAACACCTGCACTCCCTGGAGACATTTTTTCAGTGCATCTGGATCAACTGCAGAATTTCCACCCAAGGGTGTGGAATGCAGAGACCTTACTTCAGGTTTTAAGGGCCAGTTTGTTGTGGCATACATGGGACCTTGACAATGGTACAGATACCAATAGGAGTGCCCTACAGCCCCAGTTAAGACCAGGCTCCAGGGTGCTGCTGCAGGCTGCCAGGTGCTGTAAAAACACAAAAGGGAGGGAGTCCCTCCCCAAAACTGCTTACAACCTAATGCCCTATTCTCAGGTGTAGCAAGGAGAACAGAATAGATTTTCTAGTTGTCAAAAGAAGTGTGTTCCTGTAACAGTCTTACCACCCCAGAGTGCTCCCTTGTGGCCTTCTCTGGCAGTCTCCTACTTTAAGGAACTGGCCCTTCTACCAGATTCTCCTGAAGGCCTGTTCCTTCAAAGACAAGAACATCCTTTGAATCCCAAATAATGTCCTCCACCAACATTAAAGCGTAAGCATACCCTAAAAATTCTTCACTTTCTGGGACTTCCTTTCAATCTTCCTCGCCAACAAAAATAGAGTGCAAATCATAAATGCCACTGCTGAGTTAGAGGTTTCAACCACTCTTCTTTACTCCACCTCTTCTCAGGTTAGTGACTCAGACAGCAACTTCCTTCAACTCCTGTCCCTTCGCTGAGCCAGCTACCGGGATAGTCCTGGCTCCTTCAGCTATTCCTCTTTTTCCCCTTTCCTCATTCACCCTGTCCCCTCAGGAGAGGACTTTGACCTATGCCTAGTCTCCTCCTTTGACTGCCCTACACTCTTTCTTTTGAGTTCCTCCCTCAATCTGACCCGCTCACCCTTCCGCACTAGTTGAGGTTAACAGAGACCTCAGGCTGCCTTTAACCTTTTCTGGGCCTGTGAGAGGATCATACACCCCATCACAATTCCCAGACTATCACGTGCTTAAAAGACGCCTGAATCTGAAGCCTTGGAAAATATATTCGCCTTTTACGAATGTGCTATGACGGGCCATGCAGTTCCCAAAGTAATTGTATCCGCACAGCAAAAGGAACGGACCAGGGAAGCTAACTTCAATGGTTGCAGGAGGCAGAGCTACCAAATTCACTCTGGAAAGGATAGGGTTGTAGGCCAACAAGGGCAGATGCTATTTGGTTGAAAATATGCAAGACGGCCACCCGGTCTCCAGTACACATCTTTGCTAAACCATTACAAGATTGGCTGTCAAGCACTGGCTGATGCAGTGAGTGGCAGATACACTTATCACAATGGGACTTAGGCACCTAAATACCTTTGAAGATTTGGGCCTAATCATCGATAGCAGAAAGCAATAGTTAACTTGACTAAGTACAAAGGCACATTGAAGTTCATGCACACACAGAGCTCCTGCTGATATCAGCAGGAGCTCTGCACACTAAACTATCCTATCCTTTTGCCAGCACTCTTTGTACTTCCAGCCTACAGAGCCTAACAGGAAACATCAACCAGCCCTCGTAGCTGAGTTTGACACCCTAGTTTTCAAGAATTCACTGAGAGAATCTATAATTATTCAAGTTTCTCATTGTTAATGGTTTGATTTCTGAGAATTGTTGGCTAAATTTCCTGGCACAATAACTGTAAATACTGCAAGATATGGTATGGATATAAAAATTTGATTTGAAGTTTTGATGTACATTCAATATGAAATGTTGCCATGTTCTGTTTAGACTTGTATGCCACAGTAATTTGCAGGAGGATAAGACTTCTGTATTTATATATTCCTTCTCAGATTCCTCACGATCTATCATCCTCTTTCAGCTTTGGGTGCCTCTTCCCAGCAGATGCTCCCACAATTGGTTTTCATGTGAGAGGCAGCGTGGCCTAGTAGACAGAATACTGGACTGGCACTCCGGAGACCTCAGATCCATTCTTAGCTCTGCCAGTGGCCCAATGGGTGACTTTGGGCAAGTAACTTCTCCTCCCTGTGCCTCAGTTTCTATCCTTTTCTATCCTGTAGAGGCGGTAATGATTCGGATCTCCTGTGTAAAGGATTTTGAGATCTATGGACAAAAGCACCATGGAAGAATTAGCATATGTGGCAGCCGTCAGCTCCCCTCTAGTGGGTTCCACGCTTCTATTGCCTCTAGTGGGCCAGGGCGCGTCCAGTCATCCCGGCTTCCCTAAGGAGGGGGGTAGGGACCCGGGCCCACCCGCTCCTCCGGGTCCCAGCCCAGGGGCCCTATGAGAGGCAGCTATGTGCCGCTGGCACTGTTTTCCCAGCTGCCCTGTCTTCCCCTGGGCTGATTTTCCCCCTCCTTCTGGCTCCTTGAGCTGGATACCTTCAATTGTCCACAGGCCTCTGTACTCTATTCTTCTCCTCCACTTTAAATCAGCTTTCCGCTCAGCACAGCACAGCGCAGCACAGCACAGCACAGCACAGCACAGCACAGCTCCTCCTGCTTGTGCCCTGACTGTTTGGGGCGGGGAGCTTTTATGCAGCACCTGGCTGGTCCTTCATTGGCCCCAGCTGCCTCTAATTGCCCCCTGATGGTATTTAGTCAGTCCACAGGGAACAGAGCCCTGAGCATTCTCAGGCTCACATACCTTCCTTCCACCACTCTCCTGCCGTCCCCTGCCCTCGCTATCTCACACATCCTCCCCCACTGCTCAACACTACGGGGTTGGGCTACTTGGGACGCGAGGCAGTGCTGGTGTGAGAGGGCGTCAGCATTGCCGTGGAGGCTGCCGGCCCTATGCTGTATCTGAAAGTGAAAAGGCTGTAGGGAGAGGAACCATCTGGTCACCCTGGCATTTTTCTCTTTGTTAATGTGCATCCACCGGAGCGGGGCATGGTCTGTCACCAGGGTGAATTTCCTCCCTAGTAGGTAGTAGCGGAGGGTCTCCATGGCCCATTTGACTGCCAGGCACTCCTTCTCAACCACCGCATACTTCTGCTCTCTGGGGAGGAGTTTTCGGCTGAGATATAGGACTGGGTGCTCCTCTTCAGCTATCACCTGTGAGAGGACAGCCCCCAGTCCTGTTTCTGACGCATCAGTTTGGAGGATGAACTCCTTCCCAAAGTCTGGGGTTATAAGCACTGGGCGACTACAAAGAGCTGTCCTCAAATCAGCAAAGGCTTCCTCAGCCTTCGTGGTCCACTTCACCATATCTGGGCCCCGTGCCCTTATCAGGTCAGTCAAAGGCCCCGCCCTGGTGGCAAAGTGGGGGATAAATCTCCTATAGTACCCCACTATTCCTAAGAACGCCCTGACTTGTCTCTTGCGGACTGGATGGGGCCAAGTCTGGATAGCCTCTATTTTGTCCCACTGGGGTTTGACCAGGCCTCTTCCTACCACATGCCCCAGGTATTTGGCCTCGGCCAGCCCTATTGTGCATTTGAGAGGGTTTGCGGTGAGGCCAGCGCGACGGAGGGTGTCAAGCACCGCCTCCACTCTTCCGAGGTGCGTCTCCCAGTCAGGGCTATGGATGACCACGTCATCAAGATAGGCCGCAGCATACTGGGCGTGGGGTCTTAGTAATTTGTCCATCAGCCTTTGGAATGTCGCGGGGGCCCCGTGGAGACCGAAGGGGAGGACGACATACTGGAACAGACCATCGGGCGTGGAGAAGGCAGTCTTTTCTTTGGCATCCTCGGCGAGGGGGATCTGCCAATAGCCCTTGGTCAGGTCCAGGGTGGTCAGATATCGAGCCTTGCCCAACTGGTCCACTAGCTCATCAATGCGTGGGATCGGGTAGGCATCGAACTTCGAGATCTCATTTAACTTCCTGAAGTCATTGCAGAATCTCAGGGTCCCATCGGGTTTTGGGACCAGGACAATCGGGCTGGACCACTGGCTGTGGGACTCCTCGATAACCCCAAGCTCCAGCATCCTTCTCACTTCGGTTCGTATTTCTTCCCTTTTGGCCTCGGGTATCCAGTATGGCTTTATCGTCACCCGCATGCCAGGGGTAGTGATGATGTGGTGTTCGACCGCCGTCGTACGTCCAGGCTGCTTAGAGAACACATCTTGGTTCCGCTGGATCATGTCGATGACCTCCGTCCGTTGCTCTGGGGTTAGCTCGGGGGATATTCCCACGTCCACCTGGGGAACGGCCGACTGGGGGTGCTCTTCTCGGGCAACCAGGTATGCCTCCCGGTCTCGCCAGGGCTTCAGCAAGTTCACGTGGTACAGTTGTATTGGCTTTCAGCGGTCTGGTTGCCTGACCTTATAATTTACCTCCCCGACAGCTTCCACGACCTCGTACGGTCCTTGCCAACTGGCCAGGAGCTTGCTCTCCGCCGTTGGCACCAGCACCATCACTCGCTCTCCGGGATGAAATCTCCGGGCCTTTGCCCGTCGGTTGTAGTAGGTCCGCTGGGCCTCCTGGGCTTTCTCCAGGTGTTCCCGCACTATGGGGGTCACCCGGGCTATCCGTTCCCGCATCTGTGCTACATGCTCAATCACATTCTTCCCTGGGTTGAGCTGTTCCTCCCAATCCTCTTTGGCGATGTCTAATATACCCCGCGGATGGCGGCCGTATAATAGCTCGAATGGGGAGAATCCAGTGGATGCCTGGGGGACCTCCCGTATTGCGAACATCAAGTATGGTAGCAAGGTGTCCCAATCCTTCCCGTCTTGTGCCACCACCTTTCGTACCATGCTCTTGAGGGTGCGATTGAACCTCTCAACTAGACCATCCGTCTGTGGATGGTACACTGAGGTCCGCAGGGCCTGGATACGGAGCAGGGTGCACAGGTCCTTCATTAGCTTGGACATGAAGGGAGTCCCTTGGTCTGTCAGGATTTCTTTAGGGATTCCCACTCTGGCGAAGACCTGGAGCAGTTCCTTCGCGATTGCCTTGGACGTGGGGTTTCTTAGTGGAATGGCCTCAGGGTACCGCGTGGCGTAGTCCAAAATGACTAGAACACTTCCGTGGCCCTGAGCTGACCGCTCCAGTGGCCCCACCAGGTCCATAGCTATCCTCTCGAACGGAACCTCGATAACTGTCAAGGGCACTAAGGGGGCCCTCAAGTGGGGTCGAGGGCTGTGCAGCTGACACTCTGGGCAGGAGGCGCAGAAGCGTTGAACCTCCGCCCGTATCCCTGGCCAGTAAAATCTCCTTAGGATTCGGTCCAGGGTCTTATCTGCTCCCAGGTGTCCTCCGAATAAGTGGCTGTGGGCCAACTCCAGAACGGCCCTCACGTGCTTCCGGGGCACCAAGAGTTGCTCCACTTCCTCCCCGCGTATTGGGGCCACATGGTACAGCAGGTCACGCTTCAGGACGTAGTAGGGTCCTGGGCCCTTGGTCTTCCCCTCCACGGGAACGCCATCAATCTCTGCTACCTCCTCCCTCGCATTCAGGTATAACGGGTCCTGGGCCTGGTCCTGTCCAAATCTCCCCCTTAGGGGTCCCAACCGCCCTACCTCTAGGGGCTCAACCTCGCCTTCACACCCAGGGACACCTCCACTAGTACTGGGGACCGCCCCTGGGTCCTCACTAGCTTGAGTGGCCTCCTGGCTCCCCGAACGGCTTCGCGTACTAACCAGGGCCGCTTTCTGGCTCCCAGCCAGTATACGGGTTCCCAACCTTTTGTCCGCCCTCCTTTCCCTCTTGGACTTCCGGTATCTTCCAGGGGGTGAAAATAACTCCTGGGCAAATTCGGCAAAAACAGGGGCAGCATCGGTTGCCTGTGTCTCAGTCTCAGTCTGGGGTGCGCCAACCGCCGTGGCCTCTACAGGGGGGAGTAGGTCCTCAAACCCAGGAAAATCCCGGCCAACCAAGACCGGGTAGGGAAGCCTAGGGACAACCCCTGCTGTTACCCGGGTGGCCTTTACCTGGATTTCAATTAGTACTGGTATTGAGGGGTAGAAACTTATCATCCCATGTACACAGGTTACCCCTGTGTGCTTCGCCTGCGTCAGCTGGTCTCGTCCCACCAATTTTCCGGAGACCAGTGTGACTGTGCTCCCTGAATCTATCAGGGCCATGGTTGTGATGCCATTCATTTTTACCAGCCTCACATATCCATTGGGGGCCATCGCAACCCCTACGGCGCCAATGAGGCCACAACACTCCCCACGACTCCCCAGGTTGCACCGCATGGGCTCCTCCCGGTTGGGGCACTGGTCTGCTATGTGACCCAGTTCCCCGCATTCATAGCACCGGTATCTCGGGCCAGCGGCCCCCCTCTGCCATGGGCTGTTTGGTTGGGCCCCACGACCTTCACCCCCCGAACTCCCAGGTCCCTTCCTGTCCTCGGGCCGTTCCTCAGGGTCTTGGCATCTGGTCCCTGTTCCCCTGGGCCTCCCGATAGTCCTGGGGCCGGGGTTGAGGACTGGCCTTCGTGCCTGTTGGGCCTTCTCCCCGGGGGTCGGAGACAGTTCTCGGGCTGCCAGCTGCCTCTCCACCAGGGCGACCAACTCGTCGTAGGTAGCGGGGTCGTTCTGGCCAACCCAGGTTCGGAGGCTCGAGGGTAACCCCCGCGTATACTGGTCCATCACCAAGAGTTCTAACATCCTCTCGGCGCTGAGAGCCTCAGGGCGCAGCCACTTCCGGGTCAGGTGGATTAGGTCAAACAGCTGCGACCGGGGGGCCCTGTCTTCCCTGTATCTCCATTCATGAAACCGCTGGGCCCATACTGCTACTGTCACTCCGACCCGGGCCAGGATTTCAGCCTTTAGCTGAAGGTAGTCCGCAGCAGCTTCTGCTGCCATATCATAATAGGCCTTCTGGGCCTCTCCTCCCAGGAACGGGGCTAGGATACTGGCCCATTGATCCCGGGGCCAGGCCTCCCGCTGGACTGTTCTTTCAAATGCCAGGAGGTAGGCTTCTACATCGTCCTCCTGGGTCATCTTTTGTAGATAGTAGCTGGCCCGTATAGTCCGCGCCCACTCCTGGCCGCCACCTTGCCCCACCAGGACTCTCAACTGGCCTACCACCTCCTGAAGTAGGGCTCGGTCCTGGGCAGCCTGGTTCATCAGCAGGCGGTTGGTCTCTTGCTGTACCCGTACAGATTTCTGCTGGGCAGCTGCCTGGACCCGGGTAGCTTCTTGCTGGGCAGCTGTGGCCTGTACCAGAGCTTTGACCACACCTTCCATCTTGGGGGGTGGGGTGGGTCAGGACCGCCCTGATTTAAATCCACTGTGTCCGGATCCCACTTCTGACACCACGTGTGGCAGCCATCAGCCCCCCTCTAGTGGGTTCCACGCTTCTATTGCCTCTAGTGGGCCAGGGCGCGTCCAGTCACCCCGGCTTCCCTAAGGAGGGGGGTAGGGACCCGGGCCCACCCGCTCCTCCGGGTCCCAGCCCAGGGGCCCTATGAGAGGCAGCTATGTGCCGCTGGCACTGTTTTCCCAGCTGCCCTGTCTTCCCCTGGGCTGATTTTCCCCCTCCTTCTGGCTCCTTGAGCCGGATACTTTCAATTGTCCACAGGCCTCTGTACTCTATTCTTCTCCTCCACTTTAAATCAGCTTTCCGCTCCGCACCGCACCGCACCGCACCGCTACTCCTCCTGCTTGTGCCCTGACTGTTTGGGGCGGGGAGCTTTTATGCAGCACCTGGCTGGTCCTTCATTGGCCCCAGCTGCCTCTAATTGCCCCCTGATGGTATTTAGTCAGTCCGCAGGGAACAGAGTCCTGAGCATTCTCAGGCTCACATACCTTCCTTCCACCACTCTCCTGCCGTCCCCTGCCCTCGCTATCTCACACATAATTATTACTTTATACATTTAAAAAGTAGAAGGATCAGGGAGTTGATTCTGCCAATGTATTAGTAATGTCAAGTGTGTGACAGATCACAAGCCGCTTGCACCTTTGATGTACAGTCAAGGGGTGCATACTGTGGTATGGCCCATTGGGTCGGGAAACAGACTACAATTCCTTCCTGGATCCTCCATTAGTGACCTGTTATGTGGCCTTGAGCAAGCCACTGCCTCTATTTCTCATGTCTGTCTGTCTCCTCTGTTGAGATTGTAGGGTCTTCAGAGCAGGGTTTCTCACTTAGGGTGACCAGATGTCCCAATTTTATAGGGACAGTCCCAATATTCAGGGCTTTGTCTTATACAGATCCTATTACCCCCACCCTGTCCCAATTTTTCACACTTGCTATCTGGTCACCCTATTTCACTATATGCCTCTAATGCCTAGCTCACTGGGGTGCTCTTCCTGGTTGGGGCCTATCAGTGCTACCGTAATCCTTATAATAAAACAACAGTCACAGGCTACAAGTTCAGCAACTCTGAATTCCAAGCATGTCACTTCTAGTTTCTGTCACCTACAAGGTAGCAAGAGCAGTGATCCCAGATTAGCAGGATATGCTAAAAGAGCAGAAGAGAGCCAATCGGGCAGATGCAGTATCTAGGAATAAAAAGCTGCGGTGCTCTGGGGAAGGATGATGCTAAATTAAATTAATCTAAACTCCCACCTGGCTGTAAAGGATAAATGGACACAGCCCTGTGACACTGCTGGTGAGATGGTAACACAAGGATGCCAATCACTCAAGCATGAGCTCAGCCGCATGAACACACCGGGGTTCAAGGAGTTAGTCTGCTGTGTAGGCTACCCACATTGCCAGATCCTGTGCCTGAGGAAAGCAGCTGACCGTGGATTGTACGGAGACATAGTGAGTAGATGGAGCCTTGGTGGGTGTGAAGGGCAAAGAGAGCAGAACAAGGAGAAGGGCTTGCTTCCCTCATGGATCAAGGGTCCAACAAGAGACTCCCATATTTTGGTCCCTGCCCCTTCCTTATTCTGCCATGCAATCTGTGTCACTCCTGTTCTTTTCCATGGAAACTTCATGCCAGTATACTTCCATCTGCCCACAGAGGTGCCAGTGTGGCTAGCTGGTAAACATCAGGAAAGTTTGCACAGTAGCAATGTCAAAAACAGCTATGGTGATAAAATATAATTAAAAAAGAAATCTCTCAAACTGACACGCAAAAGGGATGACAGATTTCAGGGGAAATAGAGAAATTGGATGTATCTACAGTTCCTCAAACATCACGTCAGTAATTCTGAGGCAGGAAGTATCTGTAACTGGATTTATCTTTACTCACACTGTTGGAGCTTTTATTACATTGTTGCCTAAACTTAAAAGTTCATATTTACATTTGGGGCTCAAGCTTTGTTTACGAAGCCAGCAGCCTCGCTCCAAGCTCCATGAAACGGCAAGGGAAAAGTGAGGCAATCTGGAGCTAAATATCAAAACTACCGAACACCAGGAGTTGGAGTCTGGTCCAAAAGATGGCCAGACAAAGCTACTGGGGTTCAAATGCTCACAGAAAGGTAATGATCAGGAACTGTCAAGCTTTGCTTGTGAATGAATATTTACTTCTGTCTACTCAGTGAGTTGACCTATCTCAAATGTGCTTTCTAGGTTAATTCAAGAAAAGAGACCTGCTCCGTCACTTTTAAAACTAAAATCACAAAAACCTCTTTCTCCTTTGAAGTCTTCATTAACATGCATTATATCAGTTTCCAGCACAGTAGCAGTGCTGACATTTTTAGATTTTCGTGAGTCTGAATGTCAAACTCAGAAAGAAGCAAAAACCCCATTGAGATGATTTTTTGGAGAACAGAAAATAAAAACAAGAGAGAGAGACTGACAAGAATGTTGATAAAGCAACCAGATCTTTATAGGAGGAAAAGAGATTATGAAGGATGGAGAGAGGAAGGTTCTTTAAAAGGTCTTGAAAACCATACAGACAGTTGCTGTCTCTCCCTGGTGAATTTCTGATGAGATAATCTCATTCTGCCTGAGACAGGTAAACTAAAAGTGTGAAATTCTCAAGAGGCACAGAGCCTGGAAAATCAGAAACATATTTCTCTCCCTAATGGTCTTATTTGCCGGACCTTTACATGCCCCTTTGTACTAAAAGAGGAGTGTTGGGTCAGAGAAGGTATCATTCACCACAAATCACAACCACTCACCATCGTTTTTAAGAATACTCTGAATCAAGCTGGATGCAGGTTCTTTTAACATGCATGGATGCTGGCAGAAATCACTGTCACCTGTGTAGCAGGCTTTCCAAATACACATCTCACACAAAGGATACAATCACAGCCATTGCTGCCAAGTTTTCAGGTCATCAGTGTTGAAAATGAGCCCTTTCCACTTAGTCATTAATAAAGAAAAAGAGCTGGTAATGGAATAAACTGTGGTTTCCATGGCTGTTTAAAATATATTGTACTCAAAGCATTACGTTTTGATTCTCCTATCAAATTAAGCAGAGGCCAGGAATCTCATAAGGCAATCAGTTTAAGGACATTTAATATGAACTCTTTTTAGGACATTGGGCTTTTTTTCATATCTCTCTGCAAATATGAACGAACACTGGAGTCCTGACACTTTAAGATTTGACATGGTTTTACCCAATCCTGACTTGAACAAAATCTCCCATTGACTTGCATGAAAGTTTTCACCTCGTCGGGACTGAGTAAGGCCTTTGAGACAGATTTTTAAAGGTATCTAGGCACCTGACTCCCAAATGATTAGGCACCTCTAAAAATCTCACTCGGCACCTAGATGAGTCTTTGGGCACCTAAATACCCTTCAAATCTGACCCTTTAGATTTTGGCTGATTGAGCTTGTGTATATCAACATGGGTCAGTGATGACAGTTAACACTGAGTTATACAAGCTGAATATCTAGCCCCCGAGGTTTTAAAGCACTATTTGAAGTATTTTGCAGTGGACATAGGGAATTGGAGGATAAGCACACAGGACTAAAATATGAATCTGCTCAAGTTTGTGTGAATAAAAGCCAAATTATCAAAACACGTGTAAGTTAAAAAAAAAAAAAAACCACTGTAAGAGTCTCTTTTTCTTTCTCTCTCCATGTAGCAGCTATTGATAACACAAGAAGAAACAACAAGGTCCATTATCCTGCCCCTTTACTCACTAATTTTCTAGTGACACTCTCTTATTTAATGTGTGGAACCTGCCAAGCTGGCTTCAAATGATTCTTTATAATACTGACTGTCATGAACTGAAGGGATCCATCTACTAGAAACTGTAACTTGGGGGAAGTTAGCTTTCTCTGTGTTAAGAGATTCTGTCTTGGATCATCTTTGTACAGGCCTGAAAAATAGAAAGCAATGAGAAGTGGGGAGGGGAAGGCCATTTTCAAGTCTTTGCGGCTTTCATAAAAGGCCAATTCTCCTGGCTTACAACTTTAACTTGAAGTTCCAGAAGCTCTACCTCGGACCATTCAAACACTAGGCAGCGTTGTCCTAGTGGCATCATCCCCCAGTGCTCTATGGTAGAAATTTAGACTATGTCTACACCACAGGGCTTATAGTTCAGACACCCAATGGGTATGTCTATATTGATGGCAGCACTGTTGGCACCACCAGATCGATTCTGCAGGATTGACCGAGTGGAAGTGGAAACCCACTCAATCAATCCAGAAGTCGATGGCGTTAATCCATCCCCCACATAAAGATTAACGCTGTGTTGACGGGAGGGCATTTCCCGTCAGCGCAGTGTAGTGGGGACGCCGTGCTACGTAGAAGTCAGGAAATCGATGGGAGATACATGAACTACTCTATGTAGCTTGTGTGTCTCCCATCTACTGCTGCCGAATTTCACCGGCAGTGTAGACCAAGCCTAAACCGACGGGAGCCCTCATGAGCTTAGAGTGGTAGCCAACGAGAGCTACCATGAGCAGAATAGCTATGCTTCTGCCAACATAGTACTGTCCACACCGGCTTGTAGGTCAGTGTAACATACACTGCAAAGGGGAGTGGCTCATTCGCCCCCCCAATGATGAAAATTACACCGATTTATGTCCTAAGTATGTAAGCTGCCATAATAACACAAGATGCTCTTAGCTAAGTGAATACTACAGCCGTCCATCAACTCTCATCCTTCAAAACCAATAGAGCTTTTCCAGCTGCAATTTAGTTTTCTGCATCGTATCATTGAACATGCAATACAAGAGCCCTGGCCAAAGTTTTCAAATATAGGAGCCTAAAGTCAGGCTCATAGGGGAAGATTTTCTAAGGGTAAGTTAGGGGCTCAACTGCTATTGACTTAGGAGTGCCTACCTCCTATTTGGGACTATTAGAGAAGGTACATTTTAAAAGAACCGAACACCCAAAAGCTCCCATTGATTTTAGCGGGAAGGGCAGGGTGCTGGCTCTTGGTTTGCCAGTCAGATTCTGTATTCAGGCACATCAATATGGAGGTAGAAGCCTCACTTTATCCTCCTGTTTTATAAAATTGAGTTTGCCCACAACACCACACACCACATGCAGATTATCTCTGGTATGGCAAAACGCTGAGTTAAGCAGCACTTCAGCACTACTAACATTTTACCCTGTGAGCCCTTTGTCTGCCTCCTCTCTGCTGGATGGGTCAAAGATGAGAAAATTCATATCCCAACTCTCTTCCTCCCTCTCCTTTCTGAATGAGCCCCATCTCTTACCATCCTGCTCTCTCCTTCCTCCTCTCTGTCATGTCCCCTCCTGTGTTCCTCACCCTCCCCTGCCTGCCAGAAGATTTAACCTCCTCCACACCTGGAGGCTTGCTTCACTCCTGTCCTGCTGCACCACAGGTCTCATGCCAAATCCCCAGGGCCCCCAGCCTCCTTGCCTCCTCTCTTACTGGTTGCTGAGGTAAAGAGATGAGGACTTTTGGTAGGGGTGAGGAAACCCATCCCATGGGTCTCACTTGAGGCAAGAATCCAGCCCCACTCCCTTCACAGCAGCTGCTGGAGTTCCCAAACACCCTTAGGACCTGCCCAGTCTAAGATACAAAACTCCTGTGGCCAGAAAATCACCTCCACTGAGAGGTGAACCTTGACAGTGCAAATTTCTCTGGCTGAGCAGCAGTGTGGTGATACCTCATCCAAGACACCATTTCCTCCTTCCAGCCTTTGAACCTCAGGAAAGCCCTTTGGCAGGGGTTTTGTGAAGACACGTTCCTGTAGAGTTTTAAGGGTTAAGTAGTAGGGGACAAAGCAAAGGAGGTCCTGGTATCTGCAAAACCATAGATATCAGCCTTCCTGTACTGAATTCCTAATGGGATTTACTGCTGTAGCAAGCTGCCAGAGGTCTCAATCTGTTTCTCTTGCATTTTTGTTATGTAATAATACAGTACGAGCCACGGTGCCTTTGCATCACGGGATCAACATGTGCTAATCCCAAGGAAAGAAGACATATGAATGGTTTGGAAGTACTATGGGATTCTAGCACACACAGTCTACCTATAAGCACCCTCTGAAATATGTACCCTGATCCCAGCTGCACATCTTCCATGTTAAATTTGTACCTTGCAGTATGGCCTCAGACATAAAAAAAAAATCTAGACTGGGATTTCCAGAAGAAGTGCTCAGTGTTGGCCAAACTCTCCTCCCATTGAAGTCAGTGACCAAAATTAGGCCTGTGCTGAGAGCTTTTGAAAACATCCAACCCTACTCAAAACTTCCAGCTTCTTTCTCACTAGAACATTTTCATAAACAATTTTGTACAGCTTGTCCAAAAATACTGAAAACAGTTTCATGAAAAAAAACCTGCCAAAACTTTGAAATTCTTCTACCCATTCTACAATTAGGAATGAGGGTTAAAATGGAACTACAGGATTTCCACCTCTAGATTATTTCAATAAAGTCTCATTTTGGTCCAGTACAGATATTTATATATTTTGTAAAAGAAACGTAAGACAGGTGGCAACCTCAGATTTTCTATGTGAAAGCTTTCTGTTAAGTCTCTTTCTTTTCCTTGTAGCATTTGTAGCACTGACACTAACGACAACTCAGTTCATTAAGGTTAATTGTAAGTGATCGGATACAGCGATTAATTTATTGCTTAAGCGTACACAGTAATTATTACTGATGTTAAGAAGGATATTTAATCACTAACAAGCTTCCAGTGCATTATTGCTGGTGGCACTGGCGCCAAATTACCAGCATTGTATCTCAGTGTTCATTAAAATCATGGTTACTGTTCTTTTTTTGTTGTTTTATTCTGTATTGGGGTTTTTTCCCCTCTTTTTTTTTATTCATGAATATTTGGGAACCACAAATAAACACTTACACAAACCTACAAACTCAGTGGGCTTTGGTTCAAGTGCAAATGAGTCAAAAATCTATGAGTCCTCCAGATTCTTAACACAAGAGTACAAATTGACCCAAGTGAATCTGGCAAGAACTCCGAGTTTGTAGTGAAACCGACAACCATACCAGCCAGTTTCACAGCATACTAGCTATTGGAGCAGTTTTACCAAGGGCTATGGTGAGTTCTCCATTATTTACAGTCTTTAAATCAAAACTGGATGCCTTTCTTCAGTACAGCCACAAGACCTGGGCTCGGTGCTCCAGAGTTATTCAGGAGGTCTTAAAACTATAGAAAACAATGGAACGTTAGGAACACTGTGAAAATTGTTAGTTACCTTGTAAAGTTGTATCTTTCCATTTGAGCAAACGGTGGATTAATATCTTGCCTACATAAACCACCTGAATTAGTCCACGTCACACTAAGCCATTTCCATTCTCTCTTCATCGCCCCATTGATGTTAGTGCTCACCTACTGTTACTGCCAATGCTACTGGCTTTTCCCCTCCTTCTGCTTAACCCCTTTTGATTGTGTCTGAGGTCATCTCTGGAGTACTGGCCCCATTCCACTTCCCTCCTTCACTTTCTCCCTTGTAGACTTCTTTCTACTAAGCCAGTCCTGTCTCTCCTCAAAAGCTTCCCCTTCCAAGTGAGGCCGGGCCACAGAGAGTCACAGGGCCAGTTTATTCTACTGGCAGGATACTTCAGGACACTGCTCCCCAGAGTCCAGGTTTTATTCTGCTCTCTGGGACTGGCTGATAAGGCCGTGACCACAGCTGGTGAGTGTCTGGATCTGGCTCACTCAGAAAAAGAGAGATTTGTCCAGTGAAAGGGGATGGGACCTTTGGAAAAAAAAAATCAAGACTGTAGCCACAGACAGCGCTTAAAACCAATCAAAAAGCAAACCAAACAAACCCCCCTTTGTGTGAAAGTGTCAATGCGTCCCAAGTTTCCAGGAGTGGAACTGTGAGGTCATTTATTCTGCAATTTGGGTTGTCTCTCAGGAACCTGACATTCATCTTCTGTCAAAGATCTTTTCTTTCTCCTGCACTGTTCACTTGCTTGTGCCATTTTGTATTATGGGACTGCTGCTGCTAGCCCCTGGAGTAATCTAGAGACATTTTCTCCTCCCACCAGCCCAAGATCAATGTAGCAGAAAGTAGTTTAGAGTCCACTTCTCCCTCCGTCCCCCTTTCTTCTCCTCAACGGTAGCAAGCGCAAACCCATTGTACCTGAGCATCTGCTCTGAAACGTCAAAGGCATCCCAATCCTACAAACTCTTAAACATGTGAGTAATTTTACACAGAGGAGTAATCCCACTGACTCCACTGAGTGTAGTTACAGGCATCAAGTTAAACTCATGTGTAAGTATTTGCAAAATCAGGACCCAAGTCATTGTGTTTCTAAAAGAAGATGCTCTGCAAGAATGGACAGTTGCGTATTTTTCTTCCCTCTAAAATATAGAGCATTAGCGTGTACAGATTGCACATTCGCTCAACAATCACATGAAAGAACCTCAGTGAATCAGGCCCGACACAACAGAAGGCAGTGACTCCAAAAGAGATCTTATACTCCCTGACATGCCAAGTAAGTGCTTCCAATTTAAAAAACAAAAACAAAACCAATCACTACATCACCACCTAAAACCAATCTAACAAAAATAATGTGGCACACACACTTTTATTAAAGGCTGGAATTCAGCAACAGTGCAGTTGCTAAGCAATATTTGCTACACAAAATAATGCCATCAATTCTAATCTCACTCATACCTATGTAACTGTTGAATTCACTGATTTACTCTTATTTACACCTGGCAGAAGAATCAGGTTCAGTAGGGTTGGGTTGTTTTGATTTAAAATGCTGGCTTAAACACACACACACTTATTCATGTTATGATTTCAATATAAAAATTAAAGGTGCATTATATATATATATATATATATATATATATATATATATATATATATATATATATCATGAAAGAATAGAAATGCAGAATTAAGGGCAAAGCTATTTTTAAAATGTATATCATTATACACAATGATGTGCATGTGATAAGTAATGTTGCCGCTGATCATCTCTATGCCACCTAGGTGTAGTTGTATGAATGAAAGAATGGGATTTCAACTCAGTTCTTCCTTAGCACACCTGGGTCTGCAACATACTTTGCATGTCTGCAACACCTTACATCTGATGATCATAAATAGGACTTCTGATTTTCTGTTTGAACTCATCAACATGGATAAACAAAATGAAACACTAGAAAAACAACATAAATGTTTACTTGAATATAAGGTATATAAGCAGTAATGAGGACTACAGGGGTGTCATTTCTAAAGCATTCTAACACTTTACTCATTAATTGGTCCATGTAGACCCTGCTGGTGTACACTAAAAGTGCCCCAGTGTGCTTTAACATAATGCGGTATAAAACAGTCCTACATTAAAATGCACTAGGGAATCAACTAATTTCAGTACGTACTACTGTTGTGAGTAATGCATACAGTGTACATTACTCGTTATATTATATATATTAGGAAAAGGTTCCTAATTTGCATTAGTGGAGTTGTGTTGGAGAAGGGCTTCATTAGTGCCAACTAGGCATCTTTTAGTTCATTCCCGCAACATCCAGGCGGGGGAAGTTACAGCGCAGCATTTTCTATTTGCACTGCTAGTCACGCCCCTGTAGTCAGACTGCTGTGTAGTGTAGACATAGTCTTCCATGAGGCAAGAATACAACGAACTGCCTTACAATTAAGAACGGTTGACGTAAGAGAAGTGGCCCAAGCCTCATTAGTCTTAGCCCTGATCTACACTTACCTGGAAATTTGGCGGCAGAGTAGCTTGCGTAACTCCCATCGACTGCTGTGCTTCCCTTCTGCGCATCGTCTTCACTGCACTGCACCAACAGGAACCGCATTCCTGTCAACGCAGCACTACACTACTTGAAGGGGTGGATTTACTGCATTGACTTCCTGATCGATTGAGCGGGTCTACACTGACCGCTCAATCAATGCAGAAAGATCGATCTGACGGCGGTGACTTTGCCACCGTCAGTATAGACATACCCTTAGTCTCAATTAGTTCCTCAACTCTGTGAGTATGTATGCACATGCACAACATTTCCCTGCACATCCATAAGACTTGCACAATCCAGCCCAATTCACAACCAGTGTCTTTGGCTGGCATGTTATTTTAATTTGTTCCAGTGGAAATTAAATATTTTATTCTTTAGTCTGATTAATAAGGAGGTCAATCAGCATCAACATTGTTACTTTGGGAGCAAATAAAACTAATTCCTCATAAAATAGCATGTTGGGAAAAAAACAAACAAAAAACCCCACTGATTCTTCCTTTTTTGAAAGGTCCATTTACAGGAACCTAAACAAATACATAAAATAATAGATAGAAGATGGCTAGAAAGTGTTTCAAACTCTGAGGCAACATCAATGCTGCAGAAATCACATTTCTTACAATTGTAGCAAAAACATCCCAGCGCAGTGAGCACAACAAAGCACTGGGAATTCAAGCTAGAGCACAAAATAATGTGTCTGGGCCTATGCGGCACAAATACTGCCCTTTGCCCAACACTAAGTTCAACTGTACAGTAGAGAAAATATGGTGTCTTCTACTGTAGAAAGTCTTTATGAAAGTCACCACACGCTGATGGCCAGAAAGTTTCTCTCAGCTTTGCAAGGACATACATCCACTATTAGCATTTCGTAATGCAGTGATAACAAGGGCCAGATCCTCAGCTGGTGTAAATCAGCACCACACCATTGGCTTTGGTGTGATTATGGTGACTTTCATCAGCTGACAAGCTGGTCTGTCATTTTCAAGGGTGTCCTTTCAAAAGCAAGGACAAATAATACGATCCCATGGGTGCTACCATTTCCTGGAATTTTTCATTGTACTGAGCCCCTAAACTACTCTGTAATGCTATTGTGCATGCCACTGCAGTCATTCTGGGCTTGTGTCATGAGCCATAGGCAACTCCAGGAAGTCTAATATAGCTTAAAGCAGCCCGCTACACCAAAGGCTGTGTCTACCCTATGACAGCGCAGACCAGGGAGGATGTAAAGTCATCTTAAAGTTACATCTGCACCCTCACCTCCTGGATGCATGACATATAATCTCTCGTGCTTATACAATCAGAGGGAGGGAAATAGGGCACAACAACTACAGACAGCAAATTTTTAGCAGAGTTATTGGGGCATGACAACTTATCTGCCTGCTTCTCAGATCAGATTACCATTAAATGTGCTGAACTGTTGGACGTTCATAGATTTGAAAGCCAGAAGGGATGACTGTGATCATCTAATCTGACATCCTGAATAACACAGGCCTCAGAACTCCATCCAGTTATTCCTGCATCAAGCCCATAATATCTGTTTGAGTTGTAGTATAGTTTTTGAAAGACACCCAGTTTTGATTTAAAGCCTCCAGCTGATAGAGAAGCCACAATGTCCCTAGATAAATTGCTCAAATGGTTAATTTCCCTCCCTGTAAAAATGGTGCCTTATTCTCAGTCAGAATTTGTCTATTTTGTTGTACCTTCACCTGCTGAATTAGAGAGTCCCCTACTATCAGAAATTCCTTCCCCGTGTAAGTACCTGTAGCATGCTGCATCATTTTAATTGATGAAGCAACCTGCACTGTGAGTGATGTTACAGCAGTGGCCAATATTATGATCTGACTCCAGGAATTACACTCCAGCGCCTCTTTTCTGGACTGCACTAACAGAAATGACAAAAGCCCTAAAGGGGGCAACAAATGTTGCGAGGGGAAGGTGGTGGAAGCCCAAATGATTTACCAGACACTTTCAAACAAGAACATTCTGCACAGGTTGCAGCAGCTTAGTTTTGGAACGGTGCCCAACTCTAATTATTTTCACATGTCAATATTTATAGAGAGACCAAAGTATGCACATAAAATGTGCAGTTTTCTATAAATGCACATACTTTGCTATTAAATGTTCTCTTTGTCCCTTGCTTAAGAATAAAGGAGATAGCATCATCCAATCAGAGGAAGCAGCAAGAGCAGTTCAAGGGGAGAATTATATTTATTGTAAATTTCCAGGGGGAATTAACCAATTTTCTGCATTATGATAGAATCAGCATATTGTAGATCGAAGCTGTAGATAATGTCAAAGCAGAAGGGGCGCTTTCAGTTTTGTGTGCCTGCTGAATCTTAAATACAAGAGGCCGCTGTTCTTCTGTTTGCTCTGCAGTTTTCTCATCCGTGCGCACGCTACTGGACCTTGTTGCCACAGCTGCAGTGAGCATTTCAACTCAGCAGCTGGCATAAACACACATGCCTCCTCGGAGCCTGTGTGCTTTCACATGTTAGGAAAACTGTCCCTCCCCCTCTAGGCGCTTGTGACTGAGAAAGGACTGGGAGAAAACCAGACAAACAGCAATCAAGAATGTACAATTTTACCAGTATGGGAACTTGCCATGCTGCTTCACCTTGCAAAAATAAAAATCAGGTTACGTATATTATGACGGATACATGATCTAATAATTAATCTGATGATTTTATGTGGCTGGGGTGTTGGCATGGACTTCACATAGGAAGGCAATAAAAGAGAATTCTTAACAAAAGCAAGGATCATGGGAACCTGCATTCTAACTTTTAGACTACAGTACAATTTTTCACATGCCTCCTACAATATTCCAGACAGTCACTTAGATCATCATAGTGCCCGTATAGAGGCCTATGATGAAAAAAGGTGAAACTGGCCAAATGAAAATTAAAGGTGAGGTTTAACTCTGTTCACTGATATTGATTCAACCCTGGGTTTTACTGGGAGCACGTTTTTTGTTTGGTTGGTTGGTTTTTGGAGCAGGGACAGAATGAGCAGAAGGGCAGGATGGTCTGGGGTTAAGATACTGGCCTACCTCTCAGGAGACTTCAGTTAAATTTCCTCTGTCAGAGCCTTCCTGTATAACGCTGCGCAGAGTCAGTCTGACGCAGGTCCTCAGAAGGTATTGAGTTGCTTAACTCTCACTGAATTCACTGAGAGTTAGGTGCCTAAATACATAAGAAACTGGCCCTTAGTCTCCCTAACACAGCGCCCCATCCACACAATGGGGATAGCAGAATTGCCCAACCTCCCAGGGGTGCTGACAGAACAACTCAGGGTGTGAAAATGACTGTGAAGTGTTCAGATAACAGGATGGTGGGGCTATGAACATAGGCAAAGTTGATTATTTTTCAACCAAGATCATTGCTGAGTTGCTGACAAGAAAAGAAAAGTGTTGAAAAGGCCTCATCACTTTTGCACGAGGCAGTGTCTGTGGGAAAGCAGAAAAGCTCTACCTTTTGAAAAGGCAGCTCAAAAGCCTCTGTGAAGAAAGATGCCTAGAAGTAGGCAAAGACTAAGCAAAAGAAAGCAGGGCTCTCTGTCAGAGAGAAAGCAAAGATCTGACTTTGTCAGACAGAAAGAAAGGTGAGAAGGGGAGCAGGTGGGAAATAGGATGGGGCTGAGGCTACACGGGTAGAGGCTACACAACGGTAACAGGGATAAGTGCAGTGCAGCCGAGCCTGGCAATAGGGATATTCTACGGCATAATTTTCAGGGCAGGAAGTAAAAAGACTTACTTAGTGAAAGCCAAGAACTGGCAACTCAGTCCATTGTTCTGTTCCCAATGACAGCTGCTAACTCCACTTTTGAAAACCTGCCCAGGTTCTGAAAAATCCTACAGTCTGTAGGATCAAAAATAACTTCATTGGCTTAAGCCTTGCACTGGGAAAAGGAGGATTGCTCCAGTCAGAGCTGTTTAAGTAACTTTAAGAGTTAACATCTCTCTTGAACGAAGCAGCGTGGATCTTTAAGTGTAATGTATGTAACCTAACCTGCCTTTTGATCTATTTCAGTGGTTAGTAATACCTAGCTCTTATTTAGCCCCTCTCATCTGTAGATGATCTCATTGTGCTTTCCAAAGAGGTCATCATCATCACCACCACCTCCATCTTACAGAAGGTGAAACTGAGGCAGAGAGGTGAAATGACTTGCCCTAGGTCACAAAGCAGAAGCAAGGACAGAATCTAAGTCTTCTAAGTCAGTCAGCGCTCTATCCACTAGGCCACACTGCCTCCTTTACAATAAGTTATACACCTTAATAATAAAAGTAGACTTTAGTTCACTACTTCTGTGCAGTCCTGATGATCTAGAATGCTAATTAATTTAGTCTGCTTCTGTAGAAGAGGCAGCTTTCTCTAAAGATTTTCAGAGTTACTAAGACTTTCTTTAACTTGATTTCCCAGTCACCAATAGCCCCTCACCCAGAATGATCTCGCTGTTCTTTATAAAGTATGGTGCTTTGTCAAATTACTCCATCTGCTCCTGAAATAGAACCACCTCTGCAATGCAGCATAGCAGCGCTAACAGAGCACAGCCCCACTGCAGAGCATAGTTTAGGGGTTTAATCAAAGGACCCCTCCCCAGTTGCAAGGGAAAAGTTGGGTCTGGCAAACTCCCAGAAACTCCAGAGGTTTTCACAGACAGATCTTCAGACACCTGCCGGCTTATTGCTGGTTCCTTCCCCTCTGCCCGTGCTGAGTCACAGGGAAAGACCTTAGTGAGCCGTGACCCCATTTCTCCACCAGTCAGTGGGGCTTCATGATTCCGAGAATACGAGAAAGGGGAACAACTCCCTGAGGGCAGAGGAACTAGACAAAGAAACAGGAGCAGCAGGTCAAGGCTGCAGAGAGAGGGAGAGAAGGTCAGGCAGAAGGCAGGTTGGGAGCTGGGGTGGAAAGCAGCCTGCTACTGGCCGGGACAGCTGTAGCCACTACAGGAGGATATAATGCCAGGCAAGCGACTGCAGGCAGGATGGTGTGGAGGGGTTACAGTGAGTCACAGTTACCCTGGTGTCCTGTGCTGGGCTGCCCCTAGGAGCTCGGTTAGGAACCGTTGTTGGTCTAACTGCACCCTTGGGTTCCTGGTAGCCCTACTAAAGCATCCACCATTACTCAGAAGGTGAGCATGTTTATGGCAATCCGCGAGGGCTGTAGAGCACAGAGAGTACTTGCTTCCAAGCACATGGACCGCAGACCCCGCTACCAGATGTAGGCCTCGCTGGGGCCCTAGGCGTAACTAACTGCGTGAACCAGAAGCTGTGAACCAGAGCAGGCCTGGCCTTGGCAGAATAGCAGCACATGAGGTATTAGCCAACACCAAGTAAGCACACTGCTGAGCAGAGAGGATGGGACAGGACCATCCAGAGTTCTCAAGTAACTACAGAAACACATCCAGGGGCACACCAACCCCTCGTAAGTGTGGAAGAACCCAAACTCAGGGGTCCTTACTTACAAGTTCTCTTGCTCAGTGAATAGTCCTGAATTAGCCAAACAACAGATTTAGCAAAGTCAAAGTTTATTCTTTACGTAAAGAAGGTGGTCCCTTCAAATGTAAGGAACGACGCTTGCTTCCAAAAAACTGACCGTATTTATAGGGTGGTATAAACAAGTTTTTACACGTCACAGTTTCCATGGTCATACATACTAAAAAGTATTATCTAGGAATTTTCTAACTGAATACTTGCAACTTTCCTTATCTAAGTTACAAGGTCTTTCTGTGCATTCCATCTCTCCTAGCGTCTAGACCTCTTAACTATTTCATTACTTCAAAACATTCTAAGATTAAATAACTGCTAACAAAACATTTTCTATCTCAGGCTTTTTACAGCCATTTCTAAAATCGGTTCTCAGCAAAATCAGAGACCCCATCTTGTTTTCCCTTCACATAAGATAAGGAGAGGGTGACAGGATAATGGATGAGGAGGTTTTGTTTGAACTAGCAGGTATTAAGTGTAAGGATGGTCACTAACAACATCTGGAGTAGGACATGTAACTTATTTGTATCTATGTATAAAAGGAGACGTCTATGAGGGACATCTTTTTGCTGGCCTAGGGAGCAGCAGCCTGTAATGTTGATGGAGCGGGTCCCTTGTTGTGGGCATGCACGTGTGAGTGTCCCTGTAATCATGGAGTTGGGGCACGAGGACCGTGCTTTGTTGACCATAAACCTTGCCGAACATTTTCACCACCGAACCAAGTCCATGGTCTTTCTTTATGAACAACAATGAGCTCTGCTGAATGAATCAGCCAGCTACTATGCTACAGCTAATGCAGGAGTGCCGCAAACTGCAGCAGCTAGCCGCAAGAACACCGCTCCGCGCATCACTGCCACCCCCAGAGACCGAGGGACTGGAATCCCACACAATGTGCAGCATCATCTGTTGTGGGGGTGGCTAACTGTACATCTCAGCTCCACAGAAAGTCCTCTGTCCGGGGCCCACCTCTGACTGTGGGGCAGTAGCACCAGTGGTGGAGAAGAAACAACTGGTAGATGGGGGAATAACTAGGAGTGATGTGGTCTTTTTTTTTTTTAAAAGGGAAAACAGCTGACTAGCAGAAACAACTCCCCCCGAGCAAGATTATCAGATTATGGAAAGAAATCAAAGGCAAGGAGTGAAACTCCAGTGCTCAGGGCATTCAAAATGTGACTGGACCAAGTAATAAAAGAGCTAGCACAAGGAACAACCCTGCATTGGCATAGAGGTGTTGGAATGAGTGACCTCCATCGCTAACTTCTGTTATTCTATTCTTGGACTTTCTCGCAATAAGGCCTCAGTTTCTCCACCCACCATTTTTCTGTCTTTTATATCTTATGCTCTTTAGAGAGTGACTATCTTCCTCTGTATGTATACAATGGGGTCTGATCTCGGCTGGGATTTCTAGCCCTTACTCTAAGAGATAATAAATAGATTGTGCTTGAGACTGCTAAATATCAGCCGCTTCACCATTGATTTTGGCCTCCTTCCACACAGATGGAAATACAGTCGGAACTATAATGCACAGTATCTGTGTTCCTGGGTATTTTAAGAATGCAAATATGCCAAATATTGGCTTAATAAACTATTTTTTAAATAATGGAACACTTAGTTTTATTGCAATTTTCTACCAAAAAAGAATTCCAAACTGAGAAACATTGTACAATGTTAAATCCCAATCTAAAAAGAACTGAACACAATTATTTCAAGAATCCAGTATCTAATAAGCAGGATTCCTTTGTGAATGGAACGCTAATCCTTTTCTTCATTTATTTTGCCAAGAACCCAATATCAGCCCCTACAAATGCACTGTAATTATTCCTGTAACCCTCAAAGAGCTCAGGTGTCAGAGTTTGGTTGAAAGTCCACAATGCATGCAGCTGAGATTTTTCTAACTTGACATCTCTCTGTTTGCTAAAGTTGTTTTTTAATTGGAAATTTCTCCGATATGGAAGAGATGTTTTAATCAGACATCAATCTCCAACTTAAAGAAAATGGAAAGCGTGGGATGGGGGAAAAATAAAGAATTGGGAAACTAAATACTGTACCTGAAAAATTCATTAAGTCAGATCATTCACAGAGAGTTATGGAAAGAGATTTATGCTTTTAAAAACTTTTTTAAAATTATGTAATACCTCTTGTGAAATCTCACTTTCCATTATCAGAGAGCAAAATAATATATGGCATATGGTGCCTACATTATTCTCATAACAAGATCAGAGGTAAAGAGTTATGATTTTAAACACATTTAGATTTACTACCCTCCTAATTAGGCCTGTACAAATACAGACACATACTGTGTTCTAGACCATCCTGCTCTCTGTAGCGATTGCTGACATTTGACAAGGGGAGACAATTGACGAGGCACATCTTTCCTCATGCCATGCCCCATGCTGTGCTGATAGTGGCAGGAGCAGGGAACATGGAGAGACATGTGGCTGCTTCAGAGGTAAGAGTTTTAGTAGTCAGACCCTAAAAGTGATACAGGCACATCAGCACAATTTCTGGGATGTGCAAGACCTATAAATTTAATCTTTCAATGACCTGACAGAACATCTCCCCTCTGATAATAAAGGAGCACTCATTAATGCTGAAGAGACCTGCCTATAAACTTACGGGTTGTCTACACAAATGTCCGGACTGCAGCAAGATGGGCTGTGAATCAACCCTACGTTAGGATGCTGCAAACCGACTGTCCCCAGGGACTCTGTGAAGTCATTAACGCATTTTCATCTAGTCCTCTTTGATACAGGACTAGATCAAAGCATACTAACTAACTACATCAGCAGGATGCACAGGGACAGTTAGTTCACAGCAGGCTAATGCAGGGTAAATTCACACCCCAGCTTGGTGCAAACTGAATGTTTGTATGGACAAGCCCTTTGTCTGCTTGAAATTCTGAGCCTGCAGTGTTGACAGCTCTCGTGATTTTATTGCAATCTTGTGATATTTGGTATTTTTCTTAAAGCCCCAGCTGCTGGAGTCATGTTATTATGCAAAAACTGACTTACAATATATGGAGGACTGGGGCAATTCATGCCTCCCTTGATGCTATTGTTCCAAACTGCCATGCTTTGGATAAAGGCTGATTATTAGTTTCACATCCAGAAGGGATAGAAAACTAAGTCTTATATAAAGAGAAGTTTAAATTCTGGGGGGAAACAACCTACACACCAAAAAGCAACAACAATAAAAAAATTGAGAGATTGCAGACTTCTTTATGTCTCCTTGCCTGGTGGACTGGGGTAAGAGAGCTGCTACTTTAAAGAAACTAAATTGCTGCCATAAACTAGATTTTTCTGATTTATTTGTCTAGAGAAACTAAATTTGATTTTTTTCTCCTGCAGAATGAGATCATGGTAGTGCGTGGAAACCAAACAGCAACAAGCATTACCATTATTATCTACAGAGGCCCAAAGTCCACAAGGAATCTGTAGCTTTGCTTGGAAATGCCAGGCTGACAAAGGAGAAGCTGGTGGGGTAATACTGAACAAGACCTAACAGCTCTTAATCTCAGTTACCATCAATGGGAAAAATATGCCCTTGACAGAAGGGGGTGGAGACAAATTGTCAGAGGCCAGGACCTCCCTGACCTGCAGAGCCAGGGAGTAGCTGTGAGAGTAATAGCGATGTCAAACACAGGGGCTGCTCTCCTTTCCATTCTTTAAATCAGACCTAGTCATGCTAACATCAGCTGTGATGTAGACTGGAATTTGAAGGCCAGGGCAAGGCACCTGAACTTGGTGTGATAGAGAAGAAGCCAGGCATGGGACTGGAGCTGGGATGTGGCAGGGAGTGATGGGAAAGGAAGAGGACTTTCATAGCAGTGCTCCGGCGACACCGAGCAGGGGACCAACCAGCTGCAGAGGTACCTGAGAAGCAGGTTTACCCTAGTCAAGCCGCCAATGAGTCACTAAGGGATTTATCTCAAGGACGGCTAGGTCTGGATGCTTTTAGCAAAGATGAATAGGACAGTGTGGTTTAGTGGGTAGAGCATCAGCTTCTGACTCAGAAGGTCTGTGTTCTTCTCCTGGCTCTGCTGCTTAACTTTGGGCAAATCACTTCCCCCTGTGACTTTGTTTCCCTTCCCACCTTTTGTTTCTTTAGATTGTAAGTGCTTTGGGGGCGGGAACTCTTATCTAATACATAGATCAATGCTCTCCATAGCTACAACCTTGTGTCTTTAGTTTGGTTTAGACTGACTCTCCCTTAAAAGAAAACCCATAGATATAAATTGCAAGCCTGGGATAAAATTTTCAAAAGTACCTAAGTGACTTGAGCACTGTGTGTAACAGTGGGAACTCACCCCCAGGGCATCTCCTCATTCTAGGATGCAGTGCTGCAGGAATTTTTCCACACCAGTGTCCCCTTTTCATCAGTCAGTCTGAGCCTGCCACGGTCTGTGTCTTCTGCAGCCCAGTCTCCTTCAGGGGAAAGGAAAATCCAACTGAAAATCCAAATAAATATCCCAACAAATGGTTCTTCTTGGCTACACTGAAGTTCCCTGCTCTGTGCCCACTCCCAGGCCATTCTTTGCTCCCGTAACAGGGCACTGCCTCCCAGAGCTTTTCCTCTGAAGCCCGTCTTCCTAGCAGGTTCTCCCTGTAGCCCCTCCCTGACGACTCCAGCAGCTTCTACCAGGCACCTCCCTGCTTCCTACAAACCCTATCTACAGGAACCTAACCTGATCCTTCTTCCTGCAGAAGGCTTCTGCAGCATCTGTCACAGCTTCCTGCTCCTAACTGCATTCTCTCAAGCCTTTTTATGAAGCCCAGGTGTTCATCATACTAACATCTGACTCAGGTCAACTAATTATGGCATAGCCAGGACTAATTGAACAAGGCTGGCCCAAATTCTTCTGGCCCTTAAAGGTTACAGTTACAGTACTATTTTCAGAAGTGACTTGGTGCCTAAATTCCATTGACTTTCACTGAGACTTGGGCTCCAAATAGCCAGATTTGGAACCATATTTAGGTGCCTGCAGACAGACAGGTGTCTAAATACCTTTCAAAATCCGGCCCTATGTCTCTAAATCACTTCTGAGATTAGTCACTTCAGTGCTTCCAGAAGTTTTACCCATAAAAAATTGTATCAGAGGTTCATAATGCCTTAAACTCCACTATGTTCTCCCATCTTTATTTCCAGAACATCTATGGATGGGATTTTCAAAAGTGCCTACGGGACTTGAGAACACAAGTCACATTGACTTTCAGTAGGACTTATGGTCTTAAATAATTGAGGTCCTTCTGAAGAGCCCATCCTAGATGGACAAAACACTGGTAATCTGTGTTGACCACCAACAGTAATTTTATATTGCTAATTGCCTTGTCAAAAGTATACAAAATAACTAGCTTTATGGACAAGGTGCTCTGCGTACCAATCCTTCAGAATTATAGTGCTAACATTACTGCTCAATGTGTTCAACTCATCTTTGCATAAAAGTTGGTATGAGCCAAGTAACCAATGCCAGGAAATCTTAAATGTTTGTGAAGAAAGATAAACAGATACCCAGGGGCTGAAGTTAATCCTGGCAAGATTTGACACATTGACACAGCAGTGAGCTGAGAACATTTTCATAGTGTTTATCTTCTTTTTTTTCCATTTGAAATGCTGCAGCAGCTCTGTTTGCAGATGAGCTTAATTTATTTAGATTTCTTCACCTGCGATACAGACTCTCAGACAGTTCCACTTGCAATAAGGAGCAAATGTAATAATTCAGCATGGAGTAAATTGTAAATATTGCCTGATTCTCAGGGCAACAATTATGGAAAAGCGCCAAAAGGATGGAAAACTTAACACATTTGTGTGAAAGTAAGCCAAGGTATTATTTAATTATGTATTATTTGATTCACCCATTCCCCCTAGCAGTTGCTGAAATGAACGGGTTGCCTTTGATGCACTTACACATCTGTTTAGGACACAAGAATTAAAGTGTCTGGCTGCAGTTTATTTTGGGGATCTTTACTATTTTGCACAGGAGAGAGAAAAATTCTCAAAACGTCAAACTGGCTCAATCGCCTAAGTCCCACTTTCAGCAGTCAGGCCTGGTCCACGCTACAAACTTTGGTCAACACAAGTTACGTCTGCATAAAGCCACCGCAGTTATTTATTGCTTGGGTTTGTGCATAATTGGCTGCTTGCACTGGCGCTTCATGTACTCACCAGGCGTCCTTGCATTGAGACAAAGTGTGGTATACCAGGGCCAAGGGTAGGGATCCCAGTGCACCATGCACCGCCCTCCAGCACAATGTGGAATATAAATCTCCTGCTTAAATGGGTTCAATGGGACTTAAGCTACTAAGCAGCTAATGCACAGATCCTCAGAGGCGTTTTGAAGCCTAACTCCCACTGATTTCAATTGGTGTTAGGGGCCTAAATATCTTTCTAGCTATGAGCCTAAAAGCCTTTTGAAAATGGGACTTAGGCGCCTAACTCAGCACACAAAATGTTTACCCACGGTCACTAAATACTTGAAGGATCTGCTTCAAGCACTGCTAACTAGGGCACTATCAGAAATCAGAGGGTGCTCATGTCTGAGAGGGTAACAGACTCCATCAGGCTGCAGTGGGCCATGACTCTGACTCCTCTCCCTATCTTTCTGTTGAGGTGGTACTGTGACAGCTGGGACTGAGATGAAGGGTGCCAGCTCTGAAGTGCAAGCAATGGGACAGAAGTAGGGGTGCAAGCACTTTCACCATGTCCAGCTTTCCCTATTGTCACATATCAGTTTGGGAAATGGCCTGACAGTGTGAGGTCCATGTGAACTAGGATTCTCCCTCATTTTTTCTAGCTCAATGGGATTACTACCTCTTACATCCCAGCTGATGAGGCTTAGCTAAGAACTCTTCCCATGCCACATACCCATGAGACGTGTCCTTCACACATGCTCCTGGCAGAGGATGGAACATAACTATGCCATGTGTCACTCATTACTTTTACTCGGGCTAGAGAAGGAAGAATCATTATATCACTCAGGCCCAACTCATTGGTTTAGTTGATGGATGATAGTTATTATTCAGCAAAGTAGCAGGAGGTTTGTGTGTGTAAAAATCTCTAATTTTATAGACTGCCCAAGGGAGGCACAGATGCATGGGGAAGGACAAGGGCTCTATCAATAAACATGAGATACAAAATGACATTTTTCAATTTTATTCATAGAACATAGATTTTGTGCCTCCTTTTGGGATCAGTAAATGAGACCAATAGTAAAGACAGCACAAAATGTAAAGCAGCAGTTGGCACATTCTGGAAGATAATATGAGAAATGTAATGCAGTACAAGCTTCTTGTCATAGTATTTGGAGCACTTAGAATGGGTAGGATGGACCCAATTTTGATTTTTCATTGGCATAACGCCATGGTGTCCAATACTACCACTGACATGCACCAGCAGATAAGCAAATCAGACCCCTCCAGGTCTAAGATTTACACTTTCCTCATCTCCTCAGGGTGCCCAATTGCCCCCTCTCCCCAATCACTTTTCCACTTGGGATTTCATGTAAGACTGAGTGATCAAGCCCCAGCTCTGCATCGTTGGGAATCGGCTCATGGAAGTGACATCAGCAAAAAGACCCAATCAGCAGGTTGGCTTAGACAATCCATGTCCTCAGACAGACTCCAAGGACAGTTTGCTTTCCTGGTATAATGATTGTGGCTTCATGACTGGAAATTGTCTAGCTAATGCAGCCTCCATGAGGATCAATTGAATTATTCTGCTAGGGTCATGTACCTCTCTTTGTTTCCAGGAGCAGAGGTATGGTGGATTCCCTCCAGGGGGCAGGGAAAGAGGAAGTGCCACTCAGCTACAACTGCCTCCTTCTCAGACCCTTCTCAGCCAGGGGCTTGATGGGGTTTCAGCAGCAGAAGCAGCTTGGGAGTAGCTGCTCTCTGCAGCAACCTGCCCCACTGGTTGTGATTACCTCAGCCACTTGCGTGCTGCCTGACGGTACTGGGAGGATTTGTATAACTCATGGTTTCCTATGTTCTTCATAGCAAAAAAGACACTTCACGGCACAAACTTCAGACACTGCTTCGCTCTGCTTGAGCACGGCCCAATCCTTCTCCCATTGAACTCAATGGCAAAGCTCTCATTTGCTTCATAGTGTCAGTGCTGGGCCCTGAGCACCCCTCTAGCATGCCCTCCAGAATATGCCAGGCTTCCTAAAATTTGGCACTTGGGCAGCAGCTTTCAATATGCCATGAATACAAGTCATGGGCAGGAGCTATCCAAACCACACACCTCCAACAGCCCTTCTCTCTGCAAAATTAAGGACAAAGGGGCGGGAGGCTCAAGTCAGAGAATCTTAAGAAAAATGAAGGCACACTTGAGTGAGTAAGGGTTTGATGAGTAAGGCTTAATATCCAGTTAAAATGTCTATGGCTTCCTTACAAGGAAGAAAAAGAAAGGGAGAAAAACGTATATTAATGCAAAACTTTAGGGAAGACGCAGCTGCCAAAGACTTCTTTATATTGGAATTGCTATATATGTGCGTCTATTTTAATACCATGGTATAATAACGCATTATTCATACTGTAACCGCTAGGTTAGAAAATGTGCTGTGGGATATATCAACGAGATGCACAGGGATCGGTTCTGCTGTGCTTCAACCAGAGATGTGTAAAGAACAGGTCAGAAGGTGGGGGGCCCTTCGAGCATGCCAGGTTTATTTGACAAGAAACCCTGGCAACTTTCTTCACTGTCTTCAGAAAGGCAGGCAGCTTTCCCCACCCTCGAAGCAGACCTTGTGTAGAAAACCAAACACTCAGCTTTGACAGCTTGTACTTGCCAAACTATAAAACACAGAGATACAAACATCCTGCATCACATTCTAGACAGAGACTTTCACAAATCAGTTCAGCACTATGGGCCCTATTACTAAGGCATTTAGACTCAAAGGCTGGGGTTTATCCTTTTTTCATGATAATGCAGTGTAACAGGGTCAGACTGGATGGCTACCAGAGAGTGCTACTATTTGAGTCTTGTGTGGGTGGGCGGGCGCAAGCCCGCCCACCACTATAGGCCCCTCCCCCAGCCGAAGAAAGGAGCCACCGGATCCAGGACTCAACTGAATACGGGGGACAACAAATGAGAAAACAGGAAGGGGTGTGATGGTCAAAGAGTCAAACGGAGGGAACCAGAAGGGGACACCGAGCAGAGAGCCCCGGACAGCACCCACTGCTCCCGGAAGGTGCCAAGGGAGCCAGCGGATGTCGCCCAGAGGAACTCTGCCCGGATGTGGGAGTGCACAAGGGAACGGAAGTTGGTCCCACAGTCACAGAGCGTCCCCCCTGCCAACCTCCTCTCCCTGGTGTTATAGATGGCCATTTTTGCCAGGGCCAGGAGGAGGTTGACAAGGAGGTCTCGCGACTTCATGGGGCCACAGATGGGGTGTGCGTAAATAAACAGGTGTGGGGAAAAGTGCAGCCAGAACCTCAGCAGGAGGTTCTGGAGGAGCCGGAAGAGGGGCTGCAGCCTGGCACACTCCAGGTAAGCGTGCGCCAGGGTCTCCCTCACACCGCAAAATGGGCAGGTGTCGGGGCAGGGGGTGAACCGCACCAGGTACACACCCGTGCTCATGGCTCCATGGAGAAGCCGCTAACTGATGTCCCCGGCAGGCCGCGGGGTTACCAGAGAGTGCTAGAAGGCCGATATATCAGCCCTAGGATCAGTAAGTCCCTTTTCCCCTGGTAGATGAGCAGGGGTTACTCCCAATTAATTAATACACCTGGAGCCAATCAAGCCCTGCCTAGGACTTGTTAAAAGCCTCCCCTCCAGAGAAAGGGTGTGGCTGGAGTTGTGGGAGTGAGGCAAACTACCAGGGAGTGTTTGAGTAGACAAGATTGCTGTCAAGAGCCAGGAGGGTTTAGGAGAAGGAGCAGAAACCTGGCAGGAGAGGACTCTCCAGGTACAAAGTTTGGGGGAGGGAAAAACCAGCCATTCACTGGAGGGGCAAGAGCCCCATCAAAGAGGAAAGGGCCTAAGAGAACCAGAGGCAGGACTGTGAACTGGCAGCGAGTGCCATCTTAGAGTGGCTGTATTACCCTCACTCACCACTAGGGAGTGTTAGAAACACTAAGGGGTAGAGCAATTCCCTGACCTACTGCTAGAAGGAAGTGCTGGACCCACCGAGGTAGAGGAAGAGCTTTGTCACAGCAGATAATTATAACTAATGTATGCGTATTGGGTTGTACTGAGTCTTTAGATCGCTAGTGGAGGATATATTACAGAAAATGGCAGAAAAAGTCTGGGGTTAGATTGGAACGTTTGCCCCAGTTTAAGACACAATGCACCTATTTCTGCTTCCAGCTACACTCATGTCTCCTGTTGACTTCACATGATACAAGCATAACTGAAAAGAGACAGTGGGTGAAAAAGCCTAGTCCCAGGGCCATCAATACATGTTTTGCCATTAACTTTCATGGATCCAGAATTTCACCAGCTAGGTAGGTGAATTCCCCCCTTCCCCAATTATAAGAATTGTAATTGCACAAAAGGTGGGCACATATGAACCTCTTCTGCCTATTTGGTGTCTCTCTGCCCCTCGGCAAAGTTCTCCCTGAGGTGCTGGAAGACAGCAGAAGTAAAATGTGATGACGGCTGCTTAGGGTTAAGGGAACCAAGAGTTTTGAGGCACAATGGTCATGGGGTCAGGGCACGATCCTGGGATTTGGGAGACTGAGGTTCAGTTCTTGGTTCTGCCACAGCGTACCTGTGTGACCTTAGACGAGTTTATCTGTTCCATGGCTCAGGTCCCCATCTGTGCAATGGTGCTACTAGCACTTCATTAGCTCACCTGGGTGTTGTGAGGATAACTGTATTAAAGTTTATGGAGGTACTACAGTAATGGAGCCATATGAGTCAAGTACTTAAGATGCAGGAATTTTCTCTTATTACCGGGATGGCCCTATTAAGACTGATCTATGTTTAAGCAAAATAAGGAGCCCAGTTTTCACATCTGGATGCCTACATCAGAGCACCTATTTCTGCACTTAGGTCCTCAAATTGGCTCTGGGTTATGTAAAGCTGGTGTTCAGAATTCTCTCAATGCTTAACTTAAGCCCTCTCCTATGAAAGTTGGGCTCACTCTCTATGTGGTTTAGTCTGAAAGTGCATACCTTGTCTCACGCCTAACTCCAGCTGGTGGGATTCCCAATAACACACAGGCCTTCACTGCCTACCCGTCTCTTGCTAATTACAACTCACTTGCGCATGAGGCGTTGACATCTCCCCACAGCAAGAATGCAAACTGCAGGGTGGGTCATGTGCCTCATGAAGGGGTTGGTCCAGCTTCTGTCAAAGTCAATAGGCATCTTTCCAATCTCTTCCATAGCAGTTGGATCAGGCCATAAGCAATGGGCACACGGGTCAATTCAGATGTTGAATCCTGGGGTAAAGTCGAAGGCAAACCAGAACCTGGGTCCTCATCACTTCTGAGCAAGTGCTTGTATAGATAAGTGAAAAGCTTGTTCCTCTCTGACACAAAGATTCTTTCATGTGTTGTCAATTCCAGACACAGGTCAGGGAGCAAAGGAGGCGCTGATGCCTGCTGAGTGTCTCTAGTACTTATTCTTTATACAGTAGAATATTTTATAATATCAAAAATATTAAGATCTTTCAATTACATGCTAAAAAAATCAAAAGCAATTAAAATATACTATGGGACTGCTGTTGAAATGAACAAAGAATAATCCTCACTGAGATTGGCAGCGAGCTCTCGGGTTTCATTGTCAGCTTGAAGAAGCCATAATTTTACTGGAAGTAAGCGTGAAAGGTTTGAATTAAGCTTCAGTGTTTCCCTTCACCTTCTGCACTGACAATGATGAAAGCCTTTCACCTCTTTGTTCCCATATTGTTAGGTATAGTCTATAGGGTGTTCTTGCTTTCCTAGATATAGGCTGAATTTCTTCAATATAGTTTTTGAATAGCACTTTTCACTTCTATCTTCACACTGATGCTCATCTAATCTACTAATTCATTATTACAGGGTGGTCTGTCCTTAATGGATGTACTACCTAGTCATCAGCCCATCCCACCACCCGGCATGGCCCCTTAGGAATTTTGAAAGGCCCAATAATGATACACAAGCACCTAAGGAGGGATAGGGATAGAGAGGAAGAAGTGTCTGGAATAAGTAGCATTTGGGAGAAAGAGAGGCACTGTTTCTTTATTTTCTAGGTCAGGGACCAAGAACTTGGCAGCGTGGGTGGGACAAGGCTCCCCTCTTCTCCAAACAATCGGGGGATGAACTGGGAGAAAGGGGCCAGTATAAAGGCTGCCTCTTCACTCTTAAGGGCAGACGTCGACAGGAGAAGCCTGGCCTCCTAAACCCTCCAGAGTGGAAGGTTAGAGTGTTCAGGTGAATGCAGCTAGCAAAAGCCTTCTGATTAACTATGCCAAGGCACAATGTCTGAGATACAAACCTCAGCTCCAGGGAGAGGGCTGAGGGAGGACTCCTGTCCAGAAGACGGACATATCGGTAGCTCAAAAGATGAAAGACAAAGGGACTGCTCACAATATAGCCCAGCTGCTGCCCAGAAGGGCTGAGATCAGTCTTCGTGAAAGCACCTTTGCATCTGACTCAGCAGAAGCTGGGAGGAACCACAAATCCAGGCAGAAACAGCAGAGCCCAGAGACCAGGTGAAAATGTCAACAGGATGATGTTAGGAGTAGCTCCTGCAACTGTCAAAGAAACAGTGTTTCCTTGCCTAAAACAAGATCCCAAGGCTAAAACTCAGTGGAGGGGTGGGGCCTGGGAATCCCTGCCTCTCCTCCAGACCAAGAGGGAAAACTCAGGTATCAAAAATAAAAGAAGTCAGGTATGACAAGTGCCAGACAGAGTCCAGGAGATGGGCTTGAAAGCCATTAGGGGCATAGAAAAAGTAGCGAGCTGGCTGGAGGGCTGGCCATGGAAAACAACAGACCACTTTGGAATGGGGCTGGCTAAAGCGGACTCTGAAGAGAGAAAAATCTCTGTACTACCAGACTTGAACAGGTGGAGGTTCTCTAGAGGTGAGATGCTCATCAAACATACACTGATAATGTGTCCTCTGAAACTATTTCTCTGGCTCCCCTTCTCTGCCACTCTCAAGCACCACTCAGGAGAGGCAAAGGATGAGAGAACTAGTGATAATAATGATAGTGATGTAAAGTTATCGCCATACACAGTAAAAGTGGGGTGCACAAATTAGAATAGGGTTAGAATTTGACAGGGCTGGTGCTATTTTCCCTAAAGGCACGCAGATTGCTTGTTAGGACAATCAACTTTGGACGTTAATATAAAGCTGTAATCATCTGGCTTGACAGCGGCAGGAAGTGGTAAAAATCAAGAGATGAAAGAGGCCAAGTACACGAATATGACCATTGGGGATAAATACCCAGGGAGATTTCCAAAAGGAAGTAGTCAGCCGGTTCCCAGGGACAGGTGATAGCACTCCCCAGGGGAAATTAAAGGGGAGGTGTCACGTTTCTATTATGTTAGGTATGAGGGAGGTAAAATGTGGGGAGGAAGCGAGATGGTGGTTCGAAACCTAAGGACTCAGTATGGGCCCACGGATGTTCACAATGTAGATTCAACAGTCAGCAGGGGTTGAGGGGGGGGTACCATGGTAGGAGGGAGTATGGAAACAGGCAAGCTGGAGGTGGCTTGGTCCAGGCTGGCTGAAGTTGCTAAACAAGGTCACCCAGAGATTGTTCCATCAGGGATGATCTAGGTCCTGGCTACCAAGAGGGTGGTAGTGCAAGCAGAGTGGGAGAACATCAGACGCCATGGCTTATGTCCAGGAAACCTGAACAGGGGTATGAAATAAGAGTTCCCTGGGCTGGAACTGCGGTCACTGCCAACTGATCAGGGTTCATTCTTAGGTGTGAATTGTAAATAAGACGTTACAAGCTCATTCAGTCTGGAGAGGAGCTGTGATGAATGGGGATTTCTGTAGTGGCCTTTGAAGAACATCTACCATGCTCAGCAGGGGACCCCACACCTGGGAACAGGTCCTTGTAACAAAGGAGCAGAAGGTAAATTTTCAAAGTGAGACACCTGGTGCTAGCAGCAGATAACTGAGACCAGATCATGAAAAACCTTCGGTCCTGGAAACTTACAGTCCTAAATTCCTTCAATGGGAGATGAGTGCCTAACTCCCTTAGGCACTTTTGAAATCCCATGTGCAATTTTAGTCCCTGTACAAAGGTAACAAGATGAAATAGAAGAAGGGGGGATTTAGGAGCACAAGCCTTGTTGAAAGTAGAGTTGGCTGAAATTTTTCACTAATTGGATGTCAAACTTTCCACATAGTTTGAACTGACACTTTGGACACTGTGGTCTGAGGAACTGGTGAATTGGAGCAGCAAACAGGGCAGTTTGGCAAGGGTACTCACCAGGTGAAAGAGGAGCAACTCCCTGGTCCGTGCCGTGAGTGCTAGTTTGTTGCTGGCTGCTTGCTTGCCGTGTTCCTGCTTGATTGAAGTTTATATTGTGGTCTGGTTGTGAGACTGCATGCGGAGCCTAGCTATTGCCTGGACAAGGCTGAGAGCTTCCTAAAGAGGCTCTAACCTCCCATCATTTGAGCCCTAATCCCTCTAGGATCCCTTGCCGAAGGGTCAAGGCTAACTTGGGAGAACAGGGAATTGAAAAGCCAGCTCCTATGTGGCCAGAGGAGCTAGTGAACAAGGGATGTTTGCAAGGGAATTAAAGAGGGAGCATGAGAGTCAGATATACCTAATAAACATTTGCTAAACGTAGGCCAATAACCACCAGCACCCCCAAAAGGCACGTACACAAAGAACAAACAAAAACCCCTGCAACAGTAAAAATAATGCAGGCAGAAGTCCAGCAGCAGAGTGGGGGCTATCCGGGTTATTGCATTGAAAGCAGCATGTCTTGTGGGCAGGTGGTGCATGAGTGCATTTGGTGCAGGCAGCTTGTGGCCCTCAGAGACCGAGTACAGGTTCCTGAGACCAAAGCAACGAAATAGGGGGAGCTATGGGAGACAGAGGTACACAGAGGAGACTTTCCAGTCCCCTCCCTCTCCCCCCGCCTGACAGCCTATCTGCTGTTGAGGAGGATAAGTGTCAGGGAAAGAGAACGTCAAGCTGGAGTGAAGGAAAACAATCCTATAGTTGGGACCCTCCGACCAGATGATGTTATGGTGTCCTTTGGCACTGAGGATACCCCTACAGGGAGGTGACCCCTGTTATTAGGAAGAGACAGGCAATATTATGGGCAATTCGATGATTAGATATATAGATCGTTCAGTTTGTGATGATTGGAAGAACTGCATCATGAATTGCCTGTCATGTGAGAAAGTTGCGAATCTCTTGAGACATCCCAACATAAGTGTGTGCAGTGACGGGGAGCAGACCGTGGTCGTGGTACACGCAGGTACCAATGACATAAGGAAAGATAAGAGAGAATTGCTGGAGGCCAAATTTAGGCTACTAGGTATGAGATTGGAAGTATTTCAGAGAATGCTACCGTGGAGGTCCTGTGCTTCAGTTCCACGCTCAGGGCCAGTTCGACAGGCAGAACTGCAGGATCTCACTATGTGGGTGAGACAATGTTGTTGAGAGGAGGGGTTTAGGTTTATTAGGAACAGGGGAGCCTTTGGGAAAAGGAGGAGCCTATACAGAAAGGATGGGCTTCACCTAAACCACAACAGAGCCAGGCTGTTGGCATGTAAAATTAAACAGGTTATAGAGGAGTTTTTCAACTAAGGGCTAGTGGAAACCTGGAAGGAGCGGAGCACATGTTCTGACAGATATCGTTTAGGGGAGGATTTATTTGGTGATATTCTATATCCTAGTAGAGAGGAGAGGAAAAAAATGGATAAAGTACAGATCAGATATAAGAAGAAACAGTAAAAGAAAAGTGTCCCATTCAATTACATCACACAAAGATGACAATTAAATACTGACACATTTTATAAGTGCCTGAATACAAATGCTAGAAGTCTAAATACTAAGATGGGTGAACTTGAGTGCCTGACATTAAATGAGGATATTAACAGAACAGGCATCACAGAAACTTGGTAGAATTATGATAATCAATGGGACAAGATATATAGGAATGACAAGAGTAGGTCACGCTGGTGGGGGAGTGGTATTCTATGTAAAAGAACGCATAGAGTCAGATATAGTCAGAGTCAAATGAATCAAATTGTATCATAGAATTTCTATAGATAGAAACTCCATGCTTGAATAGTAAGAGTATAGCAGTAGGAATACACTATTAATCATCTGACCAGGATGGTGTCGGTGACTATGAAATGCTCAGGGAGATTAGAGAGGCTAGAAAAACAGAAAACCCAATAATAATGGGGGATTTCAAATGTTCACATATTGACTGGATATATGTCACCTCCGGATGGGACACAGAGAGAAAGTTTCTAGATGCCATTAATGACTGCTTCTTGGAGCAGCTAGCCCTGGAACCTATAGAAGAGAGAACATTCTTGATTTAGTTCTAAGTGGTACACAGGATCTGATCCAAGGGATGAATGTAACTGAACTGCTCAGTAATTTCGACCATGATGAAATTAAATTTAATATCCTTGTAGGGGGAGAAATACCAAAGAAACCAGTCACAAAATCATTTAACTTCAAAAAGGGAAACTACACAAAACTGATGCAGCTAGTTAAACAGAAATTAAAAGGAATAGTCACAAGAGTGAAATGACTGCAAGCTGCATGGAAAAGCTTTTAAAACACCATAATACAGGCTCAGATTATATGTATAATGCAAATAATAATAAACAAACAGCAAGAAGACCAAAAAATGCCACCATGGCTAAACAGCAGAGAAAAAGAGGTGGCTAGAGAATTTTTTTTTTAATTGGAAGACAAATCCTAGTGAAAAAAATAGAAAAGAGCATACACTCTGGCAAGTCAAGTACAATTACACTAGCCAAAAAAGAATTTGAAGACCACCTAGCAGCAGACAAAATAATTAAACTTTTTTTTTTCAAGTACATCAAAAGCAGGAAGCCTGCCAAACAATCAGTGGGGCCACTGGATGATCAAGATGCTAAAGGAGCACCCAAGGAAGACAAGGCTGTTGCAGAGAAGCTACGTGAATTCTTTGCATTAGTCTTCATTGCAGAGGATATGAGGGAGAGTCCCACACCTGAGCCATTCTTTTTAGGTGACAAATCTGAGGAATTGTCTCAGATTGAGGTGTCACTGGAGGAAGTTTTGGAACAAACCTATATATTAAACAATAATAAGTTACCAGCACCAGATGGTATTCTCCCAGAACTTTCAAATATGAAACTACAGAACTACTAACTGTGGTATGATTGTAACTATGGTTTAAATCAGCTTCCATACTAATGACTGGTATCACATTACTATCCACCAATCTTTAAAAAAGGCTCCAGCAATGATCCTTGCAAGTATAGGCGGGTAAGCTTAACTTCAGTTCCAGAGACATTGATTGAAACTACTGTGAACATAATTATCAGACACATAGATGAACACAATAAGTTGGAAAAGAGTCAACTCGGCTTTTGTAGAGGGAAATCATGCCTCACCAATCTATTAAAATTCTTTGATGGGGGTCAATAAGCATGTGAATAAGGATGATCCAGTGGATATTGTGCTTGCATTTTTGGAAAGCCTTTGATAAGATCCCTTACCAAAGGCTCGTAAGCAAAGTAGGAGGTCATGGGATGAGAGGGAAGGTTCTCTCATGGATCAGTAACTGGTTAAAAGACAGGAAACAAAGGGTAGGAATAAATGGTCAATATTCAAACTGGAGAGAGGTAAATAGCAGGGTCCTCCAGGGATCTGAACTGGGACCAGTACTGTTCAACATATTTTTTAGGGCTCCCTGCCTCATCTCTCTCAGTTCCCAGACACATTCGCAGACAGGTAGCAGCAGGCCCGAGTCCAAACTGCAGGCAATACGATGTTTATTGGGGATAAACAAGCAAACATAAAACCATAGCCCTTCACACCAGTCAGGCTTCCTTTCCCATAACCTTATCTCTATATCCTTCCCCCCTGACTATAGCTCCATATCCAGATAGAGCTCCCTCTTCCCCTCCTTCTTGGTAGGCTTAATTATACCTTTAGTGCCCGCCTCTCATACCACCCCTTATAATTTATGTTCATGTTCCATTCTGGAGGGTCTTGAGTCTGAGGGCTTTGGTACCACCTCTTTTATACCCCATAGGAGGGGTAGGGAGCGAGGTTACATTTTGGTCATGGTCACGTTATGGCCCTTTAATGTTTCTTTCTCACACCTCCCTTTACCTCCCTCACTCCTGTCAACCGGTTGCTAAACCTTACGCTGGCATCTGTCTTGAAGAGGAGTCAGAGCTACCCTTCAATTGTACATTCATATATTAACCCCCCAAGATACCTCAAAACTTATCCCTTCTCACAGAAATAAAGAAAACCCATCTGATTGTGGATAGGCGAGAGTAATGCACAATGTGTTTGTTTTTTGTTTGCATGTGTATCTTGAAGACTTCAGCTTGCAAGCAGGCCCAACATTCTAGACACAGGCCTTAATACTTATACATATCTAAATTTTATATTACCATCTGGAAAAAGGTGCAAACCGTGATGTGGTAAAGTCTGCAGACAATACAAACTTACTCAAGATAGTCAACTCCAAGACAGACTGCAAAGAGTTACAAAGAAATCTTAACAAAACTGTGTGACCAGGCAACAAGAAGGCAGGTGAAATTCAATGTTGCTAAATGCAAAGTAATGCACATTGGAAAATAAATCTCAACTATGCCTACAATATGATGGGGTCTGAATTAGCTGTTACCATTAAAGAAAGATCTTGGAGTCGTTTTGGATAGTTCTCTGAAAACATCCTCTCAGGCTACATTTATACTGATGGTGGCAAGTTCGCCGCCACCATATCAATCTTTCTGGATCAATTGAGCGGTCAGCGAGACCCACTCAATCGATCAGGAAGTTGACTGAGTAAGTCCACCCCCTCAAGTAGTATAGCGCTGTGCCGCTCAGCGCAATGTAAACAGCATGCAGAAAGGAAGCAAAGCAATCAACGTGAGTTACACAAACTACTCTGCGTAGTTTGCGTAACTCCTGTCGACTGTCGCCGAATCGCACAGTAAGTGTGAACCAGTCCTCAGTGTGCAGCGGCTGTCAAAAGAGCTAACAAAATGTTAGGAACCATTAGGAAAGGGATAGATAATAAAACAAAAAATATGATAATGCCTCTAGTCTATATGAATCCATGGTAAGTCCACACCTTGAATAATACTGTGTGCAGTTCTGGTCACCCCATCTCAAAAAAAAGGTACATTAGAATTGGAAAGAGTACAGAGAAGGGCAATAACAGTTTTTGTATGCGAAGAGAGTAAAAAAAGTGGGCCTCTTTAGTTTAGAAAAGAGATAAGGGGGGAATCAGAGAGGTTGATAAAATCATAAATGTTGTGGAGAAAGTGAATAGGGAAGCACTATTTACCTCTTCACATAACAAGAGAATCAGGAGTCACCCAATTAAATTAATAGGCAGTAGGTTTAAAACCAAACATAAGGAAGTACTTCTTCACACAACATGGAGTCAACCTGTGGAACTTTTTGCAAGGAGATGTTGTGAAGGCCAAAAGCATGACTATGTTCAAAAAAGAATTAGATGAGATCACAGATGATGGATCCTTCAATGGCTATTAGACAAGATGGCAGGGATACAACCCCATGCTCTAGCTGTCACTAAACCTCTGACTGCCAGAAGCTGGGACTGGATGACAGGGGATGGATCACTCAATAAATTGCCCTGTTCTGTTCACTCTCTCTGAAGCATCTGGCATCAGCCACTGTAGGGAGATAGGATACTGGATTAGATGGATCATTGCTCTGACCCAATATGGCCAGTCTTATGTTCTTGTTATACCTTTGATTTTTTTTATTTTTATTTTTTTTAGGACTAGTCATTATTTTGTCCCCATTATTCTTCATAACTGAAAGAATTTTCTTTTGTGGAGTCTGATGCTGTGACTGAGAAAAGAAAAAAATCTAATACGTTTTTTAAAGTCAGTTTCATCTAATCTGGGAACAGAAACATGCCTTATAACAAATGCCTGGACATTGCATGGCATCGCTATAGGGCAGAGTTAAGTTTGAGTTCTCTAACTGTGCATTTCCATCCTTAACTTATCTCGATTTCAAGTTTAACCATAACCATGAATTTCATGGGTTTATAACCTTATTTTTGGGCATAAACTACAATATCCCTGTAATGTATTTTACTCTCAATTATAGATATCTACTCTGAATCTTAATTTTATCTTACTATAGTTTTTGTCTATGAAAACACACACACACAACCTCATCACCCTCTTCCCAATATCCTATGAACATTAAGCTTTCAAAGTCAATCACTTGTAAATTGGGACAGGCTGGAACTACAGTTGCCTGTCTAACCTTAAATCAACCCCTTGTGCAATCTTTAATTGCATGATCACATACTTCCTTCCCTTCCCCCCCCCCCCCCATAGGTCCCTTACATCATTCAGTCCACAGGATTGACAATGATCACTTAATGAGTGATCATTAATTCAATATTTTGTGTTTTCTCTTTTTTCGATGTGTGGTCCAGGGTCTTTTTCACTGCACACTGTTCAAACCATGCTCTGAAAACAGAATTACTGTTTTTCTTCATGGTTTTTTCTATGGCACTCATCACTACAATATATGTGCATGCTACAGGCACAGTGCTACCATTCTCTTCAACTCCCAGTACCCCCTGTAGGTTGTCACCTGACTTTGTGGGTCTTCTGTGGCTCAGCCTTCTGACCAGGCGACACAACTCAGTGCCCCTTCTTGGGTTCAGTAAACCCCAAACGGAAGAAGTTCCTTGCCTTCAGGGCCAACCATAAACAGTTCTTTACCCTTTGGGGCTAAATTTCCTCTCTGGAATTGGGTCAGCACGGTTCTTTTGAACTGCTGCCACTGATTCTGACCAGCAATGGCGCCAGACCAGGTTCTTTGACTGGGGTCTAGGAAGCATGCCTTCTCACTCCTCTGGTGCCAGCCAGGTATTGCCTTTCCCAGCAGCAGGCAGCACCTTTTATTTCTTCCTACTGGGCCCTGATTGGCTATGGGTGGTCCCCAGCCCTTCTAGCTGCTGGAGGATCAGATCTCAATGGTTCCCCAAAATGGTTGCTCCTGACACGGCTCTCCAGGCAAGCCTGGATGTCCAATTCTGGCTGCTTTTTTCCTCTCAGAGAATATTTTCCTAGGATGAAGCATAGCAGAGCAACAGGGCCTAAAGCACGGCAGCTACCAAGACTGGTACATCCTGTAAGAGTGTGCTTCATGAACACTGATTTATTTATCTTCACAACAACTTTATGAAGGTATGGCATTACCCCATTTTACAAATGGGGGAGCTGAGGCACAGAAAGATTAAGGTAAAAGATGTCAATGTCAACTAATTTTGAGTACCCCATTTGAGAGGTCTTTATTTTCTGGGAAATTTCAAAAGTTCAGCTTTTCATTCCGATTCAGAATTCCTTTTTATATATAATTGTGGAGTATCACGCTGACCAGATCTAATTTGCATTATCTCCAGCAAAAGCCCTTGCCATGATATATTGATGCCTGCCAACGCTTACTTACGCACGTTTTATTATATGGAAGTGAACAGTTCCATTGAAGTTAATGGAACTACTCATGAGTAAAATGTTAAGCAAGTTGGTTTTCAGGATTAGGGTCTAAAGCAGGTTTTCCAAGGGGAAATTCATCTATGCACAATCTAATAAAGTTTAGTGGCCCTTGTGCATTTAAAGCGTAATGGATTTTGGATAGTATATTTTAGAATTAGGTTTTTTCAATTGTAGGGGTTGTTGTGAATTATTTTGTCTTGTTTTCTTAGCTTGATTCTCCTTATTTTTCCAGATGTGTTACAACAGGCATTAGAAATATCTATCAGACACACTAGATACTCTACTTAAAATTAGTCATTTAATTCTTATAAACAAATAATTTGTAATTTTGTAATGTTTGATTCTCATTAAATACTAAATAGCTTATTCTTTTTATTAAGTAACTGAATAGTTTAGTAACTTCCTGGAATCAGACAGTAAATAATTCAATTACTAAGTTAAAGTAGTATTAAATACTAACATTTCATAACTTCAATAGCATACTTTGGAGTCTAATTTATTCTGTTATAATCCACTGTTGCACCTAAACCTGTTTTCCCACTCAACTCTTCAACAGCAGTAGCTTCAATGATGTTCTTTGTGTCCAATGGACAACACAATGGAAAAAAGAAATCCAAATCCGGCACAGAAGAATTCAATGCTTCACATCACTTTGCTTGGCAAGAAGATCAGTAATCTATTTCTGCTGCCTCTGTGAAGGCAAAACTGGGGAAACAAAGGAACTGACCAACTTGTTCCAACTAAATCAGAACTGGTCACATGTCAATTACCTATGTAATCAAGTCATAAATGAAAATCATGCAGCATTCAAAGTACCCCAAGTGATCTCTATTAGGATACATTTTTTTATGTATAGAGGCAACTCACATCATTATGCTTTAAATTGATTACCACTAACTGCACCTATAATTAAATATAACTAATTCAATTTAAGGGGGAAGAAAACAATTATTTGAAACCAAATACTGTAAATAATTTGCTGCCTTCCAATCAGTTTCCAGGCAGAAAATGTATTATTTCACTAATTTATTACAAGAAGCAACCTAGTCTTAATCTGATCTCAAGACAAGGATTGTTTTTAATGGAATATTTCTCTACTGCAATTCACAGTGTTCTTGCTGAATAGGCCTCTAGCACACCACCACCATCACAGAATGAACTGGAAGATATGGATTGGGGCTGTCTGAACACATTCATCAGCTTCTGGCCAGTAGGGGGCTCGGTTACTCAGGACAAGCAGAGAAGGCTGTGAACAGTTACAGTATTGCCAACCGCAAGTATTCCAGAATCACGAGCACGCAAATATCATGAGATTTAAAAATAATCATCATCATCATCATGTTCAGGTTCATTTTGTATGTCTTCTGGTTTCATCACCTTCTGGGGTCATGTCATGTTTTCCAGTTTCTTCTGTAACCATGTGTTAAGAAATATTCATCTACCCTGATTGCCAGATCTATCACCGGTGGATTGACTGAAAACAAATCACTGATAAGTAGTGAAACACAACTAAGGTTTATTGGGGGAACAATCAAATATAACCACAAAACACTGGTAACTGAGAATAAATGATGGGGATGAACCCCAGCTCCCTTACCACGAACACAACCCTGGGTTTCCCACAATCCGCAATAATATTTACAATTGTTCTTCGCTCCCTCCCTAGGGAGTGTTGGTCATGATTCCCAACAGGTTGGTCGAGCTGTTCCGACGTTACGTCTGCTTCTTGGCCTGGTCCGCAGTCATCTGCTTCTTGTCCTGGTCCTGAAGCCCGCAAAAATAATCTGACACCCTCACACCCTCCACACTGCCACTCAGATGGGCAGCAGCATGCTTTGGCACTTACTGCCTAATATAACCTTGTCTGTTCTGCTCCTAGCCAATACACAGCCAGGATTTCTCCCGCTCTGCTAGGTTGTGCATACGGCACTCCTGCCTGTGCACACAGCAACAATTTGTGCACTCGGCACTAGTCCATCAGGCTTCCAGCTTTTTTCCTGCCATCACTAGGCAGATTTCGGCTCTTGGCACTTTGCCAGCATCAGCATCCTGCTTCCACCATTGATTCTAGAATCCAAAATGGAGTTTTTGGCCTGGTTACCAACTATTTACAGGTGAAGGAGGGTACCTTAAAACTTTAAAAAAACATTTTCCCTAACAGATGAGGCCTAAAGACTTGCTTTTCTGTTTAAATGAAAGCTGAGCTTCACATGACTCCAGGAGCTGGGGTTTTAAGAAAAGCACCCAATAGCACAAAACTCAGGATAAAATCATGGAAATTAGTAATCCTGACTTTAGGAATATGGAAAATGTGTTTTATGGAGAAAGGTGTCCAGGGTGAGCACCTGGCTGAAGGCAGTTACCTGTAGCAGTTTCCTACACAGCTGTTCAGGTACACAGACACTCACTAGCTCAAGCAGAGCTACCCGAGCTGGGGATTTTACCTCCCAGTTGCTAGGTTGGCTGAGGAGGGCAGTCATTTTGAGAGTTGGAACAAAGGGGCTCGATCATAAACTGGGATCTGATAAAAGGAAGCCGCAGCAGCAGTTGACAAGGGAATAGTCTCTACCCAGGAAATGTCAGATAATTAAATATCTATTTATTTTAAAACACCGAGCAGCCCTCGGGCATTAATGCATTTTCAAAAGTGACTAGTGATTTTTGAGCACCCCCATTTTTGGTTGCCCAACCTGAGACACCTTAAAGAGAATCAATTTTCTGAAGGCAGCTGCTCAGCAGTGTCTGAAAATTGAGCTCTACAAGAGGTCTCAAGTTCAGAACCCAAAAACCATAGCATCCAAAAATCACCAATTACCTTGGGAAATGTAGGCCCGAACAAATACTTCAGAAAGTTGTCATGAGGCCCACAAATATGTTTAAAGCATTTTTGAACAAACACCTTGCAGAAGTTCAAAGTATCATTATTACTACATTCCAATAGGGAAAATGTCTCTAAAACTCTGTATACTCCAAGGCTCAGAAATCCCATATTAATACTGAGTCCTGTGAGGATGCTAAGCATCTCTTAAGGGGTACCCAGCACCCATTGTTTTCACTGGGAGATGAAGGTGCTCAGCACCCTGTGTCTTCACAGAATCAGGCTCTTGGGGTCAGATTTTAAACATATTTAGGCACCTAAAGCTGCAGATTTGAAATTCCCACTAGGTGTCTATCTGCATCCTGAAGTGCCTAAAAATCTGGCTCTCAGTGAGGAAAATTAATAAGAAATGAAATCCTTGGAAAAAAAACTTTAAAGATGTAAAGTCTTTGCTAAGGTTCATTGGAGTCAAGTGACAGCTGTTATATATCCAAAATGCCTTTCTGTGCTTTCTCAGATTCAGATAATAATTCTTCCTCAGGGTCCCAGACTCATTATTTCAATGCACAGGTAACAGAATATGCAAATGTACAGATGATATTCCACAAAAGTTCTCTCCCGTGGCCTGTCGAGATTCTCCCGCACTCCGATTTTTTTTTTGGTGTATCTAGTCCTTCATCCATGCATACTTCATCTTCCTCTGGGGCACGATGTGTCAATGGCCTGATTTCCTCTGCTGTGACATTAACCTTATATTTTAATTCCATTCGCTAGATTAACCAAAACCAACAATACTATCATTATTGCACTAACAGTTCTCACTTTTAGACAGTCTTCCTTCCCCCCCCAACCTCCTTAGTGCACCTGGAATGACTCCAGAGATAGTATTAAACTGGTCATAGACTTCCTTATTGAAGTCACAGGCATAGCTATTTTTAATTTCCTATTAATCTAAGGAGGAGGTTGGATGTGTGGATAGCCCGTTATTCCAACAATAACAAAAAACTCATCCCAACTTGGATGCTTTTATAATTCTAGCTACTTCTCTAGAGCTGCTTTGAGCTGTTTAATCTCCTCCTCATAGACTTTGACAGGTGGGACCACCAAATCATGTAGTCTGGCCTACAGGTCATTACCACCCACCCAGTCAGCAACCATAACTAGACCAAAGTATTACAGCCTGCAGAAGACTGAACAGTTATATGCCACAGGTAGGAAACAGGAGGCACTGTTGTGCACAAATGTCCAAGGCCTTTACAATGGCAGGGGATAGATTGAGATATACCTAGATATATGTCCTACTGCTTAATACTCTCTGCACACTTTGGCTTGGTCTATGCTACCAACTTACGTCAGTATATCGGCATCACTCTGAGGTGTGGATTTTCCACATCCCTGAGCAATGTAGTTATATCGACTGAATTCTCGATGTACACAGTGCCTTCTTCCATGTACACAGGGAGCCTTCTTCCATCGACATAGCTGCCGCTTCTTGGGGAAGTGGAGTACCAACACTGACAGGAGAAGGTCTCCCATTGGTGTAGCTAGTGTCTTCACTAAGGGCTACAGCAAGTGTAGACAAGCCCTTACTCTTCTGTAGGCATTGTATTTCCAATTCCCATTGAAAATTGAACTCAGCCAGTCTAATTTTGGTTTGAAAATGCTGCTGCATCTCCCTGCTACTTCCACCCAGTCTCCAAATTGTTGACAAAGTAGAATTTGGAGGCCAGAGAAGATATACGTGATTATTTAGAGTTTAAGCTATTTGGAGCAGAAGCGGTTTCTCAGTAGGTGTGAAATCCTGACCTCACTGAAGTCAACGGAGACAGGATTTCACCCGATGGAAATTTCTAAGGTGGTGTAGCTTATGACTCATTTGTTGCTCAGGGCTGTCCCTCAAGGCACAATATAGCCCGTAGTGGGTCTAATCAAATAACAAAGGCACTATCATACTATATACATATTGGTAATGCAGGTTTTATCTTGCTTGTAATTATAAGATAACACTCCTCCCTCCCATAAGCCAATGTAAATGATCACTTCTATCCCACTACATACCAGCTTCTGCTTACCCCAATTAACTTTGGGGTTAATGGGCTGAACTTGCCCATGAGAACTCCATTCTTCCTTCCTGAACCAGACCAGCACTTTGCTGAGTTTTGACAAAGCATCAGGTCTGATGGGGTTGTGACTCTGGCAGACTAGGAGCCGGCTCATGTCCTGGGCCTCACTGAACACAGACAAATGCAGTGCTGGAAACCCGTCTGACCCACCTGTAGGTTTATATAGTTAAAATAGATATTGGTATTATCAGAATGTGTTTAGACTTTATGAGGTGCTTGTAGGATGCTTCGTGTATTAATCCTGATTTTAACAACTGTACCCGTGTTATATGTTAATGTTTAAACATTCGCTCTGTAACTATCAAAATGTTTGCCAAGATTGTAAATCCCCTCCAGCCAGGGGAGAAGCATTCCCAAATGTTACCACAAGCGGTGTCTTTTTTTGGGCAGGAGATGAGAAGACAAGACACCAGACAAGCCATTGTAGACAAAGCCTATGTTGATTGCTTCCCCACACTCCTGATGCATGTACGTGGACAAGACCGTGTCCCATCACAGGTTGAATGCTGGGGGAAGGGAATAAAAAAGCTTGTTAAGAAGAAATTGGTCCCTGTATGCTGTCTGGATTCTGAGGGGCAAAGATTCCTAAGCATAAGCAAGGGATCCCAAAGCAGCTTGGCTTGGGTTAGCCCTAAAGGACATAAAACCTCGTATATTATAGAAGCTTTTACCTTTTGAACTTAAAAGACTGTAACCCATTTGTGTGTTGTATGCTTACCTGCTTTAGCCTTGTAAATAACTCATTTCTTTTTCCTAGTGAATAACCTTTAGTTAATTATAAGATTGGCTACAAACATTGTCTTTGGCGAGAGATCTAGGGTGCACTGTGTCACACTGGCTGGATTAGGGGGACATTTATTATATTTTTTAATATCAATACGTCAGAATCATAGTAATTCATGAGAAATATGCCATGTCAGGTACCGTTAGAAAGGCTATAATGTGCTAAATAAGATGATAATGTTTATGTTCATGTGTTATGTGTGCAATGGAAGTTATGGATATGTTTTTATTTGTATTTCATATTGTACTGTGTTTCTGGGCGATAGCCCAGACAGGATGGCTGCAGCACTAGCCTGCTTAATGGCCCATTAAGGAAATTCACAGGTACAATGGGCCCAGGGGGAGAAGCCAGGGATATACCTGATGAGTCACCAGTCACTCATGTGACCCTGGACTCCATCTTATTCCTGTAAATTTCCACAAGCAGCATGGCAAAGGCCAAAGGACATAAAAGGCAGCTGTACCGCATCCATTTGTCTTCGGTCTTCAGCCTACCTCTGGATCAACTCATCTACAACTAAATGGAAGCTGTGAAACAAAAGGACTGAGACCCAACCAGGTACATGATGTATACCAGAGGGACTATACAAGCCTGCAAATTCCACAATTCTATTAGAAACCTGATATATATGGACTTTCAAGTCAATTGTATTTGTCTGTCAATTGTATTTGCTTTAACCCTTTAATATTTCTCTTATAGTTTGTTTCTTTCTTTTTATAATAAACCTTTAGTTTTATTTACTAAAGGATTGGCTGGCAGCATGGTATTTTGGGTAAGATCTAAACTTATATTGATCTGGTACTGTGGCTGATCCTTTGGGGTCACAGGGAACCTTTTTAGTAAAGAACATAGAGTTTTAAATAATTGGTCTCTTTACTGGACCTAGTGGCTGATTGGGAGCCAGAGACTGGAATGCAGTAAAGGGGGCTGTGTATATTTTTATTTTGGCTTCTTGATAACCAGTGTGGGGAATCAGAAGCACTGTTTGTGGCTGGTTGGGAAGTCTGATTTCAGTGTCACGCACCAGTATTGGGAGAATCTGCTCTCCTTTTACAGCCTGCCCTGACCTTAGCATTTTCAGGTGGCTACCCTAGGCACGGACAAGTCACACACTGAACCTGGGGTAAGTGACTGGTCCTTTAGCACTAGGAGTAACCTGAATATTGATGTGATTTCTTTATATAAGGGACCATCTATCACATAGGCAGCCTTGCCTGGATGACAAGATACATTGGCGCACCCAAGGGGATTGTCTGTGGCTCCATATTAAGGCTGTTGTACTTCTTAAGGAGTTGACACCTGTTACTTGGTTGGGGAAATCCAAGTATAGAATACACAGCCAATTTGAGGCTCTTGCCCTGTTTCTTGACGGTCTGCCCTGAGGTCAGCACTCTCAGCCATGAGCCGCTCCAGACGGTGTGACAGCTACCACAACACAATGGAAAGGTCTTCTCATCCTGATGCTAGCTCAGAAGACGCTTGGGGTGAACCAATCCTACAAAATACAGCATCTTGTTAATCTTTTACATACCAAGTTAGCTGGCAGGGCTATTTAATTAGTGTGAAGTAGGTGTGGGGGTTTCCAAGGTGACCTGCAAAGCCTAAAACACCCCCACCAATTACTCTGTGTACTTCTCTCAAACAGGTTCCATGTGCTAGTTATTTAAACTTAGCTTCTTTGGTCCTGAATTGCAAGCCCTCATGTAAAGCCCACGATACACTGAGCATGACTCACCAGTCTATGAGGAGCTGGACTGAGATCACCCACTCATCACACAAAGGCCACAGAACAGCCATCGGATGGCAAATAAATTGCTGTCATGACTAATCTGAGCTTGATTCAAACCAGTGACATCACCCTCGGTATCTCATTACCAATTTCCCATTACTGAGTTATATTAACAGCATGTGGGGCAATGCCCTCAATTATTCGTTTTATAACCACGACTTTAATGTTTTCCCAGTGTCTTCTTTTTAGTTAAAAAGATGACTGTCATTTTCACTAATATGTCTGACATCAAATAGAGGAACTTACTTTAAAAGGATACTTCTGTAGCATGAGAAAGAGAGAGAGAGAAGAGAGAAGACAGTCAGGAGTGAGATGGATGAAAAGATGCATTTGCATAGGGAAGGTGTCAGGGTCTGATCCAAATTCCATTGAAATCAGTGGAGCTGGCTCATACCCTTACTGACACAATGCCCAAAACCAAACCATTTTAGGAAAGTAGTCTAGATTTGAAAGTAAACTGTCTCACTACCCCATCACTCTCCACACCCACCTGCTCAAATCTGCTATCTGCGCTCAAGTATTTTCTACATGAAATCAGTGCTGGTTTCATAGCTCCACAAAGGGAATTCTTCTGGCTAACCACATGCAGGCAGAGGCATGTCTGTAACCTTTCCACACTGGCTTTCCAGCATGTCTTCTCATGCCAACCTGTATGGGATCACTTCTGGAAGGGTATGTCTTCACGCACGGCAGGATCGAGTCTGCAGGATTGATTGAGTGGCCATAGAGACCCACTAAATCGATCTGGAAGTCGACAGCATTAATCCACCCCCAGAAAAAGATTAATGCTGTGTCAATGGGAGGGCATTTCCCATCAGTGCAGTGTAGTGGGGACACTGCACTACTTAGAAGTTAGAAAGTCAACAGGAGTACATAGAATAGCTTGCGTATCTCCCGTCGACTGCCGCCGAATTTCCTCCATGGTTGAAGACCTTGCCTAAGTTTAGTCAACACACTCAGCCAGTGCTTGGTGCTGAGTAACACCCTGGATGCATTGTCCATTGCAGGGATCAAACCTGGGACCTCTGATTCTTAAAGCAGTAGCCTCCTCTATCTAAGCTGAAAGACCCAGCTCCCTTAGCAAAAACTGCAACAGACTTATCAACCTCTATGCACGGCCAAGCCCCCACTAGCAGAGAACAGAGTGCCACACTCAGCGGATGTGGGTTACACAAGCATGGAAGAGTTGGCTACCCAAGTCAAAAACAAAGCCCTTGCAAAGACACTAACTCTCGCCTATGGAGGCCACAGCAGATGCTGGTTCCATATGTGCTCTGTGACTGTAACTTAGAAATAAAAGAATTGTATGGAACACAGGAACTTCTTTCTTCTTCACTAAGCATATCACCGGCGGGGACTGATTCATGTCAATCAACATTATGCAGCAACAACTTTTGGACACTGATCACCTGGACTGAATTAAAAACCGACTCTTACTGTAGATACAAGAGGCGCTGAGTCACATAGCCATTCCCTTGAGCCATCCAGTCCCCCTAAATATCATGCAGGCAGCAAATCATGGTTGAATTTTTCTTGCAGATGACACAGAGTGGAGGGCTAATATTGCCCACCACTCCAGCCTACTCCCATCTTCTCTATAAATGTCCAGAGAGCTCGATTACCAGAAGAACTCAATACATCAAGTCTCCCCTGAACTCTTTTGAAGTTCTCTCCTATAGTAACTAGGTACCATGTACTGCAATACCTCCAGCAGAACCATAAATATCCAAGATTAGGCAGATGCCCTCTTCAAAGTCTTTGGATGACAGAAAGTGAATGGGAGCTAAAAAAGAGGCTGCTTTCCAAATGCTGTCTCTGGTTACAGCTATAACATTTAATCTAGTGGCACACCATGACTGTAATTTTTAGGAACTGCAATTTTTAGCCTTTAGTAATAGTCTTTGCCATTCATGTGAGCAAATTAACCCTGACCTAACTAAAGGTGACTGCAAAGGATAAAGACTGTGATGTTTGATAGTATGCAAAGTAGTAAAGACAGATGTAGGGAAATTAGTATTATGCTTTTATAGCTCCCGTGATGATATTCAACAGCTGATGTTGTGTTGCATTGGACGCATCATTGGTTCGTTAATAGCAGCATTCATAAAAGCGTTTATAGAAAAGTCTGAAATCTGACCATAATAACAGAATGCTATATTTTTCTTCCAGTTTCTTAGAAGATGAGAGCATTCTTGTAAGATCATTTAGTCTTCCACTTCATTCGGTCTTTTCTTCTTTCTTTTCTGGTTGCATTTGATTGTGAGCTGTCAGAGTTGATGTGTAATAACTCACAAACTTGATTGTCAAAGTATTGGAACAATTCTCTGTGTTTATCTCCTTGCTCTGTTTTTCGAAGCATTTCCAATAAAAAAATGCTTCTAAATTCAATGTTTGTGTTGAAGAATCTGTGATATTAGCTACAGAGCCTCAAAGTGGAATCCCAGTGATATTACACACTATGAAGCTAACATAAAAGAAAGCCAGAGCTCTCTGTTGCAGACATTTTACTATGTAACTCAGGAACAGACTTTTTTTTTCCCCTCTCTCCCAGAGACAGTTCATTAAAAAAGCATCAGAAATTGCCAGCTCTTTTTGTGATGGATTTTGTGCTCATGGAAAGTGACAGATAATGCTAGTAGCTGCCGTTTAGTCACTTGGATGTTAGTCTGCCTGAGAAACTATCCCAATTCCCAGTTCAACAGTCAGGTTTATAAATTGCACAATGGTGAGTTATGCTAATCAGAAACAATCTCAAGTATGATGATGCTCATTTCCAAAAAAATATTGTTTCCATCTCATAGCCATCAGTATTTTTAAGGGGACCCTTCCTAACCCATTGCTGTTGTGTTTTTAATGGGTCTCTCTTATGGACTGTCATCAGACACAATACAGAATACACAAAAGCACCTGCTGCATAACAACCACCAATGGAATAAACACTTGTCATGATGCTATACTACACTGGGATACCAGAATACTGGCATTACTCAGTGAGAATGTAATGCAGTTAGCTCATCTCACCAGCAGTTCTGATGAGCGCACGCCAGTATTTTCAGTTGAAACATAGTTAGTTAGTTAGTCTCCCATTACATCTCTAGCATTTATGGCAGAAATGAAGCACCTCCACTCGTGTCTGTTTTTGGCAAGTTTCCCCAGCTGCATCCCACATTTTTCAGCTCAGCTTCCACAGCTCTTTGCCACGTTGTTTTCAGGCGGTATCATTTTCAATTGCCTTCAGGTGTCCATTTTATTGCCATTCTGGTGATGGAATAACCTTCCATCTGAAACACATGGACAATCCATTTCCAATGCCTTCTAGTAATGTTGGTGTTCATATCTTCTTGGCTACACTGTATGAATAGATCTTGATTTCAGATTGTTCTGGGCCAAAAGATATGGAGGGGTTTTTTTAAGGCAGGTTGTATAAAATGAAGACAGCTTGGTCATGTCATATTTTGTCATTCCCAGCATTCTGTACTATAAAGTAGTGCTGAAAGTACACAACTCTGATATATCCTAAGTTTAGTTTTGATGTTACATTTTGATTATTTTCAGACTCTCTTTAATCTCCTAAAAGCGTTCCTGGCTTTACTGATTCTGTTCCGAATGTCCTGACTTGTTCCACCATCCTGACTGATGGTACTGCCCATGTATGTGAAAGTTTCTACATTAGTGAGAACATAATCCTCTATCTGTACTGGTGATGGTGAGGCAATACTAAAAGTCATGATATTTGTCGTATTGTGGTTGATTTTCAGTCCAATTTTCTGGCTGAATATGTTAAGTCGAGTTATTTTCTCATGGATATGTGATAAGAGAACAAGATCATCTGTGAAGTCCAGGTCTTGAAGGGATGAGAAGGGTGTCCATCCAATACCTCTTGGCATGTCTTCTATTATACGCTGCATTACCCAATCAATGGCAATGTTAAAGAGGATTGCAGACATAACACTCCGCAGCTGTACTCCTGTTTTGACTTCAAAACTGAGCTCACTGTGACAACACTTTGAGCAGGGGGACCTAAGTTGAGCAGGAGATTGGGACCAGATGACCTCCTGAGGTCCCTTCCAACCCTAATCTTCTATGATTCTATGAACACTACATGCAAAGTTGGTATGGAAGCTTTAAATGACGTTAATTACACGAAGAGGGATTCCATAAGCCTGCAGAATACGCCGTAGACTGATCCTGTGAATGTTGTCCAAAGCCTTCTCAAAGTCTAGGAAATTTGTATAAAGTTGTCATTGCCATTCTAAGCGTTGTTGTATTGTATTTCATAGCATAAAGATCTGGAAGTTGAAATATGACTCTCAGAAATCGGGATCATGCCCAGAGTTTGAGAGAGATCTCATGGGGAAGCATGATGCAATGAAGTCACTGGATTCATACCAGTGTAACTGACAGCAGAATCTGTCCTTCTATTTTTACTTAGGTTTTCCTTTCCCACCCGCTCTGGTGCATGCGAAGAGCAGAACCAGGAAACTCCTGTCCTTCTCCACTGAAAGGTTTAGAATGCTTCACAGTACGTAATCTGGGCACAGGAGCTGTGAAGAAAGAAATACACTGCGTTCCTCGACACTACATTAAAATGCAGCACTGTTGTAAGTAAAATGTAAAAGTGGCAGGTATGCAGGCTTGCGCCGAAACTTGTTGACTTCATTGGGAGCTGGATCAGGCCCCAGCACAGAGCCTATGGTCTAGTGAACTAAACCATGGTTTGGGAAGTAGGTGTTCCCAGCCAGACCCACAAAGTTGTACGAAGGAGGTCAGCCAACATCTTCAAAGTGATGCACAAATGTTAAATGCTACAGGATATAAATGCTAACTAAACTATTATATTGTTGGTGATGCCCAGCCGTCATTGCTCAGAGCTAGCTGCCTGTTGGGTTTCTATTGTTGCTCATCTCTGCAGCATCTGAGTGCCTTCCACATGAAATAAACAGTAATGGTGAAGTCTCTAGGGGTCATTATGGAGTATCTAGCACTTCTCAATTTTTTAGGTCAAACCTTTGCTTGGGGTAGGGTTTTTTATTTTTATTTTTTTTTAATGTAGAATGCATTTGTTTTTAGAGAAGTTTGCTTCCTAGCCAGACCTTCAACCAAGAATGCTTTGCCCCAGCTCTTTCACATCAGCCTGATGGTGGCAATCTGCAATGGAGTGCTGCAGTCATGGTGGTTCATAGCCTGGAATTCAGTCAATGCATGGATGAATGTATGCAGATTATTTAGCACTAAAAGATAAACAGAGCAAGCATGGGGATCAGTAAGAGGGTTCTTACTGGACTATTTTATATTCTCTTTGTTACAATACCACTGCTTTCTGCTACTGAACTTCTTCTACAGCTGTTGATTTGGACATCTATCCTGACATAATGGAAGAGAGTCCTCCTAATTTTTCCCTGTGCATCAAAATGACAAGAAACACCAGGCTTCTCTCTATTACTAGTTTTACACAGCACTGATATTCAGGGAGTTACTGCTGATTTACTTTGGTGTCATGGCAAAATTGGGCCCCTGGGGTTGAAACTGACAAGCAGTTGTGTATTATATGGCAGTGCAAAACATCCAGGGATACTGATTCACAAGCCCTTTCCCCACCCCCGAACTCTGCCTCTGTGTAAAGCCTTTCCATTTGATTATCCCCCAATTCTGTGATTATTTTATAATATATATAAAACATCACATTATAAGGTTGCCACTGAGGCAGATTTGAGAGTTCCCAGGTGTAATGTAAAGTCTGAGAGAAAAAGCTTGTGAAATTACCAAGATAGAAGATTAGTTTTAAATCTTGCAGGCCTCCCACCATTCCACAAAGTCATTGCTAACAAGCCACAGATGGTACAGCACATAAATGGGGAAAAAGGTGATCATTATGTACCATTATGGTTCAGGGTCCACATTACAGTCATAGGTTGGTGCCTATCTCATTTAGCTCTATAGCTGTTGTTTACCACAAGCTGTGAAATGTATCATCTTTCAAATGCATAACCCATTGATTAAAGTGTGCACTGTAGAATGTGTGCATATGTTATTGAACAGGAATCCATTTGACAAATAAGATATTGAACTCTGTGGATATTTAAACAGATAAAAATAGTACAGGACTATTACTCTCAATGTCACAGTGCTGAGAGTCCAGAAGTGGGGCGCCAGGCCTCTTAATTCTCCTGGGTTTGGCAGATCACCCTGCTGTATGTTGGTTTCCCTGCTCATCCCCTGCTGTTTTCAAATTGCAATATGCACACTGCTTATGGATTTCACACCCCATTGGGAACGAACAAAGCAGTGCTGGAAAATAAGAGCCTTCCCTGCCATTGCTAACCTCTCCCCAGAATTCGAAGTATTGATATACCATGGGATAGACTCCTCTTCCCAGTTTCCAACTCACTTTTTTTAGTTGCATGTGGTTTGAGTGGATCAGATATTTGTCAGAGCAGAAACCTAAATGCTGAACCTTTTGAGGCTCATACATCACTATTCTCCACTTCTTCTGAAGTAACCTTTGTTCTAACATGAGAACGGACATACGGGGTCAGAACAATGGTCCATCTAGCCCCCTGTTCTTTCTTCCAACAGTGGCCAATGCCAGATACTTGAGAAGGAATAAAACAGAACAGGGCAATTATCGAGTGAGCCATCCCCTGTGATGCATTTTCCCCACATGCTACCCAAGAGAAGGGAGGGTCTCTGAGGCAAGACTTAGGACTGGGTCTCAGCTGCTGTAAGTTCATATTTTGTTAGTAAAGCTAGAGACGTTTGATAAGGTTAGGGGGAAAATGAAGTGCTGTAACTGCCTTTCACATAGAGAAGAGCTCTGCTAGGACTACTGTACTAAAGTACTACATGCTTTCTACTCCAGCTCACTTAATTCCTTGTTAGCCCTTTTGGCAACAGCAGGCGAGCAGAAGTGGCAGCTCCCTGGAGCACTATCAATCCAAGTGGCTGTTGGAGATGAGCCACCCTGATGCTTCTCTTCTGTTGCCACCAAAGGATAAGAAAGTGAAAATAAAATAAATGAAGATGTTGACATCTTGAGGTAGTTTCCATTTTGCAGGTTTCAAAACACACCCTTTTTTGTTGTTGTTGTTGTTACAAACACGAACAATGTTGTGGGTTTTTTTTCCCCAAAGCTTTTACTGAGTGTTTAGTAAACAAAAAAACCCCAATAAGCATCTTGATAACGATCCCATTTTTAGACACCTAATTTTCCCTATGCATTGCCCAGGTCCGAGGATGGCTCTGGGTGACAGGGCACCTACGAGTTCAGTGGTGCACACAGGGGACTCAGACTCAGCATTGCATTAGACATGGCCTAATGGCTAGGTGCCTTGCCGCCTAGTAGGAGCTGGGAAACTGAGCAGGGAAGACGCCTGAGCTAGCCAATGGAAAATGCCGTGGAGAGAGGCAGGTCCTAAGCCCTGCCCCTCAAAGGAAGTTGGGCACTGAAGTTTGGGTGGGTGGGAGGGACCTACCTCCATTTGGGATTCTCATCTGTGAACCTTCTTCTGGAGTTAGGCACCTAAACCTGCATGCACACAAAGATGAGGAGGTGCTCCACCACCTTCTTTCTAACTTTTAGTTCAGCGGTTAGATGGCTCACCCAGAAGGTGGGAGACCCAGGTTCAAATCCCATCCCCCTTCTCCTTTTTTGGAGCAGGCATTTGAACCTACATCCTCATCTCTGAAGGTATCTTCAGGCTCAGGTCCTGCAGACATGTTAGGTGGGGGAATGCTTAGTCTGAGCATCTCACCAGGGCTCAGGGGGAGCTAGATACTGACACATCTAGATGCAGGATTTAGGCAGCTGTGCACATAACCCGCAGCAAAAATTTAGGCATCTGCAGGGTTATACTGCCACCCTGACTGATCTTGGGCAACTCACACAAGAAACTTGTGGTACAGCAGGGAAACACAACCAGATTTCCTGATGACTAGGCTAACACCCTCACCACTGGCACATCCTCTCTTTGGCCTGAAGGTTAAGATGAGTTGTAGGCATGTTACAACACGTGCAACGTGTAACCCAGGAACTGGCTCGTGCCAACTGGGAAAAGAGCACTGGGGGATGCATAGAGTTTTGCAGGGATCCCTTGGGTCAGATATATGCATAATTCACTAACGGATGGCACGTGAGGTCTCTACCAAGAGCCTGTAGCCCACTTGTCATCACAATCATTACAAAATACCTATGGATAACGTTATGTTCTTAAGGCAGGTAGCCAGGAGCTGATATCGCAGACAGGTTCCTTTCAAGCAGGAGGTAACAGATGCCTCTCTCTCTGTCTGGTCATGTTTGTATTGGGTATTATATGTCTTAATCTTCATGCTTGTTTGCATACTGAGCCAAATGCTAATCAAGAGATTGTATAATCTTCACGCCAGGAAAGTTGGAGGAAGAAAGAAACAGCAGGAGGGGATCCTGTTTATGAATAAAGACAGTGGAGTGTTAAGGTATAGCTGAGGGGACAGAGGTACAACCGGGATCTTTCACAGAGGAGGCAAGCTGATAACGGGATGTGTCTCATGAATGGAAGATCCCCGCCACATCTGGCCGTACATTGCTGTAAGGACTTTGGGTAAGCATTTCTCTGGGTGACGTGAAAGTATCTAGTTAAAATCAGGCTTGATTCTAGAATTCTGGGTAGGACTTTATCTGCAACCCTTTGTTTCCATTATGTCTCCTCGTCATCACTTACATCTCTGTACTTTGTGAAATAAACTTTCACTTGATTTCCCTACAATCATCACTCAGCGCTGAGTGTCAAGTGGAGCGATGAGCTGAGGTGTTACGGGTAAGCTGGGTGCACGGATTTTTTGGAAGCAGCGAATCTGTGGCTACTGTGTGAGGCCGATGGGAAGGGGGCTGGATACTTATGGGGGAATGCTCATAGGGGTCAAGGGTTGAAGGGTGCCTAATACTAACCTGCAGAGAGACAGCAGGACCCCCAGGAAATGTCACTGTGTTGAAGGCTCTTATGGGGAAAAAAAGGATATACAAACCCCCCAGAAACATTGGCTGACTCATGCTGACCCCTGATCTCTGGTTTTAGGATGCACAGTGCAAAAAGAACCCAGGGGAAGTGAGCAAGTCTCAAGTGACAGAAGTTATCTAATCCTTTCTGAAGTCTCTTCTTTCTACTATAACTAAACGACATCCACAGATAAAAGGGTTATATTTATAGTTTGATTTATAGTGATGGGAGTAGAAAAATCAGACTGCAGGGACAGTGAAACACTCAGAAAGGGGGAAAAGAAGATACATCAGGGCTTAGTTGGGGGAAGTATTCATGGAAGGTATTAGGAAATGTTACCATTTTAAAGTTAATTAAAAAAAAGAAAGAATGTAATAGTACAACCCTGAGATCCCAGTTTTGGTTTAGACCTCTCAGCCCTATCGCAACGACGACAGGTAGAAAAGCACTGGTTTCTCTGGGTTTCCCATTACCATAGCATTTGAGTCGATCATAATTTTAATGCAGCTCTCTTCCCAACACCTCTGGCAGGCAGGGGCATGCTGTCACCCCATTGTGCAGATGGGGTAAACTGAGCCAGAGTTACTTGCCTCAAGCCACACAGGAAGTCCTACAACAGAGCAAGAGAGGGGTGGGCAAAGCCGGAGGGGAATGGATAACTGGCTCGGCCAGCTCCGGTCAGGGGGGAAGACAGGCTTCTGGCCTGGCTGGGGCATCAGGGAAGAGAGGAGGAGAAAGGGGCAGGGACACAGGAAAGAAGAGCAGGGGGTGAGGCCAGCGTTCTGGCACTCAGGCAGGGCCCCCAAATTGCCCATGTGGTAATCCGCAACTGTTTAGGCGTCCCTAGGCACGTGCCTACTGTGCCTAGTTGGAAATCCAGCCCTGATGGGTTGGTACATCTGACATACCATCCCTTGCTCAGGGCTGCATCTATGGACATAATCTCACCCTTTGTGCCTCAACCCTGCCCTGCAAGAGACAGTTCCTTGGCACTGAGTGAGGACAGGTTGAATTACACAGGGATGCAGTGCTTGACTTCTGCCAAGACTGCCAGTTTGTGTAGACTGCCGTGGCAGAGTTTGTCTTTGTGACACTTACTGAGCCAGCCTTGGACCATGAGAGGACCAGCTCATTGTACATCCATTGAGCTACTCACCAGCCTGGAGCTGGGAATGATTTTAGGTTACTACAGCCCTGCATTGATCTATTTTAATTAAAATAACCTCAACGGTGGGGAAAAAAATGTACATCAGACACAAACCCACTGTCTAACATAATTGATATGCAGAAGAGACATTATAGTCACACTTCAAGGATACGTGAAATTCTCTTCACCACAAATTCAGCTCTAGGATCTGCTTAGGTATTACCACAGGGTAATAGGGTCATAATGGTCCATAGTAATAATTACAGCTAATGCACAACTCCCAAAGAGAGGCACGCCTCTGCAGCTAGGAGGCTGGGGCTATTCTGACTGCAAGGAAATTCATGCCGAAAAATTAAAATGCCTTAACACCTTCAGAGCATGAATTCTTCAGCTCACACAACATGCAGGGAGTCAATCATAATTCCCCCCATAATTCTTCTACTGGGAGGGACGATTGTGTGCATGTTCGTGTCACTGTTTAATAGACGGAAGTGTAGTACCAGTCTCCTGGATCCAACCGGTTTTAGCTCTAATTAGCATGATCCCCTCAGACTGCAAAATTCCAATCCCCCATTGAATGAAAAGGGGCAACATTTCATGATCTTCTCCCACATAGCTCAAGAAGACTCAGATGTTTGCTAGTAAAAAGCTCAGCATGAAAAGAAAACCCATCTCTGCGTGATTGCAATCCTAGACTGCAACAAGTCCTTAAGTGTAGTCATTTATAACCTCAGTCATTTCTGCTCATTGATTGTTCCCAAGCTACCTATTGCAAAGCGTATTAGATAACAAATCTATTTTTTATATCCTTGCCAGAAGAACAGAGAGGTCGCTAAGTCAACATACTGGTGTGCACAAGTTTAATCCAATGAACTGATTTTTGGGGCGTGTAGCAAATGGGGCCTTGTTAAAATTTTCATTTGGTGGCTGAGATAATTGAAGTGGTTCTTTCATTAAATGAACTACAAATATTGCATGTCACTCATGGTCAAGAGTGGGGAGTAAAATTCTGAGCTGAGCTCTTCCCCACCCAGCCCCTCATCCAATTAAATTTCACAGCTAGCACAATCTGCTTTTGGAAACGGCAGGATGTGCACGTTGCACGGTTTGCTGACAACATGGTGGATGTGAATGTTCAAAGCTTAACTTTCTGGGTGGCGTGAAATGTTTGCCCCTCTCCAGTGCTGAGGGTCCCAGGTTCAAATCAAACCGATGGCCCAAGCAGAGATGGTTACCAAGGAAGCACCCAAATGAGGCTTGTATTCTGGGGACACACTGGATGCTTTCCCCAGGTGAGGCCAGTATGGATCTCATGCTAGACAAGAATTGGTCTTTGTCCCTTTCAGTGGCTTGTCCAAATACAGGGTTTGTTCATCAGGTATTTACGCACTATGTTTAAAGTAATGTGGATCTGTGCAAACAAGCGTGAATTCCAACAGAGCCAATCACACCTTCACCCTGCTAAAATAGGGGAGGGTCTTTTGCAAGAACTTAAAGCAAAGTGCCTCTCTGTTCTGCATGGACATTAACAATCCCATAAGCCTTTGGTGAGTCACTTTGGCCCAGTGCTTTGGTCAACATGTTCAATGCACATTTCTTTTGAGTTTGACTTTGTCATGGGAATAGTTGGATAATAAGATTCTGCAATTCAGAATATTAAAATGGATTTGATTTGTTCTCTTTACAGTTTGGCATTATGGGGAGAAATCTAAAGATTTCTAACTGTCATGCATGTTGCCACACAGGTTTTTTCTACAGATCCTTGTCTGGATCCAGCAGTTATGCTGGCCACATTCGGACTATGGTCTGTCACGGACATCTTGCAATGCTGACATTTTAGAAAAGGCTTAATCAAATGAATGACACTGCACACAGTGCTGCAGATGAAATTAGCACTGAATGGTGACACTATATGGCACAGCAGATGTCTGCACTGCTGTAGAACATGGAAGGGAGCATGGTCTGTGTTATATTTATAATATTGCCATTAAAGACCACAGAGGCAAGTTACAAAGCATCTGCTTTTGTTAAGATAGATTCAGTCAAACTATGCAAGTAGAAGGGCTACAGCCTGAATGATCAGTTAAGAAAAAAAAACTGATCAGGGAGATCACCTGGAAAATTCTCTCAATGAATATGACCGAATCTTTGTCCCTATAGACCTTTAAAACTAGATGGACCAAAGCATTTTGAAACCACTATTATACTACAGAGAACAATTCTGCACAAGTCTTTTCCCCCACCCCCCATAGCAGTTATTTCAATGGGAAATTTGCATGTTTCCTTCCCTCATAGCCACAGAAGTTGCTGATTCTACAAATCACAGATCACTCAGCCCTGCAGACGATTTCGTGTTTGGTACAAGGGTTAATCCTACTGATTTCTGGGAAAGGTTGAGAAGCCTTCAGAGAAAAAAAAAACTGTCAGGATCAAAAAAAAAACAAAAAACAAATTTGTTTGAATATTTTTGTAGAAGTCAGAAGAGAGGTTCACTCTAAACTCTTTTCTTATTCAGATACCTATTTTTCACGTTGTGGTGCTTAGTGCACCTCTTGTGCCTGACTTCTGTTGCACTGAGGATTTGGCATAGTTTGTTAGGTGGGTTAAAAAATGGCTTTGAGAGGATGGTCAAGAAAGGGGTAGATTAACAGGGAGAAGAGGCAGACAATGTATTGTGCTGGTGAGGGGAAGAGACAGGAGTGGGAGAATTTATGATAAGAAAAAATAGGGCTTGAGAAGGATGGTCTTGTGGCTCCTGGATGATGCTAAATCAATGCAAGATCTGCTGTCAACATCCAACAAACGTTCTAAGATCTCATCTCATCATGGGGCCCCCCCATATAGCCCACCAAGACCTGGCTGGATGACACTGGGAGCACTGTGCTAGTCCACCTAATCGCCCCAGGAGACTTAATACATCAGACCAAGACAAGAAAGGAGCTCATTGGTACTTCGTTGGGGAAATACTCCAGACTTGTCATCCTAGAAGACTTCAAATCTACTTTATCAATATGCCTCAGATGCAAAAGCCCAAAAGCTCATCACATCCCGTCTCTCTGACTTGCAAAGGTTATCCCTGTTCCAACCTGCACAGCCAGTCACACCCTGGACGTGATCCTCAGATGCAAGATCAAAATTGAGGACATCACAATCCAGCCACTGTCTGGGACAGAGCATGGTCAGAGACTTTCTATCCCCCAAGTAACAAGACACCCCCATGACCTTGATTTGACCATGAAGATTCATGGATTGCAACAAACTCCATTCACAGGACAAGGAGCCAACATTTGGTGAGTCGTCATCATCATGTGCTAGCCTCGACCACACACTGGCCCCTGAATGTCCCTTCTTCTTCATCACCACACGTCTCTTTGGTCTTTTAACCTCCTGGTCTGCATGAAGACAGATGGTGACTCAAACGCCAATGATGTAAAACCACAACTGATTCAGACAGGAAGAAACATACCAAATTCCTCAAAGCCTATGCTGAGGCAGAATTACAGGTCAAAAAGATCTTTCCCATCAGTGAGGTCACCAAATCCTGCCCGAAGGAGCTATGCTGGCTGGAAAACCACTTCATTGGTCCTGAATGTCTACAGCCTACATCAGAGCTGAGCACCAAGTGCTGCAAAGAACTGTCACCCTGCTCGGCTGAACAGATCACATGTTCGGAAAGCCTCCTCCAAACTCATGGATCTGCCCCACCAACCAGCAGCCTGTTTGCATTCTCAGCGTTCACTACAGTCTCTCATCAAGGATTCCTGGTCTCCCCCAAAAAGAGTCTTGAGCCAAGACTTGTGACTCTGACCCTTGCCCTTCCTGGCTTGTGAAAGTCATTAACTGGTGCCACTCCTGCCTGAAAGAGCCAAGCCTCATTCAGAGAGGGAATCTTCCCTTCACCCTTCAAACGCGTAATAGTCACCAATACTGAGGAAACACGCGCTGGCTGGTTCTAGCCAACTACCGCCATGCCTTCCATTCCCGAGCAAACTGATGTAGTGGGCCTTCGGCTAGCTTCTCCAAGCCCATCTAACTGAAGCGAACATTCAAGACCTGGTACAATCTGGATTCAGGCCAGGACATGGAACTGAAGTTGCTATAGCGGCATTGATGGATGGTACCCTGTCAATGGATAGATGGCAGATATCAATTCTCATCCTCCTGGACCTCTCAACACTTATGATTAGGGTCCTGCCTTTGTCTTGGAGTTTACCCAGAATCTCAGCTGCCCCACTTATCCTAACAGGATTCATGCGCCCTGCAATTCCACAGCTACAGAATGAAGCCTTTTTCAAAATACTGCAAAATTCAGTATTTTTGCCACATTTGCTGTTTTACTATAGCCATTTTGTTTACAGTCCCCCCACCTTATCAGGACCTGCCTACATTTCTCTACTGCTCGCCAGAATTCCCTACATGATGGAATCAACTGGATTTGAGTACAGGCTTACTGCACCGTCCCATGGAGCAAGGCACAGCAGGGGGTTGGGAAGCCAGATGAAATCCAGTTTGCATCCAGGGAAGCTAGACATTCAGGCCAGCGAGGGTATCTGGAGAATAGCAGAGGAGCTAAAGATACAAGCCCCTGAATGAGGCTACAAGGTGCCCTGAAGGACTTTTTGTGCCGGGCTGCCTAGACAGCACTGGGGGGCCAGGAGCTGTAGTGCCAGGCTGCCGGGAGAGCAGAGTTAAAAAAAACCTCACTGTCGAGAGCAATCACTAGTGAAAGTGATCAGCAATGACATTCACGCCAGCAAGGTTTTTATTTTTTAATTATGAGCCACAGCTGTGTGAGCAACAGAATAAATAAGACATTGCCCCAGCTCTGGGTGCTGCTGCACTGAATTCGCTGCTGCTGTGTAAACTTGCACAATGCCCTGGTTTTGCTCTTCCCTATTCACACCAGGTTCTTATGCAACCTTCAATCACCACAGATTCTGAATGTCTTCCAATCCTGCATTAAGGGATGTGGCTAACATCTGTTGTATGTGGTTCATGTTCTTTCACCCTCTCTCCAGGGGGAGAATTGTGTGTATAGTGCAGGGTTGGGTTTTTTTAAATGTATCCCTCTTCTGGGGTTATCTTAGAGACGGCCAGTCACAGACACATCTGGGATTTGGAGTGGAAGGTAGAGAGGTCTGTAATGATCCTTGAGTCCTCTTGGATTCCTTTCAGTCTGGGCGCATCCTCTGTAATGCAGAATTTTTTTTCACCCATTTCTGGGGGGGAAACTATTTGGCTGGCAAATCCAAACAAGGATTTTCTATATTTTTTTTTAAATGTTGCCTTTTCTGAAAGCCAGAAGAAAATATATTCTAGATCTGTGTCGGTTATAGTTTTGCTTTGCCTACCAAAGATTTCCCACAGCTCTCAGCATTCTGAGGCAAGGGCTGGAGGAAGGAAGGAACTAGGTCTTGGAGGAACAAGCTCTTGATCCTGTGCGCTCCTTGACACAGAAGTGGTGGGGGAGACAGTGATTGCTGAAAGTGAGTCTTCTTCTTCGTTGAGGCCTTCTCTCTAAATTCTTTGAACTCCCTAAAGCACTTACAGTGGAATTGCCCATGCCTGCAAGCCATCATGCAAGACAGCCAGGAAAAAAAAGCGTGTGTACCTTTTCCATTCTACAGCAGGCAAGACAGGTGCAAGTGCCATGTAGGTACAAAGACTACATGTTGGTTTTTTAGTTCTTTCAAGTAAAACTCAGACTGACTTGTCTTGACATGCATTATGTTGAGTTTATTTGTACTTTGGGTCTATTATCCTAAGGCTTAAAAAAAGCTGCCAGGCATAGCACTGCTGATCCCACGCAAAAACATTTTTTTGTTAGCTAGGATGGAATAATACTGGAGCAAGAAGTGGGTAATAAGCAAAGTGCAGTATTAACTGGTTTGGTGCTGCTTTATTCACTGAGGACACCAATCCAATGCAGTGCTCAACCTCTAGCGGAGGTATTTATCTGACGCCCATTACAGTAGTAGCTGAGAACCCCACAATCTTTAATGTATTTACCATCACAAAACTCCCCATGAGTCAGGGCACTGATACTATCCGCATTGCACAGGTGGGGATTTGGGGCACAGAGACGCTCAGTGACTTGCCCAAGGTCATACAGAAGTCTCTGATGGAACATGTCTCTGGCTAGTGGCCTAACCACTGGTCTATCCTGCCACATAACATCACGTGTTACTGCTGCGGTGCAAGTCGGACCACAGAATGGGAGCGAGTACTTTGATCCAGTGCTTGAGGGGTGTGAGGCAGGTTAAAAAATAACTGAGTCAGGTCTTTAGGCTTGGGAGGACGCACCACTGAAAAAGGTGCCTAGGCTGGACAGATCCAAAGCCAGTACCACAGCCCAGTTCTCCTTTTAGGGGCTCATCCAGACCAATGTCAATAAAAGTCAGTGCGTTCATCTTTCAGGGAGTTTGGCACATTGCTCAGTGTGCAGTCGAGAAATCGCTCTTCTGCAAATACATGGCTTATCCCAAGCACTCAGAGACACGAGAAGGACTACAGACGTTTGTATCAGTCGTCACATAGCGATAACCATTTAAGAATACTGCCCTATTTATTTGTTTTGCACCTACAGGCTCCACTGACTAGCACAACGGGGTTCTGATCCAGCACGGTACAAACAAGAAGAAGAAAAAAAAGACAGGTTGTGTAAGCGTTTGGAGCAGGGGCTAAGTATAAGACAAGTGACAACGGGTGGACACAGCAGGGGAGCACAAGAAATCAATGAGACAATGCTGGTCAGGCTGGAAAGCATTGAAACAGCACACCAGCTGCCTGACCAGTCCTGGGGTTTTTATAGGCATAAGAGAGTTTGAAGGAGGGCTCTGAAATAGGATGGTGAAAATTGCAGCATTTAGCACTGTGCTTTATCCTTCCCTGCTCCCTGTCCCTAATCACCGGTAGGACCTGTGTCTCATTATGGTCAATAGCCCACACTGCAAGTAAAGCAGAAACATGCCGTGTGCTGAATATTCCACATCGTTTTAATGGGATTTCATACAAACACACACACTCCAAGTCTCATAAATAAGGATAGGGCAGTCCATGCTGGGCTGCAGTCACCTTCCCTAGCCCCGGATGACATGAGTGTCACGTCACTAAAAGCTCGTACACGTGCAATAGGAAGCGCTCCCATTCCCTAGCAATAAGACTTCCAGTGGGCTTCAGCTCACCTACTACTGGAAAGGCTGCTGCTAGGCAGTCGGGCTGGACACACATGCATGCACATACTATCCAGCCCAATGCTTAGCAGACGGAGTGGATGGGCACTGCCATTGCTTATTGCTCTAAGGCATCTTTGGAAAGCCACCAACTTGCTCGCAGCTGGTCCCGATGGGGTCATCAAACCTGTGAAGACAGCTGGAATTCATTGACAGCAATTATTTCAGGTTGACCCCTGGCAGCTTGAATGAGTGCTAGGTGCCTCTAGGCCACAAGGCATGAGAGACCTCAAATATATTATTTTTAATAGTAACATCTAGCTTGCACAGAGTGCTTTTCGTCAGTAGATCTCAAAGCTCCTTACAAAGGGAGGTGGTTATTATTGCAACATCATCTTCACTGAGATACACCTGAAAACACCGCAGTTGAAAAGAATTGCATTCTTCACTGAGGGCCTTTTCCTGTCGTCCCATCAGCCAGAACTCACATGAAATCAAAGGCAGGTTCTCCTGACTAAGATGTGAAGGATCAGACCTCTACGTAGCAGTCAAAGCCACAGAGAATATTTTAGATTTCAGCCAGTCTTCTGGAATCGGTCCCAGATCAGTGGAAGGACATTAATTATTGTTATTTACAGGTTTGTCTTAAATAGCAAGCAAATGTTTCATTGATTTCATGTATTTTCTGGGGAGGGAGGGTAATTTGTATGTCTTTTCAATATTATACTATCACTGTTGCAATTTCTGCATCTGCTTAAATTCAGCAAAAACATCTCCCTTATTAAATATATAGACTGTCAGACACATGTATCAGACTATTGCATGGGGCTGGATTTCTTTATCACCGCCATTAAATTGTTACTTCTGCGAGTTAAGATAATGATGTGGGTAATTAGCCCTCACTGCATAAACTGATCGACACTGAGGGTGAGAAGAACATTGCACAATTTGCTAAATACATTAGGTTGTTTCCCCTTCCATGGAAATTAGCTATTGTCCTATTAAAGAGAGGTTGGAAGAGGTAATATCTTTTATTGGGCCAACTTCTGTAGGTGAGAGATAAGCTTTCGAGCTTGCACAGAGTTTCTTCTTCAGCTCTGTGTAAGGCCAAAAGCTTGTCTCTCCCACCAGCAAACAACATAGCCTCCCCCACCCGGTTTCCTCAATATCCTGGGACTAACAGGGCTACAACACTGCCAGCAACTATTAAAGACAGATTGGCAAGGTGGTAGGATGCCTTGGAGTCAGCAGACATTGGTTCTTTTCCTGGTTCTACCATAGACCTGCTGTGTGAAGCCATGTCTCTGTTTCATCACCCACCCTTCGTCGGCCTTGTCTATTCAACTGCAAATCCTGTAGGGTGATACTCTACAGTGCCAGGCACACGGTGCTACTATAACGCAGACATTTGTCTAGATCTATGCTTCATCCATGTAAAAATGGGATTTGCTAGATCATTTATTTTAGTATTGTTCAGAATGTTCTCTCTCAACGAGATGAGGCTTATATATTTCCTGCCTTTGAAATGCAAATACGAGACATGTTCCACTTATGGTCGCGGTTTTGGAAATAATGACTCCTGGAAGAGGGTTTGGCACTGGGGGGAGTTTGCCATGGATTTGAAGGAAAGCAGGATCAGGGCCCCCCACATCTGAGGGTCCTATTTGGCAAGATAGGGAGTTGTTTCATCTCGAGTCATAGGGTTCATCTACACAGCCATAAAAAAACCCTGCCGCAGCAAGTCTCCGAGCCCGGGTCAAGTGACTTGGGCTCATGGGGCTAAGACTAGCAACATAGAGGTGTGGGCTTAGGCTGGAGTGTGGGTTCTGGAGCTGGTGAAGGGGGAGGGTCTCAGACCCCAAATATCCACACTGCTAATTCAGTGCAAGCCTAATTCAGCTGACCTGGGCTCTAAGACTTGCTGACCCAAGCTTTTTGGGGATTGACTTACCCTTAGAATTTAAGGCGAGATGCAGCCACCAGATTCCCTAGTCTGATCTCCTGTCTAGCACAGGCCATTGATCCCCACCCAACCACTTCCACAGCAACCAGAACTAGACCAGAAATATTATAGCCCTCAAGAGACGAACTTATCATCACATGCCACCGGCAGAGGATAGGGAGGACTTGAATTCACTTGGCATGGAGGATTTGCTATCTGTAAAACTTGGTGCATAAATCACGAGTGAGTATTTGAAGCCTGCATTGCTCCAAATTCTAGGAGTTACCAGCCAGATTGTCCGCTGATGTAACTCAGCAAAGCACTAGTGACTTCAGAACTATACATATACCACCAGCTGAGGACCTAATCGGATTTCTCTGTTCTAAGTCTGATAAAATAGAACCTCAATGTCTAGTTTAAAGCAATACCACTGGGGGTATGTACACACTGACAGCGGCAAATTCGCTGCCGTCAGATCAGGCAGTGAAGACCCATTCAAATCAATCCGGAAGTCGATTCAATTAAACGACCTCCTCAAAAGGTGTAGCACAGCGTTGATGGGAACGCATTTCCCATCAGCGCAGCTCAGGGGAGACGGTGCACTAAAGGCAAGTTAGGTAGTCAATGGGAGTTACGCAAGCTATTCTGCAGAACTTGCATAATTCTCGTCGACTGCCACTGAATTTCCCAGTGAGCATGTATTAAGCCTGGGAAACCACTGCAGTGAAGGAACTCAGGATCATAGCCCTACCTTACAGAAATACACGGGATTCACTAATTCAGCTGAGCATCACATAGCTCAAACCCAGCAGGTGAAGAGGGGTTTAATCACAGCCCAAGAGGGGGGCAAACTTTATGAAAGGTGCTGAATGCTTTACTCTGCACTGAACTCAGAGCAGGCAAGAGATGAGCAGCTTATGTAAATGTTCACAAACACCACACCTAGGGTCCTTCCAATGCAAGCCAGATTTCCAGGTTCAGTGTAAGTTTTAGCTGGGCATGCTAATGGTCTCTGTGTGCATTTCTTGACCCTTACCAGATTGAAAAGAACCAAGGAAAAAAGGAACTGCAGAAGTGAAATGAAAATTCAGTCTTTCCCATACATTACATAAGGGACTGTAGCTTCTACCTCCTATGTCCCCATCCTTCTGGCGTTAAGAAGCAGGCCATCCCAGGATAGTCTTATCAACTGAATTCAGCACAAACTGCAAGCGATGGGGCAACAAACAGACACTGAATTAGAGTAAATGAAGTGACTGAATTTGCACCTCAGGTTCCTGATCCCACAAAGTATGTCAGCACATGTATAACATGAGTGGCTGCTACACCCAAGCACTCAAAAATCATGACAGCCCCTCCTCCCACCAAAAAAATCATGAGGCTTTTAAAGTAATACATATTCGCTCTTTATTTTTGTTTAGCTTTTCTCTGCAACTGTGAGGGCTAGAAATATACTTTAAAAAAAAAAGTACAATGAGCTTATCATAAACACATGGCTCCTGGAGATGGTGCTTTAAGATAAACACTAAGGGGAGATCATTCCTGCTCAGGTCCCTTTATGCCATGTAAAAGCACTGTGAAGGGATAGAGGAAGATTCCTCCTGTGCAGACATAGTAGAAGATAGTTGTTCAACTACCTCCCAAAGCTTAAGTCCCCGGTGTAAATAATGGGCATATCCTTTTAGAAACCCATATACTTATCCTATAGATCACAAGATTCACCATAACATCATGAAAGCTAGCAATGCAAAAGGCAATTTAATTTGATACCAGGAGATATCATTTTAATTAGCACAATGTAAAGAGCATCATAGATATAACAGGAGTGTAAAAATATTCAAAACTTTTTTGATAGGTATTTTATTCTGAAAAAACAGCAAAAGCTCCAGATCGGTCATTTTCCCTGCATTTCCATGTATGGACAGCATGAATGTGACTTGGGAGTATGGAAAGAGGAAAAAAATCTCAGATGCACTGAAATCAATGTGAGTTTTGACATTGACTTCAATAGGGCCAGGATTTCACCCCAGGTCTTCATTTTTAAACTCAGGTCACTATATGCACTAAATGGATACCCTGCATCTTTGATTTTCCCTGAAAAAAACACACTCACTCTTTTGTATAGTTTCCAAAGCAACTTGTAATTCCTGAATAATTTTCTTCCCACCAGTTTAATGGTTAATAATGTCATGGGCATGACGCCAAAGCCATCGGTTTCAACACAATGCAGATGGTTTGACCATTTCACTGGAGTTTAGGGATAGAGTCTGTTGCTGGCTGATTTGCAAATGGATTTTCACTCTTAAAAATGCACATTTACTTTAGCAGCTGAAAAGATGGAACCACGTGTTGCTGAATTAATACTTTACAGTTTGAGGTACCTGCAACTGGTATGTGGGAAAACGGTTCTTTTCAATCTGGGTTTTGCACAAAAGCACCTTACCAAATCAAAGAATTTTGAATACAAAGATTTCAGTTCCTTATTGCTTTATTGAACACGGTTCCTTTGAGGCCCTTGACTTAAAATATTACTGTCTGGAATAGCTGCATTCTAATACCCAATATGTTTTTATAGAGCTAAGACAATTCTGATGGCATTAACAAATAAATTGAAGAGGTGTAACCGGTAACATTTCCTATTTTAGGTCTCTCTGTTGTAATGGCCTCACATAGATATGCTAATTATCTTGCCTTTCTATTCAAGTGCCGGCATTATTACTTATTGAGCTAGATCCTGTAAGGTGCTGAGCATGCTGGCCCCACTCAAGCAAAGCACTTTCCCACAAGCTTTAAGTCTGAACCTGTAATTAAGTCTGTGTGGGTAACAGTTTTCCCATCCAGTGAGAATTTCCCATCCAAGAATTTTTCCCATTCCCAGATCAGGATGAAAACTTTAAAATCTCAAATTTTCGTGATCCAACAACCCAAAGAAAAAGAATCAACCGCCACTTCTGGAGACTAGGATTAAGTGGCATCTTGGTGCTGACTGGAGAGACAGCCCCTTTGGATCATCTACTCCAGATACAAGGACAGAACCCCAAGCAGTTTCTTTCTCTGTCCTTAATGAGGGGAGCAGAGACTAGGACCTTTTCCCTGTTCGTGCCACCCTGAGACCAGGTGGTATGTACCATTGCTCTCAGAGTGATTGGATGGTGAGCAGTCTTTCCCCTTCCGGAAAGGAACAGAGCTGTTAATTGTTAAGGACCAACTCGCCCACTCAAATCTATGTAGAATCTGGTGACAAGCCATTTTTAGTGTCTTTCTTCCAGGGGGTGGGGTGAGGGAGAGGAAAGGAAAGGAGCTTATGGCCTAGGTGACGGGGATGTAAACACTTCCTAGGACCCAAGGAGCAGCTGAATGCTCAGTTACAGTCACTGTGCAAAGGAAAGTATCAGGCCAGATCCTCGGCAGGTGTAAAGCAGTGGAACTCCATTCATTGACTTCATTAGAGTTATGCAGACATATGCCAATAATAAAATATTGGGGTCTTCTACAGCTCCTTTCATCAGTAGATCTCAAAGCACTTCACAATCTTTAATGTACAACTGAGCTTATGGCTGCTAAAATTAAATTTGATTCTTAGTCACAACAAACAATCAGTCCCTAGTTTAGCCTAACAACTCACCATCTGAGAAGATGAGGACTGGTTCAGAGACTGTTTATCTAGAAGACTGCCCTCTGGTTTCTCAAACTCATTTGCAGGGGTGGTAGGACACTCCTACTTGCCGGCTTTCTGTCCCATTCCCCCTCCCTCCATCTGCCCTTCAATTCCTTTTTTCTAATCCACCTAGTCCTCTAATCTTACTTCATGTACAAGCAATTCCATTTGTGTTCCACAGTTTACTTTCCTTTATGGAGTTTGCTCTGAAGTGGATAAGGTTAGGGACAAGGACAAAAGATGAGCACTCGGGCGGGCGGGGGGGGGGGGGGAACATTTACATGTGAGCTGCTTAAAAATAAAGTTTCATGATAGTGCAAAATCTCCTCCTCTACAGAGCTGGAAGGATGCTTATTATCACTGTTTGTATTGCATTAGGCTATGCATTTGAATTAATGCAATACAGGCCTATGCAAACCCACCTTCAGCACTAATACTTTGATCAATAAACTGAAAAAGCAATCCTTCATGAATCTGTGCTTCTCTAGGACATTCACTGAAATAGATAACAAGTGACCAGATATAGCTTCAGGGCACATCTTAGCTAAACAACCTTTAAAAACAAGAATGATTTGTTTTACATTTAGAATCAGCTGTGTAGCCTCTATCCATTCATATCTGAGAACTAACGGTCAAAGGCAGCAAATTCAATCTCAGGCAATTTCTTGATATTTTTGCCTATGTCACTGGTTAAGGTAATCTAGCACTGTAAACAGAAAAATGCTCCATCCTTAGAAAGGAGAGGTATAAGTCACCATGGCAACCTAAGGCCACGATTCAGCAAAGGTCCCTAGTCAGCACAGCTTTACCAGTATTTAAATGCTAAATGTATGCTTAAATGCTTCGCTGAATAGGGTTGGATTTATGGAGGTATGTAAGTGTTTTGTGGAAGAGGGGCCTGGCATGGTGAGATCTATAAATAAATAGTTTCTGCTGTTTAATCCATCTGAAATACATCTGATACTTCCATGCTATTAACTGATCTGGATTTCTTTTACCTCAAGTTTAAGTTAGTGCTCAAAATCTAATGCAGTTTTCTAGTATGAGAGAGAGAGACTGATTTAGAAAAAAGTTTTGGCTAGAAATAAGTGTCTGTGCTATTGCATGCTGTGTGTATATACTCTCACCTTCCCCTCACTATGCTGATTGCTAGAGTAGGAGTCCAGTATAGTACAGTTGGTTTGCCTTATGACCCCGTTATTCTCATTAATGAATCTGTGCCTTTATAAAACCACAGTGACTCATTCAACATGCATTCTTTCACAAAAGCCACAGTCCCAGAAATGGATTGGTTTTGTGTTTCTTCCATAACACCTCTCAGATGGTGTTCTGCACTACTCCATAAAAGTTTAATTGGTCAATAATTAGCCGCTACTGCCTCACCTGTCATACAAGTGCTAGCCCCTAACAATGGTAGCATTCTCTCATGGAAGTCTCTTGAGACCCTTCAATAATTTCATGCATCAATAATACTTCATTGAAAACAGACTTAAAAACAGCTCCAAGGTTTCATATTCATCTGTAGACAGGGAACAGTCAATGAGCCATACATGTCCTGATTTATGGCCAAGCCGCCTAGGGCCCCTTATAATTACATCATTTCGTTAGCGTATCCCCAGACGGCCCACATTTCTTTCACGGTGACATAGCATACATGCTCAGCTAATCTGACTGGATGTCAGACCCAAGGAAGCAATGAAACCTGATGGTGTAGAACCCCAATACCATAAATAAAGGCTTAGGCTCATTCAAGCATTTTGGTTGAGAGGCGCGGTGAGCGACTTAAGCTTATGCATGAGGAAATTGGGATTTGTTCTGGTGGGGTTGCAGAGCACTTCGGCTCCTAATTATAGGCCAGATTTACCCGCTTCAGCCACACTGAATAGTATTTGCTTCAACAACTGTTCACAGTGAGGCTATAGGAGCCCTCTGTCTTCACAGCGCAGTCCCCTATCCCTGCCTCCCTCAGGAATCATGAAAACCATGTAGGTCTCACACAAGAAGGGGGCAAAGATGAGGCAGGCAGCGCACTAGGAGAGGATGTGCTTTATCTCATCTCTGGCACTGTGCGGGCTACTAAGACGTCATATAGACCCTGCTTGTATTATCTACTGCAAAGTTCTTTCTGCAGCCAGGATCCTCAGATGAAGGAAGAGTAACAGGAATCCCTGGCAAGTCCGTATTCTTCAGAGCCAGACCCCACCACACTTTCCTGTGTCATGGACAGGTCCAGCAGCTTATTCTCATCTGTCTAACTGGAACAATCTTCAGTTTCCCCTACCCCCCTGGCCTTATCCGGTGACACCCTCTCCATTATTCCTAATGTACAATGGGCTAGAAAGGAACTGATAAGTGCCTCCTTCTTGTGGCAGGGTTATGAGCAGAGCTGTGTGAATAATTGTGTTTTGGGCCAGAAGCTGAACCATACAAAAAACTAAATCCAGAAAGGAATTGCTTTGGGTCACATCAGAATGACATTTTGTTTTCTTCAAAGTGAAAATAAAGTGTTTTGTTAGACCCAAAATAAGACATTTATTCTGTTCGCAGGTGTTTTTTTTTTTAACCTTTGAAAGCTATTAAGTACAGCTAAGTTACAAAACATTTTGAAATGAAAACTTGGAACATTTTATGTTGAAAATGTCCAAATGAAAGGTTTCAAGCTTTTCAGAATCTGTTTTTCTTCATTGTTAGTCAGCCAAAATCGGTTTGCCAGATTTGACCCTAATTCATGGATAGTTTTCTCTAACTGAAAAAAAAAAGAAAGAAAAGACAAAAATGGGGAAAAAATGCACACTGGGAAAAAAATGTACACAGCTCAAGTGTTGAGACCTTGCTCAGTAAAAAATCTTCTAAAGTGCATGACACAGATCAGTGGAGTAAGCAAGTTAAACGCCAGGCTCACAGCCCAAGGCAACTTCTCTTAGGCTTAAGTGCATTGACAAGGGGACAATGTGGGAGAAGCACCTATTTGTACACGTAAATCCAAAGCATGGCAGCTTCAGGAATGTAGGTGGTGCAGGAGCATGCTCAGCACCTATGGAATGCTGAGATGTTAAGAGGTTTACAGCAAAAATAATCTCTATTGAGCATGTGCAAATGGTGATTCTTTTCCATCTTAACTTGGCAAAAAGAATACTTTCAAGATGACAGGAAAAAGACCTGACCTCAAGATGTTCCCCCTTTCCCAATTTTGATTCCTCATTCCAAAGGGGACACCAGCATGTACACCTTACAGCTCTTTAGGAAAAAATTGATGGAAAAATGGATTAACCTTGCAAAGCCATCTGTTGGTTCCTAAGATCATTCTAAAAATGGCGGAACTATTTTTGCTGAAACCAGAGGCAGAGACCAACCACGGAAGGTTTCAGAACGAACATTTAATTTTGTCAAAGTTATACGCAACTGAACCACTGGGCTTATAATGGAAATTGAGAGGCGACCTTAAGGTTAGGTGTGGCGGTCAGTACATCATAAAACACAGATCTACACATAACTTACTATATTTTTCCACTGCACATATCTTAGGTCATTTTATATATATTTGCATTCAGTTCATATGTATTTTGCCTTAAGTTCAATTGCAATCATCCTACTCAATACTAAAAACTGTATTTCCTCTAAATTTGTCATTAAACTAGAATGGAGAGGATTGCGGTTTTGGGTTTTGTTTTGTTTTTTTTAAATAGTAGCATGCCAAAGCTAACAGAAGAATGGAATGTGCTCCCATTATGAACCATTCTTTAATCAGTGAAAAGAGAATAGCAATCTCACTGCAAAATTACTTTAACTGAAATTACATCTCATAATTTGAGTTCTCAGAAACTCCAAATACTGAAATTTCCATACCATCTACAATTGTAAGATGACAACTACCATAAAATATACAAAAACTAATTTAACCATGAAAACATGATTATGCAACCCTTTGGTTGCATGGGTCTCAGGGATTGGTGACACCTTGATTTCTCCCATTGTTTGCCTATGGAACACAGTTTAATCACTCGAGGATTGAAATGCTTTGGTCTAATTAAAATCTTTGGGCTCAATACAGCGGCCTTTGGGTAAGTTTTGTGACCCGTGTTATACATGAAATTGTATGAAACAATAGTCAGGATGATGCAAAAGGCTTAGATGTACTAGAGACCAAAGCCTAGCTCTGTGACAATCACAAGAACTGCCATACTGTAACAGATCCAATATCCACCTGGTCCAGGACTCAGATTCCAACAGTAGGCAGAACAAGATGCTTCAGTGAAAGCTGTAAAAAACATACAGTATGCAGATGTGGGATAATCTCTCCCTCCACCCCATAAAGATCTAATCCTAATTTCAATATTAGAGATTGGTTTCTACCCTGAAAAGCAAGATTTAATCTTTTCTCATATCCTTTTTGTTATCACTAACAATTTTAACTCTGGATAGTCTTTTTATCCATCTAAACATCCTATCCTTTGAATCTTGCTAAATTCGTGGCTCCAGTGGCATCTTGTGGCAATGAGTTCAACAGGAAAATAAAGTGTTGTGTGAAAAAGTATTTCCTTTTATGGGTTTTGAATTTTCCACCTTGCAGTTTAATTGAATGTCCTGTTGCTCTTGTGTAATGAGATAGAACAAATGCTCCCAATCTACCTTCTCTGTCCCAATTATCTTATTTCTCATTTTCATTTGACTGCAGTGGCTCAGTGAGCAGAGGTCTTCATTGAGTTGTCCGTGATGATGCCTAGGTACATTCCCTGAGCTGACACAGCGGAAGGTGTCTAAGTAATTCAGAGGTTTCTTACCAACATGAATTACTTTATATTTATCAATTCTGAACTTCATCTTTTGTTGTGTTGCCCATTCGCATACCTTGGTTAAGTCCCTGTGAAGTTCTTCAGTCTTTGTACTTGACTAACCTAAGTGTCATATGACCATTTTACTACCTCATTTCTTAACCCCTCCTTTCAAGTTCATTAATAAATATTTTAAACCACACTGCACCTAGAACATGATTTTGAGGCATTCAGCTGATAGCCTTTTGCCATGATGAAAATCAACCATTCAATCCCCTTCCTGTCTTAGCCAGATCCCACAATTAGATCAATGCCTTAAGATCCTTGTGCCTATGCAGAGCTCCGTTGGTTTAGAGAAGATTCCGTATGTGCATAAGGCCAAGGATCAGGGCCCATCCAGCTACATTTCCTATTCTATGCTATTGGTCACATGGCTCTGGATATGGGTGGGCAAATGAGGGAAGAAAGATGTTGACATCATAAAGGAAAAGAAAATTGAAGAGGGCACGTTAAAGACCCCATGTATTAAAGATATCCTTACCTTTGCTCTCAATAGAGCTGAGTAAACTGTTAATATTCCATTGCAAAGTAACTTGAAAAAATATACACGTGTGTCCTATTTGGCATGTTACAGTGCTTAGACTGCTGGCCTGGGACCATGGAGACCTGCTAGTTACCTTCCTCCATCCTTTGCTATACTTGGATTGTAAGCTCTTCAAGGGAGGACTTTATGTATTTGTACAGCATTTAGTACAAAGGACCCTGACTTTGGTTTGATCATCTAGACGCTACTGTAATTAAAACAAGAAGCAGCATAAATAATGATGGGGGATTGTCAAATGGATTATTTGAAAAACATTGTTAAATGCATCAAATTAATTCTTCAACTGGCTTTAGCTGTTTTTCTGGAGTATGGCTTCTGAAAGCATAAACAATGAATTAGATGCTGGGTAAGTGACATAACCAGCATCATGGAAGCCTCCTCCAGAGAGGTCAAATGCAAATCTATCCATCAGGATAATAAAGAGAGCAGTCCATAACCAACGGCAAGCTGTTTGTTCTTGATCTCCATAGGGGGAGCCTGGGGTGCTGAAGAAGCCCCAATAGTAAGGATGCAAGTTAAACTGCCCATGACCACAGTATAGCCTGTTGTTGATGAAGACAACTCTTTCAGTTCATATGGCTGTTCTGAGGGGCATGCAAAAGTTGATCCAGAGAGACTAGGGGATGCAGATCTGAGCAGTTATTCTGCCAAGAAACACCATTTATCTAAGATATAGTCCCGCACCACCTGGTGCTGCCATCTTTAGAAAGGTCATGCCTGAGATACTGTCTGAGAGACACAACTTTCAGAGAAGAGGCGTCTTGCAGCAGCATCAAAAGCACTGACTAAAGTCGACATGAAACTGTGAAGTCAGCTGTCTTGATAGTTGGCTATGCACAATAGTGTGGTCAGGGCCATGCAGGATCAGCCCTAGACCAAATGGCGCCCCAGGCGAGGAGTGTCTTTGCACCACCCCCTGCCCATGGTATACACTTTCATAGTTACATAATAAAAACAAAAGTTCACAATATTGCAGCTAGGCTCTCACTTCATTCTGTTCTTGTATCTCCAACTGATTGGGGACGCCCTGCCCCTTATATGCCCAAGAGGGCATGACTGACAACATTTTAGAGGTTTGAGGAAAATGTAGTCAGAAAGTTTGGAAGGTTCCACAAGGTTCTACAAAGGTCCAGAATATTCTAGGAGGTTAGTGAAAAGTGAATCCACATTTGGAATACCTGAATCATTTTACTTCAAACCTTCTATTTCCCTTTTGTCACTAACGAAAACAGCACCCGGAGCCCAGCGCCCCCCAATCCCAGCACTTCAGAAGGTCACCTGCCCTTTAATCCAGCCCTGGGGCCATGCCTTCACACGCAATGGCTGGAGGCAACTGAGCAGCTGATATTGATCTAGTTATTGATGACCTTAGATTAACTAAACAGATAAAATCCAATTTTTTTTTTACCATTAATCTGTTTACTTCATTCTGTTAAATCAGAGAAATTAGACAGTCAGTTTAACTTTCCAGCTCTCACGCACTATCTTCAGTGTTATATTTGGCTACACAAACACTGCAGGAGAACTTTTCATTGCAATGATTTACAATTTCATAAGAATATTTCTGTGTTCATATTAAATTTAATAGAGTTGGGGTTTTTTTTAATTAAAAAGAAATTTTGGGCCTAAATGACTTGACTAATTGCCTTAGCATAACTGTGAAATTATGTTGTCAGCACCTAACACTTATTCGAGTACATAAAAGTGTACTATAGCATGTGTGCAAAATGAAACAAAATGCCAGAGCAATTTGCTACTGTGCCAGCCTGAGACTGACTGAACACAAAATCACCTTTCACATGGTATACATCGTTGACGCATCAGCACAAATCACACGTCTATCAAATTAATGAATAATAATGTCCCCTTCAAAGCCATTTCTGAATTACCCAAGGACATCAATTGTTTTCTGAAAGCTCTAAGTCATTCATTTTGCTCTCTACAAACATGTGTTGTTATTGAGAAATCGGTCTTCATTTACAGTTAGGAATGGTAGTCAGTGGCAAAGGTAAGACATTCCATAGATCTTCAGCCCTCTGCTTTGTTTACATGAGCAAAACCAAAGCGTTCCTAGACAACACTATTTACACATGGCTATACTGTGACAGCACAAGTAGTGCTTAGCATGTGGTTATCAATTCTTCAGAGCTGGTATAAAAAGCTAATTGCAAAAAGGTAGCCAGTTGTTACAATAGCAACAAGATTTACTGGTCCTACAAAAAACACAGGAATCAATTCTATGGTGACATTTACTTAGCTATTCATTCCCGATGCCACTGCTGGCCTTTGGTGTTTGACCAGAGGCAGATTAAGATTTATTGGGGCCCTGGGCACAAAAACATTTGGGCCCCTCACTCCTGGTTTGCCATGGCACCCTGTCCCCTGCTCCTCCTCTTCCTTTGAGGCCACGCCGCCTTGCCAGGCCAGATGCCAGGGCCAGGCCATGGTAAGAGCTGCCCAGGAAGCCTGGGACCCTCCACCTGGCCTGGGAAGTGGGGACATGGGCTGGGGGCTGCTCTCAGGAGAAGGAGCAGAGGGTAGGGCCACAGTTCCAGTGCCCCCCACAACTTGTTCAAAGGTTCCAGTGCTCCTGTGGGGGCCCCCAAATTGACCAGAGCACCTAGTCACCTGTGTTAATCTGCCACTGTGTGACTTTGCCAAGTCACTCTCGATAACTCAGTTCACTCTTGCTGTAAAATGGGGACAAGGACACTGGCCTCCTTTGTAAAGCACTTTGATATCCACCAGTGAAAAGCAGAAGATAACAGCTAGGAATGTATTATTACACAGTCACACCTTGTTAAGAAGGATCATAGGACCTAGCATACAGCCCTTTTAAGAGGAAAATCTGTACGGCCGCCAGGCTGAAATCAATCTTAAGGCCTGACTGTACTCCAAAGATTGCAGGAGTTCCAAGAACATGTTAGGACTCCAATTCTGCAGACCCTTGTGCACATGTAATGAAGGGTTAGTATTTAACTCCATGTCCTCAGTATAACCCTTCCACTCTAAAATTAAAAGGATTAAAAGCTCATGATCTCTTGCTGGCTGAAAGATTTTTTCCATTGCTGAGTTAGCCGGTCCACTGCTCCACCTGAAATTGGTAGCGCACTGGTGCTGAGCTGCCCAGTTGCAGTGCATAACAACTTTAGAGGGAAGGCAGGTGAGGTAATATCTTTTATAGGACCAACTTCTGTTGGTGAGAGAGACAACCTTTCAAGAAGACAGAGCTCTTCTTCAGGTCTACATGGAGGTCTTCAGCTCTATGTAGCACGGAAGCTTGTTTCACCAACAGAAGTTGATCGAATAAGAGATAATACCTCATCCCCCACCCCCTGTCTTCAATATCCTAGGACCAATACAACTACAACTTAATTGAACCTACTGATTTATGAACACAACACATTGTGGGCTGGAGTCCAAAAGGACTTAGGCACCTAAATCCCAGAATCAGGCCGCTGGGGTTCAAAGTCTCCACTTACCTGCCACCTAAACTCGCTCGGTGCCTAAATTTTTGCAATAAAAGGTCCCTAAGGCGCCTATATTTCTGCCTCTGCCCATGTGCTCTGCAGCCCCAAGCCAGGCATCCAGATAAACTCCAGTGAAAGTCGTTAACTGGGGAAAGCTAGGCATTCCTCCACCTAACTCACCTATGGAGCCCAATCCGGGAGATGTGATCAGAGCTTGCCCATTGATTCAGGCCTCCATGGAGGAGCTTACAAAAAACAGCCAGGCAGGCAGAGCTCCCTTATGCCTTAGCCCAGCCCTTAAAACACTCACGGGGATACAGCAAACCCCAAATTCAAGTCACCCGCTCCACCTGAGGGCAAAGTGGATTTGAACTGGGACCTGCCCTCTCTCCAGGGAGTGCCCTTGCCATACGGCTAAGGGATATGCTTATGTGGTGCTCCTTCAGTCTCTTGTTGAAGCTGTTCCACTGTGAATTAACAATTTTTAAAAGTAATTAGAACAGGATGGATTAGATGCTGAGTTGCCCACCTCCCAGGTGGGTGCTCTGACCACCAGGTTCACATGGTTTCTGTCTGAGTGCTGAACAGCCCAGGCACCTAACCTCGAGAGAGGGTTTGCATCTGACCATCCTAGGCAAAAGGAGGTGGCTCCCTGGAGCCCAGACTTCAGCACCTCTCAGAGAGAGACAGAATTAGCATATACCTCTTGGCTTGGCATCTCACATTGGCTAGTTTAGGCGAGGAGCTGCCTAGCATGCTGGATCCTGCGAATCCCATTCTCGGGTGCCCATCTCTCCCCCATTCATTACACAAGGAGCCAAACTCAGGCTTTGTGTATCCCAGTGATTTTTCTAGGTGCCTAAAAGTTGGGTGTGGCTTCACCTCACCTAAGTTTGTGACTCTCACCCTGTATGCCAGTAGATGGCAGCTTTCTTTTGCCAACTGTCTACATGCACACATATAGAGAAACAGCTCTTGTATATAGCACTCTGTCACTTCTAAAGAAATGGACAAGTCAGAAAATCAGTAGTTTTTAAAATAGAAGTGTAGATCATGGTATACTTTTGCAGGGCTTTTACAAAAGGCTGAGATTCCCAGTCAAAGTAATTAGACATTTATTTGGACACCTTTGAAAAAGTGGGCAGTGCAGATTTAGCTCAGATCAATGCTCTCTTCAAGCCATTTGGGAGTCCTGTACAGTTAGATCATGACAGATGGAAGCAAATAAGAGAAACTTGTTCTCATTGATTCCTGGATAGAGCCTTGTTACCAATTACTGGCACTGAAAAGTGTTCAGAATTGATTCCAAGTAGATTTCTTTGGTGTTATGGTTTATCTGTGATTCTATTGTCAATGATGCATGGCTGCCTACATCAAAACAGAAAAACTAGCCACATCACAAGAATCTCTAGTGTTTGGATTGGGAACTTGAAATTCAATAGCAAGATAGTTATGAGTCAAGAGGGGTCTTTTCCTGTTGCCTTAGGACCACAGCAAAGACTGGAAGGCGTGTAGTGAATAAAATAGAGGGCTGGTGCCCCTTATGTGACTGTAAGCAAACACTGTTCAGCGTGTGGTTGTATGTTCCTCATTCCCTGGGTGCCCGAGTTGAGACCTCTTAGGTCTCACTTTCAAAAATGCTGCATATTCACAAGAGCTCAGCGAATAATGGTTAGTTTGCTAGCAGTTCTTCCGGGAAAAAAAGTCAGCAAGAAGTGGAACTGAACCTGAAAATTAAGAAACATTCCAGCAAATTGAAAAATAAAATCCATTATGGGCTAAAAAAATATGCCAAACTGAAAACATTTTGTTTTGAGTATTTTTAAAGAATTAGAGTCAGAAAATGGTTAGACAAGGAGCTGGTGGAGGGGGGCCATTAAGAATGGCAATACAGTCATTCATAATGCCAAAGATTGAGTGAACAGCTCCCTAGCCTGGTGATTTAGGCATTCACTGAACATGTGAGAGTTTCTGATCTACTTCATTTTTAAAGAGTAGAACAGATTCAATATGAGAGTGAAAGAAACCCACAGCAGAACACCCAGAGCTGGCCCAGGTACTTGTCTATAACATGGGGATTAAAGTTCATCTCTCCTCCTCACCAGGTAAAGGAAACTGAACTCTGATCTCTCACATGCCCAGTGAGCGTCCTAAACATTGAGCTAAAGATTAAGGGAGAGGGTGTTAGGGCGCGCAAGATTATTGTAATGCAGGGTCAGCGTAACATGGCGAGAGCTAGGCCCTAGATAATAGCAGCAGACTTATTAGCAAGAGTTAGGTCTCTCAAGAGCCAGACTTGTCTGGAAAGCCCCTAAGATAAGAGGAACCAATTCCAGGTCTGGAAATACCCTTGAGATGAATATAGAAATCAACTGACCTTAGAGTCAAAGAGAAATTAGCTGCTTTAGCAATAAAGTGTTAGATTCAGCAATAAAATTAAGAAGTTCAGCAATAAAAGTGGTAGTTTTAGTAATAAACAACTAATGTCACCTTATTGCAAAAAGCCCCTGACTAACAACCAATAGACTAATGAAAAACAAGATTAAGGCCCAATCCCCAAGTGGATTGAGATATACGTCAGTTATTGTCTGGTAAAGCCCACAGTGGAGAGCAGGGAGTGAGGGGTATAAAGGGACCCACCCTGGGCACCGCCCTGAGAGACTCTCCATAGATCCAGTAAGGTGCTGTTGGATGCCTCAGATAGGTCGGCTCCCTGGTCCCCACTCGCTTCGCAAGGCGAATAATGGGTCTCCTCGCCTTCGTATGGGTAAGCACCCTCTTCCCCGCTTAGGATGCCTAAGGGATCCTTCTCCCATGAGGGATGACCCTGAACCTCTGTGACCAATAATTGCTATACAACTAGGGCCTCATGCAACTTTGGTAATGGGTACCATTTGTGCTTTCTTAATAACGTGGTCTGCTGTATGTTGGGTCTCTAGCAAATGCTATTATTCTTCTTCTTACTCTCGACATTGCTAATATGTGTTTAACCGTCAAGGCCAACATTGCTTATGGGCCTACAGGTGATCATTGTGGTGGGTGTGCTCCTGGCAGGGCTACTTCTCTCTCTCGCAATTCCTAAATGTTGTTGTTGTCCAGATAAAAAACATAATAGTACTTGTGGGCACTTCCCTTTAGTCTAACATGGAGTGCCCGGTTTTTGCCATAGTAGGATGTGTATTTCTTGGGGTCGCAGCTGCTTGGGTGATAGTGCTCTGGCTCCTATGTGATATTTGTGCTGATTTGTGATCCTTTTATTCCAATGAAGAGATTAATCTGTAATGTTGCTTTAAGTTTGGCTTTAATAAAAACTGTGCTCGAATATTTGTCTGGTTGTTTTCTCCCGCCGCTGAGAGCTCTCATACGAACACTCCGCCGTAGTGGAATACAGAGGGGGAGAACATCCTCCAACCATTTAGTGAATAGACATCAAAAGCCTTTAAAAAGGTCTTCTGGATCTTCCAGGCTTTTTGAGAGGAACTTAAAAAAAAATTTGAAAGAGGGAAAAAATTAAGAGAATGGCTCGTCTGCTCTTTGACTTTTCCCCTCATGCACCATGCCTGCTGAGCTCCCTGCACTTGGAAACGAAACCTTCATCTCATCGCACTTTCTATCTGCTCCAGTGTTGCCTGGAAATATCAACATAACAAAATTGCCTTCTTGTCACAGATGTTGTCATTTCTGCTACCTTATGCATTGTTCTAACTTTATAGAAGGAAGATTCACTGGAATAGCAATGCTTGGGAATAAAACCAAATCCTACAGGGATCTGAAATAGATAAAAACATAGTATCAAGAAGGTGACTATTTACTTTTATAAAAGGTCTCCTTTCCTTGCCTGCTTTGTGTCTCACCATATGGAATCTAATAGTTTTGCCATGTCTTTGAGCCAACTGTCAAACAAGCCGAGAGCCCTTATTTAGCCACTTAAATGAGAAGTGACCAAATTTTCAAAGATGCCCAGCCCTAAAAGATCCCATTGTGTTGGAGCAGTTAAAGCCAGATAATGTCAAGTTAGAAATAAAGTACACATTTTTAACAGTGGTGATGAACCATTGGAACAAGCTATCTGAGGAAATGATGAATTCTCCATGTCTTGGTACCTTCATATGAATGCCTTTCTGGAAGAGATGTTTCAGTCAAACACAAGTTATTGGATTCAGTACAGGAGTAACTGGATGAAATTGTATGGCCTGTGCTATACATAGGCTTGGAAGGATTAGAATTTTAGCAGTAAATGTTGGTGACTTCAGTGAATACACTAATATTTCCATTGTTGATCAAAATTTACAGATAGGCAAAGTCAGAAATGCTGCTTGAGGACTTCAGTTAGATTTAGGAATATTTACTCTCTATATTGAGATGTGATGTTGGCAATTTGTGTATTAATGGTTATAAAGCTTTAACATTATGAACACTACATCTGAATCTACACTACATCTACACTGAATTGGTGAAAATCTGGCCTCCATGGAAGCTAAGGTCTTAAAGCTTTAGGGCATGTCTCTAATTTTAAAGCCATTTCATGACTTTCTTTGTACACAGAAGGGAATGGGTCCAATCCTCCCTCACTGAAGCAAAAGGGAGTTTGGAACGAACAAGGACTTGAAGATTTTGTTCTACATTAAGCCAAGAAAATATCATTAATAATGAAATAGCTCCTGGAAGCCCCCAACTGAGATCAGAGGCCCACCAGGCTAGATGTTGTACATAACCGTCGCAATAGACAGTTGCCACCCTGAAGATCTTTAAGCTAAATAGACAAGACAGATGAAAAGCGGGAAGAAAGGAATTAGCCTCGTGTTACAGATAGAGAATTGAGGCAGAGAGAGAGGAAAGGACTTCCGTGGCAGAACTGGGAATTGAACACAGGTCTCATGCGTTTGAAAGCCAGCCTTTCTCCTGACATAGCTTTTTGAAAAGTAGCCACCCATTCTTCTGGAATTACTCATGTGAGTAACGATGTGTGTACTGACAGCTGAGCTACCTCAAACAATAAGAGCTACCCTTGAAACACTTGTTCCAGGCCCATTTGCTTTGGGATTAAAATAATCCTTTTCAAACTGACGAAGAGCCCAGCCTGCCGGAAGAACTGCTTTATTGCTGACATTGATATTTGATATGATAAAAGGGGACCTCATCCTTTCGGAGGCTCTCTTTTTGTGCCTGCTGACCTCCTTGCCTAAACAAAACAGGATCTGTGCTAGGGAAATGAACTCTACAGAGGTTTTCCTTAACATTAGCATTGCCAAGTAGTGTGCAGCAAGGTCAGAGGAAGCCTGACGGGTCCCTTTGGATAAGCCACCTCTGCTGAGCCACGTGGGGTCTCCTGAGTTCTGCTCAAATGGCAGAAGAGAATCTGTATGTCAGTAGCAAGACCAGACCACTAGTGTGCAAAGCCTGCTCTGAATGACGCTTAGGGCTCAAGTCATGGGAGAGCTTCATCTTTGCCTCAGAGATGTGTGTCATCCATAGGACAGATTGCTGGTTGTTGCATATTAGCATATCTGAGGAGACTGCCAGAAACAGAAGCTGTAGGTTTTCCAATGGGCACATGAATCAGAAATTGGTCTGCTCCCTTTCCTCCAAAGTATAACTGACTTCTAAATCCTTCAGAGCATGGCCACACCCTCCAGAGAAGGAGAACTCTTCTGAGAACTCTGCCTCTCTTTGAAGTGGACAGATATCTTTGGCTTTGACTATCGTTTACACATACCATAGGTGGGATTTTTCAAAAGCACACTAACCTAACTCTGCTTCTATTGAAAGCTGTGGTAAAGTTTGTGTCATTTGCTTCAATGGGAGCAGAGCTAGGCCAAAGCAGAGAGCATTTGAAAATCCTCTCCATAATTTTTCCTTGAATCAGTTAGTTATACAAATGTGTATATGTAGGCAAATTTTTCCTTGCTTGAATTCAGAATACTTGCCCCCTAATTCTTCTCTCAAATTGGCAAGCCTCATTGAGGTCTACACCAGTTAAAGAAATGCATAATTATCTCTGGACTCAATGGGCGACTTAGTACTAGACTGTATAACTTAGCATTGTGGTCAGTGGGAGAAACAGGACGGGAGTCTCTATGGGAGCTACTGTGCATGTATAAATCAGTCTCCCAAAGAGACTTTTGTTGTCACTTAAGACCTTATAAAGGTTTGAGCACTGGCTTCTGGAAACCGTACTCTGTCAATAACTCACTCTGCCACATCCCAAGCAGGCAAAGGCATTATATATCATGCCACACTCGTAAGCCACACAGACATAAGCCACACTCCCCACTGAAAAATACTTACTAATTTATGATAGGGTATGGCTTTTTTATTAAAATGACATATTAATCCCCAGCATAGATAAACTACCTCAAAGGAAGTATGCTCACATGCAATTCTTAAGTGATTACAAATGACAAACATTAAAAAACAAATCTTTACAGCTTTTTGGGAGTTAAGTTTAGCACTACTGATTATTTTGGGGGGGGAAATTCTGTTTAGTTCTATGCACAATGGTCCTACTTAAGTTCATTTTGGTTCTAGATGTATTGCCAGATCTAGGAGTAGTCCCCATTTTTAAGAGGATTGATGGGTGTAGGAGTGTCAGTATGTCTGTAATGAACTTCTAAGTGCCTCAACCAGATACATCGCTTGGCTTTGAAAATGGTTGGTCACATCTTATTGCTGTTGCTATGTCTCTAATGGTACTGTATTTTAAATATTTGGACAGTGAGTTGGCAACAAGAATGAGCACTGTGTTTTATAAATTAAGGACCCAAGTCTTGAAAAAGCTACATTAAAAGAAATCTACAGTTGCGACATCAAGCACTCAAATCAGAAAATGCTAGAATTATGGTTACCCATGCATCCATAATGTGTCCACCATGTGCATGTGTCTGCCTCAGAGAACTTACAGTCATGAACTTGGGCAAGGCTTTGCCCTCCCACACATTGTCCATCTTGTCTATTCAGAATGGAAACTCTTCAGGGCAGAGGCCATCTCTCACTCGGTGTTAGCATAATGTCAAGTTAATGGGGCCCCAGTCTTGGACGGGGCCTCTATATGTCAACATCACACAGAAGTAGTATTATTAACCTTGCTTTATGAAGGGGGAAAGGAGGCAGAGATCAACTGACTTGTACAAGGTCATGCAGGAAGTCTACAGCTGAACTGGGATTGAGCCCAGATGTCATCAGTGCACAAGACCATCAGCTTCTTCTTTACCATTTGTTCCTGCTCCATTTGTGCTTGAAAACACTTCAGGGCAAATTCTCCTTTCGCTTTTACCCACATAGGTCCTACTGACTTCAATGCACTGGTGCATATGGGAGGAGAATTTGGCCCTTGATTTATAGGATATTTTGTTAGGTTGTCTCACTTATGAAATTTGTTTAAAATGTTCATTAAACACTGATGTGGGACATTGCAGAGCCTGCCTTCCTTTTATCTTCTGCAGAACACACCACGATAACATCAATGGGAGGAATTAAGCAATGGGATTGGCTCATCAGCATTCTCCACTTGTCTCTAAGCAGCACAGCTCACTAGATCAGATGCATCAGTTTATATCATATTACTTCCTCCATAAAGGAGAAAAATAAATTAGCAAGGAAAGAAGATACTGATGACTTCTCCTCCTCCCCTGTTATTTAATTTGATTCTAAATCAATTTGGAAGCCTTGTAGGGGGGAGAGTTAGGCCCTGAAGTGCCTGCAGCCAGTGAGAGATTAATATCTATAAGTCCAACTCTCTCTTTTCCTCTCAATTGGTAAGATCCCTTGTAGCTGCCAGCGGAGAAAAGAGGAAGCAAAACTGTTTTAGAACAACAGATTTTTTTCCAATCGCTAACTTCAGTTTCTGATCAGAGCTGATTTTTCAAGATACTTTAAAACCCACCTATGTGGTGTCCACATAGGACGGCTTTGGCAGCATCATCATTTGGAGTGTGATTGATGGTAGAGTCACCAAATTCCTTCTCATGCCCCTCATTCTGTAGCCTCCTGGCGTTATGCAGTTACAGTAACTTTGTTGGGCTAGGATGCTTGGCTCTGGAGCTAGGACATGGTCTGCCCGTTTACACAAGGACCTGACCATTGAAATGAATGGAAAGACTCCTGTTGAGTTCACAGGGCCTTGGATCCAGTCCCAGACATCTCTCTGGGTGGATGTTAATGCTATCACTCTTGGCATCAGCTTCCAACTCACACCTCCACTGACCCTGGAAAGGTGTGGGCAGAGGAGCCCGTGGCAACCATAAGAGAGGGGGAAACTGGACAAAACCTTGCTATCAGCTCTTCTATGGGCTTGGGACACCTATTCTCTGCTGACTTCTAATCGAAAAGATTTAATAGCCTTCACCTCCTGCTTCCGCCTCCCTAAAGAAGTCATTCAGCAGCTCCAGGAGGTGAATCCTAGCATTCCCTTGGCTCTCTGCTCCCTTTCAGAGGGCTGGGTTGTGGCTGAGTACAGCATGGTCCTTCGCTATATAGTTGTGAAGAGGAAGCAGGAGTGTATTTGTGAGGTTCATAAGTGTTCCCTAACAAGTGCATTACCGCTCTTGAGAAGCTGTGTGACCTAATATTGTAAGCTACAGGAGTGATGGCCCTGGTCAAGTCATCTGTGAGGACTGATTCCAGGACCTCTAGATTTCAAAGCATAGGTCTCTACTGCCAGAGTTAGAGTTAGAGAATCATTAGCTCAAAGACTACCACAGACCAACCTCCACACAGGGTCCAGCCACTGGAGGGGAACAAAGAGCTAAACTGCGTTAGCGGAGGTTAGCTAGCTAGTAAGGGTGGGAGTTGTCTCTCTTGTGACTTTCTTAAAATGCTTCCAACATTGAGCATCTTAAAAGGATGCCTTCAGAATGGGATTTACAGCCAACTACTTCAATCTTTCTGGCTTTTAAAATAATGCAACACTTTCCTTCTTACTCATTTCCCCTGTCCTATGTGGTGCTTTATTTTTAAAATAAACCTTTACTGTCTCTAAAGTCTCTTGTCATTGATTATTCTCCTTTATAGTTAAAACACTTTGCAATTCTAGGCAACTTTCTTCAGAAGCAGTGTCATTAAAGAAAAAAGATTCAGAGAACATTTCCCCTTATCCTTATTAATTGCATCAAGTTAGGATAAGAAACTTGAAAAGTCCTTTGTCTCTGTTCAGACGTTTGCACTCTCACATTGTTTCTGCACAATGTGATGTCTGCCATTTTTATAGTAGCATGTCAGGGAAAACTGTGGTGTTGGACACTATTAAAGTGGTAGCCTGATTTCCCCCCTAAAAGCAGTTACACTTTAGCTGAGGATTTACATTTGCAAAGCTCTTTGGGGACAAAAAGACAGAACAGGAGCTCTACAGGAGCACTCATATGTTTGAGAACATGGGTCAACATGAAGCTGACACTCTCTGATTAGAGATAAAACCAGAGCTTAATGGGAAAGCAAAAGCCAAGGTGAGAGCAGAAAATCTTCAATACTCCTGATCATAGTGAATTCCTGATAATTTTACTCTTTAAGTTAGAGTTTTCGGTTTTATTCATCTCCTCATTTGTATAATTTCAGACAGGGGCTATCATGCCCCATAGTGTTATATAATATGGGAGTGATCATCACTTACCCACCATGACAGCCTGACTGCATAGACGCTAAAGGGGATTATTTAACTGAAGCAGTTGGATGTATTAGATCCTGTGGGTGACTCTGACTATTAAGGGGATGGATTATATCTTCTGCTACATGAGGAGTGGACAGACAGAGAGTAAGGTGGATAATGGGTGAAGGGGGTATTCACAGATGTAATGAAAAAAGAGGAAGGAATTACTAAAGGGACTCTGGGAAGTCCAAAGAAAAGGATAATGAGGTGAGAACTGTAGCTAGAAAGAGATTGGGCATATAGGAATAAATCAAGGGAGAATAGGTGAGTGCTGAAAAGTAATTAAGTAGGGACAGAAATCTGGGGAAATAAGAGATTTGTAAGGTGAGAGATGAAGGGTGGTATTTTTTTTAAACTTTCTGCTTTGGACTAACTTTGCTTCCATGTAACGCTCAATTGAGTCAATAAATTGGTCAATGCAGAGTGCTTCACACAATCCCAAGCAGGAATGGTCAACTGTTTGTGCAGAAGAGCAGAAGTTGAGGGAAAGGGGGTTAGGAAGAGAGGAGACAATCAAGGATTAAAGAGATTATTGTTCTTTTATTATTAAGTAGTCTCATTGTCTGTGTTTTACCTTCCCCCTCTTTCCCTTGTAGAAGAGGAAAATAAAAACCCACCCAACCTTGACAGTAACAGGGATACAGCTCATCTACACACAGAAAGGCCCCATGCTCCAGAGAGATCTAGGGGAGGCAAAAGTCCTCTAGCACTCCAGGGGCTGCAAACGCCTTTTTGGTTGAGGGGGAGAGGCAGGCAAACAAACCAACCAACCCTCCCGTCCCTCCCAGCTCCCATCGACGAGTTCTTACTTCATCTTTACACAATGTCCTTCTTTCTTACAAACATTCTTCGCATAATACCTAGATATAATGGATTATTATTAACACTAATCATGAAATCATTAAATCACAAAATCACACTATGTGCAATAGTACAGGAAGAGTAACTGAAAAACATCAAGTTATAACACTCACCAATACTTGTCAGCTCCTTGCTTGTGAATATGGACGTGCCATTTTTTTGTCCGTGTGTGTCAAACTTTGCAAAGAAAGTCCTTCTGCAATTGTTCTAAATTTACAAATAAACTATCAGGAGATAAATACAGTAAAATATTCGCAGTCCCAAATCTGACTAGGCAAATAATGACAAGACTGATTTAGGCCACTACAAATGAAATAATTTTAAAAATGTAATGTAGTTGGTAACTACTTAGGTGCTTTAGTTTCTGCATTTCTCTAAGTGTAGACAGTGGGGAAAAAGATCAGTTCTACTACTTTTAATTCATTTCACTTTCAGTGTCCTAGTAAGTGCTTCAATGTTTGGATTGCAAACACTGCACAGGAATCTTGCTCTAAGAACTATTTTCAGTCGATACATAGCCTTTCTAAAATATTTTGGAATCTTTTTAGTAGTCTATCGTTTTATAATTTCTTTTCTTTTTCTTTTTTAAGTCATAGGTGCTGGTGTGCAGCATCCCTTGGCTTGAAGTGGTTTCCATTATATAGAGGGCCAGCACAGTAGCTGCATGATCTTTAGATTATTCTGTGGCATGATATTTCTGGAGAGCTTTCTAGTCCATCATGAAAGAAATTCAGATTATATGTTGTAACTTGATCTTTCACCACTAACCTAAATGAGCTGATGCTAAACTACAGGGTTAAGATGAACATTAAAAAGTTCGTCAACAGGGAAACTAGTATTAGAGAGAAAGTATGTGCATTAATTAACAAATGATGAAGGAGAATAAATTAATGATGGCTCAAAAGTAGTTGAGATACCAAACCTTTTTTAAAAACCTCTTTAAAAAAATCCCACTATCTAGTGTGTAATAAAATGATGGATCTTAGTAACGTGGATCTATAATGAACAAATTTTGGCAGCCAAATCTTGCCAACTGTTCAGACAGGCTTGGGTTTATGTGCACTGAAGGTTTTATACAAATACTTACAATAAATAAAAAGGATTAAGTTGGAAGGAGGTTTCAAGTGTGTAGCTGTAAGGATTTGAGAGAGTAAACATCAAACTTCAATAAAATTCACTCAGATGCTCACATTTATGAGACTCTGACCCCCTCAGAAATATTAAGGAATATGTAGAAGACAAGAGGAGCTAAGATTATTTACCATGACAAGGAGGACATACAGCATGTTGATAGTGGACGCTTAGTGAGCAGTGTGAATATCAGTGAGACACAGCATGCCCGATTTGCAGATCAATAAGGTTTCAGATGCAAGGTTTTTTACAGATATACTGGTTGAATACAAAGCCTAAAATTAACAATAATATATTATACTTACTAAGTCTGGAGAGCTAAGCAGTTACTTAGAAGGCTGTATACAGGAACGGCTTCTTTTAGGGGCCCCGCCAGGGAGTTAGTGGATTTTCTGGTCCGATAGGCAGTGCCTTCCGCGGAGTCAGGTGTTGATGCAGCATGCCTTTTTGTTTAAGTGGTGACGTTTTAGACTTTTTTATAAACAGCTTTTACTTAATTATTTTCATTTCATTATTATATATGCTAATTATTTACATGGGGGTTCTATTTTTCACATTTTATTTTTACTATGATAATTGGGGTTGTTAAAACAACATTTGGTGATAGGAGGGCTGGTGTAAAAATATGCCCTTTGGCAATAAAAAAAAGTATACCCCCAGACATTCAAGGATAACTTGTTGTTCCTGTTACCATTATCTATGTGCAGCTGCAAGCATACATGTTGTGTATTTTCTCTTGTTATGTGCCGGGGTATGCAGAAACTGAGACGTCTGCAAGGTTACTCAGTAGTCCTATTTATTTTTGCCAACTGGAAGATGTCATGCTACAGGGGTTAGAATAGCCAACCAAGCAACTGAAGCTATGCTAGGCCTGTAGGACAATCATCAAACAACTCAAATTGCACTAAACCTCCAACATAGCACATCACACACAGCTACAATGACTGCTTGAGGGCAGCAGCAGCTTGTATCAGCACACAGAAAGGACTAGTAACTCCTCAGAAGGTATTCTGGGGAAAAGGTCCTAGAAAAGTGCAACCCTGGGGATATTCGGTAAGATCAAGGCACTCACAGCGTGTGTGTGTGTGTGTGTGTGTGTGTGTGTGTGTGTGTGTGTGTGTGTGTGTGTGTGTGTGTGTGTGTGTGTGTGTGTGTGTGTGTGTGTGTGTGTGTGTGTGTGTGTGTGTGTGTGTGTGTGTGTGTGTGTGTGTGTGTGTGTGTGTGTGTGTGTGTGTGTGTAACAGCCTATGTAACCTGTCCCAACCAAAGCCCACTGTAGGAAAAGGAAAGATTCTCACAATGGGATTAAATGGCAGAATGGGGGTACTGCTATTCACTAAAAAATTAGAGCATTGGAAAAAAATTAAAGTTTTAAGTGTAATTTAAACAATAGTTGTGGTGTGACGGTATTTACTTATTTTTTCACAGCTGGGAAAGATTCCAGGGGGTCATTCTTCAGTGTTGCTCGTGCAGCCTGAAACTTCCAAAGCGGGGCTGTCTGTGAGGATAATTATCCCCTGAATGTGCCTGGGGCTGCTGCTATTGTGCTGTGTCTATTGGTGTCATAAGGTCACGGAGCTTGCTCCTGCCTTTTTAACACGTCACTGTGAAGGTGAGAGGCAAATGGTGCAACCTGCAGCTTCGTCAGAGCAAGCACAGATCCTGCGGAGAGCTTGCCTTGCTTCCACCAGCTGAGCCTGTTTGTTTTTTCAAGATTGAAACGTGCTGCGAGACTCCCAGCCCTGCTGGTGGCTCTGCCACACACGGCATTCCTATTGGCGGAGCAAAGACCAGGCCAGTGCGGAGAAAGGAGCAAGCAAAGTAATTGCTCCGAGTCCTGGCTGGCGAGGGGAGAAGAGGAGTCAAGCAAGCTATGTCACTCCCAGCTGTTACGAAAATTAAGAATAGGGTAAATGCCAGACCTAGCAAAAAGTTGGTGGGGCCACAGCCCGAGTGGCCCACCCTGCTCTGCAGTCTATGCGCTCCCTTTGGGCAGAAGTGCAGAACTCCAGTCAAGCTGTTGGATCACAAGTCAAATGTCTGTCGCGGTTTTTAATAACATCATTCTTCATCATGGGATCTGAGCAACTCCAAAAGATGTTCCTTCCCCCCTGCTTTTTTTTTTTTTTTTGGCAGCCATCTAGATAATCTTTGGCATCTTTAGTAATTTTTCCATTGGCCTATAAGCAGGTACAGCTTCTGACCTTTTTTAATAGTCTTATAGTGTGTTTGCAACAATGCATCACTGACCTGTCAGAAACCATGACAGGAACGGTCAGAATCAGGAGTCCAGAGAAGAGCTGTAACAAGAGGAAGCACTGTGGCGGCCATCACCACTATCAGGCAAAGGAGAGTTCCAACCTAGAAAACAACACTGAGCAGACTGAGCTGCTGTGTCTCCTGTGAGGCTTATATACCTGCCCTGAGAGTCACCAGACCAGCTCCTGGCCTGTGGATTGGCTGGAGTCTAACACAGGAATGACTCATCACCTTACCTCACCGTCTGGAACATGAAATGGGTGCTCTATCCACCACGTTACGCTGTCCCTTTGTCAGCTAAGGGGAGTTAGAGAGGTTGAATTAACAATTGAAAGTCATCCTGTGAACAATAGAATCATAATGAGAATTACAAATAAACACAACCCTTTAGAGACACTGAATAAGTAGGCAACAGAATGCAAACAATACCTGTTTGTAGCTCAGGACAAAAGTCTGTGTGAATGCAGATCCATATGTGATGTAGATTTTTAAATATAGGCCTGTGCTTCGCATGTTGGGAAAGAAAATGTTCTCATTGTTAACATCTATTCTGTTTAGGTCCATATGCCCTGGTCATTATAGTGGTATTTGAACCCCTTGGATGAGATTTTTCAAAGCAGCATAAGGGTTTTGGACACCCAGTTCTAATTCATTATAATGGTGTCCAAATCACATAGGCAGTGTTGACTATCTTAGCACCAATGCTTTTAGCATTCTTGGATGGTGATGATAATGGACCCAATGTCCCCCTCTGCTTCTGCAGCCTGTAGAATGGCAACTTTTGATGTACCTGACTGATGGGGACTACCACCTCTTTGGCATGCTCTGCCTTCATCCGCAAACACCCCTGTGCGGGAGATCTTCAGGGGTAGGCCTCTGTAGCTTTGGAAGGAGTGGACCGGCAGGAGGAGACAGGCTAGTGAGACAGCAACTGGCTATAGCATCATTCCCCACCTCCCTTATCCTATCCTGGCCCAAGTCAACATGGTGAGTCAGTACAGAGACAAGGTGGGTGAGGTAATATCTTTTATTGGACCATCTACTGTTGGTGAGAGAGACAAGTTTTTCCGCCACACAGAGCTCTTCCTCAGGACAGGGAAAGGTACTCCCCGCTTCGACGCAAAATGCCAGGTAGAACAGATAGTTTAGCATAAGAAGTTAGCACATATTGTAAGGGACCATTCAAGATAGAGTGGCCTGTTAATAACCCTGTTCTCCTAGGACAAAAAGAAGGGGTTAGTGGGTTACAGAATGCTTTTCAGTTTCCAGGCTCATCTTTTGAAAGTGTCATGCAGGTTTCCTGGAGGATGAGGACAGATAGGTCACCCACAGAGTGATTTCACCCACAGGATGTAGGGGACTTTTGCCTATCATCATTTGCCTGTGTGAGTTCAATCAAGAGCGCAGTGATTGTCTGGTTGCACCGACATAGTTGGTAGTGGGGATGTTTAGTGCACTGGATGAAGTACGCCACGTGTTGTGATGGGCATGTGCAGGACCCATGGATCTTGACAGGTGTGGGGGGTGTTGATCATCGTAGCAGTGGAGCTATGTTTGCACGTTTTGCATCTGTGGTTCTGGCAGGGTCTGCTACCGCTTTGAGTCGGTGTCCCCCGATCTGTGGAAAGCTTGCTTCTGATGATGAGCTTGGAAAGGTTGGGGGCAGGAGGGGTTGTTTGAAGGCCAAAAGTGGGGGTTCAAGAAAGATACCTTTCAGGACGGGGGCCCCACGGGTTCTAGAGTGGGGTGATATACAACTACACTACCTACAACAATAGGAATGTAATTGTCTGAAAGGGGACCAACACAGCTACAGCTACACTGCACGCAGCCTGCTGAGTCAGCCGTCGACTGTGCAGGTTGCCCTGCTGCAGACTGAAAAGAGGGAGGTGAAGCTTCGAGGCAGAGGACCATACAGAAGAGGAAGGATTGCTCAGTAGTTAAGGTGTTTGCTTGGGACTTAAAAGACCTGTGTTCAACTCCCTTCTCCACCAGAGAGTCTGCGCCTCAGTTTCCCCATCTGTAGAATGAGTAAAACAGTAGTGGCCTACCGCCTATGGGTGTTGGGAGGAAATACATTATTGAAGATGAGGTGCTCAGACACTGTGGTGAGGAAGGCCATAGTCTGATTAGCAGGACGTGGTTCCGCACAGGGCAACCTTCACATGAGGCCATTTTGGGTTTGGTTCTCGGGCAGAGATGCTAATGTGACATGTGGGCCACCAGAGAGAGAGCTAAGAGTTCCCAACAGGAGAAAGGCTGAACATCACAGCTCCTCCCATTCAGCGCTCCAAGGTAGGGAGGTTCATGACATCCTTAAAGAGGTAATGTAACTCACATCCATTCAGTGTGGCGCTCTCTCGTGGTGGCTGGGCCACACATAGTGTAGATGCTACTATGGCCTTGGAGTAACAGAGCTGAAGCTGTGGGCACAGCAGTAGAGTTTCATACTTTTATAACCAAAGCTCCGAGATTCAGCCCTTACCGCCAACAAACCACCCATGGGCCTAGTATTCCAGTCACACTGTACAGTAAGTATTGTCATAGTTTCCAGCATAACATGCTTCTACTGTTAAATATCCCACTGTCAGCTAACTCTCCATGAGGAACTGCTGTTTTTTTTCAGAGGACTTGAATCTCGTGACATAACTAGTGCCAAAAGCCACTTCCCCTACCATTTGACCACATGGAGGGGGGCACCTATTTGTTTTCAGATGTTAATTCAGCTATCCAGTGTCTATCGGAGAGCAAAACCGAAATTCTGCTGCAAACAGGTGGGTGGGCAATGGGAATTGCCAGACAAAAGCAACCTAAAGGATCTCTGGGGAAGAGCCAAACATCCAGCCATTAACTTGACAAAGCATAGGGCCAGCTTGTGCCTGGTGCAGGATGTTTCCCTCCCTCACAGCTCTAGTGTCAGCTCCAACCGTTCCTTTGTAGTGCCCTCATGGATGCGAGTCACCCCAAAAGGTGAAGAGGTGGGAACATCGCCCCCACAGAGCATTTGCATGAAGGGACGCAGGAGCAGGCACAGTCCCCTTATGCACTGGGGAACTCCAGCAGGGATTATGCCTTCCCAAAGCACACCGCCTCCCTGGGGGAGAAGGGGAGGTTAGCACTGCTCTATTCAGATCTGTGCTCCCCAGCACAACTGAGTCCATAACGTCCTCCCTCCTGTCACTGGACGTACATGGGCCGAGAGGTGCCCTGCAATTACATGCAGCCCCAGTGAAGTCTGGGGCTCTGCCGAGATGCATGGGTCCATCTGCAGGATCAGGGCCTATGCCAGTTATTATTAATTAACATTTATATCCACAGTAGCACCTCAAGGCCTCAGCTAGGTTGGTCAGACAGAGAGACAAGGACAGCCCCTGCCCCAAAGAGCTCACAGCTCTTTCAATATATGTTATTTCTTGATTCTTTGAATTCCCTTTGCTTTTTTCTGTGGGCTGTTTCACCTTCTCTTCCCAGCCAATTGCCTGACTAGCCCTTACAATTTCCTGTTTCTTTGTTTGTTTAAAATAAAGCAAGCCTGCAGGTATACTATGTTTGACATATTCTATTTGACCACACCGGACTCTGAGTTTCAACTCCCACCAATGATCTCAGTGGCTGTGGCACAGTTCCCACACCCACCAGGAGAACATTTCTTTAAAGGTATTTGCAAAGGAATTTCTTATTTTTGTTCAAACTTCCTGGGTCATTCTTGGTGAAAAATCCATCATAGATTCCATAACAGTCTTGAATTACAAGTTTCCATGGTATAGTCAGCCATCGCATTGTACTGCTGACACAGAGGATGCAGATTTCAAAGCATTTTGTACATTTTTTTCCTATTGATTTCCTTTGCCTGATTTCCTCAGTCAGCTGGACTCTTTAAATCAGGATTAGATGGCTCTTTCTAAAAATATGCTGTAGCTCAATCAGAAGATATGGGCTTGATGCAGGAATAACTGGGTGAAACTTTATGGCCTGTGTTATGCAGAAGGTCAGACTAAAAGACTGTAGTGATCCCTTCTGGCCTTGAAAACTGTGAATTTCTAACTAGACAAGTACAAATAAATTAAAATCTGAATTTTTCCATAAGATGATATAAAATGTACAGCTGTTCCACTGAAGAGGAAGGACACTTCACTAATTAAGGGTCTGGTCTAGTAATAGAAGACTTTGGTTATAATCTTATGTCTGCCATACTCTTCCTGTGTGAGTTTGGGCAAATTATTTCATCTCTCTATGCTCCAGTTCCCCATTGGTATAGAAAGAATAGCAATTCTTCCTTTCTCCCACACTTTGTCTTGTCCATTTACATTGGAAGCTCTTTGTACTATGAGTAAGTACAGAGTCTGGAAGAGCAGAAGTCTGATCTCATTTGGGGCCTTTTGGTGATACTGTAATAGAAATAATAATACTGAGATGTTTCTAGTTTGCAAGTGTTTTAAATGCTGTAAGAAATTACAGAGAGCTTGCTTCTCTTGTCCGACTAGTGTAACAGCCCTCCAGCCCATACTTGGCCCCCACTGTGCTAGGTACTGCACATACACAATAAAATCTGGTCTACACTTGAATTTTACTGGCAGAGTTATGTTGGTTAGGGGTGTGATGTTTTTATTTGGCATACCTATGCCTGTATAAGCCCTAGTAGGGATGAAGTTATACCAATATAAGCACTATTATATCTGTCTAACTGGATCACACTTTCGGCTGGTCTACACTGGAAAGTCAGGTCAACATTCACGTCCCTGGGAGATGTAGTTAAGCTGACCTAAGCCCTAGTGTAGACAGTGCTACTGCCTCTCAGAGAGGTGGATTTACTACAGCAATGGAAAAAACCCTTTCATCGCTGTAATACATATCTATGCTACACTGCTACAGGGTTTTGCTGGTTCCACTATACCAGTATAGTTAAATTGGCAAACTGTTTAAGCATAGACAATAATTAAGAGAGAGTCTTTACTCCAAAGACTTGAGTGTCTAAACAGAGACTAGAGACTGAGGCACAAAGAGATGCAGCGACTTGCCTAAACTCACACAGCAGATCAGTTGTATGCAGTGTAGCTGTGGCCATGTTGGTCCCATGACAGTAAAGACACAAGGCCGGTGGGGTAATGTCTTTTATTGGACTGCTATTACCCCACCCATCTTGTCACAGCAGATCAGTAATAGAACCCAGAACTCCTACACTACTGTCCTAGGTGCTAGCCTATGCTGCTTCCCTGTTAAGTCTCTGGCATTAACTCAAGATGGTCCCTGCTTTCCCACCTGTCAGGGCTTTCCCAGATAACAGTGTCACATCCACAACAGGGAAAGGGCAGTTTGACTGCAAAGTTTGCTGAGTCCAAATGCTTCATTTCCCTTTTGACTCTGTAGATAAGCGCAGGGAACCAACAATGTCACAGCAGCACTATGACAAATTGCTCAACTGACTTAAAGTTAATCATGATAAAAGCAAAACAAAATGGAGCGGAAGCTCAGTGTATCTGTCCTTTTTTTACAGAACAGACCCCCTCCCCCCCGCACTGCAAGAAAAATAAAACAACCCTGTGAGATAAAGGCTAGGGATGCGAGCTCCTCTTAATCACTTGATCACAAAGCTTGTAAAGAAAAACGAGTCAACAAATCAGACATACAGCCAGGGCCAGAAACACAAATAGCTTTAAAGGCCAAGGCAGAATGCTGATAAGTTACTGCTAGCCATTGTACGGAGGCTGAAGGAGGAGGGAGATAACACGACTGCCTGATTTGGCTTGTGAGAGGAATGGACGCAAAAGCGACAGCCATGTTTTAATGGAGCAATGGGAAGGTCAGAATTCAGCCTAGAGGCAACAAATGCAAAGATTAGATTCTCCATTGGGATCCCCAAAGCATGCTTAGCACTGAGGTGAAGGCCATTGTGATGTTTCCCCCCTACAATCTGGACTGGTGTGTAGCTGTGTCACCCCAATTCCACACTCCTGGGCCCCGACTTACTCCGCTTTGTTGTGTGAATCACCCACTCCTGGGTCAGCCCACATCCAGCCTCCTGCGAGTAATCGGTCCCTGGCCCAGTGAAGGAGCACTTCTGGCCAGCCGCTCATGAGATTGAACCCCAGCAAACACCCCCAGTTCCAGATTCAACCCCGGGAACTGCCATCTTGCAGGGTTCAATGTTGTACACTGCACCCTGAAAGCTCATTTACATTTGTCCCTCAATTTATCAGAGAAATTGATATGCACCAGCTCTGTCCCTCCAAGAGAAGTCTCTACTCACACTCAATCCAAATGCACTGTTTTAGATAAAACAAACAAACAAGTTAAGTGACTACAGCAAGATTTTAAGTGATTATAAATCAGATTAATATAAATCAAGAGATTAATAATGAATCAAGGAGTTGGTCACAATTAACTAAAAGGTAACTCGCACCCTGAACTAAGCTTAATATTTCAGTAGCTTTTAAGTCTGTGATATTAGCTTACCCACAGCTGACTGTGATGCCTCTTGCAGCCAGCCTCCCCCTCCCCCCATGTGCAGTTGTCAGTCCCTGATGTTGCTTAGAAGATGGATTCGAAGGGAGAGTCCCGAGACAAAGATGCCTCTCTCTTTTAACAAGCTTCCTCGACCCCCTGGGGTCAGGTGATCGGCGATGTCCGGCAATGGGTGTGATTACTTCAACTTGAGCCAAAGTGCTCAAAGGCACTCAGGCCCATTCATTGTTCCTGTATGCATGCCTCTGCGAGGCATAGAACCTTAGGTTTGTATTTGTCTGCAGGAAACATGCTACCATAAGAATAACGTTCAGTATGTCATGAGCATTCCAAAAACACCTTACATGACATATTTTGCATCAGACACTACACAGTTACACTATAAGGGTGAACATGAATGATACACACATCGCACTATAAGGGTGTACATGAGATACATGTGTCACAGCTATATAAGGAACTCTGGGAAAGTCACGTCCATGCTCCTGTAAGGATCCCAGAGTCAGGACTGACACGCACTTGGATTTCACTTCTTTTGGGGAGTGGGGGTGTGCGTGTGTGAATATAGGGCTCATCAAGAATTCACAGCATTGATTAGTTAGAGACACCCGTAGAGTGGGCAGGATCCGTAGGATGCCAAGTTTCATGGAGGGGGCAGGAAGGAGGGCCATTGTGTGTGGTCTGCTGGATGACTTGGTAGTTACAAGGTTATCATGGCAACTGGAGTAAGGTGAGCCTGGAGTGTGAGAAGATTGCAAAGCAAACTGCTGGCAAGAACAGGGACTGGGAAAAACAATGGAGGCTAGTGAACATCTCCAGACAAGTCACTTCATCTTTCCACCCTTTATCTGCCTTCTCTATTTTGATTGGGAGCTCTTCAGAGCAAGGACTATGCATTTGTACAGGGCCTCATACACTCTGATCTTTGAACACTACTCTCACACAAATAATAAGAGTCACAACTCTTCTAATTTCCACCATCATTTCATTTATATACTAGCATAAATATTGATGGCAATTGCACCCCATAAGAAGGTCCTTCTAAAAATGTGCCTCCTTCCTGTTTGTTAAATCTAGCAGCTCCTCGAATTGAATACTTGGATTTTTGCCAGAGAGAGGTGCAGACAAGATTGGTCTGTTTTTGGTTTTGGTTTGTTTATTTAGAAATCAACCTTGTGGTCCCAATCACTCGCAAAACTGAGAATTAAGAAGCCCAGGACAGGTGTTCAATAATGGTAAGTGCTGAGGGATTCCCTGTGTTACCATTAGACAGCAATTCAGTTACAGAAATTAACCGTGCAATCTGCAGCGTCCGCATGACATCTTTTCCTACCCAGCAAGTCCTCAGCCTTCTTCTGCCAAAGGTCAACGCTGTATAACCAGGGATGGCTGACCTTTGCAAGATTGCAGGAGGATACTACTTGGACATCTCTTAGACATGCATTGACAGACTGCTTTAAGGCTTTAAGATAGCTAATTTACAATCAGTAAAAGGCTCGGTTGGTAATAGAGAGCGTGATTCTGATCCTTTTAGCTAAACTACAGCACAGAGACCCCAGAGGCATTCTATACCTGCCTCATCACAAAGAGAGTAGGGGTGAAGTTCCTAATGTTAATGGCCAAATATATTTCACTACCCAGCAGCATGTGTTTGGGGAAATGACCTAATTAGAGATGGGATTTCGACTGTCTGTAAGAGCAGAGAGTAACACAGATTAGCTGTACAGTGGAACAGAAAGCTGCCTATTTATGTATCTGCGGAAAGCATTTTTTTTTTTTTAAAGTAAACCCATAGTGGGACACTCACCAAACCAAACACCAAAGAAGTGTGTTCAGAAGGTAGCATGAGTGAATGGAAATCAAGACTTCTGGTTTCTGTTTCCAGCACTGCTATTGATCGGCTGTACGACCTTAAGCAAATAATGTAAGATGGTGAAGGCTAGTGTTCAGTGAATAACAGATTTTTCAGTTTGTTAGCAATTTCGAAGGTGAAAAAAATTCATTTCTGATCGAATGAAACATTTTTTGACAAAATTGAAACATTTCATTATGATTTCATTTAACCTTCTTACATTTAAAAGACAAAATAATGTCCATTTTGAACCAAAAAGTCATTTTGAACCAAAAATCCAATTGTTTCATTTCGAAAATACAAAGCAAAACAAGTTGATTCTTTCAAAATTTGTTTTGTTCTCAAATGCACAATTTGATGAAACTGACACAAATTCACAAAAAGTTTTGTTATTGTCAGTCTACATTTTTTGCCAAAAAAGTTTCAAATGGACAAGTTCACCCAACTCTGACCCAGATCAGCTTGGTTTAGTTTCTGCCTCTGCCAGACATTTCCTATATGACCTCGGTAAGTCATATGACTTCTCTGTGCATCAGGGCATCTGTAAAATGATGTGATAAGATTTACCTACTGCACAGGAATATCGTTAGCCCTAGTGTATGTCTTCAGTGATGGCGGCAAATTCACTGTCGTCAGATTGATCTGTCCGGATTGATTGAGTGACCTGCTCAATTGATCCAGAAGTCGACCCAATAAAACCACCCTCTCAAGTGGTGTAGCACTGCATCAGCTGGAATGCATTTCCCGTCGGCACAGCACAGTGAAGACACCATGTAGAAGAGGAGTTACGAAGTCGACAGGAGTTACACAAGCTACGAAAAGTAGCTTGTGTAACTCCCGTCGACTGCTGCCAAATTTCCAGGTAAATGTAGACCTGGCCCTAGTAAATAGTTCTAAAGTACTTTGAGGTCTGCAAATTGTTATTTTGCTAAACCAAAGGGATGAGCTTAATTGCATCCAGTATATAACCCAATAAGGGTACAAATTGGGATCAGTCATTACAGTAGGGAGTAAAGATAAAGCAAGTACACCAGGATTCAGAGATCACATTAAAAATAGTATTTCACAAACACTGATTAAGATTAACAGCTGAGAGCATCAGACAAGTACTTCCCCTCCAGGGAGTGAAACAGAAACCTGACTCGCATGTTAGACATAACTCACTGAGCTGCTGTACAAACATATCCTCCCTAACAATGACAAAATATCTCTCTCTCTATCTCAGTTACTCCAGGACTTTAGCTGACTGGGTAGAACACAAAAAATCGTCAGTCTGGGAAGGGTGCATTATTTCTCATGCATAACAAAATGGTCAGATCTCAGCTTTAAGGACAAAAAAAGAACTCAAGAGTAAGCCACTGCTGGTGCCTTCCTAATAACAGTGACACCTACAGGCCTCAAACATACATCTAATCACATTGGGATGTGCAGTGGGAGGGAGGGTTTGTTCTTCTTCCTTCCCTTCCTTGTATTTCATTATTGTTGTTTTGCTTATGTTGTTTGTTTATTTGAATTTATTCATGGATTGAATTCTTTTATCTCTATTTATTTGTTTTGCTCCAGTCATTGACGATGTCAAAGCTTTCTCCAAAGAGGAGTGGTGACCAGCATCCCTGAATGGCCGTTGGACTCCAGAAAAGGCATGTTTTCACATTCTGGAGTTCATTATGACCCTCAAACTCAAAATAAGATACATGGGTGTGGACCTGCCTGGATCGCTGTGGCGTAAAACCAGAGTGTCAGACAGAGCTGCTAGCCACACCAAATCCACTCCACAATATTTTCCATCCCTGCCTTTGCTGTATAGTGTGATCCACATACACAGAGTTAGCTACACAAATCAAAACTAGAAATGAACCTCAGATCCATCAGGACCTCAAGAGCCAGGCCCTTCCTCTGCACTTCCTATACTGTGAAGTTCAGAGATGTTGGTGTAACTCACCATTCAGTGTGTGTTAAGTTGCATTCTCTGGGCCCAATCCACAGGCTATCGGTCTGTCATACATGCCAGTCAGAAATCCTGGCCCTTTTCAACTCAGGATCTCCCTGGGTCAATCCCCCAGGATGGCCAAGATAAGAGCATCACATTTCATCTAGGGTCTTGGTTTGGAGCGAGAAGCCAGCTCGAAAACCTTGTCCTGCCTACAAAGTTCAAACTTGAGATTTTTTAAAGCCAGCAGGAGGATTTAAAGATTCCAACTCCTTTGGAGTTTTGACAATATCAAATCCAGCTCTGCTGAAATCCAGAATTTTGATGCAAGCCAATCTCTATGAGAACACCAAGCTAAAGTGACTTTCGTTTGTTAGACTGTGGCCCTTAATGTTTAAAGGCTGTGTAATGCTTACCCACATGCTTGAAGCCCACCTGACCATACCTCTAGCTAAAAGATGATGTGTTAAACAACCAAAGTGAGCAAATAATAGTGCTTCATAAATCAAGAGTGAATGATTTTGACCTCAGGGGGAGCAGTTTGACAATAAATGAAATAGAGAACCTAGTACCAAATGTTGCAATATTACCATGCGCTTTGAGGTCACGGTGTGACCTCTCAGAGTAATTATTTTCCACTCTTGGTTGAAGGAAAAATAATTGATTCACTGTACATGATCAATAAGACTCTGCTTCTTTTTCGTATTGAAAATCCTTATCGAATCCACATGGCAGCTTATGCCTTTTTGGTAGGCAGTGAAACCATCCCTGCACGCCTTTGCAAAACAGCACAATTATCTTTGAAGGCAGACGAGAGATGTCATGTAAAGCTAGCGAGCAGCTATTAGTTTTCTGATAAAAAAATAAAGCTTCTCTCAGTCAGTACATTTGATTTTTCAATTAAGATTTGAAATTCCTTGTTGGAAACCTCTGCCCCCAGTAATCCTTTTAATTAAGCAGTAACCAGGATCCCACACTTTCTGTTTTCCCCACCTTAGTCAGTTTAGCACTGCTGAAAACACTGAGAAATAAAGAGGACACATTTCCTGGGCTGGAAAATAGAATCTGGGCAGTTGGACTAAGAGAGGAGACAGATGATACCTTGCAGTCAGGCTTCAGGCCAGTATATGGCATGGGCTTGGCATTCATCCTGATGATGAATGACCTCTTCTGCACTGATTGGAGAAGGACATCTATATTCATGTTACCCCATCTATGTATCTATTCTATTTAGACAGGTTTTTAGGATGGATGGATCTTTCTCTGGCATTCAGTACTGTTCAACATCTATATGAAGCCAGTGGGTGGAGGAAAGCATGTGTGGGGGGAGGAAGGAGTGGGCAGAACACGAATGCATGGTCTCAAATGTGAAAACTATGCAGATAGCACCCAGCTGTGTATCTCACTCACTTGCAGTGCTGAATGCAGTTTGACCCAACTAGCTCAGTGCCCAGGACGCTCTGTCTAGATGCCAAAGTTCTTAACTCGGCCTGTCCCATGATAACCCAGGAGAACTGTCTCTCAGCAGATGCAGAGATAAATTGTCTCTTGAGCTGTCTAATGGGCAGAAGAACCAACTCTGTCAGCTCTGATCAAACAGATTTACTTGCCCAGCCATTTACTTTCTTCTGGCTGAGCTGTTACACTAAAACTGAAGCTTCAGCTGCTGAGTCTCTTGCTGGTCTGAATCCACGTAACCCAATATTTCCAGTCACAGTGTCACCGTCTCTCTCGATTTTATTGCGAGTCTTCTGTTATTCAGTGTTTTTCTTAAAATCCCAGCTCTTGGAATCAGGTGATGAGGTGAGAATCACACCTTTTAATCTTTTAAAATAGTAAGTTTTGAGCCCTCATGGTTCCAGAGAAAAGCTGGAAATTGTGATCCAAGTTCACTCTCTAGAAGGTTTAGACATCCGAAGGCAATTTAAAAGAACCCAACACTGATTATTTTAAAGCAATCTGGTGATTTTTGAGGTCTGACTCATGAGCTTTGAATGCTCGGGACTGGCAGTCTTGCAGACTGTGTTACCAGAATGGTGTAAAAAAGGGGAAAAAAAACCTCACAAATTCAAAACAAAAGGAAAGATTCAGAGACACTTCCTGCATCAGTTCCTTCTGACATTTCAAATAATAATCCTGATCTTTAAAATGATGTTACCTTCAAAGAAAGGGTATTTAAGTATCTATGGCTGCAGGTGGGTGCAATGGAAGGGTCTCCATAGTGCTTCCACCAGCAGCCAGTGTGTATCTGTGAGTGAGCAATCGGCTGGATTACTGTTGGGAGCCCCCTCTTTAACCAGAACAATGGGGCTTGACATGCAGGGGTCAATTTCCCTTCTCAGAGATATCTTTTCAGGTTGTCTACAGAGCCAGGCAGCCATAAGTGCATTCATTACACTTGGGTCAAATTTTTAAGCTTTTTACATGTCCATGAGAGCTAGAATCTTACTGCTTTTGAAATAAAAGATGAGAGCCTGATATAATTTTAAAGGTCAGATTTCCTAGGATGAATATAAACAAAGAGAACAAGCATCTAGGAATAACACTAGATAGGTCAAGGCTCAAAACTAGAGACATAAATTGGGTAACAAGAAAACATTCTACAAATACATTAGAAGCAAGAGGAAGACCAAGGGCACAGTAGACTCATTACTCAATGAGCAGGGAAAACAATAACAGAAAATGTGGAAATGGCAGAAGTGCTAAATGACTTTTTTGTTTCAGTTTTCACTAGAACAGTTAGTCAACATAGTCAACCCAATGACAATGAGATAGGATCGGAGGCTAAAATAGGAAAAGAACAAGTTAAAATTACTTAGAAAGGTTAGATGTCTTCAAGTCACCAAGATCTGATGAAATACATCCTAGAATACTCAAAGAGCAGACCGAGGAGATATCTGAGCCATTAGCGATTATCTTCAAAAAATCATGGAAGACGGGAGAGATTCCAGAGGACTGGAAAAGGGCAAATATGGCACCAACCTATAAAAAGGGGAATAAGGACAACCCAGGGAATTACAGACCAGTCAGCTTGTCTTTAGTACCTAGAAAGATAATGGAGCAAATAATTGAGCAATCAATTGGAAAGCAGCTAGAAGATAGTAAGGTGATAGGTAACACTTAGCATGGATTTTTCAAGAGCAACCTAATAGCTTTCTTCAATAGGGTAAGAAGCCTTGTGGATGGGGGGATGCAGTAGATGTGATATATCTTGACTTTAGTAAGGTTTCTGATACTGTCTCACATGAATGACCTGCTCATATACAAACTAGGGAAATACAACCTAAATGGAACTACTGTAGGGTAGGTGCATAACTGGTTGGAAAACTGTTCCCAGAGAGTAGTTTTCAGTGGTTCACATTCAAGCTGGAAGGGTATATTGAGTGGGGTCCCGCAGGGATTGGTCCTAGTTAAAGTTCTGGCTTCAATATCTTCATCAATGATTTAGATATTGGTATAGAGCGTACATTTATAAAGTTTGCGGATGATACCAAACTGGGAGGGATTGCAACTGATTTAGAGGATAGGATTAAAATTTAAAATGATCTGGACAAACTGGAAAAAATGCTCCAAAGTAACTAGGATGAAATGTAATAAGGACAAATGCAAAGTACTCCACTTAGGAAGGAACAATCAGTTTCACACATACAAAATGGTAAATGACTGCCTAGGAATGAGTACTGTTGAAAGGGATCTGGGTGTCGTAGTGGATCACAAGCTAATTATGAGTCAACAATGTAATATTGCTGCAAAAAAAGCAAACATCTTTCTGGGATGTATTAGCAGGAATGTTTTAAGTGAAACACGAGCAGTAATTTTTCCGCTCTACTCTGCTTTGATTAGGCCTCAACTGGAGAATTGTGTCCAATTCTGGGTGCCACATTTTAGGAAAGATGTAGACAAATTGAAGAAAGTCCAGAGAAGAGCAACAAAATGATTAGAAGTCCAGAAAACATGATCTATGAGGGACGACTGAAAAAAATTGGGTTTGTTTAGTCTGGTGAAGAGAAGACTGAGGGGGGACATGATAACAGTTTTCAAGTACAAAAAAGGTTGTTACAAGGAGGAGAAAGAAAAATGGTTCTGAGGATAGGGCAAGAAGCAATGGGCTTAAATTGCAGCAAGGGAGGTTTAGATAGGACATTAGGAAAAAATTTGTAACTGTCAGGGCAGTAAAACCCTGGAATAAATTGCCTAGGGAGGTTGTGGAACCTCCATCATTGGAAGTTTTTAAGAGCAGGTTACACAAACATCTGTCAGGGATAATCTAGATGATACTTAGTCCTGCCTTGAGTGCAGGGGATTGGACTAGAAGACCTTTCCAGGTACCTTCTAGTCCTATGACCCTATGATGTCTATGATTCTATAATCACATGAATCCAGGAGCTGAAACTCTGGGTCTGACCCCTGAGGGTCAAGCTTAGGTATTGCCTCATCTCTTGTCCACTCAGATGCCGAATTTTCCCATGCCATTTTATAACAAATTTAGAATTAAGGAAAGCAAAGGATAAAGATGAAAATTCATATTTAGCGCTGCCCAGCTAGGGAACTATATTACTGCAGTGTGCAAACTCACTGGCAGATCTTCAACACGACAGACGTACCAATGCTCCATTACAAAATATGGGACACAACCACAGGATGACAAATGACACTGCAATTTTGGCAAAGTAATTGGACAAGTCAAAACAGATAATAAATTATTACAGCAGCATGAGGTCTTTGAATTTTTCTTTTAAAAATCTCAGTTAAAATTAGGGACAATAATCACTGATCAGACTAAAATATAGGGATTAAAAGTTCTCATTTATATCCAGTGATCACAGAAAACATTAATTACATGTTACAAAGGAATAAGACATTGCTTCACCACCACCTTATCTTTTCTTCACATTTGTAGCCACTAAGAAAGAATCCCTTGACTGTCCTTTCACTCATTTTGTTAAAAAGAGGCAGCATTCCATGGATGGATGGTCATTTGTCATTTCTCAGTATGGGTTCATCTAGAACAGATTAAAAAAAAAATCTATACACATTTTCGCTGATGTTTTCTGAAATATCAGCAATGGAAACGGACCAACTCAATGGACAATCTAAAAATGGTGAGGGGGGAATCAACTACTTTTTGGGTTTTTAGCTCAGATTTTAATTTTTGACCCAAAAAACTCCCATAAAAATTTAAAATAGAAAACCAGGCAGCTCTAGTTTTGTCATAGTCGCCAAGAAATCCTTATCCATTCCACTTCTCGGCTGGGCTATTTCTTCTGACATGTCCGGTTGTGAGGCACCTTGCTCCCACTTGTCCTTAGTGTGAGGGAGCACCGTCTGACATCACTGGCTGCTGGCAACACAAGCACTGCTTCCTAGGCCTCCACAAGCCTTGCTCTCTCTTTCCTGTATTAATTTTTGAACAGCTATCTAGGTAGTTGAAGTCTCCTACAACCACAAGATCTTGTGTTTTGAATATTTCTGTTATTTGTTCTAGAAATGTCTCATCCTCCACCTCTTCTTGGTTTTGTAGTCTATAGACTCAACCGAAATCACTGCTATTTTTCCCCCTTTTTCCTTCACCCAGAGACTTTCAACTGATCTGCCCCTCACCTCCTTCTGGACCTCAGAACAAGTGTTTATGTATAATGCAACATCTCAACTGTCTTTCCTGCCAATGCTTCCTGAAAAAGCTGTACCAACTTTCCAGTCATGAGACTTATCTCACCAAGTCTCTGTGATGCCAATTAAAGTCATAGTTTAACTTATGTATTAATACTTCCGGTTCTTCTTGTTTATTCCCCATACTTCTTGCATTTGCATTGAAACTTGTACAGAATTTGCACTCAGGAATCTCAAAGCATTTTTACTAAGATTAACTAAAGGAAGATTAAGAACACTCATGCCAGGTATAAACGACGAGAGTCCTGTAGCACCTTAAAGACTAACAAATTTCTGCGGGCATAAGCTTTCGTGAGCAGCCCGCAGAAATGTGTTAGTCTTTAAGGTGCTACAGGACTCTCGTTGTTTTTGCTGTATACAGACTAACACGGCTACCCCTCTGGAACATACCAAGTATGTGTTGTTATCCCCCACTTTGCAGGTGGTTAAATTCAGACACAGAGATTAAAATCTTCCACTGATTATGAGTGCCTTAGTTCTTGGTTACCCACGTGTGAGACATATTAGTCACCATCACCTGGGCTGTGTACGAGAACAATATTCCTGCATGCAAAACCTTAATGATACAGTGGAGCTATTGTGCTGCTAGCAAGCTAATGGGAAGTTGGGAGGAGCTATAATCACCATGCTGAAGGATGTTCCTCAGATGCATAATAGTGCCTGGGAACTGTCTCTGCCTGCTCTTGAACTAGCCAAGCAATATTCACAGCAATAGACTATTAAGTGTTAGAGATGGGCTTGAGACACAAAGCTGTTAATGAGACAACCATCAATGCTAGGGATTGAACTAAGGATCTCTATAGCTACTCGTATGAGCCACTACATCTTGAGTTGAACAGCCAGGCTCACAAGCTAAGAGGTTTAGCATGCCTCAGCCTTTGTGGATTGGGCACAGATGATGACACCTAATGCACACTGAACAGCAGGTTACACTAAAGACTCGCTACTCCAATTGAACTAAATTGGAGTTATGGGTATTTCTCACCTCTGAAAAATCAAGCCCTAGTTGTCTCAAGCTGGACACCTATAAACTACGACACCCACAATGAGTGAATATTTTTGAAAACTCGTGACCTGCTCAGGGTCAAACATGGGAGTCAATGGCAGAACTTGGAACAGAACATATAGACATCTTGACTCCCATTTCACTGTTCTAAATGTGACACCACATTCCCCTCATCATCTCCAGCCAACACAATGAGATTTTATTTCTCAAGTCCACTGTCTAAATTCCTGCTATGCTATTTTGCTTTGATTCTTTAAAATAGGCAAAGGGGACAGAAGTGCCTCCCATCCAATCAAGAGGTGTAAATGGGTCACCATTCAATTTAGGCTGCTCAGTTTGATCACCACCTCATTCACTTGAATGAAATTTTCTTCCTGTAATAAGTTTGGCTAGGACTTTTGAAACAAAATCATGATTGCCAGCCTTTGAATGAGACTTGAAATGCATGACTGGAAAAAGAAGGCAGCATAAAATCAAAAGATTTAAACCTCCTAACACGCCTTATTAAAACTAAAGTGATGTATCCACAAAGGCTCTTAACAAACCTGTAATTATCATTTTACACAGATCTAGAAAAACAACAAATCCGATGCAATATTTTTGCATGGCAGAAATGGAATTTCATGGGGTTTGTTAGTTTTATGACATCATCTAGGCTCCAAGATGTAAACAAAATAGCGTTGAAAGTTCCCCATCTAGAGCAGGCCACAGCAAATAGATTTACAGTTTATTCAGTGCTTGTATAAATTTATTGTGGGCAAAAGCTCAACAAAAGCTTATAAAAGAGGCACCTGTGGCTTCTAAATTAAGTCGATTTTCTGTAATTAGCCTCTTTCTTTTTCATAATTTTTCCTTTCTCCCTCCTGTCCACCCCAGTTCTTTTACACAGCAATGCCATAAAACCCATGCACTTTTACTGGGCAGGGATTTGAGATTTTACAAGCCTAGTGGCAGGGAAGTGAGAACTCATAGCTCAACCTCAAAGTAGGAAAGAGAAACTGGGCATTTTGGTGCACTCAGATCTGGTTGCTGGTAACGTAATCCTCGTAAATTTGACTGGCACTAATTTCTTTCCATCTGGTTACATTCCTAATGGATTTGTCCTTTCCATGGAGGTTAATTCCCAACACAATTCATGATTTGCAAGCAAAATGTCTTTAACCCTTTCCAGCTGAGAGAACAAAACACATTTTTAAAGAGAATTCTTTCTTAAAGCAATGACTACCTAAGCATTTTATAGCAAATGCTGTCCCTGAAATTAGATTCTCATTGAAAAGAGACAGGCATCGCAAAGTTTTCATCAATGCAAAGTAATTGTAAAGAGCAGACCTGTTCAAGGACAAGTCTATGGCAGAGGAACTTTTAGCTAGACAAGCTGGCTGAGGTAACATCTTTTATTGGACCAAAATATATTACCTCACGCACCTTGTCTTTCTAATATCCTGGGATCACCACAGCTACAACTACACTGCATACAACAATAGCACTTTTAGCTAGTTAGTTCTTCTCATGCTATTTTAACCAATTGATCCTTTGGAGGACTGGATGCTCTGTTTTTTGGGAATGCACTCAAGATATAATCCTCTCTGCAGTCCTGAGCTCTCTTGTGTTTTTTAACCCTATAATATATATAATCAGTCCATAACATCTCCATTTCAGACAGAGTACAAAGAATCACTACACTCTCTTTCCTGCCCCCTGAGTTTCCTGTTACACAGGCAGAGAATATCTGCTGATGACTCCTATAAAAGAATGAAGTATATGACCAGCAGCCCACAGTACTATTACAACCAGCAGAGCCAGTAGCCAATGCTTCATTCCCTTATTTTCAAAGAACACATTTTAGCTAGCTCAGCTGGCTATCAATTGCAGGCCTGAAGAAGGGATCGAGACAAAGGCCTCACCTATACTTCAAACTCAGGTCAACGTAGCTAAGGGGCTCAAGTGTTTGAAAAATCCACACCCCTGAGTGCGGTAGCCATGCTGACCCAACCATCAGTGTAGACACACATTGATAGATAGAAGAAAGCATCTGTCGACCTAACTACCATCAGTCAGGGAGGTGGTGATCCTACAGCAATGGAAACCCCCCTTCTGTTGCAGTAGGCTGCGTGTACACTATAGGGTTTTGCTGGAGTAGCTACTATGGCAACATAGCACCCATAGCATTGACATGGCCAAAGCCAACAAGAACAGAGGTGGGGCCATAGATTGGCAGACAGATATGGAGACAGATGGGAGCATTCATACCTTGTAAGGGGCCAGCCATTTTTCAATTTCCAAACTCAGAGTGCTATGCTTTTCATGTACTCTTTACGGTGAAGTAATGGCCCAAGGGCCTACCCCATCTAAATTTATCCTTCTTCCAAGAGAAATAATCTTGTGAGAGGAACTGTCTTTTGTCCTCTTGCCAGCCAGAAATACACGGGAATATGAATGTGCACAGTTGCAACATACCTGTGCTGTGATTAACACAGTCAGAGGTGAACTTGGCCCACTGAGCCATTCACATTTGAAGGATTTGTTTCAGCGGCACTGTAAATGTACCATGCTTCCAGATATTTAGTCCTGCCCTCTTCTACTTAGGTTGCAGAGAAGAATAATTCCACCCATGAAATTCCATGGATGACCATAGTCGTCCTTTCTGGCCTTAAAGTATATTAATCTATTCCTTGAGCACTCAGATGAACCAGGCTCTCATTTTGTACTAAGAAACAGTCAGTCACTTCAGCCTTATTGTGCATCTGCCACTTCTGTAGTTCCTACAAGTGCAAAGAAAATGCCAATGAAAACCTAGGTGTCGTTCAATTAATGAAAACATACCTGAATTTAATACATGATTGTTTGAAAAATCCATGGTAACCAGTTGCCCATAAACACTAGGCCACGGGTACTATGTAGTGCAGTACTTTGGTTCTTTTACCAGAGAGTGTTATCATCAAATACTTTGAATTGTTGATGCTGTGAGATTTGGTGCCTTCACTATTTCTTTGTCATTCAGGAAGTAAGGTCACCTTTTCCCTTCATGCATAGATTCTGAATTATGCCTGCTACTGAAGCTAATGAAGCTGACTCTAAAATAATGCAATGAAGCTGCTTAATAGCAATCTATCCCCTCAAATATCTGCAGAAATTAAAAATAAATAAAGCACAAAAATGACAGATCAGCAAGGTTTTTAAATGAGCACCTAGTAGTTGGTAAGTTTAATTGAAATACAGGAGTAGCATCTATCATCTTTGTCCCTCCTAGAATTTAGGGGCTTCTAAAGTCCTTGTTTATATCTGAAGAATCACTGGCATATTTATTAACACTGAAGAAATCCATTTAGCTACAGCAGGCTGTGCAACTTTTCCCCCCAAATAACCTTAAGTAATCTAGGTTTTATTACATTTTATTTTTACCCTTTCTGCACTTTGGACTGAAATTTGCTCTTAATTCAGTGGGAGATTTTTCAAAGCACCTAAGAGATTTAGGAGCACAAGTTCCCTGGAGGATAAAGGTGGGCTTTGTGCTCTAGGTTTGTACTACACACATAATACAGTTTTGTAAGCAGTTATCAGAGACTACAGTTGAGGCTTAGCAGTTATATTAAGGAACAATGGAAATTACCAAGATTTCTTATTAGAGTTACTTATGATCATCACTTCCCAGTTCTTTAGTGCCCAACTGCTTTAACAAACTTTCAAGGATGCACTTGTCTTTAAGGCACTTTGAAGAGTGGGGTTAGTACAGTTGGAATGGATAGGGACAAGTTTAGAATATTAAAAGCAATTGTTTAAAATTATTGTTTTAAGTCTCTCTCAGGTCAATTTGCTTGGATTTATAAAGGAGTCAAAAATCTAAAATATGGTTACTTGAGGTTTCATTAAAGAGTGTAGACTTAGCAGGATAACCTCAGGTATTTATATTAAAGAAGTAGAAGGGGAAATACAATCTCTGAAATGAAATTTCACCATGTCTCATCCTCTTAACACAGGGATAAAGAAGAGCCCTGGCCACATGGCTGGTCTGGGTGTCAGTCACTCTTAAGATTCTGCAGTTTCCTGTTGGATTCTCTTGAACACAGGGTGACTTCAGTTTTATATACCATAGTTTCAAGCTTCCTATTGGACACATGCTAAGTGAGAGCTCAGATTTTAGCTCTGTCCATTTCTCTGCTGCTTCCATCGGTATCCAGTATATGGCGATGGCGTATGCCACATTTCTCCAATCCTTTTCTTATTGGAGGCTTTTTTAATTCATTTCAAGGACTGCATTTTATTATTAGTGCCTACTAGCAATTAAGATCTCCTTTTTAAGCTATTTCAATTAATATTCCAAAGTCATACGCTGTTTATATCTTTCAACATTCCTCCTTCCTTGTGCCAGACAATTCCTATTTCTTCTAGCATGCCGCAATTGTTTACAGTGAAAATTAACAAAATCCCTTATACATTTTCTAAATTTGAAGGACGTACTCCAGACATTCTTTGGTTGTACATAAGCATTTTATGTTACTTAGGATTTCAAACAGAACAAGAGACAGTTTCCACATATAGAAAGATGTAGATCTGATTCACAAGGCAAACAGAGCTGCAGCTTCTAATTTGGGGTGAAAAACAAATTATCTCTGGTATATTTGATTTATAAGGAAAACAATGGATAGTTTATATTTTGGGGTGAAAACCTGTGGTTTAGATTTCTTGGGATAACCAGCAGTTTGTCCAGTTTGCCCTTCAATCTTGCAGCCAGTCATTTCTAGTTTGCTTAATTTGAAGCTTTCCCACCCATATCTTAATCCACTCACAATGTACATGTTCTAGAAGGTCTATTTAGTCTTGGTCACATATAGATAAACCCACAATATAATGATGTGCTTTTTTCTATCAGAAACTCTAGTCTATGCTATCACTGTCTATTCTTATCCGATATAAAAAACTCCGAGTAAGAAAAACAGGGTTTCATTTTTTATTCAATATCTACACACACTTGTGAGGAATATGTGGCAATAAAATGAACAACCGGGACAAAAAGTAGTCATTAATGCTGGCGTCACTTCCCTGATGGAGGAACAAAGGGCTCCTTTATTGCGACTCTGCCTTTAAATATGTAGGCATCTTGTTGAGAAAGTGCTTGATAAATAAATATAAACAACATTTGTTCTGTTGCTGGACTGCAGCTTCTGAAAAAAAGGCTGTTTAATTAAAAAAGAAAAATCCTGTCATTTTCAGGAAGTCATCAACCCTGGTTCTCTTTCACTCTTTTTTCCTCCTTTCTCCCCCTCCACTTCTCTAATAATTGATGTTAACAATAGTCTCAGCATGCCTAGTTGTATTCTGTATGGTTTTATTAATATTAATTGGCAATATTGCCCGATGGACAAGCTATCATCTTCCTGAGCCTTAGGTTGTCTCATTCTGAATATTTATCTTTATCCAGTTGTTCCCCCTCTTTTTTCTCCTGTTGAGGGTGATCTATTTGATAATATGGTTCAACCACAATTTCTTCCTAAATTATCCTATCCATTCCATTATTCCCTTTCTATTAGCCTGAGACTTCAGACGACTAAGTGAAAAAATGAGGTGCCAAATTCACTGTAAGTTTAGAAACTCAGTCTGACATCTCTAAGTCCTTTTGATGAGATTCCGTGCTATCCCTCTGTCTTTCCAATTAACTTTGAATGGTGCAGTGTTGATAAAATGATCTGGTTGGTGTTATTCTTTGAAATTTCATTTAAATACCCATGTATACATTTCATCTATGTTTAGCCATTGTTGTTATTGTATTAATGTGTCTTTTTAGGCACTAAAGGTGTCACTGACTTTATATCATCCACCGAAGATGTATCTCCAAAGATGTATGCAATGTTGTTGTAGTCGTGCTGGTCCCAGGATGTTTGAGAGGCAAGGTGGGTGAGGTAATATCTTTTATTGGACCAACTTTTGTGGGTGAGAGAGACAAGCTACACAGAGCTTGAGCCACAGAGCTGACCTGAAGCTTGAAAGCTTGTCTTTCGCAGGCACAGAAGTTAGTCCAATAAAAGATATTACCTCACCCACCTTGCCTCTCTATTTCCAAAGAACACAATTAGAAAAATAAAGTGAATTGGAGAACATATTACCATAGTGCATGTGGTCCAAGGTGTTTTGTTTACAAAGAAATGGCAAAACATCTTCATTTATTATTAGGCTAGCCAAATCCTTAGTGCCATGTCACCATCATAGCATTTCAAACCTAAATCACTTTGTAGATATTAAAATGTCCTGGGAAATGGAAATTCAGTGCTGAGTGATTTCAATACTTCACTTAGATCCAGAATTTATACTCTCGAGTGATGCCAGTTGGGCTGTTTCCAATAGGATTGAAAAAATATTGGAACCTCCCTTGTCATTCACTGTGAACAGAACAATTTTGGTTGCCCTGCTTTTCTCCATTTATTCAAACTGCTTTCCCCTCCCATGCTGTCAGCATTGTCTTCTGTTCACAGGAGACTTTCTTATATCTTGTTCCCTAGTTGTATATTTTGGCTGACAGGTTGTCATTCAGGACGTTGAAATGGCAGGGGTAGGTGGAGCAATCATGCTCTTTCACCTGACGGGACCTGAATTGAATCCAACACTGTCTAGAGAAATGACCCTCCCACCCCAAAAAAGTCTTGCCTGATAACAAGAACTCCAAAGTGAATGGATTTTGGCTGGATAACTTCATACATAATGATTTATGCTCCACAGCCAGAGGCATTGCCTACTTGGCCTATTTCCCTAAATTTTGCTGAAGACAAGTAAACATAGAATGAGCACAGAGACTGGCAAATTAAGCCATTTAGGATTCATGCAAGGTCCCAATCATCATCAAAACTAGGCTTCCCATCCGGCAAACACAAAAGAGTAACCTTATGGACTTGAGTAATCCCATTGAACTCAAGGGAAGTGCCAACATGCAGAAAGTTACTCCTCTGTGCAAAGGTATGTAGGTTTGTGAAGTTATTTTAGCCAAGGCCCCTTCTTCAACATAAATTGCTTCAAGTGGCATACCAGTTTATTAGTCTCATTTGACCAGCTGATTTACAGTTTATATACCCAAGAAAGCTCAGATTAGGTGCAGCACCTGGATTTCAGGGAGGCCCCTGCTTAAGCAAAAGGAGATCAAGTAAACTGGCCAAGATCACACAGAAAGTCAATACCAGAGGATTAGAATGCAAGAGGGCTCAGTTCCTATTCATCTGGTGGGTCTAACCACCAGATTAGTGATCCACCATTACTGGCCATTTGATGATGCACAGGAATCCTGAGCTGTTGCTGGCAGTATGTATAGATGCTGAGTACATGCAACTCCCACCAAAGTGACCCCTCCATGGAAGTTGCTGGTGGCCCACTCCTCTTACCATTTGGCCCATATTTTATAAACGGAGTTGGAAAGTTTAGTTTTTTGATTGGCAACTGTCACTTTCACCATAAGCACACAAACAGATGAAAAATATTTCCATTGATAACATTGAAATTTGCAGCTAGGCAAAGTTAGAAAAATGCTGCTCGAGAACGTATTAGAGTTTGATTTAAGGAGATTTACTTTGTATATTGTGACATGATGTTTTTGTGTTTTAATGGTTTACAAAGCTTTAATTTTTAGAAACAACATCATTAAATAAATATTGGCTGACCTCCATTGTCTAACCCTCCCATAATTTCCCACAACTGTGCAAATTTTCATCAATAAAAATAAAAAATGCTTAAAATCCTTAATTTTGTGCAACTGTGAAAATTTAAATCAATAACAGTTGAACAAAATGCTTAAAATGAACTTCAACATTATCCCTCGAAACTATAAAAAAATTAAACATCAAATTGTGGCAAGCTGACATAAGGAATCTAGGGAAGCTTTAGCATAAAAAGGACAATATATTGCTATGGTCTTGTTGCCCAATATATTCTCTTATTTAGCTACTGAGAACTAGTGTGGTGTAGTGATTATGGCCCCTGATACGAGTCAGGAGTTCAACATTCAGTTCTACAACCGACCTGCTGTGTGACCTTGTGCAAGTCTCTCCATCTCTCTGTGTCTTTGTTTCTCCTCTCAGTTCTTATTTCAATTGTAATTCATTTGGGGCATGGATTGTATCTCGCTATGCGTTTATACACCAACTTGCACAGTGTGACCTGATCTCTACTGGAGTCTTTTTAGGACAACGAATATTTCTTACCTATGGCAGAAGTATCATTGCTATGTCAATCTAACTGAATAGTAAAAATATTTACATTTTCTATCATTTATGCAAATATTTGCAACCCCTCAACCTTGATTGCAGCAGGCACAACTCCACTGACTTCAATGGATATATCCTTTCATGTATGACATCCGGACATGTCTCCGGTGCAGGCACACTGATGAATATTTGGGGTTATTATACGAGGCAGAAAGGGTATTTCACTGTCTGTGCTCAGGCAGTAGTTGCCTTCAGTGGTTCAGCAGTTTGGACTACTTTACAGGCAAATCTCCCATTCATTTTACCAAAGGTTGAAGCACAAATACAAGCTCTTCTCCTTGTCACGTGTCCAGTTGTATCCTGGCAAAACCATGGCACAGTTATACCCTTTGGGTACTGTAGGCCCAGCACCTCTATGACCTCTATGACTTGGCACTTAGATGTCTCTGTCCAAACCTTGTGTCTTTAGGGGAGGTTTTATTAACAGGGATTCTCTCTATCCTAGTAAGGAAGAGAGGGTGGGAGTTGATAAAGTGCAGGTAGGAAATGAAGAGAAACAGTCATATCCAAAAAGTCCCCTTCAGTTACATCATATAATGGCAGACAGCTAAAAGGTGATAACTTCTATAAGTGCTTGAATGCAAATGCTAGAAGTCTAAATACTAAGATGGCTGAACTTGAGTTCTTGGTGTTAAATGAGGATATTGATATAATAGGATTCACAGAAACTTGGTGGAACAATGATAATCAATGGGATATGGAAATACCAGGGAACAAAATATAGAGGAATGACAGAGTAGATCATGCTGGTGGGGGAAGTGGCACTAATGTCAAAGAAAGCATAGAGTCAAATATAGCAGAAGTCAAATGAATCAAATTGTACCATAGAATTTCTATTGATAAAAAGTTGTGCTTGAATAATAAGAATATGGCAATAGGGATATACTACTGAACACCTGACCAGGATGGTGATGGTGATTGTGAAATGCTCCAGGAATTTAGAGAGGTTATAAAAATAGAAAACTCAGTAATAAAGGGGGATTTCAACTATCCCATATTGACTGGGTATACGTTGTTCACCTTCCTCTGTAGCCTGGGGCACGGTTCACTTGCTGGTGGATTCTCTGTACCTTAATGTCTTTAAACCATGATTTGAGGACTTTAATAACTCAGTCATAGGTTAGAAGTTTATTACAGGAGTGGGTGGGTGAGGTTCTGTGGCATGCATTGTGCAGGAGGTCACACTAGATGATCTTATTGGTCCCTTCTGATCTTAGAGTCTATGAGTCTATGTCATCACAGGACAGGATGCAAAATAAAGTTTCTTGACATCATAAATGACTGCTTCTTGGAACAACTAGTCCTGAAACCCACAAGGGGAGAGGCAATTCTTGATTTAATCCTAAATGGAGAATAGGATCTAGTCGAAGAGATGAATATAGCTGAACCACTCGGTAATAGCAACTATAGAGTGATTAAATTTAACATCCTTGAGGCAGGTGGAGGGGGGACATCAAAGAAGCCCACCGCAGTAGCATTTAACTTCAGAAAGTGGAACTACATAAAAATGAGGACGCCAGTTAGATGGAAATTAAAAGGTACAGTCACAAAAATGAAATCCCGGCAAGCTGCATGGAAACATTTTAAAAACACCATAATAGACCGTCAAATTAAATATATATCCCACATTAAAAAACATAGTAAGAGGACCAGAAAAGTGCCACCATAGCCAAACAACAGAGTAAAAGAGGCAGTTAAAAGCAAAAAGGCATCCTTTAAAAATTGGAAGTTAAATCCTACTGAGGAAAATAGAAAGGAGCATAAGCTCTGGCAAGTCAAGTGTAAAAGTGTAATTAGGCAGGCCAAAAAAGAATTTGAAGAGCAACTACACAAAGACTCAAATCTAATAGCCAATTTTTTTTAAGTACATCAGCAGCAGGAAGCTGGTTAAACAACCTGTGGAGCCAATGGATGTTCAAGGTGCTAAAGGAGCACTCAAGAAAGATAAGGCCATTGCAGAGAAGTAAAATTAATTTTTTGCATCAGTTTTCACTGCAGAGGATGTGAGGGAGATTCCCACACCTGAGCCATTCTTTTTAGATGACAAATCTGAGAAAATGTCCCAGGTCGAGGTGTCAGAGGAAGTTTTGGAACAAATTGATAAATTAAACAGTAATAAAGTCCCCACAACCAGATGGTAATCACACAAGAGTTCTGAAAAAGCTCAAATGTGAAACTGCAGAACTACTAATTGAGGTATGAAGCATATAATTTAAATCAGCATCTGTGCCACATGACTGGAAGATAGCTAATGTGACACCAATATTTAAAAAAGGCTCCAGAGGCAATCCTGGCAATTACAGGCCAGTAAACCTAACTTCAGTACCCGGAAAACTGGTTGAAAACAAGGGTAGGAATAATGGTCATTTTCAGAATGGAGCAAGGTAAATAGTGGTGTCCCAGGGGTCTTTACCGGGACCAGTGCTCTTCAAGATAGTCATAAATCATCTGGGAAAAGGGATAAACAGTGAGGTGGCAAAATTTCCAGATGATATAAAATTACTCAAGATAGTTAAGTCCAAAGCAGACAGCAAAGTGTTACAAAGGGATCTCACAAACCTGGGTGACTAGGCAACAAAGTGGCAGATGAAATTCAATGTTGAGAAATGCAAATAATGTACACTGGAAAACAAAATCCCAACCATACATATAAAATGGTGGGATCTACAGTAGCTGTTACCACTCAAGAAAGATCTCAGAGTCATTGTGAATAGTTCTCTGAAAATATCTGCTCCATGCGCAGCAGCAATCAAAAACGTTAACTTTAGGAACCATTAGGAATGGGATAAATAATCAGACAGAAAATATCATAATGCCACTATACAAATCCCTGGCACCCTCACCCCTTGAATACTGCAGGAAGTTCTGATCGCCCCATCTCAACAAAGATATATTAGAGTTGGAAAAGGTACAGCGAAGAGCTACAAAAATGATTAAGGGTATGGAACAGCTTCCATATGATGAGAGATTAAAAAGACTGAGCCTTTTAGTTTGGAAAAGAGATAACTAGAAGGGGATATGACAGATCTATAAAATGATGTCTGCTGTGGAGAAAGGGAATAAGGAAACGTTATTTACTCCTTCACAAACCACAAGAACTAGGGGGTCAGTCCATGAAATGAATAGGCAGCAGGCTTAAACAAACATAAGGAAATACTTCTTCACACAACACATTCAACCTGTGGAACTTGTTGCCAGGGAAAGGCCAAAAGCATAAGGGGTTCAAAACAAATTAGGTAAGTTCATGGAGGACAGGTCCATCAATAACTATTAGCCAAGATGGTCAGGGATGCAACCCCATGCTCTGAGTGATCCTACTCTCTGACTGCCAGAAACAGGGAGTGCATGAGAGGGGATGGTTCACTCCTTAACTGACTGTTTTGTTCATTCCCTCTGAAGCGTCTGGCATTGGCCACCATTGGAAGACAGGATACTGGGCTAGATGGACCACGGCTCTGACCCAGTCTGGCCAGTCTTATGTTCCTATGTTCACTATCACTTGCCTTTCCGTGGGCTGTAAGGAGGTGACCTGAGTTAAGGCAGACCCCTTTTCATGGGATCTGGTATACAACAGGTCTTGCTTCATTAAGTACCTATTTCCTCCAACCATTGTCTACAGGCTTACACAAAGCTCTATTACAATGGGATATGAACAGATGCCAAAACCCCCTCTTACCCATCTGTAGAATGAGGATGGTGCTCCTTTGTAAAGTACTTTGAGATCTGCTCATGAAAAACACTATATAAAAGCTAGGAGTTGTTATTACCCTCCCCACCCACCACTCTGCTGACGCCATCTTAGACCTGCCCTTGGAAGAGCCAGCACATGCCCTGATGTTCTCCCAGAGCTCTCTGACACGGCCATCTTGCTCTCCAGAATGTAAATTTTCATTTTTTTTTAAGTTTCCATCTATGCTTGTGGCAGAAACTTCAATATGTGACCCAAGCATAAGAGATACAGAGACGAGCCTGAAACAGTGACTGTGAAAGGTGTGGACAGCCCTGTTCAGCTCAGCGAGATGTCCACCCAGCGGCCCAGTGAGGATCATTTAAATGTCACCATTGTTAACTGTGTCCTGCCTCATGCAAGAAAGGAAGAGGAAGGGTCACAGAGCTCCACTACTTACCATGAGTGAATCTCGCTGTGAGGGTGCTGAAGAAATACCACCACTTGTCGTCTTCCCTGATCAAGAAGCAGCTGAGCAGAACCCATGGAAATATTTGAGCCCCACTGGGGGAAGCCAAGCACAAGAAGCCCAGAGAGCACACACCATCATATCGTGAATATCAGTACAAAACATTTGGGAGAATCCTGGGAGAAGCTGGGCAGAATACCACTTCTTCCCCTTCCTCCGCCCAGTCTTATACGTTCCACTCACCCCTCGGTGTATGAACATCCCTATTGTCCTAGGCAGACAGTCCTGGAAACCAATAACTGCAAGGTCTCATTGGCTAGGTTTTTGCATCTGCCTTAGGATGTTTTGCTGTTTTCCTCCCACCTAAGGAGAGGACGCCATCCTACAGACATCCGAAAAGAGATCACCATTGAACACCATCTAATAAGCTGGATTCTTCAGCTGTGATTTGAACTTGCAGCCCCCAAGAGCAGGGTCAGTGTGCTAAAGCAGAAGGCAGCAGAACATGAAGTTATCAGGCTGCCTACAAGCAGATTAGGGAGAAATGAATTTCATCAATACCGTGCCTTCTGGGGCAAAAGTTCACAATGAGAGAAGGGATCTGTACAATATTCCTCTCCTAGTAATTGACTTGGAGCCACTTTCCACCACGCACATAGAGGCATGGTGTCAATAAAAGTAATGCAAAAGCAGAAACTTTTAATTATTTTAAAATACCGTGCTTAATCTCGGATAGCTGTTATTTGAGCCAGACAAGTACTGATAAAAAAGAATTGGCAGAAATTTGTTTGAATAAAAAATCCATTCATTTGCATTCACTATGCATGTCCCAACTTCTTCTCTCCCTGAACTTTAGTGCAAGAGAATTTTTGTTCCCCAGAATGTTTGCAAAAAGAGAAAATACTGTAAACAAACATGCAAATATATATTACATGAGTAGTTGCGCTAGTAGTGTCATGTGACTGTGTTTCTCATTTAAATCCTGTTCCCAGTTATAAAGTCTCAGGATTCCATTAAAGGAGAAGAAACCGTACCATGTGACCATTCCCATAGCAAACAGAAACTGTGCGATGTCAGCTGACCAATCACACTGCATGAACAGTGAGTATTTGACATATTAGCCAAAGGAAAAATTCAAAGGCAGTCAATGGATGGAGAGCTATTCATGTGACATATTCGATGACCAACAATTTTGAATAATCAACACATTTGTGTAGGAGAGTAAAGAGTTAAAAGCTGGAGAGATGGTCAGGCCTAAGTTACAGGGAATGGTGTCAAGGCATGGGCAAACTTTGTTTTTGCTAATTGGTATGAATTCTAGTTAGAGTTTGTTATCTCTCTTCTTTTCCTCCCTTCCTGGCCATCTGCGCAGGGAATGAGTCTATCACCACTCCTGCGCAAGGCCTTGGTGGGAAGAAAGCATTATCTTCTTTCCCCCCTGGCATGCCTTTACTTCAAAGAATGTTAGTGTAAAATTAATAGGTTTTAAGGTGATGTGCCTGACCTCTGTATGGTAATCCTATAAACAACAAACAGGGGCAGGTATAATTATATTCATCATGTAGTTGTTAATATTCATTTTATAGGTGTCAATGTAACCAAATAAGGGTCTTTGGGGAGTTGCTGAAAATGTATACATTTACATACTGTTATTGATGAAAGAATTGTAAAGTAACCCCCTCGTTGCTCACTCGTGGCATTGAGATGGAACGAACAGGCAATAAAGGGTCCTGTCTCCCCAATTCGCCCCTGGGACAACCTGTTTGATTATTGCTAACAATTTGGAACAATCCAAATCTGATCTGGAATACATGGCAAACAAGGAGGGGCCAAATTAGTGATATAAATTGCTCACCATGGTCACAGAACGCTAGTTGCATCAAATTTCACAAACCACAGGTTAAAATAGAGACAGACCTTTAGCCACAGACTCCAGCCAAGGGGGGAAGAAGTAGCCAACTCCAGGACTTCTGGACATTGTGTCTATGTCTACGTTGCAATTAGACACCTGCAGCTGTCCTGTACCAACTGACCGGGCTCATGGGGTCGGGCTACGGGGCTGTTTAATTGCTTTGTATATGTTCTAGCTTGGTGTGAAGCCCATTGGTCTGGGACCCTCCCATCTCGCAGGATCATCAGAATGTCACCACCATAACTAAACAGCCCCTTACTCCCTTAGCCACGCAAACCTGAGTCAGATGGCATGGGCAACCATGAGTTTTTAATTGCAGTGTAGATATACCCTCGATGACCTTTCTACAGTTTTGACAGGACTTTCCCTGGCCTGGGCTGATTGGCTGTTTGCTCAAACTCTCCCTCTTCCCCTCGTCATCTCTCAGAGGCTACATCTATGCTATGAACTAGGGGCATGAGTCCCAGTTCACGGACATATACTCACACTCACTCAATGACAGTGGGCACATGTATAAATAGTAGTGTATGCCGGCAGCACCTGAAACCCGGGGGTACGTACTCAACGCGGCTAAGCTGTGCCGCCACGGCTGCTACCACAACTACCCTGCTAATCATACTGAAGCTAGCTCAATGATAGTATGTGAGAATGAGGTGGGATTCATATTCCCAACTCATAGACATGGCCACAGTCTCTCTTCACTTCAGCTTCACTCTACACCCACCCCTTTAACCCTCTTCTCCCATGCTCTGTTTCCCTCACTCCTTCCCTTTTCTTTCCATTTAGCTGATCCCATTCTAATGAAAACCACCCAAAACCAACCCAAACTCATGGAACTAATATGCCATTTGCTGCCATTCCAGTCTTCATTCTACTTGTGTACTCTATCCCTTCCCTCATCCGTGATCTGTCTGGTCTATTTGGACTGTAAGCTCTTCAGGGAAGGGATCACCTACTACTCTGTGTTTGTACAGCACCTAGAACAATGGGACACCATTCTTAACTGGGCTTCAGAGCACTACTGTAAGAAACCCATTAAATCAGTACAAATATCTATTAGCACTGGTCAAAAAGTGAGAAAGATTGTCGGCAACCAATTTTGGAAACGTAGCAATAATTGTCCTGCGGCTTTCAAAAGGAACGCTTTTTCTTTGATTTGCATTTTTCATAAATATTGTAACACGCTTGCATGACTGGTGTTGTGCAGGTGAGTGGTTTAGATAAGGAAATCTACTCAAGCCCACCTGTAGGAGGTCTACATTGTCCTAAAAACCCTAACGTTTGTGAGGGAATTTTCAAGAGTGCACACCATAAGGCTGATTCACCTCCTACTGAAATCACCGGGAGTTTCATCCTTGCATCCAATGGAGGCCAAATGGAGCTTGGAAGAAATGTATGTTCTGGACCACATGTGGATTTATTTTAAAAAAAATATGGACCAGATATGAATATCTCCCTGCAGTATGTGCCCACGACTGTTTTCAGCATCAGTGCCATTTGGGACTTAGTTCCCCATCTCAAAGTGTTTCACAGTTACTTTCCTTTGCACATTGTATTAATACTAATGCGAGAGGGAATTTAAGAGAAACAGTGTAGTTTAAAGCAGTACACTAGGACTCAGACCATGTGGGTACTTGGCCCAGCTCAGGCCCTAGCCTACCGGGTGTTTTGAGGCAAATCAAATAAGTCACTGCACATCCCTAATTTTCAATTTCCCCATCTGTAAAATGGAGATAATGATATTGAGTCCCATTGTAAAGTGCTTTGAGATCTACTGAAGAAGTGTTCTAAAATCTATGGATTATTATTTATTATTAATAAAACTCCCCAGTAAAACTCGAGGAACTCCCCAAAATAAAATAAAACTCCTTAATAAAACTTGAAGAACTCCCTAAAAGTACTCCTAATCCTATTATTTAGAACTACTGAAGAGCTTTCAAAGTCTTTAAAAAAAAAAAAAAAGATTTTAGAAAAAAAATAAAAACTTTCAGGAAAATGTTTTATTTTTAAAGTTTACCTTCCATCCCGCTCCCCCCACAAACCTCCACACTGAAATATTCAGTGGCAAAATGAAAATAAGGAAATAGGGAGAAAAGGAGGGTGAGGTCTGAATAAACCCATGCAAAATGATACAAAAAAAGTTTGCCAACATTATTCTGACAGTTAAAAAACAAATCTTGGGACCAGTTCTCCTGTGATCTCTCTCATTCCTTATTTTAGAAAATATTCTGCCCCCATGACTCAATTTGAGGAATCTTATTTAAATTAGCAAGGACTCCTGAAGGCATTACCGCAAACACCTACTCACGTGCCTAACGTTTGGAACTGTTCCCAGTGCATCAAGGTAAGCATGTGTGTAAATATTTGCAGGATTAGTGCCAGTTCGTGCAAGACCCTGCTTAATGCCCTACAAAGAAAGTTCTGCAGAAACCATGGCTGCTATAGGATATATAAATAACCTATTTTCTGTTTCCTCCTGTGGGTGTTTGTGCATTTTGGTAAATGTGTATTGATTTTGAAAAAACACCTACAAAAACAATACATAAAAGAGGAGCCAAGCTACACATCTTCAAGAGAGAGAAATTAGTGCATTAGCCTATTTTAAAAGCTGAGAAAGACTCAAGCAATGTTTTCCTGTTTTAATATCATGTAACCACTATTTGCAGAGTATATAGTAAAAATAGGTTTATGTTGTGTCTGTTGACCCCAGGGCTGTATCAGTGGAATGGACTGTGAAGTTGTTACTTTTATTTTCCTGAGCTGATGCTGCTTTACAGTTTTCACTGAAGTTTGGTGTCTGACTTTTTTTCCTTTTCTGAGCACTGGTAGAATCCTCAAGATGCCCCCCTGCACCTGTTCCGTATCTTGCATTCCTTCCAGTTCTGCAAATCAGTGACTTTATTTGATTTCATTCTACATGCACTGTTTTGTATTTTGCTGGGCAACAAGCCATGCTGGCAGTAATGTTGAATTTGTTTTATTCAGTGATTTTCTTGTCACGCATGTATAAAAGTTATTTTCCCCATCTCTCATTCATATGCTGTATTCCCCTCTGTTATTCTGCGGTTGTGCAGATTCTGGGTTTGCTTTATGACCTGCTGCTCAGATTGGGAGTTGGCTGATGTTTGCCTTGAGCTGCTTTCTCATACAAAAATTATGCTTCTCTTAGCTTTAGCAAAGTAGCGACTTTTGTTTTAAGTAATCACAGCTTGCACATGATTTTGAGTACCTTTTTGTTTTTGTAGACACCACCCGGAAATCTGTCCAAAAAAAAATAGACAAACCATGAAAAAGAAAAAAAACTATAGCAAAAACTAGAATATATCACAGAGCAATTAAAATAATATAATTATTGTATGGAGACTTCTGTTCTCTTCCTTTAGCACAGCCTTAGGCTCCTTTGACAATCCCACCCTAAAATCGTACAAAGAAAAAACTAGGGTTTAAAGTCTCAGTTGTGAGGGCCACTCAGAAGTGGGGTCAGAATAGGGCTAGTCAGCCATTTTGCTTGTAGCCAAAATATATTTGAAAACCTGCCATGTTTGTTATATCCTCCAACATCATTATACACTTGCTGCTATTAGTCTTTCATCCTCTAACACATACCTTCGCGATGTACAGGCACACTGCGTAATTCAGTACACATCACAGCAAGTAATTGGGAAATATAGACTTCATTGCCTTTTGCACTCACTGCAGGGTGTGTTGGTTTCTCTCCATTGTAAAAGAGAAGACAAGACTCTTGCAGTAACAGATCACCAGGATGAATTAAGACCCTTCAGTGTGCATAGCTATGTATTTGGTATCTTTCTGCAGCATCTTGAAGTCTCTAAGGACTCTGGCATCTGCCAAGAAGCAGTGATTTTGTGTTCAGTTGGGTGCTTACTGTTCCAACAGAGAGGCACACACTGTGCTCTCTCTCATAAGCATTTCACTTTTTTTCTTTCTTGAGGTATTTTTCTCTTCATCTACAAGAAGTGTCTCCTCGACCTAAAGTGCTGATTCATTATTTGTGAACGGAAAACAGAACAGAACTCAATGGGACAAAGGGATATTGCCTCCAAAAAAAAATCACAAGATCAGACCTTCAGACTTGCCCACGCTGTACTCGGAACACCTGAATAGCAGTGGGAAGGCATGGGGGTGTTCTGCTACCATTCCAGCCCGTTGGGGACTGGTTCAGCCCCAGACACATAGCAGAGCAGCCTCAGCGCTGCTCTAAGTTGTGTCAACTGAAAGGCCTGCTAGAGGTGCATTCTGCCAGTACAGGATCCCTGGTGCTTGCTCCAGCTGTCCCCTACTCTGGGGGGCTATGAGCAGGTGGCATAGAGCTGGGTCCCCATAAAAGGGAAATCCCTAGCTGACTGAACCATCTGTCTGTCCCCTTTGCACTGCTGGATGATAAGGGCTTGGCCAGTTATAAGCACCTGATAGATACCATCTATAGCACTGCTCCTATGCATTTTTAGAATTAATTAGTGTATGTTAGTAATGCTCTTTGACAGCAGTTACTGTTCAGGTGAATTTACATTATTTCCCAGTCTTTAGTTAAAGCCTGAAGTACGTGGCTGGTTCTTGGTCTGTGGTACTGATTGCGATATGGTAACACCTGCTCATTGATCAGGACCCCCATCGTGCTAGGGGCTATACAAACACAGACCACAAAGACGGTCTATGATCTATGGAAGTGGCTGTCTGTAGTGATGGCTGCTAGGTCAGAGAATATGCCGGCAAAAACATGCAAGACACACTTTTCATCTATAGCCCTTGCTGGCGAGAGACCCTCCATTGCTCTAGTCGCAAAAAGCTTGCCGAACAGCATCTCTGCCGATTTCAGTTTGTATACGGTTGCTGTTTCGTTAGCAATAGGCGATGCCGTTGCGGGGCATTCTCCGTGATCAGCATGAAGTTACCAGTGAGACACAAAACGCCCGATTTGCAGACCAGTAAGGCTTAATACGCAAGGATTTCTTAGACAGTTAGTTCAATGCAAAGCCAAAAATTAGCTACAACATATCACACTTGCTAGACCCGAAGAGTTATGTGTTCAAGAGGCTGTATACAGGAAAGGCTTGCTTCAGGAGCCCAGCCAGGGGATCAGGCTGAAAGCATCTCCTGCGGAATCAGGTGGCGATGAAGCGTCCCCGCCCCCCCCACTCCTTGTCTGGGTGGTGGCTTTTTATACTTTTCTGTACACAGTGCCCTTTCATTCGCTTACCTTGGGTGATGTTCTTATGTCCTTCACTCTCTCTATACTTCATTGTTAATACTAACTACATATTTATATTCTCACCATGATAATTGGCACAAAACCAATGGGAGAGGCGGTGGGAAAGAACATGCCTTAATGTAAAATGGATAATCTCTTGCCCTTGTTAATCTTTATCTATATGCAACTATAAACTAACAAACTCTTTGCTGCGTTGTACAACACCACACACTATTTACTATCTGCTGTGGGATGCGGAAACCGAAATACCACAAGGTTACTCAGCGCTCCCTTGGTCTCTGCTAATTGTAAAAAGCTATCGGGTTTCTGCGGCTGGGCCTCAGACAGCGGACAACAGCTCACCATCGGTCAGGGAACTCGGTCAGAGGAACTCAGGCCAAGCTAGGCCTCCAACAAGGTGGCAGACAGAGCTGTAGAAAAGAGATCTTTGGAACAAAGGCTGAGCGTCCAGTGTTACAGATGCAGGTGCTCTAGCGTTCAGGAGCTAGCAGTCCGGACTCACCTTGCATTTAAAAACTCCCTGATATCAAGGAAACTTCTGAAACCTGATGGTTTCTCTCCTTCTCATGTAAATGCTTTCTTTGCAATTCCTGGATTCCTCCCAGGCATTAGAAAAGGGACATGATCTAGTTGAACAGGCACTGCATACTGGCCCTAGCAGATTGGGTTCAATTCCTGCCACAGACTTTGGGCAAATCACTAAATCTCTCTGTGCCCTACCTGCAAAGTGTGGGTACACAGCTCTGTTCTTATTATGCTGCAAAAGGGAACATGCACTTCGGGAAGAGCTGTTTTGCAAAGTCAGAGTAAACGGGAATGAAAATCGATAAAATTGTCTCATAGTTTAACGTTAAAAATAATCACACAGCTTCTGCCTCCTTGTGTATAGTGGCATTACAATGAAGGACACGCTCAATCTTTCAAGTCGTTCATTTTTGGATTGGCTTATCTCTTCCTACCTCTCGAGCTGATCCTTCTCACTCAGTTCAAGTGCTTTGCCACTGACTTTCCCCTTTCTTTCTTCTTCCCTTCAGAGAGTTTTCAGAGCATTTGAGGACATCAGCTGCTGTGGAACCCCCTAAAATTCAGACCTTGGTGAGGATGAAGAGGAGCAGCTCATTTTCCAGATGTCTTTGCTTTCATGTGTATTATTAAACATTGCACAGAGGGCTCAGTTTTCAAATGTTTCCAGCAGCACCCACAATGGGAGGTAGATTTGCAAGAGAGCTCTGCTCTCATTTAAGCACCTGTAGTGGGGTGCATTACCTCCTGCAGAGGCCTTTTTCGGTAACCCCTTCCCTCAGGGGTCCTTAATAAACTCAATGCTGGCTTCCTTCCTGCTTGGGCCTGGTGTAATAACAAACAATTAAAAATAATCTTCAAGGTCCACAAAGCAAAAACTCAAACACAGCTCTGGCTTCTTGATCCAATCCTGGAGTTTTTCTTCAGTCGCAGGCTGCTTGTCATCAAGAAGCCATCCCTGCTTTTCCTAGATGGAGCTCAAGTTCTCAACCTTCTTCATCTCACTTGCTGTCTCCCTGACACAGAGAGATCAGCTGGCAAAACCCCCTCTGGTTAATCTCCTGCTCTCTGCAGCCTCTGCCCCAGCGTCCTTTAGCAGCATCCTTACACCCTTATATTGAGAGAAGTCAGCGGATGGTTGCCCTCTTTATAAGGCCCAGCTGCCTTCCCTTAAGCCCAGCTGGACAGCAAGTAATCAGTCACAGGTGTGCTGGACCCTGCTTAAAGTACAGCACCCAATGGAAATGGCCAGGTTTTCAAAAGGACTGTAACAGCTCATGACAAATGGGTGCTACTGGGTGATGAGCTCTTTTGACAACCTGCACACTCATTTAGGTAAATAGAAACTAAATAGAAACTGTTGGGTGCTAAGTTTTTTTAAAAATCTACTTCTGATTTCAGATATTTTTTTAAAGCTTACCTTCTACGTTTCCCTTTAATGGGCTCATCAGCAGGTTTGGATTCTGTGACTTGGTTTTGTTTTTTCCACTTTATTTTTCTGGACCAATTTGTGCCATGTATTTGTGACTGGTTTCTTTTAAGTAACACCTGGCGTCAGGGAGGGCAGCTAACATGGCGCAGTTCAGGATTTGATCATTATATCTCACCTCAGCTGCTTGGTAACATACTGTGAGAATCAATGGTAAGTATTCATGGGCTTCCTTTTCTCGGGTTTTAGGGGTTCGCTCCTTTCTCAGTGGTGTTGGAATTCTGAATCACAGCTCTCACTCCATCCTGATTTATATAGACACATTGGCTCGCGGTAAACAAAAGCCATAGTTTCCATAGGAACCTCCTGCAACTCCTGAGAATGTGATCAAGCCTGGTCCGGATTACACAGCAGATATTAGCTCACCGCTGTGTACGTACGAAACTGATGATGTGAATGCGCACGCGTCACTAATGAATACACGTGTTGCTGCATGAGCATGTGTCCGATCCATAGTGTTAACACACAGTGATGGCTCTATGGAAATAGAATCTCAGACAGTCGGCATGCAGGGATGCAGTATTGTGGCTGATCCATAGCAATGCTCGGTTCTCACCGATGCAATTTCCTGCTCTCTGATTGGCTGAAAGTGTTTAGGGGTGGAAGTTAATTCTCAACAATTTCCAGTAAGAGGGACAGGACTGGGCCCAAAGTAGTCATGCTAATCTCTCTACTCTGATTGGCTGTAGCCTTCAGAATTCTTTGGGTCACATTATCTGTCATATAATTCTAATAGTTTCCCTTTGTGGATCCTTTTGGGCCCATGTGGGCAGCTGCAGAAGAGAAAGCATGATAAATTTTGCTTTCACTGTGCCCTGGGCTGGGTAGTACTGCACCTCCCAAAGCTTTCCCTGGGGTGAAGGCTGCTCCATCCTCATCCCTCTGCAGGGCTGTGGTTTAAAGCCCAGCTTAACTCTTCGTTAATTAGCTGCAGTTGTTGTTTAAACAGTGGTTCCCACTTTGCAAAGCCATTGGTGGTGAAGTGATATTATCAGAGTTCTGCATGTATAACACCATATCAACATCCAATGGTGACAGCAGCTGATGTGGTGAGGTCATGGCAGAATCAAGTAGAAATGTAACGGATAGGTGAAAGGTTTAAGGCTTTATTAAATAAATGAAGAAGAAATATAAAGTGTAGAAGTGCAATGAGCATGCTTTCTATAAGAAGTTGACTCGGGATGCATTCTGATTCAGGCAAGCACTTAAGCATATGTTTCTCTTTAAGTCCCATCAATGTCAAAGGGGGAGATTTACAAAGGTACACCTGGGAATGGAAAGTGTTTAAATCCTATTCCTTAATTCAAAGTGACTTAAATGCCTTCCTGAACTGGGGCCTAAATGTTCTGGTTTGCAAAACCAGCCACAGTCTCTCTGTGTGGATTAGTAATAACATCCATATTATATCCATATTGAGCTCATAATAAACACCTCGTCAATAGCATGCCAAGGGAGTGGCATGTGCTTAATTTTTTATTCAAACACTTAGGAAATTATTTTGATTCCTAAACTAATTAACTGGACTGTATCTTAATCATTCCTGTTAGTCTTACACAGGCTGTAGGCGTGTTATCATATGAGTCCCTAACAGCCTGATATATTTCAATTTAAATGTAACTTAATAATTGCTGTGCCAATTAGTTAAAATGTAAGTAGGAAAAAAACATTGGATGGAGGCATCTTAATTTAAATATAATCCATTAAGTAAAAACTGCTATTCTAATTAGTGATAATGTAGCACAATTAGGAAATAAAATTTGATTGGTACATTGGAATTTAAACTTAAATAGTAACTGCTATTCTAATTAGTGAATGCAATGTGTTTATTGCAGAATTTTATCTGGAAGAAGCGTTGATACAGTAGAGACAGCGGTGGGGGAGGATACAAGAGAAGAGTTGGTTTGTGGGAATCTCTGCTAAAGACATCTGGTGGCCAAAATTTAAGTGTGAGAAATCCATGCCTGTATTTGCTTTGTGGCTTCTGCTTTTCTTTCAACTTGCTGTTGTGAAAAATTTACATCATATTTCCCGTCTGAATTTGTCTAGCTTCAACTTCCAGCTGTTGGATCACATTATACCTTTCTCTGGTAGATTAAAGAGCCCATTGTTAAATATCTGTTCCCCATGTAGGTACTTAAAGACTTGATTACAGTCACCACTAAACCTTCTCTCTGAGCTCCTTGAGCCTAACACTCTATTGAGTTTATCATTATAAAGCATGTTTTTAATCCTTTTATCATTCTCATGGCTCTTTTCTGAACCTTCTCCAATTTATCAACATTCTTCTTGAATTGCGGACACAGTGTTCCAGTAGTGGTCACACCAATGCCAAATATAGAGGAAAATAACTTATTTACCCCTTCTCAAGATTTCCCTGTTTATGCATCCAAAGATTGCTTTCACCCTTTTGGCAAGAGGGAGCTCATGTCCAGCTGGTCATCCACGATAACACCCCTCCACCCCCGCCCCCAGTCTTTTTTCAGAGTCTCTGGTTTCCCAGGATAGAGTCCCCTCCAAGCAGTAACTACGGCCTACATTCTTTGTTCCTAGATATATACATTTAGCCATATGAGAACACATATTGTTTGCTTGCACCCAGCTAACCTATGAATCCAGATCACTCTATATCAGCCACTTGTCCTCTTCATTATTTACCACTGTCCCAATTTTTGGGTCATCTGCAAACTTTATCAGGGATGATTTTATGTTTTCTTCCACAACATCAATAAAAATGTTAAATAGCATATGGTCAGGAAGCAATCCCTTCAGGACACAACTAGAAACACATCCTTTTGATGATAAACAGGGAATCAATTACATTTAAGACCTATCAGTCAGCCAGTTTTTAATCCATTTAACACGTGCCACATTAATTTTATGTCTTCCTGGTTATTTAATCAAAATGTCATGCGGTATCAAGTCAAATTCCTTACAAAAATCTAAGTATATTATATCAACACAACTTGTAGTGTCCCCAAAAAAGGTATCAAATTAGTTTGACGGGATCTATTTGCCATAAACCTATGCTGATTGACATTAATTACATTACCCTACCCTACTCTTTGTTAATCAAGTCCTGTATCTGTCACTCCATTATCTTGCTCCAGGATCAAGGTCAGGCTGACAGGCCTATAACTGAGTCATCCCATTTACCCTTTTTAAAATATTGGCACAACTTTAGCTTTCTTTTGGTCTCCTGGAACTTCTCCAGTGCTCCAGACTTATTGAAAATCGATATCAACACCTTTGTCTGTTAAAAATATCCCCCTCTAACAAAAATGTAGGTGTACACCATCTTCACCTGTCCCTAACTTGAAAGATGAAGATGAGACTCTACCTTTCCTGATCCATCCAGCAATAAACTATTGGTCTGCCCTGCACCTCCACCAGCTGCCCAGACCTCCCCCAACCCAGGCTGTTGGTCTGTCTCTCTAGACACAAGTACATCGGTACCCCACCCAGTTGGCAAAACTCTCCTCCACCATATTGGGATGAGAATCCATTCCCAGCAGGGTCAGGTCATCCCAAAACGTGCTAGAGCAGCTCAACTGAAAGCTGCCAGAAGCCACCCACAAGCACATATCAGGGTTCATGCAAGGCTGCACAATTCTTATTGCCAGCCCAGGTTTTGTCAGCCATCAGAGCTGGAAGTTTCTTTGGGTTGGTCTGTGCTGCAAAGAAAAACCAAGTCTCAGAACCAGGGTGAATTGGTTCAGGCTGTGAGGGTAAAAATTGCCATGTTGACATTCAGGCTCAGGCTGGAGCCCGGGCTCTGAGGCCCTCCCCCCTCTGGGTTTTAGAGCTCAGGCTCCAGCCACAGACCAAACACTACTGACTTGGGCTCTGACATGGCACTACAGGTTTTTCTTTGCCATGTAGACACCCTCTGCGGCCTGGTTTGCAAAACCCATCAGGTTTCAATGCAGGAAATCACTTAAGCATTTGCTTCAATCCATCCCTAATCAACAAAGTATTTCAGTACATGTTCTAGAGTCCCACTGACTTCAGAGAGGATGCACGATATGGTACAACACTGCAGTCAACTAATGTAATATTTTTAACAGCTTTTTGGGCTGTCTTGTGTGCCAGCTGCCCGATTCATTTTCCTCCCTTCATTTGGCAAGAAACAATAACGCTGCTTGCTAAACAAGAAAGCTGCGGACCACGGGGAGACCTTCAGAGATAATAAAGGCCACGGTGGCAGGCCATCAGCTGCACGAATTGCTGTTAGCAAACTGGAGTTGAGATAGAATCTCAGCCACTCTATTGAAAAACTACCTCTGACCTTGGATTTAACACTCTCGGAGCCCCTGGAGCTGCGTGCATCAGATTAAGTGCAACTTGCAGTTTTAAAAAGTAATTATATCGCTTTAGATTTCCACTGATAAGTTAGCATTAGACAAGGAATGTAGCCCTACAGTTATATCTCCATTGCTTGGTAACAGTAAGAGCAGCTTAACTTGACCTCATGCAGTCTGCTTGGGTATAGGGCTGAATAAAGGCACCCAGATACTATGGTGACAGGCCCGGCATAAAAACCTACTTGAAAGAAAGAGGAGTATTAATTGGTGTATTTTAATTGGTGCTGTTTGTTTAATTTAAAGGGGTAAGTGATGGCACGGTAGGGACAGGGGACTTTAAAAATAAAGTTGTTAAGTCTTAAAAGTATGTAAGGTGAGACACTGAGCTAAAAAACAGATAACAGCACATGAAATTGTCTAAATGTATTGCAAAAGTCAAATACCGCCAGTCTTCTCTTTCTCTTATCACCAAAATGTCAAGGAGTGGAATTCATCAATGACTTACAACGTGTGCTCTTAACTCAGGAATTGTCTTGTGCCTCTATCAGAAGAGGCCATACAGCCATTAGTTTAGCTAACAGGCAACTGTAAGCATTGTTGTGGATTACTGTTTTCCATTTCCTTACTTCCCACTTACAGTTACCACAGTTACCAGCCCAAGGAGGATGTGACACAGAGCAACTGCCAGAGTTTAGTCTGATCACTCACTTGCGAACTGGACAATGTCAGATTTCTGAAGACAAAGAGCATTGGCAGCAGCTTTCCCAATCCGTGACTGTGGGAGAAGGCAGCATTGTGGCATGATATTGAATGTTGATCAAACTACTTTCTCCGTTCAGTTCTTTCAGATGTTCTAGCAGCTGTGTTTATGGCTTGTTTTCCCTAAACACTATATATGTATGATGCAAAGCCCAGTAATAGAAAAAAACCACAGTAGTGTCTGTCATCCAGAAATCTGGCTGCATCACGAAGCACCTACACAAGAGGATTGAGTCTAGCTCATTTTATTTCTGATAAACATTTAAACAGATTCGGCAGGAAAGGCAGGATGCCTTACGGGGTGCAAAAAATAAAAAGGAGAACAGAAGAGAAGAGTGAACAAGCTGCATTAGCTAACATGGGAGTGGGACGCTTCTGAATTTTTTGTGCTAAAGACAATTTTCAAAGCCCTGTGTTTTGCTTTTGCACCAAGCAATGCTTTCATGGAAGGATATGTTGTTTAGCTCTCTCTCTCTCTCTCTCTCTCTCTTTCTCTATTTTTTGCTTAGCATTTCTTGCTTAACCTTAACTTGCAATTCAAATTGTCTGCTGTTGCAGCAATAATACACAGCGAACACTACCGATTCAGCTTCCAGTTACACAGGCATAAATCTGGAATTACTCCAGCGAAGTTACTCCCAATTTAAAATGTGCCGGGAAGTCAGGAAAGCTAGGGGTGAAATATTAGTCCCATTCAGATATAGCAACTGGCTCAAACTTCTTCTCTGTGCCTTGCTCCTTGTAGTGATTTCTCCCCTCTCGTAGAACAGGCTGAGTCCTGCGTTCTTTTTTGTGATGCCTGGTGCCTCCACCCAAGGTGACTCCTGACCATGCCCAGGACCCATGGAGCAAGTGAATAAGGCTACCACAGCTGACACAGCATAAAACATAGTACATGAGAAACAATAAAGTAGTTCAACACTTACCCCAGCAAAGAAATGACATATTCCAAAACAACAGTATGTCAAAGTGAGGGCTTTCCTGGGAGCATGAAAACAGGATCTGAGGAAGGAAAGGATTAGGGTTAACTAATAAATACTAAAGCAACAAGCCAACTAATTCCCCATCTCTCACCACTCACAACCCTCAGCTCTCCCTGGCATCTTCCCAGGCAGATGGGACATCACGGACGAGTCCAGAGACAAGTGCTATTGCACCGTGAATGTTGACCAGATTAAATACAAAATCTCCCTTTGGGGCCTTCACACCTGGATGGGTCAGGATCCCCTCCTGGCTCCTTGGTGTCCTGGTGAGGTCTCAGCTGGTTCCCAAGAGCTGAAACCGGGTCGGATCCCTGTCGCTCTGCATGGTTGGAATTGCCTGACCCAGGCACTATAACCCACTCCAGTTCTCAGACTCCTTTTGTGGGGAGTGGGAGTTAATCAGAGAGTCCCTGAGCTTTTCAGCTTCCCTCTCAGCTCCCGAACTCCAAACCAAAACTAACTACTCTCTTAGGGATGGTCTAGACCACAAAGTTAAATTGGCTTAACTACTTCACTTAGGACTGTGAAAAATGTCACACCCTGTGCGATGTAATTAAGCCACTCTAAGCCCCAGTGTGGGCACTGCTAGGTTGACAGAAGAATTCTTCCATCGACCTCGCTACCCCCTCTTGGAGAGGAGGATTAACTACAGCAATTGGAGGTCCTCTTCCATCGCTGTAGTAAGTATCTATGCTACAGCAGCGCAGCTGCAGCAGTGCCACTATAGCATTTCTAGTGTAGACATACTCTGTCTCAGGCTGTCCCTTCTCCCTGAGGGGGTGGAGTAGCCCTGTTTTATCATTGGCCAAGCAATTCCACATCACCCCATGTAGATACTCCCCATTAGCCACAGTAGGGTTTTCTAGTCCAGTCTGTCCCCATCCCTAACTCCAAACATGCCGGGAAATGGTGTCAGAGGGCTCAGCTAGGCATTAGTGGTGTATCACACGAGATAAGACACAAACACACATACACCCAAGGCTCAGCCCAGAGTTCCAGAAGCTGGCAAACGACAAGTGGGAGTTAAATAGCAGAACTCCTCCTGACTTCAACAGAGCCAGGGTTTCACTCCTAGCTTCCAGTCCTGGCTCTGCCAATAAGTTCCTGTATAACCCTGGGCAAGCCACTGCCCTGCTTCATACCCCTGCTTCCCCGCCCACCCACTGTCTGCCCTGTGTCCCCAGACGGTGAGGTCTTCAGGGCAGAGACCATCTCTTACTAGGTGGTGAGCCAGAGGCCCCTTGGCAAAGCGTCCCCTGTTCTTTACACACTCTCTCCTCAGACCTGACAAAGTTACTACACCAAACATATGTCTTGCTGCTTATTTATCCATAAAGAGTAGCATGTAAGGTATCTACAGACAGCTCATAACTTGTCAAGAATCATAATCATTGTGAGATGTATGTATGGGTAATATTTAAAAATAATGCATCTATATGGAAAGTATGTTTTTGGGTCGTGGAGTAAAAAATAAAGATGAGTCAAGCAGGATGTCTTGGTAATGGCCCATTCGGGCAAGGGGGAGTTGTTACCCCAGCCCTGTTTGGCTAGTGATGCAATGCAAGGTTTCATTGGTTAGCCTTGCACAATATTAAGATTTTCAATGGGAAAGCATCAGAGGCAACGACAAAAGTAAAAAAAGAAACTTTGCAGCAAGTCAGAGGTTTGTCCTATCTGTGAATAGAAACAGAAGGCTGTTTCAGTATAACTCAGAGGAGGGAGAAGCACTCTGGATCCTTTCACTGAGGAGACATCTTAAGGAGCAGGGAGGCTGTCGTGAACATTTGGATCCCTGTTTCTTGTAAATCAGCCATCTCTGAAATAGACCGAATTCTGTGGGGAAACCCTACTTTACGAAACAGGAGAGGTGACTATTGACAAGTGTAGACTCAGGGTCATGTTATGAGTTTGTGTTGTAATCATTTGTTTTCATCGACTTCTCTCATTTCTAGTTTAATCTTAATTCGTTCTTAAATAAACTCTCTTCTGTTTTATTGTAGGTACGCACAAGTACTGTGTGGTTTACAAAACTGGTGGTTTAAGGTAAAATGGGATACCGCTTTGGGTGCAGAGGCTCTGGGATTTCTGTAAGAAGTCAGAATCAAGGGCTGCATATACCAGGGAATGCTTCAAAAGGGACTGGGGTTGCACCTACTGTTATCCTGAAAGGCGGAGTTGGGCTGGCATATAGCCCAGAGGAGAGCATTTGAGTTGCTAAAAGGCTGGTGGTATTAAGAAACTGACACCCAGCCAGGTACCAGCATGACTCCCTCACGCTGGAGGCTGGGGTAACAAGGGAACTCTCAGTCCTGGATGCCCTGAGAACCATCACATATGTGTCTGTATGGCACCTAGCACTAGAGGGACCTTATGTTGGGTGAGGTGTCTAGGCGCTACTTGAATATAAGAAACCAAAGAGCTGTTCTGGGGTGGTGCTTAGTTCATAAAATCAGGAGCTGGGATATTTTGCATGGCATAGAGGGAAGCTATCCAAGACTGGGTCTGTAAATCCTGGTGGATTTTTTTAGCGATGGATGCATTTTAGAAGTTTGGCAACTGGGTTCAGTTTGGATGGGCATGCTAGGTTGGTGTGCATAACCAAAGGCAGCATCTCAAAACTAACCGCACCTTTCACATTTGCAGAACTGGGTGGAATGCTGGCAGGATTGCACTCTTCCACCGGGAAATACTGCAAGAGCAGATTTTCTCGCAGTGTTTCAGCACTTGTGCTTTAAGGAAAGGTTGTGAGAGAGACAAGGAGGGTGAGGAAAGATCTGTTGGTGGAAGAGGCAAAAAACTTCACAGAGCTTTTCTTCAGAGCTGGGTAAGGTAACTACAGTGTCACAGCTAAATACAAGAAGGGACAGATTGTTATGCATAAGAGGTCAACACAGGTTGCAAGAAATCACTTAAATTGAAGTGGGCAATTAACATTTCCACAGCCATAGGACAAAGAGTCCATAGGCTACAAATTGATATAATGAGCCATTAAACCAGTGTGTCTGTTGGAATCTTGATTTTTAGTGTCTAGAAGAATTATGAATTTAAGTTCCCAGGCTCATCCTTTTGAGGTGTTGTGCAGGTTTCCTTTGAGGACAAGGACTGATAAGTCTGATATGAGGTGATTGCTTTGGGAAAAGCATTAACCCACGGGTAATAGGGTGTTTTTGTCTTTAATCATTTTAAGGAAAGTTTGTTTGGTTTGGGACTTGAGAGATCCTAGTTCTGCCACTGACTCACAGAGTGACCTTGAGCAGGTCATTTTGCTTTTATATGCCTCAGTTGCTTCATATGTGAAATTTGGACAATACCTGTCTCCCATGGGTAGTGAGAGGAATAGTTAACTAATATCAGCATGGTGCTTTGAACAGTGACTATGAAGTTGTGGAGATGAATTCATATGTCTATATTTCAGACACTCAGGAGAGGCTCATCATTTTGAGCATGGGTGTAGAAATGGGTGAATATTTGGAGATTTTTTTTTATCCCAACATTAGACTGTTAAGCGCCTTCCTATTTTTTTCCCCATTTGCTTTTAGGTTGTTTACTCAAAAGTATTCATTTGTTTGCTTTGCTGTTTCCACTCTCTGCATCTGTTCATTTGTTTAAGTAACATTCTCTTAGTCTTCCGCTTCTGTTTCCTCTCATTACAGTGTAGCATCTGCTTAGCCCTTTAAAAAAAAACAATTAAAAATAAAATCATAATCCTATAGTGAAAAGTTTGAGAACTTGGCTTCAGAACTTCAGCGTCTGTATATTTCATTCAGTATTTATTTAGGTGCCAGTCTGATGCAATCTCCACCCCCTAAGAATGTCCATCTGATGCACTGGGTGCCCTTGACATGCATTTAAAAACAGAAGATAATAGAGTCAAAGGAAGAAATAAAAATCAACCAGAGCAACAGCATTTCTTCTTCACATCGTTCCAGAGCCAGTCATGGGAACAATAGAGGTTAAAAATCTGCATTGTTTTTTCCAACTTGACAGAAATCCAAAAAAGAAAATGTCTTCAGCAAATCATTTCCTTACACTCTGAATGAGTGAAAGTCTTGATTCTTTGGCGCAGTTGATCTAAAGTAGCTGAACTTTTTCAGACCTTGGCCCAGTCTCTCAACCTTTATACCTCCCCATTGCCCTCTCTCAGCTCCCTATCCCTCCTCTTGATCCCTGCCAACCCAAAATACAGAGTCTAGCTCACTAGACTCCACTCACATCCTCTCCCTATACTACCCATCTCCACCTTTCAAGAACTGGTCATTGTGCCCATCCCCAGCTCTTGTAGGAATCTTGGCTCTTCAGGACAACATGGAGATGGGCCCCTGACAAAGGAAGGAAGAAAGCCATGCATTTGTCTCTGCCTCTGAATATTTGGAGAGAGGCATATTCCTCTCCCTCCTGCCACTCTGAATGGAACAAATGATCCCTCGCCCCCGTACCAGGCAGCGGCATTTTACAATGGGAGGCCACACAACCCTCTTCTACCATTAGATGGCCGGAGTCTTCTGGTCCTCTTCCTCGCCCGCGACTCTGGGGACAGGGATTTTCAGACAAAATCATTTGCCCCAGCCAGTCTTCCTGCAGGGATCATGTAGGGCTGATGGCCCAGCCGCTTTCCCCTCTCCAAAGCAAGAAGAGCTCTCCCGCATTGTGCACAAAGCTAAACCTCAAGCGGACCGTGAGATATTTCCAGAAAAACATTTTGCTGATTAAATCAAAATTTAGGATCAGGCACAAGCATATTGGGAGCATGCGAGGAGGACGCACAGGGCACGCTGCCCTCTCCCTGGCTAACCAGTCTGGGCTGGAACAATTCACTGCTGTAATCAGGTCAAATGAAATTGCAAAGATACAGGCAGGAGGCCTGCTTGGGTGATTACGCTGAGCGGCAGAGAACAGCTCCGCCACATCTATCACCAAGGGCTCCTAGTCCTCCAATAACCAGCCTATCTGGCTCCCTGAGAGGAAAATCATCATCATTCTGGTTGCAATTTCCCCGATTACATTTAAGAAAATGTCCCCACTGTCAACACCCAAGCACGGCTCCAGATGGTGCCTCTGTATCGCATGTGTATCCTCGCTTGCCGGATCTGACCCTTCCCACTTATCTGCTGCATTCTGTCTCTGCTGCTTTCAAGGCATTCTGAACAGCATCCCTCCTTTAGCATACAACTCCTGAGTTATTAAAGGCCACGTACATGAGGCTTTTAAAATAATTATTCTGTCCTGCCTGCATATAGAATCCGGTCACACTTGGTATTAAGATTCCCTTGATCCATGGTTTATAAAGGGTTAATGAATGATTGATTGATGTTATAGGCATCTTGCAGACTTGAGCACTGTATGTTATAGATGGCTGTAAACATAGAACCAGTGTGTGTTATAGATGGTTATAAGCCAGAGTTGTAAGCAACATATTGATTAACATTAACTATCTATTAAAACATCTGTTCAACTTGTATTACTTCGTTATAAATGGAACCTTCATATTAAGTGTGACTGAGGATCGCCAAATGGGCTATGAGAAGATTGCATACCATGCTGTCTCACATCTGAACACACACTGGAACACAGACTAGATTGGACCCAACAGTTGCCAGGGCCAGCTGGCTCAGAGGAATGGCCCTGTCATATGCATTTGCTCTTAATTCAGTCAGCTAAATAGTCTCTGCTATTTCCATCAGAGTCCATTTTTAAGGCTAAAGGAAGCATTGCTGGAGAAGAATAGTGAAAAGTTTGCCTGGCCACTCCCCCCAACACACAGACGGATGCCCTTCTTCCATTTTATGACCGGATGTTTTCTAAACAAACTTCATGAGAATTGTATTGCTCTTTTTCAAGGACAGAATAAAGAATCTGTCTTTGGAGCAGTTCAGAGGTAGGGGAAATCATGCTCATGGCTTTCTGTTCCTAGGCTTTCCCACCTCCGTTCACAAACTTGCCACCTGTCCTATTTGCTTCTATTCACTTGGCTTTGTTCAGTGCCTTTTTTTTTTTTTCTTTTGTTTTGGACAAATCTCACACCATGGCAGAGGTAGAAGGGAGTGCAAATTTTAAGTGGTACATTCAGTTCACTGAAAGAAGATGCTACAGCCATACTGAGGGCTTTTCTACAGTTAAAAGTTATATTGGTATTAGCTAAGGTGTGAATTTAAACGGCTATAGTTATTATACCTGCATAACTTGCCACGTGAGCACACTCACTCTGGTTTACGAGTGTATTTTTCAGGTGTAGCTTATGTTGCTTAGGGAGAGATTTAAGGTAAACTGAAAAAAGGCATTCTGTACCAGAATAAATAGGTCCACATGGGAGTTACATAGGTGAAATGATGGCAGTTTAACTATTCCCTGTATAATTATACCAGAGTAACTGGAAAAGCTTTCCCATGTACACATATTCTAACAGGTGGGCATACAGATGCTTAACGAAAGGGTGGGACTTCTTTACTTGGTAAGACTAGTGCGCACATGTAGATCCTCAGAAGTGGTGAAAACAACTACCTTTGTGTTCCCCTCCTGGCATAGAGCGGCCTCTGTGTCAGCTCCAGGACAAGAGCCTTGTCCTGTGCACAGACCATTAGACCAAACCTCTCTGATTGACAGCTAGAGACCAAGACTCGCTGCTAACCGAACACAATGGGACCTTGGACCCGGTGGCACTAAATGGTACATTGGGCAGAGAACACCTGTGTCTGCTGCCCCAGCCAAGTGTAGGTCATTGCACTGGCAATCACAGCACCGTTGGGAAACCAGAGTTCATGGCCAGCAACAAATACCTACAACAACTCCACTATCTGGTCATGCAATGTGCTGGCAATGGGTCTGTGGGGACTCTGCTTCCACCAGACTGTCCAGTAATGTCACCTGCAGTGGGAGTGGCTGGCAGCCATCTCTCCTTGTTGCAACAGGCACTGTCTCCTACCCCCTGCTGCCTGCACAGTGCTACCACACGGTCCACTGCCCGTTCTGGGCTGTTGCCACCAACGGCTCAGTATGGGCCAGGGAGGAGAGCTCTCTAAACTCTGCTGTATCCTGCCTGCCACCACCCATCAGTCAGGGGATCCTGCCAAGTGCTATAACAGAAGAGACATGGTGGCAGTTCTGACATGGCGCCCCATCTGTTGATGGACATAGCCATGCCCACTGGGCCCAGGCACAGAGCTGGGAGGGCAACAGAGTGTGCATGGCTTTCTCCAGCATTAGGACACATTTAATTCCCCGGCAGCCCAGCTCAGGAAATGAGAGGCTGCAGATTGTGCTTTCCCTGTTAGGGGGTCCTGGGGCCATCAGGGCCTCTAGTGCCGATTAAGGGCAGTCCCGAAGCTTGTTTGAACTTGCACGCCACATTGCTACACTCCTGTGGGACTTGCGGCAGTGAGGAATTGCCAGGGCACAGAACCAGTCTGGCTGCACCTGCTCTCACCCTGTCCAGCAAGGACACTCGCCACACCAGCCCCAAGTTTGTACCTATCCCAGAGGCTACCAGGAGAGGCAGCGTCCCACTGATTTTCACCAGGGCAGCACTATACCTTTCCTTCAACTGCTTGCTGGCAGCATAGCTTGTGCAATGGTGTGTGACGGGGTATACAAACCCCACCCGGGGCCCGAAGGGGTTAGAAGGCAATACTGAGCCAGGGTGGCCCCATGCCTCCACAACTGCCGAGCATGCTCCAGCTGGAGGAGGTTAGGTGGAGCCCAGAAGCACAGGCAAAAGGCGGTGGACAGGCGGCAAGAGGGAGGAACCCTTCTCCAGGAAGCCAGACAGAAGGTTGAGTCTGAGAGGGGACCACCGAGCAGGTAAAGGCCACAGGCAGCTCCTTCTCCAATCACTCTCCCCACTTTGAGAACCAGCAAATCCTGCAGGGCTCTGGATGCTGTTTGTTACACAATTGACTGTTTGGGCTACAGGGGCCTGCCCCATACTGAAGGGACATATAGGTAGCAAGTAGCCCTGGGCAGCGTACTTAAGACTCTCTGCAGGGAAGAACCTACCTATGTTGCTTTCCAAAGAGCCCCAGGCTAGGAACCAGTGGAGAGGAAGGGCCCAGGTCCCCCTACTACGCTGCCTGAAGGGCTGAAGCTCAGATGCAGCTGGAGGCCAGAAGATTCCTGGCTTAGGATAAGGAACAGGGCACCCATGTTGCTCAGACAGAGAGGCAAGAGGTCAGGTGCATTAACCACTAGAGTGCCTGGCCCTCCGACCACACTGTCACATGGTGCCATTTGGAAACATCGTACCTAGCCCTCAGCACCTTTTCTTCTGCCTATCTTGTTCCTTGGGTGCTTTTTTTCACATAAAAGGGGATGTTCTTGGCCCTCTTTGAAATTTATTGGCTTGCATTTTCCAGCCAGTGGCACTTCCGTTGCATTGTTCTGTACTGTTCCGCAGCCCATGTGCAAGATGTGAGTCATATGCTAGAAAAGGTGTCCAATCATAGCTCCGTTGTGCTCCAGCAATCCACAGAGGATAGTAAGAGATAGAGAATCTAGGCTCCATCATGGGATGAACCTCTGCCTCATGAATAAAAGACTCATTTGTGCATCTGTACTTATTCTTAGCTGTTTATTTAAACATTTCTTCCCCATTAGCCTCTCTTCTTCTCCTCTTCCCGTAATAAAAACAGGAATTAGGTTCTAAAACGTTAGATAATAGTTCCTACATAAAAGTGCTGTTTCTCTAATTAGCTGAAATATTCAAAACAATGAGTGTGTGTGGGGGGAGCTTTTTCATGCTGCCATAAGGATATGAAATCATTCACAACATCGCTTAATTAAATACTTGAACCAAACTCTCATGGAAATGAGGACGCATTGGAAATGAATAATTCTTTCCTTTAACAATTCGTCCCTATATACAAATATTGGCAAGAGAAATTTAGCTTTGTCACAGTGATCTGGTATTTAACTGTGTTGTTTTTTATTTTTTCATTTAATTCGATATTAAAGCATGAACTTTGGATGAAAGGGGAATTCATTCATTGGACATTTGAAATGAATAATTGTGCAGTATATTAGGTAAATAAAAAACCCAAATCCCAGCAGCCCTCGGACTGCTTGATATCCATTTCTCAATCTCAGCTCTTATCCCTTGTAAAACCATGACTCTGGAAGCACTCCTTTCGCAGACAGCATCAATGAGCAGATTTTCAAAAGCACTCAGTGTTGGTCAAAGTCTGCTCCCACTGCAATTAATAACAAACCCTTTCCAACTTCAAAGGGAGCAGAGGTAGACCAACACTAACCACGTCTGAATATCTCCCAGTCAGTGAATACACAACCACTTTGTAATATGTGCAAAGGTATGGATGTGGGAACTCAGGATTCAATAACATCCTTGCTTTAGTTCTTTAATGCAGTATATTTAGGGCCCGATCCTAAGCCTATTTAAAGATGATGAAGAGACTCCTATGTAGAGCTGAGTGAATAATGGATTTTTCCATCAGGGGCTGAACAGGAGAAAAAAAAAAAAAGTCTGCTTGGTTTCAACTACCTCATTTTTTTTTCTTGCCAAAATGAAAAAAACAAGGAGAAAAATCATTTGGAATTGAATGAAACATTTGACCCAAAATTAATTTTGGTAGGGTTTTTCATTTTGTTTTGGTAGGGTTTTTTGGGGAGGAGGGGGTTATACTTTTTAAAATAGCTCAATTATGAAGTGAAACGCCAGTTCTAAACAAAAAGTTAAGATGTTTCATTTAGAAATTGTCAAAAGGAAACTGACTTTTTTTGGGGGGGGGGGGGGGGTGAAAAATACTTCTTTTCAGGCAAAACTATAAACCAGATCCAGCCCATATTCCCAAAATTGTTTTGGTGACCGGAAAAATTCATTTTTCAATAAATGTACTCTTCACCAAAACAAATTTGCCTTGCTCTACTCCCCTTGATTTCAATGAGAACTAAATCAAGCCTTTATTATATACCTGATTGAAAAGGAAAATGTACACAGAAAAAAAAAGGCCATGTAGCAGGGAGGAGGAGTAAAGATACGGACAGTGAAGGAGTAAGGGAGCAAGAGAGATGATCCAAGGTAAGCATTATGCATATTGATGGACTATAACAGACAGCTGGCCCTACTTTCTGAAGCAATATCACTGGAACCTGCAATGCAAACTGGAATCTCATTTCCACATGGTAAGAATACACCTTTTTCATAGTGAAGGCAAAGTAAAGGAGAGTTGCTTAAAAAAGCACACTGAGCACCCATAGCCTGTCTTTTAATCATCCCTAAAAAAAAGCCATTTTGCTTTGTCTTTCAGTACATAAAACACTTGCAGGTCCTTTGCTGCACCATCTGTTTTGGCCTGCTAAAATCAGATATTAAATATGTTTGCTATTTCTGATCATTCCCTTAGGGGAAAAAAAATCTACCAATCATGTTTTCTGTTTATGAAAAACATTGAATGTTTGTAACCAATATCTGTCTCTTTTCTGCATCTTATTATTTATTATCTGAATTGCAGCAGTGGCTAGGAGCCCCATCCCCAGACCAGGAGTCCATTGTGCTAGGTTCTGAACGAACACAGAACAAACAACAATAGTGCGTATAGCACTTTTCACCAATGGATCTCAAAGCTTTTTACGAAGGGGGTTGCTTTAATGGTTCCCTATCTGTAAATGGGAAGAAGACAGGAAGCGGCTTGCCCTAGCTCACACAACAGGCTGATCCGGGAACAGAACTCAGCATTCCTGAAACCCAGCCTAGTGCTCGCTCAGATTGTCATAGCCGTGGGGCAAAACTATCTGACAAGACATAAATGGGGACATAGCTAAATGGGAGCACATGGAAAGAAGAGGAGAGTATTGGTCAACATTAGAGAGGGGCACCATCTAAAACTCTAACAGCGAGGTACACAATCATATGCCTCATTTTAAGCATACAAATTGTATTGAGACAACTCATGTCACATGCTTGACACCTCACTGAGTTGGTGCTAAGGAGATTTTCAAATTCAGTTGGGCACAGAACTGCCATTTGTGCCTTTGAAAATCAACCCCTAAATACTGAGCTTTTCACTCAATAAACCTACCCGTTCTTTCCCTCCGCTGCTCCCGCAGACCACTCTTCACATTACTGTACAGACTCTAGATCAGTTCAGTGGTTACCTTAGCTAATTACCTTCACCTTTTTGTTCAGCTGTCCACATGAAAGGAGTTCTTCCTCTCACAGTCTAGGTCCTAGCACTCATCTTTGAGAGTCTCCCTGGAAAACCCAAAGGATTAGAACCTCAGCCTGTTAATTGCTGATTGTTTGAAATTCTGGTTGAATCAAAACAAGTTTTTAAAAATATTTGTTTCAGGTTGAACTAAACCATTTGCCCAATCCCACTTAAACATCTTGGTTCAGCGCCAAGCATTTTTTAAAGATTACATTTTCTTTTTCTTTTTTTAAGAAGTCAAAGGAAATTTTGAAACAAAACATTTCTTTCAACTGAAAAGCAAAATGTTTAGATGTTTAGGTCTTGATTGTTTTGACCAAAACAATGCAGTGAAACCAACATGAATTGTTTCGGTGTTGCTGAATCTGCACTTTTGGGGTTGTGGAAGGGAAGGGGCAAAAAGTGCAGATGAAAACTTTCACCTAGCTGTACTCTGCATAACTACAGCATAGACAGGGGTGCACAAAATTCAGCACTATAAAAAGTAACGGAGAAGGTGAGTGTTTGCATTTGCCCAGCAGCCCCCAAATGTTCAGACAGAACCCATCTTAAAAAGGACATTGGCAGCATCCTTTTACGATTGGTTCTCCCACAGCATTCAACTAGGTGAACGGGGAGTGTTCAGTGCTTGTAAGAGCTCTGCTTTATTCGTCTGGTTCCGATTGGCTGTGCATAACAGTGCCCTGTCTGGACTCTTTGTCTGGGAAGCTCAGCCCTTAAAGGCACAGCCCCTAACACCACAGATACCAACTGTCCAGTGAAGAAGACCTTCCCTTCTTTATCTGCCACCAGTAATGCTATTGAAAGTAGTAGGTTCATCTGACAAGTGAACAGCCAACTGCTTCGCAGTATGCCAGCTAAAGAACAGCTAAAACATAAAGGCCCCTCCCTCAGCATCTGAAATCAAAGCAGTGGCCTACAGCTGCAATGATATCACAAGAATGATCTATGGACAATCTGGTTTAATAAGCTCTTGTGTTGCAAGGTAACATTGAACACTGGTACCAACAGAACAAGGGACCTGGGGCAGCAAGTCTCATTGATCCCTTGCCTGAAACAGCTGTGCAGGGCCATATCCCTCGGTCGTTGTGTGTGTACGTTTTCCCCACTCTTTTCTCATTTCCTCTAGCCTGTGCCCCAATGTTTCCCTTTATTCTATCTTTTCCTGTTATCCCCCATTACTGATTCCAACCTGCTCTGGGGCCCTATATAAGGAATCCCTGTACTCCCAGGGAAGTTAGTTTGCAGAACTATAGAGAAAAAGTCAATGGGGCAATCAATCCACCTTGGAAGCTTATTTCAGGCAGCATGGCGTAGGCACAGTGTGCCCACTGGGCTGTGCAACAGAAAGGGGCTGCATTTGGGGAGGTTTTCAAGAAGTTTGGTTCTGAAAGCATGAAATGACAGAGCCCTCGCCGGTAAAACAGGTTGCATCAGGCCCATCAGCTGGCTAAAAGAAGCCTTCCTAATGGCAGAGGACTAGGAATCCGCCCTCTTGGATACCCTCAGCTCTTCCACTTGCGTGATTCCATCTTTCTGTGCCTCAGTTTCCCCTCCTATGCTGTGGGTGTAAAAACACTATTTCCCTACCTCCCAGGGCTGTGGTGAGATTTCATTCATGCCTGTATAACCCCTTCTCCGCCTCCTGTTCACCAGCCCAGTAGGAAGTTGTTCAAGACAGGGTAAGTCTGCCTGGTGGCTTTTTGAACCACTTTGGGAAACTGGGTCCAAGGCCCCTCTATGTGCTTCCCCCTGAGACCAGACGCACCACCAGGAGAAACACTTTATTCTGTATTCCTCTCGGCTGGCTTGCCTCATCCTCCCAGCTTCAATCAGTGCTGAAACCTCCTGCTGAAAGGGCAGAGGGGGACCTGCCGGCAAGGATCCCAGGAAGTCCTCCCAACGTGTAGCAGTTTGCAGTGCAGATCTTTAGTTCCCACTGCTGCTGCGGAAGCACACTGTATCTTGGATTACCTGTGGAAAGCACCGGGATCCTTGGATAAAAGGTGAAACAGAATGGCAAAGTGTATGTCTTACCCTCAAAGAATTCTCCTACCCCAGTTTAAGCCCACATGCCAGGATCAGTCTTAGAGCCACCTAAAACACTAACAACAACAACTTGTTATTGCCTAAGTAGTTTCCATAATGATCCAAACACACACTACCAAAACATGCGACGCGTTCAGAGTCAGAATTTCTCATAATACATGCGGCGCTTCACCTGCAATGAATAATAAAATCCTCCTTCTGTTTCTCTTTTTTCAGAAAAAACAAGGGGTGGAGGGAACTGGCAAGGAGCTGGATCGGTGCCATGGTTAAAAGATAAGAATCACATATGCACCCAGAGAGCGGGGAAATGCAGAAATGCCATATGTAGAGTAAACAAACCGTAGTGACCTTCTCAGGCATTATCAAATATTCATGGGGAGTAGACTTGTGGGGATAGAAAGCTAATAATAATGGACCCACAGGCGTTCCGGCGTCTCCAGTCCCTGTGCACAGAGTTGCATCTCCATGTTACACGCACAGATGCCTGTTAGCAAACTAGCGTGGGTTAGAACAACACCAGAGCTGATGACAGGATGCAGCAGTTTGTTTGTAATCAGCTAAAGCAAAGAAGGCAGGCAAATGGCTTAGCGGGATTTTGCTGCATCTGGTGCTTGATTATCAGAGAGAAGGCTGGGTCCACAAATGACCCTGTGGATGAGTGGCGCTCAACTTTTAATGGTGGAAGCGCCATTCTGTAATTGCATGGCACAGCAGAGAGCCACAAGCGGATTCGGTGTACGTAGCATGTGAAAATGTATGTGACTGTCATCACCGGAGTTAAATAAAGTTCATGACATGGGGGCACGTGGTTTAAGAACTCAAAGCTTCACCATTGTTCAAAGGTCAGCCTCTAACCTTCCCTGGAGAAGCTCTTGGAGCTCTAGAAGCAACGCAGCCAGGCAAAGGTCCCCTGGTCGTATATCATTTAAAATCTCCAAGATGGCAGTGGCAAACCAGGGAACATTTCAGAACAAGCAAAAATATTCAGAAACTTTTCCAGAAGGAGAACAGCAGGATCAACAACATCTACTGTGTATACTGCAGAACCAAAACCACCCAACTGCCGACCCAACTGACAACAGGTGCTACTATCTGTATGTGATCCTCAAAGGTTAATGAGTGGAAAACATACAGGCGAAGCTGCCATATCTCTGAAAATACAGCAGCTTTCATTGGGGTCAAACACTCTAGAACTACCCAGTGGGAGGTCAATATTAAAAAGGGCAGCTCTCCCCACCCCGTCCCCTCCTTTGCTCCAACTGACGTGCAGGCTAAAGCCACACCAGGGTCAGTGAATACAAGCCACGAAGCTCTTATCTCATATCTTTCATCATAAGAATCTCCTTGGTGTTAAGAAAATGTCTCTCGCCACCCTTTCCAAGACCATTGGGGAGACCTGGCCACCTGTGGATTGCGCATGACAGTCACTGATACAGAAAATCTTTGAGGAAGATCCACTATGGCATAACTAGTTCATCCAGGCTGAGAATCTGAAATCTTTTAAAACTCATAATTGGAACCAAGACCTTAGTTCCTCTCCTTCTGGGCCCATGACAGCAGAGCACCTAAGTTCTATATTGGCCAAATTACTGACCTTTGACAAGAAAAACCTGCCATCTTGGCAACCTCAAATTCAGTCATAGCAAGATACAATTCTTCCAAGGCTTCAGCCCTGAACTCCCGTGCTATCATATAGCATTTTTCAGGAGGACAACTGAGCTTCAACAGAGATCACCTGTCCAACTAAACTCAGGATTCATTGGAGGAATGAGAAACTTTTCTTTACCACCCCAGCTGACATGACTTTTCCAACCAACAATGATCTACTTGAAAGCAATGCATGAATACTGAGTGGGAATGAGAAGAATTATATCAATCTGACTACTCAGTGAAGTCTAACAGGTGGATACACCTTTGCAGGCTCAGGGCTTTTGGCTTGAATCTCTTAAGAAAATTGACAATGCTTGTAATTGCTTGGAAGGTACATGCTGTATCTTGATGTCAGTACTCTCTGCCTCTTTAACTGCTTTTTTTCCCTCCTACCTTTTTAAAATATATATAATTAGTAAAATGGAAGGTGGAATGAAGAGAAGCAGAAAAACAGACAAAGCCAAAGCAATAGGAATAACCATAGAGAAATACAGAAAGCACCTGGTCTTCTAAAGAAAGGTCTTCCAACTTGTTAAAAATGTCCCAAATGGTGGAGAAAACAACTTAGGGAAATTGCAGAAATCATCAGAAGCTCAACATTAAAAACATTTGTGATTTACTTTTGGCTGAATACCATATTTACTGTAATTTAGGGCCTGATCCAAAGCCCAGTGAATTCAACGGGTGCTTTTCCATTGAATTAAATGGGCTTTGAACCAGGTTCTTTAAGGAGTGAATTTCATTCCTCAAATACCAAATGGCATTCTCAAAAAATCACTTGTAGTAAATTGGGGTGGTGATATCCCCCATCAGTTTGATTGCTCCTTAATAAGCAACACAGTTGCAAGTTTGTGCTGCTTGAATATTGGAATCTTTCCAATGGTTTAATCAGATCTTCAATATTAAAGAGTATGTCTCCTTCTGGGCAGACTCATGTTGTGCCTGGCAGCTCAGCATATGCCTCTCTGATGTGGTTAGCCAGCTTCTGTGACTGTTCTCTTTCACTGCAACAACAATTTCTGCTTAACCCACAAGACACCATCTGAGTCCTCTGATTTCCACCTTGTGTGATCCGTGCTTGTGATTCACTAATTGAACCTCTCCCTTCAGAGGTGGTAATGAATCAATGCCCCCGAACAGAGCTTAGGGATATTGCTAGATGTGTGGCGTGAAACTACATGATAAACTGCAGAGCCATATAATAAGCTGCGTGTCTCATGCACCTTTAACCATCTCACCTGCACTCTGCCCATTAATTCAGTTCACCTGGGACTATTTCTAATATTCCAAACCTTTGAACAGCAGCAGGAGACATAAAAAAACAAATAAAAGCCAGCAACAATATACCAGATAGATACTACATTTTCCCTCCCAAAACATGGAATTACCACCACAAAAGTCACACTAGCATGTTTCTTTCTGAAAACATAGTGCCAAGATATTTTTTCTAACCAGAAGACTTGTATTTTTTTTACAGGTTGAATTGCACTTCACATCATTTCACTGAAATCAGAGCAGAAATTCAGTCCTTCAACTATAATGGATTCAAACAGGGAAAAAAAACGTTATTGGAAAAGACAGAAAAGGGGGGGAAAATGGGAAGAGGTGGAAGGTCCAGGATGCACTGGAGACAGAGAAAACAACAAAAAGAAAATATGTGCTGCAAAATACAGGGGTACATTACACTCCTCACTGTGCTCATTATCAGAGTCATCCCCGAAGTGAAGTTTGCATGTACACACGCATGCCTTCTCTTTTGCATTTGTGTCGCTCAATAGCTCCAAACCAACTACATCTGCCACTTCAGAAGTAGCCACTGATTTTGCGTAACCCGCATGTGTGGGTGTCAAAACTGAACACTCAGGTGGAAAAAAAAAAAAAACAGGCCTTAGGCATTGCAAACAAACCCCATAGAAATGAAGGCTTTTGGGGTGTATCAATGAAGGAATAAAAAAGCCACTAACCCAGAGCAGCGAGCCTCAGAGCCAGGGTTAGTTGACTTGGACTCACCTGGCTTTCTTGCAGGGTCAAAAATAGTAGTGTAGACATTTTGGCTCAGGCTGGAACCCGGGCTCTGAAACCCTCCGATTCACAAAGGGAGTTAGGCACCTAAACGCCTTCGAAAGACTCAAATTCATGAAGCTCGAGCTCCAACGCAAATGTCTGCACCTCTATTTTTAGCCTCACACCACAAGCCCAATTCAGTCAAGCGGGGTCAGTGCCACAGGGTTTTTGTTTGTTTGTTTGTTTATTTATTTATTTATTTAGATATACTCCTGGAAGCAGTGGCCACTCCTCAAAATGCTGCCCTTAGTCTCTACATACTTGTTCTTTCAGTTCCCTCTCCCAATATCGCCCCCCCTTTCCTACATGCAACTAATAAACTAAGTGACTTGTAGTAACTGCATCGCACTTCTGCCTTCTGTTCATCTGAATATCAGAAAAGCTGTATTGTTACCACTCCCCCATCTGATGGCTTCCATAGGCTTGGTTGTTTTATAGTTTGTTTTGCTGCAGCATTTCTAGTGTGGCATGAGTAGAGAAACGGCTGGAAACGGCTGGTCTATCAGGCTCTGTAACATAATGCTATAATTTCTTATTTCTCCAAGCCAACACCCCTCTCTGGTTGCAACAATGGAGCCTAAATGCTGTTCTGTAAACCATCTGGCCTCTGGAAGTACTATATGCCTTAGTTTTAATTCAAGCCGCCCTTCCATTCCTCTTTGGTATTCTTTGTTCAATGTCACAGCAAGAACAGATTCCTGATTGCCTCTCTTCATGTTTATAATTAATCTATCTCAGGAGGATTACAGCCAATATTACCACCAATGCATTTTCTAAGTCTTGAATCAACAGTGGTTCCAAAAGAATATATATGATTTATTTTTCCCCCAGGGAGTAGTCATTTGTAAGAAGCAGATTACAGACAGACATTCTGTAGCTGGCAAGAAAAACATATTAGCAATTAATACAATATTTTTAAAGGAATTTTGATAGCTGTAGAAATCCTTTGATGGCAGGAATGTAATAATGTCACAGCGTTGTGAAATATTCTGCAGTGATCAAGATAATAACCAAGATTGGGACTAAATATTTTGATTGTAAACTCTTTGGGGTAGAGACCATCTTTTGTTCTGATTTTTTTTCAGCACCTAGCATTTGGGGTCCTGGTGCCCAATGAGAGTTTCTGGGCGCTCTCTCAATAGAAATGATACTGAAGAATAATAGATGTATGAAGATGTTTTATTTTTAGCTGGTTAGAAAAGTAGTTTCTGTTAAATAAAAACATTTTTCAGCTCTTTCAAAATCTTTCATGGATTTTTGTGAGTGAGGAACAGAGAAACTGTCGGGGTTTTTCTTGCGTTTCAAACATGTTTCAGGTTTTGCTTTTCTCAATCAAAAAATACAACAAAGTTACCAAGAAATGCTCATTTTCTGTGACAAATTCTCATTTAGAAAAAGGCTATTTTTCATTTTTTTTAAATGAATTCCTATGGAATAGCTTTAACCAGCTGTAGAAATGATAAAGCAAATGGCCACAGAATGATCTACTGGAAGTTGTGAATCAGTAAAAGCAAAATAATACATAGGACCCCATCCCTCATTCAGTTGAGTGTTAGGGTTAGACTGTACCTTTACCTTACTTAACCAAGCCAGGCTGTAAAGGGACATGACATCCTGCACCCACTGCTGGATCTTCCATCTGGGTCTGTATTAACTGCTTCTCTACACACCCACTTCCTGTAAGCAAGTTGCCTTTGGATCTCTCACTCCAACTCACCCGCTAGAGCTGCTAACCAGGTCTGAGGTGAGGGAGTAAGCTACACCTCTTCAAAGGTTGTTGGATGGAGGCACAAAGTAAGTGAAACATTGCTATGGCTATTGACCAGTGAGAATGCAGGATTTCCCAAAGGCATTTGATAATACTTATTTGCAACAGAGAAACAATCAATGGCGATAAGGTGTCTATTGCTAATGCTCTATTATTTTCAAATACCAGCTACTAAGTAGGCTGGAGAGTGTTAAAGGTGGAGTTAGTGGGCGATTTCTGGAGTCCATTAACTTCTATTTGTCTAGCTGTAAAATTGCCATTAGAGGCTTTACACACCTCACTAGGGGCTGGAAGAGTTAATTCATGAAAGTCTGTAAAGTCCTTCGAGAGTCTCAGATGCAAGATATCAACAAATTACACAGTACAAGCAAAACATTATTAATTTTGTTATTAGGCTCTTGCAGCTTTACAGATATTTCGAAAGGTCATGCCCAGGGACAACAGAAATCTGCAGCTGCGAAAAGTCTGCAAATTCTGAGAAATTAGGGTCTCTCCATGGATTTCCTGTTTTCTACATCATCTAAGCTTTCACTTAAGAAAACAGTTTCTGGCTGTGAAGATAACTATCGTAATGTAAACTGCTGACTTTCTCAGTCTGCAGGGACGCTGAAATAATCACACCAAGAGAAGAAGAAAACCTTCCCTCCTCCCTCTACAAGAGTGGTCTACAAGATTTTCAAACTTAATTATGAACATTTAAGGGGCAACATTCTTAACCTTTTTGGTGCTGACTGCCGCAGTGGAACATCTAGCTACTATGCTTCTTTAGCACGATTGGATGTGAATCCTCGGATGAAAGGCTGACCTGTTACAGTTCACCCCACATGCCTGGACCATGAAAAGAGCATTTGGGTTATGGGTAAGGAATGAGGAGTTTGCTTCTCTCTTGAAAAATAGAATAAAAGGGAGGATTATTGGGACACCATTTAAAAAACCACACACACACACACATGAAATATGTTACTTTCATCCATTATCCAAAGCCAATCAAAGTTAATGGGAGTTTTTCCAGCGACTTCAATGGGCTTTGAGTGGAGCCAATAGTAAAGTTTGCATAAGTTTCTCTCAAACTTGGTGCAGTAGCTAAGGGAATTCACTTTAATAAGCCAATGAATGATTTTTCAATTACCCTGCTTGTGTCATATGGTATTACCTAGTATTAAAATCAGAATAAGGACAAATAGAATGGAAAATGAAAAGCATCATCCCTGCTTTAGGAAGCTTGTAAATTTTGGGGGTGTGGAAATCCCTACAGATTTAGTCAAAGTGCTTTGCAGATTTCTTTTGCCCTTGGTTTAATTAACGGAGTGTATTTTCCAAATCGTCACAGCTTGGTTTAGGGCATGTATGATCACTTTGTTCTGCAAAAATATGGCTGTAGCTTGAAAGTAGTGTACAGACAGAAATGAAAACTTTCATAGAGAGGATTTTGTGCAATCTATGGAGTAGACATTACTCAGGAGTCCAGAGTGCAATTAGAAAAGTAACAAAATATGTTTGTTAACAGCTAAATTCAACTGCTTATTTGAAACTCCTAGCAAGAGGAATTAGTTGCTTAGCTGAGCAAGATGGAGGTTTTTTTAAAATTATTTAATTTGTTTTATTTTTCAGGAATTTTGTGTTAGCCATTTTATCCACATGAGGGTGGAGATACTGGGATGGCGGGTGGGGAGGTACCTGAAGACACCCTGCAGCAGCAGCTCCTGTCCCACAGAGCTAGACTCAGCTCTCCACTTTGGGGACAGAAGGGCAGCTAGGCCAAATTTGAGTTCATGGCACTGCAACTCTGTGCAGAAAGCCACAATGCCCAGAGCAAGGAGCTGGGCCCAGCCCCGCGGGACAGGAGCTGCCACTGTTGGCAGAGTCCAGAGCCAGCCGCCTTCTGTAAGAATACGTAGGTAACACCAAAGACAGAAGCAGATTCTCCTCTTACTCACACTGGTCTAACATCAGGAGCAGCTTCACTGATGTCAATGGAGCAAAACAGCTGGTGTCAAACTAGTTTAAGCAAGAGAAGAGTCAGGCCCAGAGTATCAGACCTAACCCTCGCTCCCCTGGCATTCCACTTTCTTTGTGCACCCAACAGGCTTTGTCAGACTCGATTCTCAGGTGCATCAAGCCCAATGTCTTGGCTCAGAGTGACCTACCCTTGATGCTTCCAGAGAAAGGAAAACTCCCCACCAACATATCTAATCCCTGAGTAGCAAACGAAGTAGAGCTGTATGATGTCATACTATTCCTACCTGACCTGTACATGTCTCCAAGGCGACCTAGATGAACATTCTGGGTACCTTTCTCTGGGGACTGCCCGACCCCACGCTAGGCACAGGTGTGCCCATCCAGTTCAAGAGAGGGCTAACCCTAACCCTAACTCACTGGCTACTAAAAGGGGCTGAGACTACCTGCAATGCCTTGTGCAATGCCTCCTCTCAACCCACGCAAGAGAGAAGGTGGGGAAAAAGTGGAAGATTTTCCTGTTTAAGCTGGTGACGACATCCAGAAATGAACGTCAGCGAGAGACATGCCATCAGTTTGAGGTGGCACTGTGCTTGGTTTCCACTAACAAGTTTAAAGACCATTACAAATATTTGTGTTGATGAACGCCTTTAGGAAAGGCAGGAGTTGCAGTTCTTCATGGCTCTGACAGGTCTGTAATAATAATGAGAGTAGGCTCCGTCACAGTATTACAGAAAGAAAGCTGGAAGTAGAAAGGTGCGTTCAAAATGTTAGCACTTGAATATTTAAAAAAAAAAAAAAAACAGCATTTTTCAAACTTCAAAACAGGTTCAAGTCTGAGTTTTGAACAACAGCTGGAGTCAATTGTCATTTGAGCCAAACCAGTTTGCCCTTCCCAAGCATAGACTTGATCCCACAACTTTCTGACCTAGAAGTCAGAGTGATGACCAAGGATCGATGCTGATACACCCATCAAAGATGCTCCTATGGTCTCCATTACTTTACTATCAGAGCACCGCAGTCTTTAATATGCCTATTCTCAAAATACCACTATGAGGATGTGCTATAACCCCCATTTTACAGATGGACAGGTGGAGCACAGAGAGAATAAGACCCAGATCTTCAAAAGTACTTAGGAGCTTAACTTCCATGGATTTCAAAGGGAGTTAGATACCCAACTATATTTAAGGATCTGGCCTAAGTGACTTGCCCAAACTCACACAAGAAGTCTATGGCCAAGCAAGGAATTCATCCCTTGACTCCAGAGTCCCAGCCTAGCCCCCTAACAACTGGACCAGCCTTCCTCCCCAGCTAGGAGCACTACATACAAAGCATTGATATTTCCTGGGCAATAAGAACACATGAAGGGCAACAATGACCTCTGAGTAATTCACAGTTCCAGTTGCTTGCAATAATTCCTACTGCCTTATTCCATCTCCAAACTATGAATTCAAAGGAATAACTCATATCCCTCACTATGGCCCTGTTGTGCTGCTCTGGTGGACCTAGAGGACCATAAAGCTGGCTTAATTCCTGGTTAGCTGGTTTTTTTCATCATAAGGAGAATCCTCCCATAGCATAGCATCAGCATCTTCCTACACCTCCTCACAAGAACCAGCATGGGCTCTGGGTGGAGTACCACCGCAGTCTGTCCAGCGATCCCCAGTTCCCAAAATGGGTGTTTGAGGCCATAGGAAGCATTTTACCATCCTTAATTGGCCCAGATATAAAAATGGTCCCAAGTTTGCGGGGTAGTGCACATCAGAGGGTCCATTCCTGAGCCTTTCACACCGTGACATACTTGGGTAGATCATAACCTGCCGCTGAGACAGCTCTAGATCATTTGTGTTTCCATTGTCCCACCTTTTCATTCAGTCACTAGTCTTAGAATTTGGGCCACAAGGGACCACTCTCCCTCAGCTAATCTGACTTCCTGCATCTCACAAGCCACCCACAGCATCCAATACCAGCTCACTAAACCCAACAGCTGGAAAGAAACCAAAATATTACAACCCACAGGAGACTAGATTATGTGTCACAGGCAGAGAATATGAGGGATCGAGATAAACCAGTGCCTGAGGTCCCCACAATGGCAGGGAAGTGGTTAATAATTATTTCACTGCCTTGGACAAGTTGCTTAAAACATTGCAATTAAAATATGCACATGCCTCATGCTGGCTCAATGTAATAAAGTCAACGACACTTAATGCCATCCTGAAAGATTACTGTTCAAAGTTTCTCTCCAGGCATATTTTAAGAGAAAACTTTGTAACGATTTTGGAGTTCTGGTATAAAACAATCATGCCTTTTGTATCTTGTCTCTCTTCTTTGTATTGATTTTCCAAGCACCAGTTCTATCTAACTCCAAAGAGCCAGGTCACAGTCTGCAAACCAGCGGCATCCTTAGATTGTGAAGGACATAAGTAGTCTTTGGTCAAAGATATATTTTTAGAGAAGGCTGGAAAAGGTTCCCTTGATCACAAGTTTTCCTATAAGTTACCTAAGTTACAAAAGCTCTTCTGCACATCAGTCTATCTTGCTGCTGGTTTCTATACATGGATAACCATTTCCTGTTAAATTTGTTATCTCCAGTGTCCCATTTAAAAAAAAAAAAAGTCTTCCATTAGCATCCATCTCTCTCTCAGTCAGTTATTTCAAAAGTGCCATTTCAAAATGGATGATGCTCTCTTTCAAGGTTCTGCAACATGTCCTCTTTCAATGGGATGATAAGGCAAGGGGGAGGCGGGGGGAGCAACCAAACACTAAGCTCAGTTGGAAACAGCAAGTAAAGGGAAAAAAAAGCTGGTTATACCATTTGTTCATTTCATACTTAGCTGCCTCTATTCCAACAAGCAATCATCCAATGCTAGAGGCTTGGCATAGTTTTCATCAGACTGCATGACTATCTAAGAAAATAAAAATATGTGTAAGATGATGAGTCTTAAGCAGCTGTGAGGCAATGCAAACAGTGTGGATGAATGCACATATAGAAATCTTTGCAGAAATGTTTTTTCCTAAATGAATTGCAAGCTAGTTTGATTAATCCCAGCTGCAGGATCAGTCTCTCTCTCCCTGTCTGCCTGCAGGGATTTTTTTTTTTTTTTAATTGTCTCTTTTCCTCATCTGTTCAGTTGAAAAGACAGCAATTCATTGTACACACTGCACTTCAGCAAGAACAAAGGTGCCTTAGAAAACTCTTTTCATACATCTGGGATATTTCATCTTTCCCTGTTTTGCAAGTTTGTTTGCTTTCTGCGGCTTCCAACAATTGTAGAGGGCTGCATTCATGTCTTCTTCTTCCCATGCATCATAAAGGAAGGCAGCTGATCTGGTTCTGCTTACTGCGGTAAAAGCATTTTAAAGTATTTTGCATAAGAACCTTGACATTCTCACCTTCAACTGTGCTGTTTTTCACATCTCACAAGCCAAATAAGGTGGGTCTCAGTCTGAATTAGGATAGGAGACTAAGGGTGTGCCTAGAATACTACAGAAAGTCATGCTGGAGCAATAGTGGCTGTCTCTCTCGGTGTCTGGCTGCATCTACACTATTGAGACAACACTGATGTCGATATGTCAGCATCACCTCATAGTGTAGGTGCAGCTTTCACTGATAGGTTTTTTTCCCTCCAATCGGTGTAGGAACATCACCTACTTGTACAAAGCATACAACAAAGTATTCTTTCATCAACAGAGCTGCATCCACATAAGGTGGGGGGGTTAGGGTAGCATAGCTACGTCAGTCTGGGGTGTGGTTTTTCCCCCACTCACCTGACTGACTTAGCACCATTGACCGAACTTTAAAGCCTAGAGCAGCCCTCAGTGTTGAATATGTTCCCCAGCATGGTGGGCTGGAAAGCCAAGTTCCTTTCCACTTACATTAGTTAAGGAAAACGTAGCAACTTTTGCAGGATAGAGGAAGTTACTCCTTGTTTCCTGGCCAAATTCTAGCTTGAGTACCTGCAGTGCAACTACCTCAGATTTCCCCTCTACTTTCAGTTTGCGACGGCATTCCTATTCCGCGCCTGTCCTCAATTGCAGGCTGTTCAGACAGCTACCACATTTCACCCATAAGGTGGCCGCCACTCCGTTGTGGATGAACAGATTCTGACTGTATATTTTATATTTTCCATTGACTGGAATTCACACCTGATTTGCATTGGTGTGAAGAGAAGAGAACCAGGCTCATGGTTTGAGAAGCACTTTGGAACCGTTCAGAACAAAACAGGGCTGTAAAAAACATAAGGCGTATTTTACTAGAAACCTTAGTCACGCAAATATAACTAATCTCCAATTAAGTGGCTAATTTAGTATGTTTTTGCCCACCTAAATATATGCCATGTAATTAGGAAAATGATCAACTGAATTGCAGGTGCAGATACACCAACTTGTTATTTATATGCAGTGCATGACATTTAGACAGGAAACTAACTACCTGCATCACCTGAAACCTCTTTCAGCTACAGACTAGCAGCAAAGAAAAATTCTTCTCCTGAAAACAATGTGCAAGAATCTACATTACCCATTACCATCCTGTGCAGCTTAGTTTTCACCACATGCATGGATCCTATGCTCCTGGAGAAGTAGCACTTATTATTTGCAGTCACAGTATTTAATAATAAATGGACTATGGTACATTTCCCTCTTGCTTGTTTCCACCTCTTCCCCCCCCCCCCCCCATTCTATAGGTTCTCTTTTCCTTGGGTTGATTCCTCTTATTTGCTTGTCACAAGTCCCAAGACACCCCCATTCAAAGAACCCATACCTACCCCAAAGCCCTAATCCACAAAATACTCCCCTTCCCAGAAAAGAGGGACAGGTTTTTTTTATTTCATGATAAAATAAAAACCTGATCCTGAGATGAGACTGTATAATGTGCTAGCATCTGGAGCGCAGAGCTGAGAGAACATCCTACAATTTCCTATAATCTTTCCCTGTTCAAGTCCCAAAAGAAAATTCTTTTAATCTTGAGATTCTGCTTGTAACAGAGACCGAGCACTGGTTTATAACCCCTGATAAAAAGGTGTGCTGCCTTCCTATGCAGAGCTCTTTACTGAAGAAGAAATCCTATTGAGTTCTATTGGAGTTATACCTGTGCATGTAGTAAGAGCCAAGGTTGAGATTCTCAAAGTTGATTAAGTTTACCCAGCCAGCTCCCATTCTGTTCAGTGGGCTATTTCCTCTAGTCACCTTTGAGCCAAATCATTGATCCCCATCCACCTTTGACAAAGGAAAGGACCAAGGCACAAAATGAGGAATGCTTCTTGCCCTGCAGAAAACCCTCGGTGGCTACATGGGGATTGGGATATGCAGCTGGGAAGGGGTGGGTGACAACTCTGAAAGGCACTTTTCCCCACCCAGCTCCACTGTTATTTCCTCATTAATAATTAGGTGGAACCCTTTTCCCCTCTGTACTGTGGGTTGCAGAGAGAGGGTTTCAGGGCCAACTGCTGGGTGGGAAATTCCTGCCAGAGAGCCAGGGGCAGCTGGGAGGGCGGACAGTTTGTCAGTTCTTTGCAGAGACAATTCTGGTGGCGAGGAGCTCCTTCCCGTGGAGTTGGCAGATCAGGCCACCTCAGCCTTCCCCCTGGAGGAAGTCATTCATGCCCCATCACACACAAGGGAATGACTATTGCTGGATGAAGCTTCAGACGAGTTATTTGCCCCCCCAAAACACGCAGTTTGGATGAATCCGAAACTATTTGTGCATTTGACACTGAATTGTTTTGGCCTGAAATTATAAATAGTGTCAGGACTTAGCTACCGTCCACAAGTGGCTAAAGAAGGAAGAGATACAGCCTCTCTTGTAACCTTTAGCCTCAATGGCAAGGCACTCACCTGGGATGTGGGAGACAGATTCAATTCCCCCTTCTACCTGGCAGGGAGAAAGGGTTTGAAATTGGGTCTCCCACCTCCAAGCAGCGTGTCCTAATCACCAGGCTATTGGCTTTTCCAAGTTGGGGCTCCCTTCTGTTGAAGTCATTCTCCTGAGTTTAAAATACTGGGCCAGAGAGAGCAAGGGAACCAAGCCCCCCACTCTTGGTTTTTCAGAACTGCCAGCAAACCAAACAAATCCATTATTGGCCCAGCTGTAGAAATGACCCAGTGAAAACGCTGTAAGGTTCCCCTTGCAGAAACTCTCTCCCGTACAGATTTCCCCCACGTAGGGGATTAATCTTGCCGTACATTAGTCAAGGATCAAGCCTGCACTCGCCAGCCCAGTTCAAGGGGTAGACATGGAGCTAGGCTGTTCTCAGCGGTGGCAGGTAACAGAACTAGGAGAAAGTGTCTCAAGCTGCAATGAGGGTGGTCTAGGCTGGATATTAGGAAAAACTTTTTCACAGTGAAGCACTGGAATGGGTTACCTAGGGAGGTGGTGGAATCTTCTTCCTTACAGGTTTTTAAGACCCGGCTTGACAAAGCCCTGGCTGGGATGATTTAGTTGGGGTTGGTCCTGCTTTTAGCAGGGGCTGGACTAGATGACCTTCTATGATCCATTTAACAGTCACTTTCATTTCCCTCCAGGTATCCAGTAGCCATCATTAGACTTAGGGAGGGTTCCTATCATTGAGAAGAGTTCAGAATAAAGATCTTTATTCTAAAAAATGAGAGTTCTGTGGCACCTTAAAGACTAACAAATTTATCTGGACATAAACTTTCGTGGGCAGAAACCCACTACGTCAGGTTGCATCTGATGAAGTGGGTTTCTGCCCACGAAAGCTTATGTCCAGATAAATTTGTTAGTCTTTAAGGTGCCACAGAACTCTCGTTTTGCTAAAAACAGACTAACAAGGCTAGTCCTCTGGAACTGATCTTTACTCTGTTGCCCTCTCGTTGCAAAAGGACAGGGTGACTGCTGTTTTAATTTAAGGCGCAAGCAGGGGAAGCAGTAGATGTGTTTAACTCTAGGCATCTGAAGAATATGTGGTGTTAGCAGGTAATGCTACCTGCTACATCTTAGCGACTGAGACAGGCAGTAGCACAGGATTTCATTTCCAACCACTGCCATATGCTTGAACAGGAAATCTAGTTTCATCTTCTATTATCCCAGTTACCTGTCCAGCGCAAAAAAAAAAAAAAAGAGTCGGAGAGAAACCTATGAGTTTCAGAGAGCTCTCCCACAATACATTTCTTGCTAATTCTAGAATGGATTTTGTTCTCCAGGTTCACATTCTATCTAGCACTTGAGAAAAGCAAAACAATTATCCAACTGCTGACGCTTCTCCATCACAGCTCTGTTAAGGGGCACAGTACATGCACTATGCTTGTGTGCGACCATGGTACTGAGCTACATCTGAAGATATGATGTGCCACGCTATTGCTAGACTAACTTGTTATTAGGCATCCTTGCAGTAAAAAGCTATTTTCAGAAGTCTCTTCAAGACACTTGTTTTTGCCAGGGGAAGTTATCCCTCCTCCATCCCTTACTCATCTGAAACTAGCACCAACTAGCCTATTAAGATTCTGGCTGGGATTTTACAAGATGCCTATGGAAGTTGGGTGCCCCATTTCCTTTGAATTCCAATGAGATTTGGGTGCCTAACTTGCTTAGACCCCTTTGAAAATCCTACCCGCCATCTTTTTCCTTTGCTAAAACCGTAATCCCAAAAGATTCTAGCCAGGAGTCTCAAAGATAGATCTTGCTCCACCAATGATGCCAGCCTTGGCTCCCCTTTTGTTCCTTTCTCCCACTCACGCCTCTACCCCTTCTTCCATGCTCATTCTTGGTATGGAACCCACAAGGCTGAAATTCTGTACAAGTCCCTCCTGGTCTTGTGCAGCACCGAGTGCTTCAATATTAAACAATAAGTAATTCTGAGTACGAAACACTTGTACAAATCCCTAGGAATGTCCCCAGATTGCTCCTCTTCGTAGCTGGTCTCATTGAGTTCTCGTCATATTGTCCTACTGGGGTTGGAAGTGGCAAGGAATACAGTCACTACTGCCCACAAGGCTCCGAGGAACGATATGCATGCCTCTATCCTCCCCCACACCGTCTTCCAAATCTTTCCTAATCATGAATCGCTGGATCCATGGAATGGCCAGAGGTACAGCCCATGGAAGATTTCTGCAGAGAGGACAATATGGCACTTGACTGTTAGTCTACTTCCTTTGCTTGGAAGTTATTTAAAGAGCACAAAAAGCTCCTTCTCGCAGATCTTCCAGTGGGTTTCTCTAGGGCACTATTTAAGCTCCATTCCATCTATATATGCCCTGATCTTTCCCTAGCCCTTGGGAACCACCCATGCATTTCTTTTAAACCACTGACAAAGTGTATGACATGAGGCAGTGCGATCCAATGACACAGGAGCCGGTCTGGGATGCAGGCATTTGTCTAGGACTCTGCCACTGACCTTCTGTGACCTTTGGCAGTTCATGTGCTCTCCATTTTCCTCTCCCAGGCTTTGTCTATCTAGTCTATTGTGATTGGAAGCTCTTCAGGGCACAGACTGTCTCATACGGTATGCTTGTACAATGACGTCCCAATCTCCGCTGAGGCTGCTGGGTACACCTGAAATAACCTGCTTGGGGATTATTTCTATCTCGTGAAGGGTTGCATGGTCTGCAGTGACACTCAACAATTGGCAATGGTTAAGGGAAGCCAATGAGCATCGTAGGTGGCCCTGCTGGCACCTGGAGGAGGCATGGCAGGTTTAATTAAGGATGAAACCCAGCTGGGGAGGAGGGGATCGCTGTTTTAAGAAGAGGAGCTGCAGGAGGGAATTGGTACTCTGGGATTTGCCCTAAAGGGAGGTGGTGACTCCTGAAGAACTGGGAAAAGAAACCCTCAGGGGTCCTGCCTTTCAGTTTTAGTGACTCAGGGGGTGCTGGGCCTCCAGGGGGGAAAGCCTAGGGAGCAGCCATCTAATAGAGCAGGAAAGACCACTGCAGAGCAGGGGACAGCGACAGAGAGTTTGCTAAGGATTGGATGTGGGAAGTGTGCAAGAGTTTGTGTCCCTTTGCTTTTAGTTTGGGCTTTGGATAACGCAGAAGGGGTAGGACAGAATGTGACCAGGCCAGCGGCCCAAGTCATAAAAAAAAATGGATCCCCTTAGCAGGCCTGAATGGTATTCGGTGGAGGCAGTGGAAAAGGCCACATGAAACATATTAACTTGAAGAGACGGTTAAGGGGCAACTTGATTAGTCTAAATATCTACACGTCAAACAAATATTTAGTAATGCGCTCTCCAGCCTGAGAGAAAAGGTGTAACATGAGCCTCTGGGTGGAAGTTGAAGTTCGACAAATTCAGAGTGGAAAACAAGATGTAACTTTTTAAACAGTGTAAACTTTTTCAACAACTCAAGGGTTGTGGTGGATTCTCCGGCACTGCAGTTTTAAAAACAAAATGGGATGTTTTTCTAAGAGATCTGCTCCTGGAGTAATTTTGGGGGAGTTCTCTGGCCAGTGTGATAGAAGAGCTCAGACTAGATGATCACAGTGGCCCTGGAATCTAATAAATATATTATTATATTAATATATTAATATGTACTGGAAAACTCAGTCACACGCTTAGTTTGTGTGTCTCACCCCATGAGCCTGCCCTTCTGGGGAAGATTCCAGTACCTTTCCACAGAGGAGACAGTTGTGGTGGGGGTGAGGGGAAAGAAATCCGAGAGATGCTTTTTCATTCATGTTTGATTGTTTTCTCTTAGTACTTGGTAAAAACACGTCTATCTGCTGCGCAACGAATATTCTCTAGCTTAATCTGCTTTCACTGAGTCATGCTGCAAGCGGAAGTGAGCTAGTATGTAAGTCAGCTAACTTTTTCCTTATCTTCTACATATTCCCCCAAAATGTACCCATTTATTTCCAGGGGAAAGATTCCATACCAGGCCCATCTTTATATAATGAAACATTTGGCTATTTCCATAGCATGAGTGGAGAACGTCAAGACAGTTTGGGAACCCTATAGAGGCGGGCGGGGGGGGGGGGGAAGAGAAGAGTAGAGAAGAGAGGTTCTGAAATCACTCACTTATACTGCACACTTCCATAATTCAAAAAGGCTTGACCCCATTCATTTCAAGTTGTCTAGGGGCCAGTATTAGTACTGATAGCATTGAGAGGCCCCAACCAAGAACAGGGCCTGACTGAGTGTGTATGTATAGAGATGCTCCCCACCCCAAAGAGCTTACAATCTAAAGACAAGACAGGCAACAAGTAGGAGAAAGGAAGGGTTGTTATCCCTATTTTAGGGATGGGTAACTGAGGCAGAAAGACTATGGAGCTCCTTCAGAGCCCTTAGACGTCAATCGATAGGGTCCCACCAACTGCACTGGTCTTGCGATCAGGGCTCCAGTGAACCAGGAGATGCAGTGAAGGGGAGATTCTTCTGTATATGCAGTCTGTTAACGGGTCAGATCCAGCGACGTACTGCGCACCTCATGCAGTTTGCTGAACACTTTCAGCTCCCACTGCTGTCAATGGGTCTGATTCTCACCCCTGAGGTAGTCATTTAGGGCCTGACCCAAAGCCCACTGATGTCAAAGTGAGCCTTTCAATTGGGCTTTGTGGCCAGGCCCATACACCAGTGGAAAGTGCAACCATTCCCAATTTGGGAGCGTCTTACACCCGTTTTGCAGTAGGGTAAGTGACTGCACAAGGGGCCAGGCAGTGGCAAATCAGCCCCAAGGTGGGAAGTAAGAGCACGGTCTCAGTCATTCATCCCTAGGAAAGATTAGGCCTATGACAAAGTCCAGCCAGCCTTTTAATGGCTGAAAAGCGCTCTCAGAAAAAGAAGCAGCTTTAGTATTTACATAGGAAAGCCAGACAGAAGAAGATTTATGACACAGTAAAATCCCAATGTCATGGTACATTTCGTTACTAATAGTAATTAATCACTTTGCTTAATATTTCCCATTACCAGTCCTCCAGCCACCACTCCCCAACATCCCCTTGCCAAGGCAGCACTGTTACTCTCATTTTACTTGCTTGCACTCTACTATGTTTCTTCCCATTTAAAATACAGAATAATTAAAAGTTTGTCATAGAAAGAGCAAATAAAATGCACTTCAAAGTCAATCTAGCATCATGCCAACTGTTAAATAAAAGCCTTTCATTCAGGCCCTTTCCAAATCCAGTCTGAACCATAGTTCCTTTGAGATATTGGATACATTCCCAGGATTTCTATTTTTAAAAAAACCTTATTAGGGCTCTTGGGAGTTTCTTAGCCTAAAGGAGGAGGTTTTTGCTTCGGGTCAATGAAATTCTATATTAGTGATGCATAGCTATGTATGTAACTGTTTTTTCTGCACTGCACCTTTAATTGTCTACTGGAAAGCTGCCGTTGTTACGTGAAAGTAAATGACACAACCTGTTACAGAGGAGAAACTGGGCTGTCTTGGGCAGACTTTACTTTTGTTCTTTCTTGCTCGGTTTTATTTCCTGAATCTGAACTAAAAGTCAATCAGGTTGGAAGTACACAGTTGCTCTTTGTAGATGGGTAGGAGCAGCAGTGCTCTCTCAGCGACTTTTTCCAGCAGCAATTTGGGGAGAGTTGAGGAGGCTGCTGGTGGGGGTTATTCAGGGGATGGGGGGAATTTTGATTTGGTTTGTAACAGGTTTGCTGCTTCAGGATTGTGTGCATAGGGGAGAGGGACGGGTGTATGAATTCTGTGCCATTTTGATTCTGTAGTGATTTTAGGTCTGTATTTTTAATTGAGGATAAAAGTACTTAGGGTCTGGAATCAGAGCTGTTCTGGCTGTTTAGATCCAAATGAATAATGGTAGAATTTTCAAAGATGCCTAAGTGAGTGAGGTCTAGACATTTAACAGGACTTGTGCTCCTAAACCCCTTAGGCATTTTTGAAAACTGCAAAGTATAGGCTTGATGCAGAAACTACTGGGGAGAATTTGCTGGCTGCGTTATGCCAGAGGTCAGACTAGATGCTTATAATTGTCCCTTCCAGCCCTAAAAATCTAGGAAAAGCTCCTCCTAAGTCAATTAATTTATATCAATCCAGCCTCCCATTTAGAACAAAAGTGATCTGCCTCAAATCCAGATCTTTCTGTCTCCCTATTTGGGCAGAACCAACTGTTCACTTCCCATTTTGGGGATTCTTATCCTGTGCCTCTGAAACTAGGCATACCACATAAAGGCTTCATCAAGATGTTTTGACTGCATGCCATATATACCCTATAGTGCTCAAGGCAGCTGATTGTGAATGCTCAGTGTCTGTTTTGAATCAGCATATGCCAAGTTCCAATTTAATAGAAAATATATCTTGCTTTAAAGAGGACATAAATTCCCCATTATGCAGAGAACAGGCAGCAAAAATCAATCAATAAATAAGTTTGGATAAGAAAAAACATCTTCTGAATGGCATAAAACTGCAATAACTGCTACGGTAACTGTTTTAAAGATCTATACGGCCTCAGAAGTTGTTAGATGGATTTCAGACAGCTTTCCTTGATTTATTGACAACATTTAAGAGGTGCATTTTTGAAACATTTACTAAGCTATCAAGCTTGAATTCAGCATGCATGAGATTTCAAAAAGTCTTCAGGCCATATTGCATATTCCTGTTAGCTTCCGTATTGCTACACATTGAAATCCAAAAATATGACTAACCACTCTAGTAGATTTCTAAGTGTACTTCCCACCATGGTATATAGTCATTTTGATCTCATTAGAGGGACTGAGATCCTGATCCAAAGCCTACTGACATCCAGGGGAAGATAGCTGTTATCGTCTGTGATCTTTGGATCAGGCCTGATGCAACAGAGATGCGCTGGTTTAAAAAACGATTGAGTAATACTGTAATTCAGGCAGCAAGATACAAGTGGTTTCCAAGTTGGACAGTTAGCACTGTACCTTGATTAGGAAACTATATGCTCACAAGATCTCCTTTGATCTACTTCCACTATCATGGGCTAGTCAAAAGTTGTCCATCAAATTTACATTTGGATGGGGGGAAAAATGGTTTTGGACTTTTGGGAGGGGGCAAAAAAGTGTCTCTGGAAAATTTAGATTTGAGAGATTCAAACACCGCAAACAGATGTTTTACTTTAGAAATGCCACTGCACTGCTTTGTGTGAATTGTACCATTTGAACTACATGCTCCCATTTCTCCCCATAAGAGGAAAAAACGTTTTCCCCATTGCTTTATCAGCAGCACACCTTGCATAACTAAAAGATTCTGGCCCTAATTCAGCAATGTGCTTAAACATATTTAAGAGATTCTACCAGTAAGCTCTTCAGGGCAGGGACCATCTGCTATGCTCTGTTTGTGCAGCACCTAGCACAATGGGGCCCTCTTCTCCTCTATTGTCCATTAAGCACTACAGTAATCAATAATGAAGTGTACAAAAGAATTCACAGTCGCTAATTGATGCTACATAGAAAACACTCAGATAATATGGTGATGAGTGGTCATATCTAAGATATAGACTACTCATGTGCTTAAGTACCTGGCTGAATCAGGGCCTAGATACACACACGTCTCAAGCAGCACCAACAGTACAATGAATGTATGAGAGAAAGCATTACAGGAGAACCCTGGAGCAGTACAAGAGTTATTCCGATCAGCATGAGATAGATGCTCAGCCGTACCCCAGACAGGCTCACAACTGCATGAATGGGTAACAAAGGTAGTTCTCCAACATCTGACGCTGCTTGGCTTCTAGAGCAGCTTCCGGGTTGCTTCAAGTGATACCTAGCTGCCCGTGGCCCTGAGCAAGGCCGTATTATCCATTAGGCACAATAGGCACAGTGCCTAGGGCCTACGAAACTTTCAGGGCCTCTGAAAAAAATTTTATATATAATTTTTTATTTTTATTTAAAAAACTATTTATTAATAGCTTAAAATCAAGTTAGTTATTTCGGTCGGGGGGCCTACGAAGGCAAGTGTGCCTAGGGCCTACGAAGGTCTTAAAATGGCCCTGGCCCTGAGGGGATGTTTCATCAGTCAGAGGTCAGCAGAAGGCAGCACCCCACTGGCCATTATCCCCCTTTCTTCAGAAATTGCCTCCTGCATAGGAGGTCTACCGCAAAAATCATCACCTCAGAGTAGCACAAAGCACGCAGAAGTGGGCCTGAACTGCTGTCGACGTCTAGGAAAGAGCAAGTTACTACAAGTGGCTTTGAAAGTGCCTTAAGTGTACTTCACAAAGAATCATTACAACCCCTTCAGGAGGCTGCCATTTTTGGCGTCGTAGTACCTACCTCAATAGCTTGGAACCTGTCTGCCTGCCAGTGGGTTCTGATAGTAAAAGGGGTTACACCAAACCTACTTTGCATCATCACACCCATATCCGCGGCACAATGAGAGAAAGCAGTCCCATTCACTGCACGGGAACGCTAACTGGGACGGACATGTCTATAAGCAGCCTTGAGAGTTTTTAAAAACTATATAATGTAATAATCGGCTGGTGTCTCTGCACTGCTGGCCTCTCCTGCATGGAATGTGACATGATTAACGGGGTCATAGGCCCTATACTGCTGACAGGTTATGGAGTTTCTAATTTACCTCAGATAAGGACCTGAGTTTTTTGTACCAGGAGGATATTGGTTCTAGCTCCAGGACGAGCCAAGTGATCAGGGCTTGCAGCTGGCTGGGAATCTTTCAGTATCGTTCTCTGCAATGAAAAATATTGATTTGTCAAAGCACACATCACAGACACAGGTCAGCTCCAGCAAAACACTTTTTGCTTGGCTCCAGGATAGACTTTCTGGTCAAAAAAGCAAGAGTGAGACCCCAGAATTGCTAATTAGCCTATAGGCCAGGACACTCATCCATCGTGTGGGAGACCAGGCTCAAACAATTGCGGTGTCTGATTTGGAGCACCAGCTCTGGTTAGGGCCCCTTCTCTGAATCAGGTGGTACCGGGACCTGTAAATAAGTAAGTGCCTTAGTCATTGGGCTGTTGGCTACTGTGAAGTGAAGTGGGGGGTGTGAAAAATGGAAATGTTTCCATTTCATGCCAATACAGAACAAAAACAACATTACTGAGAGGGCTGTCGACATAGGTACGTCATCTTAGGGAGGTGGAGTAGCTACGCCAACGGGAGATGCTCTCCCATCCACATAAGCAGAGTTTTCACAAAGCACTAGGGCAGCTCAGCTGCAGCGGTGCAGTGTTGTAAGTCTACACAAACCCTACATGATTTCAGATTTGTTGCACTGTTGGCATTCATTAGCGATCTTGAGCCCCGCTGCTGCAATGGGATCTGTCTTGTGAACAGCGAACGAGGCTGTGGCCAGGTGCCAGGATCAACCTGTGCCAATTCAGTTACAAGCTCAGGACCAAACTAATCCCTGTTTTCATGCAAGAACTATTTCTCCCCCACCGCCCCTCTAAATTTAGGCTAGACTCTCCCATATTGCCTGCAGAAATTTCTCTATGGCTTCAGAAAATAGGTTGTACGATTGTGCATAAAACTTCCAATGACTGGAGCATGAGGACAGTGGGCGACACAGGGCTCAACTTCTCTGAGGTCTAACAGGCTTGGCAGACTTCAGTGAATAAATTGCATTTCTGTTTTAAAAAAAAAGAAGCTCTAAACAAGGAGCCCTGGTGTTAATGATGGTGTTGCTGTATTTATAGAAAGCCTGCTGTTATTTATCTATTGTGGAATTTTAACGAAAAGCAGGAATGGCTGTATTGCTTTTTAAAGAGCAACTCAATCGTTAACTTTTTGATGGATCCACTCCAGAGTTGCACAAACAGCCCAAACACTGGGGTCCCCACTTCCCTGAGACTCAGAATTAGGGCAAAGACAGAGCAAGAAAGGTGGTGGCATCTAGTAAATAGAGTGTGGAACTTTGTGTCAGGAGACCTAGGTTCTAACCCCAGCAGTGCTACTGCCCAGTTGCATAACTCTGAATGAGTCATTTCACCTCTGTTTCCCCTCTCACCCTTTGTCTGTTTAGGTTCATGGAGAACGAGACTGTCTTCTCACTATGTGTATGTAACAGTGCCTTGCACAATGGACCCTTGCTCTTGGGCAGGGCCTTTTATCACAGCAATACCAATAATGGAAACTGGTGCCAATTCAAAATCACTTTCCAGGTGGCCATGTTCACAGCCCCTTTGTTTGCTAGGAGTGGGCTTTTGTCCACATAGAATCATAGAGTTAGAAGGGATCGCACAGGTCATCTAATCTAACCCCTTACCAAGATCCAGATTTGTTGCATCTAAACCAGACAAGACAGATGGCTATCCAGCCTCTTTTTGAAAGCCTACAGTGAAGAACCTTCCAGAACCTCCTGCAACAGTCTGTTCCTAATTGCAAGAACAGAAGAACAAATTTAGATTAAATATCAGTTTTTCCTGACATTGACTTTAAATTTGCAACACGGTAGTTTGAACCCACTGCCTCTGGTCCTGCCCTCTGTGGAAGAGAGAATGACTTTTCTCCATCTTTATGGCAACCTTTCAAGTATTTGAAGATTGCTATCACGTCAATCTGTTACCTGGAGTTTCTTGACCCAATAACTTTTAGTCTCTGCGATTTGGTATCAGGACATAAGCCAAGGACATGCAGTACACCTGCCTGCTATATGGCTGGCAAAAGACTAATCAAAATCAACTCCTTTATCTTAAAGCTTTACTTCACAGTCTTAGCAATTGCATGGGAAGCTTTACCACCATCTCCACTTATTAGTCTTAAGCACATACACAATAGGTATGTAAGCACAATACGTATTAGAGCATCCCAGAAATCAGGATAACTGATAGTTACACCCCCCAAATCTGAGGCAGTCTTCGGGTGATTCAGTCAGATTTCCAGATGGCCGGTCCTTCAGTCTGTGCCTGGAGCGCTTTCAATGTGTCCACAAAGTGATCCGCTGACTCAGAATCGCTACCTCCCTCTTATACCCCAAAAGTTAGAGACATGTCAAATCAAGAAAATGTTACATAGCTGGCCAAACAAAACCAATCACTAGGCAGAAGCAGGAATTAGAGACATGTCACACACACAAAGTTATTAAGCAAGCAGTCTTAGCTGTTAGTCTAGCAATAATTTCCACATAGCCGCAGTTCTAAAATATATCCAGACTTACTGTTTTGCCATAGACATTTGCCCCAGCATATTCAGAAAGAGAATGCATAGAGCCAGGCTCACTTCACGTATTCATTGTCAACTACCCCCCTCCTTCCTTGTTTGTGTAGTTATGCTAAGTTCCTGCAAAGGCCTCAAAATGGCTAAAAGCAGCAAGCAGAATAATTGATAGTCCATCCCAATTATTGGCAGTGGCTTGGACACCTGGCTGATTGCTAAAATACCCCTGTATGCCCCGGCAATCTCCTCTTTTCCAAACTAAACATACCCACTTCCTTCAGCTTTTGCTCATATGGCTTGCAGTCCATCCCTTTGTTTATCTTTGTTGCTCGCCTCTGGATCCTTTCCAGTTTCTCCACATTCTTTCTATACATTGGTGACAAAAACTGGACACTGTACTCCAGCTGAGACCTAACCAGCACCGAGTAGAGCAATAATATCACCTCCTGTGACTTGCATGCTATGCGTCTCTGTTAATGCAACCTAAAATTGCATTTGCTATTATTTTTTTTTTGCAATAGCATCACATTGCTGACTCATGTGGAGGTTGTGATCCACCATAACTCCCAAATCCTTCTCAGCAGTGCTGCTGCCAAGCCAGTTATCCCCTATTCTTTATTTGTTCATTTGGTTTTTCTTCCCTAAATGTAGAAGTGTAGATTTGGCTTTGTTGAATTTCATTTTGTCCTCTATAGCCCAGATCTCCAATTTATCGAGATCCCTCTGAATCTTAGCTCTATCCTCCAAAATGTTGACAACTCCCTACTCGCTTTATATCATCTGCAATTTTGATCTGTATGCTCTCCATTCCTACATCCAGGTTATTAATAAAGAGGATAAACAACACTGGACCCAGAATAGATCCCTATGGAACCCCACTTGAGACCTCCTTCCAATCCAACATCATTCTATTAATAGTTACTCTTTATTTAACCAATTATGTATCCACTTTATGGTAATTCTGCCACGCCCATATTTCTCCAGCTTACTTATCAGAAAGTCATGTGGGACCGTGTCAAAAGCTTTGCTGAAGATTAGGTATACTATGTCCTCTGCATTTCCCCTATCCACCAAATCAGTTAACCTGTCAAAGAAGGAAATCAAGCTGGTTTGGCATAATTTGCTCTTGGTAAATCCATGCTGGGTGTAGTGGTTATCCCTTCATCCTCCAGATATTTGCAAATTGAATGTTTTATACATTGTTCTAGTAGCTTCCCAGGTATCAAAGTCAGGCTGACTGGTCTTTAGTTCCCCAGCTCCTCCTTTTTAAAGATGAGCACTACGTTAGCCTTCTCCAGTCTTCCGGGACCTCTCCGGTAATCCACGAGTTTGGAAATATTATTGCCAGTGGCTCTGAGATTTCTTAAACTAATTCCTTCAATACCCTTGGGTGAAGGGCTTCAGGTCCTGCTGATTTTAATTCAATTGGTTATGAAGATCTGATGTGATCTTTACTTATCCCTTTACATAATTCTTGGATGTTCATTATTCATGCCAGAATCACTCATCCCTCTTATAAAGCCAACCAGGACAGAGCACAGAAATGGCTGGGAGAAACAGAACAGAAAGGAAGGGGAGAAACAATGGCTGGCATAGAGAAGGTACATGGAATGCTCCTATTTATCGCCTCTCACCATGCAAAAGCAACAGGCTACTCAATGAAGCCCAAGTTATTTTGGCTAGCACAGTCTGGTAGTTAGCTATATACATTCACTTGGCAGATGATGACTATAACTTCCTGCCCAAAGATCCAGATACTGACCTTCTCCTTTGGAGTAGAGCGAGGACAGTGCTTTGACCTCTTCTGGGCTACTGGAACAGTGAGATTGCCTATAGACTGGGTGTGCATCAGTATTCTCTAATGCCTTCTGCAAGATCTGCTAGAGTCAGCCACAGGTTCAGGAGCAGGGAAATCAGTCCTTTGCTGTTTCCAGAATGCCCTTATTGATGGAAAAAGCCAGCTTGCCTGGCTGTGTAGTACAAAGTAAGAGCCTGAAACATAAGGCCTAACATAACAGGCCAGGTTTGAGGCCTAGCATAACAGGCCAGATATGAGGCCTGAGCTAAAGTAATGGTCGTGTGTTATAAAACAAAGCAAGTAGAAGTCAAGCTGTGAAAGCTGATAGGCTCACAGTAACTGCCAAGAACAGAGCTGGTGTAACAAGCAAACACACATTCCAAAGAAGTGCTAGGCACAAGCACATTTCAGAAAGGTGCCAGGACATCCTAATACCCCAGAGATAACGAGGGCTCACTGACCTCCTCAAATGACAGTAGAATGGATAGAAATGTCTTGTTAATATGATGAATAGAGATGTTTTGATTGAACCAGGACAAGGTAATGGGTGGTATCTTACCACAACAAAGGCTGGTACCTTACCACGTCAGGAGGTGGCAACTACACGTCAGAAGGGTAATACGAAACTTGTTTGTATCAATGTATAAAAAGAGGGTCTTAGAGGAAAACATGTTTGTCTGGCCTAGGGGGAAAAGGAAAATCCCGCCATTTACTGCGCCAGTACCATTGTAACAAGCATACATGTGTTAGTGGTCCTGTAAGTCTATAGGATACTAGAACGATGCTTGCCCACAATAAACCTGGCTGGGTGCCTTCGTTGCTCAGTGGATCTGCGGTCGAGTCGAATTATTTGATCGTGGAGTGGTGTTTTGGTTATCTGTGCAGAGCTAGGACGGCCTATACACGGGGAGCCTACACATGCAGCCAACAACTGACAGCAGGTTGTTTAGACTGGAGAATGTCCAGAGGCAGAGGGATTTCTCCTTGGCTCCTGACAATTTCCAAATGCAGAGCTTCAGTCATTCCCCTCGAGTTCCTGGAAACTCAGGCTTGCCAGCTGGGAAGACAGAAGGTTTGGCCACAGAATCAGCTGGAGAAGAGGAAGGTTCTAGTAACCCTAGGCATCTGTGCTGGTTTATTTACATATGCGCATCTGCTGTCGTTCAGTTAACCACAATATTTGGTGAAGTCATTCATGTTCACTGTTGTGGTGGACAATGTCACATTAGAATGGCTCCTGCCATTTCAGTCTTAAAGCCTCCAAAGGGTGGGATCTCCTCTGTGGTGTTCTGAAAGGCTCCCATCTGACTGTTCAGAGTCTTTGAGGCTGCTACGGAATTTTGCACATAATCTGGGCACCCACATGCAGAGGACATTCCAGCTTTATGGCATGTCATCATCACACCCGACCGTTGGGGCACGTTGGATTTCTTGTGCCCAGCTGAGAGGAAGACTAGAATGAGCATGAGATGGCTGAAGACCTATTTGGACAAGATGAAAGTAAAGCCACTAGGCTGAGGAGAGGACCTTGAGAGTACAGCAGGTCATTCCTCTCCCCATTTCTGTGGGTGCTTGCTCAAGAATCTGACAGTAAAGTTGCTCTTGGCTCTCTCTAGCTGCTGGCATTGGCCAAGGCGCAACAGTGTACACAGTGCCTTTATTCACCTGAACCACAGCTGAGCCCTTGACGGAGTTTCCCCCAGATTCAGCTCTCAATACAGCAATCCTTGCCTCCGCAACTTCCAGACCAGGCAGTGTCTTGCCATGAAGTAATACATGGGGCTCCATTTGCCGATAGCTCGGAGGTGGCAGCTTGTGCAACTGTCTTCCTGTTAGATGGTGTTGGCCAATGGGAAGAGCTAGCGATTCCTGAGTCACTGCGCTGGATCCTTATTCAATTCCAATTGCAATTCAAAGTGTTGATTTGATTTCCACGGGTCTATCCAACTTGGACCCCAGCTGTTAGGAGGCAACATCTCTCCCTTTGATGACCTGACAACAGAGGTCAGCTGACACATTTAAATAAAAATCCCCAGATTTAAACATCTGGGGGATGATGACAGGGCCAGTCTTGATGGTGGAGTCTTACCTCCAGAACTCACTCTCCCTGGTAGCCTGAAGGAGCCCCAGGTTATTGACCTTCCAGGGTCAGGGAACAGGCCAACTTCATTCCCAGACATTTGCTTGAGAGATAGGAGGGAGTGGAGCTGGCTCCACTTTTGCAGGGCATGGCCATTTTTGCTGCCTCTGAAAGCTACACCCTCTGGTACATGCTCATGCCATGTTGAGCATGTATCCCACGCTTTATGGATGTGAGCATTAGAAACAGTTCTGAAAAAAAGAAAAAGACATTTGCTCTCGCTATCCGTGTCTGCCTGCATTTCTGCAAGAACCTAACCTTCTTTTAGCTGCTCAGAATGGATTCTTTGTACACCCTGGCTGTCCTAGAAACATCCTGGGAGGTAGCAACACAAAACATGGACAAGCAGAAAGCCTTTATTTTTGTTTTTAAGTTGAATATGGCAAAAGTGCCCTGCTGCTGCAATATGCACAGTCTACAATATTCATGTGTCAACCAGACAGGAAATCAAGCCTATCACATCTCCTGGGTAATCTTGAAAAACAAGATAGAAGCCACCAGTCTTCTTAGGAGGAAAACCCTGATGACAGATACATTTGCCCTGAAACCTCCATTGTCTCATCCTGCAGCTTGTTACTCCCAACCCCCAGCCTCTGTTCAGTCAACTGCTCTGCACAGAGGCTTTCAGATCATTCCTGCAGTGAGTGTACACAGGATACGACGGCCTTTCAGCATGCTGCCCATACTCTAGGAGACAAGAAACACAAATAGCTGCACAATTCTTTGGGTCAAAGGAGTGGAAGACTCAATTAAGTGATGGGCTTGCATCTCACATGAAGAGAATGAAAAATGTGGAAATATTCCTTCTGCCATCCCACTCAGCCAACATTGCCACCTCACAGCCTGACAGCTGTTATTGGCTCCCCAGCCCTTTACTTAGCCCATCACTGTCTTGTTATTTGTTTCCTTCCAGTTTATGTTCAGTTGATTCCTTAGTGTCAGTTCAGAAAAGCACCCTCCAGGCATAGAAACCCAAAGGCACTGGGGACCAATTTTCAGATTGGAGCACTTAGTTTCAGGCACCTCAATACAGGTTTGGCTCAATACCAGTCTTCGGTTTGGTCTACACTTACCTGGTGATTCAGCAGCAGTTGACGGGAGTTATGCAAACTACACAGAGTAGCTTGTGTAACTCCCGTCAACTGCTGTACTTCTGTTCTGTGTGGTGTCTTCACTGCACTGCGCCACTTGAAGAGGTGGTTTTAGTATGTCAGCTTCCTGATCGATTGAGTGGGTCTACACTGACCACTCAGTTGATCCAGATAAGTCAATCTGACGGCGGCGACTTTGCCGCCATCAGTGTAGACATGCCCTTAGGCATCTATCTAAAAACTTAGGCACCCAAATACTCACTTAGACTTTAAAATCAGCACATAGATACTTACTTACTGAGTTAAGGGCCTAATTTTAGATGCCCAAATTTGAAAGTTGAGCCTTCAGTCCCTGTGCTTTTAAAGCCACTTATGTATTTTCCGTTAAACTATTTTTGTAATGTTCCAGACATGTACCATCTCTTCCCCTACATCTCTTTAAGTATAGAGTCCTATTACTGAAGCTATTTATGGGGCCAAATTCCATTCCTATGTCCACCCAGGAAACACCAGGGGCCAAAACCCTAGTTGCTCTGCCTTTACTACATCTCCTGTTCAAACCGGACACTGGGATAACAGATCTGCCTAAGGGCTGCTGTAACTTACGCCACCTGCAGTGGTCTCACAGGGACGGATCTGCCCACTGACCCTCTTTGCCCACACAAGTTGGCAGAGTGGGTGACACTGAGCCAGCAATATCAGCTTCACATCACTCAGAGGGATTCCTTTACACTAGGGAAATCCCAGGTTGACACTTTAGGAGAGTTTTCCAACTGCTTTGACTAGCCAGAACAGGTGCCAGGGAACTGACCCTTTGACTTCAATCAGATGACGTAACAGGAACCAATGGCTGAAACTTAAATCCAGAAAACTTTGTGCCTTATTTCTAAATTGAATTTGTAACCGTGATGGTGATTAACCACTGGAACAAGCTACCACAGGAAGTGGCGGACTCTTCTCTCGCTATCTTCAAGTCAAGCCTGGATGCCTTTCCGTAAGATGTGCGACGGGTTCAATCCAGATCCAGGAGGGATTGTGTCACTTGCCCTGCAATCCTGGATGCTTTACAATGCTTTGCTGCTGTCGCTTCCAGCCTGGGACACTCACAGCCAGATTGCAAGCATGCAGGTCACACCCTGAGTGTCTGTGATTAGACAGCAGTTCAGACCCCAGCAGCCTGTCTACAACCCCACTCTCACTTCCACCAGCTTTGGTTACAACCAGCAATGTGACTCCAATGCACTCCCAGTCCCAAATCCGTGTGTTCTGCCATTTCCAGCCCTCTCCTGGACATTTCAGAGACATAAGGTTTGTTCATGGCTGTAAAGAGAGACAATAGCACATGACAGCTTATTAACTTAACTGAGGTAAATACACCCTTCCCTACAAACACAGCACTGAGTTGGTGTATAATAAAAACAAATAAATTTATTAACAAAATATACATAGGATTAAGTGAGTTCAAGTATAAGGAATGAAGATAGAATGGGGTTTTGTTTTGCTTTTTCTAAAAGTCTAAAACTTAATCTGGAAGGTGCAGGCTTTGTTCAAGACAGTTTCTTTCACCAATCTTCCTCCTTCCCAGCCATGGCTGACTTCATCTCAGTCCGGATCTTCCGGAGAAGCACAAGGGGCTGGTTTCCCTTAAGTGAAAGATTTTTGCCTAAGCAGGTTTCTCATCCTATATTCAGCTTCCAGAGACTCCAAACCCCATCTTCCTCAGCTTGGGAGGTCTTTGCTATCTTGTGTCTGCCTAGTGATGGATGCCAAAGATGGCTTCCGTCTTTGCTTATATCTTCCAAAGTTCAGTGACCTTGTTTCAAGAGACAAGATGCTATTTTTCCTACTTTGTGGGCTTCCCATCCTCCTGTATGTAAATGGGACTTCCATAGTTTTGATTACCCCATATTTAATTTACATAGGAGACAGGTAAATAGCTTTAATGTTTCCTCCTGTTCCTCCTTTTGTCTGATGATATTTTAAAGCATAATATTAATGAGTAGTCATAATTCCTTATATAGTATTAACATGCATCTAATGATATTAATTTGAATAGAGCAATATCATATACACTCAGTTGATTCAATTAAAAAAATACATAGAAACAGTAGTAGTCACCAGGACCAGATGGTATTCACCCAAGAGTTCTGAAGGAACTCAGATATGAAATTGCAAAACTAACAACTGTGGTATGTAACCTATCACTTAAATCAGCTCCTGTACCAGATGACTGAAGGACAGCTAACGTGACACCACTTTTTAAAAAAGGGTCCAGAGGTGATCCCAGCAATTACAGGCCGGTAAGCCTATCAGTACTAGACAAACTGATTGAAACTATAAAGAACAATTATCAGACACAGATTAACACTATTTGTTGGGGGACCATGCAACACAGTTTTTGTAAAGGGAAATCCTGCCTCACCAGTCTGTGAGAATTCTTTGATGGGGGAAACAAACACGTGGACAAGAGTGAGACAGTGGATATGGCATACTGGGCTTTCAGAAAGCCTTTGACAAGGTCCCTCACAAAAGGCGCCTAAGCAAAATAACGGTCATGGGATGAGAGGGACGGTTTTCTCCTGGATCAGTAACTGGTTAAAAGATAGGCAACAAAGGATAAGAATAATTGGCCAGTCTTCAGAATGGAGAGATGTAAATGGTGGTGTTCCCCAGGGGTGTGTACTTGGACCAGTGCTGTTCAACATACTCATAAATGATCTGGAAAAAAGGGGTAGACAGTGAAGTGGCAAAATCTGCAGACTATGCAAAATTACTCAAGATTGTTAAGTCCAAAGCCGACTGCAAAGAGTTAAAAAGGGAGCTCACAAACCTGGGTGAGTGGGCAACAAAATGGTAGATGAAATTCAATGTCAATAACTACAAAGTAATGCATATTTGAAAACAAATCACAACTCTACATACAAAATTATGGGGTCTAAATTAGCTGTTACCACTCAAGAAAGATCTTGGAGTTTTTGTGGATAGTTCTCTGTAAACATCTGCTCAATGTGCATCAGCAGTCAAAAAAAGCTAACAGAATGTTAGGAACCATTAGTAATGGGAGAGATAAGACAAATATTATAATGCATATATAAATCTATGGTATGCCCATCCCTTGAATACCATATGCAGTTCTGGCCGCCTCATCTCAAAAAAAAAAAAAAAAAAAAAAGATACATTAGAAATGGAAAAGGTACAGAGAAGGGCAACAAAAATTAAGGATATGGACCAGTTTCCACACAAGGAGAGAGTGAAGAGCTTGGGACCTTTCAGCTTGGAAAAGCGATGGCTAAATAGGGATATGATAGAGGTTTATAAAATCATGAATGAGGAAGCATTATTTATTCCTTCACACAACACAAGAAAGAGGGGCACAATAAAATTAGCAGGCTGCAGGTTTAAAATAAAGAAGTACTTCACATAACACACAGTCAGCCTGTGAAACTTGTTGTCAGGAGATTTCATGAATGCCAAAACTATAATGGTGTTCAAAAGAGAATTAGATATGTTCATGGAGGAAAGGTCCATCAATGGCTATTAACCAAGACAATCAGAGATGCAACCTCATGCTCTGGGTGTCCCTAGTCGCTGACTGCCAGAAACCGAGAGTAGATGAATCACGTGATTGCCTGTTCTATTCATTTCCTCTGAAGCACCTGGCATTGGCCACTGTCGGAACAAGATACTGGGCTAGATGGACCATTGGTCTGACCCAGTATGGCCTTTCTTATGTAATTGCTTAACACATGATGTTTATACCCTCTCCCACCAGCCCCATCTTTATAGGCCAGCAAACCTTTGCAATGTATTCTTTGAAAAGCCAAGCCCAGACCAAGCTTCTCTCCCCGGCTGGGGTAAAGATGTTATGCTGTCTTCCACCTTCCCCACTTCGTAGCTTGATAGCTTTATTTACCTAATATGTAAATGAACCTTCATTGTCTCTGCCTGATGACCAGGCTGGTCAGGGAAGCAAACACATTCCTATGTCTATGGCAGACCTATTTAACAACTCCCCTTGACATGTATGACTTAAAACACACTTTAGAAATAATTCCAGCATGTAACCATAACTCTTAATACACGCTCTGTGCATACATCACACAAGAATATGAATGATCAATGAATTGTTAGTAATCTTTGTACAAAATATGCTTTGTGACATATCATTTCAAAACTGTAGTGTGTAGGGAATGAGTACACGGGTTCTTACAGTCCAACACAAGTTACTGGACTCTGTGCAGGTGAAACAGAATAAACTATGGCCTGTTTTATGCATGAGGTCAGATTAGACCTAATAGCCCCTTCTGGCCTTTACATCTATGAAGATATGGCACCCATGTAGGAGACAGCAGGACCTAGCTCATGCCTTGGTAAATACCCTATTTCATGATGCTCATAAAACATCTAACCTGTAGGATCCATCTTCCACACCTTTGTACAAAAGAGGTTGATCACAGAACACTAACCATCTACAGCCGTTGATTGATTTATTCATCATAAAGTGAGCTGCTATGGGAGGAAACTTTCCTTAAAAAACGGAAACTTGGAAAATATTTTTCAGCTGTCTTGACCTTTAAAAATAAAAGAAAGAGAGGAAAGAGCTACAGGGGTGAGGTTGTGGGTGGATAAAGAGAGCTAAGTTAGAGATGAGTTAATGTGGTGAGCAACAGACAAGGCATATAAACAGGCAAAAGTTTGAAAAACATCTCTTGAGAAGGGGTAGAATGAGAGAATTTCATACGTTCCCTCATCAGAAAGAGCCAGAATAGATTTGCTGACATTGGGTAAGAACATGGATCTGGGAAAAGAATGTCAGATAAGATTCAATCTCTGCATATACCTGTTGGACTTGAATTCTTGGGCAGGGACAATATCTAGCACCCAGCACAAGAACCTCAATCTTGGTTGGGACATCTACATGCTACCATAATCTAAATATAATGCCCGGAGACTAGGGAGTTATCTACACAACAGGCAGACAATGGGCCATGGCAATCAGTGTTTCCTGACTGCAATTGGGCCACAACATCTTCAAGGACCAACTTTAGGCATTAGAGCAAGTTGATCTCTTCATGCCCACTTTATGCATGGCCTCTCTGCTGAATGGCTGAGAGAGGTGTCAAGTGTTGCCAGACTGGGACAGACACTCGTCTAGTAGCAGCTGTACTGAGACCAGCAGTTTGTTTCTTTCAGGCTAATGAATTGTTATGGGATATTTATTGGGAATGGCTGAAGATCAAAAAGTTTGGATTTCTTATCTTTTGGACTCCTACCTAAACCTTATCCAAATTACCCAAACCTATATTTTTAAGCCTGTAATCTTGCTGGCCCTAGATATTTGAAATCTCTTTATCCATGCATTTAGAGCCCAGACTAGCAAAGCACTTAAGCACGTGCTTGATTTAAACAGCTGAGTAGTCCCATGAAATTCATGGATAGGTCTGTTGAAATCAAAGTTAAGCACATGCTTAAATGCTTTGCTGGACAACTTCTATGCTTATAGTTAAGCATGTGCTTAAATGTTTTCAGAGAATCATAGAATATTAGAGTTGGAAGGGACCTCAGGAGGTCATCTAGTCCAAACTCCTGCTCAAAGCAGGACTAACCTCAGCTAAATCATCCATTTTGGTGCATCAAGGCCTTGAACTTAAATCATATCTGAGCATGTAACAAAACCATAGAAATCTAAGATATTACAACAAAACTTGAGACCAAACTCTGATCTCAACTACCTCTTTCTTTCGTTATTTGTATTAGGGTAGGGCTGCGGCGTCCCAGTCATGGACCTGGATCTCAGACTGATGCTATACAAACAGAACAGAGAAACTCCCTGCCCCAAAGAACTCTGTAAATCTGGCACGGCTTTAGCGAATTTACTCCAGATTTACCCAGCCAGTCTGATTAATTCACTCCTATGGTTAAATTTTGTCCCTTTTGTTAGCAATAAACCATAGAACAGGTCAGTGCTGTAAGTAACTCACACTTACTGTACAGTATTTCTTGCTGAGATTTAGCTCTAATCTGAGCTAAATTCCCTATTTCACTTTTCAGAAAGTCCCCATGCACAGTATTGCTATTGTCTATTCCTTTTATTCCAGACACCAGATATACATCTCTCAGATCAGTTCACTGCAGACTCAAACAGTGAGTAATTCAACTGTCTAGGTCCCCTGGCAGTTTGAAATGTTGTCAGAGCCCTGGAAAAGCCCTGGCTAAACCTGAATTTGGTAAGGGATTTAATATCAAGCTTGAATGAAATAAATCAAATGGAAAAATGATGGAATCAAATGCACATGGCAAAGATCAGAGGGGGTTAATTGGGAGTCTTTTTGTTTGATCACCATCCAAGCATCACTGAAACTAGAAGGCAGCTGTTTGCTCGCTGCATAGGGCAACTGGCATGCTTAGCCATTAAAAGGAAATAATTCATGATTTTTAAAAAAAAAAAAGAAAACTTTTACAACTTTCTATGCAAAAAGCCTACTTAAAGGCCTTGAAATAAAGTGAGTTTGAGAGATTTTGCAGGGGCAACTTAATAGATCATTTGGATCGAGTATAGGTTTTGTTCCATCTAAATTGTCTTTAATGCTTCAGAGGGATTGATTGTCTTTTTATTGCATTTATTTTTTCACCTTGTAAATGGCTTTTACTGTTCCTTTGTAAGAACCGTCACTAAAGCACATGGCTAATTATGTACTTTCTGGAAATAGTATATTGTGTAATGTCAGCAACATTTCTATGCACCATTCAGAGTTGTGCAATGTACATTATTTTAAATGATTCTCATACCACTTATTTATTTCACCCCTTCTTATTCTTGATAGACTGTTTAGTCATTTTATAAAGTAATGTAAATCATCAGATTAAACGTTTATGATGGTAGGATAGGATCTAAATTACTGCTGCACATACAGTCATATCTAATCCAATTAACTGAAATGCAATGAAGCAATATATGAGAGCAACCTGCTTTGCTTTTTCAAATATCTCTGATCAGAAGCAGCCAAACAAGTTTGTCTCGCTAAATATAGGCAGATCAACACACTTCTGCTTTGAATTTTAGATGCATGTATGCTGTGTTGGCAGTGATACTCCTGCAAGATTAGGCACTTCTTTTGTAGACGTGCCTGTAGATATTTACTTCATTTCCCTCTTTCTATTAAAACATGTGTACCTGTAACTGCTTGCTTGTGTCAACAATCGTTTCATTACCTGCAGTGAAGTCATTAATTAGTGCAGTGGGATACACCCCATACAACAGACTTGTTAACTTACAATTAAGATTGCTCTCTTCCAAACATTACAAAGCAGGGAAATTGCCAGTTATGCCAAACTATTTATGTCTACCTCAATTCACATCTTACCACCCATGCATTTAAGAAAACATTCAAAGACCCCTGCTACTGACAACAAATTCCCTTGCAATTCCAACATGTGATCTAGTACATATCCAGTCCCTCAGAATCATGCTGCAAATCAAAGGTAACCTGCAAAGCCTTTTTGATTGTGGTCACTTTTCCAGCATGCGAGTCAGGCTGTGAATGGTGGGGGAGAGAAGAGAAGCAGCATCCTCTCCCTACAAACAAGAACCCATCCCAAGAGCTACAGGCCTAGATTAGTGTGTGAGGAGAGGCCCCTGCTACAGGGAAGCTATGCTGTTGCTGCCCAAGGAATTGTTCGAATTGCCTGTTTTGATGTTCACACCTCAGCTTTCCATTGTACCTAGCGACATGACCATTGTGTTAATGATAACGGTGCTATGCCACATCTACACTTGGTGTTCAGGTGTGGGGGTCTCAGGTCAAGTTAACTTACTCCATTTTTAAAAGGATCATTTTTCCAAGTCCCGGCAGACCAGGGAAGTAGGGAGATGTGGCATCTGCCCCTGTGCTGAAGGGGGCAACATGGCATAGAGTGCACATGTGAAGCTTTGAGTTAGTGGTGACTCTAGTTCAACTAGAGGGAAGCAAACAAAAATGAGATCAATCAACACCCAAGTTGAATGATTTGTAATTGTTTTCCCAGGAAAACTAAGTTATGAATTTATCCCCAATATGTCAAGGGAAATTCAATTATCCTCTGAACAGTAATTTTGTTAAATTTCTAGACTAAATTCACTGAAGTGTGAAATGGAGGAATTTTAACCCTTCTTTAAGTGAAAAGCTGAACACAGCCTTCACTAGGAAGTCACCACCAACATCTCAATACTAGCACATCTCTTTTCTGCATGGGCTGCTTATTCCACAGGTCATTTGGAAAAAATTCTGCCAATACCCTGAGAATCCAAAAGGTAATGTTTTTAGATGATCTTTTGCATGTTGACTTGTCTACATCACATCACTTTAAAAAAAAACCCAGAACTAAATTACTTATCTAGGTATTGATAAAATAGTTCATTGTCCCTCTTCACCCTAAAATAAAGTCACGCAAACTTTTTGGAAGATTGGAAATGTTTAACTTGGGCTGGTGGGTCATTTAAAAATGTCCTGCCCCTTTCCGATTCCAAGTTCCAGACAGAAGCAAAGATAACTAAACAGAACCAAAAAGGCTGTTCTTAATGTAGTTTCAGGCAATTTCTTGTCAGTTTTGGATCAGGAACTGAGGCTTTGAATGCTCATCTGAACCAAAGCTCCAAGCCCTTTGAAGTTCTCTCATCACTAATTATTTTAGTGTCTATGTTAATTGCCTCTGCAATGCATGAAACTGATAGTACTTAGTCAGCCGGGCTGTTCTGCATCCAGCTATCTAGGCACATGTACTTCAGTTTCCTTATTACTATTCTCATCATCCAGAAATGAAACAAATGCAGCAACTTATTTTAAACACTGTCATGGGTGTAAATCAAATCAGATAGCTACCAGCAAGAGAGTAAATGGACTCAGATGACATCAGGATAGAAATCCATAGGCAGCATTTTTTCTGTTTAATTACTAGCTTCAAAAGAAACTCAGTTACATTATTGCAAGCTTAAAAGGGAAAGCACAATGCTTTCGACAAGCGCTCTCCACAGGAACCAATTTGCAAAATTGATACAAACTGGAGACAAACAAATCTAAAACAAAATGTCCAGTAAAACAAAAACGTTAGCACTCTTCCCTCCATCCAAAGAAAATGCATGATTAACAATGAATCATGTCAAAAGTTTTCAAACTAAGAAACTGACTCAGTTCAGTTACTAATAATAAAATAACCTAATCTGCAACATTTCTAGAACTATAGCCATAGAATTGTAGAAGTGTAGGACTAGAAGGGACCTCAATAGGTCATCTAATCCTGTCCTCTGCACTCAAAACAGGACTAATTAATAACTAGACCTTTTCTGACAGGTGTTTGTCTAACTTGTTCTTCAAAACCTCCAAGATGGAGATTGCATAACCTCCTTAGGCGATTGGTACCTGTTCTTAATTACCTTGAGAGTTAGGAATTTTTTCCTAATGTTCAACCTACACCTCTCTTGCTGCAATTTAAGCCCATTGCTTCTTCTTCTTAACCTCTGAGGATAGGACAATTTTTCACCCTCCTCCTTGTAACAACCTTTTATGGACTTGAAAACTAACATTCTTCTTTTCTCCAGACTAAACAAACCCAGTTCCCACCCTTCCCATCTTTCCTCGTAGGTCATGTTTTCTAGACCATCAATCATTTTTGTTGCTCTTCTCTGGACTTTCTCCAGTTTGTCCACATCTTTCCTGAAATGTGGCGCCCAGAACAGGACACAGTACTCCAATTAAGGCCTAATCAATTTTACAGTGCATGAAATAATTACTTGTGTCTTGCTTATAACATTCCAGAATGATGTTCACTTTTTTTTTGGGGGGGGGAGGGGGAGGAGCAAGTGTTACACTGACATATTTAGCTTGAGATCCACTAGGGTGCCCAGATCCCTTTCCTCAGTACTGCTTCCTAAGCAGTCATTTCCCATTTTGTATGTGTGCAACTGAGTGTTCCTTCCTAAGTGGAGTACTTTGCATTTGTCCTTATTTAATTTCATCCTATTTGCTTTCCATATCCTATTCTCCAGTTTGTCCAGACCATTTTGAATGTTAATTCGATCTTCCAAAGCACTTACAACTCCTCCCAGCTTGGTATCATCCACAAACTTTAAGCGTACTCTCTATGCCATTATCTAAATCTTTGATGAAGATATTGAACAGAACCAGGACCGATCCCTGCAGGACCCTACTCGATAGGTCCTTCCAACTTTACTTTGAACCACTGATAACTGGTTAGAAAACCATTCCCAGAGAGTAGTATTTGCAGAGAGTTATACACCGACCTTATATAGTAGCTCCATCTAGGCTATATTTCCCTAATTTGTTTATGAATAGGTCATCGAGACAGTATAAAAAAAATCTTACTAAAGTCAAGATATACTACCTCTACCCCACCACCAATAAGGCTTGTTACCCTGTCAAAGAACATACAAATTACGTATATATACCTGGATACATATATGTTACATATCCTGATCAATGAGAGTATATAGTTTTACCAAGAAGTATGCAGCTGTAAACTATTGGGCAGCATGTCCTATGTGTCTGTGTCCAATCCAGAGAGGATATGGCTTTGTTACAGCTTTTAGCATAAGACCCCATCTCAAGGACTTAGGCTGTAAGAGCTTCTACTTCTGCTTCCGCTTCCACTTCCAGTCATGGAAGTCTCTAGTTCAATGCCTAGCATCAGCCATAGATATTGCAATTTGAGCTGCTGTGGCCATTAGCTGTTTAAGGGGAGAATTTTCTGTCCAACAACCTTACGCAAACTATTGATCACTACATTATAGGCCCTTGTCTGTATCTGTGCCTGACCACAAGGGATGTGAGCTCAACAGCATGTGACTCTTCAGCTCACACCTGTAAAGACCCATGCTTTTAGCCCTGGAAGCCCCTGATTCAACTCCCAGTGTTGGCTGCCGTCACACTACTTTCAGCCAACACAAATACATAGTCAGATCCCACCAAGCACTGAGGACCTGCTTGTCAGCCACCCTTCTCACTGGATCTAATCTTCAGGTCCTCACACAGTCAGGAGGAGTTTGTCTGAGTAATGAAAAGAAAGAAGTCCTGATTTGGCCTATTTTCTTCTAGAGTTGTTGCGGATATTTGGCGCTTCTCAGGTTTCAGCCCTACGATGGGGAACGCTCGCCTCTCATGAGCACCGCCTGCCGGTTGGGTGCGAACCTGTGCTCTCTTAGCCTGCGGTGCCCCCATCAAGGTCATCCTTGTCAGACAGGTTTCCTGGGGCTCACCCCCCCTGGCTAATTTGCCCATAGTCTCAACACATAAAGGAACCCTTCTTGGGTAAGAGGTTCCCCAGGGCAAATCTCTGTGCCATTGTTGGCATCTTTAGCTCTGTCTTCAGGCTCAGTTCTCAGGCCCTTCTGGGATAGCTTTAAAGTCTGTGACTGCGCTGAGATAGAGCAGTGGCCCCAGGGCTTTCTCCCTGGAGACTTTGTCTCATCAGTTCTTCTCACTCCAGCTGTCCAACCACATTACTCTTTCTAGTTTGGTCCCGTTCCCGGGACAAATGAAGTTCAACAGATGGTTGGCCCTTTGCAGGGTCTTCAGCCTTATCCTAGCATCCTTTAAATACCAGCCCTGGGCTTGGGCTTCTACACAAAATTTGTCTCCTTCTCAGGAATTTGGTCACTTCCCCAGTGGCTGGTGGGGGAGATCTGGGCTAGCCCACTACTCCAGATCCCAACTCAGGGACCCTACAAATAGCAGCTCTGTGCTACTTCCTTTAACTCTGCTGCTGCTTTTCCCTGGGCTGCACCCCTCATAGCTCCTTCCTTTTCCCCTGTACCTCAAGGTTCTCTGTCTGTCCCCTGCCTGAGCAGGGTCTTTCCCAGGCCTCCTCACTTGGAGTGTCTCACTCCATGCCTTCCCATGCCTCTTCACCCTTCTGGCCCCAGCCAGCAACTGATCTGCTCAGCCCCTGCAGCTCCTTTTAACTGAGCCTGCTTCACTCTGATTGGCTGCTTCTGCGCAGCCTTTCTAGGCAGGCCTGGAGGACCCACATTCACTGCTCCTTTTCCTGGAGTGGAGTGTGGCAGGATCACAGGGCCTCCAACAAAGGACCACAAAGGGCCTGGTACACCCTATCGCAGGCCCTCTACAAAGAAAAATATTAAAACTGCACACACAAGGAGCTTCAAAAGACAAAGGGACTGAGGACCCCAAAGCCCAACTGATTTTCACTGATGGTCAATGGGAATTGGGTGCCTGAATCCTTAAGACACTCTTGAAATCTCCCCCGGAATCCATAGCAGGAGCATAAAACTACACAACACACCCATCCTAGGTGAACAGAACACAGTGACGGTAGGCATCACTGCTACTCATTTACAAAACCTTCCCACGTGGCTGCGTTAGTAACTTAGCACATAGCATCTGATCCAACACCTGCTGAAGTCAGTGGAGACGCACCCATCACTTTCAGTAGTCATTGCATTGGACCCACGGAGAAGACAATCTCTCTAGCCTGCTGAAATGAAGTTTGGTCAAGCAATAGTAGATCAAGCAGGAGCATATCAGCTATCTCATTGTCTTATAGGCAGCCCACTGTTTCATTTAATCCACTTGTGAGCAGGTGACATCATCACCCTGCTCCCAACAAATGTTGACCTGCGCTTCTCCTTAGGTTGGGCTTTATTGGTAATTCCTACAATAGTCACAAGACTTCCCCAGACCCTGCTTTCTCCCCAACTCTGGTTGTTTCTCAGGCTCCATGCAGGACTTCCCTGTCTCTGCCCCCAGTTTCCTCGGTTCACAGAGCCATACTCCTCTCTCTCACACCCTTGTGGCAGTTAACAAGGCACACATGCCAGCACAATTAACTTAGCACACTGTAGCACTCAGCCTAAAGCTGCTAACAGAGCAGGTGGGTCCGAGGAACCTTGCCTTCCTAAGAGAGGTCTCAGCCTTGATCTGAAGAATCACCCACAAGCCATGGTTCATTTATGGTGTCCTGCCAGTTTTTGGCCTCTCTGCTGAGACCACCACCAAAAGATCCAGGTGGCAGTGGTTTTGTGTTGCGACTTCTAAGAAGTGGAGTAAGATCACCATCTTATTTCATATAGAGTAAGCCACTAAACAGCCACACAGTAATCATTGTGTTTGGTTGCTATCTTGCATAATGGGGCCAGATTTGAACCAATAAAGTCTGAACCAGGAAGGCTCCAAAGCTCCATCAATATCCCCAGTTGTCTAGTTCTCCCTTCCATTCTGTTTTGATATGCACTACTTGGCACGTGCCAACTGTAGCTGAGTAGTGTTCTCACAAATTAATCCGAAGAGGTTTCCACAAAACCTATAGATTAGCTTCTGATAATGATAGCACAGAATAGGCACCCCACAAACACAAGCACAATAACAGTCTGGTTATTCTGTTGGATACATCTTACCACGACTGGCCATCCTCAGCTCTACATCGTACTTGGTGACGCTACCTTATATCACATCCATCATCATAATATGCAAGTACCTACCAGAGTACTGAGTGCATTTGCGGGGGATAGCCCTATATTTAGATCTATTCTAAAGTAATGTTATCGCATTCTGAGGAGGAGGAATTATAGCTTTTGTCTTGCATTGGCTCTGGGTGTTAACACTACAATGCCGCTTAATTCTTCTGCCAACTAATAGCTTCTTCTTGGCAGCAAACAAAGCGGGTGCTAATTTGAAATGTTTACACTTGTTTCTGCACCTATAACAGTATTTATATTACCCAAAGTGATAGTCACAGTGCGGTTCCACTAGTTTATATGGGACTCCTGTGTTGTGTGAACACCTTTCATGAGCAAGGCTAACAAATCAAAACCATATATAAGAAAGAAAGATATAAAAAATAAATAATATATATAAAATTAACATATATGTCAGAAATACTTGGACATGTTGGGTAGAAGACACTTTTGTTACTTAAGTTTCCTCAGAGATTTGCACAGCAGGTTAGCAGCTTCCATTCAATACTTGAAAGGCCTCAAAGTCTCCTTAACCTACTCCAAATTCTCCGCTGTTCAGCTCATTGGCTGTAGTGGGGGGGAACTTGGTTTGGTTTTCAGCAATGGTTACTGTATTCTGATACTAGATACATTTGTTTTATTACACGTGCACACACAAAGGTGTGTTTCTTCAGGATCAGCCTCTGTGTGTAGCCAATAGATCACTTTGCTTCTTCTGCAGCAGTCCAGCACATCTTCTCAGTTGCAATGATGTGCATTTAGCACCTGGTACAAAAAGTTTTGAGAATGCTCTTGGGCCTCCCTCTCCCCATTCTCTTCCAATTGCCTTTCATCTCCCTCTTAATCTGTACATCAATTCAGTCTGTCAGCTTTCTTTTCCTCTTTAGTTGATAGTAAGGACAGAGGCTCTGTAGCAGCCTCCTTACACAGCTGAGGTCCAATGCTCTTTTAACTTAGTTAAAATATTGCTTCTGAAAAGAAGGGGGGGGGGGGGGGGGGGGGGGGAATTACCAATTTGGGGAATTCCTGCCAAGCTGAATATGCTTTAGAGCTGGTTTTCACATGTTGGCCCAAAATACATCATCATCTTCTACATCTTGATGACCTTTTGCTGCTATTTGTAGAGTTTCCTGAATGCTGTTCATCCTTCCCACCCCATGCAAAAATATTTTCTAGACTGATGAATGTATGTCCGCTTTCTGCAGACTCATTTAATTGAATTACCAGTGTCATTGCTCTTTTAAGACACCTCCTGCTGGGCATTCACCAGGCTGCTGTGTCTGGGTCCCATTTTAGGGCCCCCCAGGGCTTTCAAGCTTCACGGCATCTCAGTAGGCTTCAACCACTGTCTTTCTTTGGCACACTTCCTTGGTACACAATTTGTCTGCAGCCCTAGGTCCTCAGGCCTAGGGCATGCCTACACTCTCGTATACATTTGTGTAAGCACACCCTTTCCCCGAAAGCCACGCTTATGAGCACTCAATTATAAGTTTGCTTCCCCAGAGACACGCGATACTTGGAGCACACGAACTGAGGCTTTGCAAAAGGTTCCAAACCCAAATGCTCTTGGCTTTAGATAGTGCAAGAAATGCGCAGCTCTTGGCAAAATAGTGAGACACAAATTCCCTACCCCACCTCAGTTTCCTCAGAACTCGAGCATTCTGTGAGATTAGGTCAGAGTCTTCTGGGTTGTCCAGGACACTTCCTCTCTTTTACTCATGGCTTCTCCTCCAGAACATGGACTCTTTCCACCTTTTTTAGTGGCCGAGATGAGACCTTTTCTTTTGTTGCCCTCAGTCCCCTTTCTCATGTAACCCCCAGTCTCATTGGGTGATCCTCATCCCCCAAGTGGTGATACATTGCTTAGTTACCACTCCCTGGGGGTCAGCCCTGAAGAATTGATTTACCCTGGGAGGTAATTATTTCTTTATACAAAGGTGCTCCACTTAAATGGATGATTGAAGTGCTATGACCCTCCAGTGATAACTCTGTGCCCAGTGCAATAAACATCTTGTGGGTTTTAGCCCAACGGGGAGGCAAAAGACAGCAGAGAAAGCAAACAAGCCCTCTCTTAAAAGGGGAGGCTACCGTCTGCGAAATACCTACAGAGTCCCTAGTATCAAAACAAAATTCATAAGCTGTACACAGATTCGCAAAGTGTTACAGCCAGCATAAGCATTTGTGGAAAGTGGACTGAATTTGTACATGCAAATATCTCCATTAGAAGTGTTGGTGTGTTCACCCAGCCAGGAACAGAACAAATATTATACCATGCTGCACAACATTAACAGGTGATCCAGTGGGTAAGTTCTATTCCTGGCCACCAGCAACCCTTGGGCAAGTCACCGCCTCGCTCTGTTCCCCTTTCTACCACTTGTCTATTTAGATTTCAAGCTATTCAGGACAGGTTCTAGGTGTTGTACACAATGGAGCCAACCTCAGCTGCAGCCTCTTAAGCATTTCTGTATGCTGAAATACAGAAGAAAAAAGACAGTGTGAATTTGGGTTAAAAAAAAAAAAAAGAGCCAGTCTCTGGCCATCATAGCCCATTAGTGTGAAGTGTTAGCTCAGAATTAAGTCACAGTCCAAGATACAGATGCCAAGTGGTCTCATTGCCCCAGTGAGCTCTGCCCGTTAATTGTGAAGTCTCCCCCTTAACGTAATTGAGTACAAAAGGGGCATCTTTCTGTGGTCCTTTTGAGAGTGCAGACTGTCCTCTGCTCTCTCCAGTTTCATTTTAATCATTTACACTCCTATTGCTGCAGAATTCAAAAGGCTACATTAGCTTCAGCTGAGTAACTGTTATCGTCATTTAGCCTCATCTGTTCATTCAGCAGATGCAAGTTTCCTTCAGAGCCACTGAGCTTCTCAAGCTTTCATAATGCACAAAGTAACTCCAAATAAGGAAGCTCGAACAGGCCTTTCAAAATCCAACAGAACCTCATTCGGGAGGAAGCAATAGTCCAATTACATTACCCAAGCCATTGAGACAACAGAACTTAAGGACTTGCCTAACCTTCCTGATTATGCTGTGCTTGGTCCTGTGTACAATGCGGATAGGGCACAGCAAGAAGGATTGTGTTCTATAGACAATCCCCCTCAGGGACTTCCATTCTGCCCCCCATCATTGTTGTAACGCCACCGTTTCCCAATTCCCCTCTCTCACACCTTCTGCAGGTGGACTATTTCCTAATGGCTCTGGTTGGTTAGGTAAGCAATACTCTAGGGCATGGTCTACACTTACCTCCGTGATTCGGCAGCAGTCGACGTGAGTTACGCAAAGAACTTGTGTAACTCCCATCGACCGCTGTGCTTCTCTTCTGTGCACTGCCTTCATTGCACTGCACATTTACGCCACTTGTGGGGGTGGATTAATAAAGTCGACTTCTGGATCGATTGAGCGGGTCTTCACTGATCGCTCAGTCGATCCAGATAAGTCGATCTGACGGTGGCGACTTTGCCGCTGTCAGTGTAGACATAGCCTAGGAAAAATCCAGAGTATCCTGTGCCACTTGCCATATCTTTGGTCAGATCTCTCCTCTCCCATTTTATTTCCTCTGATCTGCACTTTACGCTCTGAAGCCCATCCCCCTGCCTAGGCTTCAAAGCTCAAGCCCAGACACCCACCCAGCTATTTTTAGTGCCATAGCACAAACCCAAGTCGGTAGATCCAGGCTGTAAGTGTAGACATACCCTTCGAGTGGGTTGGAGCACACCAGTTGCAAGGCATTCAGCATATGAATTCGGACAGCTTACCACAGACCAGCTACAGCAGAGGAAAGCATGACAGAGGCAGAGATGACCAGTTCTGCAGTCTCTCAAGAGCACATCCTCAGCTGCTGTAATTTGTCACTGCTCCACTGACTTCCATCCAACAGTGACAATTTACACTAGCTGAGCAGCCAACCCCAATGTGGGTTGGGGCAAAGAACACCATGAGTGGCTGAGACAGCAAGGAAACTACCAGTTTTCCAGGCCCGTGTAAGCCAAGCAGTGGCATCAATGAAGTCCTCTTCAAAAGGGAAATAGAATCAAACACCGGAAAAACCTGGTACATCTGAGGCCTTTCAGGTTTATGCAGCTGTGCAGGGCCCCCCACCAAACTTGCACTCCCCAGCTTGCCAACCAGAGTGCAAGCACATCTTCCTAGGCACATGCCCACCTGCCTGACACCAGGATAGCCAGGGTTCTTTAGCTGCCCTGCCCTGCACACCAGACATTGCACTTAGCTTCCATCCCCTGCTTGGACACCTATGAGAGACTGTGCAGACAAAGTCCTACAGCCCAATAATGGGGCAGAGGGTCTTCAACTATCAGCACCCCCTAGGGTGAGGCTCAGCTACCCCAGCTCTGCTCACCCACCCCATGCTGTCACACCACACTCTGCTTTGTCAAGGAGCAGGCCCTGCCTGCGCCCCTTTGAGGCCTGGGGAAGTAGAAGTTTCAGGACAGTCATGAGTTAATCAGCCCTAATTCCCCTGGGTTTTGGAGCTTTCTTCTCTGAGCATTTGTAGCTGAGGGAAGATAGGAGAATCCAAGTTCTACTGGGCTCCAGCTGGGGAACAGCCAGCAATCAACCCTCCACAGTCCTTAGTATTGCCTGAACTCCTTCCTACCTTTGCAGTCTTCCTCAGCCTCTCATGCAGCTTTCTTCCTCTTCCATGCACTGCTATGCCGGGCTGGGCTGGGCCGGGCCGGGCAACTTTTCCCAAGCCTGCTGGAGGGATCTTCTCAATGAGATCCCTCAGTCTGGCTGGTGGCTGCTTTGCAGCTCTTTTATCTTCAGCTGCTGTGAGGCTGCCAATCAGCTCTGGCTGGGTCTGTGGGCAGGTGCTGTGTTCAAGCCTTTGCTTGCTGGGCGAGCGTGGAGGTATATAGACCCCACGATAAGCACGGACAGCAAGTTACAAATAGCACCTGCTCAAAGCAGTTGTCACAGGTGGCCACTTGTGAGCTGACTCTGGGCTGAAATATGTTCCCACAAATCTTCCACTGAATAACTTAGCAAAAATCAAAATCTCTTTACAGATATTTAGCAAGCAGAAACAGGGATCCAGAGCCAGATTCTCAAAGATTATTTGGGCACCTAACTCAAATTGATTCCGATCAGAATTAGATGCTTAAATACCTTTGTGGGTCTAGGCCATAAATTCCAGTTGGTGCCTATCTGCTTCTTTAGGTACCTACATTCCTTTAAAAATCTGTCTATAAAGGATCTTTCCGATGCCTATTGAAATCTATAGAAAGACACCTATCGACTTCCGTGGGCATTGGCTTATGCTCTAAATCGACACATAAATTGTTCACTAATACTTAATCCAGTTCTGCTCCCAAAGTATATATCTAAATTTGGAGAAGAGAGGAGCAAATCTAATAAGGCATTCTCATCCTCAAATCATTTTTTTTCCTGGCAGTATATTGCATTTGGGGAATCATGCAAAATAAGAGAAAGTGGCATGGTAAATCTGTGCTTGTATAAAAAAAAAAAAAAAGCAGCCAAATTGTGATTACTGAATTGAAATATAGCTCTCCTACCAATGGTGTAGCGAAAAAGTATATCAATAGGTTTTACAACAGTGATATTATAGTCCTTATACTGTGACTAGCACTCTTGACATTTACTGCCATTTTAAATTGACAGACCAGAGCTGGATCTTAGTATTGTTGCAAATTTTATTGTAGCTGTCACAGTTCTAACGATAGAAACTATCATTTTACTGTTGGATAAATTTTTGTGGAATAAAAAAAAATAGCCTTCTAAATTCAGGTTTTTATCTGCAATTCCATTTCGAACATCACAAAATCACAGGCAGGTTTGGTGTGAGAGAGGCTGGGAGAATGGAGAGCTAGATCAAGCATTCTATCCTATCCTGAGGTCACCCCTTCATGCCAGCAAATTCAGAGCCCTCTCAGCCGACCCCACCAGAGGATTCCAGAGGCCTCGCTCAGTGTTGCTAACTCTCATGATTTTATTGTGAGTCTGACAATACTAGATGTTTTTTTGTTTTTTTTTCTTAAAGATCCATTCATGTGATTAGGTAAGGAGCCCAGCTTTCATTTGAAAGGGAAAAAAAGTAAGTTCCTAGCCCCCCCAGGGTTGTGGAGAAAAGCTTGAAAACGTGACCCCTGCAGTATTTGATGCCAGTAAACGACTAAGAAAACCCCCAAATAACTGTGGCTTTTTAATCTCAGTCTCATGATCTTTGGAGGGGCGCCTGACTCATGATAAAGCCAATGTGACATGCTGTCCTTTGTATGGAATATTGACCTGTCTGTTGCACACCCAGCTTGCTCTCAGCAGCCATGTTTGTAGTTAACACAGCCTGAGAGTGAATTAAAATAATTTCCCAGCGTGCACAGGAAGTTTTCAAGCGGACTTTTTTTCATTAGAGGTTTTATCACAGTCTCTCTTTCTTCAGCCTTTATTTTTCCTTTTCTGCTATTGGGATTTCTTATCTTATATCCGGAGTCAAACCAGAAAATGGTGGCTTTGGTATTGTCTATACAATTCAGAACTTGGAGGGGCAACACACAACACTGCAACCTTGTTCAGGCTCAAACCACTGAAATGGTCAGATATAAAAACTAAGCATTACTTTTTTCTTGGCCACAATGCCTTGGTCTAGTATTATGATGCTGAAGTGCTTTGTAACATCCCCAATAACTGTCATCATAACAGATAGATTGATGTCTTCTGAACTTATATCATGCTTCATATGACAGATCCATTTTCCATCCAGCAAACTAACTAAAGCCATTCATTCTGGCTCTCTTTGTCTTGAGAAGTCTGAGGCCAACATTTTCAAAAGTGGCCAATAATTTTGGGGGCGTGGGTCCAAATAGGAACCCTGTAGAGGGGCCTAATTTTCAGAATGCTTTAAGTACCTAATCTCTAAAAAATCAGGCCACTTTAAGTTCTCTCCGTTTGGGCTACCCAAAATTAAGACACTCCAAATTACTAGTCACTTTTGAAAAATCACCTGTCCATGATGAATTTAAAGATCTTGCTTTGGTTTATTTGGATCAGATTCAAACAGATTCAACTTCTCTGTTTAAAAAAAACCTCAATAGAATTTGATAGCCAATATTTCAAAGTTTGCAAAGAAAAAAAGAGATTTTGTTTTGTGCCACAGCTCTGAAGTCTATTCTTTTCTCTTCATTTTTTATCCCTTCCAAGAATCTTCAGGTTATTACCTCAAACCGATGCTGACAAAAAGAAATTTATTATTAGATTCATAAGATCTCTTCATTATAATCTTCTTGGTTCCTAATGCACAAATCCTGCCATGAGCCTGTAGTCCATACATAAATTAATATAGACGCACATCAGTCTATCTATCCATTTGTCTATCTCTATATCCTATATATCAACGCAGAGTGGAGAAAACGTTATTATGTCCAATGTCCCTTGCTTACACAAAATTTCATACTGAATTTGATGTTTCAAATCACACTCTTGACAATTTTATTGTTGTCAGTGATAAGGGAAAAGTTTGGATGAAACAAATGTCCTTTACTGTCAAAGACAAGGGTATCGCCTGTCTCGAATGCCATCGCAGACAGGAAATTGCCTGTGCTGGTTTCAAAGACAGAAGAAAAAAGGAATGACTTCTTGACAAACTGCACCCTTTGAAAATTGTCTGTCGATCAGAGAAAATAAGTGTAGATTAGATGTTAACTCTTTAAGGAGACCAGCCTAGACCAATAGTTGTCCATGCAGAATGCTTAATTATGTCCCTTACAGCTCTGGTGCCCAACCTTTTTGGCCAATTATATCAGTGTACTAAAGTAATCCTTGACTGCATCAGCTAGCATCTATCACCTCTCATTCATCTGCATTAGTTTCCACCAGCAATGGATGTTGGACTGCTCTGATACCCATTGTAATCTAGTTGTTAAGGCAGAATATTGGGTGTCCAGAGACCTGGGTTCAATTCCTGCTATGCCACAGACTTTCTGTGCAATACATGGCAAGTCACTTAGTCATGGCAAGTCCCAAAATGTTGAAACTTGGGTGGCTAAAGTTAGGTACCTGATTCCCGATATAGAGGCTTAAATATGAATTTAGGTGTCTAACATTACCCTTCTATGTTTAAACATTTTAAGCTCAACATCTCTGCTCCTCCGTTTTCTCATCTGTAGAATGGGATGAATGATCCTTGCCCTCCTTGGTAAAGTATCTTGAGATCTATTAATGCAAAATGCAATACATGCCTTAAGCCTGCAAAGATTTAGGCAACTTTGAGCAGGCAAATACTCATGTCAACTTTAATGGGCCCACCCACATCTGAAAATGAAGCATGTAAGTGACTGCTGGATTGAGACCTAAAAGAGCCAAGTATCAAGATTATTACCATGGACAACAATACATGCATTGTGTTAAAAAAAATCTGGATGGGGTGGGAGGTAATAGGCAACTATATAAGAAAAAGCTCCGAATATTGGGACTGTTCCTATAAAATCAGGATATCCGGTCACCCTAGTAGGGGGCATGTTACATACTTCTACTTTTCAAATGAAGAACTGGCTTGAAAAATACAGGGGAGAACACAAGGCTCTACGGTGGAAGAAGTATATGTACAATCTGCATTGCAAGGCATGTCTGTATGAAATTAGAATCCAATCACAAGCGAGTAAAAAAAATAGGCAAATAGATCAACATGCTGTTTAAGGGAGAAGTAGGTGCCTAACTCTCTGAGGCTCTTTTGAAAATTCCAGCCATGACTTTTTGATGATTCATCTCCTTCCTAATCCCTTGTCTTCTTTACCATCAAGGCCATTCAGTATTCCCAGAAGAAGCCATGAGTGTGGGGTTCTGCTAGGAATGCCTGCAAAGTGAAAGCTTGCTAAGCATGATTCTGAGACAACTTTAAACACCCACAGGTCAACCTTTACTGAGAAAGGAACAGTAACTTTAAAAACATCCAAAGACAGGCTTGGAGGTACAAAGCTGTGAAGTTTTTTTCCCCTCTTCCTATTTGTTCCCTGCAGAACTCTTTCATGTGCTTTGTAGAAGCACTGTACTTTGAGGGTTGCCTTTGTGAATTTGGAGAGGGAAGGGCTTTCATTCTAAACTGCAGCTGGCAACTATGAAATATTGCAGGTGATGGACCCAGAATCAGCTCCCTGACTTCAAGGCCCCAAGGTAATAGCTCTCCTGTCCCAAATAATACTGAGCATGAGACAATACGTGACTCGTTTGGAATCGGCCGTATTGGAACAAGGTCAAAGTGCAAAAAGCAACTGTAGACAAGTCAGGCAATAACAGTGCAAGTGCCATGTGACATAACCTGTCAGGAAGTGATTGGAAAGCTCATAATTTTGTGGTCGGTAACAACTGAAAAGCAAACTTAGTATTGCAGGCTTCCTCACATTCCTAGCAACAAACAGAGGGATGCTTCTCAACCAGCCATTGAAAGCACCAGAACCTTTTAGACTCCCTATCCCCGCAGTGTTTTCCACTGGGCCATTATACACTGGCTAACAAAGAGATTACATACATAAAGCTGTTTCTGAGCTGGAAAAAATATTGTCACTAATGGAAGAAAAGGCAGAGGCTTAATGTGTTAGGGCGGCGGGAAAGAAAGAGAGAGAGAGAGAGAGTGAGTGAGTGAGTGAGTGAAGAAATATAGGTCCAAAGTAAGACATTAAGACATTGGTCTGACTAGCGGAAAGTTCTGAGATACTCTGCCCAGGAGGAGTTCCGGGAAAGATTGTGGTCCAAATCATTAGAATTACATGAGCATCAAAGGTATGTCTATACTGTAAAGGAAGGTGTGATTGTAGTACAGATAGACATACCCAAGCTAGCTTTAAACTAGCTGGCATGGGTAACACTAGCAGCGTAGACACGGTGGCACAGACTAGCCAGCCGAGTCCAGGCCCACGGTCTGGTGGGCTTTTCACATTGCTGTTGTTACATGTTCCCAATTCGAGCCAGGAAAATATTTTGAATTCTGGAAAATATTTGCAGGATGGGAAAAGCGTTTCCCACACAGCTCTCACAGCAGTCCAAAGGATCTTGAAAAGGTGAGGGAAGAGGGCAAAGCGCTGATGGAGAGTCGCTCTCAGAAGGGAGAGAAGCCCAGATGGCAGCGAGAGAGGACAATCTAAGGATTGTGGAGGGAGTGGAGGAGACAGATCAGTTTCACTTGTTTGGAGGAAAGGTCACAAAAAGAAAGGCAGGGGATTGTGTGGAGCTTCTGGTATGTAAAGATGTTGGGTGCAGCTGCAGAAACCAGATGTCATCCTCTTCTTTGGAAGGCTGGGTTCTGGATGGCAGGGGCAGAACAGACAGTAGCTAGCTGAAACTTGGAGCAGGATCTTGCTGCTCTGTTACATAATGTTTACATAAAACTAATGTCATTGTTAAATGCAAAATCTCCATACCTTAACAGCCACAACACAAGGCCTGGCTGAGAAAGATGGCTTCTGAAATGAAGCAATCCTGAACCTTGAAAAAGATTCAGTCTGGAGAAAGGGCTGAAATGTGAATCAGTTATACCGCATGTAAAAATAATCAAAACCAAAATTGTTTCCCCATCTCCCGTCGAATCCACGAAGACGATCAAAGAGCAGCAATGCAGCCCTCCCAATCATGATCAAAAACTTGCAAATGAGTTTAATGAGAAGATACTCAGAAATGCTTCCCGAACCCAGAAATTTTGATGAGCCCATCTCTGCTTTTGATGCTATAATACACTGCATCACATTTTAGCCTTTAGGAGCAGGAGGCATCATTACCTGTGGAAAAATAGAATTTTTTTAAATTCAAACCACATTTCCAGCTGACCTGCTGCATGTAGTTTTGATGGATTAAGCTACCTGTTTCCAATATTCACGATCCAATTCTTTCTCAGCCCAGGCTATTATACAATAATCTTCATCATTACGCTTTGAAATAAACAGTACCTGTGTTCGTATTTCCTATCTGACCAGAGCCCTTACCTATTGCTGCTGGATACAATCTGCTTTCATACGAGAGAGGGTGACTAAAAGAGATTCCCTGGAAGCTGACAGTGTCTCTTCCTGGATTGACCTGTAGAGGGTACCCTAATGCATGACACCAACCACGTCCTGAGCCGATTAGCATAGAACACTCATTACTCTCAGCACTAGTTCTTGCAACCATTAACACGGAATGAACCATTTATGCTTAATAGAAAATGGTGATTTTAGCTTGCCAGTGACTTCATTTTTCCTTGTTACTACAGAATAGAGAGAGAATAATTATTTCTTGAAAGTTTTTTCATACTCCAAGGATTATTAAATTGGTAACAATGGATTCCTCTTGTCTAAATTTCCCATGTCAAGGTAAATTCTATACTCAGCTTCCCTCTATTTCACTAAGCTTTAACAGATTGATTCCACCTAGTCAGCCAATTTTGATCACTGTAGCTAAATCAATCATCCATCAAGAGGCTTGCATTTATTTATCTGGATCAGGAATGCTGTAGATAATGGGTCATTAAGAACTATGCTTTCCAAGCCACAAGATATCATGAGCCTGACTGCTGAAGAATGAGCTTTGAGATAAGAAGAAACTCTTAAGAGGGTCAATTAGAATGTAATTGGTTTGGATACTTGCCCTATCATACACCAGTTTTATTAAAACCCTACAGTGGGAGGCAATTGCTTATCTGTGCTTCAGCACAATTATTTTAAATTGGGGCTGCACAATTCTGGGATTGCTGACACGTGATCTCTACTACTGATGAAACCCCAGATTAGCAAGCCTCGGAGACTATCAGATTATAAAGCTAAAGGTCACCTCAGAGAGAGGATTGCAAGGACAAAAGCTCTCTTCTTTGGCAAAACTGAGCTCAAGTCTCTGCTAAATGTGACTGACTTCTGAAACGGGGAGACCATTCCTGCAGAGTGACACATGCCAGGTATTACATGAGCCCTGTCAGTGAGATGTTCCTCCTGGGATTCAGATGAGGTTTCCATGGCCTGAAAATGCCGAGTCAGCTCAGAGATTTGCTTTGAAATATTCCCTGCTATGGGTATTTTGCAAGGGTTTAAAAAAACAAAAACAAACAAAAAAAAAACATTAGCTTTTTGGAATCTTTCTCAGAACTGATTTTTTTCAGCACTGTCTCTGGACATGTAGTGTAGAGCTAGTGAAAGAAAAATAGGCTCTATAAAAAAATAGCCCGGTTTGTAAAAAAAAAAAAAGCCCTTCTGCTGCTGATGTTGCATGTTTCCCCTGCCCCATAGGCACATTCAAATTATGTTTCACCGTCCAGACCTCCGGGATTAGGTTTCCTGGTCCATTTGCTAGGGATATCCCTCTAACTTCTGCAGCTGCAGGATGCTTGGTCCTGGCTACCTAATCAAACACGTTGATGATTACAAATAAAAACTGACCATGCAACAGTGATATAAACACAGCTGTAGTGCTAGTACCATGCTGCACAATCTGTTTGTGTTCAGGAACATTGTTTTACACCCTTACTGTGGCATTGCTCATATAGTGAACTGAGTCTCATTTGGACTTGTGCCCAGATCCACAAAAAGACTTCACCGCCTACCTCCCTGAGAGGGGCAGGGCTTCAGACACACCCTTCTCCTTGGCATCAGCTATTGGCTAGCTTATGTGGCTCCCTCACTAGTGTGCTGGCTTTGCGGATCCTGTTCTCTGGTGTCTAACCCAGGGTATGTGGATTCCACTGGATGGCTCACCTCCGTGTTGCCGCATAGTCCGGAGAAAAGAGGACAGAGGGTCAGGGATACACTTGTCGCAATGTCTCTGCTACTGACTGGCTGTGTGACCGTGCACAAGTTGCTTCTCTGTAAACTGGGGCTAATCTGATTTATCTACCTGCTTTCTAGGGGTAATCAGGGGTAAATGTGAGGATAATCAGATCCTGGCTGTAAATGATCCTGTATAACGCCACATCCCATACAATAATTATTCTTATATAGTAAACCAGCCTCACATCTTTGGGCTTCGCAACAGTGACAGTGCTTCAAACCGATCCCACTTACACCCAGAAATGATGCACACAGTGCTGGTCTGAGAGAAGATTCAATGGATCACCCACTTTTGGCCATCCTCCCATGGGACCACCAAATTGCGAAGCCCCCCTACAAGCAGAGTGGATTTGGGAACATGGTTTTTTTTTTTTTCTAAATCAATCCAGGCCTTATTTCCCCTTAAATTACCCTGGACCCATTACAAGAATTTTCTCTCCGCAGCCACACTCCTAGTCTAAAAATCAAGGATTTCTTCTTTTGCAATTCTTTCTTCTTCAGCTGACAAAGGCATAACTAGACCTGGTGGCCGGAAGTTGAAGTTACAAACATTCAATTTGGAAATAGAGGTGGAGCTTTTTAACGATGTGGGTTATTAGCCATTGCAACAGCTTACCAGATAAATTGATAACTACTTGGATGCTCAAGACTGCAAATTTTTCACTGACCAGCTAAGGGGCTGACCCTTAGTCTGCAAGGTCCTGGTGCAACAGAATGCTTAAGCACGTGCTTAACTTTATGCATATAGGTGGTCCCATTGACTTTAATTTGATTACTCTTGTGCTTAAGTGTTTGATGAATCAGGGCCTAAACCTCATGATAATATCCTTCCTCATGTTATTTCAGCACTTGCAGTTCTTACCAGAATCCAAGGCACAGGGTCTGAGGCCTTTTATTGCATTTTCTTGAGGAGGGACAATTTTTATGATTTTCCCCTTGACTCTAGTCTGTAGACAACATTCCCCACTGGCATTGCAATCAATGGAGTTGCATCCATGTACACCACTGGTGCAGTTAGCCCCACTGCAGTATTTTTCTCCTAAACATTTTCCATTCATATCCTTATTTTTTTTAATATTATGGATAAATAAATATTTTATTAAAAAGGAAGAGAAATAATAATCTTAAGATATTTGATCATTTTTGCCCCTGCAAAGTGGTACAAGTCAGTTCTTATTTTCTCTCAGCTATTTCATCCATCCCTTACCTGTTGGGCATGTGACAACACTCAAAATAACGCAAAATTGGCAACCCTTCCTATTCCACAGCACCTATTCTTATATGTTAAGCAGCAGTTTCGGCCTACAGATGTATATTTCATACAAATAAGCTTTTAATAAACAACCTGGCCCATTTTCTATATGTTACATAACCTGCCAGCTACACTTTCCATATATGAGCAATAGGCGTGTGTTTAAATATAGAGGAACCGCATGAATTTTTTACCCACGTTTGGCCTGAAATGGATTCACAATTTATTACCTCAGTTTGCTGCTGCTGTGATTGAGTGCTGGAGAAATGGAAGCCTCTAAGCAAGGATCATGGGAATAAGAAGAGAATTGGCACTTGCAAGGAGTGGAGAATGTCTCACGCTTGTGGCCTCATTTTGACTCATATCAATGGCAAGTGTAAAATAATAGTCTGACTCAGAGCTAAATGTCATCTAGATTTCCCACTGAGTCTATTAATTTTCTCTTTTAGTGTGGCAGGAAGTATTAAATACAATACTCTAGAATCAGTTTCAAGCAGGAGCCATACCTCAATTAAACAGCAGATAGATAGCGGTGAGCCCTGAGGAGACGCACCCACCCAATGCGATGTGCGCATACACGCACTCACAGAGCCTTAAACATCAATGGGAACACTGAGTTCAGGGAGCAGGAACCAGGGGGGAAAAAACAGGAGGTAGGAAGGCAACACATACATAGGGCAACCATATGTCCCGTTTTGGTCAGGACAAGCCTTTTTTTAAGCCCTGTCCTGACGTTTTTTGGCAAAACTGGGCATTTATCCCATTTGCTTTTGCCAGTTGAAGCAAATGGGACAAATGCCCAGTTTTATCAAAAAAGGAGGGTGTGGAGGAATGTGAGGGGGGAGGGGGAGAGGGGCAGGGAAGACTCAAGCAAGCAACGACGGCAGCCCCGCGTGGGGAGGAGCAGGCAGCTCTTGGGCAGGCAGCTCCGGCCGGCCGTGCTCAGGGGCATGCCCCATGCAGTGTCCCATTTTCCATTTGGGAAATATGGTCACCCTACACAGACACCAATGATCCCACTCAGCCTGCTCACCTATAAAAAGGGTCTGCTGGGGTCTGCTGATTTCTAGCTAACTCAAAGAGAGGATGCAAACCTTAATAAGTGTTTGTAAAATGCTTTCATCACCTCAAATGAAAGGCACTAACATAAGGTGTGAAGTGACATTTGATCACATTTTGGTTTAAAAATCTTTGGCCGTGTCCCTTTAGAGAAGAAAAGTAATGAGGACTGCATCCTGTATCCTTTCTGAGGCAAAACCTTCATTAACTTCATAAAAATTGCCAGGCTCGATAAGGCCCAGGACTCATCTAGCCCAGTATCCTGTCATCAATTTGCATTTGGACTGCAATTGAAATCCTCACTTATCTGCTTATCTGGCACCTGAGCACCTCACAAGCATGAAGGAATTTGTTTTCCAACACCATTGTGAGGCAGGCGAGTGGCAGCACGCTCATTATACAGGTGGGGGCACTGAGGTACAGAATGATTAACTGATGTGGCCAAGGTTACACAGAAAGGCTTTAGCAGAGACAGGAAATGAACTGAGGTCACCTGGTACTTTGGCTAGTAACTTAATTGCAAGACCATTCTTCCTGCCAAACTTAGCTCCTGCTGTCCTATGTGTCAAGACTAATGTAAACCCCATCAAAAGTTTATTCTTCAGGACAGATTTTTTTCCCCTAACTAACTTATTGCTATGACCTGTCAGTTTGGAAAAAAATCAAAACTTAAAAATAAATAAGACTTGCATGGAGAAGGAGTTATAAACAAACCCCAGATGTCAAATTAGAGAGCTGGATATGGAAGAGAACAAGGGAAAGGTAAAGCCTCTCTATCTATCAGTGTTCAGAGGCAATCTGAAATGTTATTGTGACATTTAGCTGCTGGGCTTCTATCTTCAGTCTTTAACGTATTGATGTAAAATAATAGGACAGGGAGGGAGGAGGAATAAAGAAACACATTTACTGTATACCTCACCTAGGACAAAGTCAAGTGAGCCTATCTTAGTTGGCTCTTTTCTGGCCATGCCCATTGGAATCTCTGGTGACTGCATTCCATTTTTGTTCTGTTCCTACATTCCCTGGACATCCCACTGACATGTCTTAGTGGAGATGGTACACTGGGCAGCTTGAAGTACTGGTTCAAGTAAAAACGGGGTGTTCCTCACAAGGAGAGACGAGGCTATCTGGGTTTCTGATTTGTCCAAGGGAAGTAGAGATAGGTTTGTGTGCAAGGTGAGAGATCTGTATGTATAGGGGACCCTTCATGTGTATGATGTGAGCCCTATTGAGGTATCTAAATAAGTGGCCTGATTTTCAGAGGGGTTGAGCACCCAATTATAAGGAGTTTGGCTGTAATTTTCAAAGGCAAAAAAAGGAATTAGAGGCCCAAATCTGCATCTTCGAAAATCCCAACCTAACAAGCCTGATTCTGGGCTATTTTAGAAAATCTTGCCTAGGTACATAACATTAGTCATCCAGGTTTGGAAATGTTGGTCAACTGACTTCACCCTCACAGGAACTGCAATATTGTCGTTACCCCTTTTAGTCCAAACTATACCATTAGGTGAAGAAATTGATGATCGAGTCAGGTTTTGGTTTTTGGGGTTTTTTTTTTTTTTTTTGGTTTTGGTGCAATCCTGTTATTTACAGAGAATATACAAAATCTTCTCTGAACACAGAAAGAATCAAACAGCAGGAGACAGTTTCTTTGCTCATGGTTCCATGCCTCTTTCTAGCCAGTATTCTGCCCAAAAAGCTTTGTCACTTGGCTTTCTCTCATAGCCACTTTTCTAGTCCTTTTTTTCTGTCTCCTTGGCTTTCCTTCTGCCTTCTCTGTCTGCTTCTGCTCACAAACACACACATCCCAACCAAACAATTTTCAACCTGCAGCATCTGCATTCAGCCCCCAGCAAAACCGTTCCGCCCACATAGCTTAGTTTTTGACTGGCCATACAAGCAAAGGCCAGAGGCACCTGTTTCCACTATTTTACTGCAAAAAGGAGCTTAATTGTTTCTTACCTTTATCCTGAAAGAAGAGACTCTATCATGCCTCCCCAGCTTCAATGAATTTTATCCATCCTATATTATAACAATAGAAATAAATCATCGCTATTAGGAAAATGAATATAAGTAGACAGTAGAGCTGGTAGAGAATTTTCTTTCAAAAAAAAAAAAATTAGATGGCAAAACCGGTTTCCATAAAATTGAAGATTTCCATGGGAAAATTTTGGTTTTTCTGAAATGTCTTTATTTTTTCATGAGGAAAATGAAAGCAAAATATTTTGTTGTATGTTGGTTTAACTGCTTCTGCCCTGGGTGCCACAAAGCCTCATGGGAATTGTAGTTTGTGTGCTTCATACCACCACTCTCTGCTTATGGGCTGGGCTTCTTTGCCAGACTATAGCTCTCATGACTGACCACAATCTCCTCTCTGACCAAGCTGTATGCTGCATCATAGGACTCACATGACTGAAGTACATCATGGGATATGTAGTTTGGCCAACGAGCTTGGCCCATAGGGAAGAAGAAGAAGAAAGACCTAAGGCACCCAGTCTAGAAGTCTCATGAGGCACCACAGCACCTTAGCCTTAGGCAGATCCATTGTAATGTGGAACTTTCTTAAAGTGAAATGGTTTACATTTCCAAATCAAAAATGTTCACAATGTTTTTGGTTCATTCATTTTTTTTATATTATGACTTTGTCCCAATTTAGGACTAAAATAAACGTTTATATATATATATTTAGAAGGATAAAAGACGCATGCATTGCCAACTATTTAGAAAACTTTAGATTACTGAGTTAGCCAATACTCTGTTAGCCAATACATACGTTAGATGTGTTATAGGTATTATGTGCACAATATTAATATAATATACATTATATATAAAGTATTGGGAAGTTATTTTAACTGAACATATTATGCTTTTCACCCAATTCTCTTCACTCATTTGTTCAAAACTTTGTAAAATGGGAGTCAGCTTTGGCATTAGAAAATAGGAAGCTGGTCAAAGCCAAGGTATATGAATGGTCTGTCCTACAATAGGCAGAGCCGTACCTCTACACCCAACTGCTTTGGCATATGGTATCTGAAACAGAGATCAGGCAAAGTATAGAACAAGTTAAAGAACTGGTGGGCTGGTTTTAAGTGACATGTAAAGTTATTTTGTAACGAGCTATGACATAAATATAAGTGGTTTTGGGGACATATCATTGAAGTTCACCTTCTGGGTAAGGTTAACAAGCTGCGAGGTAAGAATTGCTTCCCAAAAGGAGGGTCTGTATGTCTCCTTTTTGCTTTGTACTGTTATCATCTTCAGACCATAAATTTGGCTAAGTTTGGTTAGCTGGTCTCTTGACCATTTTTAAATGTTTAAATTTTTTTTAAAAAATTAAAGGATATTTTGATGTAAAAACAAAATTTGGGGGGAGGGGGGTTGGGTATGTTTTTTAAAAAAAGAATCAACCAACAATTCAGTGCCTTGTAATGAATTTGCAAAACATCATGTATTCACAAAACATGTTGATATTAACTATTCTGCATATTTCACTGGAAAAAAGTTTGGTGCAAAAAATTTACCCAGATCTACTCTGAACTCTTTCTTCAGATGAAATAACAAATTCCGCAGTCAACGTCGGTTCACCAGTAGATGACACTCCTGGGACTGAGACTTGAAAGTAAAAAAATAATATGCCCATTTCACTCTTTGAAAGGAATGCTGGGATTATCATAGACAGACAATTCCATAGGTGTAGGCTATTCTAATAATCACATATTGATTAAAAACAGCCATGGCAACCTTGTATAATGTGCTGGGCTTCTAAGAAGGCTTTGCACATTTGGTACAATAAAAGAAAAGTACATTAGCGACCATATGTGTAATGAGACAGGCTGCTCCAGGGGGAATTCTGCTATTAATTAACCGAGCTTTGTTTTGTATATCATTTGTCAAGAAGTATAGCTTTTAGTTCAGCTTTCACAGAGTGTGGCTGATTATTTGTCTGGGTCATTGTTTACTCAGAGACGTGTAACAGCATAAGGTAACATATTCATGGGCCTTGTGTTATCTGAAATATTTTATTTCCATACTGTAAAAATACTACTTTATTTATATATTAATATGAATTCTTTTCTAGGCTTAATCTTTAGAAAATATTACTATAAAATACTATTATTACAAAGGAATGACCAGATTGAATACAGATATGTATTGAAGCTATTAATTACATGTAAGGTATTTCTTTGACAGCAGCAGTGGAACACCTACAGTATTGCTGGATTTTAGGCCAAGAGTTTCATAAATCATAGAATATTAGGGATGGAAAGGACCTCAGGAGGTCATCTAGTCCAAAGCAGGACCAACCCCATCTAAACCATCCCAGCCAGGGCTTTGTCAAGCTGGGCCTTAAAAACCTCTAAGGATGGAGATTCCACCACCTCCCTAGGTAGCCCATTCCAGTGCTTCACCACCCTCCTAGTGAAAAACGTTTTCCTAATATCCATCCTAGACCTCCTCCACTGCAACTTGAGACCATTTCTCCTAGTTCTGTCATCTACTACCACTGAGAACAGCCTAGCTCCATCCTCCCTGGAATCCCCTTTCAGATAGTTAAAGGCTGCTATCAAATCCCCCCTCATTTATCTCTTCTGCAGACTAAACAAGCCTCGTTCCCTCAGCCTCTTCTCATAAGTCATGTGCTAAAGTCAAGGTATATCATGTCCACCACTTTTCCTACATCCACAGAGCCAGTCACCTCTTCGTAGAAAGCAATCAGATTGGTCAGGCATGACTTGCCCTTGGTGAATCCATGCTGACTGTTCCTGATCACCTTCCTTTCTTCCAAGTGCCGCAAAATGGATTCCTTGCGGACCTACTCCATGATTTTTCTTGGAACTCAGGTGAGGCTGACTGTAATTCCCTGCCTCCACCTCCTTCCCTTTTTTTGAAGATGGGCACTATATTTGCCTTTTTTCCAATAATCCAGGACCTCCCCCACTCGCCACGAGTTTTCAAAGATAATGGCCAATGGCTCTGCAATCACATCAGCCAACTACCTCAGCGCCCTCGGATGCACTACATCTGGCCCCATGGATTTGTGCATGTCCAGCCTTTCTAAATAGTCCTGAACCAGTTTTTCACCACTGAGGGCTGCTCATTTCCTCCTCATTCTGTGCTGCCCAGTGCAGTAGTCTGGGAGCTGACCTTGTCTGTGAAGATAGGGGCAAAAAAAGCATTGAGTTCTTCAGCTTTTTCCCACATCATCCGTCACTAGTTTGCCTCCCCCATTCTGTAAGGGGCCCACGTTCCCTGACCTTCTTCTTGTTGCTAACATCCTTGTAGAAACCCTTCTTGTTACCATCCACCTCTTGCTAGCTGCAACTCCAATTTTAAACATGGTCTTAAGCTCCTTTGGTTTCAATGGGACATGCGTAAATGCAGCCCTGATGCAGCCTGAATCACTATATGCAAGTCAAGCAGATGCAGACATGTGCATGTACTTTGAAAAATCTAGTCCAAAGAGCAGCAGAAAGTATGATTATCGATTTTTGCCACTAAACGTACCTACTCTATTGTAGTGTCTCTCCTTAAATAAATGCCAAGAAGACTTACAGTCTGTGCTAAACAACAATTTTATTGGGAAAGAGCAAAAGAGATTAGAAATATGTCAAAATAATTTCTCACATGTAAACACATTTGTGCAGAACATTTTTTCCTATCAATGTGACATTTCCAGTGGCCACAGCTGCGAATGTAGTGTAAGAGTAAAAAAGCACTATGTAGGGCAAACGTTTCAGAGCTAATATGTGCCCATGAAACACGCATTCAGGGTGCAAAGAAATCAGCATTCTCGCAAAACATGGAGTTCCCTGCAAGTAGCTCCTTGGGACATTAAGGACCATGTTCAGCTCTGGATTTAAAAATTAAAGGTATCCATTCTGCCCATAGATAATGCACATGTGTAAACGCCTATTCAATTCAATGGACGTTCCACTGGCATCATTCAGCAGTTCTCCAATTTCTATGGTTCCAAATTCTATTACCCTTACTCAATTTGAGTAGCACGTTATTCCACCAGTAGTCCCACTTAATTCTATGGGGCTGTTCCTAGAGTTAGGGGGCTCTTCAGTGTAAGCGTATCAGACCCTGTCCCTATGATTTCTTGCAAAGAATCGTGTGATCTCCTGCAATCAGGTACAGTGCATTCAATTATCATTAATGCTGCTATTACTTTACGATCAATGTTGTTCAGCTTTTTTTGAGGCACCAAATGTCATGCAGAGCACAACTAACGCACATTGATAGCTCTGTCGCTCTGCCAATGAGGTGATAAACAAACATGATAGTATTACTGTAGGAGAGTAAAGAGTTAAAAGCTGGACAAGTGGTCAGGCTTAAATTACAGGGAACGGGGTCATGGCACAGGCAAACCTTGTTTCTGTTAATTGGTGTGAATTTAAGTTAGAGTTTGTTATCTCTCTTCTTCTCCTCCCTTCCTGGCCATCTGCGCAGGGGATGAGTCTATCACCACTCCTGCGCAAGGCCTTGGTGGGAAGAAAGCATTATTTTCCTTCCCCCTTACTCCCCTGGCATGCCTTTACTTCAAAGAATGTTAGTGTAAAATGTATAGATTTCAATGTGATGTGCCTGACCTCTGTAAACAACAAACAGGGGCGGGTATAATTGTATTCATTATGTAGTTGTTAATATTCATTTTATAGGTGTCAATGTAACCAAATAAGGGACTATGGGGAGTTGCTGAAAATGTATACATTTACATACTGTTATGGATAAAAGAATTGTAAAGTAACCCCCTCGTTGCTCACTCACGTCATCGAGGTGGAATGAGCAGGCAATAAAGGGTTCTGTCTCCCCAGTCCACCTCCGGGACAACCTGTTTGATTATTTCTAATAATTACCTTCAAGAATAATTTACCATTGTCTTCTCAATCTTTTCATCTCTCTTCACTTTGTTTTGGTTAAAGAAACAATATAAAATTGGGGGGGTGAAGGGGCTACAATTTTCATGACTTAGTTAGGGAATATAGAACTGCTTTGGGGAAAATATTTCTTACCATTCCTATTTGTATTCAGGAATTTGTTTTCCTTTATATACACACAAGCAGTGCTAGAATAATTTTCCCCTTTATTTATGGAGGGTTTTTATTTTAAAATAAGAATCATTATCTAGGCTTTTCATTTTAAGCGGAGATCATGCAGGAAATATTAAAGATGATGGAACTTCTTTCCCAGTGATCTTAAAAACAAAAGTAAAGTGTTCTGCACTTCAGTTTTATTTCCTGTGAAATGCAAACAAAAATAAACAATGCATTTTCATAAGGGAGAAAAGGAACAGAGGATTAGAGGGAGTCAAGAATCATGGAAAGTTTTGCTTTTAAAAAGCAAAACAAAGCTTTTTCTTTTTAAAAAAAGATTTCAGTGTATTCCATCCACCTCAGTCAATCTCCCAGTGCTCCTTCTAATTCTCTCCAGACTGTCCTATAATTTCACAGCGGATACTAAGGGTAAGAGAGCGTCACTAAATGTCATTTATTTTGTTCAGAGCGGATAAACTAAAATAAATGTTCGAGGAATGTTTGGGGGTTGCTTGTGTGTGTGGAGATTCAATCACTTTTTCTCTTCAATTTTGCAGGCCAAAACTAAATTCTGACTCTTTGGCTCAAGCTCTGTTTTGCCAAAGAGACAGGAGGTCTGCTTTTCTCTCTGAGCGCCAAAGGGCAAAATTCTCAAACGCAGGAGCCTCACGTGAAGTCAATGGGGATCTCTTGATTTTAATGGGCACTGGACCAGATCCTTAAGTAAGTGACTTGATTTTCAAACGTGAGCACCCAGCTTCGAAATCAGCACTTTCTCAGGCTGTGACCTTGGGAGGACAGATTAAAAGGCACGGTCTCTTTTACAGGATAAGATCCACACCTGGAATGGTAGAAAAGTAGCAGGGGGAGAGGGGTTATTACCACATGAGCTGCTGGAATGACGAAGTAGAGAAATGAGCACAGCTGCAGTCAGCAAGGTTGTTTTAAGTCCCCACTTGGGAGGTTGAATTCAGTTCCGTGACCTCCTAGGTGTGGAGCCTTTCCGAAGGCCTTCTCCCCACTCTGTCTGCCCCAGCAAACAGTGCCAGGAAGCCAACACTCCCCACCCATCCCCAGCAACTCCAGGCAGTCCACAGCAAACCTTTGTCCACTCCTACCAGGCCCTGTACAGGTCCAGGCCCTACCTCCAGCACAGCTGGGAAAGGGTGTGTAAGACTGTAAGCTGGTTTGTTTACACACATTTATAAATATGCAAATTAGATCATTAAGCAATTTGCATAACGGTGACACAAACCTTGGCAGCTGTGTGTAAGCCTGGGAGGGCTCCTGCTGAAAGCAAAGGAACTACTTATAGGCTTCGAGTTAAGCCAACACTTAAGTGGTTTGCTGGATCAGGTCCCAGGAGCGCAGAGTGGATCTACTCTTGCTTTTGGTAGCTAGAGTCATCTCAGAGCCTTACCATCCCTGAAGGCCACAGGCTCAATTAAATAACGTAGCACGGCTGGGAGCTTTAAAAGCACACAGCGGTGACCCGACTCCATTCCCACTGAAGTCAGTGGAAGTTTTACCAGGGAGGAAGGAGTTAGACCAGTCAAAGTCCCACTCCATATCATCGGGCACGGAGTTCAGGAGAGAATCCCATTTGTCTTCTTGGCACAAACAGTTCTACTGATTTCAAAGGGACTATTCATCACTTGAGTGAGAAGAATGGGAGGGTTGGCCCTGCATGACTAGTAAGAATTGCTATAACCTTTAAATCCAAGCAACAGCAAAAGGATGAATTGCAAAATGGCCAGCCCTGCTTAATTTGCTTCTATTGTATCCTGCTTCTTTTTCCCAGCACCCGTGGCATTCAGACAGAACAGAGCAAACTCCGCCTTCCTGCCTCTCATGCATCCATCACAGAGCTGCAAGTTCTCATGGCTGCCGCCCAATCCATCTAATGATCCTGGCACCCAGCCTCTTCTTAGCCACAGTCGCCGCTTTTGTCAGTTGTCAGCTAATTATGCCGAGCAGGCCCATTACTATCGTGTGCAGACAACAAGGCCTAGCACACAATTATAGATTTTATTTTAAAAAAGGCACCAGACTCTAACTGACTGTTGTCTTTACAGTGTACTTGGAGCACCTCAACACAGCGGCACCTGTGAGCTTCCAAGCAGAAGGATTTTGCTGATTGTTTAACAAACTTGGTTTGTATTCATCTCCCATATTTTACACATTTCTTTTGGTGCAACAAAGCCTGGCAGAATTGGATTTCCTTGAACACCCGTTGCCTCAAGTTTCAGAAGATGCTGGGTGTCTTGAATGCTTAGCAAGGCTTTGGCATAGAAATGCCGCATCTTAGAGTGGTCAAAAAGAATATTGCTCCAGAATAGCCTGAAGGATCTGTGACATCAGGGAGTGAGGCATCAACATGGGTGTACTTGCACCTGCGAAAGTGGAGGCTAGTTTCCAACGCAGCTAAAAAGTAGGCACTTAAAATCTGAAAAAGCGAAAGTACTTTTTTTTTTTTTTTTTTTTGGGGGGGGGGGGGGGGAACGGGGAAAGAGAGAGTATAAAATCTATTGCAGTACCATGATGCATGATCTGTAGTCTGGAGCATTTTCATGGCAGTCTATCTCCACTAATGGTACATTATTATCCATTAGTATTCAACAAGAGTAAATAATCAACGGAAGACAAAAAAAAATTACATCTGATGGCACAGCATAGTTATTACCCAAACGAGCTATAATTTACACAGCAACCAAGGAATTTAAAAGCAGCATCATGGAGATTTCCCTAGTTATGCAATAAACCCCAGACTCTCAGACACTCCCTTACTTTTCAGTCCTGAACTGAATCTAGCAACGTGCATATAAAAGAGTAACCAAGTGGCTATAGTCTTGACATTTTTTTAAATAAAACACCCCACAAAAATTCACTCTATCATGTGTGTCTTGTTCTGTAGTCCATGGGGATGGGTGGGTTTTGGCAGCATTTGCTCCAGTTGTTGAAGATATCTACTCTATACACACACCCTGCCTCTTTTAAATTCATTAACTGAGAGGTAAATCTTAGTTCATTTCAGTGATCTCTATGCTGGGCCACCAGCTGTAATTTATTTGGTGTGACTCTTTTCTAGTCTCACAAAGGGGCTCCGGGGGAAGCTGCTGAGAAGTTTCGTGGCAGCCGCAGTAAAGGAGCAATTGGTCATATAATAAGGGCACGCATTCCAGGTAGGATTTAATCAGTGCTTTTTTTCCCCCCGCCCCCTTAAAACAAAACGTTAAAGTTACACATTCTGGTTACACAGCATATTAACAGCTGACTTGATCTCTGTGATCCCCAAACAGGAGTATTCTGCTTATCCCACTAGCCCACAGAGCCTTATCATCATTACTAATGGGGTGAAATTTTATGCAGTTAGCACTGTGTACATCAGTGAAGAATATGACACCCTTAATCACCATGAGCCATACGTTTCCCAGTGACTAGACCCACTGAATGCCAGCGGGCTACTCATGCTGGTAGAATAAACTATGCCATGATTTTCAAAAGTGCTCAACTTTGGGAGCGGAGTTAGGGCAATGCGGAGCGCTTTTGAAAATCCCACCCACCATAAGGCTTGCTTAGAAGGAGATGGCTGAAGGCAGAACTCAGAGAAGCTGCTGCAAAGCTGTGATTCCTACATGTGATGTGGGGGAGGAGAGGTGGCAGTTTCCCAGGTCATTGGCCGCCCCTGTGAGTACCAACTCACCAATGTGAGCATATCAGGGAAGGACCGTGCAGAACTAAGGGCAGTGTCCCCCTTACGCCAATTAACTAACACCTCCCTCTGCAATTAGTTCTACTGAAATCAGTGGGACGACACGCATAGTAAGTTACTCGCTCAAAATGAGTAAGGACTGGCAGAATCTTTCTTCAAGATTAAACCAAGTGGGTTAATTCCCCCAACCCTATTGTAATAACAATCCCTGCCAGGAACAAGAAGCCACACAGTTACTTTGTGCATAACCATTTCAATCTGTGTCGCAAACACAAGGAGCTTAGGCTCCCAATACACTGGGTGATAGGCAAAACTATCTTGCAGCAGTCTGACTTTTCCCCCCCAAGAGTCTTTATTCAGATAAGCACCATACTCCTATTCCCCACCTAGACCGTTCTGGCAGCCTGTGAGAAAGAGCTGGCGCTGGCTTTCTAATCCAAATTCAGATTATTTTGGAAGTTCAACTGGCATGGGGAAGCCATTGTTGTCTATACACAACACCACCGGGCATTAAATAAGATAACATCTCCTTTTCTTAACTCCGATTGGAATGAGAACAGAAAGTGCTATGACATGGACTGGTTTCCCTGGCACACATTATAAAAGGACCTGGAAAACATTCATCTGTTCATCTAAATCGCATCACCAGAGAAGAGGAGACATATCAAGATGACCCATAGGCCTATTGTACAGCTGATTAGGACAGAGACACCAAAACTGTTGGCCTCCATAGTAATTTACTAGGGCGGGGGAATCAAGAAGTCGCTTCAGTAGAAAGCTGGCAAATATATATAGCACACATATGTGATAAGCAATCATGGAATCCCTATTCCACATAGTAGCAAACTTGCAGTAAATATTGTGTTCCTTCTCATTTTGCACACCTAGAGATAAGTCATGTTCAAAAGGACATTATGACAGTCTCTCTCACGTTACTGCATCAGCTCCCATGACTGACAAGCCACCTCCTTTAGACAACACACAGCCAGGCATGCAAAGGCTAGAATTGATCCATGTTTGTAAAGACCCCGTAGGAAGTTCTTTTCCACCCCTTCTGCCAGCAAAAAGAGCTTGAATACTATTTCTTTGATGGGGAAAAGGGAGGGCAGGGGATCAATGCCAACAGCTCATAATTTGTAAGCAACCCCACAATAACAAACTGATGTAAGCAGGGGAGGCATGGGATATCTGCTAAGGGCAAAATTCCTGCTCAGCTCTGCACATCGGGTTTCAGTTTCACTGCTCTGCTCCCAGTATTTTATTATTATTTGCACAGTCATGCCTTACATAGTCAATGGAGATAAGGCGCCACTTTACTGAGTGCTGTATCGACATGTAGTGACACAGTGCCTGCCCCAAAGAGATTACAGTCTAAGTAGACAAGATGTCTATTTATGATCATTATTATTTGTAACACTGATGTGTCTAGAAGACCCAGTCATGGACCATGACCCCATTGTGCTAAGCGCTGTACAAAGAGGCACGGAGAGGTGAAGTTACTTTCTCACAGAAAGTGAACAGGCAAAACAAGCCGGGTCTTCTGAGCCCCCACTCCAGAATTCTGATCTATGGACTGTCCTGCTTGCCACAGATTGCTCTAGGGGACTCCTACCTCTGGGGAAAGTCTGGGAGGACCCGAGAGGAGAATAGTGTGATTCCATTTCAGTTTGTATGACTCATTTAAACTATTAGGCAAAAAAACCCCAAACCAAACCCAAACAAGTTAGGGGCCAAATATACACGGCTGTTGTGAACACATCAGGAGAGTGCCATAGTGGAGTGGAGATCTACCAAGCAAATCTAAGAGCAGGACTTTGGCCTGGGGAAATAGTTCAGTTTCATGTTTCCAAATGGCTATTACAAGCGGCAAGCGGGGAAAAATGCATTTTAAAAATGGTGACAAGTATCATGACACCATCCTTTTAATGAACAGGGAGGAGCTTGCTCTCTAGAACCTGCCCAGTAGGGTGAGGATGCTTTCCTGAGTTTAAGCTCCAACAATTTTGGCTCTGTTTCATTTTATTTCAAATTAAGCATTTTGACCATTACGCTAGTCCTACATTTGTCTTTTGCATTTCCTTGGCTCCGGGAGGCATTTTTCAAGAGCTGTTATGTAATCCAGGAGAGGGAGACAAAGCCATCTAGGGAGGGACAGAGACCCTGATGTAATGTGCATATTTGCTTAACATTATCAGAAATTGTCATTAGAGTTTTAGTATAAGAATAATAATTTTTTGGACAGACGAGCCCCATCTGGAAAAGATCTGTTTACTATATGGAGGAGACGAGTTGGGACATGATAAAAGTTTACAAAATATTGTGTGGTATAGCGAACTTGAACTGGGAATTGCTATTTACTCGCTTTTAACACAAGAGCAAGGTGATATTCAATTAAATTTGAAAGGCAGCACAATTTAAAACTAATCACAGCAATGAGTTTTATACACAAGTCACAACAAGAACGTGGAACTCTCTGCCACAAGATTCAAAAAAGAATTGCATCATTTCTAAATGGAGAACAAAAACACCTTGAGAGACAACATCAAGGATTAAAATAAAAATGAAGGCCAGATGGCCATTGATGTTAAATGGCGTGGCTCCATTGCCTTCTCACTGTCTGAGATCTAGCCCAAGAGTATTGGAAGGGGATATAAACTCTCATGCTTTGGTGCACAGACCAGCCTCAAACCAATGGGATTTAGGAAGAAATTTTCTCAAGGAGCAACTTATCCTATAAGTATCTGTTACAGGATTTCTTTCACCTTCCTCTGAAGCAGCTGCTGTTGGTGACAATATACGGAGCTAGACAGACACCTGGTGTGATCTGCTATTGTGCGGCAATTACTACAGTCCTAATCTCCATCCTCCAACCTTTCGTCCTGGGGTGAAATAAACCAATATTGTATTCTCTCCCTTCTCAGGAATTTTCTGGCAGAGAGAGACTGGGGCAGCAGAGAAGGGGGTGCACAGCACTGCCTATTAACGCCAGCTGTAGCGCCCTCCCCAAACTCCTTGTCCCGATGGCTGCTAAGCTGCAAGGAAGCCTCCCACCAGACCAGAGCTGCTATGACCCAGAGAGAGGCTGAAACTGGAGTTTCCGTGTGCAGCTGCTCCATCCTTGCCGGGGCCTCTTCCCACCTGGCTCTCCCAATCTGAAAGCAGTGATGGCGGGAATTAGTAGGAGGGGGCTTACACTTCTCAGAACCTCATGGAGAGCAGGGCCAGATCTTTATCCTCAACCCAACTTTGTGGGCACAATCCCCTTCCTCTGGGAGTTTTTACCCATATGAATTTCACTGTGAGGACAGACGTCCCTGATACAAATTCTGCCTCCTCCTCTGATAGATTCAGTCCCATTCCCCCTCATGAAGGCCCCAGCTCTAGCACCATGTTTTTGCTTTTAACAATTGTCACCCACTGTATTACTGAAGATGTGTTAAAATTACTCAACATGGTCTCGTTACAATGAAGTGAGAATCCCTATGAACATTTATGGGGCAATGTTTATTTGAAAACACTTCCATTCCACTCAAGAGACATCATCATGATGTACAATAGGACCACAATGTTGCAGTTCCCCTTTGGATCCATGAGAAAACCAGCAAGAGGGCCTGCAGGCAATCTTTGTTAAACTGAGCCATGCTGCAACTGTAGCAGGGGGGAGTTGGGCTGCAGACACCGCAGAAGACTGAAGAGCTGAAGCAGGTTAGGAGCCCATAGTAAATTCCATCCAAAGGGGAATTTGTTTTAAGATGCTGTAAATTTGACTTGCAGAGTTCCAGTAAAAAAGGTCATCCATTCATAAACTCCACCTTTAAGATCAAGCCAGCATCTGATTCGTTCCTTAATGCTTCAGTATAACAGGACTAGATGGACCTTCTAGACACTGGAAACAAGTTTTGTAATCTCTTGGCCCACTCCTTTTTAGCCCTCCCCCTGACGTTCCTGACTACCTCCCTTCCCCCCTTTTTGGGTGTGTAATTTTTCATTACTATTATCACTAAGGAAAAGTCAAAGCTTTCCACTTCACTTTCTCTACCCCAAAGAAAGTAAAGGGCCCACAACCACCGAACCACCCATGTAACAAACCAACCAACCCCTTAAATATTACCAGTTTCCCACTCTTCAGTGGGAAGCTGCTGTGCAGAGAATTGTGCAAATAACTGACTTTCCACAAACAACCTGAAACAAAGTTTTCAATGTTTTCAGCAAAAACAACAAACAAAAAAACAAAAACAAATCTTGTCCAGGCAAATACAACATTTCATTAGACCCAAAAAGAAAAACATTTCATTTCGGCTTTGAAGTCTTTTAAAAATATTTTAAAATTAAATAAAATTTCAAAAATTAAGAGGGCCTGTTTTGAAAATTTTGAAACAAACCTTTTTGATGTTTTTGGAAATTTTTTTAATTGAAATAATTCAGCAAATTTGACACTAATTTTGCAAAAATGTTTCGGTCAACCTCAATCTGCATTTTTCAGCCAAAAAACCGTCACCCAGCTCAAGTTACGCTGCCTTCTTTGCAATTTCACTTTCCTAACACCAGATGATGCTATGTAAAGGTACAAATAGCAGCACTTACAAGTTCCAGCTCAGTTCATTTGACCAAAATGGAGTCCAGCAACCTCTAGTCCTGTGGCTTTCTTGGTTCCAGATAAAACTCTGGCAAAAACAGTGCTGACGTAGGAATGCTGCTGTATAAGATCAAGGCAGTTTAAAGAAGCCAACTCTGCAGCATGCACCCCGCAATTGGATTTGCCTTCTGTATCCTCCCTTTGAGAATTTGCTCAGAAAAGGGTTAATTTAATAAGGGATTTTATATCTCCAATAGACGTGTTTAATACCATTAACACTTTTTTTTAAAAATAGCCCTTTAATAGATCTAATACTTGGACTTCCAACACTGTCTACGGCAGCTTTCTCTGGCACAGACTGCTTAATGTCACTGCAGTTTTTCTTTAAAGTTTGTTCCTTAGCTATGTAGATATTTGGTTGGTTGTAATTTGTCATACAGCCTTCGCATTGTTCTCAATGGGAGCATTTGGGTGTCGTACCATTTTTTGAAAACCTGGCCACTTTTTTTAAGGGCTTAAAGGGGAGCCGAGCACTATTGAAAAAAATCTGGCTTTTAAGGCAGATTTTACTTTGCTTTTAACTTAAAAACAAAACAAAAAAATTAGTGGAAAGGCGTATTTGTAGCACTGGTGTCATTGCATCCATTAACTTTATTAGAGTGTATACACAGCAAGTCATAATGTAATTAGATTTCATAATCTTTATTACACATTGTGAAAAACATTTACTGCAAGTTAGTAAATGGGATTAGCTTCCGTTATGAAGCCGGAACTAATTTTGGCCCTGTCATACCAATTTTTACACTGGTGTTACTTCGGTAGCATGAGACTGGTGTTAGACCAATAAAAAGAGCAATATTAAGCCCCTTAGTTCTTCTGAATTCTGTGTGCAGGGGAAAGGAGCAGGAAAATCCTACCTTCTGCTTTCCTTAGACACAAGACCATCCTTTCTTTCCTCATATCTGAGATGAAAAAGAGATCCCTTTAAAAGCAAACACAACAAACCACAAGCCAACAAGTAACACATCCCTAAAAGTGGATCATTGGTTGACTGTAATGAGAACTACTACTTGGCCTTAAAGGTGAAACAAAGATTAAAAAATAGTATAGATTCTACATCAAGAGGAGCAATATTTGCTTCACCTATGTAAAGCCTGAATAATTGGTGTGGTTATGACCTGGAAAGGAGTTATGGGAGGGGAGATGCACCCCAAGAGAAAAAACCCAGGAACCGAGCCTCTTATGAGGCTGTTTTTTCTTTGCCTTTGCCTCACTTCTCAAAAAACAAAAACAAACTTGAGGGCAAATGTGGGATTTAAGTGGCATGGATGGCCTTGTGTGTGCTCTCTGCAGCCGGGAGAATATCGTCATGGAAAAGTAGGGCTGGAAGGGGTCCTGAGGAGGACATCTAGTCCTTTCTCCCACACTGGGGAAGGCCTAAGGAAACCTGCCCATCCTGACAGGTGTTTGTCTCACCTGTGCTTGGAACCTTCCAATGACAGAGATTCCACAACCTACCTAGATACGTTTTTCCAGAACCATAACAGAATCCAAACGAGCACATTGTGAGCCTCCATTCCTCTCTTGGACTGAGTTCTGGCTTCTTTGTGTGACCCCTGTTGGCGTGGATATCTCCTCTGCCTAGAGGTAGGCCGTGTTTACGCTAAAAAAACCTCTTGTGTCTGAGCACAGCCGCCAACCACTGAATTGGATGTGACTTGCTGCTAAGTGCAGTTTAACCAGCTGTGTAGAAGAGGACAAATCGTGTCTCCTAATTTGATCCCTTTCAGCCTTGTGGACACACGACAGCATTTTGTAATGCAGACGAAACTGAAGCGCGCAGACTCTGACGGTTTGAATTTCTAGTGATGCTATCAATTGCTGCTGGTGAAACACAGCACTGCAATCTCAGGGCTTGGCAGATCCAAAGCCTTTCAACTCTTCTTCACTCTTGCCCAGCATTGACATGTTGTGCCACTAGGACGTACGTGTGAAAAGCTAATTGTGGCCACAGTTTGCTTTGCCTATGAGCAGGGTTGTTTAAATGTTACCATCTTTCCTCTGACGTTAATGAAAAGGAGAGGACCCATTGTTTTCTGCTGCAGTCAAACACCGGTACTGAGTATTGGAGCAATGCTTTAACTGTCAGGATTCTTGTATGGGCAGTGTGTCTAGTGGTTAGAGCACTGACAGTGACTCAGGAGAGCTGGGTTCTCTTCATAGCTCTATCATCGGCCTACCGGCTGACCATGGCAGTTGAGGCACCCAAGACGGCAATGATCTCATTACGGCCTGCCTCCAGTGATGGGGTTTTTCTTATGGTAGCCACTCCTTGACACTACCAGCCCTTCAGCTACTCAAACGCTCTCCCCTGGGCTAGGCCAGCCCTAACTCTGCCTTGCAGATTAACAGTAGGTGCACCTTCACCCCTCAATCCCCTTGCATTGTTCCCTGTGATATCCAGTCCCCCGACAGTGGCTACTCACAGACATTCCAGAACCTCTGCACCCAAAGGAGCAGTGTATCTCAGTTTACCAGCTTTACCTGAAACCACTGCTCACGTAAGCCACACAGCTCTTGTAATAAAACAGAAGAAGGTTTAGTTAAGAGAGAATGAAGAAACAAGAGAACGTGATGGAAACAACTGCTTGCAACACAAAACAAAATCATAAAACAGAAACCTGGATCTACACAGCAATAGATTCATAGACTTTAAGGCCAGAAGGGACCATCAAGATCATCTAGTTTGATTTTATGCATGTCACAGGCCACAGAACCTCTCCCATCCACTCCTGCACTAGACCCATCACCTTTGGCTGAGTTACTGAATTCCTAAATCTTGACAATTGAAATTACAGACAATCCACCATTTACAATCATTCAAACCAGCTGCAGAGGAAGGTGACCGCTCCTCCCGCCCCCCAGGGTATCTGTCAATCTGATCTGGGTGAAAACTCTTTCCTGACCCCATATATGGTGAACAGTTAGACTCTGAGCATGTGGGCAAGACCCATCAGCCAGATACCTGGGGAAAAAAATGTCTATAGTAACTGAGTTACATTCAGGGATGTGCCATATGCTATTGCAGCTGCATCATACCATCCCCTCCATAAACGTAACAAGCTCAGTCTTGAAACAGGTGTTTTGCTGCTACTGCTCCCCTTGGGAGGCTGTTCCAGAACTTCACTGATGGTTACACACCTTTGTCTATTTGCAAACCTAAAAAACTTATTGATGGCTAGTTTATAGCCATTGGTTCTTGTTACCTTTCCTAGATAGGAAAGTAAGTTTTCCCCTCAAAGTTCAGCCTGTTGTAGAGCTGGTTTCTCAAGAACCACGATCCAAACATTCATGAAAGCCCACTCCTCCTCAAGGGGTTTTCCTCAGTGAATGGATGCAGGGGGCCTTTCCATACACTCTGTAATACAGAAACAATCTTTGGTCTTTTTTCCTAGCCAGGGCAATCTCCCGCCTGCTGTAATGGTCCTTTTCAACTCCAAGAAGTTTCAATCATTTGCAATTGTCTTTGATGGTTTTCCATTGACTGCTCTGGATATGGCAAGGGTAGACAGCTGACTAGGGAGTGGTGGACAACTCCCTCTTCCTTGAATGGGTCATCACAAAGACATTACCTCAGTGACTAATTTTTACTGCAAGTTCACAAAGCATTCTTTCAATATAAATACACTATTCCTTAAATGTTACCTGTATGTGGGTTTCACAGTGACTCTTGACAAGTTACAAGCTTTCTATGGATACCTTACATGTTACTCTGTATGGATAAATATTCAGCAAGATGTGTGTTTGTCATGGTGAGGGTGAGAAATGTTGTCAAAGAACAAGGGACCCTTTGCAAAAGGGACTTTGGATCACACTGACCTGGGGCAGGTCATGCCCCCTCTCTAGCCTCATTTTCCACATCTGTAAAATGGGGATAATGATACTGACCTTTGCAAAGTGCTTTGAGATGTACTGTGAAAAGTGCTGTATATGAGCGAGGTATTATTATATGGTTGTTGTTATTATTCAGCTCTTTTATTCCCTAGATTTGGTAGAATATACGGCTGCTGTTTCACAGGCCTTTCCTTTCTGTTGTTCTCCTGCCTTTATCCAAATAGACTTGAAATGACTGAAGATTTATCTCTCAAAACACGTTTCTAATACAATATCTGTGTAGGGGCAGGGAACTAAGGCAGATATATATTCAGTTTAGATGAAGAACTCTGATGACATCAATTCTCTGACTCCCCTTTGCTAATCCAGATGCCAGAGGGTGTATACAATATGTGTGCAGTAAATACTGTCCAGGAATATCAGTATAATCATATTTCATAACCTTCCTTACTATTCAACACATGCATAAAGTAATGGGCAGTCCATCACTGTTACCAGAACTGATTTATACTCCCCTCTTTCACCCCAACTGGAGTATTTTAAAAACACAGTTTGAGTGACTTCAGCTTTTCACAATGATAGCTGCCTGGAAACATATTGAGGTAGAATGAAGATCATATACAGCAGTATAGGATTTCATTTCACCTCCCCAACTTTAGGAGAGGTATTTTAATTTTATTTTGATATGTAACTGACCAAGAGGCTGTATGGATGAACCGAAGCTGGGGAAAATTCAGACTCCTGCAGCAGCATCTGTTAGTCAGGGGCATTCAAATGACATCACATTGACTCACTGGTTCTCTGCCATTCCTCTATATGGTGACCAGCATGCATGTTCTGTTGTTCAAAGGGAATTGGGATGGACGTTGATAAGAAGAAGTGGGAAGAAGGGTTTATGAGATCGGTGAGTGAAAGCTGAAACTAGACAAATTCAAACTAGAGATAAGCTGCACGTTCCTAAGAATGCAGGTCATTAACCCCTGAAACTACTTACCTAGAACTGTGGTAGATTCTCCATCACATGAGGTCTCTAAGCAAAGTTAAGATATCTTTCTGGGAGATCTGCGGTAGCTCAACCAGCTGTTAGGAGCTGGACACAGGAATCACTGGGGGAGGTTTTCTGGCCTGTGTTATGCAGAAGGTCAGACTACGGGTTTATGATGGTCACTTCTGGCCTTAGAAGCTATGGGTATGTCTTCACTCATGACGGGACTGTCGGCGTCGCTGGATCAATTCTTCGGGATCAATTGAGCGGCAGTGGAGACCCACTCAATTGATCCGGACATGGACTCAATAAATCAACCCCCACAAAAAGATTAACGCTGCGTCGATGGGAGGGCATTTCCTATTGGCCCAGAACAGTGGGAATGCCGCACTAATTAGAATTTAGGAATTCGACAGGAGATATGCAAGCTACTTTCCGTAACTTTCGTATTTCCTGTCTACTACTGCCAAATTTCACCGCGTGTGTAGACCAGGCCTATGGAGTTAAGCTTGTGCCTGTTTGCAGAATCAATACCTGCATCATTGATCATTGACCTGCACCGGCGTCATATCACCAACTAATGGCTGGCCTACAGAAGATAAATGTCACCTACTAAGGATAGTTATCATAGAACCTCCTTTAGCTCAAGTGGGTAGGGACTTGTGGTTTGGGATGATAAAAAACTGAGTTCTATCCTTGATGGTGAGTGAATTACATATAACTGAGGTTGGCTCATAAAGATGAATCTGTGCAACTACAAAATATTTACACTGCCCAGGATGTTGGGACAGTTTAAGTAGCGGCAGCCCCTGAAGGAAGCCAGCTCTTACACAAGCGCATGCTGGGAAATGACATTTTAGGTATGACTTTTCAGGCAGACGCCTGATTTATCTGATCCACTTGTTTGTTAATTAGCTCAGTGGCCTGGGAAAAAGCACTTAGATTATAGCAAGCATAAGATAAAATGCATCGCCAAAGCTGTCCTTCCAGGAATGACATCACAGAGGTGGCTAATTCTGATTGGTTAATGCTGTGGTGTGACAATGCCACTTGTGGAAGTACCCTTGAGAGAGAGAGAGAGAGAACACTGGCAGTTCCCTTCTGTTTGGCATATCCTGCACTTAGGACAGAAGAATCCCATGCACAGCTACAGACTGGGGACCGACGGGCTAGGCAGCAGTTCTGCAGAGAAGGACCCGAGTGTTACAGTGGACAAGAAGCTGGATATGAGTCACCAGTGTGCCCTGGTTGCCAAGAAGGCTAATAGCATATTGGGCTACATTAGTAGGAGCATTGCCATCAGATCAAGGGAAGTGATTATTCCCCTCTATTCAGCATTGGTGAGGCCACATCTGGAGTACTGTGTCCAGTTTTGGGCCCCCACTATGGGAAGGATGGAGAGAGTCCATCAGAGGGCAAAGGAAATGATTAGGGGGCTGGAGCACATGACTTATGAGGAGAGGCTGGGCTGAGGGAACTAGGCTTGTTTAGTCTGCAGAAAAGAAGAATGAGGGGGGATTTGATAGCGGCCTTCAACTACCTGAAGGAGGATTCCAGGGAGGATGGAACTAGGCTGTTCTCAATGGTAGCAGATGACAGAACAAGGAGCAATGGTCTCAAGTTGCAGTGGGAGAGGTCTAGGTTAGATATTAGGAAATACTTTTTCACTAGGAGGATGGTGAAGCACTGGAATGGGTTACCTAGAGAGGTGGTGGAATCTTCATCCTTAATGATTTTTAAGGCCTGGCTTGACAAAGCCCTGGCTGGGATGGTTTAGTGGGGTTGATCCTGCTTTGAGCAGGGGTGGACTAGACGACCTCTTGAGGTCCCTTCCAACCCTAATCTTCTATGATTATCTGATATCTGGAACTACACCCAATTTTGGTGGCGAAGTATGTGAAATTAGGTAGGTGGGTAGCTGGTTAATGCCATGTCACTGGTTTCACACAAGCCTCAGGTACTTTGTTTTAAAATTATTTAAGTAAAGGAACATGGTTTAAAAATATTATGAAGCATCCATCCACTGGGCAAACATTAAAGAAAGGTTCTCTTCGCTAGCCCTGACCACTCCACTGTAGTGCTGCAAGATGCCAGGGGAGGGGCATTTTTCCATGTAATTTATATCATTAAAAATCTCTCAGCCAACCACTAAGGGGCACATTTCCTATGTATCTGTGGTCTCGCTTGGCAAGCCAACATTTTAGCCTTCTCCATATTTACTTACTTACTTACTTCTGGCTTGGGGGGGAGAGGGGCAGCAAGGCAATGGACTGTCCAGTGTGATGACCCACTTCTCTGTTCATTAACCAACCACTCTGAACACCACCTTTGATACCCATGTATCATAAAGCATCAGTGAGTTCTTAACACCAGTGGATGCTTTTTAATTTATTTATAATTGCTCCCCTACCTGAGTCTGCTGAGCACTATGACGTGCTCTTGTTTACCATAGAATCATAGAAGATTAGGGAGGGAAGGGACCACCGGAGGTCATCTAGTCCAACCATCTGCTCAGAACAGAACAATTACTGGTAGGGCAATTCCAAAAGCCAGTCAGGCACTACAGGGAGGAGTACTTGGCATGGGCCGAACAGTGCCTTAGGGCACTTCAGGAGACCTCAGCCAGACCAGCAGAGCAGCTGTTACAAAGATACATGGAATGGTAACGCGTGGGATTGCCCAGTGGGTCTTTTTTCATTTGGGGTGATTGACAACACAAATGTGGCTCTACTTAGCGCTGCCAAGGGGGGTTATATATTCATCCCAAACTAGTGGCAATTATTCCACTCCACAGCTCTGCGAACTCTTGATGTATAGCATTGAGAGAGAGCAATGCTGCACTGAGGGGTAGGAGAACAGCTTCCATTGTAAGATCATGTTGCTAGCTGCATGTCCATGGGTGCATCATTATTATTTAGTTACAATGATAAAAATGACACCTGGTGAAGGCTCTAGAGGCTAGATTTTTAGGTAGCTAGTGGGATTTTCAAAAGCTCTAGGGGCTGGTTCACCAAGGGAATTAGGCACCCAACTGCCACTTTAGGCACCTAAATCCCAGAATCAGACCCCAGTGGGACTCACAAAAACTCCGCTCAGTTGCCACCAAACCCCACACTGCCTAAACTCACGTGGTGCCTACATTTTTGCATTAAAAATTCCAGAGGCCCATATGTTTCTGCCTCTGAGCATGTGCAGTGCAACCCCAGGCCAGACAGCCACACTCCTAAGCCCTAGAGCAATGCATGGAGCAGGAGAACACAGGCATTTGTCTGCCCGTTAGCCCACAGCTTCGAGCACTCCCCTGGGATCTGGGAGCCCCCTAGCATGAATCCCCTCTCTCCCTGGGATAGAGAAGGGATTTGAAGGGGGCTTTGCCACCTCTCAAGTGGACGCTCTAACCGCTGGGCTGTGGGGTAGTCTGATGTGGGGAGCCCTCGGGCACTGCTGTTGGAGCTGTTCCCTTGTGGGTAAATAACTTTAAGAAGCCATTGGAGCAAGTGGATTGGGTCCTGGGTGCCTCTATCCCTGCTGAGTGCTTTAGCCACTATGCTACCGTCATCCCCACAGGTGTGCATTCTCTCTCCCTGCCCCAGCCCCAATGATTCTTTCATTATTTATCCGCAGCGGAACAGTTCCAGCACAGGGCAAGAGAGAGACATGAATATACACGTGCGTGCGGACGCCAGCTATAGCGGAGATTGTCAAAGCATTTCCAATTTAACCCCACGCTCTGTCCCTCGTAACAATCCAAAGCTCTCACCAATGGTGGGAGATTTTGCCTCGGTATCCAGAGAGTGGAAGACCCTGCCTGCGTACGCGCTAAAGAGGTCAGGACCTGATTGACTAAAGTTATCTTTCTAGAAAGCAAGTCTCATTCTCAAAGTTGTGACGCTGGCACTCATGGGGAATGGATGGTGCGAGGCATTGCTAATGGAGCTGAAGAACCTTGCCCCGCTAGATCATCACTTTGAATCCTTCCCAGCTCCATAAGGGTGAAAGGTTGGTCCCATTTAGTGGAAGTTTTGTCATCTCTCTATCAAATGAATTTGGAGAGTCCCGGTTACAGCTGCCATGTCCCAAAACAACCAGCCTGGTTTTTACTAGATTGCAAACTTGTAAAGGGTTCCTGGGGGATTTATACAGTGCCTAGGACAGCGGAGCTTACAATATCAGTTGGGTCATCCATCCTTACTACATAATTGTGAGATCTGTAAGACTAATTGTCACATGCACACTGGGAGTGAGTAGGGTGAGGTCAAAAAAAAATCAGAAGACAGACCAAACACCATAATTTAGTCTTTAGCTAAAAAATCACGAGTTTTCTGTTGTTGTTTAAATCTCATGATATTTTGAAGTCCGACTCATGATTTCTCTACTTTTGGGACTAGCAATACTGTAGATGCATTTCTTGTCTTAAACAGCTCTAGCACCACACAGATGGGGGGCAGTAGGTTGAAATTCATGACAGAAGCAGCTCTCACAAGGTAGAAGACCCTTTGACTGTTCCAGTGAAAACTGGGGTTGATTTGACTGAATGCTGAGCTGCTGGAAGTTGTGGGTGGGCAGTAATTTTACTGAAAATAATGGTACTTTGAAAGATACATTTTGAGTGAATGCAAAGCCAACTTTGAGACAAGTTTGGCCACCCTTGCTCACACTGGAGGAATACTTTACTCAGTGTGTAGTGTCACACAGCGGTTGCTCAGGTAGTTACAAAGTTTTCAACCTGATTAAATTTAGCACAATCCGGCCCCTTGCTAAAAGTGCAGCTTTCGATAGTGTTGAGTGCCTTCCACTCTGCAGCTCAGAAGACTGAGCTTATTGACGTGCTGTGTCCCTGCCGGGGAACACCAGGTTGTCTTCCTCCAGGACATCACTTTTTTCCCCCCTCACTATGGCTTCCTTTGTGGTGATCTGTCCCTCCATTTTTTTTTTATTTTTTTTTTTAATTCAGCCCTCCAGCTCAGCCACACATTTAACTCCAGCCCTTTCAGGATACACACGAAAGAGGGTTCAATAATGGAGAAGTCTTCACGTGCTCTCAAGGGCTTCAGGGCTTTCTCCTTAGATTGGAGACTTGGATTCTGGACCCTTGTGCATTTAGGGCCTTCACCAACAAGCCCCTCCCTCCCCCACCAAGGGATAGGCTCCTTTTGTTATCCCCTCTTTAGGGGTTGGTAGGGGAGCCCACACCAACCTTCTCCACCAGGCTCCAACCCAGGGCCCAGTCATAGGCAGCAAAGTCCTGCCCTTCGGGCTGCTATGCAGCTACCTTCCCAGATCACTTCCCCCCAGAATCCCCCTGTTCCCACAAGGTAAATTAAAGAACCAAACACAAAATAAAGGGTCTGACCTTCATAATCCATCACCAGAGCCTCCTTTGTAGGTTTGGTCTGGTCAGGTCATTCTTTCCAGGCCGCAGGCAGTAAGAGCTCCTGGGATGCGCTGTCCCAACAGCACAGGTCTGCTCCCTTCCACTGTCTCCCTGCTTCACAGCTGCTCAGCTTCCTTTTTTAAGCTCCTCTTCCAGGTTGCGCAGGCTTTGCATGTGGGGCTACATGGGCTGCTGGGCCCGTAGCTGCTGCTTTACCTCTTGTTCTTCAGTATGGGGTAGTAACTTCCATCACACAGGCATATTGATAACAAGCTGTCAATGAGAGTCCTGTGGAGCGTGCACTTTGACTGCACACTTTGTGAGGTGCACACTATAGAAGGCCAGGCTCCAGAGGAAGCATCTCACAATAGATACGAGGTGGCTTCAAATATGCAAGTGGGTGGGGTTCAGAGTTTGCAACCTTATCTTTGGCACTTCCTGACTTGTAAGTGCTTTCCCATGCAAATCTAACACTAATGTACATTTTTTTAAGGTGGATTAAGTGTGTGCGTGTGTGCCTATATGCATAAAATAAACACCAAGGATTTAAATCAAACGTCACTAAAAAAAGAACTTCTTAGCCTAGATATCTAAATTCTTGAAAAACTAAGTATGATAGGAACAAAGAATTTGCCTTATAGGCTAGAACCCGGAGACCATCTAGCCCAGTAGCCTACCTCCTGCAAAGATCAGTAAATAGCTCAAAGGAAGGTGCAAGAAACCCCCCAAATGAACGATAACCCACTAAGATATCAGTGGGGAATGTTCCTATTGGCTGCTTGAGGCCCTGCTGTGTGAAGGTGCGTACGAAACGTACCTTTTTATCCTATTTAGTGTTACTGGATATTCCAGTTACCCACATACACTATTGCTTTGAAATCTTGCTAAACACTACCTCGCTGGAGTCTTGTAGCAGTGAGTCCCACGCATTAATTATGTGCTGTGTGAAAATGTATTTCCTTTCCCGACTTTTACGCTTCTTGCATTTTCATTTCACTTAGTGCCCTCACTTCATGTATTATCCAAGGAGGCGAACTGGAGCGTTCAATTCACCTTTTCTATGCCATTTGTTGTTTTATATGTTCCTGTCATGCTGCCCCTTGTCTGCACATTAAACTTAATATTCCTAAACGTCTCTTGATATGGACGTCTTGTCATCCATTTAATTGTGTCTATTGGCCTTCTCATTTCCCGTATCATTTTGGGGACAGCAGGACTAGAATTTAATATAGCATTCAAAGTGAAGTTCTATCAGCTGGTTTAGATTATGACTCAATAATATTTTGAGCAGTGGTTCTCAAACTTTTTGTATTGATGACCCCTTTTACACAGCAAGCCTCTGAGTGCGACTCCCTGGCCCCCATGGGTGCCGCCCCCATTGCCCCAGCCCCCAGGGGAGCCCCCTTCACTCCCTGCCCCCTATGGGCTCCCCACTCCTCCTATGCTTCTAATCCATGCACCTCCTCCCCCGTGCCCACCTGGGGAAACTGACCTGCATGCACAGAGCGGCTGGGATTGCTGCTCACTCCCCGCTCTAATGCTGCTCCTCCAGAATGATGTCCAGGTCTTTCTTGAGTTGCTGCAGCTAAGGTAGCATGCACAATCTGTATATAGCTGATTGGAACCAAAAAAAATTGACCTGTGTGTATTCCCTTGTAATCTGGAATTGAGGAGTGTCCCTTTAAATAGTTTGGGCCCCCTCTAGTAGATCTCCCTGTCTTCTATTACAGAAGCCACTAGAATCTAAAACAGCAGTAGTGTATATATACAGCTGGGCCTTGCATGTTTGTATATAGCTGGCAAACAAGGTTATTGGGAACCCAGTTGTGTTCTGTGGTTCCCTCATATTCTGTAAAGAGCAGAGACACAACCACCTTGTATTTGTCTGCCCTGAATTATATCTGCCCCTGAACTGTGCAATTGTTCACTTTTGTTACACCTTCCTGAAATGCCTGTTTCCTTTATTCCTAACCTAAATATTTCTTATCCTTCACAAACTTTGCTACCTCATGTTCACCCTCTTTCCCAGATCTCAAACAAATCTATGAAACGATGGCTCTGATGTGGCTTCTTGAGACACCCAATACGCAACCTCCGTGCATGTTGAAAATTGATCAATCATTCCAAACACTTTCACCCGCCAAGTGATACCTATCACCATGTAGCTACTTAGTTTCTTTGAGTCACCTCTTGTGAAGGTGCTTATCAGAGGCTATTTGGAGTCTCAAATAAATTGCATGTATTTGTTTGCCTTTGGCCATCTTTTTGTTGAGTCCTTCAAAGGATTCTCCTTGTGTTCTCCCATCTGTCAGTCTGTACCCACCCATTGTTGTGACGCTGGCAGACCAGTCATGTCAGAGTGTATTCAGGTCAATTCACTTGTGTATTAGTATAGATCAAAGTAATTGTTAAATGTGTGAAAGTGTATTCAGTGTTTAAACTTCATGAAAACTAATGGGATGTGTTACATGCATTATTTTTACTTATCTATGTCCTGTTATAATGTAATAGCAAACATTTACATTGTAAATAACCCTGTAACTAAATGTCTCATCACACAAGAAAAAAGCCTGGTGAAATGCAAATGAAGGACTGTAACAGAAAAATGCTAATTTCAAAGCAAGTGGCCATTGTGTGTAATGACCGGAGGTCAAGGACTCAAAGTGCACTCCTCATTCTCTGTCAAAGGAAAAGCCCACGTGGGAAGAGAGGCTGTCAGCTCTATGAGGAAAAGTTATAAATATGGATTCAAGGCCAAAATCTTTCATCTCTGGCCCATCTGGCCTCTCACAGGGAAGTGGGCCAGATGAAAAGCGGAGCTCCTCAGAGAAAATCTGGGTACCCTGAAAACACTTTTGGGAAACTGGCAGTCTATTACGTCTCTGCCACCATGTGGAATTACCACTGTGACTCACCTGTTAATATATTTTACCTGCTTTAACTTCTCAATAACTCTCATTTCCTTTTCTTAGCTAATAAACCTTTAGTTAGTTTATTATAAAATTGTCTGCTAGCCTTGTCTTTGGCATAAGATCTGGCCTACCAGTGGATCTGGGGTAAGTGACTGGTCTCTTGAACCTGGGAGCAACCTGAGGTGGTGTAATTTTTGGCAGTTCATCTGGGTGGCAAGATAGGCTAAGGAACCTGTCTGTGACTCCATGGTAAGACTGGCACAGCAAGCCAAGACTTCGCCCAGGTCACTGGCTTGGTGAAATCTAATTATAGAACACACCACCAGTTTGGGGCACATGCCCTGTTTTCTGACAGCCTACCCTGAGGGCGGCAATCACAGCAGTGAGCCACTCCAGACAGCATGACAATTGCCTCTTGTCTTATACTTTGATTGTAAGCTTCATGGGGCAGGGATTGTCTTTGGGCTCTCTTTGTAGAACACGTGTGTAAGGGGCTCACTCACCACAGAAGCATCTCCTCGTGGCCAGGCACAGCATAGCGGCTGCCCCTCTGTATGGCATCACTGCCAACGGTCTCTCTTCCTGTAGCTTGGCTCTCTGACCAGGTCATGCTTTAGTCCACTCCTTCCAAGATAAGAAACGGACCAACCAAGCTCTAGTTCAATGACCTTACTGCAAGTCGTCCCTCTGTCTCTGAGCTCTGTGGTCCTTACACCTATTACCTCAGGGGGTTTCACCCCACCTTCCTCTGTGGCAGGTAGGGGAACCCAGGCCCTCCCTCCATGCTGGCTTCCAGCCCAGGGACCCTGTAGCTGGCAGTCAAGGTCTCCTCCCTCAGACTCCTTACTGCCTCCCTGGACCACTTCCTGCTGCATTCCCCCAGAGATTGACTGCAGACTCTGTCCCTGCAGCCCCTCTGTTCTTTTTCTTCTCCCGCCTCAGTTTTGTAGCATTGCAGCCTTGCTCCCTGATTCTGGGACCACCATGCACTGTACTTTGTATCTTGCTTGTGACTTGAGTCTTATATCTTTCCCAGGGTTCTTAAAGAATTGCAGAAGAGCTTTTTTTTTTTACTGGGCCCCATTTTCCTTGTATCCTTGATAGATGTTACAAGGAAAATTTTGTTACTTCAAGTCCTCTGAAACACCTCCTGTCACTGGTACAGTCTTTACAATCCCAAAGGATATGAGCTATTTTTTCCTGGCCCTTACATGTGATGCACAATCCATTTTTTGTGCATGCTAATTAGAAATGACTTAGTATTTAATCCACGATGTCCTGTTACAAATCTAAATAGAGCCAATTTGCTCTTCCTCTCAGGGTTTTGGATCATAGCAACATTTTTTCAACTGTTGGGCATACTTCTTGGAATTTTTTCCCTTTGTTTCACTTGACCACAGTCCTTGCCATTCCTTCCTTAGCACATTTTTGATTAGGTGTATAAATTCCAGTTTGCTTAAGAGTCTCCCGGGGTCAGCTCATTCATGTTTAATAGCACTTTTTGCCTGTTTGTCTGCCAATTTGTTGCCTGCAATTCCTACATGTGCCAAGATCCATGCTATTACTATAGTTATATCCAGTTCAGTTGTTAGCAGTGATATGTCATTAAGAATATCATTTCTGCTGTCAGACTTACCACTGTAAATTGCCTACAGCCCTGATAAGGCGTCAGAAAGGATGGCCGTGGCAGCTGGCCAGATATCTAAAGCCCAGTTTAGTGCTCGCATAATCCCTGTTAGCTCAGCTGTAAAGACAGATACAAAGTTAGTTAGCCTCACAGCTTTCTTGAGTCCAAGGGACGGCACACAGAAACCTATTCCCACTCTCTCTGCCCTTGCCTTTTTGCAGCTGTCTGTATATTTCTGGCAATAGTGGCACTTATCACAAATATATCGATTTACTATTGCTTGTATATTTATTAGGTTCCTCCTTTTATTTATTTTATTATATAATGCCATTTCTAGCTCAGGGAGGGATGGTTTTTCAGTGAGAAAGTATTCCCCCATAGCTATAGATTTTGTTTTTTTTCAAATCTTTTCATTTCATTAAGATCCCTTATACATTTCTGTACCCTACTTACGTGGGGAATTTTGATTTTGTTGTCCTACCCTGTCTCCATTTAATTCCCAATGATCATTATATATTAGCTTTGTGTTGTCATCTTTGCTAGGTTCTAGTGCTTTGGTCAAGGATCTTCATTCAAAGAGTGATAGGCATTGCATTGGCTATTCACTGTAGCACAAGCAGAGGCATAGCAATGAGGGCACCACATGCGCCTGCAATGCCTGTCCTTAGATATTGTCCAGTTTTCTGATTTTTTGTTCAGTACTGATCCAAAGGCCTGGCGTCCAATAACTGGGCTAATGAATGCTCTGTATAGCTTTACCACCATTTTCTTATCTGCACTCAAGAATGTTCCAGAGAAACTTTGAAGTAAGTTAATTCTGCCTTTCCATTTATTTTTAGTATTTTCAATATGGGCCATCCAAGTGAGCTTATCATCAAATATCACATTTGACCTTTTGTAATTTTTCACTACATTTATCTGTTGCTCATATAGATATAACTTTACATCTTTGGAGATTTTTCCTTGATGTGAAGATCATTCCCTTAAGTTTTTTCTATGGAGATGTTGAAGCCCCATTCTGCACTTCTCTTGGGTGCATCATTGAGGTTTTTTGCAGCACTTTCCAGGTTTCTGCTTTTGGCCCACATGGCATAGTCATCAGCAAATAGTGTGATCCCCTATAATCCTGTACTTATCTCCTTACAGAGGTCATCTGGCATGATGTTGAAGAGGGTTGGGCTAATGACACCCCCTTGTGGAGTTCCAATTGCAATTTATTTATACTTTGGAAAAAGCTTTCCTTATTTGGACTTGTATAATTCTTTTGCTTAGAAGTCCCTTATCCATCCATATATTTTGTTATAATATCCATGAAGGCTACCTTATGAAGAAGTCCCTCTTTCCATAACACATCGTAAGCTTTTTCTTTGTCCAGGAAGGTTACTAGCATGAATTCTTTGGTTCTCAATGTTTCTGTCTCTATCCTTACAATGTGGTCAATTGCATACCTACCTCTTCGGAATCCACTTTGCATTCCATCTATGAACCTGCTTCTTTCTAGGTGTGCTACTAATCTCTCTGTTACTATTCTGCCCATGGTTTTATCTAAACATGCAGTGAGGCCAATTGGGCGGTATGCCTTGGGCCTTAAGTGCTACTTGTCAGGTTTCCTTACAGGGCCAATAATCACCTTTCCAGTCCTTAGGTAGTTCACCTTTTTGCTATACATTATATAATTTTAATATCACCCTCAAACATCCTTCACCTAGGTGTTTAAGTATTTCAAAGCTCATTTTGTCCTTGCCTGGTGTGGTGCTTTTGCTCCTTGTTATCATTTTGTGGAATTCTCGCAGACTAAAGTTTTCACTTCAAATAATATTCACATCCTCTTCCCTCTCTCCCCCCCATCAACTCCTAATTATCCTTAATGAATGTTCTTTTCCTCTCTCTAATTTCTAGCCTCTGATTCTCCCCAGTTTTGATTTTTTAAAACATGATAGAAATTTCCTCTTTTTCTTTGTTGGAGCTTATCGCTCCATGCCCTGCAACTACAAGGTGTGGCATTACGTGGCTCTTACTCATTATTCCATTCATTTTCCTCTGCTGTATTAGTATCTTTATTTACTTTCCAGCTTTCTCTTTTTGCCCTGTCTATAGCCCTTTGTGCAATTACCTTGCAGTTTTTTATATTTAATTAAATCCTCCCTATTTAAGGAATTTTTTGCTTATTCCTTTCCCTAATTACCATTTCACATTCCTTGTTCCACCATGGAACACTTTTCCTATCTTTAAGTAGTGTTGGTATCCTAGGAATAGCTAGGCTGGCTGCCTTTATTATTCTCTTGGTACTATTACTACAGAATTCCTCAGTGTCTTCATTTATACAGTGATCATTCACATATTCCTCACTTTTTTTCCCGAAGAATTTCCAATTTTTTTTTTTTTTTTTTTAAGATTCCAAGTGGGGACATTATCTTTGTATTCAGTATTTCTTTTTCCTTGATATGTAATTAATGTCGGGAAGTGGTGGTCACTACCCATTCCTTCTTCTCTGTAAATTTCCCAGCTGCATTTACTTGCCTAGGTGCTAGAACCTATTCCAGATCTAAGCATGTGAAGCTTCCGTCAGTTATATTGAACCTGGCAGACGCTCCATCATTTAATATCACTAAATTATTCTCTCCAAAGTATTGGTCTAAACATTTTCCATTGTAATTGTTTTTCTTACTTCCCCCAATCTGTTGTGACTATTCAGAATAGACAGTGCTACGTCAACAGAAGAATTCTTCCGCTCGGGAGGTGAATTACCTACGCTGGTGGGAGAAGCCCTCCCATTGGTGAGGTGGTGTCTGCACTGAATTTCTACAGTGTTTTGAGTGTTTTCCTCCACGGTTGCAACATTTTTCTTCTGTTTCTTCCTCACAATCATCATATGAATATTCACCTCTACACTTACTGAATTGTATTTTCCCTTTGCAATTATTTGCTACATGACCAAATCTTGGGCACCTGTAACATCTCACAGGAGGAGGAATATAGGCCTTAGTCCAGAATATCTGATACCCTAAAATTACTCTGCTCGATAGAATTCTTCCCAGCACAGCGGTTGAGGACTTTGCTATCACTTCCTCTTCTGCTAATTAGCCTCTTAGCAGTTATCACCTTACCTTCATTTATTCCTTGCTTTATTTCCTCTTCAGACATTTCAGTCGGTGCACTAGATGCTACCCCTCTTGTTTCTGTGAGGAATTTAGGCAGCTGACAGTTTATTTTTATTTTACCTAGCAGTTTTGTTCTAAGGAGCTTCCTTGTTTGTTCTTCGTTTTGACGTTCCACTAAAAAGTCTTTGTAGGCAACTTCTTACCCCTTACTATAGCTCCAGCCCTTTTCTCATCCACTCTGCAATTTTCAGAGGACTGATATCCCCTATCTATTTTCTTGCCTAGGGATTTGACTATATGTAATTTTCCCCATTTCCCTTTCCTGCCCTCCTCTTTGCTGGTCCTTCTTCTGCTCTCAAAGAATCTACCCTTTTCTTTACCTTGTTTGCATCCTGCCTTCATCAATGCTTTCCCTAATCTTGTTATCCGCCTGCTTTCAGTTTCATTTATTATTTCTGCCATCTCACTCTGCCTAGCCTGACAACCCCAGTCCAACCACTTCCCTACAGCCCAATCACTTCCCTACAGCCCATCCTAGCCAGCTCCCCAGCCAGTTTCTTTCAGCTGCAGACTTCCTGGCTTTGCAATCACCAGCCAGCTCCTTCGCAGCTGGGTTTCATTGTCAGTTAAGCCTGACTTTCTCCCTCTCTCTCGCAGGTGCTGCCAGGTACATTAATTGGCCTCTCAGGCCCTTCAGTGCCTGTGTGAAGTTCACAATCCCTCACATACCCACCGCCTCAAGACCATGCCCCACATGGGTACCGATGTCTTCTGCCATGGAGCTGTCAGAGCTGGGCCCGCAGATTGACTTGCTCCTCTGCAAGCTCACCCTCCGCGATCAGCATCATTGGCTCTTTTCTTCAGTGGCATCCCGGCGCTGCTCCCGCAGAAACTCTTGGTGCTACGAAACGGTGTGCCAGGCCTGCTCTGCAGCCTTTATCTTCTCCGGAAGCCTTTTGCTTCTATCTCTGCCTCCCCTGCACCCTTTGAGTCAGGGTCCGAGTATCCACTGTGGTCTCATTAGCCTCTGTATTCATCCCTGTATCCATCCGGTTTCTCTCTCTGGGCACCTTCCTCCCCACTAGTTCCTTCCAAACCGCTGCCAATCAGGTGGGGTGCATAGGAGGAAGGGCCCCCGTCATTACCACCCCCCTAGGCTATTCCTGAAGCTGCTGTGCTCAGGGCCACATGACACCTGATCCTTTTCCCCCCCCCCCGCTCCCCCCCCCGGTCCATCAACAGTTTTTTTTAAGCAAAACACAGTTCAAAAGTCCCAAACCCAAAGTCCCACAACATAGTCCACATCAGCCCCGTGCATGTAGTCTTTAAAAACCCAGCTCCGTTCCCACCAGGCTGGTGGTCCACCAGACCTGGACTCTTCAAGAGATCTCTGCTGGGACAGGCACCCTAGCCCTTCAGTCTGGGGCACAACTCCTCCCTTCCCAGTGGAAACTCTTTCCAATAGGAGCATTTCATGGTTCCTCTGGGACCTAGCTTTCCAGCTAGGAGATGCCAGCAGGAAAGCACCTCAGCTACTCCACTTCCTTCCACCCTTTCCGGCCCTTGGCTCTGACTCTCCCTCTGCTGCTGCGCCTGCTTTCAGCTCTCTCCAGCCTTCGCTCTCTGGCTTGGGGATGTCAGCTAGCAAAACCCTTGCTGCTCTGCTGTCTGCAGGCCTCTCCCAGGAAGCATCTTCACTCTGTGACAGCTCTCATCTCCTTCTCTTCCTGACTGAAACAATGTGCTCTGACTCCCCAGAAGTCACTTCTCACCAGGCCTCCTAGGGTCAGTCTACACAGTAGCTAGACACCTGTGGCCAGCCCGTGCCAGCTGACTCAGGATCAGACAGCGGGACTGTTTCACTGCTGCGTAGATGTCTCGGCTCGACCTGGAGCCCGGGTCCTAGGACTCAGGCTCCAGGCTGAGCTGAGACATTGACACAGCAATGAAACCGCCCCGCAGCCTGACCTCGAGTTGGCTGGCACAGGCCAGCCACGGGTTATTCTTTGCTGTGTAGACAGACACCTATAGCTTCTAGGTGTTGCCCCACCCTCTTCGTTACCTGTGACACGACCATGATACAAAAAAGACTAGTAACTGGGATATTCTTTTACAGAAGCCAGGCTTGGGTTTTCCTATCATATTTTGCTCATCTATATGTAAATATTATATAATTCTGCCTTTAGTTTTTGTATCCATTATAATATCAAACCTGACAGACTGGCATCTATTGTCAGTGCTTTCGAGTTCTGTAATACTGACATTGACCTCTACACACATTCAGATCTCCTGTATTAGGGTTCGATTTTTTATATGAAGTATTGCAGTAGCTAACTGCAGCTACGAGAAAGCAGACACAAGCGATCTTGTTGATTGCTGGTAGACAAAGGCACTTTGGAAATCTTGAATTTTGCTATAGAGGAAAGTCTATACAATTAAAAAAAAAAGCATATTACCACTTATAATTTCTATTCACCAACAAATTTGTCAAGACTGTCTCTTGTAAATAATACAATGATGAATTCTATTGTAACAGTGCAAAATAAGTCTATCTACCCTAAAGTCTTAAGCAAACTAATCCATACACGTGAAAACAATCTGTTCATTTCTGTCATATGAGCGTTACGGAAATGCCACTAAAAATCAATCCCTGAAAGAAATAACAGATTAATAAAATTCTCACGCAGTGCATCTAACTGGGATATAAACCAACAGTATATAACTTCATACCGAACACAGCAATACAAATAGTTTGAATAACTCACTTTAATAGAGACTTCAAAGGCAGGTCTGTAATGAGCAGGCATGCAGGAGAAAATCTAGTGCATTATTAATTTCAGACAATACCAAGTGTTGTGGGGTTTTTTTATAATTTACATTTTATTAATACTCTCTGTGATAGTTTTTCAGAGCATTTCATCAGTTGGAGTACAGTAATTACAAAGTATTAGGATTCTCTCCATGCCTGAGGAGTGTGGAAGTTCTCTTAAGATGGTTTAGGTAAATGAAACGTAAATCACTATTGACTTCGAGTTGGATTAAATAAGAATTCTGCCCGGGGGGAATGGATGGCTCAGAGATTCACTAATAGGATACAGAGTCTTTTGCCAATTAAAACTGTGGATCAGTTCAGTATTGGCTGGGTGTCTTGATTGTCTGAAGGCTCTTCTTAGGCCCTGGTGCAATGAAGTGGCAGTCTTCAGTCAATTTTCTAACAGATAATGTCTGCTTGAGTAAAAACTATCACCGCACTGGGCACATGAAACAGACTGGAGATTTCAGCCTCGATCCTACGGTCAGATCCACGAGAATGGTGCCCACGCAGATCCAATCGCAGGATCAAGGCCTTGAGGCTGAAAGGTTACTGATCCCATAGACTGACTAGGGCCAGGTTTTCATAAGTGTTCAGTACCCAAGAATTCCCACCATTCGCTGTAGGGCCTGCTGGTTGCTGGCTGCAATAGACTGTTTAATAGCTGCTACGTGTGTACACACACGCACACACACAATTTATGGTATAAAAGTTTTTATCAGCATGTTTTTTAGATGATTTTGACAGCACCTCATCATGTAACCTGCACAGGCCACATATACAACAGAAATGTACAGGATAGGGTTTACAATTTTTCTTAAGATTCTTTTGGGTTCTGCTTGTCTTTAAAACAGGTGCCCTCAGTTACCACACATCCAATTCTACAGAGCTTAACATAATTCTACAGAGCTAGACATAACATTCAGAGTTTAAGGTTCAATATGATGGGACGTTCCAGAGCTAGAAACAAATGCTCTGTGTTGCAATGAAAAACTAGGACTCTCTGCTTTCCAGTGGAATAGCCCTGATGTTTCATCAGATATCAGACCTTAAACCGGCCACTGCTCCATGACTGAATATTGTTCATATATGGTCGCTGTTGCCAACCTTATAGACCCAAAATCATAAGTCAGGCTCCCAAAACTCACAAGAGTATAAAAAAAAATATTTGGGGTTGTTTTTATTTACCTTTCAGTTTTTGAGACTTTCAAGTACAATTAGGGTCATATTTTTTAACCTTCTCTGCAGAACCTGGAGGACTAGAAGCTTCCCCTCCCGCCCCCAATTAAAGCTGAGATATTCATATAATCACAGAGCCGCAGGAACTGCACCTCCCAGGACATATTACGAGACTTGCAAAAAAAATGTGAGAGCTGGCAACACTGGGAGATTTCTGGCTTTACAACTGAGATATTTTCATATATAGGAATAGTTATTCTAGGTAATTTAATTTTCCTTTTCTGCAGGAGTCTGTACAGTGGGGCTCGCAGTGAATAAGGAAGTCTGGCTTTAATTAGGAAAGAATAATTAAAAAGAAAAATTTAATTAATGCTCTGTGGCCCCAGTCCTGCAAACACTTATACCTGAATGTAACCTCTATTCAGTTCAGTATATGCATGTTTACAGGATTGGGGCCTAAATCATTTTGAAGTATTTAGTTGGTAAATAGAATATATGATGATGTGGTGTGGAGGAAAGATTACCTTAGCTTGCATTTGTTTTGCCTGCAGACCTCTCTCGTGACTTTCCCTCTTGAGCAGTATGGCAATCATTCCAAACTTATGCTGATAAAAACTCAATTCCACATCGTTACATATGCGCTCTCTGTTATTATACATTCCCATATAGAGAGAGGTGAGCATAATATTTAGTCCTATTCTCCCTCACACGCACACATGGCATAGGGAATCTTATGTTCTCTTTGACACACACAAACACACGTAGGGCCATGTCTCTGTCTACCCATTTAGACAGAGTTGACCAAACACAACTGGACAGCATTGAGATTTTTTTAGAATTAATGTTTTAAGGCTCTAAATTCTGCCTCGCCTCTATGAACACCATGGTCTGGATGCTCAGACGGTGTAAATCAGCATAACTTAATTGACTATTTATACCAGCTGAGAGCTGTTCTGCACTGAAAACTTTCCTCACCACAGCTACATTTCTCAAGGGTGTGAAAAATCCACACCCCTGAGAGATGTAGCTATGCTGACATAGCCCCAAGTCTAGATAGCACAAGAAGAATTCTTCTGTCCATCTAGCTATCATCTGTCAGGGAAGTGGTGAAAGAACCGCTCCTGTTGCTTTACAAGTGTCTGCATTGACGTGCTGCAGCATCATAGCGTTTTAAGTGTAGACACAACCTGAGAATCTGGCCCCAAAAATTCAATTCTATTAAGCAATGGAAAGGAAATGTCAGCAGAGTTACCTGCTGCAAGTGGTCTTTGTCTACTCAGGCTTTTTCACAGTTCAAGGTAATAATTGCTGCAGGTTCATATAAGTTCTGTGTGGCAAAGCTCAGCTGCATGATGCTTATGTGGACTTCGAGTCTGAGAAAATCCATGTTGCCATATGATGCCACTGAAAGTCCAAGGATAATTAATGGGGTTCCAGGTCCATTTCACAACACCAAATGGAAAGAGAAGGCAGTACTAGAAGTGGGTGAATAACAGACTTTTCAGTTCATTGGCAATTTGGTAATAAAACAACTGTGTCGGTGTCACTGAATCTGCATTTTTTCACCTTTTCAAATTTTTCAAATTTCATACACCTCTAATCATTGCCCTCAAGGTAACAAGGCTCACTTAAAAAAAAACAAAAAACAGCTGTATCTACATAGGAAAAGGAAATCTGATCAGCTTTCACTCAGAAGTGCTGTTTACTGAGCTGCCAGAGAAGTTGATGTTAAATATTTTCTATTTACAAGTGACAATTACACTCCAAATCATTTTGGAATGAGAAGGTATATTCCTTCCCTCCCTTTATTAGATCCTTTTGCACACTGGCCTATATTTACAATAGTGACCAGTGATTCTGTGTGCCTTGATATTATTAGGCCCAGTTGGAGACACTTTAATGGGCCCTAACTTTCAGAAGTGGGTGTTGAGCACTTTCTACAAGTCAAGCCGGCTTAAGGCATCTCAAGTTGGGAACCCAAATCTCAGGCTGCCCAAAATCTCTAGACACACTTGAAAATCAAATCCATTAGCTGCCACTAAAAAATAACAACTTCCCAGAGATGGGTTGTACTTTACGGCTCTGCTGTGATATATAGCTCACACAACAAAGCCTTTCTAAAAATACTTCTCAGCAGAGCTATTTAGAGAATCAAGAATCCCAAAGCACTTTGCAGACATCAGTTGACTGGGCCTCAGAACGCTCTCTCTGTGAGCTACAATTTACTACCTCCTTTAGAGATGGATAAACTGAGGCACAGAGAGGTTAACACTGAGCAAGTATGTGAGAAAGCCAGGTACAGAACCCGGGCGTCTTGGGGTACTTCCTGTCGTTGCTAGATGACACTGTCTTCCATTGGGACTCTTCTAAAGAGTGGTTCCTGCTTGGGCGTTCTCCCGCTTTCTGTTAAAAACAAGAGCAGATAAAGTAAACCCAAACAAAATAAAACCAGCAGCACTTTAAAACTCTATTAAAAAGTAAATAGCTCCTTTTTTTTTTCCCTTTGAATTTACTATAATTCAGCTCAAATGCGGCAGGGAGAGTCTGCCTTGCCCAGCAAAAGGAAGGCTGGTTGGGAGCTCCTGTTAACTCCTAAGGGCTGGCAGACACTCCACCAGCCTCCCACAATCCATCTGGAGCCTTACTCCCGCAGCAGAATGGGATCAGGGTTTTCCACCAGTCTAGGCAAGTGCCTAGCCACTGGGCTACAAGTGAGAGCTAAATCTCTTTGTGGATTTGGACCTATGTTCTTCTGGTGACTGCTGATTTAAGTGCATGTCTTCATTGCAGAGTTTAGGGTATCTACGCTCCATGTTGTCCCTCTTGAGTGAGAGTGGCCACACGGTGAAATAACGCTCACTCAGGCTGTGGTGCTAAGTCTTCCAGAGACATATCCCATGGTTCTTTGTGCTGCAGTGTGCTGAGCCACTCTAGGAATTCCTTACCAGTGAATTGTGGGAGAACTTGTCTGTCCTGTCTGAACATGGGGAAATTGTAGGAAGGTGTTAGAGGGCTAGCAGCACCCAACTGGTGATAGTTTGCCTCCACATTAGAGAGTGGTCATGTTAGCAGCTGACAAGTTGTGTTCATTCATGCTTTAGCCTATATGCCCAGACAGGGCAGCCAACTTGAGTTAAAAGCATACCACACTTGAGTAAGGGGTTTTGTGCGTGGATGAGACTTGCGTTAGGGAAGACAAGCCCGAAGAGGTGAAAAGCAATAGCGACATAAGGTCTAAGTAGCACTAAAGTTCCACTTAAGGCCATTTTTAGAGAGTTTAAGAGGTGCATAAGCCTCTGTGCTGAGGTGAAGTTTGCCCCAAGAGCCAAGTGTCACTCAGCTGTAGAGATTATGGCTGGAGGGCACCACCAGATCATCCAGTCTGACATCATGTATATCACAGGCTACCTCAACACCAAGCCCAACAACTAGGATTAGACCAAAGCATTACAGCCCAAACTACTATCACAGAATCATAGAACACAAGGGTTAGAAGGGACCTTGAGAGGTCATCTAGTCCAACCCCCTGCTCAAAGCAGGACCAACCCCAACTAAACCATTAATATGCACTACAGGAACAGAACAGGAAGGACCGAGGTGCACCAATGCCCGAGACCCCTGCAATTGCAGAGAAATGAGAATTAAGTGAGACGTAGCCAGGAGATATAAAGGAGAGGTGAGTACCTTGTGCATACATGACATTCTTCTTGCATACAGAGTCAGGAGTACATCCAGAAGCTGATTTTAATGGACATAATCATTCCTTTCTGCTTTAGTTACATCCTCTACCTGTCATTTGAGCTCCGGCTTTCTTCTCCAGTGGGAAACCCTATAATGCCTAATTAGATGAACATGCTTTACCACAGCCTCTGTTTATTTTGCTGTGGAACACTTCCCAGTAAAATCGTCATGCACCACTTACTATTCCCATCTAATCTGGTGTTTGTTTAAGCAAGTTTTATTATAAATAGACCATTTGTATAAATCACTGCAAAATAAACAGATTTGTTTTGATACCAGGTATTAACTGAAGGGTGCTTCACAGACTTTTCTCTAAGTGCTGTATTTTACAGATGTTTCTGTAATAATTGCAACCTTGAGAGGAAAGTATCTGTTTTTATAGATGCAGGTTGGGAACTAGGGAGTCATGTTGTGTTAGTGGCAAAATGATATATACAGGTTTCTTTATGAATAATATGACACTCAAGGAGAGATCAGGAAAGGTTGAACCAGGTCAGGGAGAATTAGACTGTCATGAAGGCATTCTTAAGATATATATTAGGTAATTTAATTTCCCAACATGCCTACAGGCCACAGGAACTGTCTTACTGTCCATCACTGGGTAGGAAATAGCACAAGGAAATCTATTCTCATGCTATTTCCAACTTGGCTAAAATGGCCAAGTGGAAGGAGTTTTGAAAATCATATCATGTGATAACATTCTTTCCAGTCCACTAGTATCTCAGGAGGATACTGAGCAGCTACTAAAAGGTCCAGAAAACCACCTCAAACAAGAAATCCTCACATGATTCCATAGTGGAAAGAAAAAAATCAGGAAACCTACCCAGAGATCATGCAAGAAACCCAAAATCACTATCAGAAAAACCTGATAACAGTCATCCGGCAGAAAAAACAAAAAGTGGAACCAACTACAACAATTCCACAGCCCACGGACCACCACCTTTGGGAGAAACCATGACACCAGGACACCTTTGGGAGAAACCAGTGACACCAGGACGTGAACATTCAGGACACACCAACATCATCAATTTATCAAGACTACCCCTAACAGGAGCTGAAATATCTCTACTCTCCAAGGGACTGAACTTCTGGGCCCCTGCCCCAGAATCTGATACCATAGTAACTTGTGGAGAACAAGAAGCATTTTTTCTCTGACTCTGCCTCAAATAATTCTTTCACAGCAATGATGAGACCACCCACAACTACCACGTCCCCACCGACAATCATTAGAAAAAACAATCATCTGACTGGACCCCCCCCAGTGAATGAAACCACTCTTAGTCATTACATTGATTGCTTCAGAAAAATAATTGACTCTGAAGTCCTTAACAAATGTCAGATCCACCACAATCTCTTCTCCACCAAGAAGAAATCTATACAGACCCTGAAATCCAACCACCAAATAGTGACCAAAGCAATAGACAAAGGCAGGTTGCATGCTAGTTTTCAATGGTGATGATTATCTCATCAAGGCCAACCATCAACTCTCTGACATCACCTATATAAAGAACTCAAAGAAGACCACAAACCACAATTCACCCAGGAATTTAAGGACCAGCTTCCTCCAGGATCCAACTGACTTCTTCTAGAAACTATGCAATATTTACAACCTGTCTCACAGCACAATCCTTGCCAGTATGGATGTCACCTCCCTACACACCAAAATCCCTCACAATGGCAGCATTGTTGCTTGCTTCAAATATTTACAAGACAAGGGACAACACTCATGTATCCACTCCAAACATATCACCAAACTCACCCATTTCATCCTCACCCATAACAATTCAATATTCAACAGCAAACATTTTGTCCAAACCATGGGAACAGCCATGGGTACTAGGAGAGTGAGGGGCTGGGTGGGAGAGGGCAGGATGAGGGGTTTGTGGGACATGGGAGGTGTGTGTGAAGAGGGTGGGGGGGGCTTTACAGAGGTAGGGGGGAAGTAACATTGTTGGAGGGCTTGGATGGGCTAGAGGCTTTGAAGGAGAGTCTTTGTCCCCCATCAAATGACTCCTTCATTGGCAGGGTGTCTCCAGTGGGGTCACGCTGCATAAAGCTGAGGTGAGAGGCGCAAGTCCTTCATACCTACAGCCCTGGGTCTAGCAAAGCCCTCAAGCTCCGTTCAGATCTTGGTGCATCCCCAGGCTTTTCCTTTCTCTCCCTCTTAGTCTTCCCTGAGATTTCCTCAGAGCTCTCCATGGCAGAAAACCTCAATCATATATCTCACTCCCCAGGGAACAGACAATGGACACCTCTGAATTACTGCAGACAACACCAGTGTTGCCAAGCGTCTCCCTGCCCTATTGCTGCTGGCAAACCTGGATCTCTAGGAGAGTTAAACATACAGCAGGGAATCACATCTAGTTTAGGAAGGTAGATGTCACTTGGTTGCTGCCTGTGGAGCCATGCTTCCCCCTCTAGCTGCATGGCATGTGTGCACATTCTTGGGATTTCTTTTTTAACAGTGGGATGCATTTTTTCATTTATTTCCTCCTCCCCTAGCACGACAGGTTTATTGGTCCCCCTTGTAGTGCAGTGCTATTCAATGCTAAGTATAGCCGTGAACTGTTAGCAGCTAAAATGCCTGGGTGCAAAAAGTCTATGCCGTTTAATAGGACACGCTATCTCCAGTTGATATCAACAGCCACTTAAGCAATGACCCTTTTATGTAAATATATGAAACGTAGCAATGTGTCTTCATTGGGCCAAACTTGCAGCTATTTTACATTGCTAACATCCCAGCTTAGTCACTGCGTATCATGATATAGAAACAGTATGATTGCTATCCTTTTAACTTCCGGGAAAAGTAGTTTTGCTCAAGCCCTACTCATGGCTTTAATTATTTTTTCATGCTATGATGCAGCCTTTGAGATGTATTTGCTTCAAAATTTGGAATGCAAACTACTTAAGCAGTATTGTAACAATTCAGTGTCCCTGCTAGCCAAGACAGCAGCTAAATGACTGAAATGTAGGTTATAGCCCTGAAAAACTGGGCTAGTTTGGGCTGAGTGAGGGCTTGATGTGCAACCCTAGGCTGTGAACTCTGCCCCTTCATTGACCAAAACCGTGACTGAAACAGAATGATCAAACATAATGGGATGTCACATGCTGAAAACTTTTTTATAATGCTAGAATAGCAAAGACTAGCTTTTAATTCTAAGGTTTTACTTTGCTCTAGTTGATTTCACACAAAAGGGGTAAATCACATTAACTGAACTGAACCACCCAATATATTTTACATCTTTTAATGTCTTCCCAATGAAATGTTAGTTGGCATTGAAACCGTTGATTATGACTGATAATTTGGCAGCAAGAAAAAAAAGCCAATTAATAACACCAGGTGGATCAACAATTTGCGGACTTTGACTTTCATACACCATCCAAAATTTAGGCAAATAAGTGTAAGGGCACATGCAGAGTTGACCTACTGATGCTCAAAAATGCACAAACTATGGAATATACATTAGACTAAGAAATAAACTCAAAACTGTCTAGAAGAATTTCTGAGGTCAAACAAAGATGCTACTTACCTGGAATCTCATCGCATTGACAGATGAGTGTTCAGCTAGTGCTTATTTGAGTTCTTGGTTTATTTGGTTTTATGGTTTCTCACGTCTCAGATCCTGGATTTGCAAAATATTAATAGGACCAAGATTTTTGACAAAAGGGTGGCCAAAACTAGGCTTCTAAGTTCAAATTTCAGCACCTAAATACGTGGTCTGATTTTTTTTTTCAGATGTGCACCCAGCAGCTCTCTTTGAAGTCAGTGGGAACGGCTCGGGGCTCTGCACTTTTGACAATCAGCCCCCTTAAGTGCCCCAGTGTAACTCTGGAAGCCTAACTTTAGGCACCCAACGTGGAGAATCTTGGCCTAGCTGACTCTGAACAGCAATGTGTTCAACATTTTAATCCAGCTTCTACTTTGTTTTTTTAGCATTCGAATCAAATGAGTTTAATGGAATTATGCTAGATTTACACTAGTGTAACTGACAGGTGATTTTTTCCCCCTGTTTGGTTTTATTTACTTTTTTTAATTCCTTGGACAGAGTACACATGAATCACTCCATATGTCAGCAGTCTCCACGGCCAGGATGTCCAATGGTTTAGGTTGGGACCCCGTGCAGTCACATGTCCTAGACTGTCTTCCCTCTGGGAAGCGGTGCCTTTTTGCCATCAATCTCTGAGTCTACAGAAGCAGACAGGAAGACCAATGGCAGTAAAGGTAGTATTGGAGCTGACAGAAGCTGCTAATAATCAAATACAGGAGAGGGTGGGAACAGGAGAAAGGAAGTGATATAGTTCTCTGATAACTTCTGTCTTAAAAAAAACAAGAGGAGAGGCCTGTAATAAATCAGTTGTGATGTGTAACCGGTAAAAATAAACTTAAAAAACAAAACAAAACAAAAAAAACCACAGGTGTTGTCTAAAACCAGACCAGGGAGGCAACCAGAAACCTTAGCAGCTGCATGTTTGGCTTGCACAGAAAACTGAAGGATGATCCTTCACACCATTGCTCATGCAGGAAGTCCTTACTTACATCGGTATCCCACTGACATCATTGGCATTACATGCATGAATAAGGTTTTGCAGATTGGGCCACAAATCTTATGAATAATGCCAGGATTCTAGCCAATCTGGCTGGAAAGCTTAATGCTACTAAATGCTCCAAAACTCAAAGGAAGAACTTTTGACCTAGCAAGATCTATTGAGAAGTGTGTTGGAATTACAAGTTATCACTTTAAGAGCAGGGTTTCTTGGTGTTTCATGGAGGCTAAGAGGCATTGAGAGGAAGTTTAGAAAGAGCCAGTCTAGAACAAGGTGGTGTGACTTGTGCTCGCTGCCTTAGGGAACAGCCTGATTTGTGTCTCTGGGTTTTTTTGATGACTGAGTGTTATAATTCTGGATTCTAAGTACATATGCAGTATTATGGTGCAACCTCCCAGCAAGAACATTTGATGTTTTCATGTAACTTCTCTGTATGTATGCCATGAACATAACAAAGGTGAATTCCCAGGTAAAGCTGACTGTAGCTTAAGCTAAATGGATGTGTAGGAAAAGAACATTGTTGTGGTTCTGAAAATGCTGGCGTCCTCTTGCTGATGTGCAACATCCCTTTAGCACTAAGGAGGTGCTGAGAGCACTGCATTAGTGAATCCCTAATTACGTCTATCTGCAAACATCCGAGTTGGAATTGACGTAATGATTCTCCATTTGATAAATATCTTTAATGATCTCTTTTATTTTTAGCCTGTTTAGACCAGCGGTGGCCAAACTGTGGCTCACATGCAGCTCTTTCACAGTTAGTTAAAGTGCAGCTCGCAGAGCCCCCTATGACCTTTCACTCTCCGCCTACAAGACTGGGGTGGGGAGCTCAGAGCTTATGCCCTGCGACAGGGTGGTGGGGTAGAGAATTCTGCCCAGGAGGGAGGGAGTGTCTCGGGGGGCGGGGGTTGTCAGTAAGTTTGGCCACCCCAATACAGAAAGTTATTAGAAAATCAGAAATAAGGGTTCTAATGAGCCACTGGGTCATCCTCTTTAACCGTACCGAACTGATGTATTAACTGGGCTTAGAAACATCCATCTTTGGCAGGGGAACATGAGAGAATTACCAGTCGGTTTCATTTCTATACCCACCCAATTGCTAGAACAATTAGCAAAGCAGTCACTTCGAAACTATTTAGAGTAGAAAGCGATAATAGGTAACATGGGAAGAAGGGAAAATTACCAGGGGAGCGAGGAGGGCACCATAAGGAGATATTAAGGACCTGTAGGAGCAAAGGCAGCAAAAGGGAACTAGGCATTGTACAGGTACATCAGCCTCTGTGGCGGGGACTAAACAAAATTAAGGTTGTGTATTTAGCAGGCAGGAAGAGCAAATAAGAGAGGTCAGGGAGACAGATGAAATGGCTCATAGCTACTTTGCTTCAGCCTTCACTTAAAAAGAGTAAGAGTAACGCACAGCTTAATGCAGTTCTAGTTAACGAGGAAACAGAGAGGTTACGAGGCAGTAAATAGGTTATAGATGAACTACTGGAAAATATTCAGCTCATCAGGCAACCAGTGAAGTTCAGCCTAGAGTGCTAAAGGGCCCAAGAGATGGAGTATGGAAACACTGGCTCCCACAGAGGAGAGAGGCGGCGGTCCCCAGACAGCTGGAGAAGGGAAAACACGGAGCATTTTTTGAGGGAGAAAAGAAGCATAGAACTAGTGAACTGCACTCAGGTCTGCTTAGCATCACTACTCCATACATTTCTAGCACAATTAGAGCCTAATCCAACACCCACAGATGCCAACAAGAGTCTTCCCGCTGCATTCCACTGCATGCCGTATTGGCTCCGTAATACAAAAGTCACATTGTAAGCACCAATGGAAAAAGAAGGTGACATAATTGATTAAATGGGTTTCCCCATAACCAATCATGGTGAATTAACTTGAATTATTTTAACTTAGCCAGGAAAATAAGATGAATGGATAAAGGCAATGCAATGGGCATAGTATATCAACATGCTATGACATTTGATTTAGTTCCATGAGGCATTCTCTTAGGGAAACTAGAGGAACACAGATTAGATAGCTTGTAATATGGATACAAAAAATGGTCAGAGATTGGCTATTCAGTATCTGAGTCTAAAGTTATTCAGGATACCGGCTTCACTAATTAACTTATGTGGAACCACTTTACTTTTGTCCTGATAAAAATCTGATTTGGTAAATTTCAGGCCATTTCTGCAGGCAATCAAGTTGTATTACTGCAAGTCTCCAAAAGAGTAGTGTGGGTTTGAGTAACTGGGGAATAGTCTGAACTGTATAACATGAGATTCAGTAAGGACAAAAATGACATAATCAAATGCACACATATAGAGCGGAGAACGCGGGTCAGGCAGTTGAAGCCCAAAGGAAGATCTGGGGAACTAGAAGACTAAACTGAATAGCTTAGCAGCGTGACATTGTCACATATACACCCTACTCAGTTCTGGCTAGGTCTCGATTGCGGTTCAGTTGAGGACATCACCTACCTAAAAAGAGACAATTGGGGAAAATCACAACTGCTAAGATGATGATGACCTTTGGGAGCAGGTGAAGAGATGAAGGCATATTCAGATTCAAGGAAGAAAGTAGCTTTCATCAATCTGTGCTGCAATAGACCAGATTTGTTGCGGAAGAGTTATTGAGCATCAAAGAGCGTCCCATTAGATATCCTGGGCCAAGGGCGCAAGGACAGTGCATCATAGATATTTCTGGACGTGAGAAAAAATTCTCATGGTTTTCAACCTTGGCTCTGGGCTCTTTTGAAAAATCAGTGCTAATTGATCCATTATAAGTAAAGCTAAGAAGGACGGTGCACTGGTCTAGGGGTTAGGGCACAGGACTCTTGGCTCTCCCGAACTTGGGAGGGTCACAACTTTCAATGCATTTGTTTCTTGAGGGAATGCTGAATTCCTTTAACATATGTACAGTGTTTGGAGTTCATCAGGTGAAAGGTATATGTAAGCGTAGGTATTTGTACAAAATTATGAACATGTAAAGAAATGTGTGTGACTTCAACTAAGAATTCACTGCAGTCACTATGCATCATTTAATTTACATGTTTCTTTGTTAACCATCTAAAAATCTCCATTAAAAATGTCAGGATTTTGACAAGTGTTTCCACACCACAGACTCTGAAAGCACAGAATTATTTCCTATTCCAACAATAAAGTTGTGTGTCACTCAATCCCCCTGTGTCGCAACAGCTGGCAAAAATGTGTTTGCAATGGCAACCCCGTAATAATTTCACAATGGACCGTGGAAACTGAAAGGGAAATGCTAACAGCAGCTTGCTTTTTAGCTATTTAACTCGCTAGGGACCTGCATTCCTACTACAGTGCAACTGCCTTTTATGCAAGATCATTTCAGATTTCATTGCCCATTTTCTTATGGTAAAAGCATCCAACGTGAAACAAATATCAGTGCAAGAGTTGAGCAAATAATTGATTTTTTGGTTTGGGTAGGGCATGACCAAAAAACTCTGGAAAAAAATTCTGTTCAAATTGAAATGGAATTTTTTGGGCTTTTCTTGCCAAAATGAAAACTCAACCAAAAAAAAAAAAAAAAGTTTTTCATTCAGGTTTATTAAAATGTTTTGTTTAACCCAAAAACCTTTTTGTCTGTTTGTTTCATTTTTGGATTTTTTTTAAACCTTTTTTTTTTTTTTTGGTTTGTGTGCATCTGCTAAATAAATCGAGCTAATTTCAAAACAAAATGTCATTTTGAAACATAGTGAAAATGAACTGCTTTGACCTTAAACAAAAATTTTTTTTTCCAGCTGAAACTATTTGTTGAATTCAATCTGAATTCATTAGTTTCAGTGCCCCCCAAAATGCATTTTTCAGTCAATTTACTATTTCCTGAAAATAATTCACCAAACCCTAGTCAATGACTCTTCCCCCCAAGAACTCATGTGCATGTAATCTAGCAGAAACAGCTGGGCTGCTACTCTCCTGCAGCAGAGGATATGGTACGCAGGGCTCTAAAGCTTCTCATCCCACCCCATTTTATTTAAAATGATTATTTGAATTTGGGGCTGGCTCCTAAAACACCATCTTGTGAATTCTCTCAGGTCAGCCCCAAGTCTGCACACACTTCTTTATAGCTGGCTATGGAATGTGACTGAAACAGATATGAAACTGAAGGCACCAAAAACAATGTTCTTGGTACATTCAAGTCGGACAAACGAAGAACACAGCAAGCATAAGCTACTGTCAGAAGGGGGGGAAAAAGCCTAAGTTTTAATTGATGTGTCAGAATTATTATTATTGTGTAGGTGATTTGTTCAAAATTCCCATTACTCTTTTATTGGATCAATGGATTAATAAGCTGGTTGTTAGCTTTTGATTATCTCCCCAAAAGCTTTCTCCAGCAAAGGCAATGAAATTTTGCAGCCATTGAAGTAGGTGAGATCTTTGCTGTAACTATTACACACAGTCTTCAGAGTGTGTTAACATCCTGCTGCATTTGGAAGCACACGTTTAGATTTTCTGACACTGGGATCCAAATTAAATTTTAAAGTAGATGCCTCAAAGGCAAGTGGCAGGAGACAGGTTGAAAACAGTTTTAGTACAGCCATAATTTACCCATGGAGTGTCCTGCTGCTGGTAATAACCTTTTCAGAGCCGTAACATAACATGCAGGCGATTACAACTGGCATGCTATAATATTGGGTCATCTATATATGTGAAGGTCAGAATAATGTCACTTTCTTGGCATTCCTTGGCTTTTCTCGCAGCCACAGAACTGCATATAATAATACATTACCCCTGCTGGACATGGACATGAAGAAAGATTGTGTTAACACCACCACTTATAGCATCACAGGGAAGACACTGTATAGCATAAAGACAAAAATCTGTTAACCAGGGCAAGATTATTTGGGGGAGGGGTGCTCTTATTAGACTAAATACCAACTCATAAAGCAAAGGCAGATTGTCTTGCTTTGGGGGATAACATTCCTTTTAAATAGTGACTTGGCTTTCAAGAAGTATGACAGCCAGATCCATAACTCAGTGATTTGAATGGGACTATTCAGATTTACACCAGCTGAGGAGTTAGCCTAGATATCAACTGAGCATGATGGCTGCTTCATGAGTTTTCTTTTTCTTTCTTTCTTTCTTTTTTTTTTTAAAGCTCTGTCAAAATATCAACCATTTGCTTCCAGCTCATAATAACTGCACTGTCTTGCTTCTTCAGGTTTATGGAGTTTTTTATTGAGGTTTTAGCTTCATTTTTTACATGTGATTGTACAGAGCATTTAAGGAATAGAAATATATATAAAAAAAAGAATATACACAGAGGAAAAGGAAATCAAGCAAACTGCAAGATTGATAAGTAGCAGGCACCTGTAACAGTTTTAATTTGGACATCTTTCTTTTCAAAATTTGAATAGCTAACTTGGCTAATCTACAATGTTCCATGTTAAATAGAACACATCTCCTAGGACATCATATACATATTGTTTTGTTTATCATCCATATGTTATTACAAATTGCCAAATAATGAGCAGCTTCTATAGATATCTTTTTCCTTCCTGTTTTCTGTATCAGTTTCCAGCTGTGGAGAGACCCCCTAAGATATATTTTTGTTACATAAAAGCAGGGAAGTCTGAATTAGTTACTGACTTGTCAAGTGAATGTTGTTAAGTTCCAGTTGTTTGCCTGACCAGAAATCTGTATGAGAGTAATGTTAACCCATGAGATTTTAGATATAAATTAGTCTATATTGACTTATTCCAATTGAGAAGTGAAAACAATTATTCACCTCTGATGAACCAATTAGAAGGCAGATGCAAAGTTCTTCTGAGTGCCTCATCGTCAGAGGTGACTTGGTGGTTCTTTTTCCTGAACCTCAGTCGTCATTTCCTGTTTAGTGCATATGTTTGAAAGAAAAGCTGTTTCACATTATTAATCCATGGCTATTGTACAGCCTTTTTGCAAGCACAGAATTTCTGAGACGTATCAGAACGCATGTAATGACGCACCCACCGATTTCATGCCTCACTGAATGAACTTCAAATTGTTTCTTATCCCCCTGCATGAGAGTAATCTCAGTGGAAGTCTGCATCTGGCACCAGGGCCTGTTCGGAAACCAGTACTAAAACTCCCACTGAATAGGATTCCCATGTTGGGTGGCCCTAGCACAGCTGGAATAGGCAGAAATGCTAGTGTAATGGTTACTGCTCATGCACCTGTGTAAAGTGTATGAGCTGCTTTGTACTGACCAAGGCCTCTGGGTTTGTAACTAAAACTCTCTGGATACCATGTGTCTCACTTTATCACAGCCCCAGCTGGGACAAATCATGGGTCCTCCTCTTCCTTTTTAACAGGTGATCTTCATCCACTGTACCTCTAGCTACTTCCCAAACACACACACATACATGCACCATCTAATGGCTCCGTCACCAGACACACAGCTGGCATGGCAGAGGAATTCAGGGCAGAGATACTTGTTACTTGCTGCCAGGATATGGGAGAAATTGAATGGCTTTGGAAGAGGTCCCCAATGTGTTTGAATCAGCCCTAATATCTGCTTATTATGGTATTGGCTCAGTTCAGCATCTTCTGAGCTGTGCACATTATGTGGATTATTCTTCACTTAAGTCGTAGTTACACTTGGGTCTGGCTTCTAGTTGGCATGCTAATTTGTGGTGCACAACTAGGGAGAATGCTCTCGGCGTCTCTTGTAGACAAACAAAAGGAAATGCCTTCCAGAGGATCTGCGTGACTTTAAATCCCTCTCCCTTTAGTTTTTGAAGATGACACCCTCTTTGTTGAGATGACAGGCCTTCAGCCTCAGTTCATCATCCCCTGGTGGCTCTTAAAATTTCTTTAGGATCAGGGCTCTCCTTACAACCCTACTGAACAGATAGGGAGTTGGCTAATTTTGTGTAAGAGAGCCTAGTATTTCAGTTTTGGAAACACAACCCTCAGCCTTTCTGGCTATACTGAGCATGCACTAATGCCTTGCTATTGATTCCAGACTTCCGTTTGATCTAAATACAGTCCTGGTGCTTTTACAATGCTTTCTATGCAAGACAGACGCCACACACAAAACATAGTGATCTGCTCCAGTAGTACCTACATTATTCCTTGTTGTCCTCTTGTATAATCAGCATACCTCACACATTGTAAGTTCATCTTGATGTTTCAAGTTCAGCTCAACAAGATAATAAAGCCCAGATCCTGGATTATGGCAGAGGAGAGGAACAATGGTGGCTAAAGGCCACTTTGGTGCTGCCACAATCCTCGGTCAGCCTCTGCCCCATCGGTCCCCACGTTATAACCTTGTTGTGCCAGCTATCTGTGTTGCAGCAATTGGGGGGGTGCACATTCCTTCCCCCCCCCCACCCTGCACCTTGCACTCGCTGCAGAAAAAGGATGGTGTAGAAACTGCTATGGCAACGCTATGCCTCCTGAGGTGTCTATGCTGGCTTAAGTGAAACTTTGTGATATATAGAGCCCCAACCAAACTGGAGATACCAAAGAGAGAGGATTTTTCAGATACTATCAGGCAGGCAAATCCAAGATTTGTCATTCTGTGACATAACACTGTATGCGGATGGGGGAGGGGGAAACTGTCTTTCAAATTTTAAGGAGCAGTGTATGAAAACCAACATCACTTAGGTTGTATGTGCCTCTGCGTTTGTACAGGGCCTACCACAATGGAGCTGTGATCTGTGATTGGGGCCCCCGGTGCTTTGCAACACAAATACTCAACAATAATTGTCATCAGTAACTAATATTTTATATTTTTGCTAATGTTTATGTTGGACCCACAGAGCCTTACAACACCAGCTGTCTTGTAGGAAACCTTCTCTACATGGTGCTTTCCATTGGATAATATTGAATTCCTGTTTAAAAGAAAGAGAAGACCATTTCTTCCCGCAGAGCAGGAGGACTGTAAGACTCCAGCAGGGTAAGCTCTCAGGGCAGAGTGTACATCTGAGAATGAATCTGATCCCTGAACTCTGTTGTTGTTGTAAATTACATTGGTGGACAAACAGGGAAGTGACACTATAGATGTGTGCTGCTCGATCTGGCTATATTAGAAAGAAGAACCAAATGCATAAGGATGAAACATGAAATACTGTTTTAAACTCCTCAGCTGGTATTTTCGCATTTAATTTCCTATCTTTTCCCCATTTTTGTTAAAGAAAAAATAAGGAAGCGGGGGGAGGATTGCAGTGATTAATAACGTTCGCATTTGTTTAGGTGGCCCTGACCGGGCTCCGTTGCTAATGAGATAAATGCCAACCCAATCAAGGATTCCCCTTCTGAAATAAGAAACTCTCAATACACAGCGTGGCTCTTGAAGGTGAGCCTTTAAGTAACTCTTTTACCTCGCTAATCTGGTGGATGTGTAGGTTCCCTTACCTCCACAAGCCCCCTCAGAGCACTCCTTGCTCATCATCTTGCTTTCTATCTCACCATGCCTCCTTCCCACTGCATCGTGTGGCAATCCCAGGCCATCAGCAGGCTCATGAGGATATTATGCAATTTGGCCCAGCTCCTCAAAGGTATACAGGTGCCTAACTCTCACTGAAGTCAATGGGAGTTAGGTGCTTAATTATCTTTTGAAGCAGGCCCCTTGTAACATGCGTCTCGTTCATTGTGGTTTTGTCCCATGGTTTCACTGAATTGACAGGGCAGCAGCAGTACTCCAATTTCTTTGTTTTGTTCTTTTAAAAGAGTCTAAAATTTGCTCCGTGTTTCAGAATGCAGCTAAGATCACTTGAGCTGTGATTTTTTTCCCCTGACTACAATTTTATTCTCTCCCCGATGTTACTGCAGTTTTCTTGCAGGAGGATTTTGCTCTGTGTCTTACAATGAGACATTTATAATCTCTCTAATGCAAACTGTCCCTGCAGCAGCCTTGAGGCCAATCAGGCTGGACAGAGAAAATCTGCAGTCAGCCTATAGACAGAGGAACTTCATTAGACTTCTGAAATCTTACTGAGTGCCCAGCGAGCTGTCACTTCAATTACCTATAGCTGAGTCTGTGACATGCCCACATGAGGAAGTATGGAGAAGTAAGTGCTGTCTACACATTGCTTCCCTATTGATTTTGTTGGGGTTGGTTCTGCTTTGAGCAGGGGGTTGGACTAGATGACCTCCTGAGGTCCCTTCCAACCCTAATCTTCTATGATTCTATCAGAGAAGGAGGGTCGGGAGAGAGACAGGAAATGGGTGGAGACTTGATTCAATTCTCTAATGTGCAGGCCAGCAGCAAATTATAAAGAGCAAGGGGAAAATTAGATCTTTGAGTCACAGCACCTCCCAGGGCTAGTCCTGGGGAATTCAATTTACCCAGTGCTCAGAAATGTGTTTAAAATCACAATGCAGCCCTCATATAACTCTTTTCATTCTTCCTCCATTCCTGGCAAAGTAAGTACCCCAAGTAAGGATTGTGATCAAGATTTTCCAAAAAAGGATGTCTGAAGTTAGGTGCCTAAATAAGCGGCCTACTTTTCAAAGGTGCAGAGCAGTCAGCAGCTCCCACTAAATTCAGTCACTGCTGAAAATCAGGCCACTTATTCAGACACCTAAAAGTGGATTTAAGAACCTAACTTCAGACCAAAATTTTCAAAAAGTGGGACAACCTGTTTGCTTACTTCTAACACAATCCATTTACCAACGTTCAAATTTCAGCCTTTTTTGTTGAAGCCCCAAACCCTCCTTTTTTTAGTTTTTAAAGAATGATCAAGATATTTTTAGGCTGGAAAGATGTATTTATTTTTTCATTTCCCTATAGATCAAAAAAGCAGAAGAAATTTTTCAGAACCTTGGGAAACAAGTTCTTGGAACGTATTGGAGAACATTTTTTATTTCAGATGGTGGAGAAAGCTACTAGGGGAGAGGCTGTTCTAGATTTGATTTTGACAAATATGGAGGAACTGGTTGAGAATTTGAAAGTGGAAGGTAGCTTGGGTGAAAGGGATCATAAAATGGTAGAGTTCATGATTCTAAGGAATGGTAGGAGGGAAAACAGTACAATAAAGATAATGGATTTTAAGAAGGCAGACTTTAGCAAACTCAGTGAGTTATTAGGTAAGATCCCAAGGGATCCCAAGGCAAGTCTAAGGGGAAAAACAGTCCAAGAGAGTTGGCAGTTTTTTTAAAGAGACACTATTAAGGGCAAAAGAGCAAACTATCACACTGAGAAGGAAAGATAGGAAGTATAGTGAGAGACCACACTGGCTTACCCAGGAGATCCTCAATGATCTGAAACTCAAAAAGGAGTTCTACAAAAAGTGGAAACTAGGTCAAATTACAAAGGATGAATATAAACAAATAACACAATGATGTAAGGAAAAATTAAAAAGGCCAAGACACAAAAAGAGATTAAACTAGCTAGAGACATAAAGGGTAACAAAAAACATTCTACAAATACATTAGAAGCAAGATCTAGAACGTTACTCAATGAGGAGGGAAAAACAATAACTGAAAATGTGGAAATGGCAGGGGTGCTAAATAACTTCTGTGTTTCAGTTTTCACCAAAAAGGTTAGTAGCGATTAGAGGTCTAACATAGTGAATGTCAGTGACAATGAGGTAGGATATGAGGCTAAAATAGGGAAAGAACAAGTTAAAAATTATTTGGACAAGTTCGATGTCTTCAAGTCACCAGTGGCTAATGAAATACATCTTAGAATACTCAAGGAGCTGAATGAGGAGATATCTGAACCGTTAGTGATTATCTTCGAAAAGTGATGGAAGACAGGAGAGAGTCCAGAGGATTGGAAAAGGGCAAATATAGTGCCAATCTATAAAAAGGGCAATAAGGACAACCCGGGGAATTACCGACCAGTCAGCTTAACTTTAGTACCCAGAAAGATAATGGAGCAAATAATTAAGCAATCAATTGGCAAGCATCTAGAAGATAGTAATAAGTAACAGTCAGCATGGCTTTGTCAAGAGCATCTTGTTTCTAACCAACCTGTTTGCTTTCTTTGATAAGGCAACAAGCTTTGTGGATGGGGGAAAGCGGTAGATGTGGTATATCTTGACTTTAGTAGGCTTTTGATACTGTTTGGCATGACCTTCTCATAAACAAACTAGGGAAATATAACCTAGATGGAGTTACTATAAGGTAGGTGCAAAAATGGTTGGAAAACCGTAGGCAGAGAGTAGTTATCAATGGTTCAGTCAAGCTGGAAGGGCATATCGAGTGGGGTTTCACATGGATCAGTTCTGCATACAGTTCTGTTCAATATGTTCATCAATTATTTAGATAATGGCATAGAGAATACACTTATAAAGTTTGTGGACAATACCAAGCTGGGAGGGGTTGCAAGTGCTTTGGAGGATAGTATTAAAATTCAAAATGATCTGGACAAACTGGAGAAATGGTCTGAAGTAAACAGGACAAAATTCAATAAGGACAAATGCAAAGTACTCCACTTAGGAAGGAACAATCAGTTGCACACATACAAAATGGGAAATGACTCCCTAGGAAAGAATATTGCAGAAATGGGTCCGGGGGTCAAGTGGAACACAAGCTAAATATGAGTCAAGAGTGTAACAGTGTTGCAAAACCAAACTTCATTCTCAGATGTATTAGCAGGATTGTTGTAAGCAAGACATGAGAAGTTAATCTTCTGCTGTACTCTGTGCTGATTAGGCCTCAGCTGGAGTATTGTGTCCAGTTCTGGGTTCTACATTTCAGGAAAGACGTGGACAAATTGGAGAAAGTTCAGAGAAGAAGAACAAAAATGATTAAAGGTCAAGAAAACATGACCTATGAGGGAAGATTGAAAACAATGGGTTTGTTTAGTCTGGAGAAGAGAAGACTGAGGGGGAAATTAACAACAATGTTCAAGTACATAAAATGTTGTTACAAGGAGGAGGGAGGAAAATTGTTCTCCTTAACCTCTGAGAATAGGAGAAGCAGCAATGGACATTAGGAAAATTTCCTTACTGTCAGGATAGTTAAACACCAGAATACATTGCTTAAGAAGGCTGTGGAGCCTCCGTCATTGGAGATTTTTTAAGAGCACATTAGACAAACACCTATCAAGGGTGGTCTAGATAATGCTTGGTCCTGCTATAAGTGCAGGGGAATGGATGAAACGACCTCACAAGGTCCCTTCCAGTCCTACGATTCTATAATTCTATTAAACAAAATTTCTACCAGTATAGGCGAAACAGAAAACTTTCAGCCCAAAAGCTTGCTGTTTTGGAAAGTTCTAAGCCTGTTAAAATATAAATTAATTGTTAGCCGTAACTATAGCATTTTCTGCTGTTGACTGCACTTTCTCTCTCATATGCATGGGTGCGCACACACACATCTACACCCATTCAGTTATTCTTATCTACTGTGCTTTCAAAATGCTTTTGTATTAGAAACATTCTAATAATTGGGAAATGTTTAGAAGCCTTGAATTTCTCACTGCTACATGCAGAAAATTTTAGACTCCAAGGACTAAATTAATAAACTTCAGACTTCAATTTCACATACTGTAGATTATACAGACGACAGCAACTCATTGTAGCTGTTAAAATTGGTATTCATTAACACAGGGTTACCACTGTGCAGCGACACCATGCCAGTGTCCAAATGTTAGATACAATGTGGGACCAACCCTCAAAGCAAAGGGCAAGAAACAAAACTAAGCAACAGAGGGTTAAAACTGGGCACATTTCATCTTGAGAAAAGAAGTTTGATGGGGGAACCTGACAACAGTCTTCAAATATCTTAAGGGCTGTTATAAAAAGGATAGTGTCCATGTCCATTGAAGGTAGGACTAGATGTAATGGGCTTAATCTGCAGCCTGGAAGATTCTGGTGAGATATTAGGAAAAACTTGCTAACTATCAAGGTAGTTAAACTCTGGAATAAGTTTCCAAGGAAGATTGTAGAATCCTCTTCATTGGAGGTTTTTAATAACAGTTTGGACAAACACCCACCACAGATAGTCTAGGTTTACTTCGTCCTGTCTCAGTGCTGGGGGAATGAATGTCCCTTCCAGCCCTACACTTCTATGAAAACTATGTGGGATTAATTGTATTAATTGCATTAACATAAACAACATTTTATCCCCTCGGTTTTCTGATTCAACTTTTTTGATGTCTGTATGTTGCAATAATAATGGGTACTGTAATGCAAGGTTTGCATGAGATGAAAATAGACATGTTTAAAATGAAGAGCTTCTCCTGCACTCAGAAGCAAGGGAAGTTAGAGGAGAGAGCATGAATTGACAACAGGGATGGGAGTGGGGCGGGGAGGGGGGAGAGAATTAGACAGGTGAGGGGAAGACTGCTTACTCCTCAATAAATGGGAAGTGGAATGGATAAGGTAGGGAGACCATGACCTTGCCAACATCACAAGAAACATTTTTTCTCTAAGATACACTGGTGAATCAATGTATCAACCATAAATGAGCAGTTGTTCAACATCAGGAATAACAGTAAATGCCACTTTTATCAACCACGAGCGTTTTATTATGACAACGTTCACTGTGAAAGACCTTATACGCTGCATGAATTTATTTCTGCCATGTCCCTCTACAAGCATTTTGGGAGTTTGCTGCTATTGAACATTTTGCCTTTCAAATATATATTCAAGCCTATTAGATCATCAGCAGTGTCCACTTGACTCTCTGCACCAGTAGTTATGTCCACACAGAATCTGAAATTGTCCTTGTTTTGCACTAATCTTCAGCATGCCACTTGTCTCAATCACACTGATCCCATAACAATGATCATTTTAAAAATGGCAGCAAGCTTTAGGGCATCAGACTATCAGCATCAAGACCAAGAGGGAAGGTATAGATGTTTCCAACAGTGCTGCAAAGTTCTCAACTACTAGGCATTGAAGTAGAATGCTGCTTGTTGTTGAGTGTAAAAATCTAGGGCATGCAGTCAGCTGTGTGTGGTTACATTTTACAATCAAAAAACTAGGTTCCCTTCAACACATATTACAAATCTGAATAAACGGCTAATGGAAGCTACCCAGATAACTAGTGGTGTAGTGTTGTATGGAATTTCTCAGGGCCGGATTCTAATACTCTTAAATGTTCATGTTAATTAGTACTTTATTCTGCAAGTGGCTATGCTGACTTCAGTGGCATTACTCCTGAAATAAAGTACTACTCAGTGTGAGTAAAGGATATCAGAATGTGGCCCACAGTCAATAAGTGTGTAGCCAACACATTTTGTTCTTCATGCAATAATGGAGACATCACCCACCCATCCCAGGGCCTTCTTCTCTCACTGAAGTTAATGGGAGTTTTGCCACTGACTTATATGGAAGCAGGACCAGACCTTCAAAGACCAATGTACAGAGGATCTGAGAATTAGCATCTGAGTCACCTTATATTCTGTACTGAGTGTGCCCGAGGCACTTCTTTTTGTTGTCAATCTTCCTGTTCTATTTTGCTGATTTTTCTAAATTGCATACTTTGTCCATTAATCCTCTGGGAAAGTTATATAATTCTTCTCTATTAAGAAATAAATTTCAAGGTGAGTGGGAGGAGACTTTAGTATGGCAATATACTGGCAAGCAACACAAATAAAGGAAACATCCCAGATGGGGAAGGTAATTTAGATATGTCTTCCCAGTTAAATACTCTGAGGAACCATCAAGCTCCTATTGGAAACTGGAGGTCTTTGTAAAGTGACTGAAGATGACCGTGGAATAGTTGAAAGTACCCAATAGCTTTTTTTAGATAACTTGTTTCTCCTTGGTCCACGATATTAAAATATAAAGACCACAAATGGTGACTTGTTTTACTCTTTGCCACACTATAAACAGATTTTAACATCAGAAGAACAAAAGTACCAAAAAAATATAATGGGTATTACAGTGAAAAAAGGTACAACATATGAAATACTGTACTCAAATTATCTTAATGTCATAGGCTAGTGTATAGAGTAGAAACTGATATAATAACCTGCTAAAAAGCAGGTTCACTTCATCTCATCCCTACCCCAAGACAAAGCACACCTCGCTTGATTTTCTAGATCGTCCTAGACAGCCAGAGCTATATATTTTTTTGCTTAAGTTATTCAGCTAGGGCTCCTTTCCTTGGAGATGCTCACCTGTGGCCTAAAGGAATAGAAACTCTTACACTGAGGACAGCAAGGGAGAGAAAAATGAAGAGAAAGATTAGTCGTCCAGTACATACAGTATTTTCTAAATCTTAATCAGTTGTTTATTGGTTGGCAAACAAGTTTCACTTTTACAACAAATATTAGTAATGAGGTCATTCAACTTTGAGACCATACAAAATGGATCATAAATTAAAAAAAAATTATAATCTGTGCTGCTAATTTACCTCCTGAAAGCCTACATTACTTCAAATCCTGTCAAATAAATAAATTTCTGGTTAGGAAAATAATGAACAGAGGATTTTTTTAATCAATTCAAAATAGTTGGTTTTTCAATTCTTGATATGAGACAGTCAAATTTCTTTTTTCAATCACTGCAGTACAAGTGCCTAGATTGGGAACCAGACTGAGGCCTGAAGACTGTTAACTCCTACAGGAATATCGTTTTCACATGCAGAAGCCCAGCTATAACTATAAGAGATCTCTTGGCTTCTAGTACCACGCCTACTGCCTGGGTGAGGGACGGTTTGCCAAATATGCTGCTGCTTCTTCTTATTATTGTAATCAGTTGTGCACTGTAAACATAAAGTTTGCCCTGCTCTAATCTGCAAAATTTCTGTTGGCAATACAACGACTGAAGAAAGATAAACAGTGAGGAAAATTCCACTGATTGAAAAGAATTGGTATCACATTACTAGAAAACGAGCTTTAGAAAGTGACATTTTTTCTTCTCTTTTCTTTTTTTTTTTTTTTTTTTTTTTTTGCTCAGTGAAATTTTTAAAGAAAACAATGGCAAAAAAGGATTTATGAAAAACCTTGCTCCTACTGGTAGACAAATTTGCAAGACCAGCACAACAGAAAAAGTTCTTTTTTTTTTCCACTACATTAACAGGGACGCAAGTTCTGGAGGAACAAAAAGCAGACTATATGTGCAATGCTAGTATCTGTACATTACATAGAAATTGTTCGATTTTTTTCTGCCATTAGTGTTTTATCATCAGTTAATACAGCAAAACATAAAATATGCATCTAGCATATATAATCCTAGAATTCCCTTCCGTTTCATCAGATTTTGTTTTGTTTGCTCCCACAGCTATGCACGCTGCAGTTAAATCAAGTTGTGAGTGACCAAAAACCATTATGTGATACAGATTCATAATAAACAGTTTTGCTATTTTTTGTTGTTTGTTCTTTGTGCAGCACTCCCACCAAGATGCATCATCGCTACTAGTTTCAAATGCACATTTTGGCCTTTTTCTTTTTTAAATCAGGTCCTCAGTAATAATAGCAACAGAGCATCAAGGATGTTAAAACAAACACAGCATAACTCGAGAAGGCCACGAAGTGTGCCATTATCTGTCGTATCTCTTTCATTAACATAATGAAGTCTGTCTGAGAGAGGGAGGGGAGAAAAGGGGTGGGATTTTCATCAGTTATTGTTCTCCCTGGGCTGGCCTAAAAATTCCAGTAAAAAAAAAAGTCTGACCGTTTGTTTGTTTTTAGAACAGCACGAAGATTTAGGAGTACGCACAATATTACCACTGCTTGTATTAACTCAGAACAGTAAACCAGGTGTTAGGGAGAAGAGGGAGGGGATGTTTTTTGTTTTAAATTTTTGCTTAATCTTCTATAGACTAGTGACCAAGTGAGCAGGTCCTTTGGAACTCCCTTCAGGGGATGTCCCATCTTTGCTCGGTGGGACTATAAAACCATCACTGCTGCCTCGCCCCAGCTGGTAATAAGTGTGTAGCTGATGGATGTGGTTTCTGGAGCCTAGATTTGGCATGCTTTTGTAGTAAACATCGTCAGCATCACCGCTTTTGGCCGTGGGGGGGTCGGTCTGGGTGCTGATCGTAACGCTTTCTGTGACGGGCATGCCAGCCAATGCAGGCATACTGGTATACAGAGAATCCCTGTTGGGCGACTGGAGGTCTTCTGTGTGCTCGTTAGTTAGCAAGGGGAAAAAGCTCTCACTGTTGTCTTGTGGGATCCGTCTCCTTGTGTAGTGGTGTGGCTGGTGGTTCTCAGCGGAATAAACCCTGGGTGGAAGCAAGGGGGCATCAGACTCTTCGTGGATGAGTTCCAGGCCCAGGCTCTCCTCGTGATTGAAGGAGGTGGCGTCGTCGAGGACGATGGTGTTGTCCTCGCTTCCACTGCCAATGTTGTTGACGAGTTTGTTCACCAGGTTCCGGTTCTGCTCGCTGGAACGCTCGTGGTTGTTCAGATAGGAAGGGATGTAGTTGGAGGTGAGTTCCTTCAGGATCTTTTTCTCTAGGGCAGTCTCGTTGTGGTTATTATACCCACGGTCAATAATTTGCACACAGTTGCTCAGGTACTCGCCGCTGGTAAGGCTGTAGCTGTTGCCGTGGTTACCATTCAGTGGTAGAGTATCCATGACACTTGTATCCCTGGCATTGTTCAGAAGCCCCTCTGAAAAACATCACACAAGAGAGGGTGACTTGTGCAAAACAGGACATTCGCGCAGGACTCGCACAATCATCGCACTTTCTTAATCAACTAATGCTGCATTGTGTGGTTACGTTAACACAGCAGCTGTGTAAAAAATATAGAGAACAAAATTTAAAAAATTAGATTAGGTTGGATAAGAAAAGTAGCATCATGGAATAAACAAAAAGTCTTAATAATCTTTTACATGGGAAGAAGAGCTCTAGCTCATAAGATTAAAGTTTGTCACTGAAAATGATATCTGGTATCAGGTATTGCACTTGATTTGTTAGTAGCTTATAAGAAGGAACATTGCGTCTCCAAATAGCTCCTGTTCATATCACCCATAGCTGTTCACAAATGCTATCTCAGCTTGTTTTATGTGTTCCTTAGAACTAAGAAATCTATGGAGCAGATGTTCAGATGGTATAAATTGTCCTAGGACCACTGACTTCAATGGAATATGACAATTTACATAAACGGAGGATCTGTATTTACAGTGTAGCTATACCATTCCCAAAGCATGGTTTAGTAAACTGATTGCATGCGTGAGATCTTGGGGAAAAAAGGCGTATCTTCCTTATACCAATGGGACTCCACTTGATGCCATGGGGTTGTACGAATATAATTTATAAGTTTTCCATGGTGACTAGCTTGTGAATCTGTGTGTGATTTTTCAAATCACTTTCTATCTTTAAGACATATTTGCAAAGAAATTAGATGTCACATCCCTTTTGTTACACAGGCATGACCAAAGTTATCTGCATGATAATCATCTGGTAGGGATTACAGTTATGTGAGTGTTATTATTGTGAAGCTCTGTATACTATATCCTTTGAAAAACTACTTCTGTGTTTCACTTTTTTATTAGGTGGCTTTGTTCAATAGCAGGGATAGTGCATGCAGTTAGGTATTGTGGGCACTGTAGATTTTATGGGGTGCATTTGCATCAGGAGCTTGGGTATTTAGTGACTTAAATCCCATTTGCATTAGTCAGCCAGTTATAACCTTGCCTGCCAATTTGAAAATGAATCCATCTAATGTTACAACTTCTGACCTACAACAGGAAAAAATGCATATACAACCGCAGAAATGAGATCAGGGCCTTCTGGGAATGAGTTGGTTTCATTGAAACTATATAATAATTATACTAATTTCCATAAGCTTACTAACATTGTAAATGAAAACCTGGGGGCTTGAATCTTCACTCACTTACACCTGGGTTGATGAAGAATAACTGCTTTGAAACCAGTGGAATAAATCCAGTTTCAGTGAGAGGAGAATCGGGTCCTGGCACGTTAAGTTATCATACTAATGACTACTGTAATCACTAGAATGAACACCAACATGAGAATGTATGAAACTGTCCATATATTTTTTTCAGTTAGTGCATTGAGATGCTGCCAAAAATCACACACAACACTGTACCAGCAGTGGTGGATTAGAGCAGCTCTATGTTGACAGCAAAGATTAATGGTCATTCACATCAGCAAGAAAAACCCTTAATACACTGCTAGCGTACCTTCTGAAAATATAGGATTCAGTCTATATCTGTGATGCAGTACTTACAGTATATCTATCTAAGACTGGAAAGTGCTACTGCAGATTTTGTTCTTTCTTCGAGTGAAATGTCCTGAATATGTCATCCCTATTTTGGATTTCTGGTGCATACTCTATATTGTTGTATCATGTATTTCCAAACAAACAAGGAAAGTTATGCATAAAATAAACTAGCCATCACAGACATAGAACAAAGCCATTTATTTTCATGTTAGAAGGTCTCTGTAAATGATCCACAACATTTAAAGAAAATAAAAAGCAAATACTTTTAAAAGACTGCATGTAATGAGTGACTGTTACTACAGTGTCTGCTCAATGGTCATGGTTGAGTAACTTATGCATTGAGACACTGCTTGTTATTTCCATTGCCAATGCATAGAATTGGAGGCTGGAAGATTCTGTAGGAAAATAAAGTGGATGCATTGCATTTGAAATAGTATAAGTTTCATAGTGAAATATGCTGTATAAAATGATAGGAGATTTATGACTTTGCAAATAAAAATGTTTAATTTAAAATCAATGTAATACACACATAGATACATGAAGATTAGAATCTATGTTGGGTAAATGACACAAAAAAGGAAATAAACAACAAAAGCATCTAATCTGTATCAATATATATATCTATATATATTAATCCATATGGTTTTTATTCTTTTGTTTTCAGAATTGTGAGAGATGAACTGTTTTTAATAACTACATCATCTATATGTGATGCAATAAAAGTGAACTAAAAAAAATTACATTTGATATGCAATGTTTAGCTTTACTCCCATACTTGTCTCTCTGTAGGGCTCTAAACGACAGCATGAAGAAAAGGAAAGAAAAAACAACAAGTAAGCTTACAGCGACAGTAAGAGAAACATGAGTAAAAAAGCAAATTGATGATATGCAGAAAAAAGAGTTAACAAAAATAATTACCACTGCCCAGAATACATGAATCTGTTACAAGGTTTATTTCAGGTTAAAATACTGACATTTTAGACAGAAAAAAAAAGTTTTATGCACAATAATAAACACTTTCCTTTTTTTAAAAGATCCCTTTTTGAATTTTTTTTCCAATATCAGTTTACATTTTTAGGGTGCAACACAAACCAAGAAGAAACATCTGGAAATGTGAAGTTTAAACTTGCAACCCCCACTCAGAAAGACAGACACCTTTAATGTCATTAAAATGAATGTCTTTACTTACGGTTACTTATAACCATTGTTGGCAGTTGAAATTGAAATCCATTTCCTTGCTAAACTGTTTTGTCTTCTATCTTTTGCACACACTATTTTGTTACTGATAGATTTTGCTCATCAAGGATGTGCTGGCATTTCAAAAGCGTTCATGACGAAGCATATTTATTTATTTATTTTGTTTTCTTTTTAAACCAAACACACCACAGATGAGAATGAAGTGTTAACAATCAATTTCCCATTTTGTATAAGTCTGTGGCACAGCCTCATTTATGTTATCTTATTTCCTTCTTCTATTAAAAGGCTCTTTCATGAAAGCTGTTGTAAAACACCCATCATCTACACAAGACATGAGTTGATTCTTCAGTTTGCCCAGTGAAAACAATTCTGTCAGGTCCAAATTGTGGCACCCTCTATGCATGGGCTCTATGGTTTGGCAAACCCCACCATTTCTCAACTACTGTCTTCTTCTCTCCTTTATGGCCAAATCCATCCCATGGAAGGAAGTGATAGTTTCACCATTGACTTCTAGAGTCTGATCTGAAGAGTCTTTCCATTGGTTTCAACTGGCTTTGGATCCCAGTGGCAAGCACTTGTTCTCAGACAAAACTGTGCCTCAGTACAGAATGCAGGGTGGGATCCTTAGGACATGTAGTCTGGAAGTGCGTGACACACAGCTCCCACTGAAGTCAAATACTTATGAAGGCAGGTTCACGCAGTCAGGGTTCATCTCTGTGTTTGCCAGGAAGAGCAGCTGCAGAGATTCCCTGCCCAGAAATAACAGATCTAAAGGGTTTGTCTTGACTAAGATTTAGTGGCATTTGACTAGAATGTATTAGCTAACATGTTATAAAAGTCTAGTGCAGACAAGCTGGCTTCAATTTGCCCTGCTAGCACATGTTAAAAAATACACTGGAATACAGAAATTGCTGCACTGGATCGGACCTGAGGTCCATTCAGCCCGGTACCCTGTCTCTGACAATAGCTAGTATCAGATGTTTCAGAGGGAGGTGCAAGAAACCACTTCATTTAGACTTTTAGAACATGTTAGTTAGAAGATGTTGTCTACCATGAAGGAACCATTAAATCCTAGTCAAGACAAACCAAAATGTGGTGACAATTTGTAGTGCATGGGAAGTGCACAGATGCCTTGCTTAAAAGGCATCGAATGGATATTTATCAAATGCGTTATCGACTCGGCAGATTATCACAATGGCTCCTTTTGTTTCACTATTGAATATATTCACTATTGGGTCAGTGTGCATGAACCCCAGAGGATTCATAAGGCCTTTTGTGGAAACCTGTATTTACTAACTTGGGTCTACAATATGGACTCTTCTAAAAGTCATAGGGACATGAGAAAACACTATGAAGAAATTCCTGCCCAGAGACAATCACTTACTTTTGAAGGCAATATCTAACATTTCTTACTCCCAGTGATATAATGATGGTCATCAATAAACTTGTCATCTTCCTGAAATAGGGACTCCCATTCTGCTCCCACTGAAGACAATGGCAAATATCCGGTGGCTTAAATGACATCAGTACTGGCCCCATTCTCTTTAATTTCTAGTTACTGAAACCTGAACAGATCTGCTTTTAGCATACTTATAATCTCTCTGGTCCCAGTTCTGCTCCCTTGTATTGAGTAGCACCTTAAAATCAAAGGGACTATTTGTGGAATGAGGTTTTACTCCATGCAAACAACAGTATTAGCAGCTGGGCCTTAATATTAGATGAACATAATTTTAAAAAAATTGTAATGCACTTTCTAGCAAAAACTTTTTGTCATATTTCAGCCCAGAGCCCATTTGTAGAGCTGAGACACACAGCCAAGAAAATTGGGGCTTACAATAAGCCAAATGCTGACTCAACATCACCTGCTGCCATCCAGACAGTACCTCTATAACCCAGTCTAAAACTTTCCCTTGCTAGTTTGGAAAGCATGTGTAAAATGACATTAATCTTAAAGCATAACAACTTTGTAACAGTAACACCCTTAATACATTATTACTTCTCCAGCAAGAAAATATAAATATTTACATGTCAAAAAAGTTCAGATGATCAAAACTAGCTTCAACATTTGGGATATAGCAAAATCTTAAAATTCACAACAATTCATTCTTAGTATTAGTTCCTTTATCAAGAATTAGTGCAATCTAATTTATTGTGAGATGTTAGTACTGTTTAAGAAATTTATGGAAAGAAAAAAAGGTCAAATGCACATTCTTTGAATTAAAAGACACTAGTGAGACAATTCAATACATAATTCTACTGTAAACAACGCTGTATTATATTACAACGTATCTTTACTACTTGAACTGTTGCCATTACTTATTTACTTTCCTATGAGACCTCTTACTGCAAAGGGAGACCTTAATTAGGAGAGGAGCAAATAAAGAGAGCTGACATTTTGGAAAATATTTCTGTTTGAAAGCAGAGTTACTCTCCAATGATTCAGTTGTTTATGGGGGGGGGGGGGGGGATAAAAGACTGAACTATTAAACTTAACAGACACAACCTGATCAAGCTTCCAAATTCCAGATGTATTCCCCAAATCATTTGTAAAGAGACCTATCTATAACAAAAACATCATGACATTCATTTACAAACATGGTCTATTCATGCAATCGGAGCAAATACAGAAGACAAATATCGGTCATAAGGGAATGATTTTTGTAGTAGAATCTTGAAGATTAGGTACAGCTGATTCTTGCAGCTATTTGATTCCCATTTACTAGAACAAGGCTACAAAAAGAGTTTCTAGTTTCCAGGAGCTCTTATTTGGTCTGTTTAGAGCAGATGTAGTTTGCATTAACTTACACGACAATACATTTATTACAACTCTCTAAAATCTGCTCTCTTTGGAATCAGTATAGACTTCTGGTCCCATATCTGTCTTCAAGCTCAAGGCTTTTTGAATGTATAATTTCTGACAGACATGTTGATGAGCTATTGACAATTTGTTTTTCTATATGCTATTCTAAAAGCAATAGTAGCTTTGGTATCATAGGCCATTTTGACCTCACTTACCTTGAAAGGTGTTCCTCTTTCTAAAATGAATGATTTAACAAAGAAACATACTGACAACAGAGAGATAAATGGATACAGCTGACAAAACAGACACTGACGACTAAAACAATACAAAACCAAAAGAATCAAAACCACCACACACATCTGAATGGATCTGATGAGTGCCTATCAAACTGAAGTCGGTCATTTGGGAAGGCTAGTGAGAAAAAGCCTAAGGGAAATGGAAAAATGTACTGAGATGAGCGGAAAGAAATATTATTTATACCCAGTTCCAAAAAACAAAAGGGAGGGGGGAAAAAAACGAAGGAAAAAAAAAAAGAAATGGGCCTATATAAGCCACATAAAATGGGACTCTCACTAGAAAAATTACAGAGAAACTCCTGCACACCTTGTGTGTTGTACATGCTGACAGAAGGGTTGTTATAGACCGCCGATTCCCCGAGCAATGTATTATAAGGGTTGTTAGTGCCATGAGGACGAAGCAGAGCATTGGTTATAAGATGATTAGCCATGGCTCCTGGAGCAGCCCGATAGAAAGACAGAGAAAAAAAGGTCAATCAGGCAAATGTGGTATAAAAAAAAAGGAAAAAAGAACATTCAGAATGACAGCAGTTGAAATAGTCCTGATTACAAACAGCCAGCTAATTAGACTTGAAAACTATATGCCACTAAAGCAGCACAGATGTTCCTGACAATGCACAAATCCAAGTCGATGCGAAAGAAAATGGATTGGAATGCTGATAAGCCACATTTATTGTGGTTTCCCTAGTTGTTCAGAGTTTAAGCAAGGATACGCACATATGGGCTATAAACAAATAAAAGGTGACAGTCTACACAATGGGGGAGGGAGAGATCCTTTTCAGAAAGTGCCAAATGAACAAAACAATAACAATGACTAACATGAAAATACATTCAACTTCACTATGGACTAGGGTTTATTTATGGGTTGCTTGGAACATATATGAAAAAGGAAGGATGGAAAATGTTGTCTTCCTTTAAGATTCTGGGCACTTATTCGAGAGCTCTTACTAGGAGGCAGCTATTTATTTACAATACGGTAGATACAGTTTTAGACACTGGACTTTAAATCTGGCTGAGAATGCCCTAACGTGCAGCGGCAATGTGCCCTTACAAGTGTGAGCATCATAATTCTTTCAAGAGTTTCTAGAGACAGGACTAGTGCAGACCATAGAAGTATTGATGTTCAATGAATCTACATTTCTTTTGCACGTACAATTTTTCACTCATGTCTTCCTTTGCTGTCATTTTGGAAAATGCAACCTACAGTAAGCTGAATGGCCATAACTCAGCCAGTTCTTTATGTCAGTCTCCGAGAGGCTGAGCTTCTGGATTCTTGCTCTGCAAAAGGGTTGCACCTCAGCATGGAATCTAAGACACCTACCTTGTAAGGGAAGGAAGTTGGCTCGCGGGGCAATGTCTTTCCTCCCCCACCTTAGCCAATTTGCAGCAGACCAGAAGCATTGAAAGCCACTTTTCAAGCAGAGGTTTGCTATGTGGAGAAATGGAATGAGGGTAGTGTAGAAAGGGAGGACAGCAGCAGAAATACACATCCAGGTGAAGGGACAGTTGAAAATCTGACATCGATCACGGCATTGTTACCAAAGATCAATCCTCAGACTAGGAGCAGGGAGAAGGGACATTCTCTCGGTCCCTGGCCGAAAAATTCAAGTGCCTACAATATTCTTTACTTAATGGCCTAACTTGTTATATCATACTTCCTCACCAGGCCATCGGTCCCTGCTGCTACAGCAAGCCAGAGAGGGATTGCAGGACAGTGGGGAAGAGAACCAGGGGTGAAGAAAACAAAACAATCCCTCTTCTGCAACAACCTACTGCGAATGTGCCGCCCTGGGTGAAGACGACTCCTCAAAAGGCACCAGCCTGCCTGCCCTTCTTCCACTGCAGCACCCATCACCTCCGCTCCTGAGGTGCTTAGCTTGTCCCCATGGACAGCCCCAGTCACAACAATGTGCAGTCACATGGTGAGGGTGGGAAGGAGATTGGAGTGTAGAGGGGAGGGGAGTGTCACCAGGAGAGGGGAAGCAGAACACGAGTTAACACCAAAAGGGAAAAAAATATGCAGAGCAGAAGAAGCCACAAAGAACATACATGAGAGGGGGAGAGGATAACAGCTGCTTTGAGGCATGGCTCACGCAGACCCGGGACAGGGGGGTCTGTGTCACGGGGTGCTGTTGCATTGCTCCAGGAGGTGGCTGCATATCACTACGTGCTGAGTTCGTTTGTATATTTCACTCTGTTACAAAGAGCTGAAAAGGGCCTTCAGTTATCACCTGAAACTCCTGCTTCTAGCTTAACGCGAGCTCTTCCAATGGTCCCCTGTCTGTAGAGTACGTGCTGCCCAAGCCCTTGAGGCCCAGCAGTGCAGAGCTGTGCCACCCCATGGGAGGTTTGGAATTACCTCCTTTGCTGGTTGGGGGCCATGGCTCCAGCCTGGTCCCTCTGAGGGCATCTTGCCTGGAAGGCGCAATCTGTACTTCCCTAAAGGCAGGGACGGTAGCTATGGGGCGCGAGGTGCATGGGATGCATTCCTTGGGTATTAGAGTGACAGCCAGGCAGATTTATATACACATCTTTAGTGTGGAGTTAATGATGGTGGAAGGGGAATTTGGAGACTCTCTCTCTACCTCAGAGCACTTCTGAGGCAGGGTAGATCTTCCTGAGACCTCACCACCAATGCACCTCACCCTCCACGGAAGGAACCACTACACTGATGCCAAATAATATTAATCTCTATGGGCCAACCTCTCTGTTGAGCCCACCTGCAGGAGGGACCAGCCCTAGTGGTGACACACAGGACACACAGCAGCTGGTGACAACCTTTGGACTGTACGGTGGGGGTGGATTTCGTGGAAAACCAAACCTCAATAAAACACGAAGTGAATTCATCAGAATGAGCCAGGCTGTGTATGTTAGGGGCCTGCTGACAGCATTTCATTTAAACGAACACCTGCCCTCTGATGGGAAACTTGGAAAAAATACAAAGATGGGTCAGTCTCTGCAAATCTCACTCAGTGAATAACACCTCCCTCTGGAAGTACACCCGAATGAAATAAAAGAGGCCACTCGATGTGAGAGGGGCAGAAACTGGCCTTACATAGACTGTGTATAAATATACTAAACAAGAACACAGAAGCTTATTTTCTGTCTTCCTCTGTCTTACTGAGGCCATTTCCGTTAAAACAATTTCATTTCACGAGCAGGACCTAATTCTGCTCTCAGTTACAGCAGTGTGAATCTGGAGTAACTAACTCCCCCTGCAGTCAGGGTGTTTAATCTGGATTGATAATGTAACTGAGCACAGAATTTGGCCCTAAGAGCTCAGCAGGCCCTGCTGTTGCTTGTTTCTCCACCTTAAAAGAAGGCTGGCCTCATGGACCATACTTCTTTCAAAAAAGGGAGGGTCACAGCAAACATAACCTCGGTCTTTACAAGAAAATAATATTTAATGATATTAATTAAGTCGTTTGGATCCAGCCCCTAACTTTGCCCTCAAGACCCTCTCTTTTGCTTACTGGGCTCCTTTGTAAAGCACTTTCTGGTCTGTGGATGAGAAGTGCTATATAAGAGACAGGTATTATTATTAATCAATCTCAGAGGCATAATCTTCACAGCTCCAGTGACTGCTGGGTGAGCTGCAAACTACCAATAATTAAAGCTTTAATTCAAAAAGTAATAATAAAAAAGATTGAGCTCCCTTTTCAAAAGGGAGGGTCAATAATAAAAAAATCCAAACCCTTGACACCAGCCACACTTCTGAATTATCATCCTGCCTTCTTTGTGATACTTAACCATCACCATGGCAACCACCAGGGCTATTAGAAACAGAGGATTAGGACTTCAGATGAGGAATGAGCAGCCGGGGCAGGTGAACTAACAAACAACCCTCCTGTCTGCATGAAAATGTCCTTGGTAATAAATAATGAGCAAAGTCAAATATAGAAAACGTGATCGGAGCAGCAGGGTTTCTAAAAATATCAAGGGTTTCCGTGAGACTCCAGCTCCCCTATAACAAGTGGCCGGGAAGAAAAAGGACAGAGAAAAGTATTCTTCCCCCAAAGAAACAGTGTACCAGACAAACTAGAGCACTTAGCAACTGTGTGAGACGTCAAGGCAACACAACTCAGACGGCAACGGCATCGAAGTGTGTAGAATCAGGTGACCGTTTCGAAAGGAAAGGTGCTTTGAAAGTTCCTGGTGAAGGCCAGGGTGTGTGAGTTTCAAAGTAGAAGGAATCAGGCTGTGTATGTGAACTGACTGTTCTGATGTCACGCCGTGTGAAGAGCCTTTCTTGCTATGTGCTGACTTAACCCTGGCTGTCTGCCCAATATCCTCAGCCAGAAGCATCTGGTTCACGGTTTGTATTTTCTTATTTATTCACTTAGAGCCAGATCCTAAGCTCTATTGATTTCGGTGGGAGTGATGCCATTTTACACAAGCAGAGGATATATCCCCAATATCTTCTTCACAGAGCTAGAATTTAGCGATAGCCTTCCTTGAATAAAACCTTTTCTCTGCTTCGTTTCTTGCGGCACTTGCATATTATGCATATTCTGCAAACACATAATTTATTGGCTTAGTTACAAGTGACTGGCTGTCAGCTCCTGTGAGTGAAAATTCCCTGGGTTATGTTAGTTGAAGAGACACCATCAATAGCACCTTAATTTTGCTATCCAAAACATTGTTGCGCTCTATGTTCTTGTAAGCGTGTGGCCAAGGAGTCAGAAAGAATCAAGGGTGTTGGATGGAGTCATCCCGGACACACACAGCTTGGGGTGTGCTCATCTAATGAGAGAAGTCAACCAAAAACTGAGCCAGTAGCCAAAGGCTAGTAACCATAGCATACTAGGATCTGAAGTTGTAACTCTGAACAAAATAACACACAGGAACAGTAATACTCAGATTTCTATTTCAACAACGCAGAAGTTCTGATCTAGGATTTGGTTTGATCCAATATATAGCTAAAGGGGCAGCTGTTCAATTCAGATCTCAATCCAGGCTGAGATTCCAAGTGCCTTCAAAGTTCATAGATAGTTAGTGCCAGGTTTCTGGTATGGGATTATCTCCAATAAAGTGTTTCTAAACTGTGATTATAAACAGGGATTTACCACATGAGACTGGCACTCTCTTACTCAAAACCAGAGTTGGGTAAGTAATACTTTATTTAACTCATTTAGCCACTTTTTCTGTTCATTAATTGTCAGCAAACAGATCACACTTTTCTCAGATTTGTTAGTCAGAATTATCTGCTGGGTATATTCAGTGACTTCTTCTTGGTCTGGGAGGGAGTTTGATATTTGAAAATTGAGCTTATTTGATTTGTCTGGAGATTTCTTTTTGTTGCTTGACTGGATTAGTGTCATTTGTAAAGCCAGATTCTGATACCCTTACTCACACTGAGTAGTCCTTTGCTGATTTCAGTGGGACCACTTCAGAGGCAAGTTAATTAGTTAATGGGAGTAACTGTCATCTGCATCTGGTCCTTAGAATCAGGTTTCCTCAATGAAAAGTCAACATGATGAATCTGAGATCTGCTTTTCACAAATATTCTGCTTACATTTGCTATTTTGGCAAAAATTGCCTATTAAGAAAGTCATCTGCTAGAATATGCACCAAAAGCAAATAAAAAAGAGCTGCAAACACAATCCAAATTAATTCTCCTATAATTTAAATAGTTGTGACCCCCCCCCACCTCACCCCTCTTCCCCCTCATTCAGCTGTATGCAACATACCAACTCCCTGAGCATCTCTGAATCATAACAACTTATTTTACTGACAAAGCTATGTTGGACTGTTGATAGCTATGCAGAACCAACACAACTACTAAAGAGGAAGACAAGTTCTAGTCTTCCTCATGCATGGTCAGTAAAGTCAAGTTCTGAACACAGAATCTTCATTGTTGGCGGAGGTTTAAAGAGGCCTATACAACTTGATTTTTAGATCCAATGCAGCCGGGCTGTCAGTTAGAAAAACCATCTTTGGAACTGTAAACTCAGCAAATCTGATACAGAAGCCATTGAGGGAGAACAAATGGCAAACACCATGAGGCCAGTTTTTATAGTCACTCTTCTGAATATAACTGCCCATAAAGGCTTTAAATTGCTACGTTTATCTGCTCTGTGTGTTTATGAAAGTAGATATCATTTTAACTATGGCATGCAACATGAATTGTACCATATCTTCCCCTTTGTTAGACAGAAATTCATGTCCTTGATGCAGGAGGACATTGAATGAAGTAATAATTTTGGAAGAGTTCAATGTGATGCATTTAACAGAGAATTGCACATCCATTAAGTACAGGTATGCTTTTAAACATTCGATGAAAGCAAAGAATGAAAGGGAAGATGACAGGTGGATGTCACTCGAGTCTAGACTATATCATTCAGGACCACAATTCAAATAACTTCTTGCTGACAGCTGGCTGACAAAGCAGTGCTTTAAATTAACTTGAATCATTTGCCTAGTCTACCCAATGGGCATCATAAAGGAAATGCATTCAAGTACGTCTTCATACTTGGTGAAAAAGCATTTCCTTTCAAAAGCAACTCTAACTTAACAAAGCTACTCAAGAGATGCACTTTTCTCTAGGATCAGATGCCTGTGCAATTAATAATATCCTCATATACCTGGTTTGAGGAAAACAGACACAGTCTGTTATGCTGGGCACCAATCCATTTCTGTTCCAGTCTAAAATTCCAGGCCTTAGTCGGCATGCTTCAAGAGGAAGCATGTCCCCTTTCCACACCAATATGGTATAGTATTGCATACTCCCTGAAGCCCGTGGTACTGGCCAGTGTATCTTTCTATGATATTTATATGGCCTACATTACCATAGTACCTCTGCATCTCACGGTCTTAAATGTATTTATCCTCATAACACCTGTGAGTAGGGAAGTACCATTTTACAGCTGAGGAACTAAGACATGCAGAATAAAGGCATGGTCCACAAAGGTATCATCTAACATTAGGCCCCCTGCTGCCCACTAAAATCCAAAGCTGCCAGTTAGGCACCCAGGTTCCCCATTGGAGTGCACGGGAAGTTAGGCACCTAAGAATGCAATTCACAGAAGCCAGCCTGCTGAGCAGGGAGCTGTCTAAACTAGCCAATAGGGAAGGCTGAGGAGAGGCATAGGCACCTAACTCCGGGAGAATGGTCAAAGGGACTTAGGCAGCTGACTTTGGGCCAGAGGGAGGCTCTTTTTCTGCTCAGGATTCTCAGCCGTGAACACTCTACTGGAGTTACGCCCCTAAGTCAATTCAGCCTTTTCTCACAAAAAAATGGAGGAGGACGTGGCAGTGCCTCCCTCGCCCCTATCCCTAATAGCCCAGAGGTTGGAGCACTCCCTGGAATGTGAGAAACCCCTCTCAGTCTGATTCAGAGTTTGGACTCAGCTCTTCAGCCTCGGTGCCTTGGACACTGTGCTACAGGGTATTCTGGAGTGAGTTTTGATCTCTCCTATTGAAGCTGTTCCACTTGGCATTGAAATACTTTAATAGTCATTGGGCCAGATAGCACGAGAGAGAGAGAATGACTCTATGGCCTAGTGGTTAGCACACTCTCCTGGAAGACCTGGGTTGAAGTTCCTGCCTTGAATCAGGTAACTCGGGCCCTTTGCCAGCAGACCGTGAGGTGCCTAGGGACTTCAGATGCCTATACAGTTAGGTGGCAACTGAGCAGGGGTTTGGGGATCTAAATTTTGGATTCAGGTATCTGAAATGGTAGTTAGGCACCTAAATCCCTCTGTGGATCTAGCCCCAAGTGACTTGTGTGAGGCCACACAAGAAATCTGAGGCAGAGCAGGGAATACAACCTGTGTCTCAGGCTGGCACACTGGACCATTATCTTTCCTTCAGCCAGTGTCAATGGATATTGAACTAGACAGACCACAGGCACAGGTTTCTCAGTGAAAGATTTCACTTGCTAGTGTTATTGGAGCATGGCCTTGAGGTAGGAAATTATCATTCATTTCTGGAGACCTGAGAAACACAGGTTCACAATATAAACAACTGACTCAAAAGGATTTCTTATTGCAAATCCCTCCAGCTAACCTCTAGAATTCAGCTCTCTAATTCAGCTCTCTAATTCTGCTGATACTGGAATAGCTGTGCTATGCTGATTTTGTGTGTGTGAATTCTAGCCAGTTTTTATTAATATTAATATAAATTTATTTATTTGCATTCTCTGATTGTACAAATAAAGCAGGAAAGAAAGTTTGTCTAAGCCAGACCTCATACTCTCACTGGAGCTTTCCTTATCAGTATTTTGTAATGTCCTTCCACAGGCAGAATTTCCAAGTATGTAAAGGATTCTGTTATTCACATTCTCATTCAATTTACTCAAACAGTTAATGCAATTATGAAGAGTCAAATGAGACACGTTCACTGTGGTTGGGGGGGAACAGGCATTTCAGCATTTTACTGGTACCCACAAACAAATGCTCTGACATTTAGATTGATCAGGCTATGTTCTTCTAATAGACAACAAGATTGAGCTAATAAACTTCAATAAACCTGCCTATTAAATTTCTCTCAAATAGGTTTTGTTGTCACTTGCAGCATCTAATCTATCCACTGAGAAGCTATTAATCCTGACTGCAGTGAAATGGAGTTTCATCAAATGAGGTTCTTAAGCTCTGGGTGATCTTTGTCTGAAATTAAACTTTCCATGCTTTAATGTAGAAATAAGAGCTGTATACAGATCCACACGCACAAGCACACATTTGGATTTGATAATTTAAGACCAGAGTCCTGTGCAGGATTGTAACTTGCAGTTCATGTTTCAATCATTTGTCCATTCTATTTTAATGGGTAAATATTGGAGCTTCCACCCATTGTAATTTGGACTTTCCTCTGATTTTCAGCCTACATTTTTTATTGTTTACATTTCCTTTTATTTATACCTGTTGTGATCCCAGTTTCTGGGACTCCCTTTAACTGTGTGACTTGATCAGAAGACACACAGAGTCACATTTTCAAAACTGCTCAGCACCCTCATCGGAAGTCAGACTTCCAAGGGCCCATCTCCCAGTCAGGCAGAGCTCAGTATGTTAAATGAGGAACCCTTTGAAAATGTTGCAAAAATGAGTGATTGAAAAATGGGCTTTTGAAAACCTGCCCCATGAAGTCTATATACTGCATATATCATTATTCACGTGGTGCTCCCCAGCTTCTGACCCAGCATGCATTGGACTATGGCTAACCTGGGAAGGTTTCTGGGGAGTTCTTTACTTCTTGCACAGTTCTGGCTATGACCTTGAAGGGTTAGGGGCAAGACTGTGTGTGTTCCCAGAACACAGTAGTACCCCCATTTCACCACCCCGGTACCTCCTGGATGTGTACACCCTTTATATACTGGTACTTTGCACCTTTGCGTCATCTCAGACCCCTTTTAGCTGCACTTATTTCTTTGGGACACAACTCACCGCTTTCCCCACAGGAACAAAGGGTTCTGAATGCAGAGGAGCTGGCGCCATTCTGCCATGCAGGGTGTCTTGCACCCTCTGTGTCTCTCCAAGGACAGCTGTACGGGAGGGGGTCCCTGCACCCTGATTTGGAGGCTTATTAGGAGCAGGTCAGATCCCACTGCATGGGGTTGGATTTTTTTCATAGATTCCAAGGCCAGATCATTGGGACCACTGGGATCATCTCATCTGACTTCCTGTATAACACAGGCCAGAGAACTGCCCCAAAATAATTCCCAGAGCAGATTTCTTTTAGAAAAACACTCAATCTCGATTTAAAAATTGTTAGTGACAGATAATCCACCGCGCCGCTGAGTAAATGTTTCAGTGGTTAATTACTCTCACCGTTAAAAAGTTATGCCTTATTTCCAATCTGTTCTTCTTCTCTATGGCTCCCTGGGGTCTGCAGTAGTCACCATGGAGCAGTTCTGCTACTCCTTTAGGCTATGGAAGAAGAATCCATTCCCATGATAACTGCAGATCTCCCTAATGCACAGCCAGATTACTTGGTTTTGTTCATTCCTCCCCCCAAGTCACCACATTCAAACTGCTCTGCAGTAATACAGGACTGGATCTAATACTCTCCAAAGCCTGCTCTGCTTTCAGAAACTGCCTTGCCCTCAGTTTTCTTTTTTAAATTTGATCTGCCTGATGACCGACTTCCAATTATACGGCTGTCAATCCTAAAATCACAGCAGCCCATTGTATCTCCCAAAGGTAGGATCTTACGTCATTCATTGAAATCTCTGCAACAAATCTTGGCTCACACAGCTTCAGGCAGCAGAGAGGGCAAATAAACTAGAAGACAATCGGTACTGGGATTCATTTTGCACATCACTAGAAAAATAAGTAACTGTAAATTCCCCAAGTCTTTATCCTGGATGCTGGAAATCATAATTTTTTTGGCATGAAAGTGTGTCTGGTAAAAAGTGCAGAGGCAATTGTTAGTGCAAAGGGGCAATATGTTTTACAAACAGACTTTCCCTTGCAAGTGAAAATAAGGAGGTAACAACTACTTTAGTCCCATACACCCCGAATCCTTTCCTACCACATATGTGGCTCTTATAGGAATAAATATATAACATAAGTCCTTCATTGTTAGGTCAGCAGCTGAAATTCAGCCCATGTTGACAGACAATACCACCTGAGGGCTGTTCCATAATTTATATGGGCTGCAGAGACATGGGCTTCGTATCACAGAGCTTGGAGATAATAATCCCTTCTTAGGGGAGTCTGCATCTGGAATACTGCATCCAGGATTCCATGCCATTCCTGGTGAGGAGTTACTAGACAGATGTAGAGGAAATGGAGGGAGTTTGGAGAGGAGCTACTAAAAAAATCAGGGAGTCAGAGGCATTTATGCAGCAGGAAAGAGCCATATATATACATCTTGGCTAAGCGTATATATATATGGCTAATGAAGCAAGGAGGTGAATTAGTGGGGTTTTACAGGTAGTTTTGGGAATGCAACTGAGAAACTAAAAAGATAGACTGCTTTATGAGGAAATACTGACTGGCAATGTGATGAACAATCTGAGGAGTAGTCCCAAAAGGGACGGGCGGGAAGCCAAATTGCTTGTGATGTGTAACCCTCTGCTGAACAAAATGCTAGAAAATATACTATAGCACTCAACCATGAGAGAAGGAGTGGGTGACCAACTAAATTATTGCCATCTCAAACATCTGTGGTTCCACAGCTCACACTGGCTCCATCAGGAGACAGGCGTCCACTTCAGAATACACCTTCCCCCAGTTGGTACTCTTAAGGCAGGTCTACACTAGAAGCGCTACATCAGTGCAGCTGCGCCGTTGTCTGGTGAACCTTTCACTGTCTACAGGCTCTCTCTCCAAGGGAGAAGCTTGGACTGCTGCAGTAGCCTATCTGTTCCCCAGTCTGTGGAAAAACAGAGGGCTTCACTGTAAACGGACATGCACCTTTCACAAGCACTAAATTTCCATCACACTGGCTTTAGTAACAGAGGGCAAGTCTCTTTAGAATATAAGATCTTCAAGGCAGGGATTATGTCTCCCTCCGTCTTTGTACAGCACCTAGGCATGCTTTGGACATTAAGAGCACTGAGGGATAGAGCAGAACATCTCGTAATAGGCACAAGAGCCTTCTAGCAGGGCCATTAAGCCTTTTTGTGCAGTGGGGTTACTTTAACCCTTAATCATGGCTCCTGGAATGGGGCTACAAATGTCCAGCTACTTATCACTGCCCTTGATCCGGAGCAGGCCGACTACTGCTAACCATGGGAGGTTTGCACACAGACTGACAGCAGCCTTGAGACCCTTGTGGAATAACACGTTGGCCCACAGCCTCAAAGGTATTTAGGCACCTCCCACTGAAATCTATAACTAAGAGGAGTTAGCTGCTTAAATGCCTTTGAGGATCAGGCCCTTGTGCTTCAGTGCGCTGTTTGGAATGAATATTCTGGAAGTCCTTCTTAGGAAAGTTGGCCTTTCAAATGCCATCATTAGGTTCCAGCATCAATGGGGCATCATTAGCTTGAAATATGGTCAGCTTAAAAAATTGAGTTAAAAGTAAATTCAGGACTACAACTGCTACTGAGTCTGTCTGTCATTTTTTGGTCTTACAATCATATTTTCCTATTTAAAAATATCTCAACTGTTGCTTGCTGTGTGAAAGCAACACAATGGAGGAATCTGATGACCTAACTGACAGTTACAAGAGAAACAGTGATGATATTGTTTGCTGACAACTGCACACAGGAAACAAGTTGAAAAAACTGTGAAAATATGGTTTCTCTCATATTTTTAAGCCACAATAATACCCTTAGGTGTCACTTGTAAAGCAGGTAAAACATGTTTAGACAGTCTTGTGATATTTAAGTTGATGGTGTGGTTTTAACACCCTATTGAGATGAGTGAAGCAGTTCACACCTCTCTCAGAACTTCACTGTTGTTTTTTTAAAATACAACATATAGTAGAACTTAAAAGGGCCAGATCTGCAACGGAATGCAGCTCCATTGAGGCATCTAAATAAAATTGCCAGATTTTTCAAAGGGCTCAGCACCCACCAGTTTGCATTAAGAACTACTGGAAGATCTGTCCCCATATGTTTGTGAGAGGTATTATTATATGATTTGGAATCCCATGGAATTCCAAGAATACCAGCTGTTACACTTCACTTGTATCAAAATGGTTTGCTTTTTACCTCTCTCTTTTTTGCCCTCCATTGTGTCCTTTTCAAATGTCTCTCTTGCTTTCTTCTTCTTCTTACAATTTATCATTCGTATTGCAGTAGTGCTCAGGAGCCAAAGTCATTGACCACAACCCCATTGTTCTGTACAAACTCTCCATAACAGCCAGCCTCCACAAAATGCCCCTAAAATATCCTGTGCAACCAGGCTCACCATGTGAAATATCACATCTGACTCTTGTAGCACTTCAAGAATGCTCATGTTAGATATGCAGGGAAACTGGCTCTCACGTGCTATTTCTAGTTTGTGGTCCTAGAAATACTATGAAAATGGCAGCCCCGCTTCTCTGATTCTCTTGATTCCAGCTTAGTTCATTTCTACCGCATTTTTCAGAATGTACAGGACTAGAATTCATTTTGATGAACATTTACAGTTTTATGCAATCAAGTACAAACTCTGGCTAATTGAATTTGGACCTGAATGCCAGAAACTGATTAAAATGTGACTTTTAAACATCTTAATTTCTGCAAACTTGAGGAAGACGTGCAATTTTGACTGTCTAAAATCACAACAGACCTAGTCCATTTGCATGAGTGCATAGGACTAGCTGGATGGTTCAGATTAACAAGTTTGGTTTAGGGCAACTGCATCCCCCTTAGTGGCCCTGTAAGCCAAAGCAAAAGGTCTCACATGCTGTTGGAAATCATTTTCCTAAGAAGTTTATTAAGATTCACCATGACTCCGTTTCCACACAGGCACTTCTTTATTAGTCTCAAAGACCACTTGCTATTGGTTACATCCAAAATACAGCTATAAATGCATGCACCTATACTCTATACCCTAGCAACAATACAGTTGTAAGCATTGACCAAAATATTTACAATGAGACCACATCCAGGAGACACCTTCCCATCATGGCGTGATTCCAGACGGGTAAGGAAAAGCTCTGACAAAGAACCCCTAGAATACACTATACCAGACAAGCGATGTCATTGCTGGTTATTGGACCTTAGCTAAAGCCTGATGAAGCAGTTTAAGGCTGAACTCTCTTCAAAGTTCTCTTCTTATCTTACCTTGCTATATTTTTTCCCAGTTATTGGACCTAACACCCCTTTCTAAACAAACTTATATAACTAATTATTTACTGCACCTGGTACCCAAATAATCATGTTTTCTTTATTTCTATTACTTAGCCCAAACCTTAAATAACATAACATCGGCATTTCCAGGGTCACTACAATTTTCACACAAACAATTCCTCTTTTTCATGATCTTATTCTTTTCAGTCACATGCTTTGGGCCCATTTCTTGTGCTAATATCCAAACTCCATTTGAAACCATAGTTCACTTAGACCTAATGAGCCTATATTCCTACACATGCCCAAGAGTGGTTTTCGACTGCCCTGCGTTGAATGGCTGTGGTGCTATCTGCACACCCGGCTCTCAGGCTGTAACACTGCACAACCCTCCCTGTAAGGTAGGGAAGTCCTATTATCCTCATTTTACAGATGGGAAACTGAGCCATTAAAGGAGAAGGGCCCAGATCTTCAAAGCTATTTTAGCTCCTAACTTCCATCAATTTCAATATGCGGTGCTGTTGTAGCCCTGTTGGTCCCAAGATATTCAAGAGGCAAGGGGGGTGAGGCAATATTGGACCAACTTCTGTTGGTGAGAAAGAAAAGCTTTTGAGCTTACACCGAGCTCTTTTTGGTCTTCTGAAGAGCTCAGTGTAAACTTAAAAGCTTGTCACTCTCACTAACAGAAGTTGATCCAATAAATAAATTTCAATTGAAGTTAGGAGCCTAAATACCTTTGCGGATCTGGGCCCAAGTGACTTGCCCAAGGCCACATATGAAGTTTGTCGCAGAGCCAGGATTTGAACCCAGATTTCCAAAATCTTAGTCCAGTGACCCAACCATCAGACCATCCTTCCTGTCTACTGTGGCTTTCCCCTTTCTTCATTTTTCTGTTTGGTTTTTCTTGCATATGGCTGTTTGGTGTGATTTTTCCATCACTGGCAACGATGTTGCTAATCATTTCTTAGAAGGGTGGACTTTGTTTCATGGAGAGGGTTTTTCTTTCAACTAGCTAAGATAAAATGCAGAAGGATCATCAGTCCTCATGCTTCAGAGTACTCATTGTTCATCTGGTGGCCTCAAACTGTAACTCCCCTCCCCTCGTGGAGCAGTGCACACATAGGACTCCTATTGGATTCTGAGCCCTTCCTCTGAAGCATCAAGCATTGAGCACTGTCTGAGACAGTTTATAAGACGAGCTGAACCATGACATGACCAATTCCTACACTGTCTTACAGGGCTCTGCAAAAAGATTGGCCTTTCAAGACAGACAAGGCAGGTGAGGTAATATCTCATATCCTGGCACCAGCATGGCTGCAACAAAACAGCAAACAAAACACTATTACGAAATTCATAACAGTGGAAAATCCTGCAGCACCTGCAACCCATTTAGAAAAATTTGCAAGCCTCATCTCTTTGCCCAGGCTATGCACTAATTGTTGAGCAATTAAACATTGGGCACTTAGCTGAGTTGGAAGATCTATTTCTAATGCTACAGACTAAAGGGGAGCCTGGTTTTTTTGCTTCTGTTAACTGTAAATGTCAATGAACCAATGTAAGCCACATAATTAGCATCCACATAGCCACCGTGATGGGTGCCACAGAAAGAATGAACAAATAAATAGACAGCCAACTTCTTAACAAAGACTCAAAAGAAAAGGCCAAAATGGGAATGCCAAAGAACAAAAAACAAAGAGAAACAGAAAAAGTCATCTGATTCCTCACAGCGGTCAACAAGATCTTCAAAGGCCCAACTGATTAAGGGATACTATGGGCTTTGCACTTGAAAGTCCATGCAGGGCGTGGAAGGCATAAATACAAACAGAGGCACATGTAAGGTTAAATGCAAGGTGCATTGACGGTATCCATATCATGTCCCCAGTGGATCTGCTTCACTAGTTGTGAGCACACAGCAAAAAAGCGGCGTTTGTAAACTCTTCAGTACAGGACCTGTCTTGTGCTCTGTTTGCACTGTGCCTGGCACAACTGGGTCTTTATCTTAGATGAGCAGTACTGCAATAACAATAATAATCCTAGAATCATAGAAAGGTAGGGCTGGAAGGGACCTCAAAAAGTCAAGTCCAGTCCAATGGGCTGAGGCAGGACCAAAGAAACCTAGACCGTCCCCAAGAGGTGTTGGTCCAACTTGTTCTTAAAAACCCTCCAATGATGGGGATTCCATAACCTCTCTTGGAAGCCTCTTCCAGTGCTTAGCTACCCTGACAGCTAGAAAGCTTTTCCTAATATCTAACCCACATCTCCCTTGCTGCAGATTAAGCCGATTACATCTCACTCGACCTTCAGTGGACATGGAAAACAACTGATCATCCACATCTTTATAACATCTTTTAACAGATTTGAAGAATTGTTTTCAGGTCTGCCCTCAGTCTTCTTTTCTCAGAACCAAACGTGGTCTCACAGCATGGATGGGGTCTGATGGGATGTCAGCTGACGTGCAAGCATCGTCATGCAAATGAGGTACTTAGCGACACATTTCCTCTTAGGTCTTACAACAGCTAGCAGCTGCACAAGAAGGCTCTCATTCACACAGATTGGGTTCCCGGCTGACACCTTGTTTTGCTCATCACTTTCTCGCCTGGGTTTACATGTGCCAGGCATAGCACCCTTTGTGTAGAGGAACCACCCAGACTCCCACTTCCATGTTACATTGGGAGGGATTGCCCAGCACAAAGCAGTCAGTCAGGAAATCCACTGATAAATCTGCCTCACCAGCTGACACATGCATGGTGTATGCCCCTCAAGGGCCAGCTCTTCAGAGCTGCATGTTGCCATGCTGCCCTTCCTCTCTTGTCCCATGGGATCATCTAGGGAGCCCTCCTTCTCCAGCCTGATGTCTCAAGCACTCCCTAGTACAATTACCCAGGCCTTCCTCTTCAGATAATTCCCTCACCCCCAAATCATTCCCTGCACTGGTTCTGGTTTTTCAGCTTGAAAATCTGCTCCTTGTAAGTGTGATGGAGGAAAATGACATCACGGACAGAGGCCAGGCTGGCTGGCTGGTTTCGGCCTCTGTGGCTGCTCTCCCTATTGCTTCTATTGCTCTGTGGCCAGATCGCGGCACCCCCAGAAGAGAGTAGAGCAGTTTAGGCAGATGATGCTGCCTGCTGGCTCTCCGCAGCAGCTGCTGCTGCTGGGAGGCCAATATTGTATTTTTAGTAGTTCTGCCAGTCGCCACTGGAGGGACAGAGAGTGCCCAGGGGTCAGGTTTATGAACCCAGGGCAGAGCCAGACAATGTTGGACCGCTGACGAGTGGTGATGCTGTACACACTTTCTCGGCTCTTCATGGGGAAAGGCCAAATCCACTTGCCATGTGCTGGGGAGATTCATGGGAGCTGGGGATGGAATCCTCTCCCACCCCATGCAGCAGCCTCAGGTACCCTTCTCCACCCACACCTCTGGAGCGGATCTCTCGGCCTGCACAACCCCTCATCCCATGGCAGGGTGAACACGGGAAGCCTTTGTGTCTCTTTGATATGGAAGAGCTATAGAGGCAGCATGAAGGCTCTCCACAGTAAAATGACAGCCCTTGCAGTACAGCAGAGCGGCACTATTGACACAGTGCAGGGGAAGGAGACAGAAACAGCTGTCCTGGCAAGTGAATAACAAGCCCATCAAACGTGCCTGATTCCCCACCTGTGCAGTATAGTGTATGCCTGCACTAAAGCTACAGTTCATGGCCCTCCTTCCCTCACACATCCTGTCTGGGTACCTAGGCCTTCAATGCACTCTCTCTCCTGACTGCTCCTTTAATTCACTCACTCATAACTCTGACGGATTTTTCCACTTGGTACAGCCTCCCATTCTTCTTTCTGAGGCCATGCATGCCACAAAGCCTCTCTGTGTTAATTCACCATTGCTCAGCTTACTTGTAAATTTAGATATATCTATTTTACACATCTGGGCCCCATCACTATCCCGTTGGTGCTCCTCACAATCTTGAATACATTTATTTGCAAAACACCCCCGTGAAGTAGGCTGAGGCGATTATCCCAATTGTACAGATGGGGAAGCGAGGCACAAAGAGGTCTGTATGACTTGCCCAAGGTCACATCAGATTCTGCAAGCTCTTCGGGGCACCGATTTCCTTTTCTGACCTGGTAACTGGTGTAATGTGCCAGGCACATTTATGGTGTCACAATAACACAAATAAGCATTTTTAATGCTGTGCATTAGGAATTAGGCATGTCAATCCTATTATTAAGATTATTATTGCAGACTTAGCCCCTGATCCAGCAAAACTCTTAAACACATGATTAACTTCACATACAAATAACCCCGGTGTGCCAACAGGGGTCAATCAGCATAGCTCTTTGATTTGAAGATTGATGCTGATCTATACCAGCTAAGAATCTGGCCCAGGGACTGCAATGGATCTATTCACTACCTTCAGTGCTTTGTTATATAGGGGCTTTAATTATCAGTATTTGCAATTACTGGCCTGTTTACATTACCTCCCCTTTGGCCTGCTCTTTGGATTATAATGTATTTAAAAACACTCTGCTGTCTATAGCAAGGAAACAAAGACCCACAAGTTTGTGCCACAATAGATGACTTGTAGTTTCCAAAAGGTCTTGTATAGGCAGATGGAAGCTATATTAATTCTGTACTGGCTGAGAGTCATTGCTGTTTGGCCATAGATGAATGTGCAAGTCATTTATATTTGAGATATTCTGTTCTACTGGTATTATGCTTTGGAACATTGCAACCCCTTTTATGAGAATGTTTTTTACAGCTCACATAAGGCCCAGTTCTGAAAGGTGCTGCATTCCCTTACTCTGTATTAGCTAACCGCTAGCTAGCTCCCATTTAAGTTATTGGGAGTTGGGGATGCAGACTGGAAACCTCATTAGAGATGAGAGCCAGAACTGTTTCAGATCTAGCCTGGAATTTACACATGCTATAATTTTAGAAAGATACATGCAAAACTGACACATTTCTGGAGTTCTTATTATTTACCTTTGTTATAGTGATGGAAGGCATTCATTTTACAGACACTGCTAGAGATGGATGAAGCAGTTCAGTAATAATAGGGCCAGCCCCGCCAATCAACATTTCCTGAACTGAATTTATACTGATGCAAAAAAAGTTTTAAAAGATTGAGATTCCCCACCCTCCTTAGTGCTCCTTTACTCCCATCATGGTCATAACCCTTTACTTCTCAATGGATCTGCAATAGGTCCTAGGTTCTTCTTCCCTACAAAAGAGACTATATGTCCTGTCCCAGCATGCATTCAAGTGGCCCCCTTGCACATCCTCTTGAGGAGCGAAGATTCAGCAGCTCAGCCGGCCTTGGTTCTGTGTCCTGGGTCCTACGAAAATCACATCTTAGGCCGAGAGCCACTGGGTGCACAGTGCCAGAGGATGTGATGTACAAAAACAGAGCAGCCACTGTTCACTGTAATTGCTAGGCTACACCACAGTCTCCCAAGGCAGAGGGGTAACTGCACAGAATACCTTACTGGAGTATCAAGAACTGGGTGATACAATGTCAAGGTCTGCTCAAAGGTTGGAAGGAGAGAGCCAGGATGCAACTACAGTACAACTCTGAGGCAAGTAGGTAGGGCTACCAAAACATCCAGAAGTTCACATAGGAATACACATTTTTGGATGCAGATTTAATACATAAGATCTTGCTAGATATATCATGAATTTCGATACACTGTGATAATATTATTTTGCTTGAGGGAGGAACATGAAATCATAGTGTCATGAGAAATCTTACATGGTCTCATAGTAATTCCAAGGATGTCTATTTAGTGTGCATTGACAGCAAAAAACTTTTTAATGGTTGTGGCAACTGCCTGATAAGACTCATGGAGCTCAGTTTTATTGATTTGTTTATAGGACTTTGTTTTACTTGCATCTACACTTTTGAGGAGTAACTGTCCTTTGTGAATACTCTGAAGCACATTTTCTTGCTTAATAAAATTGGTTCGAAAGCTATTTAATTCTATCCTGGTAAGTTTAATAATTACCACAAGTTATACTGAATATCAACAGTGCAACTAGATGTTTATAGCTTTTGTATGACTAGTCTGTCTATGGACTATAACAGTCAGTTAATCATCAGTTTTATTATGATTCTTTCTGATAATAAGTATAATGGCTGGAATCTGTATCACATCTTTTGCAGCTCTTTTAAGCAGAGATGAATCACACTGAAAACCTTGAAAAAGAACACCATCAAAATTTAGGGTGGGGAGGACGAATACTCAGACCCACATTCACACTTCATTCCATCCAAAGGGTATGGGTGGTAGGTGTGGGTCTATTTTGTGGTTTGGATGCCATCCAAATCTCATGAGAACTTGCTCAAGGGAGCAGAAAATCTCAAAAGATCATCTGATCATCAGCTGCCAATATTTCAGTGTTGCTGCATCCATATCCTAGCCTTCCTTCTGCCTCAGACTTGAATCCAGTCCCAACCTAGACCTAATACAGAGCTGAACACTGTAATGTTGGCTAATCTCTGCTTTTCAGATTAGCAGTGGAAATTCCCACAAGGCCATGCATTGCCACAACCAAGAAAGAAAGAATGGCTGGGATGCCTTTTGGATCCAGACAAAGCTACTCCTTTATTTGACAAAAGTATGTTAAATAGTGAGCATTATTTTATTTCAATTAATAGTGCCAATTTCACAAAGCTGAAAATGGGGTAGGAATAAATGGTCGGTTTCCACAATGGAGAGAGGTAAACAGCAAAGTCCTCTAAGGATCCGTGCTGGGACTTGTACTGTTCAAAATGGTCATTCATGATCTGAAAGAGGGAGTGAACAGTGAAGTGCAAAAGTTTGCAGATGATACAAAATTATACAAGATAGTTAAGCCCAAAGATGAGCACGCAGAGTTACAAAGGGGTGTCACAAAACTGGGTGACAGGACAACAAAATGGCAGATGAAATTCAACATTGATAAATGCAAAGTAATGCACATTGGAAAAAATAATCTCATCGACAACTATACAGAGGTGGGTTCTAAATTAGCTATTACCACTTAAGAAAGAGATCTTGGAGTGACCGTGAATAGTTCTCAGAAAACTTCAGCTTAGTGCACAGCAGCGGTCAAAAAGGCTAAGAGAATGTTAGGAACTATAAGGAAAGGGATAGAAAATAAGACAGAAAATATCATAATGCCACCATGTAAATCCATGCCGCGCTAACACCTTGAAATGGTGTCCACTTCTCATTACCCATTGTCAAAGAAAAAAAAAATACCATGGAACTGGAAAAGGTTCAGAGAAGGGCAACAAAGATGAACCAGGGTATGGAACAGCTTCCATATGAGGAGAGATTAAAAAGATTAGGGGTGGTCCATCTTAGAAAAGAGATAATTAAGGGGAGATGTGAGAGATGTTTATAAAATCATGAATTGTGTAGAATGGAACAGAGAAATATTATTTACCCTTTCCACAATACAAAAAGGCAGGGGTCACCCAGTTAAATTAACAGGTAGCAGGTTTAATACAAACACAAGGACATATTTTTTACACAACGCACAATTAGGCTGTGGAAGTCAATCCCAGGAGATGTTGTGAATACCAAAATATAACTTGGTTCAAAAAAGAACTAGATAAGTTCATGGAGGATAGATACATCAATGGCTGTTATTCTGTACACTCTCCCTGAAGCTCTGGTACTGGACACGGTTAGAGACAGGATTCTGGACTAGATGGATCACTGGTCTGACCACTATGGCAGTTCTTATATTCTTAAAGATCACAGAACAGTAGTTGGAGTGTTGAATGCTGTATTAGTTTTGAGACTGAGCCTTGAGAAATTCTGATCCAATAAAGATGTGTTCCAGGAAAATTCTCCCCCACTCCTTTAGAATGCCGCACCTTCTCTTTCCCTTGTGCATCAACATGGCTATGCAGTACCTCTTCTAAAGTGCTGTTTCTTTCTTCACCTTGCACACATAAAAAGTAGGTAAAAACAGAGAGAACTATCCCTGCTTACATTGTGAAACCAGTGAATGGTCTGCATATTTAAGGGTGTAGGAATAGATGGTACTTCACAGGAAGGATCAATTTGGTGGCTATTTATTATTTGTAATATGGTAGCATCAAGGGTCAGAGTCCCACCACACTCAGCACCGTAGAAATGATTTCAAGTTAGAGTCTTGAGCTGCTTTCATGTGACATTTCACAGCTGCCGCTGTAACATGTTGGAGCATCCGTGTGTGCAAACACGAGTTCAGGGGAAATGAAGGAGCAACTTGAAGCTTTGCCAAAAATCTGAACAGAGCCTGTATCTGTCCTTGGTAAGTGCTGGGTCAGTTGGTGTGTGCAGAATATTTTCCATGTGTGTTTGGTTATGGCAAAAACTGGAAGTAGCAATATTTGGTGTAACAGCTATTTAACAGTGCCCCCTTAACATCATGCTAGGGCACTGGTGCCAGCCCTGACACACACGGCAAAATCCCACATCAAATTTCTGCTGCATGGAGAACTTTAAAGTTTGAATGCATTTTCTGAAAGCCTGCTACTTTAACATTCAGCATATCATGGCCACTTGCAGAGAATGTAAAATTTCACCCACCTACCTCGACGTACACAGACAGCAGTCCCTGCTGAGTTCAACAGCGCAGATACTGTTTCAGAATGGAAATCACAGCTTAATTATATTTTGGAGTGGGTTGGAGGGATTTGATGGGAGATTTCATTCTGAAAACGATCAGGTCTCACTTGGGTTAGAAATCAGGATATTAATGTTACTCATTTTAATTTTCTCTCTGAGTCAGGTTCCCACTGTTTGAATTTGAGCTCAGTTTATTCTGCTCATTATGATGGAATCTGCATGAATTTGGCATTAAACTGATTATCTCGGGAAACAGTGGCAATCATTTCCCCTTTTCCTGTGTACACTTGAGATTATATCTTTGTGGCTGACATAAAAATACAGAGGAGGAATAATAAGGCAGAGGGAAGCAAAACATTTATTTCAAATGTTATGGATGGAGTACTTAAGACATGGGCAAATTCTGCCCTCAATTACATGGGCACATACCATACTTCAGGAGCTTTACATAGGGGGGACTGGGGATCAAATGTGTCTCTATGGTTTCTAACTAGAAAGGGAGACTTTCTTGGCATCCTGGGGCCTCTGGATTTCACAATGATCATGGTTTAATATGTGGCAATTCTGGCCCTAACTCCTGACCTGTCCTCCATGTACTTGCCTGCACATCCACATCCATGCACAGTCTCCCACATCCACAAGCACCCTGACCTATCCATGTTTAAACATTCCCTTCTTTACACACCAGAATTACGCCCCTAACAATCCCTGCTTCTGTCCCCTCACACCACACCTCTGCACAGTTAGGCCCCAATCCTGCAACTGAATCTGTGTGGATGGAGGCCCATGCCTGGTACTTTTAAATAAATGGCACTTTGGGGGTTTGTTGCCTAAAGACGACTTGTACCTAAGTTGTGAGAGGTCCTGGGTTCAAAGCCTGCCCAAGTCCTCCTGGTGACAGTGAATATCAGTATCCCTTTATGTCCTTCTAAAAATGTGCCCTAGTTCAACTGGAAGTTACGATACAGGCATAAGCGAATTAAATTCTCTGTTCTGTGTCATACAAAGGTCAGATTAGATTATCATAATGGTCCCTTCAGGCCTTAAAGTCTATGAGGTCCCAAATGCCTATGCTGGCATAAGGGTCCACACCTGCATGGCTCCAATGGCAGCTTGCAGCCTTACATGGATTTGCAAGTCAGTTCCCACATAGACGGAGTCTGGCAAGAATAGAATTCCTATAGAACTGTAATAATAACCTTTCTGCAGAATTATTAAGCCAACCCATGGAATTCTATAGAAGGGATATCATTTTTTATTCAACGTTATGGGATTTTAGAGTTAATTTCTTTAGACCCCTATTTAATTTCTGTAGAACTTCTTGGTATCATCCCTATCCTATTATTTCCCCAAAGGGTAAACTATATTAAGACATGATTAACATTTGCAATCGGTGAATTTATAGTTCCCCTAATGTGACAACTCTTATGGATCTGCATAGCACCTTTGACGCACTTCATGTTAACAAAATAGCATGCGGTGACAATAACAAACTGTACTGCACAATCCTTTTTCTCTGTGACTAAACAGCCTTTCCGAAGGAAGGAACATTAATTTGTATAACCCATCAGCAGCCGACAATCCCCATTTACATTTTTTTCCACTTGCATTTCCCTTCAAAACTCTATTAAAAACCCAACCCTAAAATACGGTTGAAACCCTGAATGCAAATAAGATGCCGTATGATTTATTACGACATTTTTTCTACTTTGACAGTCTGGCACCCTGAGAGAGACAATAATGACTCTGACACAACATGAGTGAAAAATGAGTTGGAGTCACATCGCTGCTTTGCTACATGACTGGTTATTTTGTGAGGCTGTCTGAATTGCACCAGTGTCCTCATGTAGCTCTCTGAAAGGCTGTGCAGGACCTCAAACAAACTGAAAGGATAGGGATGTTCAGAACAGTCACTGGGAGGGGAGAATACACAGGGAGAGGCCATGTAGCTCTCTCTGGTGCCACATCACTTATCAGGAAGGGGAGAGAGATCTCTTCCGCGCTTTGACTGCAATACAAGGCAGGTTCAAATTTCTCTAAACAAGCCCCCTGTCACTCTGCACCCATTGGTTTGGATCTACTCAAAAGTTTTTTGTAGAACCATCGGACCCACAAATGAGATCTCTGTCACGCTGGCCTGCTGCAAAGCTTAACCAAGAATTGCTACTTTCAAGCAATCTAACTCAAAGCTGATATGGAGACTGGAAGATCTTTGAGGCAGGGCTTGCCCTGATGTTCTGTTTGTACAGTGCCTCGCACATTGGGGTGCTGAGCCCTCAGTGTGGCCCCTAGGTGTTACTGCCATACAAATAATAATTAATAGCAGCGTAAGCTTCCCTACTCCTGTACCATGGGACATGCTATTACAAGAGAGCAGCTACCAAATGGTTACCCACTCTACAATCCCGCTGTGTGAAACTACGACACTGGAGAGCTCTTCCCCTTCCAGACCTCTGACGGTTCAACCTTCCAGAAGAAGAAGGGCTCCTAGCTGTCAGTACACCCCTCTGACTCTCATTACTGAAGTTCCGTTGCAGTTTATGAATAATATATACTTGAAATACAGCTGCGTCAGCTAGCTAACATGGAATGCATACAGAAGAGGTGGTTGACTTGGAAGACTGTTCAGTCAAAGGGATGGATATGGAAAGGGACACAAGCAAGCGGTTATATTTTGATTTTACAGTCCATACAATACACCTGCCTCTGTAATGCATGCTGTAACACTCTACCTTTCATTTGTGGGCTTTTGAAACAGTTATCTCAGAAAAAAGATGTTCAACCTGTTAGCACTGGAAATCAAGGACTTTAGAACCTCTTGCCCCATGAATTTCATACAGATGAAGAGAGACTAGTTCCTCATCCTACTAAGAAAATTCTTTCATTTTGACTCTCTGTCGTCAGCTCTCAAACCTGGGAGAACACAGCGCGCTGTACACAAAGGCACCGATTCCAAAGAAGATGAGCACAATACAATACGCTCCACAATTCCTGTCATACACCATGTTCCCCAGCAGATTAAAGTGAACTCGTGGCTGACATAGTATAACTTACACACTGTGCTTTACCTATGTCACGCAGGAGAGATGTTACAAAGCAGGAATGCACAAGGAATGGTTGACAAGGCTAAACAAGATGCACCATTACGGGGATTCTGGAAGGCTCCAGAATGAAGATCTGATCGTTTTACTGAACAGAGGATTGTTGTTGCTGGCAAGACAGATGAGTTTTGAAACTGTAATCTGGAAACAGTCAAGTCAATAAGAGATTTGATTGCTGGACTGAGAATCTCAGAGTGGAGAGGGTAAAATGGGGGATAGAAAGGGAAGAGATCAGATTTGTGGTAGAAAAAGGGGAGAGAAAGATGTGAAGATTGAGTACTAGGAAGACGCTGTCAATTTGGATCCTGAAACAAATAAGGATTTCTGATGATGACAGTTACGTGCTCTTGCTTTTGGGGGTGGAGGAAAAGCCAATAGGTCGGATTCTCCACTCACTTCCCCCTGAGTTACAATGGTATAATGCCACTGTAACCTATGATAGAGTAAAGCAGGCATAAGTGAGAGGAGAACCAGGTCTGGTGTATTTTGGACTACTCTATAACTAAGAGCTACCACTAGGAAATGATCAGGATGATTCTTAGCGCCAACACTGCTTTGGAGGGGAGAGTCAGCCGATTTTCAGTTAGAAAATGTGGCTCACAGAGAGGCCAGAGAGCAAGTTTGGGGCCAAGCATCAAATTCTTGACAGGATAAATAAGCCAGAATAATGGAGGAGGCAAAGGGGTGACATTATAATTGACAGCGCTCTTTCACCAGTGAGTGGAATATCAGTTTGGAATACACAGCACTGAAAGAAGTAATGACAGAGCGAGTGTCTCTTATGGCAGAAAATGAAGACATGGTTATTTCTGCAGATGGGGATGCATCAACACAGACACAGTATCCCGGGCTGATCCCAAACTAAAAGCACCCGCTGGAAGACAGGAGAGAGAAAAGAAGGGGATTAACAAGACTGGCTGGACAAGTCAAGCAGTGTCCATTGCCAATTGCAATAAAGGGACAACCATGGAGACAGAATTGAAACTGAGTGAGCAAGGTTGCCTGGTCTGAGAAGGATGTGGCAGCAGAACTGAGATTAAAGTGAGCACACAGACTACAATTAAGCTTGGCAGATTTCTATTTTCAAGTTTTTATAATTCTAATGGATACTACTGATGTTTATTTTAAAGCATTTACATTTTCACAGTTGTGCAAAATTAAGGTTTTTTTTAGTATTTTTACATTTGTATCTAGTTGAATTTTCCTTGTTGCAGGAAATTATGGAGGTCAAACAATAGAGGATCAGACAGTAATTATTTAATGACAGGAGGTGCTGAGATTCGAAAAGTTAAAACTTTATAACCATTAATACACAAATTGTCAACTTTACATATCAAAATATACAACGTAAATATCCTTAAATCAAACTCTAATAAATTCTCAAGCAGACTTTACTTACTTTGCCTACCTGTAAATTTCACTTGTTATAGGTGGAAATATTTTTCAGGGGTTTGTGTGTATGTGGTGAAATTGTTTATTGACATTTACCAATAAAAATCTAATCCTTGCAGGCCTAACCAAAACCAAAGGAGAGAGGTGAGCATCTGACAACAGAAGAAGCACTATGACAAGGGCCTGTGCCAAACTGGCAAGGGGCTGTTTTGGCTGAGACAGATGACCACATAAAAAGATAATTAAAAAGGGAACAGTGAAGGCAAGATAGTAGCAAGTGAGTGAGAGAGATTCTCGTGTGGGGGGAATCTTTCTTTTTTAGAAAGGTGGTGAATGTGGCTGCAACTTGGGGCCATGGGGAATGACACCAATGAACACAGTCAGTTAATTAGAAAGTGAAAACAACTTATACAAATAAAGTTAAACAATGTTGCTAATACTTGGTCATAAAGTGCCAGAGGGAATGACATTTCCAAACCCCCAGGAATGAAGTTTTAGCCAATGAGAATCATTCGTAAACAGATAGCCTAAACGTACAGACAGGTTCAAGGAGTGAAGAAAAAGGTTTGAAAGAGGTACATGGCTGTACTATGGAAACCTCAGTACATTATTCCTCCATGCTGTTATTTCATACGAGGGTAACACCAACCCACACACGGGTGTCAGCAGTGGGGATCAAACTAGGGACTTCGGGAGCTTAATGCATGAGCTTCTACTACATGAGCTAAAACACATTACCCTCTTAGCCAAGGTTCTAGCAGGCTCACCAATCTCTAGGGAGCCTAGCCACCACTAGAGAGGGATAGAGTGCCACTCCGCACAAGGAGGGGGTTACACCTGCAAATGAAACATTAATGACGCTACTGTTCCCTTAATACCTGATGTACATTAAAATACCCAGGGGAAGAAAAGAACCATGAAAACTCTAGTGTTCAACTGGTCCAACAGGACTGCCACAATTTGTGAGGGACTGAGGAAACAGCTTATGCCTGAGGCTACAAAAGCCCTAACGCTATTACTGCTTTCTTCCAATTGAATCACAGGTCCTGAAAGCTAAGCATGAAATAAGTGAGGGTTATGTACCACTGGAGTCCTGTTAATTCCAGGCATGGTGTTCAACTAACCTAGCACACTTTGTAACAGGAGGTCACCTGCTTCCTGAAAGGTGTTAATTCCCAGGGCAGTCTTTTAGTCCCCATTTGTAAGGATACTTTTATTGACAGAAAAGAAAATGTGGAACATGATATCCACTTCCATGGGCAGATGCTAACCGAAGGCAGCACAATCAGGACTTAATAATATTGCTAGAATGGAAATCTCTAAACGGTGCCCTACCAGACTTGGGAAGAAGTTGGGGAAGGTGACCACTTTGGAGCCAGGTCCTGATTTTCTCATTCTAAGTAGCCATTTTCATCCTGCAACATAACTGACTGAGCTGACAGAGGGAAGATGCCCTTCCTCTTCCCCATGAGATTCTGCTTGCAAAAGCATTTCCCCCTGGACTCTCAGCTGGATGTGAGAGCAAGTCTATCTCTCTATTATCTGAAGGGATTTACAGCTCATGCATTATACAGAGAACAGCTGAGACTGTGTGGTGGACAGGACAAGTCGGTTCCAGCTGCAAACTCCCTCAGGCTGTAAAGCAAAACCTTGCTAATTAGCACCACAAAAGCCATGTTCTCCCTCTCTGCTCTGTGTGAGTGATGGAAAGAGGTGTAAAAGGCAACCAGCTTAGACAAAACAAATTAAAAGGAAGCTTCTGTGATGGGATTGCCCTTTATAAGAGAGCATCATTTACAAAGTAGCCAGCATTTACCCCTTGTTTCAATGAATTAACTGCAAAAAACTATTTTAACCAGTCAAAAAAATTGATGAAAAGTGGGTCTAATGGGATAGCAACGCACACTTATGTTTATTAACCTACTCTCTCCTTCAAAAGGATATGGACAATGTATAAAAAAAAGAGTCAGGGAATCCAATTCAATGTTCTTGATTCCCCAGAGCACAGTAGTAACCAATCACTAATTACAGATTCAAAATCTTCACGCCCTCCCCAGATGTTCTTACCTAAACAAAACTCAAAGTGAAGTCAATGGGAATTTTGTCTGAATAAGGACCAAATCAGAACCAAAGACCTGATTCTCCTCTAATATTGGTGTTTACACTGAAACAACTCTATGGATGTTAGTGGAATTATTTCTGACTTACATTGGTGTAAATGAGAGGAGAATCAGACCCTAAGGGCCGAATCCTGTCCTCTGTTTACACCAGTATTTATCTGGTGGATTTCTGTCTATAAAACGAGGAGCAGAATTTGGCGTCAAGTACAGCCCTTAGGATTTGACCCATACTTAGTTACTCTAGGCAAACTATTAAAATAATTTAACTAGAGGTGAAACAAAGCAGTTTTTTAGGCTTAGTAGACCCAATAATTCCAGACGTTCATTTTTCCTGTAAAAAGCTCAGTGAGAAACCTTTTTAAAAGGTGTTAAGATTTGACACTGCTGCAGGTACTGTATTTTGTTTAGCATTACTCCATTGCTACATGTTTCTGATAGACTTTCTCTCCCAGAACTCTGTAGACTTCACATGAGTCAGGAACTCAGTCTAGAAATTAAGATGACTCACAATTATTTTCTTCCAAGTACACAGGTTTGTCTTAAGTGCGGGTTCCGCAGTATGTTGTTACTCCCACAAATGGCTTTATACCTGGGACAATGTGGGCCATGATGTTTACAGACTATACAGCCATATAACTGCCCGTTTTTACTAGCAATAAGACATGACAGCTCACCAGCTGATGGCTTTAGCTGTTGACTGTAGGAAACTTTTATTTTTTAATTTCCTAACTCTTTCAGAAATTATATTCTTGAAAATGCATGTGCAAAAATAAGAAAAAAACAACCAACCAACCAACCTCCCCCCGCCCAAAAAAAACCAACAACAAAAAACCTCTTCCCAGTTAATGGACAATGGAATATACTGCACTCCAACTGCATTTCATTCCGTGATGTAACATTCTTATCGCAGGGGATAAATTTCGGCACAATTTGAGGATTGAGGAGAAGGAAGGGGGAATAAATTTTAGACTACTTAAAAATAATCATAAAAGTTATAGATGAGAAAAATAGTTTATAATTACCTCTGTTGAGTGAAGCTGAACTGTTTATATCTCCAGTAATAAAGGAAGACTCAGACTGCTTTCGAACTGTGTCATTCCACATTCTACGGATCCGGCTCTGAAGAGGGATTGAACCATAGCAGGTAATGAATTTTTAGCAGCTGCAGATCGATTTCTTTCTGCCTCTCTAAAGATGGCTTACTGGCATGTCTAGCTCAGGATGAGACTTCTTCCTATCCAGCTGTAAGTAAGCTGTTTCTGATTGGCTATAACCCACCTATTGCATACCAGACACTGTTGCCTGGCTTCAGAATATGTATTTGTATCTTAAATAAGAAGTGCATCACAGTTTCTAAATATTAATAAACAAGCAGAACAGACTATGCACAAAATAACCTCCATGCAAGATATTGTTCCACCTGCATTGTGTTGAATGACTAACTTCCAGAAAATAGCATGAATGCTTCTAAAATTCCCTTGTTCTATACTGATTTGTATCTCTTTTTTAAAATATACTGAAATAGTTGTTTTACGTCTAGGCACTTTGGATGTGCTCAGGTTTTCTAGAGATTTATTATCCACTGTGGGGAATGTCAGAAATAAATACAACCACAAAACAAGAGAAGTTATATTCCCCTAATGAAAAACGTGTGAAGATTTTGACATTTATGGTGCAACATTTATTGGAGTGGTCTGGTCGCGTTATCCTGGATTTAGTGATCTTCTGTTTTCCTTTTCAGATGGGTCATGGAGCATTTACCTGTGTCATTCTCACCCCACCAAGGCTTCTCCCCAAGCCTGTGCTTTGTAAAATCCAGCAACAGATTTCCAACAAGATAAGCGGCTGCAAGCAGGGCCAGTTTTTCAGAACAACTCAACTCCCAGTAGCGCTTGTTTTTCTTTGAAAATCTGGCCATTTCTTTTAGATGCCTGAAGATGGAAGTTGATCCCCTTTTGAAAAACCCAGTCAATTATTTAGATGCCTAACTGGAAGGTGTTGGGTGCTGAGCTCTTTTGAAAATCTAGCTCCTGATTGCTGGTTGTTTTTCTCCCCTGTTATCTGGAGAAAGAGGTCCCCAGCTGCTTTTCTAGATGTCAGGATGAGAGGTGGCTCAATGAACTTCCTGCCATACTGTACAACTGGGAATGTCATGGGCCTCCATATAGGACCCGCCTTTGCTATTGGGTAATCAAGTTTGGGGCATGGCTTCATTCATCCCTCTCTCTCTCTCGATGCAGGGAGAACAATTCAGAATGCACTAGCTGTAAGCTACAGTATAAAAATTATATTAAAATAATAATCAGGGGCCTGAATCACCACTGCACTGCTTCAGCTTGAGGATGGTGTTATTCCACTGGTTTCAGAGGAGTTACACCAGCGTCTGTATGGTATGTGGCAGTGGAGAATGGGGTCCGAGGTATGTATGGCTTTCACTGTAGTGTCACCGTGGGGATTCCCGTCTTTCCTAATGTACGTGTCAAAAAGTCAGTGCTCCTCAGTGCATGGGATCTGAGCCACAGGAGAGTTCCCTGAGTGAAAAGGAGTGGTATGTATTATTACACTTTTCCATCTGGCCAAACATGCAAGGTGACCTGCACTCTGATGAGTTTGGACAGTCTCAGCAGAGCAGGTTCAGGCAACAGCCACACACAAGCAGTCTGGGAAATGATAACCCCTGCCCCGAAGAGATTAGGCAGGGAAATGTGTGTGGTGCTGGGGTGTGTGCGTGGCTATGTTTGATCGCTGCAAAATGCAGTGCTGAGGTACTCATCCCCATTCGCTGACAGCAAATGGAAAGCAGATGGTTTCTATTACCAGCTTTGCTCTTTAACAGAGTCCTATGGAATCAGAGTTATTGCTCAGGAAGAAAGAATGCAAGGCAAAATCTCTTTTTCTCCAACGCAGAACTCTAGTAATGTTAGTGGGGGAGATACGGGGTGGAGAACCTCAGGATGACAGAGCTTTGAAAGTGTGACCAAATCGCAGATAATTTAAATGAGGCTAGTGTCACTGGTGTGATGCTGTAAATCAATAATTCCGCTAGGTAGGGGAAACATCCATACACCCCAAAAGACACTAAGATACCCAGGAAAGAGTGCAAGGGAGACACCTACTCAGCCCTCATCTATGACACTGGTAAGAGGGCAGAAAGGAGATGAAGCATTGTTCTGCATTATGGAAACATGAAGGCTGGGACTTCCAGGAATTTTAAAGGAGTTAGGCAGGTGTCTACCACCTTTAGGGTTCTTGAAAATCCCAGTTGAAAACCCTGCAATAACTCATTTTTGGTCATTATTTAAATTAAGGTTCCGTTTATAAATGGTTTATAAAGGGTTAATAGATGTCATAACCAGGTTACAGACATGAGCAGTGTGTGTTATAGTTATAAACATTTCAGAAGAAGGTGCAACAGATGGGTCTGAGTAGAGCTGGTTGGGAATTTTCCAACTAAACCTTTTTTCATTGGAAAATGCCAATTTGTGGGGAAAATATAAACTGTTTGCGAAACAGTGTTGGATTTTATGATACCTGACTCGAAAAATGTTTGGTTAATAAAGTTTTGAAATTGTTGAACTGGAAAGTTTCAAGTTTTTTTTAGTCAAAAAGACTTTTCGTTTTGAAATTTTTGAACATTTACACTAATAAAAGGTTTTAAAAAAACCTTGAAATGGAAGCTTAACATTTTGGAAAGATCAAAATGAAATTAATTGATTTTTGTTTTTTGAAAATTTGTGAGAAAATTTGATCAGAAAAAAATTCAAATTCTCATGGGATGGGAAAACTGTTTCCTGCCCAGCCCTATTTATTAGTCACAGTAAAAATATCCATTGAACTCTATGACAATTGATTAAGCCTGTATTTAAAACATCTATTTATTGTTTACTAATCCTTTATATAATCATTTTCATAAATAGAACTTTAATGCAAAGCATGACCATTTAAAAATATTTAATTATTACTGGTGGAGATTCTTCAATCAGAAATTCAGCTTGTTAAATTTTTTTGGCATAATTGTGGCTGATCATTAATTATTATATTTGGAGTATCTTTATGGGGAAAAATATTTTTATGTGGTTTATCTTTCCCTTCGGCTTATATTTTTCTATTAAAAAAATAGAATGCTTCCAAGCAGACCCATGTAATTTCTCTGTAAAACCCGCTAAGACAGTGGGTCACAAATGTTAAATAAATGGCTTACATGCTCTCTATAACCCAGTAGGATCATCATCCATCTTCTGGTGTAATTTTATTTGTGTGTGTTGTAATGCTTGTGAAAAGTGCAGGATGGCGAAGACCAGAGATTGGAGTCCTCTGTTGATGCAGAAAACAAGAACAGCACGGGAACCTATAGTGGAATCTTTCTAGCACCAACCTGCCAAAGTGTTTCAACCTTAGTCTGGAGGGACCGCTGAAGGGCTATGTCCACACTGCTCAATTAACTTGGGTGATTTGCACCTAGGTCTGAACACCCGCATTTAGCCTAGCCTGAGCACGTGTATGAAATTCATTGTAGGGTTCTTAAGGAACTAGCTGAAGAAATCTTGGAACCGTTAGCAATTATTTCTGAGAACTCCTGGATGGGTGAGGTCCCAGAGCACTGGAGAAAGGCAAACACGTCTTTAAGATGACCCAGTTGATTATAGACCAACAGCCTAACATCGGTAACTGGAAAGTTACTGGAACAGATTATTAAACAATCAATGTGTAAAGCATCAATGTGTAAGGAATAATAAGGATAATAAAGATTAGCCAGCATGGATTTGTCAAAAACAAATCATACCAAACCAGCCTAATTTCCTACTTTCACAAGGTTACTGGTCTAGAGTATGGGGGGAAGCAGTAGATGTGATGTATGTTGATTTTAATAAGGATTTTGATATAGTCCCGTATGATATTTGTATAAGTAAAGTAGGGAAACGTGATCTAGATGAAATGTTTATAAGGTGAGTGCACAACTGGTTGAAAGGCCATACTCAAAGGGTAGTTATCAATGGTTTGCTGTCAAACTGAGAGGATATATCTAGTGGGGTTCGAAAGGAGACAGTTGTGGGTCTGGTACTATTCAATATTTTTAATTAACGACTTGTATAATGGAATGGAGAGTAAGCTTATAAAATTTGCGGATGACATCAAGTTGAGAGAGATTGCAAGCACTTTGGGGGCCAGGAATAGAATTCAAAATGACCTTGACAAATTGGAGAACTGGTCTGAAATCAACAAGCACAGGTGCTGGAACACGGGGTGCACGGGGGGGAAAGGGGAGAAGCACCCCTTGTCTTGAAGTGGTTTCCATCAGATATGGGTTTTACAGTTTGATTCAATGGCTCTCAGCACCCTCACTATACGAATTGTTCTAGCACCCTGTCAACAAGAAGAAATTCAATAAAGATAAGTGGAAAGTACTATACTTGGGAAGGAAAAATCAAATGCACAACTACATAATGAGGAATAGCTGGCTAGGTGGTAGTACTGCTAGAAAAGATATGGGGATTATAGTGCATCACAAAGGCTATGTCTACACTACAGACCTTATAACAGCACACCTGTATTGCTGCAGCTGTGCCACTGTAAGGTCTCCCACGTAGCCACTCTTGACGGGAGAGAGCTCTCTCATTGGCCTCATTAAACCACCCCCAACGAGCATTGGTAGCTATGTCAGTGGGAGGTGATATAGCACTGTCTGCACCAGCACTTTTGTCGGTGAAACTTATGTCGGTCAGGGGTGTGTTTTTTATAACCCTGACCAACAAATGTGCTAATGTAGACATAGCCAAATTGAATATGAGTCAACAATGTGATGCAGTTGCCGAAAAAGGCAAATCTCATTCTGGAGTGCATTAGCAGAAGTGCTATATACGTAAGACATGTTAGGCAACTGTCCTGCTCTACTCAACCTCAGCTGGAATATTGTGTCCAATTCTGGGTACCGCACTTTAGGAATGATGTGGACAAATTGAAGAGACTCCAGAGGAGAGCATGAAAATGGTAAACAGTTTAGAAAACCTGACCTCTGAGGAAAGATTAAAAAACTTGGCATGTTTATTCTTAAGAAAAGAAGACTCCGGGGGGGACCTGATAAAAGTCTTCAAATCTGTTAAGGGCTGTTATAAAGAGGATGGGAACCAATTGTTCTCCATGTCCACTGAAGGAAGAACAAGAAGTAATGGGCTTAATCTGCAGCAAAGGGAGATTTAGGTTAGATGAGAGGCAAAACTTTCTAACTATCTAGGTAGGTGAGCCCTAGAACAGGCCTTCCAGGGAGGTTGTGGAATCCCCATTGGTGGAGGTTTATAAGAACATATTGGACAAACACCTGTCAGGGATGGTCTGGGTTTACTTTGTCCTGCCTCAGCGCAGGGGGTTGGACTTGACTTCTCGAGGACCCTTCTAGCCCTACATATCTAGGATTCTAGGATTCCCATAGAAAAGTCTGATGGGTGTTACTGTGCCCTCACTGTTTCTGCACTCACCTATGTGTGTCCAGGATGCTCTAGGATTCTTTCCTACTCAGTTGTGTCAATGGTGGGAGAATTTATCTGTCCCTCAGAGGGATTTGTGGGAAGGCATTGGAGGGCTACCAGCACTTGAGTGATTTTTCCTACGAAGTGGGCAAACTGGAGCCCAGGTTCAAACCTATACCCCCAGCTGGGCCAGTTAGCCAAGGCTTGTAGCACGTCTACCAAACCGAGGGGAGAGTTTTTTCAGTGTGGATGATAGGGGGCTTAAGTCAAAAATCTGGGTAAGAGCCCTGGTTGACTATGCGGTGTAAACATACCCTATTAGAGAAAAGTAGTTCAATCTCCATGGCATATGCATGCTTTGGCTTCACAGCTGTGACTAACAGAAAAGCTGCCTATTAGAGCCAATTAAGATAATGCTTTCTGTGACGTGGAGATATGTCCAGCAGCGAATCATAAGAAACCAATCCATTTAATATTGGCCAACAAACAGCTATCGGACTTCATGAGTTTTGGTCACTATTAATCAGTGTGAGATTTGAATCAAAGACCTAGAGGAGAAAGACTCCATATCCCATTACCGTTTGCGCTGAGTGTGCGCAGTCCCTTGCAAATGTCAGGCTAGAGTTCTTTGATGACACCTTGGAAAACTTACAATAACTAATCTGTAAATAATTTGCTTCCAAGACAACATAAATCACAAATGATGTTTTCCAGACAGTTTATAAACTGTTATTCACTGCATTTTTCTTTCATAATTTAATAGGTGAACTGACAAATATAATTAGATCCTTTAGTAATACAGAATAAGTGTGTGTTTGGTTTCTATTGATTAAGGAGTCAGCTACTTCATTTTATATGAAATGCTCTTCATAAATCTGCATCTGTATAGAAGTTAGGGATTAAAACGGCAAACCCTCAAACAAAATAAAAATTGAACTTTTGGTTGACACAAGCATAACAAAGTTTAGAAAAGAAATGATATTATTTGAGCCCCAGTTGATATTTTGCAGAGATCCATAAACTATGGGAACTGAATAAACCAACAAACTGATTAAAACAACTACAGGCAGAAAGTGATATGTCTCATCGCCCAGCCTATACAAGATTTTTAGCTGCTGTTGTTTTTTCTAACAGCAAAAATATTTTGTTGGGATAGCATAGCAACCACGTCATATAAAACACACATTCCTCAGTCTTGGGGAAAAAACACCTTTGTTTTCACCTCAATTCATTTAAGGGCTGCTTAAGGGATGCTAATGGCAATGACAACTTCAGATCACCAACTATGTTCAGTTCAGAGCTGTCACATCTGAAAGCATGAGGCCAAATTTTGTTTTTCATGACACTGGCGAAACTCTCAAGCAGCTCCTTTGACTTCTAATGGAATTGCTACAATCTACACCCCTATAACAGAGAGCAGAGTGGGCCCCATGATGTTCAGAAGTGAACGCACGATACCAAACAGCAAGTCTTTGTGCTGCCAGTTTATCAAATCAGTTTTATAATCAACGTATTTCCCTTGTCAGTTTTAAAAGCAAATGAAGCCTCCTCGATTGCTGCGGCACAAAGTGATGCTCCCATCCAAGAGGATTTCTCCTTTCCAGAAATGAATCCTTTGCCTACAGATCCCCGATGCAATGAATTATATTAGCAGGGAGGTAAGGAGCATTCCCTTCCAGCGAACAGACATGGTTTACCTGTGAGCCTGTGGAATATCGTCCAGGAGTCCGTGACCCAGATGTTTTTCCTGAGCCGATGGAGCTCTCTGTACTTTTCCCACTACAACAATGTGTGCGCAGACATTTTCCATATTCTTTACGTACCTAGCCAATTAAACAGTTATTTCCATTAGTGGATAACTCCTTCTCCAGCCAGAGACCTAAGATTTTCAGCTGTGTTTTTTCCCCCCTCTGTGATTCATTAAAGTTAAAGTTGTTGCTGTGCATTTAGAAGAATTCCATTACACCTTTCAACAACGTTCTCCTAACACATTAGCTCTACATTTATGATGTTATAAGGGACTGCTTTTATGCAGGAAAGCTGTTCACTGATACCAGTAGAATTTAGCTACCTCTGAGGCACATCAAAGCAGCATGAGAGAATCTAAAGTCATTCTATTTATGACTGAAAATTAATATCTTCATAGATTTGATATAAACTGGCATATTGGCTCATCATGGTGCTACAAGCTATTGCTTCTGGCAAGGGACCAGGAAGAAAAAAACCAAAAAAAAGAAACACATAAGAGGCATAGATTTTATATATATATAAATATATATATAAATTCAAACTCAGGAAAATTGTGAAACTGACAATCCTTGAAATGAAGTCTTCTGTGTACAGAGCAGATGGGAATCGTGCAAAATTCCCCATAAAGCCCTATAATATGACAGACATGACTGAGAAGGAGTTAACAGGGTAATTTCTCTAGCACAGAAAGTGAACCAGATCCTCAGCTAGTGGAAATTGACGTTGTTCCCGACTTCAGTGGAACTATACTGACATGCCCCAGCCGAGGCTATAGGCATTGCAAAAGTTTGGAGTGTATGTATAATTTCGCCTGCACATGCATGGAGACCAAGTAGAGGCCAGAGTGAAAATGGGTCGTCTGCTGAGCCGGGTGATCTCAGGCTGTGACACAAATGTGAAAAAGGCCACTTTACTTCGCCACGTGAAACGTAAATGCAGAAGGAAACCAGCAGAGGTTAGTCTGTGAGCACACTGTGCTTACTGCTATCTGCTTAAATCTCTGCCTCCAGTCTTTCTATGGGCATTTCAGAAACCTATCTGAAATGATTGTTTAAATAGCAGATTACCAGGTTTTTTTATTAGACCCTTCCTTAAGAGCTTGAGAGAAACATAATACCATGCGTGTCCAATGTGCTCTCGAGTGCCTAATCAGTCCTTTGCTGAGAGAAAATAATTCAATTGCTTTAATTAGCCACTGACTGCTTCCCACTGCAGCTATGTGCTGATTTTCTAGTCCATGAGAGAGGGGAAAGGTTTTTTTTTTTAAAATACTCCCTCTCCCAACCTCTTAGTTCAGGCAAAAAGATTCCCAAGATCCAGGGACTGGACTGTATTCTCCTCTCCCCTACATTGGTGTAAATCAGGAGTAACCCTACTAAATCAACGACAGTACACTGTTGTAAAACTGGCATGAGAGAGAAGAGATTCTGGCCCAAGTGTATAAAATAAGCATCCCGTGCTAGAATGGCCACAACGCTGTAATGCCATTAAGCGATGCTGTGGCAGAAAGCAAACATTTGCAAGAGGGCTAAGCGTTAGATCAACAGGCCATCCAGGAAACACAGACTAGAAAGAAATCCAACTTTTTCATAAAAGGAAACACCCGCAAATCTGACTAGGACCATTAAAGAATCAGAGAGTATAGCAGACACAAAGCACTGGGAACAAGTTGAATAGAGAAATAAAGCACCTGTCTTCCCAGAAATATACAGACACCAAAAGAACACAACCCACACCTCATCTGCTCAAATGAGCATTTAACTGGCCAGATTCTGACATGGGCCTTCTGCTGAATACTCTACAGGCAGATCCACTGAAGTCAATGGGACTATTCATGGAATAACTGGGGGAAGGGCACCAGAATCTCCAAAAATAAACAATGGGACCTAGGCTCAGGAAAGCATCCCTATTTAGGGCAGCACATAAAGCTGTCAGTGGGTATGTCTGCACTGCACATCAAGTCTGGGCTCTGACTCAGGTTTGGGGAGTGGATCCAAGCCCAAGTCCTGCTGGGACTCGATTCCAAGCCCTCTCATTTTGCAGTATGGACGCAGCTCAAGCCGCAGACCTGAGTTAGAAGGTCTGCCTACGGCAGTGTGGTGGCATTAGTACAGCTGTGAGCCCTTGGTCCAGCAATTGTAAACTCAGATTTACAATGCAGCGTGCATGCCAAGGCATGGGCGTGGAAACACCAAGTCCACAAGCCCCAGTCCTTTAGACCAGTGGCTCTCAACCTTTCCAGACTACCGTATCCCTTTCAGGAGTCTGATTTGCCTTGCGTAACCCCAAATTTCACCTTACTTAAAAACAACTTGCTTACAACTTCAGACATAAAAATACAAAAGTGTCACAGCCCATTATTAGTGAAAAATGGCTCACTTTCTCAGTTTTACCATATAATTATAAAATACATCGATGGAATATAAATATTGTGCTTACATTTCAGTGAGATATTTGCTGTATAATTGTATATAAACAAGTCATTGTCTGTATGAAATTGTAGTTTGTAACTGACCTCGCTAGTGCTTTTTATGTAGCCTGTTGTAAAACTGGGCAAATACCTAGATGAGTTGACATACCCCCTGGAAGACCTCTGTGTATCCCCAGGGGTACACGTACCTCTGGTTGAGAACCAGTGCCATAGACCCAGGTTTACAAGGCATGGCAGACATACCCAATGGGACCTAAGCACGTTTTTAAGTGGACAAAGAAAGGTGGAAACCAGTTATATTTTCAGTCATAAATAGAATGTCTTCAGTTTCTTCTCTAAACCCCAGTGGATTTGGCTTAGGGTTGTTGGTGTTATTTTTAATTTTGGTGGTAGCAGTGTGGCTGTTTAAAAGTTACTAAATGACTACATTACTCTGATTGAGTCTACTCTGGCAAAGCTTTTAGGCATGTGCTTAACTTTAAGTCTATAAGTAATCCTCTTGATTTCCATTGACCTACTCAAAATAAAGGATGGGCTTACGTGCTTTGCTTAATCGGGGTCATTATCATTAAAACAGAAACAATACAACATGCACCATATGCCAATAAATCAATAAATGAACATACACACATATAGGTCTGCTTAGTGTCTTACCTGTGCAGTCAATGATGCTGCATTATGCTACATGAGATAATAAATAGTAGCTCTATACTTTAAGGTCAAGATTTTCAAAAACAGTAGCCTAAAGTTAGGTGGCAATCCCCAGCATATTTATGGCACCTTAGTCAACTGCAGACACTGTAGGTGCCTAAAGATTCTTCTCACTGTATGTGCTCTATTCAGCTGACCTGTTTCTTTAAGGTAGTCAACATCTTCCTACGTTTTTATTATTATGCATGAAAGTTGCAAAGTTTCAGAATCATTATCAGAAATTTGGATTTTTACTAAAGCATTTAAGTCTATTATGATGATCGTGCTTGAGATGAAATGACATGGGATAAAAATCTGAATCCAAGTTTCTTTCTCCAGTTTTAAAAGAACAATTTAGTGCAGCTGGTTCTCAAACTGCTTCCAAACAGCTTGCTGGCCAGGGCTTTACTTGGACAACCAACATGTTGCAGGGCAATATGCTGATGCTCATCTAGGGCTTGTTCCTGCTCCCATTCAAGTCAATGGGAGGATACCTCAATCACTTGAATGGTATAAGGTCAAGCCTCTAGATCCTGGTGCATTGAAGTCAATGGGAGTCTTTCCAGTGACTTCAATTCATTTTGGATGTGGTCCGTAGGTGGAGAACGGGATCAAACTTCAGCAAGACCACCATCCTACATTGCTGTTGTCCAGACATGCAGGGCACAAGGCAGGATCGAAGCCCAAATTTAAAAATAAATGAAGCAGTGCCTATTAAACACCGAATATGTACATCTATATAGACAGGCAGTTCCCAAGTGGCTTTCTTGAATTAAGTTTAAGTCAAGATATATAGCTCCATTTTTCTCTCATTTATACCCATGCAAATCAGGAGGAAATTCATTGATGTCTTCATTGATGCCAATGAAGTTGTCTCAGTGTAATACTGGAGTATGTGAGTTGAGAATCAGGCCTCTAAAATGCAAAAAACTCTCACAGGTTTTACATTCTCCCTTCAAACTACATGCTGGCATTTTGTATTGAATTCGATAATTTCCAACATCCTGACTGTTGATATGCCTGTGCCATGCATCTCATTCGGCATCTCATTCTCATGCATTGCTCCGATTTCCAATCTAAATTCAGCCCTTATTATGTACACAGAAACAAGTCTGTTCAGTAAAAATGCAAGGCACATCAGTAACATTATATTGTGGTTGTTAGACAATGGAATATCCTGCATCACTACTATGAAGCATGGAATAATTTCTCTTACCTTTTTCTGGAGGACACAATGGAAAATGAATATAAACATTCCCTGCAGAGAATTGAAAATGGTGAAGAGATATGCCATGATGACTGTGCTTTCATTAATATACATAAGTCCAAAGGCCCAGGTCAGTCCTAAGAGGCATAGTAGAGCTATTGCACCTATAACCCAGGACCTGTTGATAGAAAGAAAACAAAATACAGAAAGGAATTGGTCTTCGATCCATATAGGACTTAACACATCTACTAGCAGTGATTATATTCTGCTACCATTTTAACAGAAGAAAAAAAAAGCATCAGATAAGAGTTTACAAGGATTTTTTTTTGTGTCAAAAACATTTCTTGAATTCCATGCACTTTACTAATCTTCAGACTTGAGAGATATATCAATGAAATGTTATGAGGACGGAAATTTATCTTAACCAAAGCAGATTTGTACCATAAACTTTTTTCAATGCAGTAGAGGTGTATATGTAAATGATATGTAGATGCTGTTCCTGCAAATGGATGAGAAAAAACAAAAACAAACCCTATTAAGGAGTTGTTTTGTTAGCACCTACTGGTTTCACTAGTGAAGTTGGATTATAGCTTTTTTAAATGCTCCCTATTTAACACTAAGGCACCTTTATTCTTGTATTTTCCTTTGTTACCAATCTGTCTGCAAACTTTACCATTGCCAGTTAAAACAAGGTAAAACAGCTACAAATGGCTGGGCAGGCTCAGGGACTTGGTTTGCCTGAGCTGTCAATTGGGGGGAAGCTTTCTGTGCCTCTACTTCACAGTTTTGTTCTGAAGTGTGATGGGGGGTGGAAGGGGAGATATTCTCAATGTGTGGCTGCTTCCCCTCAAGAATGCATTTCAGTTGGGTTGCTAGGATGGGCTGCAGGGGTTAAAAGTGACTCCAGACAGCGGCTCACAGTCTTTTCCTTTTTGAGAAGTTAAGATTGCTAAAGGCCACCTCTGAACTTTGGATGAGCAGGTCAGCTGGCATGTTTTACTTTTGTTAACTCAGTGTAAGGAGAGATGGAACCACCAACTAGGGAGGGGAAAAGCTATCCCATGTGACACTGAGACTTTAAATGCTAAGTCACATGGAGGGGTTGATTCCTCACTTCAGAGTGGGGACCTAAAAGCGATGAGCTGGACAGGGAGCAGACGAGAACCCAGTTCTACCTTAGGCTCTTCTCCAGTGCCCACTGAAATGAATGGGAGTCATCACATTGACTTCACTGGGTGCTGAATCAGGCCTTACAGAGGGTGCTATGTGCAGGCACTACTGAACTTCTGCCTAGTGGCCAAAGTGGGAAGTGCAGGGATAGCAGCTTCATTTGATGGTCACTCAAACTCAGGGGCCAGGTTTCTCTCTAAATTATGCTGGCATAAATCAGGAGTAATTCCACCAAGGTGAATGGAATTATAGTCTGTAAAACTGGTTTAGGTCTGAGGGGACTCAGGCCTGGAAGCCCACCTGGGCATGCTCGTTCTCCACTCACACCCCTGCTCTTTTTTTTTTTTTAAACTCTTCTTTCATAAGAGAGGCTTTTGATTGACCTCCACTAAGCATGGAGGCGTACGCCATCATGCGTCACCTCATCTGTGCCCTCTGTTTACCCCAGAACTGGAGTGCAACAGCTTTGAGTTATCTGTTGTGAACAGCAAAAGGACATGAAAGATCAAGAGTCTGACAGGGAGGAGTGAGCTCATATTCTGCCTAATTTTCAACCTCTTCAGACATTGCAGGCTTGAAAAAATTTGATTTGAGCTGGAATGGGGTTGGGTCTGTATTCTGCACAGGGTGTGGGAAGGAGGGGGCTGAGGGGGGGGAGAGAGAGAGAGTGTGTGTGTGTGTGTGTGTGTGTGTGTGTGTGTGTAAAAAGGTGCTGGTGAAAAATCCTGTGAGAAAGCCAAGCCATTTGCAGCTGGGTATGTCAATCTGTAGTCTTGCTGCTAGGGCAATGTGTCAGCATTAACTTTGAACCCCTGTGCTTTGATAAGGTTTGTCCTAAACAGCAACACGCTCTAGTTGTATTAATGTTTCTTTCTGCTCTTCTTTAAATATTAGAAAGAAAATACAGTATTATATCTTCCAGTGAAATTCAAAAAACATGTATTATTTATCCATGAGACCAGAAGAGCTCCCTCAGGTAACTAATTATTTAGGCAGGTTTTAAAAACAATCCCTATTATGTATCTAGCAGACCAGAACCAGCTCTTTTGAAGCATTTCCAGTCAATCCTGCAAATAAATATTTAGCACTATGCAAATTAAAAGTGCAGTCTCAAAATCGTTCTGAAAGATAGCCACTTGATAAAGTTTAATAGCTCAGCTGTTTTATATATTTTTCCCTCCAAAATTCCACCAGCAATGAGACAACATTGTGATATTAATGTATGTCAATTTAAAAAAAAAATAAAAATCAAGTCATTTTTACTAAAAATATTAATGCAGAAACAAAGATTTTTCTCCTGAGTGCTTGTATATTTTGGTCATTTAAAAAGGACCCAAATGGTAATTGAAAATTGCCCTATCCCCAGTTTCAGGCAGTTCTTGAGTCTGAGTAGAGAGACTCGGACTACAGAGAGATATAGGAAAGAGTGAAACCATTTTGATAGCAACAGAAATATGCTAACTTAGCAGCTGAAAGGAATCTTTGGGTTAGAGGAGCCACAAACTGTATAATATACAAAGTTCTGATGTGGAAAACAGACCTGCAGGCAAAGAGGGGGTGGAAACTGCATAAAATTGCTCCATCCCCTACCCTTAAAAAGAGAACGGAAAAATGAAAGAGAATATGAGAATGGTACTAGAAAAATGAACACAAAGGACTCTTCACCAGAAGAACAAACTGAAAGTCTATTACAAAGTTGTTATGCTTCCATTATGCTACTTTTTCTCTCGCTCTCTTTTTTTTTTCTTTTTGATTGCAGGACAAGAAATGTTGATATAAAGTGAATAATTTGCATGTTTCTTGCTTCCTTTTGTTTTTAGTTCTTTATACAGACTTGTATTTCTACTGCACGTTTTTTTCATAGGCTTTTTTAATAATTCAATTTTAAAGAAATGGAAAAACAAAACATCAAATGGTGGCATGACTGATCTGAGCCTGAAATGGATAATTTGTGACAACTGTGCATTCTCATCTTTAAGAGGATATTTTTCCAAGCTTTGCACAGAAATTTAATTGTTTCCCATTAGTTTCAATGGGAGTTATATGGATTAATACCCATGCATCACTTTGAAAATTTACCCCTAAATTGAATTAAGAATTCCAAGCCAAAGCCACCCTTCCAAATCACAACATACTCGATGCACAGAAATGCAGCAAAGTGAAACAGAAAGCTGCTGTTGGTATAACAAGTCTGTACTACACAAGATTGCTTTAACAATCACAGTGAATTCGGGTGAGGTCCAATCAAGAATTGTGAAGCAGACAAAGTGACAATTGTTTGGCAATACGTATGCAGCATGTTTACTCTGCATAGAAGCTGTATGCCTGGCCATTTTCCTGCACAGTTTGCTCTTCTGCCTCAAACGTGAATGACAGAAGCTTTAATGATTTTTCAATATTGATCTGACAGCTGGTGCACGAGACCACACTGATAAATGGAATTTATCAGCCATTCAGGTCATTCTTACTTGATGAAGGGTCTGTTATCCTCATAGCTAAAGAATGCATAGACAAAGACAAGAACACCAACATTAGAATATAATGCCAGAAAGAATATTTTGTAAGAAACAAACAAAGCTCATTCCCAGCCTACCAAAAACACTGCCCCAGCCATCTTCTCAGGTGTGTCAACCAGACACGACTACACTGGTTTACTTATCAGAGTAGCTAAATAACAGCAATTGTGGCATCACTTATGAAAGCACTGATCACTGACTGAGCTCCGTAGCTACCCATCCGCTGTCTTATTCTCTTGCTTATAAAATTTCAATTAATTGAGAAATCCATTTTTAAAAAGTCATCCCTGTCTTTGGAGAACATTAATATAAAGAAATCTAATGTAGTCATCCTGGAAAGCTTTGATGTATTTAGATGGCGAACTTCACTGTACCTTCAGTATTCTTTGTCCACTATATTAGGATATACCATAGGAGCCTTATCTTTTTATTATTACTTTTTTTTCATAATTGTAACTCCCAGGTTCCCTACTTATGAGTCAGACTGAGACATTATCCTCTTTTAAATATAATGGCATTAGAATCTTCTGAAACCCTCTCTGCTGATTGCAAAGAGATGGAAAGTGTTGACCTATTTACTTCAATTTTACGAGGGGTGGGCGGGGCGGTGGGAACAATGTTGTTTACCAAAGAAGATGGAGAAGCAACCTCAGTGTAGCTAATTACAAATCATCTAAAACTGCCCATTTGAAATACAGTTCTGCTGCCTTTGGAACACAAGATTATTTGCAGCCATTTTTCTAGTGGAAGCACTTCTACCTCTTAGGACTAACTCTGTGCTTAGTTGCACAAGTCTATATCAGCATGGCTGGCACCACAGATGCCAACTGAGAGCAGGACAGGTCCCAGAATTTCCCTCTTCTCCCCTTGTCCCTGCCTTGATGCCTTCCACTTTTGATACCAGAACCTCTTGCAGCAGCTGTCGCTAGCACAAAATAGGGACGCTGATTCAGTGTGTTCATCTTATTACCAATGGCAAGTGTGTGTGTGTGTGTGTGTGTGTGTGTGTGTGTGTGTGCTCTGTGTGTCTCTCCTCTTTCTTCTGTTGAGACTTCTCTCAGTCGACGTTGGTATCAGAAATCCGTCATGCCTGAAGGGACCAATTCCATATTGCCAGAGCTCAAAAAGAAATACCATCCTAGATGAACTGCTGGGGAGGCATCAGGACTGCTGATTGTCAATGAAACCTTTGACAGAGGAGGAATGACATGACAGGCACAGGGCCTCCCTTATCCTTCCCACTATGGTCAGAGCATGCAGCTTTTTAGAGTCAATTTCTGCTCTCATTTATACCCATAAACCCCCTGGGCACCAACTGGGGCAGAATTTGGCCCTTAGTGTGGGAATTCAGTCCCGCATTTCATTTCAGGCTGCTCCGCTCTGTTTCTCCTACACATGACACGTGGCCGAGTTAGTGTAACGTGTGCAGAGATGGGGCCCGGTGCTGGCCGGGTGAGCTGCGTGTGCCAGTGTAGGGGTGAATGAAGAACACGCAGTGCTAGATAAGCTGGCCACACACATGGCACAAGGCTGAGAACCAATCCCGAGTGTGATTTCCAGCAGTCTGGAGCTCCCACCAGGACAGTAGGTGAGTCAAGGGCGACAGCTTGCCCTTCTCTCACTGACATGCAGGAAGGCCATAGGCCCCTTTTCTTCTCCCTGGATCCATCAGGAGCAACTCCAGGAAAGTCACTGGAGTTACCTGGGTTTGAGATCAGGACTGGGCCCCAGCATGCCGTGGATATGCATCTACTGCCTCACCTGACAGCAGGAAAGCAGCCTCCTGTCCTGGTCCAGCTGCCCCACCCAACTCACTGGCTAGGCTGCCTGAGACCTCCACTAACTCCAGTGCACACCACCCGGCTGAGCGCCACACCCGCCTTCGCTTTATCACCAATACCACCGGGCTCATGGACCCACCTCCTCCTGCAGCTTGAGCAAACTCTCTTGCCAATCACTTTTCTCCAGCCGCCTCCTCTCCTTTTCTGCACTCCAGCCTGTCCTGCTTGCACGGCAGCTGATGCGAGTGGAGCCATGCTGGCACCTACGAGAGGACGGCCTGGTTCCCTGCTGTTTGGCAGCGTGCTGGCCAAAGCTACATGTGGAAGGAGCCGCTGTTGTGGTCACATGCAGATCTCTGCTGTGCTCAGCTCCTCAGGGGTAGCTTTCCATCCCAGGGCAAAGCCAATCTAACTGATTCCCAGGGGGATGGCACCTGATGGTGTGCCATGGACTTGAAGGGGAGGCTGGGGAGGGAGGGCTCTGTGTAGAGGATGAGGGAGGTTTCTGGCTGCTGGGACTCTGAGCTGCCGTGAATCCCATCCTGATCCACCCCCCGCCAGGCCAGGCAACCCCTATGTCACTCTCCACCCTGCTCTCTTGGTGCTGCTCATTGACTCACCACTGGGGGAGCCAGGTCACATCAGGCACAGAGGCAAAGAGTGAGGAAGGAAGCAGGGTGCACCAAGGGGAGTGTCTCGGCTCTGATGCAGGCTGGTGGCTGGGAACTGACTGGAGAGGAGAAATTAGCCGGGGGGGTCCTTGGGTTGGGGGATCCTTGGGCTGCGGCATCCTGTGTGAGGCTCTCGGAAGGGTCAGGCTTATTTCAATGGGGGAAGGAGCAGGAGATGGGAATGGGGTAGGATCCCCATTTGGAGAGCAGAGCAAAGGGAGGGAACTTACCTCTGGTAGCAAGAGTCTACAGAGTGAGCACCTGGTCTGAGGGTCTGTTGGTTTCTGTCTCAGCTCCACCTGCCAGGGCTCTGACTGTAACTTGAAGGGGGCTTCATTGCACTACCCTCTCCCTGCCCCAAGGGGCTGCCAGAGAAGCATGGCACTCAGCCAGCCAGCCACCTCAAAGACTCCTGCTACAGGCAGAGAACAGGCACCCTCCCACCACCATCCTGCTGATAGCAACCCCGTGTGCAGGCCACAGTATATCCTAGCAGGGAGCAGGGGGAGGGGAAAACAGCAGGCAGCACACTTCAGCCAGCTACCCAGGGGAGGATTCGCCACAAAAAGCATCATTGTAGAGTCAAGACCAGAAGGGGCAAAAGGGACAGGACCAGTCCTTGTGCGTGGACTCCTCCAGCAGCTCGGCTGGCCCCTTTGGGGCTGGGGTAAGGAGCATGTCACTTAATGCAGCTTTTCCTAGCTGCTTCCCTGTGCTGTCGCTGAGATGGGCCACGCAGATATTTTGCAGAAGGTGGAACAGTGACTTGGTAGAGCAGGAAGCATCCTGGGCAGCTGCCTTTTCCTTCCACACATCTCCGGCATGGCTTTGTTTGCAGGGCTGCTCCCCTCCTCAATAAGCCATGGGACCCAACTCCTCTGATTCTGCAACAAAATAAAAGCACCTGGACGAGAGACGGAACTTTTTTGCACCACACTTTTAGCGACAAAGCGTCAGTGTAGACACTGTGCTTGGTTATGTCACAGTAAACTGCCTCCAGGAGGTGTCCCACAGTGCCCATCCTGACCACTCTGACCACCACTTTGAACTCCGCTGCCCTGCAGCCATCCATCCCTCCTCCTTTGATGTCCTGGAAATTTTTGAAATTCCACTTCTTGCTTGGTTAGGCAGAGATCTCTCATTGCATCTTCCCAGCTGACTGTGGTGGCTCCATGCATCGAACACTGGAGCTCCTGGATCTGAGCAGCATTTGGGGAGAGAAGGCTGTGCAGTCCCAGCTCCACTCCAGCTGAAGGAACTATATCTACGGTCAGAGTTCTTGTTTAATGGAGGAGAAGGGCTCTGAACAGGACAGGCTGTAGTACCGTGTGAAAATCAAGTAGCTACGGCAGGAGTAACAAAAGGCTAGGGAGTCAAACCGTTGCTCTGGTGCAAAGTCAAAGAACTGCCGCTTCTATAAAGAGCTGGAAGCCATCCTCAGCAGTGATTCCACCTCCAACGTCAAGAGACCTGTGGATAGCTCCGTGGGCCCGGAGACAATGTACACCTGACTCAAGCCCGACAAAGAAGTCGTGGACAAAGAAGTAGAGTGGAAGAACAGTGCGGAGCAGGGAACTGGATCGTTTGGTGACATGGGGAGCCAGGACCTCTTCTTGACTCTGGAAGGTCTCAAACCTCCAGCACTAGTGTGCAGGATGCAGGAGAGGGGAGCTCGGGTAAGTGATTTTTTTGAGCGGATGCTGCTTGGTTACATGAGATACAGCTTTCCTTTGCTTTGATGCATATACAGCTGGTTGAAGGGATAGAAATGCACAAGAATAACTGTGTTTGCATGTGCTTCTCATTCCCCTATGCAGCTAGGCAGTGCGGCAGAAAAGTGTGTTAATGCAGACTGAGATTTCACGGGAATCCTCCAGAGAGATCTCTAGGAAACTTTTCTACAGATACTTGCCAATCCTCTGCCAGAGATTCCTTGACAGAGCTGCTTTGTTTCTTCCCCCATTGTAGGAAACTTTCCTGTGCCAGTCGGCCATCACTTGTGCAGGGACCCAAGCGGCACACAGGTGAGCAACATAGGGACCCAGTTTGAAGCTGCTCACATGGAAGAGCGGTACCCTAGCATCCCTGCTTACTCTCAGAAGTGAGATATCGGCTTCTATGGCTCCCGCCTATGGAAAATGGTGGCAGAATTTGAAATTTTGTTCCTATCTACCTGCATCAATTCCCCAAACAACCACCTAGAACCTTTTCCCCAGCTTGAGTGCCCCCTCCTTCCAGGCATAACTCACCATGCTCTGGTCTATTGCTGAGCCATGCGCTTGCCAGAGAACAGTGAGGAAAGAGGTGTATTTTACAGTAATGAATCAATGCTGTCAGTGCACTGACAATCGTGCTTCTTTTTGTTGTTTATTGTGCTTCTAAAGATGTGCCCTTGAGGGGAAACTCTTACAAACCTGCTGAGTGCCTGCAGGTGATAAGAAAATGAGTGTGGAGAAGCAAAGAGGAGATGTTCTAAGAACTCTTCCAGACCTCTGAGGTGGGGGGAAAAAAAAGAAAAAAGGGCATGGAGACACACTGTGTCCAAAAATCAAACAACTGATAGGCAGGAGAGGAGGGAAAACCAGAAGTGAGTGATATCAGGACATGAGCACATGATAAAAGCCATGGAGGAGCAAACAGAGCTGCTAAAGTCACTCATAACGCTGCAGACTAAATTAATAAGTGCTCGCCCCCCCCTTGCAGCTAATACGGAACTGCTTTCCATGCCCTCCCCAAACTCCATCCACACATTCCTACCAAACTCCCAGCCTGTCTCGTTACCCCGTTCCCTCCACCCCTTTAGACAGTTTCTAGAATGATAGCTGGACTAACACCTAGCAGTCCTAGCTCATATTGCCCCTCACTGCTTTCTCCTCTCCAACTCAGCTTGTGTGTTGTGAATAATTATTTAATAAAGACATACTCTGTGAAGGATAAGCAATCATTATTTGTCTTCTGCACACAGCGTGCAGCGTACACAATGATAGACAGTACAAGCTGGCTAGCAGTCATTGCATGGCACAGTGCTATTTACAAAGACACCTTATTGGTGCTCATTGCCAAAATGGCTCCTAAAGGCCTCCCTGATTTGAATGGCCCCCGTTGTGCCCCTCTAATACCCCTGACATCTGGATGTTTATAGTCAGTTGCAAGGCGATCTGCCTCTGCGCTCCACCCAGGGGAAAACTTTTCACCCTTCGGTTTACAAATACTATGGAGCACACAGCAGGCGGCTATAAACATGGGAATATTTTCCTCATTTAGAATCTAACCTGCCATAAAGGCATTGCCAGCGAGCTTTTAATCTGCCAAGCACACATTCAACTGTCATTCGGCACCTGCTCAACCTGTTATTGAAATGCTCCTTGTTGCTATCCAGGTTGCCCATATAAAGCTTCATGAGCCATGGCAGTAAGGGGTAGGCTGGGTCTCCCAGGATTGCTATGGGTATTTCAACATCCCCCACTGGAATCTTTTGGTGTGGAAGAAAGTCTGCATTTGCAGCTTGCTGTACAGGCTAATGTTCCTGAAGATGTACGTGTCATGCACCTTCCCTGACCAACCTGTGCTGATGTCAGTGAAATGCCCACAGTGATCCACAAGCACCTGCAGTATCACAGAAAAGTACCCCTTTCTACTGATGTACTCTATCACAAGATGGTCCAGGGCCAAAATTGGGATACGCGTGCCATCTATCACCCCACCACAGTTAGGGAATCCGATCACTTTGAAGCCATCCACTATTTCATGTGCATTTCCAAGACTCTCAGTCCTTCGTAGCAGAATGCAATTAATGGCCCTGCACACATGCGATAACACAGCACCAATGGTGGACTTCCCGACTCCAAGTTGATTAGCGACCCACCAGTAGCAGTCTGGAGTTGCCAGCTTCCAAACGGTGATAGCCACGTGCTTCTCCACCGAGACGGCAGCTCTCATTCTGGTGTCCCATGAGTTGCAGGGCACGGGCGAGCTCCGCACAGAGTTCCATGAAGGTGGCTCTGCACTTTCGAAAGTTCTGCAGCCACTGCCCATCATCCCAGACCTGCAAAACGATGCAGTCCCACCACTCAGTACTTGTTTTATGGACCCAAAGCAGCGGTGTGCCATGTGCAGATGGTCCATGAATGCAAACAGTAATCTGGTGTCGTTTGTTTGCATGGCACACAGCAGATCAGGCACCTCGATTTCCTGTTACAATTGGGAGCTCATGATATACTGCATGAGCAGCCATGATGTGTTCAGAATCCTGACAGCAACAGTGGAGAGCAGTGCAGGATCCATCCTTTCACATAGCGATGGTGGGCGCGCAGGAAACTGGGACTGTTGAAAAATCCTGTGAAACATAGTTGGAAACGCATGGAATGACAGGACAGAAATCACTGCATCATGGGATGTTGAGCCCTCACCCATGATGTACTGTGATCCTTTCTCCCTTCCCACAACCGCTAGCGGTATAAGATGGTGAGTTGCACAGTAGGATAGCTCTCACTGTCAATGCTAGAGCTCCAACTGTGGACTGTGGACACAATAAGTGCTGGTTGCACAGGTACAAGTGTTGTAATTGTAGCACTTCTTGATCATTGGCGTAATTTGCGTCAATAAGACTCTCTAGTGTAGACAAGGCTTGAGTGTCTTAGTTTCAGCTGTCACAGTCTTTTCTAAGTTTTAGAGTGAGCAGTAATGGCCTTTCTCCAAGGTAGCTGGAGGGTCTGTTTAATCTTTGTGTAAAGAAAATGTGAAATCAATACGGTGGGATTTGTCTTTTAGCCTAAAGTTTTCAAAACTGCCTCAGGGTAAAATTTTCTAACTATTTAAATGACTTAGAAGTGTAAGTCCCATTTTCTAAAGTGACTGAGGAACTTAGGAGCCTAAGTGCCATGGACCAGATTTTCAAAGGTATTTAAGTGCCTAAAGATGCAGATAGGCCCATAATGGGGTTTTCAAAAGCCCTTGAGCTGGTTAGGTGCCTAACTCCCATTGATTTTCTACTTCTGGCCCGTAGAACTTACGCTCCTAAGTCACTTGCAACATTTTTAGTCTTTGTTTTGATTTTAAAAACTAGTTTTATGAACATTAGCCCACATGTAAATATCTGTTCCCATAAACTGAAGACCACAGCAGAACCTGTTTCCTGATAAAGTGACTGTTGCTCTGATTGCTAGTATAGTGTTATTGCATGCATTGAACACAAGGAATTACAGGAAATGGACCACAGTCTTGGAATTGTATATATTACAAACCCTAGACTGAGGGAAAATGTAGCTGGTAACTATAACATTTTGGCATGATACTTAGATACAATACAAAGAAATACAAATCAATGCTAAGCTCTGGGTGAAAAGAAAATAATTCATGGCAAAAACTGTAACATACATATAAGGAATTAGTAGAGAGTCCATATTTAAAATACTGTGCACCCCTATCTAATTGCATCCATTTCTTCCTGACCCCTGGTAACTAGTGATTAATTTATGTCCTGAGACATGGGAATCTAAATCTCCACATCTCTTTTCATCCTATCTGATATAATGGTGGATGGCCTTATTATCCATATAAACATCCAGTTCATTTTTTAATCTGACAAAAGCCTCAATTATATCTTGGGCCAATGAGTTCTGTAGGTTAACTATGTGCTGTGTAAAACTCTTAAAATCTGATTTCAGTTACATGGCTTTCAATTTCATGGTGAGTCCCCTTGTTTTTACATTATGAGGAAAGTGTCCAATTTCCCTCCTGTATTCCCTGTAATGTTTCCAGAGCCAAGAGTTTCAAAAAATGGTGTTTAAAGTTAGGGTCCTGCATCCCTATTTAGCCAACTCACCCAGTGGCCCGGTTTTCAAAGCAGTGAGCACCTGGCAGCTCTCAAGATACAGAAGGGAGAGAGGAGTATAAGATAGGCACCTCTTTTTCAAAATCTTGGCCTTCATTTTTGCAAACCTAAGAACCCCTCAATGTCAAGGGGCAAGGGTGTTACAAGAACATCCTAATTCTGGTCTGTACATTCCGGTTCACCGATGAACAACACGTGAGGTCTTAAATGAAAAGCAGGATCACAATGGTCACTAATACCATTGTGAAATGTAGGTACAGATACTATGCCAGGAGTTACGTATATCTACAAAAACATGTTCCTTAAGTCTGTATCAAGGCACAGTGGACAAACAGGGTTTCTGTCAGACAAAAGACGTTAAGCCTCATTTACACACAAAGTCAACAGGGAGGCAATATACCAAAGAATAAGCTACGGGAAGTTATCCTGACTCTGAGTACAACCACTGAACTTTGGAGGATACGAGGAGAAGGCAAGGAAGACACCCCTTTATAATTCCCTTAGGAAGTAATTGGGTAGGGCAGTTATATTCATGAAAACAGGATCACAACTAGGCTTGGTTGAAAATGCTGTAGAAGACATCTGAAGTGAGATGAACTTCTCTAGACAGAAAGTTAGCTCATTTAGTCTCCAGAAATCATGTTATGATTTAGTTTTATACATAACTTTTTGTTTCCATTATCCTTTCTCAACATCTCATGCATTTCATACCTTTGCTAATAAATTTATTCTTGTTTTCACTATAAATCTATCTCAGAGCTGTGATATTAAGCTAGGTGCTGATCCAGACTTGAATCATACAAGCTGGTGTGTACATTTTTTCTTTGGGGACAGCAGAACTGATATTTCTGTGAGTGATCAATGGAGAAGGGGCTGGGTATATAAGAATGCTTCAAAGGGGCTCAGGGACTGGCGTACACCTACTGTTAACCTGCAAGGCAAAATGAAGGCTGGGATAACCCAGAGGAGATTGCTTGTGTGGCTGAAAGGCTGGTAGTGTCACGGAACTGACACCCAGTTAAGTACAAGCACTTCTGCCTCTCACTGGAGGTGAGGGGAAGGGGCTGTTAAAAAGGTGAATGAGTCCTTGGTATTTTGAGAAGCATCACAACTTCTAGTATCTCCCCTATTATTAATTATATATATTTTATTATATACTGTGGTAAAGTCAGGCCAGATGGCTACAAAAGGGTATACCACAGCCAGTATGTGAGCCCTAGAATGCTACAGGCCCTTTTCCCTGCAGGCAGAGGAGAGGTTACTGCAGGTCAATTAGAGACACCTGGACCCAATTAAGGGCTACTCCAGGTGTACTTAAACCCTGCCTTCCCTAAAGGGGGGGAAAGGCAGGGAAACAAAGGAGAGAAAGCAGCTGCCAGAAGGTTTTTGATGGCTGGAGGAGAGACTCCCCCAGATCAGGAGATAGTGTTTCCCTTCATCCAGAGAAACAGAGAGGAAAAACCCTGGCCCCAGCCTGCAGGAAGGACCAGTGTCTCCAACCCTCCAGGGCTAACCCACCACCTCTACAGCCCTGAGAAGGAGCCACAGAAAGGTACCTCCCCAGGCCCTGGGGCATATACACTGACTGAGACTACCCGCCCCTCCCCTGCAGGGTTGAAGGACTCCTCCCAGGCCTGAAATAAGGCCTGCACCAAATGCTCCGCGAGGGAGTTGCCGAGGGGAAGAGCCAAAGGACTTGTCCAGGTTGGGGCAGAGTTACCATAGGCCTCGCTGCCAAAGGAGACTGTGACCAATAGGTGAGAACAAAGGGGTTGCTATACCACAACACACACACACACACACACACACACTGTATTACTATTGCTTAGGACCCCTTCATGGATGAGAACCCCATTGTGCTAGGCACTGTACAAACCCAGAACAAAAAGACAGCTGCTCTTATTCATACTCTTTCTCAAATAAACAATGCTAACCTATTTGGTATCTAGTTCACTCAGGCTACGTCTACACTGATGGCAGCAAAGTCGCTGCCGTCAGATCGACTTATCTGGATCGACTGAGCAGTCAGTGAAGACCCACTCAGTCAATCCGGAAGTCAACATTATTAATCCACCGCTGCAAGAGGTGTAGCACTGTGTCGCTGCAGTACAGTGAAGACAGCGTGCAGAAGAGAAGCACAGCAGTCGATGGGAGTTATGCAAGTTCTTTGCATACTTTGCTAACTCCTGTTGACTGCCGCCGAATCGCGGAGGTAAGTATAGACCAAGCCTCAGAAATCAATTTATGGTTCTAAGCATTTTCATCTCCAGTCTCCTGATCCCTTCTATTTCTACTATATGTGGGATTTCCTAAAGTGCTTACGTGACTTAGGAGAACAAATCCAATTGATTTAGGCACTTTTTAAAATCCCAACCTGTATTTTTGAGACAGGATGAGCAGAAATGTGAGAGTGCAAATTAACAGCATAGTTGTGTCCTTTAAATGGACACTGACAATTCAAAGTAATATACTGTAGACAAACAAACTTTCTCATGTATGTGCTACTAACCAACTAGATTACTAAAATCTGAACAAACTTTTGAAATTTAATTAGTTTAACTATTTATAGTGTTTGTTTGCATTTCTTGCATCTGGGAAAAAACAAATGAAGTAGGTCAGGAATCTTTTTTTAAAAATATTGGAATAATTTCTATTGACCTTATATGGTGTAAGGTAAGCTGTTTGTTTGTTTACAACATCTAACTTCTCAGCCAACTTTCAACTGAAAACATCCCATTAAAGTAAGACATAACTAACCAACAACAGATACTATGATTTGTGCAGCTACATGCCTGATTGCTTAATAAAAGCTACCTCTACTTAAAATACCTATGACATTTCAAAGTCCCTTATCCCTGAGACTAGTAAAAGATTCAGACTTGGTAAACAGGTGCACAAAGGGTCCTAATACCAAAATCCTTACTCCTATGGATAGCCTCTACTCGCATAAGAAGTTTGGTGAGCAAAGATGGCAAAAATTAGCCCAAAGTGAGTAGAATCTTACTTGGCTTCTTTGGGTGATAAACTCTGAATAAAGGCAGAGTGGTGCTGCACGCTCCTCAAAAATGATTTGAAATTATCTGTATAATTCATTTTCACAGCAAGTGATTAAATTGTAGCTTCCCTGAGATAGGAATTCCTGTAGTCAAATACTAGAAGGACTATATTTTCCATTTATATCTGCCATGTGAGATTATTTTTTTTTTTTTTCCTTCAGTTTTAGGGTTAGCAATAATTGATTGAGCCAACTTCTGAAAATCTACAGTAAATGACTAGGTCCTCCAGATTAGGTCCTCACATACAGCAAATGTGTTCGTTGCTAATTAGTGAAGGAGTGTCTTCCTTCTGAAAAATCAGTGGCCAGCAATAAGGGATTACTGAAAGGGTTTGGCTTCATATTGTGACAAAGATCCAACATGAACGGCATAAAGCCAAATTTTCTAATCAAATTTCTAATGTGTGTCACCTGGATTTTCATGAAAGTTTCCCCAGTCTCATTTTTCAGCAGCTACACTGCCACAATCATCAACAAGATTTTATCCCTATCTCCTCCCAGCCTGTTAATGCCTCCTCAGCTTCCCCATTCTGATGACTAAAATAACTTTCATTGGCTACCGTTGAATTGCAAGGAGGCAGGCCAAAATCCTTGTTCTCAAGCACTGCCCTGTAGGGGGACATCTCTGGAATAGTTTTTAATGGATTAACATGGCCAGAATCAGCAAGAAGGCCCAAATAAGAGTTCAAGAGTCTATTGCACATAGAAGAAAGAGAGAAAAGGTACATTCCCTGCATTTCAGAGATTACTCTGGGTATATTGTGGGGGATAATGGGTCCATCAGCTCCCTTGTTCCCAGAAGATGTAGGAAGCTAGCCAGCTGCTCTCCAATAACTACAAAGGTGAATAGACTATCTACTCAGTCACTGAAGATGTTTAAATAGGGTGGGAGGCTGCTGGTCCTTGCACTGTGAAGGATTTATCTCAGGTAGGAGGGATGGGGACTTTTGTTGGGCGAAAGGAGTGGAGGAGAGAGTGGCCCTAGAGGATGAGCAACATAAGCTATGGATACTTCAGGTAAGTGCTGGGTAAGGATCTGGGGCCCAGTTCACCACTGCCCTACACCTGATGCAGTCATCTATACCAGTGCAAACGGACCGCCAAACAGGCGCATGTTGTGATCACATCAGAATGGGAGTGCCATGTCACACTGGTCAATGAGGACACAAAGGATAGGGGAATGGGGAAACACAGCTATGAGTTTTTGGGAAGTAGGACTCCTAACTCCTTTATACAATCTTGCTAATCTCACCCAGTTAATATCCACCACTCTAGGCTAAATTCTTAGGTCATTCAGGCACAGAATTTGGAATTACTGCATCATTTGTCTTGTTATATCTTATAACACCAGACCTTTCATTCCCTTTTGTTTCAACAGGAGGTTGTTGGAAAGAACTGGCCTGTTTTCTGAGATTTGTTCCTAATTATTGTAATTGAAAAGAGCAATTTTGTTAAGCTCATCTAATTTTATGTAAATAATTGATTGCCCTCAAAATTGCTTACCCTGTTTATTTCCTTCCTTCCAACTTTGCAAAGACATGCCATAATTATTGAGAACACAGTAAAGTATAACCATGTTTCTGATTGTTTCTGCATGATACAGATTCGATAAAGTCTTTGGCCACATGTGCATTTTTCCAGCAGGGCTTTGCAGATAAAATACTAAATCTGTGAATTTTAAAAACAATCTTAGATGAATGGTTTCATAGCAATGAAGGGGTGTTTAATGTCTTCCAGGACATTCTCTCAATCGATAATTATTGATTGGTTTTTATTTTGGAAGGAAGACCCGTCAGTGGAAAGATTAGCGCTTCCTAATGCCATTCAACACTAACGTAGCCATCATGAAAATGATAGCTAAACAAGCGAAAACACGGATAATCTATTATTACTAAAAACATTGCATTAAAAACAAACTATATCCAACAGATATGGATAAAATATGATGTTGCAATCAGCGTGACCCTTTGGACAAAAATGCACATAAAAATAAATGCAAACCCAGGTGTTTTTTCATCAAAAAACAAATACTACATCAAATACTAGCAATTTTTCTTTAAGGTGTTTGCAAACTCTGGACGCTGTCAAAAAATAAAATCTGTAGCATGTTTCCTTGGTAGGATTCTTGTAAGCACTTAATTTTGTGTACATGAAGAGGATGTGTGTATTTCTTCCAGTGTTGCTCTCTGCTGCATATTAGAGATATGATCATGCAGGGATGCAGATATAGGTTGTATGAGAGTGATACTGAACCATCTATAGGGCTATTGAGCATGGTGCTTTAGTACATAAGATCCAAAAAGGTGTACTAAGCAGACTGCTAAGCTTGTGAGAGCACTGCATCAATATTATAGGGTTATCAGGAAACGTTATGATCACCCAGTCTGAATTCCTGCACAACACAGGCCAGAGACCTTCACCCAGTAACCTCATCCACCTAGCTAAATAATCTATGGTTAAACTAGGTGAATAATATCCAACCCAATATCCAAGACCCATTTTCAAAAGCACCTAAGTCACCTAGGGTATGTCTACATGGCAAAAAAAAAAAAAAAACCTTCCCACTCAACCAAACAAAAAACACTTGTGGCAAGTGAATCTTGGAAGCTGAGTCTACAGACTTATGGTTGTGTTATGATGCTAAAAATAGCTGTGTAGCATCTTGGGCCAGAGTTCAAACTCTGAAACACCCCCACCCTCCATTTCAGAGCCCAAGCTCCAGCACGAGATGAATGTCTACTGATCCCAAGTCTCTGTAGATTCAGGCTCTGAGACTTGCTACTCAGGTGGATTTTTGTTCGTTTGTTTTACCATGTAGATGTACCCCTAGACACTTCTGAAAATGTTCCAAGTGAAGCTGGAACTTTCCATAAAGTTTCCAAATGACAGAGAATCCATCACATCCCTTGGGATGCTGTTGCACTGCTCAACTGCCCTCACTGTTAATCATCTACACTTTATTTCCCATCTGAATTCGTCTAACTGCGACTTCCAGCCACTGGCTCTCGTTTCTTATTTGTTCCTTAGTATGAGATATATTTTCCCAGTTTCGGTTTATATGTGCCTGTATCTACTTTGGAAGGAAGCACTGGGGGAAGAGTGACTTGAACCTGTAGTTTCAAAAAGACTATAATTAGTCCAGACTGGCTGGTTAGACTTTTAAACTGGCTGGGAAAGATTAGAAGGATGGCTGTGTCGGTGGCTGGCCCTGGTCTCACACCCCTTCTCAATGGTGCTCTTCAATAGCCCCTATTCCTAGTCAGTAGAAGTAATGGAAACCCTTACAATAACTGTTATTACTACCCATCACTATTTTAGTTAATTCATTATAAATTATTATAAATTCATCCGTAGTGCTTTGGGGTTTTAGAGTAATAGAAATATTCACTTTTACTACTGCAAACAATCATTTGCATTCACTGGCTTGTACATAAACACCTATCCCTGGGTGATGCCCTGGCTGATCCCCATCACGCCCACTTCCCGAATACTCAGCAGAGCTCGGTGTGAGTGTACAAACTCTCCCATTATTTAGGGCCCAATCCTGAGCAAGTACCCTCAACCGCCCCCTGACTTCAACAGGAGTTGAGGCATGCTGAATACCTGGCCAGATTGGGCCTTACATACAAGCCTCTCTGCTCAGGTGCTGGGCTGAGTAGATTCTGAGTGCTGAGCATGAAAACTTTGATTCTCTGCACTTTTCTCCCCAGCCTTCAGCATCCTGCAGGATGGTGTCCTCAAGCAGAAAGCTATACAGCCTGATCACTGCATGTTTCTAGGCAACTGTCAGTACAGATGCAATGAAGGATTAAAATGTTTCTAATTCCGTAAAGTGAGCCCCCATCTGAAACTAGCATAATATGTACTTCCAGAGCCTGCAGCCTCACTAACCATTTCCAGGGAATTGTGTCTTAAGGTGAATAATACCAATTGTTACAGAAATTGACAAAGATTTAATATATATACATGAAGTGATCTTCATTATCTTTGTGTTTTCACTTGATTTAAAAAACAGTTATATTACCAAAAAATTAATCTTGCTTTGGTAAAATGACACACAACATGAAACTCATTAAAAAATTCCTTACCAATGTTACTAACCTAGTCTCCAATTAGTAAAAATTAGAAGGAAATTAAAAAAAAATTAAAATCTAAAATACTTTTCACTGCACCCAAAGCAGTGTTTACTTTCTCAAATTTCAATCAGATTGGTAAATGAAACTAGATCAGTCATTTTCACCGTCTGCTTTGAATGTTGCTGTGTCAGAGCACACATTTTATTAAACATTTCTGTACATGAATATTTAGTTTTCTTTTAAAATTTCATTTAACCTTTTTTTTCAATTTCATTTCTATTTATTAAAGGCTTTATAACTACTTTTAAAAAAATCCCAAACCTAATTTTGGGACTGAACTACTCACAAGTGTGTCATTAGGTCTGATACATAACTAAAATATGAAAATGAGCTTCTATTACACATACACAATATATAATACATCATCTATGAAATGCACTGACTTCAATAGCAGTTACAGGTGCTCAACACATTCCAGGATTTGGGTCATTGTATTTTGGTTGGATCAGTTAATTTTCAAAATAAAGTCATCTCCCATGGCTGTAGTAATAAGAAATGATGTGCCATGTACAGACTCATGAGTTAATCACAAGCTGCAGTTGCCTTGGCAATCAATGGAGAACAGGACATGAAAATGGGTAGCAAAGTTAGAGGGGCCCTTTTTCAAAAGTGGCTTCTCATTTTTAGTGGCTTCATTTCTGGGTGCCCAAATTTACACATCAGAACCTGATTTTAAGAAATACAATCTGGACAATCCCAAATGTTACTAAAAATAATGAATCAGACCCTGCAAAAGTCATAGGAATGGCGTTAAAAATATCAAAAGATTTTTTTAAACAGTAACAAATGATGGTCCTTTTCATTTGCCTCCTAACTTTGGTCCTTTAAGATCCACACTTCTAAGCTTTTTTTCTGCAAGTATGAGAGGCTAGAAACTTACTTTTTTTAAATGAACTTTTCAATTCTCATATAAGCACATGACTCCAGGAGCTGGGGCTTTAAGAAAAAGATTAAGTATTGAAAGTCACATGACAAAACCACCAGGACGCAACACGTCCCAGGAGAGCTGGCAACAATGGAAGTTGCCATGGACTTCAGCTGGAATTGTGCGTTCTCAGTACCTCTGAAATTTAGGCCATTGTTTTCTAAAATTGGGTGCCACAAACAAGAAAATATTGGCACCAGGTTTTCCTTCAAAAGCAATGAGTGCCACAACCTGGAAAGTTGGCTGAGGCTCACATTGCTCTTGGTATCCCTGTTGAAATGGACAAATGGCCACTCTCCCCATCCCCCAATCTCATTTTGTGCCTTGCTTTATATGACAGAATCTATTACAGCCCACTAGGCTGGCTGGACGTATCTCTTCAGATGACAATTCCGTGATGAGAAATATGGCTCATCGCTGTGGGATAAATGATTCAAGAGAGTGAAAATAATTATTGTAGTCGGCTGAGAATTCAATGGGAATTGAGGATGTTCATCCTCCCATTGGAGGCACAGTTGTATGAATTTAGATGGAATAAATGAGCCAAAGATGTTAATGTAACTCAGTTACTGTTTAACGTTAAACAAGGTCCGAGGTTGGTTATATAGAGACTTCAGCTTGCTTAGTATTATGGCAAACATCATTAATTTTTTTTTTTTTTGTATGAAAGATAAAGAAATGAAGGAAAAACAGGTAAAACACTTGACGTAAAATATTAAATAAGGCTTTCACATTTTAACAACTTTTTTGTTTCTTTTCTCTTTAACTGGAGAGAGTTTTTAGAAGGAAAACCACCTTGTTTGACAGTTTCTTAGATGGTATCAAAGATAGTAATAACTGTCCTTTTGGAAAAAAGAGAAGAAGGTAGTTGAGGTGTGCTGGAGCTCTTCAAGTCTGATTTGATTTGATTTGACATGGTGTTTGGAAGTTGGCTGGACTGGTAGAGGGGGCAATGTTATTTGGGTTCCTTTCTTTGGCCTTGTTTGGCTAGGGAATTTTTTGGGTTAGGCTGATAAAGGCCCAGGAGATGATGTGGGTAGCAAGCATGATGATGAAGCTTGCTTTACCATTAGCATTCATCTGTATTTTTCCCCCTATTTTTTTTTTGTTTTTAATTTCCTCTGTCTCTCCCTCCAAAAAAGTCTCTTTCTTTAAGGATCCTCAAAGGGAATAGTGGGTGGAATAGCCCATCCCTTCATTATTCTGTCCACCAATTAGGCCTAATATTTGACACACCCATTCTGATTCCTTAATCTTTTTACAATTAGCACAAATTTGTAGGCCCAATTGTTATAATAGAGCTCACTGTTATGTAGGATCAGGTCCTTAGGTCTTGATTCAGGGAAGCATTTAAGCATTGATTTCAATGGCATTTAAACATATGCTTTCCTGAATCAGGGCCTCAGTAACTACGCCACTCTTTCTTGCTTACAAATCAGTAAAAATAGAAAAAATAATGCTCCGGTGGAACCTCAGTTCATTAATTCAGTGTTCGTAGTGTTGCTAAAGAAAGAGGGATGGTAGCAGGCTGACACAGAGTAAGCAATTTGCAACAAAAATAAAATGCAGGTGAAAGGATTTAATGCTGGTATAAAACTATCTTGAGCACCCTCATTAATTTTCTCTTTTTAAAAACTGAACTAACCAACAAGTGGAAAATTTGGGTACCAACAACTAACATAATGGAAAATAAACTCCTAGGAGGATGCTTTTTGTATGTGCCTAGATTCCCTTTGATGGACATTTTCACTGAACACAACTCTTCAGTCCCACTTATTATTCTTTGTGAAGGCCCACACTAATTGTGCTTTAAAGGACATCCAACTGACTTTAAAGCAAACTTTGAGACAGGCTTTGTATACTATGGCTATAAAATGACAGAGCAACAAAATGCATGGAAAAGGGGAAGGAGAGTTAAAATAAACTGATACCTCCCAATACGCAGCTTCATTTTTCATGTGTTTGCAATTGCTCTTGGCTATAAAAGCATATATTTCACCCTTCCAAAATAAATAAAATAAAACCTCACAGCCACATACTGCACCATGGAAAAATGTCAGAGAGAGCAATTTGGCTAGCAAACTTAACCACAGATAGAGAGCAGGACAATTAAAAGTGGGGCGGGGGTGAGGAGAGAGAACACACACACTGAGACTTCAAAGAAAAGGTTACCATCTTTAAGAAATAGAAAGGATGACTTATGGGCTCTTACATTCTGGTATGATAAAGCATGCTTCATTCCCTCCACTCCAACAATTCAGAAGCACATTAAGATTCCTGCATAACTTTAGGTATGGCAGGTGTCCAATCCCATTGAGGAATTCTTTCAAACTGATTACAGAATCTGCCTTTTCTTAATCAAATAATCATTCCATCCCTGGAGCCAATTCTTTCACAATAGGCTCCGTTTTGGTTACCGTAATGGCCCAAAAATGATGTCATGCATAATTCTTAAGGACACGAGACTGCAAACAAAGTAATTCAAATGCAAGTAGGATGAGGAAAGCAATCCCAGGGGAAGGACATAAGCATCCTCCACTTCTAACAAGTACTGTGATCGGAATAACCATTATTTAAATAGTTTCTGATTAAGGAGCATGACTCTTACCTACCTAATATAATTATGATATAGCCATTTTGTGGGGACATAGAAAATAACATACTGCAGGAACACTTTTGTTCAATACTTGCCTTTCTAGTTTCCATGCTGGAGGCTCTGAGGGTGGGGGCATGACATAAGAGGCAGATAGATTGGCTTTGCACCAGCTGGATGAATCCACAGCTTGGAAGATCCATCCATCTACATGCAATTCACTATACCAGTGACTTTGTAAGGGTGGTGGACAATACTCATCTATGACAGAGTAATGTATAACAGCAATACATCATTGCTAGTATCTTTGCTTTGGTCCCTAAGAGTTAATTTCATTCTCATGCCCAAGGTCTATGCAACACTCCATTCCTACTTAAACCTTCAAAACAGGTCCATTGCATATGGGTGAATTTCACCATGACAGAATTAGTTGAGACATTCTCAGCTGACTTTTTCTTTCCTCCGCCAGTTGAGACTCCTGCATAGTTTTCAATGGCAACAATTTCGTGGGCACAAGCTTATGGTCACGACTACCTAATCTACCCACCGCTCTACACTACGTAGTGATCAGCACGTATAGAGCACTTGTTCTGGTGGTCCTCATTGTCCACACTGCACAGGGATTAAATAACTTCAAAAGTAAGACTGTTGCAGCGGAAAGGGCTAGTCAGCAAAACCCACTCCTGGCTGGAATTTTCTGAAGGACAAAGAGATGTCAGAAGATTCCAAGATGGAGCCGTTTTATTTCTTTATTACATTTCATAATATTCCATTCATTTCAAAACCTTCCAAAGCAGTCCTAGTTTTTACTGAGGCTGATCCCCCAAACTATTGGAAAACATAAAATAGGGTTTTTGTTTTTAAACTTACTGAGGAGGAGAAGAGGGAGCTAAAACCGGCTTTATCAAAAGACCCCAGCTCTAAGCTTTTTATGAGTTATAATAATTTAATACTTACATCATGATGGTGCCCAGATACTTGGATCAGACACAGCATCCTGTAGGGCTAGGCATGGTATAAACACAGGGTGAACCTTGGCTCTATTGAAGTCAATGGGAGTTTGGCCATGAGATCATACATTTTCCCATACAAGATGAAAATTTCTTATTTGCAATTACAAGGTAGATCAAGTCTGGCCTGGACCGGACCATGGACCTCTCCATACCAAACTACATGTCTGAAGAGCCAAGGTAGAACGCTGGACTTATTATTATTTATATAGCACATGTTTTGTGCTGGACTCTTTCCTGACACTTAAGGAGCACACTCCCTGCTCTGATGAGAACACAATCTAAGGACAAGCAAGGGGACTGAGACCAAAGGAAGGCTTTATACACAGACCTATAGTTACAAACTAACAGGGAATAGATTTGTCTTTCTGAAAACAGCCTGTTAAGTTGGAAAAGGTAACCCAGGTGAGCATGAAGTAGCTTCTTATCCATCAAAATGTCAAGGTGTTTCCTTGGCTCTTTGAGGGTAACTCATGGATGCTGAATGTTACACTGCTCAGTACTCTCAGATTCTGCCATATTATCCCAATAATAAAGTGACTGTACCTGATGGTCTAAGTCTCAGGATGTTTATTTTTACAGCTTTGCTGAAATCCTTCATCCATACAGCACCTGGGTCAGATGCTGCCTTTTTAGTGGCTCTTCTGTCAGCACAGTAATTCACGGGACCCCAGGGGACAACCGATGGCTTATCCAGTTCACTCGTTTAAGTGGAGTTATTTGGCTGTCCATTTTTTCTGTTTCATAATGTATTTTTAACCTTAAAGTGACATAAGCAAGCACCAGATTGCCAAGGTGCTTATTAATTACCTATTAAAATATTTTACAGCTTTTATTTTTACATCGCCATCGGGATTTGAATATCTGGCTGAGGATTTATGTTGCAAGAACTTTGCCAGAGCTTAACGCAGAAAGGCAACAGGAAGAACAAACTTCCATTCAGTTCCCCTAATGCTGTAAAGCTGTCACACAAGGACCACAACCAAGCTCCTCGCATGGCAGGCCTTATTTGTTTAAAAAAAAATGAAACAAAATAAAAATAATAGTCATAAGAGACCCAACATTTTGGAACCCCAACTAAGGGCTCGTTGAGGTCAATGGAATTTTCGGAACCTACGAGTTTTTGTTTTTTCATAGATTTAAGACTAAAAAGGACAATTCTGATTAGTGCCTATGTAATTTAGACCATAGCATTTCAATCAACGATTGCTGTATCAAGCACATATCTTGTAGTTGAGCTAGAACATATATTTCAGAAAGAAACAACCAATATTGATTTAAAGATTTCAAGTGATGGAGAATCCACTACCTCTCTAGGTAAGATATTTCAATAGCTAGTTACCTCCAGTGTTAGTAATCTGCATCTATTTCTAGCCTGAATCTAATTTTTAGCCTGAATTTATCTAGTTCCAGATTCCAGCCATTGGCTTCGGTTATGCCTCTGTCTGCTAGAATAAAGAGCCTGCTACTATCATAAATCTTCTCTGCAGGTAGGTACTTGTAGAACGTGATCAAGTCACCTCTTAGCCTTTTCTTGGATAAGTTAAATAGATTGAGTTTACATCTTTCACTTTTTTTTTTTTTTTTTTTAAATAAAAACTCTTATTTGTAGTGAAGCAACAGGTTTCGAAAGGTATCTGCAAGGTGTTTTAAAACATTTTTATTGCTTGTATTTTCAAAGTATTTTAATTTAGTCAAATCAGGAACAGACACTCATCTGCCAAAGAACCTATAATATATTTTACAATGACACTGTAATTGACATAACCTGTTGTATAAATGCCTGGCATTTTAACAAAGGTATTGGAGATTAGTACAAGCAAAGATTACTCAGTAGGTAATTGTTATCTCAGCCTTAATTATATTATTTTTAGCAGAGTGCTGTGCTTTTTGGACAGGTGACCTTGAAAAGATTCTGCTCGGACAGTAACTCTACATAGCTGATATCATGTGAATAGTAAAATTGCCTGTCCAGAGTGTTATTAAATGTATCATTCATTTAAAGTCTGATCCCAGGCTTGCTGAAATGAATGGTAGACTCTCACTGACTTGGGCTTTGGATCAGCTGTGCCCTTAAAGAGGACTGATATTTCCTAGTACATAATATAGCCAAAAGACTAAAATGCTGCTGACCCAGCAGCCTGCCACCAGATCAGGAATGGACAGTAATGACACATGGCCAAAGGGGATCACAACTGAAACATAGTGTATAATTACGTTCTGGGGGAGGTGGTTGTCTCCCACACCTGAAAGGAGTGGCTCTTTTTTACATTTTGGCAACAGCTGTGATGCCAATGAAGTGTCAGTGAACTGAATGGACAGCAGTATGGGACTGAAAATGGACATAAAAGATACTGCCCATAAAATCAAACTTTGCAAGCTTCTTTGTTGAGTTACCACCCGTACATCCAAGTTCCCCAGGCCCTAACACCTCGTCTTGCCAGGGGTGCCATGCACCGCTCTGCTTCTCCAAGCAAAGAGGAGCCAAGACCGGTGGACCTGGCAGCTCCATGGTCTACTCTCACATTCTCCTAGGCAGTGGGAAATTTCCTCCATTGAGGAACTCATGAGCAGGGACTGAAAGGGGTTATCTTAAAGAGCTCAGCCATTTATCTGCACCAACAGGCTCTTCAAGTGATTGTTTAGGCCGTCACAGTTTTTCAAAGGAAGTTCCCTCTCCAAATAAACTCTTATCTTGTTCCAGATATTTTCCATCTGAGCTGGAAAGCAGAGGCTGAGAATATGGAAAAAAAAATAGGCTTTGCTCAAAGAGATAATTCTAATTGCCTACGACATCTAAGGAAGCATTGACTGTATTAAAAGAAAATGAAATAAACCCAGCAGAGAGACATCTACTACTGACCCTGAAATTAAAGGCTGGGTATTGTTAGGCGATGTACAAGAGACATTGGGCATCATGGGGAAAAACTGAAAGGAAAAAAACACAAGAAAAACTATAATGTGAGGTTGAAGGGGCACAAGATCCAACCTATTATCCCCTTGGGGAAGGGAGTTAGTGGAGGGGCAAAAGGGGCAAATGTGGGTTTATTAACTGCACAGAACCAAACAAAACACAGAAAATTTTAGGTTTAGTCTACACTACAAAGTTATGCTGACATAGCTATGTCAGCTAGGAGTGTGAAAAAAAATCGCACTCAGTAGCCACCTTACGAATGTCAGCAAAAGCCCTAGTGTAGACACAGATACAGCAGAAACAAAATCCTTTTTCCAGTACAGCTTATCTCCTTAAACCAGTATAGCTATGCTGGCAAAGCATTTGTAGTTCTGACAACCCAATGGGGCTCAGGGCAATCTTGTGGAATGACCTCCTCTTCACGCCAACCTACGCTCCCCACTCCCTCCTCCCAGCAGAGATGACTCTGTGGCCATGCAGCATAGGTCCATGGCGAAGCATTGCACTGTTCCCCTCCTCTGTGGATTGGATGGTAATGTTTTTCCAAGGAGCATGCTGCCTAGTGTAGCAGCTCTATTGTACCCCTTCTCAGAATGACCTGGAACCCTCGAATCCCAGTGGTTACACTCAAGGGTCACTGGTGGCTCGTGAAAAAGGGTGAGGGACACGGTGCAAAGCTTTGGCTCCCCTTCTGCAATTTCCAGCTGCTCTCTGTGCTGCCCTTCACCACACCCACCCCCACTAAAAACAACTGGTCTTTGGAATTGGAAAGCTGTGCTGGGTGTGCTGATGTTGCATTTCAAAACCCTGTCCAGCTTGAGAGTTTTACTGTGAGGCCTGACCTAGTTTAAATTAAAGCAACATCTGCGAGAGCAGATACAGCCGCAACAATAATAACCTCTCGGATAAATGTCTTGCAATTGTGCTATTCAGTCATTATATAATGAGTTCCCTTCTCGTCCTCTCCCTCCTCCCGCCTGTCAAAGAGGCAAAGTGAGCATCCTTTAGCGGAGTAAGATATTGTTCTGCTTTGCTATATACACAATAAAGTGCTGACACCAACCATTCCTCCCCCCTCCAAAGTTCATTAGATGATCTTATTAATTAGCAAACTCCACATCCTATCACACACTGCCACCTGAAATCTCACTTATAATTGTAAAGCATGCAATTAAAGCCATAGGCATTGGCACAAGTAGACACTCCTGGACATTAATATTCCATTCAATCAACAGCTGGACAATACGATGCCATGTCTTAGATCTTCACCAAAGTACAGGACAATATAAATGCTGTACAGAGTGCATACAGTCTTGATCTTAGTAACTCCAGTGTCAATATGGAGCAACTTCACTGAAACCACATGGGTTACTTTAGTTTTAGATGGAGGGAAGACGCTGAGCCAATAAATCTACTGAAGACAGAAACAAATAAGTAGTAAGCTGTGGCACTGAACACAGAGAGAAGTAATAACAATCCACACTTCCACTCCTTTACTGCAGAGTATTGAAATAATATTGCCAAACTGCAGTTCCAGCTTACTTTAGCTGCAGTTCCAACTTACTTTCAGGAACCTGGACCTTATCTTTTTCAGTGAGGGCACACGTAAGTTTGTTACACAAAACCAAATGGAAACTGCTGCCTCTCATATCAAATACACACTTATCAGGGCCTTTTAAAGACAGGCCTTCATCCTCAGCAACCCATTCTTGCTCATAATAAACCATTTCTACAGTCAAAACCAGGATCACATGAGATAAAGACAATGCATCACCCCTTCTTGTCACTTGTGTCAGGAGGGTTTGTTACAATATATTCTGTTCAAAGAATAAAGGAGCTGTAAACAGCAAAAGAAAAAGAGAGAGAGAGAGAGAGAGCGACAGAGAGGGGGGGAAAAACAACACTTACTTGATATTGTCGAGACAGCCAGACTCAGGTTTCAGTATGGCAGTATGATGGAACATTTTATAGAGAGCAATCCCCAGGAAGATTACATTAAGCTGGAATGAAAAAGAAAAGAAAAAAAAAGAGAGAAAAAAAAGGTTGTGTTACATGGCAGAATTTGAGAGGGGGAAAGTAAGTCTTTTCTTTGTAACAGATGAGTTGCTCTGGGAAATTAGGTCTCCCTACAGTTTTATAGAGACTAAATCATAAATGATTGCCTGGTATTTTATAAAGGCGAGGCAGCTTGCAGAATGAGGGAACAGCAACACAATAGAGTTCCACAAAGCTGTGTTGCTGGATAGCCCAAACGCCAATCATAGTGCTTCAAATGACATTAGGGAAAATTAAAAATGTTTGCTGTAACTGCTCTTCTGCAGCTTTGTGGCGCATACTGATGGCAAACCATTCCAGGTTTGTTGTTCACCTGTTCCCATGAAATGGTGCACAAAGCCTGCCCTCACTGGGGTTGGGGGTGAGGGTCCATTTTCGAATACAGCGTAACTTGGGAGATGGGTAGGCAAGTCATTGTTAAAGAGACACACTACAGTGTAATGATTGGAAAAAGAAGATGGTCTCTCCTGTAAAAGATAGATTGCGGTTCACTAGTTCTACGTTAGATGGGAAATATGTTCCCAAAGGCCCAGATGAGAGCCGGCAGTCACAGAGACAGACGCCTTTTATAAATTTGTTTAATAAAACCATAGATTAATGGTTCTTTATAAACATGTATAAAATGCACAAGCCACCACATCCTTCAAACAGCATGTTCCTCTGACTTGAACACAATTTGGCTATTTTTGTGTGTGACATATTATAGTCGCTATAGATTAGCTAGTGGCACAAATGTCAACCTGGATGGCTAATGAAACACTCTCAATTTAAATGAGAACCAACTACAATATCTGCATTGAAATGAGTATTCTCATTCCTTGCTGTATTGGCTGAATTACTTTATATTTAAAACAAAAGATAATTTATATGAGCCATATTGTAGTGATTTCAATATGAGCAAGCTCCAGCTGTCTCTAAAGTTTGGTTCTTTACCTTGTTGTTATGTTATCTGATATGCTGACAAAGTGTATTAACTGTGAAGTTAAACTTACTTTGTTTTAACTTCTAAAAGGGGTGGGGGGGAGTCTTTTCCATTTTTGACTTTGTTCCTATTTCAAATTTCCCTTTGTGCATAAACAATGTCATACTTCCCTTTGGAATTCAAAGGAATGAGCACACAGTGGTGTCAAAATAGAGACCAGCGCTTCTAAACGTCTGATAACATCAAACAAGCTTTGCAAGAGACTATTCTGAGCAAGTGTCCGCAGCACAAGCTCACACTGAAGCATACTTTCCTTACCCCCAATAGGTTTTGATCAAGTATTTCAGAATGCAAGGAGTCTCTTAAAATGAGTGTCTAATTGCTTGTGTTAGATGGGGTCAGTTAAGAACAGGCTTTTCCCAAATTAATCTATGTAAATTCAAGATATAGAGTGAAAGTTTTATTTCTTGACCTGGGAGACGGAGTAGTTAATTAAGAGTTCTTACCATAATTATCAAGGTCGCTGGTCCTATAAAGCTCCAAATGAAGTAGGTGTCAAGTCTGAGCCAACATCTGTAATGAAACACAGGGGATAGAAGGCATTCAAGGACTGAGTGCAGGACATACATCAAGAGTGAGTGAGTGACAGAGAAGAATGTGAGCTGCAAAACATTCCTCTGGGAGACAGGAAATATTACACTGCTTGTTCATTTAAATGCTGAATTATGTGCCCAATTTCTGACAGTGCTACTGATGGAGGAAGATAATTACCTCTGAAGGAAGCGGGGGGGAAAAAGGCACAGGGCCTAGTTGCTAAGGCTCTTTGCATCTGTCACAGAAAACCTTATTTAAAAAAAAAAAAGTGTGTGTGTGTGTGTGGGGGGGGGGGGGGGGGGGGGGGGCATGACTATGAGCAGCCATTACATTTCTTAGCTTCTCTCCAGTTACGATGCAACACAATCTGCCAGTTAGCTGTCAAGTGAGCTGACATTTTTCTGTCAAGAAGATCTGAGCACATTTGGTGCAAAAAGGAAATAAATTTGGTACTGGAAGACTGAAGTTTAATGAGATTGAGCAGCCTCACCTTAGAGGTTCTTTACCCCCCACGCGAACCTCCCGAGTGCATTATTGCCACTAATACTTCTGAGGTTGCAAATGATCTTCAGTATCACATGAAGCTGATTCATGGCCTAAAACTAAATTATTAATCACTTAATTTCAGCTGCACTTAATACTTCCCCAATTTTTAAGGCCCCTGGGAAATTATATTTCCATTCCTAGTTCATTCAAGATGACAGGAAGATAAAATGGAAGTGACTAGTTACAAGACAGATGAATATAAATTCTAAGGAAGCTATGTATGATGCTTAAAATAATAATGTCTTGTCTTGTTTATCATGTTGCCCATTAAAGTTGTGTTTATAAGGGGAAAACTACTAAATTGTAAAAAAAATACTTTTACCCATGAAATTAAATGGATTCCTTAATTAAATAAAGTGACTACAATTATACATATCAATTTAGCTGGATAGAATATAGTGTAAGACAGCAACTCTGATCGTTCTGATCATTGGGTTTGGATTGGGTCCTATTCAATTCAACTGAACTGCACAAAAAATCCTAGAAATATAGGGCTGGAAGGGTCTTCAAGAAGTCATCTTGTGCACTCCTTGCACAGGGCCAAGTAAACCTGGACCATACCTCACAGGTGTTTGTCTAACCTGCTCTTGAAAACCTGTTCCACAACTTCCCTTGGTAACCTATTCCAGTACTTCACTAGTTTCTACAGTTAGAAAACTTTTTCTTATATCTAAACTAAATCTCCCTTCTGCAGATTTAGCAGATGAGCACCGGGATCTGTGCTAGCAGATCCAGATATGAGGTCAGAGTCTAGAATTGAAAGTCTATTGTGAAAACATCCTTCACTTTCTACACTGAGGAATTATCAAGATTTGCAAAATCAAAAATTAAACCTTCAAATTGCAAAATTGTATAGACAAAGTTTTTATTTTATTCCCAACTTTACCAATTTAGGGTGCATCTACACTGCTGGCTTCTTTTGGCAGCGTGTAGGGTACACAAACAGATCCCTCTGCTAGCATGGGTATAAATAGCAGTGCAGAGAGCAAGGCACAGTTTAGGTGAGTAAAGACACATCTGAAGAGTGAGGATATGTGCCCCACTACACACCTTACATGGCTCTCTACTCACTCAAGCAGTGCCTGACCTTCCACATTGCTATTTCTGTCACTGCTATCTTCTGATGTCTCCACTCTGCTGCAGTCTTCCCCATCGGCTGGAAAAGATTCTGGTACAGGGAAAGGCTCGGGTGGTGGGGAAAGACTCTACCAGCTTCCTTGTTTGCAGGAATCTTTCCCCACTGCTTCCCCCCTGCCGGAGCTTTTCACTGGCACGTGTAGCTACATGCTGCAGTGTGGACACAGCCTGCTGGTCACTGCGGTGTGTAGCTACACATACCCTACACACCACCACCAGCAGAGTGTAGTGTAGACGTAACCTTAGGGTCTGAATGGCTATAAAAATCTAAACCAATTAAAAAAATCTACTACACAAACATTGATATTTACATGGAGCCAAACCAGAAACAGGAGTGCACAGAGATTAAAAAATAGTTACTACTAAGGATATAACTCCTGAATTGGCACTGAAGCCATTCATCAAAATCTTAATGTGAGAGGCACACCGAAAAGGCTTTCTTAATATCAAGACAGAGTTCTGTGTTTCTTCTGCCTTAGTTGAAGTTAAAACTGCTATAGGTGTGTCTGACGGGAGATAAGCACAATGAGTGATTTCCACCTCTTTTTGTTTTAAAATGTATTATTACTTGTATTGCAGTAGCTTCTAGAGGCTCCAGCTGAGATAAGGCCCTATCGTGCTAGGTGCTGTAGCACATAGTAAGTCCCAGTTCTGAAAATCTTACCGTGGAAACTGACTGGGCAGACAAAAGAAGTATTATTACCCATAGTTTACAGATGGGGAACGAAGGCAAAGAGAGACAAAATGATCTGCACGATGTCACAGAACTGGTTGTTGGCAGAGGCAGGAAATGAATTCAGGTCTCATGAATCTTTGTCCGGTATTTTAATCACAAGGGCATCTGTCCTCTCAAAGGATGTTTCACTGGGGAAGGAGAGGAAGCAATAGCAATCCTATAGAAAAAGTACCAAGTGCTGATGAAGACCTTGACCAGTTTCAGCCTCCTACTGTACTAAGCCCTGTACAAATGCACATGAAGACGCGCAGCCCTGAAGAGCTTACAATCTACGATATGTCCTACCCTAGGGATTGTTAGAAAGAGGGCACTCTGCAGGAGTTCAGCTGTGATGACAGTAGCCAAAGAAAGAAGTGGTCGGTGTGTATATTGTTTCTGGATCTTGAACTCTTCCATTCGGTCATGCTACAGCAGCTCCACTGAAGTTGAAGGAGTTATGCCAGCCGAGGAACTGGCCCTTTGTTCATTTTATTTAGTTGTTTTTGGGTTGACTGGGGAAGGGTAGAATAATACTACATTCTACATTCACTCTACATTCACACAGGAATACAGGATCTGCCAAAACCCATCACTGATGCTGATCCTTGTAACAATCTTGTCAGTTAAGGAGACGGTATTTTTGGTGATTTTAAAATAAAAATTCTCAAAGTGTTTCAAACTGTATAAAAAAAAGTAACAGCAAAAATATCTGCCAGCAGGCAAACTGAGCACATCTCACTGCCTTTGCAAATCCCGCTAAGCAGGTGAAGGGAGCACGGTGCATTTACAACTGCAAAGCAAATTGTTCCTCCTTGAGCACTTAGAGTTTTACTAGCTCTTGGCGGGCAGGGTGATGAAAATCCTGTTTTTAGCTTTGATGACCATATAGCCACAGCCGCCAGTGGTCTGTTTGGCCACTTCGCATCATAGCTCTCTGACCCATGCTCTGCCCCTCAAGGCCAGTATAGTGTCCTTCCCATCTGCTGGCAGAAGCCTGCTGAATTCTAAGGGTTTATGCTCACCTGGAAAACAGTGTCACAGTCCCAGAGCCAGATTCTCTGCTCGTATAAATAAGCACAGCTCCATTGACTTCAATGGACTACAACTAATCATGGGTCCTGAAGAGTGAGGGGCAAGAAGACGGCTGAGCCACACAGATGTTTGGAGTCTGAAGGAACGTTCGAGAGAGCTGCTTTCAGTAAGATCTAGTTATCAGCACGACCCTCAGGCAAGGAAAACAGGACTTTCATTTGAATTCTGCATAATCCAGAAAAGCATGGTGATGCCCGCATTTCTCCTTCTTTGCTAGGGGGCTGCACCTGTTTACCTTTCCCAGCCTGTCTTACGCTGCAGGGAAAAATACAACACAGCGAAAGGAGGAAAAGGTTTACTGTGGACTCAATGGAAGCGCAAAGTGAGTGACTTCTTTTGTGAGTAGCCACTGGGTTAGCGGCTCAGAGCCTCAATGGGAATGGTGGGGTACTGAGCTCTTTGGAACATTTGGCCCTTTGATGCACAAATCTCTGTCGAGGGGTGGATTCTGTGGCAAATGCTGCTACTGTGGAATGCCCGAGATCCAAGTGTACTGTTTTTTATTATTTGTATTATGATAACACCTAGTCAAATCAGGGCCCCATTGTACTAGACATTGTACAAACACAGAGAAGGAGACAGTGCCCATCTTGAAGAACTGACACTCTACACAGACAAGACCGGTGGTGTGCAAACTGTCAAGATTAGCAAAGGCTCTTTTTGCTTTGCAAACTGAAAGGCTGTATTGCAATTTTGCGGTTGTTCTAATGGAAAGGTCTATTTCTAAGAATCAAGTACTGCTCTCTTGAATGACTAAGATGGAGCTCTGGAGTAATATGTCTAATCCATAAGGGGGTTAAAAAAAGCCAATCTTTTTGTGGTCATCTCAGAGTGATGTAACTTTGTACTCATTCAAGCCACACCTCATTAAAAATGCAAATTAAGAACAAAACATTAAAACTTGGGCATCCTGCCATTTAGTTCACAGAGCTGTAAATTGCTAATCAGACAAGTACCACACTGAGCTTTTCTTTCCTTAAAAACAAAAGCACAAACTCAATGAGCTAAATAAATGAGCTCCTTGAAACAAGGAAGCAATCAGGCAATTCAGCTCCAAAAGTTGCTAATCTCAGGCTGTGGAGCTACTTCTGACCCTGGCACACAGCTGCAGTCTGAACACTGACTGGTAATAGTGCAAGTTTATATTCCAACAGCCATTAAACAAACAAGATGCTTCTGTTCTTAGCACAATGCATATCATCTGATCTGACATTACATGGATGCTGCATGCACTATACATTTTACAAACAACAAAAACTTTCCCTTCTCCAAAGAGATGACCAAACATATTTACCACTGTGCTATTAAGGTGCTGTGTGGCATATCTTTTCTTCACTTTTTAATTTCCTCCCTCACGTAGTGACAAGTTAGCTATATTCAACCAACTTTTATTTTCCAAGTAATAAAGGCTACAGAGGGTTTGCTCTGTTTTCTGCATGAAGAGAAATCAAACACTAAACTATCCCTAGTGGGCATTAAATGTAACCAGTAAACAATCATTAGCTGTCATTGGACCATAACATTTGAAGAGATCTAAGTGATCATACTCTTCATAGGAGTTTGCTTCATATAGCTATAGAGCCTCCATCACTGTGTGTGGTAACAGTAATTGGATATAAACATGCCTTTAAAAGGTGAGATATGCATTCTCTTTTACTACATTTCAGTGTCCATATTTCTCCCACGGGACTGAGCAAGCAAGGTGCAGGCAGTGTAAAAACTGAAGATAAAACAAGCACACTGTCCTTTCAAAGACATATCCTACACTTCGGAGTTATTTTCCAACAATATGATGATGCATAAAATATAGGCAGCTGGACACTGAAGTTAGAGGCTGTGTCTTTATGATAGATTTATCACTGAAAACTTTATCACATATCCAAAACAAAACAAAACAAAAAGGTAAATATATTTCTGGCATGATGCAGAAAGGACTTGGATCCTCGCAGGATGAGTTTACCTACAAGTATGTTGTATAAAATCTAGTAATATATTCAATGCATCATTCCTCTTCTGTGAGGTCTGTGATAGGCATCAATATAGAAATTATGAGGGGACATAGCAGTGGGGCCAGTTTGTTGTCAGTGAGTTTGGACAGCCACATTACTTAAGTGAGTTATGCAGGTCATCCCAAAGGAGAGCCAACTAAGGCCCTGATCCATCAAAACATTTAAGTATCTGTCTAACTTTAAGTATATAAGTAATTCCACTGAATTGAACTCACGTGCTTGAAGTTAAGCACATGCTTAAATATTTTGCTGTATGGGGCTACCATTCAAAATGGGAGCCAATAAAAACATTATGCCACACTGTATGCCCTCAGTGTGTTCATGTTACATTTTAGGGAAAAGTTATTTCTTTAAATTTTCCCCCTTTCTTTCACAGAGCTTGGTCAGGGAACTAGAAGGAAGGATTTGGCCAACAGACAGGCGAAAACAAACGATGTAGAGTCTTAAAACTGTATCATATTCTGCAGCTAAACTAGAGACCAGCCCCAGGTGGGGATTTGTTATGGCCAGTAGTTCATGATGTTTGCTTTCAATTATCCGTAAGAGCTTGGATTTTCTCACACTGCTAAGGCGACCTACACTGCATTAAGAACTAACATGCCTGTTAGCTAGGGCGCTAAAAATAACCATGTAGATGTTGCAACCCTATCCATTTGAGCTTGGGTGGTTAGCCTGAGACTCCATTGGAACCACAACTTCCACATTGCTCTTTTGAGCACCCTCGCTCAATCCTGCTAGGGTAACTCTGGCTACCTAAGTGTGGAGGCTCACTCCCCGTTGCAGTGTAGACACAGTCACTGTCTGCAGGGGGATTCTAGACATTTCACCTGTACAGATGAGACTACACATGGAACCAGATGAGAGATGCACACATTTTTCATCAATCTAAATGCACTGTTAAATATCATGTTTTAGGGATGATGGATAAAACAAGGGCTAAATCCTGCTCAGCTGGCTGTCAGGGATAGCCCAGCTGAGCCCCAAATGGGGAAATCTTTCAAGGTAATCAACATGCAGCTACCTAGTTGCAAATCATAAAACCAAAGTAATTAGCTCTGAGCCTCATAATCTGACTGGTTTGAACTACTAAAAAGTCAATGCCACCCCTGGTGTAATTAAGCTTAAGATAGTATCACTATTGAACAGCTACCTCAGGATGTCAATATGAATGAATACCAGAGCATGGAATGCTATGGAAAGCCATAAACAACACATGATGAATAAGGGAATAAAAGAGGAAGAAATGACCATTTCTGATAGTATAATCTGGACATGTGTTACATTAGCAGCAGATTAAAAAAACCAAACAAACCTAAAATTCCTACATTAGACATTTAAATTGATCATTTGGAGACATACAATTAGCATGACGAAATGCTAAACAGAAAAACACATTTTCTAAATAATGCTAGAAACTCTATAAACTCTGTTTAAAACAAATAAAAATAGAGGGATGCAAGAAATATATTCTGCAGATTGTCTCACAAATAACCAAGCCACTTCCCACCATTACATTATGTATGCCTGGCATATAGTTTGCTACAAATTCTAATCACTTCTACCCTTCTAATAAAATTATACAGAAAAATACATCATCATCCATCAACCAGATGGAGCAAGTTAGTTATACAAAACATCTAGTATGTTTTTATTTTCCACTGTTAGAATGTGATAAAATTGCCCACTCTGAAATTACAGATTATAAACAAATACTTTATGCTTTATAAGTGTCTGCATAATATTTTATGTGTGTGTATATATTAAATAAAGAGAATAAATTATGGTATAGTGAAGAAACGAGGTTTTACTGGCTTGAATATTGTATTACTCACAGGTGGAAAATTTATGCAGTTCATTCCAGCTGTGTGTTAATAAAACTTTCTGTAGCTGCCTCATATGATAAATAGAAATTATTATAGGTAAAGCTGGCTGGAAAACGATGTTTTTTCTATGGAAAACTTTCTATTTTTCAGTGAAAATTTGAATGTCAAAATATATTCATTTATTTCAAACAAATATTTCAATTCTGAAATGCCATCATGGTGTCTCACGGGAGTTGTAGTTTGGCTGCCTCATGCTCCCATTCTCCACTATATTCAGAACTCCTTAGTCAGACCACATCTCCCACAATGCACTACGATATCATCTCAGGATGAGGGGGAGGCGGTTGCATCTCGGGAGATGTAGTCAGGCTGGCAAACCTAGTCTATAGAGAATGGGTGCAGGAGCCAACTAAACTACAACTCCCATGAGGCACTGCAGCAGCACATCAAAATAAAAGTATTTCAGGTTTGGGGCATTCAGTTTGTTCATGAAAAACTGAAAATTTCTGTGTAAAGTAGACCCTGTTTGTGAAAAATTTCATTTTGTCAAAAACCCAATTCTCCAGTGAAAAGCAATTGGGACAGAAAATATTCAACCATCCCTTGTAATAGGGTGTTTTCATTAGTGTGATTGTTGCTATTTTTCATATCACCTCAGCTGTGAAGCCATTAGTGCAGGTGTGGGATAGAAATCAAAATGATAACTAATACATTTGAGAAATCTCTAAAATTTTCCATATACTATAACGTTACTTTTTTAAGGGCTGATATTTTAGAACTATCAAAGTAAGATGCAAGTACTAAATTTTTGTTGTACCCAGCAAATTGGACGATGGAAATCAACAGCTAATTTTTTCCACCTTTAAGGATTTTGGCGGAGAGGGAAGACAATCTTGTTGTGATCTTAGATCGCTGACATGGGTTTGGAGTGACAGTTTTACTGGATTTTACAAGTTAAATTCTCACATTGTTTACACCAATGCAAACCTGAAGTAAATCCACTGAAGCTAATACAGTTATTTCAGGTTTCTAACACTGTAACTGAGATTAAAATCTGCCCCTACTTGAAATAAATTTTCTAACCCCTCGATTTTTATGTTTGTCACTGAATTCTGGTGCAGTAACAATAACAGCAAAATATCTTTTAGGAAGCTTACCAAACATACACTTTTGAAGGTGCTGATTTTTGGTTTATAATTGTTCAGTTTGATACCAAGACCCCGATGCATCAAAAACAATTAAGAATGTTCTTAAAGTTAAGTGTTGGCCTAAGTGCTTAGCTGAACTGGGACAGAAGTGGTCATGTTCCCATATAGATAGGTGAGAGAAAAAAGACCAACTCTCATCATTCTGCTTACTCAACTAATTGCAGCATGTGGAAGGAATTTTATGGCTGGGTCAGATGCCATTGGTAAGGCTGTGGTCTTAGATTGCACTTAAATTGGAAACTCTTTGGGGTAGGGTATGTCTTTTTGTCCTGTGTTTGAGGGATCCTGGGAGTCAGGAGATTGCCAAAGGCTGTTCCCATAACAAAGTCAAAATCCACAATCACCCTCAAATTTGTTAGTCTGCTGGGATGCTAGAATCATATTAAAAGCAGCAAATGTTTCAGTTGTATCATTCCTAGGGATTATTGACAAAATACTGGGAGGGAATGTGTTTTCTTTCTGTTCTTTGGTAAAGAAGATTGCTCAATTGCATTGCTACAATTTGCATGTAGCCATGTTGTCCATGGAATATACTGCTTTTAAATTCTCTCCTGCCCGTTTCCATTCTAATCCATAGTTTTGGGGGCTCATAGCTCTGAAATTTTCCAATTACGGTCTCTATACAAAGGTGATTTTTTACTTTGTTTGAAATTGGAGAAAAATGATTCAGCCATTCTCAGCGCACCAGAGGACAGGAATTATGACTTTCTGGAACATTATTATTAATGATTTCCATTATTAACAAAGTCCTTGTGATAATATAAATGGACAAGGGTAGAAAGTTGAATTTTGGTGGGCAAATAACTCTCCCTGAAGAGGGATTTGTAGTGTTCTGGTGATGTTTCCCTTTGATTCTCTCCAAGTGACAACCATTTGGGAACTGCCTGCCATACATGCTCTGCACATTCTGTAGTGGCATTTTTTCTAGGTTTGTACATAGTTAAGGAAAGGTGTGCTCCATGTTGCATGTAGCTAATTCAGCTGTGCAGCCAAAAGGCGTAATGGGAGATGTGTGCAGAACCCCTGCCTTATTCCCTGCAAACCTTGTAAGGTGCAAAAAGGTCAGAGAGGGCTCTTGTGCTCTTTGTGAGGCATGCAGTAGAGATCCCAGAGGTGATGCATTTTGGGCGCTCAGGAATGTGGTATAGCGCAAAGACAACCCTGTGAAGGTTGTTGTCTATTCTATTCGTTAGACCTGAAGGTGGATCTATGGTTAAACTCCTTTGATTAGGCTGACAGGGATTCTGGCATCTGTAAAGTCTTGAAAATGTACTACCTCCTACCTGATGCTGTGTGTGCCATTCAATTTTCCCCAAAATGTAAAGCTTAAATAAAGGCAGGTAAGTCTTCCACAAGCCCTTCTGTTAAAACAACTATGTTTGAAAAGATTTTTGAAAGTTCAAAGAAGAATATTGTCTCAAAACCGAACTCACACCCACTGCTTGAACACAAAGCAAATGTTCAGTTGCAATCAAAGTCCGCCTCCCGATATTGTAATGTGACATAAGCAGCTCCACTAGAATAGAGTCGCTCCAGCAAAGAACAAGAAGTATATATGCTGCTGTTGTTTCTGGGTGAAGATTTTGCAAAAGGAACTACTGCAGAATGAGCTGTCACTGTGTCCTGACCTATTGTCGAGGAGAGGTCTGGAACCCCACTGGCTCATTGTTTTGTCTGCCTTCTCTTTGTGCCTGTATCTTAGCTAAAAAGATTGGAAAAATGCAGGTCTCACAAAAGAAACCGAAATAATAATAAAATACATTGCTACTGTCATTGTAAGGGAGCCAGCAGAGAAAATCAAAGGCTGAAATTTCCTTTTGTTTGCCATTAGACAGTGTTGCATGATAATCTAAATTGTGCTTTGATACCAGTTTCAGTAATGATGAAAACATTTTAAAATGTTCATAATTATAAATGATGTTGCTATCCCAACTTGCAAAGAGTCTAATATGGTCTCCAGTCACTGCCTATTTTGCTTGACGGCTCTGGTAATTGTATAGAACACGGTTTTTAGAAATGCAATGTTTCATCGTTTAAATGAGGGACACTCTTTACTTAGAGAAGAGGGATAGTCTTGTGGTTAAGTCTTGTGACTGAGACTCTAGAGACTGATGCCCTCGAGCAAGTCACTGTGACTCTCTCGGCTTCCGTTCCTCACCCACGAAATGAAGATAACAATCCTTTCTTGTTGGGGAATCGCCTGTTCTGGGGGCTGAGCCCCTGGCTCCTTTCATGGAATCAGCAGCTAAAGTCCTGCCCATGTTCTCCTTAAAAAAATGCCCGTGAATCTCTGCCAAGGGGGACAGCTGTCCTGTATGTTACTGAGTGGCACTGCGTGGGTTGCACCATGAGACAAGGAGCTCAGTAACATACAGGGCATCTGTGTCCCTTGGCAGAGGTCACAGCAGTATGGGACCAAGTCCTGCTATGGGTCAAGGCTGAGTAATGCCTGCAGACTGGTGCCCAGCATACAGGTGAACAGAGGGTTTCAATGACCCTGCAAGGTCCAGAGATGTGTGTGGCAGAAGGGCTACCAGGATGATCAGAAGAAAGGAGAACCTGCCTTATATGAGGAGATTTAAGGAGCTTGGCTTGTTTAGCCTAACCAAATGAAGGCTGAGGGGAGATATGATTGCTCTCTATGAATACATCAGAGAGACAAACACTAGGGAGGGAGAGGAGTTATTTAAGTTAAGGGCCAATGATGGTGCAAGAAGACATGGATATAAACTGGCCACCAACAAGTTTAGGCTTGAAATTAGATGAAGGTTTCTAACCATCTGAGGAGTGAAGTTCTGGAACAGCCTTCCAAGGAGTGGGCCAAAAAACCTAACTTGTTTCAAGACTGAGCTTGATGAGTTTTATGGAGGGGATGGTACGCTGAGATTACCTTCTATGGCATATGGCCCATCCGCAACTGCTATTAACAAATATCTGCAACAGCTGGAGATGGGACACTAGACAGGGCGGGTTCTGAGTTGCTATGGTGAATTCTTTCCCAAGTGTCTGGCTGGTGGGTCTCGCCCACATGCTCAGTGTCAAACTGATTGTCATATTTGGGGTTGGGAAGTAATTTTCCTCCAGGTCGGATTGGCAGAGACTCTGGAGGGTTTTCACCTTCCTCTGCAGCCTGCGACACGGGTCATTTGCTGGTTTGAGATAGAGGAAATGGTGGATTCTCTGTAACTTGAACTTTTCAAATCAAGATTTGCGGACATCAGTAACTCAGCCAGAGGTTATGAGACTGTTACACGAGTGGGTGAGTGAGGTTCTGTGGTCTGTGATGTACAGTAGGTCAGACTAGATGATCATAATGGTCCCTTCTGGCTTTAAAATCTGTATGTCAGGATCAGCACCAGATGGGGCAGTGCTTTTGTTGGGACTCACTCAGACTTAGGGCAGCCGTAGGGCCCCAGGGGTGAGTGCAGGTCTCCATGGGGGCTGGGGAATATCAGTGATATGTGGAAAGGAGAGCTTGCTCATTTAGGGGTTGAGGGGGGAAGTTAGCATGGTAAATGGATCTGCTTATCTTCATTCACTGCCAATTAAAAACCTATTAATGCTCTTTCCTGTTTTCTCCAGCAGGGTTCTGGCCTCTGTGGCAGCCCCTGGGTTGCAGGATGAGCCCTAGGCAATGCTAGAGAGGTTGCAGTAGACCATATGGTTATGGCCAGTAAAAGTGTTTCCTGTTTTTGAACTGTTAAATCATCCAGTGACCATTTCTTGTGTGTGTAAGAAGGAAGACAAATCAGACCAGTGTCTCTTCAGCTGGGAAATGTCTATTATAAGGTTTTCCTTTCAAAATCTGCTAGTCAAGTTTTATTATATTGCACGTGGTCCATATTCACGGTTGCAGTGTTTCCCAACAGAGCTGACACCAGCTGAGCAGCACTTCGCCTACTCTCTTGCTGGCCGGCAATCGCGGTGATGAGTGCAGTGGCCATTCTGCAGCAGGTCATACTGAGGCCCTTTTGAGAATCCAGTGCAGGTTGCACAGGGGTTGGTTGGGGAGTGTGTGTTGCACTTGCCTAGACCTTGCATATGGTCTTGTCAGGCCTATCTTTTAACCTGTTCACACCTGAAGGACTGTTGGAACCGGGAATCATTCTGGAGAAATCCTACAGGCTCCACAGCCAATACACAATTATTTCTGGCCCAGAGTCATTACTATAATGGACTTAGGTCATATTTAATATAGGGATAAGCACAAAACAGATGAATAAAAGTGAGGGCCTGATCCAAAGCTCACTGAAATCAATGGGAGACTTTCCATTGACTCTAAAATTCTTCAGATCAAGTCCTTAATTTCCCAGCCTGGTTCTCCAGCTGCTTCTTTCACAGACTGCATGGGCAGGCCCTTACCCCCAAAATTTCCACAAATACCCAGTGCTTCTCTTCCATAAGTACAAGCACGTGGAGTTCAACTCACACTTTATCTGTGCCGTAGCTCCTGTAGTCGACTGCTGCTGACACAGCCACTATGAGTGCGGGAATTCCGTAGCCAACCAGATAGAAGTACTTCCTTCGCGAGTGTTCGCTCTCAAACACCTCCACCAGCATGATGTACAGCTGCACTCCCTCCAGGAACATCCAGGTGAATGCAGCCAGGAAAAAGAAGTGCAGGAGAGCAGCAAACACAGCACAGGCGATCTGGGAGAGTACAAAATAAATAAATAAATAAACAAACAAACAGAGGCAAAGGTTTGCTCTCAGCCAAAATTAATGTTATAATCAACATAATAAAAACACTAATGTCCTTCGTTATTACACACAACATTAATCCGAGAATTATCAAACTGGATTCTTATGAGGAGACACCTTCAGCTTCAAATAATTGAAGCAGTTTTTCCCGGTTTCTTGCTATCAATATAAAACAGGATTAACACGTGAAAATAGTCTAACACCTCAGTTTAATAAATGGCTATTACATGAGAAAAAAATCTCAGATCACTTGAAATATCTTTTTATTTAAAATATAATATATATGTATGTGTGAATAAATGTGTTATTTATGTTGTATGCCAATATTATATAATATGTGTTATACGCACACACGTATATATCTATGAGTGCATGTATGTAATTCTATATATACTGTAGCTTTGTGTAATATATATAATATGCATATATTATTATATAGGCGCACACATATTATTTACACATCATATACATACACATACACACGCACATACATGTTTGTGTGGTTGGATTTGATGGCTAAATGCCTCAATACACCAACAACTTGTGTTGATGAATCATAAAGACCATTTCTCTATTTCTGATGCCTCTGTTGACTATTATCCCTTGGATAAGTTTCCAGACATTGACATGCCATGTGAATACTCTTGGGTGCTGTCAGGAGGGATGGGCATATGCTGTGAGCTCCACTGCTCAGTAATTTTAGTGATGGGATAAGACAAAGGAATTAAAGAAAAAAGGTCAGGGAAGAGGAATGGGAAAGTACAGAATTCCAGTGCAAGACCTGATTTCACACACATACATTGAGATCAAATTGGCCCTGAAAAAAACACAGTGCTACTCATAAGCCTGCACTGGCAAGGGAATGGACAACATAACCTCAGTGATCTTCAGCTTCTCACCAGTTCCCTGGGGCCCGAGCATAGGATTTCTATCGTATTTTACCTGGCCATGTGCTAGATGTAAGCTCATGCTCCTTCAAAGAGCATGAACACGTCGGTACATGCCTGTAGAAAAATGTGAAAACTCTCTGCTGCAACAGATTCCCAGTGAAAAAGGAACAGTTTCAAAGTGTCAGTAATAATGAGGATACACTAGCCAGGACTGAAGGAGTGCCCGTATGTTAGGGAAGGATCTTGTGGCTTTGAATGTGGAGTATATGCAGTGGCTGTCTGGGGAAAATGAAGAACAGAATCCCAAGAAAATGTATTTCTAGAGACGCTCACAAAAGGGCTGGGATGCTTTGGCGAATAATCACATAGTTTACAAACAGAGGTTAAAAACACAAAGAACATGCCATTCGTCTTTTTTTACATGGACATGGAAGTACTGAAATTATTCTCCTCCAAGAGAATCTATACGTTTTTTCTCTTGATGTTCCAGAGGCTTAAAGTGAGTGCCTCAGTGACAGCATGACTGGTGGATAGAGCACGGGACTGGGATTCAAGTGTGCTAGGTTCTAATATTAAGTGCTCTGCCACTGGCCTTCTGGGTGACCTTGGGCAAGTCCTTTACCCATACGTAAAATGGGGATAACAACACAGACCTTCCCCTGTAAAGCGCTCTGAGATCTACTGCTGAAAAGTACTGTGTAAGTGCTAGGTGGTGTTATTAAGTGATTCAAATTCTCTGCTTAGCGGGCACATAAGGGCAGCAACTGTCGATACAGTCCATAATAGCCAGAGATAGACCGTGCTCCAGCATTGCTCCCTGCCCGTGGTGTGTGGGTGTGAATCCAAAGACCAACCCCTGTGGAGTACCCTGCACAAAGACTATTTCCACGGGCCTTGCTTGGACAGGAGTAAAACTTCATGGGCTGCTGGGAACCCATAGACCTGCCCTCAGCTTCCCTACTGGCAACCCACAACCCTGACCCATTCCTGCCAGCAATGCACAGCTCTGTCCCTGCCGTTCCTGCTGGCAATCCACGGTCCCACCCCCGCCCCTCCTGTAGGGAACCTATGGCCTTGTCCTTCCTGTCAGGAACCCGTGGCCCCGCCACTTCACTTCCTGTCTTCTTTGGTCCAATTCAGAGCGCCGTTGCAATACAGAACTCCACAGAGCACAGGAGTTACAGCATTCCCGGTATGGCTTCTCCTGGGTCCAGCTTCAGCAGGAATGCGTTATTTCTGCCACATATCAGGCCTTAGCTGCCTATGGAGGGAGGACAAGATCTGTCCCTCTGAGCATATCTTTGAACGATGGCACATTCAGTAAGGGGTCTGAGGTTCCAATAGATGTTCTTAGAACTCAGTCATGCAAGGTGCTGAGCCATCCTGAGCATCCTCCACAGTCGTTGACTTCAATGGAAGCTGAGGGCACTGCACGTCTCATGGGGAGCCCAGCAAGTTGCTGGACTGAAACCCAAGAGCAGTTGTTGGAATAACACTGTCATGTAGGCTCAGACAGTCCAATGAAGGTGTAATCCCGAGTGGGACTGCAGGGACGGAAATGCTAAATGGTGAATATGTAACTGCTGCAGTAACATTTCTGCTTGTCTGCAAAGCTCCCCATCAGTGACTGCTTGTATGAAATATATATTTTCCCCGCTATCTAGTGAGTCACATGCATTTTTAGAGTCAGTAGAATACAGCAGACTGAGCGCGCAGTGTTTGTTCATTTCAAAGCTTAGAACCCTGCGATTTGTGAACCAAATTTATTCAGTACGTCAAAGGTGCTAATCCTTAGTCTTTGCCAAGTGTGAAGGCTCTCTCTTAAAAAGAACCATTTTTGACTTATGTGAGTACACACAGAGCAGCTGAAATAGGTCTTAAGGGATGTGAAAAATGATGTGTTTTGTTGGGGGTTTTTTTGTCTCAAGTTGAGCTTTTCTCAAAAGCAGGTAGATGGAGTTTAACTCACCACCCAGACACATGAGAGAGGAGAACAAATGGCAGGCATTTCAGCCCCCGACATTAATTCATTCAGAAAATCAGATGGGCTTGATTGGAAGCCTATTGAAGTAAATGCAGAGGTTCCTACTGGCTTCAATGAACTTTGGATCAGAAAGGAGGGCTTATAATAGAAAGCATCTTCTCGAGAACTACTGAGCTGTTGCCAGTTTGATGGAAAGCTGAGAAACATGACACAACATACACCTTTGGGGGATATGTTTTAAACAGGCTTCCGAGGTGAAATCCTGGCCCCAAAGGACTAAGATTTTGCCCTCGGTTAACAAACAGGGCCCCAATCCTGAAATTAGACGAACAGGATCATAGGGTGTATCCATATTCTTCTTGCTACAGGATCGGGCCCCGATACTCCCCTGATGACTGGCAGGTGGGAGGAAAGGCTTCCATCTTTCTATGCCCAGGCTCTTACCGGCTGATCCGTCCGATTGATCCCGACGAGGAAGAGGAGCTCCGCCACGAAGAGGCTGATGCACAAGTTCTTGTGGATGGTGTTCCTGTCACTCTGCAGCCCACGGAAGAAGCAGAAGGTGAAGATGCATATCAGGAGACAGACAAGCGACAGCAGAATGCCGACCCACGTGATCACATCCAGGAGCAGGTCGTGGACCGTGTCACTGTGCTGGAGACACAACAGAAAAATGATCAGTCACACGCTGCACGTCAGCCAATCGATACTGCACAAAGCCAGGTTGTCTGAGACTCTTTGATAAACTCCTGTATCCACTTCCCAAGCACTGGCACAAGGGACTGGTAACTAATGAAGGGTATTATGACTAAAACTACCGAGAATGGAGTTCTGCATTAATGTATCCACAACCTGAAACCCAGGCTCCATTCTCTTCTTTGCTTTGCTTTTTTGTAAATGCAGCAGTAAGGCAGTGGTGCAGGTACCAGAACAGACTCAAATCCCAGGATTGGGTTGCTAGGACCACTAAGATAATGTATGTCTCATGCCCGGCATGCAGAGAAAACAGTGACTATTTTACGTTCTTTTTCTCACAAGGGGAAGAAAAAAAACATTGAATTTATCAAACGCTGGAGCTGGGAACCCAAAATAAATATTGGAACACTATCCTGGAGAGACAGAGACCTTTTTATTGACAATTTTATTTTTAAACCCACATTTAACCAGGATTTTATTGTGTTCCCCTGGTGATGTGGTCTTTTTTCTGCCTACCCAGAAGTAATGTCCACGGCAAGGATGTTTTCCCTTCAGGCTACCATACACCCCAAGAACACCAGCAGCAAAGGCTGGTCTAGGGAGTAAGCCATGAGCTCTTACCGTGGAAAACAGGATGCTGGGGTCTATCAGTAAAATGTCCCTGTCCCTGTGTTTGTGCATGCATTTGCTTCCCAAACAAGGGAATGGATGCTTGGAAAGTCTATGACAGATAGAGGGAAAAGATGATGAATTTATCCTTTTTATTGCTTGCCTGTGAATGATAAAGCCACATCAGTGTCAGGCTCTGACCAATATATGCTCCTGCTATGTCAGCACCCATCAAAAACAACTCAAACCCTTTCAGCTCTTTGGCTGTATCCACATGATTGATGGGCAACAAATGATGGTGAAAGATGGGGAGTGACTTTTTTCTTCCCCCTAGAGGCTGTTTATAAAGGGTCAAATTCTGTGAGTAAACAAAGTTTACAGGAGGTTTATTCCCAAAACATTCTTGCTACTTTTCTTGGGAATTTGGAAGGTTTAAGAGACTGGGTGCTTGCAGATGTGCCACAAGAGCAAAGATTTAACAGATGTCTATCACAATCGAAACAAAAATCCCGTTTCCATCCGAACTGTACACACAAAGCTGAGAGGAAGAAAGGGCATATCCTTTTCCTGCTGGTGATGTATTGTTTTATCTCTGTAATTGTGTACTCATTATTTTCCCCTTAGCTTACTGCAAAAATGTTAATACAAATCCCGATCCTTGTATTGGCTCTGCTTTGTATAAAGCTGCTGGGAGGTGGTGGATAACATCTCCCCTAACAACCCCATTGCAAAGCAGGCCAGCTCGCCTGATTAGAAGGCAGTGCGAGGCAGAGCTTCAGAGAGCTGCAAGATACAGAACAGGAACTGCACAGCTGGCACAGGCAGATAAAGGGGAGAGGCAATCAGGTGAACTTTGGAAAGCGTGACTCAGTTGCCCAAGGCTCATGGCACAAATTCAGTAAAACTCCAGATAAAAAGTCAGGCTTGTACGTGGGGAGCTTTCCGGAGCTGTTCTTCGTCTGGGAAGAGAACACCCCAGTTTCATGTGGAAGGAGCGGGTAATGCAGCAAGTTCCCTTTGCATGCTTGGCTCCATGCACGCACCAGGCAGTTGTGTAATAAATGAAAACCACAGTCTAGTTTTGCCCCTGCTCAGCTGCCTGCAGAGCTATTTACGCCTCTGAGTGCAAAGTGGGCGTGAAATGCTGTCCAATCAGATTCGAGGGCACACACCCCACTGATGCCTTACAGGGAGAAGATGGTGTAAAAAGGTCTGACAGCTTCCCAGGACCATGCAGGGGAGGAGAAGAGGAAAGGTCAGAGGGATTCTACCACCAAGGACATGTGCAATGATTGCAAAGAGGGTGCAGGGAAGGTAGGTTGGGGGAGAAGGGATCTCTTATCCTTCATTGGTATGGACCATGCAGGGACTGAGCTGAGAAAGATTTGGGTAGTTTGGGACAGGAGATAATCCTTTTTTCAGGCAGCTAACGCCTCTGGGGGGATTGGTAAGGAGCTGTGCTGGTGCGATCCAGGTATGGGCCCTTGTACCTACCCCCTCCACCCCCACTCAGTGCAAACTAAAAGGAGATTGGGCACAACAGAGCCCTGAGACCAAACTGATCCAGTCTTGCGTCCTATTGATCATCACTCTCACTTTCCAGTTCCCAAGCTCTGGCACAGCCAGATATGCTGTGGGTGAGAGGGCAGAGCCACGATCTCCCCCACCAAACACCTATGGGTACATGCCCTGGATTGCGAGCCAGGAGACCAAGGGATCTAGTCACACCTCTCCTACTGACTTCAGTCAGTATTTCGGTGCCACTGTATAGGACCATAAATCTGACACCCTCTTACGTTAGGATGAGGACCCTGGGATAACTGTACCTCTTGGAATGAATTTTTATTGCCAAACATGGAATGTAGAAGTGAGTTGGGATATTGTGTTAATATTTGTATTATTGTTGTACTTTTATTGCTGTCAACTGTCCCTTTAAGAACTGGGTGGGGCACTTGAGGATAGAAGAGGTGGGAGATTTTGCCCACGTGCCAGGGAACGGAATGGCCCGTCTGGGCAGGCGCCGGGAAAGGCCAGCACTTCATTTAAGAAATGTATCTTTTCAGGCAGCAAGCCTCGTTCTCAAAGGTGTAATACTGGCACGTACTGGAGGACTGGATGCTCTGAGCATTGCTACAGAGCCTTTCACCTGCAGGCCACTAGAAGCTTCTGTCCAACAGAGGTCTCTGTGGCCCCTCTACAGGATGAGTTTGTGGGAGTCAGTTGTGCCTCCCCTGGCACAAACTCATCATCACACTTTGCACTTACTGTCAGACTCTGCAGAGAGGCCAAAGGCTGCCTGCGCCATGGAGACTGTTACCCCTAGAGAGAAGGTGCCCAACGCCCCCAGATCAAAGTTCAGGCCCGGGTATCAGGCAGTGTGTGTGGGAAGCTTGCCTGGCTGTTATACCAGGACTTCATTTACCAGGCCTCTTAAGCTGGCCTTGCAAGAACACTAAGCACAAAATGTTTATGCTGAAGTTTATGGTTATATATAAATTATTTTTGAAAATGCAAACTCTACTCATTAAATAATGTGCATAAAATATCACACATGGAGCGTGTCATGGGCCAGCCGCCCTGGGGTCCCTCCCAAAGTCTTGGATGTCTTGATTGTCAACACCTCAGTGAGTTTTTATTGATGTTATCTCCACCAAGCCTCCATCACAATTCCCATGCAGCACTTCTACCTGCCATGCCTGTCAGTCCTCAGCGCTTTCCTCGGGGAGAAGGAGAGGAAGAGGAAGTGACCTCACCAGCCGGAGACCTGGCTTCCCCGGAGCTCTGCTAGCCCTCTCTACTTCCCTTTGCACTTCCTTCCTGTGCTTTTTAACTACCTCCACTGGGATTCTGTGGGGGAACTAGTTAGTTCCTAAGAGTAGGACTACACTACAGGGGAAGCCCTGGGTTAGCAGAACTCCAGTGAGCAGACCCTGGGTTGGTCAACCTAGGGCTTGAGCATCTATGTTCATTTGTAACCCCAGGTTAGGAAATGATGCACCCTGATCCCAACCTGAGACTCCAGCAGCTACACTGCATTTTGCGCGCCTAATTCCAACCACCCGTACCCAGACTTCTTAGCCCCTTCCCAAATGTGGCCTGCTCCAGCCCTTTGCTCATGGTACAGTGTGTGAAAACTTGACCTTCCAGAGAGCAAAGAAAGTCGGCTCGTGGGATGCTTCCGGCGGACTCCCAGAGCACGAGTCCAGTGGGGCTGCCTCTACACCGCAAAGCAGCAGGGCTTGGACCCTGGGTCCCGGCTTGACTTGGGCTTGGACCATCTGCCCCATGGGGTCCTGGGACCTCGGGTATCAGCCCTGGGTTGGCGGGGGTGGTGATGGTGGTTGTGCTTGAGCCTGAGTTGGGCTTACATTGCAGTGTAGAAATACCCTAAGTGACCAACCGCTGGTTCTCAGCACTCTGCTACCAAGCTGCTCTTTTCTAGAAAAGGCGGATGCTACAGAAACAAAGTGCTCCATGAAATTCAAAGAACAGCCCAACAAACCCAACCACGTTTCTCTTTGTGACAAGTTTTGTATCGGAGGCTGGCGTTTGGGGCCGGATACGCAGCAATGCAAAGACTCCCTTTTGACTCCCACGGCTTTCTGGTTGGGCTCTGAGCGGCGCAATGTGGGTAGCAGACTGGTGGGAACCATTTGCTGCTTTGAAACCTGTTGTGTGTGTTGTCTGCAGCCCAGATATTGTTCAGGCTGTGAAACGGGTTAGAGATGAATGACTGGTTCCAGCAATGCACTGCTTCTGCTCCGGAGCAGAGTTAATAAAAAACAACCCTAGTGAGTGACAGTTTATGACAGAATAGCTTGTCCCTTAGATGAAGGGTCCTTTCTCTTCCCTTATTAAAAATCACAATAGAGGTAAACAGTGCTGAAACAGAGCTGCTGGCTGGGGAGGGCCATTTTGTTCAGCTAAACTGTCCCTTCAGGATGCGAGTCAGTAACATACTCGTGGGTGGAGGAATGACAAATGGTAACTAAAGAAAGTGTCATGGGCTTGCTGGTCTGTGGCTGTTACGTAACTGGTGGGAGCTGGCATGGAAGGCAGCAGCATGGGTGGGCATCTGTCCAAGTAGACCAGATTTAAGCTGGCAGGGGTGTATAGTTTACACTGCTCCTGAGATTTGTAGCTGCCCAGAACAGACTGGAATCTCTTTACTCCTTTTAAAACGGTCAACCACAGCGTAACATCGACAGCCAATCATGGTTATGTCCATCCTGCATTTCCTCACTGCTGTATGTTACAGATACGGTGAGATCACAGATGACTTTACAGACAGTCTTTAAATCAAGATGTGAGTACTTCAGTAACTCAGTCATACGTCAGAGGTCTATTACAGGCATAGGTAGGGAAGATTCTGTGGCCTGCGATATGCCAGAGGTCAGACTAGATGATCATGATGGTCCTTTCTGGCCTTAATGTCTATGAGGTGCTAATAACTGAATCCAAAAAGCTAGAGAAAATGATGGGAAAGTCAGGGATGAGATCTTACAGAACCAAACATCAGAGCTGTAAGGAAAGCGGGGAAACACCTGTTGAATGTACAAAACTGGAAGTTTATGCTGAAAACTAAGGATCAATGCCTAGAACGTGGTTATGCAAGCATGCCGCTAAGGAAGGGGTTAAGGGGCCTTTCCCTCCCCCCTTGTATGACCCATGTAAGACCTGGTCAGGATTCCAGTACTGCATTCAGAGGGAGTACACGGGTTATTCTCTCCCTGCTCCCCCTGGAACACACGGCATCTAGGAAAGGGTGGGAGGCAGACTATGGCAGAGGGGAGGGAGTGAATTGCACTCCACAAGTGAGGGGCAGGTGCACAGCCCTCCATGCCTCCTAAGGGAGCATGGCACTGTGCAACCACTATGATGGACTATACCTAATTGGCACAACTGAGCCCTCACCAAGAAAAGAAAGGGCTTGATTTTGATCTGACCCTGTGGTGTAATGCCACTGACTTCCATGGGATTTGTTCTGATTTATAGCAGTTTGGAATCAGCATCAGACCCCAAATCACTTGTACACAATGAGAAATGTACCTCAGCATCCCTGGTTCATCCAGCCTCTACTTCCCTGAGGCATTTCTTCCTTGCTGGTTTGGTGTCTCCTTATGACACACACTTAAACCTCAACTCCTCTTTAACAGAAGATCTCTCAGCAAGTTCTAGCACCCAAAACGTAGTCTCACCGTGATCTCTCCAGCTGTAGCTCACACACAACCTTCTCCAAAACAAGTCTGGGTTTTCCCCTTCCATTTTTAAAACCTACCAAAAGATGCAAGCACTTGTCACCCCAAAGCTGCTGACGTGATGGCAAGCAGCCGCCTTGAAAGACTGCGCTGGAAGCGCCAAAGCAGGTCGGCTGCTATGTGTCGAGCAGTATTACTAACCCCTACATAATCCATTGGCATCACTGATTTCAAGGTACCTGTGCTCTCAGTCATCTTCAGCACTGCAGGAGCCACAAAATACCAGAGATATTGTTCCGGTGCCCCAGGCCTGCCAGGTCATCTTCAGGAAGCCTACTTATGAGCTTAAAGTTAGGCACGTGATCAAGTATCTTGCTGAATCAGGGCCCTAACTCATCCTTGTGACGGGGCTGATGGGATCTGTACCACTTGGTTTGGCTGCTGGGGTGGGAGCTGAGTGGCTTATGAGTTCTAGTTTACAGTTCATTGGAGATAGCCCAGTCCTGTGAAGCACGGGGTCTCCTCACTTCTCGCTGAAGTCAATGGAGGTTGAGGGCAGTCAGCACCTCACAGGAGCCGGCATCGAGTGAGGATATAGTGATGAAAAGCGCTCTTTGGTACTCTAGGTTAGCGGACTCCATCTTGGAACAGTAAGGAGAGATGAGAAGGAGATGTGCTGGCCCTGAGCTGAGAAGCAGCCAGGAAATCAGCCCCTCCTGCCCCTTATTATAAATAGCCAAGATACTGAACTGTAAAGATGATATAAAGTTGTCACCTTCCTCTGTGTTACTAAGTGAAAAGCTGGACTACAGGTTACCATGGATACAGAGTGTGGTGAACACGATGGGGTCCCATTCTGGTCTCACTTACATAGGTGTCACTTCGCTGCTGTCAAATGAGCGCTATACAGGTGTGAGTGAGAGGTCATTCAGGCCCAGTGATTGCCTCTTGCTCCTTCATGCTGGCTTTTTTTCAACCAGTGGAACAGCTCTGCTTACCCCCAACAAACAGCTTTCAGCCTTGCACCACCACGGTTTTCTTTGGAAAGCCTCGCTACAGCAGCTGAGCTAGCCTCACAGAGACCTTGTGCTCAGGCCACATTGCTACCATCTACTGTGCTCAGCCCCTGAGCAGCTAGGCAAGATGGTAGGACACCCTGCACTTTCTTGGCTTGCCTGCTCTGTATACGTTTCTGAGGGCCAAGGCACAATGTTGCCCTATTGTTTTCTTCCAAACGCTCATCCTTCAGGGAAGTTCTCTGGCCTGAATTACACAGGAGGGCAGGCTAGATACTCACTATTGTCCCTTCTGGCCTTGGAGTCTATTAATCTAACTCTTATTAACATGGTATCTATAAACGACATCCTATTGCCACTCTGAGTGGTCAAAATAAGTAATGACTGAGAAATTCTGCCTACGTTCTTCCTGCGGCCAAAGATCGCCCTAGTTTAATATCTTTATTTAGTGGAGGGAACAGGATGAAATTGATCTTGGGAGGATCAAAGAAAATTCCTCAGTTACACACAGAAGAACTTCATGTTCCAGAGAGTACAGAATCTAATCAAAGAGGAAGTCACCCTGAACCTTGCTCTCACCATGAGGAAGACGTTGTTTGGGAATCTGAAGGTAATAAATAGGGGGAAGCGTGATGCTTGCAAACAGGAGCTACTTGAATAAGGGAAACTTCACAGAACTCAGGAGTGTGAAGTGTTCCTGCCCCTCTGGCCCTTTCCCCTGGATTTCTCCACAGGTGCTGAGAACTGGTTGTAAACAAAGGGCAATGAGGAAAAAACAATCTGGTTTGGAGTAGAGGAAGCAGCTGCAAATTAAATGCTGTCACGGTTGGTTTTGTTTAACATCTACATCCATGATTAGGCTTGGGAGGGTTAGATGTTTATTAGTAAATATCGGTAAATGTTGATTTCACTGTACAATCAAACAGACAAAAAATATTTCCATCAATAATAATCAAAATGTACAGTTAGGCCAAGTATGAAGAGTGCTGCATGAGAATTATTAGAGTTTGAGTTTGGGTATTTATTTTGTACATGTGGACGTGTGATGTTGACAAGTTGTGTTTTAACAGCTATAAAGCTTTAACTTTTTTAATGCGTCTTCTGTCACTAAATAATTATTGTCTCACCACCATCCCCATGATTTCCCTCAACTGTGAATATTGATGTGGATACAAATAGAAAAAAAATGCTTAAAAACAATAATGTTGTGCAACCGTGAAAACGTAAGTAGATAAAACTTGAAAAAATGCTTAAAATAAGCATCAATATTATCCATTGTAAATATAAAAAATAAAAGCTGAATTCTGCCAAGCCTACCCATTCTTGAGAAGGACTCAGGGACTAATGTTTCCAGTATTGAAGAGTGCACATAAATAATACAAAGGGACAGAGAGGTTAAAAATATGGAAAGGAAATAACAGAGCTCTTCCTGGAAAAAATGCAAGCTAAGACATTTGGAGAAACTACACAGAAACAGAGAGATGCAGGTGAGAGAGCGATACATGCAAAACAGCTATGCTGAAAAGGACATAAGGTAGAGAGTGCATAATAAGCCATTAGATATGAGCTTGCAATATGACATAATAGCACAGAAAGTCATTGTAATACTGGACAGTACCACATCACAGATTGGGAATACACAAGAGGCCATGCTGGCCTTTGCACAGCAGCAGTTTAAATAAATAAATAATGAGTTCCAGAGGGGTAGCCATGTTAGTCTGATTTTAGCAAAACAGTGAGAGTTCTGTGGCACCTTAAAGACTGACAAATTTATTTGGGAATAAGCTTTCGTGGGCAGAAACCCACTTCGTCGGATGCATGAAGTGGAGACTTCAGTTTGGTAGGTATATACACACATGCAAGGATGGTTGAGTACATCACAGTGAGGAGGCTGAGTGTTAACGAGGTAAATTCAATCAGGGTGGATGAGGCTGTTCACAACAGTTGATGAGAAGGTGTGAATTTAGTGATGGCCACATAAACACCACCTTATACCAAAAACCCACCAACCGCTATATGCTACATGCCTCCAGCTTCCATCCAGGACACACCACACAATCCATTGTCTACAGCCAAGCCTAAGATACAACTGCATTTGCTCCAATCACTTAGACAGAGACAAACACTTACAGGATCTCTATCAAGCGTACTTAAAACTACAACAGTCACCTAGGGAAGTGAAAAAACAGATTGACAGAGCCAGACGGGTACCCAGAAGTCACCTACTACAGGACAGACCAACAAGGAAAACAACAGAATGCCACTGGCCATCACCTACAGCCCCCAGATAAAACCTCTTCAACACATCATCAGGGATCTACAACCTATCCTGGAACATAATCCCTCACTCTCACAAACCCTGAGAGGCAGGCCAGTCCTCGCTTACAGACAACTCCCCAACCTGAAGCAAATACTTACCAGCAACTGCACACCATACAATAGAAACACTAACCCAGGAACATATCTTTACAACAAACCCCATTGCCAACTCTGCCCGCATTTCTACTCTAGTGACACCATCACAGGTCCTAACCACATCAGCCACACCATCTGGAGCTCATTCACCTTCACATCTACTAATGTGATATACGCCATCATGTGCCAACAATGCCTCTCTTCCATGTACATTGGCCAAACGGGACTGTCTCTACGCAAAAAAATAAATGGATACAAATCAGACAACAGGAATGGTAACATTCAAAAACCAATAGGAGAGCACTTCAATCTCCCTGGACACTCAGTAACAGACTTGAAAGTTGCCATACTTCAACAAAAAAACTTCAAAAACAAACTCCAGTGCGAAACTGCAGAGCTGGAACTCGTATCCAAACTTGACACTATCAGACTAGGTCTGAACAGAGACTGGGAGTGGCTAGCCCACTACAAAAAATAACGTTCTCACTTTTGACATTCACCTTCTCATCAACTGTTGTGAATGGGACTCATCCACCCCGATTGTATTAACCTCGTTAACACTCACCCTCCTCACTGTGATGTACTCACCCATCCTTGCATGTGCGTATATACCCACCAAACTGAAGTTTCCACTTCATGCATCCGACAAAGTGGGTTTTTGCCCACGAAAGCTTATGCCCAAATACATTTGTTAATTTTTAAGGTGTCACAGAACTTGCGCTGTTTTAATAATAATAATAATAATAATCCTACTACTATAAATAAGCAACAAGAACTGTTTATAGAGCACAGGCAAGAGTGCAGCTTGAACACTACATTAGCTTTATGGGGCAGTCTGGTATTCAAAAGAGTGCAAACAAGGAGTTTAGAGAAAGGCAACACAAACAATGCTGGACTGACTGATTTATAAGGAAAGATTAAAATAATTAAACACAGTGGCCAACATCTTCTAAAATAGCTACTGATTTTAGGATGCTGTCTCTATTTCTGGGTGCAGATCTCCTTTTACTTCAGTTGGGATTGTGGGAGTGTTAGCACCATTGCGATTCACTCTGGAATATCGTGAAGCGTTGTGGCATGCCAACAAAACCAGTTAACATCAGCGAGGCTTTCTCTCGAGTGCAGCATGTTAAAGCAAATGCAGGTTCAGCGAACGGTTCAGCAATGACACTGGTGCCCGGTGATGATGTGTTCTCTTCACCTCCATTCTTTGGCATTGCCATTGACTTCATAATGAGAAAAAGTGAGGAAGGATACGACGCGGCCATTGCATAGCTCACAACAATATGTTATAAGATCTGGATTTTTCTGAAGACATAGATTTTCTAAGCGACAGCTCAACCAAAGTGCAAGCCAAGGCCGAAAGACTGTCCAGCATTGCAAAAAAGATGGGATTAATAATCAGTTCTGAAAAAACAAATCTAATGAAAGCATGGCAGTGCAACTCAAGCATTACTTTAGGAGGCAAAGCAACACAAGAGGTGAGTCAATTCACATAACTTGGCAGTAAAGTGCAAGCCAACAGGGCTATCCAGAAGGTAACAATGTCACAAATTGGCAAGGTGGCTGCTGCATTCATCAGCTTACGCAGGAATTGGCCATCAGAAATCCATAATTTGCAGACCAAACTACAACTCTTCAACCCCAAATGTTATTTCCTTCTTAAGATAAGGATGTTAAAGCTTGAAATCCACCAAAGGTATAGATGACAGCTAAATGCCTTTGACAGCAACTGCCGTAGGGCAATACTAAGTATTAAACTGAATGAATTTATAACACATGCCAATATTTGTCAGAGTTCAACACCTCCTTATGCCTGAATTATCCAGAAAAGAAGATGGAAATAGCTGGGATGTATGTTAAGAATGAAGCCAGAGCATCTGCCATGGTTGTTGGAGTATTGGGCAGCTGAAGGGACAGGGGGCCAACTGAATGAATCCTTCCACTGAATGCTACTCAAATTATTCATAGATTCCAAGGCCAGAAGGGGCCTTTGTGATCATCTAATCTGCCCTTCTGTAAAGTAGATGCCAGAGAACATCTCCAAAATAATTCCTAGAACAGATCTTTTAGAAAAAGCACCCAATAGCTTACAGCTCTTCACAATGCAGAGGACAAGCAAAGAGTGGCCCAGGATAGACAAGGATGGTGGAGCCTTGTTCATACTCTAGGCATCATCTGATAGCATGGGAAGGATTCAGATTCAGCGCCTCAGAAAACAGGCTCAAAGTATTGCTATTTGGGCACCAAAAAGGTGGCTATGTCTGCAAACCAGGGCCAGGAATTTGGGCTTGATTAATCAGTGGGAATATTTAACTGCCAAGAGGTGTTTAAATGATGCAAACGCACAGGAGGAAGAAAGAGGAGATATTTAGAGCAGTCCAATCAGGTAGAAGTAGGAGTAACAGGAACAAAGAAAAATTCTGGCTGAATATCAGGAAACTATGAACTTTCAGACAGAACATCAGGCACCCATGGGAGCTATTAGAAGGACTATATCTGGTGTGATTTAATGCTCACCTAGACAAAGGTCTCAAGTATATGCTATAGTGTTCAATTTTATCTTGACAACATAGGATTGATTACATGACAATTTCAGTTTTTCCAGCCACAATTTCTGTGCTTCCATGAAAATTTAGTCGGGAAAGTAGGCTATTCTATTTTCTTAACAAGAAGGGTTGGGTAATTTTCCCAAGGAAGGCTAGATAAATCACCCCACAATATTCTGTAGATAACAATTCTTCACTGGCAAAGGGACGTAATGGATTACTGAATATGTCTTTTACATCTCTTAATTTGCTGATTCCATTAAGTTCCCTGGTTCCTGCTCTTGACACACGCTCAAATGGTCTTTTATTTTTCATTTAAAAAACCCAGTGAAGACAAGCTGATTTAATAACTTTTCTGCTTAATTGAAACACTCCTTGTTTAACACATTTTTGAAAAAGTCAGCATAATAAAACTCTTCTGCAGAGATTTAACCCTTTACCAGGTGCAAAATCCCTTTGCCCTACTCAATTTACAATACAGTAGCTTCAATAATTTAACTCAGATATTTAAAGCATCTTGTTAGAATAGCGACTTCTAGTGCACAGTATACATTGCTGTGCAATATTTGTCTACCTTAAACTCTTTTTTCTCATACAATTGGGTCTTTTTTAATGTTTTTTTTCCACCAGCACTGAACTAATTTTCTGGTTGCATATTTTTCCCATGGTTCATTTAAGATGCATGTGTTAGGGTTATTATGATGCAAAGTGCTAGCTTTTATGAAAATAAGCTTGTAAATTTTGAAGGATAATTCTGTATCTATTACATAGATAGTATGGCTTATTTCCTTTAACTATGTGCTTTGTTCCAAGGCATAAGAACTATTGTAGTCTTATTGCATTGAAGGTTAATAATAAACATCTTACAGATTCATGCATTTCCTTGTAATAATTTTTGTATAAAACAATCAAAAGTTACTTGTAATCTGATGGAAAGGTGTTTGATTTATTTCGAAGTCTGAAGTCATCTAAACTACAGAAGAAAATTTTAATTTTCAATGGTAAGTTCATATCCTTAAGGTAGACTGTACACTCTGTTAGGCAGATGGAGAATATAATAGTTAGATAACCATGGCTGGCAAACATCATTTTATACCTGACAAAGATATTATGAATCAGTGGAAGAGCTTCAAGTAATGGTAGGCAGTGAGGTCCAACAGATAGGGTGCTGGATTGGAACAAAAGAGATCTGAGCTCTAGTCCTGTTCTGCCACTAATGTGCTATGTGTCTCTGTTTCCCCTCCCACCATGGGCCTGTCTTGTCTATTTAGACTGTAAGCTTTTTGAGGCCAGGACTGTCTTTTATTGTGTTTGTATGGCACCTAGCACAATGGGGATCTGACCTATCAGTGATAGTACCATACAAATAATAATTCATAACTAGCACATCATTATTTTGTACTTCCATGCAGATACACCACAATATTTTCAACTCTTATGTGACATGGGTTTTCTTTGAATTACAGCATGCATCTCTGGAATAGCCAGTGAATTTCCATTCACACCAGGACCTGTAAGTGCAATTGCCTTGGAGATACTGCCTGACATGCCTGTCAAAAGATGACCTGTTGGAAATGAAATCAGCTTGTGTGATTATCTTTACTCCTTAGGCCTGTAGGAGATGGCCTAGCATGGGGTTATTAGTATTAGGTATGGGAGAAAGGGCACCCAACTCAGTGCCTTTTAAACTGAGTGGACATGTGAGGAGGCACAACTGTTTCCAGAGTCCCAGCATCTTGGAAAGTCATGTGAACGTGGCAGGGAGCCCATTATATTTGATGAATAAAGCCAGCTTCAGGCTCAACTAAGTCTAATAGGCAGATAGCATCTTTTTAAAAAATCTTTCCTCTTAATTGAGTAGAGTCCTGTTAAACCTGGAATTGATCTCATCCACTTCCAGTCTTAAGACACGCCGATAAATCACAGCTCTAATGGTCAGCCATTGATATTTGTTTTTCCTTAAGACACAGACGTATAGCTATTACTGAGTAGAGAACTGGAAGGCTATCAATCATAGGCTGAATGAACCAAAGTCCCTACCTGCCCCTCACTCCCAGTAGACTAATAATTAAAGCACAGCCTATAACTCCTGGAATGGCCGCTGAATTCTCCTTCAGAGGAACATGCTTCTAGAGAGAGAGCTAACTCATTGCCAGAAGTGATGCTTGTCAAATTGGAGTGCTGTTGACTTTAAATTAAGAAGAGGGGCTCAGGTGACTATTCCCCACAATATGCTGTATCCTCTGACATGAAGGAGGATGTTTCAGGTGGCCAGGTGAGGACAAAAGGAGCCATTGATGGTATATTGATAACTGTAAACATTACAGGCTGCTAACTTCAAATCCTAAGGAGTTTCCTGTTTCTCTCTCTGGTTTGGGGAGCAGCCTATACTGTCCTTCTTTGGTTTGGGGTTTTTGTGTGTTGTCGTTCTAAATTCTAAGCAATAAAGCAGCTGTTACATTGCAGCAAGCGCCTTTTATGTTTTTAATCTAACTTCTCTCTGTGTGTGCCACGAACACACCACCTTCCACCCCTACCATTCCTGCATAAGGACCGGGCTGAATCATGGTCTCTGTGCTTTCAGCAGATCTGGGGCCTCACTCTTCACGGCGCATGCCGTGGGTTAAGGGGTGCCACATCTCTCCCCTGTGTTCTGGGGCGTGAGATAGTGTGGGGAGAAAGCTGCACCTGTACAAGGTACAAGCAGCAGCGTATGCACTCTCCTGAGCATGCCACTGCTGGGGCAATGCTTCTCCTTACCACTCCCTGCATAAAGGCTGTGCCTTAAAGGCACAGGGCAGCCAGGACCTGGCATTCCCTTCTGATTCTGGACGTCTCTATCTTACAACCCGTAAGCGCACTGAGGAGCAGTTACTGACACAAGTAGTTCTTCCATCATCAAAGGGATGACTCACGTGTGTAAAAGTCCTATTGGAGAAAGTAAGGGTTCTACCATCTGGCTGAAAGCAAAATGACCCCACTGAAGTCAACGGGGCTAACCATGGACCACTTGGCCCTAAAGGGAATGTGCCCTGTGGCAAGGATGGTGTAAGGAATTCTAGCCAGCAACTTACAGGAGTACTGAGGTGCTCACTGGGCAAGGGAGAGAAGGCCTGGCTCCACCTCCAGCACTGGCCAGAGGCGCTGACTGGCAGCCCAGGGAGGAGCAAGCCACACCATCCAAAGAGTTCTGGCAGCATGATAGGCATCTCTGGGAAGGATCAAGACCCAGCAAGGCAGATCCCTCCTGCTACTCCCCACCAGCCACGAGGCCAAGCTGGGATCTCCAGGGTACAGTCACAGACCCCGCGGGAGCAAAGACTGCAGCATCGGGCTCCCTCCTGTCGTGGGTTTGGAAAACACCAAACAAAGAATGCAGTATCCACAGCCAGCCATTTGAAATTCACCACTCACTGCTCTTCATCTCATCTGGCAGCTCATCATATTATGGGCCAGCCACAGCCCTGGGACACTCGTGCTAAGCTCCGGCTGACGTTCATAGTAGTGACACACAAATAACCCAGGGCAGAGTTATACCTAACAGCTTCTATCACTGGAATCGCCTTCAGACAACAACCTCACCGAAAGTTTTATCTCTTCACAGCAACAAAACAATATTGCATTAACCGTGCCTCCTTCCAACTACATCTGCAGCCCAGGGATTTGAAGAGCCTACCTTGACTTCCACATGTGCCATCAGGACTGCAAAGTTGGTGAGGTGATTACAGGAACACGTGGTGTGCGTTTTGTTTGTGGTCAGGAGCCGGCATCCTTGCTTGGACCAATACCCTGTCATTGTGTGTTTTGAATAGTTCCAGAATGAACAGTTAGGGTTGAAAATTTCTTCTGACTGCTGCAGGAAGAAATGAATAAATGCAATAAAAATTGTGAGGCTTCTGAGATTTCTAAATGCCCTCTCTTTTCCCAGAGTCACTTTGTAACTCTTACCTTTTAATTTCATATAAACAATCAGCAACAGTTTATATGTCAAGTACTGTACATGCCAGAGAAAGTTAAATTGTTGCTGCTTTCTTTGTTACTGCCAACTTAGTTCTTTGTTCCTTGATTAATTTCAACCACAGACTTATTCAGCTCTTCGGAACCAGACTGCTTCATTTGAATTGCAGAGCAGAAAAATTAATTGCTTTAGGCAATCAACTTTTGCCATTACTGTAGTTGGCTACTGGAGGGCTAACTGTTCTCTTTTACTGACATCCTGCTCTCTCTAATATTCCCTGCCACCCTCATATAATAAAATTTTTGACTATTTTAATAGATGGGTAGTTTTTAATTCCAGAGTGACATGCGTTAGCAACTGAACGATGGGCTTCTACACAACGGAGATCCTGATTAATTCAATGTAAGAGAGACATTATCTATAAAACATTAGGCACAAAGTAACAAACACCTAACTCAACATTTAATCTAAGGCTAATGAGTGCTTCATGTGGCCAAACTTGAGAACTTTTGCTGCATTTGCTATAGAAATAAAATTAAAATCTCTTTAAATGTGTGGTTTCCCGATGCCCCCATGCTCCTGTACCTTGATGTGCTTGACAGTAAACACCACAGGATCAGCTAGATAAACCTTATTGCTGAACTCTTTGTTTATTGCTGCTGTAATGACAGGGGAGTTGACTATGACAGAGTGATTGGTTGACATGGCCTCTGTTCCCAACTTCATGCTGGCATTCTCCGTGGAGAGATAGTGACCCAGGTTGTTATACAGCACAAAAGCCACCCTGATTTCACCTGCAAAGGGCAGAAAGGAGTTAGAGATCAGACCTGTCCAGTCCAAATGTTTGTATTAGTGATAATAAACGTCCCTTCCAAGCAAAACTTTCTGTTAGCTATGACTTCCTCCCTCCTGTCTGCTCTGCTGAAACAAAGAGCTGGGTGCGCTTTGGGAATGTTCCAGGCTGCGTTGCTAAAGTGGTAATGTAACAATGAGTCTCTCTGTGAATGTAACAAAAAGTCAGGTGTTAAAAGCATTGAGGCCTGGCACAGAAAACTCAGCTTCCACTGTCACTGCAAACACCAGAACTCCATGTGGCCCATGAAATTGTGCCTGATATGCTTCTGTGAGCAGGTGGGCAGGAAGAAGGTGAAGAGAGATGGAGAACTGGGAGGGACTCCAGTTTCTGACACATGTGGGAATAACTCACTTCATAGAAAAGAGATTTAGTAGCCTATTCCTCTCATAGCAAAAAGGAGCAGGGAGGAGGTGGGTCTCTGTAAATAACACTCTGTTGTCTGCTCTGCTCATGGGGCAGTGCCACCCTCATCCTTGGGGCACCCTGTAAAGTGACAACTTAGGCCACAGTGAGCAGCTTTTTGAACAACCTAACACTATTTCCAATAAAGACTGTGGAGTGAGTTAGTTTTCCTTCATAATTACTACATTTTTTTTTAAGTTCTCTGTGGGCAGATGTGACTGTATGTTACACAGCTCGTGTGATTTCAAGGCAGACTATCACTGTGACCTAATAATGTGAGGATGGGAATTGCCACAGGGAACAAAGTCTGACTGAAGACTTGAGGGAAAATTCACCAGTGGAACACCACCCCCTAGCACTTACACAGCACTTTTCACCAGTAGATCTCAAAGCACTACACAAAGGAGGACAGTATCATTATCCCCATTGTAGAAAGGGAAACGCAGAAGGGAAAAGACTTGTTTAACAGCAGAGTCAAGAATAAAATCCAGGTCTCATAAGCCACATGTCCACTAGTCCATGCAGTAACGACAATGAGATCAATTTATTAGCACCTGATTGTTTTGGAGAAGGTAGGTAGCCCTTAAACTGCAATACAATATGGTGATCTTATTTCAAGATTATTTTTGTAACTAAAGTAAACCTTACAAAACTTGAAATGCCCCTTTGATATTAATTTTCTACTGATTTTCCCATGTCCTATGCTCTGGAGAGACCTCAGGGTGAACGCAAGTGCTTTAAGAGATTGATATTACTGCTTCCAAATCTATCTCGTAGCTTTAGTCCTGATCTTCAGCTGGTGTAAACTGATGCAGCTCCGCTGACTACAACAGAACTATATCTGATTGACGCCAGGGAAGGATTTTGCCTTTTTGTGGATCCCTTTCCTACCACTTCCAAAGGGGAGCTAACAAGGGCAGACAAAATTCTGAAGAGCAAATCTGATCTACTGAAAGAACATAATAGGTTATCACAGTCCTGGGCTGTATATCTCAGTGCAGCAGAGTCTAAGTCTATTCTGGTCACCAGGCTTAGCAGCATGCAATGTGGATATCTACTCTGTCTTCCAAAGCTTTTATAGAGAGTATCTCTTTCCCTACAGGTTTCCAAAGTCCATAAATATATGGTGAAATACTAGCCCTACTGAAGTCTGTTGAAGTTCTGCCATTGACTTCAACAGGCCGAGAATTTTACCCAATTGAATACTCTCTTTTAATCCTAGATAAATCTAGATGCCAGTGACGTCAGTGGGAAAACACCCACTGATCTTTGCAAGACCAAGGCACAGAGTCTTCAGGATTCTTAATAGTTTAACCTCTGTTACCTAGCTTTATATTGTCCTACTCCTTTATATTTTGCCTATTTTGCAATGATCAAAGTACTGTAGCATTTACAAACACAGACAGGCTAATGTTTAAAAGCAACCCCCACAGAATATGCACTCATTATAGGACAATAAAATAAATGAGTGGAGTATTTACTTTAATGGATCTCATAAACAGAAATTTGTCAAGCCCATTAGTGCAAACAGAGCCTGGCACTTCAGGGTTTAGGCTACAGTGGATCTATACAGATAGATCAACAAATGTTTCTGCTCAAATTACTGAACTAGAAATGAACGACTTGGCAGCTTAAAGACTGTTCCCATCTAACATCATCTTTAATTTATAGCATATCAAGAGGCTCATAAAGCTTTAGAGATAAAGACACTGAGAATTTAGATTTGTAACTTTTAATCATCTCTTTTTGGCGTGTTGGTCTTTTCATGTTGTTTTTGTTTACTGTCCCCCCCCATCTTTCAAATGTTTGTACAGTGCATCACTTCGAAACAGGTTTTCAAATAAGTCTTTTATCCTATGTAAGTTTCCCACCATAGGCAACAGATGCTAACTAACCCCTGAGGCTCAGCATTATCCCTCACTGGCCCACTTGCAATGTGGTTTAAGAAACCAGTGCACATTTACAGACCCTTGACACTGCCAAAGATTGACAGTTCGCTTGGCAGTAAAGAGATTTCCAATCAGCCAACTTAGCATGCAGCTAAGGGCATGGGACAGTTAATTAATGTTAAACATGTCTGGTGCACAACAGTTTTATAGAGGCTCAAAAGTAAAAATAAAATAAAATTGACTATTTTATAAGCTCCAATCAAAGTAACGGAAAAGATCTGTAAGGTATTAGGACATCACAGAGTCTGAAGAAGATGTAGTTACTATTATAATATTAATTCATATGCACTAAAGCAAGATTTACAAGGCATATTCCAAAAGAAATGACTGATTATCAATACACCCACAGAAGTGCAGTGCAGTACTAGACTTGGCCTGGTAAATTTTGTGCATGAGGCACTCTTGTTTCTGCTCTAGCACAGGATTTGCTTGCACTGCTTCTAAGCTGAAGAAAAAAAATCTGAGGGTTGCAGGATGAATCACTAGATCTCTGCATGCAATTCAACCACATAGATGCAGCATTCAGTCTCCAATGATCTTGTAAGGCCTAGCTGGCCATTAAGGGTACACCTATATGATGAGCAGCAGCCCACGGCAGCAACTCTCAGAGCCTGGGTTTACAGACTGAGGCTCTGAAGCTTGCTGCTGTGGGCTGCTGCATGCCGTGTGGATGTATCCTAAGAATTGGATCTGGCCTTGTAGGCTTGCGGCCTTCCTCAGATATTAGCAAGAAAGAGCCAGGAGAGAGGGGGGCATAAAAAGTGTGCATCTCAGCTCAGTAAGTTAAGGTTACACTTTATATCACAGGCACATTCATAAATAGTTCATAAAGAGTTAACAAATGTTTAATAGATATTGTTAAATGGTTTAATTTAATGGTTAAATTTGTTTAATAGATAAATGGTTAATCAGCTGTTATAGAATCCAACAGGTCTATAGGTTACTTATTACTTTTATTGTAATTGTTTGTTTATTTGTATTATTATAGTGCCTAAAGTCCTAGGTATGGGCCAGGTGCTCTACAAACACAGAATTAAAAGACCCAAACAAAAAGTCCCTGCCCCAAAGAGATTACTATAGCTCTACTTAGACTGCAAGTTGTGCTATCGTCTCCATCGAAGTCCATGACAGGAGCTGGTTCCTACAGCTTGAAGAGAAAAGAGCTTATAGGAAGCAAGCAGCTCCCAACTAAGAGACATATATTTGCAATAACTACCAAAAATTATGCAAATCTGGGATTGGACAATTTAGTCACATGAAATTTTGCAAACCATCTACATCATAGGCTTCAATTTCCACTAACTCTCATAGCTGAAAGGATGCCAAGCACTTAGACTGCAAACTCTTTGGGGCAAGGACTATCTTCCATCTTTTCCATTGTGTGTTTGTACAGCACCTAGCACCACGGGGTCCTGGTCCATGACTGGGGCTCCTAGGTACCACAGCAATCATAATCAATAACATCTTTTACTGATATTATAATGATCTGTAACACCTTCAACTACTGTTCTTATAGCTACCTACAATATACATTGCTCATGTCTGCAACATGTTATTAACTGTTAACTGTTATTAACTACTTATTAACCCTTGACAGACTACTTTTAAAGGTAACCATTTGGTGACCTATACCAAAAGGTGTAAAAGGCACCCACCATTTCGACCGTTTTGTTTCAACGTATTTGCCGACAGCTGGATGGTGCTCCCGTGGCCCAGGTTCTGTGGAAATTTCAGGTCTTCCAAATTCCCCTCAGTGCTCAGCCTTGCAACTTCCAGTTCTGTTAGCAAGAGAGAAGTGAGTAACTGAATTGTAACAGAGGGAAAAATCACTACTTTAAAATAATTGTATTCACCAAGTGACAAAGTGTCCAAATAAAATGCAAACGCTAGAATCCATGTACAGTATTCATGTTAGACTATGCTTTGGACTTCTACTTCTTTTTGCCCTGAAGAAGGTTTAAACATAATTAAAAAACAGCAAATAAAATATACTCTCTGTAGTAGACAAAGACAACCAGTTCATGTAAGCAAGCACCCAAGGATATTAAAGACAACAATTAACATGAAAATCTGAAAGCGTTGGTAGTTTGCCACTGGCTCTTGGTACGTTCTGTAGATTTTATCGACACTCGGCATCTGCATTCTAAGAAATGAAAAGAAGGGCTGTTCTCATTTTACGTGGGCACTGCAGGAGGCCTGGCACTTTTCATCTTGCTTATTTTTTAATTAAAACCACCCGTCAACTAAATAAAGACACAAACTTGAATTCAATTGAATATATTTGTATTAAGTAAGATCAAGTTTCATCCCTTTATGCTCTCAGCAATATAACAGATGTATATTATGGCTGGGATTTCCAAAAGAGAGGGACGTACCATTGAAATGCAGTGGTAGTTGGGTGCCTAACTCCTTTAGGTTCTTTTGAAAAACTTAGCCCTTGTTTTTTAGGGCAGGGACTGTCTCTTTGTTATATGTTTGTACTGATAGCACTGTGGGCCCCTGGCCTCTAGGCATTATTGAAATACAAATAATAGATAAGAATCATAATACACAAACACACATATAGACTCAGTGAAATCACTTATAAAGTATTTTACCCCTCTCAGAATAGCTTCACTAGGAGTCAAATCCTGCCATTCTTACTCAGACCTTAGTCAGCCAAATCTCTAAAATCCTAGGGATTGTCTTTAGTCTCATTCACCTAGCAGATAATTACATATAACAATAAAGGGAGTTTTGTCTGGGAAGGATTCAAGACTTTGGCTGTACAAATGGGGTTCTCTACCTACTGAATTGTAATTTCTCCAGGGCAGTGCACTGAATCAGCTGGCAACTTACATTCTGTTTCACTTTAAGTCACTAGTTAAAGGTTCCCTATCAATAGAGACTTGCTATACTAGAGTTCACTATCAATGGAGTCTTGCTGTACAAGAGTTCATGATATATGAGTTTCATTGCCAAATCTGTCCATCAAGTTATGGCTCTCCCACTGCTTACAAAACTGACATCTTTCAATCCTATTGGCTAAAAGGGAAGCCTTGTGTATGGGTCAGCAATACAGTTATACCACTCAAAAAATTGCAACTAATTTATTCACGGTGGAATCCTCTGTTAGGGTCAAATCCTGGGAAAGTGCTGAGGGCCGGCAACTCCTAGATCTTACCATTAGTAAAGAGCTACAGAGAAAAAGCCAAATCATTGAAGGGAAGGTTTTGAAAAATCACACCCAAAGGGAAAGCAGGTGACACCATTCAACCCCCATGTTATTCTACATTTGTTGGTGACAGAGGGACAAAGAGGTGAGGAATAGTCATCTATTTAATACGTATGGAGAAAGAGCTATTGAATTTCATTCAGACAATGTGAGCTTTACTACATTAGAGCTAGAGGGTGAGATCCTGGTCTCCCATGGACATGAATGGGACCTGGGCTTCACACAAGGTTCCAAGCCTGTTTTCACTTCTCTCTTCCTGGCCAGCGTTGGCGTTTCCAATAGCTCCGGTCACTTACGGATATTGTCAGTGTTCTCCCTGACAATGTCCGACTTCAGGAGGTTATCGGCCAGCACAAAGGCACTCTCCTCCACTGTGTCCAGCAACATGGTGGCTGCGCGCAGCTGGTCGCTTGCGGTCAGGTCTCTCCATGCATTCAGAGCCTGCAGCTGCAGGAGGTTATTGACTGTTTCAACCATGGCCTGCAAAGAAGGAAAGCAGAATAAGAAAGGGCTCCAGCAAGTCTGCAGGAGCTGTCAAGATATTTACAAACACATCCCACCCAGTAAGCAGAGTACAGTACTGTCCCATCTCTCCACCCCTACGGGCGATCTATACCAGAACTAACTATTATTTTTCCCTTTGGCCAGGGAATGTCAGCAAAAAAAAGTTCTTCTCATCAATAACTCTGACTTCAGAGGATTTTTTTTTTCTCTGAACACACACAAAGGAAACTACATTTGAAACCACACATCCCTGTGAAGCAGGATGTCAGTAGTTACAGTGTCTACTGAATTCAGAATTGGAGCCAGGACAGCAAATAGATCTGTTCCTGACAAGGTGAGAGCTAGCTGCACAGACCGCATTGCTTAGCCAGCACGAACAGTGTCTAATGTATAAAAGGGCTACTATTTCTAAAAGAACACACTCCCACCACTCTCTATCTTAAGGCAGCTAAGCAGTGGGGTCCTGCTACCTATAATTCTCAAGTGTTCCTTCATCCAAAGGCTCAGCAGGTGCTGTTAGAAATTTAGATAAGGCTTCACATTTCAAATCTCTCCACTCAGTAAAGAGTCTTCACTGTAGTAACAACTTATATTCTGCCTGCAGCATACATGCACCACTGGGTTGCAAAGTAAAAAGGAGAACGCCCATTGTGAACTTCCCAAGGATTAATCTGGATGCACATTAAGCTGCAAACCAAACCAAGTAATTTCCATGGTTTGTAAATTACAGTCCTCAGACCCTACTGATTGCAAAGATTTTACTTGACTAAAAAGAGCAGCTCAGTTGCTAACCACAGCTAGCCCAAGGTGCGTGTAGCTAGCATGTTTTTAAATGGGGACCAGCAGTGCACTGGTTAGCGAAATTTATTGCATGTGGGGAGAAAAAAACCTAATGTTTTCTTCTGCTGGTTAGTGTTTTCATAGTTACCCATTATTAGCAGCTAAAAAATCCTGCTTCATAATGAAACACCTCCACTGCCAATTAGCACCAGCCTCAGCAACTAATTTGCCTTTTGAGATAATGTTGCCTTTCTTGATGTTTTTCCATGTGCTGAAAGCCCTGGCATCAAACCCATATCTACTGCTATTCTGGGTGGCCGTGTGTGACTCAGCAATTTGCAGCCCAAAGAGCTCAGGCTGGCTTACTCAGAGTAGCTGCTGGTTTCTTCCCCCTGGATTTACAATGTGACTTATCAAAGAGATACAGCATGCTCTGATTTCTAGGAAGTGATCTAGAGCCATGGTACTAAAATGACATGACCAGAAGGATGTGGTACATGAGTTAGAGGCCTGATTCACCACTGCCCAGCCCCTTTTACAATTATGTGCACCTGTCCAAAGGGAGGATAAAATGCTACCTACTCAGAAGGGTTGCCTTCCACACCCATTTCGCACTGGTGCAAAAAAAAAAAAAAAAATAGACAATGCAAGGCTATGATGAATTGCTCTGTATATGATTACCTTGCAATAAAGCCCAGGTAAAAGCAAAGATCTTCAGACTTTCCAGTGCCGGGGACAAAGCAGCTTGCATGATTATTATTTATTTTATTCAAATAGTCCCTGGGAGTCCCGGTCATGGACCAGACCCCACTGTGCTGGGTGCTGTACAAACAGAACAAAAAGACAGTCCCTGCCCCAAGGAGCTGACAATCTAAGTGTAAGACAAGAGATAACAGACGGATACAGAGAGCAGGGGGAGGACAAGGAAACAGTGATACGTTACTAGTCAGCATGATAGGCGGTGCTCTCCATACATCAGATGCCTAACTGTTGTCAATTTTTTTGTAATGTTCACTGCACTGCAAAGGAGAGTTTTAAGGAGGGTTCTGAAAGAGGATACATTCTAATGACACTTTTCCTGAGATAATGCAAATTATATTAATAATCACGCAGGGTACATAATGCATTCCGGTGTCACCAGTCACTTTCATCAGCAGTGGATTCGTTGACACTGCAGAATTTTCCTTTCATAGAACCCCATTATACTGCACTGCCACTTAGAAAATATATCACAGAAATCCTTATTTCTCCTTTCCCCTTCAGATTAATGGCTTGATTTTCAAAAGGGCTGAGCACTCAGTACCTCCTGTTATAGTTGATTGAAGCTTTTGAACATTAGGGCAGAAATGTTCAAAAGAGATTGTCCTACATCCTACTTGCAAACACAGGGTGAAACGTGTCCCATTGAAATCAATGGTGAAACTCTCAGTAACTTCAGTGGAGTCAGAATTCCACCTATCCAATCCAGACACGTTGATTTTCCAGCAGCAAATTCTATTTCTTAGTGTCAAGTATTTAGGCCCAGAATCCAGCTTTTAGGGTACTGATAATCTGGAGTTTACGAATGAAAAATCTAGCTGCTAAACCAAACTAGACTTTTAAACTAATTTTTAAAATAATAATAATAATAATAATGTAAAAAAATTGAAAGCTTGCTAACTTTATCCAAAGTGAAATGATAAATTTAGCAGTCAAAATAAAGCAGCATTAAAATACACAGTATTAGGTATTTTTTTCAGTATGCTTAAATCCCAAAACCTAATCTGAATAATGTTTCATAGATTTTGGTAATTTACTTTGGTAGCTTTATCTCCCAAAAGAGTAAAGAGAAATGTTGTTATTTTTGAGTGATCAAAGCCATTCCTATTTTGCTTTGCATGTCTATGCAATGTAGCTGTGTTTTTCTTGCAAAGATCCCATATTCAAGGAAAGCAAAGTGGGCACTCCAGTCAGAAAATGATGTTTTCCCCCCCACCCATCCTCAAGATTATTATGCAGAACACAATTTGCATGACTTTCATCTAGCATGCTACTAATGGGCCCTTTAAATCTTTGCTAAAAACAACACGTTGGATTTTATTTTTTTAAATATTTGAATGGTAGCCCTTGTTCCAGACCTAAACATTTCATTAACATTTGAATTAATATTTCATTAATATTAGAATGATCTAGCTCCTGGGTTTGGGTGGGAAAGTATTTGACTAAACTTGAAACATATGCTGAAATACTTGCATTACAGTGCAACATCTGCTAGAAAGATTCTGCTCCTAGAAAACTATTTTTTCTCACGTGTTGGAATTTTTGTGTGTGCACAAGTGTACACTTGTGAAAGACAGAACATTAACCAGGCAAGATACAAACTCTTTTACAGAGATAGCAGTCAAATCCGATGTCAGATAGGATGGCAGTTTTGGAAAGCATTTACTCGAAGTAACTACCCTGAACCAGCACACGTATGTCACCGATGAATTAGGATCTGATCCAAAACTTATTACAATCAACGGAGAGATTCCCGTTGACTTCAACAGGCTTTGGATCCAGCCTGTAAGGCTTATTTGAACATTCTCAGTAAAACTACCTTCGCTAGAGTCACACCAGGACTGAATCTGGCCCATTGTTTTTCCCAAAGGAGCCCTCTCTCACCCAGTCTAGGGCATTAACCTAGCCTTCCTAGCACCACATTTTTGAGTAAGGCACTTCATTATAGCACTGCAATGCAAGCAAAGCCATGGAGATTAGGTGTTAATGAAATGTTTAGGTCTGAAACAAGGGCTGAGGTAGGTGTTTAAATGAAAGAAAACAGCTGTTAAAGGAACAGCTTCTTCTGAGATAGAGATTGCAACTCCCTGGAGGAGGACAATGGAAAAACTATGGGGAAGAAGCACAATGGACAGTGCTAGTCAAAGCACTGACCCAGGGGCTGGGCTCTGAGTTTATCAGCAGAACTCTGGCCAGTGAATGGATTATGCCCGTTTGACTCCTGCCCCCAGATGTATTGCTCCCAGTCTCGCAGGGTATGTCTGCACAGCAGCTCAGAGGTGTCTGCCAACCCGAAGAGACAGACTCGCTTTCGCTCTGCTGAACTTAGTGCACTAAAAATAGCAGCGTGCTTGTTGTGGCAGCTCTAGGGAGCTACCTGAGCAGGTATCCAGTGGGCCGGGCAAGACCGGGCTCAGGCGGCTTTCCTGAGCTGCCACTCATCCTCATGGTGATTTTTAGCAAGGCAGCTGACCCAGGGCTAGCACCAGTTGGGTTACCCAGGCTGGAAAGCATGCTCCCAGCTGGAGTGTGGCCATACCTAAGGGGCAGGAAAAGCTGCAGGAGCATATTGCTCCTCCAAACATGGTGAGTTTGGAACTAATCATCCCATCTGTAGAGGGAGAATCACTGCCAAGTTCCAGACCTAGATATTCAACCCCTAGCCCTCCTCAGCCAGAAGGGTGAGAGCCAAAACATGGGGCCCAAAAGTTGAAGAATGGGTGGAAGATGGATGTGTTTGGGGGGAGGGGGTGGTGGTGACTGATTAGCCCAAGAAACACTGATGATCCTGATAAAGGCTGGGATTTTCAAAGGTGTTTAAGAGGGGCTGGAGCCCAACTCCCCCTAAAGGGATGTGGGTTCCTAACTCCCATAACTTGCTTTAAAAGAATAAACAAACCAAAAATCCCACTGCTCCATGCTATTATTCTGTGACACAGTACCTTAAAATCGTGACTGGTGTGGAGAAAGTAAAAAAGGAAGTGTTATTTACTCCTTCACAGAACACATGAACTAGGGGTCACCAAATGAAATTAACAGGCAGCAGATTTAAAACGAACAAAAGGAAGTATTTCTTCACACAACGCAGAGTCAAGCTGTGGAACCCCTGGCCATAGGATGTTGTGAAGGCCAATGCTGTAACAGGGTTCAAAAAAGAACTAAATAAGTTCATGGAGGATAAGTCCAGCAATGACTATTAGCTGGACAGGCAGGGATTGCTGTTTGCCAAAGGCTGGGAGTGGCCGACGGGATGGATCACTTGATGATTACCTGTTCTATTCATTCCCTCTGAAGCACCTGGCATTGGCCACTGTTGGAAGACAAGATACAGGGCTAGATGGACCATTGGTCTGACCCAATACAGCCGTTTCTATGTTCTTATAAGTTAAATGTTTTCCATTCTGACTTTCATCCTCCCCATCTTCCACCCCCTGCCCACATTCTCTTTTTAAGCACTAACCAAATACAGATCATCTGATAAGAACAGTATAAAAATTAGCAGGATTGGCCATATAGTTTTTGTGACAGCTCATGCAAAATAAAACATTGGGAAGGGGTCTCATCCAGTTCTTCCCACAGCTACGATCAGCCTCCCCCACAACCTTTGCATGCCCACCACACTGCACCAAGCAAATGCCAGGTTGCTGGGGGATATATAAAATGACTACTATGCCAGGAGTATAAACAAAGAGGGAGGAGAGTTACAGTAGTAGGAAATATCTTTGATGCAAATGACCAAGCAGCGTTTAGCTAGCTTGTAGCCCCGGGTCATGGACAGCAGGAACACAGAGAGAAACATCATGGGAGAAGGGGACCCAAGAAACCAGGAAAGGAGACATTCCAACAATAGTTCTATCACAGGAGATGTCTACTAGCTGTAGTTGTCTGTTAGGACGGGGATAGGGGCACCTTTCTATTTGAGGCCAAGTGCAACAATATATTGATCCTGCTCCTGCTGCCACAGAAATTAACGTTGTAGAACCCATTAACTTCAGTAGTGTCAGGTCAAACCTATAGAGGTGTGGTCAGGATTTTGGAAAGTGCCCAGACCAGACGGGCACAACAGCTACTGAAAGTCTTTGCGACCCGCATGCCTTTGAAAGTATCAGGCTATGACCTTACAACTACCCCAATAGTGATTCACAGAAACAAAGAAAATGGTCTCATTTCCCTCTGCTCCCCTCTCCGTACCCACCTGTTGTCTTTTGTCTTATGCTTAGATTGTAAATGTTTTGGGGCCATCTCTTTGTTCTGAATTTGTACAGCACCTAACACCATGGGAATTCTGGTCTCTGACTCCTAGGCACTACTCTAAATACATATAGTACTATCAACAAATGACAGAGGAAAAATCTTTCCAATATAAGGGCAAACTCATTGTTCGCTGGCTTTATCCTGGAATTACAATCGATCAATCAATCCAAATATATTTCTTCCTTTGCACAAACTTCAAAGTGATATTAAAATACATATTGTTAACAGGCAACTAATTAGCTTTACAGTAATTATACATTACTAAAAGACTGACTTCACATACCCTGTTGATTTCCTTTGTGACAGCTGCTTTGTTCTGTAAAATTGCATTTTGCTTGTATGTTTATTTTTATCTTCTCCCTTTTTAGAAATGTGAGAGTTTCTGGCTAAGTGACAGTCTTTCAGTCTTAAATCTAGGAGTCTGCATATATTTTGGCACCACATAAACCTTGCTATCGCTCCGCCAAAGCTTTAAACCTTGCATTGTGAAAACAAATGTATTTTCTACACTCAAAACCCCTGCCTTTTACTGGGAATTGATACTGGAAAATATTGATGGCTGTAAGACCTATTCATTCCAGTCCTTGTACAGTGCAGTCTGAGATCAGATTATATTGTTTTACAGTACTACGGCACTTCAACCTTGACCTTAGAAAACTGGTGGCTGTCCTACAGTTCTCAGCTCTTTAAACATCTATTGTACTTTAGCATTTTGAGAACAGGTCATCAGCTGAAGAACTGAAAAAAACCAACCAAACTACCAAGGGATGCAACTTTCCTACCTTCCCATCTGTGAATGATAAAACCTTGGTTTAAACCAAAGTGGTGAGAGGCTTCATGGGAACCTTGTCTGAATGCCTTCTTAACCCTTCCAATTCTAGAGGACATTTCAAACTAGCCTCTTTTGCAAAAGAGCATATGTTTAAAGGTAGGCCTGAAAATGCTGTGCAGATAGCTTCCTCTGGGATACACCATTTGTGTACACAGCCAATTGTGTTGCAATGCTAATTTCAATGCGAGTTTTGCATGAGCATGGATAGTGGAACTGGGCCTTTAATATACTGCTCTTATGATCCTGACAGTTAGAAAATATATAAACTCAGAACTTTGACTTTTTTAACTCTCTTTCAGATTACTAGCAATTAAAGTCCTTGGCTGAATGTGAATTATATCGCACAACTCACTTTACAGTATTACCCAATTAAGAACTAACAGCAGTACCGGATACAACGGGAGCAGCGAGGGAAAGACAACCTAAGATGGCTTCAACAGATCCTGACAACACCCCTATAATGCAAGATGATTCTGCCAGTCCCCCAGTTTAAGGGCCGTATCCAGATCCCACACTAGCCAATGGAAAGATTCCCACACATTGGCTAATTACATTTTTTTCTGGTTCTTGTTAATTTATTCGAGAGGTCAAAGTACCTTCCCAGCGACAAGCCCTGAGGGCGTTTCCTGGTTTGTGCTCAGTCATTATTCAGATAAAATGCTGAGTGGCTTCAATGGCAACAGAATCAGGCAACCACTCAAGATTGAGGCCCTTATCCAGAAAAACACTTAAGCACATGCTTAAAATTAAGGACGGAGTCCGGACTACAGAATCTGGCCCTCAGTGCAATATTTGTGACTTATTGCTGTAGCTTAATACCAGCTGTTACAGAGTAAATTTAACCCCTCTGTGCCCTGCACAACAAAACAAATTTCAGCTAAAGACAATTTTATTCGTTAGTTCCAGACAACTCACTGCAAACAAAGAATGATTACTCAAAATCCATTCAACATGAGTCTAGCCATAGGGACTTTGTGTACACACACACACACTCTCTCTCTTTCTCTCTGCCTCCCCTCCTCACTGAGAGCCAGACTGTGTCTGGCCCTTGTGCCCTTTGACTCCCTGACCAACACAAGGAACCTTTCTTCCTTGCCCACCTCTGTGCAGGGGACAGTTGCAGACCTGGTGCCCAGGGAAGGAAAGGGACTGCACCCCAAAGGAGGGGAAAAGGAGGCATGGTGTGGTCTTGTCTTACTCTTCTGCACCAGCCAGCAGAGCTTGCCGCCTGCTGCCAAGGGGGTATGCTGCCCCATTCCGGGGGGTGGTGCAGTATCCACACTCTTCTATGCTTGCTGGAAGGACTATGTCTGCTGTGCTAGGACCCTTCCCAGGGCTCCCTGGGAGGCTCTGCAATGCCTTCTCATGACTGTGACTGGAATGTAGCCTGGAACTTTTTGCCCACTGCTCCAAATTTCTTCATCACCACTTTACACCACCACAGATGCATGACGATTAATAGCATGGTAACTTCATTGTATGTTGCTTTAGAAATCTTTGTGCAACCTGGACAATACATGCAGTTCTACTGGGGTCATACAGGGTAACACACAACTAAACCTTCCCTGCTCTCCTGTTGCATGCAATCTAACTGTCAACTTGATCAGCTGGAAAGGGTGTCTCTATTCAGATGCTACTGTTCTTGGTCCAAGAGATAGAACCGTCTCTGAAGATATCATTGTGCTCTAAAACAATAAAAAGATGTGCTCAAAACCAGGTCCTGATTCCTCTGGCCACCGGCAGGAGAAGCAACTGCATGCAGGGCTGCTTTGGATGAAAACTAAATTAAGCAGGAAACAGCCACTGGGTTTGTTTTGCAGTAATACTTATTTTAAGTAAATGGTGACACAAGAGAAGGTAATGAATCTCTCGGCTTTCTTGTACCCCCTTGGCTCAAGGAGGAAAGTACACCACAGCAATGTGGCGAATAATCAGCTTTATAATGTTGTTCAATTACAGTCGGCTGCTCAAACACCACTTGTCCTTGTTTGTTTGTTTATTAATAGTGAATTTAAAGCATTGTCGTAGAGCAGTAGCTATGGGAGGCAAAGTTCTCTCTTACTCCAGGGATCACAGTCAACAGAGATGACAGCGAGGTGAGTGTCTCCACTCCAGGGGAGTCAGGCTAATCCATTGGCCTGGGATTCAGGAGGTGGGTTTTGTTCCAGGCTGTGCCACTGATTTGCTGGGTGACTTTGGGAAAGTCATGTTACCTGTGCTTTCCCTTGCACTCGTTGTTTGCCTTGTATGTTTCAATGATATGCGCTTCCGGCCCGGAACTATCTTACATCATGTGTCTGTCCAATGCCTATCATGGGGCCCTGATCCTGACTGGCACCGTTAGGTGCTACTGTGAGGCACACTATTATGGGAAACATGCCCTGAAATATTAACCCATATTTTATTTGTTCCATTGCAAACTATTGGAAGAAAAAACCCCTTAGTTTAACAACACCTGGCAAAGACTGACAATGGAAAAACTCCCCTGTCCAGAGAAAACCCCCTCAACAAGTAGGTATGCTTCGAGGAAGTCACAGAGAGAACAATGCTCTGTGAGTCAAACCTACAACATTATGCTCGTGGAGTGTTCATTAATTAAGGATAAATAGCCAGATGGGACTTTCAAAAGCACATAAGGGAATTTGGCCCCCAATTCTCCATTGACTTTCAAGGGGTGTGATTCTTTACTGACATACACTGCAATTTTATAGCGCGTAACATATTCAAAGACGGTTATCAGATTCATCCCTCCCCCCAACCTCCACCCTGTGGTCTTCTTTTCTCAAGACTAAACAAGCCCAGTTTTTTAACCTTTCCTCAGAGGTCAGGTTTTTGAAATCTTTTATCATTTTGTGTTGCTCTTCTCTAGACTCTCTCCAAAAGTGTGGTGCCCAGAACTGGACAAAGTTACTCAGCTGAGACCTCCCCAGTGCAGAGTACAGAGGAAGACTGACCTCTTCTGTCTTACACACAACACTCCTGTTAATAAACCGCAGAATTATATTCGCTTTTTTAGTAACTACATTGCACTGCTAACTCATATTCATTTTGTGATCCACTATCATCCCCAGATCCTTTCAGCAGTACTACCATTAGTCAGTTATTCCCCATTGTGTAGCTGTGCCTTTGCTTTTCCCTTCCTAAGGGAAGTGCTTTGCACTTGTCTTTACTGAATTTCACCTCTTGCTTATGAATTTCCTACTTCATGTTATATCTAATTATCATTTATACTGTTCTGAAAAACCCAATGATAAAACAAACCTATTCTTAAAACAAAACAAACTCCCTGTCAGTATTTGCAAGCCCCCAAAATAAAATGAGCAAAAGCTATGAACAATGACATTGATAGAAAGCTCTGCTAGAAGTTGTGTGATCATCTGAGGAGGAGCACATCCATTAGCAGTGCACATAACGTTGTGCTGCTTAAATAGACTTCATAGATAAGGGGGTGGCAGACTGAAAGCATGGACTGGGGTTCACAAGGAGACATTATACTGGAAAGGTTAATGCACTGAAACAGACCAGCTCATGAAACGCCTGGCCTCTTCAGAATATCAAATGAATAGAACGTTGTAATTTGTATAAAAGGGACACAAGTCAAACTGGAACAGTCAACAGCCTATGCTGGGACAGTGGATCTAAAATAGACAAGCATATTATTCTTTTAGCTAGTGTTAAACAAGAAAAATGTCATTTTAGTTAAATGATGTCATTAAATTCTGTTTCTCAGCTGGGAGCTGACTTCAAATCTATCTGATAAGGCTCTTCACTTCCACACAGCTCCTTCCCTTATAAATTACTCTTTTAAATCCAGATTAAAGCTTTTCTTTAGTAAAGCACAGGTACGGCAGTACAGACAATTTCACAAAAGGAGGCCGGCCTGGTCTTCAAGGTGGTCAGTGCATCGTAATATGCATGATAAAAAGGCACAACATATGCTTATTCTGAGTTTGGTTGAAGAGTGATTTATTTTTTAAATGCTTAAAATGTAGAAGCTAATCTCTCCCATTACCCTCTAAACCTATCTGAGAAGTGCATCTATGAATGAAACACTCACCTTTATTTAGTGTTATCGTATGTGACTGGTGATTGATGGTGTCAACTTTGATCTGCACATTGGGTCTAAAGAAAGAGTGTTCTTTCTTGACGCAAAAACAAATGGAGAACACGCCCTGATGTGAAGGTGTGATTTTTATAAGGGCCTAATGGGCCCTTAATGGTTACACCTAACATGTCTGGGCACCAAAATCTATATTTAGGGATTGAAATAGAAGTGGCCTGATTCTCAGAGGTGCTGTGTGCTCCCAGCTCATGTTAAAATCAACAAGAGGGCAGAGATGCAATCAGGACAAGTTGGTCTCAAGTGGCAGTGGGGGAGGTCTAGGTTGTATAGTAGGAAAAGCTTTTTCACTAGGAGGGTGGTGAAGCATTGGAAAGGGTTACCTAGGGAGGTGGTGGATTCACCATCCTTAGAGGTTTTTAAGGTGTGGCTTGACAAAGCCCTGGCTGAGATGGTTTAGTGGGGTTGGACTAGATGACCTTCCAACCCTAATCTTCAATGATTCTATGATTGATTCTATGACACTTGCTGAGGCCTTTTGATATGGATTTAGGGGCCTAGCTCTAGGCACCTCAGTTTCAAAATCTTGGCCTTGAACCACAAATAGTTTTTTAATGGGAGATCACTAAAAATTAGCAGATCTGTGACAGAAATGGAGGCCACAAATGGCAGACTGTGCTTTTTGCTTTGCACAGCCAAAGAAATGTTCTAAAGTCAGCAGGCATCTGTGGGACTAAAATGAAAGAAATTGACTGGGGAGAAGGAAATAAAATATGATCTATTTAATCTAATAAGGTCTTTTCTGTGGAATAGCTTTCTGAGGATTGCATTTATGAATCAACTACATTTACTGTTCTACTATTTGGGAATTGAGAGTATACAAGCAAGAGGTAGCTACTTACTTAGAAGAAGTAAGCAAAGTTGCAGAGGAAGAGGAAATGCAACATGTGTTACTTTGACAGTTTTTCCATATCCTTTGAGGGAACTCCCAGGAAATCCGAGACGTGCATTCTTCCAACTGTCCAAATAAAAGCAACATCTTCCAGAGGCATCTATGGCAGTTCCTCTTGAGACTTCCCATTGTCAACAGATTTAAGGGCCAACTCCATCCCAAATCCCAGATAATAACACAGCCAGGCCTAAACATTTTTTAGTTTTGCTGTATTATTTTGTGAGCGTATTTCCATATAATACAGTTTAACTCAATATAATACAATGTCACGCTACGTCTAACATTATGAGCTAGGTGTGTGAGCCGCAGCTCTCATAGACATACTTGGGTTAGTTCTCCTCTGAGCTAGTGCACTAAAATTAGTAGTGTAGCCGCAGTAGCACGGGCAGCCCTGTGGGTACGTACGCAGGGGGGCTAGCCCAGGCCACTGCTGTCCATGCTACCGTGGCTACACTGCTATTTTTAGCAGGCTAGCTCATGAGTGCTAGCGCGAGTGTGTCTACAGGATCTGGAAATCACACCTCTATGCTGTGTGTGGACGTTGTCCTAGTCACAGAACTATGTGCTCATGTTCTTTGTCAATATTTTTTGCAGAGAAGATTATACTCCAATGATAGACTAAAGTCTGTCTCTTTGATCCTGTTCTCTCCTAACAATAGGTTCGGCACAGCAGAAACACGCAGGGCACAGACTTGTATTTTCTTTCTTCCTGACACAAATCAAGTGAAGGTTGCTCAAGCTGTGAAATATATTAAGTTCACAGAGTTTTAATAAAGGTTACCAAACCACAAAATCCTGCTGCGAATCAAACCACTTTCAGATGTCCTTTTAATTATATTAAATTAAAGTTTGGTCCGCTTTGATGCTTATGGGCAAACATCTAGATCTCTCAAAAAGCTGCTAAAAGTACTCCCTGTTGCTATAGTTAATATACTACATTGTATGCACACCACTAGCCAATTTATTCCAGCCACTTTAACAAGGATAACCAACCTGACAGGCCACATAGAACAGCATCAGGAGTCAAGCAAAGAACAAATCATTAGAGGACTCCAAAAGTTGTTTGACACACACCACAGAGCTCTTTGTCATACAGCCAATTAAGTGACCAAATAAGGAACTTGAGAATCCTCATTAATTTGTTTCTCACTCTATAAATGGAGGTTAAAATCTCTCGTTTTGTGCACTGCAAGTACACAAGTAAATGTGGCATAATTCAATTTACACTTGGCCATGAAGGTGCAAGTTTCTTCTTTGGTTTACACACAAGCGGGCATCAATAAGGAGTGGGACAGGCAGGATTAAGCCACGTTACATATCACAGACTAAGTACCAGACATCTCTTATCTGCCAAGAGATATTAGGTTTTCCAAAAAAGGCCTCTTCCTTTAATCAGTTGTGAACTTAATGCCTTGGATCCGCTGAGAAAAGTCCATCATTTTCGCTTAGTACAATGATACAGACTGCCTATGTGCGAAGAGCTTTCAAATGTCTTCCGAGAGAAACACGTGATGGGATATCTGGGGATCGGAACTAAAGGGACAACTTTGATCAAAATAATAGCAATCTTCACAGACTGGAGATGAGAAGAACTGAAAGAGCACAGGACAGAATCTTAGCGATGAAGTTATTAGCTTCATGGAAGATCCTGTGTTCCTTACTGTCTGGGCAGTACCTACAGAACACTTCCACTAACGTCTCTGATAAGATCAAGGTAAAAGGTCATCTAGCTTCTAACGGGTGAGAAAATGGCACTTGCAAGAGTGAAAAGTAGTTAGGGTTTTGGGGAGTGGCAACTTTTTGGGTAAGACGTAGTATAACAGAAGGAGACATGTTAGCTTTGCTTGAGCTTACACCTAAAAATGCTAGTGTGGCTCCAGTGGCACGGGCAGCTGTCTAGACTAGTCACCAGAGAACAATCCTGCCCGAGTCCTGGATATGAACTCAGATGGCTAGCGTGAGCCGCTGCCCATGCTGCTAGACTGAGCGGAGTGAATGTGTGTACGTCTACCTGAGCTGTGAATGACACCTCCCCGTTGCTCTACAGACGTCCCTTATGTAAATAAGGGAGTGTGAGCCAGACTAGGGTAATCTGCAGAAGGAAGACAGAACTAGACAAATATTGCAAAGGCAGGTTTTTCCCACCCAAATTAAAACAATTTGCTTTGGCCACTGTGTTCACTTTTTATGAATGTTAAAGTCATTATGATTCACTGGCAAAAACACCTGCAGGAGGCTGAGGTGAAACTCTCTCCTTTGAGCCTTTGCCCTCCCTGTGGTTAACTTTATACGGGAAGGGATCACTGCTTGGCATGACGGGGAGTCAGGGCTGTGCACACCATTCACCAGAGCCTTGGCACAAACAACATAACGGTCTGATCTCATCCCTGGTAACCAGGCGACCCAGATGCAACTGAAAGCCTGCCCACGCACCCACAATATGGAGTAAGCGATGTCAGGTGCCCCCTTGGGTCCTTGTGCAGACCGCTCATATTGCCAATAGTCTACGGGGTGGGTGAGAATAGTCCCGGCAGAGCCAGGACTGTCTCCTGCACAAGTAGGCAGGGCAGGAAGGGGGCGCAGGGCACTGGCTGGCAGCAATTGGGAAGTAATTTGCCCCAGGCAAAGGGCTGAGCAAGACCACGTACACGCTGGAGTAAAGAGGGGGCGAATGAGAGACCAGATTGCAACTCTCAGCATCCCAGTCTGGTTCCTGCTTTGTTCCTGGGCCAGCAGTCTGTTACTTGGAGGTCTGTTACAGCAAGGTTACACCTAAGCCCTACATTTAAACTCTGCACCCAGTCAATAAAGCTTACAGGAGGCTAATTGTTTTTCACTATATCTTAAATAGCCCCATTGCTGTAGTAACTGGGTATCTTGTACCTTCAGTGTATTTATCCTCACAAAGCCCATGAGAGACAGGGATGATAATAGTAATAATAAACATTCTTATTTTATAGATGGGGAACTGAGGTGCACAGAGGATAAGGCCCAGATCCTTAGTGGTGTCAAGTTGCCTAACATCCATTGATCTCAATAGAAGCTATCCTGAAGACTTTTCAGGATCCAAGCTTAAATGACTGTCCCACGATCACATAGGAAGCGTGTGGGGGAAGAGGGAATTGAACACAGCTCTTTCAAGTCCTAGGCTCACTAAGCCACTGGAACATCTCTAAGTGCCTGAACATCACTTATGTGCCCCCCTCCACACACCTTCACCCCTGCTTATCTGTTTCCTGTCCTTGATGGATTCAATGATGTCTCCCAGTCTAGCCTCCTGAGTTCAGGAGTTACACCCATCCAGCCAGGCAATGGATGGAAACAATGCCAGAAGCCAGCAAAGGAGACCAATCGCAGCCAATCAAATGTCAGATAGCAAATACTTGAAGTAAACTGCCCACTATCAATCCAGAAAGAGAATGAAGAGAGGGGCGGGGAACAACTCTCCATAAAACTGAGTAACTATGAATTCTGAACAAATTACAAGGAATTTCCACCTGATTGTAGAATATCTGTGAGACCAAAAAAAGAGGCTAAACTAATCAAATGCATTATTCACTGTGAACCATTCTCTCTGCTCAAGTCTCCATCATGATGACTCCTTCTGCTGCATACCTGAAATAGATTGCCAAGACTAGTGAATTATAAACAGGTTGGGTTTGAGAAACCATGGGATGTTTTCTGAGATTGTAAACTTTTTAGAGGGATGGAACATCTTTCTGTTCTGTGTTAGTACAGCGCCTAGCGCAATGAGGTAGTGGTCCATGACAAGGCTTCTAGATGCTACAAGAATACAAATTAATAATAAATAAAACAACAACAACAATAATAATGAATGGATGTGGACATATAGTTCAACACTAGCTAATGAGAATGAATTACATGCTGGACATTTTCTGTATTCACAAGATGATTCCAGACCGCCTCACAAGCATGTGTAATAAAAATACACGCTTGTTTTGCATATAAAACTTTCATCTAATCCTCAGCTGGTATGTATTTATTTTCTGCGTGAAACTATCCACCCTGATAACAAGTGATCCCCATCAAATAAGTCTCCTTTGGTGGATCAGGCCTCTCTAGCTGCCTGTAATTGTTATGCACGAGAATTCTGACTAACAGTTTCTCTTATATCAGTTCTGACTTCCAAATCCTTGGGCAGCTATCTATGCACCTATGCCAACATGTATTTATTGTGTCATTGACTGAGCTGCTACTAAAGTAGATTGGAGGATTTTGCTGGGTTTTGATTTTTATTTGTTCTTTTTGAAAGAAGAAAAAAAGACCAGTTACCACAACAACTTCTGAAGGAGGAGAAGAAGCGAACTCTACCTCACAGTAAAGAAGATCACTGGGTTTCCAATGCAACATGTCATGACATTTTTCAAACAAATTATCAGATCAATATTCGTTTTAACTATGCGGCTACCTAAAGGGATGGGCTGATGATCTCACAAACACATTTGCAGACAGATTTATTTGAAAAACTCTGCAATGTATTTGAATCAATATTTGGCATGGTTTATTTTTTATTATACATACATCTTTGCTCAAGACTCCCTCCAGCTTCAAGTATTGGCTGTACAGAGTTACTCATCACTAAAGGTCTACAAAGATTACTTATTTATGTCTGTGATGATGAGAAAACCACTAAAACTCTCTTCAATATATCCATCCACCCCAAATTAAACCTCCTAAGATTCTTTTCATTGCTAGATTTGCATTTACTGGACATCCTTCATATCAACTCCCTACTGTGTTTGTCACTTGTTTACAGAGCTCAATAGTAAAAGGTACATTTTCAAAATTGTGCATAGAAATTGAACTGCCAGGTTCCAATTCATGGCAATATTCATCTCTGTAACAAAATCATGTTACGAAAGTGGAATCCTGATTCTGCTCAAGTGAATGGCAAAAATCACACTGACTTCAATGAGGTTAGCATTTCACCGCTTGATTCTAATAGCAAGTTTACACTCTAGCTGGAAGTGTAATTACCAATTTGGGTAAATGGACATGTGCTAGCTTTGATCAAGCTAGCGTGCTAAAAATAGCAATGCAGTCACGGCGACAAGACAGCTAGCCACTCTGAGTACAAACCTGTCCGAGACCCTAGATACATAGTTGGGGTGGCTAGCCCATCCTGCCACCCATGACATCACAGCTACCCTGCTATTTTAGCATGCTAGCTCAATGAAAGCTAGCATACGTATGTCTGTCTGAGCTGGATTATGCCTCCAGCTCCAGTGTTGGCATTACCTAAGATTTACTCAGGGGCTGCAAAGGCTCTAATAAACTGCAAGGGAATTATTGGCCAGAAGAGGGAATCCTCTAGAGTCCTCTTTAAGTTCTACTAAACATATTCTCTTCCCTGTGCAGGATAGCAACACCTTTGGTGGCTACAATTACATGAACTTCTAAAGAGAAAATATATTGTTTGAAGACTAAATTGATCCCAAGCACCCTGCCACATAGCATTTAAAGTTGTAACAAAATACAACTTTTTACCTTAATGTGGTCAAAGTACAAAACATATCAGAGATGGAAAAGATCAATTAGGTCATCTAATCCTTTCTCCAAGGGCCATTGCAGGGTTGTTCTCTTCAGAAGGTTTGTAGAGTGTAAGGAGAGTTAATTCGAATTAACTCAATGTGCAAGGTTGAAGTGGATTAGTTAAACCACATTAAGCCCCTGTGTGGACACTCTCATTCAGAACTGAAGTAACCTTAATTCACTTTAAGGTAATTCACCTTGGAAGGTAATCCTTAACTTTTAAACATGCGAGTGGCCCCACTAAATTAAAGGAAAATACTTGCATGCTTAACTTTAAGCATATGCTTAAGTCTTTGCAGGGTTCAGGCCTTATCTTGTAGCCTCCACATTTCTTTAAAGGTATGTTAAATACACGGTACATTATTGGACAAAGAGGGGAAAAAAGATAAGAGGTTTGCTTTTGCTTTTTTATACAGCAAAAACTCAAAGATAGTGAAGAAGAAGAAAAAAAACCGTTTTGGGCTACTTTCTCTGAAATCTTAAGAGTACCATTTCTCAAGATATCCATACCCAAAGGGAGGAAAGACCAAGTAATGAAGAGGAATGCAGTTTTATACACATTTTACTCTCATAGAAATCCAAGCATTCTAATTCCAAGTGCTAGGGGGATGCATTGGCAAAGTAAAGTGTAACATTGCACATGTCATGTCTTGTATGTGGAGAAACTAGAAATGTACAGAGGGGAGCTTAGACATAACAGCATGCTTTGTTTTAATGTCTCTGGGTGTAATTTATACATATAAATAATGGCAAATCCTGCATTACTGCAACATTAAGGTTTCCAAATTAAACACACAAACATCAGGAGATAAAAAGAAATGTTTCTTATTGCAAAGTTAACTCATTCACATTTCATGTACTGCTTTATAAGATTCACTGGAGCAATAGTCAAGGTAATAGGACAAATTTCACTATCATCCTGATTTTACAAAGATTGTGAGTAATAACAATACCACCTAGTGCTTTTCATCAGTAGATCTCAAAGCACTTTACAAAAAGACCAGTATCATTACCCCCATTTTACAGATGGAGAAACTGAGGTACAGAGAGGGGACGTGACTTACGCAACGTCTCCCAGCAGGCTAGTGATAGAGCCAGGAATGGAAGCCCAGTCCAGGGCTCTATCCACTAATCACTGGGATAACCATGCATAAAGTTAAGCTGGCTTGTAAATCTTTGCAGGATCAGGGCCACAGACTGCAATTGGTCATCCCTTTATGACAAATGTCCACTTTCATCTGAAGTTTTCCATGGCTGGATTGTGGAGGAAAGCTTGAAGAAAGCCCTTTTCTTACTTGTGAGTGGTCTAAAATATAAGTGTACCACTTTAAATGGGAGCTGTAAAAGATGGCCATTGTATATGGAAACTCAAGGTGAGCTGAACTCCCAAGGCACCATTTGGCACATTCTCTGCACAGACTCCTACAGAAGTCCATGGAAGCTCTACATAAGGAGGACGTACAGGGATGGGACCCCAAAAATTCAAATGTCACCTGTGGCAAATCCTCTATGACCAACAGGTGCTGTGGGAGTTGGACAAAAATATTTTAAAATTAAGAAATGATAGAATCATAGAAGTGTAGGACTGGAAGGGAATTCGAGATGTCATCCAGTCCCCTGTACTCAAGGCAGCACTAAGTATTATCTAGACCAACCCGGACATGTGTTTGTCTAACCCGCTCTTAAAAAACCTCCAATGACGGAGATTCCACAACCTCCCTAGGCAACTGGTTCCAGTGCTTAACCTGACAGTTAGGAAGTTTTTCCGAATGTCCAACCTAAACCTACCTTTCTGCAATTTAAGCCCATTGCTTCTTGTCCTATCCTCAGAGGTTAGTAAAAACAATTTTTCCTCCCTCCTCCTCGTAAAAAACCTTTTATGTACTTGAAAACTGTGATCATGTCCCTCCTCAGTCTTCTCTTCTCCAGACTAAACAAACCCAGTTTTTTCAATCTTCCCTCATAGGTCATGTTTTCTAGACCGTTAATAATTTTTGTCGCTCTCCTCTGGACTGTCTGCAATTTGTTCACATCTTTCCTGAAATGTGGCACTCAGAACTGAACTGGACACAATACTCCAGCTGAGGCCCTTATTAGTGTGGACTAGAGTGGAAGAATTATTTCTCTTGTCTTGCTTACAACAGTCCTGCTGATACATCCCAGACTGATGTTTTCTGGGCCACCCCCCCCGCCACACACAATTTTTTTTCTTTTTTGGCAACAGTGTTACATTGTTGACTCTCATTTAGCTTGTGATCCTCAGTAAGGAATTATGCCATTTGGGGGTAGATCCTTCCCCACGGTGTGGCTTAAGCCTCCCCCTTCTTCTCTTCTGGGCATTTGCTCTCACCAGTACTTGAAGCAGTTTGATTGATGCATGATTAAAAACGCTTTTGCACAAGCAGAGGCACATTTCACAGTGGGAGTTGTTTCTGAATTGCCTGCTGCACTAGACAGCTGTACTCCATCTCAGGGTACACAACCTCAGCTGTGCCATCTGCCTTGGCAAGTTGCCAGGCAGGGAGCTGGGTTTGGAGGAGTTTGGGAGAGTTAGGAAGTGGCTTAGTTATAAACATATGGTAATTTTTAGTTAACTTTAACCTTTTCCTTCCTCTTCTCCTGTCTCTCTGTTCTCAGTAAAGTCCCCCTCCCTTATACTGTTATTTTGGGTGCATCATTCCTTTGCTGGGGTTTGGTTTATTTCCCTTTATGGTCCTGGGTACTGGATTATACGCTCCCTGCCAGCTTGTAGTATAAGCATTAATTTTTTCAAGGGACAGCACTGTTGTATATCTGGCACAGTGAGGAATCACCTGAGTGGAGGCACCAGGTGCCAGAACAGAACAAAAGTCCCAACCCAGGACAGGAGAGAGGAGAAGCTGCTCCAAGTATGGTGAAAGCAAAGGCCCAGAAGAGAAAAAAGGCCACACCAGCGGGGAGGGGCTACACCCACATGGCATTATTCCTTAATGAGGTTAAGCTGCATGGGAATTTCTGTTGTTCTGAGTTACCGACATGCACGGAAGCTTTACCTTTCCTTTTTAAAAGTGAAAATGCATGTGCACGTGCAGAACAGGCACAGCCAAAGCAGGGCCTGCTCTACTAGCAGGAGGGGCTAAAATGGGTCCCAGCTAGAGCCACCCCTCTCTTAAGTCCCCCAGACCAAGATGCATGCAAGGCAGATCCCTCCACTGCACTCTGGGGGCACAAGGAACAAGGTGATGCCTCCCCGTCAGCCCCCAATGTATCTTTGGGAGGAAAACTTCAGAGAGGAGTGATTGTAAATTCCAGCCAATCGGGGCAGGAGTGGCCAAAGCAGAGACCTCATGGCACTCAGAGAATGTTCTACGGTTCCAATGCGACTTTCTCTGCCCTGTGCTGATTGGCTGTTTGCTCCAACCCTCCCACTCCCTAAAGTTTTCACCAGAGCTTCACTCCAAACCTGCTCCTCTTTCCTTCTTCTCCCCTTTTCCGTCCCCCTTTTGTTTAGCTGATCCCCCCCCTTAAACCCAACCTCCCCCACCCCACCCCCAAAAGTGGAACCAATATGCTATTTAGCGTCATCCCATTATTCACACTGCTGGTGTGCTCTGTTCCTACCCCCACCTTGTGTCCATCTTGTCTATGTATATTGTAAGCTTGTCAGGGCAGTGACCTTCTACTACCCTGAGTTTGTACAGCACCTCGCACAATGGGATGCCAGTCTTGGTTGGCCCTTAGGTACTTCAGTATAAAAATGATTAAAAAATACTACTACTACTACTAATACACATAAAAAAACTCCCTTTGCCATTTGGATAACTCAAAAGATGGCTGAATGGATTTTCTCCAATTATTCACCCAATTATTCCCACTTTGCTACTGAGTTTCTGCCCCAGCCATTCCTGAAAGTTCTAAGCAATGGAAGACAGGGAATTATAACATTATCCTATAAACTGAACTAAAGAATTTGCTGCCAGAAAGGCTAGAGTGGTCAGATACACAGGTACAACAGCACCAGACATTCAGTCAAACAACTTGACAAATTCATAAAAACACTAGAAATACCTGGACATAGGCCCTGCAAGAGCGCTCCCTTTTCTGAAGCTGAATCCATAAAGACAGCGGATTAAAGACGGAATAGAAAAAACAAGTTAGTGACAGAAGAAAACAAGGGAAAAAATAAAGAAAACGTCTACACAAAACTATAATTTCTCTTTTGATGAGTTTCTAGGAGAACATGCAAGCTAAGCAGCAGTGGAATGCTGTAAGGAGTGGCTCTAGAAACAGTTGGTTAGTTCTTTTCAGGAAAGCACAGACTGGAAACTCCGCTACAGCAGCTGTTAGTTATGGCAAGAGGCCTTGAGGCAAATTGTAACTATTCAGTAAGCTAAATTTACCTTGTAAATTTGAAATCATACATTGCGCATCATGTCAGACAATGCCAGAAATGATGAGCCTTATTCTTATTTGCCCAGTCTCCTTTACATTGCTCTGACGGCATAAAGGGTCCTTAAAGGGGTGTAAATTACAGTTAAATGAGAATCAGGCTGAATATTTCCAGATTAGACCATTTTATCTTTGGACTTGTCTACGCAGTGCTGGGGTGTAAATTCTAGTCCATACCAGCATGTCGTGAGCTAACTGAGCCATGTAGCTCCCGCTGGCACACGCTAAAATTTCCCTAGTGCATGTTAACATAGTTAAAGATTTTAGGAAAAGAAAATGATGCCCCACCATCGCCTCAATTCATTTCATTTCATTTTACATCAACTTGTATTAAAAAATAAGAGCCCAAATGACTATTTTCAGGCCAAGTATTGAGCCAAGTCCTTTTGGTGGACTTACACATTTCTCCTAAAGTTTAAACGAATATTTGATGGCTGGTGCTTGCTTTCTTTTTTTCTCTCTGACTAAACAGAACGAAACAAAAACTCTTTGCTAATTACTTTTTTTTTTTTTTGGGTGCACTGCCCTTGATCAGCGAAGGGGATAATGGACCAGTGACTCTATTGTCTATTGTTTGCCCAACACTACTTCCAACTTCAATCCATGCATTCTTAACTGAACACTGAGTAGTTGCTCCTCTAAAGGATTAAGCGGGGAACAAGAACAAGTAAATTACTGAGCCTGTCATTTGAATCACTGACTCGTATCACTGATTTGCAGGACTCTACACACTCCAGAATTTTAATGTGCAGCACAATTGATTTGTACTAGTTGACTATGGAAACCTGAGGTGGGAAACAAAACTGCTAGAGGGGACCACAGGAAGGCAGAGCAGGGTGAGAAACACACTGTCTTGATATGTCCTTTTTCCCTCTCGCTGACCTCATGATGCAACCAAATTTTCATAGAAATGGAAAAATGTCAAAAGGTGAAATAGTAAAGGATTCAAAACATATGTTTTGCAAAGCAAAGGTGACTGGATGCTGTATGTAGCTATGCAATATTCAAAGTAGCAAGCAAATTAGAATCATGTAACCAGTTAGTATGTGACAGTAATTGCCAGTTTTACCCGATGTTGTCAGATATCAACATAATTTCATGTATAAAAGACTTGCAGTAGGTCTGTAATAAACAATGTTATGTCCTTGTAACAGTTAATACCTACATACTGTTATAGGATAGCTTGAAGCAATATTAATTAACGGCATCAAGTTAACCCAGCTGACAGCACATGCAAAGCGCAGGACACGCAAGACTCCAACTCCTAGAGTTGGGTTTTTGTTTTGTTTTTTAAATATAACAATCCAAAAGATCCTTTGTGCTTAAAACAACATAAATTGACAAGAATAATTTACATCAAAGAGATAACTTTACTTTTCATAGAATTATTTGTTTTTGCATCTCAAAATACAGTAAACACAGAAAATATCTGGTATATCTGAAATTCCACCCCTTCTCCCCACACTCAATCTAACGGTGGAACCAAGTTTTGCTCTTTGTTACACAGATGCCTTTGCCATTAAAGCCAATGGTGTAACACAGAGCAGAGTTTGGTACCTTGTTTTAATAACACGGTCTACATAACTGTGTATGTCGAACTGAGGGGTCTGTTCTTTATTTTAAGAGCCAATACAAGGTCTATGAACTGTCACTTTAATTCCATATAGGTCCCATTTTGAGGACTTAACCCATACTTAAGTGATGCATATGCCCTGGGCTGACCTTTCACACAGGAGTGGAATGCACCTTAAAGGAGCAATTTTATTTTTACAACTTCAACTGCTGAGATTTCCACTGTGGTCCACTTCCAGATTTTTAACATTTAAAATGCCATCTACACCCAGGTCCCAAGATAATAATAATTTTCCAACAGACATCACTGGAACCACATAGAAATCATATGATACAAAAAGTAGTCCTGGAAAAAGTCATACATAAAAAGAACTGTCCGATGTTAAGTTACCTTGCCTGGTTGTGCTATTTTATATAAAAGAGTTTTTCTAATTTACATTCACTTTGCCATTTCAAATACCTTTTCCCCCTTCCCATCAATATAAATTCATGGGCCACAGTTTTTATAAACCCAGATACCTCATTCTGTGGTTGAGAGTATGAGGGTCATTTCAAAAATGGATTCAGCAATAAACTCACGAAGTCAAATTCCTCCCGCAGTCACATACGTGTAAATCCAGAATAATTCCAGTTGCCTCAGCAAAATTACTCTGGAATTGCACTAACGTATGGCAGTCGCGAACAAAATTAGTCTCATGGAGATCATACAGCTAAGCATTTGAGGGCATACATTTTCCAAATACTAGCAGCATACTTGGCATTAACAACTGTTCCACATCTCAAAGGACTAAAAATATATTGAAAATGAAAACTGTCACGTGCTCCTAGGTACTTAGAATAACATCCCAAACACTGGCACTAGTGAGGCCTTCTAACAGCTCACTGGGGAAAGCACAACTGTTGTTTATCCTCCTCGCCCTTCCCAAAGCCTTTGTTTCTTACCTTATTTAAACTACGTGCAGCACTGTCTTTCCCACCTGGAGTCAGGTTTCGGAGCTGCACATCCAGCAAGCCCACCAGCTGGTCCATGGCTCGCACTGAATATGTGATGTCTCCAGCGTTCAAGTGGTTTTTTGTCTGCTCTGCAAGCTCTCTGGCAATGTTGGCGGCTGTCTCCCCCGACTTCAACTAGAATTGTAAGGACAGGAGAAAATGCAAAGATGTTTCACTGTTCCTGGCAAAGTGGTAAAAAGCGTGGAAGGAAAAGGATCCTGTTTTCTTCTTTTTGATGCATTCATAAGTATCATTCCTATGTTGTACAATCAGCCTGGATCTTTGCTGTGAATGTAAATATCTTCATTACGCCTATGTTTTAATCTGACTAAATCTGCAAGTATGCTGATGTAAATTACTCATTTTCTTGTGAAAGACAGCTGTGTATCATAGTGGGCAAAGCAGGAGAATTAAGAGATGAAGCAAATGGTTATTTATTTGGTGCATATTTTCCCTGCCCCAATGCAACAATTTTGTATTTTGTTTGAATAATTCTGCAAATCTTCCTACACACAGAAAATTAAGACAGAAACTCTTTTGCAAAACAAAGGTTCAAGTAGGGAACAAGCCACAAGAGATTTAATGATTTAAAATCAGTGGGGATGAATCTGATTAAACGCACACTACTTTTTTGCTGGTGTGGCTGCATTGACTTCAGGGGAGTTACTTCTGATTTCCATCAGTGTAGTGAGATCAGGATCAAACTCTATTAATGCACGGTACTGGAATCTGTGGGCACAATATTCCTTTGCACTGTAAATTCCCGGCAATTACTGTAACAAAAATAAAGATGTGGAGGTGGGAAAGCAGGTGCAGCTGCCTTAAATGGAATTACACAATGGAATTTCTGTTTTCTGCAGCCATACGATAACATCTCAATACCTAGCCCAGCACAATAAATGTGTAAATATGCATGGGTTTATCATCAGAACAGCAGCAGCTCTCAAATCCAGCAGCTTACTTGATGATGAAGAAAGAAGTTACATTTCAGCTACCAGTCCCCACAGTTAAACTGACTCCTTATAAAAAGTAACAAATTAGACTGACATAACCCATGTTAACAAGGAAACAAACAGGAAGAAAGAGTGGGGAAAGAATGTAAACCTCAAACAAGGGACCAAGCTCTCCTGCACCACCATGGTCCGATAGGGACTGGCAAATAGGTTTAGAGATGTTAATATCTGCATCGTTCACAGACTACTGAATCTCAGGCCTGGTCTACACTGACAGCGTAGGTCAACGGAATGTGGCTTCCGTCGACCCCCTAAAATATCGTCTCCACTGGCATGTCAGTTCCACTGACCTAAATCGCGGCAAAATTCGACTTAATAAAACCACCTCCGCAAGTGGCATAGCACTGAAGTCAAATTGTATGGGTCGAATGATTGTCAGTGTAGGCAGAGCGCAACGTAAATCAATGTCATTGGCCTCGGGAGGTATCCCATAATGGTCTGTTGTGACCACTCTGGACATTCGCGCTCTGCTGCACTGCGGACATGTGTACAGGAAACAGCCCCTTCCCTCAAGCCCTGGGAAATTCTGAATTCCCATTTCCTGTTTGGTTGGCGTGGAGAGAGCTCTCTAGCTGAACTGCTCAGGGCTACTGCATGCCCCAAACATGCTCCAGCATGGAGTCAACCTGAGGACTTAGATCTCATCAGCCTATGGGGCGAAAAGTCTTTTCTGGCTCAGTTCCAAGCCAGCAAAAGAAATTTGGATATCTATGAGAAGATATTGCATGGTATGGTGGAGAAGGGCCACAACAGGGACACGCAGCAGTGCCGTGTTAAAAATCAAAGAGCTGAGGTAGGCATATCAGAAAGCTAGGGAGGTGAACAGTCATTCTGGCTTGTCACCGAAGACATGCCGCTTTTATGAGGAGCTGCATGCAATTCTCGGTGGTGAACCCACCACTGTAGCACCAAACAGAATAGATACCTCTGTAGAATCCCAGTCCAGGATGAATGAGGAAGAGGTGGAGGAGGAGGAGAACAAGGGGCAGGCGAGCAGGGTATCCATTCTTCCTGAGAGCCAGGACTTGTCTGTTACCCCAAAGCAACCCAGCCAGATGCAGGACAGTGTGATTGACCGAGATGCCGGGGAAGGCACATCTGGTGATTATGTATAGCAAATTGTATTTCTGTGGTTATAGCTCCAGTCCAGCTTCTTATTTCTGCGAAAAAAGGAGTCTGTGTGTTTGTGGGTATGGGCTTCCTGGATGTTGGTTCACTTAAGAAGAGTTTGCCCTCCAGAACAGACTATTTATGTGCACAGGATGATCCGAGAATCCTCCATGGATATCTCCAGGAAACTTTTATGTAGATACTCGGCAATCCTTTGCAGAAGGTTTCTGGGGAGGGCAGCCTTATTTCTTCTGCCACAGTAGGACACTTTTCCCTGCCACTCTGCTATTAAATGAGTAGGCATCATTGTGGAACACAGCATATCGCCATAAGGGCCAGACCTGTACCCAGATGCTTGAGGCAAATCTTCCCTTTCCGCCTGTGTTACCCTCAGGAGACTGATATCACACATGGTCACTTAGGGAAGATGGCACAAGTTTACAGTACCCAACCAATATAGTCACTGCATATTATTCCCCTGCCATAGATGGTGTCCTGGGTCCCAACACACAATTCCTAGCCATGACATTTGTTGTCCTGTGTGTTAGAGGTCTGGTAATGGGTGCCCCTATGTTTTCTCCAGTGACACTTCACCCACACCCTCTTCCAATCCATTTGGATCACCTCCTCCCAAACTGGTCTTTGGGATGGTAAAGGGGAGCCCATGACCTTGTCTCCTTGGTTAAGTGTGGATTGGAGAATTTAGTGCTACAGAGACTTCCCTATAATGGATGCAAAAGCCCCTTACTTACCATGGCTGGAATGTCACTCCAACCTGTGCAATACATACAGATTGGATGCGGGTCTGGTGTTGCCTTGTGAATATGAAGTGGAGTCCTTTATACATTGTAACATTGCTTTCTGTCCATGGGACAAGCTAACAATGGAAACTTTGTGCTTTGCTTGCCTTACAGTGGACAGCTTGGGCTTCACCCCAGCTTCTACTCCTGAAGAGCACCTTTCCCAGATTAGAAGGCGAAAAATAAACCCCGGGATGAACTAATGAATGCCTTCACGGCTGCTGACACAGAGCTCAGAGCCTGGAGGATGTCACTGTCAGAAAAACTGAACATGGACATGGAAAACAGAAAATCAGCCCAGGTGCAGGAGCGTACAACGCAAGAGGAGATGTTGAGTATTATGAGGGATCAGTCTGGCATACTGAGGCATCTGGTAGGGCTCGAGGAAGAGCAGCAGCAGGACAGATTCCCTCTGCAGCCCCTGCAAAATGCTCAGCTAACAAGCTGTTTCCCATCCCCCATCCCCAAGGCTCTAGAAGGAGGTTGAGCAGGGTGCAGTACATACTTCACTCCACGCTGGAGGAGGTGAGCAGAAAGAGGTGGCGGCCCCTTTAAGAACTGGGAATGTGCACAGTCACACTTTTCTCTGGAGCCCCGAACAGCCTTATGAGAATGTTAAATTATAATCCTTTCCCCCCATTGTAACAGATCACCAATAAAACGTCACTGCTTTAAAAACCATTATCCTTTATTCACCGAGAGCTTGGGGATTTTCGGCGAGAGATGAGAGAGAGAGGAATGATGGTGCCAGGGTGGGGGATGGGAAGGGAAGGGACAGCAGTGACAGAGATGTACATTACTGCGATTCATTGCAAAAATGGGTTTTCAATGCTTCTCTGAGGTGCAGCACTCTGTGGTTGGCTCTCAGCATTGCACTGGTATCAGCTGCTCAAAATCTGCAGCCAGCCTATCAACCTCTATGATCCAACCCACTGGGAACTTTCCCCCATTTGTTTCACACACATTATGGAGCACACAGCAGGAAGAGATAGCAGTTGGGATGTTGCGTTCACTGAGGTCTAACATAGCTGGCAAATTGCGCCAATGGGCCGTTAAGCAGCCAAATGCACATTTCACTGCCATTCTGCATTCGCTGAGCCTATTATTGAAACACCCCTTCTCAAACGTCCAAGTGCATGGTGTAGGGCTTCATTAGCCAGGGGAGCAAGCAACATCGCCAATATTTATTTTCTGGTCAGGAAAGGAAGTGCCCGCCTGCATCTTTTTTAACAGACCTTAGTTCCTAAAAATGCATGCATCATGCACCTTTCCAGACCACCCCACACTGATGTCAGTGAAGCATCCCTTGTGATCCACAAGGGCCTGCAACACCATTGAGAAGTATCCCTTTTGGTTTATGTACTCTGTTGCAAGGTGGTCCGGTGCTAAGATAGGGATATGCATGCCATCTGTTGCCTTGCCACAGTTTGGGAATCCTATTGCAGCAAACCCATCCACTATGTCCTGCACGTTTCCCAAAGTCACCACCCTTCTTAGCAGAAGTCTATTAATGGCCCTGCACACTTGCATCACAGCAGCTCTCACGGTGGATTTACCGACTCCGAACTGATTCCCAACTGACCGGTAGCATTCTGGGGTTGCTAGCTTCCACAGAGCAATGGCCACTCACTTTTCCACTGTCACAGCAGGTCTCAGGCGAGTATTCATGCGTTCCAGGGTTGGGAACAGCTCTGCGCAAAGTTCAAGGAAAGTGGCCTTTTGCAAACCAAATTTCTGCTCATCATTCCACACCTTCATAACAATTCAATACTACCAGTGAGTGCTTGTTTCCTGGGACCAGAAGCAGTGCTCCACCGACTGAAGAGGATGCGTGACAGCGTGCAACAAACGGGAATTGTTTCATTCTATGGCTTGTAGTAGGCAGCTTCAGTAACATTGCAATTTTCCATGATGTGGCTTTTATCTCAGCCTGGAAAATACTGCAGAATAAGTCGTAAAGTATTTGTGATGCTCATAATGATCATGTACAGCTGAGCAGGCTCCATGACTCTCCAGCAATGGCATGCACACGGCAGAGACGGGTTTGGAAAAATGGGGAGAAAAAACGCTTGTCTGTTTGTTTTGGAGAGGAAGGGAGGGGGAAGGGAGCACGTTGCATCATGGGAGGACGACAACCTTCCTAAAAGGCACTGTGGGTAGTTGCACTGTAGGATAGCTACTCACGGTGCACTGCTTTGATTATTGATGCAAGCGTGATTGGTGGGGATGCAAACCCCCAACTTCTTAAATTCAGCGGGTGAAAGTTGACTGAAATTAAATCGACTTCACTCCACAGTATATACATACCCTCAGTATACCTAAGCCAAATCTGAATCCGGCATTGCCCTGGAACCTCTGTTTCCTTTTGGGGCTTTCGTCCTTACCTTGAGCTGTTTTACCTTGCTGGCTTTGTATTTCCTTCCTACCCATCTTGTGTGTGTGTGCATGCATGCACACATGCATTGTATCTCCCTTTTATGGGGAGGAGTCTAGAATGAACACTGACTACCTTCTCCAATCTACAGAATAGCCTTTGAGGAGCAGGCCACTAAAGAAAAATTCAGCAGTCCAGATAGCTGAACTTCTTCCATTATATGCAGTACCTTGACTACATATCTTAGGGCAAGTGCAATAACCTGGGGTGAAGGGACATTGCACAGAAGCGGGTATAAATGAAGTTACGAATTCACTCCAGTGTTAAAGGGCCACTATCAGATGACTAGGGAGGAGTATAAAAATACTGCTTGAGTATGCAGAATCAGAAATCACAATTGGAGTTACAGCTAGCAAGGGATGTGAAGGCTAACAAGAAGGATTTCTACAGGTATGTTAGTAACAAGCAGAAGGTCAGGGAAAATGTGGGCCCCTTAGAGAATGGGGGAGGCAACCTAGTGACAGATGATGTGGAAAAAGCTGAAGAACTCAATGCTTTTTTTGCCTCTATCTTCACAGACAAGGTCAGCTCCCAGACTACTGCACTGGGCAGCACAGAATGGGGAAGAGGTCAGCAACCTTCAGTGGTGAAAGAACAGGTTCAGGACTATTTAGAAAGGCTGGACATACACAAATCCCTGGGGCCGGATGCAGTGCATCCAAGGGCACTGAGGTAGTTGGCTGATGTGATTGCAGAGCCATTGGCCATTATCTTTGAAAACTCATGGTGAGTGGGGGAGGTCCTGGATGATTGGAAAAAAGGCAAATATAGTGCCCATCTTCAAAAAAAGGAAAGGAGGTGCAGGCAGGGAACTACAGTCAACCTCACCTCAGTTCCCAGAAAAATCATGGAGTAGGTCCTCAAGGAATCCATTTTGCAGCACTTGGAAGAAAGGAAGGTGATCAGGAACAGTCAGCATGGATTCACCAGGGGCAAGTCATGCCTGACCAACCCAATTGCCTTCTATGATGAGATGACTAACTCTGTGGATGTGTGGAAAGCAGTGGACGTGATATACCTTGACTTTAGCAAAGCTTTTGATACAGTCTCCCACAGTATTCTTATGAGCAAGTTAAAGACGTATGGGTTGGATAAATGGATTATAAGGTGGATAGAAAGCTAGCTAGATCATCGGGCTCAGTGGGTAGTGCTAGATCTTCGAGCTCAATGGGTAGTGATCAATGGCTCAATGTCTAGTTGACAGCCGGTAACAAGCAGAGTGCCCCAGAGGTCGGTGCTGGGGCCAGTTTTGTTCAACATCTTCATTAATGATCATGAGGATGGGGTGGATGGCACCCTTAGCAAGTTTGCAGATGACACTAAGCTGGGGGGAGTGGTAGATACCGTGGAGGGCAGGGATAGGATACAGAGTGACCTAGACAAATTGGAGGATTGAGCCAAAAGAAATCTGATGAGGTTCAACAAGGACAAGTGCAAATCCTGCATTTAGGATGGAAGAATCCCATGCCACAGAGTGGGGACCAACTGGCTAGGCAGCAGTTCGGCAGAAAAGGACCTGGGGGTTACAGTGGACAAGAAGCTGGATATGAGTCAACAGTGTGCCCTTATTGCCAAGAAGGCTATCGGCATATTGGGCTGCATTAGTAGGAGCATTGCCAGCAGATTGAGGGAAGTGATTATTCCCCTCTATTCGGCACTGGTGAGGCCACATTTGGAGTATTGTGTCCAGTTTTGGGCCCCCCACTACAGAAAGGATGTGGACAAATTGGAAAGAGTCCAGCAGATTAGGGGGCTGGAGCACAAGACTTATGAGGAGAGGCTGAGGGAACTAGGCTTGTTTAGTCTGCAGAAGAGAAGAATGAGGGGGGATTTGATAGCAGCCTTTAACTACCTGAAAGGGGGTTCCAGAGAGAATGGAGCTAGGCTGTTCTCAGTGGTAGTACATGGCAGAACTAGGAGCAATGGTCTCAAGTTGCAGTGGGGGAGGAGTAAGTTGGATATTAGGAAAATCTTTTTCACTAGGAGGGAGGTGAAGCCCTGGAATGGGTTACCTAGGGAGGTGGTGGAAACTACATCCTTAGAGGTTTTTAAGGCCCGGCTTGACAAAGCCCTGGTTGGGATGATTTAGTTGGGGTTGGTCCTGCTTTGAGCAGGGGGTTGGACTAGATGACCTCTTGAGGTCCCTTCCAACCCTAATCTTCTATCATTCTATGATCAAGTTATCTTCCAATGGGTAAAATCAGATATTTCTCTTGTTCACCCATTTTTGGTGCCTATTTAAAATGCTGGATTGTAGAAACATAGAAATAGCAGGCAAAGCACCTGTCTCCAAATAAATCAATTAACTGGCTTATAAATAAATAACTTACTACCACCAATTACACAGCAACAACCATCTGATTTAATGAAACCAGAGTAAAAATGTTCATATACTCATCTTCAGAGAATGAAAGCCCATGATGATCTAGATAAGATAAATATAAGAGATAGCTAATGTGCTGTTCTTTCCATTATAGCAATGACAACTTATATGCAAGGATTAAATTATTTAGGCTTACTGTTCAAGCATCTCATACTACGCATCTCATACTGTGTTCCTTAACAGTGAGTATGTGTCTTCTAAGTATCTTTCTTGTTGTCCCTATAAGGCTGCCAAAACCATGTGGTTTGTTCTGTTTTTTGTAGATCCTGTGCCTGGTACATTTGGGTCCTGATCTTGATCGGAAAAACTCTAGACGTGACCGTGATACAAACATTACAAATGCACTTGTGACTTGGAGGAGACAGTAAAGGGAACACAGAAAAATGATACTGTTTTCTCCCACCCCATCCAAATGAGAGGTGGTGGAGGGGAAGGAGTGAGGGAAGCCAAGCAATGGCTGAGGAGGGAGAGATGGCTGAGCAAGGGGAATTCATTTTTCTCACCCAATTGATAAATTCCTACCACTCACGACTCCCTGACTTGCCCCCCACTCAGTGCATGATCTCCCTTCTCCAGAAAAGTGCCTCTTTCTCTATGTAGGTCACCTTAGGCTTCTGTAATGGTGTTACTGTTAAGGTGACACACAAATCTTTCTCTGTCTCTGTGTTTCGCATACAGTAATGTGAACAAGCAAGCTATGTACCCGGGGGGGGGGGGGGGGGGGGGGGGGAGGAGGGAGGGCTTAATTGTATTTTATTTATTCATATTTTGGTTTGCTGCTTGTTTACTTTCCATTCCTATCTAAGGGAAACGGCCCTGCATATTCTGATGCAAAGGAGGCTGTTTTTTTCACAAGGCTAGAAGATGAGATAAGCAAACAATTGTTCTCCCAGGCATCACCCACAACTAAAACTGCCACTGGGACATCTTCAGAGAAATCACACACTGTGTGGAAAGGCTGTGACTGATGTAAGCAAGCAGTAAAACAAACAGCGCAAGGCTGATAACATGACCTCAAAGTCAGGACAATGCAACGTTTCCAAAGATGACCTTTTTGTTGCCTTTTACTACATGTAGCAGTGCATAACTCAATACACTCGGCAAGTTTATTCTCCTGCAGCGTTATGAGAGCATTGTAGGCACCAACAATAGAGTTAAAGTAAATGTCGGGAGGCCAATGAATTGCTGAGGAAGATATCCATTCCAATCCCCCATCAGGCACAACGACTCTAATGGAAGGTAATACAGGACTGTAAAATGTTTAATACCAGGCTCTGCTGTGTGGGTGAATAGCTGGTGCATAGTAAGAGTAAATGCTCCTAAAAGAAGCACAAGGAGTCAGGGATGCTTTTTTATTGTGTGGGAGCCAGTCTATTTTTAGGTAAACAAAATTAAGAGCCCCAATTGACTGAAGCCCTTGATGGTTTTACTGAATGCTGTATGTAGGGCTGTCCCGCTCTGCCTCTATAGCCTGGATCCTGCAGACAACAGGTGATGGAACTCTGATGGGACAGGAGCATGAGGGCAGAGAAGGAGCATACAGGCAGAGCCCCCACACTCTGCCAAAAGAGTATTTTTCCTAATGCTTCCTCCTCCAAGGCGTGCTGCTCTCCCAGGTCTCTGGCATGAGAGGCAGAGGGGGAACAGAGCCCTGGAGATCAATTAATGAGTGTGGGGAGCTGAGCCAGCTGTGCAATACGAACGACTCTGTGTCCCCGCAGCAGGGTTTGCTTGCCAGTTCCCGTGGTCCACTCCTCCTCTTGCACATATCCCTGGGCTGCTAGAAAGGAGCTTGGAGAGGCAGAATGCATCCCATGCAAGGGAAGGAGCTGGGTGGCCTCTGGAGATAAAAGGCTCCTTCTGCAGCTTTGGATATTTACTGGAGAAAGCTGGCAGTGGTTCCTCCCCTCGCACCTGGCAACACCCCTTCTGGACTTTAGCCCCCAGAATCCACAAACTCTGCCTCCCACCTTCATGCGATAGCTTTGGAAGAGGGAAGCGCCCTGTGCACACATGCAGGACATCAGGAGAGAAAGCGGATGTGGCTGCCTTCTGAATCAGTCCCCATCTCACGACAGATCCATGCTGTTCCAGCCTGTACCTCTCGTAATCAGTCCAAGAAGCAGCTGAGAACTTCACGGACAATTTGAAATCAAACTTGTTAAAAGAATTCCCCTGAATTTACGTATATATGTGTGCGTGCACACACAAACACACACACGCACACAGCCAAAGCCACAAATAACTATGGTGAGTTTTATCCAATGGCTAAGGCATTCCAAGCAACAAGGTGACTGGGTCTTTACGGCCAGGGTAGCAAAGAGCTCAGCAGTGTTCACTTAGACTCCTAAATCAGGGCCACCACCACAGCCCATTGGAGTTAATGGAGTCTTTTCATTGACCTCCGTGGCTGGATTTTCGAAAGAGCTCAGCTTCCACTTAGGCATCTAAAGAAGCAGACAAGTTTTCCAAAGCGCTCACTCTCATGAAGAACAGTGGAGCTATCTGGATGCAGGGGACTTTGGGAAATCCAATCCCGGTTATCGGTGCTGAGAGCTTTGAAAACCCGGCCCTTAATTTTCAACCCGTTTTGAAAGCGCCTCACACATTCAATGGAACAACTGCCCAAATGACGTCTGGGGTGTGAAATAAAATAGGTCGAATCTTGATGGAGATATCATCAGTACAGGTTATTATTTCCCCCCTGCTAATGGCTAATGGCCCAGCCATCTTCAATGAGCTGCAAGAGGTCTCCCAGCTGCTGAGATGAATTATGAGTAGCATAAGTAATATTAACCCGTATGGGATAAGTCTGTGGGTAATAAAACAAAAACCGCACAGCTGCTAATGGCAGCAAACACAGTCTTTATTAATCAGCAATTCTGATCACATCATGGGAGAGTTACCCACCCTTCTGTTTGGGCTCTGCTGCAGTAAAGTCAAGGGGCACAAGGTTTCCAATGTTTGCAGTGTGCGGAGCAGTCCGGTGCAAAGCATTATCCTGTCATGTTTTAGGGAGGGGATACAAATAAATACAGCTTATCTGTCAGACCACTATAGGAGGTGGCTGTGTTAATGGTTTTGCTAGATTATTGAGCCTCAAGGTAGTTTAAAAAAAAGAGAGAAAGAGAAAAACAAAACAAAAGAAAACAGAAATGCTGTTTCCTGCAGGGTCTCCCCATAGTGTTCATTTGCAAGCCTACTCGGAAGAGCAATCTTTCAGACAGGCAGCAGCACAGCTAGCTTGTCATACCAGGACTCTTTTAGTTAGTCGTAAGGAGTGAATAAATTCACATCAATTGCTATAAGAAGGATTCAGCCCACAGACTCTGTGGCGTAAATGCACATCTGGTCTCCATTTGTAATAATATTAGCTGAAAGCACCAGTGTGCAATGATAACAAAAATGTTCAGGATATTGCAGCCAACAGGGTCTGTTCATCTCTGAGTTGGAGAGCTTTTATTGTCACATGTCAATGTACTTTTAAAACTGATAAATGATGAAGAGCTACAAAACATTCATCAAATGACTTAGGAGTCAAAAGGAAGGGGTTGGGTTGTTTCTATTTCCACTGGCTTATCCAGTATACTGAAGTTCCTAGTTCTCTCTTCTCTGGGACACTGGTTTTACATCCCCAATAACTATTTTCTCTGTAGTTTTCCATTCTGGGAAAAGTTTGGTCAAAAGTAACGAAAGCCACTGTTTGACTGCACTGGGGGCAAAAATGTAAGTACCAGAAACTTTCACAGGGACTAGCCTTGCCATGCCTTTAAGAGAAATTAAAAACAGCAAGCCAGCCAGCAATATGGAAACCGACTTTACTGAGCAATTGTGTCATCGGAAAAGATTTCATTACAGGTTTATCCTATGATTACAAAGAACCAGAAAAATTTTTAGGACACAGGAGGGAAAAAAATCCCTTCTTTGATAATCTTGTATTTTCAACATCCTTGCATCACTTTCCCCCCTCAAATTCAAGGTCTCCTCTTCTCTCCCTTCCCTTTTCTAATTGCCTGTATTATTTTAAATTCTATCTCCCAGCTCTATCTGCCTCTTCCCTTCCTTCCAGTGTTACAGGCACCAGGCCTTTAAAATTCCTGCTCCACCCCATTCCATAGCCGAAGGACAGCTTGCTTTTGTGCCATGGTGCCACAAGCATGGCTGTCACGCCTTTTGGTTATGGTTACATGTTTTGGTTTAAGCACTGTTTCCTTTGGAACCTTTGGTACCAGAGGTGCCATGTAAATACGATGCAACATATCTGACAACACCCCAGCACGCAGGCTCAATGAAGGTTCTCTGCAGGTAGAACTTTACCTTCTGTGTGATGTGGTTGACCCAGGGAGAAGAGCAGTTGCTGAGGTCTGGCCCTTGTGGGTCCCAGATCCCATCGGGAGCAAGGCACAGGAAAGTTGAAACACCTAAAAAGACAACACAGGAAGGACTCTATATTATCTGCTAGCAAATGCATTAATAAGGCTGGGTCTAGTTTCAGACTTTAATCATTTCATGAGAGAAACCGTATCCAACATCTGCAACCCATTTAAGCTATGTTTTGAGGATTTAAATGGGAAGATATGCAGGGCCCACATTACTTTAGTGTCTGAGCACCTCCCAATCTTTAATCTGAGCACCTCACAATGCCCCTGGGAAGTAGGGACGAACCACTGTCTCCATTTCACAGATAAGAAACCGAGGCACAGACAGACAAAATGACTTGTCCAAGGTCACACAGGGAGTCTGTAAGAGAGTCAGAAATTGAACCTGGGTCACCACAAGTCCAAGACTAGAGTCCTAACCCAGTGATTCTCAACAAGGGGTACGTGTACCCCTGGAGGTATGCAGAGGTCTTCCAAGGGATACATCAACTCACTGAGATATTTGCCCAGTTTTACAACAGGCCACGTAAAAAGCACTAGCAAAGTCCGTACAAATTAAAATTTCATACAGACAATGTCCTGTTTATACTGCTGTATATACTGTTCACTGAAATGTAAGTACAATATTTATATTCCAATTGATTTATTTTAAAATTAAAAGGTTAAAAAGAGAAAGTAAGCCGTTTTTCAGTAATAGTGTGCTGTAAGACACTTCTGTATTTTTATATCTGATTTTGTAAGGAAGTAGTTTTTAAGTGAGGGGAAATTTGGGGATACACAAGACAAATCAGATCCCTGAAGGGGATACAGTAGCGTGGAAAGGTTGCAAACCAAACAAGGGGCCAGCCTTCCTCTTTGCTTTGACCCTCCGATGACCCCTGGATCAGTCCTCAGATTCACCATCCCCCCACCCCAATGCCATTTTATGAAGATTCTACTGCACTGTAAAATCCTGAAACGCCATGGATGGAAATACACCAAGTTTAAAAGCTACAGATAAGATACCATATGGTCCTTTTAACTCACCCTCTCCCCCACACCACCACCCACATTGACAAAAGGGACTGTAGGAGAGAAGCTGCTTAGCAAATACTTCTTAAATGCTCCGCTGAAAAAGACAGCAAAATGTATTGGGAGCTTACAGACAAAGAGAAACTCAGTCTAACGAGTTCGGTGAGACATCTTTAGAAGGCAAGGAAGCAAAGGTGTTGGTTAAAGAGCCTGCATCCCACAAGGTGCTCTGCGCTGCAGCGCCAAACTTTTCAACAGGGGAAGTAAATGAAATGTGGGGGCTGATGCTTCTCCCTTTAAAGTCAATGAGTGTTTTGTTGATGTCTGCAGAAGGAGCAGAACAGGCGCACTGACAACACACAGCAGCTTTAATGAATAATATGAATCACAGAAATTAGATAGGAAAGGCCTGTTGGCCACTCTGCACCATCCTGCCTATGGGGAATTTTTCCATATTCCAAAATACTTCATCCAATCTAGTTTTCCATAACTCATGCAATGGGGCATACAGATTTCCTACAAAGACTATTCCACAGCCTCACAGACCTCGCTGTTAGGAAGTCTAACTTCAATTCAAACTTCAATTCAGCTTAACTTTTCTTTTTCTTCCTTTCATTCCTTTATTTTATGACTAGGACTTATAGACCATTATTTTATTCTCTCCTGGGTTGTTGTACAACTGAGCTAAGGGCCTGATCCTCCAATGCCCTAAACTGTGTGTAGTCATTTACACCTGTGTAAAGCGGCTCTAAAAGGCATCCAAAATACTATTTTACACCCGCTCTGCACTCGCTGGGTCCAATTCTCCTCTCATGTACACTGGTTTTATATCAATTTAACTCTATTGATTTTCCCTTGTGCGAAGGAAGGCTCCGAAGCAGTGCACACAGGTGTACATGACGACACAAGGTGCATGGCAGTGGAAAATTAAGACCTAATAGATTTTGCTCTTTTAAACATTTCTCCACTTCTTCTAGCCCTTTATTCATTTTTTGTTTCTCTTTAGTGAATTCTGTCCATCTTTCTCATATCTCATTGGTATGCAGGTTCTCAAAATTGGACAACAGAGCTGGCTTAAAAAAACCTGAACATTTTTCAACACAAACAGACACATTTTTCTTAAACATTTTGGCAAAAAAACAAAACAGAACCAACCATCCAGTTCTTTGACCTGTTATAGAGTTGGTCAGAGAAAAAATAATTTTGAATTTTTTTGCTTTTCACTAAAAATTCCCGTTATTTGACCAGCTCAGCTATATGTATTTGACTGGGGAATTTGCCTGTCTTTCCCCCTGGATTTCAGTGGTGCTGGAGTTGGGGGATAGTTTTGAAAAATCAGCCACTTCTATTTAGGTGCCTCACTATGGATCTGGAAGTTCAACTTAATGCACTCAAATTGGAGAATCTTGACCACAATCTTTAAAATATCAGCTGAAACAGCCAAAGTCACACGGTGGCAAACAATGAGACTTAAAATAAACTTCAAAAAACCAAAACCTCAGCAATCAGCCCAGGCCACTGCTCACCCATACACAGAACAAAGATAATAAAGTGCATTGCATAATGTACTCGACAGGGAATTTCCCTTGGTAAAGCAAAGCCTGATCTTGTCAGATGCTGGGCAGCCTCCCCTCCCATTGTTTTCAACGGGAGTTGAAGGTGTTCAGGATCATGCAGGATCTGGTCCTTCACACAGCTGTCTGCCACACTTCTTAAATAACCATTCGCGTACTCCATGGGTGCCGTGCCATGTGGGCCGGCCTGCGAGGAGATAGTACATATGTTATCCACGTTTGGAGCAAGCGGATCTCCGACCGAGTCACTAATGACCAGACCAACAGAGACAGACTCATAGTGTCACAAAAATTAAAGGCCAGAGGGGACCACCACAGTCTGACCTCCTGTGTATCACAGGCCAACACCACTACCCAACACCTGCACATGGCTTTCTCAGTCCGTTTCAATGGGGCTCACCTACTGTGCCCATGGGGCACGGCTGCTTTGCTGTCTGTCCTTGCCGGGTTCTAAACCACATGATCTCCCGGGCTTCCACGGCCTCGCAGCTCTCTGCTCCTACAGCGGGGAGCTGGGAGGAAGCAGGTCGGAGGGGTGTAGTCATTTCATCGGGGATGTCCGTCACCGGGGACGGTGTGCTCGTGCTCCTGTTCTTTCTGCCCGAGGCTGAGGTGGTGGTGGTGCGCCCAGTGCTCGTGGCGGCGAGGAAAAGAGTGGTGCTGGCGGTGGGGCTTCCCGTGCCATGTGCCCCAGATGTCGATACTTCTGAAACAAAGCACAAGTACGTGAAACAAAAAAGTGCCATTGCTGATCTCTTTGGCTTTGAGATGCTCTGACATAGAGGACACACAAAAAATTCATGATGTCCTGTTTTTTCTACAACATTAGCATAGACCATACAAAGCGACTGCATCAAAGCTGTAGCTGAGCACCCAAGAAGTCATTAATCATAGCTTTGCTAAAAGTTGGCTTTCATAGTCCTTCCCCAAGCATAGCAGAGACACGCTCCTTACAGAGTGCAACTACATTATAAAAACAAATAGTAGGTGTTTGGTTTCTTCCAATCAAACATCAAGTCCTTATTAAACCCTCTGCTGATGCCCACTGTTGGGGATGGTGCTAAAAAAACAGGCTTGGAAAAATTCGATTTTTATTGGTAAATGCCAGCAAACATCGATTTCACCTGCACACACAATGCAATGGAAAAAATAATTCCAGTGTTAATAATTAAAATGTATAGATAGGCAAAATAAGAAAAATACTGCTTGAGAAGTTCTTAGTCCAAAACCCAGAGATTTAGACATTTAAATTAGGCTCATTACAAATGGTCTAGTGAATGAATAGTAAAAACAGGTATGACTTGTTGATCGAAGGATATTTACCTTGTATATTTTGACATGCAATGTTGACAATTTGTGTTTTAATGGTTCACAAAGTTTTAATTTTTTGAATTTCAAATCTACTATCATCAAATAATTGTCTGACCTCCTCCCCATAATTTCCCACAGCCATGAACATTTAAAAAGATACAAATGGGGGAAAATGCTTAAAACCTATAATTTCACACAACTGAAAATTTTAATTGATAGAAATCTAAACAAAGTCTTAAAAAATAAACATCAACATTATCTGTCAAAATAATCAAGAAATAAAAATTGAATCCTGCCAAGCCTACCTATAAATATCTAAAATGACAACAAAGTGGATTAGATAGATCTGACCTTCAACTGCAAACTCAACAAGCAGAAGGTGAGAACTGTGTCCAGGCAGTCATATCAGTCTCATCGGTATAGGAGCTCAGGGTGGGATTTTCAAAAGTTTTAAGGAATTTAGGTGTCCAACTCCTTTTGACTGTCAGTAGGAGCTAGACATGTACAGACACACAGGAATGGAGGGTAGCATTTTCAGAGGTGCCTACACAAGCAATGTGCTTTACACAATGGGACCCTCATTCTGATTACAGCCTTTCGGTGCTACTGCAATAGAAATAAACAAGGGCAAGATTCACATATGCTCACTCACACTGAATAGCACCTTTATCCATGAGTAGCACAGTGTCAAAGGGTCCGCTTGTTGTGTAAAATGCTACACAGAATATTAAATACTGGAGAAGGGACACCTTCCATTGATTTCAAAGTGACCCTCTTCTGGCTTGGAAAATGCAAAGGGAAATAAAGGGATGGGGGAGTGAATCCTACAGGAAATGAAGTAAAGATTTGGAATAAGTGAACTGCCTAAAGCTCTCACAGATTCAGCTTGGTACAAACTAGGTTAACATTATTGGATTACAACCACATATACCCAGGAGATATTAAAATATAGTCAGAAAAATGTCTACCACAAGGGTGAGAGTCGCATAAAATACTTCCAATCCAGAACAGAGCAATTACAATTTAGTATGTGACAGTGAGTAAGAGTTGGTGGGGAAATGACATTTTCCCCACTAAAAATGTAAATGGAAACCAAACTTTATTTCATTTTCCTCAGTTTTTTTCCTTTATAATTATGGGGTTGTTTTGTCAAAAATATTTTGGATTTTGCTTTTTTGTCAAAAGTCCCAAAATGTTTAGACGAAAATGGAAATTTTCCACAAAATCTTCTGTTTCATCAAAAAAAGATAAATAAAGTAATTTTCCATCAAAAATACAATTTAAATAGAAATTGTTTTGTCCACTTCTAGTACTAATGTTAAGATTTTAAACTGAACTTGTGCACCCTAGGTATCATGGCAATATATTAAAGCAAGCTCACCTCACTCAGTTGTCTTAACTGATGGATGGCTATGGGAGGCTGAACTGGAAAAGCCTTCTCCAGCTACAGCCACTCAAAGAGATTCCCAGCACCCTGCTCAATGTCAGCCACGATGCAGAAGTGCACTAATGACTATCACCATGACTGAGTGAAACATCCTTAATACATCACCCTCTTGCAGTGCCAGACAGCAGTGCTCTCTTGTGGGGAGTAATTCCAGCCTTATGTGTGCACACAGAGATTAGTCCTGAGGTGGTTTATGGAGCTAACTGATTCATATTCTGTAACAACTCACGTGCTATCACCTGATCAGACCAGAAATACGGGGGGCGCTCACAATGTAGCATGTATGGTGACCTTAAAGGAACACTGCAGAGAAGGCACATTCCTTGATGATTTAATCATTTAAAAGGACATTCCATTAAAACTGTTGCCGACAAGAGGGGTCTAGCAGCAATGAGAGGTTAACTAATTTAAAACCATATTAACCGGTCCTATTGTTGCATAATTGCTTTGCTAAGTATTATATGTGACAATACAGAGAGACAGTCACCTTCTAATTACCTTATTTTGCCTGCTATTCAGACCCACGTGTTGGCACTGATTAGGATTTCTACTTTTTGCTTGGCGTAACATTCTGCCCGTCTTGCAACTAGGGCTTGCCAGTTTGGGGAGGAACAGGAGTCCTACAAGCCCAGTTTCACAGCAGGAGAATAACTGCAGCCCATGACACCACACAACACCATTGAAAGGCATGCTGGCTTTTGTTCTTTAAAAATAAATGAAACACTTGAGGCAGTGGAGACAAACTCGTTATTTAGCACTTACACAGCTCTTTGCATCGTCCAGTGCTTCACAAACATTAACCACCTGGGAGGTGGGTATAATTGAGTGTTCTTATTTTTACAGAAAGGAAAACTGAGACACATAGACCGCACTGTCTTTGTAGTGACTACATCTTTCTTCTCCCAAGCCTCTCACAGAAGACCCACCTCCATCACACTTGTTTCCTCCTCAAACAAAGCCAGTCCCTCTATTTCCCTTGCCCTCATTCCTCTCACTTGCCAAGAGCGAAGCCACTATGCCCCCCAATGCAGAAATTCAGGAAATCTGGAAAATGGCCCTGTACGGGAAAGGCACTACAGCATGTACTTAAGAACCACTGACTTCAATGGGACTTAAGCACATGCAAAAGTGCTTTCCGGAATCAAAGCACAGGTTTTAAACTAAACACACAGATTTCTCTGCCCACCCAAAGAAGTAATTGTCGGAGCAGCTGGTTGCTTTGATTGTAAGTGTCTTGGGATAGGGACTCTAGTTTCTTTTACGTCCAGTTCAGCACCGTGCCCAGGTTATATGGTTAATTAATAACATACAATAACAATCTCTCTCTTCAGCCTGGGGTGAATGCTTGCCTGACGTCTACTTGTCTAAAGTAGTCTTAAGGCCGCCGTGAATATAGTGTCTGAGCACCCCACCACTGTTAATGTATTGATGCTCACAGCACCCTGTGTGGTAGGGAAAGGCTATCATCCCCATTACACAGGTGGAGAACTGAGGCAAGAAAGTCTAACTAAATGGCCCAAAATGACACGGGGAATCCATGGCAGAAGATGGACTCGAACCCAGATCTCCCATCTCCTAGGCCAGTGCCTTAACCATGGGACATTCTCTCTTGTCTATACTGAGCAATATGACTCGCTGAACATTATTGCCTATTCATACATTTTTAATTAGGAGATTTTTATAGGATTCCATTCTCGATTTCTTGCTCTTGACATTTTTTTTTAAAAAGTCATTGTACTTCTGTGATCACATTATTAGTTCAATGGCTTTATGGCTTTCCTCAATGACACTCATATTGGGCCCAACCCTGAGAGCTGTTCATCCAGCATGAATTGCATATGTTTTGCACCTGTCAGGATCAGGCCCTTTATTATTAATCTCCTGGCCCTGAATTGCCAGCATGAACCACTGGGGTCTATACTTGTGCACACAAGAAATGGGTTTGTCAAAAAATCAAAGGGAAGTTTAATCTATCACAGGGCTGTTGATCATATTTTCCAACACGTTCATAGTGACTCACTTTCACTCTGTGTTCTGGGCTTGAATGAACCCCCAAAAAATGCAAAGTAAAACTTCACAGAAATTACCATTCAATGCTGTGCTAAAAATCACCAAGGTGCATATATTTTCCATCTGATGTTACCGCACAGCTAAAAGTTTCTAGTGGACTTCAGCAAATAGGGCACATTCAAATTTCACCTGCTTTTATTTTACAATATGATTTAGAAAGATTAGACTGATAGATTAGATAATTGCCCTTAAGATGTTTCCTGTTGCCTTAGGTAACTATACACTATCTTGAATTTCCAGAATAATCTATACTACGTAGTGCAAATATAGAGTCTATATTAGTTAAGGCATATAAGGCAAAACTGACACGTAGTTATGGGTGAACACTCCATTTTTACACACACGTCTGAGTGCATGTGGAAAAGACAAATTGTTTTTCAAGCAATCAGTAGACACCAATACCAGAATTAAAACCTAATATATATGGCCAAAATTTTCATTAATGGATGTCAAAAAGTAGGGGGTAGGTCCATATTCAGGCAACTAAATAAATGACCAGATTTTCAAAGTGCTGAGAACTCAGTGTCTCCCATTGACTTGACCAGGAATATTGAGATGTTTGAAATTTTGAGCCTATATTTTAGAAATAATTATTGGAAATCTTGAACTATATTGTTTTTAGGATGTAGCTCTGGAAGATTTATTTTATCAGCTATGTATGGGGAATTTATGTTCCTTTAGTCATATTTTATCCTAGACCCCTTGGCATTGATGCAAGAACCCCTTTGAAGGGCTTTTCCCCCCTCTTTCCTTTTGTGTGTGTGTGTGTGCATGTGTGTGTTTGCTTTTCTGTTAATTTTACAAATAAATAAATAAAAACAATCTAAGCATTGAATTTAGCTTCACATCATACAAATGACAAACGATAAGAAAGGATAAAACAACTGTCTTGAAGTTACCTAACAGAATTAGATGGATGGGATACTACTGAATTAAGTTCAAAGGTCTAATTATTCATCAAGTCAACTTGATAATGAGCTCCAAAAGACAAGATTGCCATTCTAACTGCAGTGAGTTTTACAGAACACAGAAGGCTCCCAATGTAGATTTCACTCATACATCTATGTACTTTAAACCCAACTTAATTGGTTAGTTGGGAAAGAATAAGAGACTGGAATCATTTACATATAAATAACTCTTAAATCCAAGTAAAACCATGAATAGACTGCAACTTGTGCAAAATTACTTGAAGTTCCACAGTACAGAATACAGATGAGCTATCCAGATTTATCCATACTGACAATATTTTAAACTCAAAGAAAATCAGTGTTGCATGGGGCGATTTTTAAAGAAGACTACTTCATAATACAATGTTTTCTTACATAGGTGCAGTAATCTTTTAAAATCATTAACTTTATTACAGCTAGAAATGTGTATTTATGGTTGTTTTATTATGTTTTGCCATATTGAGAGTTTAAGGTTAGATCTAGAGTAAATTTAAAGTTCCATAACTAGCTTCGGATGCAGAATATTTGAGAGACTTTTTACGCTTGGATTCTATGCAGCATAGTTCTGGTGTGAAATATATTTCATAGTGCTACTATGAAAGTCTGAGCCCTGGTTTTAGGTAACTGTCCCGTCACCTGGCTAACACAAAGCCATACTTATTTTTTCTCCCCATGTCCTGTAAATATACAGAAAGCCTATATCAACAATATAAGACTACTAGCTTTTCCAGTCATGCTCAGACTAGAGTGACAGCTACAAAAGGGCATATCCAAGGTCCTCAGCAGGATAGCTGCAACTCATTAGGAAATATACAAACCTAATGAACTAGGAAAAGACATGACACCCATCTTCCTCGCTCTTTCCATTTCTCAAATTTCACACAGAGATCAAACCTTCCAGGTCCATGCTCAGGCAAAACTCCCATTAGGCTCAGTGGGAATTTTGTCAAAGTAAAGACCAAGTAAGGGCTCTGCACAAAACAAACAGTGTCTTCAAGCACAAGGAATAAGCGTGTCCTTTATTTTTTACTTTCTTGCATAAAGTGATAGCCCAACTATATGCAGTTTGACTAAGATCACTGTTTGGGTTTGTAAGCGTTTCGGGTTCCGTGGGAGGCCACAGTGGCTTCCTACAGGGGAATAGCTCGCGCTTGGCAAGAGATCAGTCTATGCAATTCGCCCTCAAGTCGGGCGAGCGAGCAAGGAGTCTATTGCTCCAACCCCTGGGCAGGGTGAGCAGGCAGATCGCTCAGGCCCTCAGGCAGGGCGAGCGAGCAAGGAGTCTATTGCTCCAACCCCTGGGCAGGGTGAGCAGGCAGATTGCTCAGGCCCTCAGGCAGGGCGAGCAAGCAAGGAGTCTATTGCTCCAACCCCTAGGCAGGGTGAGCAGAGGAGGCAACAGCTTCCGGCGGGGTCAGGAGAGCAATTCTCCTGGGGTGGCTAGGGCAAAGGGGAAGGGGAGGGGGACGCAGGCCCACCCGTCTCCACTGCGTCCCAGCCCAGGGCCCTAGCAGTGGCAGAAGCGGCTGCCACTGTGCCGGCAGGGCTCCCGCCGCAACACACCGGCAATACGGCGGACTCAGCCACAGGCCGTGGCTGTCCCTGGGCTACTTCCTCCCCACTGACCCTAGTACCTGTTGCCTCCGTGTCCCAAGGATAGTCCACCTGGGGTAGCGTTGTTAGTCCTTCCTCGTCGACCGGGGGTAAGGCAGGAAACTCCTCTTCAGGGGGCAGCTCCTCCAAGTCGTTGTAGGAGGGGAGCGGGTCGGCCTCGGGCAGCTCCTCCCAGTCCTGACCCGGTGCAGGGAGGGGCTCGGCGGCCGGCAGTTCCTCCAAATCTGGCCCGGCCTCCGGGGGTGTCCGCCACTCGGGCTGCTCCGGGGTCTCGGCCCAGTCTGGTGGTCCCAGAGCACGGCCCCGGGCTCGGGGTCAGGGTAACTCGGCCCAGTCGTCCTGGCCGGGTTGCCTGGTCCAGCTCTTTGAGGGACCTATCCAATCCCCGGGCCCTGGTGGGGCCAGGGTTCGTCGGCGGCGGCTAGGCTCCGGCCTAGGCCCCTGCTGGTGGGGCAGCACCTCTGCCTCTGCCGGAAGTCTAGGCCCTACTGAGCTCAGGGGCCAGGCTTTTGTATTTCCCCTTCCTGTTGGGGCTCCGCCCCGGGGCTGCCAATTGGCCTGGCGGCCCTATCACGGCCCGGGTCCCCTGTTGCCGGGCAGACTCAGGGGCAGGGTGTGAGTTGGGCCAATCAGAGCTCTCGGGCCCTTCCCCAGGCTCTGGCTCCATGGGAGGCCACAGTGGCTTCCTACAGGGTTCTTGCCACAGGAAGAATGCCACATCAGCTTATACTCAGCTATAGCCACTCCTTTGTGGCATTGGCAGACACCAAACTGTCTGTTCACCAGTGGCTGTATACTAGACTCATAGATGTTCAGGCCAGATGGGACCATCAGGATCATCTAAGTCTAGTCTTCTGCACATTGAAGGCCACAGAACCTCACCCGTCCAATCCTGAAATAGGACCATAACCTCTGGTTGTGTTACTAAAATCCTCAAATCTTGATTAAAAAAGGTCAAGATTAATCTTTTTATATTACAATACCTTACACAAAAGTGCTTTGATTCTAGCATAACCAGATCTTCATCTGCTTAGATATTCTTTTAGGGTGTCTAAGCATCGGGGAAATTACCCTGGTAATCCAACTCTGGAACAATTTACCTAGGGACATGGTGGATTTTCCATCACTTGAAATCTTTAAATCAAGGCTGGATACCTTTCTGAAAAGAGGTGATGTAGAAATTGCGGGGTGAAGCTCTTTGCCCTGTGTTAAGCAAGATGGCAGACTAGATGATCATCAAGATCCCTTCTGGCCTTAAAACCTATGAATCTGTGAGTCAAATGGTTTGTTCTAGTATAAACATACAAAAAGAGCCAATTCTTCCTCATTTCAGTGGAGGTTGAGGCAGTGCTTGCAGTTTCATGAAAGATGTTCAGCTAACCTAAATGATTCTATACAGCTCTACAGCAATCTTGGAAAGTCTGATATTCTAACAGATGTTGGAGGCCAAGAAACCAGGCATGTTCATCAGAGTTTGGATGTTGTGAACAAGTCTTCCACTGAAACAAGTGTTTAGAATGAAATCGAACAGTTCAACTTCCACTGAAATTTAGAACAACCAAGTTATTTTCTCATACAAATCTTCTATGTCTGAATTCACAATTATTTACATGTTAAGAAAACACAGTATTGCCAGTTTGTGAAAGAATGTTAGAAGCTCAAAGCCTAAAGGCTATCTCTGATGATTTTGTCCTTTTTCTATATAGTAAATATTTATTTTGCTTAGAGGATTTCATTCCTTTCCTTTCGTTTCCTAGCAAACAATGGAACAATAGAGAGCCCTGCACAGGACTATTCTTCAACCCCACTCGCACCATTATGGCAGCGCGTCCCGGGGTACCCACAGGATCCCTGTTCTGCTGCAGGGCTCTACACTAGTCTCACGCAGGGCTCTAACTATATCTAGATATCTAATATATCTAGAACAAGAATATTTAGAATATATCTAAATATATCTAGAACAAGATCTATTTAAATGCTTAGTAGGAAGCTTTAGACTCATCTTGAAAGAAAATACCCCCAACATTCTGGTTTAGAAATTAAAAACAAAAAACAAAACAAAAAAACCCAACTGTTTTTCTCTCTTCCATTGTCTTATAGACAGACCTTGAATGAATTATTTTCCTATAGGCATTGTCCAACATTTGTTACTGAAAGTTTTTTGAAGCTTAGTAGAAAAAAATATTTTTAATTGAAAAACCAGTCCTGCTTCTGTTTCTTTCTTTATGGATTTGAGCCAAAGTCCACTGAAATCAATAGCAAAGTTCCTATCAACTTCAATAAGCTTTTGGTCAAGCCTAGCATATGCACCAGCATTATTAATCATGATATGAGCAAATATATTGTAATATGACTTACTGATTAACACCTTAAGTGAAATATTGCCTTTCGTACATGGGGTGAAGGGCAACACCTTCCTGTTCTGTCCCTTGTAATGTGTATCTATCAAGCTACATATATCTGTACCCACTGGAATATTGGCTCCTGTATTCTACTACCACATAGTAGCTATGGCACAGGGAACCAGCAAAAACAGATTATCTTCCATTTCAAACAAACAGAATTAACTATACATAAAATGAATAATCACTTATTTTTAGTAAAAAGAAAGGCCAAGTGTCTCTCATACCAAACCTATGGATTACCTTCCATTATAGAAAGACTTTCTTGCCAATCATGGATGAATCTAAACCAGAGACATACTGGAAACACAAAAGTAAAAGATCATTTTCTTGGACTCTTTCAATAGCTGGGGCTGTTGAAGGGATACATAGAAGTAATACTTGGGAGATAATTTAGTTGCCTGAATATGGACCTCCCACTAATTTTTTAGATTAGAGGGACAAAAGCCCAATGGGTTCTCAACAGTTTTGCTTAAGGTCTTCTATAAGTGAACTACTTGGAAATATGGGCCAAAACCAAGCCAAGTCAAATTTAAAGACATTCTTTAAGGCAAGCAGCTTTTCCATATCTGCCATAAATTCTAAGCTGAGTGGGGAATCACTGGGAGAAGCTGATTGTGAAGTTGGTCCAAACATTTTGACATACAGGGAAAGAGGTTCACATGGATCCAGACCAAACTATAGGTGAATTTTGAATGCCAGGACAGGATTTATTGCTGTGGCCCAAAATCTGATGCAAACTCAATAACTTTACGTGGAGTTAACTTGAAACCAGTTAAAACATTGTGGTTTATCTGAACTTCACTTTGAGCTATTCAAATTAATTTAAAACAGAGAATGTACATAAGACTGCGCTCTAGTGCAGGATGCTAGACTCATTCTCTACCACTAAACCATATTGCCTCAATGATTTGATTACTCATATTCAAAGCCCTAAGCATGCAGAACCAGACTGTTCAAATAGTTCAGCATTAGAACTGGTCAAAGTTTTCCCATCAAAACTGTTTCTCAGTGGAAATTTAGGTTCTTGACTAAACTACATTTTCACAAAAAGTTTCTGTCTTCCATGGACCATTTTGAGTTTTTGTCAAAAAAGTTCTGGTCCCATCCTGAAAACTTTCAGGTATGAACTGAAAATTTTGGGGTTTTTTCAACAAAAAGGCAATGTTTTCTGTGGAAAAAGTACCTATTTTCCAATCAGTTTTATACAGCACCCAGCGGCTTGCTCTCTTGTTTGGCCCATCACATTTTTACTTGAGAAATAGATGTTCATTCTCATTCTAAAACACCTGCCACCACTGATCTTTTCCAAAAAGTCTCAGGATCTGGCACATCATTTTAAAATAGAAGCCTTTAGAGAGCCACTAGAAAAAAAATGTGTTTCCTCACCCACCTATGGGTACAGCAAACAGATTTAAATATTGAACTGCAGCACATTACATTTAAGAAAGGGAAATTAAAGAATTTCCCCATCTTTGGTGTCAGGTAGTTAGGAAATAGCTATATCATATCTGTGTTTGTTATCATCACCGTTGTTGGAAGCTGTTGGGCCATGGCTAGATAAAGACTTTACTCGGAGTCTTAGCTGCTCTTTCTTATTCAATGCCCAGTCTACCTCCATGAATCTCTCTCACTCTTCAGTAGCCTTCTAATCAGAATACTCATCACAAGATTTTACTCTCACCTTCTGCAATTTTTTCTGAACATTTGGACGTTTATTAAAATTGGGCCATCCTTTATAGAACAGGGGAAAGTAGTGTCTCTTCACTATCATGTTGTAATGCTTTTAGAAATGCAGATTAACTATGCCCACAGGAGTCCTGGTAAACAGGAAAACATTACAGAGGAGCTGATCTAATAGACAGTGCATCAGGATTTATTATAAATGGACTAATCTAATAAATCTGAGCGTTCAGTCGAAGAGCTATTTTTAGGTGATCTAGCTTTAAATCGCTCCATTTATCTGCAAACACTGTCATACGTGGCTGCATTATTTTGAAATAATATATTTTAAAATATCAAATCTGTTATTAAAGTCACATGTTATTTCAAAAAGGAAGAGCATATCCCCCCACCTATTTTTCTCTGGGTACAACAGCTGCATATTATTACTGAAAGTATGTAGGGAACTTATTAACTCCTAAACAATTATGTTCCCTGGTGCGATTCACATCCATCAGAGCATTTGTTGAAGATTTGGTACATTGTCTTCCGACTTGCATACCCCAAAATCCATGAAAGGGAAAAGCAGTCAGAATTCCCTAACACAACATCATTGTAGAAATCACTTTTGATTTCTACAACAGATACTGTCAGTTTTTCTTTCTAGACGTTTTACTGCTTATAGCTTAAATATTTACTGAAGGTCAAGATTTTCAGGGAGGCTGCTTGTTTTTCAGTTACACCAACTGTATCTATTACACGTGCAATGGGAAATGTGGCTTTTAGTTTCTCGAGGAAAAAAGCAAATGTGAAAAACATTGAATGTAGAAAATTATTTTCTCTTGGTAGTTTTGGAGAGTGATCGATATAATTTCATTGAGAAACTGTAATTGCAAATAACTGTAATTATCTAAATTTTTTGTATTTTCCTGTGTATTTTGAATTGCATACTTATATCTAGCCTACACCATAAAATACTTTACCCTGCCATTCTACAGCAGTGCTCCATGTCTGTATTTGCTACATTTCAGCAAATGGAAACAAAACTGAGAGCCACAAAATTGAGGGCTTATGACTGAGGGGCTTTAGAGGATGACAATGACTGACCTAATCAACACAGCTGAAGCTCATGAGTCCTTCCATTAACCAAAGATCTTGGCTACAGAATGTCCTCTTGCACTTTGACTACTGGCTACCATATTTGCTTTTCCAGTTCAGGTTATAAACATCACTTTGCTCAAAAATAATTATTTTTTGAACTTCTCTGTTTATCCTTGTGAGGAAAGTCTTTGATCTGGATTTATTCAATGAGATGGGCTATTGCCCACTGAGAAATGTCTTGGGGTCTTTTAAACATATAATAATCTAAACATGGAATGGCTGGATGGCTGCTTTTCAATTTGTGAAATGGCTCAAAGTCTGAAATAAAACGAAATTGGACAGCTTTCAAAAGCACAGATTATGTTTTTCAATTCTCAGTGACTCAATGCTTCCAAGATGCACTCTAGCAAATCTCATATTAATATTTCAAAATTGATTGTGTTGTGCTGTTACACTTGAGAAAGAGAGCATTCACAACAAAATAAAACAAGAACACTGCAACTACAGAAGATGTAGCTCCAAACCTTTGCAGTACACGCATGTACAACGTGTGTGGGTGGGTGGGATGGAAGCAGACTGTGGAGGTTTTCTGCTTAGTGCCTTCTGATGTAGGAGATTAATATTGTAAAAAAATACTTTTCACGTGCCACCTGTTTACTATGTATCTGCCATGAAAATATTTTCAGATTCTCTTGATTCCCTGGTGCTCTCAAACTAGAGATTTGAGTTCTTTCTTCACTCCACAGCTCCATACTATGCTCACTACTCGTCATCAGGGCTGTGTACTTTACATGTAAACATGCTTTGCCGATGTGTCAGCAAGTTAAAATTAAAAAAGTGAGAGGGAGAGAAAAAAGTCAGAAAAAGCAAAACTGTCAGAGAGAGGCTGCTTATACTTTTATTTTTTCCTTCAAACCGAGTGTGGATTAACTACATTAAGATGCAAATCAGACTGCACTACAGTGCATTAAACAAAGCCCTAAAAGCAGGGCTTCTTGTTTACATATTAGCAGTTCAATGGATACTGTTCTTTTATTATCCCCTAATAATGATTTTGCCTAGTCAAACAGTAACAAGAATGATAATCCCCCTACACACATACAAGTTTGCTTTATGTCCCTCACCAAAACCAGGCATTTTCCCCAGCGTGGCAGAGCCACTGGTGTTCCAACACAGATAAAAATCCCCATTGCTGAGGCAAATCTGAATGCTGTGGAGTGCTTTTCTCTAGAGGGCAGTGTGCTCTGTCTATTCTCTGCTTGTACAGAATTTTATTTATTTTATTGTGTGTTCCTTCATGAGTTGTAAATAGATTAAATTAAAAAGAGAGTAACAGATTTAAACCATTAGAAGCAGGGAAATGCAGAGAAAAAGCAGCCTTTCACTGCTCCTAAAGCTCAGTCTCATATGCCTAGGTGTGGCAAGCATATGCAATGCCGTAATTGTCCTGAGACCTCTGCCATAACTCGGCACCATAGACAGAAGAGTGGACAAGTTTCAGACTGATTCGCTGGTGATTCTGAATTTCATTGCTTGGATAATCTCATACCCTCCACGTCAATTTATCAAACCCGCTTATGGTTTAACTTCCTCCTTTCGGAGAGAGAGGAAAGAGGAGAGAAGGGCAGGGAATATGATTGTATTAAAACAAATCTCTCATGTGAACACAGTACAAAAACCTGACAAGAGACTATTATGAGAACATCAATATTCAGATCCTTTTCAAAATAAAGCATTTTCTCTTACAGACCATAAGACACCGTTTAGATCCCTTCCAGTGTGCTTTGTTATTTTGCATATATATTTAAATATTGTTAAAAGCTCTGGTACAGTAATATTTATTATTATTATTATTATTATTCATGCTCAGGGATCTGGTTTCATGGATCTGATTGCAGGATTGAGGCCTAAATTGATTTTATGGAGGACTGATATTGTACAAAGAGCTTTAACACAAAATGAGATATTGACACTGAACAGATGTTGCTGCAGTGTGTGTGTGTGTGTGTGTGTGTGTTTAGATATATATATATATATATATATATATATATATATATATATATATATAGCACACAAAGTATTTGAGAGAGAGGGAGAGAGAGAATTAAAAAAACAAACACACAAATGGCAAAGGGCAATCATTTCAAAAGTGCCTGTGGCCTCGCTCCTCAAAGATACTCAGCACCTAACTTCCATCCACATCCTCCAATGTATTTAGTTGTGCTACTAGAGCAAAGCTAAAAGAGGCTTCATATGGCGCCTGCCCCCGGCAAAATCCTGGGAGCTGGGGGAGGTTGGCCAATCAGCACCCCCTCTCCCCCAGCAGGCCAATGAGCACCAGAGACTCCAACAGGCAGGAGGAGCTACCTGGCTTCCCTCAGCGAATGTCTCCTTCACTCACTGCTGAGACTTTCCCACTTCGCTGTCCCCATCCAGTTTTTCCACCCACTGAGGTGGGAGTGGCATTTGATGCGGACACAACAAAGAAAAGTTGACAGACCCATGGATGGATTTTACATGTCAGGCCCCAATTTTTATCAAATTTATACACAAGGGAAGGGTGCTACCTGCCCCCACCCACACTCTCCTATAACCGGCACTGATTTAGTTCCCATTCATATAACCCATAACTTGGGTAGGCGTTCCTCAGTCTATCCCTCACTGGGAGTGAGGCACCTAAATACAATTGAGGCTCTGGGCCTAAGTGGCTTAGGAACTCTAGCCCCATTTTTTTCGAATGTAACTTTGGTGCTTTAAGGGCCTAAATCCCATTAACTTTCCGAGAGACTGGCTCCTACGTCACATAAGCACTTTTACGTCACATGAGCACTTTTGAAAGTGTTACCCAAAATCTTGATTTCAAAACCAAAGGTTAATAAGAACATGGCAAAAACACTAATGCTAATTTCTAACCTTAAAACCCAACACCTAATCAGATATTTTTAAAAAATTGATTTTTTCAAAAGTTAGTTCAGGTTAACATGTGGCACTGTACATGGTGTTTATGCCCGAAATTCATCTGGCAGTCCATGGGAAGATGCTCTATTGACTTTGCTGTGCTCTGAATCAGGCCCATAGAAAGGAGAGACATCAATACTTGTAATGGGGAAAAATACATCATACAATGAGAAGAAACTGAACGTCAATACCGTAAAAAGAAAACTTAAGATGTAGAAGTAATGCAATCAGGTTAATAAAGTCCTCTGGAGTCATTTTAAAATGTTTTATCTTATTCTCCTTGAGTAACTATAATAAGAACAAATAGCTGCCATATGTATGGAACAAAAGTGACACTTTGATCAAAAAAGAAATGTCTCCTAAACATACACAGTAAATGGTACATACCCAACTTGTAATTTAAAAAAAACCAAAACCTAATACCTGGCTAAACTTGCACACATTTCAAATGTTTTTATTAATGACACAAGATATTAACATATAACAGAAAGCCAGAGGGGGAAAAAAAGACCAAGAGAAGCATGCAATCTGGATCAGCTTCAAATAAGTACATCAGAGACACTTTGTTCAGATATTAGCATAAGTATAGGATAAAATTACTGGTTCAATACAATGCTAAAGAAGCACTCTATGTTTCTAACACATAGCCCAAGACTCATTTTATAGCTCTCATGATTAAAACAAAACAAGGAAATAAAAGCAAGCTTTACTTTGATATTTTTCCCTTCAATTTCTAATATTTTGAAATTCATTTGTTTTGTAAATATTTGCCAGAGAGATGCTCACCCCATCTGCCTGTAATGTCAGTAGCCTTGGGTCTTTCATGTTCCCAGCACATGGCAACAGAGAAGGAGCCCCGGATCAATTTAGTGGGCATGAGGCATCCCAGTCTCCGTAAACTGTCTATATACTAAAGTGAAAACAGACCCTTCGCAATGGTTTGCCTATACTGAAAAACCTACCACCCTTCAGCACATTGACATTATCTATACACAGTGAAAGCTCAGAACCTGCTTTACTCTAGTTACCAAAAGTGTCTCTTCCTCCATTATCTGAAATGTAAGTGAGAAAAAGCACAAGGCTGAAGCTCAAAGGGTAGTTTATAAAGACAGAATGGTCTGTCTGGTCATAGGAGCTAAAACACTAATATCTCTTCAGAGACAAAAACAAACAACAACATTCATAGCGCAGCTATTTGATTTCTTCCTCCAATGAACATGCTAGTTCCAAATGAAGTTTAGATGAGTTAAAAAAATGGTGTGATTTCAGCAGCTAAGGTCTTGCTGACCATTCATCAAAGCAGGCCAGTTTTATTGGACTAACAACCTCGAACTGTCCTCATAAACAAAGTCTCAAAAACATAAGCACCAGGGAGCCAGCGGTCTGTCTTTCGACTGTTCTTTCACTCTGTACATCTATCATAAAAATAGATTTAATAGCACAAAAGATAAATACGCTTTTAGAGTGAGAGACCTAGATCTTGTTTGTCTTTTGAAAGATCAGGAAATGTCAGTCATTGGCAATATAATGGAAGTGGTCAGCTAGAAAACCAGAATTTGCCTACAAATTTCACTTAAAGGTACGTAGGAGACTACCCTTTTATCTTATTCTTGAGACAGCCCAGATCGTCACAAAAGCCCAGATCTTCATAATTCCAATGGAAAGGTTGAAGGAAGGCAGAGTGGAGCTTCTGTGGCAATTAGTCCTGTTTCCCCGGCCTATGGGGATATCCCACCACTGACTCTTCCCTCTGAAAGAATCCTGCACTGGATTGGGAGATGAAGAGGTTGAACAGAGAAGGGTTTTTTTTTCCATAGCATCATTCCCCTGCTTTTCACCAGAATTTTCATGTGACATCTAGACAGGAAAATAACATCACTCAAATGTAACCTAGCCCTCTGATAGCTGCATTCTCTCTTGGCAAATGTGAGATCTTTGAGAGCAATCATTGTAGGTACAAACGAAAATTGCTAATGTCTTGACTACACACTCACCTTCCCTTCTAAAGTGTGCCCTTTTTACAGGCTCTGTTGCTGGTTACAACTCACTTTAGGGATGATCAGAAATGAAAAATACAGGCAAGAGACAGTCTATCTCAGGATGACCATAAAATTAAAAACGTGCTGGTAACCTGACAGAAGCATATTCTACAATGGGTTATTCACCCTGTCTCATAATGCAAGGAGGAGGAGACAATCAATGAAACTGAAAGGTAGCAAATTCAAAACTGATCAGAGAAAAACTTTTGCACACAATGCACAATTAGCATTTGGAACTCACTGCCATAAGACATCAAGGCCAAAAGCTTAGCAGGATTTGGAATAAAGATGCAGACATTTACATGGTCAATCAGAATACTAGAATTATAATAGGAACTATTAATATAAACAAACAAGAGCTTTAGAAGGAATCTAAACCCCGCCTCAGGACATGATACAACCTTTAATTAACTGGGGTTCAAAGGAACCCTTCTCTGGGGTCAGGTTATTCCATAAATGCTACGGCAGGGTTTCTTTTCCATTCCATAGAAGCATCTGGTGCTGGCCACTGTCAGAGACAGGATACTGGGCTAAACAGACCACAGTTCTCATCTATTATGGCAGTTCCTATATCCCTAATATGTATTTTCTCAATAAGACCACTTATTCTTCTTGATATCAGTGAGCTGTACAGGGCCAGACCCTCTGGCCTACAAGATACTACACTAAATTAAGCTGCTATTTTCCTTTATTAAGCCTCATTATCCTGAACTGCTTAGTAATAGTGACCGTAACATAATAAAATTTAAGATCCCTGTGCAGGGGACAGGGAGGGAAAGGGTAGGACACCAAAGCAGCCCACCATGGTAGCATTTAATTTCAGAAAGGGGAACTACACAAAAATGAGGAAGTTAAACAGAAATTAAAAGTGCAAAAAGTGAAATCCCTGTAAGCTGCATGGAAATTTTTAAAAGAAACCATAATAGAGGCTCAATTTTAATGTATACCCAAAATTAAAAAAAAAACAAAAAAAACCACATAGTAAGAGGATAAAAAAAGTGCCACCGTGGCTGAACAACAAAGTAAAAGAAGCAGGTAGAGGCAAAAAGGCATCCTTTAAAAAGTGGAAGTTAAATCCTACTGAGGAAAATAGAAAGGAGCATAAACTCTGGCAAGTGAATTGTAAAAATATAATTAGGAAGGCCAAAAAAGAATCTGTAGAACAGCTAGCCAAAGACTCAAAAAATAATAGCAAACTCTTTTTTAAGTACATCAGATGCAGGAAGCCTGCTAAACAACCAGTGGGGCCACTGGACGATAGAGATGCTAAAGGAGCACTCAAGGAAGTTAAGGCTATTGCAGAGAAACTAAATGAATTATTTTGCATTGGTCTTTATGGCTGAGGATGGGAGGGAGATTCCCAAACCTGAGCCATTTTTTTAAAGTGACAAATCTGAGGAATTGTCCCCGATTGAGGTGTCATTAGAGGAGGTTTTGGGAACAAATTGATAAATTAAACAGTAATAAGTCACCAGCACCAGATGGTATCCGCCCAAGAGTTCTTAAGGAACTCAAATGTGAAATTGCAGAACTACTAACTGTGGTATGTAACCTATCATTTAAATCAGCCTCTGTACCAGATGACTGAAGGATAGGTAATGTGACACCAATTTTTAAAAAAGGCTCCAGGGGCAATCCTGGCAATTATAGGCTAGTAAGCCTAACTTCTGTGTCAGGCAAATTGGTGGACACTATAGTAAAGAACAGAATTATCAGACACATAGATAAATATGATTTATTGGGGAAGAGTCAACATGGTTTTTGTAAAGGGAAATCATGTCTCACCAATCTACTATAATCCTTTAAGGGGATCAGCAAGCATGTGGACAAGAGTGTTCCACTGGAAATGGTGTACTTAGATTTTCAGAAAGCCTTTGATAAGATCCCTCACCAAAGGCTCTTAAGAAAAGTAAGCCATCATGGGATAAGATGGAAGGTCCTCTCCAGGAACAGGAACTGGTTAAAAGATAGAGAACAAGATAGAGAACAAGATACAAGATAGAACAAGATAGAGAAGATAGAGAACAAATCAGCTTCTGTACCAGATGGCTGAATTTGCAGATGATACAAAACTACTAGATAGTTAAGATAAAAGTCCAAAGCAGACTGCGAAGAGTTACAAAGGAATCTCACAAACCTGGGATACTGGGCAACAAAATGGCAGTTGAAATTCAATGTTGATAAATGTGAAGTAATGCAGATTGGAAAACACAATCCCAACTATACATATAAAATGATGGGGTATAAATTAGCTGTTACCACTCAAGAAAGAGATCTTGGAGTCATTGTGCATAGTTCTCTGAAAACATCCACTCCATATGCAGCAGCAGTCAAAAAAGCTAACTGAATGTTGGGAATCATTAGGAAAGGGATAGATAATGAGACAGAAAATATCATAATGCCACTATATAAATATATGGTATGCCCATATCTGGAACACTGTGCACAGATCTGGTCGCTCCATCTCAAAAAATGTATTGGAACTGGAAAAGGTACAGAAAGGGCAACTAAAATAATTAGGGGGATGGAACACCTTCCATTTGAGGAGAGATTAATAAGACTGGGACTTTTCATTTTGGAATAGAGACCACTAAGAGGGGATATGACAGAGGTCTATACAATCATGACTGGTGTGGAGAAAGTAAAAAAGGAAGTGTTATTTACTGCTTCTCATTACACAAAAACTCAGGGTCACCAAATGAAATTAATTGGCAACAGGTATAAAACAAACAAAAGGAAGTATTTCTTCACACAATTCACAGTCAACCTGTGGAACTCCTTACCAGATGAGGTTGTGAAGGCCAAGACTTTAATGGGGTTCAAAGAAGAACTAGATAAGTTCATGGAGGATAGGTCCATCAATGGCTATTAGCCAGGATAAGCAGGGATTGCTGTTTGCCAGAAGCTGGGAATGGCCGACGGAATGGATCACTTAATGATTACCTGTTCTGTTCATTCCCTCTGAAGCACCTGGCATTGGCCACAGTCAGAAGACAGGACACTGGGCTAGATGGACCATTGGTCTGACCCAGTATGGCTGTTCTTATGTTCTTTGAAAACAGGGACACTGATTCACTTAAAACCAACATAGTCTCTCTGGCTCGTTTCTAGGGCACAATACTCAGAAAACTCAAACACTAAGATGCCTGGTAAAAGAGATTCCAAGAGAGTAACATACTATAAATAACTGAGAGGCAGCATCTGTAAAGCACTGCTGGTTCCAGCGACACATAATGAACTGCAATGTCAATTATATTTCCTGGGCCAGATTCTGCTTTCAGTTACGTCCATGTCAATCCAGTTATTTCAACATGGCTCAAGTGAGTAACTGAGGGTAGAACTGGCTCTCTCTAAATTTAAGAATTTGTCTACACTGTGATCGGAGGTGTGGTTGCAGCTCAGACAGACACACTAGCATGGCTAACAATAGCAGGGTTACAGCCCACGAAAGCTTATGCCTACAGAAATTAAATTTGTTAGTCTTTAAAGTGCTACAGAATTCTCGTTGTTTTTTATTTTTTGGTGTAGACATGGTGGCTCAGGCTTCAGCACAGGCTGTGTAAGCACATTGGGAACCCTGGGGACATACTGACATTGCCAGCCTGTGCTGAAGCCCCGGACACTGCAGCTACACTGCTATTTTTAGCCATGCCTACTTGTGTTGCAACCATACCTTACACTGCAGTGTAGACACACCCTAAACCAAGGGTAACTGCCAGAGCCCTGTGAACAAATGTACATTCCTGACATGAAGATTGCGTCAAAAGGTACAATCTTTCCTTTGACTGATTTAATGGGACTTTTTCCCACTCAGCAAAGCATGTATTCACAACCAAGCCTGGAGACTAGAGCCCCAAGACAAAGACACTTAGTTGCCCAACAGAGAAGATAAGATCTTTCCTGCACTTTTCCTATCATGCCTTGGTGTTTGCCCTGGATGTGAGAATACTCTCCTAGCAGAGCAGGGAGGGCAATGGAATGAGGAAGGCGATGTAAAAAGGGGAAAGGAGAGTCTCAAAGAAAAAGGGACCTTTTGCTATTTATCAGCTGAGAAAGTGACTGCTCCCCAGCTGAGAGGATGGAAACCTGTTTTCTTTCACTCTTTCCTAACAGGCTTCTAGGAGTGTCTCTTTAAAAAAGGATCAGTGGGAACATTAAACAAACATGCTCTCTTGCGCTGCACGGTTCCTTTCTTTGGTTTGGAGAAATGAAGCTGGCCCAGTACTCTCAGGCATAAACTTTAATCATCAGCCCCCTGAACCTGTCACAAAGGTGATTGGTGCTATTTGAAACTATTTAGAAAACAAAAACAAACCAAGGTATTATTTATATTTGAAATTACAGTGTGCTTTTGAGACAGTGCATTGTCATGATAGCTGGCAGGGAGTTAAAAGGGGTTGAACCAAGGAGGAAAAAAAATGAAGTGCTGTCAGTTCCAGCAGACTTTTAAATGTGAGTGAGGATGTCAATGGCTACGAAATTTGACTGTCCAGATTGTGCTGAGTGTGTTCTAATGAAAACAAAAGATAACCACAAAGACTGCAAGCATAAAAAAAAAAAAAGGCAGTGTAATCTAAAATCAGATCTTAGACTCATTCTCTCTATTGCAATTATACAAATATTGTCCAAGGATGCTTTGACAATCTGGTTGCCAGCTGAAGCATGCAGGGCTCTGCTAACAACGTAATAGAACGTTGTGTGTCCACTTTCATCAAGCTGAGGTGAAACACGTCATTTGCTCAATAAAAACATGGGAAGAATCAGACTAGCTGGGCATAAGAATATGGTGAATGAGATGTCACAATGCTATGAGAGCCAAGAATAGATACGAGGATAAGTAAAAGGAGAACAAAGCAATGTTTAGGCAGTACATTAGCCTAAATGACACTTGCTTTCCTCATTCATTTAATAAATACAAATTTGCCCGTTTCTCAATTACCTTTTTGTCTTTGTGCATCACATTGGCGGCTTAATATAGTAAAACCCAGACTGTGTATATGAAAGCAGCCCAGCCCAGCTTGTGTGTAGCCTCATTCAGCCATGAGAGAAAGTTGTCTTGGGAGCAACAGCAATATATCTTTTCCACAGGGGACCTCAATAATCCCCCAGTGGATAATGCAGGCTACACTGCCTTCAGCAGCTGACAAAGGCTTGGTCTACACTACCGACTTATGTCGGTATAACTGCATCGCTCAGGGAGGTATAAGCTCTCCCATTGGTGTAGGTAGCGTCTTCACTAAGAACTAGAGAGATGCAGCTGAACTGCTGCAGCACTATTGTGTAGACAAACCCAGAGACACTGCATCTTAGGAATTCAGCCCTCACGGGATGAGATGTTAGATACCTCTCTCCATACCTGAACCTCTCAGCTTGCTGCTCAAAAATCCTCCATTTTCACTTTTGCACAAATTTATCTCCCCCTTCCCTACAGTCGTTCCAAAGGTAATCCCAAGCACTTCTGGGTGTCTTACATCTTCTCCATCGGCTTCACTTTCCAGTTGTTTTGAAACCCAACTCACATTCTATCACAGAGTACCTCGAACCACTGCCAACAGCCTTCTTTCTTTTCCTCACGTCAGTTCTGAAACTTATCATGAGAGTTGGGAGCATAAATAGTTTTTTGGTTTGCTGGCAATTCTGAAAAGTTGAAAAAACATGGGTGTGGGTCGAATGAGCATCCTCAGCTTTGACGAGGAGTAATTGGGGTTTAGGTTCTTGGAGAGACTTACATGCCCCATTCCAACAAGTTCAGAATATCCATCAAAGAATGCCCGAATGTAATTCTGCGAGGAACTCAACTGGCCAGATGCTATGAGGATGGGGGCCATACAAGTATCTAGATCTAGGATATGCCTCCCACTTCATCTCTGTGATTCCCCTTGGAGAGGTCGCAGAGCTTGGAGGTGGACCCGCTGCCAATAGTAGTCCTGTAACTCATCCTGCCACGGACAAGGGTAAGGCAGGAAAGCACAGAGGGAGAGTCTCTGCAGGACTTGTGAATTTTGGGCCCCAAGCCATGGCTTCTTGTATTCTATTTCACTCTCAGCCCTAAACTCCAGTCCATTCACATTCATTTGTCCTTTGAACTCAGGAGAATTACACAGGCTCTGCTAGTCTGCCAGAGCCACAGGGTTTTTTAAATTACTTTGTTCCTCTCCATGCGTTTCTGGGCAGGAGGGGAGCATATGGGCCTTTGTATCTTACATTGCCTAGTCTATCATCCTTAGTGCCTGCTTTGAGGTTGCCAGCACCCCTCTGTGATATACTCAGGGTAGGGGTCTAAAGGACTAAAGAGAGCTCACCACACAAAGCTTCCTGGTATTGAGGTCAGATAAAGCCAACAACATTGCAGGCATTTGTTCATGTTTATCGCCTTATTTCTTTCTGAAAAATTCCTCATGGTCGTCTCCTGCACCATATGATCTAGGGAAAAGATTTCTTCCTGGCTGCTTTTGTTACATCCCAAAGATAATATTTGCTGCATTACCCCTTATCCCTCCTTTTCAGAGACAGAACAATGATGGTGGCACGAGGCTCAGCTTACAAGGCAGAGACAATGCTCCCACACAACACGTTGTCAGAATTATCAGCTGCGTGTACCTTCTTTCTTTCTTGCCCCACAAAACAGAATGCGATTAGAGTTAATTGCACCTGATCAAATCGCACATTAAAAATGATTCAATAGGGGATTGGCACTTGGAACACCTGGTTCAATATAATTAGTGTCCTTTTAAAGGTGATTCTTTTGTGAGGATACTTTTGAACAAAATCAATATTTATAAAGCAATACTTATGTGATTTCAGCCTCTTTAAAATGTGCACTAAGTGCTGTAACTGGGGTTGTGTGCCTATCTTTGCCAACAACAAATGAGCACGTTAATAAAATTAAATTACAAGATACTCAAATCTGCTAATTACTGAACTTAAATCAAGGGCATCTTTCATTGACTAGAATGTGTTTTGTAAAATAAGGATTTACAAATAATTAATAATATTAACTAATAATAGATCTCACAGGACAATTTTCCAATGCTGCCCTATCTTTCACTACCACACTGTCATGTGAAGAGTAGGGATGAGAACGGTTAAGCATAGTTTGAATCCTACCTGTGGAAAAGTAACCCTCACCTCTGTCTTTGAAACAAATTTATTTCATGTTGTCCTTCTCCATGGACAAGGTGATGGACAATGTATTGCCACAGAATACTAAGTGCTTTCTGTGACAGACATGGTGCTGATATGTAATAATGTTTTATGAATACTGCTATGTAATAATTTTAAGTACACGGGTTAGTGAGGGGAAGTTTGTGCATATTGGGGTTTTAAAACTTTCCTGTATGAATGCACTGATCTAACTTATACTGGAGGGCTGTGGAATGTTTATTATATGCCTATAATGCTGCAATTCAAGGGCATCTGTAAAAGAAGGTGATGTAATGGCTTCCCAGATAAGAACACACCCAAGCACCCACTTAAAAGACAATGGAATCCTTCCGGGACATAGGCCAAAGCGACATGGTTGTTCCACCAGCTTTAAAGGTTTTGAGTAGAAGTGGGTGTAATTTTTTATCTGAAAAACTTTTTTCGCAGAAAAATGCAGATTTAGGTCAGCAGTAACATTTTGCAAATTCACTTCAATTGTAGAGAATTACTTTCAATCAAAGGGGAAAAAATGGAAATATTGAAAGGAATCATTCCGACTTTCAGAAACAAAAGCAACTGTTTCAACACTTCCACAATTAAATGTTTTGATTTTTCAGTCTGGATTGGAGCATGGCCTGAAATACGGGAACTAGTCCTATCTGACTCGTTATGTGGAAGATAGTTTAACACTTGGTAAGCTAGATAGGTGTTCAATTGTTTCTGAGATGTGTTTTTTCTAAATAAATTATATTTTGGTTTAAGGAGGCTGTGTGCTCACTAATTTCCCCTGTCGTTGTCCACAGGGAATAGATTCCAGTGTCTGGACATAAGTCAGACCGGTGAGAAAAATCAGGGTTGTTATACACAGCACTGCAACCTGGGGCCCAGTCTAAGAGTCGTGTGATTCCACCCCCACGGATAGGTGACTGCTTGAGTTCTGAGACCTAAGGGGGCTGTCCTTGAAGACCCTCAGAGGGGTCAGTGTTGCAGTCCACCTGGTACCTGTGACACCATTTTCAAGTCCTACATCCTTACGCACTTACAACCATACAAACAAGCACCCTGCAGCTTCTGTCTTTCTATTAATTTTAATGAAACACATTAAACATTTTAGCATGAAACCCAAAATATTTAGGTCAAGATTTTTAAAAAAAGGAACTTAAAGTTAGGCTACCAAAGTAAATAGTCTGATTTTGAAAAGCGACAAACGACCAACAGCCCCCACTGACTTGCAAGCTGGGTGCTCAGCCATTCTCAAATCAAGTTACTCAACTAGGAGTCTAAATCTTGTCCCCTCTCAATGTTTTGTCTGTAGACAGGAAAGGTTCAGCACAGAATCATGAAGTCAGTGTGTATGAGTTACACACGTGAGATGGCATTTTCAAAACACCTGAGAGAGTTAGGCACCCAACACCTTTAGACTTCTTTGGAAAATCCCATCAGTAATTTACAGAACGTTGCTGTGACAGAGTGCAGGGAAAAAGCCCCCGAGCAGCACTCTGGTCACTGCAACTTCAAGCAGCTACCCCACGCACAACTGAGTATAGGAACTGTGCCAAACTGATAGATCGAGGACAGGCAGGGGAGAATTAACAGCTAATTACCTCATGAACTCAGATGGCACAGGAAGGAGTGGCTTATTTCAATTAATTTAATCCGATTAAGAACAGTTTTAAACTAAATTACAAAAAGCCACTCAAACTGATGTAAAAGTAACCCCATATGTGTTTGCAACTGAACCAGTTTAATTAAACTGGTGCAACTGTGTGTAGACAAGAACTAGCACAATGTTTGGTGGGGGAATATGAATAGACATAATTTATTCTATAAGGAGCAGGGAGAGACTAAACTTCCCAGGAGTCCTTTAGACTCACCTCTGCATTTGGCCCTTAAAATTTCTGCTTCCGCTTACTACTCTCACTCCTGGTACTGATTTGGCGATCACAGAATCATAGAAATGTAGAGCAGGAGGGGACTTTAAGAAGTCATCAAGTCCAGCCACCAGTGCTGAAGCAGGACCTAGACCATCCTTGACAGGTTTTTAAACCCGTTTTTAAACCCATTTTTAAAACCCAACCCGTTTTTAAAAACCTCCAATGACGGGGATTTCACAAACTCCCTTGGAAGCCTGTTCCAGAACTTAGCTGCCCTGATAGTTGGAGTTTTTCCTAATATGTAACCTAAATCTCCCTTGCTGCAGATTAAGCCCATTACTTTTTGTCCTACCTTCAGTGGGCATGGAGACCAGTTGCTCACTATCCTCTTTATAACAGCCTTTAACGTATTTCCAGACTGTCACTTCTTTCCTCAAGAATTGGCATGCCCCGCTTTTTTAACCTTTCCTCACCGGTCAGGTTTTCTAAACCTTTTTCCATTTTGGTTGCTCTTCTCTGGACTCTCTCTAATTGGTCCACAGCTTTCCTAAAGTGTGGCACCCAGAACTGGACACAGTACTCCAGCTGAGGCCTTGCCAACACTGAGCAGAGGGGGACAATTACTTCCCATGTCTTATAATCGACACACCTGTTAACCCAGTTCAGAATGATATTAGCATATCCTTTCTAGCAGTACTGCCACCTAGCCAGTTGTTATTTATTTTGTAGTTGTGCATTTGATTTTTCTTTCCCAAGTAAGGTACTTTGCACTCATCTGTATTCAATTTCACCTTGCTGATTTCAGACCAATTCTTCAATTTGTTAAGGTCATTTTGAATTCTAATCCTGTCTTCCGAAGAGCTACAACCCTTCCCAGCTCAGTGTCATCTGCAAATTTTATAAGCACACTCTCCACCCCATTATGCAAGTCATTAATAAAAATATTGAATAGTACCAGATCCAGAATTGAACTCTGTGGGACTACACTACATACGTCCTCCCCATCTGACAGTGAGCCATGGATAACTACTCTTTGAGTACACTCTTTCAACCAGTTTTGCACCCGCTTTACAGTAAATTAATCTAGACTGCATTTCCCTGGTTTGTTTATGAGACTGTTATGCTGAATTTTGTCAAAAGCGTTACCATATATCACATTTAACGCTTCATACCTATCCACTAGGCCAGCAACCCTGTCAAAAAGTATAACACTATGCTAATACAAAAGTTCGCATTTGTTATAATTAAAATTGGAAAATAAACCCCTCCACATGCATATTTTAGCCAGCATTGTTTGCCAGTTGTCATTCCTTAAGGACAGATTAGTCCGGGCTGCTGCACCGGTGCTCAGGGGGTGGGGGAAAGGGAGGGGAAAGGGATATAAGGAAGAATCCTTCCAACGGCACGATTCCTAAGGTACAAGTGCTGTGTGCTGCCTCCCGAAGGAGCACTGCAGCCTGCAGGCTTCCTCTTGAGTTCTGAGGGACTCCTGGAGAAGAGCAAACCACAGCAGAGAGACCCCCATGTGTGGAACAAAACTATGCCTAACTGGTCCTTAGGCATCAGGGGATGAAGTCTGCACCACTGGAATTGATGGAAAATTTTCCATTGACCAATGGGCGCAGGCTTTAGCCCCAACGTCTTTTTATAACATTACAACCACTGCAAAGCACTACTGAATATCACAGCCACCCTCTGCACGTCATTTACACCAGGCACAGGCTGCACCAAGCTCTTGTCTCAGAGTTGTTTCTATCTCTTTAGCTTGCTTTTGCCTTGTTTCTTTTCCTCTTCTACCAGTCAATTGCTGCAGTGAGCCAGCTCTCCCTCCTTCCCTTTCTCTCTCAGACCCTTCTCATCACTGACTGTGACTTAGCATTGGACTCTTCCTGCATAACACCACCATTTCCATAGGACAAGTTGAGTAATCTGCTCCATCCTCCTGGAATCGTAAATAAGCAAAAGGAGATGGACAACTTCCTATCATATAAACCAGGCCATGTTTCACGTCTATAAATGATGGATGTGATGCCATGCCCTTTTAACCATGTGGCCAGTAAGGAATCAACATCTTCTGAGTTGAAAGCTCTTCCATGGCCAAGTTCCAGGTTTGGTTTATTTTTTTAGTGCATATTACAGGATTGACACAGCAAGCTGATCCCAGGCACTCCCAAGCCAGTCTTCGCCGAAAATATATCCCACAAAGGTAACATCTGGGGCTTGAGGTCTGGGTACTTGGAATGTAATAAATCATATAGAGACTGAACGTGGGAACCCCGGTAGAAGCCATATTTTCGGTAAGGCACCTTTGCTCTAAGCTAGAAGTGTGATCAACATGGGGCTTCAGGGAAGATACAGCATGCATTAGCTTGACTCCAGGGGATAGGGTGGGAAGAGAGGGGAGGGTAGGAGCTGGGTTGTTTTTTAAAAATAACCCAATACCCACAGAATACAGTGCTAGGGGAGTTGGATGATCAGCAGCCCAGAACTGAACCCCAAAACATCCATTTCAGTCACCGAGGACAAATCAAAACAGAAAATCAGCTGACGTAAAAAAGCCATGCGTTAAGGATTTAGGGCCTCGTATCCTGCACCTTCTGTAGTCGTTTATGCCAGTACAAAGTAATGCAGAGGCCGCGTAAAAAACTATCAGATAAGAACAGTGGAATTGTTCACCTATTTTGTACTGGTGTGAATAATTACAAGTGGCACAGGGCCAAAGAAACTCAATCCCTGAGCATATTTTTATTAGTATGTATTAGTATTAGTGAAGGAACTCTCTGAGCAAATGGAAAACAAACAACCAGATATTTGTTGTTATGACCGACATCACCTTGCATTCACAGAACACTGAAGGACATACATGACTGTAACGCAGCCACCTCTGGTGCTGAACACAGCAGCAGTTTAATGACACATGGAAGCAGTAACCAACAGCACTGGGGAGGAAATAATTAACACCATCTCCAATTGAAACTGCAGGGGGAACGTAGCCAGGCAAAATGTCATTACAGTACCCACCATTGGAGCATGCTAATGTTCCTTTAGAAAGAAGAAGAGATGCCTTTTGATTTTGCATATTCATCGTTTTTAAGCCAGAAGGGATCATTAGATCATCTAGTCTGACCTCTTCCATAACACAGGCTAGAGAATTTCACCCCGTTACTTTGTTATGGCGCTCAATCAGTGGTGTCTGTGTTATTGCGAGACCGTTCTCACAGCATCACTCCTGGGTTTTGGAATCTGCCTGCTGAAAGAAAAGCACTAGGAGAAGAACGAATATCCACCACTGATATTATATACAGATGCTAACTCTGACATGTAACTATAGCCACCGTAATTACAAACATATGAACGCCAACATCTTTAACCAGATCAGAGCCAGTTGGCTTACCAACTAATGATCTTATTCAGCATGGGCATACATAAGAAGGATACTGCAAGTAAGGTACAAACCAGCAAAACATTCACCCTTTAAAATAAAAAAATTAAAAGAATATTCAATTACTTTTTCCAGGCAAAATGAAATTGCTGCTATACTTTGCATATGGAATGCATTGAGTGCCATGGCAACCAATGAAGAATAATGTTCTATTGATTCTTCAAATGACCGAGACAATGGCTATAATGCCTAAAGTAAAAGTGGAGCACTTACATTGCCCTTTACGGGGATGCTGGCAGGTGAGCTGTGTTTTATTTCAGGGTTTAATGAGATGCTATAGTAGCATTTCCCAGTCCTTCAAGTCAGCTGCATCCAATCAAAGCCCTTGGCTGTACCAGCTAACATCCACCACCTCCATCCAAGGGTGAATGTTTTTAACCCTTCATGGAGTTTGAGCTGCATCTAGCAGTGGCATCATAGCAGGCAGTTCAAACCTAATAGTGCAATGTGTTTTGACTGACTCTCGTTGTCTCACAATGCTATATGGTATGCTCTTCTCCCCAGAAGTTTCCCTTTATTTATTTAAGGAAAACAGAACAATACTTTACAGTTAAAGCATGTCAAGGACTTCTTCAGAACCAATAGTAGGTAGTAATTTACAGCCACCTCTGCAGAAAATATAGCCATTTAAACTCTCCTCCTAAATACTTGGGAATTCCATCATACTTCCAAACAATAGACATCTTGCTGTGGACCAAATTAAGTTCACTCAAACAAAAATCCTCTCTGGCATTATTTAAACATGGCTAAAGTGAAATAGAATGGAAAACCGAATGAAAAGCCCATGCACTAAAGTGATTTTATTGATGTGGGCTGGAAATTCTCCACTGATTTCTCTTCTCCCTACTCATGAAGGATGCACTGCAGCATATTATAATCTGCACTCTGTATAAAGCTCTGAAGTCTTACATTCAGCTGCCCTCATCATTTTAAGCAAATCATGTGCTTAACCTCCTTCTTCTGCAGAGGTAAATTCCTGTTGCTAGATTATTTTCCTTTTAATAACTCACCTCCCAGCTTTTTGGAATAGCAGCACATATATATTGGGAATACTGTCAGCCAACAGGAACAGAAGCATAAAACAAGTGTCAGGGTGATTATAGACTCAGGGCAAGCCAAGTCTTGCTCAGCACCTCCCCTGGAAATACCTTTGGTTCCCCTTTATCTCAAACTGCTGCTGTAACAAGGCAAACCACCTGACCCTTAAAGAGCTGCCCTAGATTGTCTGCTGTACAGAATGCTCTCAGCTATCCAATTAGTAACGTCAGCTTCCCTAAACAGCTCTGCTACATTGTCATTGTTCCTAAGTGGAGTGATCAATTACTCAATCTTTTCTGCAGCCATCTCCACAGGGGAATCCTTAGGAGACCTCCGTTTCCCTTTCTTCGTTCATCCCATCCTCTATAGCGTATTACAAAACTCCTGAGTTGTCTCCTGAGGTCACTAGACAGTGGGTTGAGATGTCTTCTCCCTGCTGATCCGATTCTGACTTCTAGTCTCAGACTCTGACCCCTGCCCTTGTGACAGTGTGCAGAGTGCCCATTCAGAATACATCTCAGCTGGCCTGAAACAATCTTAGAAAAAACATCATATGAAACTACATGTCCTTCAATTTTAAATACAGGAATTGGGGTTAAACGTACAATCCACTGCACAGAAAATTAAATTTACAACCTGGCTCCTTCTCTTTCCTGTTAGCTAGCAATAGTTGCTCTACAACCATGAGGATACAAGTAACACAGGAAACCATATATCTGAAACTAGTTTGCAAATCCCAGTGCATGTTTCCTAGCTGGTTTTTTCCCCTCCATATGGTAATACTATGGAAATCATAGAACAAAGAGAAGATCAAAGAGCTAGAGGTGGCTGGATGTTTTGCAGTCCCAGCTGGGGGCATGCTGGGGAAGCCTCTAGAGTTTATTTGCCAACTTATTTCACACTTAGGCTGAGAGAGCTGTGCCTTCATAAACTTCCCATCACAGAAGCCATTGCAAGGCAAAGCCAGTGTCTGAAGCAATGACCCTAGAGTTGTAGGTGTGATGGTGCATGCTGATATCGAGTTAATTCAAGTGTGGTTACAGATATGAAAAGGTACTTGTTATTTATGCCTCTTTTGCGTTAGGAATCAGGCGGACATTGGAAACACCTGAAAAAGCTGAAGGTCAGGGCCTGAGATCAACTTAGATGATTGCCTTCTATGAAGAGGTGACTGGCTCTGTGGATATATGGAAAGGGGTGGACGTGATATAACTTGACTTTAGTAAAGCTTTTGATACAGTCTCCCACAGTATTCTTATCAGCAAGTTAAAGAAGTAGGGGTTGGATAAATGGTCTATAAAATAGGTAGAGAGATGGCTAGATAATCGGGCTCAACGGGTAGTGATCAATGGCTCCATGTCTAGCTGGCAGCTGGTCACAAGTGGAGTGCCCCAGGGGTCGGTCCTGGAGCCAGTTTTGTTCAACATCTTCATTAATGATCTGAAGGATGGGGTAGATTGCACCCTCAGCAAGTTTGCAGATGACACTAAGCTAGGGGGAGTGGTAGATACCCTGGAAGGTAGGGATAGGATACAGAGTGACCTAGACTAATTGGTGGATTGGGCCAAAAGAAATCTGATGAGGTTCAACAAGGACAAGTGCAGAGTCCTCCACTTAGGACGGAAGAATCCCATGTACAGCTACAGACTGGGGACCGATAAGCTAGGCAGCAGTTCTGCAGAAAAGTCAGGGGACAAAACTGGGGGTTACAGTGGATAAGAAACTGGATATGAGTCAGCAGTGTGCCCTGGTTGCCAAGAAGGCTAATAGCATATTCGGCTGCATTAGTAGGAGCACTGCCAGCAGATCGAGGGAAGTGATTATTCCCCTCTATTCGGCATTGATGAGGACGCATTTGGAGTATTGTGTCCAGTTTTGGGCTCCCCACTACAAAGAGGATGTGGACAAGTTGGAGAGAGTCAGCAGAGGGCAACAAAAATGATTAGGGGGTTGGAGCACAAGACTTATGAGGAGAGGCTGAGGGAACTAGGCTTGTTTAGTTTGCAGAAGAGAAGAACGAGGGGGGATTTGATAGCAGCCTTTAACTACCTGAAAGGGGATTCCAGAGAGAATGGAGCTAGGCTGTTCTCAATGGTAGCAGATGACAGAACAAGAAGCAATGGTCTGAAGTTGTAGTGGGGGAGGTCTAAGTTGGACATTAGGAAAAAGTTTTTCACTAGGAGAGTGGTGAAGCACTGGAATGGGTTACCTAGGGAGGTGGTGGAATCTCCATTTTTAGAGGTTTTTAAGGCGCGGCTTGACAAAGCCCTGGCTGGGATGATTTAGCTGAGGTTAGTCCTGCTTTGAGCAGGGGGTTGGACTAGATGAACTCCTGAGGTCCCTTCCAACCCTAATCTTCTATGATTCTACAATTCTAAAGTATGGCTGCTGAGCATCAATCATGGACCAGGACCCCACTGTGCTAGGCACTGTACAAAACACACAACACAAAGACAGTATTGCTCCAAGGAACTTACAATCAACGTATAAGACAAGAGAGACTAGCTAGATATAGACAGTAAGTTCTTCAGGGCAAGGACCGTTTTTATTTAGTGTGTGTGTGTATAGCATCTAGCACAATGGGGTCCTGATCTCTCAATGTAGCCCTTAATACTAGGGCAATATAGATAATAAGGGGAGTTGCCTCTATGTTTGCCTGATCCTGAAAAGTGCCTCGTCTTAAGCTGAGGGTCAACTCCCATTGACTTAACCACTGAGGGGGAGCTCCCCACCTCACAGTAGGATGAGACTCAATGTAAGGAACATGCTGGGGGTAAGGGAGCGAGGAAGGGGACAATTCAGAAAGCCGCTGAGGAACACTTCTCCATTCTAGACTGACCAACCTGGGGCTGGCAGCAGAGAAAAGCCTGAAGCTGTGACTAAATTAAGCCCTCTGCTTGAACATGGACAGGAGCAGCCATGAGGGTTTTTTTTCCTGTGCACCCCTTTGTCTCTCTCTCTGATAACTAAATATGGTCGTGAAAGTGCCAGGATGAGAACTCGACTACTCTCTTTATCCATTGGAAATAGTCGTTACAGGAAGCATCCAATACACACAGTCCTGCCACTGCATTTCTACCTTGAACTGGGAGCCCGCCACAGAGTGGGGACGCAAGAGGCTCCAGGAAAAGGAGAAAACAGGGTGTCCCCGCCAGGGGTGAAGGGCAGTGGTGTTGTGTCCCACTGGTGAGTTTGTGTTAACAGGTCCCTCTGTGCCAATCCACAGAGGATGAGAGTTCTTACAGTCCCCAGTCCAATTGCTGGTGTGTCAGACAAGATAGCAGTCGTGTCCGTAGCTCAATGCTGAGTTAAGCTCACCACAAGTAAGGCGCAGCGAGTGGCGTGAGTCTCTTCCCCTTAAGATAAAAGAAGGATGACAGGATTGCTAAAACCAAGTCACGCTGTGATTTGTTCTGGCCAATCCCACTGTCTCACTCTTTGTTTTGCTGTGGGCACTGCCCCCCTGCCATTGGCTGCCTCTCTTGTTTGAGTTTAAAATTTAGCAGGCTACTGTGCAATGCCTCAGATCACTCCTCATAACATGCTCAGAGTGACCACAAAAGGTAACACAAGGAACCTTGGCCAACCTCCCTCCAGCTAACCCCTGTCCCTCTATGCCTAATGGCCAGTCTTCCGTTACCTTACAGGTATCACAGTTCTGATGGGCTCCAGACCTCCTACCACGCAGGACTCAGATAGACGGCACCTGTCTTTAATCTGACACTGCTCAGAGGTGTCCTGGGTGGGAGAGACATTTCCAGGTAGACCAGTCTGACCCTATGCGTGTCCACCATCAATGCAGCCTGCCCAAATGGTGCTGACTGTGGCAGTGATCCCTTCCTGATGGGAATGCTTGTCCATGTCACTAGAACTAACACCACCAAAGCAATTTCAATGCCAGCCATTGATCAGACATTAGATGGGAACACCTTCCCATCTCCACCAGCCAGCACTGGCAAGCTACAGGTGATAGGTATTAACTATCATCTGAAGTCATCTTGACCTCCTTTAAAAAGGCTTTCTGGCCAAAACAGTTACAACAGGGAAGCAGCTTTTATGTTAGGAAATGTTCAAAGAGATATTTTGAGAGTGGGGGGAAACTACAGTTTTCAGTATGTGCATCCACTTCAGCATCTCTGCTGTTTCATAGATTATAAAGCCAGAAGGGACCACTGTGATCATCTAGTCTGATCACCTGTAAAACACAAGCCATAGGACTTCCTTGAATTATTTTTTTGTTTTAACTAATATATCTTTTAGAAAAAAAATCCAAACTTGAGTTTAAAATAGCCAGTGATGGAGAATCTACCACAGCCCTTGGTAAGCTGTTCCATGCCAGCTCCTTTCCAGCATCTCCTTTGTGGCTGTATGGAATCTGCACTAATTAACAGTTCACGCAGCTCTTTGTTTTCTGGTATTTTACTTTTCCTCCCACATTATTCTTCTTTTCCACTTGTACTGAATATCTGCAAGACTTCTATCTTAGAGCCAGCTACATAGGCTACAACTGGGGCTGAAATGCTTTTTATTCACATGGTTTCCTGCCCCTGTGTCAGTGTTCTCTAAAACCCCCCAGAGCTTATTTTCAGAGTCTAATTTATAACTGTCTATGCAAATAAGCAGAAAGAATATGCTAATATCTCCAGATATTGATTGCAAAAGCAAATGCACATGAGTTCTTTGTGCCATTTTTTCTATGGTATTTCTTCTGAAAATACACACTGACAGGAAGTGCAAAAATATCTTATTCCTGCATGCGGATAAATGACAAAGGAGCCCAATAAATACAAAAAGGGCATTACAGGTCCTATTTCATTGTTATGTGTACAAGATAGAACATGCCTTTCTATAAATTGTCTCTGTTGTAGGAACTACTGCCTACTACATTTATGGTGCTGTGTCAGCAACAAGAGGCCAGCCCCAGATGATTAGATTCCCCCACTACCCCCAGAGCTTGTAAAGTTCCAAGGAGAACATTTCCCATTACGTGGAGTAAGTATGCCAAATAAATAACTAGAAGGTTATTGGGTGCCATAACTGAAAATCACTTACCAAGGCACTTGGACATATTCATGACCGCATGAAATGACTAATCTTATACCCAGACCAACAAAACAAAATAATAAAATCCGGTCTCTAAATGACAGGGAACAGCTTTTAGTTTATGCCTAATTTTTCTTTTGTTTTGAAGAAGAAACCTTTTACTAATAACACAAAGTATCCATAAATGGTTTTGTGGGAGGAGTTGAGAAACCTGGACTGACTTCAATGATTAACAGGACTACAAATGATGATTGGTGATTTTACTTATAATTTCTTAGGCTTCCTGTCATGCGATTGACTATCCTACAGGCTATAATCTTCTAATTTTGCTGTTGTGCTAACGTTCATCTACCAGTAAAGACAAACTGAACATCCAAGAGAGTTGGATTGATAATATTGTACAGAAATATCGACTTTTTAATAAACAGATGACTAGTTGACAAGGTAATTGACATAAGAGATGACTGTTATATGTATTATTGTTTGCAGTGTTGTTGGAGATGCATTGGTCCCAGGATATTAGAGAGAGAGAGTGATGAGTTAATATCTTTTATTGGACCAATTTCTGTTGGTGAGAGACAAGCTTTCAAGTCACAAAGAGCTCATCTTCAGGTCTCGAAAGGTACTCAGTTTCCCAGCTAAATACAAGGTGAAATAGATGGTTAAGCATAAGAAGTTAACACATTTTGCAAGAGACCATTCAAGGTGAAGTGGGCATACTAATGTTTTAAATAAATAAATAAGTAGTTATTGGTATTTCAAACAGTTTCCAATCAAGATGTGGACTGAGCTGGTTCAGATAAGCTTGGCATTTCTGTATGTTCCCTAGACCTGGCATTTTACTTGTCTTTTCACAGTTTTGATAATTAAGCACTCTTGAAAGGGGGTGGATTTGAAGGCTTGGTTCATAAAGCTCCTTATTCCCAGCACAGGTACAGCACGGATGGAGGAAGTTTGCATTCATGCCTTTAAACCACCGTACCTCAACCTCGCTTTAGAGGAATTATGCTTAAAGACAAGTAATTCCAACTCCAGGACCGGTTGGGTGTGTCTATGCTGCAATAAAACACCGTTTCAGCTGACTCGGGCTGGCGATGCCCAGGATGTGAGGTTATAAATAGCAATGAAGACATTGGAGCTTGGGTGGGAGCCCCAGAGCCTGAGCCTAGCAAGCCTGAGTAAGCTGACACAAGTCAGTCGCAGTTTTATTGTAGCATAGACATATTCATTCAGTATGTTGCCTCTCTGACAAGACTACAAACAAGTATAACAATCAACAATGACTGTAGGATAATTTTGGCATGTAAATACTTCTATGTCATTAACTGGTGTCTGAACACATGCACCTCTGAAAAACATCAAGGCTTTAAGGCATTTCCAGTACTGTCCAGCATTAGATTCAATCTAGTGACCTAGAGAGGACTTCTTACTAGAGGGGTGGAAATTTTTCAAAACATTTTTTCAATGAAAAATGCCATCTTCATTGATATTGAAACATATTTTAAGAAGAGTGTCAATTACAATGGAAAAAATATTTCAAAATGAAAAAAAATATCATTTCGGAAAATTTTAATCTGGGGAATTCTAAAATTTTCTTTCAAATTTTACTTTATAGCATTTTTGTTTTGATATTGTTTTTATTATTTTTTACATTATTTCATAACATTATTTGTGTCAAAGTATCAAACTATTTCATTCCAACATAAAGAGGAGACACTGATCAATAAAAGAAGATAAAATGTCTCATTCAGTAGTGAGCAGCAGATGCCACGAATGATTTTAAAAATAAAATTAAAAATAAAAGTAATAGAATATTTAAACAATTATATATGGCATTATTACTGCATATTATGCACTATTACTACTGGAATGATATAAAATAATATAAAAAAGCAAAAATATAAATATAAACAAATCCAAAATGAAATTTTGGAATTCCAGAATGGACAATTTCTCAAACATATATTGTTAGGAAATTCTGATTCATGGGAAATTTCAAAAAACATTTGTTTTGTTCTGATTCAGACTGAAAACAAAATTTCAAAAAGTCAACACATCCCATGAACTGGAAATTCCAAGTTTCCACTAGTTCTGCTCATTACCAATCCCCCTATCCATCTCTCAGGGCCATATTCCGATACACTGTGTCTCATGCTGAGCAGTACATTTACTCGAGGAGTGGTCTCGGACTTTGATGGGATCGCTTGTAGACCACGGTGCCACTCATCATAAGAGTATCAGAATGTGGCCCTAAACTACTGTACATTAACTGAGTAGAAAGAACACTGCTACTGCAGTATTCAGGTTGAGAAATTGGACTCTCCCAAAGTCAGTGTATTCTAAAAGTAAATTTAATTGATGGAGCTACAGTGATTTATACCAGCTGATGATTTGGTCTAAAGTCTCTATCTCAAGGTCACTGCCATAATGTTGCATACCTATATACCCAGATCCTTGGTGTATCTCATCTAGAACATATTTCACTGCCATACAGAACTTCAGACAGCCCTGAGTTTCCGAGTGATCCCTTCAACACTGCATCAGAGCAGTATCGTTCAGTTGGATTTCTTTTGATGGCAAGTTACCCAGACAATCACACCTAAGAAGATGCCTCCCTAGGCAAAGATTTTGCTTTCTCAGAGGAAATGACTCCTCTCAGTAGTTGTGTTGTTGCATATGTGAAGCCAAGTGGAGGAGAAGTCTGAAGTCAAACTATATTAAAACACCATATGCTAAGGTAGCCACTTGAACCTTAACTCAGAAGCAAGAATTCACCTACAAAATTATGCTCAGCACTTACTGTCTGTAAGCCACATCTTCATTTATTCCAAAGACATACAAGAAATAAATAAAATCTGTAGACTAGAAGAAGAATTAGCCTGAGAACAAAACAGAAACTTGATTAAAAATATCATTAAAAAAAAAGAAAACAGGAAGGTGAAATTAAAAAGGAAATAAAGTAAATTAATTTGCAAGACACCTGCATAGAATTACCTCTAAATTTCCCACTTGTAGACTATTTCATTCTATGTTATTTGTTTTCATATACTTGGGGTAAATTACATCTTCAAGACATTACTAATCAAAGGAGGGATTTTGTGTGTGTGTTTTTCCACTCACTTGTGCATTTTAAACTCTTTGTATTATGAGCCCTCCATCGTATAAAGCAAAATAGATTTAAATTAGACTTTGGGAATAAGCCATTTTATAGACTTCTCCCCAAGGAGTTTCAGATAATTAAATGAATTATTGCAAAACACCCATAATGTTAGCCCTGGAGCTTATACTTGGGGCATCTACAGCAAACTGCAATTCTCCAACCAATCAAAATGCATAGCAGCAATGTGATATAAAGATAAGTACAAAACTTAGGCCATGCGGGGGATATAGGCTTTTTAAAATTGTCAGTAAATTTCTAAGATTGGAGTGTCCCAAGAATGAGCCTGGACTTGGAATGCCATTGTCTGACTGTGACCTTACAAGTTGGGTTAAGATTTTGTCACAGTTATTTTTAGTAAAAGTCAGGGAAGGGTCACAGGCAATAAATAAAAAATCATGGACGCTCGTGACTTTTTCCTGACTTTTACTAAGAATAGCATGGGGGGAGGGCGGACAAACAGAGCATTGTGGGACTTTCAGCTGCTCCAGCCTCACCGCTGCTCCTGTGGCAGTGACTGACCGCGGCTCCAAATGGGCCACTGCTCTGGTGGGCTGGGCTTGCTGCTTTGGTGGCCCAGGGGGGAGCAGCGGGGTGGGGGTGGGAGGGGCGGGGGAGCTGCCAGTCAGCTGTTCGGGGGGCCTGGTGCAGGTGCTGCTCTAGCAGCCCCAGGGCTGACAGCTGCTCCAGCACTGCCCCAAAATATGCCATGGAGGTCCGGAAACTCACATAATCCGTGATTTCCAGGACAGAATCGTATCCTTACTTATGAGTCACCAGGTGCAGTCATCAGGATCTGCCTGGATAAGGAAGGGGGCAGCTGCAGATTTTGAGGCTGAGTCTTCCCATTATAGCTCAACGGATTTAGTTCAGGAGGACGACGAGTGATCTGTTTCGCTCTGGGCTTTTGGGATCCTTATTACATGCTGCTAAAGCCCAGGCTAACCTCAGGTAACCACACAAAAGGGGAACTCTGGATTTTGGGGTTTAAATTCCAGGGGGGGCTGTATGCAGGAACAGGAGCAGCAGCAGGAGGTGGGGAAAACAGAGTGGTATGAAGTGAGTATTTGGGTCACAAGGCTGGGGTTATAGGTATTTTGTCATTTGTTTATCTGTATATAGTTGTTGGGTGTAGTCTTAAAGCCTCCCCTGGACTGAATCCCTCGATTGTGCCAGGTGGGTAAATGGGGGCAAGGAAGGCATTTCACTTCTATCCATGATATTTAAACACACACAGTGAATGGACTCAAGGAATGATGTTAACTTGCCTATGGAAAAAGAGTTCTGCCAGTTTAACTTAAGGTGTGACTGAAAAAACGATTGAGTTAAACCATTGCAAAGGGCTGCATTTTATGTCAGTTTAAACCTGGCTTATTTCAGTTGAGTAGGAACAGATTTAAGATAAACCAAAATAATAATAAGGATGTCCACATAGGGGTTTGCATCTGTTTCAATAGCTAAATTAAATCAAAGCAAGTTTGTGTATAGACAACACCTTTGTCTGAGCTAGCAGCACTGCTGACTAGGAGTTCATAAGGGCTTCTGGGTCAGGTTGCAAAATAATCAATGCAACAGAACAAACTGCTTAAATGTGAAGGGCAGTTGACACACATAGACCAGTGGAAACTTGCTCTGATTGGATAATTTTGGCGAGCCAATGCTGCTATCCATATGTAACATTTCTTTTCTGGGAAACATTTGGTAGCAAACCATGATAGACAATTTCACTATTATAGCTGACCTTACCCTCCCCCACCGCTACAAGTGGGTACATGGGGATTTAGTAACACATCCATTGGAACTCTCTCCTGATCCTGAAAGATGTTCTGATTGGCCCAGGCAGGGAGAGGAAATCAGATGACATCATCATTCACATAGCAGAGTCTTCAGCATCTCCTGAGATTCAGAGACTGAGCTTTCTTTTCAAGTATGTTAATTTCTACCAAACATCTTTCTCCTCCACTTTTCTCTGTTTGTCTGTCTGTCTAATAAGTCTCTGGCTTAGCCAGCCAGGGTGATTGTAAACTGGCAAAAGCCCTCTTCTTGCAGCCTTTTACTACATCTTGTAATGTCTTACTTTATAATTCTGTATCTCTAGAATCCATCTCTTCTCCAACTATTAAACAGCTGATGCACATGATAGTCTGTCGCCTCAAACACTGCAACCTCCTCCATGCAGCTCATCTTTTCTATTGCTCTCTGCCTGTTAGTCAATTCTTAGTGCCTTCCTTTCTTTTCCTCATTAAGTCCAAGCTTCTCTTCCCCACCTTTAGTGATGCACACAACTCAGTCTCACACCTATATATCTGCTCCCATTTCCTTCCACCCAATCCCCTTTCCTGTGCATCAAGAAATTTCCCTCTCCTCTTTACAATCCCTCCTTCGCACCCATTTCTTTCATTTAGCCTTCCGGTGCTGACACTTGTCCCATTGCCAACTGCTGCTTTTTTTCCATCTCATGTCTTCTCATATTGTATCGTTTCTGTCTGAATTAGAGGGAAAACACTCAGGGCAGGGACTTGTCTTTTTAACACTTTATTAGTCATGTATACACTCCCATGGCAGGCTATAAATAATTGTATTATTATCTATTAATATTATAGCAGTGCTCTATGGTGCCACAAAGGATCAAAGGCCCCATCGTGCCAGACACTGCAAAAATACCTATAAAGAGATAATCCCTGTCCTAGAAAGCCTACAATCTAAAAGATAAGGCGACCCCAACAAGGCTGACGATGTTAAACAACATTTTATTGAGATGTAATGGCCCGAAGCCCCCTAGTGTTTTCATTAACTCATCCCCTGACCTAGCACACGTGGGGAAACAGAGCTGGTCCTAGTTGGGGAAATAGTACTCCTACAGCCCAGACTGCTGGACAGGTGTAAGAGGAGACGATGCTGGTTGGTTCTGATCTTTGTTGCTCCAGGTGCTGAACCCAGCTTTGGAGCCTTTGAATTTCTGGCCCTTAGTTGTTACTCTTGAGAGAAACCTTGTTTACACGTGGCAAATTTGCAAGATTTGAATTTCTAGGAGCTCCTGATCTTATTGGAGTTCCCAAGGCTAGTGATTCTGGGAAAGTCCAGGTGCCATGTCATGGCAACTCCTGCTTCTTTCCTAGTGATACTGAGGATATCACAACCCAGTCGGTTATAGAGAACACACATAATGTACTAAGGAATATATTGGGGTTTTAGTGAAAGGTCAGGCCAGTTCTTATTAAATCTGAACTACTTTGTCTATACTGATTTGTTGCTCATAAGTATTTTTGATGCAAAGATAGTTCTGAAATTGAAGACATATTTTAGAATATTCCTTTGGGAAGAATGCCAAGAGCCTTCTTTATTTATTGTATTTATTTATAGGCATTTCTATAATGTTTATCTACACAGCATATGTATCTTATATTATCTGTCATGGAAATCATTATCTTGCTTGTGATGCTGGCCTGTTCGTTGATTCTGTGCAGTTACACTAATACATTGGCATTTGATTGTGTTAGCATATTATTTGATTGTAACTTGTAACTGTATCAAACATAACATTGAATGTTTCAGAGAGCACTTACATCACTTTGTAGCTAATATTTGAAGTGGTCAGGAAACAGCAGAATTAAAGACCAAGCTACTGTTTATATTCTCAACACACATATATTCAAGAGAATGCTTAATGAGACACAAATTCTTTACCTAGAATGTTTGGTAAGTGCTTTTTGTTTGCTCCTGCCAGATTTCCTCTTTGTGGAGCCCATTCCAGATTTCTACTGTTAGGTAAATGTACAGTGCTGTCAATAAATTCTTAAAATAGTTCTGTTTTCTCACTCTCATTTTCTGTATGGCTTCTTGATTTTAAACTCGCTTTCTCTCTTAAAATGTAAGCTGCAGTTGATCAAGTCTCCAATCAAAATGGTGCATTAACTTCACTCTTTTTTCCTAAACTTGTCCTGTGCGATAGAATGCAGCCTGCAAAGTTATTACACAATATTAGCATAATATACCTTTGCCTTAGCAACTGTTAGGGAGTCTGGGGACTCCATAATAATACAGCTTGATACAGAAGCACAATACAATATAAATAAGCTTGTTACACTTCAGTGGTATGTAGGATTTGCTGCAATGGGCCCCATGAATTTAGAAACTACATGCTAAGTATAATTGTGTATTATTCTCAAATCAAAACATATGAATTTTTAAATGACCTGATGATGCTTCTTCTCGTTTATTCCTGAAATGCCACAAGTATGGTTTACACAGCTACACACCATTTTGCTTCATGTCTGTTATTGTGTAAGTGTGTACACACATAATTTCAAAAAAACCCAAACTTTTCCTATGCAAAACAGCACTTAAGATGAAATAAAGATGAATGCCTGCCTGCAATGGAATTCTGATTGTAAACCTTAGACGTGAAACTGCTACTAATACTATCCATAATCAGACCCATTTTTAATGAACACAGTTTGACCCATTTTTCACCATAAAAACTGGATGGCAGGGATCCAGTGGTACAAATGAACAAATTCCACAGTCAATATGCGATTATCTATTTATGGGGCTCCCATCACCTTAGCATCTGAATCCCTCAAAATAGTTTTTATTTTATTTTATTTTTTTTTAAATAAAAGATCACAATGTCTCATTCTCCCTTCTTTCCCCCCTCCCGCCCCGTAGGAGAAATAATTTGATTTGTTTATAGGACATGTTTTTCTCTGAGTTTAAAACTTTGTTGCTCATGCCTCTGTCCCTTGAACAAGGTCAAGGTCTCCATTAGCGGCCAGCTGTGGAGAGACCCACATGTTCTCCCTCAGCTGCGGCTAGCCAGCAAGCAGATGGCAGAATGCTCTCTACAAACAGGTGGAGTCCCCTGTCACTCCCCAGGCCCCAACAATCACACAGTAAGATCTTGTCTAAAACTCATCCGCCCCTAGCTAGGGTTGGGTTCATTCTGCAGCTGTAGAAACATAGCACAAAGCCCTCAGACAGAGCTGTACCCTCAGTTCTCCTCACACCCTATCCCAAATATCCTCTTAGGATGGTTTATTCCAAGGACTTCTCCATGGAGAACTTCCTCCCATTAGTGCTTCGTACTCCGCAACCAAGAGCCACGCTGTCCGTCGCACTCAAACATGCCTACATGCATATAACTGTTGCAATCACATTCAACAATTGGTAATACCCCTGACAAGCAATAACCTTTTTTCTTCAAATATAGCCTTCATGCTGGTTTTCAAGGAGATATAACTCCATGGCTAATCTGAAGGCACTCCCAAGCTGTTTCTGGGCTCGAGGGACACACACATCTTCTGAGTAAGTATCGTCATTATCAAGCCAAACCAATTTCCCCAGCCAAAATTGCAAGAGGTGCTTATAATGGAACTATCAGAAAATCAGGGCTGGCAGATGAGCGTGGGACTTGCTTGCTCCACCTCCCTTGCAAGCAACAGAGGACCCACAGCTGAATCACAGCTGGCTTGGAGCAGAATCATCAGATTGGCTAGAACACGGAGCTGGGTGGATGAACCAGCTGGTGTGCTCTTAAGCCCAGCAGCAACATTAGGCCAATGGTTGCTCAACACTTATGCCTGTATCTGCAATTGCATCTGTGCCTGGCTTGTTCCCAGCCCTGCTCCTGCCATGCTCCTCCAATTGGTTCCTGACTCCGGCTTTGACCCGTGGCTCTAGCTTCTGGTTCCTGACTCCAGTTCTGACCTCTAGGCCTGGCTGCCCACAGCTCTGACCACTAGGCATGACCACCCGTGCCTCAATCTCTGACAGGAACCAGGTAAGAACCTTAACCATGGAGCCATGACCAAGGTTCCATAATATCAATCAATCTATTGATCCTTATTTAATACATATCTAACAAGGATCAAATCTTCAAAAGGGCCTACAGCAGTTAGGCACTCTATTCCCAAAAGGCAAGCTCCCCCTGAATCTATTATACCAAACTACTAGAATTTCCCTCTGCTCCACAACAAATGAAGGTAACAGTGAAAACCTCAACAGCCAAAGAGCTGGGCTCAAAGAGGGAGCATTTCAGAGGCAACAGTCTCCCTGATGTTCAAGTGACTATCTGTCCTTCTCTTCTCAAATCATTTTTTATTTGATTCGCAACAAACGCCAGCTGCCTGGTTTTAAAGCTCTGTTTACTCACAAATGAAAAGTTAAAATACATGGGAAGGCTCCTTGAGGAGCAACCTAATGATCCCGTTTTCTGTTTTGACGCAGCACCTTACCAGATGACAGCAGTAACAAGAAACTTGTGCCTCACACATTTTCTTGCAAGGGCGCATGGGAAGTTGATTTGCATAACTCTTCCGAGTGTGATCACATCCTGGCTAAATGTGATGAGCTCCAATTAGAACACATTAAACCTGCTCATCAACCACTAAGATACATTTAAACGGCATGAAGCACAGAAAGACAGATGGACTATGCTAATGAGTGCCACTGCACTTTATTAACATCTTTGACATCTCGTCAACCAAGCTCGGCACTCACTAACAGAAGTTGCCATGACCTAGGCACATGGTAATTCTGAGCCACTTGTTCAGTTATTTTTCTACCATTTATATGAGGGAGACATTAGTTCATTAATGCTACTGGCCAAATTTATCCCTGATCTAATTTCATAGCATAGACTTCAATGGAATTAGACAAGGGATGGATTTATTATTTGTATTATTGTCATGTATTATTGAACCCCATAAGGACCAGGGCTCTACTGTGTGAGGCACTGCACAAACACAGAAAAAAAAATCAGGCCATTTTTTGGGGGGAAGGTGTCTTTACTAGGAAGTGATCTGCATTAGTAAGAAAGTCAATCCAAAATGAACTTCTCAGCAACCTTTGCCTGTTACCCAAGAATCATGCCATAATTGCTGTAATGGAGGAAAGTGCAAACAAAATCTTTCCAGGAGGAGACCACAAAACAGAAAGGACCATGGCATTTCTTCTAACATAAGACCCATATGATGTACTCTGAATGATAAATCAAAGATCCAGAAGGCATTATTATTTCATTAGCTAAATATGTACCTCTCAATCATGACCTAATCCCAAAATCATTTCACAGAGACAGTTGGAAACATGTTAATTAACTCTCCTAAAAATTTAGCTGACATAAAAATTCCTGTTAACTGTATCCTTTTTTCCAGCCATCAAATTTAAAAACATATTAAAGATGACTTACATAACTATTATCCTTAAAATTGTTATGGCATAAAGAGGTACAAATGAATTTCTTGTTTCCTACAAGGTAAGCTACAACCGCTACATTATCATATTAAAATAAACCTTGAAAAAAAGAAGATTTGCTGTTCTTCAAAACTGCAGGTCACTAATAAGTAGAACAGTTCTACCCAGAAATTGGACTCTGGATTCACTCTACCATTAGAGTTCTAACCCAAAGGATAGTCTAGATTCCAGAATAAAAAAAATCTAGACTGGGCCCGAAACCTAGCCACTAGAGCAGATATCCATGATCCCTTCACTTTTTCCATGTCAAAGACAGCAAATGGCCTTCATTGAGACTAAGGCTAATGCAGTTGTGTAAAGCAGTTAACAGATGATGATCATACAACAGACTAGTCATTAACTAAATCCAACCTAAATTAATGGCTATCCCAAGAAACATTGGTCATATACATTTGAGACTGCCAAGTCCTGGCCTAAATGAACTGTGAATAAAGTTCCATATCAAGGTTGAACCTTTTTGGGGCTATAGCACATTAAAATATTTTCTCTCCCATTCAGTACAGATTGCAAAATCTCCCAAGATGTCAAAAGAGCTGCCAATTTTTCTCTGCATGAAGCAGGATCAGACATCTCCCTCCACAGACAAATGAGTGAGTTCTGAGATGAAAGGAATGAGTAGAGCATGGCAAATGGAGAAGGGGAATAGCTGAAGAGGAAGAGGGACAGAAGTGAGGAATGAGTGACTTATTTACTTACTTCTCTCTTCCATTTCTTTTCTCTATCTTAATCTCCTGTGGCCTTTCTTCTCCTGTCCTGCATGATTTCTAAAGGCCCAAATTCTGCAGTCTTTACTCCAGACTTACTCAGGCAAAACTCTCATTAATTTCAAAGATAATTTTGCCAAAAGAAGTTTGCAATAAGGACAGAAGGATGATGACTGGACCTCTTCACTAACATTAAAGTTTCTCTTAGCATCACTGCTGAACGTCTGCCATTCTGCAGAGCCCTTTATGCACCTCTTCCCTGTCTCACTGAGCAGAAGACTGTAGCTGATGCTAATTCAACAGGCCAGGGAAACAGTGGCATAAGCAACTGGAGGGAATTCAGCACTTCAGTTTAAATTGCAAGAAGGAAACAGAACACCTGCCTATTCATCAGAAACCTGTAGAGGAATTACAATGATTTAATGCCAGCTTCCCATTCTCCCCCATTGCTCTCCCGTCTACATTTTGCTGTAAACTCTCTACCCACTGCTGCCAGGCCACCTATCCTACATTGGACTTTATCGGCAATTGCTTTTTTTTAAAGCATCGCAGTTCTTACGGAGTAGCCTTCTCTTCCAGGTAACGCTGATTCAGTAGAGCAGAAAGGAATACTGCAATTCTGAAGTATAGGAACTCAGATTAAAATATATAGTGCGTGTGGGTTCTAAAAATAATCAAGACATGTGACAGGGTCTCCTCTGATAGTGCAGGCTGTCTTCATGGCCCATTGACTCATCCTGCACCTCCAGACCTTTGCCAAACAACACTCACATCAATACTTTACTGGCCAGATTTTCAGAAGAGTTCAGCATCCAACAGCTCCCATTTAGCCCAGAAATAAGATTTAGGGTACACAACAACTTGTCTCCTAAACACTTCACAGTCCAGCACCACAGGAATGCAGTCCCTTGTGACAGGCTGACAGTCCGGTGGAAACCACTTGTGCTATCCATGTCAATACATAATGCCTACCATGAGCAAAGCTTGGAAAATCAGGCCCTTAATCTCCTACCAATGGTGCTTGCATACACATTCAAAGGGATCTTTTAAATGAACAACAACAAAAAGCCCTTAATGTTTCCAGTGTTGACAACATACTTCAACACTCATGTCACTGGGTACCTCTACCACTAGGAGTCATCTAACATAACAGAAGCAAAGAAACAAAATGTGGCTACTGATTAAAATGGTTGCAGTGACAGATGAAGCCTTTCCAGTAGCTAAACTCTTCTTTGATCACATCAGAAGCCTCCCGAAGGAAGTGTTCTCTAACATTCTAAGCCAGAAACCTTTTTAATATCTCAGAAAGGGGTAAAAGGAGGGCCATTTGTGCTTCTCCATAACATTACTATAGACTTGTGCTATTCTTTTTTAAACAGATGTGAGCCTTGGAAATCACTGGACCTGAAATTTGATCTCATGTATGATTTATGTGCCCTCTTCTCTGATTACACAAATACAAATATAGCAGGACTTTTTAGCAGCACTGAATCAGTTCAGAATTAATACCAGATGACAAAATGGACCATGTACCAGGAGGGAGAAAGTTACGGTAAAAGCTCCTTCCCATTAAAGGGGCCATTCATTCATGTGGCCACTATTCCACAGGGGAGCTGGACATAAATTATGTATTTGACATCTAGTTATAGATGATTATATCTGACATAATTAAGTTATAATGGAAGGAATTTGCACGTTGTTTGGTTATTAAGTGCCCATTTATTGTCCCTGCACCAGGTGGAATGGTGATAGGCCATACAAATCATCCAGAAAAAAATGCCAAAATGGGCTCCTTTACTGATGAAGTACCACACATGTTTATTAATTTAACAGCTTGTCTTCTGCCTCCTCCATCTGCTCATTTAAAACAGTTATTTACCCTATAAATATTTCAGAAGAATGTGTGGCCAAAATAATTAGTCCGGGAGGGTGACAGGGCTGTTTGAGAAGGGGCTCATGCTGTATACAGAATAATATTCTTCTTCCACAGTGGATTAGTTAACAGATATTTGGTTGTTTGTTTGTTTGAGTTTTTAATAGGACATTCACTTTAGATTAGTGCTGCTTGAGTGTATATCATCATAAATGGTTCCAATCTCCAGCTGTTGCCAGTGTCAGGTGGGAGAATGAAAAGGTCCACCGATGATGTCACAGTGCACGGTTCAATAAAGTGTAAAACGAAGCACTCTATTAAAGAACATCTCTGGGGTCAAAGTCTGTGACTGTTTTAAGCTGATCACATAATACTACAACTCAACAAAACTTAAAAAGAATAAAATTTCGAAGGAGCTTAAAATAAGACCAAATGCCGCTCTCTGGGGGAGAATTTCCTTACAATGAGAAGGTTAACTGGTGGAAATATATACAAAAAATCCCTTTTTAAGCAAGAGGGACAAAAGGAAAAGATGCAATTTAAAAGGAGTTAAACTCTCAAAGTGAAATTGTGTTTTTCTTAGTTCTGCTAATATTTTCAAGTGTAAATACAGGGTTACAACACTTTCCATCTGCACGCAGGATTTAGCGTGTCTGCTTGAGAAAGTCTGTTAGCTCATGCTGGAGAGAATGCTGTTACCTTATAAATAAACAGCAATGCCCTGCAGTGCCCCTCTCAAATGGAAACACATATCTGAAGGAAGGAAGTGCAACAATTCAACAGCATAAAAAAAATAAAAGTGAAAGGCACGCAACTTAGTTTGTGACTATGGGTAGTTACAGGGTGTAGACTGGACTGCATTCATGACAACAAACAAACACTGTAGGCTTCAAGGAGATTTGTTTATGCAAGTCCAAGTCACTAATATTCACTTGCTGTGCTTATTTTTTAAATAAACAAAACATATTGGCATGGGTCAAACTCAGCCCAGCCATCCACCTTACTGAATCTCACTGGGTTCAGTGTATGCTTGTAGGGTATAAACCAGGGCCAAATCTGGATCATGCAGCCAGATTTTTATAAAAGCTCAGGGCCAGATGTTCAAATGCTCAGCATCCACAATTGGAGAGCAATTTTTCAGAAGAGTTCACTTCCCATTTTGGCACTTACACGAAGGTCAGCTTTTTCAAAAGGACTCAGCACACAGAAGCACCCTGCATGCCACTTATGGCCACATTTTCAAAAGAACTCAGCTCCCAACCTGCTGAGCTTTATTGAAGACCTGGCTTCGATTGTGGGTGCTGAGCACTTTAAAAAATACGGGCCGTAGTGACGAACAGCCAAGTTCCATAAAACAACCATCACCACCAATAATAATAAACTATACAGTAAAAGCTCTAACCAATCCCAAAAGTATCTGGAAATTGACCGGATGCAATTTCTGAAATGTGTGGAGGGGTATTTTTCCTTATTCAAGCCCTCAATAATTGTTAAAACCATTCAGGAAGGGAACTTGTTTATAGAAGCAATGCCTATTATATAACATTAACCAGTCTGTGATAACATTATTGTGAATGACTACCTAGTACTTAGCATACGCAATATATGTGAGTTACGTGGATCATACAGTGTTTGCCTGAAAACCAAAAGGGTAATCCCGCAGGAAAATGCTATATGACTTTTGCTGGGTCACTGTTTAGGTTGCTTATTATCCCATTCAGATATCTGGGAATGGCTCTTTAGAGAGAGAGAGAGAGAGAGGTCCTTGGGAGTGGGCTGAGCATCATGAAAGAGGAACTCTAGCAGCAGCCAAGCTTGGGGAGAAGGCTTTGGCTTGGATTTTGTGATGCTTCATTGAGAACTCCTTTTGTGAATAAACCAAGGTTGTGTTATGTCAGGCGTCGACTGTATTTCGAGCCACCTGCTCACAACATTGTATGTTGGTATCTTAAAAGGTTATCAATAGTTGTGACATCGTGTCCTGACATGCATATGCACTGAGACTTCCAAAGCTGCCCAAGCCATTTAGATGACCAACTCCCATGGAAGCTGGGAATCTGAACTCTCAGCCACAGTGCACAACATTGATTATCATCACGCACCATCACTGCACTGATCTCAGCTCTTGAATGATAAGTAGCCCTCACCATTAAGTGAATGTATTACTGTGACATAAGCCAAACTTCTTACTTGTGAATACCTTTCCTGTCATCTCACTGTGCTAAATACCAACTGCAAAGCTGGGCTTTCTCACTGGCAGTGAAAAGGCTTCTCATCGAAAAGCAAAGAGGGGAAAAATCACGCCTGATCCTGGGAGATGGACAGAGATGGCAGAAATGGCCTGGCAATATAGAGCAAGCTAGCACCAGCACAGGAATGGACAGTAGCACACAGTGCATGGCCTTACTGTGGGCAGAATCTAGCTCTCCTCTGATAGATACCTGAGGGTCTGGCTTTTTCTCCCCAACAGTTTGTCATCACTTGTCAAGCTTGTCACTCCAATAAAGCCTCACTGAAATGAACTGAACTGAATTGAACAGAAAGAAAATTGAGGAAACATCCATGTTCTCTGCTGCCAAGAACCCACCTCACTGCATGAGTTTTTGTGAGTTGATGACGTAGTGTAACAGGAACTGGTTAGTCCCTTACCTAAACTCTCCTACCAGGAAAATGACATGGCTAAGAGGAGGCAGTCAGTAATCTATGGCCATAACTAACTAAAGGGAGGCTGAAGAAAAGATAAAAGAAGGACCCCGGAATGAAATAAAAGGATAGCCTAAAGAACAAAAAGCATTCTCAGCCACTGACCGCTCAGTCAATCCAGGAAGGTCGATCTGGTGGCAACAACTTTGCTGCCATCAGTATAGACATACCCTCAGCCTGGGGGTAGTGGGTGGTTATAATAGTGGACAGCGAGTCCACATCTTGTGACCAAAAGTGCATATGTCTAAGGTCATCATTTGCTATGGGGAAAGGGGGCAGTTGGACCGTGGTTTGCTTCCTCCCCAGGCTTTGTAGGTCTTATGCTCCATTATGTCTTCCACTTTTAAAGAAACAGATCAAGTGATAAAGAAGGGACTAATGATCTGAATGGAGGTCTATATTGGATGGCTGCCTGGAGAAATCTGCATAGAAAAAATGAGAACCCACAGGGTGTCCCCTCTATTTAACTTACCTATTCTTCATTTGTAAAGCCAGGGCTTTTAAATAAGTTTGATTTGTGTATTAATATGTTTTGAAACCATTTCAGTTCAACTTTATCAACTCCCTGAGCCACTCATCCCCCCATAGCCAGTACCTGAAGGAAAATTTTGCAGAAGAGTAGCTAAGCAACAGAAGTTCTTGCCTTTGCCTGCCTAGCTTTAAAGCCAGGAATATATTTTATGTTTCCTATAATTCCAAGTACACAGCAAAATCTGCTTTTATAAAGCTTTATAAATAGTTTTAGTATGTGGATTCAGTGAGTTTAATTCAGTTCATTCACTGTATTTTAGTGCCTGGAGGAATTTTAGTCAAAATATTAAATTTCAGTTATTGCTATATGTGTTATTTCTGTAAAACTTCCTCCAAAGCCAGGACATTAGAGTCCCACTTATCTTTGAAATTCTCTGCTATCGTCAGTCACAAGCAAACCGTTTTTGTAATAGAGGCTAAAATCCTTAGTTTATGAGATCACAACCTGGGGATCCAGAAACAGTTTGATGTCACAAATTAATGATTAACATTTAATGCTCAGGAAGAAGGAACTGCCTGAGCAAATGAAAGATGTTTCTTAAATATAAAAGGCTAATAACTACCTATCGAGTACAGGAACTAAAACACAAAAGGGTAAATAGAGTTTCCCTTATCTTTATGCATGAGCAATCAGTCCAGACAGTTAACGTGTTCAGGACCAGGCATAATAAATAAGACAAAGCCCCAGTTGTTGGAACACTACATCTGAACCGATAGAACAATGCACTTATTTTCAGCAGTCATAGGTCTCAGCTATGGTGAAATCTGTCTCGGCTATCTCTGGAATTAATTTGTATATAAATACATATAAACAATCACATAAAAATAACTGTAGCATAGCCCTGTTTGTTTTACTAAAGGTAGGTGTAAAAATAATGGTTATGGATGCTTCAGATATGAAACTAATTTAAAACCATATTTTCTAATGAATGGGGGTGGGGAAGAAGAAAACTTTAAAAGTGAATGCTGATCTAGGGCCTTATTTTTATTAAATGATTTAGAGTGTCATTACTATGTTTCTATAAAGAGTGGTGGCTTGAGGTAATAACCTTGTAATGTATGGTGACACTAATGTCCTAGTAAACTACTGAAGTTTATACTCTATTCAGTAAAATGTAGGGTTGGAAAAATGCATTGCATACATAAATAATAAAACGTCACCAGTGATAAAATAAAAATAAAAAAAAAAATAGTTACAAATAAATCTGGCAGCTGAAAGTTGCAATTGAATATACCCACAGCAGCAACAGCATTTAAAAGGTATAATTTATTTTTGCTTATGTATGCAAAATGAGGATGCTTTTATTTTTGTAGCCCATTTATCTTTAATTTTAGCGTGATTACAGTTGAAACTGCAATGTGGATACTACTGCTCTTTCTGCTGCAGTGAAATGGAACAGCAACCTATACCTACTGACTAATTAAGTGCTGAGGGAACATGGAGGGGAAATTAAGATAGCCAAAACAGTAGCAGGAGGCAAATGGAGCAGGGGCCAAAGGGAAGAACAGTGTAGAAGAAGAAGGAGGAAGTGACAGAGATAATGCCTCGCCCTTTTTATCATTGTCAGGGAAGTTCTCTGGCCTGTGATACCCAGGAGGTCAGACTAGATTATCACAGTGGTCCCTTCTGGCTTTAAAATCTATGATTCTATGAATCATCTCAAAGCCTAAACTGCTGATAACAAATAGTGTGGGGTGGCTGAAAAGGATCACTTCTGGTATAGTCCCAGTGAAGGTTATTTTTATTGGCCTATGTTCTGTTTCACACCTACATTTCCCGTGGTGATAAATGAAAAGTTTTTTTTTTATTTAAATAATGTGATTAAAATAAAAGCAAAGTTAAAATTACAGAATGTGCTTTAAAGGCAAAGCAAGCTTATAATATGAGTTTACTCCCTAGTGGGCTATACCATAGGAGGTAACTGCTTTTACACACACACACACACACACACACACACACACACACACACACACACACACACACACACACACACACACACACACACACACACACACACACACACACACACACACACACACACACACACACACAATTGTTTGTGATCTTTACTGCTGCAGTGCCTAAGAACGCACTGACATTCACAATGAAAGACAGCCGAAAACTTACATTTGGAGGGTGAAATCCTGGACTCTATTGATGTTAATGGCAAAATTCCCAGGGACTTCACTGCACCTAGAATATGCTTGCATTTAGGCTGCAAAGTCCAGGGTAACTTCTGGGAGCAAAGATACGTTTCAGTGCACGTGCTGAGACTTCCTTGATCTCTTAACACAGGGGACAGGGGATGGGTAAGGTAAAAGAAGCCTTTCAAAGTCCGATTCTGATACACCCACACTGAACAGCACTGATGGGACAACTACGCAGTAAGAGACTAATCCATTGGAGTCAAGGTATCCGAATCTGCCCTCTGACTTTATTGAGCTCCCATGGCCACTCACGACAACAGGGTACTACATAGCCTGGGGTCTACCCATGCAGCCTTAGCTGCAGATCACAGTCTTAAGAGTGTGAGCTTTTGGGGGAGGGACTGATTTGTCTTCATGTTTTCCAAGCACCAAACACACTGTTGGTGCTAACGAAGTAAGTACCATCTGATGTGGGAAGAAGAGAGTCCCGACGTGACAGTAATCAACCAGCTCGGCCAGTGTAGCAACCACCTGCCATTTGCATCTTTCTGCTGAACCATCCATTTGCATATCTAGCCCAGCTCTCTGTGCCAATGGGGGTGCACTGGCTGAGGCAATTTAGGAACTGGTCCCACCCACACGGTGTCACATGTTAGTGCACTCAGCCTTGCACTTGCGTGTTATATTTTCAATATAGTGCACTCAGAGAAACACACGTGTGTGCATCTGAAATTCTACACGTCGGATAGTTACGCAACAGGAGGAAGACTGGAATTGTCAGACTGGATCAGACCCAAGGTACATCGAGTACTATACTTTGTCTCATCAGTGCAAATGGCTTCTCAGGAAGCTGCAAGTTCTACTGCAGTAGGTGGTTATGGAATAAGCTGCCTATAAGGAAATTCATCTCCATACACTTTCTTAGCTGCTCAAATGTATTTAAAGGGCTTCCTAAAGAATTTTTGAGGTGGGAATTATTGTTGCCTTAGTTTCTTCTTTTGCCTGTAACGGTTCTGAAAAATAGATCATCACCACTCTCTCACTCTCCCTGATCATATGTTACTCTGCCCCGCATGCACAAGAAAAAAAATGTACCGCCCTACTTTTAAAGTAAATGGTCATATGCATGCCCATGGCTGAGCAAGAGATTTCTCCATATCCGTATTTGGTTTTAACATATAGATCTTATTATGATGCAGCCAAATACAGTTGATTCGGTATCGTAGAGCTGTTTAACTGAACACATCCAGCCTGAGTAAAATGAGCACAGAAAAGATCTGCAAACAATCTGAGTGCATCTTTTAGGGGCACAAAGCACACTGTACTTTGCAGAATTTGAGGAAACGGGGGAGATGAGGGGAGTGAGAAATCTCCCAATTAGGCTGTGAAATGGAGTCACTCCATACTGTTGGTGCAGTCCCACCACTCTCTGAGTGGCTGCAGATCCATCAGCTCTCCACATTCATCTGCCACTCTTGACCCCATTAGAATGCAGAAGAGTCCCCACCAAAACTGGCTTTGCAGGGGAACCAGGGAGGCAGGTAGCATTGTGAGAGGATTAAGGAAGATAGTTCTCCAACACAAATGTACATTGTACTGTTTGGGAGAGCTAAATGGCCCTGGGATAATACATTAATCTCAAATCTACCCAAGGAATAGAGAACATGAGCCAAATTTATCGCTGGTGTAACTCTATTTAAGTCAATGGAATTAATTTGCCTCAATAAGTACCACGGGATGGCACACTGTAACTTTCTTCATGGAGGCTCTTCTGCATAAACAAATAAAATACATTCCTGTGAATGACTATTTGACCATGCACATAGACACAGACTATGTCACTGACTCACCCTTTGAAGGCGGCCTCTCCGGGTCCGAAACATGATGAATCAGTGGAGTGATGTAGGAAACCTGCCCATGGTGTGCCTGCCCTGTGGACAAATCAAGGGTTTTAGTGGCTACTATTTCACATTCAGTTCTGTAAGGATTTTAGTTCAACATACACATCATACCACATATTTAAAACATGACTAACAAGAGGGTCAAACATTTTCTACTTTATCATATATTTTTCTTGCACACATAAATACATGAGGAAGACAAGTCTCGGGAGGACTTTTGACCTCCCAATATATATATCCACATTTTTTTGCTTCCTCCAAAAATACACAGATTGTATGTTTAAATTTAGCCATTTCTCCCATTGCCACTCGTAGTGAATGGCTCCACATATTTGTTCATCATAATGTTTCCCCTGGGATCCAACATGAACTGTTTTAGAACAGGCTAGTTGCAGTTTCATAGTGAATTTTGCATTACATTATCTTATGGGGCCTCATATCCATTTTCATTTGCAGATTCGCTGTGTATCAAACTTGGCGGGGGGCGGGGGGAAGAACATTCTGTTAACCTGACTCAAAATGGAAAATGAGCAGTTCCAGGTTACAGCAATCTTTACACTTGCTGCCTACAAGAGCTGTTACTGAAAGTATGGTATAAATTACAACAAATAGTGACTTGAGATTTGGTCTACAGTAGATGTAAAGTTTGATGTGCAAAAATTATAGTCACTTTCACCTGAATGAAAGCAGTTTAATACTCAAGCTTACAATGCAGTTCTTTAGTTGCTAAAGACTTCATTCTTTTCCAGTGGATCACTAGGTACCTGCTAATATTTAGAAACTTTTATTTATAATAAAAACATGCTATAATTCATCTATTTACAGTAACAATTTTCTGGGCTGTTAATCTCTTTTTCTAAACAAGGAAAGTTAATGATACATAGATTATGATAGCTAGAATAACCTTCCCGTTTCAAGTAATATTCATGCTGTAATAAAAACAGTTGATTCCTCTTATGAGGCACATTCCAAATAATTAATATGGCTCCCTGTTGACATTTGCTGTTGTTGCTCCAAGCAGTTTTCAAGCTATCCTCATAGGCACTGGAGAATTGGTACAGTCTTCAGGGTTCTTCATAATGACATCCAACAATACTGGGAGTGCGCCATGCTGGTATAAGCAATATACTGAAAACATCTCGTCAGGGGTGTAAAACATTAAATGGAAAAAAAGAGTGTCTGCATGGAATGAGATATATTTACTGCTTCGCACTGAGACTGACTCAAATAATTTGCATTATTAGCTACTGCAATAATTGTATGTTATTCAGGTTTAAAATCTATTGGCATGGCATGAATTCTATATTTGCTTTAAAATGCTTTATCATGGGAAATTTTGTTCATGAAAAACCCATGTCTGATAATGAGTTAAGGGGCTTTTCATGTCTCAGTTGCATGTTTATACCCCACTCAATGACAACAGCGAAGAGAAGTCACCATCTGATAATTGCTCAGTCATGAGACAGAAATTAATTGGCTGGTCTCCCTCCAGTTAGGTGCAGATCCATTGCCGGATCAAAACCTTAATGGCCTAGGGGTGTAGCTCTCATTTATGGTGCCAGAGATCATGGACCCAAATCCTGGGGAAGCACTGGAAGAGGAAGTAAAAATTATAGGAGCTTTAGAAAGATCCAATGGCTGGAATTTGAGGCTAGACAAATACAGACTAGAAATAAGGCCCAATTTTTTAACTGTAACAATAAGTAATCACTGCAATAGCTTCTCAAGGATTGTGGTGGATTCTCCATCACTAGCCATTTTTAAAAGATATGCTCTAGTTCAGACAGGAATTAGTTCAGGGAAGTCATACGGCCTGTGTTATATGCAACATCAGACTAGACGATTTCAATGGTTACTTCTGGCCTTATTGAAGGGAATGTGAGTTATGCAATTGACTTCATTATAACCAGAATTTCATGCTAATTACCTATGCTAGATTTGGAGGGTGATTCCTGGCCCAGCTGAAGTCAGTGGGAAAATGTCCATCACTTCAAACTGGACCACGATTTCAGTCTGAATTTTCATATCTTGTAATCTATTTTCTTCCTTTCATCTTCCATATACTGGGCCTCATCTGATGTAAACCGATGTCACTTCATGGAGTTAGAGAATCATGCTGATTTACACTAACTGAAGATCTGACCCACCTTTTTGCAAATGAATAAAACAGTCCTCTCTCTCTGTATATATAGTTAAAAGTTAATTCATCAGCTCTTCTCAGCTGTTTTCTCCTTTCACCTATATTAAGTCTATCTATCAGAAAAAAAGCTCTAATTTTCTACTCATGGTGTCTTCAATAATGCCTTCTTTTTGTTAGTTCAGTCCTTATGCAGTATTGCCAGTACTGTAACGCTTGCAGTATTTGGTGTCTACTTCAAGCAAGAATAGCATATTCATGTGGCACCCTCTGTCAACAGGGAAAAGCGAAGCTAAAGTAGATTAAATACACAATTGGAGCTCAAGTTCTCATTGTCAAAAGTAAAATACAAATATAACTCAAAAGAGTCATCCCTCCAATGGGGTGCCTTTCATGATCAGCATCAAAAACCCTAGCATTGGGATCGGTTCTCAAGTGCTGTCCTCAGTAGCATTGGAATCTCAGTGGCCAAGAGGGACATCCTTCTCTAGTTGGCTGTACAACATGAAGCATATGTCATCTTGCTTCAGGAAATACACTCCCACACTGAAACCCAACTATCAAATCCTGGCTTTGCTGATGTTCCCCTCCATCACAGGTAATACAGGATGGCATCCTACATCAGGGAAGGCATTCCAGCACACTCTAATCCCATCATCAGGTCCAAACAACGTCATTCAGTGGCAGGCTATAAAAGTGATGGGTCCAACTCTTATCAATATCTATACACCTCCACCTGCCATCTGGCCCACTCCTTTCTTATCACTTTCTCAGGACCTCCAGTCTATTGTGGCAATTTTAATTCATACCATTCCCAGTGGGGATTCCCTGATGATGCTGTGGATGGAGTAAGGCTAGAGGATAGGCATTGATAGTTGACCTGCAGCTTCTATGATCCTAAACAGATGCCCACTTTCCATAAAAAAGATGGATGGATCTTAGGTTCTTCTCTGATGTTGTCTTTTCTACCACTGTACAACATCCTCTAGTTGTCACAGAATGTAAAGTGCTGGCTATGTTTCCCCAAACCTAGTATCAGCCATCCCTGATCACAACAGAACATGCAAATTCCAATTACAAAAACATTGGTGGAATTTTTGGAATCAAGGTGGATTTGATCCAATCCCAGTTGGAGTATCTTGTGGGTAAAGACTCAGAATCAGATATTCGGAACAATATCGGTGCCATGTATCAAGCTTTCTGCGATAAAGTTCTGAAGACTTCAAATAAATCTATATCTTGGGGATTTCATCAACAACTAATTTCTGGATGATCATGTGATGCAACCAGACTTAATTCAGAATTTAAACCCACCAAGAACCAATAGGAGGTTTTTGACAAAAGTAGAGATCTCTTTCTTCTTCTACATCAAACTAAGCAAGAGTGATTGGAGGGGCGGGAGGTTGGGGGAAGGGGGTAGGCGGGGAAATTTTTTTCCAAATTGAACTGCACACATTTCAGACCCAAAGCCTGTCAAATTATTAAGAGACTGGGTGGAGATTCTAATCTGTGCAAGAGGGAATACCCAGTCACTGCAAACTCCATTGCATCCCAGTTTTCAGCCACGCAGTTAAAATGGTGCATGGTGAGACATGGCAGTCTCTGAGCATGGACATAAACCTGATGGCTTCTTGGTACTGATCAAGAGCTTGACTGGGCTATACATCAGCTGCAGCCTACCAATGCTCCTGGTCTAGATAGCATCCACAAGTTTGTTTTGCACTTTGAACAAATCACCAAAAGTTGGCTGCTTTGATTTCTGAATCATTGTATCCAGGACTGCAGCACCCCAAAAATCTGATGCAGAGCAAAAGTAAAAGCTGTCCCCAAGCCAGGGAAACTATTGACAGCCCCAATATATAAACCGATAGATAGCCTAATCCTGATGTGGATTAATGAGCGAGTTAATCCCCAGATGCTTTAAAGTCAGACTGGATTCAGGAGGGGATGATGCACCCAAGATCAGGTACTTTGTCTGCAGAAAACACATTTGAGACAGGGAAGAAAGTTGGTGCTGTCCACATTGTTTTGACAGCAGCCTACGACACTGTGTGGCATGTTGGACTGACTGTCAAATTGATCAAAGTTACTAATGTAGGACAATGGTGCGGATCATCCATGAAATGATTAGCGACCAAAGTATCATCCTGCAAGTTGGGTGAAAATCACACACTTTTAATGGCACCCTAATGGATTTCCACAAGGGTCAGTTTTTGCTCCCCTTTTGTTCAATATATAAATGTACAACCCTTCTGAAATGCAGGCTGAAGAGTATTTCTATGCTGACATCATATTGCAGACACTGGAAACAACTTCCACAGAATTGAAGAGAACCTGAGCCAGGACACAGTTATTTTGACCCCTTACTTCCAGCAATAATAGTTAATTCTCAATGAATCCAAGACAGTGGCACCTACTTTTAACCTAAAAACTTGTCTAGCAAATTAAACCATCTTGATCCATGTCCAAGGACATACTGCCATTCCATCCAGCTGGTACATGCTTGAGAGTAAATCATGACAGCAGCCTGACATACCAACCTCACCTAGAAAAACTGAAAATGATGCTCTCTTCCTGTATTGACTTTATAGGAAAATTAATGTGAACCTCCCCTCGGTCCTCCTTACATCTGTATTGGCTCTGATGTCTTCTTCAGCTGAACACTGCTCTGTGGTCTGGGAGCACAACCACCACAGCCAACTTGTGAACACAGAGCTGAATCTGGCTACTCATATTATTAGTGGCTGCTTGATTTATACTCTAACTTCCAGGCTGTATGTGCTATTGCACGTAGCTCCACCAGACCTCTGACAAGATGCCATTATTGTTTTGTCTGCCTGGAGATCTGTGACAGGTGACACCAACATATTCCATCTCTGGTTGTCTGATGCCCTTGTCTCATCCAGGAAACAACATGCAGAGCCAACTCAAATATCTGCTCGTATTCAGGGGTAGAATCCCACTCCTGTAGACTGGGGTGTGACACCACGGCTGATCTCAACACACCTTTGCTACAGCAGCTCATGAGCTCTTGGTCAAGAGTGCTCATGGCCCTTTGTGTTGCACAGATGACCAGCACCACCAGGGAGCTGAAAAATATGTCCTTGCAGAGTGGAAGCATTGGTGGGAAAGAGAGTCTAACATACTAAGTAAACTTAGGAGTCCATTGTTGCAACTGCTTTATTGTCCACTTGACCATAGATTCTGGATCAGGCTGAACAGGATTATTCTTTCTGGCTTGTCCAGAATTGCCACAGCTATGCCCTGGCTCGGCCTGGTTCCCTCCCCACATGGTGACTGTGGGGCAGCACTCTAGACAATAACTCATATGGTGAAAGAGTACCCAACATCAGGAAGATGGTTTAAAATGCCTAGTCTCCTCTTGTTACCTAGCTATTCCTCTGGTCATGGAACCTGGACATCAAACTCTGCCATCTGCATGCGAAAGGAGGTCTTTAAGCTCAAGTTCTTGGAGTCAAGTGATTATATGAGAACCTCTGATTTCATTTTTAAGGTACATTTCTAGTCCTTATGGTTGCTGAGAAATGTTTGAACACTAAAGACACAAAACCCAAAAGGTGAATAAAAATAAGTGAAATTTTCATACTTTTCTCACACCCCAAATCTCATGATTTTTATGCTGGACTCATGATGTTTTGAGCCTTACTCATGGTTTAGGAATACTTGGGACAGTCATACTGCCTAAGAACCCTGCCAAGTACATATTCCTGGTTTGCTAATATAAGGCTAGATTGTCCACAATTCCTAGTAGTGGTAAAGCACATACTCATACAAGTACTACTATTGAAATTGATGGGACTATTTGAGTGAGTGCTCAACAATGTAAGTGCTGCATATGCTAACCCATAATGAATCACCATGTGGGAACCGTGGATGTGTGAGGCAAAACACTGCTTGAGAAGGAAGGTGGACACTTTCCAAAGTACTTAGAGAATTCCAAAAATAGCTGAACCTCTTTAGACCAATGGACCAATTTCTTAATAAAATAATAATAATAATAATAATAATACGAAGTAAGTCTTTGCTACTGAAAGAATACCAGAGCTCAAGAGGTCCCTTTTGCTGATGGAAAATTAGGCATGCCTAGCATTATAACAGCTTTTACAGCCTTCTTCAAATCCCATTCTGTCTATAGCCATCTGGTGTTTCTGAAGCCAGCTCTCAGGTAAAAATGTAAGCAGGAACCAAATGTAATCATCAGAGGAACTGAATGATAAAGTTGCCAATTTCATCTCTAATCTTTTCATTCAAGTTTCTTTTTCCCTCTCTCCCCACCTTCATCTCATCCGTCATTGTTCCCCTCCACCACGTTAGCAATATCTAAGCATCAAAGTGGCTGCATGCTTCACTTGCTCAGGAAATGAAGTCAGGGATTGAGGATCAAAGGTCACTGATGGTCTTCTCCCCATGGTCAGCAACACGAAAAGAGGGAGAGATTAAAATGTGGGAAGCACACCAACCAACCTTCTTTTGTTTAAGGGGCATATTAAAAGTGATGATCATTGATAGAAGCTGGGAGAATGTAGCTCATTGAGCCTAATTGGGCTTTATGATGTCGGTGAATATTGAGAAGTGAATGAGAAGAAGGATTTAGAGCCATGATGAATTGCAGGTGGTCAAATACACAAATGGTGCATGTGTGTGCACTAAAGAAAACAGAATGTGCATTTTGTTTCCTGGTCTGACACATGAAAAATAAACTCACTGGCTGAGCAGTGAATTTTAGAGACAACACTGTACAAAAACAGCAGACAGGTCGAAAGACATCCATTTTGTCAAGTGTCACAGCAGGCCATCTCTAGTCTCTGCTTCATTGACTGCTTCATAAAGCACAAAACACTACTGGCAACTTTAAGGACCAATCACAGAAACTACAGATACAACAAACATTAATTTATCTAGTCTATCTAGTTAAACATAATCTACCTAAAAATATAATAAACATTGTCAAACAATTTGTATCTCCCATTATTGAAGTTACACCTGACAGGTTAGCCTATCCCCATGATTCTATCACAAGGCTTGCAATATTTGGCGTACCTTCGGAAAACCTCCACTTCTGCAGTCATGTAATTATGAGACACGCACAGGATTTTTTTTTTTTTTTAATTTTAGCCTGCACGGTTGCAGAAAAAAGTTGGAAAACAAAGTTTTATGGATTATTTAAAAAAAAAAAAAAAAAAAAAGCAGGAGACAAATTAAAAAACAAACATTTTTTTTTTAAATCTCATGATTTTTAAAGCCGATCTCATGGTTTTGGGTGGCCTGGCTCATGATTTTTGAATGCTTGGGATTGACATTACTGTTAGTATAGCCCAAAGAGATCGAAGCAAAAAAAAACAACTTTTCTCTTTTTGTCACCTTTGTTTACTCTGTGCAGGTGACATCACTCAATGTACCATCAGTTTCCCTGTTATCCCTGATTGGGCTACTTCTCTCCCTCTCATGAGTGAGAGTCTCTCTCACAGCAACATACAAATGTGACTGAAAAAAACACAAAAGGGGCAGGGGACTTAGGAGCAGGTGTAGTTACTAGGAACTACTTTTAACTGTTAAACAAACAAAACAAAACCTAAATTTCAAGCGGATAGTGTCCCTTTAAATGTTTCAAAGGGTGGGAATTCCCTCAGGGGACTGTTTCCCAGTCTATCAGTTTTCAGTCAGGAAGACTGTTTTGTTACTCTTCTCTGAACCTTCTGCAGTTTCTAGCAAAGAGATGCCAGAATCAGGTTATGTCTACACTGACGGTGGCAAATTCACCACCGTCAGATCGATTTATTGAGATCAAATGAGCGGAAGTGCAGACCTGATCAATCAACCTGGAAATTGATGCTACAAATCCACCTCCTTCAGGTGGAGTAACACTGCGACAATGGAAGAGCATTTCCCCTCGGCACAGCAAACTGAAGACACTATACTCTACGTAGCTTGCGTATCTCCTGTCGACTGCCGCCAAATTCTGCAGCAAGTGTAGACATAGTCCTTAGCTATTTCAGGTGTTTTCCTTTTGAAATTTTCATCTATCTATCTAAGGTACTTATCCATCTCTCATTACTGAAGTATCTAACCACCACCTGTCACTAACGGATTCTATCTTCACAACACCCATGGCAGGTAGGGAAGCATTATTTCCAATTCCAGATGGCACAAAGTAGATTAAGTGACTTGGGCAAAGTCACACAGGAAGCCTGTGATAGAACCGGAAATTGAACACTGGTATTGAATCCAAGTCCATTGTTTTTCCGCTAGACTGTTAGAGATCTTATTTTTTATTCTGTTACATGGTGCCTCTGCGTTTGTATGTGAGCATTGCACCAGACTTTTCTGACATCATGTCAGATTGCAGACTCTGGTTCAGTTGAATCTAGGTCCTTTTTGGTAATATATTTCATCCTCCCACTGATCACCTCTGACATTTATATCACTTTCTGAGATACCTTAGCTTGCATTTCTGAAAGTGGAATTTCATTTAATTTCAAGATCATGTTCCTAACCATTCTGGGTTCCTTTGTATTATTTCTCTCCCCACTGATGTTTCCAACACCTCCCAATTTAGCATCATTTGCGAATTTAATTAAGACTGTTTGCCCCCTCTCTCAGACCATTAATAAGAAGCTAAGTAGCACTGAATCTTCCCTGCGGCTTTGTTTTAAGCCCATGTGACCAACTTTCAGTCCATGTGACATGCTCCTGGACAAGCCAGTTTGAATGAATCGTGAAAAAGATTTCCTGAGACACTGTATTAAATGCTTTTCTATCTACATTACACTATATTTACCATGTCTACTTCATCCTCTAATTTAATCATTCTGCTTCTAAAAGCAATCCTGTTTGTCTGGCATAGCTTGTTCTTTATTAACCAAAGTTGTTTATATTTAGATATTAACCAAATATCTTTAGCTATTAACCAAATTTTATGTTAATATTTGATTTATTATTTAACTAGGGATTGAATTTTGATTTGCAAGTAATTGCCAGGATAATTATTTTTCCTCTGAAAGTTAGCACCATGTTTCCTTTTTGCCAGTCCTCTCGAAATCACCCATGACCTTTCAAAAAAAGGATGATTATTAATGGACTGGTAAGTTTGTTAACAAATATCCCTAATGCCCCATAGGATGAATTTCATCCAGGTCTGTTGATTTGACTATGTTCAGATTCTTCCAAGCACTCCTTTAATGGCTTTTTATCAATGATTATTTTTAAAACACCTTCATTTTCCCATTGTCAAAACCTATTTTCTTTAGCATTCTGTTTACAGATAGACTTCATAAAGCAATTAATTATTTAAGTCATTTTAGAGTTTGCATTGATTTTGTCCACCTCCTCATTTATTAATACAACTATTACCTAGTATATCTTTTTCTACTGTGAAACAGGCCCTCTTCTTCCCCTTCACTCCTTTGATTATCATGAACTCTCAGTTTTTCTCCCCAGGGATTATTTTTTCCCCTGTAAGTCTTGAACGAATCCTATAAAGGAAAACCAAGATTACCACCTATCGAAAGAGTGGCTCTGATAGTACAGTAATTCCGTTCTTTTGCTATTTTGCCTCTTGTGTTTCGTGCAGGGAATGATGGCGAGTTTAAAATGAGCACCTGTATGGCTGGGAAGGCACAATACTAGCAACTAAAGACACCATGAGGCTACAGAGCTACATTATGTAGAGAACAGACACAGGTTTGAAAGGAGAAGGATGCTGTCTAGTGCACTCTTCCCGTATAGTCTGGTGACCAGATCTCTGAGTAGTAGAATCATAGAATCATAGAATATTAGAGTTGGAAGGGACCTCAGGAGGTCATCTAGTCCAACCCCCTGCTCAAAGCAGGACTAACCTCTGCTATATCATCCTAACCTCTGCTATATCATAGTAATGTTTGTATGTATTACCACTCCTGCCCCTTTTCAGAGGTCTAGTAATGCTGGCCTTCTATGAATAAGGGATTACAGAAAATGGTCGCCTCAAATGAACAAGAAAACCCACAAACTACGTTATCAGAGTTACAGGGCAAACTGCGCCTTTCATACCTTTCAGTCCATCTTCAGTGTATCCCTCAGGTAATGAGGCCTGGCTTTCCTGACCTCCCTCTGACTGCAACCATGTGGGACAACCACTTTGGGCCTGGAGCTGTGGGATGCAGCCCCTCCATTTTCCACCTGTGCTAATACAATAGGCCCAGCTCGGTTTGGCAGATCAGCCCTTTCACTCAGGAGACCTGTGACCAGCCAGGGTGGTTAACGGGACTGAAAACCAGCTTCGTCAAAACAAAGCATTCTTTATTCATTCACCCAAAGGTACAAAGCATGAAAGCAATGAAGCTCTACCTGTGTATTTCCCTTTCATTCATTTCAGCCAGACTAGTTACTAGTCCATCACTGCACTGCACTGTCAGAAGCTCACTACCATGGCTGCAGTTTCTAAAACTATGTGTTTCTCCCTCCCAGTGCTCAGTGACAATCCCTGGGCTGCCTCAGGCCCTCACTCAAACTCTCATATCCTTTACTAGGTCTGGGTTCCTTTATAGTTTAATATCCTCCTTTTGATTGTAGCTTTAGTGTTGGGAAAAGTAAACTGCTCTTAGCCTGGCTAGAACCAGGCAGAGAATATTTCCCAGGAAAGAGTTTCCCCTATTATTTCCTACAGGACTCTTATCTATGTCATTTTTTTATCCTTCCAGCTTGAATCCCTTAGCCAACCCTTTTGATCTAACTCCTTAGAAGGTCATCCAGCACACACACACACACACACAGAGGCATGCGCCATAGTCATAAGAAATAACACAAGTCTGTCCTAGTTCGTCTCACATGTGTATGACAAAACTTCCCAGGCTAAGACAGGCATAGGAAGCAAACCTTCTCTGTGTATATTATGCCTATTATTGAGAGGAACAAAGCTGCAATACTGCACTGAATACACTGTCTAGTTATGTATTATTTTAATGCCGTTGTAAAGTGAGTAGAAGTAAACATATCTGAAACACAAGAGTTGCATGCATGTCCTTATACATAGAAGAGTGTCACTGGTCACGGGATCCAGGATGGTGGAGGTTCTTTGTTTCTTTAGAAAGCCAGTTTGATGATCTAGGAAACAGAACTAAGATTGGTGTTAAGTCTCAGCCTCCAAAGCAGATGTAGAGTTACTACGATATTGGTCACTATCAGATATTGGAGGATTGATGGGTGCTAAGGAAGAGTTGGGGTGAGAGGAAGAAAGCCCAATAAGGGAAGGAGGAAGAGAGGTGAGAGAGGGAGATAATTAATTAAGCTGCCTTAATACAAGCTTCTTATTGTTTAAAACTAAATGGAAATATATAACCAGTATCTGACAGTGTCCATGTGAACAGCCAGCACAACAAAATGGGTTAACCTTCTCCCAGAATGCATCATTCCTACTTTGAATTGGTCAGAGTAACATCCCTTAGCAGTGACCAAAATGATGCAGAACAGCCTTTTCTAATCAACAAACTATCCTTCAATTGACAGCCACCATACTGAAGAGCAGAGTGCAGATGGTTTTCGAAGATGGGTTCACACATTGAATTTGAAGTAGATAAAAAAGGGGGGGGCAACAAAGCGCTGGAAGTCAACAGAGCATTTCTGATATAGATCTGGCCCTCAAAACCAGAAAAAAATGTCAAACACATATTTTCTTTACATTCCCAGCCTGCATCTTCCATCCTAAAATAGGGGCTGGGGAAATTCTACAGCAAAAGTTTAACTCTAATGTGTTTGCTTTTCAATGAGACCATATGTGATACTTTCACTTTCCTTTTTAAGTACAGCTAACACAATAAAATAGAGACTCTGTATAATACTACTGTGCATTCAATGTATGCCATGGGTATTGGAAAAATACACATTTACATTAAGTTCATTGTGGACAACATTTCCACTCCACCTTTAGGTTTTTGCCATGCAATCAGGTTTGCATGGGTAGACTCTGAAACCCAAGCAGAGCACTGCTGTCTTCCAGTGAGCCCCATGTGGGTGCAGTGGGTCTGACTTGCAGATCAGATGGCAGGACTGGAGCCTGAGCCTGTGTCACCTAAATAAGAGAGGCTTCATTTTTAAAATTCCTGAGCAATGAGCCCCCACTGATTTCCAAAGGTGCATATGGGTTTTAGAAGCACAAGTCTCACTGAAAGTCACCAGAATCTATCTATCTATCTATCTATGGTTGTTTAATTATAATGTCAAGTTAATATATAATACTTCGTATTAGAAAACACCTCCTTCCATTATTTTAGTAATTATATCTCAGGTGAAAATTACCCTTCTGGGTCTTGTATAGCTAGGATGCTTCAGTCTTGTCCTTCTGACCTGACTCAAAGCACCAAGGAATATGCTGCAGTTTGTGGAGCAAGGCAGTCTCTTTACATCAGCCTTTCCCCAGAGCGCTGATCCAGAAAGCTGACCTACGGGGCTTTATGTTCTCTAAACTCTGCTTCCAGAGCTTGCCCAGCATGCTAAAGGAAACATGACACACTAAATTATTCTTCCACTCCCAGATGTGCTTGCTATGCTAGGAAATATCACTTCTCAATCGCTTTGACTGGGGGAAAAAAACAAACAAAAAAGTGCTATGTGTAGAGGAGATGAAGAGAGAGTGGGATTTGAAGAGTAACAAAAACAATCTGAACCCAGAAGGAGACGAGAACCCGTGCATGAGAACGGCACCGAGCGAGGTCAGCAGTGGCAAATATAATTAAGTTTATCCCGCTCGGAGATCTTGTAGCCGACAGTGCCATGGGGACAGGCCTTGTGGTGGAAGCGAGCAACCGGCCTACAGGTTACAGCTGGGTGCAGCTGGGCAGAGTCCAGGAAACAAGCTGAGGGTCCGAATCAGAGGGGCAGAAGACAAGTGGCAGAGCTGGGGAGGAAGGGGATACCAAAGTTGTAAGCCAGAGGCAGAACTGGTGATGGAAACCAGAAGTCTGACACCAGAAGGGAGCAGGGACTGGAAACAAGAACCTGAAGCAGGCTAGAGCTGGGACTGGACAAGGGCAGGAGCAGCTGCTGGTGAGGTCCGCATTGAGTAGCCACTGATCTATTCTGAAAATCATGATGCCATGTCCTGCAGCCCTTTCTCAGGACAATGGTCTTGATCCAAAAGTGCACTGCAACTCCAGTGGGCTCTGGGCCAGGCTCTATTGAGAGTTTTGCTTCAGACAGGGCTGTAAGATTTGGGCAGCACATGTGAGAGAGAGAAAAAAACCCAAAACTATGCAATGCCCATCCATTCCGTCTCTTGCCAATGTCAGGCTGTTTCCTTTGGTGCCTTTATTAGTGTTTTGTCCACACTAAGCTAAAATGTCTGAAATGACTGTCCGTTCCCTACCTCCTTGGGGACATGATACAACAGATCTCATTGTCAGGAAGTTTTCCTTAATATTCCACCTACATTTTCCCCTTCTTAACAAGATCTCATTTCTCCTAGTTACACCTCTGTGTAACAGCTTAAATAACTCCTCTCAGTCTTGGGTGCTTACCCCTCAGTAATATTTCCAGGTAGTGACAGACCTTCCTTAATTGTGGCTTATCTCAGCTACACTGTACATAATTCTTTAATCTCACTTTGAAAAATCACTCTTCCAAGGTCCCTTGCCCGTTTCTGTTGCTCTTCTTTCAACTGCCTCTACTGATTTAACACTGTCTGCAGTCTGGAATTGCATGCAATATTATCGGGGCAGTCTCATGCTTTTCATGGGGGAAGATTCTGACACAGCTACTCATTTTGAATAGTAGCTTACTCCATGAACATTCCTACTGCCTTCAGCTACTGAAGAAGGGTGGTATTAAAGAGGCATGGCAAGAGGGAACACTATCACCTCTCTATTCTACAATGTTATTCAACGCAAGCCAGTTAGTCTTTTGTGCTGTCATGCAGCATTGCACATCCATGTCTAGTTAGGTTGTGACAGTCTGTATCCCTATGTTCACCCCTTTTTCAAGACTATAATAAATTTTGTACAAAGTCTGCCTTGGGAGGCATCATTTGAACACTCATAATCCACTGATCATTATTGTCCTGGTAAAATATGTGTGGCAACACTGTATGTAAAGTTATGAGATTCTACTCTGTATGACTTTACTGAGACCTCTTCCCAGTCTAGAAAAGGAGACACAATCCAGTTCCTCAGAGACAAAAGGCAAGCTGACACCTCAGCCAGGTGTCGACAAAATCAAATGGACTATCACCTGGTTAACCAGCTGTTTTTTGGCAGGAAAAGGGGTGTGAGTGAGAAATTTACATCTTGGCAAAGGAACAGCTGGAAGTTCATGTCCCAACAGACTTCTGTCCTGAACCCCAGCTGGATATCATTCTAAAAGAGGAGGAAAAAAATAAGAAATGGGAACAGATGCCCTGAAATATCCCTCCTTTTCTTCTCTGCTCAGGGCATCAAGAACACCTGAAGAAAAGGGACAGCTTTGAACTGGGGGGGGGAGGGGGGGAGGAGGAGAGAGAGCAGTCCTGGTTAAAAGGCATCCAGCCAGTAAGACTGCAAAAGAATGTGGTGAGAGAGACATTTTGCTTTGCATTCACTTAGCTTGTTAATTTAGGTATTGGATGTGTTTTACCTTTTGTTTTCTTGTAACCAAATTTATGCCTCATTATTTGTAATCACTTACAATCTTTCTTTCTGTAGTTAATAAGCTTGTTTTATCTAAGACAGTGTATTTGGACTGAAGTGTTTGGGACACTCCATTTGAGATAACAGGATCTGTGCATATCATTTTCCATTAATTAAATGACAGTCTTTCTATGAGCTTGTATTGTCCAGAAGGAGAGAACTGGGCAGTACAAAGCGTGTATTTCTGGGGACAAGTCTAGGACTGGGAATTTGCTGGTGTTGTTCTGCAGTATATTTCAGGAGTGGCTGCCTATAAGCCTCACATGATTCAGCTGGAAGTAATTTACCTGCTGGAGGCGGTGCGAGAGCAGACCAGGAGTGATTAGTCTCACAGTCAAGCAGTGTAAAAGGCACCTAAGATTAGAGAATTGAGGGGACACATCTGATGAACAGTCCAGATTGTACCCTGGGTAATGTCACACGGGTCTCTTCCCGGATTGCTATTTTCCAGGCCTCTCCCTACCACTGAATACCAATGGTTTGGATTATCTGGTCCCAGGGACATTAGCTCACACTCTCCAAACAGAATTTCATGTTGTTTTTCTGCACACACACTTCATCTCTTCTGGGCCCTTTGCAATTTTTCTCTCCTCTCATTCGTGTTCCTGATTCTGCTCCATGTAGCACTGACTTTGAATTTTGTTAATGCACTCTTTACTCCCTCTCCTACATTAGTAATGTAGATATTACATAAAATCAGAGCTAACAAGGCTCTGTGCTGTGCCCCGATACTCACCTTGCTCTTACTTGATCCTTTGTTTATGGTCAGTTTTCAATCCTGCCAGTGTTCACCGCCAAGATGGTCTGAATTAATTTAGAAGAGTAAGGGCAGGTCTACACTTAAAATGCTGCATTGGCACAGCTGCACCGATGCAGCCGTGCCTTGGTAACTCTTAAGTGAAGAGGCTCCTATGCCTACAGGAGACCTTCCCCCGTCGGTGTACTTAATTCACCTCCACAAAAGGTGGTAGCTATGTCAACGGAAGAAGCTCTGCCACCGACAGCACACAGTCTACACTGGGGGTTAGGTCAGTATAACCACATCGCTCTGAGGTGTGGATTTTTCACATCCCTGAGTGATGTAGTTATACCAATATAAATCTGTAGTGTATACCTAGCCATAGTTTTCATAACACCAAGCCAAATGCGTTACTAAAAGCCAGTTATATAACAACCACCCATTTCTCTTCTCAGCAAAGAAAATCCAGTCCTATATACACATACTACTGGCCATAGTCCCTTTATTATTTAGCATGTTTTTGTCAATACAGATGGAGCGAGGGGCAGGTTTTGGGAGGAAAAGATCAGGATATCAGTTTTGACCATGTTAAATTTAAATTGCAATGGCAAACCATTCAGGAGGAGTTCTCAGAAAGGCAGGCTGAGATGCTAGATTGGATGGCTAGCGACAAATCATGAATGGATTGGCGGATTTGAAATTAGTGCAGAAATGATAATAGAAGAGTCCTGTGGTTTCAAACACTGAGATTTGGTCCAAGAACATGTCACTCTCTCTCTCTTCACAACTTGATGGCCTATAGTAGATGTCCACTATAATTTCACTTTTATTTTTCTTTCATTGTGTATTAACTAAAAGCCTTCATTTTAAAATTGTACCTCACTGCCATTGTATATGCTTCTGACAAATAACTGCTCTCTATCTATCCTGACTTTTCTGTCCCTCTGAGGAAGACTGAACCCATCTTCATTCCACTTAGGACAATCATCTCACCAGTGGATCATAATTTCAGTCCTTCAAGTAACAAACCCCGTGCTTCATTCCTGTTTCCTAGGCTCCTTTAATTTGCGTACATGCACTTTAGCATGTTAATAGTAAAAGGGCTCAATGGGGCAAAGCGGTCACACTTGACAAATCACCACCTTCCATCCTAAGACAACTAGAAGCCACATAATTTTTTTAACGTATATCTACTTAAATGCACGTAAGTGTCCACCCTGAGAAAGCTAGGCAAATGTCTTTGCAGTACACGGATTATTTCTGGGCAGTTCACAAGTTGAGGATGTGTTTTGGATACACTTTCCATGACTGTGTTCTCATCAAGATTATTGTTGAGATGATGCAATACAAATGGGACTGCCAGATAAGAAGTCGTCAAAGGAGACTTTTTAATTATGGGTATTCTATGAACTACCCTCATTAAGAAAGTGCAAGAAGAAATGTGTAATTTATTTTCTAATTGGGTCAGAGCACCCTCATTTCTTTTAATCAATTCTTTTGATCTTCTTCACAGTCTTAAAGCAGGCAATACAGCATGCCTGACAATATTTTCAGTTCGCCGGCTGAACTTGATCTGTGGTTCACAGTCCTAGCATAAAGAGATATATACTTAAGCCTAAAGAATGCATATGAGATATGAAGATCGTTATATGCAGTAGAGAAGTCACATGGGGCCAGGGGCAGGCATGGACACTTTCTCCATGAACTAAAAAGTATGGTGATTCAAGCCACTGTATCTTTTTTAATATACTATAAAGTTTGCCTTAGCATGAAGGACGTGGCTGCCTGTAGAGAAATTTTGACAGCTCCCCCCTGAGTGCTAAAATGCTGTCAGCTAAAAAACTGCACTGTTTGAGTAAATTGATCAAACTCTGACAGACGTGCACACCTCTTTCATATTTTCTCTCTCAATCAAAAGCCTTCTAAAGAATTGGGATTTTGGACTTCATTTTTTGGGGGGAAGGAGATGGAAACCACTTACTAACTAAGCTCTGAGACACTGTTTATCATAGCCTTATCTATTCAAACAATTATTCAAGATAGAGAGCAAGGTCTCAAAGAACCCAGGCTACTTTCTGATCAGTATCCCATACACGGAATGAGGATTTGAATACAAATGGATTCTCCAACTAATAAAGAGGAACAAAGAGTATACCTAGAGTATGTTTATCAAGTGGTCTGAGTCAACATTTTTTGAGGGGGTGGTGGGGGATGTTAAAAATGCTAGGGAGAGCTTTTATTTCTGAGTTTACTTCGGATGCCAATAACGGCGCTAATTAACTGGATCGAAGAAAACTGTCAGAGTCCTCCCAAACGTTGAAAATCAATTCCTCCTCTCCTCACAGAGAAAATGAAATTAAAGCACTGGTAAGGGCAGTTCTTAACTATTAGAACTATAAACCTCCTAAATTATTATAACTGTAAAGCTAGTGTGTCAATGAATTGTTGCTAGGACAACTGTAAGCTTATTGTATTAATGACAATTTTTTAATATAACTGATGTTCAGATGCTGGAAGTACTATAAAGATTCATTGCAAAGGTTAGGCATGGTCATGACATGACCATTCAGTGGGCATCTGCAGTCCTCCTTATACCAACCAGCAGCGTGCAGTGCAGTACAACGTTTTCCCCACTCCCAAAAAGATGAGCAGAACTGCTGAACTGTTTCAGTGTTTTTCTCACTTGTGGTTTGCAATGCATCTTTAAAACCCATTTTCCATTTTTTCATTGGTCATTTGCCAAACATTGGAGCTTTTTTCCAGAATTTTTCTAATCTGACGGGAGCCAGCATGTTTCTGCTTTGTTTGCGACCCCTGGCAAAATGCCGGTCAAAGCTTTGGGACTTGTCCTTTTTTCCTTCTTTAAAGGCTGCAAAGCCAGTAGAGGGAGCCCACGCTCTCCTTGCCAGTATGACCAACATTTTTAAGAACGGCTTAGTGGCAGATTTAAAAACTCAAAAGAACTTTAATATCCAGAGTGTAACAATTGGGTTTTCGGTGGAGTTGTGGGCTTTAGAAACTTCACAGGGTCCTTTTTCATTACTTCATTCAACAATGAATAATATAGGAGGTTTTATGGTCTGTTCCTTTTTGCTTTAGTTCTGCACTTGTTCATTTCCACATGGCACAGGAGCGGCAAGTACACAATGGGTCCAATTCTGTTCTCGATTACACCTATGCAGCTATAATGAACACAAAGGGATTACACACCTGTAATTGAGGGCAGAATTTAGCCCTGTATATTAAACTTCATCCCATACAGGTTTTAGGATATTTCACTTATTCATTAACTAAGATTTGTTGGTGGAAGAGACAAGCTTTTGAGCTGCGACAGAGCTCTTCTTCACGTCACTTGAAGAAGAGCTCTGTGCAGCTTGAAAGCTTGTCTCTTCCACCAACAAATCTTGGTGCAATAAAAGATATTACCTCACCCACCTTGTCTCTTCCATATCCTGGGACCATCATGGCTACAATAACACCACAAAGAAATTTCACCTACTGTCAAATGTAATTTCCTAATATCAGGAATTCAGAATTTGGACCCAAATCTCTTGCAATCTGTATATTTATACAAGGAAATTCATCACGATATTACTGTAAACACTCTGGGGCAGGGTCTGTCTTCTTCTGTAGCATGCTAGCACAATGAGACTCTGATTTGTGCCTCCAGATGCTACCATAATAGAAATGACAATTAATAATACTAAGTTGAGTTCCTATGCATTGTATCACTCATGTTGCTGTCTGTAATCTGCATGAGGAAGTGCTGGAGTTATAACAGAACCCTTCTGTACTGCCAATATCAGACAAGAGTACGAGGCAATGACAGAATCCCTGACCTTTATGATTCAGAAGGATACATCCAGACTGATAAGACCCATAACATAGAACAGCTTCCGGTGCATCTGTCTGGTTCCAAAAAAGATGGCAGCAAACACAGAGCATGATGAAATTAAGGCCATGGGGTCTACGTAGCATGCTCCAAATGAGGGTGCATTTCAGCCCAATTTATAATTCTTTCAGCTCATTTTGCCTCAGGCTCCTGGTCCTTCCAGAGACAGATGTCACAACAAAATTAATACAGAGTGAACTTTGATTCTGAATATTTCCCTTTGTAGTAGACTGAATATTTAAATTAGCCTTTAAATTACATGTTATATGACCTCTGAAACAGGATCAATCAGTAATTCAATGCAGGAGAAAATGTTTTTTGGGGTTGTTGGGTTTTTTTTTCCCCGTAAAATCCCTTGGTAGTTTTAATTAATGTATGTAATTTTCACATTGGTATTCCAACCACCAATGCCATATCTTAAGCCATTTTCTCCAGTAGGCTAACCATTGATCTTGCATTCAGATCTCTTAATTATTCTCTTAATCAAAGAGCTAACATTGTCAGGTTTAAATTCTGTGCAAATACACATCTGTTAGTGACAGGAAAGTGGAAGAGACCTATCTATAACTCTCATGGGAACTGAACATGATAGAACAAAACCCTGTGACAAGTTACAGGAGCTGCAGTGGGACTTTATTTAAAACATCTGAAGTATGAGCACTGGTCTGAGGGGAGGCTAATGACTGTCTCTTGTTCCTGAGGGACTAAGTTCAGTTACAGGCTTGTCTTCTGTGGAACATGAATCTGTCAGAGCATCGCAAAACCAAGGGCCACAAATTCACTCTTCTCTAGCTAGCGTAACGAAAAGGAAGGACACAGAACTGCCACTCAGATCTCAGCACCCAGACATGCAGCACTTCACCAATTGCACCTCTTCCTTTGCTCCCACAGGGCCTGTGATTGGTTCACTTTGCATTGACAGAAATGGTGGAGATGGAGAGGGCCGGGGCTTGTTGGTTCACAGTGCCATCTAAATCAAAATTTCCCAGTACATCTAGAGAACCAGTTGGTCCTCTCCTGTAGAGATGATGCATAGCCCTAAAGCTTCCATATCTCCTTCTTTCTAACAGATTGTCTTTGGAGGATATCACCGTGACAGCAGCTAAATCAACATTCACATCAAGCAACGGAAGGAAAACACCCCTGTCCTAGCAGCAAAGTATTTTTAAATGTTGCTATTAAATCCCATACCCTCCACAAAATGCACATATGTAATGACCGTCAGCATGGATTACAAAGTGCAAAATCAGTGACAGAGAGCCCTGCTGGGCCTTGAAAAACTAGAGTGCTGTATCTGGGGTGGTGCAGAGGTTCAGTGCCCCGTGTGAGATGTTGTGCTTGAAGCACTTATAAAAGCCACCTGGAAATTCAGGAGGTATAGGGGAAAGCCAATGAAGCCTCTTCCCCCCTTCCGCCCCCGGACGAAGATGTAGCATTTGCTTCCCTCTGCTGCTGGCTAGCTCCACTGGCTGGTGTGGAAGGGCTGCGTCCTGTTCCCTGCCTGCGTTGGGATAGCCGATCATCAGCAATAGGTTGGCATAATTCTTGCACTCAGTTAAATTAAATGCTCCATCATGCCTTGCCACTGCAGTGGGGCACCTGGCAAGGAGGGGTGTCTCCAATTTACTTGCTCTGCACAGGTCTAGTCGGGATGCAGTCTTGCCTTTAGAAAAAGAAGATTCTTTGAGGGAAAAAGATAAGCCAACCACACAAGTTTCCCAGAGCCCTGCTGATGTCACACCTAAAGATGCAGGGACAGGAGGAAATAAAAGAAGTTGAACCCCATCACCCTATGTTTCATGAGCAGGAATAAAAGTAGAGGGAAAGGCCCGTCATCATCAGAGCTGGAAGGCAGCAATGCTTAGTATTAAACATTAAGAACAATGGAGAGAACCGAGTAAAAATGAAGACGTACAGGAAAAAAAGCCCACGCTGTTCAGTCATTTAAACCCAAGTCATTTAACCAAGCACAGTCATCTTCTTAGAATGATGGATTAGATACCAAATATCTGATAGCAAAGGCCACAGAATCCACAGAAAGCAAGCAGCATATGAAATGACCTGTAATTCCAAGCACTGCGCCAAGGTGGATCGCAAGCTTGGAAGCTGGTCTCCTATGATTTGCACTACAGTGGAGGTTTGGGGGAAAGATAGGAGAAGTCTCACAGCCTAATCCTTCCTATCTGGGCAGATTCCTGAGGAGGAATGTGTCCTTGTGGCTGACCTCTGCTTTCAGGATGGAGACCTAAGAAAGAGAGGTCTCATATCTAACCTTTACCAAGAGAAGTGTAGACCATCAGAGGAGTCTTCCAATGGAGAAAGCCTCCTTAAGACTGATCACCATTACTCTAATCAGTCATCTGCTTAGGGCCTACTTCATCTCTCTGGTAAGTGCAGAACTACTGAACTTCAGTGACATGTAGGGGCAGACGGGACTTCCCTCTTGGCCCTACAGAATTGATACACCGCATCCCAGGATTCTCATCAACAGGAACGATCACTATAACAATAGATAATACTCAGCATGCCTCTGTTTTTCAAAATAGCATCGTTTTGTTTAGATGAAGTTGGCGACAATGGCCATCACTGCTACAGGATTGGGTACACAGAGGGGACCCAGAAGAACATGCTATTTTGTGTTCAGAAGCCTACATTAAAATGATTAATGTACAATGCACTTACTGTGAAGGAATTCTTTGAGCTGCATAAGCAGCTTAAGAAAAAAAATAGAGGTAAGAGATAAAAAGCCATTCATGTGGAAGTAATTAGTTGTGAACACACTGTGGCAATAAGTGGCATTCTTTAGAATAAGCCTCCGTTAGGATCCGCAGAAAATAGGTCTTGCTAAGAACGGTCATTAGTTCTTGGGCAAACATGACAAAGCACACAGCAAGTGGCAAGCCAAAGGTCTATCTCATTTATACGCTACTACTTGAGATGCCTGAAAATGCCACTTATGTAGCAAGGTTACACTATTCTCCGAGGCAGTCAATCTTTTCCAAGTGCATTCGAGCTTCTCTTCACTGGGGATTGTCTTTGTGTACAAGCCAAACATCATTTGTTTCCTTTCAGACACATCTTAATTAGAAATCGATTTTGCTTTTTAAATTGCCATATTTGAGGAACCATTAAATTATTATCATCAGGTAAATCAAATACACACAAGAAAGGGAAATAAAACCACAGAGGAGGATCTGGGGATGAAGGAAAAGCTTTTCATCTTTAAGACTGCAGCTAAATCCTTGGCTTAGTCCTGTCTATACCAGAGGCCAAAATGGAAACCATTGCATAGGTTTTTAGGAACAACTCATGCTTTCTGCTCAGGGTAAGCAAAGGTTTCCATTAGCACAAAACTCTGTTCGTTTGAGAGACCAGAACATGGGAGAGGTCTCTCAGAGGGGGAAATGTGGAGGGTTACAAAACACTGGACATAAGCATAAATGGCAAAGATGTGTTTCCTTAGTCTTTGGGGCTGACAATCATTAATAAGCTTGATGGGTGGAAATGTGGCGTTTCCATCCCAAGCCATTGCGACTGATTAAATGGTTACCTATTAACGGAATAAACTTTGGTATCACACAACAACCACAAAAGGTATGGTTAAATGCAGGGATTCATTGGAGCCTTGAAATGACAGTACATTGAAAGCCGGCCCACAGTACCTTTCAGTAGTTGCCAATTCCAAGCTTTTCAAAATCATGAACGAGACCTCGAAAAATCATGAAATTGGCTTAAAAATCATGAGAATTTAGAAATAAAAAGAAACCAACATTTATTATTATCTGCTGACTGGTTTTTGAGCATTTTGGGGTCATATTTTCCAGGCTCTCTCTAGAGCTATGAGGGCTAGAAACGTAAAAAAAGAAAAACAAAACAAAGCTGAAGTTCTCACAGTCACAGGATTCCAGGAGCTGAGGTTTTAAGAAACACACCACCTACTCTGAGACTTACAATAGAATCTGGAGGGTTGACAGCACTGAGGTTTTACCTTAAATGCCCAGAATTCAGAGATGCCCTCACATTTTTCTTAGGGCCATGAGTGTTTCGTGGAAGGAGCAAACATCTGAAGAAAGCCAAGTGGCCTATCAAAGGCCTGATCCCACAGCCCTCTGACCCCAATGAGAATCTTACTGCAGGATCACACCAGCATGTAGTTTATTTAGCACAAAAAAGATATGAAGTCAGGAAGAGTGTTTGGGGAGGGGTGCCATATGCAGCCTCAAGTGTTGGACAGATAGTCAGCTGTTGGATGAGTACTTGTGATGGTTTACCACAACCTCTCTTTTAAAGGAAACCTCAGGATCGAATATCCTCTACATCTCGCTGTGAACCAATAAGAGTACCTGGAAAAGGAGTGCCATGCTCCTGTCTGAAAGTTGCATACTGCTGTGGTGGCACAAAGATGGTGTACATTAATTGATGGGATCCTTTAAATAGATTCACAGATTACAAGGTGAGAAGGGACCCTTGTGATCATCTAGACTGACCTACTGGGTAACACAGGCCAGTGAATTCCCCCAAAATAATTCCTATTAATCAAGTCCCATACCAGTGGCTTTACTACCTTGCCTGAGATCAATGTGAGGCTGGTAGGCCTATAATGACCCGGGTCATGCTGTTTGCCCTTTTTAGAAATCGGCACATTAGCTTCCTTCCAACCTTCTGTAACTTCCCCAATGCCACAAGACTTACTGAAAATCAACATGGTGCATGAGCTACTTGGCCAGCTCTTTTAAAACTCTTCAATGCAAGTGACCTGGACCTATTGATTCAATAACATCTAACTTTTGTAGCTTCTGTTTAACAGCCTCCAGCGATACTAATGGAATGGAAAGAGTGTTATCACCAAACTCCAGCTCTAACTCAAATACAGCTTCCCTGCACAACAGTTGGGCAGGCTGGAACAAAGTGCTCTACAGGCTAGGAGTATTGTGCAACTCTGCTTCTACAGGCCAGCAGAAAGAAGCAAGCAGTTAAACTCAAAGGAACCATAACAGAAAAAGAAAGAAACTGCAACTCCCACAGTTACTCAAACTTCCCTTCAAAGGAACCCTAAAGAGGAACCCACAGATAGACGAAGACAGCACAGGCAATAAAAACATGTATATATAATATAGTGTTGAAAAATATAGCTCATATATTTTCAAATGTGATAATGTTTTTCAATTACTATAAAACTTGAACCTTTTTATAATGTATAAAATATACAGAAAATAATTAAATTATGCTAATTGTGAGTTAGCACCATAAATTTTGCTATATTATATATACACATCTGGTATATGCCATTAATATAGATGATATATTAATGAAAGATACTACGTATCTATTAATGTTGTGACAGTCTGAGTTACTCAGCTGGAGAGATTACAGATGATACAAATACATAGCAAGGGAAGCTTAAAATATGTGGGTACACCTTACTCTATGTTTAACTGACAATTAGACAAGTGAAAAACAAGTTGCCCTCACACTGGGGAGATGACATAGCCCAGTCTGAAAGACAAAGGGCCAGATACTCAGCTGGTGCAAACTGGTGCAACTTCACTGACTTCTGCTGAGCTGGACCCATTTACACTCACTGAGGATCTGCCCTTATCACACTAGCCTGGGACAAGAACAGCTATATAAATGATAATGAACTGTATTCAGCTGGGAAGAAGCCATTGTGTAGGGAATGCACAAACTGAAGCTTTACAGTGGTTTATAATACAATACAGAAGCTTGCAACACAGTGACTGACTAAACAATTCACTTCTGTACTACCATTGACCCAAAATCTTGGAAGTTGGTACATAAGTTTATTATGGAGTATTGGGTGAATGGGGAGGGCAAAAACACATGGGAGGAAATCCCACTGTGAACCTGTGGTCTTTCCATCAGAACTCAACAAAGGTCAGCAGTCTTTTTTATAGGATTTGACCCATTTAAATGCTTTTCTGAGCTAAAACAATACAATTGGGGAAAAGAAATTAGATAATTCTGTCATGGTCACCAAAAGGTAACGAGTCAAAACATTTATTTAAAAGATGGGCCCCTACTGAATATAAGGTCTCTGAAATACAGAAATGGGCCATCTGAGGTCTATAGTTCTACTTATCAAATTTTAGCCAAGAAAACTGTTGTTCATGAGTGAGTGTGCTGAAAGCATCAGTGCTGATACGTACATCTAACCAAAGGGTAGGCTGCTGTCAAGTAGCAATTGTGTAGGCACATTTTGATGTCAACACATACCTTTTGATCTAGTCCTTGTCTCCCAGTTGCAGACCAGGGGTCTGGAATTCAATTTAAAATACAATCAATACAGCAGTAACATGAGCAGAAAGGAGCAGGCGATAAGCTTACTTCAAGGTATAGTGAAATGAGAAATATCATTGTCCTTATGGGGATGCAAAATACGACTTTTTGGCTACAATGATAAAGCAAATGGTTCACAAATCAACATTAAAGTGACACAGCAGTATAACAGAGAGGATTCAGTCAAAACTGGGGAGCTGAGGTGTGATCCTACTAAAGGACCCAGTTCTATTTCTTTTCAGTGAGACTATTAGCAGAGTAAGGGAGGCAGAATTAGACAGAGACAGAGAAGCTGGAAGGACTGAGACATAACTGTAAGAACTAGTGGGATGCTTACTCAGACACTTCATTAGACTGGATTTTATACTAATTCCCTTTTATCTGGTTTGATCGTTTCTCTGTTCTGGAATCAAAATTGCTTTATTGTAAGTAAAGCTAAGGTTATTTTTAGTAAAAGTCACGGACAGATTATGGGCAATAAACAAAAATTCACCTGTGAGTAACTGTGACAAAATGGGGAAGGGAGAGGGTGATGTTGATAGCACTGGATTCCCCCCCATCGCCCGCAGAGGTTCAGTGCTCCATGGGTCCACCTGCAGCAGCCAGGAACTGCGGGGTATCCCTGCCGCCTGAGGTGGCTGGGATCTGCAAGGAGCCACTGCCGTCTGACAGCTCCAGCCCTGCCACCCCAGGGCTGAAGTGGAAAATGTCATGGAGGTCTCTTGAAGTCACAGATTCCATGACCTCCTTGACATAATTTTAGCCTTAATTATATGTAGACTTGGCAGCGCTGCCTACTATTAAGGTGGTTTGGCACTTTCCATTATAAGACCCTGTTTTCATTTGCTTGTTACTTTGCCAACATTGGACCATTTGGGGTGGAATTTTCCATGCTGGGTGTCTGCCTAAGGCTGAATTGGTTTGGAAAGTTTCAGTCAAAATGGCTTGGCCATTTCTGGGAATGAGGCCAGGGAAAATCACATTGTTTAGCCATGTTAAAAGAATTCTTACAGTTGTTTAATAGAGAAGTTCCAGTGCCCCCTTGCTTTGCAGCAGGAACTTGAAATTTGGCCGTTGTCTCAGTGATGTGCCGTTTGCTGTTTCTGTGAAAACCTACCCAAATTTGGCAGAGTTATAAGCCTTTGAAAAATCTCAGCTTGCACATGCTCAGTAAGTATCATGGTTGGACCAATCGGTGGAGCCAGATAATCCTCCAGTCGGGGCTCCTGTGGGCAGTGCCTTGGCTGAGGCTGTAGTCTTACTAGCTTTATGGCCCACCCAGTTTCAGCAGACAGTGGATGTAGGCCAGGATGCAACAGCTGCCTGGGAATTGACTGGCCTGGGTTCAAGATGTGGGACATCACATCAGCATGCCGAGCAAGTACCCAACTGTGTACCTGCTCCAGCTCGGCCTATGATGGCTAACAGTTCACTGGGCTGACTTCCTATAGCACTTTGGCTGTTCCTGGGAGGTCTTTCCTCCAAACACTGACTAGGTCACGATCTGCTTAACTTATGATTTATATTTAGCTCTGCTGGCCACCAATATCTCATGCTTCCTTTCCCAGCGTTTGACATATTCAACCACGGCTTCTCTGATTATATGTGTGTCAACTCTCCTTGCTAGTTAATTGCTAGTGGGATGCACCCAGCCATCACAAAATCTGGCACAAGGATGCATCTACTGTTAAATGCCAATCTCTCCATATGAGCATGAAGTGAAACTCTTGCCTCATATGAAGCACAGCTTTATATTAGGCTGTAAATTAAGTCTGGCCAATCACAGTTACCTAACTGTTTCAAATATGGTCAGAATGAAACACAAGAGCTACGTTCCCATAGCACAGTGAATGGGTTTGTTTTTACATTAATAAAATGTATTAATCTCTGGGCACAAGTACATTCATCATCTCTGGGCACAAGTACAACAAATGATTTATAAAACCAGGAATCCCTTCCTGCCATGCCTCCCAGAATTGGGGGTGGGTGGGAAGGTGAGTACTTCCTAGTTCACCCACCTTGACCAAAGTAAAAGTTAGAGAAAAGGGAGGGATCTTGCACTCTAACTTAATGCTCAGCAAACTCAGGCTCTGCTTGATCAGTCAGGAAAGCAAGCTGAATAGGGCCACATCCTGCTATCTTTACTCACGTTGAGTAATACCTCGCTCCCTGCTTAGCCCCACTGAAACTACCTCATGGAATGCCTTGCTACTCAGCATGCACAAGGGTGGTGGAATCTGGCCCCCTGATCCAACTGGGAATGTTGCAGCCTCAAATATGGGACTGAGTAAGGGAGGGAACAAATTTGGGAAGGCCTAACAGGGGTTGTGCTCGCCTTGCACGCGCTGAGGACTCCCTCTTGCACTAAGGTGTAGGGAATGCTGTTGCTGTTCTGTAGCTCCATCAGTCATTGCCCGCAGCACATTGCAACTCAGGAGCTAAGGGAGGGTCTAAAACCTCAGGTCTATGATAGCAGCAACAAAATGGCTCCAGAGCCTGGAAGGCAGTCTACTTGGGCTAAGTGCACACTTGTTTTAGGATATAGGGCCCGAGTCTCATTTACATCAAGATCGTTTTATACCTCTCTGGCAGTATAAAGGGACCAGAAATTAGGTGTAAATTAGAGCTAGTTGGAAAAAAGGAATTTCTATCCCATGGGAAATTCTGACACTACAACATTTAGTTTGCATTCAGAATTGGAATGAAAAGTCAAAATTACTTATGGAAGGAAATTCCTAAAGAAATTCATTAGGAACCATTAAAATATTCAGTTTCAGTAATGTTGAGGCATTATAATATAAAATATTAAATATAATATCACAAACATATATAACATATATTGAATTTTAATATAAAAAAACAAAATGATAAAATTGAAATAAAACGTATTAGTATTATCAAAAGTAAACAAAAAGTCAAAACATTCAGTTTATATTCTTTCCCATTCAAAATTTTGTTGAAATCAATACGTTTCTGTAAAACATTTTAATTATCCTATCTCCGACAGAAATCTGTGCCATCCATTTTTTTTTCAGTTGGTTCCTGTGTAAATATAACATGCTCCTGCTTTAAGGTTCCTTTACAGTCCCAGACCAGTGTAAACAGACTTTAGTGTAACTGAGAAAGAGGCCCTACATCATTAAAGCATGAAGATAACAACAGACTCACTGTGTCAGGAATAGCGCTGCTTCAGTGTAAAATGCAATAAAACTATCTGACGAAGACCTGCTTATTCTGATGTTGCCACTTCTAATCCAATACCCTAGCAGCTGCTATCCCAGCATGCTGCTTTTGATTTTCTATACACCTTCTGGGGGCCATCAGGATACACTTTCCAGATCTTTATGAGCTAAGAAGCAGAAGCCCAATATCATTCAACAGAGACGATGAACTTTACCTCTCCACCCCAGCTCTACAGCACAGTAATTCTACAGGGGATCCTACAAAACAGAAAAGATGCTGAACATGAGGTGGAAATACATCTGTGCCCCATAATATTACTTGAAGGATGCTGGGAAACAAACAAAAATTGACATCTGGTCAATCTCAATCTACATAGAGGCAGCAGGAAATAGCAGGAATGAATGATGTTTGGATTTAATATAATAGATACATTGTGCATGAATCTTTCATACAAGGAAAAAGAAAATACTGCATCTGTAATGCTGCCAAGTAGATACTTATCTGCCATAACAGTAAAAGTAATTTAAGTTGGACCACCACGGGAACTGACCATTTTTCCAAATGTATATTTACACATTAATTCCCACACCTTGTTTGCTGATAGCTGTTCCTCCAGTTTTATTAATTGTAGAGTATTCTTATGCTCAGTCTCTGATTTAACCTGTTGAAAGATTAATTATCAATGCTGAATAGGTCTGTTATTAAACTTTTCAGAGATGCAATTATATCCTTTTCCTAGCAAGCAATCCCCTCATGAGCTCTCCAGAAGAATGTTGGAAGACAATGCTGAGGGGTGATTTGATCACAGTCTATTAGTAGACTTGGCAGAATTTGGTTATTTATATATATATATAATTTGATGGATGAGATCAATGTTCATTTTTAAGCTTTTTTTTTTCCCCCCAATGCTTACCAATTTAAATTTTCACAGTTGCGGAAAATTACGGAGGTGGTTTCCAACTTGTATTTAATGAGAACAGACACCAAGATTCAAAATGTTAAATCTTTGTAACTGATAAAACACAAATTCTTAACACAACATGTCAAAATATATAAAGTAAATATCCTTACATCAAACTCTAATAAGGTTTCAAGCAGCATTTTTCTTACTTTTCCTATCTGTACATTTCAATGATCATTGTTAGATTTTTATTTATTTATTTATTTTTTGTTTGTGTGGATATGGTGTGTTGAAGTAAACTCCTTAGGCCTTAAACTTTGGTCAAGAAAAGTATGTCTTATGGGTAAAGGGAGGGGGTAAAACAGAGAGTGAGAAAGTGCTGAAAAATGTAACTGTATGAATCAAAAGAAAAAGCTTGTACTGCAGTTTGCTTATGTCTATAACCTTGACTGATGATAAGAAGAATGAATGCTGTAATTCTAACACTGCTATAAATATATGCTAAAATCTGCCTGAGGACAGAGACCCTTTAGTGACCAGAGGCAACTCTGTCAGTGGCTCTCCCCTTGCATATGCTTGTGCTTCATAATAATAAAAGAGTCTCAGATCTCTGATGAGCCTCAACTAAAAAAACGCCGAGTAAAGCCTCGTTTCTTCCACAGGTGAAATCAATGTTTACTGACATTTACTGATAAAAATGTAATCCTTCGAAGACTCTCTCTAAGTATCACCGTGGGGAACAGATAACAGATAACAGAAAGGTCTTCAGCTGAGCAGACAAATGTATAAAATGATCAAATGACTGGAAATTGAAGATAATCAATTTAAAACTGGAAATAAGGTACACATCTTTAACAATGAATCCAGATGGAATATTTTTTTCTAAAAAAATTGAGTTCAGGGAAGTCCTATGGACTGTTCTATACAGATTAGATGATTACAATGGCACTTTTGGCCTTAAAATCAAAGAATCTTTTTACAAAAATATGATTTTTATTCAACAAAATGTATGAGATAAAATAATTATTAAAGAAGGAAACAGTCCCACAACAATGAATTCTTAAAGTGTTCTTGAACTTTCCTTTCACACTTCAGAGGGACGTAAGCAGCCTTCCTGAGCAGAGATATTTTCGTGAATCAGGGCTGGGAACTTCAACCAAACTACTCAAATGTGCAAAGAGCACACGCTTGAGGACTTTAATGGATTGGGACCTTAAATCCTGATCTAATGCAAACTGAAAAGTGTTCAGTAGATTTCAAAAGGCATTGAGATCCTCTTGGACAAAGAACCGGATTGAGAAGTGGTGATTAAAGGAAAAATAGACTTCCTAAGTGTTTGAAAGCATAACTAATCATTTTTTGCTACTGGCTCAAGTTTTCATTCATTAAAGTCAATACAAACCTCTTCCAATCTTGATGTTGTTGTTTAATAAACAAGTGTTTGTCTAATGAATATTTCTTTGTAATCTTGTCTATAATTTAGGAAACTTGGACACAGCTGAGATAAATGCTTAAATACAACAAAGCTCAAATTAAAGAAAAATCAAATCAAAGTTAAATTACCCATCTTAAATTTCAACATAACGGCCACCAGAAATACTCAATAATTAAAATTCAATTAATCTTTAACTATTAAGATGGAAAGAAAGGGATCCTTTAAAATACCACAAGGACAGCTGTGAAATTCTTACTAGTTCATGCACATAGATCACTACTGCTCTGATTTTCATTCACATTTCAATTTGACTTCCACAGGTATTTATTTACACATGCACACACACTCACACACACACACTTTTTTCAGAGACTAATTGGCAGAAGTGCTTGTCAAAGTTAAATAATTTAATTTGCACTGTGTGAAGATATTTGGGGAAAAAGGGAAAATAATTAAAAATTAATTACACTTCCTACCCTTATAATGAAGAACTGTTGCATTCCTTGCAGACTGAACTTGGAATGGAACATCACTCATTTTTATTGTTAAATACGCAATAATAGTGTCAATGATAAAACTCTTCTGTTAGCAGAGTGACATATGCCCAGCACATAGTAGGTAAAATGTGTCTTCTCTACTCAGTAAGGGATGAAGTGTATTTGGAGATTTAAGGGACAAGGTGGCACATCAATTACCTTGTGTGGACATATACACAGGACTCTTTTACATGTAGAAACCCATATTGAAAAGTGATATTCAAAGAGCTTTGACAGGGACTGAGCTCTCTCTTCAACAAGTCACGAAACAGTTGCTAGACATGGCACATTTAATGATTAATTAGTCTCTGAATAACTGTGTCATGTGTAAGAGTTCCAGAGGGGTAGCTGTGTTAGTCTGTATACAGCAAAAACAACGAGAGTTCTGTGGCACTTTAAAGACTAACACATTTAATTTTAGCAGGCATAAGCTTTCATGATTAACCAGAGATTTGGAATGGCTCTCTCATTACAAGAGGTAAATTGCTTTGCTCACCCATTCTCACCTCCTACTCAATGATTGTCATTAGACCTCAAGTACCCGGCTTTCATCCACCTCCCCCCTTGTTCTTTATGCACTTGTATATGTATATGATGATCCTATGTTTCTCATTTCTACCTCTGCATCTGATGAAGGGAGCTGAGCCTCACGAAAGCTTATGCCTGCTAAAATTAAATTTGTTAGTCTTTAAAGTGCCACAGAACTCTCGTTTTTGTGTCGTGTGTGTTAAAAGCCCCTGTAAAACCTGATTCTCTCCCCCCACCTCTTCTTTTAATACATAGTTTCTCAACCTGTGGTACGCGTACCCCTGGGGGTACCCGGGGGAAAACAGAGTGAAGGAGAGGCAGGCAGCAGCTGCTGACTTCTGGGGAAGTCGGGCGGCAGCAGCCTGCTCCCTACCCAATCACAGCTCCCAGCTGGGAGGCGAGGGGCAGCTACCACAGTCCCCGGAAGCCAGGCTGCAGCCGCCCGGTCACAACTCCCAACTGGGAGGCAGGCGGCAGCCGCTAGCTTCTGGGGAAGGTGGGCAGCAGCCTCCTGCTTCCCGCCGGGTTCCAGCTGCCAATTGGGAGCCCGGTGGCAGCCTCCTGCGTCTCGAGAGCTGGGCTCGCAGCTGGGTGGCAGCCACCCGTGCCCCAGCTCCAAGCCAAGGGATAGCCTCCAGCGCCCTGGCTTGAAGATGGGCAGCAGCTGTCTGCCAACATCCCTGGGTCCCAGTTGGCGTGGAAGCCTCCTCTGCCCCAGCTCGGATTGGCTGTCAGCCAGGCAACAACCGCCTACAACTTGGCCAGATGGCAGCCCCCCTATTTGTCTCAAAGACCAGTGCCCAGAAAACTATGACAGCCCCAGATTTTACCAGTTACCCTCTTTTTCTGTCTCTCTTGCCCTCCTTCTCTGTCTCTCTCTCTCTCACCCCTTCCTCCTCTCAAATCTATGGCATGGTGCTTTATATTCCCCATGCCACTCAAAGCCTCCTAGCTTTGGCCAACATCACCTCTAGCCCAGGTACACATTTGAGTTGTGCACCCCTGGTGTAACAGTGGTAACCCTACCCACACTAGATCTGACATCTGTTATATCACAGCCTTATATATTCATCCCTTCTTCCACCATATGGCTCACATTAGTCTGTAAATATAAAATCCCTTGGAAAATTGAGTGTTGGGGTACTTATTAAAATTTTAAGAAGTTAGGGGGTACTTGCTATTTAAAAGGTTGAGAAACACTGTTCTAATGCAAAGCTCATGTGAGAAACGTAAATATTGGTTTCTTTTCTTTTGCAGAACTATTCTTAGATTCCAGCTGATAGGGGCAAAGGCAACCAAAGCAGGGCCAGTTGCGCTGCAGGAAAGGGATAAAATCCCGGCTGAGGATACCTCTCCCCCTAGCACCCCAATGAACCCTGAACTGTGCAGGGGAGAGCCTCCCTACTATGGAGGCACTTGGACCCAGGGGATGCCTCTCCTTCCTGTCACCATGTAAGCTTGGGAGAAAACTCCAGAGAGGAGCCAGCCAGACTCCAGGCTGCATGGGCAGAAGCAGTCAAAGCAGGGACCTCTGCTTCAGAGACCTTTCTACAGTTCTGACAGGCCTTTCTCTGCTCTGTGCTGACTGGCTGTTTGCTCCAACCCTCGCCTCTGTCTCACCCCTTACAGACTCAGCTTCACTCCACAGCTGCCCCTCCTACACTCTTCTCCCCACCCTGTGCCCCTCAGCCTTCCATTTATCTTGTCCCCCACAACTTTCTTGCCACAAAAAAGACTGTGGAACCAACATGCTCTTTCCTGCCATTTCATCGGTCCTTGTGCTGGTGTGTTCTGCTCCTTCCCCCATCCTGTGTCTGTCAGGTTTATGTAGATTGTACGCTCTTCAGGGCAGGGACCCCTGTGTTTGGACAACACCTAGCAAAATGGGACTCCATTCTTGGGTGGCCCTTAGGCATTACCATAATAAACATGTTAAAATGTCTCAGGAGAAAGGAAAGCAATGATGTTTTGTCTAATTTATCTTGTCACTTTGTAGTGTACTTTATCCCTAAGTATTATTCAGAAAGGCAATTTTATTATTTATATATTATATAAATTGAGATAATCATGGGTGGAAACATATCTCCTACAAATGTACTTGTGACTATTATTGATCTGTTCACTCTCCACGGCAAACCCAGGAGATTCTCTGACCGTGTGCTTGCAGATCAGTGATCAGAACACAATGGGTTAAGACTGACCTGAGCTGCCCGGGGAGGGGTGCAAGGGAAGGGACTTCCGTTTACAATAGAGTGGATTGCAGATTGTTGGGACTGAGAGGACTAAAAAGGTTGTCCTGTGGAATTGTGGGATGCTTCTGGATGACTCCCAGGACCTGAGTCAAGCAGAGCTGCAGCAACTCTGCAAAGCAATAGGGTGCAGAGCCAAGGTCCGGTTTGACTCGAGCTCAGACCCTCCAGTCCTGTAGCATCTTGGGACCCTGGGTTAGCACAATTGCCGTGTAGCTGCAAGGGGATTTAGCCCTGAGCCTGGGCTGAAGCACGGGCTTACACCACAGTGAAGACATGCCCAGGGAGAGATCTTAAATGCACATGAATAAGTTCCTCCAAGAGTTGCTCTCTTCCATAGTAAGCAAGATGGCTGTAGGAACAAGACTGTAGATTTGACAAATCTAGTACTGATTTCTATATTTCTATGCATACGCTTACAAAAGGCTGGACACATACGTAAATGTGGGTGTAAATAATTCTCTTTTGTTTTACACTACCCAGCTGGAGCATTGCAGTTGACTGTCTGTGAGTTGACTGTCTGAAAAAAATCATTCTTCACAAATCATTTAGCAAGTCACTTGCCAGTAGATTTACACTGCTTGCCATCAGTGCATGGAAGTGTGCTCAGGGCTTGGGGGAGGAGGCGGCTAGTTGACATTCCCTGATATTTAAGCTGAACCGCAGTTTTGAGATGTCACAATAAGGCGCACACACACATACACTGGCAGGCAAAGAAAGGGATTGTTTTCTGCAGGGGTTCTGCTGGAGAACCCCCAGTTGTGAGTGCTAGTGCAGAAAGTTGCTCTGGAACAACATACACTATCTGCATTCCCAACTCTGGCATAGGTCTTGAAGCCGGCTGGGGCAAGACAGGACCAGCCAGAGATATGTCAGGACCAAGGCACCCGGGTTGATACGCCGATTCTTTACTTTCTCTTATACAAAACATCTTTTAAATGAGCTGGTCTGATATTCCTGCTTCTTGGGTGACTCAGAAATGAAACACCTCCAACATATCAACTTGTGGGCCTTGATCATCATTCTTGTTTGTCTGGTACTCGCTATGTTTGTTCTGGGGATGAATACTTTTGAATGAATGAATATTTTTAGCACTGCTTATTAGAACTCATCTCTTGGAATCTTGTTCAATATTGTTAATTAACATCTTCATTACCACTGGCATTCTACAGCACTACACCATGGATTTGCAAGCTTTTTTTTTAAACTAATGAACAAAGTAAAGAACTTGAAACATCTGATGCAGCTGGTTGTTGGTTAAACAGCTCAGCAGATAACTGAGAACTTCAGGCTGAGTCACGAATGAAACACAATGACTGTAAATAATTAGTTTGGGGGTAGCGCTCTCTTTCGGGTAAAATGGGGCACAGAAGTCAGGCCTCCTGAATAGCATTCCTGCTCTGCCAAAGACCTGCAATGTCACCTTAGGCAAGTCAATCTCATTACAACTCATTTACTCCATCTGTAAAATGGGAAGAATGCTACTTCACTTATTTTGCAGTGCTGGGACACAGCTTCATTCACGTTTGCACAGGCTGCTTTGAAGACAAACCACTCACAAAACTATGTGTTGGGTACCCTTAGTGCACTGTCTTTGGGACTCAACAAAAAGAGAAGACAGGGACAAATCCCGTCTTTGTGCCTGAACCTACAGATGGTTTTGGTCAAGCAATTCTGCAAGGGCCACGGGACTGGGCATCTGTTAGCAATAGTAAGTCTCCAGATCCTGCTGCTTCACATGCTGCGGTGTCCTTGGTTTTGGTTTCCTCACATCGGGCGATTGATGCAGGGTCTCCAACTGCCCATCCAGCTTTGGCAGGGCCTTGGGATCTGAATGATGTTTTGGTTCTGACAGTGAGTTCAAGAACATAATGATCCATTTTCCTTTCTCATTAGAATAGTTCTCAGTTTCTGCCTTCACAGGACAAGCAGTCCCAGGTCTCTACTCAGTCTCCTCTGAGCACACTCGTCCATAGTAAATTTCTGTTTGCCACGAAGCAAATTTAATATAATCAGAGGAAGGTCTAAGACATCAGAAAAGTGAAACATGATGCTTCCTGATGCAAATAAATTGCAAATATCCATACGAATTCAAGTCACTTGTCATGTCTTTCCTACACTTCTATGTTGAAATGACTTGTGTATTTGTTTTTCAGGGGCAAAGCAGATGACAAAGGCTTAGTAAAAGAGTTGTGTCCATTAAAACAACCCAATGATTGTTCATTGTAACAGGATTTCTTCACTATAACAGGATTTTTACTTGATTAAAATACACTGAAAGGAAATGTGACTTAAGGCAAATTTCACTAGATCATGGGATTCAATTTAAACAGACTTGCACTGTATAAGTAAACTGGGTATTTCATTTTAGGGAGTCACTTGTTTCTGTATCCTCATAAAACTACCAGTTGTTCATGACTCAAAATCGGGGAAAAAGGAAGAAGCAGTGGAGCTGAAAATTACAGAAGTTATATAGAGGCCTTGACACAAGATGAGCAAGTCACCTGCATTCATGCCCATTTGAGTTGGCATAGTAGACTGCCATTCATACTTGCCTTGAATAGGTGGAATAAATTAACAGAGTCAGCAGAGCAATTGGGCTTTCGGCAGCTATACAGCACTAAATAAGAGCTTTTCATCTGTCGCTGGTTTGGAAAGAGACTGGGAATAGACCAAGGAATGATTTTATCATTTGCACTCCTGACTAAGAAGTTACAGCAGGATTAGCAAAAAATTAATGACAAAGCCATAGTCAGTGTCTCCCCCTAAACAGGTCTGGGATGTGAGAAGCTGCTCTTCACTTAATTTAAGATATTACATAAGGTACAATGAGAGAAATTAAATAGGGCAAAGATTGTAGATATGCTAGGAAAAGAGCAAATCCTCTATGAGCTTTCCATTCTCTAGGAAGTTATAAAAGTCTATTCTGGGTGTCTTTCCAAAACACCAAATGCTGATGAGCTGTTGTGAAGCACTGTAGAGCTGACTACAATCTAATTGCTCATACGATTGTATAAATCTATTCCAGCTATTCAAGGCTCTCTTGTTTGCCAGGGCCAATTGGACTGAATGTGGGTGACGTGCTCACTCTGTGTCAGACCTCTGTGCTTCTGAGTCAGGGAACTAGCCTGTATCTGTGAGAATACAGGGCCATGTGATTTCATAAAGAAAAGGCCAGAGGACGTAAGTGGTGCCATGGTCCTTGCACAGTTTCTATTCAGCATTTACTAAGGGAAACCTTCTGAAGTCTTTGGAAATTGTGCTTGGGCATTTCATGACCATCAGGAAGTTTAGACTTGAAATTAAAGGCAGGTTTCTAACCATCAGAGGAGTGAAGTTCTGGAACAGCCTTCCAAGGGGGCAAAAACACCTAGCTGGCTTCAAGACTGAGCTTGATAAGTTTATGGAGGGAATGGTATGATGGGACAGCCTAATTTGGCAATTAACTGATATTTGACTACTAGCGGTAAATATGCCCAATGGCCTGTGACAGGATGTTAGATGGTGTGGGTTCTGAGTTACTACAGAGAATTCTTTCCAAGTGTCTGGCTAGTGAGTCTTGCCCACATGCTCAGGGTTTAAATGATCACCATATTTGAGGTCGGGAAGGAATTTTCCCCCAGGGCAGATTGGCAGAGACTCTGGGGTTTTTCACCTTCCTCTGCAGCATGGGGCCTGGGTTAATTGCTGGTGGATTCTCTGTACCTTAAAGTCTTTAAACTATGATTTGAGGACTTCAATAATTCAGTCATAGGTTTGGGGCCTATTACAGGAGTGGGTGTATGAGGTTTTGTGGCCTGCGTTGTGCAGGAGGTCAGACTAGATTATCATAATGATCCCTTCTGACCTTATAGTCGATGATGTATTTTCTGGTGGAAAGGTGTTGACATTTTCTCAAGTATGTGACTGTACATTTCATACACAAAAAATACATGTACACAGCTTTGTTGTATAATGAAAGACTGTACATTTTTTCCTCTAACAACACATTTAGTGACATTTCTGGGGCACTTTATTTCCCACCTCTTCTATTATTACTATTATTTAGCAGTGGAAGTGGTGGCATCTCAAGCAGAATGGGGCTCCATTGTGCTAGGCACTATACAAACATAGAGAACCATATTATCTTTCACATTAAGGTCCTTTCCCTCCTCTCTGGCACTGTGAAGGATGTAAATTTAGGCCCACTTTAAGTCTCCTTTAAAATGCCAGAGCAGTGAAAAGGTCTAAAGTTTCTTTGTCTCCTTCTAGTTCAAAACAACCTTTGTACTACCACTTTAAAACACTTCCCATATAAATACAGTTGGCATTTTTACAGGTGCCTTATGGAGTTAGGAGCCTAAACCCCATTGATTTACAATAGTATTTGGACCCCTAACTCTTTTAGGATCCTGTGAAAACTGCAGCTATTTGCCAGCAGGCGTGTACACTAAATCTGGAGAAAAATGGTTCTAAATTAGCAAAGCTATTTGCAAATTTTGTAGTGGATGGTTTGGGGCCACAAATATGCTCCCATTGAGGGCAATGAGCGTTTTCCACCCCGACTTCAGAAGAAGCAGGTTTGGACAACATGATCCTGTTTCACCAAGGCACCTAAGCATGTGCTTAATTGCATTGTTGAATCTTGGCCTACATCTGTGTAAGCTGTAAACTGCCATCTGTTGGTTGCTTGAAGTATGGCGGGGGAGGAAAAAAAAACCCACAAAGTTTATTTCTTCAGCTAACAGACATCAACCTTTAGGCCAAATGGTAGAGGCCGGTGGTGGTTCTGGACCTAGAGGACTCAGATTTTATAGTTCTGGGCCTCCAAGTGTATAGTACTGTTTTATTACATGTAGTTGATATCTTCTCCACACCTACATTTGTGGCTACAGTCCAATTATAAAGAAGATTTTAAGTCCCCTTGGCAACTATAAAAATGTGAGTAAATACATATACTTATATTTTTAGGGTTAAGTCTCATTGAAAACCAGAATATCTTCTGGAAATGAATGAAGGAAGTACTTTTGGAGAGGAAAAGATTTACAGATTGACTCATTTATGACTTTTTTTTTTTTTTTTTTTTTTTTTTTTTGCAAAGCTTCTAATATTTCTAGATCTAGCCAACAAAAACCACACTACATCACAAAACTTGAAATGTAGGTAGGTTTTGGCGCTGTCTCATACAAGAGCCAGTTTTCAAGGGCAGGAAGAGTAAAACGTGTACGAAATTTACTCTATTTAACATTTAGTCAGGAGTCTTTCTCCTCAAAGCCAGTAGAGGAAAACGCACAGGGAAAGAATGTTTTTGCTGTTTGTCTATCTCTCTGTCTACGTTCATATGAAATACCCATCCCCATTGCTATTCAAAAATAAAATGCACATAAAAAATATAGTTACCTCTTTCTCTCTCTCCCTCCTCTCCAGGAATCAGGAGCTGGTCTTTGTTTATGATCTTTAAAAAATTTTTGGCGTGTGATTAAATGCAGTGTTATAGTGGGGTGGCAAGGTCAAAAATGGGTTTTCCTCTGAACCAGTCAGAGTGAAAGGAAACTCAGCGATTAAAGGTGAAATCAGAGTTCCCATTGACTTCAGCTGAGTCAGAATTTCACTAGTCATGTTATTACTTCACTTCCTGAATTTCCCCCAAAATGCTTCCTCAACCCAAGAGAGTCCATCTTCCAGATCAGCAAGTGAGTAACAGAGTTAAGTGATTTCCCAAAGGTCACAAAGGAAGGTTGTAGTAGAACTGGGAACAGACCCCTGATCTCCAAGGCAGTGGTGGATTTCTCTACTAGAACAGCAGTTCCCAACCATTTCAAGTGTGTGGACCCCTTTTCAGTCTCCAAACAGTTCGGGGACCATCACATGCTACTAGTTGAAAAATAAATGACAGTAGTAGGTTTTTAGAAACTATATGAAATTATTTTTTATTTGGAATTGTACATTTCCTTGGTGAGGATGTTATTTTTCTTTTTCTGCAGACCCCCTGTAGTAGCCTCACATACCACCAGGGGTCCGCAGACCATAGTTGGGAACCGCTGCACTAGAACACAGTGCCTCTGCCAAATAATACGTTAAATCTCTATCCTTAGTAAGGCCAAGTGTAAAACTGGGATAATATCAGGGTGGATAAAAATCAATTCTTTAAAAATGTAAATCAGATTTTTTTTTCCATTTCAATTAAATATATTTTTCTTATAAAACTATATCAATTTAAAATTAAATTTGAAATGTTGACAACCTACATTAAGGCCTAACCTTACTATGATTTATCAAAACAATTTAAATTAAATAATAATAAAAATCATGTTTGCTGCCAAAGCTTTAAAGAAAGTCAGACCACTGAACTGATTGAAGTCACTGTCTAAGCACCTGGAATCAAAGTTTGCTGAAGTGCTAAATCACCTTAAAACAGCACTAGGCTCTCCTGCAGGTGCAGAGAGAATATTTTCTTCATTTCAATTTGTTCAACTAATTCAGTTCAATGACTAGTTAATTCAAAGTTGAGAAACTGAATGAGTGTGGAAAAAGCAGGAAAGTTTGTTTTCTTCTTCCATTCTATGAAAAAAATTAAGAGTGGGCGGATGAGATCTAATATTTCTAAAATCTTGAAGGATACGGTGACCAGAAACAATGAACTCAATTCACTAACTATAGATAATACTCCCTCTGTTTAATAAATCAGTTAGACTTAAATGCAAAACATGTTTTGATACCTTTACTTTTTTCCTTATATATCCAGCACATTTAAGCTAGTTTTCTTCAACCAGTAATAAAATAATAATAATAATACTTTTAAAAAGCTGATTTGGAGTATTTTAATTTAATTCCAATTTTAATCCAAATACAGCTTCACGCAAATCATGAGTAAACAATTCATTACTGTCTAGTAAATAAGAAATGCATCATTCACCCTTTTCTAAAAATCAAAAATGCAAAAATAGAGACACTGAAAAAAGTCAGTTAAACTATACAACTGCTCACATAAATGTGTATAGACACAGTGTATCCTCTTGGTTAGCAAAAAAGAAGCATCAGATTTCATGGAAATTGCTCTCCGGTCAGTACCATTAACCCCCATGCCAAAAAAAAAAAAAAAAAAAAGGAGTAAGGCGGCATCGACCGGAGAACGTCTCCCATCAATGCAGCGCAATGGAGACACTGAGGTACGGCAATGTAAATAAGTTGACGGGATATTACGTAGCTTGCATATCTCCCACTGACCGCCAGCAGCAGCGTAGACCAGGCCTTAGTGTAAAGGCTGTATATAGTTGCAAATCAACATTTGAATGGTTACCAGCCAATGAGAATCAACTCTTCTTAGGCAAATAACTAAGACGTATAAATAAGAAATAAGACTAAAAGTGATTATTTCAATCAAGGTTCTCAAGTTACTGATTTAAATCATGATTAAAATCTGTGATTTAAATCTATCCACCCTGGATAACAACACTCAGTTACCTTAGTAAAGGGCTTTGAGCACTAAAAATAAGAAAGCACTATCAATAATTACCCACAACTTCCTGAGGAGGCTAACTAGACAGAGAGCAGTTGAGTGACTTAGCAGGGAGGTGCTGCAGAACCAAAAGAATTAGGCCTCTCCTCTGACTTTTGAGCTGATATGAAAAAGTTATTCTGGGGAAAATAAAAGATAATCAAACCTCAGCCCTCAATGAAACACCTTGGTTAGATGTAGCATGTAGAAATACACAGTGAAGTAACTGGTGAAAGGAAAACACGTCACTATTTGTTATTGTCTTTAGATGGTGAATTAACGTTTCTTTTACAATTGTGTTATTTAAACTCCAGAGAGATACAGCTGGGTCTTCGAAGCAGCACAATATATGTCCAGCTCTCCAACGGGCTGGGCTGCTATGACATTTTCTACAGGACTATGTGAATAGGTACACAGTGAGAAGAGCAGTGATTCAGGCAATACTATGAACCCTCTCTCTCTCTTTGGCAAAGCTATTTCCCATTCCGCAGCCCCACTGATAGTAGTATGTTTTTATTTTCGGGAAGCAAGAAACCACACATCTATTTTTACTGGTCTGACCAAGAAGCAAGCAAAGCTCTAGTAAAATGTATGAGCAGCTCTAGAAAGGGAGATTTGGAATACTGGCCTTCAGCAATTTGCGAGCTCTCATGAGAAGGCAGAGAGGAAGAAAGTTCCGACTCCAGCTTCGTTGACGAAAGGCAGGAAGATCCTAATTTTAAGAAGAGTATCCCATATTACTAAGTTATAATTTTTAACAAACACTTTTTTTAATGAGTAAAAGAAAGAAAGAAAAAAGATAGATACATCATAACATCAAACAAATGTATTAACTGTTTTTATGGGCGTTATATACTTAGCTAGGTGCTTTTAAATAAGTAGCTAGACCAACAAATTAATGCTAAGGTATCAAAATCATTCCAGATACACTGAGTCTGTTGAACTGGATTCTTGACCTTCCCTGGACTTACATACCCTGTCTTCTGGCTAAACAGCAAAAAGGAACACAATTTATTTAAAAGGTAACCATCTTCAATTACTGGGACACAGTCACATGAAGAGAAATATTAGACTATAAAGTCAACAATTTATTTCATGAGAAACATCAATGTGACAGCTACTGTAAGCAATGGCTGGGCTCCCTGTAACAACTTCAGCAACAACATATGTAAGCCAGCAGCCATCACTGCAAGCAGCGAAGAAGAGCTAGAGAGGAGAGCTAGGGATGCTCAGAGGAGGAAAGCAACTGGAAAATAAAAATAGAGAATTGTCTGCAATTAACAACCAGCAGCTATCTGAAAATGTTCCTCATTCAGCGTAAGGAGATGTACAGCACCAAGGTTTAGTTTGGATTTTGAAATGCAGCCTAGATTAAACTTCAGAGACAGGAAATGTGTCTTATCACACTAGGGTCTTGAAACTGTAGCAATTCATATCCTGCACACAAGTGTGATTTAAGATTCTACATCCTCTTGATGTATTTCCCTGGCAAGGATGTACAGTATTAAAGCTGAACAATGGAGGAAGCAGTTTTCAGCTACCTATTGGCATGTGACTTGACTTCTTTGAAATGTTCAAGATTCTCTGCCCACCATTCACATTACTCAGCTGTCAAAGTAAAGGGCTCAGATTTATGATGTGAAAATGACATTTTAACGAGGTGTCATATGTGTTTAAAGTTCTTATTCATCACTACACTGCCACATCTTTTAACTGAGATGCAAATGCACTTAATTAGCATATTTTAAGGACAGAGGGTTCACCTTATCTGCATTGTAAAACTGCTTAAAAAAAGAAGACAAAGAAGCAGAAGAATTTACTGAATTAAATGGGTGCCATCACATGTCAAGAGAGCATACTCTAACATTAAACACAAACCTAGGGGATACAAGTTTAACATGCATCCTGTGAGGCTTTTAATTGTCAAAGATAGGTACAGCAGTTTAGTATCATATTTCATTGCATGTCTGGTACTCCACAATGCTAATAAACAATATATAGAAGTCTCCAGTACACATTTAGATAAGTGCTACATCTTACCATTGTACTCACTGTTTATGGGCATATCTATTTATTAATTTCACACATTTGTCAGGCACCCAGCACTGTAATGGATGAGCTCCTGGACATAATTGACATTAAGAAAATAAAATATTTCCTCCAAAACAAGAATATTTCTAATCCAGCTAAAGTAAGCAAATCAACTGCCCTGAACAGACCAGTATCAGGGTCCTAGCTTTCCAGACAGAAAACTAACTCCCAAAGAAATTCCAACACCCACGGTTAGGAAAGAAGGCTAAATGAAAATGTGTTTCTTGCATCATGTTCTAAAAATAGATATGCTTAGACTCTGACAGATTTCCAGCAGGAGCTAATTCCACATGCTGGCCAATCTTGTTCCGGGAGGCTTCATCCTATGGAGGACAGCTAGCCGCTGAATTCAGGTGCCACATGAGGGCTTATGAGTGATCTCTAAGGTAACTTGGAACTAGACCATTTAGAGGTTTGCAATGAACACCAGAGAAAGGATTTGCATCAATGTGGATTAGGCAGCATAGCTGTAATATACTCTTGTTGGCCTACTCCACCTAAAAAATAAAGCAGCCCCACTCAATACAAGCTAAATGGCCTTCAAAGTTAGCTCTGCTAGGGCATCTCACAGAAGCCTGGCTGTTGGCTGACAGTGGTATGGACCACTTCCATGAGTAAATGAAGCAATCTCCCACCAGCTGTAGCAGAATGAAGGCATTTCCATCCACCTCTCTTTCTTGAAGCCCTAGGAGCTGATGAGCCCAATAAGACCTTGAGAAAGCAAAGCATTTTAACTACCAGAGTGCTAATGCTCTCACAACTAAGTGTGCACCCACAACATCTGGCACTTCGTCAAAATGCTTCCCCTTGCCAACAAATGTCACTGCTGTTGTATCCAGGGAGGGCTTGTCTTCATTGCAGAGTTAACTCAATTATTGCCGTTCACCCAACTCCCACATGCAGGCAAAAATCTTTGGCTCGAGTGTGACGGCGCTTTAAACTCAAGCATGCTGGCCCATAGGGGTATGGGTTTCAACTTGACTTAGCACAGATCAGCAACTGCAAATCCAATCACTCTGTGCAGCTTGAGTGTTATTTGGCAGTGGAGCTGCTGTGACTCAAGCTAGGAGAACTCAAGTGTAGATCTCTCAAGTCAACTGCAGGGAAGGCATAGCATAAACCAACCAGTTTTCAGCTCTGCCCATCAAGAGTAAAGCAGAATACATGTCCTTGCCTTTCAGTCTGAAAGGGACACAGAAAAACAAAGTTGCTTTGTGCCCACTGAGAGCTTTTGCCCATTCTAAAAGTCACTGAGCAGGCCTTCCTGCCCGTCAATAAGTATAAGCCACAAATATGTACTTAAGGGTCTTGTATTGTCACTGAACTCCCCCGTTCATGGGTGCAGCAAAGTGACAGCAGGATCATACGAGTGCGGACAAGAGCAAGAAGGTATGCTGTGATTTGATCCCATTTCTCTCTCAGTTAATAATGAGGGCTGGGGCCAGATTGACCTTGTATTGTTTCACTTGCCCAGAAAACAGAAACAGTACATGCCTTGAGAAGTGGATTTAAAAACTACCTGGGGTTTGACTGTAGCTGTTACAAATTGACGCTGTGTCCTGCACAGAGCCAACTAACTCCTTGCCATAATACAACACCCGAGATCCATACACACCTTACTGCAAGAGTATACAGGAGAAACTACTTTTCCATCCTTTCACCAGTCAAAGAAGCAGCCCATCTGTGTCAACAAGGATTGCATTAGACTAGACCCTGAGCCCTGTATGCATGTGCGTGTCCCAGCATGAATTACACTGAAAACACAAAAAGTAAAATAATTCTGCTGCCAGTGACACTGGTGTAAATCCACAATAACTCTGCTAGAGCTAATAAGCTTACTCTGGATTCACACTGGTAACAGAGTGGAATTTAATGCATGGACTTGAATCCTGACAAGCAATGCTAATTATTTTTAATCCCAGCATTTTGCTATGGGAAGGGCTGGGACTTCAAGGATCAATTTTGCAATCGTAGTCACACTGAGCAGCATTTACTTTCACCTACAGCCTCAAATGTCAACAGGCCAGACTGTTCCTGTCTCTTACAGGGGCACAGAGTGGGGAGAAGGACCCTACTTAACAAGCAGGGGCAATTACAGCACCAGCTCCCAAGGACGGCTCCCCTGGCGAGGAGGCAGGGCCATAACAAAAACAGGATTGCTTTTATTCCAACAATACAACAGAAGACAAGGGTGGGTTTTTTCAGACTTTTTATGCCAGCCAGGTCACCAGATGGGGGTGATTAAAACGAATAGCTCAAGTTAATGTTAGGATCATAAAAGGTACAGGAAAGGAATTTCACTTTATGTGCACGACTCACAGTTTTCTCCTGAACTTGATTCTGGTGCATAATGTTACAAGCAGTACAACAGAACATGCACACTATTATTTTAATTGAACTTCTTGGAGCATTTGTTATAGAGAATACTGATGGAAGTGTAGAGTCCTTCTCAGCATTACTTCCACCCAACAGGCAAGAAAAAAGACAAGCAGGAGATGTAAGAAGAGAGCAATCCACCGACAAGCATCCATGAAGAGAATGGACCATATAGAGACTGAAAAAACAGAAGGGATAGACCATTTCCTTCTATCAGATATCACCTCTTGGAGATATGGGTTAGCAATCAGGTTCATAGGTTTTGTGGATCCTAAGAAGACTTTTCTTCAAAAGATACCCTTACAGAAATTGAATCCAGCTCCCAATAAAATAACAAAGGGAGTTTACTCCTTCAAACGCAGCATTTAATTAGCAGTTTTTGAGAAAAATCAATATTTGGTTTCACTCTGTAAAAAGCACTGGACTGGCTGGCTCCAGCTCAATTGAATTTCACTTGACTTTGTTACAGAGCTAAGATTTCAACGTGCCCTCTTGTCTACGTCTTTAAACCCCACTACAGAGGCCAAGCAGGTAAATTCCCATGATTCTTTACCCCTGGCCCCCTGCAGAGAGCAAATGTCTATTGTTTCATTTTAGCAATTGCATGTACCAAACATTTTTATAGCAGTGCTCTCCAATATATAAGGTACATTTGGAGATGCACCTTTTAATTAAAGTCCACAAAAAATATTAATTGGGGGGAAAAAAACAAACTGATGCAATTAAAAAACTTATTTTGAGAGAAGGTAGAAAGAATGATTATCTTTAGGAAAGTAAAGGCTCAACCATCTGTTTTGTTTTTTTGGTTTTTCAAATATGTTACTAGCTATTTAGGTTGTATGATAAATCTCTTTTCTTCTTACAGGCAACTTTTGTTTTTCAAAGGCCTCGTTTCTAAACTTCTTTCCTAATTGGTTTTTAACAACCAATTTATTCTGCCCTTCAATTTTACAATCATTTCTTTATTTTCCAATTAAACACATATTGTTTACATATTTTGCTCCTCTGAAGTTGTGACGCTATAAGAAAGGGCTACTTAACTGTTCCATGCTTGAAGTAAAGACACCACTTGGTTGTGAGGGAACTACACAATTCAGATATGTTGAAAACAGGAAAAAATATTAAGATGTCCATGGATTTTTCTTAGAAAGAGATCAGATTTCTTCACTGCTTACCGGACTGCTACAGCTGTTATTGCTGGTCATTTCCTGTTAAAGATGACACTTCTGGGCCTGATCCAATACCCACAGATGTCAATGTAAAAAACTTCCATTGACTTCAATGTGAGGTATATTGTGCCTTAACTGATGGGAGAAAAAAAGAAGCACAGACATGGTCTACAGAATGAGGATTCTCTGTCCTTTATCCACAAACACATCCAAATGTATCATAAGTTGTATCATTCTAGCAAATGTCTACTCACCCATTCACTCAGAAATGTGTGATTCTTTTAGATTGGGAAGTAAAATAATTGCCCCATGAATAAGACTGCGTGAGGAATTTTGCAGTCAAGTTCACTTTCTTTTTCACTACTTATTCATCTTTGTGAAATGCCTTTGGCCCATCCTGACTCTCTATTTGAGAACCCATTATTCTGTAGGATCAATGATCTCGCAAGTCCCATACAACCACAGAGACCAGTGATGTTACAGGATTATCTATTCTGAGATGTTTTCTGTCAAACAGGAAGAGACAAAGTTTCCACAGAGTGGAAAAAAATACAGGTTGAGAAAGGCAAGAAATCGGGCTACCTCCATGCCCTGGTGAGGAGGGGGGAGGGTCAATGGACATGTATCATTGCTCAGTTTTATGTTTCACAGAGGTAATTCAAACAGGGTGAAATGCCATGCTTTAAAACAACTGCAAACAGGATTTTTTGGGGGAGAGGGTGGCTAAAGTCAATGACAACTGCAAAATAACCTGAAGTGAATCTCAGATACTTCTCGACATTTTCCACAATATATATTTTTCCCCAGGGAAATGACTGTTTTCTACCTGCAATTTTAATTTTCACCCACTATTTAATTTGTACCCAAACTCTTCTAAAATGAGGGGAACTTCAAATCCAGATCCAAACTGCATGACTAACCTTCACCTGCATTAGCAGGCAACTCTAAACATTGCATCGAATTAGCCCCAAACATTACTCAGCTCTCAATCTGAACTTTTCAGCTCAGAAAGGAAAGAACAAAAAATATATATTTCTCTTGTTCACAAACCTGCAACAACCTCATTTTTCACTGAAGATGAGATTAATTATTGTAACATTCCATTACTGTCCACAGCCACCATCTGAGAAGGGGACAGCAGAGATTCAGCTGAAGTATATGGATAAGATTTCTCAAAAAGGGTAAAATACACTAGAATAAGAAAAGAATGCAATTGATTTTTGCTGCTTTGGAATGACCAATAATTCACACACCGTTCCATTTCACTCCACCAGTCAAAAATTATGTGCTCATCATTAACTCCGGAGTGAAGCAATACGTCTCATTTTTTCTCTCCATCTGAAATCTTTCATAGATAAATACCCTCAAATTCTCCCAGTTCTTCCTTCTCACAGTACCAGCTTCAGGTCTTTTGTCTCATGTTTTTCCTCTCATATTTCTTTCTTGCATTTTGCTATATGGCTGGAAGTTCATTTCTCTTCTGCTCACTTCCAGATTTTCAAAGTCACAATTTCCTTTAAATTCTCTTTATCTAAAAGTGTTTTTGTACATACTAATCACAGTCTGTATATGGAGAGAAGGATGGATCAGAGGAATCAGAACATTGTATTACTCCTCTCCTGCAAGCAGAAGACCTGGAACTACTTCTTCAGGGCTTTTCTACAGGAACCACTTAAGTTTACAGCAAACTGTGGTGTAAATCTACTCTGTGCTAGCCTTCCATGCACTAAGAGCATGTCTTACAATGTCCTGCCGTTATGTTCCTACTTTGCATTAATGTAGTCTTCTTTGTAGAGGATTATGTTAATGTGAACAGGCAATCTTTAAGTTCGCGCCTGCAGCATCCACACGGGGAGTTACAGCACAGCACTTTGGACACATCGCTATTCGCATGTCATAATCTGAACTGTGGGGCAGCATAGACAAGCCTTGAATGTCCATGTGGCTGTATTGCTATGCACTAAAAGTTCTGTAGTGCTCTTTCATCTACACAGCTTTGACACGGGAGCAGAAAAAGGACCTAGGGAACTTTTACATAACATAAGTACGGCCATACTGGGTCAGACCAATGGTCCATCTAGCCCAGTATCCTGTCTTCTGCCAATGCCAGGTGCTTCAGAGGAAATGAACAGAACAGGTAATCATCAAGTGATTCATCCTGTCAGCCATTCCCAGCCTCTGGCAAACAGCAATCCCTGCCTATCCTGGCTAAAAGCCATTGATGGACCTATCCTCCATGAACTTAACTAGTTTTTTTTTGAACCCCATTATAGTCTTGGCCTTCATAACATCCTCTGGCAAGGAGTTCCACAGATTGACTGTGCATTGTGTGAAGAAATACTTCCTTTTGTTCATTTTAAACCTGCTGCTTATTAAATTTTATTTGGTGACCCTAGTTTTTGTGTTATGAGAAGGAGTAAATAACACTTCCTTTTTTACTTTCTCCATACCAGTCATGATTCTATATAACTCTATCATATCCCCCATTAATCATCTCTTTTCCAAGCTGAAAAGTCCCAATCTTATTAATTTCTCCTCAGATGGAAGCTTTTCCATATCCCTAATCATTTTAGTTGCCCTTTTCTATACTTTTTCCAATTCCAATTCCTTTTTTGAGATGGGATGACCAGACCTGCATGCAGTATTCAAGATGTGAGCATACCATGGATTTATAAAGAGGCAATATGATATTTTCTGTCTTATTATGTATTCCTTTCCTAATGATTCCCAGCATTCTGTTAGCTTTTTTGACTGCCACTGTACACTGAGTGGATGTTTTCAGAGAACTATCCATAATGACTCCAAGGTCTCTGTCTTGAGTTGTAACAGCTAACTTAGACTCGATCATTTTATATGTGTAGTTGGAATTGTGTTTTCCAATGTGCATTACTTTGCATTTATCAACATTGAATTTCATCTGCCATTTTGTTGCCCAGTCACCCAGTTTTGTGAGATGCTTTCGTAACTCTTGGTAGAGGTAACTATCTTGAGTAGTTTTGTTATGCAAATTTTTTCACTTCACTGTTTACCCCTTTTTAGAGTGTGATATCAGGGTTTACAAAGACAGCAAATTTGCCTCAGGCTAATTCAGGGGGGAATCACACCCTAGATTGCTGCTAACTCAAGTGTTTATGTAGACATGCCATTGGTTTTTTCTTTGTCATCGTGTTTAAAAGAATGACAACATTTTAGGATAAGAAATAAAACACGTAAATAACTAAATGCTTTACCTTCTAAATTATATTAATTCTGCCTTTTCTGTTCCCTGCTCAGCATTCAGGAAAAATATAATCTAGCACAGATAACTGAACTTCAATCATCATTACATAAAGCTTGTATGGGAGTAACCACTTTCAAACCTGAAAGAAAATAACTGAGATTCCTGCATGATTTAGTGAACTAGAGCCAAATTCATTGACAAGAGAGTAACTCTGGATTTACACTTATATAACAAGGAAGAATTTCATCCAAATTAATGAAAAAAAGTCAGCCAAATATAATTACTGTGATAACGTTTGATGGAAATCCACTGGAAGTTGGATTTCTTCTGGGGTCCAGTCTTTACTCAGTGATTGAATACAATTTCCTTCTATTAAGATTTAGAAAAATATGATCAGCCCAAACTATTTTTAATAGAACAGCCAAATGAATGACTTAAAGAAATGAGAACAACTAGTCTGGATCATGTTACCTACACCGAAATTCATCACAAACACACAGGATAACAAACAACACGTGTGTGCATGCATGCGTACATACACACAAATTTGGAGTCAGATTCTCAACTCATGCTATTCTGCAATGTTTCATTGACTTCATTGCAGCTACACTGATTTAAATCTGCCCCATGATATTTAGAATGAGAGCAACATCTGAATTAAGTTCAACAGAAGTCATGTTCTGGCATGGCCATAAAAGCAAAGGGAATTCAATGGATAGAATGAATACAACAAAACAGGCATCTCCACTGGTGATTCTGATGATCTGAACAAGCACTTAGACATTTGAGATTGGCTCAGGCTTATCACTGAAAATTCTTTCCCATTTCCACTTATTTTCCAAGTAAGCTATGAAGAAAATGTTCTGTAAACAGTAGTGTCTCTCTGAATATACAGCAGCTGATCATTAAGGGTCACATGAACTAGGCCTAAAGTCATGCACACATATGCAATCAAAGAGATATATATATGAACTTCACAGCCTGTTCACCAAAAAACAAACCAAATAAAACCCAAAGAGCTTCAGGTTATAGCTGATGGAAGGCCAAAAGCAAAACTTATCACAAAACCTTACCTGATCTGCTGTCCAGGGGTCCAAAATCCAAAGAATACTTCACCACATGATAGTTGTTCCATACATAAAGGAGGTTATCCCTGGGGTTATAATCCACAGCAGCGATGTACTGGTATGAGTTTGGAAAGGCAACATCCACCAGACTATCCTTGCTTTGGTCAGTGTTGTAAATATAGTCTATCTTATTTCCCGTGGCTTCATTGTCATCATCTTCATATACTGACTTCACCACATATAAAATCCCACAGATCATGAAAGCATTGGAAGCCGACCTTTTGTCGTAGGCTGTATCCCACGTCCCTTCGATCCTTAAGGTGTAGGGGTTTAACTGGCTAATGACAATTCTGCCATTGTTTTGTTCTGTTGCATAGATTACCCAAAGCCCATTCTCATCCACCGCCAGGTCGATGTCGGACTTGCCTCCCCATCTGTAAGGAGAGGTGTCATGGTAATTGGCATTAGCAATAATAGCCTCCCCACTTTTTATTCTTGTCCTCAAGTCAAACTTGACTATATTCCTGGTTCGCTCCTTGTTGAAGAATAAAGCTCCATCATACACAACAAATCCTGTGCCGTCCACCCGGTGAGGGAGCTTGTAAGTGGTGGTTGGTCGTCCAGCTATGAAATCATCCTTGGAGGAGTACTCCGTCAGGGTGTCAGTCCTGTACGGGGTCCAGGGCATGTAGTAAATCTTGTCAGATGCCTGCAGAGGATCCTTGCACCAAGCCCCAGACTGATGGTCTGACTCAAATAAATGTTCACTCTGGTATACACCTTTTAGTAGGCCAGGACAAAGAAAAACTGTTGGAGGGGAAAAGAGTTAAACACAAAAAAAAAAAAAGTTAATAAGAGTTCTGTTGGTTTGGCATTAACTTCTAATAGTTTATAGCTCAGCAGCTGAATGCGATCAGCCCAAAACAAATGTAGTTTTATTGGCAGATTACCTTCACCACGGGCAGTGTGGGTCTTTTTGCTGCCTTTTCAATCAACATCAGTTCATTTTTTCATTCCTTTTCAAATCAATTTTTACTGGTGTACTTACTTGGACTATTCGACTTTGTAAACTCTGAAATGAATACGTATTCCCCAAGGGTTTATAGGTTTGTATTTTCAGATTATATTCTACACTACATCTATACCTACTAGGTGAAGGGGTAAATTTCTGGGGAATTGTTCCACATATTTCATTTGAACAGTCCACTGAAGATTGCCCTAGAAATGGAAATAAAACAAAGCCCACCCTCACAGCTCAGGTGGAATTAAATATTTTAAAGGTACCATGGCAAAGCAGAGGTAAATACCTCAGCAACTCAAAAGCACGTTGAAAGCAAATAGGAAGACAAAAATACCCTACTACAGGCCAATGGTATAACTAGCGATAAGATTTTTGAAGCTACTACAGAACACACAGCACATGCAGTCTAGACAATTAAAAATGAACAATGGATGAATAACTGAGAGAAGAAAGAAAAGACAGGAAGGAAGGAAGAAAGGAAGGAAAAGAATAAAGTTCACTGGAGAGGAATCCAAGGTCTAGATTTTAATCAGTTAAAAATGTCCTGTTAAACATAGTAGTATTCAAACTTAAAACATATACCTTCTACTGTTACATGAGAGGAGCACACAGGAACGATTTGGGTAGCTGTGCTTTGCTGCTCAGACTTCAGAATGGAAATGGATCAGGGATCAGATGGCTTGGTTTGGTTTTAGGGTGATATGGAGAGAGGTCGGGAGAAGGCACAGCACATATGCCTTGCCAATGTAAGAATTAAAGTAACACTAATATCTTATCTATGACTAATCAGCTGAAAGAGAACTATGTGCAACAGCTTTGGCCAGAACACAACCTGGTGAGCAATGAAATGATGGCAGCATGTGACAGCAAACGACAGTGTGGTCTACTTTACATTCTCCCTTTGATGCCCAGATTAACTCTCATTCACTGGAGTTATGCATCTGTATTAAGGGAAGAATATATTGCATATATGTGTGTGTTGGTATTCAGGGAGTGCTATGGCATATTACAATATCAAAAACAAACTGAGGGGGACAAAAAGTTTCAAATGCACAGAGACCCTAATTCTGCAACTAATCCAGGCAGGTGGACTCAGACTGAGCAGAAAGATTGACTTAAAGCTACTTATTTTCTGGAAACAATGTAAAGGGGCTGACATAGCTCTCAGAGAGGTCAATGAGAGTTTTGTCAATAGGAGTACGAGGGGGCTCATCACATATTACACTTGAGTCAATGGTCTTGTGCATGTCTGAAGATGACCTGAAATATAACAACTGGCCTGGCAGAAGTGTCCCATCATACATTTCTATTAGCATGGGGCTGGAATGCAGGGCAGTTGAATTAACACTTCTTGCTTAAAAGTCAGTTAATTATATCACACAATTCAAAAGTTGATTAAAGCCCCTGAAAAAAGAAAGAGGATGGGAAAAATCACAAATTCGAACAACATGAGAAATTCTGGGCCAGATCCTCAGCTAGTGTAAACTGATATAGCTCCAGGGGAGTCAATGAAGTTGAGACACCATTTTACAGTAGCGTATGTATGGGGCATTGTGTCTACGGGGTATTTAAAAAAAATCATGCTTTTCCAGATTCTGCAGGATAGGGGAGGAGGAAATGACTTTACACTTTAGAGCAGAAGATTAACAAAGAAAACTACATCAGTAAATCTTTCAGCAAAAAATATATATTATCTTGTGAAGTTGAGCAGCAGAGAAACTAAATAAATTTTAACAAAAAAATAAGTGAGAATTAATGACAGGTATTTCAACTAAAACGTTAAACTGTTAAATAACTTAGCCTATAAATAAGTAATATATATATATATATAATTTGAAAGGTATTTAATTACCTTTTTGTTCCACTTCTATTGTAGAGAGAGAAGTAAAGAGAGAAAGGAGAAAAGAGAATAGATTAATGGTACTGTATTGGCCAGGTACTTTTCTATACCTCTTCCAAATGAAAGGAAGCATTATTAATTTAGTGCAGTTATTGCTATATTTTGTGAATGCTATATATATGCGTGTGTGTGCATGTGAAACATCTCTTCCTCTAATATACACTGGATAAAATACAGGCACATGATTCAGCTTTACTACAATCTCCAAAGCAATCAGGGCCTGATCCAAAGTCCATTGAACTCAATCGGAAATCTTTCCACTGCCTTTGGTTCATGCCCAGAGCATAATATAAGATTTGTATTAACTGAATTAGGGTTGAACCAGATTTCTAGATAGAGTAAACTCTTCAGGATAGGGACTGTCTTGATATCTATGTCCCAAATCCTGAAAGATCAAATGAACCCGCATAACTTTATCTACGTGAGTATTTCCATTGGCCCTAAGTAGACTACTCATGTGAGTAAAGTCACACAGGTACCTAAGTGTTCACAGGAGTTAGGTCTAGGTCTTGTGCAGAACCAAGCACACTATCAAAACTTACAAAATCATCATCATCATGGCTTCCCTCATTAACAGCAAAACAATGGGAAGGATTTAAATACACCAATATTTGTAAATAAGAATGTAAATATTTATGGATGTTAAAATATTAACACAATACTAATATTAATGCACTACCAAAAAACCCATAACTTGTAATATAAATTTATTTTGTTCATCAGGCACTATGTTGCTGTCAATAAGGTTGCATCCTTTTTAGTAGACGTGACCCCCTCACTGCTAGAACAAATCTATCTAGCGCATGTGTACATAGCTGAAAGGTTTTGGTGCCAGTTTCCATAAGCTTAAAGCCTACCCCGAGAAGCACTTAGGGCTTGATCCAAAGCCCATTGAAGTCGATGGAAAGATGCTCATCAACTTCAATCCACTTTGGATCAGGCCCTTGCAGAACAGACATAGACTTTCCACCCAGAAGCCTAGTGTAGAGACTCAGGAGAGATGGATAGCCCACACTTTCTCTTCCACTGCACTGCACTACTCCATTTTAAATGCACCATTCCTAAATGTGTGTGTTACCTCGCACAGAATCAGTCCCTTTCCTCTCCTTAAGACCACAATACAGGCAGGGGTTTTAACTTGCAGCTCTCAAACTGCTGCTGTCCCCAGGTAAACTGGATGTTCCTACAGTATATGAAGCACTGGCCTATTTTCTGTCTGCCTTCCTGTTTGTGTCATATGCTTGCACTGTATGAGCTCAGTAGCTGAGCAATCAATATGAACCAAGTCACTGGTGCATGCAGGCTCTAGTGGTGTAGCCTATATAACACCGCTAGCGTGCTTGTCTCTGTTGAAAACCACTCCTTTGTGGGAAGGAAAGCACATTGAAGACAACACCAACACCTTCTTCTATGACCCCACCAGAGAAAATCGGAGACACACACAGTCAGCTGTTGCAGTATCAAAGTTTAAAGAAGACGTTGTGATTCATCCAACACAATAGCAACAAGGCAGACAACATATCTTAAAACTGATGACAATAGGAGAGGCAAAAAGGAAAACTGCATGAATCTGCTCTGAATGAGAGCTATGGCTAATTGTACAGGGCACAGACCACAGTCCAGTGAACAGAAGACATAGCAAATGGCTTGCCATTAAAAAATCAGCATTTTACAGAGCACCACTGAAAGTCTCAGAGGTGTCTGAGATTAACAGTTCCTCCCTGTATTTAGAATTAGGAGATACCTATGGTAACTGTATGAGAAGAGTTGGCAAATTATGACTTTTTAATGATTCGGTTGTAGAGTGTGTGATTTCTGTATCCGAAGGCAAAGATGCATCAGTCTTAATCTTGGACATTCACGTTCGTGATCAGAAGTAGATTGACAACCCAAACATTACTGTTCCTGTTAACAATTATGTTTTATATATCAATGTCCATGGAACTTCACTGAAAAGAAAAATGAAAATACACCTAAGTAGGGCCATAGACTGGAAATAGTTAACATGCTACCCAAATTTGGTTCTGCTGAGCTCTTGGTGTCTCATCCACTGGAGGTGGAGGGGATAACGATGTCCATAGACTATCACTGAGGGACACCACTTGTTTCTGGGAAATGTGAACTTTTACTAGTGGTGTGGTGAATTTCAGACAACAGTGAGAGGCATTTCCAAAGACAAGGGACAACACCACAGAGGTAGGTACATGGGTTTGGGTTTTACCGGCCAAGAATTCACAAGAGGCATTTCCAGGCTGTGGCTTCTCAGTGAGGCCGATTCTACCAGCCCTTTTCAGGATCAGGTTTTGACTATATATACATATACACATTTGGTGTTTCAATCTACAGCTCATGATGTGGAAAGAAGTGACAGCCGGCCAGAGAGATCAGACCCTGATGCAGATTTCTCCCAAGTTAAGCGGTCTCTGGATACGGGACCTTGGTTGAGACTCATCTCTAGCTTAAAACAGGTTGAGGTTAAAAGTTAAATGACTTATGTTGATTGTAGTCAAGGCCTTATTGGACTTAGCTACATGGCTGATTCTGAAGAAAGCAGTGATGCAGCCAGCCATGATTAAAACTAAGTGGACGTAGCAGTTACAGAGAAACTTGCACAGCACCTGCTAACACTATATCTGGCTGCAGCTGGCCATAATTCATTTTCTTGGGAAATGAAGTTTTTTTTTTAAAAAAGGGCATAGGTGATGTGTCTCAAAGCTTCTAGCCCCATAGGAATTGTTATATCAGAACAGAGCACTGATTCATCGTTCCTACAGTATTGCTGGCAGTGTAGTGGATAAGTATTTATGCTTTAGAGGATGGCAAAATCCTTTCATAATGCGCTGAAACAATTGTACAATGTTATAGGTGGGAGGAGACAGGCTGGAGGAGAGAATTTACTCATGACCGCCTGAACATTGTGAAGTATTCATTACCCTTACCTTGCAGAACTACACATCAATTAGGGGTTGTAATAGTAACAAATCCTTTTAAAATGCCAGCCACAGCAGATGACCACCTCCTGCTTGGTGGTTTCCATAGGTCAAACAAATAAGTATGCCCTTCTATTGGTTCTAAATCTATTGCTCTTGAATTTCAAAGAGCCAAATTTTCCTCTTGATTACACTGGTGCAACTCCACATTACTTCAAAGGAGTTGCACTGGGGTATCTTGGAGGCCTGGAGAATTTAATGCACTGAATGTCCCTGGTTTCTCATATCATATAGTAAGCAGAAAAAAATAAAATGGATGAGCAATTTTCACAGTATTCCTTCATAGTGTACTATGGAATGACATCACAAAACAATCAGCACTGCTATTACTAGAACTTAATTTGGTCAGAAAACATTAATTACAAAGAAGACTGCATCATAGCTACAATGCCTGAACTGGTTACAGTACTTTAATGATAAAGATTTCAGTTCACAGAACACCCACGCTACGTATATCACTGAAGTTATCCTAACTCTTCATCACAACTTAAGAACTGTAGATATGTTTATTTCTCTTACAGCAAGTTGTGCTACTCCTATTCTTGTTACTGCATTCATTAGCATGGATCAATGGTATCCTCTACACTCCTGTGCTGTTTGCAACATGGCCACCATTAGCATCAACATTGCTATGATAGCATAGAAGCAAGTCAAAGAACCACTGTACAAGTCTGGGGCATGCTACAAATAAGATGGTCTCCATATCCCAATTCCTTCTTACATTTCTTATGACGAGTAAAGTTCATATGTACTCCTTGCCAGGACAATATTTGATCTTCCAGATGACAGAGATTGCCTCCACAGTTCCCAATTAATACACAGATTCTATGACGACACGCATGGTCCTCATTAACAAAAACCACACTGATAGCACTGAATGGGCATCTCTCTGAAAATTGCGTCTTAATAGTCTCCAGCACAATTAACCCACTTGAGCAGAAGACAACATTAACTGCTTTCTTCCTAATATACAATTACAAAGAAGTCTAGTTCTGCCCAACCATTCTTAAGGCACATTTGGGGACAACCAACACTGTGTCACATATGCAGTCCTGCACGGGACTCTCCGCGCTTGCAGCACTCACAAGGTAATAACAGGGTTATAGTTACCTGCCTCAATGGGTGGGAAACTTGATGGGTCTGGAAGTCATTGAGACAACCTCAGTATAAGGGAGGGGGGAGCACATACTGGGGGAATGCAAAGATGGCCTCTCCCCCTTTGGAGGCTCTATCCATCCATTTGTTAGCCAGGGTAGATGGTGGAGCTGACTGGGTCCTTCACTTTCCCCTTTCACCAATTTAAACCATAGCCTGGGTCCTTAGGACCTTTTCTTGCTCTATTTGAGCTCTGCTGAAAATAGAGAGAGCTCTGAAGAGCAGGATGTGGTTGCAGTGGAGTTTGGTATGCTCTGGAAGGCCATAGCAACAATAAGGCTTGTGCCAGCTGTATTGGTTTGGATTTGAATACTCTATTTAATAACATTCAAGTTTTAAAACTGTCCTTGGACTGGAAAAATAAGACTTTGCTACATTTTCAAAAACACAACTGTAGCAAACAACTCAAAGATGAATTGTTTAAGGGAAATACAGTGGCCGGGGAAAAGGGGGGGAAATAAAGAATTGCATCCAGTGCTTTTCCAGCTTTTATAAAAGGTTTCACATCAGATAGTGTATTAAGAGAGGATATTTCCATTTTCCTCTCCCCTCAGAAAGAGTTAAAAATGTGTATCTCTCTCTCTTTTAAACTGAAGTTCAGGGTTTTATTTAGTGACAAAAGACTCTCAAGAGCAGATCCTCCAGTCTGCGTTTATTCCATCATGAAAAAGGAGAAAAGACTTTTATAAATCTAAATGACCAAAGATCTAGAAAACGTGACCCATGAGGAAAGATTGAAAAAAATGGGTTTGTTTAGTCTGAAGAAGAGAAGACTGAATGGGGACATAAGTTTTCAAGTTCATAAAAGGTTGTTACAAGGAGGATGGAGAAAAACTGTTTTCATTAACCTCTGAGGATAGTACAAGAAAAAATAGGCTTAAGTTGCAGCAAGAGCGGTTTAGCTTGAACATTAGGAAAAACTCCCTAACTCAGGGTAGTTAAGCACAGGAACAAATTGCCTAGGGAGGTTGTGGAATATCAATTATTAGAGATTTTTAAGAGCAGGTTAGACAAACACCTGTCAGGGATGGTCTAGATATTATAGAGTCCTGCCTTGAGTGCCAGGGACTGGACTACTATATGACCTCTCGAGGTTTCTTCCAGTCCTACAATTCTATGACAAGCTGTTTAAGCTGGGAGTGAAGAACTATATCAGCCATCCGAATCACTGTTAGGTCCTATGCCTCTCTCCCCAGGGTGAATGGCCACCACTGATATCAGGGGAAGTGCTTGAACTCTGGATGCATACAAGAGGGGGACATGGGTCTTCAGCTTCCAACCTTGCTCTGCCAAAGCACACATTTGTTAACCTTCCTGGTGTGCTGCAATGCCACACATGGGGAGGGCTTCAAGAGGGGGGTAGGCTAAGAGTTGAAGGAGTTTGTTGGATATTATTTTTTATGTAAGCAGCCTTTTACACTGCTTTTTGTGTGGTTTATTTTAATTAAACGGATGGATGCCCATAAGCACTGAACAGGCACCTATAAAGATTTTTATAAAACTAAATAAATACATAAGTCACTTAAGCAAATGAAGAAACTTAAGAGTATTTGAGATGCTGGAATAGCAACAAGATTTTTAGTGAGGCCATATTCTGTTTTTCAGAAATTCTAATGCAAGCATTCGCATCATCCCATGTAGTATATAAAACTATTGGATGCTGACACAGGCATGCCCTGGCAGGAAGATTATTTCTCTATCCCACCATTTTCTTGATAGTTCTTTGAAGGGGATCATGTGGGGTCCCTACTAAAAGCTAAAAAAGCTAGTTGGGTATCATGGTTCTTGCAGTATGTTTGTACAGAAAAGATTTTTAGAGTTATATGATATGTAGCGTACTGGGTGCCAAAACTGATGGAGGTGAAACTTGTCACCTGAGGTGGGGTGGGTCTCAGAGCTGACTCAATCAACACTGAGAACAATCAGAGAGACAAGGTGGGTGAAGTGATATCTTTTATTGGACCAACTTGTGTTAACCAGAGAGACAAGCTTTCAAGCTTAGACAGAGCTCTTCTTCAGGTCTGGGAACAATTGATATCCATTGACCCAGTCCAGCCTTGTGCTTACAATATAGGGAAGATGCAGACTTGAGCACTGACAAAGACAAAGGTCTGAGACTGTATAAGAGAAGGAAAAAGGGCACCAATGTTATTCTTTAAAGAGGTGATGTTCTGCCTGAGGGTGTGTCTCATGAGAAGTGGACCTCAGCTCTCTGGACTGTACAAGCACTGTAAGGAATGACCATTGGGTGAGAAATACCCTATCAGAAAAGAAAGTCACTTGCTGTTAAGTATAGGCTAGAGATTGGGTTTTATGTTTTTCTTTTACCTGAATCCTCATGTTTCCAAATCCTGGGAAAATGAATGTGGCTGGACAGAAAGGGGCAAGTGCTGATAGCATGTTGATCTTTCTGCCTTGTTCTTCTTGGGTAGTAGAGTAAATAATTCTAGTCTAAGATGCATAAGATGCTACTGGGTAGAGCAACAGTAGCTTATCCAATGGTCCTTCTGAACTCCATTGGGACAGTACTGTCCTCCCTACAAGATTGCAGACTTCATCCATCCAGTAGCATCATGTCAGCTGAGATGACAGTGCTTTGGAGAAGATGCTGGAAAGGTTATGGAGCCATGGCTGCTGTATAGGGATGGTTGAAGACCCAAAGGCTTTTCATCTTCCCATAGACCCCAGGGTCCATATGTTCCTCACAGAACATTTTACTGGCAGCTGGGAACCCACAGCCAACCTTGCATCACAGAGAGGCAGGGTGGGGGCATGTGATGAATCTTGCTCTACCAGGGATAGACTTTTTCAAATTATTTTTTCCCTCCTTCTGTGGGTTTTTACATGTAAGGGAAACATTTGACTCAGTCTGCAAGTGAGAACCAAATGAGCATGTCACACCAAAGCACATGCAGTGGCCCCTGAGTCCGCACCGAGACAGGTTATTATTCTTTCTGGATACTGATACCAGTTGTTGGATTCTGACTGTGGATGTGAAGACCAGAAACTTCTTCCTCACAGCCCTAAACACTGGCCCAAACACAAACAAGCCTAGGTGCTTGGGCACGCTGCAGGACTGAGTCCAAAGAAAGTTCAAATGAGTAAATCATCCATTTAAATCCAAGTGACCAAAGCATACTCCAGTAGCTGATTCCTTCTGAGAAGTTACCATAGCCAGGAAGAGGCTAGGTGGTGTGGAATATAGCAACAGCTGTACCATGATTAGATGGATGGCCCATCTAGTCTTGTCTCTGCTAGTGGCCAGCACCAGGTGCCAAAGAAAGCCTGCAGTGAGTTACAGGATAACCTGCATTCGGGAAAGGGTCTGAATCTCATCCACACTATATTCTACACTACATCTATATTGCAAGCACGGGATGTGACTGTGGCTCAGGTAGACATGCCCAAGCTAGCTAGCTGGGCTACCAGAGCAGTAATGTGGCAATGTTGGCTTCAGTGCAGCCTGGCCTTGTAAGTAATTATCCAGGTTTCCAGGTAGGCTTGGATAACCCACCCTGTGTGACTTCCCTGTTCTGGGACCAGAACTGGACACATGAAAGCTAGCTCAGGCATGCTGCCTCCATGATGAGGTACAGACATGCCCCATGGCCCCTTTACAGAGCTCTGCCAGTAAAATGGGGTTCTAGTGTAGATGAGAATCAGGTGCAAAGATTCTTCCTAGCCCTCAACAGATGGTGCACATGGTGGTGCCTATCCTGAGGCAAATGTGGGAATGGACAGGCAAAAGACAGGAAGAAGGGTGTGGGGCAAAGACACCCATGCAGGATCTTTCTCACAACCCCTACTCTGCTCTACCTCACCGGCCAGGAAGATCTGTTTAGATATAATCATTAATACTAATATCAGTCCCAAACCTGTGATAGAAAAGGGGAGTTTCACAGGGAGGTCTAAAGATGACTGTGGGCGCTAGAGGGAAGGGAGCACAAGTTCTCCACAGCAGATTTTAAATAAACAGACATAAGCCCTAGTTGTGCACATACTCTATTCTTTCACCTCTGAAGTTAAAAACCACAGAAAGCTTATAAAAAAACCTCCCAGAAAAAGACAGCACAGCATATATATGGCACTTAACCTATTTTGGCAAACTAAAACTTGAAATGCTTGAACCCCCTCAGTGCATCTGAGTCCCTCCTTTGTTGTGATTCCCCAACACATAATTAAAACCACCCCACCAAGGTTAGATCCTGCCCAGTCACGCAAAAGGGCTGGAGGGACAGAAAACTTCAGGAATTGCTATGTCTTTGTATTCAGCAAGACAGGACAGTACACCGGAGGACGTGGGTGCTCCATACGATGGCTCCAGGCGCTCCCATGTCCTGTAGCTGGATTATAGACATACACAGCACTGCAGTCTCCTAGAAATTCTTTTGACATCAGCAGCAATTTCTAGCCAGCAGATGGTCAGCATGCACTTTGCTTTTGGTCAGAGCAATGGCACAAGCAAGGCAGTGTGCTCACTGTTTGGTGGCCTCTGACCCTGGACTCACTGAGAAGGACTCCCGTGACAGCAGAGGCATTGACCAGCAACCTTGCTCATCCTCCATGTACTGAACTCCTCCACTGAAGGGCAGGATTTCACTCCTATTTGTGTTTGTCCCAATAGAGCACCCATTGTATGATCATTTCATATGCATGGTTCCTTAAATTAAAAGGATGCAACAGGGCAAGACCTCTTGTGTCTAGGCTCCAAGGCAATCAAAGGGAATGGAAGAATTGAGGTTTCTAGGAATTGCTTTGTAAATACAACATATGCTGTATTCTTTCATTTAACCTCATTTTACACTGATTTTTCCTGATATCGACCGTTTCCTAGACATAATATCTTTTCCCTGCTTTTCAGAGCAAGAACAAATCTGTTCCTTTCTTGGGGGTTTGTTTGTGTGTGTGCGCGCACACGTGCACACACACACACGCCTGCGTGAAGCTGTGGGTGAGAGAGAGAGAAAAAGGATCACAATTGCTGCTCTGCCATTATTCTGCATGGAGGACTGACCTTCATTTGCATTAACGGAAGTAATGAACGGGCACTGGCTAAGGAACAGACCCGATTAATATCGACTAGCCACACAGCAAAAAATTGACTTCAAACATTAATATAAACCACAAAAGCACTTCTCCTCATGGAGGGAAAACAATATAGCCTGGACTTCTCTGACTAAAAAGTAAATGGATAATGCTTATTAAATAATGCAATATTGCCACAAATTAAGTCCCCATGACTGCTGATTTTAATTATCAAAGAACCACAGCACTGTGAGCTGGAAAAGACTTAAGTCATCCTGACTCTCCTTCTGCCAGTGCAAGATTGCTCCCTACAGTATATTCCCTAGTGCTAGTCTAGGTTTAAATGACTCATGTGGTGAGGCACTTTTAGTTTGAAATGTTCATATAGCCATGAAAATACAAAAGTGCTTAGGTAAATAAATACAATATATATCTCCACCCTCAATATGATCCTCATCACCTTTATATATTATATAGCAAAAATGTCTGATAGACATGTCTTTTTGGGCAAATGAAGTGCTAATCCTTCATTGAATAAGAGGCAGGAATAATCTCAGTAGCTCAGTTTTTAAATTATGTTTTTCAAATAATACTCATGCATCAGTGAATGAAAGAGCCGCTCAAGCACCTAGCATTACAATAGTTTTCTATAATGTGCCTCCAAAATTATCACCTCCTAACGAATTTCACCGTGAAGTGGGCAGACTGAAAATGTCAATAATCCATAAATGTTTTCAACACCTACATTCTAAAATAAACTTTTAAACATGTTATCTATAGATGGTGTAGAAACCAATGTTGTCTCTTTTCATAAGTGTTTTCTATTTGCTTTCTGTTCTTCTGACTGATTTGTAAAACCTTCCACACTATTCATGCGACCCTGCACCAGTAAACAGTGATCTTAGTCTGCTCTTTAGAACATAACACTAAACGTAAGAGTTACCTGTTTTGTTTCGTTTAAATTAATAATATCAGAAGTAAACTCAATATAACATTTAGTTAATGAGGAACTAAAGTGCACATTGTTGAGCACTATCTGCTGCCCATGAAAAATTCTTTAGGACCACACCTCTGTGATAACAACAGTTAGATTTCCCTCCCAAACTGCCTAGTATGTTTTTTTTAATAGGACTGCATCTTCACTAGCAATGTTGCAGCACACTCACTACAGCAATGGGAAGGGTTCTCTGTCACTGAAATTAATCCACACCCCCAAGAGATGGTAGCTAGGTTGATGGAATAATTTTTCCGTTGGTCTAATGCTGTCTACACCAGGGGTTAGATCAGTTTAACTACATGGTGTAGGGGTGTGGCTTTTTCACACCCCTGACCAACGTAGCTGAGTCGACCTTACTTTTTAGTGTTGACATGAAGTTAATTTTAAGTTCTTTGAGGAAGGGGCCATCTTTTTGTCATATGTTTGTATAACACACAGCATAATGGGGTTCTAATCCCTGATTGGCGCCTCTCTCTTGTTACCACAATACAAATAAATAAGTTATGGTTTCCCATGGTGGTCTATTGTTCCATTAAGGGTAATTTTTTAGATGCCTAAATATGTACCAAGCTTTAGGCGTACAGAAGTTTGAGAATGGGCCCTTACCTTTTCATTAGGAAAAACCTGTTATTTTCAATATCAATTCAAGCTTATGATTCTGAAGGTCTATGTTAAAAACAAGAAGAAAAATAAACAAAAAACCTCAAAACAAAGAAAAAAAATATGCTATAGGCCCAGTTCTGCAAGTGCTGAAGATCCACTACCAACTTCAATGACGATACAATCCTATTCAAATGGTTGCACTAGAGCTACGCAAATAATTGATTTTTCAGTTAGATGGCAGTTCCAATATAAATCAATCAATCAGTTAGGGGGAAAACTGGTTTGGATTGAACCAAATGTGAAATTTTAAAGAATTTTTGGCTACTTGAAAGAGTCCATTGTGTGGGGATTTGAAGTTAGATGTCCTACATTGCAGGTGAGTGCCCTAGCCACCTAGCTAAAAATGTGTGGGTTTGTTATTTGTTCTTTTGTTTTTGCAGGGAGCATAGCAGGGGCCGCACCATCACCACCTCCTTCTCCTTCTCCAGCCATTTTGTGACTGACTGAAACCCCATGGGTGTCAAATTCATGAATAATTTCAGGTCAACCAAACTGCATTTTCTGGTAAATTAACTATTCTTGTGAAAATTTTTGCTCAACTCTAATGGCACCCAGCAAGTTGCAAGAGCATTCTACGTTCAGATTTCCCCAAACTCTATTCGCCCAGTAATACGTGTTGTGGATTCTTTAAAATCATTTATACCTCTCATCCTAGTCATAGTGAGTGACTTTCCCGATGAACATTTCATTAAGTAGATACTGAATTCTTTTGAGCTGAATATCTACATGTAATTTATCCAAGAGGTAAATATGTTTTTCCTCAGTCAAGATATTTTACTAAAAGGGATAAGAAGTGTCAATATCTATCTCAGTGAAAACACAATAAATCAAGTCATGTTATCTACTTAATACATACCCAATAGAATTATTTGGAAATATTTTCTTATGGCCGTGAATCTCTAAATTGGAGCACGTCTCCTCACCCTCATTAAAGTAACTTTCTGAACAGGAGATTAAGTCTAAAAACCTATTTATCTATGATAATCCATTCAGGAAAAATTTTTGCAAATGCTGTTTGATTGGCTCTTTGGAGATTAATAATTTTTACTTAACAAAACTTCATCATTTGCCCATGTGATCTCATTGTGTAAAACAGTCTGCAATGCTATTAACTTGTGATAAATTAAATAGTAATTTAGTATTTTCAACCAATCATGAGGTAGTGTTTTTCTTTTTATTTATATAACTACTAAAAATAAGCAGCAAGATTAGTTAGTGTAAGACAATTTTGGACATACTGATCAATGCTGTGTGAAACTGAATTATGGATACAATTTATCCTGCAAAACTTTATTAGCAACTAAATTGCTGTTGCTTCCAATATGGCAGCCAAAGAATGGGGTCCTATTAGAATGCACCAGGATCAAACATGACTCCTCTATAAAAAAAGAAAATATGCTAAATCTTAAAAAACTAAAATAGAAGGCTGTGAAAAGCAATGGTCTCAGAAATATTCTTGCCCATTTGAGGATAATTTTATAGAACCCACTTATAAATGTGGTTCCGTCTGTCACTTATGTATTCAGTGTGGCCTTTCATGAAATTCTGATCATAATCTATGATGGTGTAATGCAAATATTTTCATTCTAACAAACAGATATCCAGGAATGCCCAGCATCTATGGCATTAAGAACTAAGATGGCAACATGGCAGGATCTCAAGGACTGCACCTAGTTAGTAATAATTTGAATATTTCCTTGTATCTTCAGTGCTAGACTGATGGAAATTGCTTATTGTTTGAATTCGAAAGTGATAAACCCTTGATGTTCATTAAGATTTATCGTCATCCAGTCATGAGATGAACTCGGGGATGCCAACGGACTCACATAACCCTCAGGAAGTACCTTGTCCTAAACAATGAGGGGGGAAAAGTCCACAAAAATCACAGGATATGTTGTTGCTTTGGAGGAAAGGTAAATCAAGGCTATGTGTGTTTTGATATGATTTTTATCAAGAAGAGGAATAAATAAACTGTCATACTGCCAGCTAAAAGACTGGCTATAAAACAGTGGATTGCATTGGTCCAAAAAAAAATCTAATAATGATTGCCAAGGCATGTCTGTGCTGAGAGAAGTATGAATTGAAGTCTAATTCTCCTCAGAGAAAATATTTTTGAAAAGCTCTGCTCTGCAATAATATAAGCCTAGGCTGGTATCTCATGTCTTTGCAAGTTAAAGTAGCTACCATATTTCTTGTTTGATCACACTGCATGTTGCCCACATCAGCGCCTATGGCCGAGTCTCCTTTAGTAATTCTCGGTAGGTCTAATAACAGTGTAAAAAGGGCTGAAAGGAGGGGTGTAACATGAAGTGCCCTTCTCAATAATATCTACATTAGCCATACCATGATGCTGTAGTGAAAGGATGTCTTTATGATGCACAAAACGTGCTCACCGAACAAAACAAAACATTTGTACATGTGAAACTTTTCTCTTCCTTTCTTTCTCTCCTCCTTTCCAACTATTTGGGGAGCCAGGCTAATACATACTGAGCATCTGGAGATGAGGGATTTTTGGTCACGACTCATTTTGGAGATTAAGTGAAGTGTAGGGAATGGAGTAATTGGACACATTATTCTTTAAGGGATTGGTCTTTTGGGATCAGGTTTAACAATCTGCCTAACAAATTGTAACAATACCCATTTTCTAAAAGGGCCATAAAAAGTGACTGTTATGAGTACAGTTACCACTAAAACAAAGGTGTGACCTTCTGTGTTTTTAATTAAGATAATTAACAGAAAGCGATATATTTAATCAACGTACAACACAAAGGTAACAGCACTGATTGAACTTGTCCCTTGGTCCCATTCAGAAAGCACTCCATGGGATCCTGAAAGCTGCCGTACTGAAATGTGTGCATCTCATCAACCGCCCGCCATAGCAACTGTCACAGAAAATTGTTTAAAAATCTTCACTTTCTCTTACAACTTACAGCAGCTAGCTTTGCTTTTAAAACTTAGAGCCACTAAGTCAGAGAGGAAGTGGTGGAGGCATTGGTCTAGCCCCTTGGAGACCCATGTTTGATTCCCTGCTCCACTACAGACTTCCTATGTCACCTCTGACAAGTCATTTAGCCTCTCTGGGCCTCAGTTCCCCATCTATATAATGGGGGGCCTAAAGAAGAGATGGTCACTACCAGGACAAAACTGCCTATTGAAATGTCACGAAAACTGATACCCCTATCACTGAGTCAGCCATAGAACAGACACAAAGTTGCAGCTGAGAGATGTTTTATATGAGGATACAACCTGTGGGGATTGTTAATGGAAAGACCCCATATCAGTTTCTGTAACGCCTATACACAAAAGACCGGGTGTGAAGCGAGGCACACACATGTAGGACGTAAGGCGTCTTTCCACATTTTCACATCTGATCAAGGGGCAGCCAAAATGTAACTATTTTCACTCTTTGAGGGCAGCATTACATACTCCTAACCTTACCCCCCTTCTCTCAGGGGCATGCACTAGAGAGAGCACATGCTGCACCCTTGTAAAGGGGGTAGCAGTTGCCACACCTGCATATGTCTCCCAGGGATTCTGGCAGCCTCTGCACATCTGTGCCCTCAAGAGTGAGAATGGTTCTGACCAATGTGGCCAATGCAGTGCACCTCAAATCCACAGTCATGTGGCTGTGGCTTTAGAAACCAAAACGAATCCCCAAGTGTTTCTAACACTCTCTTGGGAAGCATGACACTGGAATGCGTTTTCTTGATGAAACACGCACACATTGATCAGTTAATACAGCATTACTCACACCAGACCAGATCTTGAAGCTCTCAACATTTATGCAGGCCTTACTCTGATGTCAAAGGAAATTTGCTTGTGTAGGGACTAAGCAAAAAAAAAAAAAAAAAAAAGAAGTCTCAGATTTCAGGATTTGTCTCCTTGATTTTGTTTTAACTGGGGGGCAGAAGAGGATTAATTTACATGTTATGTGAGTTTATTTTTTAAATGAACTGGCACAAACTATGCCCAAGTGATATACAGTAAGGACCTGTTTGTATTGAATGGTGCACTGCCACTTTAAAGAAATACAGCAGAGCACTTTTGCTTACACTGTGAAGGAATGTAATGCTCACACAGTGAAGGAAAATGATATTCTGCTTGTGAATTCCACAAATTATAAATAACATACATGTAGTTGCTACCTAGAAATATGGGCTTATTTGTAATGAATTTAACTCTATGCATACTAAGACCTAGCATTTTCACCATTATAGAAGTAAGACCAGTTTTATTTCTAATTTAAAATGTTTGAGTTTATAAGGGTTCAGAACAGCCCTTTGTGTGTGCTTGAGTTCAAAATCCTGAACAGTGTGGAGAAAGTAATTAAGGAAGTGTTATTGACTCCTTCACGTAACACAAGAATGAGGGGTCACTCAGTGAAATTAGTGGGGAACAGGTTTAAAAACAAACAAAAGCAAGTATTACTTCACACAACACAGAGTCAACCCGTGGAACTCGTTGCCAGGGGATGCTGTGAGGGCCAAAATATAACAGGGTTCAAAAAATAATTAGATAAGTTCATGGAGGATAGGTTCAGAAATGGCTATTGGCCAAGAAACAGGGATGCGACTCTGGGTGTCTCTAGCCTCTGACTACCATAAGCTCTGTGTGGATGACAGGGGATGGATCACTTGATGATTGCCTGTTCTTTTCATTCCCTCTGAAGCACCTGGCTTTGGCCACTGTCAGAAGACAGGATACTGGGCTAGATGGACCATTGGTCTGACCCAGTATGACTATTCTTCTGTTCTCTGCAATGGCATAACCTACCATATATTTAGTATTTGAAACCAGGATCATTAAGCTTTTACAAAGTATTTACTGCACAATACATATTATTGGAACTGTCAGTGAATAGTGCCCTCTCTCTGTTTTATAGCTCATGTAGCATTTTCTCCCTGTTATCAATAGATTAAAACATTCTTCATGGCAGGAGAGAAAAAGGGGGAAGTATGTGAAAATGGAGCAAACACATTTTGTTATGAGGTAATTCAATAAATCTGTCCAGTTTAGTGATGCTCACTTTCATCTAAAAGCAGAACATATTTATCTTGCAAAATTTAAGCAGGGAAAAAAATTAAGTCTTCACATCAGTTTTTATTTTTGTCCAGTCTCCCAGCTGTGTTAGTAATACGAAAGGAAGGGAGACGTACAGAATCTCAAGAGGAGCAAATTGGCATAGCTGCATTGTCTTCAAGCTAAATTACGTTAGTTGAGGCTTTGGCCCACTGAATTCCATGGAGCTACAGTGAATTAACGCAATGGAGGATATGGCCCCACATTTCTTATGCAAACTAAAACATGTCTTAACTAAGATGAGCAGATGGAGCACTGGGGATATGCAAGGGTTGTTTTTGTTTCATCTCTTCTGTACCACTACAATTCAGTTTGCTGCTGTAATAAATGAGTTGATATCATTTCTGCAGCCTTGGCGTCACCTGGGTTCTTTTGTTTTTAAATTACCTTTCGAAATGATGAGAGTGTCTGAAATTATGCCTATGTCAAATGAAACTGTATAACTGTGTTGAGAAAAGGTGGTGCTTTTGACAGCAGTCAAACAAAAACACAGCGAGAATGGGAGAAAATTGCTGGTGGTGGGAGGAGATGGCTGGGGTGGCGGAGCGCGTGCTATGTTTGTGTAGAAAAATATATCAGTTTTTCCCAGCCTGAAGAAAAGAATTAACAATCTAGTAGCCACTGGACACCACTTGGCATGGCAGGCAGCTGTCACAGTTGATGCTTATGGCTAATCCAACCTGTTCTTTCCCAGCACAGCTCTCTGCGATCTAAAATGGTTTCTGTAGAGTAACAAAATAGCAAATAAAATAACATTAAAGAAAAGACGGAGACTCAGAGAAACGTTGGGCTGGAAGGGACCTCAAGAGATCATCAAGTCCAGCCCTCTGCACTGTGGCAGGGCCAAGTATACCTAGAGCAACCCTGCAGGTGTTTGTCTAACCTGTTCCTAAACAGCCCCAACGATGGGGACATATATATATATATAATTATTCCTTCCAGTCCCATCCTTTAAAATCCCAAGTGAGGGGCATGATCCTGCAGATCTCCAGTCATGTTAATCATTAGACTGACTTGCAGGAATAAAGGTTACTCATGAGAGTAAAGGAATCGAGTCCAAGATCCCCATATTGTGACTTGACAGTACAGAGGTCTGTTGTAATGCCAGCACCCTGTGCCTGTTGCTATAGGTACATGCCTAACAAATTCAAATTCCTTTCATCATGTCATAACAATACATAAAGAGACTCAACTTAAACTTATAACATACATTGAACACCACATCCCGGGGACTGGGGGGGGGTCTGTAGGATCCCTGGAAGTGGGGTTCAAACCTAGGATCTCTGGACCTTAAAGCATGTGCTTCTGAGACCTGAACAAAAAGGTCCACCTCCTTCAAACAAGACTATAGAAGGCTCATCAACTTCTATCTACGGCCCAGCCAACCACTAGAGGAGAACAGTGCACCAAGCTGAATTAGTGTGGGTTACACAAATAGATTTCTTTACCAAACTATGAAATAAATTCAAACAAAACAAACAAACAAAAACAAAACCTGTTGATATTATGACCGTTGTTTTTCGCATTTTTCTCACTTGGGATAATGAAGCCAGCTTCCTGTTATGCAGGAGGTCAGACTGAATGATCACAATTGTCCTTTATAATCTATTAATCTTTGTTTCTCTTTGTGGTCTTTACTGCTTCAGTATTTGGGTTTTAAACACAGTTGGAAGATGCTTACTTGTTTTAAAAAAACAGCACTGGAATTAGAAAAATAAATATGAAAACTTGCTTATTGGCTCTAGCTTTTAAAAAAGTTTGTTTACACAAAACGTAATTTTTGAACAAATTTAAGCTGACTGTATCCGTTTAAAGCTCTCTTGCTTTTGGATTTTTTTTACCCTCGTCTCATCTTGTTAACATACAAAATGAGGAAATAAAAAGAAATAGGAAAGCAATTATTGTTGTTCTCCCTAGTGCCAAGTTTCTGAAGGTGACAGATCTGATTCACAGCTTTAAAGATGCTGTTTCTAAACTGTCAAAAATGCCTCGTGATTTTGGGTGCCACAATAATCCTGGGAGATGCCTTTAAAAAGAGGCCTGATTCCCAGATGGCTGGTGCTCAGCACTGTCTGAAAATTTAAGTTTTTCAGGTTGGACACCCAAAAATTGTCACCCAAAATCACTAGGCACTTTCATCAGTGTAGTCTATAGTCAGTCTGCTGTGCAGCCAATTAACCACATATATCTAGATCACATGTATGAAATATATATCTTAGTTCAAAAAGGAAAATGCATCCCCTAAAATATAAAGCAGCACCAAAAAATACACAACATTCTCAGTCTCATTATTTTCCATAGAGTAATCATATTCTACATTCTATCATCATAAACTCAGTGGGCCTGATGGCCACTGTTACATCAGCTTTACACTGATATAATTGTGTTGGCTTCGGGGGAGTTACACCAGCCAGTTTGATGGTGCAGAAACTCAAGTCCAACAACTCTATTTCAGCATCTGAGTCGACTGCCTTTTTCACATAATAGTTCGCTGCAACCTGTATGTACTCCCTAATCACACCAGGTTAAGTTAATGGGTCAAGAAAAAGAAAGGCAGGAGAGAGAACTAAAATTGATAGGTTACATAGAAAGGCAAGATATGGATTTCTTTGAAAGCAGCAGAAAGAACAACAAAAAAGGTTCACTGCAGCTGGTGATGCCTATTCTCGTGTCAAACTCTGAAATGGAGGGAGGGAAAAAAAAGATCAGCTCATACACTCTCTGTCCATAAGCAGCTGGGAGATACAGCTGATGTGGAAGGGGAGGTGTTGGAGTAGAGGGACCTTTTCGATTGAGTCTAGTTCAACAGTGTGATGCTACCGGCCCAAACCATGGCTTTGGATGCCCCATCATATGGTTAGGAGTGCAGGGAGCACACGTCAGTTGTGGAGGCCCTACCAGTACAAAATACACAACTTCCAACACTCATGCTGCCCTCTTTTCCAGGGGAGCTTGGTTTTGAGTTAGCCCTTTCTCCCATCATTTAATGGATAAGGGAAGGAAGACAGTCTGGGCCTGAATCTCCATTGCCAAACCAGAAGTACTACCAGATCAGAAGGGGGGTGTTTTATACCCACTGTGCACTGATGTAAATCGCTACGTCAGGTGCAGAGCAACAGTCAATTTGTCACTATGCCATTAAGGGCCTCTGTGGGGATGTTGTTCTTATCATTTCAGTGCTCACGCACATACACACACGCACATGCACACACCCTACAAACAGCCAAAATCCCCTCTCTTTTCACCATCAATATCTGCTGTCAGTCTTGGAGGAAGAAGAGGACTTGCAACATCTCAGAGGTTCCCCAAGACACCTCACCATCACAGTGACAAGTGATCTATCAGGCACAAAAGCAACCTAGCACCTGAGAAAGGCACATGTAGACATTAGTCCCTGACTGAAAGCAGAAGGCTACCAGAAATGACTGCAAATACTACGGCTCCCTGAGCCTTAGCAACATGAACAATCAATGGCTCAGTGTCACGAATCAGGTGTGGATGGAAGGGCATGAGATTGTAACATGGACCATGTCACAGATAACATGAACACTGTACAAGATGTCAGGTGGGATAGAGAAGACAGGTGGGAAAAGATTTGTTTGTGAGAGACACATATGATTTAAAATATATATATATATATATATACACATGTCATAGGAGAGATTAAATTTGAAACCAAACACAAGGGTATAATTGGAAGAACATTTGCTGTCAGAATATGCCAGTGGAATGTAAAATGTGGCACAAACCTCTTAGCTATGTGTCTCAGCCCCTTCCGACTAAATTCAAGAGGGACAACACCAAAAAAAAAAAAAATCACCCACTTCTCTCAGACATTTCCAAAATATAACTTACTCCAATGGAAAAACTACACAAAAACAAACAAGCCCTAACTTCTTGATTATCTTCTGCTCCAATCCTGTGACACAGTATCCATCTAATCCAAACACATATTTAAATCTATCACCCCTGAAGTTGTACAGCAAATACAGCATTCCCCATGACAGCTGTGAAACCTATAGGTAAAGACAGATCTGATCAGTTTACAGGATCTCCTGTGACTCAACTGAGCCACTTACCAGTTCATAACCCCAGCAGATGCCTCTGTTTTTAAGCCTTTGGGAACTTTAGGGACAACTGTTGTATCACTCTGGTCATGACAAATGGGTGAGAGCAAAAAACTGGAAATTGCTTCCCCCATATCCAATCATTGGTCAAGTTTTAACCAATTTCCTGGGGAGTTTGCAAAATACACAATTTTTATACTGGTTTACCACTATGTAGCACTTTGCTCGTTGAATGCACTGAACAGACATTGCCTCCAAAATCCTTGTCAGGTAGGCATCATGCCCGTTTTACGACTAAGGAAACTGAAACACACATTTCTGTGACTTGACCAAAGTTCTAGCATGAAGCCACAGCATACCTGGGTTTAGAATTCAGGAGTAAAGCTGGATGAATAATGGATTTTTCAGTTCACTGGCAATTTGCAAAATAAAAATAAATTTAAAAAATAGTTTTGACTGGAACCAAAAATGGTACTTAACAAAAAATCAGCAAACCGAAATAAAAAAAAAAACGTTCAAGCTGAAACAAATCAAAACATTTCAATATTTCTGAGAAAAAAATATGACTCCAAATATTTTGGTGTTGCTGAAACAAACCATATAGTCTTTTAGGCATTTTGAGAAAAGCAAAATGTTACACAAAACATCCAGAAGGGGGAGTGCCTCCCTGAAAAGCTTTATTCTACTGGGGTTAAGGTGCTCATCTGGATATGGAATTCCCCTCTCTGCCTGATGTGGAAAAGTGATCTGAAGCTGGCACTCACGCAATACAAGGCAGTGCCCTAACCACTCAACTATGGGAGACTCTGGCATGGGGTTTTTTTTCTCTCTCTCCCTAAAGCTGTTCTACTTTTTATAAATAAAGAGCTGCTGGGGCAGGGATTTGAAGATGGGTTTCGCAAGCCCTACCTGAGTACCCTAACTGCCACATTCTCACTCTCTCTGGCCCAGTGACTATCCATTGCCATTCATAGTGACAGTTCACAAGTCATTCAGGATGACAATGGAGAACCATTTGGCCAGGGAGAGAGAACACTAAACAAGAGGTGGCAATGACAGGCCTGCTGGACTTTGTAAGGGTAGATGGAGTCACTTTGTGGTAATATCCTTTCAGAGAGATCCCTGACATGTAGGATGGGTAATTTCGCTTCTCCTTTGAATCCCATAGGGCTCAATCCTGGCAGTTCTCTGGTTCAATACGTGTAGTTAGCCACTGGGGGATATTACATGATGCGATGGCATAGGGTATTGTCATTCAGCTCTGTGACACCTCTTCTCTGAGTGCAGACAGAGAGAGCTTTTGCAGTCCAGGTGTCTGGCTGAGAAAGGCTTTGGCTGAGAGCTTGCTGGCCTGGGCTTTGTCTGGATTATGCTTATACTTGCTGGCAGGGGGAGGCATTTTGAGGAACGGAGGGTATATCACTTTAGCCTTCACTAGGGAGTTCACCTGTCAACTACTAAGGTGGTTTGCGATCTCTTGGTCGTTTTGAGAGGGAGGACTGGCGTTCCGTGATCTGTACTAGCTGCCAATCCAATTCACTTCCAGGTGCAAGCCAAGCCACCAATCACTATCTAAAATGCTTGAAATGGTTTAGGAGTAAGCCTCTCCTCCGCGCCCCATTATCACAGCAGTTGTGATTGCAGGGACCTCTTTGGAAGTCAACCCCGAGGGTGGAAATGGCAATAAAGTACTGCTAGGAATCCATCAAGGCCTAAGCCTGGCATCCTGTAGGAACAATTAGAGAGTGTAAAGGTCTAAGCCAACTGGAGAAGGGGAGGAGGCACACTACCCACACAGCAATGAGTGCTGCTGGAAGGCATATCTTTGAGAAGCATGCCCCACTAGTGCCAGGTTCTGCAGCATTCAGGGCTGTCCGCTGTTCCCCTCCTGCAGAGCCAGCTTCGTTATGGATGTCGCTCTCACATGCTCCCTGTCCTCCATTCACAGCTACTGCAGAGAGCTGTCCACAATCTACCCCGTACCTTGTGATATGAAACATCTCTTTGGTCAGGCTTCTGATGAACAGAAGGTTATTGAAATCCTTTTGGCAACTAGACTCTTGCCTGGTAATCTCACCAGTCTTCTCCTCTTTGTGTGTGTTGCTTTGGGCACTGTGGGAGGATTCACAATATATAGTTCCTTGGAAAAAAGGAGGACCAGATCCTCAACTGGGGTAATTGGTAGAGCTTTATTAATGATGGTTTACACCAGCTGAGGCTAGTCTGGCCCATAAGATTTTCCTTCTTAATGCAAAGGGTAGCCAGATACTATGGTGATGGTACTTAGAAAGATGTGGAACCATCACCATTACAAGCTGAGAAAGGGCACAATGATAAAAGGAGATCAGGAGCACAATAAAACAACCTGGGAAAGGAGTTCTACAGTTAGCCTGAGAGAAGAGAAATTAACCAACCAAACACTTCAGGAAAATACATATTGAGGCACACTAACACAAGCAGAACACAAGGAGTTAAGCCCTTTATAACGTGCTTAATTCTGGCCTACTATGCTTACAACAGATACTGCAGCACAAATGGCTGTCCTCCTGGGGGCCTCAGAACAAAAAATGGCTTTACAAATTGGAACGTGTGGTGGGATATACACAAAAAGGGTCCATCAGGAAGCCATGGAACCTCTGGCTGTGAATTTCCTAACGTTGAGTGGTTTGCCATCTCAGCCTTAACAATAACTTTGAAAATTCAGAATCTTGTGAGGTAATGTTCAATAGTGGAACAAATCCTAAAAAATTCAGTTTTACTCACACAACCTTCAATTACTTTAAGAGGAGTTTTGCTTGAGTAAGGCTGAATGAAAATTGACTAAGGACCTTAGAATTTGGACTGCTAGACTATATTTGATATTGTTTTTGCTTTTAATTATTTGTTTGAAAAATAGGTTAACTGGCTGGTAGAGAACACTGGCTGGGAATGGGTTAAGTTAGGTCTGTTGACTCACTGAGGCAACTGACTCCTTACCCCACTCATATGTAATGGAAATGGCATGGGTTCAGTGGGAAGAAAGGGTCTAGGTTGAACAGTCTTGGAATTGACCTTCATGTTGTCTTATTGTTGCTTTCTTTATTAATAAAGCTGCAGAAGAGGAAGAGAGTGAGTTTGGCCTTTCCGTAGAGTGTTGACTACCTGGATAGAGAAGGCAGGGAAAAGGTTCTGTTCACATCATCAATACAGATAAATGCTGTTGCCATACACAATATTATCAAGCTAGGGATCTGAGTGTAGAGAATGCTGATCTTGTTGACTGTAATCAGAATTTCTGCTAAGTCCTCCAATCTTTAGCCAGGTAATGACTACATTACAAGAGGAACGACTGGAATGGAAATGTTAGCCGACAGTAGAGTAAGATTCCTTTTGGTCCAGGAGGCTGCACAGTAAAACAGCATTTGCAATCATGACCTTCGGCAATTACAGCTTCACATTCCTGTTAAAATGTTTTAGCCAGCAATGATTTTGCAGCCCCATGAAGCATTCCTGATTAGATTTTCAACACTGTTACACATCATATCTTCTGTACAACATAGTTTCCATACCAAGAAAGCGAGAACTGCTATTCAGCACTTTTCAGTACACATGCTCTCTGGGACAATAGAATGAAACTCAGTATTTCACAAACTAAGACTCTGGACTAAGGTAGGGAGGTGCCTAAGACATCAATGAATAGCTTTAAAATCAAGGTATTTTTTATAAAACACTCAGTTTTCATTCAGTATATTGTAGAACTAACCTCCCCCCTCCATCCCTTCCCACACACACACACACACACACACACACACACACACACACACACACACACACACACACACACACACACACACACACACACACACACACACACACACACACACACACACACACACACACACACACAGGAACAGTAAACCTCAATCAAAATTCCCTGCAGCACCTCCGTAAGTTGTAAACTGATTTTAGAATTAACAAAGCTTTTGTGCAGATAATCCACTCAATTTGCACTCATAAGCAAGTCTATGTTGTGAAAAAACAGCATTTCCTACTATATCATACCTGAATATTTCAGATTTAAAGACTTTGTTGAGCACATTTTTATTTGGGTGGGGGGGGGGGAGATAAATTGTGATAAAGCTGTTTTATAGCCAAATGGAATGAAAGTTAGAATATGGCTCCAATTAATATGCTATGAAGGAATGAGGCGGAGGGTGAGTTGTTTTTACGCAGCTCCACCATAGCACTTTATGGATCAGATTCAGGTTCCATTCTGGGAGTAGAGGAATGCTGGAAAGTCAGTGGATCTAGCCCGTTGAGAATCCTCCTGCATGGAGGAATGCTCAGGAGAAACAGCAGCAGAGTGGAAGTGGGTTCTGTACCACCTGCCCACCCGGGCCACAGTATAGGGCGTAGCCAAAGTGTCCCTATCCGCTGAATGCTAATATCTGCTAGCCTTATGCACCACTTGGCAGAAAGCTCACATCTTGGGGCAGAACCATCCCAGTTCAGCGAGTGACCCTTATCAACTACATATCTTCCAGCTCTATTCTGCCTACCATGTTACTCATTGCTAATGTAGGTCATATTTAGGATATAAAAACGTGTGTAGATGTCAGGCTTGATTCACCTCCATGATCATGGATTCTACCCCTTCCTCATGATATATTCACCTCTGCTATCCACTCTTCTACCAGAGTTTCATCAGGAGAGCGCAGCTTTGTACTGTGACTGTGTCTGCATACTGTAGAAGACAGACCTGCAGGGAAGGTTCATGAGATGCCCTGAACAAGTGCCTCTCCCACATTCCCTGGCATTCTGCTCAACCAGCTTACCCATTTTCTGCGCCACACCAGCAGCTTCTAAGTCCCCGATGGAGTAATACACTGTTGTCCCTGTGGCATTGCTCCAGGCAGATTTTCCACACCTTGGGGCTTAACCCTAACCCAGAAGCTGGAAGAACCCAGGAATAAACTTATCCCAGTGGCTCTCCAGTAACAGTCATGTATTAGAGTAAGGGTCAGATTTCCAGACATGCTGATCCCATTCATTTCAACGAGGGGTGCAAGTGCCATCAGTTTCTTCACATCACCATTGGCAACCACTAGCTTTTGCAAAACAAACAGAAAATTATACCAATGGCAAAAAATAAAGATAAACCAGGAAAGAACAGTAAAGAGATTCCACTGGTTTATCTATTTCCGTGGGTCTTACTACTACTGCAATTCTCAAAAAAGAAATTTGCAGTCAGAAGCTGGGAATCTGCCTACAAGTTTGTAGGCTTACAATAAAAGATACATGAGCCCGTAATCAGTGGTCTTTACTTATTATTTTATCTGGGCAATTTGCTTAAAGACAATGAAATCCTTACCTCAATATTGTTGACAAAATTCCATCTCAAGTAAACAGAAACAACATTTGTAAATGTCTCTCTTCTAACAGACTGACTGTCAATGATTAGGGCTTCAGGCCAAGGAGAAAGAGAATCCAAGAATTTTAAATAATGATTCACTTTATGAATGAAGATTGCTTTATCGATGATTTCACTTGTAAGGTTTCCCCTGTTTTTCTCACTTATTTATTTTATTTTTACAATTAGTCAGCTCCCTGTGCAGCCAGGAATAGCACAGACAGTATGAGATGTCCACTGCAAAGCACCTTTAGCATGATAACCATCAACTGAGGCTACATCAATCATCACTTGTCGTTTAAACCTTACTGAAACATGAGCAGACTTGAAAAATGCCTTACTTTTCCCTGTAAGCCTGTATATCAAAATGTTCAAAATTTTGAAATTCAATCATACACTGAGGATAATCAAAATGGAATTCACCTTCCCGTAGTCCTTCCTGAAATGCTTTATCCTAGTGCAGAAAAGAGAGGGAGCCAGTAGAGTAACAAAGCTTTGTTTAAATTTCCTAGATATAAATATATAGCTCTGAGAATATAATTTGTAGGATATCTGTGGAAAGCATGGGCTTGGATTGGCAGACATTGGACCAGATGCAAAACCCACTCAAGTCAATGGGGACCTTCCCACTAAATTCAGCTTGATTTTGGATCAGGACTTAACAGCTACTGACCATGCTGGAAGTTTTGCCTGTGTAAAGGACTGAAGGATCACACAATTTATTATTTATTGTATTGGGAAATAAATGGGTTAGCGGTTTAAGCACCGGGGTGAGAGCCTCTCCTGTGCTCCACCATTTTTATGTCATGTAAAAGGTTTGGGGAAACGTAAAAAGGTCTCAAAAGCCCTTTTTGCAGCTGGGTGAGAATTCCCCTAGTGCAGGCACTGCAGTAGACAAGTACTAGCACAGTGGGCATGCTTGGTCAAACGAACAGCAAGTGAGGGGCAGGGCATCATCATGCAGTGCTGTGGAGATTTCAAGTAGCACAGCAGCCCCAGGATGCTGCTATAACTTAGAAAGGCCCCCAGTGCTGGTTAAGCTATGCCAATGACCTCTCCAGCCCCTAGAGCAGCCCAGGATTGGGACAGTGCAAACTGGCTTGAAGTCACCCTAGTCCCCTCCCTGTCCCTAGGCTGCAAGTTCTCTTAGATGCACAGCACAGAATGTTACCCCACGCTTGGAGTATCCACTATGTTCCTTATTTATATACTAGACATTTCACAGTTGTCTACCTACCTGCTTTCCTTTACTCTAATATGGTCAACATTCAGTGACAAGTGAAGCAATTTCTGTCTCCAATTTTATATGCAAATACAGATAAACAAATGCACAAACACGCTTGCCTTTGCACACCACATACCTCAAAGGATTTCAAATCTCAGAGCAGCTTCGAAGAGCTGCCTTTTTCTTCTTTACATCAACTTGCCAGAGAAATGCATCTTTTTTATGTTCCCTCTAACCTTCAAAATGACACTAGTCCAAGGCCCAGGATGGACAATATACAGTCCAGATTTAAGGTCAATATTTCATCATCCTTCAGAACCAGAATCAGGAGTTTTACAATCGTATGGAGTATTCTTCACTTATTGTCCTAAACTGTGACATACTTTTGCTGTGCACTCTTACATAAATGCCACTGTTCATCTCAGCAAAGTCTTCATTTCAGTACTAGGTGAAGTCAGGCTTACACACCTACCCCACAGGGGAATGTTATTAGACTTAATTAGTTAATGGGTGTGAAAGAAATAAGGGATCCTCAAATGAAATGTGCTACAAAAATACAAAGTCTTAGAATTTTAAACAGATCTAAACTCTCAGACCACTCACTGTGAAAACTGCAACCAAAGAAAGTTTTATAATAAAACATTAATTTTTATGTTGTGCCCCAATTTAAATTTTCTGGTAAATATCAGTCTTTGGAACTTCAATGCCTACTTTTGTATTGATTGAAAATAATTGGTACTATTTCATTTGAAAGAAAACTCTTTTCAGGCTCTGAAAGACAGATCTAATTGGCTTCTTTGTTTTCTGAAATAATGTGTCACTGAATACTTAATATAATAAAAGGAATTTCCAACCTGCTGGTTATCATAAGGACAGCTCTTTCTGGAGATGAGTTCTTAGAATACCATGCTGGACAGACCACTTTGCTAAAGAGCTTGCATGATGTTTCTAAGACTGGTGGCAGGTGAAGGTATCAGTAGCGGCTAAGACTGGTGGTTGCAATACAAATGTCAGTTTGAAGAGGAAGTACCATTTTAAGCTTCTGTATCTGTCTTCCCAGGTTTCATAACTACATCAGGCCTCATTCTGCACTCACTCCTCCTGTTGTACATCAGGAGTCACATAGCTGAAGTCAGAGGAGTCACATCAGTATGGAAACAGGCTCCCTGTCGCTACATATGGTTTCTCCATAGGAGAATTGAATCATTTGACACTGACCAATGTACTGTGAGATTTACATAAAGTGTGTTTTTCTTTATCATTGGAACCATTAAATATACACAATTCAGGTGGGGAAGGTTTGAAACTCAGCGTTGAGACCTCTACTTAGAACGTAAGTTGTTCTCACTTTGAGGCTCCCTTACTGACCATTAGTACCATGAAGCTGGCAAAGAAATTGGATCTCCTTATCATCTTGTAAATTCGATAAACACATAACTAGGTCATGTTATTGCTGCATATTGTCTCCAGCCACTTTTACAGGATGTCATTTAATATCCATTTGTAAAAGAGCTGACGCTACCACTCCATTCTTGTTCAATATTGGAAAATTTAATTGGATACCTATTTTACTCCAGGCAAACACCAATGAAAACCAGACAAATTTTAACCCCCTTGACCTTATTGACTGACCAAACTAAAACAGAATATCAATACCCCAGCATTCATAGAGGCATTATGTGGGGTTAACTCTGCATCTCGGAGGCTGAGTAACTTTTCAGGACTGTTCACAAGGACAAGTGATAAGAAAAAGAACTGTAGAACTTCTGAGCTGACTGATAAATTGCAGATCCAGTGTTCTGCAAGCGGAAAGGCTGACATAACTCCAGAATCTGGTTTCCTGGAGGGGCTTTGCTACTTATAGGGGAGGGCAAATTTAAACATGCCATTTGGAGTTAGACATTTCAAGATATTTAAGCCATTGCCAGCAGGATTTGCTTGTTTGTGGCATGAGGTGGGAGGGGAGAAACAGAAGAATAAGAACAGAAGGGCAAGAAGAAAGAGGAGGGTTTAATGAACCCTTCCTGCATCTGGACAGAGGGAGAGAAGTAGAAAGTCTGGCCTCATTGTAGACCTCTTACATGGATTATTTCAGTGCTGTATGACTCTCAGATACGATACGGGCAGGTGTGATATAAAGCTAAAGCAGACAGATAGCTAGCTAGCCTTGGATAGTGGGGACTCCTCCCCACAAAGGCTATTTTAGAATGTGTCAACGGGGTTTCATTCACATGGAGTGCAGGTTGCAGGACAATCACTGAGTATTTCTTAATTAAGGTAAGAATAACATGTTTGTAGAAGCTTTTTTTTTTTTTTTTTTTTTTTTTTTTTTGCAGAGGAGGAATGGAGGGAAGAACAAGTAAACAAGCGCAGCAAACGGGAGTTTTGCAAGTGAGCTGTCCTGGTGAAGGGGGAGAGACTATGTGATCATTGGCGTGAGTGTGTCAGTTAGGTTGTTTGTCGTGTGCTTCCTTGCTGGAAGGTTATAGCATGATCTGTTTTGAGGGCTGTGCGCTGAGCCAAGCAGCCTGCTAAACTAGGTTGAGAGTTTACTAACAAGGCTCTAACGTGCGCTCCTTTGATTTGTATTCTCTTTAGGGTTCCTTGACAAGGGGCGAGGCTAATTTAGGGAGAACAGGAGGTGTAAAAAGTCTGCTCTTAAGCAACCAGAGGAGCTAACGAACAGGAAAAGCAAACGAGGCAGTTTAGAGATGGAGTGTGAGAGGCTCACTCAACACAAACACGCAAACAAACACAACACAACCAAACGCTACATTTAGGCCAATCATCCCCCGCCTCTGTACTGCTGAGGAGGATGGAAGTCTCAGGGAAGGAGAACATCAAGCTGGAGCGGAGGGAAACAATCCCATAGTTGGGATCCGCCTCCAGATGAAGTCATGGTCTCCTCTGGCATTGAAGATCTCTCTCTGGGGCAGAGGAACCCTGTTATTAAGAAGAACAGTCAAACGAAAGAGTCCCATTCAAGTACATCATCTGAAAGCACATAAATAAATACTGGCAAATTTCATAAGTGTTTGTATACAAATGCAAGATGGCTAAATACTAAGATGGATGAACTTGAGTGTCTGGTATTAAATAACCTACTGAGATAACAGGAATCACAGCAACTTGGCAGAACAATGATAATCAACGGAACATGGTAATAACAGGGTACGAAATATGGGAATGACAGAGTAGGTTGTGCTGGTGGAGGAGTGGCACTCTACGTGAAATAAAGCAGAGAGTTAAATATAGTAAAAAGCTTAAATGAATCAAACTGTACCACAGATTGTCTCTGGACAGCAATTCCATGTTTGAATAAGAGCATAGCAGTACAAATATACTACCGACCACTTGATCAGGATAGTGATGGAGACTGTGAAATGCTCGGGGAGATTAGAGAGGCTACAAAAACAGAAAACTCAGAAATAATGGGGGATTTCAACTATCTCAATATTTATTTATCACTTTAGGATGGGATGCACAGATAAAATTTCTAGATACCATGAATTATTGATTCTTTGAACAGCTAATTCTGAACCCATAAGGGGAGAGGCAATTCTTGATTTAGTCCTAAGTGGGGCAAAGGATCTGGTCCAAGAGTAGCATAGAGCTGAGCTGCTCAATAATAGCAACCATAACAATTAAACAGTGCATTCCTTCAAGGGGAAAAATACCAAAGAAACCCACCACAGCAGCATTTATCATCAAAAAGGGGACTTGCAAAAAAATGAGGAAGCTAGTTAAATGGAAATTAAAAGGAACAGTCATAAAGGTGAAATGCCTGCAAGCTGCATGAAAGCTATTTAAAAACACCATAGAGGCTCAAACTAAATATATATCCTGAATAAATTAAACAGTAAGAGAACCAAAAATAAAATAAATAAATAAATAAATCATGTGAACAGCAGAATAAAGGAGTGTGTTAAAGGCAAAAAGGCATCCTGTATAAATTGGAATTGGATTCTTTATGAGGAAAATAGAAAGGAGTATAATAAACTCTGGCAAGTCAAGTGTAATTAGGCAGGCCAAAATAATTTTGAAGAGCAACTAGGTAAAGACACAAAAACAAACACTATTTTTTTTTAATAATACCTCAGAAGCAGGAAGCCTGCCATAAAATAAGTGGGGCACCTGGACAATTAAGGGGCTAAAGGAGCACTCAAGAAAGACAAGGCCATTGCAGAAAAGCTAAATTAATTCTTTGCAACAGGCTTCACTACAGAAGATGTGAGGGAGATTCTCACACCTAAGCCATTCTTTGTAGGTGACAAATCTGAGGAATTCTCCCAGATTGAGGTGCCACTAGAGGAGGTTTTGAAACAAACTGATACATTAAACGGTAATAAGTCACTAGGACCTGGGTGTTTGCCCAAGAGTTCTAAAAGAACTCAAATATAAAACTGCAGAACTACTGACTGTGGTATGTAACCTATCACTTAAATCAGCCTCTGTAAAGGATGACTGGACAGAAGATAAAATAACAGATTTTTTTAAAAAAGGTTACTGAGGCTAACCTAGCAAGTACAGGCTGTTAAGTCTAACTACAGTTCCAGGCAAACTGACTGAAATTACAAAAAAGAACAGAATTATCAGATACATAAATGAACACAATATGTTTAGGAAGAGTCAACACAGGTTTCGGAAAGAGAAATTCATGCCTCATCAATCTATCAGAATTCTGAGGAGGTCAACAAGCATATGGACAAGCTGATCTAGTTGATATAGCACATTTGGACTAGCAGAAAGCCTTTGACAAGGTCCCTCATCAAAGGCTCTTAAGCACAGGATGTAGTCATGAGATAAAAGTAGGTCCTCTCATGGATCAGTAATTGGTAAGAGGAGAAGAAACAAAGGATAGGAATAAATGGTCAGTTTTCACAATAGAGCGGTAAATAGAGGGGGTCCCCCAAGAATCTGTACTGGAAAATGTGTTGTTCAACATAATCATAAGTGATCTGGGAAAGGTGGTGAATAGTAAGGTGGCAAAGTTTGCAGACTATACAAAATCACTCAGGATTGCAGTCAGCTTTGGACTTCACTAAGAGTTACAAAGGGATCTCACAAAACTGGGTGACTGGGCAACAAAATGGCAGATGAAATTTAATGTAGATAAGTGCAAAATTATGTACATTGGAAAAATAAGCCCAACTACACATACAATATGGGGTCTAAATTAACTGTTAACACTCAAGAAGGGGATCTTGAAGTAATTGTGGATAGTTCTCTGAAAACATCTACTCGATGTGCAGTGGGAGTCAAAAAACCTAATAGAATGTTAGGAACCATTAGGTAAGGAATAGATAATATGACAGAAAATATCATAATGCCACTTTAAAAATCCACGGTATGCCCGCATATTGAATACTGAGTACAGTTCTGGTCGCCCCATCTAAGAAAGATATATTAAAACTAGAAAAAGAATAGAGAAAGGCAACAGAAATGATTATGATTGTGGAAGAACTTCTATGTGAAGAGAAATTAACAAGACTGGGACTGCTCAGATTAGAAAAGAGATGAGTAAGGAGGGAGTTGATAGATATCTGGAAAATCACGAACGGTGTGGAGAATGTGAATAAGGAAGTGTTATTTACCTCTTCACATAACAAAAGAAATAGGAGTTATCCAATTAAATTAAGAAACATCAGGTATAAAACATAAGGCAGTACTTTACACAATGTATAGGGGATGTTGTGAAGGTCAAAAGTATAACTAGGTTGAAAAAGGAATTAGATAAATTCATGGAGGATAGGTCCATCAATGGCTATTTACCAAGATGGTCAGCAATGCAACCTATGCTCTGAGTTACCCTAAATCTCGTACTGCCGGAAGCTAGGATGGGATGGATCATTCGATAATGCCCTGCTCTGTTAATTCCCTCTGAAGCACCTGGAACAGGGCTCTGTCAAAGACCAGATGCTGGTCCAGATGGCCATTGATCTGACCCAGCATCTAACCCTAACCCTGAAGTGCCAGACCTGGGCTGTAGTTAACAATCAGGAGGGGAGAAGATGTAATGGGGAGGCCTTGAAGGCTGCTCGCTCAATCTGTGGAAAATGTATGCATGGGGGAGTTGGCTTTACTGTCTTGGAGACAAAACCTGACAGACAACAATTTCCCTGTGGAATAGACTGTTCAGTCAACAGGCCATCTGGCCACTCAGTGAGTGAAATCAACGAGGACTCCTTGAGGAAAGGGAAGGCCTAGATGGTTATTTCCCTCTTGATTGCCTCTGGCAGTGATACTTTGTCATTTTGCTGTTCTAGAGCAGAGAGGCTTTTCTTCCAGCACCTCCCAAAGGTGCATCTAGCTCTTTGGTCCCAGCAATGGCCAGTTAACACTTGCCAGACATAGCATCCACACAGGAGAAGTTGGAGATCTAATGGAACAGAAGCGGTGGCTGTCGTTCCAGGGGCGCTAAGAAGGCAGTGAATCTCTTCTAAGAGGCACCAGGGTGCTGGCTGCAACAGCATGGGTGAGGAAACAGTCCTACCTTGAGGGAAAGGCTGCTGAGGGATAATTGTAAGGTGGAGGGTGACTCTCACACTGAATACAGGGGTCTCTCATGACAGCCATTGTATCCTTGTAACAGGCCAGCAAGGATATGGATTACTTCAATCTGGAAGGCTCTGAAGGGTAGAATAGGGTTCTTGCTGCTTGTGTATATGTTATGGTTGATGATGATTCCTTATTGTAGGGCAACCCCTAATGCCCCCCCCATGATAATGAAGGGACCCAGATATAGGACATTTGTACCCCCTGTGTAGGTGGATTTGGGGGTGGAGACGAGTGGGCCATGGAAGAAGTGGGGTTGCTTTGTGCATCTACGAACCATTGCTTCCATGGGAGTGTTGAGTGGTAGAGAAAATGCCAGCCTCCGGGCTTGTGTCACTGTGACCAACTCTGTCTGTTGTCCATTTGAAGCCTCCAAAGGAGAATTCCTTTAGCTTCCACACAAGTCCACTGCATCAAGCTCAGCTATTTTGGCATGTAGCAGGGGAAGTTTTAGGTTGGTGAATCCTGCCACAATATGGTTAGGACATGTCCTCAAGGGCCTCGTTCAGTTGACACTAAGGGGAAGGGACAATAATTTCCCCCTAACGACCAGCAAAGCACAGTGTGCTCCACCTTTAATTTTATCCGACAAAACTGAAAAGGAAAGAACTGAAAAGGAAATAATATACCCAATTTAATGTACTTATTAAAAAAAATCTCACTTTGTTTACTTTCAAAATTTGTTTTGAATTATTTATTTTCTTTGCATTAGAGAAAGCAGGATAAACTCTGCAACGTTAGAGGAAAAAGTTCAGACTTTGGTAAAGGCCTTTTTCTCTAGCGTCTTTTGGCATGCTTCCCTGGGTTTTAGATTACTCTGTAGGGTGAAGCAGTATGGAATAAGATAACACTGTTATCAAGGCACTAAAGAAGAGCTGAGTTATAAAGAAACTGAGCCAGAATTTCTTTTCAAGGACAGCAGGTAATGCATTTGAATAGGAACCAAATTCAGCAAGGGAATAACTAATACAATTGATTTTTAAGAAGCAAAATTAATATTTTACCGTGTTATGAATTTTAAGCATGAATACAAAAAAAGCAAAATGTAGTACATGTGTGCTTTTCCATTCCTACGTCAGCCATAAGGCAAAACAACATGTTGCAGAAATGTCACTAAGTTATACTTACTGCACATTGCAAATTCACTTTACAAGTTAGCAAGTAAGCAAATTAACATGATTTCATTTTTTAAAGGCTACTACTGAATCACAAAATATATTTGTTCCATTAATTTTGAAAATATGCAGCTTAATGTTATAATGTTTCATGTTACAGTAGTTAAATTCTTGCAGCATGTTTTTTAAAGGTAATAAAGATTTTGTAACTACAGTAAAACCTCCGAGTTATGAACATGAGAGTTATGAACTGACTGGACAACCACACACCTAATTTGGAGCCAGAAGTATGCAGTCAGGCAGCAGCAGATATTAAAAAAAAAGCAGCAGCAAATACATTTGTTAAAGGTAAACTACTAAAAAAATAAAGGGAAACCAGCATTTTTCTTTTGCACAGTAAAGTTTCAAAGCTGTATGAAGTCAATATTCAGTTGCAAACTTTTGAAAGAACAACCATAATGTTTTGTTCACAGTTATGAAAATTTCAGAGTTACAAACAACCTCCATTCCTGAGGTGTTCATAACTCTGAGGCTCTACTGTACCGTGTCCTGCTACTCTGTTAGGCCCTGATACTGCAAGAGGTGGTCAGGCTTGTTTGTGACAATTACCCGGCTCCAGATCAACAAAACACAAGTTATTGGTCACAATATTATTATCTAGATCTAATTCGAAGAGTTGGTTCTACTATCACTCCCCTCCCCCCAAAATTGTGCATGTAGTTTCTGAAACCTATTTTATAAAGAAAGTAACACTATAAAAACGTGTTTAGAAGAAAATCAGAATAATGACTACTATAAATGTATATACCAATCACCTGCTGACGAACTGATGGAAGCTATTCATTCCCTTCAAGACACGTTGGTTAAACTTGTATATCTCCACATGTTGAGGCCTTTTAGTAAAACCATGGGCCTGATCAATATTTGTGTCAGAAAAGCCAATCGCAGCCCTAGCACAAACAGGTGCAATTCCCAGTGACCTCAGTGAAAGCTGCATCTTCTTACACCAGAGTTGACATTTGTCCAGCGTTTCCTACCACAGTATCTGTCATGAACTCATCTTAAGGTTATTAAAACAGGATGATATCCAACGGGGAAAAAGTTGGTTCTCTTCCTATACATGGTAGCTAAAGCTTGATGTGCAACATGTGTTTCCCATTTTACACTTATCACTCATTCTTAAAAACGGTAATACATACCATCTGTCACACAACAGCCATTCAAAATTGATGAGATTTGGGCTGAGTTTGACTGTGAAAAGTTATTTAACATGAATATCAGTGTGTGTACGATGAAGTGTTGTAAGCAATTCCTGGGAGCTTTTCCTTCCATACATTATATCATGACAACCAACTGTTGCTTCTCATATATATATACTGTTCTAGAAGCCTGGTTTATTGACTCATCACAGACAGCGTGCTTAACTTAGGTCAGTATCATCCCCAGCAAAATTATTATAATCATTTGGCCTCTTTTCCATCAGACTGCTAACAATAAATGTATCCTGCTAGATGTTTGTGGCAGTGTGTGCAATGGCTGACTGGAGGTCAAGAAAGTTGCCCAAGTGCAGAAATACACCAAGCCAGCAGGATTTTTCTCTACCCTCTTAGCATAAAGTAACACTGAAACAGTTGCTGGTATTTTCTGAACTGCTTCTGACACTCTCCTAACACCATCAACTCTTAATTGTGACATTTGAGGAAAAGTGGAGAAGAGAGCGGCCAATCTGATGGAAAACTTATGCTCTCTCTGTATTGGAAGGGAATTTATCTTTCCATTATTACCACTGTGCCACAAATTCCTGTATTTAAAACTCCAAGGGTGAAATCCTGGTCTCATTCAAGTTAATGGTAAACTCCCACTGATTTCAAGGGGCCAGAATACTCACCTCAGCAACCCAGGGCTTGATCTGCAGTCACAGAATCATAGAAGATTAGGGTTGGAAGGGACCTCAGGAGGTCATCTGGTCCAACCTCCTCTTTAAAGCAGGACCAACCCCAAGTAAAGTCAATGGAAAAACTCCCAGTGACTTCAGTGGGCCAGGTTTGGACCAGTCCTTTAGTCAAAAAGGTAGTGTGAACTCAAATGGAAACATACCTTCAATGAATCTGATGCCCTTTTCAGTCTTAAAACATAATTTAATTAGACTTAACTACTACAAAATAAACCAGAATGCTTTTTAATTGATTCCATTTGAAACAGTGGGTAAGCAATTTTAAACAGAAAAGCTACATACAGATTAATTGCCTATGAAAGCTAGCAAACAACACTTAAACCCAGGAACCTGAAAGGTATTCAGTTGTTCACTTTGTCTGTAGTCATGGCACTTTAGCATTCTGAAACAAATATATGGCCCTAGTAACCAAGTCCATAAGGAAACAAAGATTGTGTTCTTTATAACAACAAGACAATACTGCCTTAATAAATGTATAGAAATAAATCATGTTTGCTTGAATTTTATCATATAGTATATATTGAAAGGGAAACATTTAGGTACCAAGCTTTAACATACGAGTAGTCCCACTGAAGTCTGTTAGGAAAAAATAGTTAGATGTCATTGTACTTTGAGTCCTAACTAAACTATCAAGTAATGACATATATTCTTTACTGCCTGGATAGCCCACCTGAGAGTAAGTACCCAAAGTAGCAACAGAATCTGAATTGTAAGCGCACTTAAAGTAAGTACGGTTCCTGTGCATGACATAATTTAAAAGCCCTGGTGATAACAATGCAATATAATTAGGCCTGGCAAATATATATATATATATATATATAGTTTCGATATATCAATGATTATTTTAAAGCATTTTCTGTAGATTTTTAAATATTTAAGATTTCAAAATTGTGCAAAATTATAGGCTTTAAGCATTTTTAAAATCAATTTAAATTTTCACAGTTTTGGGAAATTATGGGGGGCTAGACAATGGGGGGCAGAAAATATTCATTTAATGACAGTAGACTTAGAGTTTCAAAAAAGTTAAAGCTTTATAAAAGTTAAAATACACAAAGTAAATATCCTTTAATCAAACCCTAAGAAGTTCTCAAGCAGTTTGTTTTTACTTTGTTTATTTGTAAATTACCATTATTATCATAATTATCATTATCATCATTGATGGAAATATTTTTTCATCGATTTCTGCATGTACAGTGAAACTGATGTTTATTGACATTTACTGATAAAAAACTAATCTTTCCAAGCCTAAATATAATTTTACAGTTAGAGAAAAATCTAACAACACGTTTCCCTCTCTCTCAAGTGAGATTAAAATATTGAAGCTATTTGTCTTCTGTTTAAAAATTTTGGGACTAATTTGGCCAAAAAAAAAAAAAAAAGTACTCTGCAACATCAACTATCCGTTTTTTCTGCACCACCTCTTCTCCCTTAGGGACAGATTTTCAAATCTGTGCCCACACTTGCCATGAGAATTTTAAGTTTTCCTTTTTTTCTTTTCCTTTTTTTAGTTTCCTTGCAGAGCATGGAACCATCTTTTAGGCCCCTACTCAAGACAACATCCCTATTTAGGATAGAATTTAAGATCATGCTCAAGTCCCACTGAAGTTAATAGGTTTTAACCTATTACGTCCTGTACTGAAGAGGGGTTGACTTAAACATGGGCTTGAGTGCTTTCCTGAATTGGGGCCTTACATGGTGACACAGATGGCTTAAGTCTCTCCAGTCTATTTTCTAATACTAAGGGACAGACATTTTAGTAGAACTCAGCTCCCATTTGGGCACCAGATTTTCAAAAGTGCCCAACACCCTACAGCTCTCATTGCGCTCAATTTTAGCCATTGTTTTTACGGACATTAACACTGCAGGAGTTTGGGAGGGTGGGTGAGTCTTAGTGAGGGCTTCAATTATGGAATGGTTGAACATATTTCAAAAGTAAATTCACTGCAGAACTGGGAAAGTCTGCGTGAGTTGGGGGCAAAAATCCCTACCTATATGCTGCAAAATGAAGGCATTGCTACTCCATGCCCACCACTATACCCTGGTAACTACCACTGGCTCCAACACAACACTTTTCCACAATAAGAAGGAGTCAGTAAAAGATCCATGACACAAGGGAGGCAATGCCCCCACATGGCCTTCTGAAATCCTGTCTGCCCCCTCCCCAAAAAGGAGAAAGATGCCAATTTTGCTGTTAAGAGCCCTCAGTATTCTAGAGAGAGAACAATCAGAACAGCTAATTAGGCATTCCTGAACAATAACATCATATGAGCATATACCAGGTAGACATCAACTGCAAGGCAAATGTTTATATTTATACATATTAGTAGTATTGGTGCAATTAGAGATTTAGAAGAGAATTTGCTTTGGTCATTTGAAGTGATAAATGCTGTGTTTAAACCCTTTTTGCATGGATCTATATACAGGAGCAGAGAAATTATAGATAAATAAGATTATGGAATTATTGCCTCTATTACATTTATCTAAATTATCCATGGAGGAAACAGATTTTGGAGGCGGTGACTGGTTTAGACAGAGTCAGCTTGGCAGTAGAGAAACCCAATAAAACAGTGAGGATAGATCTTTCATCTTCTAATCTCAAATGCCCGATTTGTTTTAAAGATGCTCTAAGGATGTGTAGCCGCTCTTTACAGAGGTGAAGAATCCATTGGGTACGTCTACACTGCAGTTAGATGCCAGCTGCTGGCCTGCAACAGCTGACTCAGGCTTGTGAGGCTGGGGTTAAGGGGCCGATTAATTGCAGTGTAGAGGATCCCAGAGCTCAGGCTACATCTTGACCCCACACATCTACATCCCAATTAAACAGCCCCTTAGCCCAAGACCTGTGAGCCTGAGACAGCTGGCAAGGGTCAGCCACGACAGTCTAATTTCAGTGTAGACATACCCTTAGAAGCTAACCTGTTTCAGGGGTGGGGCTTGGGGAACAACACACTTATGGGACAGGGGGCCTGAATGCTGAGGAAGACGTTCGGGGCTGGAAGAGAACTGACATGGGGCTCAGTCTGGAGACTGGAGTTCTTAGAGAAGGCTGGGAATTGTGATTCCCTGGCAGCCAGGTGTAGTCCTGGGTCAAGACATGGCTTGCTGGGACAAGATGCCACATGAACTCTATATTCTCCCAGATGAATGAGAGACTTGGAAGGAGTTAGAAGGACTAGTGGTCTCGCCTAAGAATAAATGACAAGTACCCCATGGCTTGCTGGATTGTTTTGGAAACACTGGAAATTTCCTTGGAGAGGGAGTGGGACTGTGCCAGGGGTTCATGCTATCTCCAGAGAAAGAAAGAGAAAGAAAAGCTGGCATGGAGTTTGCCTTTTTGAGAAAGGACTCCATGGGAAACACCTCTTTGTTTGCTTCAGCCTGCCACACAGGCACAATTCAATTTTATTTTGGAAACATATAAAGAAGCTGATCAAAATCAAATGCTACACAGTCAGTATTTCTCTCTCTTTTCCAAGAGCTAAAGACAACTATGGCTTTACACAGGCTCAAACTGTTGTTAAAAGTTGAAAGAAAAAATTTTGTTACGGGAAGAGTTGAAGAAGTGATTCAGAAAGTAATACTTTGGGATCCATTTGGCCTCAAGCTACTTTTGGTAAGAGGAAATTCAGCAAAGTTACGTTTCCAGTTTTGGAAAGATCCAGTGTTAGCGCTTTGTCCACTAAAAGGCTTTGACTTAGTACAGTGGGACTATTTTTTCTCCCTGTGACCTGGAACAAATGAACGTCAGTCCTAAATTTAACCACTGAATAAACTCTATTGGCTAGAATAAAAACCAATAAAATATTTCATTGCTTTTGCAGATTCAAAAGACATGGCAAGGATGTTCTTAATCCCCAAATGTTGCTTGCACCAATGATATAGACGCTGGCAATGGCTATTAAAAGAGATGAAGGGATAATAAGCATAAAATTTGGAAATATAAATATTATCTCCATGAAGATCTATTATGAGATTTATGAAATCTGTATTTATGTCTCCTGAGGGTACTTGCTGTAATGTAACAATTCAGACAATAGATCTTGAGATAGGAATGGATTGCTTCCAACCTCTTTACAATCACAGAATTTTTCAGAGACTATTGTGAAGCATATAGTTGTGCTTGGGTAGTAGATTGCTGGGAAACAGATGTAAACAGAATCTGAATGAGCTTTCTCCTGACATTCAGTGATGCACGGGGGAAAAGACTTCAGGAGCAGACTGTATTTTCATAGACATGCCTACTGTGTCTAGGTTTCAGCTGACAGAGCTGCTTTGCCAAGGTGATAAATTTTGGCTGGTTTTGGTTTACAATTCACTTTAGATTGAACGTAGGGGTAATGAAACGTTATACTTATTATATGAGTAAAGGGCAGCAGAACTGTACTTGGCATGGGGTCACCCTTAACTGAATATCACTTGCTAAGCAGGGGACAGGGATACCAAATCCCACTGAGAGAGACGGGATGGGGACAGGTGTTCCAACTTAGTGATGTAGACTGTGCTTATAGTCCTAGACACTATTTGACCCTTCCCACTCTGGTGTTTAAAGACAGTGGATTGGATTCAGTTGAGAGTCCTTGTTTCTTTCAGTGATTACTGAAGCTAAAATCACTCATGAGTAGGTGTAGAGCTTAAGCCTTAGATGCGGTGTAGGGACAGTGTTGCAGTGACAGACAACGCAGAGACTGCACTAGCAGTGAGGTTCCCCCCTACCCAGTGAAATCACTAAGGACTGGGTTACACGGTGGAAACTCAGAAGGCAGCATTGCAGAAGTGGCAGTGAGTGGCAAGCAGCAGCAGTAATAACAGCAGCCAGGGGTAGCACAGCAGAGGAAGTTGCAGCAGAGCTATTAACAACAAGAGCAGCCAGGGGCATGGCAGGAGCAGAGGCATTGCTCAAACCCACACTCCTTTCAGGGGTGGGAGATGAACCCACGTGAACACACCTCTGAACTCTGAATCTTTGCTGACCAAAGGAGAACCAACTGTGAGTGGGGTGCAGTGGATGGAAAGGGGAGTGGTGTGTTAAACGGACATTCATTTGTTGGACTTCCTCACTACAAGGTGGGAAACTGAGGCAAAGGACACTGTTCAACCTATTGTGGGATGGGTGTTTGGTTACGGTTACATGCTTTTGAATCATGGTTGTGATGTTTTCCCAAAATAATGGTGGGTTCCCTTTCCCTTCTCCTTTTCCTAAAAGTTTTCTTTTGTCATACACAGACTCAGTGCTTACGAGAGGGATAGTATTGCCTCTTAGCAGCACCCAGAAGTGGCTTAATTTTCCCTGATTGCTGGGTCAGTTCTAGCCAGTTCTGTTTTGTATTTTTAAGAGGTACCTCTAGATATTGAACCCGGCCCTCATTGTTGCCAACACCACCTGCCAGAAGAGTTACATATTTAAAGATAAACGTTGCCAGAAATGCAGGGGAATTGGTAAATTAACTAAGAATACCAATCAACATAAGTGACCTAAAATAAGCAGATGATCCCCTTTTACAGATGAACAAGGTAAAGAAAGTAAACATGTCTTTGGTGTTCAGTCTTCTATGTTCTCTCTAACTCCTGTGTTGGTCAAGCACAAATATATTTAAGAAGTTGGGGAGAACTTCCAGTGCTTTCAGATGGGACTAGAAGGCATTTTGATGACAAAAGAAAAACAGAACAATCCTCCCACTACCACATCATTAGCGAACATTTTTGAAGAGTCAACGCATTACCTAATTTTCAATGTTCTTTCTGCAAAACGCAGTTGCAATGCGCTTTATAAGCCCAAAAAGGATAACAGTGATGTCCTTGACTAGCAATGATGTCAAAAGAAAAGGTTCTAGATCAAAGTGATCACTTAAAAAGCCTGGTCACTAGGGGCCTAAAGTAAATGGAAAGACTCCCCAAAGACTCAACAGGCTTTGGTTCAGACTCCTGGACTGAATGGTATTCACCAAGAGGTCTAAAGGAACTGAAGAATTTAAATGGCTAAGCTGCTAGCAAAAATATGCTCCCATTTATATCAGCTGCTAAACCAAAGGAGAGGGATGACAGAGGATGAATGACACCTGGTTTTTCGGGTGGGTCTCAGAATTCAGACCACTGGACCTTACGCAAGTAACAGAAAATCAATGGAATTACACCAAGAATGAATTCAAACCCATATATTCACAACCCACAAAATGAGATAGCTGTCCTATTTGTCCCCTTATCACACTTGCAAATTTTGTACAGGAAGCCAAATATCTGTATCCCTTGGGGGGGGGGGGGGAATGATAGGGCTCTAAATAAAAATAAACTAAAAGCTGAATATTTATTTATGAGACAAATAGAAGCTCTGAGCTTTTAAAGGTCACAAAGGGGCACAGGGGAAAACTATTCATGTGACATCTATTGATACAAATGTGGGTTTGCTTCTTCACTAGCTCCACCAAGAATCCTTTTGCATTACGTGAGATAGAATGAATATTTTTTCCCTCAACCACACCCATAACAAACATCACCATGTATTTGTAAATACTCCGATTTCTCTTCTATCCACTTGCAAACATTATTTTAAGTTTGCCTTCAGCTCTCGTTTAACTCTCCATATACCTAAATCTCTGGGGAAAAAAAACAGCAAATACCCTTCTTAATTATGTCTGTCACAAGATTACCCAGGTTCCTCCTATTTTCCAAAGAAATTGAACACTTCTTCATTTCCCAAATGCCATTCAATAAACCTTGTTACTTTTTTTCCCTCCCTATTACCCCTGATGTTCAGACCTTGGCTATTTCATCTCTGCTATACAAGGCCCAATAAGCTATATAATTCAAAGGCTCCTCAGCATAGCACAATCTCAAGCTTTTACTCCATTCATACTTTTGCATGTTGTGAGAGCATACTTCAGCCTTAGTTCGTGTAGTCATTTTGTAATATCTCCAAAGCCTTTTCTCTGGGCATCTAGTGAGACGTCTGGACATAATGATATCCTTGCAGTGTTGGACAATAAAACAAAAGAAATGGTTACTTACTGTAACTGTGGTTCTTTGAGATGTGATGCAGATATGTATTGCACTTAGGCACACACACACACCTCTAAGTGGAATACATGTCTGCACTCGAAGAACCACAATTACAATAAATAACTATTTCTTCTTCTTTGAGTTGATGCAACCATGTATTCCACTTAGGTGCGGGACTCCCCAGCGCCCCTGAGCTGGAGAAATTTGTCTTGCTGTACCTTAGAGGGGCAGTGCTCATGCCTCATGTCCGTAGCCCCTCCCGTTGCTACACAAGGCAGCACTGCCCTGACCCTCCCTCAGTTCCTTCACACTGAACGCCCGGAAATGAGAGGCCAATGCAGATGGGACGGAGGGCAGGTCATGGAATACACGTCTCCATCCAATCTCGAAGAACCACAGTTACAGTAAGTAACCGTTTCTTCTCTGAGTACATGCAGCCATGTATTCCACTTAGGTGACTCACAAGCTATACCCCCCAGGAGGTAGGCCTCAGAATCTACCGAAAAAAGGACTGCAGGACCGCTCTACCAAAGCTTGCATCCACCCTGGAAGATGCAGTTATGGCATAATGGTTCATAAACGCATGTATCAATGACCATGTAGCAGCCCTGAAAATATCCACTACGGAAATGTCACAGAGGAAAACTATGGACATTCTTTGTGCCCTAATAGAATGAGCTCGTACCCACTGAGGGAGAATAGCCAAAGCTATTTCACGCACAGCGTTGACATGGCATATTGTCCATTTGTCTGTGAAGAGACCACTTGACCTTCATATAGTCTGCATATGACAGAAGCAAACAAAGTGAAGCACAAAATGGATTAGTCCTGTCTAGATAAAAAACTAGACATCACCTGACATCTAAGGTATGGAGTTGCTGCTCCTCCAGAAATGAACACAGCTTAGGAAAAAAAAAAAACATATAAATATACTGCTTGGTCCAAATAAAACTGAGAGACCACTTTACGCAAAAGTTTTAGGTGTGATCATAAAGTCGTCATCTTTTTGGAGAACTGTGTAAGAGGAGGCTCTGCCATCAGAGCCTGCAACTCACATACTCTCCTTGCGGATGTTATTGCTACCAGGAATGCAGTTTTCTGACACAAGAGCGGAAAGAGGCAAGAGTGTAGAGGTTCCAACAGAGGACCCATCAGAGCCAGTAGGACCATGTCTAGGCCCTACAGGGGAACCAGCTCTTGGACCGGAGGATATAGATGAAGAAGCCCTTTTAAGAATCTTGTTACCATGGCTTTGGAGAAGACTGATCTTCCCTGAACAGGGGGATAAAATGCTGATATTGCGGCCAGATACACTTTCAGTGAATTAAGCACAAGCCCCAATAACTGCAAGTGTAGCAGTACTCCAAGATGCCCTGGATAGAAGTCAGTGTTGACTGTATTTTGCGTGCTAATGACCATAACAAAAATCAGTTCCATTTCACTGAACAGGCCATTCTGGTTGAGGACTTCCTATTGTTGAGCATTACTTGTTGGACAACTGCTGGACAACACTTTTCCTCCTCATTCAACCAGGCAGCAACCACACCATGAGATGCAGGGAGCTGAATGCAGGATGCAACGTTTGGCCGAGATCTTAAGTGAGTAGGTCAGGATGGAGAGGAAGTGATAAGGGAGACTGAATAGACAGCATGGGAAGGTTGAAGAACCAGCACTGTCTTGGCCACACCAAGTCAACGAGAATGAGCTTGGCCCAATCCACCTCGAGTTTGAAGATGACCTGAGGGATGATGGGAATCAAGGGAAAGATGAACAGGAGAGTTGACTGACAGCAGCAGTGGAAAGTGTCAGACAGGGAGACTAGACTGAGGTCTCTTTGGCAGCAGAAGAGATGGCATTTCCTGTTGTCCCTTGTAGTGAACAGGTTGATAGTTGGGATGCCTCAAGCTATGAAGATGACTTGAAGGACACTTGTTTTCAAGGACCATTCATGATTTAACTAAAATACCTGCTACGATGGTCTGTGAGACAATTCTGAATCCCAGGCAAGTGAACGGCTAACGGAGTAATGTTCTCCTTGATGCAAGACTGCCACAGCCTGAGTGCCTCCTTGCACAGCAACCTGAGAGTGTGCTCCCCCTTGTGTGCTCACATAATACATTACAGTGGTACTGTGGGAAAGCAACTGAACCACTGACTCTCTGATACCGTCCTGAAAAGCATGTCATGCATTGTAGATGGCCCAAAGCTCCAGCAAGTTGATACGGAGTGAGGCCTTCTGCTCCAGCCACAGACCCTATACTTTCAGCGACCGTAGGTGTACCCCCAACACATCAGGGAAGCATCAATAACAATCAACTTGGTTGGTGAGGGCTGGACAAGGGGAATGACTTGGCAAACATTCTATGATACACATCCACCACTGCAAGGAGTCTACAATCAGTGGAGGGAGATGAACCACTCTGTCCAGAGGATGAAAGGTAGAACAGTAAACCATCCTGAGACTCATTTGAAGAGGGCAAAGGCAGAAGCTTACAAACTGCACAACCTGCGTGCAAGCGGGCATGTGGCTCAACATTCTCAGACATATTCAGGCTGACATAAAAGCTGAGACTGCAGACTGAGGCAAAGATGGTGAATTATTTGAAAACAGTGGGTTGGCAGAACACTTGACGTCATGGAATCTATCAGGGCCCAAATGATCTCAATTTTTTTAGTTGGCGCCACAGCTGACTTTCTGGTGTTTAGGATGAGAACCATACAGTCAAGCAAGTGCAGGGTGGTGCCAACATGAAAAAACTCTCTCTATGGATCTGCCCCTCAATAACCAATCATCAGGGTACAGGAAAATGTAAATTCCCTTCTTCTTGAGATACACCATTACAGTGACCAAGCATTTGGTAAAAACACAAAGAACAGAAGAGAGGCCAAATGAAAACACTATGTACTGAAAGTGGCATTCTGACATGACAAACTGTAGGAACTTTCTGTGGCTTGCTAAAATCACCTTATGAGAGTAGGCATCCTGAAGGTCTAGAGTAGCAAACCAGTTGTTCTGACATAACACAGTGAGAATAGTCGATCAAGTGACCATTCAGAACCTCTCATATATGATATATTTGTTAAGGTGGTGAAGGTCGAGGATGGGTCTTATCCCCCCTTGGATTTGGATACAGGGAGTAGAAGTCATGACCCCCGTGTTCCAGTGGAATCTCCACCATTGCTCCCGAAGCCAGCAAAGAGTGGATCTGCTTGAGGAGCAATATCTCATGAGAGGAGTCCCTGAAGAAGGATGGGGAAGGAGGGTTTGGAGAGGAATTGGACTGCATAACTCAATCTGACGCTGCTTAGGACCTAGCTATTGGTGGTGATTGAGCCCCAAAGCATTGTGAAAGTGGGTCAGCCTGTCCCCAAAGGGGGAATGAGGAGGGAGGATCAATGACTGGAACAGTGCTCTGGACCAAAGAATCAAAATGGGTGCTTGGAAAACACCGGGGAAGGGTGCATGGACTGGCCAATCCCTGAGCCTGACTGCTTTCTCCTATGGGATATCTTTCTGGGATAGCTCCATTGCCTCAGAGGAGGAAAAGGCTGGCCAAATGTGCTCTATGGATGTTGATGCTGCTCCATGCCATATAAGTACCTCTGCACCTCCAGCATGTACACCCCCAGGATAGCCCTGAAGTAGTGCAATGTCACGTCAGTTTTGTCCAAGAAAAGCCTTTGGCCATCAAAAGGCAAATCCTGAATGGCTTGCTGGACATCAGAGGCAATGCCCAAATTCTGCAGCCAGGTAGACTTCCACATGGAGACTGAGGAGGCCATCACCCTGGTCAAGATGCCCACATCATCTAGTGGAGACTACAAGGATGTCTTAGCCACCAAGGAGCCCTCAATGACAAACACCCAAAATTCCTCTCACAAGGCCTCAGGCAGCTCGTCTGCAATCTCTGACATAGCTGTCTAGTTAATAAAACCATACTCTGACAGCAAGGCTTGCTGGTTAGCAATTCAAACCTGTAAGGAAGAGGAGGTGTAGATCTTCCTGCCCTTGAGGTCCATTTGATTAGAGTCCCTATCTTTGGGGTGGAATTAAATCTTTCCTGCTGGGCTCTGTAGTTCGCCTAGGGATGTTGGGCCCAGATAGGAGTAAAGCCCATCAAATCCCTGCATTGGAATGAAATAGCACTTTTCCACGAGCTTAATCACAAGCGGTACTGAAGCCGGCATCCTCCAGCGGGCCTAAATCAGTTCAAGGAGCACATCATTGATAGGGAGACCAACTCTCCCAGGAGCAGATGGCTGTAGGAAGTCCACCAATTTATGACTGTTCTCCTGTAAGAACTCTGCTTGGATACAGACAGAAGCAGCTACATGCCGCATAAGGTCTTGGTACACCTTAAAATCCTCCAGTAACGAAGGGGAGGATGATCCAGCAGCACAGCATCATCCTGAGACTTAGATGAGCCAAAGCTGACTGACCCACACAGGATGACGCTGGAGGCTGCGCAGAGAGAAGGATGGTCAGTGTCTGGTTCTGTGGCAGATAGATGGTCATGACCACAGACCTGACCAGAGATCTTGCTGGTCATCAGTGGCCCTTGATGCTGGCTGGACAATGTAGACAATGGAGGATGACAACCCCGACTCAGACAGAGGAGCCTCGGGATGCTAGAGATAAGCATGGAGCAAGACCAGAGGTAGCGAGTAACTGGTCTGACTCAGCTGTAGCCCAGAACGAGACAGGAAGTGGCAATGTCAACGGAAGTGGTACCATCGGTACCGAGCATGCCGGTGCCATAAGTAATGTCAGTCCTGAAATGAACAGCGGTACCAGAGCATCGGATGGTATTGATGTCAAGTGTGGTGAGAGCTGCCATGGAAACATTTGAGGTACCGGCCCTGCATCCACAACCTATGGAAGAGGAACATTGGGGTGCAGAGGCGACAGACCTGAGGTTTCAGCAGCTCATTCTATCTACAGGGCTATAGTTGATGCAGCCCTGGCAATGTTCTGGACTAAAAGAGAGATCAGGACTGAAAGGCAGAGGAGGTCTGTAGCTGCCCGGCATGCTCCCGGTATGGAAATAGTTGGTACCAGCATAACCCTCAACAGCACCAGAGTTTGGCCAGAACCAGAGTCAATAGTTCAGGGTTTCTAACCTCCCTACTTGGTCCTGCAGAAAGGTTAGAGGTACCTGCACCATCCTGTGTGCCGGCACCAACTCAGTAGTGGAAAAGGTGGAAGAGTCACGCCAAGACCTGGGGCGATCTCAGTTGGTCTTATGAGACCTTTTCCTCAGCACAGGCAATGGGGAATGGTCCTCCACTTCTTGAGAGAGGCACCTGTTCCTGAACATGAAGTAGCAGTGCTCCCGGAGCCTGAGGCCAATCTCGGACCCACTGAGGACCTCGGCACCCAATCAGGCTGCATGGCCTGCTCGAGTAGGCATTGCTTGAGGCAATGACAGTACCGAAGGTCTTGAGCCACTTGAGTCCATTTCTTAAATGATCTGCAGATTGCACAATGCTCTTTGAGGCGGGCCTCACAGAGACAGAGCAAGCACTGCATGTGGGGATAGTGGTTGAGTGTATCACCTACGGAAACAAACTACTACAACAAAGACTTCTCTAACTAACAGTAAGGGTACTACTAACTACATTTAACAAGAGAAAAAACTAAACTAGCTGAGAGGTTGAGACCACACAAAGCTTTGACTCCAGCCATGGGTGAGAAGAAGGAACTGAGGGAGGGAAGGGGCGGCACCATCTCATGTAACCCGGGGAGGAGCTACAGCCAGGAGGTTCAAGTTTTCCCACCCTATAAGTACTGCTAGGGAAATTTCTTTGGCTCTGGTTCACTGGGCATGCACACACATAACTGGAATACATGGCTGCATCTACTCAAAGAACAAAACCTTTGTCTCTAGCCAAATTCAAAGAAAGAATATGTTTTTCCCCTCTTCTGAAAATCAAGGCTGCTACAATGTTTAGCTTTGGGAGAGCTCGTTATTAACATTCTACCCAATCTGTGTGTTTTCTTCGTTATCCATTATTCTCATAAGCCTTAAGCTCATAATAGTACTGCCAGAATATGTAAAACATACCCTGTTAGGATTCCATTTCTTAGTCGTTTTAATTTGGAAAAGTACCTAACCCAAAACCTTGAACACCTCAGAAACGTGAGGATGTGCAGATCAAAATCCAGATGTAAGTTTTAAAGATGGACCAAACTCTCACTATACATCAGAAGATCGTTTTAAAGGGCTAGAGACAATCTGAGAAGTGACTCTGTTTAAAAAAAAAAAAAAAAAAAAGATGTGGTTGGGTTTATACTCCTTCTCCATGACTCTTCCATAACAAATCTGTTCACTTTATAAGCCACTAGGTTATTTTGTGTAAGTGCTAATATATGTCCAGCAAGCTGTGTTCTCACTGCCTCTTACACATCACCACTGCCTAATAAAAACTTTACAGTCAGAGAACAGCTGATAAGCTCATAGAGATTCCAGCTCTCTTCCCCATATTTATTTTCTGACTTTTGCAATGGGTGCACCAGAAGGCAACCGTGTGTGTGATTTTTCCTCAGCACATACTCCCTAAGAACAACTGCGCCCATGAGAGAAAGTTGCAGTCTCTTACTGCCAAGAAGCGTATGCAGCTCATTTGAGATGGTGTTGCCATTCCTGCAGCTAACCAGTAGGGTCATTTAAGAGCAACACATGGGAAAGAAGGATGGTCCAGTGGTTAGGGCACTAGCTTGGGATTTGGAAGACCTGTCTGCAAATCCCTTACCTACGACACACTTCCTGTATGACTTTGGGCAAATCACTTAGTCTCTCTGTGCCTCGGTTTCCCATCTGTTAAGTAGTAATAATGGCACTTCCTAATAGAAAGAGGTGTTATGAGGAAAAACACATGAAAGGTTGTGAGGTGCTTAAATAGTATCATAATGGGAACCATGTAAGTACTTTAGATAGACAACGCACTTCCCTTCCCTTTAAGAGACTGCCACAGTCACCTCATCTCATCAACACCTACTGCTCTCCTTAGTTGGGCAACAGTTAGCACACTGAAAATTATAAGGGGAGCTAGGAGGAAACCTAACATTTAGGTTGCATAACAATGAACCCATTATAATAGATCTTTGCAACCTTTCCTTTTTGAGAAGGTCTAACGCCTCCATTACTTTCAACAGGCCTTTGATATTTGGGTGTATAAATTATGCACGCTAACACCTGCTAAAACCACTTAGTTCCTTTAATTTGGGCATTCAAATTTAAAACCAAAGCTAGGAAGAAAAAATACCCTTCCTTATTTATGAATCTATTTCCCAGAGTGTCTTGCAATATTTCATTTTAAATTTCAGGCTCCTAAGTTTCTTGATTCATCTAAAATATTTATTCTTCCTGAATGCCGGTATCAGGTTTTACTTAATTCTTGAAAACTGTGTGTGCCTATGCTGATACCTAAACCTGCAGGCTAAGAGACTGCAGATTTGCAAAACCCATGTAGTATTAAATGATTTCAATTAAGGGGACATTTCTGTTGGCTCTTGTAAATGTGCACTCTCCCCACAAATAATGTAGTGAAAGGAGACTGATAGGGAAAGTAATGCATCCTTTGTTTCTGACTCTGAGGAAGACAAAGAACTAACAAAGAAAGCTGGGAATTCCAATGAATACAAAACTGATTTTTTTTTTTTTTGTTTTGGTTAGTTGTGATGCCTATGAAATTGTATGCCTTGGAAGAAAGGCTGCTTGTCAGCAGGATACAAAGTAAAGATTCTTTGCTGAGAATCAGAAATAATCGTAATGGGTGGTTAGTATTTTTTATTGTCCCCAGCCCACGCACGCAAATCATTCGTTTAACTAAGTAGAACATAGGAAGTTTTGCTTTAGCAGGGATGCTTTGCTTACCAAACCAGAGTACATATAGCCATGTTTAACCCCTTGGGAACACTTGGAGATGTGGGGAGAGCGTGGAGGGTTGGATTGTCCCCTGGGAAGGGAATAACCCAGAGGGATGGAATCTGAAGGAACCACAAAACCATTTGTTTCACAAAAACTGGCACCCAGCAATGCATTGCTGTGAGAGCTTGAAAACAGTGTTTCTCAGCTGTCAGTGGTAAGGAACGGCAGAAAGAAAACTCCGCACACAGAAAGGCGAGAGTGATAAAAATACAGGGTTAAAAAAAATCTTACGGCACTCAAAAATAATTAAGAACAGTATTCTTGGGAAAAGTGGTCTCATTGAATTGTTTTCGGGTTGCAGTTTTCTCTCATCTTCTCCCCCCTTAGCCATCTTAAAGCAATAAAAGTATCAGTTTGCTTTCTAGTGCTTGGATTCTCTTAAAACTGTCATTATTCAATTATCTGTCTATTCATGGCCCTAAGGTCCAGCGGAGCAGATATTGTGAGCTTTCATTTAATGTTTTTAAATGCACTTCTATCCACTTGTGATATAATAAAACTTTATTGAATTCTGGTCCCACATCACACTTAACATCCTTCACTTTTATTGATATGTAAGCCAACCAACCCACCCTTCTCTCAGCAATAAAAGGAGTATTTCTAGAAAAGAAATGACCTTATTTTTCATCAATATCACAACAGGGAAATGTGAATTCAACACCTATGTTTTTTTTTCTTCAAACCAGTCTTTAAAGAAGAGATGAAAGATAGTTAAGTGTTGCTTTCCCTCCATCACCTTGTCAGCATTTAAAAATATAGGAAACTATTCTAAGCATCAGATAGAGATAGTTACCTGGTGATATTGACTAACTCTGTTTAGCCAGAGGGGAGAGAAGTCATGACCATCCACCCCAGACCTCAGAAGCCAGATCCATTTTTTTCCTACAGCAAATAATTCCCAGAGTGTGTAAGGCAGGGGAAAGGGAGGATGAGAGACAGATAATACAACAGCCATTTTCAAATGAGAACATGGTCTGGTAAAGTCATAAGAGGCTACGTTTTTCAGAAAGAAATGGAGAGATGAATAAATGCACTGTCACCAGCGGGCCTCCCTACAGCTGATGGAAGTTATGGGGAGTTAGAGAAACAGAAGAAACTAAAACAAATGCAAGCCAGGATCAGGGGGTGGGGAAAACCGACAGAGTTTAAAATATTCCATATCTTTTTCTTTGAGGGAGTGGGCATAACAGTATTCTAGTGAACATCAGTGTTCGAGATCAGCTATATCATCACCTTACAGACAATTCCCAAATGTTGCTCTGTTGGAATTTATACTCCACTTTTCTTTGCTATTCAGCGAATATTTGCATTAATACTATTGCACAGTATATAGCCAATGATCTGAAACCTTAACGAGTAAACCAACAAATTAGATATCGCAGGCTGAGATTACATTCTAATGGAACACTGTGATGAAACATTAATGCCTTAAGTATAAAAACTAATGCATTTCTTTAGGAGAACACCACATTGAAAGCTTATGTTCAAAAAAGTAACAGGACACCAGATTTCCAGCATTAGTAGAAGTCTGAATCCAAGCAGTTCCTGAGAATAGAGACCATGGAAAATCTGCAATGGAGGCAAGAAATCGCTTACAAACCATAGTCCCTTTTCCCTAGGCAAATAGCCAGGAACGAAGTCAGGTTTACTCAGTGGTGTTGTGCAAGCTGCTTTTAACTTGTAACCTCACCTACTAGACCCAAGCCAAGGCAGGAGTGGCGAAGTAGTTCTTGATGGCAGAAACTGGAGCGTAGCTACGGATAGATATAGCTTCTGTGCTTGACTAGCCAAAAGATGGAACCTTCACTGCACACAGCGTATTGGTACTAATATTGTCTGAAGTGACAAATGCAAGGAAGAAAGAGGTTCTGCTCAGCCATTCCTTTACCACTTGCCTCACCCTATTACTGCTGCAAACTGCATGTGTACAATGCACCCTACTGATGGCTGCTGCTGCAAGATCGACCTTCTGTATCTCCCTGCTGAGTTCCTCCCCTAAAGCTGACCCAGATGGTGAACTCACATGAAGAGCGTCAGCGGTCTGATGACCGGCCTATTTGTCTGCTTGAGGAGAAATGCCTTTCCCGTACACCGCAGGAAGTCAGCAAATGAAACTGCTGGGAAATGGTGTGACAGCTTCACCTTCAGCAAGAAAGCTATGTATAATAAAGTAAATAAAGAGTTTCTATCCCTATTTCAGAGGAAACAGACACTGAGAAACACACACAGACTTTCCTAGGGGTAGTGTGGCTCAGTGGGTTAAGTGCAAGGCTTGGGGTGAAGTCCTGGTCCCATTAAAGCCAACAGGAGTTTTGTCATTGACATCCATGGGGTAGGATTTCATCCCCGGATTGTAATCTTGGTCCTGACATTCTCTTGCTGTGAGAGCCGCTTTCCCTCTCAAAGTCACAGGTTTTTCCATCCACAGGATGATCTTTCCCCACCTCATGCAGTGGGGATGTTGTGGGGCATAACTAAACAGTGTTTGCCAACTGCTACAGAAGCGTAACCTGTTGCCTAGGCCAGGGACTGGCAAGAACAGAATGTAGCAATTCTGGGTTCCAAGCCTGTGCTCAGTTCACTAGATGCCTGTTGCCTTTGGGGAGAGAGGGGGACACACAGACCCAGGAACACTGATGGGCAATATACCAGATCTTTCACTGGTGTATGTTGGTGTAGTGCACTACAGTTAATGCAGCAATGTCAATATGCACCAGCTGAGGATGTGGCTCAAAATACTAATCAAGAATGCTGCAATTTTACAAATCAAAACCAGGAAAAGTCATCAGAACCCACAATTATTACCTCCGCAGCTCCAGCAGTATATCAAGATTACTACGGCAGGTATTAAAAAACCCACAGCCATACAACACCCTAACCTGATTTTAAAGGCATCATTTTTCACATTTGGATCATTAAAAACATTCAATCCCTACTGTACATTTGGTACTGAACAGCCCACCGCAAGAGTTATTTTACATCTTGCACATAAGACAGATTAACACCTCAGGGCATAATATTCACATATTACCTTTCTAACAATGCACCACTATTCTTCTTTGTTTTCTATGCAACAAAGGCTATTGGTAATGACTAGTTCTTTACCAGAATGATCTGAGGAGGAAATAGTACACCCCATGTAAATTGCAAATCACAAGAAATATGACTTACAGTATATACAATCTCCTCTCCCCTCTCCTTGCCCTTCCCACACACAATTTTTTTTTTTTTTTTTTTTGGGGGGGGGGGGAATGAAATAAAACACTTGTTTCATAGTAGGTCACCTGCAAATTAGTAGTATTGAATTAACCTCTAGGTCACATCCAAAGCCCATTGATGTCAATCGTTTCATTGCCTTCAATGGGTTCTGAATCAACCCCCAATGTAAGACATCAGCTGTTGCATCTTGAAGTTTCATGGCTTTTATTTTTAATACTCAGTCACGGACATAGTGCTAATGTTGAGCCCTGTGTTCTCCAATCGGCTGAGACAGAGGAAAGGTCCCTTTGTGGAATAAGTCACTCTTGTTCAGAAACAAGGGCATTGAGATCTTTTCTTTTAATTGCATTCCCTCACTTTTCAGTTACCAGCCATCTTTTGACAGCCATACCACCTTACAACCCTTCCAGTCCCCACGGCAGACAGGCAGACATCTCCTCGGCGAGAGGTGCGTGCAGTTTGAGGGACTGTAACCATGAGCAAGACAGCTCATAACTTTCCCTCAGGAGATCACGCTTGTCACTTCCAAGGTACATTCCTTCTCCTGTGGGTTGAAATCCCAGCAAGAGCCCATTTTGTTTATGATCCCAGACATCATCTTCCATGGGTCAACTGCCATGCTTCAGAAGAATGAAATGTTTTCTGGATGGCTGGCTCTCACTACTTCATCCCACACGTTACACTAATAAGGGAAGACCTGGGTGATTTTAGTTTTGCCTCGTTTGTTCCTGGAGGTGCACAATTTGAGAGCTTTAAGAAATCAAGAAACCCAGAAATGCTTGTTGGGGATGACTTGATTTTTCACCATTGCTAACCAAATAGATGTATTCCTCTTTGCAGGGGCATGCGCAGGAATTTAAATAGTACTGCTTTTGGAGGGGCACAGAGCTTCTCCAGCACTGAGGCCATGACAAGGGGAGAATGCGAGAGCCTCCGGCATTGGGGCCACAACAGGGAGAAAGAGAAAGAGCTTGTCCGGCTCCAGGTTTAGAGAAGTTCTGTGCTCCTGCCAGAGCCCTGGGCTAGAGGAGCTCTCTCTCTCCCCACTGCAGCCACAGAGCCGGATGAATTCTGTCCTCCCACTGATTACTGCGGGGACCCATGCCCCTGATTGCCCCCCCTGTGCACGCCCCTGCCTCTTTGCAATATACAATTTTTTGACAGCAGCATTGTAACTGAGTCCTGCTATGAAAAGCAAATTCTGAGCTATGCTTTACTTTTTGGTAACTCTGATACTGCTCTATTAACAATACAATACTACAACCACAGATGAATGTGTTTCTAAACCTAGAAAAAAATTAAGGCTTAAGGGAGATGCATGTCATTTCTTTTCATCAGTTCAAAAATTTACAGTTTTATAATTCCTACCATCAACATTATATTCTCAGGAATTAGCTTCCTATTTGCTTGTACCTGCATGGAGATGTAACATGGGACTTAAAAGGTGGTGATCAAATGTCACTAATTAAAAAACACAGATCAGTTTAAAAAAACTTTGCTATACAAATTACAATCAGAAAGCTGCATAGTGAGCAATAAAAAAAATCTAATTAATAGTAATGTTTCTTTTAACACAAGCATACATCATAAATTGAGTGAGATTTTCAAACTCCTATCAACTGAATCTGGTATGTTGTATACAGTTTTGCCAATTTTGTCACTGAGTGGTTTGGTTTTCTATTTCCCCAGTGAGTTCAAGGTCTAATCTTGAGGCAAAATGAGATCACTACTAATGAGAAGAGAAAATATATCAATGTACATACTGTAAGGGACACATTCATACTGCACTTCCAGGTATTTGTACGTTCCCGGGCAAGGGTCTGGAAACACATCCGGGCCTGCTACCACTGCACACTGGGTACGGTTACTGCATCTGAAAGGCAAAGACAAGAACAGTCAAAATATAGAGAAAATCACATGGATGAACAAGATTTTGGGTAAAATTTTTAAAAGTGTCCAAGTTACTTAGGCGCCTAAAGTGATTTTTCTACCTCAGTCTCATCGACTTTCAGTGAAGCGTGGAGTCTAGGCACTCACACCACTTTTGAAAAAGGGGCATAGGCTGATATGTCACTCAGGTGCTTTTTTTTACCCATTATTTGTAATTTTAGTATCCTCTAAACTATGGGGAGCTAATAGTTTTGAATTGTTTGGGATTTTTGTTTTAAACTCTGAATTCCTTTTAATTGTTTTTTGTTTGACAGTTATACAAGAGAATGTTTGAAGTGTATACAATCAGTGTACCCAGAACATCAGCAATCATTTTAAACCATGCACCATTCAGCTGAAATTCTCACTAAGGTTCTGATTCTATAAAGGGATCTACACAATCAGACTCTTATATCCATAGGGGCTCTCATTGAAGTCAACGAGACTATTGATAAGAATACGAACACTGAAAGATTAATTTATTTAGGCCCACTCCTGCAGACACTTTTGCATATCTTTTAGTGATTGAGGCCTTAAACCAGGGGTGTCAAACTCTCATAAACTACACTTCACAGGGGCCATGCAATACCCTCTGCCGAAAAATTCGGGCCATCTTCCCCTTTTCGGCGGCGGGATTTCACAGGGGACCATGTTGCCAGACTGAGTGCATTGCCGCTTTAAGGGATTTCTCTGCATCCGGCATCGACGCTTTAAGACATTTCATGGACTCTTAAACCAGCAATGCCGTAGACAGAGAAATCTCTTTAAGTGCCAATGCCCTCACTTTGGGCGGCAGCACGTCTCAAAAAAACTGGCCGGACGCGGGCCGTATGTTTGACACCTCTGCCTTAAACGATACTAAATGGTTGCAGATATGTCAATATGAAGACACTTATCCAAAAGACGACAGACTCGATCCCACAATCCATACCCAAGTAAGTAGTTCTCACTAAAGCAAGGAGTTTCAAGGATGACTAGCATGATTAAAAGTTGCACAACTGGGCACAACATTTGCAATAGCCAATAAGACAATAATCAATCTTTAAAAAACAAACAAAACACTGCATTAATTTTGTCAGTGATTTGATTATAAATTATTGTATCCATTCATTGAAAAATGCTGTCATGTAGTTTAAACTCAAAATTTCATGGCTTTCTTGTTTATTTGCTTGCTTGCTTTTAAATGAAGATTTACAAAATATAAAGTAAATGTTTGAATGTATAGATTTCAATGGAAACAGGGGTTGGCTTTTTTTTTTTTTAAACATTCTCTTGCAATGTTGGTAATCCAAACTCAACAGCATTGTGCTAATGAATGGGAACAGAAATCTAAAGTGACTGTAAGTTTCACTGTCCAAGCCAAACAACCTATAAAAAGTAAATCAACATAGATCAGATTTAGTAATCGGTGTAACTAAGCACAATTTTTTTTAAACAAACAAGTGTATTATTTTTATATCAACAGTGCCTCTTTAAATACTGTTGTACAGAATAATGATGTATGATTAAAAAAGGTGCCTGGAAACATTGACAAACAGGAGAGAAATAAAGAAACAATCATCAAGTAAACTGTCGGAAGAACAAAGCAGTTTTGTTTTAATGCCTAAAGTACAGTATTTTACACCCAAACGTACAATACATTTACATTTGTTAGATAGGGCTACAGTGTATGTGACTCCTGAGATATTACGTATTTCCAAAAGTTAGCTTGTTTTTCACTGGAGAGCGGATATTCTATAGACACATCGAGGCAAGAGCCCCCTTACTCATGCAAATAATCGCTTTGACTTTAGCAAGGTTAATCATGTAAGTAAAGTTATTTGAATGTATAAATGGTTGCAGAATTGGGTTCTGGGGCACAGCCTCCATTTGACACTCATGCTTGACTCCCTTTAGTGTTACTGAAAAATGTGTGTGCTCATCCAAACCTCAAAGTACACATTTGCACTGGGTATGTTTCTACTGAATTTTTTTTTTCTCTGTTTGGGAAACAGACTTATTTAGCAAACCATGATTCTAAACAGAAAATGCCTGCCGTGTTTGTTTAGGAGGAAAAATGGCAATATACCTCTTAGTTTTTCATTCTTTTCCATGCTGGATATAGAATTCCTCCAGGCTGGATCATTGCAGTTATTTTCTATAAGACGCTTCTCCCTCTGATATGACATGGGACCTCTGACCCCACCGTTCTTCTGGCAGAAGTACCAGCATTCAGAACAGAACTCATTTAGCTCTGGAGTGGAAATGTTTTGTGTTTACCTGAGGCTACAGTTTGTCAGCCTTAATGAGGATTTTATTTTAGCCCATAAATTAAAATTGATTCATTAGTGAGTGCCTTAAGCTCAATATCTTTTTTAAATTTTACAGAGATTAATAAAACCTGATACCCTACTCATCAGGCAATTTACCAGGATAACAGATAATCCAGAGGGCCAGAATGTTCTAACGTTTTTCTATTGAGATTTATGCCAGCCGATGGTTGTCATAGGCAAGAGACTACTTTCATCATATAAATGGAGGAATGAGTATATTAACTTGAGGGCTAATTTTGTTGTCCTCACCCTTGCTACTATGAGACAGGTGGCTTGGCAAATATATACTGATAGTTGGGACAGTGTGAGCAGGCAGCCTTCCAGAGTCTTTGAACATAATCCAAAATTTCACTTCCAACAAAAATCTTTTATTATGCTTAATGTTGGATTAATCAACAGTGGCTATGGCTGCAGGGACCATTCCTGCCATGTTACATAGAATGACAGTAATGCCGTATGCTTGAAAATCATGAGTCAGGCTCCAAAAAAATCGTGATTGGCTTAAAAAATCATGAGATTTAAATAAACAAACAAACAAATAGTGGGTTCTTTTTATTTGCTTTCTGGTTTCTATAGCCTTGCAGGAGGCTGTCACTTCACATTTTTCTCTGCTGCCACGACAGCTAGAAATTTGCTCTTATTTTGTTTTGAAAGTGAAAGCTCAGATTCTCATGTAAGGGAATGAATCTGTGTGCTGGTGCTTAAAAAAAACCCACCACACCACCAACACACACACACAACAAATATTATGGGAATCACAAGAAAATCGTAAGAGTTGGCAATCCTGGGCACAGCAACATCATAAACACACATTCTCTGCATAGGTCCTGAATCTGAGTGCAAACCTTTCACTCTCTTCCAAAACAGTGTGCGTTCTGAGACCACCACCAAACGAATGAAAAGCATCAAACATTAAGGGAGGGAGGGGTGTGAGGGTAGCTTATAAATTATCAGCAATAACTACTAGTTAGTTCCCAAAGCACAAAGCGAGTTTGGAGCTCTGGGTCACCCATCAGACTATTTAATCAGAGTCAGTTGACCAGATAGCAAATGTGAAAAATGGAGATGGGATGGGGGGTAATAGGTGCCTATATAAGACAAAGCCCTGAATATAAGGACTGCCCCTATAGAATCGGGACATCTGGTCATCCTAAATCAGACCCTAATAGAATTGAAGGGCAACAAGCTTTTCTCAGATACTTGCACACAACTCCCCCTGATCTCAGAGGGAGGAGCTCTGAGAGCAGAGGGTGGGATCTCCCCTCTCCACAGTAACGCAGAGCAGGCTAGAGAGATTTTCTATGCAGAATTTCTCCCATATCAGTCCATTAGGGGCAGGAAAGGAGGGCAGGGTCTGCTCTACACCTCAGCCTGCTGCAAAAGGAACTGCAAACCCCCAAAGGAATACACAGGAGGACAAAGCCACCCTGAGACCCTGCATTTCCACAACAGCGCCATAGCCTAAGTGCTCCTTCTATTTTGGCAGGGCATCTCATGGGGGCGATTCCCATCCTTCCACTGGATGGGACCTCTGTAGGTAAAGTCATCTCCACAGGCCAAGGGGGAAATAATGGGTGCCCCACCAGCCTTGCATCAACCCAATATGGGTCTGCCCACTCCCTGTACCACCACTTCCTGCAACCTTTCCTCCTTGCATAGCCCAGCTCCTTGGCAGGGAGAAGGCTGCTGTGAAGGCAGCATGAAGCTCAGCACCTATATGTTACTTAGGTAGACTGTAACACACACACACCGAGATAATAAACTTTGAGAGAAGAGTCCTTCCCGCAGACCCAGGTATTGTAAAACTACATTAATTGGTTCAGTTTTGCCAACCCCAGGCATTCAAAATGAGGATTCAGGCCCCCAAACAATCATGAGATTGGCTACGGAAAGGATGAGGGTCCCCCTCCTAGGGTAGACAGGAACTATCTCACATCATACTGTGCCAGGAGGTGTAGGTTTCACCCTGTCCGGCAGACACCACGCCTGACATGACCCTCCCTTTCTATGCTGAGGTTTCGGCAGTGTGTCCTAATACCGTGCAGGTTCCAGCACAGATAAGGCCACTTTCACCCCAGGGTGGCAAAGATGTGATTTAGGAGCCCAGAGGCCGACATCAGTACAACATTCACAGCAGAGCAATGTTACCCCAAAAGCTGGTTTAGGGGAAGAGATCTTCCCCAAGACCAGCCTCCCACGTCCACGAGAAAAAGGGTCCAACACAAGTTACTTCCTTCCCACCTCCTTAAAATAACGCATCTGGAATCTCCCTCATTCCCCCGTCTCCCCTCTGCGAATCAGACTTATTCTCTTCTCCCACTCCATCCAACTTCTCTATCCAATCCTGCAGTCTCTCCTCCCTGAGTGTGCTCAGGCCCCTTTTATTAGCTATTCTCTGAGTGGAGAAGGAGACTGCTGCTGCTCTGTCCCCAGCCTGGCCCTTCATGCTCTGCACACTCCTAGAGCCAAGGGGAAGAGGCCCAGCCACTTGAGGAGCTGAGACAGATGCAGCCTCCAGCTTGCACAGAGCAGGGAATTTATTGGGCCTCTAGAGGCAAGAGCCGGCAGCAGAGAGCTAAAGAGATGATCAATGGGCACTTGGGGGAGAGAGGACAGTTTCACACACTCCTCCCTAGCCAGCCAAAAGGTACCTTCCCCACCCCCAGTGCCCGCTCAGCCATTCCTATATCAGGAGTGATGTCATCTCTGCATACACACACACACACTGCAGACATGTCAGACTGCGCCTCTCGTGCCAAGAGGCAATATGTGACATTGCAGTATTTCTATAACAAGGTTTAGCTCTGAAGAAGAGCTTCCTTTCCATACGGGAAGAACAGGCATCACACATGGGGCTCAGATGCCTCCACCAGAGGGAATAATATCTGCTGTGAAGTCCCAGGAACCATGAAGCTCAGTCTTAGTCCCTGGCATTTCCCAACCAACACATCAAGAATACTTCCATACTCCTTGAGGGCAGAACTTTACTAGCTATTGAACTTGCTACATGGAGCTAGAATTAACAACATGTCAGCTGAAGAACAGAGCTGCTGTAGCTGTCTGCACTGGGAGCGGGGGCAATCCACACACACACACACACAATTGCTAGTAAGTTAATTTAACATTTTACAAAAATTACCATTCCATATCCCGATGGATCCAAAGGTGCTAGGGTGGTAGCCCCCTGTCTGCAATTGGCCAGCACCAGGGCATGCTGTGTCACAGGCAACTAGGCCTACATTTCAATGGGAGTTAGGCGCTTAAATGCCTTTGAGAACCTAGGTTCTGCTGCTCATCTGTTTCCCACACACTCTCTCCCTCCTTTTATTGTTTTTTGTATGTCTCGTTCTTTTAAGTTTAGTTCCCCCCCCACACACACACACACTTATATGGTACTTTCCTGGCCCCCATCACCATAGTATCTGATCACTTTACAGTCTCTACTCCTCTCACACACACACCTGTGAGGGAGGGAAATGCTGCTGTCCCCACTGTACAGAGCACACAGGGATGCAGTGGCAGAGAAAGGAACAGAACTGAGGTCTCAGTCTCATGTTAGTGTCCTAAACCCCAAAGTTTCCTTCCTCTCCAAGTTTCCTAGTGCGCAACTTTTATTTTTTTCTGTCTTGCAAAGTTCTCTTCCTCTCCCAACTTTCTTCCTTTGCTTTCATTCTCTGGCACCAGTGAATTGTTAGTGACCTGGAAAAGACTTTGCCAGGGCCAGTTCCACCAGATGATAGACATATGCTGGCATTCTGGAGAAGTCTAGATCATTTGTGTGGAATATGAGAGAGAAAATAAATCACCTAAACCTCACCAGAGATGAGGTAAAACCCTCCAGAGGTCCCCAGACTTACTTGAAAAACCATCCCTTGAAAGTGTTCTGGTTCCCTTTCTACCCCCATAACTTCCCCTTCTGCGCCTGTGGTTTTCCTCTTCGATTCACAGGGTTTGCCCTTCTGCCCCGCTGTGGGTCTTCTCCAGTGACTGATTCCTGCTTGCTCATCATGTATGTATGATCTTTTCAAAACGTCCACCTGACCCTAAACTAGAAAAGTCTGGGATGCCCTGCTTTTCAGCACTGTATGTCTGATCATGGGATCTTCTCCCCTGGATGCCTCTGACCAGAACGCCCCTGCAACACAGCAATTGACTCCCTGCTTTGTTTGCGGTTTTGGCAATCTCTCATCTGGAGGACAGGTAGCAAAGGATTATCTCCAATAGGGACTGGCCAACAAGATGAGTGCATATCACAAACTAACCACTTTTAAACCTTGCTCTCAAGCTCTTCATCTCTAAGTCCAAAACACATCTGAGCTAAGTTGTTATGGGAAACAAGTCAGCAGAATTCATTTCTGAACACGGTGGCTCTTCCAGACTAAATAACCTCTCCTGCCTCCTCCAAAGAAATATTTGCACAGCTTGGGCTCTTTGATTCTCCCCACCCCCCTTCTTCAATTGTTCTAACACCATGCAAGCAGGGAATAAGGGAGGAAAGAGGATCAGAGTGGATTTGCGAGGCTGGATAGACAACATTACTAGTATAGACAAACAACACCAATTTTGTTAGCTGCTAAAATGAGTAAAATGATTCCAGATTAGAATGCTAGATTGTTGCACCCACTTTGCCCATGGCTGACTGCCTACATAAGCGGTGAAGCAGGGGGTAGCTAGACACTGGTTACCAGATTCTATTATGAAGGTTATCTTCATTAGGCTCTAAGAGTCAGTCAACCAACTTGCTCTCTGGTTTTCAACTGAGAGCCAGTAGAGTACAAAGTAAAATCTGAAAGGCCTGCATTTGCCAAAGCGGCAACCCAATTTGAAATAGCTGGGCCCTTATTTTCAAGGGAGCAGTGCACTCAAAACTCTTGTGAAAATCAGGTCTTAGTTTGAGCACCCAAAACAAAAATCACCCTTAATTGATGCACACTTTTGAAAAAGTTCAGTCCTTTCCCCAGCTATAAGAAATCCCATTCTTCATTACCTCTTCACTCTAGCTACTCCTGCATCCCCAATCTCTCAATGTATCCATTAATGTTCTTCCAATGTGGATAAATATTTACACCCGAAGAGTTGTGCCGATCTAACATAACAAAGAGACTACCCTATAAACTGTACACCTATCTGCCTCTAGAGTACATTTAAGCAGAACAATTCCTTGTTCCACTTGCAAAAGCCTTTCTAAGCTGTTAACATGAAACACTGCAGACAAGTTTGATGTTTGCTTGTGTTGTAAGCTGTGGGACTGAAGGAAGCATTTGAGTTCAGTTCTATTCAGAACTAGCTGCAGGGCTCAACTCAATTTGCATCACCTGATTCAGGCTTTAAAAATCACCAACTCCCTTCACAGCATTTGCATAGCTTTTCTTTGCCAACATTCTTCTACTTTTTAAGTGACAAGGTCATCTTTTATGGGGATCGGGAAGATACACTTTAAGACATGAATAGCTGTTTATTCCTGCTCTCACATCTTTAATGTTTTCCAGTATTGATACTATAAACATATTTTTAAAAGGTGTATTTTGCAAGGTAATGTTTATTTTAAGTCTTTGCAGGAACACAAGGCATTAGTAGCATCAACTCAGTATTAGTGTGAGGTTAAGCAAGTCTGGGGCAATATAATTGTCCCTACAGAAATGCAAAGATGGCATAAAATGGAGGATCAGTCCTAAACCCTAGCCTTTCAGAATTAATCATCTTTGACTCAAAACCGCTATGCACACTTGCTGCCTGTCCCGCTGAACTGAACTGCCACAATCACTGCAGAAAAGGTATAGAAGGAAAGAAAACTTGCCCTGAAATAAATGCAGCAGCAGAGGGTGGAAGGCAGGTAGGTAGCGCAACATTCATCTGTCACTTAGGTGTGACATGCCGTGGTGTGGAACGCCTAAGAAACATGCCCAGAAATCTACACACTATGAAAAGCCCGTAGATCCTGGCATATGTGATGCATATATTGCCTCCAGCCCTGTCCCTGGAGGTGGGCTCATGTGATCACAAAGTGTGCAAGGAGGGTTATTTATTTTTGAGATGATATTTTCTATCAGTCCAGACAGAATGTAGGGTTTTAACTGTGGTGACCTAAAGGACCTTGGAACCTGCCTGCTTGCCCTGCCTTTCCCTGCTCTGTGTTTGGGTGCATGCTGGGGGTGAGAGAGGAGGTGGCCAGCCAGAGAGCAGAGCACTGCAGCAAAGAATGCTGTCAGCAGTAAGTTAATGCTCTTATAAATTGGAGCATGCTCAATGCCTATGGAGTGTTGAGAAGTTTCAGCAGCAAGTCTCTAGCAAACTGCACTGAGACTAGTGATTTCAGAGGCTTATAATTTAGCTTAATCTGGGGGGATTTTCATAGGGGGAACCAAAAGAAATTGCATGTCCCCACTACCACCCCCTGCCAAAATTCAGATTCCCATGCCAAATCCTGGAGATGCTATAGCTCCTCAAAGAAAATGGTTGGATTTTTTTTTTTTAAACAGTCAAAAAATATTTCCCCCCCAACTTCATTCTCACATGTAGCTGAACTGTTTTTGCTGGATCTTTCAAATAAAAAATCACAGACACAGACCCAGCATGGAGAATTTTAGCAAAAATAAAATTCAGCAAAGTTAGAATAAATTATTGAAAACAGAGATTTAAAATGGAATGTGTTTGGTGACTAACTATAGGTGTCACTACCAACTCTGACTGTGATTCTAGCTATCTTCTATTTATTGATGTTTATAACAGGAGACCTCTTTAATGTCTATGTGTGCTTACCAAGAAAGCATGTGTGCATTCATTACTGCAAATCACAGAAAATAGAAGTGTTCTCACTACCCATTGACTGAGACTCAAAAATGTATTTTACATAGACTTCATATTTCTGCAAAGGCAGGACAGACTTCACACATACAGACACACAAATATAGCTGAGATCAATATCCAAACCGGTTTCTCAAGGCCTATTATATTTTTCTAATGGTTTTAGAGTAAGAGACAGACTTAATTCATTATCCTTCATGGCAGCGCTGCAAGATATCCTTTTCCCTCTCTGAAATGCAAAATCTCCTCTCTGGATGGCTGTCTTAACAAAGAGGCTGTCACAGTGAATAAGTCAGCTAGGAGTGCATTCTTCCCTGTCAATATGTGATATTTCCAAATCAACCCTTTAGGAAACACCGGGGGAGAGGGGTCAAGGGGGAATGATACCCTGAAGAGGAAATAAACAGGAAGCAAAGAGAAATCTCACTCATAATAGGAGTCTAAATACAGTTAAAATGATGGCCTGTAAGTGGAGTATGGGGGTGCATGCGGGGGGACACACAAGTCAGCGCACACCACATTTGCTTTCAATAATGTGCTGCACGAAAGCAAATTTAAATCCCTGTTTGTGTTTAGCTTTCAGAAACAAAGTATCCCTCAGCAGAAATGTTATTTTTCCCCCTCCAAAGGATGACAGCAAAGGGGGTGGTGGCAGGGAGATGGAATTCTCAAACATTTTCTTCATTATGAATGGTCCTTTTATATTGATCCTTCTAAGCATGGAAAAGCTGATTTTCTTACCTTTCCTGAGGTATAATTACCAGTGATGTGTAATGCTTACACAAAAGAATCTCGCTACCTGCTCCATTTTGTTGTTTTTTATTGACATGTTTTAATTATCTATCAGGATGCCTAGAGCTTTTGGATAACCCTTTTCTTACAGGATCAAACTGAAAGAACTGCACCCTGTTCAAGGCTCTCTGCAGAAATATGTAAAAAATAAACATTCCAGTCCTACTGACATAACAACAATTATGCATTATTTTGATTGCTGGTCTGGATTGTTGGGTTTTACTTGAGACATTTTTCTCTTCCTCTACTTTCATCCCAGTTTGTTAAAAGTGACTAAAAAATAATTTTAAAAAAGGAAAAAGAGAGAGAGAGAGTGAAACAGCCCAAGCCACAAATGATGCAGACTGCAGACTCTGTAACACAATACCTCTAAATGAGTATTTCAGTGGGGACCAAACTGAATAGGGCTTGTCTGCACATGGTATTGTTCCTGATTAACTCCATGTGTGAATGGTCAGATTCTGGAATAAGAGTGTCTTGATCTTGTTTAGCTTAACCCACTTTCAAAGCACATTTCATCCCATTCATTTAGAAACACTAACAAACTTAAATGTTAGATATTACATAATTTTGCATCTAACCTTTCTACTATGTAAAACATGCTTAATACCCTTTGTCTCTCTTGCACATTTCCCCCTCTCTTTGCACTTCACTCTTCCCCCTCCCCTCCTCTTTCCTCTGCCGTGGATCTTCTCTTTTTCCTCTGTCTTTCACAGACTCTTTTCCCCTCGGTGTCCCTATCCTATGTTGTGTAATAATTGTTTTCTCCTTCCCTCTCTTTCCCTCCACCTTTCTTTTCCTCTTCTGTGTTCTTTCCTACCTTTCCTCAGATGTTCACTGTCTCCTCCCTCTCCTGCTGCTCTCCAAACTCTCTGTACCTTCATCTTCTCTCTCACGCTCTCCTGTCTCCCCCAGTAACAACCCGCACACCCCCTTCTTCCTACGACATGTTCTCTCCTGCCTCAGACCTGACCCCCCATCTCTCCCAGGTGCTGCTCCAGCCTCCCTTCACAATTAAGCCAATGCCCCAACTCCTAGAATCACAGAAAGGACTTCAGGAGATCATCTAGTCCAACCCCTCCCTCGCAACATGATCACACGTGTTCCCCCCAGCCCCAAAGACATCCATATGTGCACAGGCAAGCTCCCCCATGTCCCCAATGGCCTTGTCACACAGATTTCCTTGCACAGAGTCCACATTCACACGCAAGTTCATTCTGTCATTGCTCTCCGCCCTCCAGGGATCACCCAGGAGACCATGAGCTGGCCGGGGTGCAGCAGGGAGGAGGATGATGTGCCCCACCTCCCCAGAATTGGTGCCTACCTCCGTGCACCTACCCAGGCAGGATTCTATGCTGAGACTGTGGTGTTCCACCTGCATGGTGGAGTCCGTGGCCACCCAGCTTGACTGTCCTATGTAGTACGGAGTGGTAAGAAGCAGATACTGGGCCAAATTCTCCAGAAGAGCATTTCCAATGGAGGGCTCTAAAACACAGGTTTGAGATGATGATCTTAGATGGGGCCCATCAGGTCAGAGTCGTGCACACAAGATAACTGGAAAGCGGAAGAGGAGAAGATCCCACTCCCAATGGCCAGCCAAACTCCTAGCAAAACGGAGGCACCCTGATCCATTCCCATCTCTTCTCCTCCCCCATCTGACTTGCTGGGGTTAGTCAGGCCTGCTGTTGTTCCAGGGCTCGCTGTCTGGGTGACAGGACAACAAAAATTATTAGGAAGCTGGAGCACATGACTTATGAGCAGAGGCTGAGGGAACTAGGCTTGTTTAGTCTGCAGAAGAGAAGAATGAGGGGGGATTTGATAGTAGCCTTTAACTACCTGAAAGGGGATTTCTGGGAGGATGGAACCAGGCTGTTCTCAGCGGTGGTAGATGAAATAATTAGGAGCAACGGTCTCAAATTGCAGTGGAGGAGGCGTAAGGTTGGATATTAGGGGGAAAAAAAACCAAAAAACTTTTTCACCAGGAGAGTGGTGAAGCACTGGAATGGGTTACCTAGGGAAGTGGTGGAATCTCCATCCTTAAGAGGTTTTTAAGTTGTGGCTTGATAAAACTCTGGCTGGGATGATTTAGTTGGGGTTGGCCCTTCTTTGAGCAGGGGGTTGGATTAGATGACCTCCTGAGATCCCTTCCATCCCTAATCTTCTGTGAATCTATGATACAGCCAGCACCAGGATCAGTGTTAGGCAGTCACCCCTGAGCAGCTCCAAAACTGCGGCCCCCATGCAAGTTGATCCTCTCTGTTCCACCTTCTTGCAGACCAGAACCACCATCTTCGGAAACCCCAGTGCATGGATATTTGTGTGGCAGTACAGGGCCAGGCCGCCCATGGGCAGATACTTGGAGCATGATTTTGGCACAGTGAAAGTTTATGTTTAAATAGTAACAGCATTATTGGTCTTTCCAAGTGACAGGGCACTTTTATATGAAACATTTTGGCCCATTATGAAACAGTGATTTGCAACAATACAATTGAGTTTGACTTTTTTATTTTATTTTTTTTTTAAAAGAGCGATACCCTAACTTTTCACATATCTATGTATTGAGCTAGCTAGCTCTCTTATTCCCACACTGTCAACTTCAGCAGCACCCAGATAAAAAATATCCTTTACACACATCCACAGTCCAATCTGAGAGCTGAGATAACAAGCACTTCAGAGCATTCTTTTCCCCGCAAAGATTCCTTTTTACTCTCAAACCCTATCCCCACCACTAACATAACTTCTGCCCTATCTGCTGAGTGGGCAGACAACCCCTACTTTGGAGCGAATGCTGAACTATAGGTCACTTGGTAGGATGGTACAATAGCATTTGTGCTACCTGCCCCCATGTCCTGAGATAATGAACATACCATTCACAGCTGGACAGACCCAGCTTCTACAGCTGATGATTTAAGAACCAAGAGACTTCACTAGTTGATCCATCTTATATTGATTCCCGTGACAGCAAAGGCACTTTATACTGAGAGCAGCCCTTGTCTGCAGGGAGCATTTCATATTTGTCTAAAAGCTGGCCATGAATCTAAGTGTAAGTAAATATACTCGGAAGAGGGGGTAGCATGGCGCTGGAATCCATGTGAACTTTGTACCTCGTTTAATGGCTCCCTCACATGGCGACTCAAATTCTTTTATCTCATGGTTTTCTCATTCCTGAGTTTCCATCCATTTCTTAAGTGTGTTTGTGTGGACAGGAAGGGCTGGTTATGGTAAGTATTCTGCTCTGGACGTAAAAAGGGATAAATAAAGGACTTAATTTTCCTTTGTTGTCACTCTCAAGGGAAGACTACTAGGTTTTGTTCCCCCTCTCTTTCATCAGTGAAAGTTAATTATACTTTAATTTAATTAAAAGTAACAGTGAACATGAGAATTTGAAAGTATTATTCATAAAAAGGTGTCATTCCCTCAGTTATATTGTTAATAAAAGGCAGAAAGACGGACGCTGCTTCCACTGCATTTTTGTGGATTAATGTGTCACTTTGGGGGCTTAAGGTTTAAAAAAACTGCCTGATCACAATTAATTACTGGCATGCTCTGTTGCTGTATTTTTATCACATTGTAGTTAGTCACCAGTCATGTGTGTCCCCTTCCAATCAGCAAAGACTGGAAAAGGACAGAGAAAGATTAAAGGGCACTTCCGGGTTGAAAGTATGGTATCCAAGTGTGCTACAATCATTTGTATTCATGGATGAACGGATTTAATGTACTAACCTTCCACCTCTAGACTGTCGGGTTAAAGTATGCTTTCAGCTAAAATAATTTGTATGGAATGCCAGCTCAAACTTGATACAATAACTGAATGAGGAGATGACGTAAGAACAAACATGGCCCAGACTCCAGAAAGTCAAAGCGAGGTAACTCCCTAAGAAATTTAGGAGTGAAGGAAAGACATCTAGGTGGCACTGTAGTTGTTTAAATAAAGAGCAGCCTGTGTCTTTGATGGATGTTCACGTAAGTTTTCCATCTCAGTTTAGCCAAGTCCAAAGATTTGAATAAGTGAATGATATTTCTAACTTTAGCAGAGTTATTTGAAACTAGGACTGTCTATGAAGGAATCCTCTGCTTTGGTGCCTGTAGGCCGAATCTTCTGAGCATGCAAGCAACAACCAGGAAAAGGGTACAGGCAGCATCTGCCCAGCAGCAACAAAACAACTTTCCTCTGTGGCACTCCATGAAATGCTGAGAGAAGCCAGGCACCACACATGCCTATCAACCATGAACACTCATCAGAGCACTCCTCCTCCTCCCCCCCCCCCATGCCTCAACCTAGACTTCCTGAGGCCTTATGATGCCTTTTGGACCATACTTGGATGCCCAACTCCTTGCCCTACTTGTTCACCTCCTGTAATGGTAGTCTTTTTTCCACACAGAACTCTCTGCATAGAGGGTAAACTTACACAAACATGCATGCCTTGGACTGAGAACAATCTGATAGCTAAAGGGACTTTTGAACTGAACACTGGTGAGATAACACCTACTAGGAACAATAAAACCTTGTATGGTTTTGTGAAACCTCAAGAAAGTTTTTTCTTTAGTTGGCTGAGTTTTACAAAAATATTCTAAATGCTATAGACATAATTAAATACTATCCTATACATGCAAAGTTCAGTTGTCCTTGGGAAAATGAAATGTTAAAGGCCAGGTTTTCAGAAAAGCTCATCTCCCACAATTGAGCCTGGATTCTCAGTAGCGTTCATCTCCTTCTTAGACACCTAAATAAAGCAGCTTTTCAAGAAAAAGAGACATTCATCACACAGGAGTTCCCATTGAAAACAACAAGAGCTTCTGGGCAGTGAGTGATATTTTGCACACCTCCCCATTTCATTTAGATGCCTGAATGGAAGCTGAGTTCTTCTGCAAATCCAGTCTTGACATGTTTATGTAAAGAAAAAGCTGTCAATGGATCAGTACTGAATCTCACCCATCCTGAGCCTTAGACAGATGCAACTGGGACAAGAGCTGGGAATTCTACATTGGAGGGGGTGAAACATTTCTGTGGCAGGTTGACTTTTGAAAATGGTGACTGTCAAAAGCCACTCAGGCTTACTAACCTGAGTCCTACACAGCTGCATTAGAAGGCAAAGTTGCACGATAAATTAATCAATCACATGAGCCCACAAATCATCATCTTTCATGTATGTGCTGTGGCTTTGGTTAGATATATTTGAAACTATTAGGTGCCTTAGTGCAGTGCCTAATAAGGAGAGAGAGAAATTATAATAGTCTTTTTGGAAACTTTGAAAAATGACTTCTTTAAACATTATGGTCAAGCACTTAGAGTCCAATTTCTCACAACAATCTACCTATGCTAGAAGAAAGAACTGTGTCCTGCTGGCAAGTGGGAACTCACAGCTCTCCTCCAGTGCTATCAAATTCGTACCTCCGGCCCTAATGGTTTGCAAGACATTGGAGCTGAAGCCTGTCACTGGTGCACAATTGAAACTCACCTGTCCTGCCTTACAGGCCGAGTAATTTTGGGGAGAAATTCCACACTTCGGAGACAGAAGGAAATCTTTTTTAAAGAATGGTGGATGTTCGATAGCTATATTGAATGTCAGAAGCAGTCCTGGCTCCGTATACAGTATGATACCAAAATCATCAAAGTTCCTGTCTCTATTTTTCACATTTAATGAAAGAGAGTGAGAGCAAGAAATCTAGAGAAATCGTATGTTATATTAACAGAAAAAGAAAATGCCATCCTTTCTGTCAAGCATGCAGCCCTGTGAATCTTACTGACATCACAGCTTCAGCATCAGTCCCGGGAGAGGGAGGAAAATGTATTGGAAAAGATCAATTTGGGACAGACAGTGTTTGCAACAATTTATCAGGGTCCTGTTTTCAGAAGGTGTGGGGAGTGAGAGGAGAGAAAGTGCAACAATTCCTCCGTTTTTGGAGTTATTTCACAACAAAAGCAGAGACTTATTGCTGATTAATTGTATTACCTAGCAGATGAAACAAAACAAATGATTCCATAAGTGAGCAATTAAAGACTACTGGACACCCAGCACTGACAGAGCCTCACTGTTGAGTAAATAGGTTCCAAGTGTCAAAGCTCCTGGAATCCTGTGTTCAGTTCTGGTGCCCACAGTTCAAGAAGAACATTAATAAATTGCAGAGGTTTCAAAGAAGAGCCATGAGAATGATTAAAGGATTAGAAAACATTCCTTATAGTGAGAGACCCCAGGAGATCATCTATTTTGCTTAAACAGAAGTTTAAGGGGAGACTTGATTACAGTCTATAAGTACCTACATAGGGAACAAATATTTTTGTAATCAGCTCCTCAATCTACTAGAGAAAGGTCCAACATGATCCAGTGGCTGGAAGTTGAAGCTCAACAAATTCAGACTGGAAATAAGGCATACATTTTTAACAGTGAGACTAATTAATCACTGGAACAATTTATGGAGGGTTGTGGTGGGTTCTCCATCGCTGAGAATTTTAAAATCCAGATTGGATGTTTTTCTAAGAGATCTGCTCTAGAAATTTTTTTTTGGAAAGTTCTCTGGCCTTTGTTATGTAGGAGGCCAGATTCCATGATCACAGTGGTCCCTTCCAGCCTTGGAATCTATGAAAAATACCACTTAGCTTTTTTAAAGAAGTCAGTATTCTTATTTAACATTGAGCATCAGTTAAATAGCTGCCAACACAATTAAACTATTACTTGGGACTGACCTATACTTGGCCCTATTGCTTTATTACATTCAGGAGAAACTTAATTAAGCTTCTGTTACTTAACAAAAGCAAATAATACAATTAAATTAAAATCCCTGTTTTATGACGGAGAACTGCACTGCTATACCCTTGCAGAATTTGAGGTTTCTTTTAAGTCTTGCAGGGGGATTCTCCCCAGATCTCTCTCCCTCAAGCAGCAGATTCCTTCAAATTGCATTAAACAGAGAACAATGTACTTGCTCATTTTGCTCAGCAACATTCTGAGGGTGGATACCACAGCATGTACTACCTTGTGAATGCCTTAATCACATTGGTGAGAAGTCACTATTCCCCCCAGGGCTACTCACGGGAGTAAGAGCCCATCAATGTGAGTAGGGGGTTAACAATATGTCCCTCCGTAAATATGATGTGGGTAATGTATCTGCTGCGGACGGACATCATGATACTAACTGCCCCTCAAAGTCAGTGCAAAGATTCCCACTGTCTTCCCACTAATAGGAGCTGGATTGGGCTGATAAGAAAGATATTACTTGGGTAACTGAAGTATAAGAGTGTATATTGAAAGATCCTGGTGCTATTAGGAGACCACCACAGGAGAGTAGTTCACCCTGTGTCTGCCTTATCTATGTATATGGATTTGGGGCAGAGACCGTCTACTAGTCTTTTGCCTGCACAGCACCTAGCATTGTGGAGACCCATTCTTTGTTGGTCCTTCAGCACTACCATAATAAACATGATTAATAATAAATAATAGTTTGTGAGATCACCGAGAATCCCTAAATCCTCTTCTTGCCTCTTAAAGTCTCTCCTCCTCCTTTCTGTATCAGCATACCTAGGCCCACTGTCTTTCCAGCCTCAGGGTCATTTCCACCTATACTCTCTCCTCCTCGTACTTCCTGGCTGCCTCTACATTCTCTACAAGAGATTAAAAACATTCTGCTTCCCTACCATCCCATGGGCTAAAAACCTTATCCACATCCTGGTATTCTGCTGCCCTCAATGCCATAGCTCTCTCCTCTTTGGCCTCCGTTTCACCTTAGTGGGCTGAAGGAGCTGGTTTGGAAAAGCCCTGAGCCTTTCACAAACAATAGAACGAAGCACTTAACGTGTTCAAAGCAGCCGCAAATGTGCACTCACAGCCAACAGTTTAGATTCACTAGACAGTTAGCCTTATTGTACTAAACATACACAAAATCAAGCTGTGAAAGTTTCAATGATGACTATAGGGATTTCTACCCGGTGAGAAGCAAGTCCAAGATGGCAGCCACCAACAGTGTGGGAAAAGCCATTGCTCTGCAGCACTACACCAGTGTGAACACTCTCACAAAATGGTGCCTTCATATGGAGAATGCCATATTTCCTGGCTGGGTGGGCTTGAGGGCTGTTTTTTACTCCAGTGAAATACTATGCTTCAGATGACATAATAGCCCTCAGAGGACACCACTACATTTGCTAGTTGTCACTGGACTTTTTACCGTATCCAATTCCGTGCGTGCATGTTTACATTTATATTTTTCAATCCCTTGTTCTTTCAAGCAGGTGAAGACTGTGGTGCAGAGGTGACAGACAGTCTCCTGGGGCAAGAATGGGGCTGACTATTTCCTTCTGCAGCATTCCCCGATGTCTAATTACAGAGGAGCACTTGCGTCAGATTGAGGGAAACCACTCTCTTGCCAGCCCAGCTAGAGGTAAACTGCAGAAACAATTAAAACTAGGCAGTTGGAGCCTAAGCAAAGGGAACAAGAAATGAAGTCCAGGAAGATTCGGAGAAGCCCCCACCAGCCTGCTCACCCTTGTTTATTTACTGAGGGTTTGTCTACATTGGGTTTGATTTGGGTTTTTTTGCACTGGTGTAGCTACACAGATGGAAATGTATCCGCGTGAACCCCTAGCATTCACATGCTGTACCCATGTTAGGTGGCACTTGCAACAGAGAGACTCAAACCGGTTTCAAAGTGGGGTAGATTTCGTTTTGGTAGCTTTTCAATTTTTATGGACTCAAAGACACTGGAAGCTGTGACTGATACGATGAATTTATTTATGCTTGTTTATAGATTTTTCCATAGTGTTCATTCCAGTAGCAGCTCACCAGGTCACACTCATTAACACATTGATGACCAGTGTTATGAGCTGGGTTAAACCTCGGTATGAGTTGAGTTAATAAATAAATAAGTAAATAAATCAGATTGCATCAAAAGAAATACTAGAGTCCATCACTCATTTCCTCTTCCTGAAGGAAAATCACCAGGACCCCAAACTTTGACTGGCCACTCAGAGGAAAAAGGAACAGAAGTAATTTAATCAGGACTATTCACATGCTTAAAGCCAAGCATGTGCTAAAAGGTTTGCTTAATCAGGGTCACAGTGCTTACCACCGTGCAGGATTGAGCCCTGTATCTTCACAATACCCACATCAAGCAAAGGGACTTATTATCCCCATTTTACAAATGGGACAGAACAATTAAACAACATTATCAAATGTGGCTACTGACATTACGATCAACTAATCTGATTTCCCGCATGTCATAGCGTCTACATTTCTGGGTTCCTCAGAGCTTGCTTTTCAGAAGTGCTGAGCACCCACAACACCAATTAAAGTCAATGGAAGCTGTGAGGGCTTCTAAAAATCAGGTATAAAGAGTCTCAAATGGACACCCACAAACTGAAGCACATAAAACAGTGGACACTTTACAAAATTTTGGCTTCGCCTAAAGCCACACTGAATATCTGCAATAGACTCAGGAGAGCCAGGTCCTCAAATCTCTGGCAAACTAGTCGGGCACATTAACCACACAAACATGTTGCATTGTATTGTTATTCCAGGATTACATATGGTTGTAAGGAATTCCGGTGGAAATACTCATGCAGGTGAGTTTCAATGTTGTTTTACATGATTTCTCAGGCAAGCAACTCTGTAATTAACTTTCTGCAAAGATTTTTAGCCTTAAATCTTAATTCCCCATGAGATCACAGAAAGCAAACACAAAAAGCCAGCAGGGTCCTAGGAAAACCATGCCAGATTTCAAATTAATATTGGTAGAATTTTCTTTTGCATCAATCACCCAACTCTGCATCATCCCATTCAGGTTTACATGACTTCAAATATTGCATTTGATATTTAAAAACAAATATAGGTAAGAAAAAATAAGGTGGTAGATCATACTCCCCACATAGAAAAAACATGCTGAACATAAATGCTCTAAAGATAACATACCATTCAGACTCCGTGGACAAGAGTGAGTAACTCCAAGGCCCAAGGGCAGTTAAAAACAACAAAAACAATGAACTCATTGTATTTCCTCTATTAGTGCTTACACCATAAGTCAAAGGGGGCATTCAGACACATATAGCACCCAATTAACTCCTGTCCATTTTTCAGCAGTTCCCTGGAAGTTCAACTTGCCCAAGTGCAGTTGCTCGGAAGAGGCAACGGATTTTTATGCAGCCACTGCTACTTCAAGCATTGCTCACATTCCCAAATACACTATACTTTTTAAGCTGCTGTTTGTATGAAGTCAGTGCCTCTCATTATACTGACTTGGCCAGTATGCACATACGGATACTTCTGAGAAACAGCATAGCGTAAACAGATTTGCTGAGGAAGTCTAAAACATTGACCAATTAAAATAATACTAAAATACAAACAAAAATATGTATCTGTAGTTCACTTGAACAGGTTGGGAAAGTGACTATACTGTTCCCCAAATAAAGGCTGCCAGCTCACTCGTGTCAAGGGCTCAGGCAGTAGCAGAAAATTTGGATCTAGAGAGTTTGGGCTAAAATCTGGTTGTGATGTCCCCAGCCTTCACAAATAGTGTGACATCTCTCTCAAAATCTAGCGAGAGCCTTATTCCAGCATTCTCAAATGAATAAATACATAATACTGTTTATCTGTAGCACACACACCATTTGTCAATTCTAATCTTTCATTGCTCATGCAGTAAAAACTATTCTCAATGTTATTCAAATGCCTCTGCAGGTGTGCTAAATGCTTTATTCTCATGGCATCATTTTGGCTTCCAGAAATGTTACTATGCTAATAAAGGGCTCTGAGCCACTGGTGCACTGTGAAGAGGGATGGAAATGATGGGCTGGACTAGACAGGGAGCCAATGGAGAAATTCTGGCTGACTCAGCCACAACTCCATCTGAAACTCTGGAAGTGCATGTTGGAGCAGCAGCATTGTCACGCACTAAAAAGGTGCACATGCTCCATCCTACACCAGGCCAGCTCTGCTTGCTTGTCCAGTTGGAGGTGGACACAGGGCTCTGTTCTCATTCCAGGCTTTTGAGGAGGTCTTTGCCATTGCCAGCAGTAGCCTCGCACAGTGCTTGTGATTCGCATGTCAGTCATGGCTAGCCATTCTCAGAGACAGAATGCAGGTGGGTAGAAGGCTCATCGGGTATGCTCCCCATCTTGGACATGACCAGTTCTGATCAGTCCAAAAACATGCATGAGCATTGCAGAAAGGCTGGAGTGGAAGCTGTTTGCTTAGTAATTGACTGATAAAACATCTGCAGATAGTGTCCTTCATGCCCATGCATCTGAAAACAGGTTACAGGAATAAGAGAATTACGGCTTTGCATACAAGCTACATGACCCATCCAACTAACATACAATACAGTTAAGGGGGTGCCTAATGCAGCTAGAGGCAGTAAGAGGTAGGTGGTGCGGGGGCAGGTATTCAGATGAGATTTGAATAGAGCTGAAAGTGCAAGTGGAGACAAGAAGTTCTCAACAGTCAGTGCAGAAGGGGCAAAGGCTCTAGCCCCCAGAGATGCAAGGCTGTAGCTAAAGAGGACTTAGCAGAAGAAGTGGGCAGGGGAGTAAAAAGAAATAAGGACTATCAGGTAGCCTGGAGCACAAAGAGTTTTTTAAAAAATCAGGAGTCAAATCCTGTCCCACTGAAATCAATGGTAGTCCACCCACTGACTCGCTGGAGCCCAGATTTCACCCACAGCAGGACCATTTGGAACTGGCTGCTGTCAGAAGTTGGGCACTAATAGATGCGTTAGAGTGAGCAGTAAATAAATCCCTTTAGGCAATGTTGCCTAGTGGACCAGGCACCACCATTGACCTTGGGCAAGTCACTTCATCTCCCTCGGCCTCCATCTCTCCAGCTGTAAAATGGGTATAATGATATTGCCCTTGTTTGTAAAGAGCTTTGATATCTGTGGATGAAAAGTGCTGTATAAGAGCTAGGTTTCATTATTACTTACTCACTGAAGGCCAGGTTTTGATATTTTTACTCATACAGACTAGCACTTTACTCCATGGATATCCCCATTTACTCCATTTGGACTTTGTTGGAAGTAAGATACTTTAAATGTGAGCAAAGGCATCAGAATATGGCCCTCAATTTTACCTTGCATACACAAGTCAGGAAGACTTGAATTGCATCCAGAAACTCTCTTTCCATTTTTTTTGTTTTTGTTTTGTTTTGTTTTGTTTGTTGTCGTCGTTGTGGGGGGAAAGGCTGATTTGAATACCTGGGCATCAAGTCTTCACAAATAAGGGATTAATAAAGAACTATGTAAACAGACATCAGAATCATGTTTATTGCCTGAGCAATAAAGGATTGGAATTGACAAATGAAGAGCGTTTTTTGAGACACAGATGCTACAATCATTTTAACATAACTTGGATTTCCAAATCAGTAATTACTCTATCACATATTTATAATTTTGTAGACACTACTGGAAATTGTAATGTCTTTTTCTATGCATAGTGATGAGCAACAACAAGGGCTGTTAATATAAAGCCTGTAATGTTTGCATTCATATGTAAATAGATTATGTAAACGCTTTAGACATTTCTCACTAAAACGCTGAGTTCTAATCTGAATACCTCCATTCCTAAACTAGAAAATCTCATTCGGCATACAAACTGTTTACTGGTCTGTCAGTAGAGATGCCAGGGCAATGAACTGAATTTGTGGGTGGATTTAAATTTCTATATTAGCTGCATACCAAGGCCACTGGCACCTTATAAATGCTTAAGGCTGGGCTACACTAAAAAATTGAGTCAACCTAGCTACATTGATCAGGGCTGTGAAAAATCCACACCCTTGAGTTATGTAGTTAGGCCGACCGCCTAATCCCATCAACCTAGCTACTGCCTCTTGGGGAGGTTGATTAACTACTGTAGTGGTTTAAGTGTAGACATAACCTTAGATAAATGTGTGTGGAGCTAGCTAGACTGCTGCTTACTTAAGGCACCCACCCTCACACTTCTCAGGGTACCTTCCTGGGAAATGCCTGTTAAATAAAGGCAAAATGATGGATCTTATGCCTCATCTACACACTGATTTAATTAAACTGTTTGTTAAGCTGGTGCAAACCCCTGTGTGGATACTCTTACATTGGTTTAAGAGTGGTATATATCAATTTAGATAAAACTTGTTCCTAATCAACATTAAATAAGCCAACCTTAAACCAAAATTAGAGTGTTCACACAGGTTTGTGCTGATTTAACTAAATGGATTTAAAACCTCACCTTTAGTTAAACCAGTAGGACTGTCCAGAACAGGAAAAAGACCATAGCTTTGGTCAGGATCCTGGCATTTTACTCCACTCAATACCCTCTCATTCCAAGCCTCACAATTGCCTCTTCCATTCATCCAATACGGTGCATACAGAACTACATGGAATGTCTGTCACAGCTTACAGCTGCCACTTCTCAAATGGATGGAAAAAGGCTATTCAACCAAGGCACTATCCCTTCTATTCATTTGGAACATCTGGTGCCCAAAAAACTTTGAGACCAAGGTCTCTGTTGGTGTGCTCACCACACAGACGGAGGCAAGGCATGTCATATGAATTTTAACCTCACTAGGCTCACGGGCCCTCTTCTCCTAAAAAAGGTCATGAATAATTCCCATTGACTTCAATGGGAATTATTCTTAATCCTGTGGGGGAGTGCGGAGGATCCAGTCCTAGGAATTTTACCCTGTTTTCTGAACAATAACCTATCATCAGACATACCCAGCTCTCTTCTCTCTCTCTCTCAAGAGAATTTAGGCTCTGGAGTGATGACCCTGAGGACCCATTACTCTGGCACAGGATACATGTAGCTCCCCCAGCGATGTCAATGGAAGGAAGAACCAACTGAAATGGTACCACAATCATAACAAAGATGGGTACATCCCACTGCTGCTCCACCAAAGTTTCTCAAGCCAAGCTGCACAACCTACTAGTGGGGTATATCCTTGCTGCAATTAAACACCCACAGCCGGCCCGTGTCAACCGACTCAAGCTTACGGGGTGGTTTAATTGCAGTGTAGACGTTCAGGCTCAGACGGAAGCCTGGGCTCTGGGATCTCACGAGAGGGGAGGGTCCTACAGCCCAGGCGCCAGCCTGAACCCAAACGTCTACACTGCAATTTAACAGCCCCATAGCTGAGCCCCATGACCCTGTGTCAGTTGACATGGGCCAGACCTACTTTAGGGTTACAACGATAGCTGTTTCCCCTTGCTTTTCAAAAAAACTGTCAACAGTAACTCTTTGTCCTTTTAACTTCACTCCTTCCCCTGTCTTTTCCATTTCTATTCCCTCCCCCCCCATATTTCTCTTTTATCCACTTTCAGAATTGCAGCTGGGTCTTTGGAATCCAACCTATACTTACATCTAAACAAAGCACCATATACTGAGTGCTCCTTCCTTTTTTGAAGCTAATTATGCTGATCTCTTACTTACTGTTCCAAGCAAGGTGAAAAAACACCATCTATGCAACGTACCAACCTGAAAACAATAAAGAATTAGTCTGTCTGTTCTTCAGCAAATTTTGGAAAGAACAAAAAACAAAACCAAAACAAAACCACAGTGTCGATTCAAAACCAGTTTAATTACTGTGATTTAGGTAGTGAGCTAAACCAAAGTAAAATGATTTGTGAACGGGCAATTTCTGCAGGAAAACAGAAATATTATGCCAACATAACTTTTCTATATAGACAAGCATTAAGAATAAACTTCAGAGGCAGATTGTGGGTCCATTACTCCCACTGTAAACAGTTACTCATATGAGTAATCTATTCAGAATCAATGGGACTATTAAGTATACATCTGAGTAAGGGATTCACAATCCAGACCTCAGTATGTTTCCAGGAAAGAAAATACTGGGCTTGATTCACCGCTGTTTCACTCCAGTTTTACACTGGTGTGACTGCATTGATTTTACTTGAGTTACCCCAGTGGAAAAGTGGAGTAATGTAGTAGTGAAGCAGGCTAATGGTTTATCCCATCTGTGATGGAGAGTGTTACCAAACCCATTGCTAAGAAACAGGATTTTTGGGAAGGCGTCATTCCTGCGTGTAATAAATGGTCAACCCTTTCACTTGATGATGTAAGTGTAAAACCCAGCTTGTATTTAAAAAAAGAAACCAAACAAAAAACCCAACAATTTTAGGAGTTAAAGCAATTTTGACTGTCCACCTGGAACTTATTATACCCAGTGAAATAACTGACACGAGCTCATAACAAAATGAAAGCTCTCTGCTTCTGTTTGGTGAACTTTCTGCTATAAGTTTTAGAGAAAAAATAAATAATGGACCATATGGTACATTTATTCAGCTGTCCTGGTGGTCTGATATCACTATTTTTAATTATCTTTTATATATATGCACACCAGCAAAACACTTACCAAATTTTACCAGACTTTGCATTACCTAAACATTTCTTCTAATGAGGATGACGACTATTATTTTCACTACCAACCAGATCAGGGCCCCACTGGATTAGGAGCTGTACAAGCACAGAATTAGCGAGCCCCTGATCTGAAGAGTTTACAGTCATCTATTCTAGGGATCAGATCTGGCTGTGAGCTCCATGCAGGTGCTGGGTCCATAAAGACAAAATGCAACTGGTGGGCGTAATACAGATCTGATGGGAAGGGAGGAGGATGCAGCGGTGTGAAGGGAAAGTGTGGTTACACAAAATAGCTGTTTGCAGATTGCAGTGAGGGGTTGATTGGCTGTTGATTTTTTTGGTATAAGTAGAGAAGGGGTATTAATGAGATCAGTAGTCCCTGAGGGCCACCTGTCTAGCTGATGCATAACAGCAATTAATTAAACAACCCAAGTTAAAACAAACAAACCCTAAACTTAAACCTACTTCACACTGAAAATCAACTTAGACTGAAGGCTTCACCCTTGTATTGTCCCTATTAAAGGATTTCAATTAGCAGATCTCCATGGGCAACAACTTAGATGTCAGGATGAGAATACAGCATACTGCTATAGCAGTTCCCAGAGAACAGAGAGGAAGGGCCAGATTCGTAAGGGTATTTAGACACTTAAAGATGCATGTCTTATCTATACTTAAAAGAGTTTGCTGGTACAGATATCCAGTAAAGCTATAAAGGGCAGAACCCCCTACCTTCCCAACCTAATGGAGGTCAACTTATACTGTCAACAAGGGTGCTGTTGCCGATATAAGCTTAAACCAGTTCCCAAACTGAATAAGCTGTATCAGCAAATGAGCTTTTTTGCTCGTATAGCTGCATCTACAGTAGGACTTTTGCTGGCATAGCTATGTCAGTTAGGGAGTGATTTCCCACCACTCCCACTCCAAGCAAACATAACTACGTTGGTATAACTTTCTAACAGACAAGGCTGCAGACAGTATCTAGTGGGATTTTCAAAGATGCTTTGGCACCTATTTTCAATGGGAGTTAGATGTTTAGGCACTATTTAAAATCCCACTAGACAATGATATGCATCTTCATGTGCCTAAATACCTTCAAATCTCTGGGACTGAGGCCCTGACTGACAATCAGGGACCAGGCACCCCAATGGAAGACCAGAGGTCTGAACCCCAAAGAATAAGCAGTTGAACCAACTGGGAGTATATAAAGTTGTATATAAGCATATGTTAAACAATGTCTTTTATGAAAGCTTGTAATGTTCTGAAGTTGACGGCCATCAGAAGAGCTATATCCTAGTTACAGTGCTGAATGTAGGCATGTATAGAAAATTGTCCTTGTAATTGTGGTGCAACTACAACATCACCTCATTTTGCTGGAAGTTGACATGAATCTGCACATACATCTGTTTCCCATCAATAGAGCTTTGTAGTTTAATATACATACTTACTAGAGCTCGTCAAAAAAGTTCTGACTGAACATTTTTCTGTCAGAAAACGTTGATCTGTTGAAATTGAAACTTTTTGCAGGTATGTATAGATTTCAAGGAAATTTTACAAATACACACACACACACACACACACTTCATTTTCATATATATCTCCCCCACACACATCCATTCATACATATGTATGTGAGTGGGATATATATGAAAATGAAGTGTTTCAATTTTATTTTTCATGGTGAAATGACTGTTCTGAAATGAATTTGATTTACAAATATAGCATATTAGAATGTGTTTTTAAAGTCAACACATTTCCATTTACCACAAAAAAAAAAAAATCCATTTATTTCTCAGACAACTTCAACATTTTTTGGTTTTGTTCCGATTCAGAATGAAAACCAAAATGAAAACTGCAGAATATCCCATAAAACGGAAATTCCAGTTCCCAGACATCTTTAATATTTACTCTTGGGTTTTTCCCCCCTTCGGTCTTTTGCCTTAATATCCTAATCCTTCCCCAGTGATACAGTTTTTTTAGATGCACAATTTCTACCTTTATTGGCCTTTCCCATTCTCCTCACTTTGGCCTTTCTTCCCTTGTTCCCTCTCCAAATCTGACAGGTTACAGTTTTTCATAGGGTGGGGAAGTGTCTGAGTGAATCTGCAGGCATCAGAGACCAAATATATTAAATTGATGGTCTGGAGAGTACACCAGAGTAATAGGGAATTATTGGGGGCAGGGGTGGGGCAGACCCTGCGTTTAGGATGAGGTGGCCCTCCGAGAAGGAAAAAGATGCCAACCTGACCCAAGCATAGCAAAACATGAAAACAACCTCTCTGATTTGAGGATTTGTTATACAAATTAACACTGAGCTCTGATAATTTCACACTCATTGTAAAAAGGAACTAATGAGCAGCGCCTTTTACAAATGATTTTTCTCTCAAAGACCATGCACTCTTCGGAAGTAGCTGGGCACTCTGTTACAATGCAATACAACCATCGCTTGTCACAGTCAAGGACAAAATTTCTATGCAGGTCTCACAATAGCTAGCGAGGACGTTTGTCACTTTCCCATCACCATGTACTAGGATCCCAGTAACAGAGTATGTTGGCCCGTTAAGGAAGGCTACATGGCCAGCACATGCTGCTCAGAATCCCCAGCACTGAGGCCAGTTGCAGACTTATAGGAATGCATGCTGAGAAACAGGGTGCGACTGTAAAGGAGTTCCCTTCTGCCCTGTTAAGGAGAGATGAGGACCTGCAGATGCTCTGCCTGCTGAGGGGTGTGGAAATGACCAGGCTGTGAAAGAGAGCGTGTGAAGAAGCAGAAGCTTTCCCTGAAAGAGCCTCCAGAGGGACTAAAGAGGAAGGGCAAGGAACCCTGGGTAGTGGGAATCCCTGGGTGATGCTGACACAGGGCACACAAGTTTAAGGGCTGTTCACAGAGGGGGATTTTCTGCAGTATCAACAGAAGCCAGGAAATGTGAGGAGTAGCCCTGAGGAAGATACAATATGGACAGGGTTGTTTTGGGAGTGGACAGTCTTTTATTGTGTAGGGCCAGAGGCTGGTTTTGTGGGACAGGAAGGTCATGAGCTCTCTATGACTAAGAATAGCCATCTAGAGGTAGTGCATTTATACCTCTACACTTGTGAACCTCTCTGATCCAAGAGGAGAAGATGGCACAGGCTCTGCAGAGAGGGTGCAGAAGCCATTTCATTTTGTTTGGACTTCTGTTTACCCCAAAAGTGATGGAGTTTCTCTAGTTTAATTGGAGGGCTGAAGTACCCAACCAGCAAGAGGGAGACTACAAATCAGTGGGGAAACTAAGACGTGACCAGTCCTGACGGTGAACAGTAGTTCTCTTAAGGATGAGAGTGCGATAGTGTGATAAAAATCACAGCATATTAAACTCTCAAGTTACAACTTACTTTCTTCCTATGTCCAAACACTGAGAATCTTTGGCATCAGATAAACCGAGACATGATTTTTTCCCTTTTATTTGGTTCAAAAGATATTCTCTACTATATGTTTTTATTTGAGTTGAGAGATAGCTATATAGTGCATTGAGCATTTACTTTTGCAGACTTGAAAGCGGATTTAATCAGTACATGAATAAGGCTTAAAGAAACAGAAAGCTTCCTAATGCAAATGCAGCTGTGACTGATAAGGGGGACAATGGGCAGAAATCCTTGACTTGATTAACTTAGTGACCTAGAAAGAGGGATGTGTCTCATTCCAGCAGTGCAGAACAGAGAAACACTCATTAAGTGTTCTATTCATCTGAAAGGATCTGCAGATTTCACTTCCGCACCCAAAGAAGCTATTCACCAGAAACTTGGACACACTATGGAAGCCTTTCTTTCTGTTTCTGGCAGCAGAAAGTCAAACAGAGGTACAGACTTCATATAAATAAGGGTCTCTCTCTCTCTCCCTCTCACCCCCTGTGTTGGCTTTTCAGAGGATTCAGCTGGACTTAAACCACATACAGTAAGAAAGATTATTTCAATAGAACTTAATTCACTTTGATGTTTTTTATGGAGAATTTTATGGGCGGTATAAGAACTTAACTATTTTATATCTGAGTATGCATACAAATACACAATATAAACACATGTATGTGCACACATGCACCTTTTAAACATGCGTGCACACGCACACACATATACCACTATTCCTTCTAATCCTTTGACTCCATCTTAATGAATAACATGCTACATGAGATTATGCAAAGATTAATTTTTGCCTAGTGCCCTTCATACACCACCTGGTATTAAACAATGTTTTAATGGATCATTCATGTGGAAAAGAAGGTTTTAAGCTAAAGTGAAATTTATAAAGGGAAAAGCGATCATGTCTTGAAGCAGGATGGTCGAGCTGTGACAATCTGAACATGAGTGTGATGAAAAATGCCCGGATAACACGTGAGAAAATCCTTGATTGTATGAGTGACACGCTTGGAAAAATTGCCTTCAGACTAATCCACTTTAGGCAATCTCCTTCCAGTGGAGGGAAACTTTGTTTTATCCTTAAGGCAGGAAAGGAGACTTGCAGAAGAAGCAGAGTGATTCCTAAAGGAGGGGAAAATTAGGGAAGCCAAGAGTGGAAGAACAAAATAGTTGGGTCCAGGAATAGGGGGAAATTAGTTCTGTAGGGAGGGTCCAGGAGGTCAGCAAATACATGAGGGCAAATCTCAATCACAGTCAAAGACACAGAGGAAGGTAAGAGGGCTGTAAGGATGAGGGTTATCTCAGCAAGAACCTTGAATTTTGGCATCAGGAATTACCCTTAGAATTATAGGTGTTACTACCATGCCAAGTCAGGGTTAAAAAAAGATGGAAGCTATCATCACAATGCTTGCTAGTGTACATATGTCAGCAGTGGGCAGCACAGAACTCAACGCTTGCCATAATAATGAAATTCTGCTGATGTGTGGGAAAGCTTCCTATTACAGGTCTCATCAAGTTCCAGATGGCTTTGCTGGGTATATAGAAATAACACCTAGACCACTATAGAACACTGATGTTACTCTAGATATTTAGGAACTAAGAGCTGGATGGACAAAATGTTAAACATGGTGATAATGAATTTCACAGCAGCTAACTTTTAGGCACCTAGAAAATCACTGTGATTCACACAGCTGGCCTGAGTTGGGAGCCTTAGTCTCTATACAATGAATAAGGAGAAGCAGGTGCCTTAGACTGCAATGCACAAGAGCCAGCATGCTAGGCAGCTTCCTACCTAAACTGGCCAATAGGAGGTGCTGACCAGGGGAGCGTGTGCTAAGACTGCCCCTCTCCCAAGCAATGGGACTTGCTTTCATGCTTAATGATAAGTATGCGCTTGAAACCCCTGCTGGATTACTGAAGAAAGAGGAACATTAATTCAGTTGGAGTCATTATCCCATCACTGTGCTTTTCAAATGATGCACAGACTATACATTTGCTATAGAACCAAAGAGAGACCAAGATGGCGGTCATCAGTTTCTATATGGGAAGTAAACAACACTTGTAAACAGTTTATTTTGATCCCGCCAATTTAAATATCTTGGTTTCACTACTAAACATCTATGATTCTTAAACACAAGCTAGTCTGATCACCAGCAAGGAAAATAAATTCCCAGGGAAAACACAAAGTTGCCGGTCTCCCACCCCTAGAGATTATGGTTGCTGACTCAACCCATAGTAGGAAAAGATCCATAGGGAAAGCAGAAGGACCCTTTCAGCTAAAGAGATGTGGTGCCAAAATAGCACTGAGAGATACCTGCCGGGGGGGAGATACCACTGGCCCAACATCAACTATACTAATGGCTTTAAAGGAGAAAAATTATGATTGTTAAATCCTCCAAAAGGGGAGGGACTAGTAGCGAAGGTTCCCTTATTTATTTTTACTTTTCAAAGTTTATCCTGAGTACAGCCACCAGCTTTTATTGGCCAATTACACATACATGATACAAATTTGGGTCAAGATATTACTTAAAATATGAAAGGAAGTATTAGAGATAAAATTAGAGTATTAGAGATAAAATATAAAATAAAGTTTCTCCTAGGAAATCACTATCTCCCACTCAGCCTGGAAAACAAAACTCAGTGAGACTAATATTAATAATATTTGTACAGCTATTGAAAGCACTGCACGGACAATGATGAATAAAATCTCACAACATACCTGAACTAGTAGGTAAATATTGTTACCTCCATTTTGCAGTTTGAGGGATGGGCAGAGAAATGAAATGACAGGCACAAAACCACAGTGTGTTTCAGCAACAAAGCCAGGATTAGAACTCATGTTTTCCTGACTCCCAGACCTCTGTCCATTCCTCAGAACCACACTGTTGAACAGTATGTGCATCACCAACTGAGTACAAGGGACTTTATGTGGGGTCAGTGAGACACTCAGAGGAGCCTGCAGGAAAAGACAGAATAAAATGTGCGTGTGGGAGGAGGTTAGTTAACAGGCAGCATTGTTTCCAAACTGTGAAATGGCTTGCTCAGTTTCCTACCAAAAGGGTGATTTGCCAAGTCTCTCACAGCTGACTGGTATGAGTGAGGAAGAAAGACTGTAGCAGAACTGGCAAAGAAGTCACAAGATCTTATTTCACCCATTTTTCCAAATGAGAGAGGACTTCATGATTAATTAACAGTCATAAAAGAAAGCTTGACCATACAAGGCAATACTAATTAGCTAATGACAGTCCTGACAGCATTCTGAGTCCAATCCAGTGCCCATCAAAGTAAGCAGGGTTCAGACCCTAAACAAGTAAAAGATACTGGAAGACTGTTAGCTACGGTTAATACATGACTAAAGGGGTCAAAGGGTGTTTAAGCTTTGACATGTGAGACTGTAGGCTTGCTGCACCTCTTTTCAAGGAGGTTATAAATCCTGCAGCAAAATTAAATAAGTTTATGACTAAATATCTATATAGCGTAACTCTTTTTTTCCCCCATTATTTCTTCTCTTGAAACCTTAATACAGAAACATCATGTATAGCTAATAGAAAATAACTGAGCACTCACTCCTAACAACATAATGTTTGAAGAACGGATACCCAAGATGGATGGTAACAGGGAAAACTGCCCTGATACAGAAAAAGAAAGGCAGCCACAGTGATCCTATGAATTATAGGCCACTCACGTGTTTACTAACTATTTGGATACTTCTAATGGCAATTTTGGAAAGAAGATATGAACAGTGCTGGCTCACAGTGGAATGCTGTCTCCTGAGCAAATTGGCTGCACAGTAAACATGAGAGGAACAAAAGAGCACCTCAGGCTGAACAAAAGGATCACAGAAAATGCAAAACAATACAAAACAACAACAACAAATTAGAGATGTTGTGGATAGACTACCAGACAGCATATGACAGTCTCCCACATTTGCAGACTGAGAAACTGAAAATGCACAAGGTTCATCCAAAGATTATATCTTTTCTGCAGCCATCTCTGGTTACCTGGAACACTCGACTTACCTGAAGGGACTATCATTGATGCTCTCCAAATTAAAAGAGGAATCTTTTAAGGAGATTCCTTATCACCAGTGCTATTTGTCTTAGCAATGCTACCCTTGACATGGGTGTTCCATGAGAAAATTATGGTTTTCATAGCAGTAAACAGCCACCAGTTAACCATTTGTTACACATGGATGATCTGAAACTATAGGGACAGCCCCACAAAAGGAGATACAGAGGCATGTACAGAAAAGTCTGGTGAAGATATGAAGTTATGGGCTGCCTTGCCTAAACATGCATCTGCAAGGAGGGGCAAACTGTACAATCAGATGGGAAATTAATGAAGGTACTATCCAAAGTATCTCTCAGCACATCCCCTACATACAACTTGGAATCAGGGAACTGCTGGAGTTATAACAGAAGGAAGTCAAAGAAGAAGTGAGGAAAGAATATTACAGAGAAATGGTAACTACTCTGAAGACAAAACTCGACTCAGAGAATTATGTGACACCAGTAGTGCAGTACATTGCCAGAGTGATCAAGTAGAATCAAGAAGAGAAGAAGAAAATTGACATCCAAAACAAGAAAACTCCTAATGATGCACAGAATAATGAATATCAATTGAGACACAGATAGGATATACATCCAATGATGTGATGGAGGAAAAGATCTACTATCTGTGAACGAAACAATTGGCAATGAAAAATACAACAAAATATATGAGTCCGCCAGAGTAAATGATCATCTGGTTGCAATAAGTAGTGATGGGCTGGGATACACACTCAGCCAGGAAAGCATGAAAGAAAGGAGAAAGTAAATCACCAAAGACACAAAAGATTTACCCAGAAATCAATGCATGGGCAGCGGTGAAGAGAGATCAAACCCATTCTGATTGAAGATTAACAGATTTATGGCTTGTACAAGGATACCTCAAAAGAGACAGGGAGCCTTATGATGAGTGCACAAACACATTCCTTAAGGCTTAATTACATTCTAAACAAAACTGACGAACAGAATTGCTCTCTGAACTGCAGAACGTGTTCCAAAAAGGAAGAGACGGTGGACCGTGCACTGAGTGCCTGCAGGAGCCTGGCTGGTTGAGAACATAGGAACAGACACAATGAGGTCGCCAAGTGTCTGCATTGGAGCTTTTGTGGCAAGTACGGATTTAAAAGCACCATGTGGTAATATGAACACCGAATTGAAAACACTCTAGAGAATGAAGAGGCTAAGATTTTATGGGATCTTGCAATTGCCTCAGGCCGAACAGGGCAGGCAAATAGGTCAGACACAGCTGTTGTAGAAAAGACAACCAAAAAAAGCCCATGTTAATTGATATTGTCAGAGCAGCGGACAGAAACATAAAAAAGAAACAAAAGAAGATGGCAAAGTATGAAGAAGTCTGCCACAAAGTGGAACAATTACGGAAAGCTAGAAAAAAGAAGGTCCCAGCCATTGTTGCAGCACTTGGAGTGATCCCTAAGGGTCTGAATGAGCAGCTCAAGAACATGAGGACTGCATCACGATCAGTGACTTCCAGCAGAGAGCACTCTTGGGCACTGGGGGAATTTTAAGCAAAGTAAAGAACGAGTGCATTTGAGCATCTAAAATGCAGGAATTCTGCTGAGGGTTTAACGCAACTACTGACTACCCAAACCTGCAGAGATAGTTCATGGTCAGGATTTACTGGTAACTCTTGGAAATAAATTTTAAACAGTATCATTCCTCTGTTTATGCTTAACGATCCTTTATGTTATGAAGGCTATTTTTTTAAAAACAAGCAAAAAAATATTGCCATGATGTAATACTGAGAGATAACAACAATACCTAACTCTTACATAGTGCTTTTTCATCAGTAGCACTCAAAGTGCTTTACAAAGGAGGTCAGTATAATTACCCCCCATTTCACAGATGGGGAAACTGAGGCACAAAACAAGTGGCAAACATGGGAATTGAACCCATATTGCCTAACCACATGCCAGGGTCCTACCCAGTAAGCCATGCTGCCTGTCTTAATTGTACTAGCATTTCCAATGCATTTTGCTTAGGAATAACTAGGCATGGCAGAATTCAATTTTTATTTTCTTATAATTTTGCCTGACAATATCAATGTTTATTTTAAGCATTTTTTCAATATTTAGTTATTTAAATGCTCTCAGTTGTGTGGAATTATGTGGGAGATCAGACCATGGCTGGAGACAAACAATAACTTAATGACAATAGACAGAGATTCAAAATGTCAAAGCTTTATCATCATTAAAACACAAATGGTCAATATCGCGTATTAAAATATACAGAGTAAATATCTTTATATCACCCTCTAATAAGTTCTCAAGCAGCATTTTTCTGACTTTCCCTTACTGTCAATTTCAGTTATTAAAGATAAAAATATTTTGTCATTGGTTTGTGTGTGTATGGTGAAATCGATGTTTACCAACATTTACTGATGAAAATATAATCTTTCTAAGCCTAATAACAACCTGCAAAATATACTAACAACTGTACATATAAACAACCACTAACTGATGTTAGGCAAACCTCCAGTTTGAATATACTATATCTGGTATTGGGATCAAGGGATGATAAATTACCCTGTAGTTATAACTAGCTTCATCACAGAGCATTATGATCACTCTTCTGGCAGTAAGACCACAGTCTGACTGCCGCATTCAAATACAAAGAGGAAGGATTTCAGCTGATCATGGAATTCTGGGGATGTTTTTTATTTAGAGAATTTCTACAGTCTGTGATATACTCGAGGTCAGGCTAGATGATTATAATGGTCCCTTCTGGCCTTAGAATCTATGAATAATCAAAACTGAAACTGACACATGCATGGACAAGGATTAGAGCAGAAGCAGGATGCAGGTGGGGATGCATTTTGACAATGCCCATATTCTACAGTGGATGATAGCTTTACTATAATACTACACAAGAAAAGACTTGTGAGAGGCTAACACATGCTGAGGATCATAGGTAAGGCAAAGATGTCTGGCTTTGTGGGGTCATGAAGTTAGAATGTCATCAAATTTTATTCCAGACAAAGCTGGTTTGGTGTTTAGACCACATGGATGTTTGCTCAAAAAGTCCCATTTTGTCATTTTATTCCCTTCAGAGAACAAAACATACTTTTTTTTGACCAATTCTAATGTCTCAATTCAACTGAGAATGAAATCAGATACGAAGAGGACTCCAGGGGAATAGGGTAGGGTTTTCATGTACAATAAGAGGAGGATTTTCTATTTTTGAAAGATTAGGTGCCCAGGTGCTGGGAAGCTGACAGGGATCTGCAAATGCCTTGGCAGAGATGTACAATTAGGTGCTGTTCCCAGAGAAGTAGAATCTAAGGCGGAAGGCTAGCAAAGTAATGAACCAGAGGGAGGAGATGGAGTGCGGGAAAGGGGCAAAGTCAGAACCTTGGAGCACATGAGACAAAAGGAAGATGTAAAGCTTCCACCAGAAATGAAAAAGGAGCAGTCAGAAAAGTAGGATTCAAAGCAGAAGGAGAGAAAGCGAGACATTGACTTCATCTGCAAGGCTCTCAGGATGCAGAAGGTGATCAATAGTATTGAAAGCTGCAGGGAGAACAAGGAGGATGTGAAAAGAGAGGCAACTGTGATCTCAGAGGGAACCTGATTTGCCCATCAGAGATTAATATCAGCAGTATGTACTGTGATAGGGTTAGAAGCCAAACAAAAGCAGTAGTGTAGATTGCACAAGAATGGGCAGGCCAAAAAGATGAGGAAAGACCATCTTTTCCGGAATATGGGCTAAGGAAATGAAGGCTGATGAGTACAGAGTGAACAGAGGTCAAAATTCAGGGTATGAAGAGGCATTGAGAGCAATTTGGAGCCAGACACAGAAAGATCCCGTGGAGATGGAAAGGAGTGGCTGATTATAGCAGAGATAGAGAATAACATTAGTGGGCCAGAAAGTGACCAAAGAGGACTGAAGAGTGGGGGTTAGTGAGATGGGAGGGAATCAGTCTGTTATAAATGAAATGAATAAAACTTCCATCTACAAAACCACACTACTTGTTATTACAGCTCTCAAATGGAGCACCATGGGCCTGCCTTTGTTAGGCTAGCAAGGAAAAAGCTAAACAAACCTCAAATGTGGTTTTTTGTTTTTTTTTTTAAAGAAAAATAAAGTACCTTGGTCTCCTGCTGCATCTGGGACTATGTATCATGATTAACGTCAGCAAGGGCTGAGTCACAGAAATTTCACAGCCAGTATAGGCAGATCTGGACTCTTTCGAGTAAATAAAGCACTAATGCATGATGGTGGTGGAATCACTTGATTGGAATGCATGGAGGCAAACAACACAAAAAAAATAGTTGTTTGTACAGAAATGGCTAAAATTGTAATGTAAGAGTGAGAAACGGCAAACTGATCGGGACAGAATATGAGATGCATTTTATGAGATTGAGGGTATGTCTTCACTGACAGCAGCAAATTCGCCACCGTCAGATCGATTTAACTGGATCGATTGAGCGGTCAATGAAGACCCGCTCAATCAATCCATAAGTTGACACGTTAACTCCCTCCCCACCCCCAAGAGGCATAGCACTGTGTCAATGAGAATGCATTTCCCACCAGCGCAGCGTGGTGAAGACGCCGTGTAGAAGAGGAGTTATGAAGTCAACGGAAGTTATGCAAGCTACTCCGCATAACTTGTGTAACTCCTGTCGACTGCCGCAAAACATCCAGGTAAGTGTAGACCTGGCCTGAGAAACAGACAAAGTGTGGCCTAAACAGCTAGTTCCAATTAAGAGTGCTCCAATGCCATGCTCAAATACTACTTAATTAAAAGCAATAATAACCTCCCTTCAGCCTGACAGTTCACCTTTCAGTATGACCCATGGTAGTCTCCCCTAGTTCCTTAGCCACCTTTCAATTATCATATTAATCCCCATCTTCTCCAATTTTAACTAATAATTTCCCATATGAAACTGTATCAAATGCCTTACTAAAATCTCGGAAGATTAGGTCTACTGATTAGATCTAGACAAAGAAAATGCAGTAGATCTGATATATCAGTTATATTATTTGTAATATTTGTCCGGGGATATAAGTGGATCAGCGAGATCAGAGAGAAAAGTCTGTCCCTTTAAATGAATGCTTGAAGAAAACAATGTTCAATGAATTCTGACTCACTTTGGCATAGTTTAAAAAAAAAACCAAAGAACATTTGCCACCTTGTACAGTGGTTGTGTAATGTCAATGACAGTGTGAGAAGTTTGATCACAGTGGATACAGTTGCAAGATAAAAGAGTGAAACTGGAAGACAGCAAAAGTACAGCTGTATTTGCCAAGATTATTATTATGTAGCATCTGGAGGACATGGAATGATTAATTATTCAATGCGAACTGTTAATGGGTTTTTACCATCCCAGCCCATACCTTAATGTAATGTCTTATAAGAAAACAAAATACATGGCTGCAATCAAATCCATTTCTTAAAACTTTCATCTTTAAATGGAAAAGTTTTATTGAAAACCTAGATGATATTTATAGCTACTGAGTTTTACACAATATTCACGGCTAATAAAATAGTAAAAAACACAAAGTGTGAAGTTATTCACTAGATATAGATGTACTTGTTATAAATATCAGTTTTCTTTAGTATTTTGTTGTGGAGTGAGACACATGCATTTCAAAATTACATAATGAAACATTTTGTGTTTTTAGGTTTACAGTCCACTGATAACAGCCAATAAAGGACACACTTCCAAACTTAAGTTAGGTGACAGAACAGTGCCAGGGCTGAAACAGAGAACTGGATTTGGTTGAAACTTGCTTTTAGTGACAACTTTATATCATCACAATATCACCAACGCCAAGCATTCAAAAATCACAAGCTAGCCTCCCCCTGCTCCCAAATATCATGTGATTTGCTTAAAAGTCATAAGATTTTTTTTTAAAAAAAAATACTATGTTGGGGGTTCTTTTGATTTGCCTTCTGGTTTTTGACCTTTTAGGGATCACATTTTCCGACTCTGTTCTGCAGCGAGGGCTAGAAACATACTTGTTTTAAATGCAAGCTGAGACTCTTGCATAGAAGAGCTGCCACCACTACAATGGAAAACCAGCCCTGCTATTCTAAACACCGGGGATGAAGCCCTGGTCCCAACAGTGTCAATGACAAAGTTCCCACTGACTTCAGAGGGGCTAAGGTTTCATCCTGAAAGCTTCACAAAAGCAACCTATGGTGTGGAAGAACTTGGCATGTGTCTGAGTGAACAGTGCTTCTCTTTCTATTCTGTTGATTGAACTAGCTGAATCATCCCAGCTTCTATATGTCTGAGTATAAGATAAAGTATCGGCGGATATGCAAGGAAGCTAAATATTCTTATGCTTTGCAAATCGAGCCTGTAATTTATTGTTAGCAGTTGTGATAATTATTGCTGCAAATGATTACATATTTAAATTATCCAGATGCTTCTGTTCTAAATCAGACTATCTAGAAACACAGGATAGTCTGCAGTTCAATCATTCAGTTAGGCATTATTAAAAGTAGAAGCATCCTTGGAAGTGAAGTAAATATACACAGTTTTGGGTAAGTATGCACAGGCAAACTTCACAGGCAAAGGCGAACCAAAGGCTGCAGATCCAGAGGCTGGGTTGGGTACAGAAAAGGGGAAAAGCAGAAGGAGACAGAGAAGTGTTACTACTGCAGTATATTGTACTTCCCCGAACCCCATGGAAGTACACAAGTGGAAATCAGGCTTCTGAATTAGGGAAGGGGAAGATGGGATGCGGGGGTACAGTGACTGCTTAACCCAGCATTGTGTCCTCGATCACCAGCATCCTCAGCCCACGGGAACTTCTGACCTACATTGATATTGACTTCATCAGCACTGACTTATACCGTTGCCTTTCCCTGTGATGCGAACACGCCACATCCTCCCCCTCTCCTCAAAGGGCTCAGGGGGTAGAGAGAGCTGCTGGGTGCTCAGCACTTTTGAAAATCAGGCTATTTATTTAGATACCTCAGTATGGACTAAGGGTATGTACGTCTACACTACAATCACAAGGTGTAATTTTAATTTAGCTTGCTCAGCGAAGCCATGGCAACATAGGCTTAAGAGCAGATGTGTGCATTTCCTGCAACTCTGGGTAATTACTCAGGAGGTTAGCCTGATCTACTGTGGCTTAATTGCTCCAGTATCTGAGCTAGCTAGATTAAAGATAACTCAGGTACATCTACTCTGAGTGCACGGTACATATACCCTTAAAGGTTGGATTTTCCAAAGTGCTTAGCACGGTCTGAACTCTGCTCCCACTCACATCAGTGCAAGCAGAGTTAGGCCACCACTGAGAATTCTGCAAAATCCTACCCTAGGAGCATAAAAGTAGGCTTCCATTTTTGAAAATCATGCCTTTTGAGCCAAATATCATGTCTCTATGTATTTCCTTACAATAGACTCGTAGACTTTAAGGCCAGAAGCAACCATCATATTAATCTAGTCTGACCTTCTGCACATTGCACCCACCCACCTCTGTAATAGACCCCTAACCTCAGGCTGAGTCACTGAAATTCTGAAATCATGATTTAAAGACTTCAAGTTACAGAGAATCCACCATTTACACTAGTTTAAACCTGAGACAAATTACTCATGCCCTATGCTGCAGACGAAGGCAAAAAACCCTCAGGGTTTCTGCCAATCTGACCCAGGGGAAAATTCCTTCCCGACTCCAAATACAGTGATCAATTAGACCCTGAGCATATGGACAAGACCCATCAGTCAGACACCTAGGAAAGAATTCTCTGTAGTAACTCAGAGCCCTCCCTATATAGTGTCCCATCACCGGCTATTGGAGATATTTGCTGCTAGCAGTCACAGATGGGCCACATGCCATTGTAGGTACTCTCTACATCCATACATTTATCAAGCTTTGTCTTAAAGCCAGTTAGATGTTTTCCAAGGGGAACAGTGGAAGCAAGTCTGTTCCAGAGCTTTACTCCTCTGATGGTTAGAACCCTTCACCTAATTTCAAGTCTAAAATTTTTGATGGCCACTTTATATCCATTTGTTCTTGGGTCCACATTGGTGCTTAATTTAATTAACTCCTCTCCCTCCCGGACATTTATCCTTCTGATGTATTTAGAAAGAGCAATCAAATCTCCCCTCAGTCTTCTTTTGGTTAGGCTAAACAATCCAAGCTCTTTGAGTCTGAGGTTACAAGGTTGGTTTTCCATTCCGCGGATCATCCTAGTAGCCCTTCTCTGCACTTGTTCCAGTTTGAATTCAACTTTCTTAAACATGGGAGACCAGAATTGCACACAGTATTCCAGATGAGGTCTTGCCAGTGGCTTGTATAATGGTACCAACACTTCCCTGTCTCTACTGGAAATACACAGTCTGATGCATCCTAGGATTTCATTAGCCTTTTTCATGGCCGCATCACAATGGCGACTTATAGTCATCCTGTGATCAGCAAATACCCAAGTCTTTCTCCTCCTCCATCAATTCAAACTGATAAGTCTCCAGCTTATACCAAAAATTCCTGTTTTTAGTCCCAAAGTGCTCTGCACTATTAAATTTTTATTACTTCAGTTTTCAAGGTCATCCAGATCTTCTTGTATGATATGCCAGCTCTCCTCCATATTTGCAATATCTCCCAACTTTGTGTCATCTCCAAATTTTATTAGCACACTCCCACTTTTTGTGCCAAGGTCATTAACAACATGTTAAATAAGATCGGTCCCAAGACCAATCCCTGAGGAACTCCACTAATAACCTCCCTTCAGCCTGACAGTTCACCTTTCAGTATGACCCAGGGTAGTCTCCCCTAGTTCTTTAGCCACCTTTCAATCATCATATCAATCCCCATCTTCTCCAATTTTAACTAATAATTTCCCATATGGAACTGTTTCAAATGCCTTACTAAAATCTAAGAAGATTAGATCTACCGCATTTTCTTTGTCTAAAAAAAATCAGTTATCTTCTCAAAGAAGAAAATTAGGTTGGTCTGGTCATGATCTACCTTTTGTAAAATAACATTGTATTTTATCCTAATTACTGTTTACCACTACATCCTTAACTATTTTCTCTTTCATAATTTATTCCAATTTATTGCATATAATTGAGGTCAAGCTAACAGACCTGTAGTGTCTCAAATCACGTTTTTTCCATTTCTTGAAAATAGGAACTATATTAGCAACTCTTCAGTCATAGGGTATGACCCATGAGTTTACAGATTCCTTAAAAATCCTTGCTATTGGGCTTACAATTTCATGTGCCAGTTCCTTTAATATTCTTGGATGGAGATTATCCGAGCCCTCTGATTTAGTCCCATTAAGCTGTTTGAGTTTGACTTCCACCTCGGATGTTGTAATTTCTGCTTCCATATCCTAATTCCACTCTGACATCTATCGGCATCTTTAGTATCTCTAAAAAGCTGTCGTTGATTTTCTCACACAAATGATCTGCACACAAACAATTTGGAATATGCATCATCTCTACCATGTGAGCAATTCTTATAGACAGGTTCAGGTGCAAATCTCTCAAGGAAGTTTTATAGTAAGTGACTCAAAAGGCCTGACAAGCTCCTTTCTTCTGTACTTAAACCAGTGTTCAGGAAGCTTTTGTAGTGATTACTGGGTATAGAAATTTATTAATTGACTTTTACATTATGGGCTGCTCATCTGAACACTTTGGCAGTATATCCATTCCTTCAAAGTATGCCTATTGCTGGGCACTTTCCAAGTTCACTCATCATTGGAACAATGAGACCCCTTAGTAGCTTTTTTTGTGTCAATGCAACTTCATACTCTGTGTATTCTAATCAAACATGCTGCAAAGATTTAGAGAGTAAGCTGTGCTAGTCCATGTTATGGACTTACATCCTGCAATATTTTGGTTGTTAAGTGAACTGCCCCATTTTTGTTTACTAAGCAATCAAGGGAAGGAATCAACAAACAAACCAAACCGTCACACAACGAGAAAGGCACAAATTGTTTTGGCTCAAAAACAGCCTAACAGCGCATTAATAGGAAATGCCAATAAAATAAATATTATGAGTTCCAAATGAAAACAAAGTGCTTCTTGCAAGCTGCATTAACTCACTTTATTATTATTTTTATGATGATTATTTTTAATGAATTTATAGTACCAGAAATCCTTAGATTTGGAGTACAAATATTATGTTCTCTACCTAGAATTGTAGCCAGTCTCTTTGGACAAAAGCTTTAGGGAAAATTTGTTTCCATCGCTGGAAACCATCCATATTTCATTCAAAGGGTTAGTGATTTTATACTGTACATCTGTTGCCAAATCTCCGTCAATTTACATTCCAACTAATTTAATCTGACTTGAACCTAAAGTGCTTTTTTTATTTTCTCCCCTGCTATCACAATGTCAGAGATAAAAAAGTTGTCCCCATTTTCTATGCCATTGCTACAGACAGTCTAGCAAATCACAGATCTGTAATGGAGAATTTACAACTCTCACCTAAACACAGTGAAGCAAACAAGGAGATCTTTGAGCACAGTGCAAAGTCACGGGGAGTCAGCAGCATACTGTTAGAAAAGTGGGCTAATGAATTGTGGTAATTTGTCTCTTCCTACGTATTGCTCACAGAATGTAAATATCCACACACAAGCTCTAAAACCAATCCCAAAATCCTATGGAGAAAATGACATGCCCACTCCCTTTTTTGGGAGGTGGGGGATTTGGTTTAATAAAATTGGCAAGGAGATTTGTATGGCTTTAGCGGGTCTTTATGGATTTTAACCTGTTCTCACCCATGTGAGTAAAGAAAGGCTTATGGAATTGCTGAAAAGAAAATAAAGAGCAACTAGCTGGTAAAGGCCAGGTCAAGCTTCTCCAGCTCACATCTTTCCTTCTTTCAGGGCAAGCTAATCCTACTTTGGCACTGAAATAAAGAAACACCAACACAAATCCGCTCTGTGTTGGCTGCATGCCTGAACTATACTGTCTGTAAACTTTCAGGAAAGGGATCAGTGAAAGCCATGTTGGAGTGAAAGATGAATTCGCCATTGCCAACTGATAGGTACAGTAAATGGTTCCTTTATAGGAAAACATACATAGACTCTTGGGTACCTGATTTGCATAATAGAAAATGACACTTTCCCTTGCACATCTGCATGTGTTGTATATGTGTATCTTTGCCCCACATTTAATATAAACCCAGAAGTGTCCTTCAACGTAATGGAGCTCTCAGATCTGTGGAATGCACACACAGAAGAATTTTTGCACTTCGATTTGAAATGTTTTCTCTCTCTCTCTCTCTCTTTCACACACAAACACAGCTACAGTCAAAATAATTAGCTTGATCTCCTGAAGACAGTAAGTAAAAATAAATTAGCTATCTGAAGGGATTAAAGCAAATCAGCACCACTGAGCTAACACCAGGGCTGGATAAGTGCCTAGAGCCAAGAATATTCTGCAGAGAGTTCTACAGTAACATAAAAAAAGTTAAAGAGAAAGTACAAAGAAAAAAATATGATGGAGAAAGCAAATGTTGCTGTAAGTATTAGAAGACAGTCAGGGTGAAAATATCACCTAAACACTCAAAAAGCTCCACATCCAGATTAATCTGAATTAAAAACAAAACAGAATTGACAAGTCTGCAGGCTAAAACAACAGTCATAGCAAGTGCACCTGACTGACAATTCAATTTCTATGGTTTTATTTTATTTGAATAGATTTAGCATTTCAGAACAATTGCATTAATGCATTTTTGTTAGCCAAACCAATCAAACACAAAAACAAAAATTAACAAATATTTTAAATAAAATCCCAAATGAAAAGCCCCAATATCAATCTGGCACACACAATATTCCAATTTGTTATCATTTCACTATGGCCTTTATGCCTCAGTTAACTCAAACTATTAAAATATATTACTTATCATGCAGTTTGAGTGAGAGGGAAAGAGAAAGAGTACAGGGCTGGAAATACAGGTCACTACAACAAAACAGGAGCAAAAAGAGTGGAACACAAAATTATTAATTATAAAATTCTTCTCACTCTAAGCAACTGCTTTATGGGAATGTGACGATGACACCCCTGGACTACAGAAAAAAAAATATTTCCAAATGGTATCTGTACTCCTGCCAGGGTTATAAAGACAACCTCCTTCCCCTTAGAGAATGCTGACAGGTTACATTTGCTGAAAAAATGGACAGATTAAGAAAAATAAGTAAAACACATAAACCCACTCAGGTGGTTTAAATTATGGCAGCAGCATTCTTTTTCTTCCTCTTTTCTAATGCTCCTGAACAAGTAGAAATAATGTGAGGAAGAGAGGGGACACCAGATTATTATGTGTATGAAAGAATTTAATTTACGTCCTTTAGTGAAAGTACATCGGGTCCTGATATTTATCACAGTAACTCCACTGAAGATAGCAGTGAAACTGAACAGAAATTGGTTGAATATTCCTAGTAGCATTTATGACTGATGCCCTGACACATTATAAATACACAGATGGACAGATAGTGCTACAATGTGCGATTTTAGGAAATCCCAAGAAAATGGGCATAACACTGATACTGGTGGAGCTATGACAATTTATATGAGCTAAGGATCTATCCCAAAGTTTCTTTGGGCCTGTTCCCATTCACATTGTAACCAAGGGCAAAATTCTCACTTCAACTGAAACAGAAACAAGGGTATTTAGATTTTCCATTTTCCATCATGCCATGCTATGTGATATACAATGTTATTGAAGCTGCATTCCATTTGTGTGATAGGCATGTTGCTTTGCAGTCATATGCGTCTGTGCAAAGGGAGTCTATTGCGGGTGTAACGTGTATGTCTATAAAGTGGTATCCCTATGGACCAATGGCAATACACACTGCAATCAGCAAAACAGGTCAGTTATAGAAATTACCCTCTGCAAAACCACTAATGCCATCAAATGATGTTATTCACAGAACTGTAATATTATAATGACTAATATTCCTGCCCATTCTGCATACAGACTAGAATTGCCAAAAATCCACAAACCAATCAGTTAGGCTGAAGAATTTTCATTAGCAGACATCATGCATACGGTTCAATATTCACTTTCCAGCCCATCAGTCAATAGAGGACAAGATTATATAAACTGCATAGCTCTTGAGCAGGTCTGATGTACAGTTATATGGACCTCAATATGTCATCTAGTCCCAGTCCCCTGCACTCCAGGCAGGACTGAGTAATAACTAAACCATCCCTGACAGGTATTTGTTGAACCTGTTCTTAAAAATCTCCAATGACAGAGATTCCACAACCATCCTAGGCAATTTGTTCCAGTGCTTAACTACCATGACTTTTAGGAAAGTTTTATGGTTTGCTAACTGAGAGTTAAAATGAGTAAATGAATGCAATAGATTAACAGTTACTAACAGATTATTCCATAGTGGGGACTGTGGCCCAGATCCTCATACATACGTAGACGCCTAACTTCCATTTATGTCAGGGAGAGTTAGGTGCCTACATACGTATGAGAACCTGGGCCCATCTTCCAATCCACAAGCACTGAGCTAACCTATACACATAAAAATTCAACTCTTTTGGAATTCTGCGTTCCCATGTTGTGCGAGAGCGTTTTAGCTCATGCTGATGCTAGATCCATACAAGAATTTGTTAAAAGCTCATTTTGACACTTTATATTTATCTTTCCTTTTATGTCCACACATGTGCACTCTGCAGTATGTAAACTGCACACCTTCAAAGCTGCTTTCCTAACAGGTCAGAGCTGGCTCTATGTCTTTTCACATTAAACAATAGCACAATGGGAAAGGTAATTGCAATTTTGCAAAAATCTCAAGCATGCAAGGGAGCTTTCTTTAACCTTGAATAGTGGGTTGTCATTTCTGCAGTTTCACATTCACTTGCGAGATTCTATTAGCTTTTCTTCAGAGAATTAGTAGTTCTGGATCTAGATAAAATGACACAGAATATCTTCCTCAAGAATGAAAGTGATTTTCTAGCCTTTGATTGCCTAAAGTGTGCTTGACAAATTGAATGGGAGGGAAAAAAGGGGGTAAGAGAGAACAAGAGATGTTAACAATGAAGCTGTTATGTGAGGAGGATTCAGCTCATCAATTTTCCTTCAGAATTAATCAAATACTGTTAACAACGTGGAAGGACCTCCATGATAAGACACAGGCACCTCCTAGAAATGTTATGCTGCCCCTTGTTGCTAAATTTACAGCATCATTTGGCCAAATGGAAAGGTAGAAGGCATTTATCAACTGGAAAATGGAAGGAGGGAGAAGAGGATGGGCAGGGATAATGAATGTGGAGTGAAGTCATTGGACTGTTTGTAAAGCAGCTGTAATGTCACAACCCTACCTGAATCTAGATTCTTGGGGATAATTAAATTGCATCTCACCTGATGGGCACAATCTCATTTTGAAATGTAAAGGTACTAACACAGAAGGCTTCCATCCTCTCCCACGGCCAGGGCAGATTCAGATTGACCGAAGTATAGATCCTTCAATAGGTTTGACCTCTCACAAAGAGAGAGTTCCTCTCTGCTTCCCTCTGATAGACATCCCTCCTTACCCTAACCCCAGCATGCTTCCTGCTCCTCTTCCTCAGGTCCCCTCTTCTCCCAAATGTTCCTTCATTCCTGATATCTCGCAACCTTCAGGTAGGCACGCATTCTTGTTCCTGTCATTTAGCTTACTGCTTTTGCTGTCAGAAGCCATAGATCAAAAGAAACTTAATCCTGGCCCAGCCCATCTGCATTAGAGCTGGGCCAACCACAAGCGCTGCCCACCTGCTGCTGCCTGAATTCAATATGCTACTGCACTCTGCATCAGGGCCTGAAATCCCTGGTCTGAGTTCAGTAAGACAAAACACAACAAAGACAAGTGCAAGGCAATACACTTAGGAAGGAAAAATCCAAGGCACAGATAGAAAAAGGGGAATAACTGACTAGCCAGTAGCACTGCTGAAAAGGATCTGGGGGACACTGTATCACAGACTGAACGAGTCAACAATAAAGGGGAAGGGAAGGAAATTTCAGTTAGGGATGCATTAGAAGAAGCATTGTAAGACACAGGAGGTAACTGTCCCTATTTGCTCAACACTGGTGAGGCCTCAGCTGGAGCAGCATGTCCAGTTCTGGACACCACACTTTAAGAAAGACGAGAACAAATTGGAGAGAATCCACAGGAGAGAAACACATATGATAAAAAGTTCAGAAAACTTGACCTACGAGGAAAGGGTGAAAGAATTGGGCACGTTTACTCTAGAGAAGGCCGAGACGGGACATAAGAGGCCTCAAATATGGAAAGATTGTTGCAGAGAGGACAGCGATCAAGTGTTCTCCAAGTTCCCTGAGGGAAGGGCAAGAAGTCATCAGCTTAGCTGGTAGCAAAGGAGATTTAGGTGACATACTACAGAAGATGTTTTCTAACCAAAGATAGTTAAATACGGGAGGAGCTTTCCTAGGGAGGCTGTGGAATCCTCCCTCCAAGAAGTGAATCCCAGTAAGTTCTCCAGTGTGGTTGCTAGGCACCTCCTCACTACTGCATGAGGCCTTCTGAAATGCTGCCTTCTGAAATGCTGTTTCTCCCCCGTCCCAGGCTTAACTGCTGAGGGAGTTTCTCTCACCAACAGTCCCCTGGGATGGAATTCAAGGTGCTTCCTGTCAGCCCCGGGGACTTGCGAGGGAGGGAGAGGTGACCCTCTGCCTCGCAGCCACACCAGCAAGACACGACATGGAGGAACTGGCAGACAGAACCGCCTGAATGACGAGGAGCTAACACTGCCCTTCCCCCGAAGAAAGCCCAGGAAATTGGTGGGTCCCTAGGATGGTGGGTGATAGAGAGTCCTCTGTGTGGGGGAGGGAGGGGAAAGAAAGGAGGTTGATTGGCTGGCTAAAGGCTTGTCTACATGGGGAAAAAGCCCACAGGCGCTGGTGTGGCGCAGCTCCCCCACACTAACTCCCCTTGTGGACACTGCTACTGTGCACTAAGAGTGCCTTTGTGCGCATTAGCTCAGTGCACTTTGGAAGCAAGCTAAGCTAACCCCCTGAGGGCACTCTTACTGCGCAACAGGAGGGTCCATAGGAGGAACTGGGGCCTTGAAATTCACATCCTATCTTAACCCAGCACTAACATCTCCAGGCAGGCAGGCCGTTGCTGAAGGAAGGGGGAACCAGAGGTATTCACAAACGCGTGCGCTGATTCAGGTTTCTCCCCGCCAGAATCTCATCAAGCCTCACAGCCCCAGCTCACAACAGAGTCCAGGTCCAACGCAAAGAAGTTTCCCCATCACATGCACAGACTGAGAGGTTGATGTCCACGTCTGTGTAACAGCTATGAACAGGTGCTTGCCAAAAAAAATGTGAATAAGTCAGGAACGGTTAATAACAACCAAGATAATAAAGTCCTTTGCATTCTCAAATGCTGTGCTGCAATCCTAAACAGCCCCCTACAAGGCAACTGAAATGTTATTATTCATATTTCAGAAATGGCAACACGGAACCACACAGATATTAAGTGCAACAGGAACCTGAGATCTCGCCAAATGTTTTTTCTCTAGCCAAAGCCCTTACCAAATTTCAAGGGCAAATCACCTTTTATTGAGCAATAGACAGAGATGTCAAAACTTGAGTTTAGAATTGAAAGCTGACAACAGAAAGACTGGAACCTTCTCCATAATACCATTCTAACGTCCAAAGCATCACAAAACAGATGATGAGCATTTTCACTTCTCTTGACAGGATCACATATATTATAAAGAGATATTGCAAACATTGAATTTTCTACTAATTTTGCCTTCTTGACCTTGGTCATAGAGCTTTATTTAATGTTCCCAACTAATCTGTCCTATACAAATAATGTTAAAATACACTATCTCCCATGCTAATTACTTTGAACCATCACAAAACAGGAAATTGAATTAAAATGCCAAATTAAAGTCAGTAATCATTTCAAAGTCAGAGTGAATTCTCCTTGTTCATAGGCCTAATCAAAATGAGAATGCAGCATGGGAAGTTTGGGTAGTAATTTGAATGGGGACTGTACAACTTTGCCATTAGGTGAAAAATGGTCTTTCAGAATCAACATTGCTTGTGGGCAGTCAAGAAACAAATTTACTCCTGACATTTTAGTACCATCTCAGTGTCTTCATGTTTCCTTTCCAGAATTTTTGTAGTGCCAATTGCTTTTTGTTTGTTCTCTATTAATCCAAAGCACACATTTATTGTCTCATAAAGAAGGAATCTCTTTTCTGTTACTTTGCTCACAGAACTGCTCAACAGCTTCCAATGTCTAGGTCAAAAACTTGGTGATCTTAAATTACAGAGAAAGAAGACCAGTTAAATAGGGCATTGACATCTGTCATACAAACTTACATATGTTTTCAGCAGATTCCTTTCATGATGAGCTTCCATCCCTAATCTGGTTTCAATGCTGACCCGCTGTTTGACCATGGAGCCAAGTCTATTGACTATATGTACACTATGTGTTTATGAACAGCATATGAGTTTTCTGCTCAGATAAGAGAATTCACCTCGTACTCTTCCCCAAGACACAGCCACAGAAACTGTCAGAATGAGAATATGACAGAGGCTCCAGCTGTACTGTCTCATTTGATAGGTTGCTCTCATGCTTTTGTTAGCCTTTTTGTGATGACTAAGTAGAATGTTTTCCTGTCTCTCTTTAACCTTTCTCATCTGGGAAGGGTCCTTGTCTTTTCTAGGTGTTTATTTTTTACCCCATATACATTAGCAATGAAATTATTGCTGTTGCACAAAACCACATCAAATCCAGCTCTCCAGACTCCTAGTGCGCTGAAGATACCAACCATGTTCTACCCCACAGAATCCCATATTTCTGCCATTAACACCTTCTGATGAAGTGTTCACAGCCTGGAGGCTAGTACACCAATTACCTAGCTATCAAATATATCAGCTGTTATGTCACGAACAGTAGAGGTTTATGGCACTGTTTCATATGACCATTCCAATTAGGAAAATGCCTGCTGCTATATTGTTTGGAGGGAGACCCTCGCTGAGGGCTGTCTCCCTGGGGTTAAATGCCATTTCATGGGGTTGGCCTTGAAGGAAGCACACAGATGGCCATTAGCAGGACATGCTATGGAATGCCAGCAGCCCCAGAGGGTTCAACTTTATTTACCAACTACCACTTCTGGGAAGTGTTTTGTACTGTCCGTCAGTGCCATGGGCACCGGGGTTGGTGCTGGTGCCAATGTCCATGCCAATGTAGCCTAACTCTAGGATGCATCTTCTATGCCTTCACACCTCCCTGGTACTTGTACTTCTTAGCCTGTGCCCATCAGGTCTTTGGTCAAATTGCTCGGTTAACTCAGTATCATCCGTGCCCTGGATACCAGCATTAGGTGGCTTCAGTGCTGTCAGCACCAATAATACTGATCGAGCTGGAGATCATTTCTGGCTATATCAGGACTCACTGCGAGGACTAAAAGAACTTTTCTTAGCTGCCATAAGTGAGTGGCTCATCTCTTTGGGATCACCTGCTTTTGAGGTAGAAGGCTGTGGTGAGAGTTCTCACTGGGATTCTAGGAGTTGAAGGGTCAACTCCACGAGGAGCGGATTGAGCCTTAACTCTCTGCCTTTCCTTGACCTGAGTTATAGTTGATGGAGCCAACCACACCTTTGTGGATTGTGCTTTTTCTCCCAGGCACCAAATGCACTGCGAGTAATCATCAGTCACTGGGATAGATTCCTTGCAACTAAGGCACTTTTTAAAATCTGGAGCCAGGCATACCCCTTGTACAGCTCCACTCCCCCCATCCCCAACCCGTCCCAAGGTTTGGGGGGGGGGAGGGCAAATTCATTCGTTCTTTCTTTTGACATGGCCAACAAAAAAGGAAGAGGTAACAAAGGAAAAGAGCTCCGAAGGAAGCTAATATTAACAAAATGAATGGGAGTTACTTATACGTGAACAGCAGTGGGTTTAAAACGAACAAAAGGAAGTATTTCTTCACACAATGCACAGTCAACCTGTGGAACTCTTTACCAGAGGATGTTGAGAAGGCCAAGACTATAACGGGGTTCAAAAAAGAACAAGATAAGTTCATGGAGGGTAGGCCCATCAATGGCTATTAGCCAGATGGGTAGGGATTGCTTTTTGGCAGAAGCTGGGAATGGGCAACTGACTGGATTACTTGATTACCTGTTCTTTTTATTCCCTCTGAAGCACCTGGCTTTGGCCAATGTTGGAAGACGGGGTACTGGGCTAGATGGACCCTTGGTCCATTGGTCTGTTCCAGTACAGACACTCTTATGTTCTTAAGTCTCTAGCCAGGGAGCGGTTGAGAAGGAACCAAGGAGGAAATGCCCACTCAGACTTACTGGCTTGTCTCGTGGAAGAAAGGAAGCAGCACAAGTAGGGGTAGGAGGGACTACTACTTAAGTTCTCTGATCAGCAGCATGGGAGCGCAGACACACCTACAGCGGAGCGTCCAGAGGGACACTACTCAAAGAAGTAGTTTTCCTGTTTCTTGGTGCAATTTGGGGGCTGAGCCTCTGGGAGCAGCGAGTTTGAGAAGTTCACACTGCTCGGCCTGACATGTTAAGAGTGTGTTTGCTTCAGAGCAGGGATCTTAGCTACTCAACAATGTAGTTGTTACTTCACACTTCTGACTGTGTGCACATCAGATTGTAAATTGTTTCCCTCATACTGTGTAAGTGCAGCTTTACAGGTATTGCAGTGTGATATACAAGAAACATAAGATTAAGTCAGGCCCCTCCTGAATTCTCCCACAATGTACATTGCACATGGCTGAAAATTAAAGGAAAATTAACAAAACACATTTTGTCATTTTCAGGATTAGAATGACATATTAATAGCCATATTACTGAGGGTACAACAAGGGATCAATTAAGCAACCTGGCAATACAGATTAACCCTACCAAACAAGAGAGCAGTATCCTGTGATTAAAGGTTTCAAATACATCCATAATATCAAGCGTTGGCAAAAACAGAAAGATTGGTGACACTCACATAATAAACAAATTATAAAAAAGTAACTGCTACATACAGGCAGAAAATACTGATGACATCCCTTCACGAAACCAGAATTTAACCCTTACAAAAACCAAAGTCTAGAACACGGGAAACAGAAAAGTACCAGACTGGTAAATGGGCCAATTTAAGACAGAGAAAGCAAAACAACAGTTTTAAATGGGGATATCATAAAGCACAATCAGTAAATGTTTCAACAGTGATCTAAGATCCTTGAATGAAAGGTGATATATAAATGTAAAGGTTTATTTATGTATTTGCTTTTATTGTGTTTGGTTTTGTTTTGGTAGTTTGTTTTTCTTTTAAATAGGAATCTAGAGTTAAGCTCCTAAATATTTATTTAGATGCCTTAATAAGTGAGCTGATTTTCAAAAATATTGCGCATTCACTGGAGTAAATAGAATTCCTCAGAGTGTGTGGGTAATGTCTATGGACGTTGCTCCAAGACACACCTGATTCAACTGTCCCAAATTATAAATTAATTGCATCAGGAAAAAGACCAGAGAATCACTGTGCACAGCTCAATGAAGATCTCTGCTCAATGTGCAGCAGCCGTCAGAGAAGCGAACAAAATGTTAGGGTGCATAAGAAGTGGAATGGGGAAAATATGGTTAATATTATAATGCCATTATTATAAAGTCATGGTTTGCCCTCACATGGAATAGTGTGTTCAGTTTCAGTCACCTCATCTCAAAAAGGATACAGCAGAAACAATCTTAAAAGGATGAATAAGAAGGAATGACACAAAAATAATGAACGGAATAGAGAAGATAACTCAGGAAATTCTATTAGTCCTTTCTCATCTTACAAGAACTAGAGGAAAATTTCATGAAATGGCAAAGTGGTAAAATCAAAATAGAAAAAAACAATATGTTTGCACGCTATATCTATAGCAGCTGCATAGGTGATCCAGTCAATCTTGTCAGCCTAAGTGTCTTAGCCATTCAATAGCTGAGGGAAGGCAATGTGCAAGTTCATAAAGGAACCAGGCAGCCCTTGCTAGTGGTTGCAGCCTGGAAGTACTTTGCCTGCATATTCTAACTGCCCACAGAAGCAATGACCCTACTCATTGCTTAAGCAATGTCATAGTGATAAACAATACTTCTTATCACTCCACACCTAAAATGATTGAGCTTTACCCAATTATGGCATGGAAGGTTAAACCCAGGGGGTAGACTATTGGATCTGTCAGGAGGCAGGTACTGGCTGTGTTTGAAGCTTATTCTTGCTACCTAGTACGCCAGCTGGAGAGGATGTTGAGGTTCCTTGGGGGGGGGCAACTGTCCAAATGGGGTGCCTTGAGCTAAGACAGCAGCTTGGTGGATTAAATACATCTTTAAACAGGGGTAAATGTGGTATGTTTTGCACTTTAAGGAACAGATTCTGCACAGAGACTTGTTGCCTGATGTCCAGATGGGCAACAGGCCTTGCAGCCAGGCCATGGTGGTCGGTTGCTTGGTACCTGGCTTCGCTCAGCTGAGTGTCTGCCAGTGCTGTGAGAAAACAGCTGAATCACATCGGGGAGCAATACTCTTCTACAGAGTTTTAGTGGGTGCGCATTGGCCCGCCACGTAGAACCCCCTCATTTGCTGATTAGGTTGTTTCTTGTCTTTATTTTCAGTGAGGTCTTGGTTAGCCATTCCTTGAAAGTCACGGTCCAGTGTAACACCCAGATACCCATGCTTTGGGTCATGGTCCAGCCCGTGCCCATTCAAGAAGATGTTGAGCTGTTTGCTGGTCTTTGTATTGTATAGATGGAAGCAGCTGGAAATGGTATTTTAGGTTGAAGTTGCCATCTTTTGAGATAATGGGCCCTCTCTTTCACATCAGCATTCAGGATTTCTTCTAGATAACTGAAATCCTGGTCCTGTACTGCTAGACACACGTTCTCTGCATATGTAAAATGCCTTGCAGAGGTGTTGGGAAGGCCATTTTATACACAATTAGCTTGTGGGTTTCATTGTCCCAGGATAGCATTGAAGCCAAGTGTTTAGCAGGATCCATAAAATGATTAGAAATGTATTTGTACCACAAGAATATCCAGATATACAGCAGTAAATGTTTTAAAATCCAAGTGAATCTCTAATGGGGGTTAGGAGGAAACTTTCCCATGGGGAAGGTTCTCTCATTACTTCCCACTTCAGGGCTTCTTGCACCTTCCTGTGAAGCAAGTGGTGCTGGCTACTGCTGTAGACAGCATATCAGACTACCTGGACCAGTGATATGATCTAGTATGGCAAGCCGTATATTTCAATGTTTCAGTGAAGTCAACTGGAGCTACTGGATGCTCAGCACTTTTGAACATCTTGGCTGCCACCTGTATTTATTAAAATATGTGGTACATAACTATAGGTCAGCATATACTGTGCATGTAACAGTCACAGCAAACATAGTAAATTCACTCTGGCAGGAGTTGAACATGGAGAAAGTTGAGAAGTGATTTCTCTCCCCAGGCTCTACTCAGAATACAGACTCCAACCACTCCAATTCACAGTATGTTGTGCAGATCTTCATAACAGGCTTGATCATGCCCCAATCAACCATCAGTGGCTTTTATTTATTTATTTATTTATTTTAAAATAAAAGGGCCCTTTGTTTCTTTGCTATAATGCAATTTGAATCATCCTTTATAGACACCTCAGCTACACTGTTAAAGCTCTTAAGGTTGCTTAAAGTAAAATAAAGAGCTTTCCCATACATTCTCCAGCTTTGGCACCTCAGAGATGTGTGTAATTAATATCGTCTGAAATATGGCCATGCAAGATTAACCCTCTTCTCTTTAGGAAAACATAACTTCATTTTACCTACAAACTAGCGTCATAGAATTCATACCATTTGTTCACTGTAGTTACTGATCCAATTATGTATGCACTGAAAGATTCCTAGCTCAAGCGTGCTCTTTCTCTCCAAGTAAAATGCAGAAATCTTAAAATACATTTATAAACATAGCAAAAATAAACAATAAAATAATATTTTATAATGATTGTGTGTATGTGCAATAACTTATTTAAATTCTTCCTATCATATAGCTCTCATTTCCTTATTTCTCTTAACTAAATCAAAATAAATTGTAATAAAATTAAATAGAGAATCCATCAAGAACAACAAAAACAACTTTCATTTAACAGCCAAATGACTGAGCCATCCCTTCTGCCAATCTATCAAATTGTGTTAAACAATTTAAATCGCCTTAGTTTTTCCTTGCCTTTGTAGACAGCACACCATTTAAGGAGAAGGATCTTAACCAAATCCACTTCCATTTAAGAGATCAATGCCTACACTATATGATATGAAAGCTTGTAACAAATATTAAAAGTGTCAGCTCTTCAGGGCAGGAGTGACGTTTGTCTAGTGTCGAGTATAATAGGGCCTGACCTGATCTGGGGCTACAGTGATACAAAAGATAATAAATAAATGATATGCATAATTTACAATACTTTAAGCCCACTTTATATAATACTATTCAACACCTTCCCTTTCTGGTTTTTAATTATGTATTACAGCAAAGACGGATAGGAAGCATAGGAGGAATACTACCCATTCCTCCGACGTCGACTGAATTGCTGGACTTTCTAGAAATCTAACTGGATTAATGAGGCCCCCACATCTGTTTCATGTGCCTCTAATTTTACTTCTCACCTTTGGCCATTTAGCAGCAATCATTTGTTACAATAGTATGCAGAACTGCAATCATTTGTATATTAAAATATGTTTGAAGTAATACAAATCACTATAGAAATACCTTCTCCCATTTGTAACAAATACATTATTACATTTGTTTTAAGTGGTCTAATCTATTGATGCCTGTACAGGCCTTAATTTTGGCTACTACATTTCAAGAAGCTTCATTTGTCAATTCAATATGGTTACAGTCATAAATCAACTTCCTTCTTCACTGTGCATAACTAATGAATTTACTATATGATGAAAAGAACCAATTTTAAAGCTAAGGATTCACTTTAAAACTGCCTCTCTTATTATTTCCCAACACTTTTATCTTTCTTCTCTCTCCATTTCTTCATGGTTTCATGAGATCAAGCAGCATGAGACACTAGAAATCAATGAGCCAGGTTCTACAAATAGTTACTCTTGTCTGTAAGTATCTTCACATGAGTTCAATACATTTACTTATGTGTCTAAACCTTTCCAGACCCAGATGAAGGACTGGACTACACTAAAGACTTCCATGGTATAGTCATGGGTGTATAGATCTAGTGTTATAGGTATGCTAACAAAAACACCAGTGTAACATGAATGTTCATTTGAAATCTAGTTGAAAGGGGATCTAGTTGAAGAATCCCATATGCTCAGGGATATTACTATCCCCCCGTGCAGTCTGAGGCAGTCTGTGGAAGTGTTTAAATGTTATTATAATTTATATTATAGTAGCACCTAGAGATCAGGGCCCCATTGTGCACTGAACACATTCATAGTGAAAGAGTGTGATTAACAGGTACAACTCAAGGATCAGTGGGTGTGTCCCAAAGCACAAGAGACCCCACTGAATGGAAAAGAAGAAAAGACAGTGCAAGAGTTGAGAAGTAAACATTGTCAGGGTGTCACATACTGGGTGCAATCTAGACCAGTGAGGGATTGTGTCGTGTGTGTGTATGCCAAGCTGTATGTGTGTGTATCCTCCAACTTTGATTACATCTGGCAAGATGACCCAGAACCTTCAATCCCGAATTTTCTCAAAACCATGTACTCTGCAATGTTCAGCCATTTCCTGGACCATTCAGAGGAATAAGAAGATTAGTTTGCACCTCTAAAGAGACAAACTGCACAGCTTATCACTTTAAGTAGAGTTAACACTCACTTCAATTCAAACACAGCACCAGGCTGGTTTAAATTAAAAGTAAAGTAAGTTTAAGTTTATTAACAAGAAGAGATAGGATTTTAATTGAGTTCAAGTAGAAAGGACAGCGTTAGACATGGTTACAAGCAAATAAAAGAAACACACTTTCTAGAGACTAGCCTTAACACAATTAGAGTCTTGGTTTAAGGTAAGATTTCAATCACACTACCTTCCAGAAAAATGGCTAACCAGCCCTTTGGTCAGGAACTCCTACAAAGTCAAAGTGCTCAGTTCTGTTGTTTCCTTAAGTGAAAGATAACTTTGGATTCTTTGCCCCTCTCTTTTATAGGCCAGTGAACATTTGAAAAGGATTCTGCTGAACATTACCCCCACAATAAAGTTCATTCAAGCTGTGAGGAAGGAGGCATGGAGTCTAGTGATGAAGGAAATTCCATGCTGATTTCTTCCCCTGATGGTGTTTGATAAAATGCAAATTGATCTGTTCCTGCAATCTTCTTCCACCCAAAGTAATGCTCAGTGGTTATCTCCCTCCCATTGCTGGATTGATGGTTTTGTTTACCTTTTATGTAAATACCTTCCCCATTGTCTCTTAATGTACTATGGGAAGTACCTTCAAGGTGGCAGAACCACACTCCTTTGTCTAGTGTAGGGTAACTTCAGCACTCGCCTGGCAAACACACTTTAAGAACACAATTCCCAATACGTGGGTAATTTTGCATTGGTCGATCATACATCCACCCCACAATAATATTCACGATCAGTATGTTATTAGCTTTCTATCAATATTTTACATGACACCTGGATACAGGTTATGACATTGGAGAGCTGGGGTACACTGAATTGGCCAGGTCAGCTGAAACTCACTACCAGACACCAGTAATTCCCTCGCTCTCTTGTATTAAGGTGCTGTTATGGTCACAGGGGGTTGAATGGTAGAGGCCAATGGGCTCCCTGTGAAGAGGAGACATGCTAAAGGAAGGCAGCTAGTCTAGCCAACCCCAAGAGGAAAACATAAGAAGTGGGAGAAGCTGGGAACAACTAGTAAGTGAGAGGAAGCTGGGCAAAAGGATAGCAGAAAAGTATCCTAACATATTTGTACAATTGCAGTAGGTGTCCAGACACTGACGTTCGTCTCACACCAATCAGACATACAAACTTTTTGCAGTTGACTCACCACTTGTATTCCATCTTCCTCACCCCAAGATATGTGCTCGCTCTCGCTATTTATACGTATTTGCCCCAAAGCCTACTGCCAGTGTTGCCTTGATGCCAGACTTGGCCATCAGATATGTATGCACAAGTTCCATTGACTTCCAACAGGTGTCTGTGTGTGCGCATCTGCTCACATCAGGCAGAGTTTATAACTTAATTCACTAATCACAGGAATTTACTGAAAAATTAATCTACACTAATTATGCCACCTGGTGGCAATATCTCTGAGACTCTCTGGAAGCAGAAGACACCTGGAGTAGTTAAATGAAATCTACAGTTTACAGGGCGAGATCCACAGCAGTTGTAAATCAATATAGTCCCATTAAAGTCAATGGATCTAAGATGATTTATAATTGTTGAGAATCTGGGCATCTTTTTTTTTTTTTTTTTTAAAACGTTGACTACCAAAATATGTCCATACCACCCAGCAGCTAGATTACAGGGACATTTCAGCTACTTGGAATAACACAAACAATTTTTTGTTTGTTTTCACAATTAGAATGAGATGTGGGGATTCCCTGAAATTGTTCTAAAAGAAAAGAACTTGAAGGTTCATACCTACAGCATGGATGAGGTGTCACCTGCAAAGCAGAGTGGTTCTAACATGAAGAAGAAACTCAAAATGTTGAAGCAAAAGCTAAAGCATTCACCACCACTTAACAGCATTAATGCATGAATATTAAAATTAATAGAATAATCTACAAGGTGTACCAGGGGGATTTTAGCAGATATTATCCCAACAGTTAAATTCTCTTGTGGAACAGATATCTTGGTTCCATTGGCCAAAGAGAGGCTGTGATTAGCAAATTAATTTGGCTTTTCAAAATACTATCTCACTGTCTGCAAAATGGGGGCACGTAGTCATGGGTGCCATCAGATAGTTAAGACTCTGAACAGTTTGGAAGAGCTGAGCTCAAGTGTCCATGATATTTATGCACAAAATAAGAGGAACAGTATGCAAATGGACCTTAAAATTACATTTTGAAGCAGAACAATTCTAATGAAAATTTGGACTGGTGGAGTTTTCTTTTTTTCACAGCTGGAAAAAAAATAACCATAATCATAGAATCGTAGGACTGGAATGGACCTCAAGAAGTCTAGTCCAGTCCCCATGCATAATCATCATAGTAAAATACAGACATGCGTAAAATGAATAATATACATAATGTAAAACAAACATCTTTCAGCTCCTCATGGAATAGCTAGTACATTACAGTCATTTTATCATCTCCTTGTTAAGTTTTGATGCACTGCTGTAGCTTCCTATTCAACGTACTCTTTTTTCTCCTGATTTTAGATCTGTTCTGCTTGGTGGTGAACTCTCCAAGCATGCAGTGTGTTAGCCTTAAAGACCCTTTCTTTAGAAAACTCTTAAGTATATAATTTATTTTTATATTTCTTTGTAAGCACATTGCTGTACATTCCCAGAGGGGGTGTGTGCGCTTTCTCTTTCTCACAGATATAGATACACACCCACCCTTATATATACACATTTGCTTACAGGATATATTGCATACAGTTTGTTTATGCAATAAGAATTAGGAGGAAAAAAGCTTTTATACAAAACTCAAATTCCTAATTTAACTAACCTATACATATTTGCAGAAAACTCTACTTTATTTCCTATTACTCTGTAAATATTGCACAGTAACTATTACCACAAAAGGCTAAGCATACAGCCAGAAGGACATGTTAGGGAACAGGCTTCTCACTTGACTCCTTTTGTCATCAAAGGATGCACCTGAACTATTTCTGAAAAGCATCTAACTGTTAACCTAGATGGGGCAGACCTATTTTCAGCAGCATTAGACAGGGCATTCTTGAGACTTAACTCCATGATGTCTCAAAACATATTTTCTATAGTGGGGCTGAAAATGTTTTAGCTCCATTTACACCAGCTATTAAACCATCTGCAAGATCAATTCAGGGAGACCTATTGCTGCTGATGACCATCATCAAAAGGAAAGGATCGGTGGCTTTAGTCTCCAGCAACACCACACTACAAAACTTTTTTAAAAACACAGCTCCCTCCTACTGTCATACCCAACATGGATCTATGTTGTTTAACACGTAGTTATTTCAGTCTCAGTTCAGTTCTAACTGATGAGAACTGGAATTTGGCTTTGCTGTTCTGATACAACTGTCCTGTTTTTTTCTATAAAACTTTCAACAAAATTTGTGAGCATAAAATAAGTGACGGATTCTTAGCCCACATTTCTATGCCAGGGCTGCTTTATTCTTACTGAAGGACTTTTGAATGAATTATGTGTAAAAAACTTGGTGGAGAAGTTTCTCTATTGAAAGAGCAAAAATGTCCTACATGCTTAGAATTCAAATAGGAATCTGAAGGGCCATAATTGCATATACATGTTATCAATACGTTACACATTTAAAAATCTTACAGTATTTGCCAAATCCCAGGGTGTTCCCCTGGGATGAAGGGATTAAGATGTAACCTCAGGGCAAAACAGATTCCACAATCAGGATTTCCCATACTGACACTGAGGAAATGAAATTCACAGTGAAGATATTTAGACGCTCAAATGCAAAGAGGCACTGAAAGAACTAACATGATTAAAAACATGAATTAATTATTTTATGGAGATGAGCCCCAAAATAGACTTGGCAGGACTTTTTCATAAACTCACTTATTTATTCATTCATCTAGGTGGCCATGCTCCACTTTGTAAATTATTCCTGATAATTCAACCAGACACAAAGAGTATTCTGTCCCCGCATATGGCTTTTTTAGAGCCTTGAAAATTAAAGAATAGTGGTCAATATATTTGTGTGCGCGTATATATACATACACAGATAGATAGAGAATGTGAGTGTAAGTAAAAGAGCTGAAGACATGGGATTTAAAAAAAAAAATCTCTCAGTTATATTTCTTCACCCTTAATATATTAATTCAGCAACTATATGTTTGTTGACTCACTGAAGACTGATAGACAACAGAGCCAATGGCAGACATGATTTCTAGCACTCCCTCTTTTCTGCTTCATTCTTGCTGCTACTTCCTTCCTCCAACAGTTCTTAATTTCACACACATGGATTAGCTTTAAGTGAAAACTGTTTCAAAACTATAGTAAATCATTTTTATTAAAACATGTGACTTAAAAACTCAGGAGATCAGTCTTGATCTCAGGCAGGCTGTTCCAAAACGGTTTATTTAAGATCCAAATTAGATGACGGGTAACATGATCAAAAACATACAAGAGATTTAGGAGTCAAAGTTGCATTTTCAAAAATGACTTAGGGCAATGAGGAGCCTGAATCTCATTGAAAATCAGCAAGACCTACAACTCTTGACATTCGGACTTAGCTCCTAAGTCTCTTGGGCACTTTTGAAGAATGGTACCCCTTAAGTTTAAAAGATGAATAAAAAATATTAACACAATAAAAATTTCCGCATTGTTCTGCAGCACCAGTCCAAATGTTCAGGACTTCTGAAATTCACTAGAATACAGGAGGAATTTGAGCTAAAGGACATTTGCAACACCCCTGCTGCCAATGGTCACATTAGGGGAGCACTGCACATCAACTGTAATGTTTGCTAAAAGCATGGACTGATATGCAGGTGGCCACTTTACAAATCTCTAACAAAGAACCTGTCTCCCCATGCATACACTTTTCAGTTAATTTAAACAACACTATTATAAAGTATTAACAGCTCTAACTCTATCTCAGTAAACTGTGGGTGTAAAAGTCTGATTACTTAATAGCTAGAAGGTGGGGGAACAATGGCAGTGATCTAATGCTGCAACCTACAGACCGTTGGAACTCTCCAAAACGCTTGTGGTCCGTGGAAAACTAGCTAGTCACAGAGGCTCTTGCTGCTCTACATGACATAAAAACGGCCATACTGGGTCAGACCAATGGTCCATCTAGCCTAGTAGCCTGTCTTCCAACAGTGGCCAATTGCCTCAACAGAAGAGCAGCTAGAAGCAAGATGAATGAGGTGCTGAGTTGGCCCACCAGATTACCTCTCTATTCAGATTTGGTTCATGCTGTTGAAAAAGGCTTAGGAACCTCTCATTGAAGCATTTTCGCCCATGCATTGACTTTGACCTGAATTTTATTGGATTTAACTGTTTAATTCTCGTTATGAGTGAGATTGATCAACAAACTGATTTTGGAGGCTTTGGGCCAATTGACTTTAAGAAAAAAAGGAAGGCCACATTAAATGTAAGTGACTGGTTATCTGGCTGCTTCAATTTTTAGGTGCACAATCTGAGACAGCTTTAAGAGGCCTGATTTTCAGAAGATGGATGCTGAGCTCTTCTAAAAAAGATAGAACTTTACAGCATCATAAATTGGTCACTAAAGAAGGCACCAAAAATCACTAATCACTGTTTGCAGTGTAGTTGTAGCCATGTTGTTCCCAGTATATTAGAGAGATAAGGTGGGTGAGGTAACATCTTTTATTGGACCAACTTTTGTTGGTGAGATAGATACGCTTTCGAGCTTACAGATAGCTCTTCAAGTCTGGGAAAGGCACTTTACTCTTTCACCAGCAGAGTTGGTCCAATAAAAGATATTACCTCGTTCACCTTGTCTCTCTAGATCCTTTTGAAAATTAAGGCTTATATATCTGGTGCCTGTTTTTGCACAAGACTACACAGTATTTTTAGTATTTAGATTAAATAATATATTTCTCTAATGTAATTCTCTGATCACTGTGGACATCTGAATGGAGACCTCTGCTCAATGTGCAGCTGTGGTCAGAAAAGCAAACAAAATATTAGGATGCATAAGGAATGGGGATGCTGAATGTTACAAATACCATAACACCTTTACATAAACAAATAAGGTGGCTTCATATGGAATACTGTATACAGTTCTGATCACCCCATCTCTAAAAGACACTGCAGAATTAGAGAGGGTTCAGAGAAGAACACCGAGAACAATCGAAGCCTGTAAATAAGTCTCATAGCAAAATATATTGAAAAGACTGGGAATGCTTACCCTATAAAGGAAATGAATAAGAGGGGACATGATAAATGTGTGCAAAAGAATGAATGTCATAAATAAGCTAGATGAGGTGCTTCTGTCCTACCTGTCTCATAACCAAGAACCAGGGGACAGACAATGAAATTAAAGGTGGGAAATTCAAATCTGACAAAAGGAAACATACCAAAATTGTGGATCTCACTGCCACAGGTGGTTGTTGAGGCCAAGAGTTTTGTGGGGATCAGGAAAGAATTAGATATTTATATAGTTATCAAGAATTTCAGAGTTATAATTACTGATTAATGACAAACAATCTGAAAGGGATATTCTTCCGAATTTAAGCCAAAAAATTAGAGATCAGGATGAGACCTAATGCAGGAGAAGATTATCCCACTTCTGCTACTGCAGCATTCTTATACCTTCCTCTGAAGCATCTAGTGCTGACCAGTGTCAGAGACAGGATACTAGCTTATGTGCGGAGCACTTCCTGTTCCAACACTTTTGTTCCAAGTCAACTCAACTTCCTTACACTAAATTCCTTCCCTTTATGTTAGCTTTGCAGTACAGTACATTTTATTTTAGCATATTTCACCCCATGCTCTGCCTGAGCAATAAACCTTTTTCTTTGTCACTGGGTTTACGCAAACAAAAGTGCATAATATACTGTCTAATACAAATTACAATACTCACTAGCAGACTGAATACCAAGACCATAATTCAATCCTAAGGTTCTACTGCTGTTCACAGACTACTTTCTGTCTCCCAGTTTATGATGTCAGCAGGATTCCTCAGTTGAATTAAACCTTCACTTGTATATAACTAGAACCAATGCATTATTCCGTGTATAATGCACAGAAGATGGTTCTGATCATAAATCCCATAATCTCCTTTTCAGATCATAGATTCTGGCAGGTCTCTCATGCACACAGCATTGTCTCCACTTATGAGATAAAAATGAATAATGAATAAAATCCTCCTCCCAAATCAGAATAAGAGTAAGCCTTTTCCTGGGTCACTGATTAAACGTAAAATCTTTTAATACCTACCCCTGCTTCCCTGCATTCCCAAGAGAATTAAATAAACAATTTGTTGCTGTCAAAATTTATCCTTTAATTTCAAAAGCATGTTGAACTGAGGATCCAGTAATATTGCATGTGTCATTGTTGACTCAGATTTGAATTTGTGATCCACTATTACCTCCAGATCCTTTCCAGCAGTACGACTACTTCACCAGTTATTTTGTAGTTGTATATTTGATTTGTCTTTCCTAAATGTAGTAGTTTCCATTTGTCTTTATTGAATTTCATCTTGTAGATTTCAGACCAATTCTCTAACTTGTCAAGGTCGTTCTGAATTCTAATCCTGTCCTCCAAAGTGCTATTAACACTTCCCAGCACGGTGTCATTCAGAAATTTTATAAGCATGCTCTCCACTGCATTATCCAAGTCATAAAGAAAAATATTGAATAGTACCAGACACAGGACAGACCCCTGAAGGATCCCACTAGACACGTCCTCCCAGTTTGACAGTGAACCATTTATAACTACTCTGAGTATGGTGTCTCAACCAGTTGTGTCCCCTCCTTAGAGTAAAATTTCATCTAGAACACATTTCCCAAGTTTGCTTACAAGTGTGTCACATGAGACTGTGTCAAAAGCCTTATTAAAATCAAGATAAATTATGGCTACTGCTTCCCCTCGCCCATCCACTAGACCAGTAACCCTGTCAAAGAAGAAAATTAAGTAGGTTTGGCATGACTTTTCTTGATAATTCTATGCTGGCTATTACTTATAACCCTATTATCCTCTAGGCACTTAAAAGCCTATTATTTCAGAGTTTGTTCCAGTACCTTTCCAGGTATCAAAATGAGGATGACTGATCTATAATTCCCTGGGTCCTCTTCCCCCTCCCTTTTAAAAACAGGTTTTACGACTGCCCTTCTGCAGTCCTCTTGGACGTACCCATCCCCCATGAATTCTCAAAAATAATGGCTAATAGTTCCATATTGCTTCAGCTAATTCCTTAAGTACCCTAGGGTGAATTTCATCAGTCCCTGCTTTCTGACTTGAATACATCTAACTTATCAAAAAATTTTAACCCATTTTTTCCCTATTTTGGTTCCTTCCCTCTAGTTGTTAATATTAATTGTGTTCAATATCTGGTCACCATTAACATTTTTGATGAATACTGAAGAAAAATACGTATTGAACAGCTCAGCCTTTTTGATGCCCTCTATCATTAGCTTTCCTTCACAATAAAAAGATTTATACTTTAATTTAGTCTTTCTCTTGCTCTTACTGTATTTATAGAACCTCTTATTTCCTTTTATGTCCTTGCTAAGTGTAACTCATTTTGTGCCTCAGCCTTTCTGACTTTGTTCCTATTTGCCTTCCTATTAATTTGTATTCATCCTTAGCAATATATACACATTGGTTTCTTTGTTATTTTTAGACGATATAAATCAACCTGACTCATGTGTGCCTAGCACACAATGCTTCAGATCAATGTATTTCTGACAATCAGAAATTCCACCTTAACTGTTGGAGCATTAGGGATGTATGTTACATACACTATGGATCATTTAGGGTGATATTCTGCTCCCCTCCTGGGATGACTATATTGGGACAAGGGAAGAGGATGCAGGTAGTTCCCATGGAAGCTGGTGGGTGCTCAAAATTTCTGAAAAATCAAACCACTTACTTATTTCTCTAAATATGGATATGGACGCCTAACTTTAGGCTCTTGCTTTTGAAGCACTTAGCTGATGCACTGGGTAATACAAGATGTATTTCAGAAACCATGGAGAAGAATATCCGCAAGGTTGAACGGTGATCTTCATGTTGAGTAATACCTTACCCACCAATTTCAATGGTATTACCCAAGGCATGGGGCACTAGTCTGCATGAAGAAAAGTAGCCCAGGGCTCCATTACATGGGGACAAACAGGAAAATTAATCTGAATTAACAGAAGATGTGAATTTGAAGTGAAATAATTAAATCACATTAAATCCCTGGGTGGATGCTGTTATTCAAAATCAAAGTGTCCTTTATTAGCTTAATTCAATTTGAAAGTTAATTAAACTAAACCCAGTTAAGGCTACTTTAATTCTGAATGAGAATTTTCACATAGGAGTTTAATGTGGTTTAACTAATCCATGTCAAATTCATACCTTTAGTTAATTTGGATTAATTTTCCTGAAAATCCCCATACAGACAAATACCCCAGTCTGGCCCTTATTAAGCTAGAGCTCTGTACACCTGTTAGTGACATGCATTGTACTGGGGTATTCTCTGCTACATTCAATAATCAGAAAATCCTATTGTGCATTGGGGGACGGGTAACAGGTCATTTAAAACACTTATCCAAAGAGTTCCCAGCTCCTGAGATTTCATTTTTTTCATTCCTCATTTGCACTTAATGGAATGCCTGCTCTGTGCTCTTGCATGCATATGCTCCACAGTAATAAAAAACACAGCACAACTTCTTCAACTGGCATGCTACAATGTCAGCAATGTCTCCCTCCATACTGAACTCTTCCTCCACAGGTACTAATCAGTAGCCTCAAACACTCAGAAAAAAATGATAACAGGAGCATCTTCCCGCTGCACTCCTTCCGCCATTTTTCAAGTATAAAGCTTACCCATTCACAAAGCAACACACTACAGAAATCAAAGTTCCCTCACACTAATGGCTCAACAGGCTGACTCAGTTAAGGCACACCAGTTTCATAGTCAACCATGCACAAGGGATTGATCTAACCAGCATCACATCCAACTGCCTCTGAATGCCCTAATCCGATGGATCAGGTACCCATTTTGCAGCTGGGTGAACTGAAGGTGGCCTTTCAGTGTGAGATTTAGTGAGACTACAGCCCTCAAACTTCAGAATTGTAGTCAAGCACCTCAATTGAACACTCAGCCACCGGAGGTTAGATTTTCAGGCCACAAAGAGGATGTTTCTGTCTCAGTCCTGACATAGTAGCATACAATCCCTCAAACACACATTTACATAATAAACGTAGTGTTATTTCACTTATCACTGGAAGCTTTCGTCGTGTGAAACAATACATCAGAAATGGAATAGGAACATACTTTAAGCAGAAGGCAGCAACTCATTTCAAAATCTTCTGTGGTGACTTGGCAAGAAGCCAAGGAGACATAATTCTCAATTTCACTAGAGTGTGTACCATGACTCATCAGGAAACCTATTCCCAATGTAGGACAATCAGTGCCAAATGCTCCACCGGGAATGAACAGAAAAAGTCAATCATCAATTGATCCATTCCATGTCCTTCAGTCATATCTTATGGTAGTTGGAGGTTTAGGGACACCTAGAGCATGTAGTTGGTCCCTGACCATTTTAGCTAATCACATTGATGGATCTATTCTTCATGAACTTCTCTCATTCTTTTTGGAACCCAGTTATACTTTTGACCTTCACAACATCCCCTTGGCAATGAGTTCCATAGGTTGAGTCTGCATTGTGTGAAGAAGTACTTTCTTTTGTTTGTTCTAAATTTGCTTCTTATTAATTTCATTTCTACTTGTGTTATGTGAAGGAATGCATAAACTGAATAAGAAAGTGTTATCCACATCATTCATCATTTTATAGACTTCTATCACATCACCCCTTAGTTGACACTTTTTTAAGATGAAGAGTCCCAGTCTTGTTAATCTCTCCTCATATAAAAGCTATTCTAAGCCCCTCATCATTTTTGTTGCACTTCTCTGTACTTTTTCCGATTCAAATATATCTTTTTCTGAGTGGGGCAGCCAGAACTGCATGGGTTATTCAAAGTATGATCGTACCACGGATTTATACAGAGGCATGACGACATTTTTTGTCTGATTATATAGCCCTTTCCTAATAGTTCCTAACATTTTGTTAGCTTTTTTGACTGACACTACACATTGAGAAGACATTTTCAGAGAACTATCCATAATGACTTCAAGATCTCTTTCTTGAGGAGTAACAGCTAATTAAGACACCATCATTTTGTATGCATAGTTGAAATAATGTTTTCCAATATGCACTACTTTGCATTTATTAACATTGAATTTCATTTGCCATTTTCCTGCCGAGAAAACCAGTTTTGGAAGATTCCTCTAAAACTCTTGACCATCAGCTTTGGACTTAACCATGTTGAGTAATTCTGCATTTTCTGCAAACTTTGCCACCTTACTCTTTATCCCTTTTTCCATAATATTTATGAATATGTTGAACAGCTCTGCCTAAATACAGATCCTTGGGGGACCCATCTATTTACTCTCTCCACTGTGAAAACTGATCATTTATGCCTACCCTTTGTTTCCTGTCTTTTAACCAACTACTGATCCATGAGAGGACCGTCCCTTTTGTTCCATGATTGCTTACTCCATTTAAGAGTCTTTGGTGAGGGACCTTGTCAAAGCCTTTATGAAAGTCCAAGTACATTATATCGACTGGTTCATCCTGATCCACAAGCTTGATGACCTCCTCAAAAAATTCTAATAAATGGATGAGACACAATTTTCCTTTACAAAGGTTGTGCTGATTCTTCCCCAACATGTTGTGGTCATCTGTGTGTCTGATAACTCTGTTCTTTACTATAGATTTAACCAATTTGCCTGTTATTGAAGTTAGGCTTACCAGCCTGCAATTGCCAGAATTGCCTCTGGAGCCTTTTTAAAAACCAGAGTCACATTAGCTATCTGCCAGCCATCTGGTACAGAGGTTGATTTAAGCTGTAGGTTACATACCACAGTTAATAGTTCTGTAATTTCATTGCTGAGTTCCTTCAAAACTCTTAGGTGAATACTATCTGGTCCTGTTGACTTATTACTATTTAATTTATCAATTTCTTCCCAAACCTATTCTAATGACATCTCAATCTGGGACAGTTCCTCAGATTTGTCACCCAGAAAGAATGGCTCTGGTTTGGGAATCTTCCTTACATTTGGACCCACAGCCCAGGGTACTGAATCAAAAAAAGGAGGGTCTAGCGGAGACAGGACAGAAGGAGAGACACCGCAGAGAGGGGCGTTTACCCAGCTGAAAGCTGATTCCTCAGATAGCCAGCAGGAGGCACTAAGGTGGTGAGTTGAACTGTGTTACAAACCTCTTCAATTTACATGACAGCAGCCTGGTTCTTCCTTCCTGTATAGGCTCCTGCTTTCTCAAAAGATTTCCCTGTTCCTAATAAATCTAAATCCCTCCTCCCAACAACATCGTCTCATCCACGCAGTGAGATCCTGCAGTTCTGCCCATCTAATTGGCCCTGTGCATGGAACTGGAAGCATTTCACAGAATGCTACCATGGTCTTGGACTATAAATCTAGCAGCCTGAATTTTGCTTCCAGAATCTCTTTCTTACCTTTCCTTATCTCACTGATACCTACATGTACCATGAGCACTGGCTCCACCCCAGAACTGCACATAAGTCTATATGGATGCCTGAAGATGTCTGCAACCTTCACACCCAGTAGGCAATTCACCATGCAGTTCTCGAGGTCATCACAACTCCAAGTATCTGCATTTCTAATAATCAAATCTCTCTTTACTATTACCTGTCTCTTCCTAATAACAGGGGTCCGCTCTCCAGGAGGGACATCCCTCAGTGCAAGAGAAGAACATGACATCTTTTGCAAGGAGGGTCACAACTATGAAACTGTATCCCTGCACTCCAGTTTGATGTTCTCCTTCCCCAAGACTGTCATGCTCCTCAACAGCCAGAGAGTGAGAGACTGCAAGTGGGACTACTCTACTGTGTCACTGAAAGTCTTCTCTATGTACCTTGCTGTCTCCCTTAGCCACTCCAGTTTAGCCACTCTGGTTTCAAGAGCCCAAATTTGGTCTCAGAGGACCATGAGTTGCTTGCACCAAATGCATACATATGCCACCTGCCCATAAGATACTCATACATGCTACATGTAGTGCAATAAACTGGATAACCCTCACGCCGCTGCTCAAGTTCTGCCTCTATTATTTTTACTCTATCAGAGTTTTGTTTGCTTGTCCTTTGTGGTTTTGGTGGTGTTGTTTTGGACTATAGTATCTTCTTGCAAAGAAGCAACAATTCACTTCTTGCTCAGCAAATTGTCTTTGGATATTGTCAAGTCCACCAATAATCTCTTAGTTTGTATCTCTTTTCAGGGGAACGATCACTGAGAAGGTAGGGTTGAGGTCACTCCAACATTACCTCAAGTGCTTATGTTTTTTGGACCTCCATCAACTTGTTTTCAGGTTCAGAGATTGAGCTGGATTCATGGGTGAGAGCTAGCTGGCTCAGGCCCGATCAACAGAAGACCGAAGTAATGCTTTCAAGATGGAGAAAGCAATAGGTAGAGTTGGAAGACATGACACCAATTCCCTCAAAGGAGGGTCTTTGCCTGACATTTAGTACTCAGGGTCGCAGCCTTGCTGTCATGTTGGATCCTTGTCTGTTCCTAGACATTCAAGTGACAGCAGTAGCCAAGAGCACTTCTTTTCCATCTTTGCTTCTCAAGAAGACTGAGAGGTTTGCTTTTGGAAGTGGATCTTACCAGCTGTCTGTGCCTTTGTCACATCAAAAATGAATCAGGGCAAACAACTGTGCACGGGCGGAGAGGGGGGCAATGCATTAAAAGCAGTCAGAAATGTCAGGCAGTGCACAATGTGCAGCTGGCCTGCATATTATGCTGTGAACTTTAATCTGCACTGGCTACTAGTTGTTATCAGAGCAGTCTAAGGTGTTATCTTTTATCTATAAAGCTTTACATTGTTGGGAACTTAATTACCCTAAAACCACCCCCTCTAGGTATCTGTTACCATGGCAGCTGCAATCAGCTCAGGTGCTCAGGCAGACAGCTTGGAACTTGCTATCCTCCTTGCTCTGACAGTATTTTTCTGATGTGCTATGGGCTGGATAGGTATGATGATTTGGAAGTTTAGCACATATTGCTCCATTAAAACTTTCTATGTTTCTGGGTTTGTTTCTTTTTGTTTTGTTTTGTTTTGTTTTTTAAATTACAACATACAGATCACTAGAGATTGGGACAGGGGCTCCTCAAATAAATTCTGTGTGTCTCGTTTTAATGTAACTTTCTGCGAGACAAAAATAAACAGACCAGCCAGGAATGCTGGTAAGTATTTGTTTGAGGTTCAAAGATCAGAATCAGGGCAATGCGAGTCTCAATATTCTCTCTTTGGTAAAATATACAATTACTACCAATTGCTGGAAATGCTGCGGTTATCAATAATAATAATTTGCTTATTTATACTGCCTTCTATCTGTGGTTCATACAGTGCTGTATAAGCACCAGTGCATTAAGTCTCATGACATCCCTGTGACAGAGGTCTGCAACAATGTTTTAACTGCGAAGTCTCAGTTCTCCAAAAATGAATTTTCCACTCCATTTGTGAAAGAACACAAAAAACATAGGAAAATGAATAGAGCATGCCTGGGCAGTTTGGAGAAAATGAGCAAACATACTCAAGAGGTCTGAATAGGGGCGTCTCCATCGAACAGAGCATTCAGGATCTGAGTCTAGGCTAAAGACAATCTCTAAGCAGGGCAGAGTTTTCTGAGAAATCCGTCGTTAATTGTGCAGAGCACGACACGTGTTACACTTTAGCTTAGTCTTCTAATTCAATCCTAGTGAAAGCATGGTCTCTCCATTAAGGCAAAACACATGATGTGTGGAGATCTTGCATTATATTTTTCTCCCTGCCAGTGCCACGCACTCCTTGTGTGACCTACAGCACATCACTTGCCAGAAAGGTGTCAAACGGGGCACCCCACAACAAAGGCATTCCAAGTCAGGAGCCACTTGTACAAATTGTTGGCCTTACCCTCACTGCACATCAGTTGGCCTGGTATAATAAAGTAACGGCCCTCTTCTATTTCGTAAGGGAAGCTTAGTTCATTATCATTTTCACAGATTCCATGGCCAGAAGGGACCCTTGTGTTCATCTAGTCTCCCCTCCTCTAGAACATAGGCTACAGAACTTCCCCAAAATAGTTTGTAGTAGACCAGATCTTGTAGAAAAAACATCCAATCTTGATTTAAAAGTGGTCATAAGAACAGCCATACTGGATCACACCAATGGTCCATCTGGACCAGTATCCTGACTTCTGACTGTGGTTAATGCCAGGTGCTTCCGAGGGAATGAACAGAACAGGAAAACATCAAGTAATCCATCCCATCACCAATTACCAGCCTCTGGCAAACAGGAATCCCTGCCTATCCTGGCTAATAACATTTGATGGACCTTTCCTCCGTGAACTTATCTAGTTCTTTTTTGAACCCCGTTATAGCATTGGCCTTCACATCATCTGGCAAGGAGTTCCACAGGCTGACTGTGCATTGTATGAATAAATACTTCCTTTTGTTCTTTTTAAACCTGCTGCCAATTAATTTCATTTAGTGACGCCTAATTTTTGTGTTCTGAGAAGAAGTAAATAACACTTCATATTTTACTTTCTCCACATCAGTCATGATTTCATAGACCTCTGTCATATCCAGACTTAGTTGTCTCTTTTCCAAACTGAAAATCTCAGTCTTATTAATCTGTTCTGAAATGGAAGGTTTTCCATAACCTAATAATTTTAGTTGTCTTTTTCTGTACCTTTTTCAATTCCAATATATCTTTTTTGAGATGGGGCAACCAGATCTACAAGCAGTATTCAAGATATGAGTGTACCATGGATTTATAAAAAGGCAATAAGATATTTTCTGTCTTATTATCTATCCCTTTCTTAATAATTCCCAGCATTCTGTTAGCTTTTTTGACTGCTGCTGCACACTGAGTGGATATTTCAGAGAACTATCCAGAATGACTTCAATATCTCTTTCTTGACTGATACAGCAAATTTAGACCCCATCATTTTATATGTATAGTTGGGATTATGTTTTCCAATCTGCATTGCTTTTCATGTATCACCAAGGCATTTCATCTGCCATTTTTTGCCCAGTTACCCAGGTTTGTGAGATCCCTTTGTAACTCTTTGCAGTCTGACTTGGAGTTAACTTTCTTGAATAGTTTTGTACCATCAGCAAAATTTACCACCTCCCTGTTTACCCCTTTTTCCAAGATCATGTATGAATATGTTGAATAGCACTAGTCCCAGTAGAGACCTCTGGGAGACACCACTATTTCTCTCTCTCCATTCTGAATACTGACCATTTATTCCTACCCTTTGTTTTCTATCTTTTAACCAGGTATTGATCCAGGAGAAGACCTTCCCTCTTATCCCATGACTGCTTACTCTGCTTAAGAGCCTTTGGTGAGGGACCTTGTGAAAGGCTTTCTGAGAAACTAAAAACATTACATCCTCTGGATCACCCTTTTCCACATGCTTGTTGACCCCCTCAAAGAATTCTAGTAGATTGGTGAGGTATGATTTCCTTTTACTGAAAACATTTGACTCTTCCTCAATAAATCGTATTCATCTATGTATCTGATAATTCTGTCCTTTACTATAGTGTCAACTATTTTGCCTGACACTGAAATTAGGCTTACTGGCCTGTAACTGCCGGGATCACCTCTGGAGCCTGTTTTTAAAAATTAGTTTCACGTTAGCTATCCTCCAGTCATCTGGTACAGAAGCTGATTTACAGCTTCTCATGATCTATCTATGCCATAAAGAAATGAGTGCCTTCAACTCATTAATGCTATAGTGAGAGTTGAGGGCACTTCACAACTCACAGAATCATAGAACTATAAAAGATTATGGTTGGAAAGGACCTCAGGAGGTCATCTAATACAATCCCCTGCTCAAAGCAGAACCGACCCCAGCTATCCCATCCCAGCCAGGGCTTTGTCAAGCCGCACCTTAAAAACCTCCAAGGATGGAGATTCCACCAGTTCCCTAGGTAACCCATTCCAGTACTTCACCATCCCCCTAGTGAAAAGGTTTTTCCTAATATCCAACCTAGACCTCCCCCACTGCAACTTGAGACCATTGCTCCTTGTTCTGTCATTTACCACAACTGAGAACAACCTAGCTCCATCCTCCCTGGAACACCCTTTCAGGTAGTTAAAGGTTACTATCAAATCTCCCCTCATTCTTCTCTTCTACAGACTAAACAAGCCTAGTTATATGCTCCAGACCCCTAATCATTTTTGTTGTCCTCCGTTGGACTCTTTCCAATTTGTACACATCCTTTCTGTAGTGGGGGGCCCAAAACTGGACACAATACCTCAAATGTAGCCTGACCAGTGCCGAATAGAAGGGAATAATCACTTCTCTCAATCTGCTGGCAATGCTCCTACTAATGCAGCCCAATATGCCATTAGCCTTCTTGGTAATAAGGGCACACTGTTGACTCATATCCAGCTCCTTGTCCACTGTTACCCCCAGACCGTTTTTTGCAGAACTGCTGCCTAGCCAGTCGGTCCCCACTCTGTAGCAACGCATGTGATTCTTCTGTCTTAAGTGCAGGGCGCTGCACTTTTCCTTTTTGAACGTCATCAGATTTTTTTTGGGCCAATCTTCCAATTTGTCTAGGTCACTCTGTATCCTATCCCTACCCTCCAGGGTATCCACCATTCCCCCCAACTTATGTCATATGCAAACTTGCTGAGGCTGCAATCCACTCCTTCTTCCAGATCATTAATGAAGACGTTGAACAAAACTGGCCCCAGCACCGACCTCCGTGGCACTCCGCTTGTGACCGGCTGCCAGCTAGACATGGAACCATTGATCACTACTCGTTGAGCCCTATGCTCTAGCCAGTTCTCTATCCATTTTATAGTCCATTCATCCAACCCATACTTCTTTAACTTGCTGATAAGAATGCTGTGGGAGACCATATCGAAAGCGTTGCTAAAATCAAGGTATATCACATCCACCGCTTTCCCCACATCCACAGAGTCAGTTATCTCATCAGAACCAGACCCTATGGTGTGCCATGGAAGTCAATGGGAGTTGACAAGACTGACACTCCCATTCACATTAATACACATACTTCAGACCTGACCTGCACTCACTGGGCGGTGCTACCAGCATTGTAACCCTGAAGAAAGAGTGATAGTACCAGCCACAGAAATGAGTCAAATATCCAGAAATAGCCTAGTTCAACTAACAAACAATTCCCCCACTGGGCATTTGATAGCTACCAACTGTGCCTCATGGATAGCTATTAGAAATAGGTCTAATAGCAACCCATTCCTCTTTCCACATCTGGTGTAGGAGCCAGAGAGAACTGTACTCAGGGTGCAGTCCCGTTGCTACCTTAAATGCTTCCCGGGAGGCACATGGCATCCTAGAAAAGGTGTGGAGGGGCAGAGAATAGGTGGCCGGACAGCCCATGAGGAATACACTCCATCTCTTAGAGGCACAGCACTTTCTCCACTACCCAGTGCAGCAAGCATCTCCGGGAGGCACTCTGCCTGTGCAGAATAGAATGCCAATCATGTTCCCGCTCGGGTTGGATGCTTTTGCACTGCTCCCAATTCAGGGCTGTGCTAAGCAGATACCTTCTAGCTGATAGCAGTTCTTTTCATATCATAAAGTCTGCTGATGTCAAACATTCCAAGTCCACACGTAAACCACTGCAATGTGATAGCACGACCTGGTGGCAAAGTCCCCCATAGGATCCTGGGCAAACCTGTCCCTTTGCAAGCAGGGCTCTTTGCAAAGTAGGGAAGATTAGAGCACTCACAGACAATGGCTCTCAATGTGCAGTGCCTCTAGAGGTTTGGAAAGGTATATGCAGTTTTGATTTGATTCTAAAAACAGCTGTTCAAACCTATGAACGTTTCCCCTTTATCCATTTATTGGTTTGGTCTGGTTATTAACCACAACGCCACCCCCATTCTCAACAGCACACGGTGGTTGGAAAGGAGAAGGATCCCAGTGGCCCTGATATTTTGAGAAAACAGGAAAATATTGAGCTTTCCTTTAAAGTTAAAAAAAAAAATCAATATTTTTCTATATTTTCTTACCTTTACTGCTCCCCCTCCTCTTCCCTCTGACTAAAACACACAAAGTTAAAGCCCATAGGAAAGGCTGATACAAGTGCAGAAGAATTGATTTGTTTCAAGCTAAGCATTAAAATACATATTATTTTTTTGCAAAAGCTTGTAATGAGCATTTCCCTGGCATTCGCTTCTTTCCATTGGCTTTAGTCCAGCAATATACTTAGGTAGCCCCTCTCTATTCAGCAAAGCACTTAGGAACGTGCTTAACATTAAGCAAGTGCTTAAGTGCTCTGCTGAACTGGTGCCCTAAGCATGCGTGTAACTTCAAGTATCCAAATAGCCTCATTGACTTCAATGGGGCTACTCACATCCTTAAAGTTATGCACATGAAAATTCTTTGCTGGATCTGGACTCTTCTAGGGACAAAACACCCAGAGGCGAAACTCAAGAGAAACAAATCAAAGGAGTTTTTGGCTTTGTTTTATTTTTTTTAAAAAACAGAACCATTTGCAATGTTTATGCCACAAACTCCAAGACATTTTTAAATGAAAATGTGAGACAGCTTTTTCCAATTCTGCTTAACTTTCCGCAACCCTCTGGATGGATGACATGTTAATGTTGTGGCACAGTTGCTCGAGGGAGCACAGTACAATCTCCCATGGTACAGTGCACTCCATTTATAATGGACACGGTTTGAATTCAATCGTTTGTTATAGTCCTCAGAAAGTCATTTTTCCAAAGCAAACATTATATGAAATACATTATTCTCTAATTATACCAGAAAAACTTCCATACAAAATGGACTCTTTTTGAGCTTTTATGAGCATCTGCTGCTTTAATGCTGGAAGAAAGAGTTGGCAAGTGTAGAAACGGAATAGAGAGGCCATAGAGATTTAATTTCTTATAAAATAGTTCCACACAAGCTGTTTAAACTTTCTTTAGTTAGAGCAATACTCTGAAGATTTTTGAGATTTTCAGTGCAACATTTACAAGAAGAACTGCTTGTGTTCTCACTGGCCAGGAGACTCCACAAACACACCAGCAGTTTTATGGTTTTCCCTTCCAAAATAACCCCATGTTCTTGGCTACAAAATTAATTTAAAGAAACAGAGAAGAAAGGAACAGACTCACTTGGTTTTTGGGTAATCTTTAATATCTACCATAAATCTGATCATTCACAACCCATTTCACACACTTACACTTCTGTCACACACACACATATTCTCCTTCCTCACTTCTACACCCAACCCTCAGAAATAACATAATACATATGAAATTGAGCACACAGAGCTGCCAGTTAAGAATTGCCTGCAGTCAACCTACAGTGGGACTGTGTATTTAATAATGCAGTACTTAAAATCGACATGGAAATGAGATGTGTGTATCATGTGTGTTAATTTCCTTTCCATACACAGATTGCATTGCACGTAATTAATTGTCACTAGGAGTTAGGTTTCCAGTATTTTTATTATTATTACTACGAGTAAAGCCAAACTCATGGAATTAAAATCTGCTTTAATTTGTGAAGCCAGCATAAAAACTGTTGAAGTGATTAATTTTGCACTTGGGGCATTGGTCATAAGCAATAAGCTATCATCATATAGATGTTTTTTTAGAACAAAATAGCAATGTTAGAGCTGCTGCATTTACCATTCTGTCAGATCATCTGGTATAAACTCTTCTCAGACATTCAGCTGTAAAAATCCATTCTGAGCTGAAAACTGGTGGATTGGGAATGCAGCAGTTTTATAATGTAATGGTTTTCTTTTAAAATTATTTCAGTTGTTTGAATTAATGGAGATTTAAAAATAATAATAATGGTGTAAAACTGCCAACCATTTTTCTGCTTCTCTGACAAAAACTATGTTTTGGTTATTTTTGTGGAATTCAGAGATGGCTAGTTAATAATGTGATTTTACATTTCTTGATGAAAAGTCCATTACGATTGTCCAATAGTTCAAATGGAAGAAGTGACTACATTTTATTGAGTCTGCCCATTGACTTCAATGGGCTTTGGCCAGATCCTATGGACATTGATGGCTATTTAGTAGGGTCCGCCGTATCACATTTGAGAACTCTCCCATTTTACCTTCCCCGCTCTAACCAAAGTACCTCAACCTACAATCACCACATTAACACCTGCCCTAGTGAGAAGGATAGAGAATCAGCACAACTCTTCAGCTAGCCAAATGAGTTTTGCTGAGCAACTTAGGTCAGATAGAGGCAACACAAGCAAGAGATTAGTAATCAAAATGGAGTTTTCTTAAGGCCCATAGACACATTGTTATGTCACAAGAGCCAGGCACTGACTCACAGGGCTAATGTTTCATTCAGGATTATAGGCTAGGTTTTTTTTTTAATTCTGTCAGGACTCAATGGCTAAGGACTTCTGTTTGAAGCCATTAATGACCGCAACAGGAGAATTATCATAACTCCACTACAATCACACCATAACCAAGCAACCAGCTGATGTAATTTTTATAGCCATTGCTATTTATTTTAAGAAATGTAATGAACAAATTCCCCCAGACACCCCAACAAAAAGCTACACTTAAGGGTTTGACTTGAACACAAAGAAATTCTGTGTCTAAAAGGCTTACTTTCCACATGCAACAACAACAGTTGTTAAGAGACCACTCAATTGGTATTTTCAACTTTATTCCTTCAATGTTGAACTATTCTAAGTAAAGCTAAAAAAAATACTATATTAATGTGTCAAATACAAATGAAAACCTTTTCATGCAGCTTCAATCATTGGAAGAGAAGGGCAGAAGTGTGTTACAATACACTATAAGACACTCCACCAAAACATAACATTACCTTAATCATTAAGTGCGACATAAATCTTGTCATGACTTCAATTAGCAATATTTTTCCTATGTTGAGGTTAATACCACACAGTGATGATTTTATTACTTTTTAATCAATAACAAACTGTATTTAATTATTGTGTGCGTGTAGTTATAAAGGGAAAGATATTGAATGTAATTAACTCAACAGGAACCAGAATTTGTGAATCCTTCACACATATTTTGAGCACCAGAAAATATCCTGAAATATTTAGCACTTAACAGTTGTTTTTCACAACCACGTTGGATTATATTTTTATACCGGGGTCCTACAATTAAATGCCAGCAATCAACTCCACGTATGTGAAGTGACACATTCAGGATTGGCACTTACAGCTTCGCTGTAAAGTATGTACAACTCCTCACTTAGGAAGGTTTCCATAAAAGCATAAATTAATCATCTTGCATGGGATTTTAGCTTCTGTATCAATCTAATGAACACGGCAAACTGCAAGTAATCAACAGTGTGAATTGATTAAATCAGCTTTATTGCCTTTCTATATGAGTTCAGTACAAAAGAAGGAAAAGGAGCACAAGATAAAAGGACTTCAGTTATGTATTAAATGACTCAAAATTCAGGCATTTTGGATACAATATCGAAGCACAGGAAGAATCAGAGTGACATAACAAGAGTAAAAAATATTAGCTATACCATGTAATTTTTTTTTATCCTAGCATACTATGGAAAGTGCTCATTTCACAGCCTATGAACTGTACCCACACATACAAACTCCAAGTACCTGAATAATCTCATGCAAACACAGAGAAATGCATATGGACATCCTGGATTAAATCAAACAAACATTCAGCAAGCAAAGAATATTAAATACCATACCTTTGAGTCATAATCTTATAGGCATCTGGCAGATAACAGCGGATATTCTCCATCTGAGCAGGATCAGAGTCGCAGATTTTATCATCAGTCCTGCCATAGTTGGCACTTTCAATCATGATGACATCTGTTCCGGGGCAGCGAAGTTCTATTGGATAGCTCTCACAAGATAGTTCCCGTCGGACCACGGCCATAGGAACTGGGGCACGACTGAAAGCTAGAGAGGATATTTAAAAAAAAAAAAAAAAAAAAAAAAGCATTTATCCTTAGCATGGAGAAGAGGATTAAAAGCAGGAACACTTCCTTTTTCATTATTTTTGTACAATATATTAAGACTCATTCTAAAGATTTTGGCACTGGGTGATACTCATACTTGACTATCCTTGCAGTGTGGATAGAGCAGTGGAAAGGGATCAAGGAGGCCTGGGTGCACTTCTGACTCTACCACTGACCTGCTGGGTGACCATGGACAAGTCACTTCATCTCTCCGTATCTCAGTTTCCCCACCTGTAAAATGGGGATGATGATACTGACCTCCTTTGTAAGTGCTTTGAGGTCTACTGATTAAAAAGTGCTATAAAAGATCTAGATATTGTATTATTTCCTTCAGAATTACACCATGGGGATGTTGTGTTTTGTTTTTAACAAATAGCCTTCACAACTTACAAGAACTTGAAGCACAAAATCACGTTATTATTGCCTGCTATGCAAAAAGCTTCACAGAATTCTCAAGTTGTACATTACTTTAGAATTACATACAATATGTAAGTGGGGAAAATATCTCTGGGATGAGACTTTAAATACCAGGGTTGTGTGTGCTCTCTCTCTCTCGCATGGCACTCTTTGTAAGGACATATGGGTTTGCCAGTGTTCTTGGATAACATTTTCCTAATGACCTCCCACAGTATTGCTCAGTATGGCTGCTGAGATCCACCCCAGAGTTAGCTGCATTTCAGTAATGTATTATGCATAAGCAGCCAAGATTTTTAAAAATGGGTACCCAAAGTTAGGCCCTTAAATCTTTCATTGGGAGCTGCTATATGTTCAGTTACTTTTGAAAATTAAGCACCTACATATGGATTTCAGAGCCTAACTCTAGACACCACCTTTGAAAATCATGGCCAGAGTCTAAAAAATGCTTTGAGATACTGTACTTTCAGATGAAAAGCACTAAATCAGTAGCAAATTAAATTATAAGACCAGAAATAACTTTCCACATCTATACTATCTTCTACCCAAAGATCCTGAAGATGATGAATTCATCCCCTCAAATCCCCATTTTACAGTCACAGAGAGGTTAAGTGACTTCCAAAGGATCATACAGGAAATCCACAGTGGAGCTGGGCCCATTTTACCTGACTCACACAATGATGCATTAGACACAAGCTGAAATTAATGCCAACCCCTCTCTTCACTGCTCCAAAATAATCTTGAAAACTACTTTAGGCTGGAAAGCTTTCCAGCAATAATAACTGGGCACTATTCTGTCTTTGCTCTGCACTGTATTGCGACACAAATGATGCCATACCTCCCCCTTCTGCCTATCACTTATTAGATCTGTGCTGTATTTATAGTCAAAGACATTGGAAGTTATACCACTGGCTTCAATGGAAGCAGTGTTAGGCCAACACTGAGTGCTTTTCAAAATCCTGCCCACGAAGTACTCAAAATCAGCCCTGGAATTGCATCTCTGTACACCTGAATTTTGTCCAGGTCCTTCAAATGTTCTTAGAAATCTGAGTATTTTTGGCTGTGTCCGGATAACTATCAAATGCATGTGAACGCTGTTTGTGGTATACTTCTCTGATCTTGGTACACTGAGATACATCACATGACACACTCTTTGTGTCAAGTTACACTGAATTTCTCCTGTGTTCTGAGTTGATCCCATATGATCAGGAGCCTGGTCAGTAAAAGCCATTTTCTCTTGCTGTCTCAGTAAGAGACGGGTCCTCTGATCCAGCCAGGGAAAATATATTCTCCATGTCCTAGCCCCTGTGTCTGAATGACTGATTGGCCCAGTATATTATATTCATTTCTGTATAGCATTCTGTCATTGAACACTGCCTTGTCATTAATTTGTACTTTGGCTCCAATAAATATATTCTAGTGTTTAGATGTTGTGAAGGATTACCCTAAAATTAGAGCTCAATTGTTGTATCAGAGCTCTGGTCTAATCTTTGTGAACTCCTGGAAGAGGGCTGTGCACGCCCGCTGTAGTTCCCCCACTTAGTGTTATTTCATATTTTAGTTCATAAAATAAATGTATCCCAGTTTTACACTAGGAACTTCCTGTCTCTGAGATCAAAATGTTATTGTTCTTGTGATGTCTCTATTTCACCTATTTCACCTGGGGCTGCCAACCCCGTAGGATTGTCCTGGAATCTCCAGGAATTAAAGGTTAATCTTTAATTAAAGATTATGTCATGTGATGAAACCTCCAGGACTACATCCAACTAAAACTGGCACCAGAGAGTTCCACTGTTTATTGAAGTTCTGTTGTGGCACAAATATTCTATTGTTACAACTAGAGGGAAAGCAAGCAAATAGACACAAACCCATGAAACTTGATATCCAAACTCTACCTGTGGCGTTTGCATCAAGATTCAACCATGGAGGACAGGAGGGAGGGGAACCAAATTCCTCAAATGTGAGCATATTGTAACATCAATGCCTGCAAATCTAGGTGAACTCCATCACACACACAAAAAAATTGCAACTCCGTTTTAAAGTACATTTGGAAGGGTTTGCACAGTTCCAGTTGTAAAGGTATAAGGTCTGAAAGGTCACTCTGCTTTGTGGAATGCTGGGCTAAATGGTGGCCAGGGAAGTATTTTTGTTTGCACATCTTTTCTTTGGTGCTGCCACTTTCAAAGGCGGCCAGCTCTTGCGGAAGAGCTGTGAGGAGTTCTCATTGAAGCAGTTTTTATACCTACCACTGACTTTTTTAGCAGATTGGCAGCTTTTAGCACAGAGATGGGGCTGACTTCATCCCCCTCCTATTGCCAAGTGCTCAGAGAACTCTTATTAGTTGCCAGAGAAAGTGACAAGACGAAGTGTCCAACCAATGTCTGCTGCTTTTTGGAGCTTTGTTTGTTGGCTGGCTCCTCTGGCAATCTGGATTTTTCTCTTAGGACAGATAGTCACCATCTGTGTTTTATACACAACAAAGAGAAAGTTTGCAATGAAAAGGGACTTCTTTATCATTGTTTGTCCCGCTTTGGGGATCTTTGGCACATACTTGGACCTTAGTAGCTTGAGAGACATGGCCTAACTACTTCTTACACCCTTGCAGCCCCTCAGTACACATGAGCTCTCAGTCGAATACTTTCCAAAGTAGGTTTCTGCTTTTGATGTCTGTACTTGATATGGGTTGTTTTATTTATTTAAACAGATGTATGTTGTCAAGTTAAATTGCTTTTAAAAAGGAAGCCACCAGAGAATACCAAATGTAAACAAACAGAAATTAACCAAGCGGGTGTTATTTGTACAAACTGGAGCCATTTCTTGAGGGACAAACTTAAGCAGATATTGTTGAACCTTACTCATCTCACAACTAGTGCAAATAGAAGATGGGGAATGGCTACTAATAATATGCTTTGGTTAGACTATGTTAAAGTGAGCGGTTTGAGTCTGACGCTATGGTCCTAATCTCAAATTGACTCTACAGACAGTAACAGTTCAGTATCAGGGCTCATGCTGTAGAATTTGGTTTTGCAATTACATTGAACGTAGAGAGGGTTATAAAACCAGCATGCATGGTTTTGAATCAGGTGTGAGAGTACATTTCAGTTTCCTACATCTTTTGCAAGAGACATGAGGAAGATGAAGTTTTTATGGCACTGATCTGGTAAACATTCAGGAAGTTAATCCCCAAATATAGTTCTTCCAAAGAAACATTTACAGTTTACTCCGTATTAAGGGACAACATAGCACATGCTGCCCTAGCACATGTTGTGTCAGACTCAGACGTGAGCAAACATTACTTTAAATGTATTAGAAAACGGTATTCTGACACAGGTTACTCAAACAATAACTTCCCAGAGATGAGTGCTTGTCATCTAAAAGACAACTTTAACGTATAGATACCACATGTGGTTGGCTACAATAGCTTTGTGCTAGCTCTAGTGTGTGGAAATACCTAATGCACCTTGGGTACCTTTGTCTTTCAAATAGAGAGAGGAAATAATTAACTCTCTCATATACCACAGTGTGATAACCAAAGGCTACTGTATATGGTTTATGGAAACCACTGCTAATTGCCCTATGCTGCTTGCTGGCCCATATCATGTTCATCTTTCATAATGGCTGCAGTAAATATTTAAAGTGTTTGATATTGTGCGGTCCTTTTAAGCGTATCTATTATTATTTAATGTTTCGGTCCTGTATAATAATCTCACTTAAAACTTTTTGCCTGATTTCACTGTGAATTGGAAAGATTTCTGCTATAAAATCACACATCAAAGTCCAAACATGAAGAATACCACACATTACAAACATCCAGTAGCTTCATTTATAGAAATGCTTTTTCTTTAAAAAAAAAAAAAAAAAAAATTGCCTATGCAAATACTATAGGATCCCTTCATATAACTTTAAAAATATACCTTCAATGTGCAGCAGTACAACCTACCCCCAGTGAGCCACGCAATTCAAAAACAACCTCCCACCTTTATACTCTCCATCCCACACATGGATCCTTCTTGAGGCACCTAAATAAGTGACTTGATCCCTTCCTGCCACTCTGATTTTCAAAATAGCTCAGTACCCACAACCCCTCCTACTGAAATCAAGTGTCTTGTTCAGGTATTCAAATCAAGTGCCTTATTCAGGAGCCTAAATGCAGATGCAGGAACCTAACTGTAAGCACTGACATTTTTTTAAATCTTGACCTAAAAAGATCTGAGGTGCAAAAAATCAATGGTAAGAGGCTAGTATCTCTACATCCGAATGCTAGAGCTGTCCTATTATCCATCCCGTGCTTAATTCCAGTTACCTTGCTTATTGGCTAGCGCTCAGTAAGAACAGCTGCCTGGTATTTTACTCAAAACTGCTGAAGGGAGATGTGGTGACAATTGTACTTTTGTAACTACATCCAGGAGAACCTAGTAGAGAACCACATGCTGCTGAAATTACACAGGGAAAAACAGTAACTGAGGGTGAGATGGTAACAAGTAATGACAGGATTTGTCAGGCAATTCAGAATTCCTTTTTCTTTGTTAATTTCTAGAGCTGGAAAATTAACCAAGTAACAAAATCTTTTGCTTTCCACCGCAGCCCCCTCACTGTTGACCTCAGAACATAATTGCCTCTTGTCATGCCTGCAGGGCATCGGCTTGTAGTTATCACTGCCGCACTCAACCAAATGCTAAAATATCCTTTAAATTATATGTAGTCTCGTTTGCTACAGACTTGTTGAGTTTCATTACAGTTAGAAGCATGATGGTAGAAGATGACTTTTAAAGAAATTGTGGGTTGATGTTTTTTAATTAGAATTCACTATAATTTCCCCGGAAAAATATTGCAGGCTAGATTTTCAGAGTGCATTTTAAGTGCACACTTTGGCGCAATGATGCAGAAAAATGCAAATGCAAATAAATAATTATTTTCAGTAGTTCTATGCAGGTAAAAATATGGGAACTGGGCTGCCCAGTTAAATACCTGACTCAATGCTCCCAAATCCATGTGCAATGCACCATTTTTTCCCTACAAATTCAGGGATAGGTTTTTGTGTTTGCAATTTCTCACTAGCCAACATCCCCATATTAGGCCTTGACTCAGGAAAAAAAAAAAAAACCTATTCAGGAAGGCTGTGCTTTAACTTTAAGCCACTGAAGCCATTGGGCCTTAAGCACTTACTTAAAGTTAAGCATGGACTTAAGTGCTTCACTAAATTGAGGCCTTATTTCAAATACTTGCCTCTTTCTATTTAAGACACAGTACTACTAGTGCCCTCATTTTCAGTATGTAAATATACATCTAAATGCTTCTTTTTCCCCTCTGGCCTTTGTCATCAAGAAGAATATTAGTGGAAAATGAAAATTAATTTAAAGGCTATTACAGCAAATGTTTATTTAACTGAAAAGGAATCTCCCCTTTCCAAATTCCCTTCAATTACATACTAATTCTGGTCTGTCAAACCTTTCTCTGAAACACTTGTTATTTCAAAGTGATTGAAAAACTAACTCATGACTGGAATATGAGGATAGAAATCTCTTTGTTTTCCCCACTACACAGACTGAAAATATATAAAACAGTTAGGAATTGTGCAGCCTTTTCTTTTTATGTTACTGTTGTGCGGTAAGGAGGAAAAAAACCCACAAATGACACTGGTCCCAGGAAAAGAAAGGAATAAAGATCTGTCCTTTAGAGAGAGGCTGATACTCCCTTGACTCTGCAAGCCTGCCAGCAATATCAATATCAGGAGCCACTGACACCTGGAATTTCAGTATAAAAGACATGATTCACCATGGCATTAGTCTCATTTAATACTGGTAGGATTCCACTGATGGAGCTACGCTGGCACAAAACTAGGGTAACAGTAGAAATCAGGCCCCCCTCCATTCATCTCTAACACAATAAGAGACAGTGGCAGACAGAAGCATGTAGATATTCAAGTGAAAGTCTGTTAGGAGACAGCGATCTGAATGATGTGCTTATAAAGTCTGCCATCTCGTGAGCCACGAGGGCTAGAAATTAATGTTGTACACCACTGGGAAGATGTGAATGTGCACTAGGAAAGGTGGATGGTCTTTTGATGAATGCACTTGATTTCAGCATTGCCATTAAGTCAGTTCCCCAAAAATCATGAGATTGGCTTAAAAATCATGAGGTTAGAAAACCAGAATGGTTTTACTTGCTATCTGATTTCTGAAACTCTAGGTTACACTCAGGTGAGATTTTCAGGCTTTTCTCTGAAACCGTAGAAACTTTTTTTTTTTTTTAAATTGACACTGAGATTTTTACCTAATCACTTGCCTCCAGGAACTGGTGATATAAGAAAAGCAACAAACAGCATGAAACTAGAGATAAAACCACAAGATTCTGCAAGGAGATCCAGGTTTGATTCCCCTTCTACTTCAGGTTTCCTGAGTGAGCTTAGACAAGTCAATTCATTTGTCTGTGCCTCAGTTCCCTTTCTGTAAAATGGAGATAATAATACTTCCTTTTTCTTTCCTTTTACCTGCCTTGTCCATACAGGTCCTGACACAGGAAAGCTCTTAAACATAGGCTTAACTCCATCCCTGTTCAGAAAATTACTTCAATGGGACTTAAGCAAGTGCTTACGCGTTTATATGCTTTCCTGATTTTGGCCCTTAGATTGTAAGTTCTTCTTATTCTTACTACATAGATGTACAGCACCCAACACAACAGGACCCTGATCTCAGCACCTGTAGGATCTAACTATTGTAGTATAAATAATGGCACCAAAAGGGTTCAAAGTCTGAGATAACCAACCTTAGAGCTGTCATTGGCTCCTCAGCGTATCAGAATTTTGTTTGCAGTGCTCCAGGAGTGTCTGTTGCCATTCCTGGACTTGGGACCAGTGCAATTTTCACTATTGCCTGGAATGTAATTCATCTGAACCTCAGCTTGTGTTCCTGTGTCCAGCTAAAATGGATTCTGGCTGCCTCCCTGTTACTGTCAAACAACCATACTCTGTTCTCGGTAACTGATCAGTGCAGTCTGAGATGATATTGGCTTTCCTGCATCTTCAATACAGGGATGCAAAAGAAGTTGCTGTGCTACTGGAGTTAGAGGAGGGTCTCTATCAGAGTCTGTCTGGGGACTCTAACCCTACCTCCAAGACACCTACCTTTTTATAACCCTAAGCCTCGTGCTGAGAAACCTACTCATTGCAACCCTAACCCAGCCAGTTGGATCTTCCTGATGTACGCCACACAAGAAACAGCTAGGAGGATCTTAGGTCTAACAGCAAATTTTATCTACATTCTTTTTATATAGACTATGGTGCCATTACCTGTTTAATTTATCCAACTAGAAAACTCAAGTGACCCTCATTGGGGTTTTGCTCCCAGACTATAAGAGTGGGAAATAATAAATGTCCCTCGGTGGCCATGCTGGAGCATTTGAATTGTACAGTTCCCTTATGATGGAGAAGAGACAGTTGAGCAGAGTGTAGTACACACAACGGGACACTGCACACATTGGCCTGGGAGCTCCCTGGCTCTCCATCTCACCAAGGCCCTGGCCCGAGCTGAGCAATCCTGGAATGGATTGCCAGCTGCACTGCAGGCCACTTCCCTCAGGCTTCCCATCTGCATTTCATTCATTTCATTGTTTGAAATTTCTAAACCTCTCCCAGGTTCAGGCCTCACACAGTGGCCAAGGGCATCACGCCCCCTTCTGCAGCCTCACAGCCACTCAGCGGCTCCACTCCAGTGCCCCAGTGCTGCTGCTACACCCCAGTTTTTCATCACCAGGGGCTGCTGACTGTCCGTCTGTACCTCACCTCCCCCTGCCACTCACAGCTCACAGGTCCTCCGCTGTTCCCCTGCCCTCTCCCCCCAGTTCTGAGTGCAGAAAGCACTCTCTCATAACACAGTATCAGATCAGGTCTAACGGGGAAGAAGAAGAGGAGAAGAATAGGTATGGGAGGGGGGAAAGGTATAGGAATACTCTGGATAGCCATAAAAGATAGGGGTATTGGGGGGATGGCATTCAGAGGGCCACATGGGGAATGAGAAAAAGCCACAGTGAGAGGAGGTCAGGGGAGGCCTCTTTGTGTATGTGGAGAGACCTAGATAAGAGATGAGGAGTGAGGAATTATTTGGGAATATTAATCAACAGGGAGGGTGGGGAAGGAGAAAGAAAGGGAGCATGTAAAAGCTCAGAAACTTAGGAACAAAAGCCCAGCAATGGGAGCAGGATGTTAAAGTGAAAAAGGAACAGTAATGAAGCAAGAAATGAAGGAAGGAGTCAGGCCCGGAGAGGTTTCACAAGGAAAATGCAGAGCGGGACCTGCAGGAACAACTTAGAAGTCTCAGGAAAGGGGCTGGAGCTGGAAGGGATGGATCTAGGTGAATGCTCTATTCATACCGCCAACAAGAACAGGACAGTCTCACACTTGTGGTCTTTATCTCTGTGTCAAGCAACGGGATGTGCTGCAGACCGCCACCACCACCTAGAGCAGCACTGCGATGCCTTGCTCACATGCACAACAAGGGCAAATGAATTTTGTGATCGGTGAATAAGGACCATTTTCCATCTTATCCATCATCACAGGAAAGGGCAGGTGACTATTCATACAGATTCCATAACAGTTTTGAAAATGCTGTTCCAGAGGCTCCTAAGGAAAGGCACTGAGTAGCTGAGGGAGAAGATTTATCCTCTTCAAGGATCTCAGGATGTGTAAGGGAGAGGATCAAGAGAAATTTCCCAGGCTAGGGCTCTGGATGGAGTTATCCTAGAAATAGCTACACAGGAATAACAATTCTAGAATAACTAACCCTGAATATTCCAAGAGTGGAAACTCTTATACCTGAATAAGAATGCCCACACATGAAATTATTTAGGAATAGCTATTGTGTTTTAAATTCACTCCCTACCTTAATCCGAATTAACTTGCCAATGTAGACAACCCCTTATTATCAGGGAATGATCTGGTACTGAAGGCACTGGAATGAGACTCAGGTAAGGGTGTAGGCGGTCTGGACTAGAGGTCACAACTTGGCGGTGGCCCACATTTCAGGGATGATAGTCAGTGAGCAGGGGTTGGAGGAATCACTGGAGCCGGGTTCAATAAGCATGTCGGGGTTGAAGGCAGATGCGGGATGGAGAGCAGAGATCGGAGGTAGTACCAGGCTGCAATCAGGAGACCAGAGTCAGACTGGGATTGAAGGCCAGAGAACAAGAGACAAAGAAAGATCTGGAGTCTCAGCAAGCTCAGACAACTTCCTGGGGCACCCTCCAAGATTAAATAGGGTGCCTGGCCAATCAAATGGTCATAGGGTGTTGTCACTCTGGATTTCTTGGGTGGTACTTCCTGTGCCACCTATTCTCCACAGATCTCCCAGGCTGTGCCTCTGCACTGCCTCCTGGAGCACTGTGGGAACCTCAGAGGTCCCAGACTCTGCAGACCCAGGTTCTAGCAGGGTGACCAGACAGCAAGTGTGAAAAATTGGGATAGAGGTGAGGGATAAGTAGTGTCTTTTTAAGACAAAGCTTTGAACACCGGAACTGTCCCTATAACATCGGGACATTTGGTCACCCTAGGTTCTAGTCCCTGGCTCCTTACATTCAGGAAATCTGGGTTTCATTGTGAGCTCTGACATGGACTCGCTATGTGACCCTGTGTGTCATGAACTCTCAGGGCCTCAGTTCCCCATCCATAAAACACAGACACTGATAGTTCCTTTGACAAGTTATATTATAAATTCATTGTAACTGTTTCGTATTGTGTGTCCATATGGTGCCTACCACAAAGGGCCCCAGACCTTTGTTGTGGCTTCCGGGCTACTCTAACATTGTCATATTGTATTTCACCCAAGTCAAAGCTACTAGGGCCTAACTCCAAAAGATCTGGATAGCTCCACAAGTGCTTCTCCAAAAGTTAGCAAGCCTTTGGCTGTGACATTGCTGCACAACCTTGAAGCCTCAAATTTCATGCAACAAATTAATGTGGTGAAGCGAGTAGAATTTCAGCAACAACAAAATACAACTACAATTTAAATGACTCTACTGTAGCTTTTTATAGGAGTCCTCAGTAGGTTTTCTTTTCTTTTTTTGTGTGTGCGCTTAGATTAAAACTTTTCTAAACCATCACGGTATTCATGATCATAAAGGCACTTAAACAGATTGGCACCCAGGGTTTAATTGTAAAAGAACTAGCTTTTAAAGAAAAAAAGTCATAATTCTCATTGTTAATCCCAATTATATTTTATATTGAATCATACATTAGATATTAGACTTTTCTTTATGATTATTTCAACTTTAAAACAATAGACCAAATTCTGTTAAACTGGTGCAAATCTGGAGTAACTACACTGACGCCAAAAGAAGTTTTTTTAGACATACAGTACATTGGTGTAACTGAAATTGCAATCTAGCTCACTGTCTGGGTGCAGCAATCCCAAATTGAAGGTCCTGAGCTGGAAAAATACAAATGTTCAGGACCTGATTCTCCTCTCTCTTACACCAGTGTAAATTAGGAGTAGCTCCATCGAAATCAATAGAGTTACACTGATGCAGAAATGGTGTAATTGGGAAGAGCATAGGATCCTTTAGTGGTCTACCTTGGAATTGTTCTGTGATAGGAAATAGTACAGTGCAACAGAGATGGGTCTGATTCTTCTCTTACTATGGTGTAAATCAGAAGTCGCTTCAATTAAGTTAACAGAACCACAAAGGTATGGAAATCTGTAGAGAGTCAGACCAGCTGGGTGCATCTGTAGTTTACTGAGGCATAGAACTATTCAAAATAATGTATTCCTAAAATCTCCTGAAAGTTAAAGTTTAATCTGGATTTGTGGCCCCCTAAGTAGTCCCTGAAGAGGAATGTTAGAGCTCTTGTAAAAATTTTGCATTATTAAAGAAATGATGAACGGTGAGCTGAGGACTGCTTTGTACTGGTTATGGACTTATTTACTATTGCATTAAATCTATTTTTAAGTCACCATTACCCAGAAAAGGAACTGTATGGAACTTGAACAATTGTCCAGAGATGAACAAAAAGAAGAACTTAGCTGTATATATCAGACTCTCGTAGTTCCAAAACCCGTATAAGTCTCTAGGGGCCAAAACCAAAATGCAACACACACAGGAGTCAGGAGAACAAGATTTAGTCCTTACTAGCTCATTTTACTGAAAATTATCCAGATGTTGACACCTAGCCATATTCAATTAGTAATATGGCTGAACTGTAGATCATTAAAATAAAAAATGGATTTTTTTCCGTGCTTTAGATATCACAATTTCTGAGTCTTTGACATAAATAACTAGAGAGAATTTGTTCTTTCCACTAGTTTTAACAGTGTAAACCTTTAATGAAGAAACTTGAGACTGGCTGAGATTTGCCTGGTTTGGGGTAGAACACAGGTAAAACTCAAAGCTCTATATTTCGAACAGTTACTAGGGATCTGGGGTGCCCAACTTGAGACAACATAAAGCCACCTGATTTTCAGACATTGGGTGCTTATCAGCAGATACCTCCATCTCTGCTCTATGCAGGCAGCTCATGCCTGAGCTTGTAAACTAGAGTCTCCCCAGTGCAATGCAGAGAATCTGTTAGTCTATTCTCAGACATTCAGAAATAGAGAAGTAAACTGTCTCTCCTCAATATTGACCTGACAATGGTATCCTGACATAACCCACGTCAAGCCACTACTTGTAGCCTTTTCAACTGATTTAGACTATGCACCAGGCCAAAGGTGAATTACTGGAGCAAATGAAGTCGATGGCAAAACTCCCACTAACTTCAATGGGATCAGGATTTCACCCTGAACATTTAACTATCACCACAGTAATGCAGAAATATGTATTCTTTTTAACTACTGGTGAACATGGCCAATGACAAAATTTCTCCATGTCCACCAATGAGGTTTTCCTAAGTTTAAAATTAAAAAAAGATAGAATTAAAGCCTAGGACTAAACTGAAAATTTCACACATTTCCCTAGATTAAAAAAACCCACAATCATCACAGAGAAAGCAGATTGCCAGTTCCTAAAGATCTGTCTCCTGCCTGCAGACATCACCCACTTCAGTAGAAAATAGTAAAGCTTTTAATGGGAAGCTGTACAATGTTTCACTTAAAAAAAAAATCCAGTGATTACTTGATAAGTGTTGCAATTTTTATTTCCCACACAGCTCTAACCATGATGAAATCCTTTTCCTTTGTTCAAAGTATAAGAACCTGAACTAGCTCAGGTAACATGAGGCATACAGTACAACCAACCATTAGATGAGGGATGGCAGCTAAAAGCAGGGAAAACTTTAAGGCTTGTCTACACTGCGCGACTCCATCAGCGCTGCAGCCATCGATGCAGCAGCATCAATTGAGCAGGTCTGGTGAAGACACGCTGAATCAATTGCCATGCGCTTCTCCCATCAACTCCAGTACTCCACTGGAATAAGAAGTGTAAGTTATGTGGACGGGAGAGCGTCTCCCATCAACATAGCATAGTGAAGACAGCACAGCTACTCAATGCAAGGTATGCTGACTTCAGTTATGTTACTTGCATAACATAACTTGCGTACCTTGCATTGACGGAGCAGCGCAGTATAGACAAGCCCTTAAAGAATTCTCACCTGAAGACTTCAGAAAAGAGACTCTTCACAGACAAGTGTTCCCACCAGAGTTGAGTGAACAGTTTCACAAAAGGTAAGAGTGTTTCTGAACTCCATGAGTTCACATGGGCCCAGCTATTCCCTAATATCATCACTGGCTCAACTTCAACAAACTGGTTTGACGCAAACACAATGGCATTTATATTATGACATCACATCGTGATTCAGCCTCAAAGATCCATAGCTCCAACTGCTCTTGCTACTCATTTTCAACCTCTGGAGCAAAGATTGTACTGGGCAGGTGTGACACACCATTTCAATGCAACATCATGAAGGCTGGCTGTCATGTCAAAAAATGGGAAAAGCCGTAGTGGCTTCATCATAATACAAATCCCCATTCATCCCCAAAGTCATAATTTGAGTTTAAAATAAACAGAAAACATCACAACATGCAATATTTTCATTCTTTTTCCATGGCAAAAGCTGTGGGTAGTAGTTTAAAACCACGTAATAGTAGCAACAACAAAAAGCACCAAATGGGAGAGGGAGAGAGGGAATCATGGAAGTGTTTTGCTCAGCACAAGGGTAACTGAGTAAAAAGACAGTGTTTTATAAAAATCCCTACGATCATCACCATCATTTATTTGTATTAACGTAGCACATAGGAACCCCAATCATGGACCAGTAACTCATTGTGCTAGGTGCCGTACACACAGAACAAAAAGACCTGACAATATACATACAAGACAATAAAAGGTCAAGAGGGAGAACAAGGAAACAATGAGATGTTGATGGTCAGTGTGCAAACTGGAGGTTCTCTCTATACCACTTCTGAATTATAGATGATTTTATGGAGTTGTATCAGGAAATTACTGTGTAATGGCAAGTCTACACGTATGTGGGTCCTGAGTTAGCCAGTCAGTCTGCCAGGCCAGAGACAATGGTCAGTGACCAGCACTCAGCGATCATCTATTCAAAGTAAAACATCCTAGGTCAGTAAGTTTCCTCACCCTGCGAGAAGACACTTCCTCCTCTGGGCTGAAAGGATGGGGGCTTCAGAGGAATGGGAAGCTACCAAAAACAGAACAAAAGGAGCAGGTGACCCCAGCAGGAGCCTATAAAGGGATTCAGGGAGGGAAAACTGGGGGAAAGAACTATTTTTCACCAGATTAAGAGGAGGGAGGTTTCTGTAGGGGCAAGGTAGGCCAAGGGATGGAGGATCCAGCTGCCTGAACACAAATGATCTCCTGTCTGTGTTCAGGTGGCTGGACAGTGGGCTCCAACACTCAGACAGGGGTGCCAGATAGGTCTGCACCCTGAATGTGTGTAGGAACCCCGAGAATGAGGCAGTGGCTGAATTCTTCCCAGGCTTCAGGAGCTTAAAACACACCAGGGATCAAGAACCCAGAGGCTTGGATTCCCCTTATAGCAATCCTAGTGAGTGGCCAAGAAGGGGTGCTTGCTCAGATCTGTGATATGGAAAGAAATGGTTACAGCACATCAGCTACATAGCTGGATTGAGCTTTTACAGGCATCATGGCACAGGAAAGGATCAAGAAGGGATTGGAAGGAGGACAACAAGGTGGCTTTTCACGTTTTTGATTGCAAAAATTGTGATTGCAATAAACATCCAGACTCAGTCTTTGGTCCAGAAAAGCAATTAAACACATGCTTAACTGAGCCCTATTTAAATCAACTGCACTCCTCAGGTGCTTAAAGCTAGGCATGTGCCTAAGTGTTTTGCTGGATCAGGGCTTTAAACATCATTAAAGTCAGATTCATCTTTATAGTTAAATTACAAATGAAGGAAAGTGGATTGACCCCCACCATAAAACTTCCGTTTCTGCTTTTTAGGTCCAAGTGGTATCTGAGCACATATCTAACTTTAAGCATAGGAGTGGTTCCCCCCACTTACTACAAAAGTCAGGAGGTTGATAGGTTGTTATGATGTAGAAATGTTCCAGCCTGCATCTGTGGTATCTGAAAAGATGGCCACACAGCGAGACCTGGATACAGATACCATACAATGTGGAAGGCTTCATGCTCCCAAGTTTATTGAAAAAGTATCTGATGTTCTGACTCACTTAATGGTGGAAGGAGTGAATAGGTAAAAGTTGCAACATGATCAATTCTTAATGAGAGCATGGAGTCTTGAGTTAGACTTTTCTTTCCTATGACTTCCTAAAAGATCTAAGGTGGAACATTTAAAACTTCCATGAGCCTGAAAAGGCACCCTGGAGATGTCACCAGAGAGCTTTTTAGATGCCAGTCAATGCTCTGAAGGTTTATATCTAGGGTTTAGGTAATTTTTCTGAGTTGGCAAAGTAGTACAGGGGTAGCTTTTTAAAAATCTATGTGGACCTTATACAGACAGTTTTGGGGAAGGGAAGGAATTGTTAAGTGCACATCAAGGGAAAAACTCCAGTCAGAGTTCTGTGTTAGTAATGAGCAATTCTCTGCATAATTCAAAATATTTTTAATTTGTTGTTGAATGATGTAGAGAAAATAGCAGTGGTGTGTGAATTGTTTTCTTGCCCACTGTTTATCACATACTGTATCTCTTCGTTATTGAAGATATACTGAATTCTAAGTGCCAGGACCAATATTGAGTGTAGCTAGTTTAAAGGAAGCCCAGTTTATGCACAGCTATTTATCAGTAGGTTTGCTCTCTAATATGATTATCTAATGAGCTGGGATAACACAAAGTCTGTTAAGCTAATTTCTGAATTATTGTTAGGTTACTTAACCTTTGACATGAGCATCGTGCAATATATAATGAAGGGGAAAATGTTTATAGACCCCGAGATCTGTCCTCTATTTCTCTACCAATCCCTTTGCTCACCTTCTCTTCCATCTCTTCATTTCCCTTAGACTGTGACAGCAGAATGAGTGCAACAGCAGCTTATGCACTTTAACATGGAGCCAAGTGAAAGTTAACTAGGCTTGGATACTGCAAGCACTTACGTATTGCTTATGTATTGCTTGTAACCGTGATTAGTCCTCATAGATAGATTTCACCTTCAGCATGTGTATCTCTGTGGCTTTACAGCATACTCACATTCTGCTAACGTTTTGGACTTTTAAGGAGTTGTTTATATATTTTTCCTGTTGTATTTCAGGTCACCTTTAAGTCAAAAAGAAATGTCTTGAAAGATATAGGTTGTATATATACATGCTCCCATAGACACTCGCTGCTTGAAAGACATACTCCGTCTTTAGCTAGCATGAGTCCATATACACAGTATACAACCTACAACAAATCTCTATTATGAATCCTTAATAGACACATGGTTTGGTTGTTTTTATTACTAATACGTTGCTGACTCAGAATACTTTACCACCTCCGGCACTCGGATTTGTTGGAGTTCTTGGATCCAGTATGTAGGTTTAGTCAAAACAGGCAATAAATGGTTATCAACCTCTACTATCAGTGTGTACCCTATCCAGAGTTAGAGATTTTTATGATGGCTTGGCCATTCTTGTGGAGGTACATCATGGGTGAGGTAATATCCTTTACTGGACCATCTTCTGTTGGTGAAAGAGACTAGTTTTGCCGCTACACAGACCTGAAGAAGAGCTCTGTGTAGTGTGAAAGCTTGTCTCTTGCACCAACACAAGTTTGTCCAGTAAAAGATATCACCTCACCCACCTTGTCTTTTTAATAACCTGGAACCAGTGTAGCTACAACAGCACTGCACACATTCTAGTGGATACTTTTGCCTTACTGTGGCATTTAAAAGTCATTATTAATGTAAAATTATCCACTGCTTCTCTTTAACTCTTCTCTAATTCCAAAGTGCTTCAGATCTTGAGAGTCGCAATTAATTAGAGCACTCAAAGACTAACCTTGTAAATCTCTGATAGGGTGTGGTTTCTCTGAAATCAAAGAAGACACTTTGGCTCTTTTGCTTTGAATCAATGAACAGGGTTTCACAGCCTTTGTTACTCTGCACATCAGGGAGCTGTGATTGATTCCTGCAGTTGCCCGTGAGAAAGAAAGCTTGCTTCTAGTAATGCTAGACAGGGAGAAGATGATCAGATTCTTGTGCAATAAAAGACAAGCAGCTAAGAACTCAGAACATATCACTGCAGTTCAGCAACTAAGACTTCAGAAGGAGGGCACATCTGTTAAAAGATGTATGGATCATAAAATTGTTACACAAATCAACTTTAAATGTTTACACAGTGTAACAGATTCTGTAAGCAATGAGGGGTTAGGGTTCCTGTTACTCTGGATAAATAATACTCTCTACTTAAGGTATAGATTTAAGCAATAAAGACCCTGCAGTATGTCTGTGTCTTGCTGGGATATCATCATGCCTTGGGCAAGTTCAGCTTTTTGCCAAAAGCTGAGCAACGTGATATCCCAAACATCACGCACCCTAGAGCAGCCGAATGTGATTACTGTGCCGCACATTTTAAATCCACTCACTCTGGTGTAAATCGACAATGATGGACTATTTGGTTTGTAACAGTGTAATAGAGATCAGAATCTGATTCTTCCAATATGAACTCTTTGAGCAAGGACTGTGAGCCTAATCTATGCATTTTGTAGTCATTTGCATGAGGATATATGGGTGCAAAACACTAGAATGGGACTGTGTTACACCCACTTTGCACAGGAGTAAATGACTACACAAGATGCATGGCAATGGAGAATCAAACCCCTTCACTTCTGTCTGCAAGGCATCATGTACTCCTGTGATGTTCCACAAATAATTATAATTGGAAAATGGTCCTGCACAAATATTATAGCAAACAAAAAATCTATATCAATTTCTTATGTCCCTTTGCATGTCAAAGGAGTTAGATTGGGTTAAAAAGAAAGTTAGGTTAAAAGAATTGACTAATGTGAAAGGAAATGTTTCAAACACAAGCACTTTTTTCCACCATAATCACTGAATCATGGAAATGTAGGGCAGAGAGGGATCTCAAGAGGTCATCTAGTCCATCCCCCTGCTCTGAGGCAAGATTAAGTATACCTAGACCATCCCTGACAGGAGGTTATCTAACCTGCTGTTAAAAACCTCCAATAATAGGGATTCCACAACCTTCCTAGGTAACCTATTCCAGTACTGAACTATCCTTATAGTTAGAAAGTTTTTTCCTAATATATAACCTAAATCTCCCTTGCTGTGAACTAAGCCAATTACTTCTTGTCCTACCCTCAGTGGCCATGGAGAACAATTGATCACTGTCTGCTTTATAACAGCCCTTAACATATTTGAAGGCTGTTAACATGTTCCCCCTCAACCCTCTTTTCTCTAGACTAAACACTCTCAGTTCTTTCAACTTTTTCCTCATAGGTCAGGTTTTCTAAATGTCTTGTCATTTTTACTGATCTCTGGACTCTCTCCAATTTGTTCACATCTTTCTTAAAACGGGATGCCCAGAATTGGACACAGTTCTCTGGCTGAGGCCTCACTAGGACCAAGAAGAGTGTGACAATTACCTCCCGTTTCTTACATACAACACTCCAGTTAATACAGTCTAGAATGACATTTGCATTTTTCACAACTGCATCACTCATTCAATTTGTGATCAACTATAATGCACAAATCCTTTCCTGTGGTACTACTGCCTAGCCAGTTAGTCTGCATTTTTTATTTATGGATTTGATTTTTCCTTCCTAAGTGCAATACTTTGCACTTGAATTTCATCTTTTTGATATCACAATAATTGTCCAATTTATCTAGATCACTTTGAATTCTAATTCTGTCCTCCAAAGTGCTCACAACCCCACTGCCCCCAGCTTAATATCATCTGAAAATTTGATAAGCACACTCTCCACTCCATCATCCCAGTCACTAATGAACATGTTGAATGGTTTTGGACCCAACACAGTCCGAAGCAGGATGCCTCTTGATACATCCTCTCAGTCTGTCAGCAAATAGGCCACTTAAATTTCTTTTTCCTCCTTCCCATTCCTAATATACTGCCAAGTTCTTACCACTGCACACCCATTTTTTGACGCACACTAAGGCTTTCTACGCCTTTAATTCCTCTCCCACCCAACTCAAACTGATTTTGAAATGCTGTTAAATCCTGAGAGTGACTAAGCAATAGCGTGGCTTCCAATTCTGCCGCCGAGGGAAGCCTGCTAACGTCTCCTGTGAAGCACCGCTCACAGTGGTCAACCGCAGATGAGTCTTTTCATGGTTGCCACGAGTTCTCCAGCCCCACAATGATGCAAATGAGCTACTTTGCCAATAGTCTGCATACTTCCATAGACATCAGTTTCGAGACAGCCATGTGGGTCTGGTGCTGGTGGGACTGACACCACCTTTCCCTCCCAGGGATGCTGGGGGGAGGAGGGGGAGACTGCTAGGTGGGAGCAAAGCTAGAGGGAGGGTCACAACAGGTGGCACTAGTCCCCACCGATCCCCCCCCCCCCCCGGGTTTCTTTTCCATATTAGCACCTGCTCTCCACAACAGATCCTGCTCCTCCTGCCCTCACCTCCGCCTGCCCCATCCCACAAACCCTCACCAACCCTGTGTGTGGGACACTGAGGTTGCCAAACCCAGCCCCTCAACTTCCCTCTCCACTGCTCCACGTGGCTGGGAACAGCGGGGGAAGTCACGAGCGACATCACAGAGACACAGCAGGCACAACAGTGTCTAGTGACAGCGAGGCTGATTTGCAGCCCAGTCTGCTGCTTGCCAAGAACCAAGCTCTGGCTGGGATGTAGGGATACGGGAGGCTACATAAGGAAGTGTCAGGTTCTGTCCTGGACCCTCTTATGGCTTCCATATGGTCTGGAAGAATTCCTTCAGCACAGGGACAGCACAAGTGAGTCGACACTTCTCCCACCCCGCTGCAGGCCACACTGCTGGGGCAGGGCTGGAGAAGGACCACGGCAAAAAAAAAAAAAGTGTGCCCATAGCCACTCAGAAGTTCATTGGGCATGGGCTGGATGGCCCTGAAGAAGTACTTGCTCCCAACTAGTAAGTCACCTGCTGGGAACTTCTGAGGAATAGCGGGAAGGATTCTGCATTGTGTTCCTTTAGTTTTATTGAAAATCCGAACTCACAGACAGGAGAGAGAGAGAACCGAGCACCAACTGAGCAGTGTGAAAAACTGCAACTCCTTCGACAGACTCCTCAAGCACAGCCAACAATCTGCCACTCAAAACACGCCTCTGATGCTCCCTTTACTCAGGGAGCCAATGTTGCAGCAGAACACTACTGCCTTCTACCTCCACACACAGACTGCAGCCGAGAAGGAAAGCAAAGCTCCTGGCCCCTCTACCTCCGTCCAGATTGTCCCAGAAGTTACTCCTATAAAGATGGCTAGTCAGCGTGGTAGCAGTGGGATGCAGCCAGGGGTGTCACACGTTGGGGCAAAAACAAAGCTGTTCTGTGCACACATCTCAATGGGGTTTGCTGCTATCTTGTAAAAAGAAATATGTCATGAACTGAATACAAACACACAGTTCTATCTGTAAAGCAGATATGGCCTAAATGGTTAACAGCTCCATCTTTTGTCAGTTTTGTCTTTAGGATGCAGGACAAGAAAGGAGGGAATGGCTAACTTCCCATCTTTCCCCCACTGCCCCACATCTGCTTGCTGCCTGTACCACACACCAGGACCATCCTTTTATCTCAGATGCAATCGACAAAACTTCCCAGCCACACATGTAATATTCATGATGCAAAGTGTGTATAATGATTAGACAATAAAGGTCAAAATAGCTTTTATTGTCAGAGGGGCTAAGAATGCAGTCCAGGAACACCAAAGGCAGCCAGCCCACCAGTACAGGCTTTCTATATTTTCCCCAAAGGGTCTCATATGAACGACAAAATGATAGGGGGAGGGAGACAGGAGAAGGAAAGAGAAAACAAACACAGAAGCGAATCAGAGCAGACTCAAAGTAGCAGCAGTTTTCAGCAGTGCTCAGAGAGGCTACTCTATCTGATAACCAAACCCAGGCACCTCTCACTCTAATGTTGTTAGGATGGGTTGGCACAGGGCCTAAAGGAGACCCAAAAACAACTGCCAGTGGCTGGTCACACAGATGACCGCATTTCCAAGACACACTTACACTGTAGACTTTGACCACATTTTTTTCAAATTTGTGTCTAAAATTAGCCACTTACATCAACCATCAACAAGTGGCCTCCTTTCCAGATGTGCTGAGCACTTGCATCTCTCCTTACAGTCAGTGCTGAGTGGGGTGTACCACAACCCACCAGAGAGCAAGGAGGCAAAAAAAAAATGTGACTCTGAGTGGGTGCATATTGCCAGACTCTCCCTTACTTTCCTAAAGAAGTGTTCATCATCATCCGCTACCATATCTACAGATTGCAAGGGTGGAAGCAGAATGGGGGAAGTAGACACGCTAACACAGATAATTACTGGTGAGGAATTCTTTCTTGTAGAGTATCTCGTCTCACTCCCAGGGAACTCAGGATGCTTCCTGACGACTGATTTATTCACACTCACAACACTCCTTTGAGGTAGGCCTGGTAATGCCCTTCTCAATGTTGGCACCATGAGGGGGAAAAGAAAGGAATATACTGTAGTTCTAGTCTTCCCACAACATGCCCTAACTCTGCTGCCTGTTTCCTCCATACAAGAACCATAGTGTGTAACCTGTGCCCATATCTGATTCCTTCCTTCTCCGTCCACACTGCAGCCCTCACGCAACCTGCTGGGTTCACCCTCCATGACTATCCAACCTGACGCCCTGCTTCTGCTCCCCACTCTCTCCGTCGGCCTCGGAACCAGCTGTTGGCAGTAGGGTTGGCTAGAAGCCCACGTTCCACAACAAGGTGACACTAGAGAGCAAGACTCACTCTGGACAAGAGTCCTGCCCTGCCCTTTTCCCCCACTACTGGACAGCCTCCCCAGACCACAGTTTCACACCTCCTACCAAATATGACTCCCAAGCCTTAAAGCAGCAAGTTTCTAGTTATCTTCCTGGGGCTCAGCCAACGTCCTGGAGGGCTAATGGTACAATAACTATTGATCAAATGCAATATATCCTGTAGCTGACAGGAAGGGGCAGCTGTCAAACAGTTACATCTTTGGATAAAAAGAATTAATTGCGCACCGCGACCCTACTGTAAGATCAAAGCAATCTTACATTTTAACACTCAAATTAATTGCAAGGCTTCATTTTGTTCTTGCCATTTTGAATCACCATGACAAAGATACAGCAGTTCTGGACTATAACATAACACTTTCCCATGATTTCTAGCACGGTTTCACTGATACAAATCACTCAGCTTTTACAGCTTCCTCCAGCAAGGTTCATATGAGATCCAGACAATATTTCAAACTGGATTCCTTTTTTGTCCCATGTATTGGAAAGGAACGCACTTACCCAACTTTAATTGAATGCATATTTGTGTAAAATGTACATGATGAGATCCGTTCACAGTACACTGCAATTATAAGTTTACCATCCACACGTTAGAAACACACACACACACAAATATTTCTTACTGTGGTATATGAAACTGCATGTGAGTGCTGTAACATGAAAGCAATCATGGACTATGAAGACAACTAGAGTTTCATTTCAGAAATGGGTACAGAGACCCTCAATTATTAGAATCAATCATGAACCATAAAGTATAAGCAGCAAGTTCCTAGAAAGGGTACATTACAGGACCACACACATACTTCACAACACCAAACAAATAAGGCCAAAATACCTCAGGATAATATATTTTTTAGGGAAATTTAATACTTTACATGATTTTGACACTCTATACCTCAAAATAACACCCTGGAAGCCCCATATTCACCACTGTGATATGATTATGATATGTTCAGTACAAAATACGCCTTGTGAGATATCATTTGTGAAGTCATGATCTGTTGAACATTACTATCCTGTTGAATTATGTGTGTTAACATTGTATTTGAATTTATGAAGTTTTGCTAAGTGAGTGTTACCGAAATATGTTGTGAGGTTGGGAGATGCCCACCACCAGCCTTTCAGTGGCAACAGAAAAGCAACCAACAACAGCCAGACAGGCATTGATGGCCCATCAACAAGAATCCCACTCTCCCAGAGACTCCTCAGAGAAAGCACATGCACAGTGGGGGCTACCTAACCCCCACAACACAGCACAGCATCTTTCTAGCAATTGAAGAGAAAGTATAAATGAGGGTCAATGACATCCCCAATGGGACCTCTCATGTCCATTCCACTATAGGTGTGTGCACGCCTCCGGAACATTTTTCCCCTTAGCAAATCCCGTAGGGCCGGCTCCAGCGCCCCCTGGAGTCCCATGCACATTCTGCGGTATATGAGGCGCTGCCGGCCCTACGCCCCCCTCAGTCCCTTCTTTCTGCCAACTCCGGCAGCGGGGATGGGGGGGTAGGTTGTGGAATGGACATGAGCAACATATCTCAAAGAACATCAGTTACTGGCAAGTAACCTTGTTTTCTTCTTCGAGTGCTTGCTCATGCAATTCCACTATAGGTGACTAACAAGCAATACCTTTGGAGGTGGGTTGGAGTTACCGGTGAGCTGCCCTCAGAATCGCTCTGCCCAATCTCGCATCCTCTCTCGCCTGCTGGATGATGGCATAGTAGGACATGAAGGTGTGCACCGACAACCAGGTGGCAGCTTTCCAGATGCCCTGCAGGGGCACTCTCTCCAGGAAGGCTGTAGACGAGGCTTGAGCTCTGGTTGAGTGTGCTGTGATGGTTCCCGGAAACGGCACCCTTGCCTGCTCATAGCAGAACTTAATGCATGATGTAATCCATAAGGAGATGCGCTGGGTGGAGACAGGTGAGCCTTTCATCCTGTCAGCCACTGCGATGAAGAGCTGCGTCGATTTCTGGAACAGCTTTATATGCTCAATGTAGAAGGCCAGGGCTCGTCTCACGTCCAGCGAATGCCATCTCCTCTTCTCCTCTGAACCGTGCGGTTTGGGAAAAAACACGGGGAGAAAAATACCTTGATTACAATGAAATTGGGAAACCACCTTGGGCAGGAAGGCCGGATGCAGTCTCAATTGCACCTTATCCTTATAGAATACTGCATAAGGGGGCTCCAAGGTCAAGGCCCTAATCTCGGAGACCCTCCTGGTTGAAGTAATGGCCACCAGGAAGGTTACCTTCCATGAAAGGATGAGCAGAGGGCATGAAGCCTTGGGTTCAAAGGGGGGTCCTGAGAGTCTCGAGAGGACCAAGTTGAGATCCCAGACCTACGGATAAAGCCTCTCCACTCCCTTGAGGAACCTGACCAACATGGGATGGGAGAACAGCGATCTCCTTTCTAGCGGCAGATGGAAGGCGGAAATGGCTGCCAGGTGAACCTTCAGTGAGGCCAGCACCAGACCCTGGATCCTTAGCTGGAGCAGGTACTCCAGGATTGCCTGTACAGGCGAGAGGCTGGGCGGAATACCCCGGGACTCCACCCAAGAGGTAAACCGTTTCCACTTAGCCTGATACACCACCTGTGTAGAAGGCTTCCTGCTGCGAAGCAGGACTTTTTGGACCTGCACCGAGCAGGCTTTCTCTCCCTCCATCAGCCCCACAGCCTCCAGGCAGTGAGGTGCATGGAGTTCAGGACCAGGTGCAACAGGCGACCATGGTCCTGGGATAGAAGGTCGTGCCACCTCGGGAGCTCCAGGGGTGCGGCGATCGAAAGGTCCAGCAGTATGCTGAACCAGTGCTGTCTTGGGCAGGACAGAGCGATGAGTATAACATTCGTACTATCCCTCTTTATTTTCAGCAGGACCTTTGATAGGAGCGGAATGGGCGGGAACGCGTACATGAGGGCCCCCATCCAGTCTATGAAGAATGCATCAGAGATTGACCCCATCTCGCGACCCCGGAGCGAGCAGAACCTCGGACACTTCGCGTTCCAGGCCAACGTGAATAGGTCCAGTTGGGGAATGCCCCACCTTTCTAAGATCATAGCCACCACCTCTGGGTGCAATGACCAGTCATGGCGGGGTAGAAATGACCTGCTGAGGTGATCCGCCTCGTCATTCCTCACTCCTGGGAGGTGAGAGGCAGTCAAGTGGAAATCGTGCCTCACGACAAAGTCCCAGAGATGGATAGCTTCCTTGCAGAGGCCCGAGGAGCACGCTCCCCCCTACCTGTTTCTGTAAAATATGGCTGCGGTGTTGTCCGTCAGCACCTGCACCACTCTGCCTGTCAGGAATTTGAGGAACACCTGCACGCTAGGCGAATATCCCTCAGCTCCTTCACATTGATGTGCAGGTGCCTCTCCTCCCCTGACCAGAGCCCCTGAGTGCCTAGGTTGGCGCTGATGTGGGCTCCCCATCCTATGTCCGACGCATCGGAAATTAGGGTGACCGACGGGACCAGTTCCCTGAACGGAATGCCCTTCATCACTGCCCTGGGAGTCGCCACCAGTTCAGGGAGGCTAAGACGGGCAGGGGAACTGTGACCACCCGGTGCAATGGGTATCTGCTCGGCACATATACCAAGGCCAACCATGCCTGAAGCGGTCTAAGCCTCAGGCAAGCTAGTCTCACTACGTACGAGCAAGCCGCCATGTGGCCTAAAGCTGTAGGCAGTGCCTGGCTGTTGTCGTAGGGCATCGGTGGAGCAGGGAGATGATAGAGACCATTGCCTTGAAACATGGCTGAGGCAGGAAGGCTCTAGCCTGGGAAGTGTCCAGGGTGGCCCCAATGAATTCTATGCGTTGCACTGTGGTTAGTGTGGACTTCTGCTCGTTTATGAGCAGTCCCAGCCTGCTGCACATGGAGCAAGTGAGGGTCACGCTCTCCTGCACTCGGGACCTGGATCTGCCCCTGATCAGCCTTTCACCTCCAGCCCCAAGTTGGAGGCCACCCTCTTGAGCAGCTCCTGATGCACCCTGAAATCCTCCAGTGGCACCGAGTGGTCCCGGAAGACTGCCTCATCCGGTGAGGAGGAAGAGGACTATCGAGGCGCGTCCTGCGGGTGCACCCTTCCTGGTGAAGGGTTGCACCTGCTGAGGGTCCCTCCATGGGGTGTGACTCCTCGTCCAAGGAGTGGTGTCTATGGGCCCTCTCCTGTGCCGGAGGTACAGACTGCACCCCTGATGACAGGATGGATTGGGGCCCCGGCCCCATCTGGATACCCTATGGGGGCCAAGCAGGCCATTGCTGCGGCCATTGACCCTGAGGCCAATCCAGGGATGACTGCCCCACAGGGTGTGACGCTGTGTGGGGGCGTCGGCTCTCCTGATGGCTGTCCCCCCTGGGAGACCACAAGGCACTGGACCGGCGGTGCTGTGCATGTCCTCAGTCCTGGGCACCCTTCCATGCTGGGGACCGCCCTCTCGATGCCTCCGACCTGGAGGATGATGAAGACTGCCTCCATCACCACGAATGGTGCCAACGAACGGAGGTGCGCTCTGAAGAGCTAGAGGTACCAGAGTGTCGTCTCAGTACCGATGACTTCTGGTACCACTTGCCGTGTGGCCCTGCAGACCCTTTCAGTGACCGAGGTCGGCGCTGCTCCAACCTCCTCGGTGTCGTGCCAGACTCCGGCAACCGGGTTCCACGTCGTGGACTGCGCAGTGCCGCTTCCTCTGATGATGACTGGGTTCTGCGTCGCCTCGGTGCGGGCGAACTCCTCAGTGCCGGGTCCTCCGACAGTGACCAGGTTCTGCGCCGTCTGGGCACGGGTGAACTCCTCGGTGCCAGGGAACTTAGACGGGAGCTGTCTGAGCACCGCCTAGCAGACCTCAACTGGTGCCACCTCCTGGCCTGCGCTGCCTCCGGTGCTGGGGATCAACGTCAGTGCCGAGGGGGAGACTCCACTTCCTGAGTCAAAGCAGGTTGGCTCGATGCCACCGACCTGGAGCGACAGCTGGGGGAGTGTCTGTGTTCTAACCCTGGTGGCCATCCAGCAAGAGATCCTCCTCCTCATAATGGGGATCTCCACCGCTCTTCAGGGGGACCCAACGCAGGTTTCCCCCATGACACTGGCTACTTCTCCCTTGGTGGAGACGGGGGGGGGGGGGGGGCGGGGGCGGGGCGGCGGCGGCGGCGCGGCGGGGCGCGCGGAAGTGGCAGAGGCAAGGCCAACAAGGCTTTTGCTGCCTGAAAAGCCTCTGCTGTCGATGGCACGGCAGGGGCACTCTCCCACTTCCAGGAGTCGGGGGAGGCTCCCTGATCGGAGATGCAGGCACCGGAGAAGACTCAACGGGCCAGATCCGGTGCATCTCCGTACTCGACCCTGCCCATACTGACAGTGCAGGGGAGTGTCCACGCTCCACGCACTGCTTCTGTCTCTTCGGTACCAGTGATGTTGCTCGGTGCCGAGTTGAGGGCGGTGCACTCTGCATAGAGGTCACTTTCAGTGCTGAAGTGGAGTGGGCCGGCTTGGACACCAGGCGGAGCACTGCCTCCATCAGCAGGGCTTTTAACCGGATTTCTCGGTCCTTCTGAGTCCTCGACTTAAAAGCCCTGAAGTTCTTGCACTTTTCTTTTCTCTGTGCCTCCCCCAAGCACTTAAGGCAGCGGTCATGGGGGTCGCTTAGCGGGAAGGCCTTCCCACAGGAGGCACATGGCTTGAAACCCGGCGACCAGGGCATAGCCCAACCGGCTTTAAGTCCCCACAGGGACTTGCCTTATCTCTAACTACTCTTTTTAACAACACTTAACAACTACTTAACTAACTAAACTACTTAGAATAACAAAGAAGTTCAAAGAAGGGGAATAGTACTTGCTGAGTGCAAGGCTAATTCCATCAACCATCACGGGCAGAAAGAAGGAACTGAGGGGGATAGGGCCAGCAGCACCTCATATACCGCGGCATGTGCACAGAGTTCCAGGGAGTGTCGGAGCCGGCCCTACGGCATCTGCTAAGGGGAAAAAAGTTCCGGGAACCGTGCACAGAGGTGTGCACACACTTATAGTGGAACGGACATGAGCAAGCACTTGAAGAAGAAACCTGGTTTGCTAGTTCTATCAGATATGGTTAATGTATATTTTAGTTCTCTCTTTTTTATTGATATTTTTCTTTTAGAAAGCAGTGTAAACTATCAGAGAGTAAATGAAGATGCACAGATGCAACACAATACAAACCAATTATAAGAAGCCAAAGTAGCCTTAAGGTATCTAAAGTAGTCTTGAAGTATACTGTCTACTCAGGTCTCCATACTTGAGCCCCACCTAAAACACACTGTATTAAAAGACTCTGCTTAGTATTTCTTGCTGTCAGTAGACCTGGTCAGGGATTTTCTGATTAAATGTCTTTTCATTGGAAATGCGGATTTGTCAAAACCAAACCTGTTTGCAGAGCAGGATGGATTTCGAAGCATCACCTACTTCAAAAATAGTTTGAAAAAATGTTTTTAAATTCTGGAAACAATCTGTTTTGACATTGTCTAAATGAAATATTTCATTTTCCGTTCAAATTACGTCTCATTGTAGTTGATTTGTACTTAAAGGTAAGAACATAACAGGTTGAAATTGAAATGAAACGTTTCAGAATTATCTTAACAAAATGTTTTGATTGGCCAAGCCTGATTTTTTTTTTCCCTTCAAATTATTGGTTCATGAAAATTTTAGAGATTTTCACTATTCATCCCAATTCAGGATGATCTCTTGAAAATTCTCAAAAGACAGGAAAATAATTTAGATTAAATCTCAGGAAAAACTTCCTAACTGTAAGAACAGTGGGACAGTGGAACAGACTGCCTAGGGTAGTTTTGGAAGCTCCTTCACTGGACGCTGGATAGCCATCTGTCTTGGATGGTTTAGACACAACAAATTCTTCATCTTGGCAGGGGGTTAGACTAGATGACCCTTGTGGTCCCTTCTAACCCTATGATTCTATGTTTATTTTCTGCCCATATCAACTTCTAAGGTAGGACAATTGTGGTGTTATTGCAGAAGAGCTGATTCTAACAATATCATGCTCAGTTCCTTTACTATCTGGACTGGTTACATTCTGCCTTTAAACTTCTGTGATGAGTAAGAATAATGAACACTAAATAACCTCTTTATATTAAATATATACAACACAATGTAAAATAAAACAAAGCTTATCATATGCTTCAGTTGTTACTAACTGGGATATCATGGGGGAAATAAAAACAATGGCAACAAAAAGGTGTTCCAAATGTCTACACCAAATGGGCTAGCTGGGTAGGAAAAAAGAGCTCCCAAGATTTCGATATCACCAACAGCAGACGGATAGTCCAAAGCATCTCAGGCAGTGACTGCAGCAGGACACAAATCTGGAGTAGGACTCTCAGGTTACAGAGCAGCAAAGACATCAGAAAAGCTTTCCTGAGGGCTACTTATGAGTGATACTTTAACCTGACATGCAGCTCTGCAGAGTTTGAAACAAATGACATCCCTCTCTACCAGCTGTCATGGAACTCTGAATTCTCGCTCTACTGAGCAGACTTGGCTGTGAGTGACCAAGTCCCAAATTCACAAAGGTACCTTTGTCATTCGGGAACCAAGTGTCTTTCCCCCAACAAGACAGTGTGAGGATTTTTTCAGCTGAATAAGACATGATGATGTAAATTCTTCCCTCAGCTGATAACTCACTTGAGAAGTACAACTCAGTTGTACAGTTGCAACTATAGCTCAGTATTATGAGCAAGTCTGCAACTGTTTAGGAGCCTAGTCAGTTATAAACTGCTCCCAGGAGTACCCAGAAGTTTAACAGCCATTGTGCTAATTAGGATCTGACTGAATAGTTGGATTTACAAGGGCGGTATTAACAATTTACTGCATTTTTTTTTAATGCAAGAAAGTGCTACACTTCATAGGCAGGAGTAACAATGAGTGTTTGAAGACTAATTTCTCAGTGTGACCCTTGGGGTCAATGCCGTCAGAGGAACTATTTCTGAAGAGAGGTGCGGTGTGGGAGTGAACTATCGAGATCAGCAATAACGAGCAACTCATGAAGGTCACAGCTGTTGAGGAGCTAATTGTAATTTGAAAACCTAAGTCACAGGTTATTAATGATCCTGATGATAAACTTCGCCTCCCTCACAGTGGTAATCATTTTCGCTGTATCTTTAAAGAATAGTGAGTGTCATTCACACCGTGAATACCATAACCAAGTTGTTTTTTAATGGATGCCTGGTTTATTATCTCAATTGGTGACCTCCATATAAACTCGGAGGTCGCGGACTCCAGGAATCTACCATGAACAGAGACCAACAGCTTGTGCCAAGTATATGATTTTTTGGCTTGCTTCTCTACAACTTCTTACTTCTCTCCTATTTACAGTGGGGAGGAAAGACAAATGAAGGAGTGAAATCACCCATTGTGTTAAGCTCTGATTCAGTGCTGGAAAGGCCCACAATGGTTTGAAATGGGGTGGGATCAAAGTTCAGATGCATTACATCAGTTGTGTATAGGGCAAAGGAGTAGAAAACAACACTTGCATTTGCTAACTGTAACATGTCAAGTGAGCAAGGACTTAAAGAAGCAGATTTTATACTTTATTCAAAAGCTACTTGACATGCAGAGTTGACTAAAACATGCTAGTTAAACACTTTGGGTGCCAAGGGTGGTAAATCACATGTGCCATAAGGGTTCCAAAACTTGGGTGCCTGCTGAGCCAACTCCAAGCCTTTTCCACTTTTAATTCCCCATCCCAGCACAATTGTGCTGGAACTAGGAGAGCTGGGGTGCTGCTTGAACCTGGCTTGAACAAAGACCAAATACATCATCAGCACCCCCAGTATAAAATATTTTCCAGCACCCGGTCCCCAGCAAATGCCTGAAAGTGTGATTCAACTCTGACAAGTTAGAGAGACGCAATACAATTGGAAAGACACAATGGGGATTCCAGTTGTATTGTCTCTCACTAATTTCTATATCAAATGTGTTCATTTTACATTAACAAAGATTGTGGGTTTTGGGGTACTTAAGGGAAAAAATCCACATGGCTCACTGCCAACCTTTCAAACTCAGACTGTGATGTGAAAATCACACTGGTATCCTTTCTTCTAATTTATCATTAGAAAAATAAGACCTTCAGGCAAAATCAAGCCTCGATGGTCACCTGTGAAAGTCTACGGCCATTATTGGGGTTGCACAAGAGGCCTAGGGGAATTTTCCAGAACAGATGTTGGCACCAAGAGCGTTTAGCTGATTACACAGCTAGGCAGCAGGAAAGCAGGGCTTTTGAGGATGGCAGCGGTGCCTAAAACTGAGATTTGGGTGCCTAAATCTCGAGTTTAGATGCCCAAGTCCTTTGTGGATCTAAGCCTTACTTCTCTCTTTCCCCCTCACATCCTCAAGGGCTCTTCCCCTGCGTCCCTCCGAGTACCTGCTCAGCCTGCAGCCAGGATCTGAAATCTGACCCACCACATGACAGCACATTACACTATGGCTATATTGCTGGGGAGCCAGTGGTCTAGTTATTGTTTAGGAATGGGATTGTCAAAGGCACCTACCTCACTGGGTGCCCAACTCCCTTAGGGTCCTTTGAAAATCCCTGTCCACATGGAAGTTGTGTGCTCAGTTCAGCACATGCCATGCTGAAAGGCACAACATTATGCACGCTTGTTTCCTGATGGTTCTCCTCACTGGAAAAGCTTTTTCTGTCTTACAGGAGATAGTGTGGCTTAGTGGTTAAAACAGTGGCCTGGAATTCAGCAGGTCTGGGTTCAATTCCCATCTATGTTGACATTATACAAGTCACTTCCTGCTCTTTGCCTCAGTTTCCCCATCTGTAAATAGGGATGACGACACTGACCTCCTTTGTTCAGTGATTTCAGATCTCCTTATGAAAAAGCACTATTTAAGAGAGAGCTATTATCATCATTTGCTTGTATATCCTAGATCTTGAAAACCATCACGGTAGCTAAAGAAACTGCTGTCCACAGTCGGTGTATAACCTTCCAAGATGGGCGTGCTGCAACACAAAACGTCATCGCCCTTGTTCCATGACTTACAGATACAACATCTGTGTTAATATGAATGTTCCTAGCAGCTAATATCAACCGCCAATAACATTTCAACACATTTCTCACTGCTACCCCTCAGCGCACCTATAAAAACGTTAGAATCCCAAATCGAGCCCAAATGCCTACTCAATTAACGTAGCTGTCATTTATCTCAATGCTTTTGACATTAATGTGGCACTGCAGCATCCTGCTGGTTTCTTAGTGCCAACAGGATTGGATCACTTTAAGCAGCAATATGTGGAGAAGTGATTCACAAATTGTTTCACGACCTCAATTCTCCCCTACCAAAGTGATAGAGTTTGTCAAAACAGTAACAAAGTTTCATAAGGAACAGCTATAAACACTAAACTCTTCAAAAAGCACAGAGCCACTCTGCTATTTTGCTCCCCATGTTATCATTATGTCTGCAGTGCCATAAATGGCACCTTATCAAGCAAATAGATGACACAGTCTCTGCCTTGGAGACCTTAATATCTGACACTGACCAAAACAGAGTGCATGATAGGGTGTGGAGTCTCACCGGGGACAAGATCAGGAAAGTGAGGAGCTTCAGAAGAAAAGTATTTTAAGGAGGAGGCATCTGAGTGCAGAAGGCAGCACAGAAAAAAAAAGTATGAAGCCATGAATGGGGGAAAGATGGGGGAAAGTAAGGAGAAAGGACCGACTGAGATGTAAATTAGGAGGAAACAGCACAGCTATGAAGGTATGTGGTGCTGTTGTAGCCAGGTTGGTCCCAGGATATTAGAGAGACAAGGTGGATGAGGTAATATCTTTTATTGAACTAGCTACATCAGACTACATTTCACAGACCTGAAGAAGAGTGCTGTGTAGCTCAAAATCCAGTTTCTCCCACCAACAGAAGTTGGTCCAATAAAAGGTATTACCTCCCCCACCTTGTCTCTCAAATAGCTATGAAGGTGCAGTTGCCCAGCTTGAACTAGATGCAGAAAAATACAGGAAGTCAGTGAAGGGATTGATGGGGGGAAGTGCGATGATAAGAGGGACAGCATTGTAATGGATGGACTGAGTGGAGGTGGAGCGTCAGCAGGAGGACACAGAGGAGAAGGCTGCAATAGCGAAGGTGAAAGGTGGCTCAAGGCACAAACACAGATTTAGGCAGTAGGTGTTGAAGTGGAAAGGACACATTCTGCCCCACACAATAGAACAGATGTGAAAGAAACTCTTTGAATGCAAACTTGCGGAACAGGCCCAGGGTTAACATCAAACTCTGTCTCTTACCCAAACCACTAAGCCAATTTTGGAGTGCCCCTTTCATTTTCAGCTCCCGGCATAACACATTTATGACAGCCTGGAAGATTAAACACTTGTTGCAAGGTCCATGTGCTCGGTACACTTAAAAGACAATTATAATCTTTCACTGGAACCATGCCATTTAACCAATTCTTTTGCCTCTCTGCTTATTAATTCCATGCCCCCTTCCTGAAGCTCTTCTCTTTTTCAAATTATTTACTAAATGTATTAACATAAATGACACCTGCAGATATATTTTTCATTTAAAAAAGAGATCTAACCACACAGTTAATATTGCCCTTGCCTTCCATGACTTCATTAAAAAATGAATTTTAAAATTCACCTTTAGTAGTTATTATAATAAAACTCTTTTTCATTAACTCAGTGGAACTCCTTTCACATTCCTTTTATTATGAGAATGATGTAAAAATAGATCTAATTTTCCTAAACTAGTGACTTCCTCCAATAAGCAAGTAAAACTACTAAATTATCTGCCTGCCATGTTTAGCAACAGTGAAAGAAAAATTAAAAAAGCATATGGAAATCATTAGCCTTCCTCAGTAAAGAAAAAACTGGTGATACATCATCTGATATTTGCCTCCTTAACTAGGAATGCTGAACTAATACAGCCCAAAATCACTCAATAAAATTATTATTAGAATAAATGGTATAAAACACATATTTTAAATTAACCTTATTTATCCTATAGGGTCTCAGTACCTGAGTATTAGCAGTATGTGATCACCTCCCAATTTTTAATACACAGCCTTGTGAGATAGGCAGAGCTATTATCCTCATTCAGAGATGAACAGTTTAGGTACAGAAAGACTAAGGCCTGGTCTACATCTAAAACTTAGGACAACTTAGCTACATAGTCCAGGACTGTGAAAAATGTCATACCTTGTGTGAAGCAGTTATGTTTACCTAACCCCCTACCTCCCACAGTAGTCGCAGCTAGGTAGGCAGAAAAATTCTTCAATCGATCTAGTCTCAGAGAGGTGGATTAACTACATCAAAGGAAAAAACCCTCTATCCACACAGGACACATCTACACTACAGTGCTGTCATTGTGCCACTGTAGTGAAGACATCCACTCCATTACCTGCCCAAGATCACACAGAGTGCCCATAGCTGGGCAAGGAATTGAATCCACATCACAGATTCGAGACTAGCATCCTAATGATCTGATAGTCCTTCAATGGAAGAACAGTTCCCGGAAGATGCAAGCACAAACAGTAAGAGTCCAAAGTGACATATCACATAATCGGGGGTTTCTTGGGCCAACAAGGCACTTAGATACCATGGTGATGAGAGCAGATAGAAATGCCTGATCAAAACTCTCACTGCAGTCAATGGGAGTCTTTCCTCTGACTTCAAGGGTGCTGACTAGGGTCCTCAAGAGCTAGATTGGAGACAGGTATCCTAACAGGCACCCTTCTTCTGTGTATGCATCTTTAAGAAGGGAAAGGAATGCAGAAGCTCACCTGCTGACAAGGCTCCTTTCTGGCATAAATTATAATAGAGGCAACAGACAAAAAACTGGACACTGCTACACGCCCAGTGTATGCCCAATTCTTAGAACATACAGCAGGCCAGAACCTCAGCCTGTGTAAAGTGGCCTAGCTCCACAATGGATTCACACCGGTGGAGGATTTAGCCCAGTACTGCAATCCGAGGATAAGTGGAATAGATACTCTAAACAGAGAGACATAAAGATACCATAGACCTATTTGAAGTCTCTCTCTTATTCTGGCTTTTCTCTAGTTCCACAACATTCTTTTGTCAGTCAAAAGAGCTCCAGGTAACCGACAACCACACTAAGTATGTGATAAAGCACTGAAATAATATGCACATTTCATTTTTCACTACCGTGAGGGTGAGAGAATTTTTATATTTTAAGTGTATATTTTCCAAATCTCTAGACCTTCCATTAATGGTCCAGATGCTCAGCTGGTGTTGGTCACTATTTACACCCATTCAAAGTGTGCCTAATTATCTGAATTTACAAAACAGTTCAGTTTAGACCTATGCACCAATTTGACACCTCATGCAAAAAGCATAGGTAAGCTACAACTAATAGCGGAAATCTTAGCAAAATCAATAAAGTTTGCTCTGAAAGAACAGTGACTAGTTGAGACAACCGGGTACACACTTCAGAAAAATTTGTGAGGGATTATTATTTTCTTTCAGATGTAAAATAGATTGCACACAAAATTCATTTCAAGGACACAGATTTCAAAACAAGCAAAATTAAATGTTCAGTTTACTTTGATACCTGTTTCCGTAGTTTCTTGTATCTTTTTTAAGCATATTGGATTAAAACCCTCTACTTTTCAAGATAGAGAGATGTGAAAAAGACAGTTGATGTCTTTATGAAAATATTTTGCCACTAGAATTTTACAACCTGCCCCATATTCTTATTCAAATGATAGCACCTGATATTTAATGGTGATATTACAAATTTTAAACCGGTCCTTCAGCAAATCTCCCTTGCTACACGTCCACACTTTGAAGTCTATGGGAGGTGCACCAAGTAAATGAGGGCAGGACTGGGCTGCCATATCTAGACTGTCATCTTCCACAAATAGGCGAGATTGAAATCCTGTGAGTCTCTCTGTGTGACAGTATAAAAAAGGACACGTCCCTCCGTCAAGGAACTAGCTCTATGGTGTCTTGGACTGAGTAGGAGGGGAGGCTCAGTGCACCAGACACTCTTCAGAGCATTCTTTCTAGCCTTGGAGTATTCCCAAATTCATCACATTAAACAGCACGATGTCAAAACTACAAGCGATTCTTTCTTTGGAGAAACCTTTTGTTCCAAGTGGAAGGCACACTCCTTCAACTTGCCTTTGCTAATATACACACAGAACAGCATGCAGTACTGCCAGAGGAAACCACCGTGCTGCACATACAATTTCCTCCCTGGGGCACGAACGAGATAAAGAACGAACGACGCGACAGAGAAAATAGCCACATAGTTTAATGCACTATTTGAAGGGATTCAGATACTACAGTGATGAGGGTGAGATATTAGAACAGAACACAACACTCTCTCCTGGACACCTCTCAGAGCTGTCTTCCTGGAAGAGGACGACCCAGCCACTACTGAATGTACATCAGAGAGTGTGAATGAGTCCTGGTGGGAAATGAGCTACAAGAAACATTCCCACTAGTCTAAACTGATCTCCCAACTCCCAAAAGATACAACAGATGGGCAGGATGAAGCAGACACATGATCAAATATCCAGATGCAAAAGAGAGAGCAAGATTGAAGTTTAATTCCTATTGCAAACTGTAACCTGAGGATGCTCTCACACTTTAAAATGAATGACAACACACAGTCAACCTGTGGAACTCCTTGCCAGAGGATGCTGTGAAGGCCAAAACTATAACGGGGTTCAAAAAAAACCTAGATAAGTTCATGGAGGATAAGTCCATCCAAGGTTATTAGCCAGGATAGGCAGGGATTGCTGTTTGCCGGAAGCTGGGAATTGCTGACGGGATGGCTCAATTGTTGATTACCTGTTCTATTCATTCCCTCTGAAGCACCTGGCATTGGCCACTGTAGGAAGACAGGATATTGGTCTAGACGGACCATTGGTCTGACCCAGAGTGGCTGTTCTTATGACACCCAGCATAGCAGGAGAGCACTAAGTTGCAGCTTCTGTTTACTAAACTTGTCCCCTGCTACATCACCTCAATCCCTGGAAAAATCATGGAGCAGGTCCTCAAGGAATCTATTTAAGGCACTTAGAAGAGAGGAAGGTGATCAGGAACAGTCAACATGGATTCACCAAGGGACAGTCATGCCTGACCAACCTGATTGCTTTCTATAAAGAGGTGACTGGCTCTGTGGATGTGGGAAAAGCGGTGGACGTGATATACCTTGAATTTAGCAAAGCTTTTGATACTGTATCTCACAGTATTCTTATCAGCAAGTTAAAGAAGTATGGGTTGGATGAATGGACTATAAAATGGATAGAGAACTGGCTAGAGCATAGGGCTCAATGAGTAGTGATCAATGGCTCCATGTCTAGCTGGCAGCCGGTCACAAGTGGAGTGCCCCGGAGGTCGGTGCTGGGGCCGGTTTTGTTCAACATCTTCATAAATGATCTGGAGGATGGGGTAGATTGCACCCTCAGCAAGTTTGCAGATGACACTAAGCTGAGGGGAGTGGTAGATACCCTGGAAGGTAGGGATAGGATACAGAAGGACCTAAACAAACTGGAGGATTGGGCCAAAAGAAATCTGATGAGGTTCAACAAGGACAAGTGCAGAGTCCTCCACTTTGGATGGAAGAATCCCATACACAGGTACAGACTGGGGACTGACGAGCTAGACAGAAGTTCTGCAGAAAAGGACCTGGGGGTTGCAGTGGATAAAAAGCTGGATATGAGTCAGCAGTGTGCCCTGGTTGCCAGGAAAGCTAATAGCATATTGGGCTGTATTAGTAGGAGCATTGCCAGCAGATCACGGGAAGTGATTATTTCCCTCTATTCAGCATTGGTGAGGCCGCATTTGGAGTACTGTGTCCAGTTTTGGGCCCCCCACTACAAAAAGGATGTGGACAAGTTGGAGAGAGTCCAGCGGAGGGCAACAAAATGATTAGGGGTCTGGAGCACAAGACTTATGAGGAGATGCTGAGGGAACTAGGCTTGTTTAGTCTGCAGAAGAGAAGAATGAGGGGAGATTTGATAGCAGCCTTTAACTACCTGAAAGGGGGTTCCAGGGAGGATGGAACTAGGCTGTTCTCAGTGGTGGCAGATGAAAGAACAAGGAGCAATGGTCTCAAGTTGCAGGGGGGGTGGTCTACGTTGGACATTAGGAAAAAGTTTGTCACTAAGAGGGTGGTGAAGCACTGGAATGGGTTACCTAGGGAGGTGGTGGAATCTCCATCTTTAGGGGTTTTTAAGCTGCGGCTTAACAAAACCCTCGCTGGGATTATTTAGCTGAGGTTAGTCCTGCTTTGAGCAGGGGGTTGGACTAGATGACCTCCTGAGGTCCCTTCCAACTCTATGATTCTAACACTTCGCAGCACACATTTTGGCATTTGCGCTTTTTTTGTGTGTTTTGTTATTACGCAGCGTTTATGGCTACTGGTTTGGGCCATTAACAATAGCCTTTTCAGTTCAATTTCTGCCCCTCTTTCCCAAAGGACACCCTATACTTCCCCTTCATGTACAGGTCACATGACCAGAAACCGTGAATGGCAAATTAGAGGAAAGACTATAGCCTGGTCTACACTTACATGAGAATTCGGCAGCAGTCGATTGAAGATACGTAAGCTACTTAGAGTAGCTTGTGTAACTCCTGTCAACTTTGTAACTTCTGTTTCGTGCGCCATCTTCGCTACGCTGTGCCAATGGGAAATGCATATCCGTCGATGCAGTGCTACGCTTTTTTTGGAGGTGGTTTGAATAGATCGACTTCCGGATCGATTCAGCAGGTCTTCACTTCCACCCAATTGATCCGGATAGATCGAGCTGATGGCCTCAAGCACTAAGAGTGAAACTCTGCATGCCTTCGGCTCCCATGTAAGCCAATGGGCCTGGAAGGCACTCAGCAGCTGGCAAGAGGCCTTCCACAGCATCTCACAGAATGATGTATCTGGAATATAAACCACATTGTGTGACTTGCCTACAATGCTCACTAAAAATATAAAATGAAATCAAATCTAATTTATGCACCATAAATATAACAGCAGAACACAGCCCTTAATCTGGAGTAATGCTATAGTGCCACATAAAATCAGGAGAGCTCACACAGTATTTTAAAGGGCACACAAGACAGACTGCATTCCCATGATTGAAGGCTCTGTCTTGCTAGCTCCTGTGAGGTGCTATGGGGCGAAACACACACATGGGATGGGCAGGAAATCTCTGCAAACTTTGTTCTCTTTACAGAGTCTCCTCTTGAATCATTCTGTCAAGAACCAGCCCACAAACTCATAAATCCCTGGGATTCTGCAGCTTGCTTGGGTTATTTGAATACATTGGCTCTCAGTCTCCGGTCTATTCCGTCCTCTAACAGACTGACTCCTATGTCCCATGATCCCTGGTGAGAAATGGGCTCCCTACCATAGAGGGAGAATTATGGGAAAGTACTAGAGGATGTAACTCATTTTCACCTTGAGCTTTATAGGAGCAGCTGAGAGGGATGTACACCCATTCCTTCCTGACCTACCTACTTATCCACACAGACTCAGAACTGGAGCTGTGCAAATAAGTGATTTTTCAGATCACTGGCAATTCTGAAAAATTGGAAAAACAATTAGTTTCGGGTTGACCCAAAACCAGAATTATTTTAAAGGTTCGGTGAATTGAAAAATTCAAACACATTTTATTTCAGGATGAACACAACATTTTATTTATATTGAGTGCCTCTCCCCCATAAAATTGAAGGAAAACTTAAAAAAAAAAAAAAAAAAAAAAATCAAAAATCTCATTTTTTAAATTTACACTATATTTTTTACATGAACAGTTTGGGAATACCAACACAAATCTGTGAAATCTTTCAGGGTCACTGAATCTGCCCCCTCCCCCCTTTTTTTTTTTTTTTTTTTTTTGGGGGGGGGGGGAGGGGGAAGGTTTAGACCCAAAAAATTCACCCAGTTCCCCTCTTAGCTTCCTGTAGAGCTCACCATACAGTCCAAAGAAGTAGAACCAGTGCTGTGGAGAAGGGGTAAGATCTGCATAGTGTTTCTCCTTGATGTGCAGATCTCCCTTGCTACTGCCAGCACCTCAGATCAGCAGGAGGCACCCTGGAAGATGGAGTTCTCCTGAGTGCAAAGCAAATTATACAGCCAATCCTGCACTGCAACAGCATTAACACTTCCGTACCTTTGGTGGAAATACCATTTACAGCGAAAAGCAACGAAAGCAAGAATACATTTTAAAATGGACACAGCAAAAGCATGACTATGTATAACACAGGAGAAGCAGGAGAAATACCACTCCAACCTATTTGTTCAATTATTTCGCACAGCAGGAGACATCTGAGAAAATATAAGCCACATCAATTTCCAATACTGCAAGATCAGGGCCTAAGGTCATGATTTGCTGAACATTGATACTTGTTTGGGTCTTTTTTAGCAAGTTTGTGCAATGTTCTTCAATAAAGTAACATTCATCAGCAGCTGCAGTGTTGGCGCTAATTACTGGAGTTTTAATACACAATGTAATGAAATACAGTGATACCATTCTTTAGACTATATAACTCTGAACATTAAACATTATTTGGTTTATTTAAAAAAATCACTTTAGCACAGTCATCTTATGGGACTTGCATGTTTTAATCATCAGTTTTAATTAGGCTAAAAAGTAGACTATAAATCAAGGCGCTTTTTTGAGGCACTCTCAAAAGGCACAAATAAAGGTTCCATTTTTTATTTGACTGAAGTGTGATTTATGCTAAAGTGTTAATGAGAGCAAATGAGAGTAACTGAAATCAGTCTCCTGCTAATTTTCATAATTTGTAGTGGAATATTTTTCTAATTAATGATAGACTTCTGGAGACAGCTATGTCGACAAATACAAATTCATAACATTTACTTTGCATTTTTGGTACCTCCATTCATTACTGATGCACCACAAAGGTGTGTGTGAATATATACATATATGCCCTTTCCTTCCCAAGTGAGATGCCACCAGGAGTATGTTAGAACTTCTCATTGCACTACATCTTCAGGCCGCACACAAGTATCTATTCAATACCAGGTAATTAACATTAGATATCACACACAAGTGGTCAGTAGCAGCGATGTAATTTTGCATTCCTAGCCAGGCATACATTTAAATGGCATCACAACAGGCAGTCTAGTGTAATATGTATTGAACAAATTTGAGGTAAACAATAAGAATTCAAAGAAGAAATGAATCTTCAGAGATTTGTGCCTCTCCATTCTTACAGACTTTCGCTAACTTTTCCCATACAAGTCAGTGCTGCTAACCAATACAAGCTTGACCCAACTAAAGTAAAGTAATAAGGAATACGGCAATGTGGTGTAATGGAAGAATGTACTCATGTGCCTTTCATGCTTCTGGACACCTGAGATCATAATCTGCACACTGAAGATCAGAAAATCAATGTGCGGTCTTGTTCTACTCCCTATTAGTTCATACCACAAAGCCACTATTAGTAACCTGGGCTTACAAAAGACACAGAATAGGGTTAACATGAGAATTGCAAGTAAACAAAATGTGTCCAGTCTCCTAAAAGGTGAAGCACACAAAGATTGCAACAACATGACGCCCAATCTTTTCTTCGTACTACACTGGAGACTCAAGTGGAGATAAAATGCTACATTGCCAACAATGAGCTCCCTTCTAGCATGCTCCAGTTTCCTCTAACTACACCAAGTCAGTGTTGACAGAAGCATAAGGAAAGCTATATGGGAATATTTATTTGCATGGTGTTTACCTGCACTGTGCAAGTGCTATTGACATCCATTTCCATTAACACAAGTGGTTAAAAAAGTTAGAAAAATGTGAAGGATTTCACACACACACGCACACACAATCAAACCTAGTCTAAGCTAGTCACTTTCACTCCAAAGGCTACTCCTGTAACCTGCCATATTCTCTTCCACTTCATTCTCTGCAGTGATGAAAGAAAGCTGCCTCCTGTGCACTGCATTATTCTTTATGCATTGCTGTGATATCCTGAAGTCTCTAGATTTCACACCGCTGTGGTGTGCCTTTTCTTTTGATCCTTTGGAATCCCCATAGCTCCAGGGCTGGGGCTGAAGGAATGGATATGTACTTCTTCCCCATCACAGATGAGGTCGTGTGTTTCCAAGGTTGGTTACTATCTTAGGCCATTTTAGGTTTGCTTTTGCAGACCATGAACCAACTAGCCACCTCGCACACATGGATACTGGGAGAAGCAGGAGGGCCCCATAATTTTCTGCTTGTTTTCCATGCTGTGTACAGGAGGTACTACCCTATCTTTTAAGCATACAGTTGAACCCTTTTACATTGTCTGAAACTTTTCTTGCACTCAGACAGAGGATAAGCACCAAGTAAAGCATTCAGAAGGGCTGTTCAAATGGTAACAACATTGCTTACCCAAAGCATTTGAAAACCATGAGCCAGACACCCATAGATCATAAGACTGGCTTAAAAATCATGAGATTTTTTAAAATTATAATAATAATAAATAGGAGCATGGCCACATCAGCACAAGCAGCAGGAGGAGTTATCTGACCTGAATATGTTCCTAAGATTTCAAATAGGGTCATATTTGGGGTGGTTACTCTCTCCAGCTGCTCACACCCTCCATGGCGGCAGTCCTATTTTTGGCACATTAAATCTGATCGAGCTATCACAGGTATATCTCCTTAAGCTGCAAGTTACACCTCCAGCTCCAGTGTAGATACCCCCTGAGCTTTGAAGGGTCAGGCTTTCAGTCTCTTCTTTGCAGACACGGGGACCAGAAACTCATTTTATTTTCAATTCGAAGTTAAGACTCTCATTTAGTCACCTGACTCCAAGAGCTGGGGCTTTCAGAAAAACACCAAATACTCTGAGATATGTGATAAAAACCGTAAGAGTTGGCAACACTGCTGGCCAACAGGGGGCAATGATGCTTAATAGGTCTTCAGAAGTTGTAAGCAAGATAAGGATTTGAGCCCACCACAGCATAATGTATGGTTCCAGCCAAAGTCATCCGACAGCTGTTCTGATGGGCAATAGGATGCTGCTGAAGGAAAATGTCAACACTTTAAATAGGAAAACTTTTTTCCTTAAACTTCATGAATCATATGAACTGTTCCCTCTGTGTACATTTCCAGCATTTCCATCACTATTGATAGTAAAGGCACAAGCTATCTGCATTACAGCAAAGTTAGAAGTTGCATAACAAACATCAGTGCATGCACGGTATCTAATACAGTGATGCTGCCCCAGATTCCTATCAGTATAGCCAGTCCAGAAAAAAACAAAAACAAATTCAGTCACAATTTACCAAAAAGAAAAATTTGCTAAAATCGTATTTTGCTGTGGACTGGAAATGATAGGAGTGAGGGGAATGAGCAATAAAAGCAAGGCGAGGTCAAGAGGAGTTGGCAAGGACCTAAAGGGCACGATAAAAAGGGAGAAAATGCAATGCAGGAAAAGGAGAAGGAAGGAAACAAAAATGGACAAAGGGAGAGATACTAGACATGAAACAGAAAGGATGGAAAGATGGGGTGAAAAAATGGGAAAGGAAGAGAAGGGAAAGCAAAAGCAGAAAGTAGAGGAAGTGAAATATTTAAAATTATTCAAGAGAAAGTCGAACTCTGAATGTGCCAGAAGAATGAATGTAAACGGTGATAATGCATAAGGTCTTATGCAGCGAGAGTCTGCATGTGCAATGGGGGCACTGGGGACATTTCTCTGCCTTTGGAGGAAGTCACCCTTCATCCAGTCCCTGCCTCGACTGACTCTTATCCCTGGAGCTTCAATGCCGTTGGAAAACGACTTAGAACCAGATTTTCAAAAAGCAATAGCACCCAACAGCTCCCATTGCTGTAAGCGGGGCAGAAGCAGTGGGGCATTCACTGTTCTCAACGGGAGCTGCCGGGTGCCGAGCACTTCTTTAAATCTGGCCTTAAAAATATACAGAATACGGAAAATAAATAGGATGGGTAGTGTTTGTTTGTTTGTTTTTTTCTCCCTAAAGACAATTGCTGGGGGAGAATACCCAGCTACCCCCATTCCCTCTCCCCCCACCACACACACAAACACAAGAGCAGTTATTTCCCTTAAAATAATTATTCTATTTTTGGAGTATGGCCAAAAGGTATTGCCTGGGGTCCTCAGAACTCACCAAAAAAGTCTAAAAGCAAGCTCTGGCAGAGCCCTGTCCCCTGTTCAGAACCAGCCAATGACTGATGAGCAGAGAGGGCAGGGAGCCCATTTTGATTAAAAAGAATTAAAATATTTGACTCTGAATTTTTTTTGGGGGGGGGGGTGGGGGGAGAGATAGGAAATGGTAAGAGCTCTCCATGACGTTAGCAGTAGCACCGAGAGTCCAGTGCTGCACTGTGCTAGGTGATGTACAAACATAACAGAGACAGCCCGTCCAAGATTTTACAGTCTAAGTGTGAAGACGATAGATTTACATTTTATTACATTAGATAGCAGACGCAGTATGGCCAACTTTGCCTTTCTATTAGAACCTGGATTTTACCGTTTCTTGATTTCTGATTACTTGCTTCACAGACTCAATATTGTATTAATGTGACTTTTAATTTAGTTTCGCTATACAGTACTAGGCACATACGGACTACATATGCTGTCGATCAACATTGATCTGTTCTGCTTATGTGCAACTTAAGGGCACTCAAGATGATCTGCTTGGTGCACAAAAGTAGCCTCGCTCAATATTATTATGTTTTTATTTAATATGGGGTTTTGTTGAGTTTTGCCAATTACTCAGTGCAAAGCCTTATGCAAGCTCCTGAGCAGAAAAAAGAATTCTCTGCTCTGAAAAAATACTGTGTGTCAACACACTATGGCATAGAGAAAAGCAGATAATCAAAACACGGGAGGAATTAATTTCTGTATACATCAGAACTTTCGCATCAGTTTACGGCTAATTCACTGTGCTACAAACTCCCAACAAATGCAGATAAACACTGTTCTGTTTAGGTTAGGTAAGCTAAAATAGTCTTTGCCAGCTACAACCAATAAAAAGTATCAGTCAAATTGGCAATTCACACATGAAAAGCATTTGAAAGTTAAATCTGAAACCCTTGACTGAAGCCACACGGCGCTTTAATTTAAATGCATTATAATGTATGGTTATCATTACTTACTCTACTCAAAGGGCAATTTAAGTGCCATTTTGATATTCTGTATGAACAAAGAGGTGTCACGTTAAGGAAACTGGTATCAAGTCCAAAAATTTGTGAAAATCAAGCCCTGTCGCTAACTGTACCTAGGGCATTTCATTTCAATGGAGTATCATGTGTATTCATTGGCATTATAATATTTGCATCACACCCATCCCCTGCCTCTATGAAAATACTTTACAACACCCTGTGAGAACACAGGGTGGGCTCTCTTCATACAATTGCTCTGCAGAGCTATAGGAAGTTAGGACAGCTGCAGTACATGAAGGATGGTGTGCCAGGTACCTCCAAGCTCCCAGGACACTGAGAGGAATGACACTAAAGACAAAGCAGCAACTTTAACTGTCTTTGCCTTTATTCATCAATGGTTATATTTGCTAATACAACGTATTGTTGCCATGGATCCAGTTCTGCACAGGAGAACTCCAGCTTTGATGGGGCAGTCCTGCATTATGAAGGGTTCAAGCTCGTACGGAAATACCTTCAAGGCCTATGCAGCTCAGGGACACAATAAAGCAGTAGCTTTGCCACATGGGACAAACTTCAAAGCAGCGGTTCTCAAACTGTGGGTTGGGACCCCAAAGTGGGTTGCAACCCCATTTTAATGGGGTTGCCAAGGCTGGTGTTCGATTTGCTGGGACCTGGGGCTTTGGCTTTGACCTGACCCTGTCCCCTGCCCAAGACAGCAGAACTTGGGCTCGGACTACAGCTTCAGTCCCCCATCCTGGGGTCGTGTTGTAATTTTTGTTGTCAGAAGGGGGTCGTGATGCAGGAATGCCATAGCTGTCGTCAGCCAATAAGAGCTATGGTTGGGTTTTTTTGTAACTATCCTTTTTGTATGATATTGCATTTTACCCCCACCACAAAATATGAGACAAACTGTATTAGCATTAAAAGTGTATGGTTCACAGGGGTATTTGTGAGCTTGTATATTTGAGTTCTTTTTTGGGGCTCCTACAAATTTAGCTTTGAATTTTATGTTTAGCTAAAGCAAAACACTAGAGGAAAGCCCACCTCAGTGGCAGAACATATAAGAAACCACCAAGATTTGTCCAGTTCAGGGCTGAAACCATGCAAAAATAACTAAAATTACTGAGTTGAGAATAGTGTAAAACTACAATCACATATAGATGCGCATTAGCAAAGTTCAAGCAAATTTTCGGTCAATTTCTGGGTTTGTAGAGATGGTCAAAATGTGGGATTTTCTGTGAAACAGAAAGTTTAATTTTTTCAGCAGAAATTTGAATACTGAAAATTTCAGCCAAAATATTACATTTTGATTTGGAAATGCTGCCACAGTGTCTCACAACAGCTGTAGTTCAGGTGCCTTACAGCCCCATTGTACTTTATAGATAGGCCAGTCTCCCTGATAGGACTACATCTCCCGTAATGCACCACCACATCACATTTTAGAAAAGGCAGTCCCCAGTCATGATGCCTCACGGAAGATGTAGTCTGGATGGGGAACTCAGCCAATGAGGAAAATGGGGACATCTGGCAACCGAACTACAAGTGCCATGAATAACTGCAGCAACTTTTCTATATATTTATATTTTTGGCTGAAATATTTCAGCTTTGGGTTTCATTTTTTAATGAAAAAAATCAATTTTTTCCATAGGTAGCCTAAATTTGTTACAATGCTGCTACATAGCTCTTACTAGTTTTCTAAGTATTTTCAGATTACCTGATTAGTTACTATTATTTTAAATGTATATTGTCATGTACAAATAATGTTGTGCTGGCCTAAGCACTATTAATCGGTGAAAATATACATAAATAAAATGACGGAAGTAGCAGCATCCACAGTGAAAACCACATCAAGGTATGCAGGTTAAGGGGAATGTAAATCATGCAATTTCTAATCAGAGCAGGCTGTGCATGTGTGGATGTATTAGTGAGAGCGGAAGAGGAAGCCAAAACTATTTAGGCACGTAATTCTATACACAGACCACTTTTATTGAGAAGCCTAGTTTTCACAGATACACACCCTACAGCCCCCATTATGTCTATGCAATTAACAAGACATTAAAAAAACAGCAATACTATGTTTTGATGACTGCCGCCCATTCCCATCCCATTGTATCCCTTTACTTATGCCCCCGAGGCTGTCCTACTTTAAACTTTGCACCACAATGGCAATCCAGACTGATAATGGATACACAAGACCAGCTTCAATGTTATTTTCAGCTCCATTTTATTAGCTGGCCAACAAGGGGTGACAAAGCTCAACATGTGAACACCTCCCCAGAGGTCAACTATTTTACATGTTATAAATTTAGTATTCAAAAAAGGGTTTGTATTAATGCAAAGGATACCTCCTCCATTCCAGCGGTGCTCAGTTTCTGAATTTCAGTATGTACAAGAACACTTGACCCTCAGGGTATGTTTATACTGCAGGCTCCGCGGCAATTGATGCAGCAGGATTGATTCAGCGGATCATGTAGACCACAAGCGTTGCAATCTGCTAGGAAGTTCTTACTTTTGATGCATCAATGTATGATGTACACAGGATTAATCTAAATAATTTGGGTTCTTTCAGCAGGTTTCTGCCTCCACCTTTAATCCAGTTCTCTACATACTGTGACAGGGCCAGACCGCAGGGCTATGAAAGGGTACTGGAAGGCATGTATATTAGCCCCAGGCTCCATAAAGCCCTCTTCCCTGGGTAACCCAGCTGGGGCTAATTGAAGACAGTTGGGCCAATTAGGCCACCTGCAGCCTATCAAAGAAGCTGCCCCAGCAGTTAAAAGCCTCCATTTCAGGCAGGCCAAGGAGGCTGAAAGGGAGTTAACAGCCAGAGGAGAGGAGGCAGAGCAAAGCAAAGCAAAGCAAAGCAAAGCAAAGCAAAGCAAGCAAGCAAGCAAGCAACGCAGAGCGAAGAGGAGTGAAGTGAAGCAAAGCGGAGCGGAGAGGAGCTGCCCTGCCCTGCCGCCACTATAGCTGCAGGGCTTGGGACTATCATCCACGGCCGCTACCATACTGAGACAGAGAGGCTCCAGCCGGGGAAGACACCACAACCCTTCACGCCGGTACGAGGGAGCAGTCTACAGGCCGGGGGGGCCACGGACAGGCGGCCCAGGGAAGGTAGTAGGTCTCCAGGACTAAGCAGGGTGAGACCACTCCTTGCAGGGTCCCTGGGTCGGGGGCCCGGGGAAGAGGGCGGGACCGGGTCCCCCCCTCCCCCTGCACTCCCCTCCCCGCCGCACCACTGGCATAGCCGCTGAAGCGCAGGATCCACAGGGCGGGACAGGCGCACCCTGCCACAATACAGAAGGACCATTCCATTCTTTCCCATCATTTCTTTTCTTTTCTTGGAGAACAGCCATCAGCCAGTTCCTTTAATATAGGGCTGATGATAATTTAGATGCAATAAAGGAAATGAGCACGAGGGATGCTGGGGGAAATATGGTCCAAGCGACAGGACACTGAACTGGGAGTCAGGATCAAGACTTTATTTCAGTTCCCAACTCCCTGTGACCTTGGCCAAGTCACTTTTTTTATCCCATGTCTCAATTACCCATCTATACAATGGGAATAACAACGCTTCCCTGGCTCACATGGATATTGTGAGGATAAATATGTTAATAGATCGTAAGGTGCTCAGACATGAAGGCAACGAGGGCAGATAAGTCTCTAGATAGAATGTTATGCCCCCAAGGGAACTATGAAATCTGTAGGCTCAATTTGTGCCTTCTGTATGGTACCAGGCATCGACTGTGCTTGTTCAACAGAACAGGACAGATAGGTTAAGTCATCGGTGAAAGTAATCCACACTAAAAAGGGACGGTTGCTTTACTTGCTAGAGGGGTGTTCTCATTCAATTGGTTTGGCAGTTTTAATGATAAATCCTAACAATGGTACTTCCCAGATAACTGAATTCCTAAGTAATTTGGTCTGGAGCCCAAATCCTATTGAATTCCAACAGAAGTTGTGTGCCCAACTCCCTGAAGCTCCATTGAGTACCCCAGCCTTAATACAAAGCAGAGCTGACGTGTTTCAAGGTGATCACTCCACATCAGGCATCAGCAGAAAGGATTAAAGGGTTAAGACCCTGTCAGAATATTCACTTACCAATTAGTGTTTATCAGCTCACAAAGTCAGTATCCATGCCATGCCGACTCGGCATGCTTTCTTCACTGAGCACAGAAACAAGCAACCAGAGTTTATTTATTTTAATGGTTATTATAATATATGACTTCCAAGCACTTCTGTCAGCAGGGCTTGCAGACTGTAAGGTGTCTACTGATGATATGAATTCATCATGTATTTGGCTTCTGACCAACAGGCCAATTTCTTTTCTCAGTCAAATGAAGTAAAACAACCAAACATTATTAAATTTGAGTCCTCCGAATCCCTCAGCATGAAAACTAATAGTAAGATTTTTAATTAACCATGCCTGTAAGATTGCAGAGTGCAATGACATGACAGATTTCAATTCATGTCAATGAAATAGAGGTGTAAAAATAGAATCTTTCCATTAGTTACATTTTAGATGACTCACCTGTGTAAAAGTTTAGATTTTTGTTTGATTTTTTAATACTCAGTGACCGGGATTTGTAGGGAAGACTGGCTTCAGCTTTTAAAAGAGAGCATTCTGACTTGAAACATGCTGCCAATTATACACTGCTATGTGGGCAAATAAGTTGGCAAAACATTATTTCAGTGATAAACAGGTTTTGGCCATAAATCCATCTTGTTATTTTAATGGCCAACTTCTGCCTTGCAAAGCAAAACTGTGTCTCAGCCAGTGGAATAATGGGACTTCTTTCCACATGAGATTTTGTCAGCATTAATGCCTGAATCCTCCTTCCTCACAGACAGGCAACACGTTAAAAGGAACAGAGATGATACATTAGGTGATCTATGTGATATACACCCAGTGTGATTATTATCGGCCTCCTACTTTTTATAACGACACACTAGTTTTATCCTCCTGCAGAAACTCTGCCATGCAGCTTGATTCACTGCAGCCTGTAATTTACAAAGTTGCTGAGCTATCAGGGCTATTCCCACTGACCTGCACTATTTTAGTCAGTCTAATGGCCTTGCTTATAAACCACTGTACAGCGTTCTCCTGAGAGAGCGCATCAAACAGGATGGATGGACTGAGGTGTGTTTGTGACCCACCCTCATTACTAAATCATGTCTTTTGCAGCCTCGAGTTTTAGAATTATAAAATTAAACAGCATTAATAAATGACTGTCACCAATTTTGGATTTGTAATAAGAGCTGCAGAGAAGAACAATCCCAGTCTAATTGGAGTGTTGTCGCTGATTATTACTTACTCCTAGAACAGCTTGAAGGTGAGCAACAATGCCTGTTGCAGCAGCAAGTAAATTATCCTCACCAAGCTGGGCTGAATTTCTTCCTCCAACCCATATGTGATGTGCTGGGCTCTAGAGAAGCAAATCATAGAACCATAGAGTTGGAAGGGACTTCAGGAGGTCATGTAAACCAACCCCCTGCTCAAAGCAGGACTAACCTCAGCTAAATAATCCCAGCAAGGGTTTTGTCAAGCCGCAGTTTAAAAACCTCTAAAGATGGAGATTCCACCACCTCTCTAGGTAATCCATTCCAGTGCTTCACCACCCTCCTCGTAAAAAACTTTTTCCTAATGTCCAACCTAGATCTCCCCCACTGCACTTTGAGACTGTTGCTCCTTGTTCTGTCATCTGCCACCACTGAGAACAGCCTAGCTCCATCCTCCCTGGAACCCCTTTCAGGTAGTTAAAGGCTGTTATCAAATCTCCCCTCATTCTTCTCTTCTGCAGACTAAACAAGCCTCGTTCCCTCAGCCTCTTCTCATAAGTCTTGTGCTCCAGCCCCCTAATCATTTTGGTTGCCCTCCGCTGGACTCTCTCCAACTTGTCCACATCCTTTTTGTAGTGGGGGACCCAAAACTGGACACAATACTCCAAATACGGCCTCTCCAATGCCGAATAGAGGGGAATAATCACTTCCCGTGATCTGCTGGCAATGCTCCTACTAATGCAGCCCAATATGCTATTAGACTTCTTGGCAACCAGGGCACACTGCTGACTCATATCCAGCTTCTTATCCACTGTAACCCCCAGGTCCTTTTCTGCAGAACTGCTTCCCAGCTCATCAGTCCCCAGTCTGTACCTGTGTATGGGATTCTTCCATCCAAAGTGGAGGACTCTGCACTTGTCCTTGTTGAACCTCATCAGATTTCTTTTGGCCCAATCCTCCAGTTTGTTTAGGTCCTTCTGTATCCTATCCCTACCTTCCAGGGTATCTACCACTCCCCTCAGCTTAGTGCCATCTGCAAACTTGCTGAGGGTGCAATCTACCCCATCCTCCAGATCATTTATGAAGATGTTGAACAAAACCGGCCCCAGCATCCACCCCTGGGGCACTCCACTTGTGACCGGCTGCCAACTAGACATGGAGCCATTGATCACTACTCGTTGAGCCCTATGCTCTAGCCAGTTCTCTATCCATTTTATAGTCCATTCATCCAACCCATACTTCTTTAATTTGCTGATAAGAATACTGTGAAAGACTGTATCAAAACCTTTGCTAAATTCAAGGTATATCATGTCCACCGCTTTCCTCACATATACAGAGCCAGTCACCTCTTTATAGAAAGCAATCAGGTTGGTCAGGCATGACTTTCCCTTGGTGAATCCATGTTGACTGTTCCTGATCACCTTCCTCTCTCCCGAGTGCCTTAAAATCGATTCCTTGAGGACCTGCTCCATGATTTTTCCAGGGATTGAGGTGAGGCTGACTGGTCTGTAGTTCCCTCTTTCCCCCCCTTTCTTGAAGATGGGCACTGTTTGCTTTTTTCCAGTCATCAGGGACCTCCCACAATTGCCACCAGCTTTCAAAGATAATAGCCAATGGCTCTGAAATCACATCAGCCAACTGCCTCAGCACCCTCAGGTGCATTGCAACTGGCCCCATGGACTTTTGTATGTCCAATCTTTCTAAATAGTCTTGGACCTGTTCCTTCAGCACTGCGGATGTTCACCTCCTTCCCATTCTGTGCCGCCCAGTGCAGTAGTCTGGGAGCTGGCCTTGTCTGTGAAGACAGAGGCAAAAAAGGGGCCCACACTTTCCCTAATCTTCCTCTTGTTGGTAACATACCTGTAGAAACCCTTCTTGTTCCCCTTCACATGACTTGCTAGCTGCAACTCCAATTGTGCTTTGGCCTTCTTGATTTCATTCTGCTTGTTCAAGCAGCATTTTTATACTCCTCCCTAGTCATCTGACCAACCTTCCACTTCTTGTGAGCTTCTTTTTTGTGTTTAAGTTCACCAAAGACTTCTTTGTTAAGCCAAGCTGGACGCCTACCATATTTCCTATTCTTTCTGCACATCGGGATGGTTTGTTCCTGTGCCGTCAATAAGGTTTCTTTAAAATATAGCCAGCTCTCTTGGATTCCTTTCCCCCTCATATTAGCCTCCCAGGGGATCCTGCCCATCAGCTTCCTGAGGAAGTCAAAGTCTGCTTTTCTGAAGTCCATGGTCCATATCCTGCTGTTTTCCTTTCTGTCAGGATTCTGAACTCAACCATCTCATGGCCACTGCTGCCTAGGTTGCCACCCACTTCTATTTCCCCTACCAAATCTTCCCTGTTTGTGAACAGCAGGTCAAGAGAAGCATGGCCCCTAGTTGGTTGCTCCAGCACTTGCACCAGGAAGTTGTCTGCAACACTATCCAAAAACTTCCTGGATTGTTTGTGCTCTGCTCTGTGGATTGTTTGAAGTTAAGATGTGTTGCTTTCTGAGAAGGGGCAAGGCAACTACCACATCTGAGCAGGGGCTGGGCACACAGAGTTTCTTTTGTTTTCCGAGCAAAAGGACTGCAGGCAATTTGTGCCACCACCAGCACGGGACCATCCAAATGAGCAGGGAGGAGAACAGTGCTCTCCAGGCCCAGAGGAGTGGCACAGGAAAAACCACCCTAGCAGAGATGCAAGCTAACAGGCTGCTGTAAGATTGAAAGGCCTTTTGACTATGGAAACTATGCCGGGGCATCCCTCTGGCCTCCAGCACAGCCCGAGATCAGGAGTATGCACAGGTGACTCAGAGCCACCATCCGTCCACATCTCATGGGGTGCCACACACAATCTCATTGCTCGGTATGTTTCCATATGTTACAACACTCTCAAATTGTCAAATTCTTTTACGGATGCTATGGCTGCCTTTCGAAGAGCAGATTTAGAATATGCAGTAATAATAACAACAAAAAAACAACAGTGATATCACAAACTATTAGACAAGGCCACTGCTCAGACAATTATGGTTTAGTTCTGCTATTTAGGGAAAGCAAAACAGTAGGCCAACGTGGAGTACAGCATTCCAAGCAAACCTGATGGCATTCAGAGAGGAACTGCAAGGCAAATGTCCTCTTAGTTCATCAGCATGCAGACGGGGCTGCTGCCTATTTCTCCTACCCCTTGCTGTACTGGTCTCCCTCGGCATGGCTCCACCTCCTCCAGAACTCTTTGGCATGCTATGCATCCCCAGAGAGACAGGTAACCTGCAATGCCTGCATTTCTCATGTGCACAGACCACAATGAAGTCAGCTCTTATGCAAGCTGCAGTGGGTGGGAAGAGGCTCCTCATGCTATACTGCACACCTGGGCAAGGACCAGGCCAGCCTCTAATGGATCACCTTCCTTCAGAGACACCTTTCATCATTAAAAGAGTTTATATTCTTAGGAAGGAAGGATGGAAGGAAGGACCAGATATAAATATAACTATATATAGTTATAGTTATAAATATATCTATAACATATCCAGATGGGAATACCTTGGAAGCGAGGGAAAGAACAGGAATTAACAGACACACCTTTCATAAAGGTAAACATCTGCAGTTATTATCCATTCTTTTTATTACTGTAGTATCTTGGAACAGAAATTGAAGATTGGGGCCCCCCTTTGCCAGGTGCCATGCAGACAAGAAGCAAAGAAAACAGTTCCATGTTCCGGGAGCTAATAATCTGTAGTCAGAGTGTATAAAATATCAAACATGCAATGGCCTCTTGTTCATTTTATTTAAAAAGACACAGAAAAAGAGGGTTATAATGGGAACTCTTAGGCAATCTTAACTACAGGTGCTCCACCCACTGCTGTTTGAATGGCAGACAAATTACTCTACAATGAAGTGGTGTTCTGTCATTTCCTGGAGTTTCAGGCCAGTAGGGAGCCTTAGATCATCTAGCCTGATATCCTGAGAGACACAGGTTTGTTTGATTTTAAAAAACATGTCTACATAGCTTTAAGCATGTGAAGCAGTGATGTTAGGAACCCATGACTACAGTCCTAAATTTCACTGGTCCCAGAAAGGTCTTATTGACCTTCAGAATGAATTCCAATGAACAACACTGCATTCTTATCATTAAGACAATCCTTTCTTGCAAAACAGAACACATTTTCAGGTTCCAGATACAAATTTGAAGACATTTTTCTTTCATTTTCTCCCAGTGTTTTGTGCCAATTTTTAGAGTCTGTTTTTATGACACATGCAACGCAAGCTGCAGCAGATCAAGCTTACAAGCAACAGCATCAGCAGGTGCCAATTGACTCCAGACAATGCAGTCTCCATGGTTATTCAACCTTTGCTGAGACTGGTAAAAAGGGTGCCATCTGTAATGGTGAATTTTGTTGTGGGGGTGTTTGTCTACTTTATGACCTAGACAGAGATTGAATGGCTCAGAAGACTGGCCAGGCTAAGGTCTCCAGATCACATCAAGACCAAATAAGTAGTAACTAAAAATAAATTACCCTAACAAATGAAGCCTATGTGAAATGAGTTCCTGATCCCAGTGCAGTTTCTTGCAGGCAGGTTTCCATAACACAAAAAGATACATCATTTAGTATCTAGGGTGTATAAATGCATCTAAAGCAACTATTGAGACCTTAGGACCCAGCTTTAACTCCTGCTGTTCTCTTTCTGGAAATACATGTTAAACTTCTCAATACTGCATACTAGGGTGTTTTATAACATATTAAAGAAAAAATTAAAACAAAAACATTTTATAATCATGGTCAAATGTGATGGGGAGAAAATTATGGTGTAATAATTCACACTTAGATGCACAAAGGCCATTTGGCCTTCATCCATTGTGCCTAAACTCTTTGGGGAGTGAATTACTCCACTGTAATTCACATGTTGTCATATCATATGGCTTAATTAACACTATGAACTTAGAGCACACATACTTAGTTGATTGCCAAAGCTCAGACACCAGGCTTTCCATGAAACAGCTTCAAGCTGGTCAAGTATCATGAGTAGCGGCGTACAGATTATTCACTAAGCACCCCTCTTTCCTTCTACAACAGCGAGAGCAAGTAAACTATAATTCAAATCAGTGTTGTACAATGCTTTGGTCCAAAACAAAACCTCAAGTGTTCTAGATCTATGTAACATACATATTTGAAAAGCAAAGGGAGGTTGGCAATCCCTTGATATGTTTATTTGCATACTCATACCCCAAATGTTTTTCCTACTCAGAGCTACTATCTAGTTTTCCTGGTGTGAGAGCTCTGGGAACTTCATGAAGAATGTGCATGTGTCTACCCAACATCATGGATTGCTAGTGAAAGAAGACTGTGCTTGCTTCTAGCCTCCGTAATGCATTTGTGTGGGGGAATCCTTTGAGCTGGCATGTTTGCAGAACACTGAAGGAGGAGGATAAAAAACCCAGAAATTCCCCTATTTACTCTGTGTGAAATTCACCGCTGTGTAGAGAGGGCCCTGCACACTGCCCTTTGCACCACTTAATGGCTTAAGTGAGAATTAAGTGGTGCACAGGACCTTTGCAGGGTTGAATTTCACCCTCTACCAGCTTATAGATCAGACCGCCATCGGCTGGAGAATTTAATACTCCTGAATTTAGTACTGTGCTGCTAATGAAAACACTGTGGTATACATCTGTGGTCAGCCCTTTTACCAGGAAAAGCTTTTCTTTCATCACCTCTTCTATAAAAACAGTGGCTCCGCTGCAGTAATACCAACTGCCTAGCCTAGCAAATATTATAAATGTTTCAAGGATGATTAATCTTTTAAAACAATGAAGTTAGGCAGAAGCCTGGATGTCAACTTGGCTATTTCACAACTAATAAAACATGTCTCTTGTATTTCATTTTGACTATATAAAGAGAAGCATAGAAAAAGGCAATTACCCACCATTGACAAGCTAACATAACACTTGTACAAGTATAAAAGAAACACAGTATGTATTTTAAAAGGTGATGCTGCTTGCACTGTCTTCCAAAAGTAAGAAGGCAAATGTTCAGCTCATATTAAGCAGCTCTCTATCACCAAGGAGCAGCTTGCTGGCATCATATATTCCCCCAAGGAAGATAATGCTGATTGCTTTAACTGAATCATTGTCACCAGACAACTTCCAGTGCTTTTGAGTAATAAATATTTCCCAGGCTCCCACAAAAACAACACAGAAACTGGACCTGTATCCTGACCTGCTAATGCAGTGAGAAATCAGCTTGGTCTATGAGTGCCATTTCTTTACAAAGAAGAGACACCCCCCTCACCTCCCACCACAGCTGTGCACCAAAAATGGTGGTAAAATGGTACAAACCCTTAGGAAGGGTGGGAACAAAATAGCAGGTGGGACTCTCTCCTACCAGCTGCTGCAATGCATGACTTGACGGATTGCAAATTGCTTTTCCATTTTGCAAACAACAAGTTATTGTACTTCAGCCCCAGCTCAGGCGTTCTGCTAAACAGAGACTCAAGATAGCACGTGTCCTAAATATACAGAGGTCACTTTAAAATGATTTTGCTTGATCTGGCTGGAGTATAAATACTCTTGAGCATCTTGGTTTCTGGAAACCGAAAATGGGACCTAAAATAATCACGTGACAATACATTGAGTTTATAAACATCTTGGGACTGCAAAGGTTTGCATCGCTGTTTCAGAGCTGTGAAGATGTTTAAAGTAAGAGATCATTATTTGGTTAGAGATCCGTGTAATTTCAGACCACTTATGCCTGTGTTGCACCTCTCTTGTCCTGCTGGTTAGTGATTTAGAAGTCTGAATTTTGTTTTCACATGATAGCCTGGAAAGCTTTACATCTAAACACACCTTTAGCAATACATGTGTGTTAAAATGAGATACCAGGGTAGCTGTGTGTTTCTGGACTCTAGGGATTTGCTGCCAACACCAGTATCTGAGTGCTTTCCATAGTAGACAGGTATTAGACCAAATGGACTTCATGGAGCCTCTGTCTGTTCACCCATTTTAAGACAGATGGAAATCCACCTGGCGAGGGTGGATTTGGGAGAGAAGGAGGGGCTGTTACTACAGACAAAGTCATTCTCTATCTAAGGTAAACATGCTTCTTCCAGAACAGGCTAAGGGACAGGTTACAGGTAGCTTGTTTGGGTTCACACTGGAGCATGTGAGAGAAGACATTGCTCCCTGGAAGTCCTGTTCAGAGACCAGACACAAGTCTGGACCTTGTGTTTCCTGCGCAATGAAGGGATTCTCTCCAACAGGGGTGAATGGAGGGCCATGGTCTTCCACTCCCCTCTCCACTGGCCACCTTTCAAAGAGGGGCAGATCCACCTGCTACAGTGTGCAGCGCCCCCAGGAGGAACTGCAGCCGACCCCTTAATGCAGTACAGGGCCATGGCTTCGGGCATCTACCACAGCTACTGTCTGGCTCCTGTGAACCCTAGTGCTCCCAGAGGCAAACCCTCCTCATTTCAGAGCCCTCCGAGGTTAGATTTTCTTAACTTTGTTGTTTTCCATTTCAACTAGCTCTGGAACTGTGTATGCAGGCACAGGAGCTAACCCACCAAAGGTCAGCTCTTGGGTTGACAGGCTTCACTAGGACTGCAACTGCACCTTTCAAACCTTTCTGCAGTGGGGGGAGGGTGTTCCTCCTAAGTTAATGAGCGGGTTATGTTCTCGCACAGAGCTACAGAGGCCAGCACACATCCTGTGCATTGCTTACATCCCATTATAGCCTAAAGGGGTATACAGGCCTATGCACAGGGAGAATTTCACCAGTATGTCAGGCACAAAGTAGCACTGGACAAAACTGGAGGGCTGTGTCTGGCTGTTGACGATGCGGCAACCATGATAATATCACCAAGGAAATGCGGTGATCGAGGTTTTTAACCTGCTTCATTTCTGCTGAACAGCTTCATGAAGGCATCCCACTCAGGCAGGGTCTCTAGAGGATTATTTTGTCTCACACATCAGTGCAGTCATGTGTCCTCCGACCCCACACCTGGCATCCTAACCAGACACACGCAATATGCACCCAGTAATGAAATGCCTGGCCCGTCGTCTTAAACAGCTATGTCACTTTTCACCTTACACACTTACTGGAGATAGGAAAAAATAGCCTCAAAACTAAATATGTGGGAGCACCGGACATGCCTAGATTTTTAAAAAAGCGGTGATCTTTCCATTGTCTTGCTCCCAACATACAAGAATGGATTATAATTTAGAAGCTCCAGATGAAAGAAGGGGCAGTCAGAGTATCCTAAAAACAAGGCTCCAAACCAAAAACCTACCAGTTAATACACATCCCTGTAGTTATCCTGATCCACAGATACTTTCACAGTTTGTAACAGTAAAATTCAAAACATTAAATCTTGAAACCGTCTTCGAAAACAACTTCCAAGGCAATTCTTCTGTATACATTAAAGGAATCTTTTAGGAGACGAGAATGAGGAGGAGGTCTTAACCAGACTAATTTCATATTTAACCAAGGACTGAATTCTGGCTGCTGTGTGCACTTATACAGACCCTCCATAATGAGCCTGAAGCTGAAACGCAGAAAATTCCACACTGAATCTGCTTCCCCACCATGTGCATGGAGACACTGTTGTGCAAATGGTCTGGGTTAAGGCAAGAAAGAGCAGCAGATATCGGGCCTTGTAGATTTTAAGGCCCAAAGGGAACAGATCCTCATCTGACCTTCTGTATAGCTCCTATTTCAGTCTGTGCATCCTTTCCTCTTTATTAGGCTAAATGGATGCTCACAAATTACTCCTATTATCTTCCTCCTACCAGAAACACAGTGAACTACATTGGGGTAAGACTGCAGTGGGAGGGCTGCCATCTTGGTGTTTGAACCCAGGCCCTCCACAGCTCATAGCATGAATCTCTGCCACCTGAACCAAAAAGCTAAGTGCTGTAGCTGGAACAGAGTCAGAACATCTGTGTATCAGGCACACAGGAGGACATGTAACACACACTAACCAGTGCGTTACACAGGGTTGCAGCTAACACCTAGGGGTCTTATTTCCCACCGTGGTATCCCTTGTGGAGCCACTTACAGCTGCAGTGCTTTCCACCCCATTTGCACAGGGGCAAATGACTCTCCAATGGGCAGATCAGTGGGAAAAATCAGGCCCCTAGTTTTTGCATCTTTGGTGTCTGCTCATTGTGGAGAACTTGGCTTCTAATCATCTTCCAGCATTTTCATTCAGCAGAAGCATCAAGTGAGCTCTCAGACTACACTGGCGTTCGGACTAAAACCAAAACTGCCAGAGGGGGATTTAAATGTTAATTGCTTTAATTATTAATATTGTTTAATTATAAAGATTTGCAAAACAACATTTACTATTTAACTTCCTCTGAAAAGAACAACAGCTTCTTCCATAGCTGGGAGGGTTTTCCCACCCTAGTTTGTTGACACCATTTAATTATAAAATTATAATTTTGAAATCAGTGGGGAAGTTTGCTTAAAAACTAAGAGAAACATCTCAAGGGCATTAAGATGTTAAAAGTGATACCAAGAGACTTGATACACTATCTTTTATTGTTGTTGTGGTTATTCTTTCTCCACTTTTATTGTAAAAGTTTAACTCTGAAGCCTTAGCTTTGGGAAACTACCCCATGCACAGAGTGGATGTGGAATTCTCACCAAGATTTTCAGAAACAGGAGCCTTAAGCCTACAGCTAAGTAAATGGCTTGGATTTTCAAGAGTGCTCCCAATGACCTGAAACTAGGGCCAGAATGTCAAAAGAGCTCAATTCCCATTAAGACACCTATATGGAGTTGCCAGATTTTCAAAAATGCTGAACCCCCAGCAGCAACCACTAAAGACAACAGGTTCTTCAATGCGCTCGGCAATTTAGAAATCAGGCAGTTATTTTAGGAGCTCAACATTAGGTTCCCATTGTTAAAAACATTGCTCAATAAGCCCTGTCCACATGGTGAGATGGATCCAATTTCACTTTTTTCTTAATCTGTGATGAAGAATAGATTACAATTACTTGCTTAAAATAATACAAAATATGATGGCCACTGTGACACTTTAAAGTAGATTATGCTGTACAACGTATCTCACAGATATCTATTCACGGAGAGTGAAATTCAACCTCCATGCATAGGGCCAGTGCAAGATGTGACTTAAGTGATGCATAACATGGATTCTGGCCCTGAGCACAGGGGAGAAGTTCAGCTGTAATATACTGGACAGACTGTCTAATGTAAAGCTCTAAATGCATCAAGCAGTTTAGTTAATAACAATTTTTTTTATTTAAGGCCAAATAATTGTTCTTTATTGAAGGCTGACTTTGCAGTAGTGTAGACTGGGATTTTCAAAGAGGTGTGAAGGAGCTAGGTGCCCACCTCTACTGAATCCCAATGGTGATTTGGCTTCTCACGGTCTTAGGTCCCCTTGGCCCTAGAAAAAACAATCTCACACAGATTGTAAAAGTGAAAAACCCAATACCCCACACACTCCCTCCACCTCTCTCTTACCACGGACTACTGGTGCTAAGAGCATTGTGAAGAACAGCAGCTGTGATGACCACATGACTGTGGAATATAACTTGAAGGTATTGTGGCAATGAGCGTTTCCAAATAAAATGAAGTAAGCGTCCTCCTGGTCCCGCGGCCAGCACTTGTCCGGTCAGTCTTCAATTCACATCCAAAAGGGAAGGGGAAAAAAGCCAACCAAAAATATCAATAATTTTTTTTTAAAAAAAACAGCCCACAATCAATATCCAGAGTGGAGACCTACAAAGAGAAAGAGAAAGAGTGAGGTCAGTAACAACAACAGGTGATTAGTGCATGTCAGTCAGGGGAGCTGGGTTAAGTTCAAATATGGGCTCCCCTCCCAGGTTTTTATTAGCAGTTCAGGGGGAACACACACTGGATCCCTGTGCAGGGGCCAGGACCCAAACCTGTGCACCACTTATGTCCCACGTACTCTTTCAAAATAGGGCTTCAGTGGAAGTGGTGGCCAGACCACATGGGATCTTCTGCACAGGGGTGAATTTTTACACCAATAGCCCACTTTTCCACTCAAACATCTGATATACGGAGCCAAAAGCACAGGCAGCAAGTATGTTCAGGAGAGCATGCACTTGTGGTTGTACGTGCACATCAAGTGACTGCACGGGCGAGAGTCCAGTCAGGCACCTGGGCTCAACCAGACATCGCCTTAAGGAAAGGTTGGAGCATGAGCTGCCCCATCCCAGTAGTCCCAGAAGGTGCCAGGACTCAGACACTTCTCTGAGGCACAATGCGTTCTCGGCTTCCCCCTTTACTTCAGGTGGGCCAGAACTTCCTGCGCCATAGCAGCCACAAATCACAACATGCCTACTGCCAGCACAGCTTTGCAGGACAGCAAATAGGGGGTATAGGGCCAAGACGCAGAGTCCTCACAGGGGAGTTCTTACATTCCCGTACTCTCCTGTGCTGACACACAGTCCCAGTCCTGGGCTAGCACTTAGCCACCTGTGCAGACACGGCACGAGCTGCACACACTGGTCACAGGCATCCTCTTGCACATGCACCTATAGGCCTCCTTTTTGAGATAATTGGCTTGCAAAGATTTTATTTATTTCTTTATTTTTTGTCTCTGTGTGGGGGAGTTTCATCTATTTCTCCTTGTGAAACAAGCCAAGCAGACAGCCCTGACACTGGCATTCTCCATAAAGCCATAGCCCCATAGAGGCGGAACAGTGCAAGCTTCCCCAGGTAGCCCCACATAACATATAGCATCCCAAGCCTTAACTTCGGGAACCTTCTCATCTGTCCTGGGGCTGCTCTGCTGCAGCTGCCTCCCAGGGTACGTCTACACTGCAGTTAGTGGCTGGCTCATGTCAGCTGACTTGGGCTTCTGAGGCTTGGGCTAAAGGGCTGTTTTGCTGTGGTGTAGACATATCCCAAGTGGACAGCTGGTACCAATGGTGCTGGGGTTGTGTGGTATGTCGGATAGAAACTGGCTGGGACTTTATACTCAGGCCTCAAGAACAGACATCAGATGGTATCAGCGTTGGATTCCTGACTCCAAGCCAGGCCAGGTTTTGACCCAGCAACCATGGAATGAAAGGCTCCATATCCCACAGTGCCATTCAGCACCTCTTTCAATCAATTTTAGTTCAGTCCCACATAATTAATCATTTGGGGACCTAGTTAAAAGGTCTTTTCCATCCTACACTTTTATAGGGAAGTATAGGGAAATGGGAATCTATATGTTTGAATGGAAATAGTCGCTTGCTTAGTGTCAAGAAAAATTCCAACTAGCCACCATTTTTGTCCTCATAGAGGGGGATTGAAGGTTACAGTGAACCAAACCTGGAAATAAACCACTACTACAGAGTTAAATCATGCCATCAGTTTTAAGTTTCACTTCCCTGTTGACTTCAGTGGCAATTTCTGCTTAAAAACCAATTGTAAAATATTTTACAGCTTTGTTTCGAAGTCCCAAGATTGTGTAGCCTTCACGGCACTGGCCTAATTAAAAATCTCTACAAAATCTGTAATCAACATAAGCTATTCTTCTCTCAGCAATGCTTGCTGTTTTTGCCAACTTTGGTTCTTACACAAAACCCAGTATGAGCCAAAAAACATATGAAAAAGCTTGTTGCATGCCATTGCTATGTGGGTATATTTCTGAACCTTGGACACAACAATGTTTCCTTTGTTTTGCCCTTCAGCCCTGGCTAAATCAAACCCCGCATTGTTCAGATTTATACTCTCTATAATGAAAAGTATCATTTCTTCGAACAAAAAATATCTTCTTGTATCATGGTTTAGTCTGACCTGTTCCCCCCCGCTGTAATTTGCTCAGTCAACTCAATGGTGGCATTTGTTTTTCAAAGCTTTTATCCAGCTTACCAGCTGGAATGACTAGAAGCCCGAGGTTAGTAGCTAGTCAAGAGGCTTGTTTATGGTCACGCTGCCAGTTATGATCTCTGCTCAAATCAGGACTCAGCATCATGAAAGTTTCTAGGGCTTTGCTATTCTAACCACAACTCATCACAGCCACTTACAATGTTTTATGCCTAATTTCCAAAATGGAACAAAATTACTGAATATTTTAAATTATCTATCCTAAATACAATGAACATCTGTAGGGTAAATATGAAATTGTTATAGGTCAAGCCTTTTGGCAGAGCAGGGGTTAGAGGAACACACTCAAAAAAGCACTACAAGAAGAAGAAAGAGACCCACAAAATAAAATAAATTACATCTTCTGGGTTCTTTGGGGGTAATGAAACAGAGCAGTCAAAAACTGTCCAACATAGAACATTTCATTTATTGATGGCAAGCAAGGGACACACCTCCAATGCAAACAAATTAAAAATTACATTTGACCTACAGGGGCCTGGATTTGAACCATCAAGCAAAGGCATGCTGCATTAATTTACAAGAAGGTTCTGCTGAACACTGACCTTTCTGGCTGCAGTGCTGCCATCATCAGCATCACATCTTGATCTGCTGGCAAGCATCATGGCTAAAGTGATTTACACACTAGCAGCTACTAAAGCATGACTCATCAAAACAGTATTGACTGAAAAGGAGAGAGCCAAAGGAAACTAAAGCATTAGGAACTAGAAATGTACTGTGTCATACTTGTCAAGATGATCGTTCTTAAAAAGGCATTATGAATTTACTGATGGATACAACACCTAACAAGTCCATTCTTCAGTGCTTGATGTGAACCAGCACACAAAGGGGTTCTTATGTTAGTTTAGTGACATTAGTCTGAGGCAGGAAAAAGAAATAAGGAAATTGACAGAGATACAGTCAATGCCTAGATGTGCTGAATTCAAAGCGGAACTACAGGAGCACACATAAAATGTGTTCAAGCCATACTGAGTCACTGGATGCTCCGATGCCTTGAACCATGTGTGATGATTTACACTAGTGCAAAGTGGGTGTAGAACACTAGCATTCTGGTTTGGCATCATTGCACAATCAGCCAGGAGTTCACGGTGCGCAGGGGTAAAAGACTACACAAAGTGCAAGAATCAAGCGCATGATCAATCACTTATATTTTAAAAAAAGGAAATGTATTAGCCAAATTAACTTAGATGTGATTTTTATCTCTGTAAGTATGCATGGATATAATTTAATAGCTATGGAAGAAACACACTGAAATTTTGGAAGGACTCATTAACAACTTGATTCGCTATTTTTTTTCTTTAGGTTTCACTGGCTCTAAAGCTAGTCAACCAGACAGTCAGCAAGACACTACTTGCCTAATAGAAACAAAGCATCATAGCTTTGTATTCTTCAATAGAAAAACAGCCCTGCATCTATTACTGCTGCTTTTGCAAAAGTTGCTTACTTAGTGGAAAATAAGCTGAATGCTTTACACAGATATTGATTAAATTGTTTGCAAGGGAAAATGCCTGCAAGTAATTAACCCTTTGATGCTCACGATTACAGGAAAATCTAGTGTCATGACAAATGGAGGTCTCCATTCTCAACATGTGTCATTTAACAAGAAGCCACTTCAAGAAATGTTTTCATAATTTTAGTGGGGATAGAGGTGGGGGAGGGGAAGCAATAGGAGAGGGAATGCAGCAAAAAGGAAAATATATCATCTTGGCAAAAAATACATAAATCACCTACAATGTTAATATAAACTCCTTAGATTGTTAAAACAGAAAAAATTGTGAACATCTACTTTATTTTTTTCTCTTCACATGTTCTGTGCATTTCTTTCAATTCCAACAATGAAAAGAAAGTTTCTGTCCCTCCCCCCGCTTCCCACCAGCCAGTTTATTTCAGGCTTTCACACACACTAACACCACACTGCAACGTGTAGGTTGTAAATACTGCAGGGCAGGGCCCAAGCGTAATTTTTTGGGGTCCAGTACAAACTTGTAACACGGGCCCCCTCCCACACACATACCACCATCCCTCATCCCAGACATACAATGATTTTTGTTTTCTTCATGGTAATAGGGGTTGCAGCTTGGGCCTCCAGGCCCTGGTAAAGCGTATGCTTCCCCCCCCCCCCCCCCCCATGTGGGGGCCCTGCTGCAGGCACACAGTTATTTATTTAAAACTATTTTAATTGGAATTTATAAATAATCATGGAAACAATTTCTGAGGCTTTATAAAAGCAGATTTGTCTGCAACCTTACATTTGGGGCTGAGGTTGACCTGCCATTGTCCCTCTAGAAGTTTCACTCCAAACCACGCAAGTGAGGAAATTTAGAATTTTCACAAAAATGGTCTCCATTTTTCCAACAGAAAAATTTCATCCTCTGAAATGTTTCCATCTGCTCAACTATACAGTTCCCCTTGTCTACTGTGGATCCTAATTTTGCTCCCGTGGGCTTGGAAACACAACAGCTGCCTACTTAACCCTTCCATAGTTCGCACACTAACTCATAAGTGGGTTTGGACTGCTCCAAACACCAATCTCTACGCTGCAAGAACAGGGTTTACAACAGCTGTGGGCTTCCCTACACTGCACATTAGTGCACCACAAGCCAGGGCTTACTGTGCATAATGTCCCATGCAGACAAGCCCTAATTCTCCACGTTGTGTTCGCACCTACATCCCTAAACCGGAGACAGCAAATGTTGGCTGGCACAGCCCACGTCTTTCTCCAGTGAAGCAGTACAGTCACTCAGAAGATTTGGGTGCTATTCACTTGTAACGCTGTATGTTATTTAACTACACTAAATCCATCTCTTTACTCCTCCTCTATGTATTATGCAGCTTCTCTTGATAATATTTATAAAGGCAAACAGTAAGCAAAAAGAGTGACAACATCTAATAAATACCAGTTTATCACAGCTTCTCAAATATCACTACAGTGCTATTTACATTCCCCTGCGATGAGTAGCCCAAACAGCTTGGAACTGTTGTTGAATCAAATACAGCCCACTGAACCACCTGTTTAACCTATAATTTAAAACGACAATGAATCCTTTAGATGTAGTAATTGCTTTACAGCAAAACTACACGCAAGGTCACCATCAAATGTTAACAGAGTTAATTCATTTCAGATTTAGCAAGCCCTTGACAAGCAAACACAAATGCAGACCAGCCAAGTCTACTGTTTTTTCCCTGTAGGCTGCATATAGGTTTTTGGCCCTTTCTACAGGTCAAAAGAGGAACCTAAGCAATCTACAGTTTATTTATTCCCTGAATCCCAGTTCATGACTTAGAGCAGGATGGTTTCATATAAAATCAAAGAGTGATCTGTGTGCATTAGAAATTGTTTTGGCTCAAAGGGTATGTCTACACTGCTATTTTTAGGTGCCAGGTTGAGCAGCGGTAGCACCTGTGTCTACCCGAGCCAGGAATCACACCTCAAGCTGTTTTGTAGACTTACCCCAAATGATTCAGAGACATTTTCCATTTCCCTGAGTTCTCTCAATTTAGATTGGAGTCTGGATTTGGCCACAGACTTTGTCCTAAGAAATAATCACCGAAATGTTTCTTTTTTCTTCTTTTTTTTCCCCCTCAAATATTTCTCTTATTCTCTCATTTTTTAAAAAAAGTTTACATTTCGCTGATTTCTCCTTTTGTCATAGTCTCAGAATGACATGCACCAGGAGAACTCCCTAGAGTGGAATTTTTCAAGTTGGGCTCTGATATCACAAAGGAAACACTTTTGTAGAAGGTGCTGCAGGGGAGGGGGAGACCCCCAAGGAGGGAATGATTTTGACTTTCCCATGCATGATCTTAAGATATCTTTTCCAGTATAAAATACCTCATCAATGACTGGACATTCTCCGTTTCCTTTTGATATTTTCAAGGTTAAACTGATAACTAAACTAGTGATGATACTACCAGCTACTTTTCCTTCTACATCTTCTTGCAAACTTTACTTCTAGAGAGAGTAGGAACAATACTGGAATTACGGTGTGGAATTTGTTTTCATATTGACTGGATTTATATACAGTATATGGCACCAACTGAACACTCCAGCCCTTTCTATAAATGCATCTAATTATCTTGCCACGTTATGTTTCAGTATAACTTTACAATGTGAAGGCATATAATTCTAGTGATCCCTGCATTCATGTAAATATATGATAATATACGCAAAATTGCAATTTGCAGGAGGGGGTTTGTCAGAGGATGTTGGAAGGGATGAAAATATTTATATTACTGTTTTTAGATCAGCTGGAGTTGCAAAAATTAAGCAAAGGGGGCTGACGCTTGTCAGGAAATAAATTCAAAGTAATTAAACAAACCAGACACTGTCAACCAATTAAGGTTCAGGGAAATATGCAATTGGGAAAAAGGATATTGTTCTGGGTCAGAAGATGCATAGCACCTGAGAACTTTAGCTGTCTGAGACAATCCCATTTCAGCATAATATGTAACAGTTCTCACACTCATGTTCTAAACTAGGTTATGTTTGGGTTTATAGATGGTATCTGTTTGGAGACCCATCACTGATTCTAAAGTATTACAATATTTCTAGAACCTATCCACCTGTACTTTCTCCGCTTTATAAAGAGGAAATGCCACAGTTGTCTAGCATTAAACCAGTGTCACCCAATCTCATGGTTGTACTGCAAGTCTCATAATATTGGGTATTTTCCTGGAATCATGAGAATCTCAGCTTTCATTTTTAAATAAAGAAGTTTCTAGCCTTCATACTCACAGGGAAAAACCAGAAAATGTGACCCAAATGTAACCTAGAGGGGCTCAAAAGACAGAAGGTAAATAACATATAATCCCAAATATATGTTTGTTTTTAAATCTCATGACTTTGAAGCCAATCTCATGATTCCTTGGGGCTTGACTCATTACATTTAAACTTGGGATTAGCAATACTGCTTATTCACATATATATGTAACCCAACCCTTACAAATATTTTGTGAAAATTAAATGTACTTGTGTGAATACACACACATGCATGTCTACAGAAATATTTGCTCAGAAAGTTAAATTTTAACTTCCTTTTGCTAACATTGTCATTTTCTCTCTCTCACACACACTGTCCAGTTTGTTCTCTCTGAACTCAAGTATTTTTTGAGAGATATAATTGTGATATCAAAAATTCTGCATTAGGTCTCACTTTCAATTTGGAAATATAGAGCTAGACTCTGCGGGGAGTAAGTATGCTAAGGAAAATTATGAAGAACAAATGAAAGTTCAATTGGCTGCCTCTAAGTTTGATATTTAGGAAAATGTCTTCAACTAAATGTCTCGATTAAATGAAATGGTTTTAATTTGTTTAATACTTTCCCTAACATCATTTCCTCTACTTTGGTCTCCTTTTCCTTCTTGTCTTCCCTCTCTGCCCTGTCTCCCTTAATCTCTCCCTGATTATAAAGGTGATCCTTAACCCATGTGGACCAAAGGCTTCTGATGTAACAGTGCAGAGTTGAGCACCGTTGACAGTCCTCTGCAGCATCAGAGAAAGCTAGGGGCCTTGGAATAGAAATAGGGATTGATTAAGCAGCAGTGCAGAGCTACACTGCACCAACAGTTTGCTGTGCATAGGTGCGTGTATGTACACTGTGCCATTCATCAAGATGGTAAAGATTGCTCCCGTAAGCCCAGATCTGCCACCCAGACGGAGTGAGGGGGCCCATGGCACTGTCTCCTCCCTACCCCTTTCTGAACTATTTGTTCTGCAAAGGGAAGAAGCACCAAGGAGACCCTACTCACAGGAAAATATTGTGATCAACCTTTCCATGCATCATGCTGGGAGAGAAGAAAAGATGCTCTTACTCACCCAGCCCCCTGCCCACCACAACAGGCATGACCCAGACACAGTGTGGTGTTAGTATATTGTGAGTATACAATTGTAAGTATACTACATTTCTGACCTTGCCTGGTTGAGGGTATCTCATCTAGCTCTTTTGTGGATGTTCTCAAAAACCAGGGATTAATAAGTGAGAAATACTGAGTTTTAGAATCTGACTTAGTATATTGTAAGGAAGTAACTCAGCTAAACAATAGGCTTAAATTGAAGCAAGGGCAGTTTAGGTTGGAGAGTCATTAAGTGGTGGAATAAATTGCCTAGTGAGGTTGTGGAATCTCTTGTCATTGGAGATTTTTAAGAGCAGATTAGACTAACACCTGTCCGGGATGGTCTAAATAATACATAGCTCTGCCAAGAGTGCAGGGGACTGGAGTAGATGACCTCTCAAGGTCTCTTCCAGTTCTACAATCTCTATTAATGTAAGACTACAAAAATCAAATAAATAAATAGCTAAGGATGCCAGGCAATCTGCACCGCCCTCAGTGCGCACTCAGACACTGCAGTCTATATGATCATTGGGTTCAGGGCGCCCATGACTCTGGCCATGACTCAGACAGTAACAGGTGAATCACAATACTTTTAGGGTATAATGGCATTAGCCATGGCTCAAAGGTAATCTTGAAATCTGGATTTCCTTACCCCCTGGTGACATAAATGCAGACATGCATAATTATTTTGTATCTGAATTCATTTCCTTCATTAATATCTTTCTGTTGGTTTTCCATTAACAGAATATGGCTAATCAGTTGCACCAATCTTTTGTATACATACAAAGCACTGGTCACATCACTGCACTTTTTCGCTATGCTCATGGTAACTATTTCCTTCTCAAATGGACAGTAAATAACTCAGATACTGCTTTCTTTGAAACAAGAAAATGTGATTTTGTCCATTCTTTTTTCCCATTTATAATTATGAAATAATTTACCCAAGATTAACTGCTTTTGCTTTTTAAAAAATGCTGACAATCAGTTCAATGATAAAGCAATTATAAACTAGTGAAAAAGTCTGTGTGTGTGTGTGTGTGTGTGTGTGTGTGTGTGTGTGTGTGTAGAGAGCGCGCGCATGCACACTCATTCATACATAAACTTTACTGCAAATGAGATAGCAACAAACTCCAGGTGGGTAACAATTCTTAAGGATAAAGTTCTATATGAAAAAGGTAAGTTTAATTGTCTTTCCAATCTGTTATGAAGTAATAAATGTCTATTAATGTTTAGTAGCAAATTGGGTTTTAATGATCATTGCTATTTTTGGCTGGAAGGTGACATGGAGTTTAAGTCTAAAACAGATTTATGTTTTACACCAGGATGATTTTCTTGCAAACTCTCCTTGAGTTAACCTCTTCACACCCCACAAGACATTTAATATAATTTTATTTCTAATAGACTGTAAGACAATAGGACCACATTTGCCATCACTGATGTTTTCAGCAAGAAATAAAATCAATGAAGTTTATGCTGAAGATAAGTATAAGTGATTATTTAAGTGTAACTGGCTTGGAAAATATTAGGAGGGTTATATTATTCAACCAAGTGATACAAATTAAGTACTAATATTGATAGGAATAAAACTCAAAACATTCCTGACCTTACCTGGCTGAGGGTATCTGATCTAGCTCTTTTGTGGATGGGTTCAAAAACCAGGGATTACAAAGTGGGAAACACAGAGTTTTAGAAATTTGAGTTCACGTCTTAACACTAGTGGCCAGGATGAATATCCCCCGATTAGAAGGATGACTCATCTCAAATTCTTGATACACAATCCCCAAAATTAGTGGACCAGCCCAAGAGGAGAGCATGTGTGGGAGGGAAGGGAACGAGGTGAGAAAAACATAAAAAGCATTTTGATGCAGTCTGACTTGGAGGAACAGCTGAGTAAAGCAATGTCACTACAGAGTTAAACAAAGAGTTAAAGCCACTAATGTGGAAGGAAATTTCTCGGTCAGGAAAAAGGCATATATAAATATGGAAACCAATAACTATTAAATCTAAGTATCAGATGTGATATTTCCACAGAATTAAATAAGCAGTAGTAATAGGAATAAGAAATAGGGCAAAGGTGGCTACCCCCCACCCCCAAAAAGAAAATAGCGTGGTACCAACAAAAAGGCTATTTTCCACCTTTAAACGTAGGATTTCCCTCATGTTATAATTGAAATTAAGCATGGCACCTTTGAATTTGGAAATGAAAAATATTTAACTATTGCATTTTCTTCTGTGTAGCTGCATTTATTATTATTTGCATCCCAGTAGCGTCTAGAAGCTACAGCCCAGCCCAGAGCCCCATGGTGCTAGGTGCTGTACATATCCATAATGAGAGAGAGTTCCTGTCCCAAAAAGCTTACAATTTAAGTGGACGAGATGGGCAAAGGGTGTGCAAAAGATGATGTTACCTCTATTTTGCAGAAGGGGAATAGAGGTTCAGGGAGATTAGCACTATGATTTTCAAACTTGGGTGTCTAAAGTTAAACTAGGCACTCAAGTGTGCAGTTTGTCAGCTGGCAACAGTGTGGCTCAGCACTGTGGAAAATCAGCCCACTTATTTTAGTATCTAAATATAGGCTGAGAAGCCCAACTTAGGCACTCTTGTCTTTTAGTGACTTCCTCAAACCAGAGAGGAACCATCTGTACCAGGGACAAGAATTGAATCCAGAATTGAATCCCCCATTCATTACCTGACATACAAGACCATCCTTCCTCTCCTAGGTACTGATCAGTTTACTTTACAATTATCGTAAGAACCACTGGCTACATTTAAAGAGACTGTCTCAGGGTAGGGTTCTCTCACCCTGGATCCTTACTGCAAACAGTCCTTACACACACCAGTGGCAAGGTCAATACCCAGTGCTTTATCTACAATGCACTTTATAAATATTTCTTTCCCACAGCATAAGGCTTTTCCCCAAGACTTTTCCTACCACTAAGGCAGGGACAAAAGCGAGTCGAGATCTCACCTTTCGGAGCTCTTGGGCTTCTCTAGCCCTTCCTTTGGGGCTTTCCCCCCACCTGTCCCTCTTTTTAAGTGTTCCCAGCTGAATTATCCAGCTAATTAGTTAATCGCTTTGTACTTAAACCAATACCTCATCAATCTACTCCATGTGGGGACACTTCCAAAGTACACAGAGTGGTGAGTCAGCTATGGCCACTCCCATTATGTCACAGAGACCCATCAGTTATTACTAGCAATAGAGATTCAAGTTATACCTTACCCAAAACTCTTCCAAGATTACCGACACAGGGCTGAATTCCATAGTAGGGTTACACGGTTACAAGTCCAGGATAAGTCCACTGGTCTCAAGGTCAAAAGGTAGCTCACCGACTACACCTTCTTTGCCATTAATAAAGAATATCTTATGATTATATGGTACCTTTCATTTGGAATGATGCCACAGCATTTGAAAATCATAGGGACCACTGCCCCACAATTAAATAGCTGCCATTCTCTGAGTGTAACAACGCAGACACTAAGTACCAAAAATACTACACTTAAAAATAAATAAATAAATAAAGTAAATGAAGTCCAGCATTTCCAACTGAAACTACCAAGGGGGTCTTTAGATACATAGAACTCATTAACAAACTGGAATTTTGCCAGAAACTCTAGGTTAAAATCCCTATTCTTGCAAAACATGACATGAAATTTTTAACAAACAGAAGTGGTTAGGACCTTAGGTGAATGATGAAGCCTTTGAAACCTGATTTTTAAATAAAAAGCACCTTTTCTTTTATTTTCCTTTCAAGAAAAACAACTAACCCTTGTAAGCAAGTGTCCATTTTAAAGGTTACTATATAATTTCAAAACAATAAAATGTTTGGGTGGGTGAAAAGCTAAAATATAATTCATTACTTGAGTGCTTTCTTGCACAAATTAATTGCTAGGACAATCAGGACAAGCATGCTTTTTGAGAAAGGAATGAGTCTTGGGTGGCTAAATAAGAAATGTGATATACTTTCCCTATTTTCATGCCTCATAGCCGGAGTATGGGCAATAAGCAGCCAAAAGAGAAAATACACCTATTTTGAAATTAGCCAATCTAAGACGCACTTGCCTGGATAAACCTCAAATTAAAAACATTCCTTAATGGCCCATTATAGAGTATCAGCCACTAAAAGATCCAAGGGGAATTGAAGGCTGCTCCTACCAAGGGAAGTTATCTAAGGTTCCAAGAAGATGATGCAATATTTCTGCTCTACATTTTAAAGAGAGACTTTACAAAAGACAAATAAGTCTATTTTTTCCATACTGTTTATTTATTTAGCTTCCATATATATATTATTGATAGTTCTGCCGAATACATACACAAAGAGAGCTGGATTGCCTAGATACCATGAACCCCAAGATCATGTTTTCTTCCCTATTTCTGTCTCTTTTTATAAGTGATGTAGGAATGTTTTCAGTTAAAACTTTTCCAATGCTGATTTTTCAAAAGAATGTATGTTAAGATGTAAATGTTTATAAAAACAGTACTTATTTTAATGTGCTATTCTCTCCATACTTTCTCTTCTGCACAGGGTGATCCTGCAAAAAATTAAGTGTGTGCATACATTTATGCACTGTGAATTGTCCCACTGAAGTCAATGGGATAAATCATAAACTTGGATTTTCAATGCAACCCATAGGAGTTAGCCATCCAACTTCCCCTGAAATTCACAGAGCATTAAATTAAGCAGATACATCCTTGCCAGATGGAGGCCATTCTGAGTGATTTTATTCACATTAGGAGTTTTCACTGTAGTTTAAAAAATTGAAGGCATTCACAAAAAAGTTTAAAACTCTTCAATGACCTTTTGCAACTTTTTAAAAAAAATTGGCCTGACAGTACATGAAAATAAAAAAAGTGTGTATATATAAAAAGCCAATTTCAAAGTAGCAGATAGTCAGGCCTGTAATGCAAAGATATAATTCAATTAGCATCTTCTAATAACACAAAGTATGAGAATGAAATTTGATGGATGTACCAATGGGACTCCAAGAAGGAATTTTCTTGTATTACAGTTCCTTATTATTTTAAGTACATAGTTAGGATGGCTCTTCAGAAGACTGTTTGGATATTTTGCCCTTCCACTAATAGGGCTATTTATCTTCTGTCTTAATACATTCATGGAATTACTATACTATCTGGATTATTACAAGGAAAACTAAGCTTCTGATTTTATTTACAGTCCAGTGGTATAATCAAGCAGATGTAAAATGTCACACTGGTCTGGAGAAAATGGTTACGTTTAGATACGATGTTTGATTCTAGCAAAGTCATTAAGCACCTTGTCACCTGTACAGAAAGATAATTTGCCTGATGTCTGCTGCTGTGTTTTGCAAGAGAGCTCCGTAGCTAACCAAATTTTGTTCCACATATAAGATTGTTGTGTGAGATCAATGGGAAGGAGGGGGAATCTCCTTTTACATAGAACCATGCAGGAAATTCATGTTTCAGAGGCCCCACAGGTGGGAATTTCAAAAGCACTCAGTATTGGCTTAACTCTGCTCCCATTGAGGTCAATGGTAAAAATCCCATTTATTAATGAGCAGAGTTAGGACAACAAGCAGTTATTTTGAAAAAATCTCACCCTAAATTTAGTGGGCTTGAAGTTAAATCTCTGTACTTTATGATCCGAGTTGCAAGAGGAATTGTTATAAAAGTAATATTTCACCTTCTAATTTGAAAAGCCACTCAGGATAGACAATAAATGATAATTGTCATAAGTACTATAAGCATCGTCTACTTTAAAAAAACAAAAAACAAATAAAGGATTCTACTGTTTTGTTAAAGCAATCACTCCTTTGTCTGCACTGTTCTCTTTAGAAGAGAGATTCACAAGGACAAACCATAGAACACCAGGCTTCAAATGTAACCACAACTGGCAAATTGTGCAGAAAGATATATAGTATAATTTCTTAGCACTTGGTTCCAGCCAGGAATTGAGCAGGAGAAAACACAGATAGACTGTGATGGGAAATCTATCAGATGTAAGAGAGCCAACTGATGGCTAAAAGTCTGACATCAAGGTCCTTTCACCCAATGCTTACCTTACATTCATAGAAGTCTGTCTCTCTAGCATGACACTGTTGGTTCTGGACACTTCGTGATCAGTGTAAATACCAGTGAGACACAGTACGCCCGATTTGCAGATCAATAAGGTTTAATGTGCAAGGTTTTCTATAAATATACCAGTTAGATACAAAGCCTAAAATTAACTACAATATATCATACTCACTAAGCCTAGAGAGCTAAAGCAGTCACTCAGAAGGCTGTATACAGGAACAGCTTTCTTCAGGGGCCCCGCCAGGGAGTCAGTGGCCTCTGGTCCAACCAGCAGCACCTCCCATGGAGTCAGGTGTTGATGGAGCGCCCCCCTTTGTCTAAATGGTGACTACTTATACCCTTCCATAAATAACCTTCACCTAATTATCTCTCATTATCATATATGCTAATTACCTACATTGGGTTTCCACCCTTAACTACATCTATTCTCACCATAATAATTGGGGTCGTCAAAACAACATCTGGTGATAGGAGGGGTGGAGTAAATATTTGCCCCTTGGCAATAAAACTGTATCCCAGATGTTCAAGGATAGATAATGGTAATGGGAACAAGAAGCTATGTACAGCTGCAAGCATACAGTATCTGTATTTTGTCTTGTTATGTGCCGTGCTATGCAGAAACTGAGACATCTATACTGTTATTCAGACTCTGCCAACTGAAAGATGTCATGCTACTGGGGTCAGAATAGCCAAGCAAGCAACTGGGCCTCCAACAGACACTACATGAAGAGACCCAAAACAAGTAATAAATAAATTAGAAAAGAAGAATCTATTTCAATTAAAGGAAGGACAAGCTCTCTAGCTGATCTCAGTTTGCCAACAACAACAAAAGAAAAGAAGATTCCGAACATTCATTTTCTGTAAAGGAACATTCGCCAGTTCAGCTTACAGACAGGTTACTTCCACGTCTTCTTCCGGTTACAGACACTTACTCAGCAGGGATACATTTTTTGTTGTTCAATCTCTCTCTCAGTGCAGTTGTCCATTATTACCTTTCAGACTTACTGCTCCCTCTCTCTCAGTCTTTATTTCCACCGTAAGCACAGGATAAATTTAATACAGTTTGGGTTATTCTGATTCATGGATTACATCGTACGTGAGTCAGGATGGCAAAAAACCCAGCCACAGAGTGCTTCCTAATTAGACAAAAACAGCGGCAAGCCTTTATAAATGGGATTCAAACACCATGAGCAGCTGTCTATTTGGTGACAAATGTTTAGAAAAATGTAGAGATGCAAAGCCAATGCACTAAACCTCAGCAGATCTCAACCCTGGGGGCGGGGGCTGAAGCCTCAAGTTGGATCTTGGATGTGGGATGGGAGAGGATGTGGAGGGTTAGCAACACATTGCCCATATTTTAACAAGAAGTTCCCATGGACATTTGTCTCCTAAGTCTGTGATTACAAAAAGGTCCTATGCCAAGGGGGTGCATTGGCCACAGAGCAGAGGAGTGAGGGGTGGAGATAATACAAACACAAATGCTTTCTCATGACCGTAACCAAGTAGGGAGTCAGATAGCTCTGCTTGGCAAGCAATCTTATACTAAGGGCAAGTATTTATCATTTATCCATGAAAACCATTCTGAGTGCATCCAAGAGCACAATGCATGTATTTGACAAGGAACAGGGATGGGAACATTTTAGGTATTTCCTCCTGTTATTTTTTTCCTGAAAATGCCTCTTCATTTGGAGCCATCTGATCCATTCAAAAGGCAAAATATTAGGTTTTCAGAAGCATTTGTATGAGCCTGAGGGATAAAGCCAAGTCAGCTCTGGCAGGGGGGATGTAGGTGCAGAGACGTGGAAATCACCCTATCTTTCCCTTCAGTGGCATGGCTGAATTTTGTTGAAGGCCTACCAAGAGTCCTCTCCCACCAGGCAGTCTTGAGGTCTACAGAGCTTCTCAGTCCCCCAGGCGCCCTTTGCAAAAAGTCAGTAAATAATCCCTTCCCTTCCAAGGACTCCTCCAAACTTACCCCCATGTGTACACCAAGGCAAAGCTGCTGAAGTGGGAGGGAAGAAGCAGCTGAGACCCCACCTCTGTAGCTGGAGACTGAGGAAGGAACACAAATAAACCTCATCACACTGTCCCTGGCCCCACATTTAGTATGTGAGTTAGGTTTGGAGTGTGTCCTTGAGAATCCCATCACTGACCGTCCCCATGGCCTTTGGCCTGGGTTGGGCACAAGGTGATCATAGTGAGGAGAGAGAGAGGTAGAGGGAAAAAATAAACATTTGGCAGCCTTGACCAAAAACGCTAACTTTGGACCCTTGGGGACAGAGATGTCCCGCACAAGTATCAGCCTGCTACTTGGCAGATGCTTACTAGGATCTGAGAACACTGGAGTGGAGGGAAGTAGTAGTACACTTCACTACCTTACTGATGCCCACCTCCTCCCCACACAGTACTACTGGAAAGGGCCTCCCGATGATACATACAGGTTCCCCTGCGGCACTGCCCAACAAGTTCTGTGCCTTCCTTGGGGCCAAGCTCCATGCAAGGAGAAGGGACCATTCTGTTCTCTGCCACCAGCAGCCCTCTCGCTGCAGCCTCCAGAGCCAATGTCCACTGGCAGAACCCCACTTCCAACACCCATTTGTATCACCGGGGGCCCTGTTACTAAGTACCCTTCATTCAGGGTGCCCTCAGCTCCCATCCCAGCCAGCACCATCCCCCAACTTCACTCCCCAAACCTAACACCCACTTCTCAGCGCCACAATCCAACCTGCATCGCAGCTTCTTCCCATGATCCCAAACCCACAAATCCTTGCAGGCAACAAAGGATCGGGGCCACATCAAGAAGCAGCAAATGGTTTTATTGTGTTGGGTGGAGAAAGGTTGAGAAGCCCAAGTCAAGCCCCACAGCCCTCTCAAGAACAATCTGCACATTTAATAAGAGACTGGGAATTATCCTGTGAAAGGACAACATTTTGCTATCGAAAGAAACATCCACTTCTTGCTGTCATCTGACTTAGCTCTCACCTCTAGCCAGTGTGCTCAGAGGCAGAAAACGCCTGTATTACAAACAGCTAAGAATGGGCTGCAGACCTTTTACTGTCCATCCCGCCTAACTTCAGAGCTACTTGAGCAAAAGAGAAAAAAGAGCAAGAAATAGACTGGTGTCCCAATAACACCACTATCAAGTGGCACACAATCAGTTCAAGTACTCTTCTCTGAGACTCTCTGCAGTACAACACTCTCACTGTATCTTACTTTCCATCTGCCTTGAAACACACTCACTGGTGTTTAGTTCTCAAAGAGGGTAGGGGTGAGACTGAAGTGTTTTTTCACTGATTTTTCTGTGACCCAATCTGAGTCTTCCTATGCTGCTTTCCAAGTCACTGATGCTGGATAGTCACTTACAACATACCCCTTACATTGTCCAGGTGAGCATTCTTGCCCTGAAAGCTCATGTCAGGGTAACTGCAATTAAAGCTGCTATCACTGGTTTGTCTCTTGAAAAAATCACTACTGAATAATTTTTTTATCAGTAGGACTACCTTGTTCCCTGCTTCCCTTGGTATTGCATTACCTTTACTCAGAAGGGTCCCAGCAACTTTGGTTTAGTTCAGCATATCAGCCTCTCAGTTAGCAGCATAGCTTTATCGAATTTCAGCTGGAATGTCATTCTGACTAGTTCACCCCATCTAATGAAGCCACTGCCACATCTACAGTTCCAGGGAATGACCACAATACGCTAGAAGACTATTAGAATCGAGCCTTCATTATTGCAACTTACATTTTCTGTATGTCTCGTAGATGTGATTTAAATTGATGTCGTTTATATAAAATACAGTGGCCACCCTTAAAAAAATGTCACTGTCATTGTGACTAATGTTAACACAGGATAGGGACAAATAGGGAACATCATAAATACCATGAGCACGTTTTCTAGTTACCAAAGGCAAAATTGAAAAGTCTTTAAGGATGAACATTGTAGCAAGAGCTCATCTTTACAAATCCAACAATTCTGTACACGAGTCTTGGCAATTCCAAGTGGAATCCATTTGAAAATGAGTGTGGATTGAAGACATATGAATTCTATCTCCTTGGTATAAAGCAGATCTATATTGTAGTGATAGAGAAAAGCAAAATCAATACTGCTCAGCATCAATATCGATAAACCTCTAACCAAGGAAACTGTGATGTAAAAATCTACTCATTCTGTAGAAGTTCTAACACATTCTTACATCTGGTGTGTATTATATTTCTATTTTATTCTCTCCAGCTTCTGAAATAGTTTTTCCCCCCTTTATAAAACAAAATTAAAGTGGAGTCAAACACCACTAATTTTAATACTTTTAACAAAACTGAAAACACATATCACTTAGAAAACTGCATAGAAACTTCACCCAAGCATTCCTGATTGTCATCTGTATCAAAATACTGTATGCTGTGAATAAAACAGGTTTAAATTGATTTTTCTACAGCATTATCAGGATGAAAACTTAATTATGACAATCTCAGATCATTGAACAAGGTGATGTTTAGCAGTGTACAGGTATGCCCTGACTCTGATTGACAGATAATTGTTCTTGCTGACAACATAGGAGACTATATAAAACAAAATAGCAAAACATGTCTTAAACAACGTTTAAATCAAGGCATCAATGCATTCCTCAAATATCAGTAATTAAGGTCAAATTTACTGAACTCTGCTGGACTATCCTCCTGTTTACTAACATACTTTTGCTTATCCAGCCTACAGAAAAATATCTCTCTGTCTTATTTCAGAACAGGGTTTTACCCTAAAATATCAAATAATTTATGCCCAAAAGCTGCATGTGCTAACCTTAACCTGTAAGTGACCATAACCAAATTCAGGATATATTAGATAGCTAAAATGGTGCACGATGTATAAATAACTACATGACACTGACAGGGTCAGATTATTAAATATTTTAGGTCCACACAAGGAGATATAAACTAGCATTAGCTGACCACAGAAGACGCAGGTAAGGGGCTGTATACTTCTCAGCCACTTTGGTATTTTCATCTCCAGTGAGCTCAGCCATTTTTGAAGCTGTGTGCACATCTTTGATGGTCACATGCATTGAAACCAGGCTTGTGGTGAGAAAAAAGCTAGGCAATAAGCACATTAATACATTCCCGTTACATAACTACCAAGGTCAGAAAAGACTGAGCAAAAATATTAGCATAGAACTGCAGAATTTATTAGCTGGATTATGCAGGAATCTAACAGAAAAGACTAGAATGTGAAGGATGATTTGTAATTGCATCCTGATTGTATAGAGTAATGCTCTGATTCTCCACCGTCTTGAGCAGTGACTCACAGCAAGTGTGCAATGCCTTCTGAGCTGGCCGTGTTTCAAATGGGGTATGGTCAAACAGTTTTCTCTCTCTTCGACAAAAAATACCTTTTCAAACTATTCAAAAGTTGTTACAATTTTTTTTCCGGATCGCTCAAAATTTTCCATTTTTAAAAATGAAAAATTGTCAGTTACAAGCAAATAGAATCAGAACAAGATTTTTGTTTAGTTTCCCTTCCCCCAACTTTCCCCTCCCTTCCCTTCCTTTTCCAGGAGGAAAAAAAATAAAAGAATGATGCCTGTGCTGAGACCAATATTATGTTTTGAGTCCACTGTGACAGTGCTGGGCAACAGCAGCTGATCCAGCACTCTGGGCACTGCAGTGCTAATTAATTGCTCTAGAGTAGACAACATTAAAAAGAGATGTGCCTAGTTGATGGATTGGGATGAGAAGAACTAAGAGACTAATTAGCCTATTAGGCAAAAGGTGGAAAAGACACAGGAAGGAAGTTCAAAGGCAAGAGAGAGAGAGAGAGAGAGAGAGAGAGAGAGGAGGGGAGGGAGGCTTTCAAAGTCAGAGCCTAACGGGATCTTCCCCTTCCTTGGCCAGAGGAAGTAAGGAGCATGTGCTATTGTAAATACAGGGCTGCATGCATCCTGAAAGGTGGTGGGGAGGACACTGTGAAATAAATCACACAAAGTGCTCTCCAGAAGAACTCTGAACCGTAACTTGAAAAGGGACAAGAGCAGGATCCCAACCTGTCACATCCGTTTTTGAAGAACAGAAAGCCCTGTTGTGCATCCTCTTTGCCCAAGTATAAATAGCTACACAAGGTTCTAAGCTGGGCCTGACTTTTCTCTCACCACATTGGCTTCACTCTAGTGTAACTCCATTTAAATCAATGGAGATGCTCCTGTTTTACACCTGTATGAATGAGAGGAGAATCAGATCCTCTGTGTTCTTGTATATCTAATTATAAGAGATATTAAGTATACCTTAAAGATACCACCACCACTCATATGACTTTCAGCACAGGAAGCCCAGCATGTGCAGGAGGGCTAAAATAATGGTGTGTAGAAGCCTCATTGCCCCAGATTTAATATCTCAGAGTTGTCTGAGACTTAAATTCCTGAAGGGTACAAAGAAACCAGCATCTTCAGAAACGTTTGTTCATAATTTGGCAAGTATTTTTCACCAAATGAAGAAAATGAAGGTTGTGGTTTTAATGAACACCTACAGCATACTTTGCAGACATCATTCACCTTTTTTTTTCTCCAAGTGGTTTGAGACTTGCTAACTTCCCCCACCCAAATGAATTCAAATTTTAAATGTATCCTTTACAGAAACTGTCTTGCCTTTAACACTGTTTCTTATACGCATCAGGAAAGATGTAGTGCCACAGAGACTAAATGGGACTTATAGAAAAGAAGCCATAAATCCTTGTCAGCCTCTTAGAAATGAACACTTAACACAACTAGCTTGGAGTACTTCACTTCTCTCTCAGTTGCGGTACCAATTATTGTACTGCTGCAATAAATTTTAATCATTGTTGTTAATGGCTCCCCCAATTTATTTTATCCCCTTTCTGCACTAATGATCTGTGCTTAAAATCCCATGGTTCAAATAAATTTCTTCATGAGCAGAATACAGCAACCTTTTGGACCGTGACCTATAATAAATGCTGCAGACCTATTCAATGACATATGACGGAACACCAGACATTTCTTGGTGTAAGGCCACCTTGGTCAGAATTTACAATTCTAGCACAGCCAAAGGACGTTTACTTCACGTTTTTCTGTTTTCTAGAATGCTTTAATTTCTTTCTCAGGATGTAAAAATTTTCTTTTCTTATTGTAAGAATTGTAAAAATAATAAATACATTGTTTAGTGCCACAAATGTTGCATTCCATGATTGGTCAGTTAAGATTTATTGGGCATTTAGCTAGTAGTTTGTTAATTTAACAAGCAATTTTATATTCTTGGAAGGAAAAATGATATATCTACAGGAAAAACCATCACTGCTTCTAGAAAAAAGTAAGAATGAAATCTATTTATCCCAAAGGCCCAAAGCGGATTCAATAATTCATGATTGCCAAAGCATGAGTGAGTTATAGATGCCGTTTCTAATAAGCAAAATGTACTACTGCAGCACACAGCTCATCATAAACTCGGGGAACAAACATTGCTTCTAAAACAATGTTAAAAGGGATGATAAAAGTATGAAATAGTAAATGATAAAGAGAAGGTAGAAGTGGAACTGCTAGTCATCTTGTCATTATAAGAAAAGATCAAAGGACATGGAATGAATTTTAAATAGGGAAAATTCAAAACTACTAAAAGGAATTACTTTTCTCATACAAAATACAGTTAGACTGTGGAACTCATTGCCACAAGACTTCTTCGAGGACAAGAGCATCACAGACATTTATAGAGGAAACTGCTATTGAGCAGAAACTTCCCCCATATACCATATCTGCCCAATGCAGGGTTTCTTTCTCTGATGCAGGTGGTGCTGTTCACTGTTGCAGGGAGAACTTTGGACACAATGGACCAGTGGTCTGACCCAGTCTGGCAATTCCTATGTTTTTAAAGATCTAACAGAACAGGACAAACTAGATTGCAAAACAATCAGAAGGACTTGCATATTTTTTTTAGAGGCAGTGTGTTACTTTTTCATACTGATAATATAAGCCAACTACACCCCAGGCACTTTTCTCTGTCTCACCTACGGTTTCCAGTAGAACTGATGAAAAAAATGTTCAAATTTCTAGATATTTTAATAAAAACATTCACTTTTTTTGGAGAACCTTGTTTTAGTAAAAACGTCTCTTTCTAGCCAGTTCTAGTTTCTGCGGCTAGTTCTGTGCAGTAGAAACTAGGAATCCCAAAACAAAAATGCGACCTTACAAAGTGCCCTGCTTTTATAGGTGGGTAACATGTCTGTCTTTGGACTCTGGCTGTCTAAACTCAGATCTACAGGGAAAAGACCTTGATGGATATTAGCAATACCAAGTCTGCATTCTGCCGGTTACCTGTATCCGCAGCTGATTCTAACCATCTGGGTTTTTCTACTAGTGGTAAATTTCCCTACAACAAAGTTGTGATCACTGACTGCTCCATCCCTTGCACAGACTTGGAGCCTTCTGTGATACCAGATACCGTCTGGGCTCTTAGCCTGTGATGACTTTTGGCACTCTAAGCACGAGGAGGCCAATTTCAAGGTTTTATCATGGCAACTATTAGGCAGAGTATAGACCCATCAAACAAAGCAATATATTTCATGGGGGATTTCCTTTTTGCTTTCAGCATACAAACGATAAGCCATATGGAGAGTTGGCAAAGGAGAGAGGACAGATGTCTGGAGACATTATAGTTACTCTGCTAACTGCTTGTGGGTTTGTTCATCAAGATTTGATTATCTTTTATTCCATTCAGTGTTTATTTCTACTTTCTTTGCAGCCTTTAGAATGGGAGGGACACAGCTAATAATTCTTTATTACAGAGCTCTCAAAATGCACAAGCTGCTTTGCTTGCAGAGCAAAGGTCCTTGGCCGGAAATAGCAAAGATTAAACATGACACACAAGAAGGAAGAGAACAAGTAGAAGATAGCAGAAGAGAAGGTGAGGTTTATGCAATAGGCACATGTGGTTGCTCTGTTTGTCTGGGAGTCTAGCACAAGGATATGGACAACATTTAATGACAGGAGGATACAAGTGAAACTACCCCTCTGTTTTTTCAGAGACTGACTAAAGGGCTGTGGGAATTCTGGTGCAGCTGGCCAATCCCTGGTTGATACATTCTATGCCTGGGAGGATTACTCAGCCACGGATGTCAGGCATGACACTGTACAAAGAGGATGAACAGCCCATCACAAGGTATCATTTCTCCATGGTGTTTCACAGAGCTATAGTTTCCTTTCAATTCTCCTTTGATCAGTTTGGAACCCGCCCCTCTTAGATTAGGCTGACAATGTTAAATGTCTGGGAGAGTCTGGGAGATACAGATGGTGGGGGGATGGTATTCTGCATCTTTTGAGGTGCTCCTTGTAAACTCTATTTGGTGTCATGTGTCTGTTTTTGCCTCAGTATGACTATCCCTTCCCACTAGTAATGTGGATCTGCAGCCTCCGAATTGTGCCTGGGGCGGGAAAGAGAATGTCCAAGTGGGAATGCAAAGTGCAAAGGAGGCTGGCCAGATGTCACTGTACCTCAAGGGAAGTGAACACTTCATGAAATCTATAGCTGGCATTATTGAGGCCTGGGAGGAGCTATAAGATTCCCCCCCCATTCCAGCCTGGGTTTGAAGGGAAGCTCTCAATGCCTTTTGCAACTGAGAGATCCCAGAAACGGGGTCAGAGAAAGATGTGGCAGGTGGTGACACTGCTGGGGACATTCTCTGCAATACGGGAGCATCACCTATCATTGCCCCAGTTGGACCGCATCTACCCAACATCTTCCACCCACTCATGTTTTGAAGGCAAGAAATCTCTCTGCAGCTCAGGCAGGCTGATAAGGAGAGGATGTGATCAACTGAGTCCTCTTTGTAGCAGATACTCTTTATCCACTCAGGAGGAATGTTAATTTTTCCTTCAGTGTCGATAGTGTGTTTGGAACAGAACAAACCATAGAAGAAGGCTGAGCCCTTACTCCACAGAGTTTATGAGCAGCAAATGTAGGTACTCAGGGTAGTGCCAACTGTGAACTGTGTATATGATTAGGAGGATGAGAGGCTGTATAGCTCTCAGAATATAACATGGATTACCTGCCTATGTCATCCAATTGTTCTGATGTCTGATAAAACAGTCGGCCTGTTTTCCACTAAAACACACATCTCTGCCTATCTTTCACAATGTTATGGCAGCCCTGAAAAGCAGAGCAGACCCATCACTGCAGGCTGTCAAACACCACTGCAATGAGGGCCAAGCACGCAAACCTTATTTCGGCATAGAACCTCTGTTTATTCCCACCACGATGCAAGACCCAGTAGTCCAGGCAAGGGAGGTATTATAAGTGATCAAATACTCCTCTCTCATTTCTCTGCAACTAACATGATTCTCTAATTGGCAAAGAATTGCAAGGTTGATGTGTTTGTAATCTTCTTTTAACATGGAAATCCAACACTATAAATAGTTAAACAAATATGTCCGCTGAAGTGTGGGCTAACTGTAAAATGAACGCACTTTTCCATCATCCCCTGACTGTAAGCCTACTAAGCCAGTAAACAAGCCCAGGGATAGTCCCAAGTTCTTGACACAAGAGTGTATTAAAATAGTTACTTCTCAGATGCTAAGACGACGTTAACAGCAAAACAGGTGAGTTGATAATTAGCTGCTCACAAGAGCTTTATCTCCACAAGGAACAGATCTGATGGTTTTAAATTCTCTGCCAACAGATGATGATGAAACTTCTCACCCCATGGGTGGACTGACCAACTGTAAACAGTGCTGTTGAGTTCTCTTTCTTTCTTTCTTTCTTTTTTTTCTTTGGGGGGGGTTGTTCTGTTCTTTTTTTTTTTTTTTTTAAGTTATATTACTTCTAATGGAACCCTACAAAGTCACTAACATATTTCATGAATATCTGGACTGAACCACACCTCTCCTCTCTTAATTAATATATCAACCTTAAAGCCATGGATAAAGGCAGCAGGCTCTTTGGTTATCCCAAAGTCCTGGTTTAGAAGCAGGAGGGGCTGTCCCAAGACACCACACAAAGATCCTAGGTTTCATTGGTTACTACATGGTTCTGCTACACACAATCTCTCTTTGCCCATCTGTATTCATTTTGATTGAGGAGCAGAGCTTGTAAGAGGCAAAGTGGTGAAGAGGGAAAGGCAGGACACAATTACATTTAATAAAGCTGGTGAAGAGTTCAAACTGTCTTGGTTTTCAAGAAAGACCAGGAATGCAGGATCAAGAGAGGCAAATGTATGTCACAGCTCAAGGAAATTGCACTTGTACTTCCCATCCATGGTCCACCATCCATAGGCACCCACTCTAGGCTCCTGGTTCCTCAGCCATCATTTCTCAACCTTGTATTTAGCAGTGACACACTCAGTACCTTTCCCAGGCTGAAGAAGAGCTCTGTGTAGTTCAAAGCTTTTCTCTCTCACCAACAGAAGTTGGTCCAATAATAGATATTGCCTCCCCCACCTTGTCTCTCTAATCACCTCATTCGACCAGAGACCCATGTCTCTCTCCATCCTGATGGCGATTTTTTAGGCTACACAGTTCCCAATTTACACTGTGATATTCCCAGCAAGCCAGAGTGCCTAAAACAGGTCAGCATCTGTGCTCTGCTTCCTCTTTCTACATTCAGCTCTAATTGCCAGCAGTTACAATTATCACACAACTCTTTATAAGCAAAAGCATGCATTCTTAAGGTAAAAGCATCACAGAGAACATATATTAAAACAATAAATGAACCTACACACATGCTAAATAGCTTACCAGAGATCAACTCCAACTTCAACAAGTGTCTGGAGTCAATAGTGGTAGAAGTCAGTCATTCAAATCCCACCAACACTTTTTTCTGTGGTCTCAAGTTCATAACAGCCTCAGCTCAGAACAAGCAGACCCATGCCTGTTAGTCTTTCCTTTACATAGTGTGGGCCTTGGATCTTCATCTTTTGGAAACAGGTAAACAGTAGACAATGGTTCCATTCTTAGGAGGTAGCTCCAAAAGGCTGTTTTTGCATGACCAAAACTGGTGAATTCACTTCCCCCTAGAGATGCCCCAAGCAAACCACTTCCACCATCTGTCCAAAAGTCCCTTCTTGTTGGCCCATTGTTCAATACAGTCCTTTGAAGTTCATAACATCTCTCAGAGCACACAACAACACATAACCTTTGCATTTAATAAAACGGACTCCAAGGATACTTAAACTTAATTCAATGAGGTTTTCCAAGGATATTGAAGGAAATGGCCCAGTCATCCCCCTCCCCAATGCACAACTCCACCAGCAATATCAAGTTCTGGGATCCTCCCCATGCATAAAACTAACCGGGGAAGTAGATGAAAGAGACGAGGGATGGCAGGAACCCTGACACTAGCACTGAGAACTAGTAGAACATTTCATACTGTGATCACAGATGGAATATTTTCTGCTTATGGCAAACTTGGATGTTGTACTGGGTGGACAAAAAAAAGATTATTTTCAGGGGCAGCAACTATGTTAAAGATAGAGATTGAGGAAGTAGGTTTAGACCTTTGGGGTGTTGTGACCACAACTAATTACACTAATTATAATCATGTCACTGTTACCTTGTATGCCCCGTCTATTCATTGTATCCACTTATTGTCCCATCTCATACTTAGATTCTAAACTCTTTGGGGCAGGAATGATCATTGGCTATATATGTGCACAGCACCCAGCATGAGGAGGACCTAATCCCTGATTGGGGACCTCTAGATGCAATCATGACAGAAAGATTAACTAATAAAAATAATAAATCATCTGAGATTGTCACTGAGTCTTATGATTGGTTATAATGATAGTAATAATTAATAATAATAAATACTTAGCACTTCTGTTTTACATCTTTCAAACACAAGTTATTGGGCTCAAAACAGGAGCAGCTGGATGAAATTCTCCAGCCCATGCCATGCAGTAAGTCAGACTAGATGATCTAATGGTCCAGTCTAGCCTTAGAATCTCTGAATCTCTGTAGTGCTGTACAAACATTTTTCAGTCGAGTAATTCTCACAACTCCTCTGTAATGTACATAATTATACTTATCGTTTTAAAAGGTGGGGAAACTGAGAAATAGAGAAGGTAAGTAATATGCACAAGGCTGACCAAGAAATGTCTCAGTGCCTGGATATGAATTCAGAAGTTCCTGGCTCCCGGTTTATCTACTAGTTTACAGCTGCTTCTTCCAGTAGCCACTTTCCTTTCAGCTTTGGCCCAATGAGACACATCTTTCATTATTTCTACCATGTACCTGAGCTATTTTAGAGCTAAATTCTGCCACACCCTAACACCTTTCTGTGCAAGTAACCCTATTGATTGCAATGGAACCCCTCATGGAGCAAGGTGCTACTCAGCAAGAGTAAGGTTGGCAGAATCCAGAGCTAAACTTAGGGGAAGATTAGGACACCGATAGTGTTAGACGTTTCCAAAAGAAGGGAGGAGAAAAAAGCATTATCTCCCATTGATCTCTTCCTTCTTCTTCGGTTGTTATAAGTGCTGGCTATGTCTGTGCGCCATTAGAAAGGTCCCTCTGAGAGAGAAAGACAGGTCAACAGGATCATTTAATTTGGACCGGCTAGTTATGAAAGAATGACCCTGTTAAGATTGGCTCATTCCTGGGGGGTTGAGTTACAGTCACTATTTATTCTAGCCCTCAGGAGAGCTCGGCAGGCCAGAGTGCAAATTAAAGGATAATAAATAGTTGTGTGTATTTTTGTTACAAACTCTGAAACCGCACTAAAAAAACGAACCTGCTTTCATCTGAAACAACTTGAATCCACTGAAGGTTTCACTGAGTGTGACAGTCTGTACCCCATGTTCCCCCCTTTTACAAGACTGTGATAAATTTCACACAAAGTATGCCTTGTGAGGTACCATTTGAAAACTCATAATTTACTGATTATTACTGTCCTAGTAAAATATGTGTGGCAACACTGCATGTAAAATTACAGGATTCTACTGTTTGATATTACATAAAGACATATTCTGAGTCTGGGGAAGAGCCACAAACCAGTTCCCCAGAGACAAAAGGCTAGCTGATGCCTCAGCCACATGTCAACAAAATCAAATAAACCATCACCTGGTTAAGTGGCCATTCTTTGGCAGGAAAGAGCATGTGGGTGAAAATCTCCATGTTGACAAAGAAACAGTTGGGGATTCTTGTCCACACAGACTTTCTGTCTCCTGAATCTCAGCTGGTGATGATCCTTGAAGACGAGAAAGAACTATAAGAGAAGAGAGCAGGAGCCCCAAGCACTCCTCCATTTCTCTCTACCCATTCCATCCACAATACCTGAAGAACAAAGGAATCAAGCTTTGGACTGGGGGAGGGATCCTGACTGCTGAACGTGGTGAGAGAGACCTTCGCTTTGAATTCACTCAAGCTTGTTCAGTTAGGCATTAGGTGCTATTTACTTCTGTTTTCTTGTAACCAATTCTGACTTTTATGCCTCACTACTTGTAGTCACTTAAAATCTATCTTTCTATAGTTAATAAACTGGTTCTATTGTCTTAGCTAGACCAGTGTGTTTGGATTGAAGTGTTTGGGAAACTCCATTTGGGATAACAGGATCTGTGCATATAATTTTCTATTAATAAAATGATGGACTTTACATGAGCTTGTATTGTCCAGGAGGGTGCCGAGCAGTACAAGACACACATTGCTGGGGAAGTCTGGGACTGGGAAGTTGCTGGTGTTGCTCTGCAGCATAATGCAAGCGTGGCTGACCGTATAACTTGCAGTATAACTGGGAGTAATTTACAGGGTGGAGGCTGTATGAGAGCAGACCAGGAGTGGTAGGTCTCACAGCAAAGCAGTGTAAAAGGCATCCCAGGTTGGAGAATTGAAGGGACACAGCTGTTCATCAGTCCAGATTGTACCCTGGGGAATGTCACATTGAGGTTCTCACATCTCTCAAGCGAAGTCCATAAACTCAGGCAGCTCTTGCTTCCTCATCAGTGTCAGGGAGGGATCACAGAATTATAGAACCATAGGGCTGGATGGGACTTCAAGAAGTCATTTATTCCATTCCCCTCCCCTACCATGCTGAGAAGAGATTAAGTCTAGACCATCCCTGTCAGCTGTTTGTCTAATCCATTCTTAAAAACCTCCCATGACAAGTGATCCACAACCTCCCTAGTAAACTGTTCCAGTGCTGAACTATCCTAACAGGTAGAAAGCTTTTCCTATATTTGACCTAAATCTCCCTTGCTGAGAACTACTTGTCCTACCCTTGGTGGACACAGGAAACAATTGATCCCAGTCCTCTTTATAACAGCCCTTTACATGTTTGAAAACTAGTCAGCTTCCACCTCAGCCTTCTCTTCTCTAGAATAAACATGTCCATTTCTTTCGACCTTTCCTCATAGGTCAGGACTTCTAAACCTCTGATCATTTAGGTTTCTCTCCTCTGGATTCTCTCCAATTTTTCCACATCAGTCTTAAAGTGTGGTGTCAGAACTGGACACATCACTCCAGCTGAGGCCTCACCAATGCTGAGTACAGCAGCGCAATTACCTCCCGTATCTTATATGTGACACTCCTGTTAATATGCCCCCGAATGATATTAGAATTTTTTGTAACTGCACCGCACTGTTGACTTATTCAGTTTGTGATTCACTATAATACCCAGATCCTTTGCAGCAGTACTACCACCTAGCCAGTTATTCCCCCTTTTCAAGTTTGATTTTTTCCTTCCTAACTGTAGTACTTTGCACTTGTCTTTATTGAATTTCATCTTCTTGATTGCAGACCAATTCTCCAATTTGTCAAGGTTGTTTTGAATACTAATTATGTTCTCCAAAGAACTTGAAAGCCATGCCAGCTTAGAGTCATCCACAAATTTTATAAGCACACTCAACACTCCTTTATCCAAGTCATTAATGACAATATTGACTAATACTGGACCCAGGACTGAACCTTGCAGGACTGCACTAGATACATCCTCCCATTTTGACAGCAAACCATTGATAACTACTCTGAGTGTGGTCTTTCAACTAGTTTTGCACACATCTTATAATAATTTCATGTAGACCACATTTCCCTAGTTTGCCTATGAGAATGCCATGTGGAACTGTGTCAAAAGCTTTACTAAAATCAAGATATATCACATCTACTGCTATATAGATATATCACATCTACTAGGCAAGTAACCCTGTCAAAAAGGAAATTAGATTTGTTTGGCATTATTTGTTCTGTGCAACAGCAACACACTGTTGACTCATTCAGTTTGTGATCCAGTATAAACCCCAAATCCGTTTCTGGATTTATGGCTTTGACTTGAAGCCACATGTACATTGACAATTTTGCATGGGGTCAACCTGAAAACTGAGTGTCACTTTGCATTTTCAGATTTGAATCTAAGAATTCAAGATGATCCTCAAAGGGGTGGGGAGACTCTAAACTATCTTCCTCCAATACAAGTTGACTATATTCCAAATCCTGTTCCTTGTCTAATTCCCTGGAGGAACAAGGGTTCTTCTTGCCTAATACATTATTTTGTTGTGTGCCACTGTTGGAGACTTGTCTAGTGGGTTGAGCACTGACCTTGGACTCAGGAGACCTGCATTCAATTTCTGGCTCTGCCACTGGCCTGCTATTTTGACATTAGGCCAGTCACCCCTCCTCTCTCTGCTTTGGTTTTCCCTCCCACCTTGTATCTGTCCTATTTAGATTGTAAATTCTTGGGGATAGAGACTCTCTCTCACCATAAGTATGCACAGCACCTAGCACACCGGAGCGTCTAGCAACTAGTGTAATATAAATAATAGCTGCCATTCATTGTATCTTTGAAATAAAGTCCTTTTTTAGCTAAGAGAACGTTATTTTATTTAAAGAAAACTACGAAGTTGACTCGATGCACTTATGCTGATAAGCAAGCCTGCTATGCATGGTCACCAAAGGACACATCATCACATCTGGCTGCATGCCAATGCTGCTGGTACATTTTAGTTCACGTCGCACCCCTCAACCCAAAGAATCAAGATGTTTTCCCCATGCTAATCATGATAGCATCTAGAAACCATAATCATGGATCTGAGCCCCACTGAGCTGCGTTCTGTGTACATATTTAACAGACCCTGTCCTGAAGATCTTACAGACTAAGGGTATTTTGACACGTACAATGCTGCAGAGCCTCCGTTGCAGCACGTCTGGTGAAGATGCTCTATGCCGACGGGAGAGCGGTCTCATTGGCATAAAAAAACTCACCTCAGCAAGCAGCAGAAGCTACGCACACGAATACCTACGTTGGTGTAACTTATGTCACTCAGGTGGGTGGAATATTCACACCCCCTGAGAGACATAAGATTTTCCAACATAGCCTGTAGTGTAGGCCTAGCCTAAGGGACAACAGACAGATACAAGAAACAAGCAGGGAGAGCTCAAGGTAACAACGAGACAATACTCCAGTCCTCAGCATGGTAAGCAGTGGTAATAGGCACACTACGTTGTTTCTCAAAACCACTCAATCCCCACCCACTTAATGTGAGGCAACCATCATGCGTAGCATGAGTTTGTCTTTGTGATAATGAACCTGCTAATTTCTGGCTCTGATGGCGGGGGAGGAGGGAGGAAAGAACATTCCCTGCTACAAACCAACACAGCACCAGCTGAACCATGTCAGCTTCAAGGAAAGACACAAGGCTAAATTGACCCCTTTATGCAATTTTCCAAACTAGATAGGAGGGGTCGTCATCTCTCTTGATTTTCCTCTTCAAAGTTTTTGCAGAAGAACTGTGAAAGCAACTGGTTCAAACAAAGGGATCCTTCACAATTATCAGGAAGCCTTTAGAAAAGTCTGATGTTAAATGTCATGTTTTATACTGTTATCTCCCAAGCCTCAAGAAAGAATGAAGTTGATATCATACCCAGTATTTGTTTCTCCTTCTCTGCAGAGATATACTCTCTGCTGAAGACTGCATTCAGAAAGATACATTTGTTGAGAGAGATATGAAAAAAAAAATGCTTTGAAACTTTTTTTTCCCCTTTTAATTATGAAGCTTTAACACAGCTCACAAAGGATAATGAGACCAGATTCTGACACGCGCGCGTGCATAAAATCATATAAGATTAGGGGTGAAAGGGACTTCAGGAGGTCATCTAGTCCCACCCCCTGCTCAAAGCAGGACCAACCGCAGCTAAATCATCCCATCTCATACCACAGCTCCTCCTGATATCCACAGAGCTGCTCGAAGGAGTAAGAGCTTCTTAAGGTGAGTAAGGGTGGCAGGATCTGCCCCCAAAACATGCCTGTCACAATAATAGTCATAGATCTTGACAGTGCTCACTTTTTTTTTTGTTTTGTTTTAAATAAAAGAAAACAACAGACCACTTTCCTGACAATTGCAGAGGGGCAGGGAGATTAAATAGAGGATTGCAGATGACTTGTCATTCTGGAAGGAACTTTGAGCCTGAGACAGCAAAACCCTTACGTATGTGTTTACTTTTAAGTATGTGTTTAACTCTCACTGACTAAAAGTTAAGTGTTGTGCTGAATTAGGGCCTTAGTGTGGACGTGTCTGGTAGGTAGAGAGCCCTATAAATCCATGAATATCTGCTTTATACCATTTTTTTGCAGATCAGATGGTCAGGAAGGTCATGGATGGACTTTCCGGGACTTCTGGGGCAGGGCTGGAGCAGCTGCAAGCCCTGGGCACCACTGGAATGGCTAATCAGCTGTTAGGAGGCAAGCTGGTCTGGATAGCTGATCAGCTACTAGATAGCTGGCTGCAAACAGCTGAGTGGTGGTGGGGATCCAGATACATCTAAAAGAGGGAGGGCGGATTGCGGGTAGGATAGGAGTTTATTCTAGAGGATGTGGATTTGTATGTATGTATGTGGATTTATGTATGTGGATGTATGTATGTGGATTTGTATCTGTGCCGGGCTCTACTTGTGGGCACAAGCTGACATTGGATGTGGCACTGTGCTGCCTCAGTGGGAACTTAGGAAAATGCTACAACTTCTGGAGCTATGAGGTATGGTGACAGAGAGGTGGAACAGCCTCCTGCTGCTACACACACGCACATGCCTGCGCCAACTCCGCGCTTAACCTGCTTAGGTCAAGGTCAGCTGAGTGCAAGGTCTGTGATTGTGAGTGACCCTTCCACAGGTAGTAGTAGGACCATTGCACACTCCCCACACAGGAGATGGCCACAGTTTGGCTAACGACTAATAATCAGTGATGAATATGTTTGGTACATTGCAAGAGCTAATCCCCTAAAAAAACCAGGACGCTGCGAAAGCACAACTCAGCCCCTGGGAATGACGGTCAGAAGGTCTCTCCAAGCACAAAGGAGTTAATTTAACACCATCATTTCCCAGAGACTCAGAGGTGGCCTACTGTAGGCATTTGCCTCATGCATCCCTTATGGAGCAGAGAAGGTGACACCCCGGAGAAATGCTTTCTGACACACTATGTATATTGGACTAGGGAGTGGTATGCAAAGCATGAGATTTACCATATCAGCACAGACCCAAGGTCCATCAAGCCCAGTATCAGATGTGTCAGAAGAAGGTGCAAAAAACCCTGCAGTGGGCATTTATGGGATAAGCTGCCCGCCGCAGACTGTTTCCTCCCGTCCTCCATTAAAGGCAGGTTTGTGCCCTAAACCAAGAGTATTTATAGCCCTTCCAGAACTCATTTTAGTTCTTTAAACATGTACTATGTTAATGCTGGATATTTTTGTTATCCATATAAGTGTCTAAGCTTGTGGCCTCAATGAGATCAGATGGCAGAAAACATCATGGATGTTGAAAGCAGTACTTTTCTAAGACAAAGTAAGCCACAGTGCATTTCATTTATTTGTAATTCATCCTCCTTTGCATTAATTTACAAAGTAAATTGTAAAGCCGAGTCCAAAGTAATATAAAAGCCCCTGCAAGGACAAAGCACACCTGCAATACCTCCACTACACCCTGATCTCACTGGGGAGTAAATATACAGAGGCAGCAGGATACGGGGGGTTGTGAAACAAGTAAAGTTAGTTGTGAGTAGACTTAAATGAGTAGCCTGCCTAAAAGCACAAAGTGACATTTCTTTTGGGGAGGCACCCAGACACCACATGCTCTCAGAGATGCCTGCAGTTTTGTGCCAAAGAAGGAATGCCAGATCACAGAGCGACGAGTTTCTGGCTGAACAAAAGGTGTAACATGTGCCTTGGACACCCATCATGGCCACTCAGATTTGTCCAAATTCATTTAACTGAAGGATACATAGTACATTATGTGCTGACAGTAGCCTCACACCATGGGACAAACTAACCCACAAATCAGTGAGCCTGACATCAAAGAAATGCACTGGGTACTCAGTTGAAGCATACGGCCAGTCAAAGGGACATAATCCAATACATCTATATTTGGTATAGCATCTCTCACACAAACTGTATCCCCAGTATGCTATGATGAGTGAAGTAACCCAATTACAGAACAAAAACACTAAACAGCAGAGGAAGGGGGAAATGAAGTGGTACAGGGCAGGGAGAAGAGACAGGAGAATTAGAGCAGCACAGGAATGCTGCCTGACCTGTTCCAGAAGTGAGGAGATTGGGGGGAGGGTGGGGAAGAGAAAAAGGAGGCACACACAAGGAAGGGGGAGTGGATGAGGTAGAGATAAAGCCTGCAAGGTACTGTGTGTTGGGACAAGTCCCAAGTGCAGTGTTTAAAACAAGGAAATGCTAACCTATATAGCAAAGCAGATAGCACAACGAACGAGAGCCATTAAATTCATGTGAATAGAAACCAGGATGATAAGCCATAACACTGAATTGTCCTTTAGTCTATTGTAGTGCCCTTTTCTAACCCCAAACAAGGGGCTCTGACCTGATCCCATTTCAGTCAGTGGCATTATGCCCAACGATGTCAGCAAATTTAGTAGTGGGCTCATATGTTGGAATAATAGTCAGTTTCACCAGCTTATAAAGAAATATATATATGGCTCCTAATTGTTTCATTTTCTAGACTTTGAGTAACATTTTCAAGAGCACCCCAGAGATTTTGTAGCCTAAGTCTCATTGACTTTCAAGTGCCTAAGTCATTTCTGAAAAGGGCAGTTAGGCTCCTAAATCACTTAGAGCTTGTCTACATGAACATTTAATCCATAACAGGCTGGGGTGAGATTCTACCAGCTGCACACTAACTGTCTGTGTGGACCCTATTGACATGCATTAACTGCTCCTCAATGCACTTTGCTGTGGGCCTCTGAAACGGAACTATGTCAATGCGCGCTGATTAAATTAATGAGCAGCAGCATGGTCCACATGGACCTGACAGGCTAGCACAGGGTAGATTCACACCCCACCCTGCTGTGACCTTACTGTTCATGTAGACAAGCCCTGAGACTTTTTTGAAAACATTACCCTGGATCTCCGTTCTCTCTCTCTCTCTCTTCAGGTTGCACCAGCAGCACTGCTTCAGGCACATAACATGATAATGTGACAATTTGCTAGTTAAATATTTTTTATTCATTCACACATCTGTCTTTTTAGGGTAGGGTTTTCAAAAGTGCTCACTCCAATTCCCCTGGAAGTCAATGGTAAAACTCCCACTGGTGCAGAGTTAGATTAACACTGACTGCTTTGGAAAATCCCCTGTGCCCTTAATCTATGCTCACATCTGCAACACAAACACCACACCTTCCTGCTGCCCTCCCGCACCCCAACCACATCCTTTTAGAACAGGGTGGGCAATAATTTTCACAGAGGTGCCACTCTACGAACTTTGTCAAGTCGATACAGGCCAGGGCCGCTTCCGGTCATGTGATCGGCGGTAGTGATCAGCCTCATGCCCCGAGCAGCACACATGCATGTTGGCGTTCTAGCTCCATCTGCAGGAATTGCATCTTAGCAATGAAAACAGACCAAGACAATGTCTTCATTCGGTGGCTGCTGCCCACTCTGTTGTCCTGAAAGAAACACACCATTTCCTGACTCCAAACCAGGAAGCTCTGAGCTGATACTAAGAAAGCCAAATGAAAAGAAACTCAGCATAAGTTAATAAATGGGAATAACAACCAAGGCCTCTATTCCGTACGCAGCTCTGTGAAAAGGAGAGCACCAAAGCAAGGGCCAATAAGCCATGGAATTCTTCAGCAATGGGGTGGGATCTTTGGTGGAGAAACATGGCCCTTCGTTGCTCTTCTGTTGATGCAGAATTGAGCTCCCATAAACGCTGAAGGCCCCGGCCAGCGGGATGAATTGCAATAGCCAGTCTAAGAGGCCTCTCTCTCTTTCAGGGCAGCATAATGTAGGATGAAAATGCTACACAATAAGTTACTGCTGGAACTCTCCTCTGGCTTGCAAACCGCACGAGGGGAGACTGCAGGCATAACAGGCAAGTCAACAGCAGCACAGCAAAGGAACATATATTTGCTATAGCACAGAGTGCCTGAGATGTATGAGGAACAGCCCTCTGCTGTGCCTGAAAACTAACAGCCACACACCCTTAGCCATTCTGCTTCGCTGGCAGCAGTATCGCGAGTGGAAAAGATGCAATGGAAAGCAGCGGTTGCTTGTAGACACCTGAACCTTTTGCAAGATGTCACCTTCTGCAGATCGTTACAGAGAAAGGGCTGGACTCGCTCAATCATTTAATCATAATGGCTGTATTCTAAAAGTTGGCTCTCAAAAATAAAGCTTTGGGTGAAATGTTCAGATCTGAAATAAGGATGAAACACATTTCAACTCCGCATACTGTCTGCTGTTCTCCAGCAGCCGCTTTGAGAGGATTTTCTCTGTCAGAGCTGATGGGAGTTCCATCATTGCTGAGGAGATTTGGTTTTGATATCTTTCAGATGTAGCTGGCATACAGCGCTTTCAAAGACATTCCACACACTCTACAACCTGCATTCTCTGCTCTGGGAATTAAGTGCACATTTTTCATTACAAACACTGACTGTAGCTCATTGATGTCTCATGTTTTCTATTCTTCATTTCATTTATTTTAAGAAAGAAAAAAGATGGCTCATTAGATGTGCTCTTCACAGACTGCTATAAATATAGACTAGCCTACATACATTTTCATCTGTCTACGTCTTATACCTGTAACTTGAGTTGTTTCTTTAGCAGCTAGTAACAAATCAAAAAAGTAAGCAGTACCATAAAGTAAATTATGAATCACCATTTACAGCACTTCCACAATGTTCATTAATTCTAAATTGTTAGTACTAAAATATCCAAAATGTAAGAAACTCAGCAACCCACATCAGGATTTATTTCACTGCTATCTTTGGAAATGAAGTTATTTTTTCAGGTTTAAAAAGTGCTCTATACACTGCCAATCTGACTTAATTATCAATCAATTGGCCAGTTGGGGGACCCAGCATAAAGAGTGAAGGGGAAATAGCTTAAAGGATTTTGGAGCACAAGTCCCATTGCTGTTTGAGGGGCTCAGTGCTCCCATAATCCTTAGGTCCATTTGAAACACTGCTTACTGTTAAAATGATATTCCCATTTTAAATCAGCTATGCCTTTATACTATTTTGCCAGAGAGGAGAGACCTAAACAGGGTGGATGAAAATGCTTGATGCTGTACCTTTAAGTTTATAATGCATTAAGGCATGGCGGGTCAGATTTTCAGATGAGTGCTCTCAAATGAGTTTCAGCTCTTCTGAAACTCGGGCCCAGCATAAATAAGATTCTCTAAATTATGGGGGTTTTTTTCTCAAAATTTACAAGAATTACTTAAAGATGATAAAACATATCCACATACTCGATTCTTTTGCCTTCAGGAAATAAGCTGCCATGTTATATAACTCTCAGGGCTTCAGTAAGAATTTTGAGAACATATAGCCCTGAGCCTCCCCTGTGATAGGCTTGTTTATGCCACTCCAGCAGCAGGAAGCTGATGGAAAGCTGTCTTAACAGGCTACCTGGGGCTTCCCTTCCAAAGGGGGAACAAATCAGCAGAGCACTTCCACCCTTAACTCTAATAGCAAAATCCCTCTCTGTACCTTGTGCTGCTTTGAGTTTTACCCTTTATGAGCTCAGTTAATATCTCTGAGGCCTCAATCCTGTTTCCAAGCATGGTCGAGAGCTCTTTCTGTTTAGAATATCTGTTTCAGAGTGACAGACAGAGTCATGGAAGATTTGTGTGGGTGGTGGCTGAGGGGTGTGTGCTGCAGTGAGGGGCTGCATGTGTTTAGGGTTATTGTGTGTGCTGGTTATGTAGCTGTGTGGGTGGTTTTGCAGGCCTCTGGCAATTGGGCCAAGTAATCCACCATATGTGCAGTCTCCCTCATACAACCAATGAAATTGTTGCATGCAATGTAGCTGCAGAGTAAGGATAGTGATTGGTAGAGTTGACTCTGCTATCACAATGGTCCAAGAATCAGGGTGTGGCATATATACAAGCTTTCCTGAGCTGAACATTGAATGGCTGTAATTCATAAAGTCAAAATAACTAAAAACTTAAAAATTGGATGGTGGCAGGCCATGAACCACAGTGATTTTCTGAACAAAAGGAGCTTGCAGTCACATCTGGTGCTGCTGTCATTGATTCACTGACTCAACAGACATTCTAGGCTTCTGAGTGACACATAGAGGTCTACTCCTGGAATCTTATTCTATACTCGTGTTTGCAGGATATTATATTATACTATGTTATGATGTGTTTGCCTTAAAGCTGTGGTGTGTAGGGGCTGAGGACACCAATCAGCGGCTGGAGGTATGATGCTCTATATTACACAGGCAGGCATCATGCTCCTAACAACCCCCTTGGAAGTGAGCTCATTAATGGCCACTGATGCAGTTTTTTTCCAAAGGGCAGAGTGCATATTCCTCCCAGTGCCAAGCTCCTGCAGACAGCTTTTGTGCAGGATGCCAGGGTTCTGGGCCACCCATAAGCCACCCGGTGTGAGGTGCTGCATCAAAAGGTGACCTCCTTTTCAGCTCAAGGAGCACAGGCAGCTATATGACAACAGTCTCCTTTGTGGGATACAACAACACAAGGTAGGAGCTCCCTACACCTTCTTCCCTCACCTCAATGCAACCAGGCAGTGGCCGCTATCATTTACTTCTTAAACTTTTCAGTTCAGAATGCAGGAGAAGCAAGGGTCTTACTTTGGTTTTTGCAGAGCGGTTTGTAGAGTCCAGATTAGCTTTTGTCCCTTTCCATTTCATTGATCTAGAGGGCAACCCGAATGTCCTGTGCCTTGCATTAATATTAAAGAAGACTCATCTGCATGTAGAACAAAGCCGTTCCAGGAGAAAATACCACTTTGTTTCATTGCCTCTGCTGCGTATTTGAAGACCACTTAAATTCAGTCTTGGACCTGCGATCCAAACCGTCCAATGGCCTTGTGAGGAAAGTTCTGATATAGTAGATTAATATTCAAGAAAAGCAAACGTTTACATGGAGTGCATTTCTCCTGCAAGTGTGGGCAGGAGGAAGAGAGAGGTGCTGTACTGGAAAGGTTTTACTACATTAACAGCACAATAAAAAGGGCAAGTGTAATGGTTACAAAAATTATCTGAAAGACATTAACTACTTTCCATTCTCAGCCCCTCCACTGTCAAGTGTTTCAAACACCAGCTCAGGATCACTCCACCCAACCAGTGTTTTGGCATCAAAGTGACATTACATCCACCATTGTGTGTGTTGCCATTAGTTTAAATCAGTTTTACAGCCAGTTCTCCAATCAATAAATACAGAAACATGATGGGAGAAAGGAATTAGCAATTCGTAATCCTGAGATTACATAAATCCCTTGGGGCAATCAGTTATTAATGGCTGTTATATTTATTGGGGTTTATAGCAGGCCTGTAAACCTGAGCCATCACAAGGATGCAGGGAGAGATAGTGAAAAAGCTATTTGATTAGCGTGTTCCTCACAGGAAGTGCTGACAGAATATAAATTTGGCTCTCCCTCGACGTACTGGATCTGTTAATGAGCGTGCCAATTAACAACTGAACTAAAGACCTTGAAGGGAAAGCTGTCAAGAAGGTGAACTCCTTGCCTGCTGGAAATGGATGCGGAGCTTTTGATATAGTACATCTCTAATGCTCCTTTCCAATACCACCCAACTCCTTGTCTTTCCACACTTTGTTCATTTCACCCAGGATATACAAACACCGGTCAAATACAGATGTTGTAAATTCCAGCGTGCTGACACTTAAAATAAATGTGTTCCAAAGAATAATAAAACATGCACTCCTCTTCCATCATTACAGAGAATTAAGGAGGATTTCTCGCCCGTGTCAAATACTTAACATGTTAGGAGAATACACAGGGTTAGAAATAATAACTAACAGATGGGACTTTCTAACCCTAGTTACGAAGAAGTTAGATGCCTAACTCCTATTGAATTGGGCACCTAATGCCCCTGAGCTCTTTTGAAAATCCCACCTTTGTATCCGTTTATTTTTCCAACAGTCAACAATCATTTTCTTAATGAAATTTAGGAGCAAAAACATAAAAAGAATGACCAAGGGAGAAGTAAACAAAATCAGTCAAATTCTCTGGTGTAAAGAGTGTTGTACGTTATAACTTGGATTTGAATTGGTCAGACAATGTGGTATTAATGTAACTTGCACCAATCTGAGTGTGCAATGAGTGTGACATTAAAAAGGAAGGCTGCCTCCTCTGACTTCCTTCTCTTAGCTGCTGTTCCTACTACCCCCATTCTGATGCCTTGGCGTGTAAATTACGCTCGTTTCACACACCTAATGAATTCCAGATCAAAACTACTCCATCACATGCACCTTTTTTCTGACAAGTCATTCAACAGCTAACTAACACCAGCATTTTCATCACCGAAAAACGTGACTTCCACAGGAACCACACCTGACACTGTATGGAGAATCTAAATTCTATCACAACATTTGAATTCATGGAATCTCATGGGATGAACTCAACACAGAGTTGGACTTCTGGTCTAGATTCTGCCTAGTATGTGAAAGTCCCACTTTATCTCACCATGAAATGCCAAGATTCTCTGGAGTAAGCCTATGAAAATAATCTTTAGCAAAAAGTTGTTACTGAAATAAACGCTGTAATTTCTCTAAGAGCATATCCTTCTGCTGAAACTAATTATGAGAAAGCTGTTGCCTAATGAAAGTTTGCTTTAAAATGACTTGTTATTCATAAGTTTGCTTTGAAGAGTGGCCAGGCTTTTAAAATTAAATATTAGCAGTCTGTTACCTTATCAAACAAACCTGAATATGTCAAGTTAATATTTTAATAATTTTTTTCCTCTTTCCACTTTAAGTTTAGTTCTTAATTGACTTGCTGGTTTTCTTTAAAGCCAGTAAACTCAAAGGTCTAAATAAAGGAGAGGATTTCACACTTTAATGGTTTAGGAGTGCACACTTTGTCTGGATGATTGATGGATCAAATGTGTGCTGGAGAATGCTGCAATGTTGCTTTCATCATCCCTGTTCCTCAAGGAGTATCACGACTGGGCTGCCTCAAACTCCCTCTTTGCTGCCAGCAACAACAGTCAAATTATTACTAATTTTAAATGTATTTCCTTTCCTTAAGGGATGTTATTAAATGTGTGCTATTGTGTGAGCATTGGCAAAGGCATAAATGAAAGCCTACCTCCTGAATATTGGTGAATATGAGAGTCCAAATGTACTACTTTAGCTCTTAAGCTTGGTGTACTGTATTGGCTGTTCAGACTCTCTGCTATTTGTTATGAGCCTGAAATTGCCTGATGAATGATTTACAGAGCAGATGCACACACATTAAGGTGTTGGGCACCTTTGAAATGCACTTAATAACCGAGTGAAAGGTAACACTCAGAGATGGATAGTAGAAAAAGTTTGGCATAAGTCAAGGATTGTGCATCAGACAGACATTAAATGTAGATTGAGGGCACTTATTAAAGAAACATGTAATGATTTTCAAAATGCTTTCTAACTATATTCTATTTATTTTCACTGCTAACTAGTCAAGCAAAGGAGAGTAGCTTTACTGGCTTAGAGATCAGTGTTGGAAATTAGGATTTTTGAAGTACGTGTATATTCTCCAAAGTGACTAACAATCGCTGTCTATATTTTCATGTTTCTATCAAATTTCCTCAGTTTACATGGATTGCATTTTTACCCGCCAGTCTTACCAATGGGATATGGAAGTCAGGCAAGTTCCTTCTAGCACCAGTATCACAATTGATGAAGGTTTCACATATAAAACTTAGTTAATAATTCTGATGTGAGCCCGAGTAAAACCCAGCTCACTCTCCCAAAGCTGTATTGGCTCTGCTACTCTAACAGGAGCAAAAAAGGGAGTATGAATTTACCTTGGTCAGTAAAGTGATCAGGCATGAATCAGTCTACACACAGGGAACAAATCTATTAATAAGAAGGTGCCAGACTGATTCCCAGCACCCACAGTTAGCAATGGATTTTTTCAGTAGAGCTCAGCTCCCATTTCAGCCCCTAACAAAACTACCTTTCAAAAATAGCTCAGTGCTGTTAGGTGCTGTACTCCATGAAAATCCAGCCCTGAGTTTCAAACAAACATGATGTCATTCCAAAGCATGGCTATAATGCTTGTTTTGCTTTTCATGTGATACCAATCATGGAGAGAGAAAAAATTGGTTATAAGATATATTATTTTCATATATGATCCTTCCTCTAAGTTGAGGACTATATTACATATTTACAGATGGGTGGATGCTTATGATCTAGCTGGGTTTTTCCAGTCTCTGATTTGCATGATTCTGTCCTGTCATTTATGTTTTTATCAACATTTCATGAACACTTCTACAATTAGTCTTCTGTCTAAAAATTATCTAAAAGTCAACCTGTGTAGTAGTGGAGGGATGCCCATGAATCACTAAAGGGAAACTCAGGAACACCAGGCTAGCATCCCCGTAAGTCAAAGAAATACCATACTATAGGGAAAGGAAATAATAGCAGCAGCAGTATTTTAAGAAATTGCCATATCTGAAAACAGAAACAACAAATAGGTTCAAGATTTCACTCCAGATTTGCTCAAGGGAAAAAAGGATAAATCCCTCTGAACTGCAGTAAAGAGAAGCAGCCTCATTACAGATGTCCCAAGCAACAAGGGTAAAAAAAAAGAGTACGGTGTGAGGAACGCTCCACTGGCTGTTATACTCAAAGTGGGGTACAGGAGAGTCATATTTCTCCTTATTTTCCTACTTGTCTTCCCATGTTCCTAGTGTTTCTTTTCTCCCTTTTCGTGTTCTGGCACTGAATACTGATGAGACAATACTTGATCCATCCTCAGGCACTTATTTTCAGACAATTAGCTTAGCATCATAGAAGCACTTAACAGCCCTCACTTTCCAGGCTGGGAGACAACTGCCTAAGAGGCCAGGTGAGGTAGTAAATTATTGCCAAAAGGATGTTTTTAAAAAAAAAAAAAAAAAAAAAAAAGCTCTCAAAGCATTGTTTTGACAAAGGGTGGTTGCTACTCTTTGTCTAAAGTTGGGAGGGGATAAAATGATCCAAAACAACAACTAGAGCAACTGTTAGCAACATTCCTCTAATACCAACCAGCATTGATGATGCCCCAAATCTATAATTTCTACACTTTGCCATTAGAGGGTGGGTAGCTTTTGTGTGACATCCTTTTTACAAGTTACTGATTTATTCTTCTAACAATTACTGAAGTTCTCTCTCTCTCTCGGTATTTATATGGTTCTCATTACCATAATACTCTAGGGCCTTCCAACCATTAATGCACTGTATTGTCATTCCGCCCCCTGAGGCAGGCCAGTCTTCACCCTATTTACAGATGGGGAATTGAGGCACAGAGAGATTAAGTAACTTGCCCAAGGTCCCACACAGTGTTTGTAGCTAAGCCAGGTCTCTTGAGCCCTCATAAGGCACTCTGTCCACTAGAACAACTTTCCTACTTTCGAGTGGAAGATCGTGTATATTATCCACAATTGTTGTGCCCTAATTTCTCTCTCACTTTAAAAACTCCATTGCCTGTACGCTTTTCCTAACCTTGAGGAAGGCCTCCAGATCAAAGATAAAATGCATTACCTCACCCACCTTGTCATTCTTAACTTTAATCCTGTTCCTCCAGTGATTTACATAAATGCTAAATTTTAGGCACAAGCAGTCCCACTGACTATTTCCTTTGTCTATTTAATCCAAACTCTTAATTCAATTTAAAAATAAGCAGTCCATGGAAATGGCCAGCATGTGGAGAGACAAGACTGTCTGCAGGTTGTTATGATGCACAGCACATTGTTTATTCAACTGGCAAAGCCTTTACCTACCACACTGCAGCAGTGATTCTTGTTTCCTTGCTGGGGCTCTGCATTAGTGTTTCTATGAGAATAAGGATACATTTTTTAAGATCTGAGGCTACAATTACAGAAAATACCAGCCCTCCCATTCCTAGGATTTGAATTCTGGCCACTGTAGGTAGGCAAACAAATTTTAGGGGCTGAGGCCCAGACCCTCAAAAGCCCATAACTCTTGTTGATTTCAGTGGGCACTAGACACTTAATACCTGTGAGGATCCAGGCCTGAATGCCCCTTAGATACACTTAGAAGCCACTGTAAGCACAGTCTTGCAGAGTAATACGCATACCCAAAGTTTGCTGCAGTAACATCATAAATCCTGCTTTCTAAAAAGTTTTTTAACACGCGAGCTTCTCTGTGTTCAAGTTTGTCTGGAGGCAATTTATCCTGCTGGTCACTCCTACTACTTCCTAACCTTATATCTGCACTACACTGTTGTCATTGAGTAATGACTCAGAGTTGGAGCCAGGGTGCAGTGGTCATGCATACTTGCATAGCTGGACAGCGGGCAAATAAGAAAAAAGCAAAGAAGTCTGTTATTTTTCTCATTTTCAGCAATTTTGAAATAAAAATGTTCCATTTCAGCCTCTCAGAAATGGACAAAAGGATGTTAACTCTGTATAAAAAGCAGGAGAGTGAATAAAGAAAAACAGGCCATTTGTTTAGATTGCTTTCCACTGACTTGCAAAAAATACAGCAAAAGTCAAACCTGCAGCAAGCCTAATGTTGTAATTTACGACTTATTCCCATTAACTATTCCGCATTATAAATCAAGCTCTCCATGCTCTGATACCCTGTGCCAATACATCACGGCTTTCAAACAATTACATCCTAGTTGCATACATTTTCCTTGCTCCCCCCCCCAATAAATCTCTCCCTCAAAGTCAATTTAAACTGAAAAATATTTCTTCTGTGTTGTATGTTATCTGAGCAATGTCCTAGAAAGAGAGTTTATGGGGAATAAAACATGCAAGCAGTCAGGCAGTAGCTTTAGGAAGGATGGGCTCAATCCCCAGATGGTATAAATTGGTTTAGGTCCATTGAATGCCATGGGGCTATGTCCATTTACACCAAATGAGGATCTGGCCCTACAACCTTAATCCCGAGCTCAGCATACCGCCTGAGTGACAGTTTGTGTGCTGGGTAGATGTAAGAGGAACAGCAAGAACTGTTATGAGCCTTGTCTTGCATATCTCTTCCCCAACCCCAGCTATGCCACACCACCTGTGCACTGCAGTGCAGAATGCTTCCATACAGCAGATCTCTGCAGCACGCATGAGGCATAAGTCATGTGTGCTCTCCTCAGGTGCTGGAACTGCAGCAGTTCTGCTGCCAGGGGAGCCTCCATGACTATAGGGACAGGGGCAGATCTTACCCTTGTTCCTCAAGAACTTGACAGGTAAATTAAGTCTGTTTGTAATACTGAACTTCTCTATACCTCATCAAGGGCATATAATTCTCCACTCATCTAACTGGGCACACCATACATTTCATCAGTGATAGCAACCAGAAGAAGAAAAAGCCACTTCCTACTAGCAGATGCCACTTTTTCATCCAACCAGACCCTGATTTAACCACTCTTGTGCTTCCCCAGACAGGCCATTTTATCACCAAACTTTTACCAACATCAAACCCTTTCATTTAGCACTACCCCAGCTGTGAAAATATTCTCTGATGCTTCATGAATACCAAATAAGGCCCACAGACATGAGGTGCACAGGTTTTGTTAAGAAAACCAGATACTTAAAAGGGGTCCTTTTTCATTTAAGTCAAAATGCTGGTGGTAATCTGCAAGGTAAGTTTTGGAATATATGCAAAACATCAGAGAAGTCAACATCTCTCTTCAGTAAAAAGAATCCAGGCCGCAGCGTGACTCTAGACTTCTCCAGCAGTAGTCAAAAGAAGAGCGTGTTCTGAACTGATCGTAATGAAAATGTCAGACAAAGGATTTAATCAAAGTAGATACTCGTTTATAATAAATATCCTCTGTACCAGCATTGTTAGAGCATTGGCACTATGGAAACAAAACTTTTGAAAGTGAGGAAATTCTAACTCAACTCTTCCTCCATGGCTCCAACCAGCCTTCATCTATGCACAGAACTCTCATGTATTCACAAGCCCTACCTCAGTATGGCCCATGTTGTCAGTTGGCTTGTGTGTGTGTTCTCTCTGTGTGCTGTCCCAGCTCTGTGCAGATAGCCAGCTCCGCAGCCCTCGATAGTATTACCCAGACAGACCACAGACTCTGTCTGGTGACAACAGCGCTCGGCCAGGTTTATTGCCCTCCAGACACAGTACTAGCATCCTGGTTCAACGTCTGCAGGTACACTAACACGTGAGTGCCCGGTGGCAAGGACGCAGCTGAGGCAGCAGTGGGACTTTCCGCTGCCCCCTAGGCTGGGCAAAGGGTTAAGATGAGGTCCCCTGACATTCATAGACTGAGACAAACAACTGGAATAAACAAGTCATATACCATCTGATGTGCTTCATGACATCAATTTGTTCATGACATCTTCCCTTGTCCGTGATATCTCGGACAAAACATCCCTATTTGTTACGTTGTGAAACCATCTTATCTTGTACTAGGTTGGGATGTATTTGTAGTAGCTGGAATATATTTTGTAAACATCTAGTGCCTAGCACCCTATCAACAACTTTGTCAAGTTCAGGTACTGGGTAGTGAACTTGTAAGCACCTACTTTAATACCTGGCCTGACTTTGGTTCAGGCCTTAGATATTGTAGCAGGGCTAGTGCTCGAGGCTCTCTCTCTACTACAGCCCATATATAGCAAAGCACTTAAAAAGTGCTTCAGTCCTAGAAACGGGGCTGATCTACATACTCACACCTCCACACAAAGTATACATCCACGCAGACTCCCTATCCCAACTTTTCTGATGGTCAAGAAACCACAGCAAATTGCATCTTTCTGTCCATTGCCAGTCTAGAAACCACTCCATGTACTATTCGCCTATGTCCAGAAAGCCTAACCTTCCCCTGACTCTACCCATTCTATTTGAACTGGAAACCCCAACTATATTTTTTTCATATTCACTTATGGGAGTCTTAAACACCACCCAGCAGAAAGAGAGCACATATGCACCTTTATCTAATCCACTCCAAAAATGCAGTTGCAGATTACGTCACTTTTTACAAGGGAGGAGAAAAGCAAGTCAACCTGTCTGTACAATGTATTACATTTTCATCTATAGTCAATGGTTTCAAAATTTTCTGTTTGCAGGTGAAAGCTGGCTGGTTGCAAGTGGAAGAGATGGGTACCACTCAAAGACAGAAAATTGACAGAAATGCAGAGTGGGGAAGAGTTATAAACATTGGTGAGTTTCCTCATGGAATTTTGGTCAGCTCCATGAATCTTAAAGGGATGGTTTCAGGACTGTTATAAATCTTAATGGAGTCCCAAAAGAAACTGGGTGCTAGGTGACATTAGTCCACTAGTTTACCAGTGGACTTGGCAACTCTGTAAATCCTTTCATGAAGGAACCCATAGAGATTATAATGGTCATCAGCTCGCTGTTGGAGTTTTTAAAATCTCTGGACCAGAAAGGAAAGATTCAGACTTTACAAGTACTGCTGGCCAGCCTGACGGGCTTTTAAATTTCATGAGCCCTGAAATGAATGACTAACTCAGGGAGATTACATAACATATCATTTTGCCTGAGGAGATTGTCAGCGCAATAAAACCTGAAATGAAGGGCTCAGGGAGTATTTTAATTTGCACTAGAGGTGACACGTGCAGAGATTATAAGGTGCACAGGCCATCACAGTCTTTTAAGTCCTTGCCTTGCAAATGTTGCAAGGGGTCCACAATAATCAGAAGAGAGTTTAAAGTCCACTGACCTTATAACATCAGCAGGAAAAACTTATTAAGACTGTAAGATCCATAGGCAATGCCTGTGGACCTTGCAAGCTCCTCAGAAGTATTTGTTGGTAGTCTGTGGTTTCGTGTTTATTATTTAATCCTGCCTTGAGTGCAGGGGACTGGGCTAGATGACCTATTGAGATCCCTTCCAGTCCTACACTTCTATGATTCTACGTAAACTCTATAAATTCCTAATGTGCTGCCCTGTGAACCAGATAAGAGATGAACTGCACTCAAACACCTTGTAAACTTCTCAATACCTGGAGACCATCATGGCTAAATTTTCAAAAAAGCTCAGCTCCCTTGTTCTTCACAGGAGCTGCTGATCTCTGTGGAAAATCTGTCCCACAATTTTCTAAAAATAATGTTGTGCACTACATCTCACTGAGGACAAATGAACGTGAACTTATGTTGAGTTTCTAGACCAAGTCATCTTTGAGGCAGGATGCTCCAATGAACATTAAAAGATTTTTCAAATAGCGAGAAACATCTGTTATCAAATTTTTATATCTCCAGACATTGTCTCAGATTAATATCACCCTTTCCCAAAGAATTTCCTCCCCTTTCAGAAAAATTTCATGTCAAATTTCAGACAGAAAGGAGATTTCTGGGTGTTTTCTGTTGTTCTGAGAAGTTAGGAGATAGTGAAAATTAGATTTAAAATGGAAACACTCTCACAGTCTTCCCTAATTATTGGTCCTACAGAACTTACAACTAGCCGGCCACTCTCACATTTCATGTAGATTCTGCAGGCCCTCCTGTGATTCCAAAAATGTTCACAGAGACCTTCATGGAATACAAACTTTAGTACCTAGCAAGTCCACCTACCATTAATGAAAAGGGCCCACTGCATGGATGTTTATCAAGGAATTGTGTTTAAAGCAGACTGGAAGCTTTTATGTCAAGATTTTTTTGAGATATGCTTTGGGGGAAAAAAGTTAGATAGCTGGACAGTCAATGGGTGCTCAGCACTTTTATAAACGATAGTTATTTATCTAGATACATAAATAGAAATTTAGGAGCAAGCTAGGCTCCTATTTTTGAAACGCTTGACTAGTAAACTTCACAAATTTTCAAAATATTGTAGAACAGGTCTTAAAATGGAGCATGTACAACAAACTATATATGGAGTACAACAAACTATAGAGTTTTTCTAGTCTGTAAATAAATAAATAATGAATGTATATTTTATTTATTTGACATCTCTGAAAGAGCCATAATAAAAATGCAAATAAAGAAAAGATGTAATTCTGCATTATTTTACAAAGTTTTGGGCATTGTTTTTAAGGCAAGGAAAAAATGGCTTAATTAAAAGTTATATTTTACCTATTGAAAGCCTTGAGTTAGTTTTCTTGGCTTTATAAACTTCCCATAAAGGAGAGTTGTTTCTTGATATCTTCCCATTAAAGAAAAGAATCAGGGAAATTAAATACTCAAAAACAAACAAAAGAAAACAAATAAAACCAAATCCATTAAGTCAGCAAATCTCATTAACCCTCCCACCCCAAATGTCAGGAATTAAATGTCAATGGAGGCAACCTGTCATTGACATATTTTCTTGCAATTTTCTCCTCCCCTCCACAAAGTCACGAGAGAAGAGTGCCAGTTCAGCTTTAGCTTGGAATTTTTTAGCTTTAGTTTATATTTGCTATTTCTCCTTTCCCCCCCCACCTGAATATCCAACTTCAGTACCGCATCCTGAAAGCCTATTTTACAGGACATTCATGAGTCAGAATGTACTCAGAAGCATTACATTCACATATCATTCTTTTGAGATACAACAGCAGCTGCAACGTAACATCATGACATTACATTATACCATCATGATACACTGTCATGACACAAAAGTGTCTCCCATTGGGAAAACTCTCCTAATGCTGTTTACAGAGTTTGGAGAGTTGCTCTATTTATTGTGCAAATTCTGCCTCTTAAGAAAAAACTAACTTTGGCCAGAATGCACAAAAGGAGTTAGGCACCTAAGTCCCTGTTTTAAGCACTTAAATCCTAGTTTTGGGACCACTGCAATCCATAAAACTTCCAGTGTACCTTTGTAGGCACCTAAATTGACTCGACAGCTAAAATTTCAGGGTAAAAGTTCACTATGTTTCTGCCTCTGACAGTGCTGCTGCTCTCTTGGCCTATCTCCTGCCAAGCCTAGACCTCAGAGCGAGTCATAAACCAGGGGAAGATAAGGGTGGGTCCACCTAAGTAATATGTGGGGCCCAATTAGGTAGGCATACTCAGAGGCTACCTACAGGATTGGGCCATATTCAGAATCCAGCCAGAGGAACAGGAGGCAGTTGTGATGCCCACCATGTAACTTCTACTCTCAGGAGAGTAGGAGACCCCTATTCAGATTTCCTCTCTCCCAACCCCCTCTCAGTGTTTTCTTACATACTGTTTCTTTTACAATAAAGCAGTGATTCTACCCATACAAATGTAATCTCCCTCCTTAGGCATTTATCAGCCGAAAAGTAATACATGCACATATATTTCATTATGCATGTGTGTGCACGCATCTATCTAGTTTGCTCTTATTTTCAAAGGTGTAAATAAGAAAAGACTCCATTGACTTTGGTACGTGCACAACTTGTGCAACTAACAGAATCAGGCATTTTACAGTATTTGCTGTCACTCTAATAGATTCTGGAATAGTCATCCAAGGGAAGGGATGTGGGTATAATCACTTGAGTCAGTTAAAATTAGACTGAACAGAACAGTAAATATATACTTTGTACTAGAGAAAATGTATGGCATGGACTAGATAACCTAACAAGTTTCTACCATGTTTAATATTTTATAGTTATTGAGCTCTATATCCATCTTGGTTTGTCTAAGATAAAGCAGTCAGTTTAAAAAATCTCTCCTTCTTCATTTAAGCATTCATTCACAGGCGCTTTCTCTTTCTCAAGATCAGCTAACATCATCTACATTAAAGTAATAACGGTATTTCCCATCAAAGTCCACATGCAGCTTAGCCTAGTGCATGGGCAGTACAGATGCATTCATTTCTCAAAAGGTAGATGTTAAACTCATTAAAGAGTCCCTTCCACTGTGTCTCATATGAGAAACACTGGGGAAAATAAAAATCCCAGGATAATCATCATTCAGATTATTTTACTCACAGCAGACAGATCTTTATCTTTAACTGAAAAGTGACTATAAAATAAAATGTTAACTCTGTGGATATCCAAAAGCTTACTGCAACAAGGGAATTGTGGTAGTTTTGATATAAAAGGGAAAATGGAAAAGGAATCCTAATTATTATCCCTAATTTTCTTTTGAATATAGCTCAGGACCAAACTCCCTAATCCAAGCAGTGTATTTTGATGGCAGTAATGACAGAAATTTTCTCTTCCTGCACTAATACTTTACCTTAGACTAATGAGCAGCACACAGAAAAGGAAAATAAAACGAGTTTATTATTAGACCTTATAAAACTAAAGACTAAGAACCTGCAAAAAACACTGCCAAACCTCTGACTTCGAGTCAGTCTTTCAAAGACGATATCTCATTAATGTTATTTCACCATTGCCTTGGTGATGTATTTTGATTCCACAGGTCCCTGCTCCGAAGACCGTACAGTCAAAAAGCATAGCTACACTGCCCCATAGTTCAGACTATAGAGGCAGGTATAGCTGTGCACGCCAAAGCACTGTGCTGTAACTCGCCCTTGCAGACGCTGCAGGCACTAACTTAAAGGTCCCTAGTTCGCACTAATATAGTCCTGTTTGAAGAGGATATGCACTAAGTAATTCTCCAAGACAGCTCCCACTATCTGCACTACTTGACAGTCTTTGGAAGGTAAATGTACAGTTGGAGAAAAAGGCTCTGGTAACTTCTTTTACTCCCCCCGCAGTTTCAATATCAATGCACCAGCTACCATGTAAAACATTCAGACTCATCCTTTCAAAGGACACTGGGACAGAATCTGCACCCCTCCCAGCAGGGAGACTCAAAATGCTAACATAAGCTTCATTGGCATATTCTACATTTTCCATTCTCCTCCACAGAAAAACATTTCCTCTAGTAACAGCATGAAGCCGATTTGTATCTCCTGCTCACTTAGCTACACTTCCCAGCATCTCCAGGCCCATTTGCAGAAAAGAAAACTGAAGGTCTGGAGAGCAGAAAAAATTGACAGACAGCAGCATCAAAACTGAATGGTTTGGATGAACCGATTGGTCCATCCACCAGATCAAAAGGAACACAAGCAGAAGATGTCCAAACTGATGGCATCTAATGAAAAAAAGGAGTCAATGTATCCTAGATTTAAAACATAACTGTCAAATTAGGCTGCAAATAGCACATTGTAGCTAATGCTCAATTAAATTATTATTTTTATATTGCTTTTTTCCCCATAAGCAGCTCTAACCATTTTATATTGAAAACTGTTAGGCTAGTGTTCATCAGTATGGATAGTAGTACAAGGAAAATATGAATTTAAAGAAAACTGATGACATATGCATACTCAAGGGTATGTTAGCCATTCAACATGCGTGCGACTCCCAGCAATTACATGTTTGCTGAAAGAATATGATATTATAACAGATGTGATCATTGGCATACAGTTACAGTATCCCCAAAACTACCCCTATAGTCCAACCCCTGCATGCCCCTCCATTTTTTTTTTTAATGTCGTGGAGCGTGCACCCAAGGATCTACATTTGGGATTGGAAATGGGAAGAGTGCCACTTCATGGTATGTCCATTTCATTGGCTTCATGGTATTGAAGGAGGCAGCGAGGAGGGGCAGGCTGGGTCCAGAAGGAAGTGGAGTTGGGCATGATTCTTCCCTCTCCCCACAAAAGCAAGGGAAGGTGGCATAAATCACTACACACAAAGGGCCGGAATCTCTGCTGCACTGCAGCTTATTTATGCATGTGCAGTGTGAGTGCAAACTGGATATGAAGCGTGACCATTCTGATTTGTTTGCATTTTACATCAACTTTACACATATTTTGCACAAGTGCAAAGGACGGCTAGTTGTAGTAGAGATTCAGGCTCAGAATCTGCCCCAATTCATAAGGCTTCCTACTCCAGAAAAGTTTCTCTTCACTAGGATAAAAGGTGTGTTTTTAACGTGTTAACTAACAAACGCTAGTGTAGCCAGGAGAGTTCACATTTTAGCACGTTATCTCATAGAAATTGATCCAACCCCTACCATATTGCACATGTTCTAAAATATATTCCTCTGACTACACTGGGATTGCAACATCTGCTAGCTAGCATGTGTTAAAAACACATCTCTTATTCTAGAGAAGATGGAAACCCCATGACTTAGAACCACAGGTTTTTTTTGGGTTTTTTTTCCACCTATTCAATACATCATTTTCAAACACAAATAAGTTATCGTGAGCTATCTTGGCTGCGTGCACAGTGTTTCCTAAATGCTAGACAGAATGGTACTGAAAGTGACAGTAAGTCCTTTCTACATTGCAAGACTTTGAATTTACTGCCTCCATTGTCTGTCTGAGCCCCAGAAACCAAACAAGTTCAATATAACTATTTTCCCCTACTTTTTATCTCTATCTTTCAGCAAAAGTCTTCCTAGAAATATAAACAAAGTTCTAATCTTTATCCATTGTGAGAGCATGTAATTAATTTAACAGGCAGACTGCACTGGGGGCATGTACTCATATAACAGTACCTAGCCTCCATGACGTGTGAGGTTCTTCTTAATGGCTTGTCATATTTAATATTAGAAACCATTACTGCAGAGGTTAGGAAGCACCCACTTGTTTTTCCATTGCAAAAGGCAGTCTCTGGAAGTACCCCAGCGAGACTCATCAACAGAACTTCAGAAAAGCCAAAGGAGAGACTGCCCTCAGGAAAATCCACCCCAAATTTTTCACGGAACCCAGTGAACAAAGACAAGACGCTGAGAGTTCAGTCAGTGCTGTATGAATATTTATCATGTCTGCCCTTCATGATTAAAGCATTTTGAGTTAACTTCTGCTCTCCATTGCACTTCTTCAATTATAATGAAATGTGTGACCTCAAATACAGTGAGGAGCATAGGGTACAGCGATTATAGCAGAATCGAAGCAACACTTAAAGCTGAGACCAGTTTATTGTTTAATACCTGATTTTTTCTAAGTGTTCTAACATCCATGTGCTGCACTCGACTAGTGGTTCTCAACCCGGGGTACATGTCAGTGAAGTCAGTACAAACTAAAATTTCATACAGACAATGACTTGCTTATACTGCTTTGTGCACTATACATGGAAATGTAAGTACAATATTTACATTACAACTGATTTATTGTATAACTATATGGTAAAAATGAGGAAGTAAGACATTTTTCAGTACTAGTGTGCTGTGACACTTTTGTATTTTTATGTCTGATTTTGTAAGCAAGTCATTTTTAGGTGACGTGAAACTTGGGGTACGCAAGACCAATCAGACTCCTGAAAGGGGTACAGTAGTCTGGAAAGGTGGAGAACCACTGCACTAGACTGCTTTGAAAATTGTTGTGCATCATTCAGGTCGGGAGTAGGGTTTGTACTCCAAATTTACAGTCATTTGAGTAAGGAGTAAGATACAGGTCCCCTAAATATCTTGAGACATCCAAATTTTACACTTTATATAAGTGATTTTTGAGCACATCTTGGGCTCAAGCTATAGTTCTGTTTCTCCTCAATCTGATGTTATCCATTTGGGATTGATCTCAGCTAGTGCCTAGCCTCCACTGCCACTGTGGGAAGCGGTGTTTAAAAATGTATTCAGTTATTAAAGAAAACAGCACCCATGTAACTGAGAACAGAATGTGACCCAAAATTTCATACCTCATTATTGTTTCCTATTACTTTGATTAAGGGACTCCTATTAACCACAGACTCAACTTTTGTTTAATAAAGATTTACAACACAGAGAAGAATGAAAGACCAGTCTAGAAATGTTTGTACATTTCTCCCTAATAGTTTTTAATCTGGTCTTGACTTCAATGGGATTACTCCTGGGATGGAAGTTGAGCATGAGCAGTAGTGCTTTCAGGACTACAGTTTTAAAGACAAATACTGATTAGACATAACTATAGAAAACCTTGAAAAAGGGAAGCAATCTTGGAGAAATCCATTAATTTAAAAAATATATATATTAAATTACTCCTTGTAGACATTGCAGGAGACTTTTTTTATCAGGGTTTCAATGAGGATGGCGGTGGCTTGTCACACCAGGATTAGGACACCATCCCATCCATAAGGGGATAGATGGTATGATTTACCCACCTAAGAACCAATAAAGCCAAGTATACTATGGGCATTATTGCAAAGATGTCAGTCTCTTGTTGTTTTAAGTCTTCTCTGGTCTGCATGTAGTTACAGGTTCTGATGCTTTAAGCAACTGTTTCTCATTCTCTTTATTAATACCTCCATTACCTGGAACGCCAGCTCTGCTGTGCAGTGGTCTGATGATCTGCCTTGTAAATCACCACACAGTTATGTAAGTGGATTACACAAACCCCTCAGTGGCCCAGTGCTCCTCCAGTAAATTGGGCTAATGATACTTAAGAAATATGAAGATGCAATTACTCAATCAAATGAACATCATGTTAGAAAAAGAGCAGTCTCATGTTTCATGGTTTTCCTAGTGATGGGTTTAACAGCTAGCAAAGAAAATGTAAAAAAAAATTGTATTGAAACAACAGTTACTTAAAAAAAAGGGGGGAAGGAGCCTAATTCTCCACTCTCTCTAACTGGTGTCACGCTGCTATATCAATGGAGTTACACTGGCAGAAAACCAGCGTAACAGAAGAGAAACAGGCCTCAAAATTTAATTTTTCTGTTAACTTTTTTTCCCAGATTGCACTTCAGCATTACAGCCCCAGTTCAGGAAAACATTCTTCTTCATGAAGACATTTAAGGTAGAACCGATTAAGAATTTTTTTAACAAAAAGGTTTTTCATTGGACAATTAATCAAATTCATCAATACCAAAACTATTCACAGGAAAGGGTCAGATTTTACTAAACTTGGGTCGTGAAGGTTTCTCAAATCCAAGGCTGAATTTCTGGTCAAAACTCAAGAGAGACTGATCCACCCCAGACTAGCCAATGGGCAGGAGATTAGTGTGCTCACCTACTATGTGGAAGACTTGAGTTCAAATCTGTATTCCAAATCAGGCAGAGCAGAGATTTGAACCCATGTCTCCCACACTCCTGGTGAGTGACCTGATCACCAGGATTTTGGCTGGTTAGGTGCAGGAGGACGGACTCTGTCTTGTTTTTCATGAAAAGCTTCCAAAGGTCTCCCATTCATCCCAGTGCAGAAAGGAAACATTTCTGAAATCTCATAAAACTGTTTCTCTCCCAGCTCTAATTGAAACATGTGCTTACTTTAAGCACATGTTTAAAGTTCCGAAACTAAAGGGATTTAAAAGCATGTTCTTAAATTTAAACAGGTGCTCAAGTGCTCTCTTGAACCAGTGCCTAAAACAGGACACTCTCCTCAATATACTAAAGTGAAGTGCCTTCAAAGTTAATTTTATGTTAAAACATTTGTCTGTTTGGCAAAACAACTGAGAGCTGGACTGCAGTCCAGTTCATTTCTCTGATTTGAGAATTTAATATGTTGTCATATTAGAGGTCATACCCTTTCCCCCTCTCATTTTACACAATATTTACTACAGATAATCTTCAGTGATTTGCTTGTGGCCAAGTGACCTACATATCTTACCAATGTATATTATGTAGTAACATGGAGGAAATAAAATGCACAACTCACTATGTAGGAATGCCACATTCAAAACATCTAGGAAGGTTTCTCTTCTCAACTCCCTCTCAGCTGCACAACCACAAACAGACAAATTTTAGTCTCACCTCCTATCAGTGTGGGAATTCTGTTTTCAGTTTAATGTTGTCTCTCTATACAGAATGGTATTTCTCAAGAAATACATTATAGGTTTTATTTTACTTTGCCAAATACATTGCCTCAACTATCACAGAGTGAGTAGCACATAAACTTAAGTACAAACTGTGACAGATTTTCCATTTTCTTTTTCTACATGGGACTGCTCACGTGTGTAAAGTAATACACGTATGTAAGTCTTTGCATAACTGAGGCTTTAAAAATCTCTTGGCTGCTCAGTTCCTCATTCGTACAATATGGAAAATAATCCTTCCGTTCTCCCACCCTTTGTCTGTTTTGTCTGTGTAAAGTGTGCATTTTGCAGGACAGGGACTGTCTAACTATGCACATTGCACAATGGGGCCCTAGGGACTACTTTAATAGAAATAAGATACAAACAATAGCTACATCAGATGAAAAATCAGAAAAACAAGGTTACTTACCAGTAACTGATGTTCTTTGAGATGTGTTGCTCATGTTCATTCCATTATAGGTGAGTGCACGCCACCATGCACGGTTCCCGGAACTTTTTTTTTTTACCCTTAGCAGACCCCGTAGGGCCGACTCTGGTGCCCCCTGGAGTCCCGCATGCATGCCACAGTATATGAGGCACTGCCAGCCCTATGCCCCCTCAGTCCCTTCTTTCTGCCAACTCCGGCAGTGGGGATGGGGGTGGATTATGGAATGGACATGAGTAACACATCTTGAAGAACGTCAGTTACTGGTAAGTAACCTTATTTTCTTCTTCGAGTGATTGCTCATGTCCATTCCATTATAGGTGACTAACAAGCAATACCTTGGAGGTGGGTAGGAGTTACTGGTGAGCTGCTGTCAGCACAGCTCTGCCGAATCCCACATCCTCTATTGCCTGCTGGGCGATGGTGCTTGACCTCTGATTGTGCACTGTGATGGTTCCCGGAAGGGACACCCTCGCCTGCTGGTCGCAGAACTTGATGCATGATGTAACCCGCGAGGAGGTGCCATCTCCTCTCCTCCTCCAAACCATGCAGTTTGGAAAAACATGGGAAGACATTTATTTCGGTTACAATGAAAATGGGAAACCACCTTGGGCAGGAAGGCTGGATGCAGCCTCAACTGCACCTTATCCTTATCGAATACTGTATATGGGGGCTCAGAGGTCAAGGCCCTAAGCTCGGAGACCCTCCTAGCTGAGGTAATGGCCACCAGGAAGGCTACCTTTCCTGAAGGCACGAGCAGGGGGCTTGAAGCCATGGATTCAAAGGAGGGCCCAGTGCGTCTCGAGAGGACCCGGTTGAGACCCCAGGGAGGCCCCGGGTCACAAACCTGCGGGTAAAGCCTCTGCACCACCATGAGGAACCTCACCGACATGGGGTGGGAGAGCAGTGGTCTCCCTTCTGGAAGAACATCGACACTACGTCTGGGTACAATGGCCTGTCGTGGCAGGGTAGGAACAACTTGCTGAGGCTACCTGCCTCTTCGTTCCCCACTCCCGGGAGTCCTTGCAGAGGGCCGAGGGGCACTCTCCCCCGTCTATGCAAACCATAGCTGCAGTGTTGTTCATCAGCACCTACCCCACTCTGGCTGTCGGGAATTGGAGGGACGCCTCATATGCTAGGCGAATGGCCCTCAGCTCCTTCATGTTGCTGTGCAGGAGCTTCTCCTCCTCCGACCAGAGCCCCTAATTGCTTGGGTCGGCGCTGATGCAGGCTCCCCATCCTACAATGGAAGCATCAGAATTTAGGGTGACCGACTGGACCAGTTCCTTGAACGGAACACCTGTCATCATTGCCCAGGGAGTCCGCCACCAGCAGATAGGCCAAAGGGCCTATTTAACTGTTGTCCGACCCCCTGTGGGATCCCTGCTGGGGGGCTGAGGACAAGCTGGGGGGTTGATTCCTACTTCTGAACCCCCTATTCCTGTCCCTATTTCTATACGGTTGAAATGGCCTAGATAGAAACCTTGGCTGCTGCTGCGCCTGGGGCCATGCCTGCCACCGGGAAGGCTGGGGCATGTACCAGCCCAGGGAGCAAAGCGTGGCTTTTGAGTCCTTCAGACTATGCAGCTTTGCATCGGTCTGATCAGAGAATAGGGTCGACGCTTCGAAAGGGAGATCCTGGATTGATTGCTGCACCTCCTGGGACAAGCCCTGAGGATTGCAGCCACAAGCACCTTTTCATGGCAATGGCGGAGGCTACAGCCCTACCCGCCGAGTCAGCAGCATCATGGCTGTCTGGAGCGCTGCCTAGCAACCATGATTCCCTCATCCTGAACTGGCTGTCTGGAGCGCTGCCCTAGCAACCGTGATTCCCTCATCCTGAACTGATACTGAACTCATACTGAACTGTAGAGCTGCCGTTGAATAAATTTTTCTCCCAAACAAATCCAGCTTCTTGCTGTCTTTGTTCCTGGGTGTGGAACCTGGCTGACTTTGCCTGTCCCTCTGGTTGGCTGCGTCTACCACCAGGGTTCCTGGGGCTGGGTGAGTAAACAAATACTCGAACCCTTCGTCTGGGACATAATACTTTTTCTCGGCCGCCTTTGACGTAGGGGCGACCGAAGAAGGGGTTTGCCATTTGGCCTTTACAATTTTGAGGACCCTGTAATGGACTTGTAAGGCCACCCTCGCTGGAGCAGCTGTCACCAGCACATTGAAGAGGGTATCATCAGCCTCCTCTAACTCCTTTACCTCCAGCCCCAAGTTAGAGGCCACCCTCTTGAGAAGCTCCTGGTGCGCCCTGAAATCCTCCAGTGGCGCCATATGGTCCCGGGAGACTGCCTCGTCCGGTGAGGAGGAAGAAGACTGCCAAGGCCCGTCCTGTGGGTGTTCCCTCACCTGACAAAGGGATGCACCTGTAGAGGGTCCCTCCATGGGGTCCAACTCGTCGTCCACGGAGTGGTGTATATGGGCCTTCTCCTGAGCTGGAGGCACGGACTGAAGCCTCACTGACAGGATGGATTATGGCCCTGTCCCATCTGGATGCCCCATGGGGCCCAATAAGGCCATTGCTGCAGCCACTGACCCTGGGGCCCAGGTAGGGCTGACTGTGCCGCGAGCTGTGGCACCTTGTGGGGGCATCGCCTCCGAGGCCTGTCCCCCCTGTGGGACCTCGAGCCAATAGACCTGTGGTGCCATGCATGGCCTTGGTCCCGGGCGCCGCCCAATGCCGGGGACCGTTCTCTCGACGCCTCCAAGGTAGAGGACGATGAGGACCGCCTCCGTCGCCGCAAACAGTGCCGGCGAGTATAGGTGCACTCCGAGGAGCTTGAGGTACCGGAGCACCGTCTTGGCACAGAGGACTTATGGTGCCACTTACCCTTTGGTGACTGAGACCGGCGCCACTCCAAACTTCACGGTGCTAAGCCTGACTCCAGCGACTGGGTTCCGCATTGGGAACTGCGTGATGCAGGGTCTTTGTGTGGCGACCGGGTTCCGTGCCGCCTCAGTGCGGGGTGGCCCTTCAGTGCCGAATCCTCTGATGGTGACCAGGTTCTGTGCCACCTTGGTGCGGGCGAACTCGGTGCCGTGGATGCAGAGCTGGAGCTGTCTGAGCATCGCCTGGTGGACCTCGAACGGTGCCGCCTCTTGGCCTGTGCTGCCTCTGGTGCCAGGGACCGATGTTGGTGCCAAGAGGGAAACTCTGCATCCCAAGTCGAAGCAGGCCGGCTCGACGACACCGACCTGGAACGACTGCTGGAGGAGTGTCCTCGCTCTACCCACAGTGGCCGTCCAGCAGGAGATCTTCCTCCCCATACTGGGGATCTCCACTGCCCTTTGGGGGGACCCAAGGCAGGCTTGCCCTGGGACACTGGCCCCTTCTCCCTCGGTGGAGGGGGGAGGCGGAGGTGTCATGGGCAAGGCCAACAAGGCTCTTCCTGGCTGAAATGCCTCTGGTGTCAATGGCATCGGCAGGGGCACTCTCCCACTCCTAGAAGTCAGGGGGAGGCTCCCTGCTCAGAGATGCAGGCACCGGAGAAGACTCGACGGGCTGTGGCCGGTGCATCTCCGTACTCGACCCTACCTGTACCGAAGGCACAGGGGAGGGTCCGCGCTCCACACACTGCCTCTTCTTCTTCAGCACTGGGGACGTTGTTCATTGCCGAGGCGATCCCGGTGCTGGTGGTGCACTCTGCACCAAGGTGACACTCCGTGCAGTGGAGCAGGACGGCTTGGATGCCGGACAGAGTGCTGCCTCCATGAACAGGGCTTTTAACCAGATCTCTCAGTCCTTCTGGCTCCGCGGTTTAAAAACCCTACAGATCTTACATTTATCCTTCCTGTGCTGTTCCCCCAGGCACTTTAAGGCATCAATCGTGGGGGTCACTGAGTAGGAAAGCCTTCCTGCAGGAGGCACACGGCTTAAACCCAGGGGACCTGGGCATGGCCAGGCCACCCTAAGTCCCTCTGGGACTTCCTGTCTAACTACACTTAACACTACTTAACTACTTAAAACTAACTAAAGTACTTTGAAAACAAAGAGTTCAAACACGGGGAATGGCATTTGCAGAGAGCAAGGCTAGTTCCATCAACCCTCACGGGCAGAAAGAAGGAAGTGAGGGAGAGTAGGGCTGGCAGTGGCTTATATACCACGGCATGCACGCGGGACTCCACGGGGCACCAGAGCCGGCCCTACGGGGTCTGCTAAGGGGAAAAAATTTCCGGGAACAGTGCACAGTGGCGTGCACTCACCTATAACGGAATGGACATAAGCAATCACTCAAAGAAGAACAAATACATATCTATCATTAATTAGCAAAACTTTTCTTCTTTTAAAGATTGTATATTAAATAAGGAGAAAAAAACTCAAAGGGGCTTATCTACTCTGGGAAATTACAGTGTTATAACAGGACCCTGAGGAGCAATGGTAACTAACATGACATTAAAAACCCACGAAAGCTCCTCAACCGGTGTAAACTGGCATAGCTACATTAACTTTGATGGAGCTGCACTGATTCGCACAAAAAGAGGATCTGGCCCTCAGCCCACACATGGGACTGTCATGTTTAAAATCATGGTTGACCTTAGGATCTATCCATTTGCAGAGAGTAGCCCTACATGTAATTTTTTGGGATAATTTCAAAATAAATTACCCCCCAAAAAAATAAATCAGACTATATTAGAGTTCTCAGAAAGAACATGAAATAATTTCAAAACATTTTGTCATATCTAATTCATACCCAATATAAACCAGTGTATATAAATTACTTGGTACTAAAGCTGTGTGAGTGCTGTGGTTGTGAAAAGAAAATTCAATAGAAAAATGTCCTTCAGTTCATATAGTGGAATAGAGCCTGCTGACACTGAGTTTACGTAGTGACCAGGTAATAGGGTTGAAGTTACTCATGGAGTATGTGCTGTAGAAAGCTCAATGCAGCAAAATCATAAGACCATAAGAACTGACCTTCTGGGTCAGACCAATGGTCCATCTAGCCCCCAGTATACTGTTGCAGACGGTGACCAGTACCAGAGCTTCAGAGGGACTGTACAGAACAGGGTAACTTTAGAGAGATCCATTCTTATGTGCCCCTCCCAATTTTTGGTAGTCAGAAGATTAGGGTTGCCCCGAGCATGGAATTACATCCCTGATCACCTTGACTAACAGCCATTGACAGACCTGTCCTCCAACTTATCTAGTTCTGTTTGGAACCCAGTTATACTTTTGGTCATCACAACATACCATGACAATGAGATCCACAGGTTAATTGTGTGTTGTGTGAAAAAGTACTTCCTCTTGTTTGTATTAAATCTATGGCCTATTAATTTCAGCAGATGACCTGCTTTTTATATTGTGGGAAAGGGTAAATAACACTTCCTATTCACTTTTCCTGACCTTTTCATGGTTTTACAGATCTCTATCATATTCCCCCTTAGTAGTCTCTTTTCTAAGATGAGCAGCACTAATTCTTTTTGTCTCCCAGTATAGAAGCTGTTCCATACAGTTTATCTTCTTTGTTGACCATTCTGAACCTTTCCCAGTTCCACTATATTCTTTTTGAGATGAGGCAACCAGAACTGGATACAATATTCAAGACGAGGGCATATCAGAGATTTATAGAGTGACATGATATTTTCTGTTTTATTTTCTATCCCTTTCCTAATAGTTCCTAACATTCTGTTAGCCTTTTTGACTGTTGCTGCACACTGAGCAGGAGTTTTCAGAGAACTATCCACTGTGACTCCAACATCTCTTTCTTGAGTGGTAACAGCTAAATTAGACCCCATCATTATATATGTGTTGTTGGGATTATAGTTTCCAAAGTGCATTATTTTGCACTTATCAACATTGAATTTCATCTGCCATTTTGTTGACCTATCACCCGTTTTGTGAGATCACCTGTGTAACTCTGTGCAGTCAGAGTTGGACTGTCTTGAATAATTTTGTATAATCTTCAAATTTCGCACTCCACCCTTTTCCAGATCATTAATCACTGTGCACTCTCATTCTGTCACAGGCTCTCTCAGGAGGCCTCTAAATTTCACTGCTGTATTGTTGGTGGTTCTGAAATTAGGGATGGCATTCTGCAAGGTCTTTGCTCTACTCCCACCATACTACCTTATACCACTCTCCTTGGGTTCTGCTGGAAGGTGAGTTGGACGCAGTGTGAGGAAATGGAAGAGGGGTGACTACTGAATTTGAGATACAGCTGGTCAGTTATTTTAAATTTCCTGTGAAAATCTTGCGGCCTCAGTGAAAAACATTTTTTAAACCAAAACCCAAACCTTTTTCTGTAAAAAATGTTCAGTTTTGCTTTGCAGGTGTGTATTTTTTTTTTTTTTTTTTTTTAAACAAATTTTCATTTGAAAAATGTTTTGTAAGGGGAGAGAAGAAAGTCAGCTGTAGTTTGTGATTACATGGAATCAGCAGTCATGAACCTGATATTAGTGATGTGTGGGTGTCATGACATCCCTTCCAGCCACAGGGCAGAATAAAGGTCATAGGAAGTCTGTTCAGCACTACTTATAAAGTAGGGATTAATTAACTTCCCTCTCTTCCCCAACCTCCACATTGATCCTCAGCCAAACCCATTGATTGGGGAAAGGGGAGAATTTCACTAAAAGTGCAGAAAACACTGCTTCACTATAAGAGAGTATGAAGAACATGATCTGTGCGTGTTTGGGCTAAAAAGGAATAGTGTGGGTAATTTTCTCCCTCAGGGATGCTGTTTCAATATGTAAATAATTGTATGGATTAAATCACAATGGATGTACAGTTACAGAAAAAAGTGTGTGTCCTTTGTTCCTACTTTACAAAACATAAAATATTCTGAATGATATCCTGGCAAACAAAGTTGCACAACAATGCAGCCTATTATCTTCTTCTGAATTGCTATAATTCAACTTTCTTAAATTCGTGCCATATTTAATCTACATGCAGGAGGTCTACATTTGTTTCTAATAACAGGAGGAAAGTAATGAGATGTCAAGGAACAGTTTCCTTAGGCCAGAGACTTCAAAGGTGAGTCTGTCAGCTTGTCCTGCTCTTATTGCTTGAATCAGCCTTAACATTTTGTAAGAGTAACTGGCCATTTTAAATAATTATGGGTTGCAATTTAAAACGGTGCTGCACCTGAATCTATGATAGAACACTTATGCCATCATCTGACTTTCAGTGCCAGCCCTACATCAGAAAACAACTGGATCCAGATGCTGAATTAAAAAAATAAATAAAAACTGCAAATGAGCATATAGTTCTTTCAAGCTTATGTGAAATGCTCATACTGCTTAATGTTGTGGTTTGGTTAAACGAGAGTTATGGACTGTATTAACTCGTTGTGGAACCCTCAGACATTCTCTTTGATTGTCAGGGCTGTAAACTATCTTTTCTGGAGAAATTTCAAGGGCAGATACAGATTCCATTGCAGACTACTTTTGTATGCCAGTTAACCACATAGGATTTTTTCCCTGCCTAACTGCTATGAATGACACCCATGCAGTCAAATGTATACAGCTCAGTATAGGCAAAAAGTAAAAACTATTTTTTAAAAAAAAATAGTTATGTTAAATGTCCTTATTTGCTCCTTCCGAGTGCCTATTCCGCCCTTTTCCCCCAACATATTTCTTGGTCTGCAGAGACCTGGATGCCCATAGAACCATAATGCTAGTTTCACGCCTGCTCTTGCACATTTTGAAGTCAACATTACCATTGCAATGGGTTCAACAGATGCAGGCTATTAGAGGGAAAAGACTCATGGGTAAAGAATACACTTAGAACTCCTGCTTGTGTGGCACTACATACGAAAATAATTGGTGATGAAAATCATTCTAAGCAGGAATTTTGCATTGTTCTGTCATGCAAATGTTATTTATACAGCAAAAATAGGAGTGGGATTCTGAAAAGCACTCAGCAATGGCCTAGCTCTAATCCTATTGAAGTCAAAGGCAGTTTCAACATTAACAGCATCGGGCCAATAATGAGTGCTTTTGAAAATCCCACTGAAAGTGTATTCAAGCTCTTGTTACTTCACCTTCACTATGGTGTCACTGAGAGCAGATGCTGGCCTGCAAAGAGCAATGATATCTGAAATGAACACAAATTTAACTAAAAGATTTTGCCTTTGCACAAAATGATTCCTAATCTATGAGTGCTGTCGCATCATGAAAGAGAGAATATGTTAATTTTAGCTGGCAAAACACCTATGCAGAACACACACACACACACACACACACACACACACACTGCAATGGGACTGACACTTGTAATTTAGACACAATGAATATCGCAGCCACATCTCATTGCTTAATCTGCACCTGTGGAGTCTTGCTGCTGGCATCCTTTGTTTATTTTTCCAGTTTGTGACATTTGGTTTATTGATATATAGTCATCACACCATTCAGCATCAGGCAAGAGAACAATAAATCGGATGTGCTAACAACAAATACCAGGCCCACAAATAGTATTATGACCCAGGCACATCCCTGGAATAGAGTTTAAAGAAAATAAGATACCTACTTTCATACATGTAATATAAACCCTGCATACACTGTCCTGCATATGGATATAGTTAAAATTAACATAAACTGATTCAGTTTGAGAGAGACACAAGGAGGGAGAGTTAATATCTTTTATTGGACCAACCTCTGTTGGTGAGGGAGACAAACTTTCGAGCTTACACAGAGCTCTTCTTCAGGTGTGAAGATCCCTCCCTCACCTTGTTTCTCTAATATCCTGGGACCAACACAGCTACAGCAACACTGCATATAACAATTTGTGTGTAACAGGCATGACCTCCAAACTGAAAGGTATATATACTTTAAAAGTATACCCACTTTATTGTTTTATCATCTTCTAGCACACACTGAGTCAGCAGATAGAGGCAAATATATTTGGGCAATGTTTAAAATTACACCATTTACAAATGGAACTACCTAAATCCAGTGTTAGAGAATTAATGAGCTTCTAATGTAAATCACACATAATTTACAGTGAAATTTGTCCTTGTGCCAACAGGCACTTGCACTGCATAGTAATGAATTTAGGGGTTTGGAGATGTGAAGTTATCTGCAACCTCATTGTTCTTGCCTTTGCTTCTCCTCGGGTAGCCAAAGCAGTATAAACCAATTCAAAGAGCAACAAGATTATTTGCTACACAATGTTACCTTCATCTTGAATTTCTTGTTCCACGCCCAGGCTCAGTGACATTACTGAGGACATCAGGGATCATTCATTTTAAATATTAACAGCATATCTGGGGCACTACTGTGGCCTGAGTTACACACCTGCACAAGGCAGCAAAGGGACATAAGGTTACCTGGACCACAACTAGCAGGGATGGGGGAACAATAGCTCCTTACCCCTCCCATGCAGGGACTTGATTGTGCCTTCCAACATGTCACTCAGTTCAGATGAGCAGGCACGGAGCAATATGCCCCAGTATACAGTTAGTGCAGATTACCTCTTCCCTGGGGCAAGTAAGGAACCAGTGGCCATGTTGCAACTAAGTCACAATATGGTCTCTGGAGTGCTACGCAGCTGCTTTGCTCCTTATTCAGGCCTTGTGGTAGAACCACAATTTGGCTTTGGCTTATCATAAAAAATACTCCAATCAAACAAAAGATCCTTAAGCATCTCATACACATCACTGCAGAGTATTGATTAGCAACAGTATAAGTTACTGGATCTCATCCCACCTATCCAAGCAAGAGACCCATCAACCTTTTAAGCACCCCTCTTTCCCTTAAGAGAAATTGTTGAGCATTCTCAAAATCTCTGTGTTCTCAGACATAGTGCACGCCCAGCATTCTAGGGCGGCAGCAATGGGGCGGGGGGGAGGGGGGAGTGTTAAAATAATTAATTGTTTTCTTCTCTAGTCTTGAAAATAAATACATTTGCTTTCAACTCATGTATTTACAAAAGTTTTCCCATCTGTCTCTGTTGTTATAACGTGTTGGCAATTCAAAACACCACACATCTATGTTTCCTGGTACTCAGTACAGCCCAAATAACATGTAAAAGTTCATTAATAAACAATCATAAAGACACAGACAAAGAAGCTAATGTTACAAAGCCTAGAATGATTACACCCTTGCATGGGCGGTCAGGCTCCCTTTTGGAAGGAATAACTAAGATGGAATTTGACGATCTAAAGCAAGGGATGCGTTCAGTCTATGCACATGCTTGATTCCCATTAACAAACAGTGTGAAGGCAACAGGGTCCAGTATCTACAACTCTCTTGGGAGACAGCAGGGTCTAGTGACTGGAACATGGTATTGGTAATGAGAACACTTTTATTCCCAGCTCATCCACCCACAATGTCACTAATCACTCCTTGACTCAGTATTCCCATCTGTAAAAAAAGAGAGGTATGGATAGTTACTCATCTTTGTAAAGTGATTTGATATCTATGGGTAAAAAGTGTCATGTATGTATTATTACTAGATGATATATAAGAACCAGCTGGCCTACAAAGAGGATATTAACTATCAGAAAATTCACAGCGACCCAGAGGTTTTCCTTGGCTTGTGCTTTTGTTGCTGAAGATTCTGTGCTTTGTCCCTGCTGCTTGCTGTACTTATTCATTTCTTTTACAGTACTGTGGAGAGTCTCTGACCATGATTAAAGCCCCAGGCAGCTAGGCATCAGGCAGACACACAACGAGGCGAGACGCACAAAGGATGGGAAGGGAAAGGAAAGAGTTGCCCAAGGTCAGACACAGAGCTGAGAACAGAAACCAGCTACTCCTGATTTCCAGGCTAGTCCCTTGTCCTCTGGACGGCCCCTCAACATGCATGAGGTACAGCTGCCACTGCTTTCTGTATGTCGACTGCCACAGTATTTACTACTCTGTTTCCATAACGGTTATTACAGGCAAAAAGTCAGCTCTTCACTGATGTGATGTTACCTCAGTAACATGAATTGCTTTGGAAACAGAACCTTTGAGGTCCACCAAAGAGCAGCGTAACACGCCCTCAGACCAATGAACTGATACAAACTGCCATTTAAATCCAAAACTAGGAAACTGACTCTTGCATCTAGATAAAATAAATAAATCCTTTGACCAAAATTTTAAAATATGTGAAACTTTAGACTGGCCAACACTCTAAATGGCTTAAACCGTATCCTCTGACCAACAGCAGTTTTTCCCCCCCACTATTGTCTTCCTAGCTGGCCAAAAGCTTTTCTTAGCACAAATCATGAAGGATCTAGCCTTGAGGCAAGCCCACATGACCCTGGGATCTACCATAAAGAACCCCTCAACATAAGAGGTGAAATCATGGCTCCACTGAAGGCAATGGCAAATCTTCCCTTAACGTCAGTGGAGCCAGGATTTCACCCAAGGTCTGTGCTTATGCAGGAGCTCAGTATCTGGCAACTTTTCTTCTTTGAGGATTTATAATTTGTGTCCACAACACTGCACTAAGCATGAAATATTTCTTAACTTTCTGATGAGTGTGTCAGAACCTGCAGAATAAAAAAATATTAAGAAAAAATACAAAAATAGCAGCAAGTTAAGAATATCCTCAAAGATCTCAGCAGTTGTCCCCAACAACATTTGAATAAGATCTAAATTTGAAAGTGAATATGAAGAATGAAATTGTCAAAGTTCAGGATGTTTCCCTTATATTTACCCAAGATCATCATCTTTATTGTTATATCTATAGTTTAGCCATTGTTGAGGGTCATAAAATCTTAATTTAAATAAAATCTCAACCCAGCTGCAGTTAGTTTAGGGCAAACGACCTTGGATTAGGTTATTGTGCTCTCACTTATATTAGTTTACACAGGTGCGATTAAACGGACCTCCATGGAGTTACTCCAGATTTAGACCTGAGAGAGAGTAGAGTCAAGGTCCATTAGTGTCAAAGAAAACAGATGGGAACTTTTAGCTGATAATGTCCCCCACTGCTCTTTGCTTAGAAAATATGATCTTCCTTGGGCATTATATTATACATATACATTCAGAGTGTGTTTTATCTAAATGTCTCAAAGGGGCAGATTCTGCCACCATTATTTATGTTCATTAGTACCTTATTCCTGAATAACCCCACTGAAATCAGCAAATCTATTTGGATAACAAAGCACTAGTCAATGTGACTAAAGGTGGCAAAACTGTCCCTGATTTTGTACAGCAAATAAGCATAAGTGGTAGTGTATCCGAAGTTTAACTGATATTATGTGATACCTTCCCAAAGTCAAACATCCTGTAAACCTAAAGAAAACCTCAGTGGATGCTAAGGAATGACTGTACTGTACATACAAGGATTGTGCCAAATTCTTCTCTCCTTCACACTAACACGAATCCTGAGCAACTCCCCTGACCCTTACGGAGATCCTGATTCACAGCAGGGTCTCTAAGAGCAGAGAGTCACCATTAGCATCTAGGAGGCTGATACCCAAGTAAATTTCTCAAATGTCTTTCAAAGTGTATATTAAAGTCAATAGGAATTACAGCTAAGTAACTGAAAGCAGAATTGGGCAATGAAGGTGTATGGATTAAAAACTGCTAAAATAAACACAAACATACCTTTTTTCAATTGCTGCAGCTGAGTCTTTCCAGTCCAGCACAGGACAAAACAATATTTTGAGATCATGGTGAGCAAAATCTACTATGACCATCCCCATTCATCCACAGTGTCTTCTCCTTCTTCCATTTTCACTTCTTGGTTTGTACCAAGTCTCTTTGTGCCATTCAATCTCAACAATAACTTTCCCTCTAACTGAACAGAGTCCACCACTGGCTGTGGTGTCACAGTAACTCATTGAGTCAGTAGATGTTGCTTCCCAATTAGACTCTCTGAATCTCCTGTTTTCTCAGTTGTAATAAGCATCAGCCTTCAGCTTCCCAATGCCCAAGTTCTTTTGACAGTATAAAGTCCCCTTGTTTCTCTAGCTAAACTATCATTCTAAATACGCCCATGTATTGGTATTGTACATTACAAATCATCAGTGCCCGCACACTAAACCCGACAGCCAGAATTAGACCGAAGCATTACAGCCCTCAGGAGACTAGACTATTGTGTGCCACAGGCAGAGAACAGTAAAGTGCCTATTTAAGTATTTTGCAAGACTGCCATACAAATTCTGCCCTCAGTTACATCAGTACAACATCTCAGTGATGTCAATGGGGCTGAAGAAGTGCAACTGGGGGAGATCTGGGCTCACGCTTGGCCCTACAGGCTGGGAAGTGGTCTCCCTAATTTCTCAGGCAGCAGTTTATGAAATTATATATTAATTATTACAGGGCCTGTTTATATTCTCTCAGCAATTTTCATTGACTTCAATGGAGCTATTCCTGATTTACATCATCCAACATCAGTACAAAATGAAACTAACATGTATTTTAACATATCCGGGAACCACAAATAACAAAATAGGCCAAGATTCTCAAATGGAAAACTAGATCCCCAGATCCATATTTAGGCTCCTAAGCAAGTGGTCTGAATTTCCAAAGCATCCAGTAGTTCCCATTGGTTTCAACAGGAGCAAAGTTAGACCAGTTATAAGCTCTTTCACAAACACCCACTCACTGTCCATAGTGTGACCGCCCACATAGCCGAATGGTTGCTTAATGATCTCTCATCATCTCCCATCAAGAGCGGAGATTTTCGCAAACTTTCTGGTGCTGTCACAAAGAAAACACACAGACTGGATGTACAGTGTGGTTATAATCCATGAACCTGTGTAGTCCATTTTGTACTCATCTGAAATATCCATTATAAACCTCCACTGAAATAATGACCCCTCTGTCTATATTTCTTTGTAAGTCAGGCAATCACTAGTTAAAGCATTAAGCAACCCTGGCTTCTCATTAGCCTACCTCAGTGGTCATCAATTGGTCATTACTGGCACAGGTGCAGGCCAGCAATGTTACCTATAACTCAACGTACCAATACGTCGCACAGAATTACATAGGAATTCATGATAAGTGAGAGAAGTTTAGCCTCATAAAATCTATTCCCAGAAATTCAACTAAAAAGATAAAGAAACAGAACAGGCTGGTAATGCAGACGCGGCGCCACACTGCGTATACAACAGCAACAAAAGCCCTTGTGGTGCTTCATGTTCTTTATTCAGTGTCTGTCAGCTCTGAGTCTTGATTATATGCAACTAAAATTAATTCTCATTGTCATATTCCTACTAATGACATTTCTCAGCACAGCCCAGAACTACAAACGTTTACAGACTAATTTACTTTGCAGAACCAATTAGGAATTCTTAATAATTCTAGGAAATCTCTGCATTGTGTCAGACACTTTATATTTAGGTCAGATTTTCATACGTCACCTTTCATCTCATTGCTTATGTCTCTGAGGAAACTTCAGTGGAGTTTCACATAGCACAAAATGGATCTAAATATGCTTGAGAAGAATGGGAGAAACTAGTCAAAAGGTATTGTGATTTACTGCTTGTTGGCGTACACACAATACACTGCCCAATGCAGGAACTAGATGGAACCCTATGGCCTGTGTTATACAAGAAGTCAGACTAGTCAATCTAAATTGTTCCTTCCAGCCTTAAAAAAAAAAAATAAATCTATAAAATTATTAATACAAGAGTCACCCAAGAAACAGCATTACCTTGAAGTTAAGGTTGAACGGATGTTCCATCAGCCCTTTTAGAAAAAGACTTAAATGCAGTTTTAAAAAAAACAGACAAACTTTTAAGGTGCTATTTCAAAGGTAGTAGTTAAGTGCCCATCTCCTATTGACTTTCAATGCGTGTTGGCTGCACTTGGTCCTGCCATGAGTGCAAGGAACTAAACTAAATGACCTTGCAAGGTCCCTTCCAGTCCTACGATTCTATGATCTAACCCACTCAAAAAGAACAAGTTAAGGTTTCACTTAAAAACAAAAGTAACAAAGGGAAAAAATACGAATCATGATGAGCCACAAACAAGGACCGCAAACAACCATACCTTGGCCCCCGAAAACAAAATGCTCTGTGCCACAATTATCTGTCCCCAAGGTTCACTGCACAAGTGATCAGATACCTTTCTCCTTGCTCATACATGGGCAGCCTCATCCTGCCAATCTCCCTACAGCCCAGAGGCACTTTACAATAGGAGTTGTCCCATTGTGTGAAAGGCAGAGCACATGGGTGCCACCCACAGAGCACAGAACAATTGCTTCCCTTCTCCCATCTTACTCCAGGATTGTAATAATTTGCTACTGGTCCATGCCAGGAGCTAACTGCCACTTTTCACATGCTGGTTTTATTCACCTCCCCAGGGGGGAGCAGCAGGCTTGCAACACCCTATGACTTCTGAACACCCGGAACTAATGTCCAGGAAGGGAACACAAGTAAGGTTACACTGTGTGCATGAGATTCGCCTCTGGGCAGAGGGGAAGCTCGAGGCTCCTGCACCACTTAAGTTCCATCACCAAGATACAGCCTTTCCTCGCTATTTATGCAGCTAAGACTCTCATCCAGGTTCTCATCGTCTCACATCTCGGCTACTGCAACATCCTTTTCTCTGGCCTTGGGGAATGCAATCTTGTCCTATGCTCATCCATTCAAAATTCTGTCACAAAGATCCTTTCTTGAGTCTACTGTTTGACTGGGTCACCTCTCTCTGTATCTCTTCACTGGTTCCTCTTTTCTCTCGCACGCACATATGGCTCTAATGCAACAAACACAAACCTTCAACATCCTTCACAGCCTGTCTGTCTTCTCTCGGGGGCTACAGAAATGTCATCTCCTGCCTCCGCCATCCCACTGAGACCAGACTTCTTTGCCTACTCCAACATTTTCAAAGAAGCACCTTCATGCTTTCTCCCATGCTGCACCTCTGACATTAAAAGGAGCTCCTAACAGGCATCCACAAAGTCACCAACATTCTCCTTCAAATTGGTCCTTAAATTTCTCCTGTGCTGTGACACCTACAAAAACCCTTGACAATGGCTGGGCTGTTAGGGGCAGAGTTTTAATGGTATTTAGGTGCCTAAAGACACAGATAGGTGCCTAGGAGGATTTTCAGAAATGCTTAGGCACCTAACTCTATGGAACTCAACTAATGATTATGCAGACTCTGGACAGAGGAGTGAGGAAGTGACCTCAGAATTAAGGTGAGGGTTCGTGGACCTCTCACCCCACTCTGATCAGCTGCCCCAACCCGGTGCCTCACCCCCACTTTGGCCAGCCCCCCTTCAACTCCTCACCATATGCACCCCTTGCTATTGATGTTGGTGAAAATCAGAGAACAGGAAAAGCCTGATATTTGTGGAGGGACCTGGCTGGAGTGGGGGTGAAGGCTCACTAACCCTCACCTTCACCCTCACTCAGTGCCTCACCCCTGTATCCAGAGTGACTGGTCCCCTGTCACAGGCTTTGTTGAGGTAACCGACTTATCCTTGTACCTAAGTGACCAAGTGGTCAGTTTTCAGAGTTTCAGAGCTTTTCAGAGTTTCACCAGAATCAGTAGGGTTCTGCACACTGATGACCAGGACATTCACTGCAATTTTGGACCTGATCAGATGTAGCATTCAAAAACACTGCAGGACATAAAGACAAATACCTATAGGCTGGCGTAGGCCCTCACTTCACTCGGCCAATAACTTAAGACTTTGAAACAAGAACAAAATAGGATGTAAGTGAAGTAAAGGCTTTGAGCTGGCCCTCTGCAGATCACACAACAAGAATAGGAAAGGTTGAATTGAGCACAAAATTATTGAAGTCCATAGGAAAATGCCCTGCATACTTTAATGACTCCTCTTTAAAGAGCAGCATACTGAAGCAATAATTTTCTACTAGTCACAAAGATTTCATGAGCCATTTAGACAAGTGTTTTTAGATACCAAGGTGCTATGCGTATGTTTTCAAACTCTTAGGCTGAAATGATGACATTATGGCACTTAAAGAAAACCCAAAGCTCATTGTGATGATAAAATGTCAAACAGTGTCAGAGGCATATCCGTTTGAAACCATTTCCTAAAACTGATCCTCCATAGGTCACATTTTCAATAATCTATCCCCACGCAATATAACTTCAGCACCTTCTCCAGATTTCAAGTTACAATGCAAGACAGAAGTGTGACAGTCCTAGAGGGCCAGAGTTAAAGTTGTTTGAATGACCCTTACTTGTGGTCCTGTAAGATTCACAAAGGCCTAGTTTTGTGTGTTTTATGTGCTGCAGGTTTTTGTTTGTTTGTTTTTTAAATGGAACCTTAACTCTTTTAAGGCTTTTTCTAAAAAGAATGGTCGTATGCCAGCTCAAGCATAACCACTATTTTAAAATTAGAGCAAGTAAAAAAATCAAGGCTTTTCCCAACAGAAAATAGCTATTTTGGGCAGAAATTCAAAAAAACCAAATATTTTGGCCCAAGGGGGAAGTAGTGCCATTTTGCCTGATGGGAGCTGTAGTTTGGGTCCCTCGTGCTCCCGCTGTCCTCTCTAGGCCAGGCTCCCGTGTCAAACTGCATCTCCCAAAAATGTTTGGACAGCAGAGGAGGTGCTGATTCTGAATGCATGTGGAAGACATGAGTGAGAGAGGGAGGGCAGCAAGGGCTGGTCAGTGTGGAGAATGCTGAGCAGTAATAGACTGGGGGCTTAGGAGAACTGTGGATTGAGAAGGCAGCACTGAGCAGTAGCGGGCCTTGGAAAGATAGCAGCAGAAGGGTGATGAGTGGGGTGATGATGGGTGGGAAATGCACAGGCTATCGGGGAGGCAGGAGTTTATTGGGAGGTGCTGACCGGGTGGTTAGCATGGGAGCAGCAAAGGGTTGCTATCTGTGGAGAGACTGTTAACTGAGATGGGCAGAGCAGCAGGGAGTGGTGGGATGTGGGATGGCTTGGGTGTGGTGCAGGGGCTTGTGGACAGTAGCATGGAGTCTGAATGATCTTGGCGGCAACATGTAGTAATTGGTGGAGAAGACAGATTTCTCTGTGTCGGGGGAAATTGCTGCCTATGCTTGAGATACATCAACTTAAAGGTTAGACTGAATGGGATTTGGGTGCCTAATTCCCTTAGGCTCCTTTGTAACTAATACAGGGAAAGGGATAATTCTTTAATTGTTAGCATTTATACAATACTGCATATAAGTTTTCATTATTTTCCTAAAACTTGCAATTTAACTAGCTCATTCAATGGCAGACTTTTGGCATTGCAAATTTTTCATCAGCAAAGAGTATAAATAAAAGTGAACTGCATTGCAGGAGCAAATATCAACACAACCTCATGATGCGTCTCTGTTGATGCCACTATCTAATCTAAAACCTATTCTCAAACTGCAGTTTGTAGAACACACTGGCCCACGGAGGGAAGGTAGTTAATGAGAAGGACTATTGTGGAGCAGTCTACAGAATGACAAGTCTCCTGTTTAACATATACAAATTTAAAGCTGTGATTTTTGACTGGTGAGTTCTGAAGTATGGACTGTATACATCAGGTCAGGCTGCTTTGTCACTTTAAAAACAGAGTGATAAGCATTAACAACCAAATACCCTAGTACGTATTCGGGCTCCTTGTTTGTACAGATACAAGGGAAATCCCTTCTAATTCTCACCCACCTTTGCCAAGCCACATCTCTAACCTCCATCGATTAGCACGGTCAAACATTAATTTTTAGTGAAGTTGGTTAAAGCAAGCACGCTATTGATTGCAGCACAAAGAACTGACCTACTGAAAAACGTTGCAGAAAAAACGACATGGACATATATAAGTAGTTACTACTTCCATGAGAAATGTTTGTGGTAGTGGTGTGGTGCTATAGTAAGAATCTCATCCTTGCCATTACTACATGTCACTTCAAGATAAATGTGACGTGAATTGATAAAAACAAGACACTTTTCCTACCTTTTCTTTCTTAGAAAAGATTTATGCCAACTACACATGCCCTTATTTCACTAGCATCCCCAAATCCTTAAAGGGCGGTTTTAACCACATGATCTTCTGTTTGTTTGTTTTTTTTTTAAAACAGCAATGGCTCAGGAACACTCCTTAAAAGTAAAACTGTCAGGTCCTCGACACCGCAAAGGCAGCGAATGGGGGCCAGGGACTTGGCTTCTTCAAAGGAGCCAGGCTTCTTCAAAGGAGATTTGTGATCTCTATCCAAAAGGTTCTTCCAATGTGTACGTCAGGGGAGCAGGATGTGGGAGCTGTAGTTTGGGTGCCTCATGCTCCCACTGGCCTCTCTCGACCAGCCTCCCTAGTCAAATTACATCTCCCAAAACTGTTTGGACAGAAGAGGAGGTGCTGATTAGGAGTACATGGGGAAGACATAACCCGAACCCTGGAATGTAATTGCAGTTTGTACACTACAAGCACAGCTGCAGCACGTCTCTTCAATAACTCATCAGGCCGGTCATGCACTACACACACTGGTTTTCCACAGAAGAGCAAAGCAAGTTCTTGGTCCGTATCTTCAAAGCGCTCAATGGTCTGGGACCAGGCTATCAAAAAGAGCCTCAAGCTATTTGTTGAAGACCATGTTCAACAAATCTGTTTCTCTGTCACAATGGAACTCTACAACAAGGGTAAACCTTGTCTTTGCAAAACACTCCATGGCATTATTTCTCCCTATGAGGAGGGAATGAGGGAACAACATGTGGCAGACATTAGTCACGTTATTTAATGCACTACTGTGAGATGCTCAGCTACTACAGTGATGAGCATTGTATAGGATTAGCACTTAAAGAGAAGCAGTCACATATAAAAACACAGCACATCTGACCCAACTCGATTAAGTAAGCATAATGTTGTATGTTTGTGTTCAGTTTAAACTGCCCATGTTCAGACATTTATCACTGTGTATGTGTTATGTGACTCCATGATAAAAGACCTTATTATAGTGTACATATACAAAGTAGCAAGGTAATTGTAGAAATGCTGATTATGAATTTCCTGACTTGTCTGCAGTTAAACCTCTGCTCTAATATTAAATGTGTTTTGTATTTTTCAAAGCCAAAAAAGGAGAAATTAAAGGAAAACAAGAAATAATGTATTATAGCAAGCACCAAACAATATACCGATGAAGGGGGCCCTTCCTGCAAACATTTATATACAGTCTTCCTTTCAACACCCAAATAGTCCCAGTGACTTTAATAGCACTACTCCGGGATGTACAGGTGATGGTTTGGAATCTGGTTATGATCCCATTGATATTAATGACAAAATTCCCGTTGACTTCATGAGGTCAGAATTGAGGTCTTCATGAGAATGTCCAATCCTCAAAAATGGCTAGCTGGAATTCCTGGTCACTGCTCAAGAAAAGAATTCACAGCTGAGATCAAGCATGAGAAATTTTGCTCCCAAAACAAACAGTTTGTGAAAGTTATAAATCCCTGAAACCAGGGATGGGGAATGAAAGATCCATCTGAACCACAGCAGCTAATCCACTCTGGAAAGAAATATAACCAGCAATGCCTTATGTGAATGCTGCACAATACAAGAAGGTCACCAACTGAGTAAACATGAAATGAAGGATTATCCTTATTTATGAGGAAGCCATTCCAGCAAGAAATTGAATCAAGGATGTCAGTATCCGAAAGCAACACGTCTATCTATTGAGCTGAAGGAGAATCTGCTCCCTCTATCAACAATAATCCTATCTGAGATCTGTAAATATCAGTCTGATGCCCAAAGAGAGACATGTTCCACAGACTCCCTTTTCCTTTGGATACCTCCAGTTTAAGTATGGACATCATCCAGCCCAGATTATCTGTTAAAGGCAGAAGAGTCCAGGCACAATATTTCAAGATTGCTCCTTTAATTGCAACTTTCCATGACTTCATGACTTATTTATCTTAGATGCACTCAAACATCTACTATATTGCTGCAATCTCTACAGAGCATCCTATTAGCTTTAAAATTTTATAAGCCACTATATACTTGACAAGTTATCTAGGGTTATAATATTGGGGGGAGGGAGGGCCAACATAAAGAGCTCAGATCAACCCAACCCCAAAATTGCGAGCTCTTTAGAAAGCACAGTGCCAAAGTTTATATTAAAAGGGAAGAACTTCTCACAATATTGGCTTTATTTCAATAAGCGCCAATATTTTCCTATTCCTGACTTCGCAATGTGATAAAATCAATGCCTCCTTTTAAAGAAAATCATATTTACTGTACACATAACTGGCTATAAAACACCAAATAGGTTCTCAGTCTGATGAATAAGGAAGGAACACACCATCCCTTTTCCCCAAATAGCTTTTTCAATTAAAATTGTACGTTTGGGAGGATATCACTTATAAGGATGTATAAAAGAAATTAAGGAAAATAACGAAGGGCCTGATCCAAAGAACACTGAAGTCAAGAAAAAGACTGGAGATCAGGCCCCTCCACTGCACCCATTCAGTATGCAATCTGAAATCTACTGTAAAATGGCCCTTTCTCCCTTTCCTGGCCACCCCTCGTTCAGGACGGCACACATGCCAAGTTTATGATTTTAAACAACAGATGGACTCCTAATTGCTGAGTTGTCCAGGACAGATGGATAGACAGGAAGTTGAGTTCCAGAGAAAGAAACATCCTTCCACCAGCCCTCCATCACCTATCCCATGGAACCAGCCCAAACCCCACACTCTGAATTGCTTTACACTCAGCTCCAGCCCAGGGCACTGCAGCTGTTTTCTGTCCAGCTGGAGGCGTGGGGAGTAGTGCTGAGAACACAGTGATTAGGACCCCAGCCTGACCTGCCATACAGCAGCGCTCATGGGTCTAGAAACCCCGCTGCCGCCGAAAGTCCCCCCCCTCCCATCCATCCCTGCGAAACCCTGCTGCTGAAAAGGGGCAAACGGCGGCAGGGTTTCGGCGGAGGGCATTGTTCCCCCCATGTAGCCCCACCGCCCCCGAAAGACCCCCCCGCCGCCGCCACCAAAAGTCTCCTCCCCCTTTTTTTCCCCGAGTGGTACTTGGGAAAAAAAGGTTGAGAACCGCTGGTCTAGAGAGACACCCCAGCATAAAACAGACCACTAACTGTTTCTAAATGCTTGTCTTCAATTATGTCACATACTATGGTCGTTTGGTGTACAGGAATCTCAGTCTTGTGGCAATGAATTCCACAGGCAAATTGGAGGTTAAAGGGAACAATCATGACATTTTTACAAATCAGAAGTTTCTTCATAGAGATGAAGCACCAGAAAACTCATCACAAAAGATAGCTGCGGTGAAGATGGCTAAGCGTCAGTTGAGTTTGTAGTTCTCAGATTAAAATCAATTCAAGAACATTACATGCATGGTTACTGCCAGGTTCCCTCTGGCAGAGGAAGTACAGGCACTTGAGTCTGAAGGGGAATCAAGTCACTGGGCAAATTCTACATGGCAACTTAGTGCTTCGTTTGAGGAGGGGGGAATGCAGGGTCTGGGGAAGAGTCATGAGGGGAAGATTGGATTCATTGCCAGAACCCCTCCAATATCAGGGTTACATTTTGGACATCAAGTGCTACCATGGACATCAAGTCAAAGGAGCATCTGAAGCAGCTTCAAAGCACCCTGAAAGAAGAAGGTCTCTTCCTCTGGTTCCATGTGGAGATACCCAGCAGAAAACTTGAACTTTGGGATGCACATTGAATCTGACATTTTCTGCTTTAAAAAAAGGAAGGAAAAACAGAAGAGCAACACATGTAGGCTGAGATTTTAACAATCACCTACAGGATTGGGATGCCCAATTACCATTATATTTAATGGTGTCATAACCCCTTGGGCAGTTTTGAAAAGGTCGCCTCTACTGCACAGAACCACAAACAGGTCACCATCTCAAACATTTGCTGATTGCCACATCAAGTTTTAGAGGACAGAAAGAAACCAAATTTAAACCACTTTTCAAGTAATTAAACATCAGATCAAAACAGCTTATTTCCATTGTCCTGTTACTGTATTTTTTCACGGTACCAGTAACAACAGAACTGAACAGACGTGCTACACTTAAAGCTGAAAACTATGTGTGCACTGCAACTGAATATTTGACTAACATTTCTGAAAGAATCTGAGTGCCATGGAAATTTCCCACTGGACTATTACAGCAGGACGTTTTTATTTTACAAATGCAAATTGAATTGAAGCTGCATTTGCAAAGTCCGCTTTGTTAAGAAAATCCAAGAGTAATGTTATAGACACTTTGTTTCATCCCTCTGTACAATATCAAGGATGATCTCAAATCCATGTGATTTGATATATATAATATCAGGCTTAGAAGCAAATTTAGCAACTTTGCTGAATCAATGGAAAGTTAGGTTTATTTTCAAGATCATTTGGTGAACAATGAACATGTACGAAAATGTAGATTATTAAAACTGTGCTGCACAGTGTTCTTGAAGCACTGATATTACAAATTCAAATAGTAGCACAATTTAATAAAAAACAGTGGGATTCAGAGTAATAACAAAGCTTGGCATGATGAGAAGATTGAAAGAAACTACTCTGCGTGTGTCCATTATTCCCCTATTCTCTCTTACAGAAACAAAACCTGAGAATCAGAATGTCAGCCTTTTTCGCCACTGGTGAGGTCCTATGGACTTGGAAAAGCAAAAATATTGTAGATTCCTTTAAGGATAATACAATATTTTCAAAGTGTAAAATATGTGGAATATTTTTTAGAAGGAAGCTGCTATCAAGTGGCAAAATAGCCCATTGTTTGGATCCACAGGATGTTTGAGTTCAGACATCCAAATATAAATATCTATCCAACCTAACCCCTCTCCAGACAGTAACTTTCTCTTTCCCCCCCCCCCCCCCCCCACCACCTGAACTGAAAGTCTGACAGTGCAGACCCATTCCTGCATGCACACACTTCTGTACTTGTAAGGGTCTTCAACTGCAGCTCCCTCAGGCACTCTGAAGTCTCTGGGGCTCATGCACTAGACCAGTGAACTCTGGGGTATCTCTGTGGCCCCAAAGTTCAGGGGACCTGAAGGAGAAGCAGGGGTGATGTGTTTGGCCACTGATACTGTAGAATGGGGTAGACAGGATGACTTTGGTAGAGGAAATAGATCTACATTCCTGACCCCTCAAAACACAGGATATGGGAACAGGCCAGGCATCTGTGAAAATCTTAGAGGAAGGAATGGCTCAGGTGTCATCCTTCCAAAGCTTTAGTTGGAGTGGAGGAAGCCAACCAATTTCCCGACACACATACCTGAAGACAAGAAGAAAGTGAGGATGTGGAGAGCCTGACAAGATGTCGGTTCTCCCTCCTGACTCAATTTAGGGGAATGGCTTTATCAGGATTTCTCTCTCTTTCTCCTCCTCCTCTGTTTTTATGCAGCTCAGAGGAAAGGGCCAAGGCTCAGCACTTACGGCTGCCCCTGGGGCACAGTGGGTATGCTACCAACTTCAGGGTTCCTGCTCACTTTGCATATGGATTAGTATTCGTCAGTCAAATATTTAGTTTACCAAATAGTGCATCCACACGTGCACACACAAATTTTCTGCTGGATTCACCCACCCACCCACCTTAGAATATTGACTGTGCATAAGTAGTTCTGTCAAAACGGTTCGATAAAGAGAAGAATATTATTGCAACACTAGCTTCTTAAAACTGCATCAAAAGTACTTTTATTTGTGCATGTACTGTGACATTTTACAGCTTTTCCAGGCACTAGCTCTTATCCCTTCCCTGCATCTAGCCAATTTCAGACCCAGACAGATATTTAAGTCCAGTGCTTTCCAGTCTTAAAATGTTATGGACTTTAAGTCAGGCCGTTTCTCGGAAAATGTTAAAATGCATATTGCATTGCATTTTCAAATACTAATAGAGTTAAAAACTCTTCAGGCAGATGGGAACAAAGAACTTAGTAAGGAACTTGAAGCTAATCGGAGTTACAGGCATAAATCTCTGGGCTACCAACTAAGAATGTATTCCCCAAACTCCTAACTGATGTCTACTGCAATAATTGAAGCTAGTGATGTGGATTCTTTTAATCCTTGTCCACCACCACACTTCCAAAAATTAGCTTCTTGTAAATCAATGTTCCTTTGTGGAATGATGTTCCTTATGCATCTGCCCAGCCATCTCAACAGTCAATCTGGTATCGCATATACTTATATCATAAATCTGTTATCGCTGGTTGACTCCCTCCAAAATCCATTCAGAATTACTGAGTCACATCATGGGGTTTTTTAATTATTATTTATAAAGAATTTCAATGGCACCTGAAAGGCAAAATTTTACTTGGTTCTTTACATCTAAATTCATTAAAACATCTTCAGTCACCGATGCTTCAGATTTGCTAGAGTACTATAGAAAACATACCTCTTACTTTTCCTCTTCTAAATTAGAGCACAGTTGCTATTTTATTTATTAAGTATTATTATTATTAGAAAGACAAAACATTCAATCAGGCCCCTCTTGAAGTTATCAATAGGCCTATCTTTCATTAGGACTGCCTCAGCCAATATACAGATAAAAATTATTAATCACTTCAACTCGAGAAGCCATTATTTCTAACTAAAAACTAACCTATAAATATCTATTTTATTACTAGGACTGTGTGGTAAATAAATTCTAGTGGTCAGTAAAACATTGACAAAGGAAATTACCTTTAAAAATTACTTTTCATTTCCAAGTGTATCTTCCTAATTAAAATGGCTGTTTCCCATACATATCCCAGAAGTACAGTTTACAATAATTTAAGAGTCTTTGAAAGCACAATTCTCATCACAATAACTTCTTGCCATCATCTTCTGACTACTCAATGGAAACTATAGCCTTTTAACATATACCATGGTCCTCAATGTTGACAATGTTACCCCTTCTTTATCTCTCCACTAGACAGCAAAGAATTTAAATGAAGAGTAAAAGAAAGACATGGTGGGTGAGGCAATATCTTTTACTGGACCAACTTCTGTTTGTGAGAGAGAGAAGCTTGAACAAGAAGCAACAAGAAGTTGGTCCAATAAAAGATATTGCCTCACCCACCTTGTCTCTAATATCCTGGGACCAACACGGCATAAAAGAAAAACATGTAAAATGTTCAATTGCCTATATGTGCAACCTCCTAACAGAGGGTTGAGTTCCCCAGGGTAGAGCAGGAGCACAAAGTCCTACATATACCACTGAAAGGCAAATCCAGATACCATTACTCCGCTCAAAGATTCCACCCTGGAGGGTGAGAACACTTTCCACACAGGCACAAAGCGGCAACTAAGATGCTTCAAAGAGCTACTCCAACTGCGGCCCTGTGTAGACAAAGAAAATGAGCGTGTCTGCCAGGAGCCGTGTTTGTCATGAGGTATAATTAACACATTTTTAAACACCATTTAGCATCTAGTGTAGACAAAGGCAGCAGTGCTTGAAACCACATTTGCTGGTCATGGCCAATCCTAGAGTAATCTTCTCAGTCTAGCAAGTTCAATGGAGGATGCACGTCCCATGGGGGAGAGTGCAGAGAATCTACGTAACATCAGATTTCCTCCTCCATCTCTACTCTAACCTCTCTCCCTCCCCTTCCACCCCCAGCACTGTCTTAACTGGTGGATTGGGCCTTAGGGCCTTTTGCATCTGAATTAACTACACCAGTAATGAAATAGGGCCAAAAGCAGCAGGAGCTTCACTAACTTCAGTGTACAGCAGCAGGGATCTGGTTCCCAGTTTTTCAGTATGTCCCAAATTCCCACCTACTTGCTTGCCTTCCATTGTATAAGACGATTTGCCCATAGCACAGAAAGAAATACTCAGAAGAAAAAAATGACTCAATTGAGACTTGAAAGAAGGTAACTGCCACAAGCAAAGCGCTGGCTGAAATATTCACTATAAATATTTGAATTATTCTGTGTAACAATAACATTTCAGAACAGAAAAAAATAGACAGTACCAATGTTTATATTAGAAGATTTTCCTCTTTGTTGTTTTGTGTTTGTGTGTATGAATCTTATCTATTATTCTGACACACTGCGTATAAAACCATGGATCATATAAGAGTTCGGTCCATGATTTCACGAGACCTCAGCTCCCATTTGAACGGGACAGAATTTCAGAGGGCTCAACACCCAACAACTCCCATTAAGCATAGTAACTGCTGGAAATCCAATTCCACAAACTGCTTAAGCACTTTATGAAGTGGAGCCTCCTTGCTATGACCTTCCAGAAATGTGGCCAATTCACTTAGGTGCCTAAATGGGCCTTAAGTACTTTTGAAAATCTGTCCTTAGATTGACAGAATAAAGCTCCTGATTATGCCTAAATGTATTCTGTTAAAAATAATATTTTTCAAAAAAATCTAAAGTTGCCATTTTAAATCTTGCACAAGCACACTTTATTTGAAACATTTATAACAAGCCTTATGTATTGCTAGTTATTTATTCTTTAATATAAACACTTAAAAAGTTAATTACACGCTCTGTCAGAGCTATCTAATATATGGGCAATCTTAACTATAAAACACTGTTCTACTCTCTCTGCTAACCTCTCCCACTCTTTGAAATTACCTTCAGATGTTTATTAAAGACCATTACTGCCTGTGAAATCTATCAATAGATAGAGGTAAAATGTACTACTCCGTTCAGTGCCATATACTTAATTCTTGTGTCATCAATTGCTGGCCACTAATTTAATTCATAAATGATGATACAATTTATGGAACTTCCTCCCCTGCCCCCCCGAAATTGCAAGAACTTGCCTCAGGAAAAGACTTAAAATTATTATATCACAAGCTGTAATCTTCCAACTCAACTACTTGTACAAAGGTTCTCTGAATGTTTGGGTTAATGCACTTTCAGGGGAGAGTTATTCCATTAAAAGTCACAGGCGACCATAGTTTAGAAAATAATCCTCCATCTGACTGAATGTACAGAGCCCACTCTTTAGCAGGACTGCCTCCGGCAAACTTGTCTGCAACATCACTTAGATTTAGCTGGGAAGGTTTATTGGAAACTAACTGGCTAAGGAAAGCGCTAAAGCTATGCACAAGGCAACACCAGAAAAGGACATTAGAGAACTGACTAGCGTATTTATGTTTCAACTCAAAGAGAGAGAAACACAAGAAAGAATATGGTTGAAATTTACCTTCCACTCTTTCTTGTAGTGTTGCTATTATTGGCCAATGTAGAATATGATCTCTACATACTGGAAATTATGCAGGAGGAAATGAAGACAATGCATTTAGCAAGAGGTGTTTTTCCTGTTCCATTAACTGCAGGATGATTACCAATTAGTTGCGAAAGTTATGAAGCAATTTGTAACTTTATGCATCTCATGGCATTTATACTGCAGGGAACTGGCAATCAACAGCATATAATACAGCCTCAACTGCTGGGGTGGGGTTTATTTAATAAATCAGAAGTGAATTACGGCTGTACTTTTAATGATGTACCACATCGGAACTCTGCCCGCAGTCTGTGCTATTAATTTGCACAATTTAAACTGACTTGAAACTAACATTCAAAATGAACTAAACTAATCACTATACTAGGCACAGCTGTAAAACAAAAATGAATGAGGCTCTATGACAAGCTTATGAGGAAGATTAGGACAGTCTCCACACCGGTCTCTCATTATAGTCAGGATACCCTGACAGAAGTCATTTATATACCCACAATAATGAAGTGGCAATGCATCATTATATAATATAGTTTATCACGCTTTGATCTCACTTTGTAGATAGGAAATAGAAAACTCACATTACATGTCTTAAAATTAAAATTTGCTTTAAAATGAATAGAATATCTCTTTTACATAAAACAAAATATAAAGGGAACAGTGTACACATCACAGATTGATGCAAAGCTGCTTTGACAAGACATATCCTAAATCTCAGTTTGCTTTAGGTCTCCTGTGATGCATAGTTGCTATGGTAAATATGCAAGCTTTGCTTCTAAAGGAAATAAATGTGTCCATATAACCCAGAGAACACCTCTTGTATTCATCAGCAATAGGAATATTTTTAAACCAACGGCATCAGTTGTAATTGTAACCAGGAAATGGTCATTAATAATAATTATTTATATTGCAGTCCCTGTCCCATAGAGCTTCCAATCATACTGTACTAACCGCAAGGTGAATGAAGAGTTGATTTTTTTAAAGCCACTTGGTATTAACTGTGGCAAGGACCAATTGGTTTTACGAGGCATTTTAAGTACAAACGAGTGCAGATACCTTGAAGATGGAGGTATGAATATTCTTGTGTCAACCTGGTAACAGCAGACAACTGTGTAAGGGTACGTCTGTATTGTCGGCGTTGCTGGATCGATTAAGCGGCAGTGGAGACCCATTCAATCGATCAGGAAGTCAACACCATTAATCCACCACCACAAAAAGAATAACACTGCATTGACGGGAGAGCATTACCCATCGGCACAGCATAGTGGGGACACTGCAGTAGGTAGAAGCTAGGAAGTCAACAGGAGAGACGCAAGCTACGCTGCCAAATTTCTCTGGCAGTATAAGTGAAACGAGAACTTCCCTCAGCAATTGAGCTATGATATCTATTCCTCTCTCAAATGGGGATACTACTTGCTCATCCCCAGCAATGGGGTATTGTGAACATGAACAATATTAACTGGTTAAAGTGCATGGAGGCTGAAAGCACTATGTAAGTGCCGGCTGATTATTCAAAGTCTCTGATGAATAGCTCAAGCAGTTTTGTTCCCCAAGAGAATATGGTTGGTGTAACAACAGCACTGTAGAGCAGGGATGAGGCCCGGGACTATCAAATGGAGTGGAATAGGAGAGAGAGAGAGAGAGAGAGAGAGAGAGAAAACACTCAACGTTCTCCAGACCCTAAGGCAAGCCTAGACTCCATCTCCCAATTTCTGCTCTTTAGCCAGTAGACCAAAATGGGAAAATAAGTGGGAAAACTGACTGTCTATTACAGGTAACACAGCAGAGGCAGAAAAACCAGCACACAGACAAGCCCTTTACAAAGCTGGTGAAAGAGTGTAAAGAGCCAATTGTGGGATGGCCACCAACTCAACTAAAGCCACATAAATCCAGTATATCATTCCGGAGAGTGGTGTAGGTCACCAGACATATCAGCAATCCCTGAGGAAACCGAGTCTGGGGCCCAGAGAAGATGATCAATGGAAGTGTCCCTGGGACACAAGCACAGCCGTCACCAGAACTCAAAGGGAAGAGGCACACTGACTTCTGTTTCAAAGGGATCCAGAAGGTATGACCTATCCCTCTACCCCTAAGAGCATTTTGATCAATTTAGTGCAAACTGGGGATTTCAACAGCAGCTTGTCACTTGTGGCTTATCCAGGACCTTATCTGACAGAACGGTTTCGTTGGTTTCCCTATGCCCATCAAGAGGTTTTTACCCTTCAAGTTCCCAGGGATGTACTGTGGGGTAAAGACCCCAGAAACAACAGGCAGAACATCTGACAATTGCACACATTTTTAGCAAAATCTTCCTGTTTTGTTTTGCCCATGTTTTCTCTCCTGTAACCCAGTTAGTCATTGTTTCTTACACACTAACATCCCCTCCAGTCCTTTAGACAAAACTTTAGCAATGATTTGAAGTCATTATTTAAGAGAGATATTACTTTATATGAGCCCATGTCTAAGAGGTCAACCTAAATAGCAAGTAGGTGGCATTTTCTCTAAGACATTTGGGAAAATTTATTATTGAAGTTTCTTAAACTTTAATAAAACTGTAATAAGCTCTTCTCAAGAAGACCATCAGGGTAAAAAACTACAGTCAGGTAAAGGGTGCAAAATTATTATCCATGAAAATTCCTTTGAATTTTTAAATAAATTCACTACAGCCATTTCCATGCCCCTTTTGCATTTGCTTTTGATGTACATCCAAGAGACTGAGTTTTAATAGCAGAAACCCTAATGGAAAATGAAATTTAAAGTTACATATGCAAATATTTGTGGAAACAGTATCTTATATTTATGCCAGATGTGCCTTGCCATACACCTGATTAGAGAAAAGAAATAATACTATGTGGCTTATCTGAGTAATCACAAGGAACCAATTCAGCCTTAAGAGTGAATACTGAACACTTCCAGAGAATTGTCCATTATCAGTCAACCATAAGGTTAAATCAAAGTTGTTGAATAACAAATTCAAGAGCAGAAAATAGGCTAACTTTGTTGACTCAGGCAGGTGTACACATAGAAGGCTTTGCTGGTATAGCTCTATCGGCAAAGCACTCCCAGTATGGATGTAGTTAATGCCAGCAAAATTGCATTTTTGTCAGTGTAGCTGCATCTACAACAGGGGCCTCTGCCTGTGCAGTTTTAGTCACAAATAACACCTCGCCACACCCCTGACCAACGTAACTATGACAGCAAAATTTGCAGTGTAGCACCAGCTTAAATTATTCATTACGAACTGTTCGCTCAGCTCTAATTAAAGTCTAATGCGATCTCAGCTGGAACCCAGCTGCAGCGAAACAATTAACTGAAATCCCAATCCGAAATCATATAACATTGGAATATAATATTGACTTTTGAATTGTTACTGTAATGACACAATTAAGTAGCATGAATACAGACATGTTAAATAGAAATATGATATGTTCATATCACTGGAAAAGCCATGGTAACTGACTGTAATAAGACAGTATTTCCTTATCATAACCCTGATTTCTAAACCCTTTTTCCTAGGTCTGAACTAATTCTGTATTCCTCTCTTCATTTTAAACAGACAAAATGTTTTTAGTGGTAGAATACCTTGCTTGCACGCTGTAATTTTTGACATTTAGTACTTCTGCATTTTTAAACGAAGAACTTCTTGGAAAGTGCCAATCAATTTTGCATGGCCTCTAATATCCTCTGAAGAATTGTGTTCAGACTCAGATCTTTCAGAAGAACTCAGCTGCCATTTAGGCACATAAATAAATGGCCAGATTTTCAAAAAGGCTCCACATCAAGAAGGCTACATTAAAAAAATGGGAGATGAAGGGTGCTGATCTCTTGAAAAATCTGTCCCCCTCAATCTCCAAATCCCCAACATTCAATCACAGATAGAACCTAAACTGCAAATTATTTTTTTGTTAAGAAAGAATAGTACTTATAGCAAGAGACAGTCGGAACTTGCTCTGCGTAGGTTCCAGTGGAGCTTTCATTTTAATGGCCTGTTTTCACATGCTCAGAACCTTTTGAAAAATTCCCTTTGTGGACTGGAAGTTTCCATGTTTAGTCTTAGACCAGAGATGAACTGTTTGGGAAAATGTGTGCAAAATCTCCTCGAGTTTTTGAGTTATATGCAAATAAAAAATACATTTTTTTCCTTTGGGAAGGAAAATTTTAAAGTGATGTTTTAGCTCATGTATAACTCAAAAAACATTGAACTTTAAAAATTGAAATGTTCAGGTTGGGCAATCCTCTCAGATATCCCTTCATTAATAGCTAAAATTAAGATGACCAAAAGAAAGGATTTAGAAGCATTTCAAACTTTGGATCACCTCTAAAATAAAAATCACAGGAGAGGGGAGGAAATTTCTGTGAGATTACGGTTCTTGCACCATGGGAAATTGGTAACACTGCAAATATATTAGGTTGTGCTGGTGTTTTCTTTTTAAATATGTACTTTGATGCATGGCTTGAAAAACCTAGGATAAGCAACATGGCAGTGCTGGCATATTTTAACTTTTACATTACTCTTAAAGTAATTATGCATGGTCAAAGTGACCCTTGCTCTTTAGCTTTACAGCATTACATACAGACACTGCCAACACAAATCTTGCCCTCACCATACATATCCACCCAAGGGTGCAGGTAAATGCAGTGAAAACAGGTTCACTGTGGGTTGAGCCATCCTCATAGAGCAGGTCAACTCAGAGTATTGTGGTTTACTTTGTGAGTGTACCAGGGGATGCACTAGGGAATACATCTTAATGCTGCCCAAAAAAAAGAGCCATTGTTACTCCCCTCTAGTGCATGTCACTGCTACGGCATACGCAGAGCGAGTTCTGGCTGGCCAAACTCGCAGACCACAGGTTACTAGGTGCAAAGGGATATGAGCTGGGGTATTAGGAAGTCTATTGGTTAAAGATCAGTGAATGATTACGGCTACCATCTTGCACTCACTAGAGTTGCTGAGAATTTTGTCCTTGGTTTCATGGATGAAGGATTTAGTCTCTTATCCCTGTGCTGTTCCCTATTCCCCCTCTAGCAAACCTGCACAGCAGAGGGCTCAGTTTTGCCCATAATTTGTCAAGTTTAGACAACAGTTAAGGGTCCAATGAGCTAATTAAGGTAACAATTTAACACTCATGTTACCAGCAAGTTATTTAAATATGCTCCATTTGATTATTACACACATCCAAGCACACATAGACGCATACGTATGTGTATATATATGAATGTGTGTATATATACACACCCACAAATGCAGATGTGTAAATTGTATTTCAGAACAAAAATAACCTAATAAGTTACTTATCCTACCAGCTGTACATAACCATTTCTTATTAAAAAAAATGTCACAGCTGCTTTAAAGCAAATGTTATGTAACTGTGAAGTATTAAGAAAAACATGTGTAATGAACAAGACAGATACATCTTTAAGATACATCATACCATGTAACCCACACAACCTCATTTTGATTTGTTAGTGGCTTACCTTACACTGTCCCAATGCCATCTTGTATTATTAAATAGTATTACTCTAAAAGAAAGGTCATAATGTTCAGGGCTGAAGTCTTAACGTTCCAGCTCTCCCACAAAGTATCCCTTGCCCTGAGGGGTCAACTCCACTGAATATCACAGAGCTCGTGTAAAAAATAAAACCACACTCTATTCTGGAAATTAAGGCTCCAGCACTGTAGTTTCTTGTTTCTCTTAATAGAAATTGTTCCCAGGACATGAGGGGATGGCAGGCAAAGAAAGCAACCAGGTACAGGTATTAAAACTAGACTGATATACTAGTTTTGAGGGGGAGGATAAATGGACCAAATGCTTGGGATTCAGCCAGCTTCGCTTCATTTAAAATAATCAGCATCACAGGAGTTTTAAATGCCAGGTGCCATAAATCAGAGGTCGACAGCTGATCTGACTGGCTTTGCCATGACCAGCTATCTGGAAAGTCTGAAAGGAAAAATCTTCAACTGGACTCCAGCAGCACAGTTACTGACATATGCATACATATTTACACACCTATATATACACAGCTATTTTATAGTTTGAAAATAGATCACTAACAGTTTTGGCTATCTAACATTTTTCATTTGCATAAAAGTTGAACAAAATGTACAAACAAAAACATTACCAGCACAAACTGAGGAATAATTAATCAATTTAAAAGAACTGCTTATGTAAATATATACAATTATTCCTGGATAACAGTATGGAAGTTGCAAGACTTCTGTTTTGGGTATTTCCTCTAATTTATAGGGCTCTTACTATCCTATGCAGTCATTGCTTGTAAATTATTGAATAAGCCCTCTTACTTATCAAAACTAGTAACAGCTGCCTATTTCTGGTCAAGAAGCAGTAACATTTTCAGACTCCTTAACTTTACAGGCAAGTTACAAACATGTTTGAAGGAAAAGAGGAGAAAGGGGATGGAGTAAACCAGCTAAACAATACAAAATATATTATGAAGAAGAAGAAAAAATCAGACGGGTAAGTTATTCAAACCAGCTGTGACTTCCTCATTCAAAGTACCATCCATTACCCACCCTCCCCACCCCCCAGCAGTGCATGGAAAAAGCTAATTAAATACTATAAGGGAGAAAGGCAAGGCAAAATAGTTCTCATGCAGACTACACTTGACCTTTCCTCCCTTAAGGTAGCAAAAGAACAACACGCTAATTATTGTCTCATCTTCAATTTGCACTTAAAAACACATCAAGTTCTGCCTAGCAGGGGGAGGGAGGGTGCCTGGGGGGAAGCAGCGAATTTATAGAAACTACACAACTTGGCTTAATTGTGTTTTGCTTTTGATGTCAAAGAAGCATTTATTCAAGGATCCCTTTGCCCAGTTGTATAGTTTAAGCAAGGCTGCTAATGTGGACCTCAAACAGCTGTCATCTGCATTATGGAATGCTGAGTTGGACATCACTTGGTATAAACTTTAGTATGAATAAGATCAGGCTTATGGAATAGCAGCCTTGTTCAAGATAACTTTGATCATATATGATAAAACAAGACTTCTCTCACCACAAAAGAAAAATAAAGAAAATTGCTAATTAAAGTTGATTAAAACAGGCTCTATCATGCTACTTCCCCTCTGGATTTTTATGTAGCATATAGGAACAACATTCTTTGGCCACTTACAGCTCATTACTTCCTGAATCTGGGATTCCCTAAAGTTGTGAAGCACTGATTTTTTAAACAGGAAGCCATCACTCTCACAGTGCTAGAAAATCCTGTCAGTTTCAGGCCACATCTACACAGTGGAAGCAAACCAAGTCTCATATACTGTATGTTCAGAAATACTACTACTAAATGTGGGCAGCAATTGATACAAAACTATTAAAGAACTGAGATGTGCAAAATATATCCCTGATACTACAAACACACATATGTATCACTTTACTTATATATCACATGAGTGAAGTGATGCATGTGCACAGGTGTTTGCAGAATTAGGCCCTTGATGGTCACATAAATAATGTTTATAGTAAGCACCCCGCTCAGAACCACCCACTCATCCCCCAAAGATAGCCAAAAAACATAGATAACGACCTCCTTGAAGCTGCCCATATGGCAACGTTTAGCTTAAGAGCTCAGGATGCCTGTAATCAGCAGTATCTTTGAGTCCTTTGCAGTCAAAGATGCAGCTCAGACACACTCAAGTTTTGTGAATGGCCCTGTATTTTTTCATCCCACTCCAAGGTGTGGCTTTCTGCCAACAGCAAGTTGCTGCTGGACAGAGCAGCAACTTGCTTTGTATTTTCAGTAGTAAGTTAGCCTAGAAAGAGAAGGTAATGCAGAGAAAAGTGACTTTCCCCTGACTACACTCACCATTCCATAGCTCATGCTCCCATTTATACTTTTCGTGGATCTTTTCAGTCTCTCTTCCATGGGACTCTCTTGGACTTGTCAGGAAGGATAACTTCATATCAGGTAGGTAGTTTTGGCTCAGACATTTGAGGCTGGCATTGTAGAAAGTTTTTATTCACTCTGTGACCTTAAACTGTATCAGGGCACAACGGCCCCTTTAATCCTATTCAGTGAAAACCTTGGCCCATTGAAGTCAATGGCAAGATCCCCTTGGCATCAATGCGGCCAAGATTTCTCCCTTAGAGGACCAGACGAAATTATAACAACTAGGGGGAGATTTTCAAAAATGACTTTCAATGGGACTTGTGTTCCTAAATCCTTTAGTTGCTTTTGAAAATTCACCTATTACTTTTTTTGTTTTATTCTCCATAGCTGAGACCTTCAGTATCAGAAGTCTGAAGTTAGGCTCCTAGGGCAAAATTTTCAAAAGCAACTAGATAACCAAGGAGACTTGAGTCCAGATCCTCAAAGGTATTTAGGATCTTAGCTCCTATTGAAATCAATGGAAGCTAGGCATCTAAACCCTTTGAGGATCTGGGCCTAATTTCCACTAAATGTCAATAGGGCCAGAGCCTCCTAAGTCACTTAGATACTTCTGAAAATTTCACACAAGCAATCTGATTTCCAAAACTGCTCAGTGCCCAAGAGCTCATATTGAACTCAACAAGAGCTTGTGGGTGACTAGACCTTATGAAAACTTCTGTTTTTGAAAAATTTTGCCCATGAACATAAGATTTAAAATGACTAATCTTTTGTTTTACTGTCTATGGAACATCAGAAACATATTGGAAATAGAGTAATTGATTCAAAAGCCCATTAGCTGGTGCTAGAGAAGAATACCAAACTAGTAATTATTTTAAAAGGCTTCTTATCCAAAAGGAAAACAATCAGTTTATGGTGCAAAAATCATTAAAATTTTCTTGGGCCAGTGAAAGACAGGAAATTCAGACTGAAGAATGAAAGTATGCCTTTAATTAAACTTTGTTAAACCCAGATATTGATGTATATATGGTACAAATCAGCAGTCACTGTCCTGAGATTCTTTAATATCAGAAGCAAAAGAGAAAGAACAGGTCAAGAAACACCTGGGAGGGAAATGCAAACAAAAAAAATCTATTAAAAGAAATCAATGTCCCGAACATAGCAGAAACGATCTGTACATTAGGGACAGTCAAAGGCTGTTTGCTTCCAGTTACAGAAGTTCACTGGCTAGCCACATTTTATAAGGTAAGCCAGAGTTCAGCAGACTATTTACAAAAATCAAGCTTAGGGTCAGGAAATACCTCATCAAAACAAAAGTCATCAGATCCAGACAGAACAACGTTTTTAAAATAATAAAAACATATATCACAGTTCCTTTATGACAATGAAAAAGAGCTTTCATAGGGTAAATATTTTTTCTGCTTGATCTATGTGCAGTTATGTAAATGGGAATGAAAATGTTTTGAGAATCTTTAAATATTTTATTGTTAGGATCAGAATGATTCTCTTATGCCAAAAATGGACAAAGATTTATTTTTATAAGTGGGCTCAGAAACAAATCTTTTAGAAATCTTCTATCAACATTTGAAACATCTGGGCTGTAACTTTTATACTGAAGAATTCATTACATAATTGGATGTAGCTCTAATCTGTTTTAGCTTCCTGAAAATCTGAACATAATTCATGCTTCATATGTAAGTTATACACAGGCACAACAAGCAAACTTATTGCAAAGTGCCTACTGGATGACAGGCTACCCTGCTGCCAAATTTTTCTGAATATAGACACGACAAGAGCATTTTAAAAGGCACAGTAAGAATAAGCTCTTTTGAGCTTTCTCTGAGAAATGACAACACACGAATTCCACATAGTGAAATATATCAGCGCAAAACAATGGAAAAGAAAAATAGGCATTAGTAAATAGTGTAATTTAGATGCAACTTTCCTACATAGGTATCAATACAATCAACAAGTAGAAGCTGGAAATAAACTGAGGTTTAATTTTTTGGGTTTTTTTTTTAAACAGGTGTCACCATTCATGCCACTGCCACTTCACAACACCCTAGAGACATTCCTAGCTCCTTTCCTTCCATCGTCCAGTCAACTACTTATCCCACTGTCTGATATAGACTGCTGCTGATGAGTGCATAAGCCCGGCCCTGAATCCACACAGCTCCTCATCCCCCCCACTGAGCACACACTGCGTGCCAAGGCAAGCTGGTTTGGAGTGCAGCCACCACCAGCTGAAAAAAGGAGTAGGGAAGGACCAACAGAGGAGAAAAGAGGGACAAGAAGCCATGCCCAAGAAGGAGAACTGGGAAGGAGAGAAGACACCTCTCCAAAGAGAGAAGATAAGCATGTGGTGGTGACCAAGCAAAAAGGGAAGGAAGATGGAGAGGGACTAGAGATATAGGAAGCCACTAATTAAAAAAATTTTTTTTCCCAAGATATGCTATTATTTTAATCTATGATTTCATAGTGGCTCCACTATTTATAGTATTAACCCTTCCCACCACAATCCCAAACCCAACAGATGTGAGTCACATCGCTTAATGAACTATTGGAGAGCGCTGTGACACTCTGCCGACGAGGCTGCTGCGTGAACAGACATCGAACAAAACAAAACAGATCAGAAATTTTGGGTGGGAAGAAAAGAGAAAGGGGTGATGGCTGGGCTGCTTACGACACTATATGCCTATCACCTGCACTTTCATTGGGAGAAGCTGGCAAGCGTGTTTTAATATTTTAGGAACACATTTCCAAGTGTTCTTATGGGGTCTGATCCAAGGCTGGATGCAATCCAATCAGAACTGGATCATGCACTAGAAGAATAAAGATATTCACTATAATTTTCTTAACCTGATAACATCAAGTTCCTTTTTTCCCAGACCACCTTTTAGACTGCCCTCCCAAATAAACTCACAAGTGATGGCTGAATACTGTTTCTACAAAGGATATTCTAGTCTTTCACTGCATCTCAGGAATCAGATCTTGAGTGTGGCATAAGTCTGACTCCTGCTAAGGTCCCTTAAGTGACTTCAAAATAACACAGTTTATTTTATTGGTCTGACTGGGACCTCCTATCACAAGCCACTTCCACTGTATTGCTAAAGCAAACAGAGATACCAATAGGATTGAACAATGATCACTGTTGCAAGTAAAATGATGATCTGTGTCTGTAGAGGTAAAAGTTGAAGGGGGGGTGTCAATGTTTATTGAGCTTCTTGGCACAATCCATGGTACAGAGCGTTTAGAATGAGCCAGCAAAAAGTCCAGACTATAAAAGGAAGTTAGAATTTCACATGGCCAGACTTTTCTACCTTGAACTGCAACATACTGTTTACCAAAAGAGATTCACTTCTGTCCTAGCTTCTTTTTAAAAACACACAGTTCGTATTGTAGACATGTACTTTAGAAATATGTCTGACTAAAAGCAGCTTTATCCTTTGATTACAAGACATGACAGGCTAATGAGGGAACAAAGCAGTGAGATGCTCCTAGTCCCATGGCAAAGAATGCTATTGTCATATGCTACAAAAAGACACCATTGTTCCGAATGACATGATAGACTTTAGGTGGAAGGAATAATAAAGGAATTGTCATATTAGAAGAACAAAAGCAACAATTGTGGGGTCTATTCACTATGAAAAAATACTACCTTTTCTTTTCAGTTGACCTGTGTCTGCAGCTTATCACAACTTTCTCAGGAAACAATACAAGCTGCATCTTGATTCTGCAGCACCTAGTAATGCCATGCACATATTTTGGCATCTTATGTATCCTTTGTATTTCACTGGCAATAACGGATAATGAATGAGTAACAAGTTCAGGGTTTGGGTTTCTTCTTTTCTTTCCCCCCCTCCCCCATTTCAGTAGCTTAGTTATAGCATCTAAAAATATATGTGAAAATACTTGCAGGAGTGGTAACTGCAACACAGTGTTTTATTTATGCTTTTATTTATGATAAACAGTTTCAAACAAAAAAATTTCCTTCACACATCTATACAAAGTCCCTTACAATCCTCTGATTCTAATTCCCCTTCCTTTTCAGGCCCCATGTCATAGCCAAAATCTTTGCATCTAAGGAGAGGCAGACATTTTCAAATTCTTCCTAAGCAATCAGAAAAATACTCAGTATCCTACAGAAAACAATTTCTTATCCAGATCACACAGTTAGCGGAAGGATCTGCTCTAGTAACTACCCTTAAGCTTGCCATGCTTTTGACAGTCTTTATAAACTTATCCAGTATTGCCAGATGCATTTTTGATAGTAAATAATTTAAAATGTATGTGATGTAGTCTACTTTTTCATGGGGTGTGGAAATCAGTCAGCCAAGCGGTTGGTCAGCATTTCAAGGGGTCATGGTGAGAAATGGGTTCTTGGTTCAGCAAGTTTTTCCATGTTGGCAGGCTTTAAATCTAGTCAAGGGAAGGCGAAAAGACAAATCTAGTCAAGGAAAAATTATATTCCCAGAATTCTAAACATGAGTTAATTTCATCCCTGGCGTAAATCCATTGGGCCAGTACAGTGTGAATTTCCAGAGCTAAAAGCCGAAAAGTTAATTATAAACAAGAAGCTAGAAGAGAAAGAGAACAGACACACTACCGGAAAGTCATGATGGCTGGTGAATCAGCCAGATGATCAGAACTCCCCCCTCATAACCCTCAGCATTCAAACCAACCAGTGCTAACGTGTGACAAATGGTCAAGATGTGGCACATGGATATTTAGTCTGGCATCTTCCCGTGGTTTGCAGATAAAGGATTTTTTTTTTTTTAAGTTTTTTAAATGATAAAGTCTGTTTTTAAGGCAGCTTCCTCACTGGGTGAATAAAATCCACGTTTTGTAGTGTGTTATCAATGATGGGGGAGAGCACCAGGATGGTTGGAGATGGCCAGGTTTGCTCAGAGGACACTGGATTTCTCACAGGGCACTAGTGTGATACTTAACCCTGGGAATCCTTGCAGTGAGGAACCTCGCTACCACCTACCCTCCATGTGAGACACCCTGGTCTGGAGTTGCCAGGGATCAGCTCCCTGACTCCACCAACCTCTGGCAACACAAGTGCTGCCTGTCAGGCCCCCACAGGCTCCTCTTTCTGTACAGGTTAATGATAGGCACTCACCCACTTCAGTGTCCTCCGAGCCTCCACCTGGAGTGCTCAGCTCCTGGTCCGCTGAACTCACTGAGCTGTGATTCTCTGCTCCCAAAGGAATGGCGCACACCAGCTTACTAGATTCAACTCAGGATCCTCACTTCACTTCACACACAGCACTGATAATATTTATAGCAGAGACAAAAATGAGTTTATCATAAAAGAACAGAAACTCAAATGATAGTAAGTAAGGCTATTGGAAACACATAGTTACGCATAAAATAAAATCATAACATGTTTTCTAGAGCCTAAACTTAACTTACGAGACATTCCCCTGTCTCCGACAGACTAGCTATCCCAAGTGTTTCTCTCAGTGTTTTCTACCAGGATGGCTGAGATTCCCCTTTCATAAGATCAAGCTCACTGGCAGCTTGTCTTCGCAAACTGAAGGTTGCCTGGGGGTCTCTGGGCACCCTCCAATATTCCAGACCAGAGGCCTTTGATCTTCACCTGAAAACAGGGATTCCCCCTCACCCCTGCTGTTTACTTCTTCCTGTTAATTTCCTTCTGAAGTCACCACCAGTTCTTCATTAGCATTTGACTCAGCATGGTAAGAGACTTCTATTGTCAGACACACAACGGTGCACCAGGGAGATAAGTGAAGACGTTTATCTCAGGACACACTACTTCTGAGTGACCTGCCTTTAACTACAAGGCTGGGAGAATATAATTTCCAGCAGACAGACATAAATCCTCGCATATTCTCCATACATCCATCTCACACTGATGATGATGATCAATGTGACACAGGCTTTCAGTAGAGACCTTACATGACATTCTTTTGGTGAACCCTGGGGATCCCTGTACCCCTGTGTGCTCTTGTGCCCTCCGCCAGTTGGCATCAAGAGATCCTTGGCTCACAATTAGAAGGAAGGGGGGTTGGTCCTTCAGCCCCAATGCAGTTTATCTAAGGCTCCCTCCACCTCCTCTTCTTTGCCCTCCCCCATACACTTAATGCAGGCCTGGCCTTACCTCTCTGCAGGGATCCACCATTGCTCTGGTTCCCACCTGCTCTCCCTCCAACTCTGATTTCCAGAGAAGAGAGCAGCAGGCTGGGCTGGTGTATTTCTCACAGGAGGAAGGAAGGAGCAGCCTCCCAGCCTGTGCAGAGCCCAGCAGTCCAGGGTCTGCTCCCCTTCCACCTCCCAACGAATAATGTAACCATCCCGCTTGATCCTTCCTTATCCAGAATGCAGGAGAGTAAAGAGTTAAAAGCTGGACAAGTAATCAGGCCTAAGCTACAGGGAATTGAGTCATGCACAGGCAAAACCTTGTTTCTGTTACTTGGTGTGAATTTTAGCTAGGGTCTGTTATCTCTCTTCTTTCCCTCCCTTCCTAGCCATTTGCGCAAGGAATGAGACTAACAAATAACTATTCTCCCTTCTATTTCAAGGTCTTTGGTGGGAATACAGCATTATCTTCTTTCCCTCCCTTGCATACAGTATATTTTAAAGAATATTAGTAAGTTTCAAGGTAATGTGCCTGCACTCTGTGCAATAATCCTGTAAACAACAAACAGCGGCGGGTATAATTGTATTTGTTATGTAGTTATTAATAGTCATTTTATAGGTGTCAATGTAACCAAATAAGGGTCTATGGGGAGTTGATGGAAATGTATACAGATACATACTGTTATGGATAAAAGGATTGTAAAGAAACCCCCTCGCCGCTCACTCGCGGAGTCAAGGTGGAACAAGCAGGTAATAAAGGGTTCTGTCTCCCCGATCCACCCCCGGGATAACCTGTTTGGTTATTTCTAACACAGAACATTTGCGCCCCTTCTCTGGGAGCCTCTCTCTGCTCCTGGGAGAGGGGAACCACGTCTCCTCCTTCTCCACTCATGCTGGGGACTACAGGGACCCTAAACTTGTTCCACATTGAACTGGAAAGGTCCTGTGACATATAGGAACAACAAGTGCAAACACCCAAGCACCGTTCTTCATCACTAACTCTCTGCAGTCCAGGTTTGCCCTCTTCTAGGACCTTTTTTCACCTATCGTGTCTTTCTGAGATTGGCCCTTTATATTTTGGAGAAAAAGATATTCCTTAAAAGTCCAGTTCATAACTGCAAGCTGCTGTTTGCTACATCAATCTCTCGTTCAGCAGGCCTTCTGTGTTTTCCCTCTCTGGAAAATTGTCATGCATTTGGGTCAGATAGAGATTCAGGAAGTTTAGGTACAGAAAGGATAAGTTAAATCATGGTTCTGTAAATGGATAAAACCAGAAATCTGACCCCGACCACAGGGAATTGAGAGCTTTTTCTCAGGATAGTCCCTGTCCAAGCTAAGTGATGAAAATGGAGGCTGGAAATAGAAACACCAGCCTGAGATTTTTTTTTTTTTTTTTTGGGGGGGGGGGGGGAGACAGGGGAAAAGAGAGACATCCCTCTGGCAGATAACATGACGCTGGTTTTAAGGGAACTAGACTTAATAGGTCCACATTGAGATCCACTCCTATTACACTTCATGAGTAGAAAGCAGTTGATTAAATATTCAAAAGCTTCCGATTTCTTAAGGAGAAGCACCAGGCATAATTTCTATTAGAAATTAGGTCTTTAGAAATAAATGTAGAATTACAGTGACCTACTGGTAACACCACAGAACAGCTTGACTCATAGCATTTCAAACCAGCCAATTCACTGCAACGCACTCAGATCATATTCAAGTAATTTTTCTGTTAAAGATCAGTTTTGTTGCTTTCAATCTCAGTTGTAATATAAAACCTTATAGTATATTTCTATGACTGTTGGTTCCAAGGAATGATTTGTGTGTCATGTTTTCCAGTTATTGGCCTAAGGAAATACCAATAACAATTTGGCAATTACAGGAGATAAGCTCACCTATTAAAGAACAATGCAAGCAATGTTTTTTCTTTCTTTTCTTCTTTCTCTCTCTCTTTTGTTTTTAATATTAATTCCACACACACTTTGTGAAGTAATTCGTGGTTAAAAGTAATTCATGGTTATTTAAAGTTTTACAATTCTAGAAATACTTTGTAGCCTGAACCAGATGTTAATCTTCATTTTAAAAAATGTTCTTGAGACCAACAGAGAGATAACATCAGTGATTAATGACCAAATTTTCCATCATGTCATCTTTGAAAGATCGTTAAGGAAATCTCCCCAGTAAAATGCACTTTTAAAACATTACTTGATGTCTGGATTTCTTTGATTTTCCTCTCTTTAGTGTTTCTACTCCGGAAAAAGTCTTTACATACTTTAATAAAAAAAATAAAATAAAAAAAAAAAAAAACCTTGATAAGAAAACTGACCATTTACAAGAATCAAATCGCCCAACTTCACCAGTGAAGCAAAAATAATGAATTATCTTAACCTTGAAAATGTTGATACTGACTACAAAAGGAGAAAACAGAAATCTACACAGGACTCAAATTAAGAAGTATACCATTTATCATTTACTCTTGCATGACAACTGCTCAAAATCTGTAAGATAGAAACCCTTGGTTCCATAGCTGTGGAGTGGTAAACTGTTTATTGCACTAGATCAGTGGCTCTCAACCTTTCTACACTACAGAACCCCTTTCAGACGTCTTATTTGTCTAGCATACTCCCAAGTTTCACCTCACTTACAAAACTACTTGCTTACAAAATCAGACATACAAATAAAAAATGTTACAGCACACTATTACTAAAAATAGCTTACTTTCTCATTTGTATCATTTAATCATAATATAAATCAATTGGAATATAAATATTGTAAATATAAATATTGTACTTACTTTTCAGCATATAGTATATAGAGCAGAAAAACAACTCATTGTCTACATGACAATTTAATATGTACTGACTTTGCTAGTGCTTTTTATGTAGCTTGTTATAAAACTAGGCAAATATCTGGCCTCAGAGCCTTACATTTTGATATATATAACACCTACTCCTTCAGCTGGTCCAGAGTCATATCTCCCATTCACTTTGTTGGGAGTTTTGCCAGAGTATGAAATATAGGATTTGGGCAATGGTATAGGAATTTGACACTCACTGTGGAGTTACTCTTACTTTAGACCCCTATTCATAATTTCTGCTAAACTTTAACAAGTGAAGCATCTGCCATAAATTTATACTGAAGCAAGCATACAGATCCCGTGGAAAAGTAGTTAGCTGTGATTTACAATTGTTTCATCAATAGGATAATCAATACCTTCTAAACACATCTGATTCTTTTCTTGGTAGACACTGACTACATGAAAATGGAGTATGGTTTTAAAATACTGCAAAAAGGAGCATTTTTTCTATTGCATGATATTCGGATTATTATATTAGGGATTATTTCTCTTGGAAATTCTCTCTCCTAGTAAATCATCTTTTCTCTCTTCACTTAGGAAAGTTTACACACAGCTTCCTAGGATGTCACTAAAGTGTGAGCAAACTATTTACATTTCTGCCATATGTCTACTGATATCCTGCAGCTGTCTATATAATTTACAATTAGATGCTAAACTTCTGCTTGCGTAGTCATTTGCATACTGCACTAATTGCATGTTTTTAACACCATTTAAGAAGATTAAATAATTTTTAAAATTAGACCTTGGATTTTCTCCCTCCCCCCTCATTAATCATGTCTGTGCACCTACTTCTTATTTTAAACTTTCTCCACATGAGATTTAAAGAACACCCCTATTGCAAGCGAAGAGTTATTTCACTGAGGCTGCATTGATTCCTGCCCCTCTGCTCTCTTATTTTCAGTCAGATTATGTCTTGCCCTTATACAGGGACACAAGCAAGGAACTTTCTCCTACGGTCCCCTGCCTGTACAGGGACATAAGCACGGCCATACTGGGTCAGATCAACGATCAATCTAGCCCAGTATCCTGTCTTCCATCAGTGGCCAGTGCCAGGCACAACTGTAGCCCCTGTTCATTTTTGAGCTGGAGTCCCTTAGGAAATAAGTGATCCAAAAGGAAGGGCAGGGAGAATGCAGAGCCATGTCACCCCCACATCTTCTATACTGGCCAGCTGCAAAGAGAGTGCGCAAAGCACTCACATAAGAAGTGGCGCAGATAACACGCTCACACAGTGTACTGGGAAGTCTGGCAATATGGCCCCAATTCAGTGAAATACATATGCACATGCTGAACTTTAAGCATGTCATCTAAATGTGGGAGTAGGCCCACTGACTTCAGTAGGACTGCTGAAATACTTAAATCTAAGCACGTGCTGCATCATTGCCTGCAAGTCACTGCTTCCCCAAACTCTCCCTGGATCAGGTGGGCTCCACGCTGGTAAGGGCACAGTTTGTCCCTGATGATGTTTTGTGCGGATGATCCAAGCTCTAACCTACACAAGACAGAAGTGACCAAAATCTGTCACAGCTCAAGCTTGAGACGAAACTGAGCCAAAATGTAGACTCCAGACTGGCTTCTCCGGTAATTCATTCAAGAACATATTATGCAAATTTCTGATTTAAATAAAGTGACTTTTCACAGGCCAGAAGCAGAATTTCCATGTTTAGCCAAGATAATGTTTTACTGTCAAATAAGTTAATCTGCATAAAGCTCACAAACAAATAAAGCTCTCAGACTAATTTGCATAGCCAGCAGGCCACTAGCTTTCACACAGTAAGCCAAGGCAAAGCAACATACAAACAGATGATAATAAAAGATGGCATCACTATTGCGGCAACGCACTATGGGAGGTTTTTCAGATTCAAACAAGCAATCAGCTTGAGGATGGACTTATGGCACAGCTCTCCGTATTTAGTGGGAATGCACGACTAGACAATAGAAACCAATCATCATTAACCCGCAGTCTGAAATGAGGCTGCTCCGTTTCATATTCTGGTGGATTTTGACAAGCTTTTCAGTGCTTATAATCCTTGGAAATCTCTGAAGTGACACTCTAGGCAGCGATTGGCTTGGTACGCTGTGCATCGCACATTTCAAGGCAGCGAGAGCAGGGTGACACTGCAGCTGGCAGCAAGCTTCCTGGCTGGGTAGACAAACTCACACTGGCAGGGCTCGAGTTAGCGAGCTAAAAATAGCAGTGTGGATGCTGCGGCATGGGCTGGAGCAAAGTCTCAAGCCTAAAGGGTTGGGTGGCTAGCACAAGCTGCAGCCTAAGCTGCAAACGTCCACACTGCTATTTTTAGCACACTAGCTCAAACCCCACTAGAACTAGTTTGCAGTGTAGACATACCCTGAGGGCTCAGTTGCTAGGTGTAGACTGCAAATCCCACTGCAGCCCATCAGTAAATTCAGTGGTAACCCAGCAGAAGTCAGAGAGGAAGATGGGATGGTCATCATCCCAGTTTGCCAGCTCTAAGCACTATACAGCAGGGAATGTCTTTCTTGGAAAAATTATTCCTGTCACTCCAATCCACTTGTATTGACAGACTGATTTCTCACCCTACACTTGATTGTGAGGAGCAAGCAGGAAATAAGAATATGATTTGGCGAGCCTGTTCCAGCTGTCTCCAATTCAGTTCTTCCCAAGATAAGTGAAACTTTGAGCAGGGGGTTGGACTAGATGACCTCCTGGGTCCCTTCCAATCCTCATCTTCTAAGATTCTATGAAATACCACATTGGGGAAGGGAAATCCTCTTGTAACCTCTACCTGAAGGAAGTAGCCTGGGCACTGAAACAGACCTAGCAGAAAACCTAGGCTGAGCATCTAACTGCTTTTAGAAGTCTGGTCTTCTGGGAGAAGCCGAGAGACATAGGGGCCTCCACAGAGACATTGTTGTACATCCCCAGGTTCTGCTGGCCTGGAGCAGCCGAAGCTTCCACTATTTCTGAGCAGTGGGGAATCACACAAAGCAAACGATGCAGATGGGAATATGCTAAGTTTTCTATCCCTTACATGAGACCGAAGCAGCTTGTAACAATTAGTATGGTCTCTACAATATAGCTCAGATGATTCTCACAAACTGGATCGATTTTTCCAGGGTTTATGATAACTCAGATCAACTTGTTTCACCATTCAGATAAGAAGCCGCTAACTAGATTTTTGCCAGAAATTCTGGATGTAGAGGGGAGGTTCTGGTCACTAGCTAGTTATCTAAAGAAGGAATTGTTCTCGGATGCTGGACGTATGATCAGAGATTATACTGAAACCAGTTGGAGACTGAATTTATAACTCTTATATGGACCCTCTTTATGAATCATCATGCCATTTGTTTAATATTTAATACAACTCCTAGTTACACTAAAAAAATGTTTAACATGAGAAGACTATAAAATTAGAATCGTGAAGCTAAGCCAGAGACCAACAAACCCTCTCTCTGCTTTGGGATTGCAACATAAATCTCTTTGATTTAGACCCATTAAGTTTATTTTTTCACTCTTGAGATGACAAGTAGTGATGGAACACTAAAATTTAATATAAACATATCTGATTACAGCCTACAAGCCTCAAGAGAGCCTAACATCACCCTTTTGCAAACCTAGCAATGGCACTGTCTTAAGGCTAGAAAGAAAGACTCAGGCACTCAAACATGTTGATGTCTTATAAAGGGTGGGAAATTGAAAGCCGAGGAAAACAGCATTCTTGGGGGTTTTATATGTATAGAATAATATAAACTGTGCTACATAAACTGTTACAATCTCTTTACCCTTTCCCCCCCCCACAAACTAATGTAATTATTGGGCACTTTAGAAATAAAATTCAGAAGACAGCCATTTTAATTCTGTATGCAAAACATTTCAGTACACTTTACCAGAGCCAGGATCTTTCCAGTTAGGCACCTCTCTGAGTAAGTCTAAAATATGTCGTTGTAAATGCATTTGCTCCTTTTTCTTTTTTAAAGAATTTCTGATACTAACTACTACTAAACCTGACACATGCAAGGAGTGTCACTGGCTTCCATGGGATTACTCACTTGAATAAGATCTGCAGAGCCAGGCTGAAATCCATTCAACAGGTTATGGGCTTGATTCTGTGTGGGGCTGAATGTCTTCCATCCCCATTCAAGCCAACTCAGAAGTCCTAGGGTATTTCTCCAAGCCAAATTATATCAATTTAACTGTTGACACACACTGGTTTTATCTGCCACATCAGTGTAATCTCCACTGCGTATGTCAGGGAATGGGGAGGGAGAGGATATATTAAAATCCAATTTTATAAAGCATCTTGATGCGAGTTTCCAGGCCAAAGCAGGGATTAGGATTCAATCCACTGCAGATTTCCAACCAGAGGAATCTCTTTACAGTCTCCCTGGTCTCTGAAATGAAGCTCTCCCATTTCTTTTCCCTCACATCCATTCTCCAAATCTAAGATTTATAATACCAAAAAGTGGCATGAGGAGAGTGGAGCAACACTGAAGGGAACTGCACTAGCAGCTTTCTTTGTGTTTGGACATGCCTGACAAATGAGAACCCTTGACAGCTTCACTGCAATGGTTTATAAATGCTTCTCAGGGAAGTGCCACTCTAACATAAATGCTGAGAACAGAAACAATGGGCCCTGACTACACAGGAGGTATTCTTGCAGAGGTATTCCTGGAAGCCCCACCTCCCAACCAGTGCAATAGAGGCACGGCCCATGAACATTAAAAAACAAGAGTTGTGGAAAGGGTATAAATCCATGTGCTTTAGGCATCAATAAACCAACTGATGGGGGTTAAGAAAAAACTTACCTGGGACAGGATATCCAGCCTCCTGCCAGGCTGCTTGCACTTTCCTTTGAAACATCTGGCCACTATCAGTGACAGGACACTGGACAATGGGTCTGATCTAATCTACCAATTCCTATGTCCCTGGACAGGTCTCCCTTGCACTCAGGAGATTCCTGGCTTCTTGTGGTCATTGGCAGAACAGTACAAGCAACCGTCACAAGAGGGACTGCCAGGGCAGAGCAGTATCAGGACTGGGGGAAACACAAAGACCATCGAATGCTCCTCAGCAAGAGTTGAGGATCTGACACAGTGGGTCCAGTTCTGCTCCTGCTAAAGACAATTGCAAAACTCCCAGTTACTTCACTGGGAGCATAATCAGGGCCAACAACAGCATCTGCATCGTCTTCAAAATTCAATAATCCCAAACATAAGAAAACACTGCTTTATTTCCTCATGCACAGCAAGGACAGGGGAGCTCCAGCCTCAGGCTGACTGATACAACTTCAGTCAATGACACAAAGGCTTCTCGGTTATCTAATAATTATTTCACACTGCTACATGTCGTCTTCCAGAAGTTCTTTTTAAGAATACAATCATTGTGGAATTATACATCTAATATGAACACAGCAGATATACACATTCTCAAATGAAAAGCAATGTTCCAGAAGATCCTTAAAGGCCTCAGTGTTTACATTCAATAGGTGTGTTTGGCACTTTGTCTGGTGTTGCACAGCAACACAAATAATGTAACCCTTGAAATAATTACGTCTACTTTTATTTCTTGACTTGTGATCAACATGCATAATAAACTGACATGTTTTAAGACTATAAAGTCAGAGACTGCAAACCCTTATGCACTAGCATCATTTTACTCAGTCTCTATTTACATGAGCCAAGAAACTTGGGCGTCATGAGACTGATTGTCACATCACCTAACTTTTAGGCTCCTAGAAAATATCTAGAGAGTTCTGTGGCACTTTACAGACTAACAAATGTAATTTCAGCAGGAATAAGCTTTCGTGAGCCTCAGCTCACTTCCTCAGATGCAGGAGACAGAAATGATACAGCAAATAGGTAACATATAGGAGGCATCGTATACATATACAAGCGCATAGAGAACAATGGGGGAGGTGGATAAAAGCCGGGTACTTGAGGCCTAATGACAACCATTGAGTAGGAGGTGAGAATGGGTGATCAAAGCAATTTACCTCTTGTAATGAGAGAGCCATTCCAAATCTCTGTTTAAACCCAGTAAAATGTGTCAAGTTTGCAGATAATTTCTAACTCAGCAGTTTCTCTTTGAAGTCTGTTTTTGGAGTTTTTTTGGAGAAGTACAGCAACCTTCAGGTCAGCAACAGAGTGCCCTGAGAGACTGAAGTGTTCTCCGACTGGTTTATGGATGTTGTTATTTTTTATGTCTGATTTGTGTCCATTTATCCTTTTGCGAAGTGATAGTTCAGTTTGGCCAATGTACATGGCAGAGGGGCATTGCTGGCACATGATGGCATATATAACATTAGAGGATGTGCAGGTGAATGAGCCCCTTATGGTGTGATTGATGTGGTTAGGACCAGTGATGCTGTCATTAGAGTCGATGTGTGGGCAGACCTGGCAACAGGGTTTGTTGCAGGGATAGGTTCTGGGTTGGACTTCGTGTAGGGTGTATGGTTGCTAGTGAGTATTTGCTTCAGGTTGGGGGGCTGTCTGTAAGCCAGGATGGGTCTGCCACCCACTGCCTGAGCGAGAGATGGATCATCTGCTAGGATAGGTTGTAGATCTTTAATGATGTGTTGGAGAGATTTTAGCTGGGGACTGTAGGTGATGACCAGTGGGGTTCTGTTGTTTTCTTTGTTGGGTCTGTCCTGTAGTAGGTGACATCTGGGTATCTGTCTGGCTCTGTCAATTTGTTTCTTCACTTCTCCAGGCGGGTATTGAAGTTTTAAGAATGTTTCATAGAGATCCTGTAGGTGTTTGTCTCTGTCTGAGGGATCGGAGCAAATCCATTTGTATCTTAAGGCTTGGCTGTAGACAATGGATCGTGTAATGTGTCCAGGGTGAAAGCTGGCGGCATGAAGACACGTATTGCGATCAGTTGATTTTCGGTATAGGGTGGTATTAATGTGACCATCCTTTATTTTTATTGTAGTGTCCAGGAAGTGGATTTCTTGTGTGGACTGGTCCAGGCTGAGGTTGATAGTAGGATGGAAATTATTAAAATCCCGGTGAAATTCTTTCGAGGGACTCTTTCCCGTGGGTACAGATGATGAAAATGTCATCAGTGTAGCGTAGGTAAAGAAGAGGTGTTAGGGGACGAGTTTTGAGGAAGCGTTGTTCTAGGTCAGCCATAAAAATGTTGGCATCCTGTGGGGCCATGTGGGTTCCCATAGTTGTGCCACTGACTTGGAGGTATAGATTGGCTCCAAATCTGAAGTAGTTGTGGGTCAGGACGAAGTCACAAAGTTCAGCTGTCAGGTGTGACATATGATCATCGGGAAAAATGTTCTTGATGGCTTGAAGTCCATCTTTGTGTGGAATGTTGGTGTAGAGAGCTTCTACATCCATAGTGGCTAGGATGGTATTTTCTGGGAGATCGCTGATGGACTGTAGTTTTCTCAGGAAGTCAGTGGTATCACGAAGATAGCTAGGAATGCTGGTGCCATAGGGCCTGAGGAGAGAGTCCACATAGCTTGACAGTCCTGCAGTGAGAGTGCCAATGCCTGAGATGATAGGGCGTCCAGGATTCCCAGGTTTGTGGATCTTGGGTAGTAGATAGAATAACCCTGGTCAGGGCTCAGGGGGTGTGTCTGTGTAGATTTGTTCCTGGGTTTCTTTAGGGAGTTTATTAAGTAGATGTTTTAGTTTCTTTTGGTATTCCTCAGTGGGATTGGACAGTAGTGGCTTGTAGAATGTGGTGTTTGAGAGTTGTTTGGCAGCCGCCTGTTCATAATCCAATCTGTTCATGATGACAACAGCACCTCCTTTGTCTGCCTCTTCGATTACGATGTCAGAGTTGTTATTGAGGCTGTGGATGGCGTTCCGTTCAGCATGGCTGAGGTTATGGGATAAGCGGTGTTGTTTGTCGACAATCGCAGCTTGTGCACATCGGCGGAAACACTCTATGTAAAAGTCTAGTCTGTTGTTTCGGCCATCAGGAGGAGTCCATGCAGAATTATTTTTCTTGTAGCGTTGGTAGGGAGGGATCTGAAGGTTAGTGTGTTGTTCATTGGTGTGGTAAAAGGACTTTAAACTATCTAAACTCCTACATGCCACAAGAGACCACAACTCTGCTACCAACAATATCGTAAATCTGTCCAGTTATGCACTCAACCCAGCAGAAGAATCTGTCTTATCTCGGGGACTATCTTTCTGCCCTAACAACCCCACACACGATACAATTCTGCAGTGACCTGGAATCCTACTTTCGCCGTCTCCGACTCCAGGAATATTTCTACCACACTCACCTCAGTGGTGGGAGACAAAGGATCCAATCCCCTTGCTCCACTTTAAAACACTTTGTCCAAAGTGGAACAGCTTCAACAGGAGGGATGAGGGAGCCCCACCTCAGGATATCCCATGGCCAGGGAAACTCACACAGGACATGGCAGGTCCCAGTTCAAATCCTTACTTCCCCTTGGGCTAGGGGACACTTGAACCAGGGATCTCCAACATCCCAGCTGAGTATCCTAACCATTGGGTTAATAGTTCTGAGGGAGGTCCTACTCCCTGCAACAGCTGGCATTTGGTGTAAGCTTGTCTCTTGGGGCACAATCCACTCAGAGTGCTCAGAGCTCACCTACCAGATCAGGCCCTGCACACAAGTCAGTGGAGGAACACCAGCCTTCCCCCAGTGTGTGCTTTGCTCCGGACATTGGTTTCTGGATGGCAGCATGAGGCTTTAGTTGGCATGCTCAGAGACAGAAACATAGGTGGTTAGAGAAATTTTATGGCAAACATTTAGGCGCTGAGCAAATGTAGACACCTACAAGTCTCATAGGCTGCTGAGCTGGGGCTTTGTGAATCCCTGTGAGGCCTGATCCTGGGATTTAGGTGCCTGAGGTGGTAGTTAGGCACCTAAGTCCTTTTGTGAATCTAGCCCATGGTCTCTGGCGTGCCTGCAGCCAGGGAAATTCCAGGTAGCCTGGTTCTGCTGGAGGCAATTGGCATGATGGCAGAGCCTACACCGTATTCCTTTAAAATCAACACCTACCCACCCGATGGAACGGTATAGGGGTCCAGACGGAGCTCTGCTTTCTATGGGTTTCACCGCAGCTATGGAGGTATCCAGGCCTGTGCACCTAGATGATGCCTGACTACAGGCCTTACTAGCATGAAAATGTTGGCCTTGCCATCTCGCTCTCTCTCTCTCTCCCCCCGTTTCGCAATCTGGAAGATGATTATAATAATACTTACTTGTATGCTACCCAGCAGGGTAATTAGTTAATGTTTGCAAGCACTCTGAAGATGAAAAGTACCGAGTGAGTGCTAAATGCTGAGCCAGATCCTCAGCTGGTTTAAACTGGCATAGTTCCACTTATAGAAGAGGACATGGCCCATTATTACTATTTTGCCTAACTATCAAGATTATATATACATAAAAATAACAGATGGTTGTATTAAAATAATCACCTTCGTGCTTTCTCCTGTGCTCCCCCTGACACATGAGAAAAGCTGCAGAGCCATGACAGTACTGTATTCTCTTTCAAAGCTCAACTCCGCTGTGATGCCTACAAATCACTTGGCAATGACTAGGGAGCTGGTGAGCTGTGATCACTGCATGGCACACTTACCATCAGCACCATCTCGTTAATGCTTTGTGCTCCCCCATCTGTTTATTGTTCCCACCTATTGTCTCATCTTATACTTGGATTGTAAAGACAGGGACTGTCTTTTCATTCATTATATGTATGTACAGTGAGGAGCACGCAAGTACATACCACAAAAATAACAACTTTTCGTCTTTGTCAGAGTTTGTATAAGGTAAGAGCTACAATACCGTGAAGTCCAATACCAGAGATGGTTAATATGACAAAGACACTTGTCAATTACACACACAGAGAGACACACACACACACACACAAATATATAAGCATATAAAGCAATTAAAGAGGTTTAACTTGTGCACTGTATAATGGTAAACAGCCACGAGCACTTACAAAAGAGTGTGCTTTTGTGGATTTTTTTAAAGAATAAACAATGTTTATGCAGGATTTTTTAAAACCTTAAAATTGCAAACATGTGGCTCAAAAGGAAGTTTCCTCAGCAAATCAGTCTATCACTTGACAAAACTACAGTAGTTATAAGGAGAGACAAAGCGACTCTTTAAATATGAGAGAGACTGGCAGGCTTGCCTTCCTCAGGGGGCTTACAATAACACAGCTGCTCCTGGAAGGAGAAGAGACACAAGCAGCTTGCATACATCTCACACCAGGAAGCCCTGGCTTACAGAAGGAGAAGCACCTTCATCCTATGAACATATGCCAAAGGGAGGTTCTTCGGCAGTATAAAGTGCCTTCCAATTAGATTGTTTTTTCTCTTGGATAAGCCTGGCATGCAAAGAGAGAAGGAGAATCAGAGACAACGGGGCTGCATTTGTGCATGTTTATGATAAAGGAAAGCACATTATCATGCTAAACTGCAAACACAATGAATGTAGGTTCCTAATACATTTTTTCTTCTTAATCATCAGGATTTTTTTCTAATAACTGCTTTTAGATAGTGGGCCTGATGCGGTGTCCCTGTTAGCAGTGTAAAGTCAGAAGTAAATGCATAGAAGTCAGTGGGGTTATGCCAAGATAAAGCCAGTGTGAGTGAGATCAGGATAAGACCCTCTGGTGTTAAGCATTAAAAAACAGTTCCTTATCCTACAGTAACTGGGGATCTTCAAGATGTTGTAGTCAGTGAGAACCACACTGGTGGTGCACATGTGAACCATGCACATGACTTCGGATCCCTTTTTTTAGAACAGCAACCTCAGTCGGGGCCATGCCCATGTCCTGTGCCTCCTTGTGCTCACGTGCAAGGGCCTAAAGGGTGGGACAGCCACGACCCTCCCTAATTCCGTCACAATTTGAAACGCATGGCAGTTGAGCAATCCAAAATCAGGGAAGGACGGTGGGTTGTTGGATCCACCCTGACAACATCTCAAAGAACTAGAGTTTACTGTAGAGTAAGTATCGGTTCTCTCTGCCCACTTCAGGGGAACACTGAACACCACCTCCTCAGGGGGGGTGGGAATGAGTGAGGAGTTCTAGCTGCATCCATGGAACAGTGATTGAAATACTAATTTCCAGAACTTGGCTTCTGACCTAGAGGCTAAGCTCTAGGCATATTTCTTGACAAAGACTAGTGGGTTACTCCATGTCACCACACTGCAGATCTGATACATCCAACAGGTCACACAAGGAGATGCACTGTGTGATGCATTTCAATACCCTTTGATTTGATTCAGAACAACCAGCTATCACCAGAAACACACAGGAAGGCAGTCTGAACAGTTTAGGCATGTCAATGTCATAAAGCAGAGTCCTGGCTACACCTAGTGTGTGCTGTTTCTTTTCTCCCAGCACTGAGCATGGTTTTAGGAAGAAAACAGATAAATTGATGGATTGGTTCAGATTAAATTCTGAGACTCTCTTGGGGACGAATTTTGGATGCAGTCTAAGCACAACGTTTTCCCTTTGCAATGTCATGTAGGGAGGTTTAGCTGTAAGTATCTGAAACTCATTCCCCTAGTCGCTATCACTTCAGCCAGGAGAATACGTTCATCTTCAGAGCAAGGTGGTGCCAGGAGCGTTCCGAAAGAAGCTCAGATAGAGACTCCCCATTCTCAGGAGGACAATTTGAGGTCCCGGGCAGAAATGGGTTCTCTGATAGGTGGGTAAGTGTGTAGTACCCCTTTAGAAAACTGATATATTGCAGGGTGAGAGAAGAGTGAGCACAATTTACAGGAGGGTGATGAGCTGAAATCACTGTGAGATGGACTAACGGAGATGAGCAAAAGACCTGTCTGCTTGAGGTGCAGTAATTAGTCAAGGATGTGCAGTATTGAGGCCTGGCCCGGGTCCCAGCCTTCCTGAACTGCCCATGTTGAGAACCTCTGCTACTTTGAAGAATATGTTCTTCCAGCAAAGGCTTTCCTGCTTTGTATCAGGATTCCCTGGACCTGTAGGGAGCAGTCCCTGTCTGTGGTGCTCAGCCAGCCGACGGCCAAGCTGTCAGCTGCAGTGAGTTCAGGTCCGGGTGGAATACCCATCCATAGTGCAGATCCAGGGAGGCTGGAAGCTGGATTAGAAGCTGACTGGACATCTGGAAGCTAAAACAGTTTTATCCATTACAGAGCCAACAGAGCGACTGTGGCTTTGTCTCCTTTGACCTTGGAAATTACTTTGGGAATCAGGGGGAGTGGTGGGCAGGCATGCAGCCAACCACGGTTCCACGGCAAGAGGAAAGCATCTGGTAGCGACCCTAGGCCCAGGCCTCCTCTTGAACAGAATTCAGATCCGGTGTGTCATCTTTCATGGCAAACAAATCAATCACAGTGTATCCGAACTGATGGACTATTGCTTCTGCAATGGATCCATGTAAGAACCTTTCATAGCTGGTCACTAACTGCCTGTTCGGGAAGTCTGCTAAGTCACTGCTGACTCCCAGGAGGTGAAGGGCCATCAATGTTACCCTGTTCCGCTGGCACCAATTCCCAAAGTCATTGTCTTTCGGGCAGAGGGATGAGAAGCGGGCACCCCTTGCTTGTTCACGTAGTGCATGGCTGTCATGTAATCTGTGAATATCTGCACTGCTAAGTTTTGGAGAAGAGGCAGAAGTGCCATACAGGCCAGTCTGATGGCTTCAAGCTCCAGAACATTCATGTGTAGCTCCATGTAGCTTGGGGACCAAGGCTTTCTCTGTAGCTGTATATGCTCCAGGTGAGCTCCTCAACCTTTCCCATGCATCTGTGATTAGTGGTTTTATTGGGGAGGGGACTGAAAAGGGGTCTCTGTGTGTTTGCGAGTTAGAACCCCCAACCCAGTTCTGCAGTGACTATGACCTTCTTGTGTATGGGTGTTTTGCTGGAGAAAAAACTGACCTGAGCCAGAGTTAGAGAGGCCCCGGTAGAGTCTGGCACATCTGCACATGCCATCATATGGCCTAACACTGCAGGCACATTTGTGCTGTCATAGCCAGTTCTGAGATCTGCCGGAGTAAGAGTCCTAATAGGGACTGACACTTGTTCTCGGGCAGCTGCACTCTTCCCACTCTGGAGTCAATCAGGATCTCTGTGAACTCTGTCATCTGAAAGGGGCTAAGCAACAACTTTTTGTAGTTCACAAGGTGGCACAGCCAGCTGAAGAGGGACAGAGCCCAGTCCCTGGGTTGCTACTATGTCCATCAGCCAGTCATGTACATAGGAGCAGACACCTTGTCTCATCAGGTGGGCTGCTACCACCACAAGGCATTTCGTGAAGACTCAATGTTTTGGAGACTCCCAATGGCAGCACCTTGTACAAGGAGTGATTTGGTCCCACTGGGAAAGCAGGCAATTGCTGTGGGCTGGTTGCATGGGGACTGGACTAGATGACCTGTTGTGGTCCCTTCCAGTCCTACATTTCTATGATCTGATGATTATGTAGTAACATGGAAGTGCACGTCCTGTAAATCAAGAGCCATGTACCAGTCCTGAGCGTGGAGGGAAGAGGATGATGGAAGTAGCATCACTACTCTGAATCCGAGGTGGCGTATGTATCTGTTCAGTCTCCTCGGGTACAAGAGAACACAAAGATCTTATTTCTTCTTTGAGATAAAAAAAATACTAGGAGTAGAAAAACCAGGTACAACAGGACACACAGGCTCCCAAAGGTAAAGCTGGCTCCTGATTGGCTCTGATACGTCTCCCAACATTCCCATTAAATCTGCAGCTGGGCTGACACGGCGGTAAATCACAGAATCATACACTTAGAAGGGACAGCAAGAGTCATCTAATCTAATGCCCTGCCAAGATGCAGGATTTGTTGTGTCTAAACCATCCAAGACCGATGGCTATCCAGCCTCCTTTGGAAAACCTCCAGTGAAGAAGCTTCCACAACCTCCCTAGACCATCTGTTCCATGATCCTACTATTTCCACAGTTAGGAAGTTCATAGAATCATAGAGTTGGAAGGGACCTCAGGAGGTCATCTAGTCCAACCCCCTGCTCAAAGCAGGACTAACCTCAGCTAAATAATCCCAGCGAGAGTTTTGTCAAGCCGCACCTTAAAAACCTCTAAAGATGGAGATTCCACCACCTCCGTAGGTAACCTAATCCAGTGCTTCACCACCCTCCTAGTGAAAAATGTTTTCCTAATGTCCAACCTAGACCTCCCCCACTGCAACTTGAGACCATTGCTCCTTGTTCTGCCATCTGCCACCACTGAGAACAGCCTAGCTCCATCCTCCTTGGAACCTCCTTTCAGGTAGTTAAAGGCTGCTATCAAATCCCCCCTCATTTATCTCTTTTGCAGACTAAACAGGCCTAGTTCCCTCAGCCTCTCCTCATAAGTCTTGTGCTCCAGCCGCCTAATCATTTTAGTTGCCCTCCGCTGGACTCTCTCTAATTTTTCCACATCCTTTTTGTAGTGGGGGGCCCAAAACTGGACACAATATTCCAAATGCGGCCTCACTAATGCGGAATAGAGGGGAATAATCACTTCCCGCAATCTGCTAGCAATGCTCCTACTAATGCCGCCCAATATGCTATTAGCCTTCTTGGCAACCAGGGCACACTGCTGACTCATATCCAGCTTCTTATCCACTGTTACCCCCAGATCCTTTTCTGCAGAACTGCTGCCTAGCTCGTCGGTTCCCAGTCTGTTGCTGTGTATGGGATTCTTCCGTCCAAAGTGGAGGACTCTGCACTTGTCCTTCTTGAACCTCATCAGATTTCTTTTGGCCCAATTCTCCAGTTTGTTTAGGTCCTTCAGTATCCTATCCCTACCTTCCAGGGTATCTACCACTCCCCTCAGCTTAGTGTCATCTGCAAACTTGCTGAGGGTGCAATCTACCCCATCCTTCAGATCATTAATGAAGATGTTGAACAAAACCGGCCCCAGCACCGACCCCTGGGGCACTCCGCTTGTGACCGGCTGCCAGCTAGACATGGAGCCATTGATCACTACTTGTTGAGCCCTATGCTTTAGCCAGTTCTCTATCCATTTTATAGTCCATTCATCCAACCCATATCTCTGTAACTTGCTGATAAGAATACTCTGAGAGATTGTATCAAAAGCTTTGCTAAAGTCAAGATATATCACGTCCACCGCTTTCCCCACATCCACAGAGCCAGTCACCTCTTCATAGAAAGCAATCAGGTTGGTCAGGTATGACTTTCCCTTGGTGAATCCATGTTGACTGTTCCTGATTACCTTCCTCTCTGCAAAGTGCCTTAAAATGGATTCCTTGAGGACCTGCTCCATGATTTTTTCCTGAGATTTCATCTAAATCTGCAATGCTGTAGTTGAACCCCTTGCCTCTTGTCCTGCCCTCTGTGGTCAAAGAGAACAATTGTTCTCCAACTTTTTTATGGCAGCCTTTCATGTATTTGAAGATTGCTATCATATTTCCCCTTAATCTCCTCTTTTCCAAACTAAACATACCCAGTTCCTTCAGCCTTTGCTTGTATCCCTATGATCATCTTTGTTGCTTGCCTCTGGAATCCTTTCCAGTTTCTCTACATCCTTTCTATACATTGGTGACCAAATCTGGACACAGTACTCTAGCTGAGGCCTAAATGGCACAGAGTAGAGCGGTAAAAGTGGATGATGGCCAGATCCTCTGGTCCTATGACTGTTTACATTGTTGATAATGTAGTCTGCTCTGAAAGTAAGGATGTTCCCGTTGCCTCTACTGGGGCTGGTATTTATATGGTTTCTACAGGAGTGCCTCAAGTCCATTAGGGAGTTGAGCTCTCCACCATCTCTTCGAATGGAATCTTGCATCAACAGAACAATCAGCACTGATGAGACCACTGCCAATTTTCACGGGGTTTTCATCCCTGTCTTCTGCTCAATGCTGGACCAGAGTATGGTGCCTGGCTCAGAGAGGCACTTGCCCAGGTGAATGTCTCTTCCAGGTCTGAGGTAATATATACCAACTGCTCGAGCAGGTAGAGTTTTAGCCTCATGCTCCTCACTGGTCAGTCCTCAGCATGAGGGATTTATGCAGCAAGGGATGTGCCTCTCCCTCAGACAAAAAAGATATTATCTGTGCCCACAAACCAGGAAAACGAGTCTTCCCAGCAGACACGGCTTAAACCCTAAAGACTTAGAGTCCACCATGACGATTGGTGCCAGGTGCCTTACCCCACTATACAGGGATGGGGAGGATGGGAATGTCCAAGGGGTACCCTGTAGATCATAGAATCATACAGTTGGAAGGGACCTCAGGAGGTCATCTAGTCCAACCCCCTGCTCAAAGCAGGACTAACTTCAGTTAAATAATCCCAGTGAGGGTTTTGTCAAACCGCAGCTTAAAAAAACCTTAAAAAAAGATCTTTTTGTTATTTATTTAAAAGTCCACATACAAACAAAATAAAAACACAAGGAATGATTTCTTCACAAAAAAATCACTTAGAAGTTAAAATGACCAGAATTGTGGGTCAGACTCTCACCAGCTTCCATCTCTCTGCCACGGGCATTAAGAGGGAATTGAGGGAGGGGCACAGCTGCTCTGCACCTTAGGGCCATGCACGGGAGTGCGAGGCAGCACAAGGCACATGCATGGCCCCAACAGACATGGCTATTCCAAAAATATCCGGTCACACGCATGCACCTACAGAAAACACATTGAACACATACCCAAAAATAAATAAATAATCACTAGACACACACACAGTGTCTTAACACTGCATATTTAAATGGATATGTCTGCCTGAAAGAATTATCATACAGCAGATAGGGCATCTCATTTACTCCTACCTTACTTTTCCCTCTACAAATTGCCAATATATGCAGACAAACATGACAAGCCATGTTTGTAGCATACATGAAAACTGCAAACATGGACCCAATTGTGCAGAAACAGACACACATACTTAACTTTAAGCATATGATTAGGCCAATTAAAGTCAACAGGGCTACTCATGTGTTTAAAGGTACCTATGCGTAAGGTGTTTGCAGGTCTCAGGCCATGGAAAGAGCTGCTTTTCTGAAAAGTTTAAATAAACCCTTCTCATGAATTCTCACCATATAAAGGCCACGAGAGATAGTCTGTTCAGTCATCTGAGAGAGAAAGACTCTAGCTGTTCAGCAGCGTATGGCCCCACTGCACATTTTAAATACCATCTGGAAAAAAGGAAATCAGTTCCCAATGTAAGAGAGTTCAACGATTCCAGGAACCACAGAATTTCAAAACCAAAGAGAAATTTATGGCTGTCAACTTGAAGGTTCTGATCTGAAGTCCTTGCATGCGGCACAATGCCGTTGCACTTCAGATACGATGACATCACCGCAACATGGTGATGCTGTTGCCTAAAAGACAGGGTTCTTGTTACACACCAGTTGTGGGTGATGCTGAAATGCTGAAGGCACATTTGGACCCATTAACTTTACGGAATCAGCCTTTTAGTTTAGAAGACTGGACAAAGCTGGATATTTGCTAATGTGGATGCAGATCTTCTTCCTCCTGTTTGTTTCCTATTCTGTGTCTCACTGAAAGTTCTCTAGTTAGAAAAATATATCCCTTCTTCTTATCCAGGAGGACGTGGCATAAGCAGATGAAGCTCTGCTTTATTGGCCTTCACCCCTAGAAATCCAGGGTGAGATTTTGTAAAGCACTTAGTGTTGGCCTAACTCTGCTCCCAATCAATCAGATCACACTAAGTTATGTTAACTATAATAACTTCGTGTGTGTATGTTAGTCATTATTAATATACCCCAAAGCACTAATTTCTATTTTACGATGAGATTTGTAGATTTCTAACCCCACACTTGCACTCCTAAATAACGGACCTGATTTACAGAAGTACTGAGTAGCCCTCGGTTCCCAGCCAAGTCACAGGGCTGGATGAGCAGCACTTTTTCAAAATCAGGTAACTTAGGATTTGATCCTGTGCCCACTAAAGTCAATAGGAGAGTTCCCCTGGACTTCAATGATACAGGAATAGGACCTTATTTAGGAGCCTACAGCCCAATCCTGCAAAGACTTACACATGCACTTGACCTTATGTGCCGTGAGTTGTGACACTGAAGCCAATTGGCCTGCTTACAATGCGGAAAGAGAAGCAGGCGTGTAATTCTTTGCAGGAGCAAGTTTTAAATATGCATTTAGGAACCTAAATGTAGGCCCTCATTTTTGAAAATCCTGAGCAACAGGTTTTTTTGGCATATACTTCTAATGGGTCATGGTCATTGGCTAAATATACTTAACAGTTCTTGCCTTCTGCACAGACTCACAGGAGCATCATTGCTGATGTCAGTACAGAAGGTGTTTCTAAGAATCTATAGCAGGGGTATCAAACTTATTTGCTATGGCAGGCCAGATTTGAATTAAATGTACTTCAAGTGGGCCATACATATCATAAATCGAAATACTAGGCACTTCTGGAGCACTGTGTCTCGTGCACACAGTGCTCCATGCACTGCCACCAGAGTGCACGGATCTCGTGGCAGCGCGCGATGCTGCGACATCTCGTGGCATCGTACCCTCTGGCGGCAGCGCGCAACACCGCCAGAGAGTACAACGCCATGAGATGTCGCGGCAGCGTTCACTGCTGCCAGGGGCCAGACCAAAAAGATTGGTGGGCCATATCCGGCTCCCAGGCCGGATGTTTGACACCCCGATCTATGGTGATGAGTCTCAACACAACATTTAAATTTTGACCATAAGCTTATAAAACGTGGCAACAACTGTTCCTACCACAGGTCTTTTTTTCCCCATGCATGTACTGTACTTTATTCCACTGCAATTTTCTCTTTAAAAAAATTTTTTTTAAACCCCAAACCTGAATCTATAATTGGTCTATCTAAATGATTGACAGCATATGTGAAGGAACAGCCTGTTAGTCCTGACTGCCGAAGTAATGAATAGAAAATCTGACATGTTAAATTCCTTCACCTCCAATTGGTATAATAAATTATACACTTTCATATCATCATAATACTAAACTCCTCTTAAAAATAGAATTATTCCTTTGGGGTATATTTATAGTTAAAAAAATACACATACCCAAAGCTATTGAATTTAAAATATCTTTATATTAATATAATCAGATTGAATCTTTTCTCTCATATTTTTAGAAACCTAGAAGTGGGGCCTGTTAAGCCTACATTTTGTCCCTTAATTTTGTCCTTCCTTTAATTGGGCACCCAAAATTACAGGCAACATTTGAAAATTTGGGCCTGTCCTCTCAGTTCTGCAATAAAGAAACATGTACACAGTACTGTCAATTTGCTTTGTTGAAAGAGATGCCACCAGACCGAAGAATTTTTGTCTCTTCTAATTTAGGGCATGTCTACACCACCTCACAGTTCATACCCCCGGGTGAGTACTACAGTGCCCACAGCACTGTGCTGTGCCTCCCCTGTGTGGACGCTGGGACATGAACAAAAAGGTTCTTAAAGTTGGTATTCATGTAGTTCTCTTCAAACAGGAGTACCTGAACGCAAAGTGGGAACCTTTTCGTTCATACCTCGAATGTCCACACAGAGAGGAGGCACAGCACAGCACAGCACTATTCACACACACCTCTCCCCTCGTAATCCAAACTACAGTGGCAACATACACGTGCCTTTAATCAATTCAGTCTTTCTATTGACTTTGATGAGAGCAGGATCAGGCCCTCACAGTTCTACAGGCACTACCATTTCCACACGGTACTAAACCCTTCCAGCTTCAGTCTCAGGCCATGTAACTTCTGTAAAACAAATCATCAGGTCAATTCAGTTTAATAGAGTACACAGCCTAAATATAAAAATACAGTCATAAACCGCAGGGAAATGACTAAGACAAACTGAGTGCATTTAAACCCTCTAATTTAGTTTGCATGGAAGGAAACAGTTAGTTTTAAGACTTTTTCTGATTTAGACTTTAATCAAATAGCTTAAGGCTCAGTTGTGAACTGTGTTATGCACCTACAAATGGGACTCAGGAGGGGTAAATCACCCCTTAATCCCTTGTGCAGACTACCTGCATCATAGGAGGGGGCAAGATTTAACATCTGCATGTGGGTGGGCAGTAGGCTGTAGAAACAGATAGTAAGAGACAGTCCCTGCTCCAAAGCACTGAAGTAGAATATACAGACAAAAGGCGGGAGGGGAAACAGTCAGAGAAGTGAAGTGTCTTGCCCAGGGTCAAACAGCAGATCAGTGGCAGAGTCAAGAACAGAACCCAAATCCCCTGAGTCCCTGTATAGTGCCCTGCCCACTAAACCACATTGGCTCCGAAAAAATCAGTGGCATGACTCCAAGTCTACAGAAGTGAAACAGAGAGCTCAATGTGGCCCAAGTAGTTAGTATGGCTTCCAGCACATACAACGACAACACTGTATTCTCAACCATCTTTGACAACCCTATGACAGTCAATGCGTTTTACACTTCAACGTTACATTGCAGCACTACTGTAGAGTCTCACATCTCCTGCCATTATGTGAATTAGAGCAGTGTTTCTCAATGACCAGTCCGTGGACTGGTGCTGGTCCTTTAGATCTCCATGACACGGTTTAGGAAGGCTGCAGGCCAGTCTCTGGTATAAAGAAAGTTGAGAAACACTGAATTAAATAACCAAAGCCATGTGTTATTCCACTTGCTGTGCAGCTGATAAACTGTAGCCCAAACTCCATCAAGAGAGTGAGTTTTTATTAGTCCATTCTCCATCTTTCAACATGTCTATAAGCTATTGTCAAACAGATTATACAAAGTATTCCATTTACATCCTGCAATCAGTAAGCAGGAAGCAAATTATATTATTCTGATAACTGTTTAATGTTTGCCAACAGACATTCAAAAGCCCATGAAATGCTTACTTGCCCAATAATTCCAAACACACCATTTATTTGAATGGAAGCCATCAAAGATAGCTGCAAAGAAACTTTAGGTCTGCTGCTTCCTTTGGGGTGGCCTCCAATGACTGACAGTTCCAAAACCCAAGGAAGAGCCCAGTGACCCAGTTGTATCACACATTCCCTTTCCTTCAGGCTCTGGAATCTTGCTGGTCCTGTTATGAATGAGACCCTCCCTGATTCTGTACTTTGGTTTTAGGAAGGGGAGACATCTTTCCAACCTCTGCTATTCCTCTGCTTGCTGAGTCCAGAGATGTTATGGGGAACATATGATTCTTCCGGGCTCAGTGTAGGACTCTGGGGACAGAAGGGATCCCTCACCACCAGTAACCTCTTCTTTGCAACCTATCAATTTAGTATTTAGAAATAAGTGTATTAATTATTAATCTCATTTACTGAGAGTTACACAGTAGCAACACCCAGCTCACTGTGAAAGCTCTGAAGCTCCACCCAGAATAATGTGGGAGTGTGATCTAATTATTATGCTAATGGAATTGTCCGTCCACACAGAAGTACAATAGACTTTCTGCAGAGTGCTGTCAAAAAAGCAGAGTAAACAAACTGAGGGGGTGTGGGGAAGCAGTTCTAGTAACCAGGGGTGTCACTTATGACAACAGCATATTGAGTATAAGGTCTTTAAAATACGATTCAAGAGAAGGATAAGTCAAGGTCTATGTTTTCAAAAGTGACGAGTGATTCTGGATGTCTCCTATTTTGGCTGCCCAATTTGAGACATCTTAAAAGAGACAGATTTTTAGAAACGCTAAGCATCCACTTTCTGCAAATCCGGCCCCTTTATGGTGTCTCAAGATGGACGCCAAAAAAACAAGGTCTCCAAAATCACTAGTCACTTTGGAAACCAAAATCCCAAGGGCAAGGCTCGCAAAAGCATCTAAATGGTTTAGAAGCACAAGTCCCATTGACTTTCAATGGGAACAGCGCTCCTAAGTAACTCAGATGGTTTTGAAAATGCCATTCTAAATTTTAAACCTTCCATTTCAGTAAGACCTCCTGTTACCAATTACAGCAAATTATATATGCCTCTGCACTGTTTTTGTATGCAAAACTCAAATCCATTACTTACAAGGACTTTGGCTCTGCAAAACTAAGACACCTGATGTTCTGAACCATCCTTTAAGGACTGAAAATCAAAACCAGTAAGAGTTGTGATGCAAGGGAAATTAGAAAAATTAATCCACAAAGTCTGTTGTTGGAATAATTTCACAGGTCAGAAACCTCAAATATCTACTTTTGGAGACAGCGAAGGGACATGGAGCCCAACAGGCTGTCTACAGACTTGATACTCTTTAGTTTTATTCAAATTTACAATAGCGTGTTTAACTGATCTATTATATATGTGTTACAACCAAGCTTTATAAAATCTGTCAAATTACAATCCTTGGAAAGTAAGCCCGCCAAACAACTCTAACAGGCAATTTGAGAAGATATTCCCCAGGAATTAAAATTTTGTAAACAAACATTTCAACTAATTGCATTCTTGTTCTCAGTACACTGAAGACACCATTTAACCAAAGCACTTGTCTACAGAGCTTAGTTCCTTTTTTTTAAATGAACACTGAGCCTGTGTTAGGCTCAACTGGTATATGGTCAGGATCAACATAAAATGCTAATGGAGAAAGGACGTTTAATATCATTTCACATTCTTAAATTACAATCAAGTGTATTAAGCAAAATTATTTTACCGGTTTTGCTTAGGAGAACAATGAGAGATTTGAAAAAGTTTTGATTTTTAAACGGTCTCATGGATCAGAGAATTAAATTTCCACTATTAATTGCCACTAGCATGTCCAAACCTGCAACTGGAAAGTGTCATTTTGCCAGCAAGTTACATCATTAGTAACACCAACATGGTACTGCTACTCTCCTGGACCACCTCACTTTTTAAAAGCAATATGGCTCCCACCAACAACAGATGTAAACAAAGCAATACCAATTCGGAACAGAACTTCACACTTCCACTGCAATCAGAGTCAAAACTTTACTTCAGGAGAGCTGCGCCCCTTATGTGCAGTTCCGTTTCACCACTCTAGTGCATTCACCGTTATACAAAGTCTTTAAATTGAGAATGTGTGCATTTCTAAAGGTCATGTTCTAGCTCAGCCATACATTATCAGGCTGGATGCAGGAATCACTGGTATAATTATTTGGCCTGTGCCATGCTGGAGGTCAGACTAGATAATCATAATGCTTCCTTAAAACCTAGTAAGTCATGGGAAGAAAAGCATCTTACTTTTCAAACTTTCACACTTCTAAGCTGAATCATATAGTGTAACATTTCTGCTTAAAGCAATGGCAGTGACTGGGAAAAGCAGGAAGGACTGCATTTGGTTGGAAAACTGCCCTACTTACAAACAAGTCTTCTGAATACAATAGCTGTGGCTATTCCAGTCAAAGTAATCTCCTAGGGAACTATCTGTGGAATCCATGTACTGTGCACCTCAGGGATTTCAGAGAAACAAGAGGAGAGGCTGATATGTTCTAAAAGATATTGGTCTTCATCTGTTCAGAGAAAAATACATTCAAATATTCATTTCAGAGTAATATTGTTCTATTACTTTCCACTGATTAGGATATGGCTCACCTCTTTGAGGAGTTAGTTTTTCCTTCCAGAGGTTCCTGGTATACAGTCAGTTTTGACTGGAAACCCAAATATTGTTTAAGGCACTAAACAGCAGCCAGACTGTTCACAATTTCCTCATTACACTAGCAGCTATCATTCCAAATGCTAAAGTTAACTTCATGCAGATTTTAAAAGGCCAGTGTTTATGCATGTAAATTCTGAAGGGCATTTGCAGTATGGCTGACACACACTGACAGCAAGCGCATCTCCAGGAATGGAATGAGCACGAAAGACTGCCTGAATAATTGATGTGCTTTTACTCTGCCTGATGGCCCAGTTATTACATTGTTCACTCTCTTCAACTGCCTGTGGTTTCTAAATTAATTAGAAATCTTAATGTCATGGCCAACCAGTTAAAAAATGGCACTGAATACAAAACGAGATGGGAGTTCTATTAATGCCCTTGAGCCCTAGCAACTCTTGTTTTGGCCTGGTCATGCAAAGAATAAAACATAGCCAGGTTTCCATAGAATATAAAAAGAATAATTAATGGGTTTTGTGCTTTAAGATAGAATAGTAAAGTATATAGCTTGGGAAAAGGGCTGGAAGGACCTGATAAGGGCTGTCCGGGCGCTAGCACAGCACAAATAGAGGGCAAACATAAAGAAAACAAAAGCTGACCAGGTTGACCACATCCGGCTGAGTGGCACCTGGAAGTGCCTATAAGCCAGGATGACTCAGCAGAAATGCTCACTGATCATGTCACATGACCGCAAAAGTGACACTGTTCACTGGTTGGTTACATACTGATCAAGCTGATCAGTTTGGTGATCAGCCCTGGGTACTTAAACCCAGAGTGTCAGTCGCACTTTGGACTGCAGCCCGTTGGGATCCTTGGTAGCTGGACTGAGCCCTTCTATGAACCAGCAGTGTCCAAGGGATGGCTAACACTTATCAGAGTCGACTCGGCCCAAGGGGCTTAAGGAGAGAAGCGCTTTTGGTAACGTATGAAAGTAGCACTTGCTTTAAGATAACAAACGAACATCTGTCTGTTTATCTGTCTGTGAAAAAGTAACTAGGATTTTGCAAACGACCATCTGTCTGTGAGCACTGGAATAGCTGAGAAGTTACAAACAACTATCTGTCTGTAAGCATTGGAATAACAGAGTTTGCAAGCGACTATCTGTCTGTAAACATAAAGTGACCAATAGTACAATTGTGTACTATGAGAAATGATTGCATGCATAGAAAAATATTAGGCCTTTGTATCCTTCTTTGATTTCATGTTTGTATTGTTTATGTTTACGCTCTTTACTTAATATTAATTACTAAATAAATGAGCCATATTTCTTCAGTTAAGGTCCTGTTTGTCTTCTTGTTCGGTCGCCCCCACTCCTCGGTTGAGGCAACTACTTTGCTCCCGGAGACCCGCGATCCTAAAGCTAAGGCCTTTCAGGCCACTCTGAGTCCACGGTCTCTAGAATTCAATATTTCTGAGTAATGCTGGTTTCTGATACTAACAGCAGAACTGAGATTATAGGGGACATCCATGCCAACTGTATGAAGCTGCAAGACTTCTATTTTATATGGGTGGAGATTCAGCCCACGCGGTCCATCATTACAGACAGTGACAAAAACAACCCTGGAAGAATTCGCACACACAGCAGCTCAGATTTGTTCAATGTGGTAGAGAACAATGTAAATATACTTCAATCAGAATGGCCGCTACCCTAGTGCCACACTGGACAAAATAAAGGAAACGCTGTTAAACCCAGTAGTTAGTCTATGCTCAGCTGGCCTATTCCTATAGTTTATACAGCCAAATGACTACCCAGGAATCCTTCCACAGTTGAAAGGAACTACTCACTACTTACTACCTGATCTCAGAGAGAATGACTGAGACTAAAAAATGTTACATATTCATCAAATAGACAAATATGACTATAAATACCAATTACTATGTGTTTGCACAATGCAGTCTTATTTACTTATAACACTACACTGCTAATGCTTAAATTCTAACCAATAGTGTATATAGCATTTCAAAAACCCAATGGGAATCATTCAGAAGCTTGAGGATCTACAGTCACATCCCATTAAAGCATACAAGGTTTCTCTCCAAGTCCTTGGAAAGCATTTAGCTAAGCTGTATTTTGAAGGCATTTTTTGTTTCTTATTTATCTGAAAACAGCAATATAGTTTAAAATCTAATTTACAACAACTGTAAGCATTCAAAAACATAATCAATAACAACAAATGATTTCACTGAAATTATTTTAAATTTCTCAGCTAAATTAGGGACTAATATTTCACTTTCCTATAAAAGAACACCAAATAATCAAAATGTCAAGTAAAATACAATACTGCAGCATAATCTGTCTCTGCTAGCATACAGTATGTTATTGTACCCTACAGGATATCTAGAATATAATTCTACAGGAGCCATTAATACTTTTCTATTGTTCCCTTTTTAAAATTAAGGGCCTTTGATGATTTTAGAGAAATCAGATTTTGATTCTTCCTTTTTGACAGGCATAATACAGTATGCACTCAGAACAATGAGTGTTCAAATCCTAATCGACAACTACCCCGAATTACCATTTACAGATAACCTGTCTCAGAATTATCGTTTCAATTGGAAAAAAAAAGTGAGGTAGGGTGGATGCCAGTGAGATCTCAGACAGAAGTTCTCATGGAGCTTTAAACAGCACTATAATTCCTAATGCAATTACCTGCTAAAAGAATTTCACCCATCATCATTAGCCAGGCAATAGAATCTATAACAGCAGAAATTACAGATGGGGAATATTTCTGTAAAAAGATCAATACAGTTATATTTAACACCTTCTGGAGGCTAAACATTTGGTCTTTACACTTTCCCTGCATGCTTTCTTGCCAGGTATATATTTTGGTATTAAACTGATGCTGCAAACATAGTACAGCACTAAAAGCCAACTACAGGATCTGAAGCAGCCACATGTTTCATAAATTCTGACTTTAAGGCCAGAAGTGAACTTCATGATCATGTAGTCTGACATCCTGCACCTTGCAGGCCACAGAATCTCACCCAACCACTCTTGAAATAGACCCATGACCTCTGGCTGAGTTACTGAGATCCTCAAATCATGATTTAAAGACTACAAGTTTACAGAGAATCCACCATTTACACTAGTTTAAACCAGCAAGTGACCCATGCTCCTCCCTTATAAAAGTACCATTTGAAAGCTCATAATTTACTGATCAATAATATCATGGCAAAATACATATAGCAGCATAATATGTGAAGTTATAAATATAAGCTGAAATCATTACTAAAAGTATGTTTTCCAGATAAGTCTGGGGAGTGACCAAACCAAATCCTCAGAGACAAAGGGCAAGATGACACCTCAGTCAGGTGTAAACAAGGTTGATGGACCATTACTTACTAAGTGGCATTTTATTGGCTGGAAAGGGGGCGGGGGCAAAAATCTTCATTTTAGCAAAGAAATAGCACGGAGTTTCCTTCTACACAGACTGTCTGTCGTCTTGCTACTAGCCGGTAGTATTTTTCAGGAGGAGGATTATAACTATAAAAAGCAGGGCAAACTCCTCAAGTGACCCTTCTCTCTTCCTCCCTGTCCATCGCATTCATTGCACCTGAACAGAGAAAGGAAGCAGCTGCTGGACTCTCCGGGAGAGGTCCTGACCTAAACAGTTTGGTCATTAAGACTGTTGAAAGCACATGGTGAGAAAACTTTATTTGAATCTAATATAATTAGTTAAATTAGGCACCAATAAGCATTTTATCTTTATTTTTCTTGTAACCATTTCTGACTTTTATGCCTCAGTACTTGTACTCACTTAAAATCTAACTTTTTGTAGTCAACAAACTTGTTTTATCTAATCCAGTGTGTTCAAGTTGAAGTCTCTGGGTAACTCCATTTGGGGTAACAAGCTGTGTGCATATTATTCCCTTACAGTAATAACAGACTCGGTATATTTGCACTGTCCAGGAGAGGGCTGGGCTGTACAAGACAGACATCTCTGGGGGAGCATCTGAGACTGGGAGTGTGCTGGGGTTACCCAATGGTAAACTGTAAGGCTGTTAAGAGCCAAGGTGTGGCTGGGCTAGCTGCAGCACACACAGAGACATAGGTGGGAGTGACTTACGTACTGGAGACTGTTTGTGAACAGCACGGCATAGTAAAGGGCACCCCAGGTTACAGGGTAGAGGTGACACAGCTACTCATGAGTCTGAATTCTACCCTAGCATGTCACAGATGCTTGCTCATCCAGCTTGGTCTGCAACCCTTCCCTATGACATTTTCCCCCCGCTTGGGATGCTTCAGGAAGCCTGTGCAACTCTGATTTAAAGTATTTCCAAGCCTCCCCCACATTCAAATCCTTGAGTTCTTCAGTCCAGTTCACTCCCCAAACTAATTCCCTGATTTTTTTTAACTTTGCATTTTTTAAGTCAAGGACTCTTGTTGCAGACCTATTTTTGTTTATCCTTCCATTTACTTTAAACTGAATAAGGTCATGATCATGCAAACCAAGGTTGTCCCCTACAACCAGGTCTTCTATAAGCTCCTCACTACTCACCATTATTCTAAAATGGCTTCACCTCTTGTTAGTTTGGTGACTATTTGGAAAAGAAATCTGTCAACTATCATATCCAGGAAAATCTGGGCCTTATTATTTGTAGCACTTGTCCTCTAATCTGTATCTGGGAAATTAAAGCCTCCCATAGTCACACAATTCCCAGTAGTAATTAGGGTCCATTGAAAATATTAAAGAGGTCTCTATCCATATCCACATCAGATCCTGGTGGTCTGTAGAACACCCCAAGCTCTAGCACAGTGGAGCCTCCATTATCTTTCTTCTCCAAAGTGATTTTGACCCAAACAGATTCTGTTTGATCCATTCCATCCCTTCTAATTTCATTACAGTCTACCTCAACATGAATATACAATCCTACTCCACCACCTTTACTTCTGACTTTCCTGAACAGCACATACACTTCAATACTTGTACTCCACTCCTGACTACTATTTCACCACATTTCTGTTATCCTTACAATATCTGGTTTCACTTTCCACACCAGTAGTTCTAGAGTACAGAACATGCCTCCATTTTGTTACCCAGGCTCACTGCACTGATGTATGGATATCTTAGTGGTTTCTGCCTGTCTTCACCCAGATTCCTCAACTGATTAGGAACAGTCATTCTATTGTCAGTATTACCTGACTGTTAGTGTCATTGGTACTGGCACTATCTTTCCTCCTTTTCTCCTACCCTCTGCTGTTCCTTTCTCTATTGTTGTGTCCTCTATTATTTGATTTTCCTTACACCCAATATTAGAATCAGGCATGAGGATTTCATGAGCATCTCCCAACTGCCTCCCCCAAACGCCTAGTTTAAAGCTCTTTTAATCAGTTGTGCCAACCTCCATCCCAGAACTCTATCCCTCTCTACTCAGATGGAGTCCATCCCATGAGAGCAGTCCTTTGTCTGTGAATGACTCCCAGTCGTCAGACATCCTAGAGCCTTCCTCATAGCACCATTGCCTGATCTCTCTGTTGATCATCATAATTTTGTCTCACCCTCATTCTCCTCCCTTAGGAACAGGTAGAATCCCACTGAAGATCACCTGAGCCTCCAGTTCCTTAAGCATCTTCCCCAGCCCGGCATAGTCTCCCTTGATGCATCCAGCAGGAATCTTGCAGTATAATTTGTTTCCATGTGAAGGACAATCACTGGAGTCCTTCCTGCTCCCATTAGGATCCTATTTAGCCTCAGATCCACATCCTATATCGCAGCTCCTGGAAAACGGCACACCCTTCTGATCTCCGGATCAGCTCTGGTAACGGACTTGTCTGTTAGTAGGGAGTGACCAGTCATGTAGACCTGTCTCTTCCTGGTGTTGGTGCAGTTCTCCAGCCTTCCTGCTTCACTTCTTTCTGGATGCAAGTCCTGTTGTCTTTTGTTCACCCTTGCAATCTTCTGAGAGTCATTCTTTATCCTCCTGGGGCTTTGAACTCCGCCTATCATCTTTGAATCTTCCCCTCTTCTTGAAGGACTAGCTGCTCTTTTCTTCCTTGCCATCCCACTTCTGTTACTGCCTACTGTGCCCCTTCCTTTTCCAACTCAGCAAACCTGTACCTGAACTCTATTTCTCTTTCATTAGCCAATCTTTCCCTCCACCTGGTTCTTCAAGTCACATGTTTCCACTGGGCACTTTCCCCACCCAGCAATCTCCCCTCACAGTTCTCCAGTCCAGCCTGCATCTGCGGGTCTTGAGTTTTCCCATCAGCCTCCTCTCACCTTCCTTCCATGCTCATATCCCCTTCAAAACTCAACCATAGTTTCCACTTGTATCTTCAAACCTCAGATCTTCTCTTCCATCAGCTCTATCAGGTGACACTTCATACAAACAAACAAAGCTCTTTTCGGGTCCCTGCTCCAGCATAACGTACATCCCGAAGCTTCCACATATGGTCATCTACATTGTCTCTTCCATTCCTTGGGTCACGATCACTGCTGCCTCTGTCATAGCCGTCATGCCTAAACTCCTGTCAGAAAAAAAAACCCAACCCCAACACAAAACAAAACCAGAGCACTACACTTCTCCCCCAAACTCCCCTTACAGAACTCCCTTGTTTTCAGCTCTGTTTGCTGGCTCCTGTGCCGTTGGCTGGCTGCTTGGCTGCCTTTATACATGCCCTCATCAAGGAAACCCTGTCCCTTAATCTGGGCTCTGCTGTGATCAAAGGTTCAGTTTCTCTCACAGTACACTGCCCTCTGCTAGCCCTTCCTGATGAATGAGGGTCTAGATCTTCTACTAGATAAGGAATAGATAAATTTCTGAAGCATATCAATGGCTACATAACAAAAGATATCCTTGTAATACTGTAGTCTATTTATTTTTGCTTTCTTTGTTTATTCATCTCTTCCAAAGTGCTCTGTGCTAATTATCAAGAATGCAGCGATGTAGATGTAGAAAACTGAAGTCATCATTCCACTGCATTTTTCAAATGAGCATAGTGAAATAATGTCTCATAAGAATCCCTTGAATGTTTCTGCAGGCTCTTTCCGGATCTTCATGCCATTTTCTCTCAGTAGGTTCTTTGCACTTTGCTTATATTTTCAGGGGGGTTAGCTCTTATTAAGTCTGCTTATTTATATTAAAACATCCTTTACCCACAGTCTAGGTCTTTCCTTTCATTTCAAATGCTGTGGCATCTCTAATTTCTCCCCACTTTGAAACTATAATTTGATGATTAAGTCTAGCAACTTAAGTAAAAGTCCAGGCCCAGCACTGTATAAATCAGATCATCAGACTATACTAATGCATAATCCCCCTCATACACACAGGCTGTCAGAATGTTCTATGCACCGTTATAAGACTTATAAGACATACTTCCAAACTTTGGGACCCATTCCCTCCCCTACATCCCGGCGCAGAAGGAAGTCTGCACCCATGGATCCAGGACTACGAGTCATAGAAGAGAAGAATGATTTCCCCACCCAACGGAAGCTACCATGGGTGGCTTATGCTCTGCAGAGCTGGGACAGGCAAGGTGAGGAAGCCAACCAGATGAGGAAGCCCTCCCAAACTTGTAGAGGGGCTTGGAACAAGGAACTAGAAATTGAGGCTCTGGTAACTTACATGGCTTCCCTTTCTGCAATACCCTGAGTCGGGAGCAGCTGAGCAGCATGACTCATACAGGTGTGATCACCACTTTGACACCAGAGATTGAACCAGGGACCTCCTCCACACTTACTCAATAGGCTACACAAGTATACTCAAAAGTTATACCAGGAAAACAAATGTAGATGATTGCACAGCCCTTTTCACTGGAGCGTATTAGCACCTCTTTCTCTCTTTCACCTCTTTAACTGCATGTATCATTTCACAGTGTGATCGTCTGCATCTTTTTATTTCATCAGCAACTTCTTCTGTTACTTTTATTCCCATATTGCTCTTATGGAAAGGACCATTGTAAAGAAATATGACTGTGCCTATGAAATGAAATTATTGAATATCATAAGCAATGACAGCATTGCTCTAGATTTGCACAGTGTGACACCTTGAACAGTTATCTATACAAGTGCTTCAAATATTTTGCAACAGCTAACAAATGAGGCTAGACTCTATGAGCTAATAATTACCTTATCTTGTTCTTCAGTTGCTAAAAATCCATACGTTATTTTTTGCAAAGTATTGAATTCAGCATTTCTAGGGGGGAAAAAAAAAAAGAAAAAAATTAGGCTCATTTGCACTTGCCTCTGAGGATTTATTACACAGCCATGAAAATGCTTTTCTGATACATGTTCACGGTGTTTCCGGAATATATAGATCTGGTTTATTAAGGAGATATGCATTTTTAATATGAATATTTACATAGTCTGTCTTTTTACAGGAAGACAACAGTGGTGCACACCTCCCCCACATTAAAGAAAATACTGACAGGACTCAATGCCCATTAGAAAGAAAAAAACAGAACAATGGCATAGAAAGAGCTACGTACTTATGTTACGTAACAGAAACATTTTTGCATTTTTATAATTCTAGGGTCCAAGCCTGCTTCCATTTTATATCTAAAATTCCATTCAAGAGGTGCAGGAACAAGTTCTTATGCCTCAGTTTTGTTTCCAAATTTAATTACACATCTAGTTCATTTCTATAATATGCAGCGGAGAGGACAATGACTTATTTCGATCATGAGTCACATATTAAAAAGGAAAAAAAAAATTAAAAGCTGTTAAGTCCTAGTGAGCTGGTATCCAGTGTTAATCAAGTCCAGTCATTGCCAAGGAATCACCTAGAGCAGCAGTTCTCTAAATCTTTCATACTATGGGATATTTCATAGGGAAGAGATTTCTTCTGAGCCACCCCCTCTCCCAGTTCTCTGCTAAATTTCATTCTACACACTGCCAGATTTGCAAACCAGAAGTGTCCAAAGACCATGGGTTCAGAACTATCAATCTAGAGTGAAATTCTGGCCCCATTGACTTCACTGGGTCAAGATTTCACCACTACAGTGAGATATGTCCAGGAATTAGATGGCCTTTTCCTTTGAAGTGATGCACAATGAGCCTTACTCTGAATAGGGCTATCTGTCGACAAGTGAAGACCCCATTGAATAAAATGACTGTTGCACTGAATTTTGCAATATTTAACCCGGGTCAGTTAATGGACTTATAAAAAAATTACATGGGTGAATTCCTGATCCTCCTGAAGCCAATGGGAGTTGTGTAATTAACTTAAGCAAAGCCAGGATTTCAGCCCAATTCTTCATATTCTTCTGCTCCTTTGGCACTGTGAAAGAATCAGAATCATAGAATATTAGGGTTGGAAGGGGCCTCAGGAAGTCATTTAGTCCAAGCCCCTGCTCAAAGCAGGACCAATCCCAACTAAATCATCCCAGCCAGGGCTTTGTCAAGTCGCACCTTAAAAACCTCTAAGGATGGAGATTCCACCACCTCCCTAGTTAACCCATTCCAGTGCTTCATCACCCTCCTAGTGAAAAACGTTTTCCTTATATCCAACCTAGACCTCCCCCACTGTAACTTGAGACCATTGCTCCTAGTTCTGTCATCTACTACCACTGAGAAAAGCCTCGCTCCATCCTCCCTGGAACCCCCTTTCAGGTAGTTAAAGGCTGCTATCAAACCCCCCCTCACTGTTCTCTTCTGCAGACTAAATAGGCCTAGTTCCCTCAACCTCTCCTCATAAGTCATGTGCTCCAGCCCTCTAATCATTTTTGTTGTCCTGCACTGGACTCTCTCCAATTTGTCCACATCCTTTCTGTAATGGTGGGGCCCAAAAATGGACACATTACTCCGAATGTGGCCTCACCAGTGCCGAATACAGGGGAATAATCACTTCCCTTGATCTGCTGGCAATACTCCTACTAAAGCAGCCCAATATGCTATTAGAATTCTTAGGCTTGTGGTTCGCCTACCTTATTAGATGTACAGAAATGCTAAAAAGCAGTCAATTGTAGCTGAGGACACTCAGCACTTTTGCAAACCAGGCAAATTTATCTAGGAACTTAAGTGAGGACTTGACAGCCTAAATGTCATCGTTCCTGGCTGACTAGGCACGCCCGCTTGTAGGAGGATGTGGTGTTGCAGGTGAGCCCTTACTTGATTTTTCTCTTACCAAGGGGATTGCCAAGCCCAGATAGATGATTAGATGCTAAGGAACATTCTCCTGTGGAGGGTCTCATTGACTAACTGTAAAGCCAACACAGAACATAAATACAGCTTTCAGCCCAACATGTCAGCTGGGTGATCAGGCCGTTTTTAGTCCCTCTGTAACCCAGCTGAGTCCAGTTATCACTTCAAACCATGCCCTTCCGCAGGGGTTCTCTCGATAATGCTCTCTGCCCCTGGCCTCTATCAGAGTAACATTCTTCTCTGGAGTCAGGGCCCAGTAAGGTCCCTCCCCCCTGTGACTCAGCTCTAAGGACAGTGGGTGATCCTTGCTAGGCTGGGCTTCCAGCCAGTAACTGGGAGACCCCTGGCTGAGATCAGACCCGCTTGGGTGCCTGTCAACAGCAGCCATCCAGCTAGGAGGCTGCCTTCTCTAGAAACTCGTCCGAGAGGTCATTCTCTAGGTTCCCTACTCAGCCCTCTGACTCAGGCCTCTCTTGAGAGCTCCTCTCCACAGGAGCTTCCTGCCTCCCTTAGCAGTTCCCTACTCACTGAGCTTGGGTAACCTTCATTAGCTCCAGGTGCTCATTTACTAACCAGCCACGTGGGACAGTCAATTATCCCGAGATGGAGCCTTCATAAGACAGTCATAGGCAGACTCAGCCAGCTCCCCATAAAGGGCAACTGCCCCATGGCACTAACCTTTAGGCTGCCATTTTTGAAAATGTTTGTCCATAGTGTACACATATGACTGAATAGGAACACTGAACGTTAATATTTATAAGAGGCCTGATCCTGCAGTCTTTATACAGCAAAAAGCCAACAAGAGAGTTTTAGCTTGGGCTCAAGGTAAGGTTAGCTGTCATTTTACCTTGCACATGAAAGACCCAGATGCTAATTTGTCTTGGAATGTGATTCAAAGTGGATGATTCTGAGAAGGAAATACAGCTTTACAGGTGCAAAATAGACTATGCAACACCTCAAGAGGAGCATCCAATATGCATTATTTCTAGGAAAAGTGTGATTTGGTTGGACTACAGCAGTTATATGTTATAGCAACCTCTACACTATGCTTCAAAAACCCACTAGAGAATAACTTTGATTTAACTGCAGCATTATATGGCCAAAAAAATGGCTTTCCATAATAGTCTCCAGAACTTAATATTAGTTTGTTTCCCAATTACCTTGCAACAATTTTTCATATAAAAATCAAACAGCAGGCTGTTTGTTTCATTTACAACACCCCTGATTTCATCTCTCTCTGAATACAAAATTGTACAGGTAGCACAACATAAAGTGGTTTATGGTTCTGTTGTGTCAACTTGGCATTCACTGCACACCTCCCCCCACCTTGCGTGATTCTTCTTTTAAAAGACTAGAGTGCTGGATACAGAATATTCTTCCCGACAAATTCCGAATGCATAACCTTGAGTTGGCCTTTGCCACAGTATTCACATGTTGATTTCAAATGTAGTTCGGGGATTTCTTTTCTTATTTTAATCACATAAGGGACCGACATATGGATGCGTGTGCCAGACATGCTTTGCAAAGAATTTGGCAGGGCACAAAACCTGCTTGGATTCAGTCAACTGATGCCCTACATCATGGAAAGCATGTGGTATCCCATCCTGCCCTCCCCAGGATGCAGTTTAAATACAGTGGGTGTAATTTTAACTCTGACTCTCTTTAACATTAAGAGTTTCAGTTAATTCCCCACACACACAGGAAGCTCCCTGTCACACCATCCCACTCAAGCTGGCCACTCACCAAGTCTCTGTCCCCCACCCTCTGCAATTGCCAGATGTGTTCTCAGAAATGATTTGTTGTTTCTAGCTCAGCTGTTTGCAGCCTGACCAAACGAATTCCAGGTGCATTGTGGAACTGAAAGTCCCATTTGACAAGCAGCAGCACCCAACATTCCGTGAGAAAGAGTCATGTTAAAGCAGGGAATCATCCTCTCTCTCTCACTCCATCCCATGTAACACTGTGGGGAAACAATCTAAGTCATCTACACTGAAGCCAGAACTGCAGAGATTAATGCTAAACGGATAGCACAGCTGCAGCAACACAATCAACTCCTGCTAATCCTCCTGCTGGGGTTCTAAAGGCTAATGTCTCCATATCCTCTGTTACAGGGACTAATGCATTTGTGTAAACAGGACAAGGGCACCACTCAGCCTGTGCATGTGCCAAGATGAAGACAATTCATCTAAAACTATTGTGGCTTCCTCACTTCCACACCCACTCTGACAGCATTATTAGAAAGAGCAATGATAAATGCTGTCTACTCTAGCAATCCAACAAGATTCGGATAGTTGAAGCAAAAATTGTTTTTACTCTACCAGTGCTGCAAAACAGAAAACTACTGAACATTCACATTAAATGGGGGGAGGGAGGTTCGCCTTCACTGCAGCAGGGGTCATTTGCAGGTGTAAACTAGTGTAAATGGCGGATGCTCTGTAACCTGAAGTTTTAAAATCATGATTTGTGGACTTCAGTAACGCAGCCAGAGATTAGGGGTCCATTACAGGAGTGGGTGGGTGAGGTTCTGTGGCCTGCAATGTGCAGGAGGTCAGACTAGATCAGTGTTTCTTAACCTGGGGGTTTAGAGGGGTCGCAAGTGCAGAGCTCGTATTGGGGGTGGCAAGAAAAGCAATTGCCTGGAGCCACAGGGGCGCCATGAAACGAAGTTACATGCCTCAGCCCCGTGGGGGTGGGACTCAGGCTTCAGGGGTACAGTAGTTTGGAAAGGTTAAGAACCACTGGACTAGATGATCATGATGGTCCCTTCTGGCATTAAAGTCTATGAATCTATCTCTGGGAGACTCCATTGGCCTTAAATTAGATGCCCCCAAAAATCACTTTTGAAAATTGAGGCTGTTGTGAGTATTGTAAATTCATAAGTGAACTCACCGAACGAGGCGCATGAGGCTAATATTTCACAAAATGCATTTGGTTGTGTTATTTGATGTGTGCAGTTTAGTTTCAGCTGGCGGGACGGTACAAATATTTTGCGTAGGTACCTTCGTATGGCAGAAACCACCGCTGTTGTCACTCAGTCTCAGCAGACACAAGCAAACAGCCACTGAGGCTGAAGAACACCTAGATCCAGGTCAGGGTGAAAGCCAAGCATGGGACAGTGTAGGGAAATTTCCACTATCACAGCTTTTGCTGTACCAGTCCTGTGGATCACCTTATGACATCAGCCTATTTGAACTACATTAACAAACATCCAACTTGCTTTTCAAACCACAAATATTACCGTCCTCCACTATGAAACTATTTCGATGACAGCTGTTAAAGTTAATAATTAGTAGTAGTATTACGGTAGCCCTTAGAAACTTCACCTGAGATCAGAGCCTTATTTGTCTCAGAATAAAGTGAGAGCCTGACCCTACCTCATGAGCTTACAATCTAAATAGACAAGATGTGCAAAAGGTGGGAGGGGAAAGAGATGCACAGAGAAGGAGTGGGACTTGCTAACGCTCACACAGCAGGTCTGTGGCAGACCCAGGAAAAAAAATCCAGCTCTCCCATCTCCTAATGCACTTTCCTATCCATTAGCTCAGGCTGCCTCTCCAGTAATAAGCTGGTCAACTACTAACAAACTTGATTTATCAAATGTAAAGTGCAGCTCAAACTACTGATACTGTATCTAGCTCCCTTATGCAGAAACATGAATGGAACATGGTTGGCACAGTAAGGTATCAAAACACCAAGGGTCAGATTTTCAAGAGTGCTCAGCTCCCATATGTGATGCTCAATTAACACAGGAGTTCAGCTCCTATTTAGGTGGGATGAGAGAGGGTCCCTATGTGGCGTGTGTCTAGGGCCACCAATTTCCTCAGTTCAGCCCTGCCAGTACAAGCTAGGTCAAAGACTAAGATAGGATGCTGTGCTGGCTTCAGCAAGTCTACTTTTCATAATGTATGTGTAACGCTCCTGGAAAGAAAGAAAAAAACGACTTCTCTCTCCTCATGGACACCGCTACCTCTGCCCTTTCCTTTCATCTTCCAAAGCAATGGTTTCACACTTTCCGGGTACATTAGAGACATTGATCTCATTAGTGCTTTCTTCTTCAATTGCCACTTTCAACAGAGAGGCGAGTTGCTCATACATTCTTCTCGACCTCATGTTTACAACTTTTATGAAATGGTCCAACTAGATAAGCACAAATATCAAGGTAAATGGGCCATTTTATCTCATGCTCTTAAATTTTAATAGGATTACATACTGTAAATCTACAGTAACATTTGCAAGTGAGAAACTTGAGTCCCTCATAGTAAGGGTTTAGATACTTAAAATATTAATATGTAACAAGTAATATTACAAAAGGTTACATTTCTAACTACCTTTCTCCTGAAAATCTAACACATTAATGTCAAAAGAAATGTGATATATTTTCCATGGGTTACTAGCAAAGTGCTTCAAACACAGTATAGCTGGAATTTTATTAAACTTCCTTGTATTCAATTAACCTAAAATGGAGAAAGAATGTGGCATTTTATAAAGAAAGGATGGATAAAAGTAACAATGTGCAAAATGAATAAAGCTTTTAGCCTTCGCAAACAATTTTAACACATAAAATATTAAAAGCAAAGCTAACTTAATCTTCGGAAAGAATTAGAGGCAATTGGCTGTAGCTCATATTATGGATTACTTTGGTTTACCATTTAAAAATGCTAGAGTCTACCACTATGGTTGTGTATTACAGCACTATATATTATCCTCTCTAACACAGTGTATCACAGTAGTACAAATCGTGCTCTCCATGAAATGCTTCTGTGGTAAAGAACAGAGCAGCTCATTTCTCTAACTAGGATTACTTGTTAGGCTTCCCATACTATTTCCTCTTGAGAAGTTTTTGCTTTCTGTCTCCATCTCCTCCGTGCTCTAATGGCTTTCAAACTCATTATGTCAATGACCTGGGAGCTTAAAACTGACTCATGACACTTATCCCTTTGGGCCCATCGCAGACCAAATTTTGTTTTGCTAGAGTTAACAGGAAATATTTACAATTTCTACAGTTTAAAAAAATTACATGTTTTTTTAAAAGATAAAATTACAGGGCAGAATTTTCACCTCCAGTCCACACACAGCAGTTTTTCTTCCTGTAGCAAGACTCTTTGTTGTATATTATAAAGCACAGAAAGCCAATCAGAGTAAAAGAAAGAGTAAAAGGTGTAAGTTACTTAGGTCCAAAAGTGAAAGTGAAATTCTGCTCTCTGAAAGACATATGCAGCGCATACTGACTTTAATGGGGCCAGAATTTCACCCTAGATCGACACCTGCTAAAGTCCATGGGAATTGTTCATACATATAGGAGAACAGAATTGGGACAACCATTTGAAACTATGAAATATTTACAGCTAAGTTAACAGTGATTTCCCAGCAATATATTTTAACAGCTCTTCTTCAAGCACCGGGTATCATGTTGGCACAACACTCTCCAAACTCTTCTGCTTCGCATAAATTCCTGGCGAAGAATTTAGGAGATAAAACTGATTAATCCTAATTAAAATGAAAATCAAGAAAATGATACAGTCTGTTGGCTCTACTTGATGACTCAAAAGCCTCTCTCATTTCAGTGTTAATTGTCTCTTTATACTAATGTGCAATTCTCTAATACACACAGAATAATGTTTTTTTATTTTTCTTCACTTGCAGTATTAGGGGACAGATGTTAGAAAGTGCTCAGTATCTAACTAAGCACCTAAACAAGGATCAGATTTGCCTAGGTGCCAAAATAGTACTTTCTAACCTCTGACACTAAGGGTGCATTTGGTGTATTAAAGCCACAGTCAATGGCAAGGGACAGCGTAGAGGCACATGCCATCCAGACACTGCTGCTTTGGACACTGCACACTGCCTTTAAAGTGGTCGCTGTCTTTACATTAGGCAGCAACAATCCTTGGGCCGTTCCTCCCAGTCCACATTTCCTTACAGCAAGTAATTTTCTGCAAAAGTTTTTTCCCTGGAGGTGGCCAGGCTGCCTCCATTGTGAAGTGCAGCAAAGAAAGAAATGTGCTAAAACCCATAGGGCTGGAGGGCACGTGACCGCATCTCAAAGGGAGGCCTGTTCCAATGACTCTGTGCACATACGGCCAGCCATCAGGTAGCCCAACCTGAACAGTGAGTGACCTGCTGCCTTACTGTCCTCCACCCCGAGAAACACAAAACAAGAAACACCAGGAGGAGAATCAGCAATACACACCCAGAGCAACCATTCCCCTGAAAAACATCAACCCTGCAAAGCTAGCCAGTTGTAGCAGAGAGGCAGCAGGGAAAGGAGGGAGAAGTTAACAAGCAAACCAAAGGCAGGTTGTGTCTCTCTCAGGGGGTAGAGAGGAAGCAGAGCAGGGTATGTCTCTACCAGTGGGGCAAAGGCAGGGCAAGGGCGGGACGGGGCTGGTTGACTCCCAGGTTCAGCAAAGTTCAGTTTGGGGGGGTGAGGCGTTTTCTCACTGGAAAATGGGGAGCACTCGATGGTTCAGGAGAGGCTGATGGCTATGGATCAGTGTGGGACAGGGAAGAAGAGCAAGGTCTAAGGAGGTACATAGGCAGGTTGGGTCTGACTTCTGCGTGCAGCATTGCTTCCTGGTCTGTGACCCAACTAGTTCAACCTTACCCAAACCCATTAGAGGCAGGACAAGTATCAAAGGGCAAAAGGAGATTGGTATTTTAACCTGATGATATAAAACATAAGCAGTGAAGTCTAGAAAGTGGAAAATAGTCCATATTCCTTGTCCCAGGTGTCATTAGGACGGCCACACTCCAGGAGTGAAATTTAACCAAGACCTCACCAAAGCCCACTTTCTGTATTCATTTGCATGGTGTTGACTATTCCACGTGAGTTGGGGGACATATGCAATCTATTCTTGCTGCAGAAGAAAGCCCTTAACCGATTTCTTGTAACAAGACTATTAAAGTGTCACTGTATGGACATGTGGCCCAGGAGTTAAAGTTCTAGAGCAGGAATAATGACAAAAATGCAGAGCAGAGACCCTGGATTTAGTCTGTCAATGAAAACTTGGAGGGACAAATCTATCACTTGTGTCTCTCCAGGGACTCTACTTACTTTGGATAAGGGATCAATCTGGATGTGGATCAGTCTCCTTCTCTGCTATGTACCACACAGCACACTGAAAAGAAATCCAAATGCAGAACCTTTAGAATACACTGCTGCTTAAATGTACACTGTATACAGTGTACACTGCTGCTTAAAGGAAAAACTTGAACTACGGTAAGTGCTGAAGACAAACTGGATGCAATCCAGAATCTGCTATGTTATTTGCGTAGACACCATTTATTATGGTTACATTTTATTATACAGTAGTAAAAAATTACAAGGCAACATCCTGTGTTATTTCCCACTGGGATAAATGATACAGATGGACTATTAAGTCTTAACACTAGAACCAGCATGCTAGACTATATTCCATTTGTGCCTTTATAATGTGTCAATAGACTGACATTTATGCCCATTGATGTTAAAGCTATGAATATTATTGACATTTAAATGTGCAGCATGATACAAACCTAAAGCCCTCACAATTCCTACAAAAAAGTGACCCTACCACGTAACACCCTATTGGGCACCTGTACCCTAAACTAAAATTACCACAACCATTTTTTCATGCCTGCCTAGTGTTTTTTTTTTTTAAATGCTCACATCCTTACATAGAAAATTACTACAAACACTGTACTGTACTTGCACTGCAGTAAGAAATCATATTTATTTATTTATTAAAACTTTTGCCCTTTTACACACTGGACATCTTTATGATCTAGATATCAAGCTTTCATGACATCTTTGAGCCCAACTGTGTATTAGCAAAAGATGAGTAGTGCAAACAAGCTGTCTCAAGGGTTTGGTAAAGGTATAGCCCTGCACGTTTTAGTGGGTGGTTTTCACTTCACCTTGCTTAGCAATGACCAGAAATTGTCCTGTGACAGGTTTTCAGTCACCTGGGTGACGGAGATCACTAACATGAATTGCAAATACTGAGTTGCAATGGGGTTTCAGGACCAGGTCTCTAGAAGTATTTAGGAACCTAGCTGCTGTTCATTTCAATAGGAATTAGGTGCCTAAATACCCTTGAGGTGAGGGGCCTAAGAGCTTAATTCACATTGGCCCCTTTGAAAATCCCAAATTGGTTACGCAATATTCAAGTCACAAAAAAACCACCCGCATAATTGGTATTAATGAACATCCTTCATGGAAGAATGAGCACACAGGCCAAAGACTGAACAACTAAGGAACAGAGGGAATGATATGTGGGAATGTTCAGAGGGCTGCTACCCAGTTTTATGGACCAAAGAATCCACTCTTCAGTGCTGTCACCCCAGCACCTTTCACAGGCACCAAACTCACTCATACTATAACAGGTCACTGGGCAGGCATGGGAGAGGCATTTAGAAATACAAGACCCGCAAGGGTTATCTAGTCTAGTTAATATTTCCTAGCTCGGGTAAGGAAAAGTTACAAACATGCAAACTACAGGGGTTTATTCAAGGGTCAGGTCTTAAAATAACGTAAATAAACAAGTCTCTGAAGCTGCCAGTGCTCCTCATCAAACCAGCTAAAGTAAAATCACGAAAAAAAATAAAAGTTTGTTTGTTCATAATGCCTCCCTCATCTTCGGGGCTAATAGATGAGTGGCATGGGGGGCAAAATGTACCTCCCGTTTTGCCCTATGACTCTGTTACATCCCTGTTTAAAAGTCTGACCCAAAGCCCATTGATATCAGTAGCCATCCTTCCACTGATTTCAGCAGGCATTGGATTGAGGCTAACAGTGCTGATGTTCACTTAGAAGAGTGCCACCATGGTCCATTTCATCACAGGGGCTACAGCAGAGGAAGTCAAAGTGGTTAACTACAGTTCGTCAATGATTCTCCATTGGTGACAAGTTTGCACTATACAGAAAACTCATATCCTAATTTATATTTAGCTCAGATTCTCTGCATGGTATACATTTCTGGATAGGTCTGTCATACTTTTATTATTATTATTATTATTACTATTATTATTATTGTGACACCCAGACCCTTAACTGAAATTTATGGCACCTGAACAGACTTCAAAAATGTAGTTTATCATTAAAAATTAGCATCAAATGTGACTAAAATGAAAAATTATCTTGACCTTTTATTCCTCGTGCTTTAGCAGTCACAATTCTTCCTTCACGTGAGTGGCCATCTCTTGTTCCATTTTTGTGACATTAGCAAACACAGCAAGTTCTGAGCAAGGGATACATAAATATCCTAATGAAGGACAGATTTTTCCCTTGCAACAGACTGATTTAATCACACATACTAAACATATGTGCCCAAATCCCACTATCAGCTAACAGAAGAAAAAAAGCTGTTTCATCTTAAAACAATGTAGTCCGACCTAAATCTACCAGCATGTCCATATTTTCATGTGTGCCATGACAATCACCATTTATTTTATGGAGCATACCCCAGTCCTTGCAATGTCACCATGACAAGAGGAAAAGTAGGATCACTGGAAGCACATGAATCCGAAATTCTGCCTTATGGCATGGATTAAAATGCCATATTCCTGAATTTGCAGAGAGCCTGAAGAGAAACTCTAGGAAAAAGAGATCCATTTCCCCAAACAGAATGGGAACTTTGAAACCTATTGATAACAAAGCAATATGCAACATTAACTGCTTTAATGATAACTGGAATAAGACTCAGGGCTCCAAAGCCAGTATGGAGGCACAAAGTCTCAGTGCAGATGGCCCTGTGCCTTCACAGATCTCCTGAAATCCCTACAGCTCTTGGGGGAACTGAGCACCTTGGGGACAAGAACTCCTGCTTCTTCCATGATGGGGAACCCTGATTGAAGAAGTCAGAGGAAACTCTGTAAAGGAAATTTTAGAGTGTTCTTCTAACCATCGTCTACTTCCCTGGCGGTTTTGTGGGAGCAGGCAAACCCACAAAGCTGTGTAAAAAAAATGTTTAAAGCTGTTTAAAAAAGTCACTTTAGCTATAAAAATTCCACCAAAGGGAACTACTGGAAATACTTTCCTAGTGGAAACGTACATCACACTAATATATAGGAATAGTGTGCAATCATTTTATTCTGCCCCATGACTTATAAAAAAACACAGAAATAAATTATAGACATAAAGACATCTCTGGCTACAGGTGTTATGAAAGACACTTAAATCATCCTGGGTTTAATCTCTTGTGTGATGTGATGTTATCAGAAGCCTTTTATTGTCTTCACCTTTTTTTCAGTTACTCTTAAATTATTGTGTCTGTTATTTCTTTATTTCTACTGCTATGTGATGAACTGCAGCACCATAAGATAAATTGCATTCAGTTTGCATATTTGACCTCTTCACTTGCACTCAGCCAGCTAATCCATCTCAGCTGGCCCTATTTCTAATATGCCATACCTCTGAGTAACTTTCAAACAGCTGTAGTTTTTTGGGTTTTTTTAAACTATTGCCAAAAAAAATTAAAAAATTCTTCACCCCAAAAGGTGACAGCAGAGACTAAAAACAGAACTCAATACACACAGCTCCAAACTCGTGAGAACTTTCAAGATCTGAAATCTCTTTAACTGCCAGGTCCCGAAACACACGGCTTTATCCCATTTCAACACTGAGGTTTGCACGCTTTCCAGTTACTCATACAACATTTGTACAGTATGCAGCCTTTGTGCTTTGTGAGACGTTACACCTTAAAACTGCAAACCAGTAGATTTACAGGAACATTATTGGAGCAACTGCCCCCATTGCTGGTAGCTCTACAATGAAGTGCTGTATGTATCGTTAGCCACAAGGGAGCAAGCGCTCTTAAAAGAGCTTGACCAATGTTTTTGAATGCGGATGCCTCAACCTTGGATACCTAAATCCACAATGAGGCATCTACATAAAAATTGCCTGATTTTCAGATCTGCTAAACACCAACACCCATGAAAGCCAATGGCAGCTACAGGTGCTCAACGCACTTGGAAATTAGGCTATTTCTGTTTATATAGTACCTAACGTAATGGGTCCTAGTCACTGATGGGGTCTCCTAGGCACTATGATAATACAACTATAGCATAACATAATAAATTACTGCTACTACTAATTATAATGCCATAATATGGATTTGGAAATCTAAAGGTCAAAGTTTTGGCCTTGAACTGTATTAGCCTTCTGAAGTGTAGAATCACATACAGAGAGGTCTACAGTAATCAGCATAAGGCAGTAACAAAATAGACAAGTTCTCAGACTGCTATTAATACACTAAAAACAGAAAGCTAAACACACTGAATATTCCAAGAGGCTTTTAGAGTAAAACTGCTGCATCTTCTGCGGGGGGGGGGGGGGGGGGGGGGGAGGAGGAGACGAGACGACAAACCTTCAGAGTTGTGAAATATAAAAAGCCACCAAGAAACACATCAATTACATTTCTCATTCCAGACAAATTATTGCCACCTTTATTGGTACTCAGAAGTGGATCGCAAACTATTCTAGCTAACACACATTTTCTCTGTGTATTTGAGAAGGTCACTGCTTCTAAACAACCTAAGTTTTTGCCTTTTCAATTTTTTTTGCATGGTTTCATCCTAAATTTAAAATAAATAAATAAATGATAAAGTTTTGCTTGCAGTCAGCATAAACAAAGCATCTTGCAAATCTTTAGCATACTTTTTCATAGAAAGGACAAGAATAAGTGTTCTAATAACTTGCTTAAATATCCGTGACAGAACAGTTCTGCTGTGAGGAAGCTGCAGTTTTCATTAGACGCACCTAACCAAATAACAAAAATGCTGCTTTCCTTTTCTCTTTGCATTTCAAATAGGATGGGTTTATTATCTCAAGCCAGTGACTAACATTCACCTGTCATTTAATTTACAGACTCATTTATCACTTAAGGTAATTCAGGGAAGCACTTAAACACATGCTTAAGTTTAAGCATGTGCTTAAATCCTACTGAATTCAATGGGACCTAAGCCTTCGTTTGAAGTGCCATCCCGAACAGAGGCTTAAAATACAGCATTAAGTCGGCTCTAGCAAAGCTCTTAAGCACACACTTCACTTTAAGCATGTGAGCACTCTCATTGACTTCAGTGACAGTAGTTATGTGCTTAAAGTTAAGCATGTGCTTATGTGATTTGCTAGACTTGGGCCTAACTTTTTTCAACGAAATGCTGGTCACATTAGATGCACAAGCATAAGTGGATTAACCAATTAGATTTGCATTTGTTATGAATCCTTTAATCTAATATTGATTTAATTATGTTATGTCATTAGTGGCCTGGCAAATTTGTAAGAAAACAAGCATAAGCAAGTAAAATACATGTCCCTACACACTTGCTTCAGGTAATAATTTAGCTCCTGTTCATCCCCTTCTAAAAAGTATATGTTAAATTACATGGTTATTTACATTCTATAAACACTCTGGATGGGATGGTTGGAATAGCTTTTTCTTATAAATAGTATCTACATAGTATTTGTCATCAGTATATCTCAGAGTACTTTATAATCTTTAATGTATTTATTCTCACAACATCCCTGTAAAGTAGGGAAGGGCTATTATGTCCTTTTAATAGATTGGGAAGTGAGGCACAGAGAGGCTAAGTGACTTGTCTAAGGTCAAGCAGGAAATATGTAGCAAAGCAGGAATCAAATCAGGATCTTCCAAACCCCAGGCAAGTGCCCTAACCACTCCTCTCCCAATAGTAGGCTGATTTTATAGTTTTAGATTTGATATTGACTGACTCTACAAATCACAAATAATCACAAATAGCTACATATACTTTTCCCTCTGGTCATCAAAAATATATTGCATAAAGCCAACCTTTACTGGCAGAGACACCAGAACTGGACTGAAGCAGAGATTCTATCCCATAGTCTAGTATAACGAGTGCAGCAGTGCACTCTCTAGATAAGGTTGAATTTCTGTACCCATCATAAACCCACTTTTTCTGTAGCTTGTAACTTTTAGGAAATCAAATTAATTTGGGGCTGATATTTTCCATACTTGGCCACCTCTCAGATGTATGTTTTTTTATTTTGTTGTTATTTTTAGAAAGTTAGGAAAACTGATCATCCATTTTCAAACTCAGCATGCTCAAAATTAAAAATTTAAAAAAAAAAATCACTTTACACATATTTTCCTATAAAAATATTTTGCACAGCACATCTAGTAGTTGTGGGGATGCCATTCAGCTTTTGCTTATTTTTTAGATTTCTGAGAGAGAAAGAGCAAACCAAGTTTGATTTTTAAAAATCATTTTAATTGTTTTAAGTTTGAGCATTTTCAACTTTTTTTATACATGGGACAAGCAACTTGCACCCAGTATCTTTCAGGAACTATAGATTATCCAGTAGTACAGAAACATTCATCTCTAGGGTATAAACAAACAGTCTTTTGCTCTTAGCTATAGGATTTTCCCATAAGGCTTGACTGAGTTTAGGGCCTGATTCACAGCCTACCAAAATGATTGAAGAGACTCCCATTTACATCAATGGTTTTAGAAAAGGAAAAGAATAGAAGGGAAAAATAATGAAAACAAGCAAAATGATGGTGATTCTGAAACTTGAAATGATGAGGAAGAACAGAGACTAGGGAAAAATATGCAAGCATCGTGAAAGGAGTCCAGAAATGATACCAAAACACAATTGTTGGCCATTGAGATGGCTCACTATCTGGGATGACTAAGTCACAGACTGGTACAGCACTCTGAATAGGCAAAACTAAGGTACATTGCTAATAAATATTTATAATGAAACCTAAAAAAAGTGTTTGGGGTAAAAATCAGACACAGTTGTCTCTCAAGCTCTCTGCACCAAGTTCTAAGAGCTGTACAAGGGTAGTAAGGAGCCAATGTCAGCTTCTTCAATGACAGAAAGAAAAGTGGTCTCCTTCAGGTAGGTGAAATAAGCTCTGACCCTTAAGGTAGATGAAATGCAAGAATTCTAAATATGAGACATTATAGCTGGGCTTTAGCAAGGATAAGGGGACTACGAGTGCTTCCAGTGTTAACTCCAAGTGGGACACCAGCTGGTGATGGAACATTACCATTTATTGTTTGTATTGCAGTAGCACCCCCACTCACGAACCAGGATGCTACATACAGTGCTAGGTGCTGTACAGACAGAACAAAAGACATCCTCTTCCCCAGAGAGCTTACAGTCCAAGCATAAAGCTGTAGATTGAATGTGGAAGAAAGAGCAGACCTAATCTCTGAACATGTTCCTCTGCCTAAACATGCATTCTGCCTGCCTCTGTGCGCTATAGGGTGCATGCTTGTGGGACTAGGCGCAGTGCCTGCCAGCACCTAGAATGCAAGAAGCCTTAACAGATGAAGCAAACAGACATTCCATCACCAAAACTTAATCCAGAAAGTAAATCAAGAGGCAGCAGGTTTTGTCTTATAGCGGTAAGAGTCCTAGAGCTTTATAGACGACAGCAACAGAATACCAGGAAAATAACAGGCCTATTACATTTTGGGATATGCATTCAAAACTACTACCCATGTCAAGTAGTACCTTTGATCTAGAGTTGCCCCAGATGATTCCAAGGGTAGCAAAACAGCCTCACTGGAAGGCTAAGAAAAGAAATTTGTTCTGTGGATAATCTGACCTGAAATAAGAAAATAAAACCTCTGACAGTTGGTGCGGAAAAGCAAACAGCTCCATTTTCCCTCTTATTCTCATGACTCATTCAGAGATTGTTTAGCCAAAATGTGTCAGCTGTGGTACAGCATGCAGAAATCTCTGCTCACGGCCATTCCCACTAGTCCTTCTCCACCGATACTGAACACTATTAACATGGAAACAATATTCAAAACATTTCACCAGAGAAAGAATTTTGGCTGAAAAACATCAGACAACCGAAAAGGAAGAACACATGACCCTTTAAACAGAAAGAAAAAACAGTGATAGTAATTTAAACAGTATATTGGGTTGCCATATGTTTTCAACAAGTATTTTGTATTATCAGCAACATTTCTACTCCAGAGAAAGCCTTTTATCTGGTTTTCTGTAGATTTATGCACAGAAATAAAACCTAAAAAAAGTAATCTATTTTCACAAATATTATGTATCGATGGCTCAAATTTTCAGCCATTACTATTGAGCAGATCATACACAAATTAGAACAGCTGTCACAGTTTATCCACAGGTCTGCAGTCAGTAAAAATTAGGACCGTAGCAACAGTCTCTGCTGTAGCACATCTTAATCCCCATAAAAGCTTTCAAACCTCTACTGCATAGCCTGTGCATAGGCACCAGATGAAACAATTAAATATAAAAAAGGAACTGGCTAGTAGGCTCATAAAGATCCTGCCCCAACTGAAAAAAGGTAAAAAACTAACTGACTTCAGGGAGAGCAGGATGGAGACATAGTTTTCAATCTTAGAATGCTATCATCCTTTACAGACAAACAGCCATGAAGAGGCCATTCTAACCGAAGCATTTTAAAAGTCACATGGAGCGCAAAGTAGACTGACATTCTCCTTCATCGGAATTGTACAAAACTTTGACTAACTGGAGTCTAGTAAATCAGAGTCTTTTTCAATTATTTAAAAAAAAAAAAAAAAAACCATCACTATTTCTATATTCATAACAAGTGATTTCACTAAGCATTCAAAAAAGCGGGACTGAGCTGTATCATGACAATGCATGGTCTCAGCTGGGGTTAGATCAATCGCTATTTATATATATGAACAACATGACGTGGTTAAAGTTACTCTGAACAGCAAAATGGGCCATGGAAGTTATATTGGGAGGAGAGGGGGATTAAAATTAGACTATACTGAAATGAAAGCCACTCCATAATGTCCCAGATTTTCCTATTTAAACACATCACAATAGTGCAGGATTCATCATTAAATGCATTTCATCTCTACCACTAAAATGCATGTTAATAAGACACAAGCCAAATTCTGATCTTAGTTGCACTGGTATAAATTTGTACTGGAATCACTCTGAATGCACAGCGGTCCCTGGAAGCCCAGCCAAGCCTGTTTTAATTACAAAACCTGAGAACTCCCCACAGTCTACTTGTAAAAAGTCTACAACTTCCCTGTCCGCGATCACCAGTGCTGGGACCATTCCATGCATCTGCATAGCTCGTCTGCTCTTCTGTCGCTACTCAGAACATTCATCAAATGGAACCAGTGGAGAGGGAATGGCAAAAAAGATTGAGCTGCAGTAATCAACAAAATGTGGAATATAAATGAAGTTGCACATTTTTGCTGAGCAGTATCAGAGAAATAAATTATGAAGAAATGTAACCATTGCCTATTAAGAGAGACAGATTTATATGATAGCTACAGCTTTCACAGTTTATGAAACGATGTCCAATAAAATGGCATGGTGATGATTTAGTAAGGTATTTAAATTCACTGTTACATATATTTTATATTTCAGATTGGTCTTTTCTACTTGGCCATACATTGGTTTTGCCTGATATACACATACTCTTTTGCATATGTAATAAGCATATCAACTTCCAGTGGAAAAGACAATTTAAGAGATCTCTTCTCTGAAGGTTTGCTCTTAAATATACCAGATGACTCATATTCTCTGTTTTAATATATGCTCGGAATTGGAAAAGGTGAAAAATGCGAAGGGCTCATATTCAGTGCTGCATTACCTGGGGATGAAGCACCAAAATTGCAGCCCTTGAAGAGGGCGGGGTGGACGGGCAGCTTAAAACCATGTTTACCCTCTCCCAAATCCTGGCTACCCCAGCCACTGAAAAGGCCCCATCTAATGTACGATGCCCAGTGGGGGCTGGTCTAAGTTATAGCAACCTGTCCTGGGCTTTCTGTCGGTAGCAGTACAGCCTAAAATGCCCATAGCACTAACCCTCCCTGGCACACTGGTTCCTGCCCCCACCATGCCCCCTTACAAAGTTAAACGCCCCAGATGGAGGGGTTTGTTCCTCTAAAAATTCTAGGGTGAGACTGCAGATGTTTCAGCACTGTATGTTCATAAAGGCTCTTGTGTTACAAATCTGGATCAGATAAATAGTCTTTACTAATCGAAATCAATAGGGCTACCTGTCTAAATAAGGCATATTTGCATGGGCTTTGCAGCAACAGGGCCAAGGATGTTCTGGGAGAAAGGAGAATGGATGTGTATCTGTAGCACTTTGACACAGACCCCTATAGATATTAAAGCATCAGGTCAGTAAAGGCCAGATTCTGCCTTACAAATCTGGAATAGTGGCCTATTCCACATACCATCCTCTTGATAGCAAGCCTATCCAAGGCACTCAATTCTGAAAAGAAAAGAAAAACTGGTCTGATAAACAGATTAGATTGATAGATTATAAAGCCAGAAGGGGCCATTAAACATATAGTCTGATGTCCTGTGTAACAAAGGTGCTCCTGCATTGAGCCCACTGACTTCTGCATTGAGCCCAGCTAACAGAGGACTAGAGGCCACCTGCACAAGAACAAGTATTCTTACATTCAGGAGGGGGGGAAGACACACACCTTTTGTGATCACTGTCCCTTTTTACCCTGGAGACATACACATGGTTTTCTCCAGCACAGGATGCTAGTAATGGCGACAGTTGGCATGGCCCAATGGGGGAAAGGAAAAGATCCAGAATACAGAGCTGTGATCAAATTACGATAAATATCAGAACTGATCAAAAAAATGCCAATTGTTCTTTGCAGGAAAACTTTTTTTAAATTCTACCTTTCCACCCCCCACCTCCTCCCAAGTTTTTCATGATTTTTTAAAATTAAAAACCCAGTAAAAATTGCAACAAAAATTAAAATGTTCATACCTAGTGTAAAGCCCCTTTTTTTGTCAAAAAGAAAGTGTTTCAACAAAAAAATTTCCTCCAGCTGTACTAAATAGGAATGTAAGGTCTTGCATTTATATAGTGCTCTTCATCATCAAAGCATAAATATAAGCTAATGAACTACTTGTAGTGCTGCATGCATGGGAAATCTGGAGTTCCCTAGCTCCTGAGACTCTACAGAACACTAAATTTCTTAGGGTTTTATTAATTATTATTATTATTCCTGATGCTTTAGCATGATTTGTGATATCAGCAATCCAGTCAGATACCTCACCAATAGCTGAGATTTGGAAGGCTTTGAATATTTTTGGACAGAGAGAGCCACAGGCATTGTGCAAAAATTCTGCTTTGGATCATCTCTTAACTCTCATGCCAATTTCCAAGTCTGAGTCACCTAACAGGCAGGATGTGGTAAATACAGCTCGTAAAATAATATCTTAACCAACTAAACAAGAGACAAGGAAAGGAAAAGAAAGAAAAGTCTTTGCAGATAAGATCTTTTGGATCCATTTTAACAGCGTCTATTTTCCAGAACATCAGAGAACTTCTAATATTCATCCTCAAAGATTTACTGAATTCAGCTCTAACTTTTAATGTGGCAGTTAGGAAAGTAAATAGTCTTGATTATTCTGTGCATCTTTGACTGTATCAACAGGAGTATGTCCAGCTATACAATGGAAAAAAGGAAAGGAACTTGTGCACACTCTGTCATCTAGTAACAAGCAAGGTTTGTGCAATGGCTAAAATACAATGAACACTCCTGGAATCAGCCTACTGATTATAGACTGCTCGACCACTGGCAGAAATTACATTAATGTCAAGACAATGTCATGGATGGGTGAAGAGGAGAACCTACAACTAATGTGATATTATTTTTATTCTATTCTATTCTCTATAGATTCTTATATTGCCTGCATCACCATAGTATCTAAGAACCATATTTACATTGCAGTAGCACCTAGGAGCCCTAGTCATGGACCAGGGACTTATTGTGCTAATTGCTGTACAAACAGAGAACAAAGAGACAGTCCCTGCCTCAAAGGACATATAATTAAAGTATAACATAGCAGACAACAGGTGGTGACAGACAAGGTATACAAAGAAACAGTGAGACAATTCTGAGCAGCATGATAGGCTATGGTCTCAGCACCAGGTCATGCCATGTTTTTTGTAGACACGACAGCAAAGGAGAGTGACGTGGTGCTTACGGGGAAATCCTCTGAAGTGGGACAGCAGCATGGGGGAAAGCATGAGGGTACCTGTTTGAAAATTTAACAAGTTTTCTAAAAGTTATGAGTTACAGGAAAAGTGGTTTATACCGGGCACAGAAATACAGTCTCAAGTCAAGTGTGCATCACTGCACCCAATCCAGACTGTGGGGCAGAATCTCTGCTTCACCCCCAATTTAACAACTGGATAACAAAGGCTGGCATCATCATTAGGGCTTTGTTCAGATTTCTACAATCTAAACATAAAAACGGTCAGACTGGGTCATTCCAATGGTGCATCTAGCCCAATATCCTGTCTTCTGACATGGACAATGCCAGGTGATACAGAGGGAATGAACAGAACAGGCAATTTTTGAGTGATCCCTCCTATCATCTACTCCCAGCTGCTGGCAATCAGAGGCTAGGGACACCTGGAGCATGGGTGTCTGATGTGGTGTTCTTTCCCTTAGTTGGAATAACTCTGTCTAAAACCTGTGTTGCGATTCTTCTAAGTAATTATTTTTTAAAAGAGTGACATCTTGGGTATTATTTTAAAAGCTGCTACGGGACTTGGATGCCCAATTTCCATAAATGTCTAATGGCAGTTGGGTGTTCAGATTGTTTAGGTGGCTTTGAAAAACCTCCCTAGTAACTTTCCAGGATTTTAAATTATTTTCTGATGGTGGAAGGTTTTCACTGCTGAATGGTGATGGAAATCTGCTGCCTTGTTCAGAGCATGTTGTTAAATGAATCCTCCTCTGCTAACTCATCTTATTTATTTCATCTTACGATGGGAGATTAAATCTTACCAGAGACCTCATAGCAGAAGCTTCCATTTAGAAAACTTCAGACCAGTACCTTCAGCTTATTTGGCCTCCCTCAAAAAGAAGTCTCCACTCTGTCCCTGACGAAGGTGACACTCACACCTAGTTGGCCATTCTTTGGATCTTGGCACTTGATGCAATGAGTTTGACAGAAAACTCTTTCTATGATTGCAGGCCAAAACACTTGCTGCATGATGCACAAGACGTATAGTTAGAGATTTTTCTTTCCTAGACTGCCCCAGTTGTGCACCTTGACTATTTATTCCAATTTGTCACTCAAGTGACTCCTCAGGGAAACATTGGAAGGACTTGTCCCAGTCTGGGTGCTTGTTCTGAGCTGAAGCTGTGATGAACTCGTATCCGCAGAATGATCCCTGTGTGGGGTTTGCAGAACTAAACACCATCCTGAGCCCTGCTGTAGTGAGGGGGTGATTTCTGGTAAGCTTATTAGAATGTGCATAAGTTCCTTTTTTGTTTTTAATAGGTTTTCTCTGTCATGCTTTTTACCTTGAGAATAAATGTTCTTGCTTAGAAAGAACTGTGTAGTAACTTAACTATGGGCAATCGCGCTGTTTATAGCCGCTAAAAAGAGAACTGAAGCAAGCTTATCTTAGGCAGACTGTCTTTTGCTGGGGGATATCATAGCATAATCAGGGGACTGTACAGCCTAAAAATACTCCCAAGTCCACCCAAGTGAAGTGATGGCTGAGGAGCCAAGAGCCTACAGAGGGTGCTCTTGCAGGACCACAGAGGGGCATGCCAAAGCCAGTTGCCCTTAACTGTGACAGCAACCTTCTCCACCTTCAACACATTCCTAGCAGCAGATGCCTGTGGGCCAGGAAATGTAGGAAAGTGCTACATCAGCTCTATGCCCACAGGCAAGTGCCCATGCCAGGTGAATCCCCAGCAGTAGCATGTGGGTGGTTTCCATTCCCTTTGTACTGTCTGAGCGGTGCAAAAGGAGCAGAACAGGATAGAGAATCTGCTTCAAAGGCCCCTTGACTTGTTTAAAATAACCTACTTGGCCTGAAGCTGAAAAGCCTGGACACCCATACACTTGGCAGGGGGAGGCATAAAAGGTGTTTTTTCCCCACTGCACAGGACAGTCATCTATGCTCTACTGTATATTTTATGTCAGATTCTGCTTTGAAATAACACTCAGACTCTACCTCCCCAAAATATACAGACTGCACCTTGTCCTGCTTGCAGCGGAGTTCACCACTCATCACAGGCACACCTCCTCGTGGCTCACCTGGGGATTAGCTTGCCACTGGCCCCTCAGCCCGTTGTCTTCAGGACTCAGGATAGTTGCCTTCTTTGTGGCTCGGTCCTCCGGCCAGCTCACTATCGTCCCCCCTTTCCAGGGCCTATCAACCTCTCTATGAACAACTGTCCCTCTGCCCTTCCAGGCAGTTCTACGCCCATGGCTGTGCCACTTCCCCCACTTCTTGGCTGGTTGGGGAATCAGGCCTGCCCTGTACTCTGGGTTAGAGCCCAGGAAACCTGTGCTCTACAACTATGGTCTATTTACTCACAGACCTGGTTGCTGCTTCCCTGGCCGCTGGCCTGCTTCCTCCTCCTATCCTCTGGATTTGCCACCTGTCCAAGCTCCCCCTCCTTCTCCCCATGACTATTTTCCCCTTCAGCATCTTGCCAAACCTGTGATCTCCAACACACCTCCCTCCTGTCTGGAGTGACTGCAGACTGCTTCCCCCTTTAGCCCTCTTCTGTTCTCAGCCTCTTAACTTTATAGAGGCCCTGCCTGTTCCTGCCCTGGCAAGCTTCAGCCTTAATTAAGTACTGTTGAGCCATGGCTCCCCTCCAGGTGCAGGCTAGGTGGCTAATTGGCCCATCAAGCTACCTTACCCCTTCATGAATAGTGTGGAGTGAATACTGCCACCCTGCTTCAGTGGTCAGGCACTTTTGTTTTCCACTGGCATATGATTTGCTAAACGCAGAATCTGCAGGAGGATACATTGGCAGTTTGTTTCTTTCTGTCATAGTTTTACAGTATTGCAGCCACCAGAAACGCACACTCATCCTGGCGGTGGTGTGTCCTTCAGTCATCCGCGCATGGCTTTTCCTCAGATCTGCATACAACCTAACCAAGGACATCCTGATGATCCCAACCCTCCTATTTGAGAAACAGGTCTCCTCCTTTTCCTCGCTTTCCTCTCCTAGCTGCCTTCTGCCTGGATGCAGGTGAGCTCCCTTCTTGCAGAGCGAGTCAGCAGGTAGGAAGTCCTCATGATGTGCACCTGCAGTCTACCAACCCAGGAAGCAAGAGAGCCAGGAATGGTCCCAAAAGTCTCCTATATTTCATCATGCAGAATTGCTGCCAATCTAGACAGCCAACTTTGCCAACTAAGTATATAAGTAAGTTGGTAGCACCAATGGATAACTTTAATTCTGGCATTTGCTAAATTTGGACTGCTTGATTTTTAACATAGATTTTGTACGTGCAATATCAATATACAGTGCACGTTTGTTAGTTACAGGGCTGGTTATATGCTTATGACACCTGAAATAACAGATACCTGTTTCCTAAAGGGAAAAATGTTAGGAAACAGAACTGACTTCTCAGAGATGAAGCTATTTTACCGTTCTTGACTAAAAGAAAAAGAATTCAAGCTTCTTCAGCGAGCGTATATTGTGTCTGTCAATACAGGATATTGCTAGCTATGGAAAACAAAGATAACGTTAGAATACTTTAGAAATACAGGCAACTAGAGGTTTTTTGAGACATTCAAACCATTCAAAGAAATCAGTTTCTCAGAAAGGCAGGAGACTGTATGCTGTTTATTGCTGTCAGAACACACTAACCTTCATGTAACCAGGGGTATCATAGGGGGCCAGATCATCCTCTCTGCTTCCATGAGTGGAGAAGGGAAAAGATGTAGCTGGACAGACTTCAGAAGAAGGGAGACCCAACTCTGCGCTTCATTCCATATCCCCCTAGAAGTTCAGGCAAGTTCTGACATCCAAGCTTCACAGAGTCAAGGCTATGTGAGATTTTGGACTTGACTAATTTACAGCTAGCAAGTTGCCTTTTCCTCACGTTCGTCATCTCATCAATAATTCCCATTTCTAAAGGGAAACCCATTATTTCCACTTAGAAAGGCACAAACGTCAACCCTTACTGAGCATGCTCCAATGCTAAACCTCCACTGAAGGGGAAGGGAAAGGAAGCTGCATGTCACAGAGCTCATCCACCAAAGCAGAGAGGAGTGAGCAGTGCAGTACAGACCACATTAGAACACCACATTAGAGCTATTTTGACATTGTCTAAATGGCTCCGTTCAATACTGTCAGCTTCCTAAACCAGTGCATCAGAGCTCTCTTTCTGGTCTCCAGGATGTTTGACAAACACAAAGAAAAGCCCCTGCCCATTAGTTCGCAGCTGTCCCTTGGGATATTTTCATCACCCCTCTCTACACCTACTGTGAGCTTTAAACAGAAGTGAACTACAGAACAAAATAGATGGCCACACAGGAGGTGGCCTATCAAACCACAGATAAGATTTCTGTTTTTCTAGTCAGATTGTTTTAGGGGGAAGGACCCTATAGGATTACTCCGAGTTCTTCATGCTCTAACAAGGTCCGTAAGGAAAAATTAACTTACTGAATGAAAGAAAACAAAGAGAAGATCGCCAAGAGCAAGGGCAAATCTCCTGTCTGTCATGCTTCTCAAGCCTCCATTATTGAAGTATCTGAGCCCCGCGCAATCTCTAATGGGTTTATCACTACAGCACTCCTGTGAAGTAGGACAGTATGATTATCCCCATTATACAGATGGAGAGCTAAGGCACAGAGCATGCAAGTGACTTGCCCAACAAAGTCACACAGGAAATCTGTGACAGAGCAGAGAACTGAACCTAGGTCTTCTGACTTCCAGGCTTGCGCCCTAACCATTGGACCCTCTTTCCTCTCAGACTGCTGCGGAAAGTTTCCCATGGTCTTTAATGGGGAGTTTTGCCTGATTACAGGCTGTGAGATTTGCCTGAGTGGCTATATTACCATGTTCATCTTACCCCTGCACAATACGGTAGGGTCACAATTGACTCCTTGTGCACCCATAGCATGGTATTAACCAAAAATTGTTCAGGGACTAAAGTGGATCTGCTAAGATCTTTGAAGCTACACTTTTCCCAAGCATGCAAGAAGGAAAAGGACCAGATGACTTTCCATCCATAGCAATGCCCCTTCTGAATGGCCATAAAAAAAAAAAAAAAAAAAGAAAGAAAAGGGGACCGCCCCCTCAAAAGGGAACTTGAAAACATTATCCCTATGCATTTATTTTCCACTTTTATGGTCCCCCCCCCTTTTTTCCTGGGTAGCCTGTGCATTATGAAGGACTTCATGTTCCATACTAAAGAATGATAGCTAAGTGAGTACACAGAGTGCAGCTGTCATGAAAGTCAGAAGATCATTTTACAAGATCAAATAGCGCTACAGAGGTGTCTGGCACGGTTTACAAGAGAGCAAGAAATGAGCAAAGAGGTACAGTACACCTTAGCTCCACGATGTGATCACAAGTTAAAGACCTTGTAAATAGTTTATTTAAATTTTGTAGTGGTTGCATATATAAATAGCGCACCTGGCATCCAATTTGCTTAGGACCTGGATACATAATTCATGCTTAAAGGGACATGATCAACTTCATTTTTTTTTTAAACAAAAAATAAGTTAAAGATAGCTTCAGGTACAACATCATCTGTTTTGTCATTTTCCTGTCACATTTTCCTGTTTCTAAAAACATTACTTTCTCCCATTCCTATGTGGAAAAAAAAGACAAATAGTGGAAACCATCTAACTAAATATACAAGCAAAGTGCCACAAAACTGTGAAGTGAAGAAACTGAACAAAACAAGAAACATTTTTTCCTCCCTCAATCAGTCATTTTAGGTGTGACTTGTAACATCAGGTTAAAAGAAGTCAAGCAGCTGGGTGATTTTCAAGTTGACAGTGTTCCATGTAAAGCACGCAGATCCTCTTTCTAACAGCCGGTTTTGTAAGGTTGAGGGTGTGGGCGACAGCACAGCAATTAGGGACACCTTACATATTTACCATTCTCTCTAAATTATGTTTGTTTCTATATTACTGACAAAGGTGTAGGATGCCTAAAGGTCTCCACCAGATTCATTTGCCATTTGATTGTATTTAAGGCCAGAACATGAAGCGTTTTTAAACTGGTACCTTTGTACTCTGACAGCATGACAATATCTTGTACAGCCTAAGGCAAGGATATACTTAGCATGCTATGAAAAATAAACTCCAAGGTATCATCTCATTGCTAACCAACCATTTCATAGGGTAGATTTTTCTATCCTGATCTTAATGAAAAGAACACCAGATAAGAATTGAGGTTAGTGTGGTCCATCTTATCCTAGCGTAGGGGGAAAGTCCAGCGAATAATAAAACAATAATAGCAATGATGACAGATCCTCATATTGCAACATTCAGCCAAGGATTCTGTGAAGTGCTTAATAGATTTTAGAAGATCATATCGCTCATCACTGAAAAGTTGCCTCCTCAGCATTAAGGCCTTAAGTCAATAACGCACATCAACAGATAATTAAAGTTAGGCAGGGACTTAACTTTTTTGCTTAATCAAAATCTGAACGGCAACTTTATACAACCATTATGAGTGGGCAGTGAATTAGAATGCCACAGTGAGTCAGAAGTGCTGGGGAACTTTTGAGGAAGTAAAAAGTAAATTACCCAGTGGAATTTGGTCAGGATTCTGCCATAAAGTACAGATCTGGAATCTGGATGTGTGAGTATATGTATATAAAATATATATTCTCACACACACACACACCTTAGGGAACTTAGAGCTAAGGTTGCTCAAGGAGGAGATTTTCAAAAGCACCTAATGAAAGCCCATGGGACTTGTGGTCCTGAATCTCTTAGGCACTTTTGAAAATCTCCCCAAGTGAGATTTCTTATCAACAAACACTAAATTGGAAACACTAGGAAATTGCCAGTCAAGCCTATGTGTACATCCAGCCCAAGATAAGTTACTTCTCCTGCCACCTAATCATCAATGCAAAACACCCACAGATGCCTCAGTTTCCCCAAACAACTTCCATTGCATTCTAGTGCCTAACCAACCACATGCACACCAGCATGGCCTCACATTCACAGACACACAGCTCTAACTCAGATAGATTAAGATACTGTCCCCCTGCAGACATATGTACCATTGTAAAGCCAACATGTTGTTTGTACACAAGTGCTGCATCAGAACTACAATTGAGCCTTTGGGGTCTTGTCCAAAGTCCACTGAGGACAATGGGAAGACTTCCACTGACTTTAGTGGTCTCGGAATCAGGCTGTTGAACGTGGATTGTGAGGAACAAGATGCATGTCCAGGGGTTCACCAAATAAGACAAAGAAACTGTTGTGAAACCAGTGAAAGCAGCGCTGCTCAGGCAACCCTGGCTGGATTCTCTTCCTCTTCTTGCCACTTGTTGATCACATGGGCTAGGGGATGGTAGGAGGGGACAGGGAGTGGGGATAAAGCTGAAGCCCAAGTAACTGGAGGAGCTGAGCTTGCAGCTCTACTTGGAAGGAAGCTTGTCAGCCTAGTGACTCTCCTGTGGCTTGCTAGAGAGGAGCCTTGAAAATGACATTGGACTGGTGATTCCCTTTGCACAAACAGGTCCTCTCCCATGGAAGATGCAAAGGGGGCATTGAAGTTGTTGAGGAGACAGAAGTAGGGCTAGGAAGGGCCTGATTGGGGTGGTAGCCAGGGGCCAAGGAGGAAGAAAAGGTGGGAGGGCCAGCAATTGTAACCACTCAGGAAAGAGAGACCTGGGCATCACATTGGACACCTAAGTAGAGACCCTTAATCTCCAGACAACTGCAGAGGTCAAAAAGCAGAACAAACCTATCTTAGGTACTTATCTGGCCCCATTACAGTATATCTGAGCATGATACAATTTTTAATGTATTTATCTTCCCAATACCCAACAAAAACTGAGAGGAGCAAGATACCAACTGACTTCAATGGCGCAATATCCTCCATCAGGCAGTGGCCCCCTTCACAGAGAAGCACCTTGCCCTCGAAGCTGAAAAAAGAGAGATAGGAGGAAGAAAAAAGAAAGAACTTTCTACCAGCAGGTAGCTGACCCGGTGGGAAACGTCTGAACCTATTGAGAGTAGATCTGTGGTTCCAGGAATGGCGTGAGTCATCTCAGGATCCATACGTAAATCCGTGGTAGAGTTCATCCTTGAATCAAGGGATTGTCGAAGACTATCCTTGTGAAGCAGGAAAGTGCTCATATCCCATTGTACATATTAGGTGCAAAGAGACCTACGCCCAGATCCATAGAGATATTTAGGCTCCTAACTTATACTGATTTCAAATCAAATCATTTGAAATCAATGGGATTTAGGAGCTTAAATTGCTTTGTGCACCTGGGCCAAAGTGACTTGCTGCAGGTCAGACAGGAAATCCATAACAAAACAGGAAACTGAACTCTGGTTTCTAGAGGCTCAGGCAAGCACCCTAACCACTGGACCATCCTTCCTCTCTCCTGGTAAGATGCATAAGGAATGGGATAGAGAACAAGACAGACAATTTTGTAATACCCTTGTATCAGTGGTATACTGGTCAGCGTGCTTCAAAGCAGATATAGTGGGAATTCAGAGATTGGCCGCCTGAAGAGACTTCGGGATGAATAGAGACAAAAAATACTGGGCCAGCTGAGCACAGAGTGAAGAGAGGTAGACAAAATAATTAACAGTATCAGAAGGTAAAACAGGTGCTCCAATCTACTCTTTATCAAATACGAAACCAAGAGAACATTAAATTAAATTGAAAGGCAGAAATGTGGGACTGATTAAAGGGGTTTATTTTGGGGGTGTTTGTTAACACACACACACACACACACACACACACACACACACAATGGCAGGACATAATTAACTTACGGAACTCAACGCCACAAGACAATGCTGGATCAAGGGCTTAGTAGGTTTCATAAAATGGTTCGATGTTTGTACGGATAATGAAAGCACCCACAAGTACATTAAATAGAATGTTAAGCCCTGCTTAGAAAGGATAGAAAGTTTCATGTTTCAGGGCACAAGCAAGCCACTTCTATGTTCCCACAGGTCAGGGAGACAGCATCAAAGAAGAGGCATAGCTGATATATCTGGGCATTTCTTTGGGGGTGTGAGTGAGAGAGAGAAAGTTTGGAATTTGTGGGGATTGCTACAAGGATGCAAAATGAATCAGACTCTTCGGGAACATTTTTAAAAAAATAGATATTTAAATGTTTTCTCTGCAAAAGCTAACAAATAGTCCAACAATCAAACACTACAGAAAATCCAGTTGTGCCCTGAAGAGTTATTAGGCTAAATTTGGAAACTAAATTCAATCATTAAAGCATAAAATAGGAAGACATCCATTTGCTGCCTTCTTCATCAGTCAAGCTGCTGTTCGTATTTCCTATAAGCCTTCTCCACTTCTGTCTCTTATACAAGTTGCAATTGCTCCCTGCAGCCAAAAGAAGATGTCACATGCATATCCAAAATGTACACCCCTCAACATTTCTAAGTAAATTTTAAAACATAAAAATAATTGCTGAACAATAAATTTGCCCTTAGTAACCATACATTTTATTATGCATTTATAAGTATTCAAAGAAAGAAAGAAAGAGAAAAAAAGAAAAAAAGAAAGAAAGAAAGAAAGCAAGCACAAAGTGGAACCATTTTAAAAATTCATGTTGTGATTCTTCATTACTGGAATAAACTTAATCAGTAGTGACAAAGACCTGCCCAATTCCAGAGTGGGAAAGTGGAGTGGGAATATCTTCTCAGAAAATAAAAAGAGGAGGTTGTACATTAAAAACGCCGTTTTTCAGATTTTTCCCTATGAGCTTAAAAGCACTTGAGTCAAGCAAGCTCACTGAATCTAACCGTTATACTCATCCTCCACCAGATACGTAATGGGTCTTTTCAAACAGTTTCTTCAACACCACAAATAAATCAACCTCTTAGGAAATGAGGTCTGGAATTCATTTCTAAGAGGTTCAAAGAATTAGATAGGGTTCAAATGGGGAAACAAAATGAACATATGCGAGACTTGCTCATTTTATAGCATATCATGTATTTATAATAGCACAAATATAGGGCAACCAGTTTCAGATGTAAGCAAGAGTTTACAGACGTGACTGAGGCAAGAAAGAGTTCCAAGTGCAACTCAAATACGGTCATAAAAAAAGACTCCCTTTTATATTGTGCAAAGAGCACTTTAGTCAAAACCTGAAATTAAAGTGCTCTTCGTTTAATTAAATTGCAGGATCCAAGCTCACCTTCATCAGACTTGTTACAACAAAACGATGGTATAGAACATCGTTGGTATAACAACTTTTCAGTTGCCTGTTACAACTGAAATATGACTATTCCCACTATGTTAAGTGGAAGAATTTCAGCATGATGTGCTAAGTATTACGTTTCCTAAGAAACCTGCTCTGCATCCCAGCCCTTCCATTGAACTTGTCAAGTTAAGTACCTAATAGCTGTTGAAGTGCACAGTCCAAAAATACTAGTATGCTCAATTTTGCAATAGAATGAGATTCCCTTGTGCATCTAGAATATATACATCTTTTTATTGCCAAACTATTTTAAAATGGATGTAGTTTTTGCCTATCAGAAGAAAAAATTCTGGTTAATGCACCCCTAAATCACTTTTAAAGTGAAATTTTTGGGACCAATTCTAGCCCATTTTGGTCACTAATAACAACTCCCCTTCAAAAAAGAATTCTATGACTCAGACGAGTTTGCTTTAAAAAAAAAAAGGGGGGGGGGGGGGTCAAAGCCACCTGTCTAAGATATTTTATAAATTTGAATGTGGTTTGCAAATATGCACTTTTTTCTGTAAGTATGCATTTGTAAGAACAAAACAAAATCAGAAAACAAAATAAAGGCTGTTCTCCAGTAAGACTAAATATAGATTTTAGAACAAGCACTTAAGGTGTTGATTCAGTAACTCAAGCAATAATTTGATCAACTTTATAAAGATTTCAACAACTGATTCTAATTCTAGTATAGCACCTTGAACAGCTCAAGAGCTATTGCATGTCAAGTTTATTCTCTTCAGTCTGTCTCGCTGGTACTCTGTTGCACCACTAAACTGATTAAATGAAAATAAAAAAGCTTCAGAAGATAATGAGATTTTACAGTTTGGGACATCCAGAACCGGCACTGAAAGAAAACTGTGAAAAGTTGGTTGTCGTCTGGACAATCTACGTATCACCTATTAATTGCTGCACTGACTCACAATAGCCTGAGACCAATTTGCTACCAATATGGCAGCTTTTTATGCACAAAGATGTTACACTGTTTATGGGAGATAATGACATACCAGGGTTTCCTCCCATTTATTCTTTGTATCACGGTAGCAATTAGGAACCTCAATCAAAATCAGGACCCTATTGTGTTAACTACAGTACATACACGCAGTAAAAGATCATCTCTGAACTGAAAGGTATACGATCTAGACCAGGGGTTCTCAACCAGTGGTACGCGTACCACAGGTGGTACGCGAGACGTACCCTGCCCTCGCCGCCGATTGCCCCCCCGGCGCCGCCGAAACACCCCCCCCCCCCGGCAAAGACGCACAGCCTACCGCCGGCCGCACCCCTGCTGCCGCCGAAATCTACCCCCCCGCCGAAGCCTCGCAGCGTACCGCCGTCTTCCCCCCGTGCTGCCGCCGAAATCCGTCCCGTCGCTAACGTTGCCGCTGAAAAACAACCCGGCCGGCTCCACATGTTAGAAACCCTGCCGCCGAAAAGCAACCCAGCCTGCTCCAAAAGCTAGAAACCTTGCCGCCGAAATGTGGTTAACGGTGGGTAGGATTCGGCGGAGAGTAGTTCCCCCCTTTTTTTACTCGAGTACCACTCGGGTCAGGACCAGGGGTACTTGACCTGACCGGACTGGTACTTGGGAAAAAAAGGTTGAGAGCCGCTGATCTAGACTGTTCAAGATACGCAAAGGAAAAGGAAGCTTTATAACCCCTATTTTACAGATGGGGAAATGAGACAAAGTTTATGGCCTAAATTTTTAAAAGAAACTAGAGATTTTGGGTCAGCTTGTCCAACAAGGTACACCTTGAAGTGGCCTGATTTTCAGAAGGCGTTGAAAACCAACCGTTTCAAAATCAAGTCCTTATGAGCTGCTTCCAACTAGGCACCAATAAACCGAGACACCCAATGTCAATAGTCATTTCTGAAAATTTGGACCTTTCTGATTTGCCCAAGGTCACACAGAAAACCTATGGCAGAGCCAGGAAATGAAAACAGATCTCCTGAATTTCAGTCTAGCAACTTAACCACAAGACCATCCTTCCTCTTTGAATCCTAAATGAGTGATATTAAACCAATGGCTTTCATGTATAAAGAGTAGACAGTTTATGTTCTTCTCTAGGAAGAAAGACTTTTTACCTATATTACCTGTACTGTGGTCATTTTGCACTAAAAAAGAGCATCTAAGTTGTAAGGCAAAAAGTGAACGTTTCACACAGAACTATACTCAAGGTTTTCTTCAACATTTTAGGAAATGGTTGGTGGTGAAAATACCAAACGGATTTGGCGAGTAGGCCTGGGCCAACAACCAGGATGTACAATCTGACATAAGGATGCAGAACTCTGCAGCTAACCCATCAGGCCATTAACAGGTGTTAAAAACCCACAGAAAATTCCTGCTGCCTAATTGTGGCAGGTGCATCTTATCAACTGTACCAGGATATTAGGGAGGTTGGTATGACCTTCTGATTAGGGGAATATGGGGCAGATGCAAAGGGATCTTGTAGAAAAGCCAGATTTGGGAGGGAACATGTCATAGTCCTTCCAAGCGGGTTATCCCATGGAACTCAGTAGGATAGCTTATGTGAGTAAGGAGAGCAAAATTCCTTGTTTCTCTCTTCTTAAATGCTAACACACCGTGATGGGTGTGACCTCAGATCCACTTAAAGCATCCATATTTTTGCATACATTTAAAACCTATTAACACATTAAACATTATTTATACCAGAATATTGGGAGGTTATCATCCCTTACATTTATTCTGAAAGTCTTCATGAAGCTTAGCTAAATTCAGCAGTTGTTCTGAGCATAATTTCCTTCAAATACAATATTCAAACAGCATTTTTATAGCCCTGCGCTGAGTTTGCCATGCAGTATTTTAGTGTCTTTTGTTCTGACAAATGGATTTTTTGACAAAGGCAGCAAACATACAACTAGCTTCTTAGGGTCATAGTGAACGGAAAAAATCTTGTCATTTTACGTCTTTGTCAATCATAATTATTTATCACAGAGATTAAAAGCTCTCACATTAATGGTATACAGTTCTTATTCCATGGAGACAGAGTGAGTTCGTGCACCAGCATCCAATCCCGGGATCTTTCATAAGGCTATAAATTCTATATCCTTGACATAACAGATCACAGAACTCTTTCTGTTGTCTGAACCATCAAATCACTTATCTGCTCACACGGCTTCCGAATTTCAGAGCAAGGGTGCAGCCATAGAGAGAGAAAATATTTAATGCAGGAAAATCAGAAGATACCAGGCCAGATTCACAGCCAGTGTAGTTGCTCCCCTGATTTCATTAGATCTATGCCAAATTACACCAGCTGATCATCTGACCCACGGTCATCAGATTCCACTTGAAAACTAATGGGCAGAGAGAAGTCTATCCTGAAGAAAAACCCATTACAGTGGGGTGAGTTATGGCCAGGTATGCATTCCCTAGATCTCCTTATTAGAGGTGTGGGTCTGTCCTTCCACAGAAGGAACAGCGGGGCTTTCATTCACAGCCCATAGCTCTCAGGAGTTCCGCAGGATGTGGATTCACAGGGATGTTTCTGCACTGCTCCAAAACCCCTGCATCTCTCAGGCAGCACAGTTCCTTTGTGAGGGTAAAGAGCTGCCTAGATAGCCATTGCCCCTGCCACTGCTACACACTGTGGGCAGCGTCCCCCAGGAATGCGAGGAGAGACTCAGGATGGGGTGATCGATTTTCTTGAGCATTCCCTGCAGGGCCTGTCATGGGGGGAGGGAATGATGTGCATCCTCCTCTTCACCTAGTGGCGTCTCTTCCTTCCCCACCAGGTCCTAGTATCCTGTGGGATCTGAGAACACAGAAGATCATGGCTGACCTCCTCTTCTTTGCTGTCTGGAAAGCACCCCACCATCCCAACCGGGCTTTGGGCTGTCAGGCCTAAGGGCTAGAGCATCAGCGTTTAGAGGCCAGGAACAGAACTGAAGGTCAGAGCCAGAATCAGGAACCAAGAGTGAGCCAAGAGGCAGGTCCATTGCTACAACTGGCAGGAGAGTCCTCTCCTGCACAGACAAGTCCTGGACCACCTCCTGAGCTTCAACAGGGCATCTGGACCAATCAGTGGCCCCAAGGGCAGCTGCCAGGCCGGCCTTCCAAGGTGGTGTTTATCTCCATAGGGTCTATGTGATAATGCATAGGGACCCCACCCCTCACAGTTGCTACGTAACACTGTGGTGGTGTCAGCTGTCCTGCACCCCGCAGAGCTAGGTTCTAGTTTTGGCAGAGCCTCCCACTGACAATCCTGGCCCCAAGCTAGCAGCAGTTTTCCATATGTAATAAGGAGCTCCAATTTCCCAATGCGAGAAGAGGACAAAAATAAAAGCTATTTAAAGGCTTGTACCAGACACTGTGCGTTATGTGCTGATTCTGCTCCCTTTGAAACCAAGCAAAATGTTGCCATTTGGCTTCCAGGAGGGTTAGATCAGGCCCTAACCCCCTAACTCTATATGACACTATCATCCACATTATGAACAGATAGACAGCCTTGTTAAAGAGCCGTTGGTCTGAATGTATTAATGCTTCCTGTGCCTAAATCTAACAGAACTGTGGGGTGAAATCTTGACCCGCTGCAGTCAAGGGGAGTTTTGCCACTGATTGTAATAGGACCAGGATTTCATCCCCATTCCATTAAGCCAGGGACAGTACAGTTGCCTATGAAGATGGATTTTTTCAGTCTGGTGCCACAAACAAGACTGGCCCAACTATCTGTGGATCTTCATTAAGGCAAAATTTGGTGGCATAGCACTGCCAGTAACGCTTGCATAGGCTGGCAATGATCAAAACAGAAAACCACACTTCTGATGTCCCTTGCTCCCATCCTGACTTTTTAAAATATTCCTGCACTGCTAGTAAACACACGTAGATTTGAATACTTTTTAAAATAGGACAGTCTGAATATGTTTAAGAGATGCTTATGAATAAAGTCTAACCAGACTGACATCAGGGAACACTGGATTACATCAATACATATATCATCACCCCATATACCGGCCCCAGCGAGGGGTGTAAAAAATTGCCAGGGTCTTATATGCTTAGGGTCTCCAGTGATCCTGTGTAAGGGTTGAGGAAAGAGGGCAAATTCATGGTTGTGTAGAAAAAAACCCAATTATTTAAAAATTACTAACACATGGCACCATTTCACAGCAAAAACACTAATTGGTCCTTTACTATGCTGGCACAAAGTGTCCTGCTGGCTGTAAAATTTAAATATGTTCCATAATACATGATTAGGGTATCTCCAAGGGTTATACACTTTAAATGGTGATCACATGCTGTCACTGGGGAGGAGAAGGATTTGGCTTGCATTTTGCCATGTCCATATACTGAAAACTGGTCCTAATCATTCCAGCTGCAATAGGGGCAGTTTAGGGCTACCATGTATTTATTAGGGGTCAGACTGTTATGCTCCTATGTAACACAGATCTGCAAGGAAACAGGAGGGAACAGAGACACACACACATCCCTTCGTAGAAATACATCCTAGAATACTCCAGGAGCTGAATGAGGAGTTATCTGAGCCATTAGCAATCAGCTTTGAAGAGTCACGTAAGACAGGAGAGCTTCCAGAGGACTGAAAAAGGGCAAAAAATAGTGCCCATCTATAAAAGGGAAAAAAGGACAACCTGGGAAATTACAGACCACGTCAGCTTAACTTCCATACCCAGAGAAATAAAGGAGCTAATAATTAAGCAATCAGTTTGCAACACCTAGAAGGTAAGAATGTGATAAATAACAGTCAGCATGGATTTGTCAAAAACAAATCATGTCAAAACCAACCTGATACCTTTCTTTGACAGGGTAAAAAAAACCTTGTGGATAGGGGAGAAGCGGTAGATGTGGTTTATCTTGACTTTAGTAAGGCTTTTGATACTGTCTTGCATGAATGACCTTCTCATAAACAAACTAGGGAATATAACCTGGATGGAGTTACTATAAGGTGGGTGCATAACTGGTTCCAAATGGATGCATACGATAAAGTGGATGCATAACTGCTTCCCAAAGAGTAGTTATCAGTGGTTCACTGTCAAGTTGGAAGGGCATATTGAGTGGGGTCCTGCAGGGATCAGTTCTGGGTCCGGTTCTTTTCAATACCTTCATCAGTTATTTCGATAATGGCACAGAGAGTAGACATATAAAGTTTGTGGATGATACCAAGCTGGGAGGAGTTGCAAGTGTTTTTGAGGATAGGATTAAAATTCAAAATGGTCTGAAGTAAATAGGATGAAATTCAGTATGGACAAAAAAGTACTCCACTTAGGAAGGAATAATCAGTTGCACAGAAACAAAATTGGAAATGAATCCCTAGGAAACAGTACTCCAGAAAGAGATCTAGGGGTCACAAGCTAAATATGAGTCAATAGTGTCACACTGTTGCAAAAAAAGCAATCATCATTCTGGAATATATTAGCAGTATCGTTGCAAACAAGACATGAGAAGTAATTCTTCCACTCTACTCCGCACTGATTAGGCCTCAACTGGAGTAGTCTGTCCACTTCTGGGCACCACATTTCCAGAAAGATGTGGACAAATTGGAGAAAGTCCAGAGAAGAGCAACAAAAATGATTAAAGGTCTAGAAAACATGACCTCTGAAGAAAGATTGAAAAAAATTGGGTTTGTTTAGTCTGAAGAAGAGAAGACTGAGAGGAGACATGATAACCGTTTTCAAGTTCTTAAAAGATTGTTACAAGGAGGAGGGAGAAAAACTGTTCTCCTTAACCTCCAAGGATAGGACAAGAAGCAATGGGCTTAAATTGCAGCAAGGGTGGTTTAGGAGTTTGGACTTTAGGAAAAACTTCCTGTCCGGGTATTTAAACTCTGAAATAAATTGCCTAGAGAGGTTGTGGAATCTCCATCACTGAAGATTTTTAAAAGCAGGTTAGACAAACACATGTCAGGGATAGTCTAGACAATGCTTGGTCCTGCCATAAGTACAGGGGACTGGACTAGAAGACCTCGCGAGGTCCCTTCTAGTCCTGCAATTCTATGATTCCCTGGTGCATAGTTGAGCTAAGCAGAATAATCGCTCAGGGCAGCTCAGGAACAACTGCTGATTTTTTTCTCCCAGGGAACCACTATCCAAAAAGGGGTTGGAGAGAGGCGGGGTATAGGTGAGGCTATGGATTTACCTCCTGCCACTCAGAAGGAAAGGACACAGAACCTGATACAAGGATACTGTGATTTTTCTGGCCCAGTGGGATGCTTTAGCGATAGTACTCTTGGAGGTATTACCCCTGGGGTTATCCCTAGTGCAGCTGTGCCCCACCCATAGCACATAACTGTGCCTAAAAGCCTGTGCTGTACACACAGTTCCACCAGATTAACAATGTAATTTTTAAACAGATTTCATTGACTCCTGCCTGGACCCTCTTAAAACAATTTCAGCCCAGCTTATAGGAGTCTAACTTGTGTGTCATTAATGTACGGATGGGAGCAAAAGTGGTAGATCAACTTTGATACCAACACAAAAGAGTGTTCAGGCTGGTTTAACTAAATTGGTTTTGAAAGTGATTTTACTTTAATAAGTTCAACTTATGTGTATAAAAATGGCTCAAAAGGCATGATCTAGCCCACAACAGTTAAGCAAACTCCTCTGTGGACTTAGCATCCTTTGAAATGAGCTTTCTTTAAAAAAATAAGTAAATAAAACGCACATATAGAAATCCTTTACTGTGTGCCAAAGTTAATTTGAACCAGGATTGGAGAAAGCTTCATGTGTACTAGAGCAATGTTACTTAAATGCTTGGAGCGCAGCAGCTAAAGTTGCAACTGCCCCAGCTCTACTTAGTTGGGGGAGACGGGAATAAATCAGTAAACACAAGGACTTCACTGCTGCTCAATTTAGCCCTTTCTGTGAGCACAGATAATTCCTAATGGCAAACGTCCAGAGTGTCCGAATTTCAGACAACCGGATAGCCCTTTCAATCAGGTCAACACTAACAGAGACAATAATCAGGCCTCCCCCGATGAATTTCATTCACAGAGAGGGGCTGATTATGGAGCACGTCGAATCATTACCCAGTATTGACTGGAGATCAATTTTCAGCTTGAGGTACTGTGGAGAACATATAGTACACAGCAAAGCCGAGGCGGGAGCGGGATTCAATAGCTTACCCAACCATGTAAAACAAAAGTCTGCACAGATAGAGACCACTTTTTTTTCTTTTTTTTTTAAATGCCAGAACATGCTTTTTAAAGGCAGGGTCTATAATGAAAATACCTCAACATTTTAAAGCATGTATTAAATCATCATTTTTTGCTGTACCATTCAAGCTACCAAACTGAAGTTAGAGAAATAGTGAGAGGAGGGAATTCTAAGGGAAAGAGATTTGTATTAAAGAGATAGTTTGGATGAAATGATGATCCTATGCTCCCATCTTGCAATAATTACTATTCTCTGATTAAAGTAATTATTGTTGCTCCTTATGCATATGATTTCTTTCCCCCCACATATTTCACAGCTTCCAACTCTCATGGCACAATACAAGCCCATGCTGGTGCTACCTATGTAAAGGGAAAATGACTAGTGATGGCTTGTTCTTTGCAGACCTACCACCTGCCACTAAAGGTTATTATTTACTTCTAGCCATTCCGGCTCTTAGGAGGAAACAGCTTTAGTATAATGGAATAACACACACATTTGAAATCCCGGGTGTTAAACCATTTTAAGTAGGATCACATTTTGGCCTTTTTCAAATTAAAACAATGCTTAGACAATTGAAAGACAAAATACAGTGCCCAATTGTCAGACATGGGCACCTGAGATAAAGCACTTGATTCCACAGTCCTGTGTACTGCCCTCTGCTGCATGGTGTGCAGAGTACGAAACTGTAGGCAAAGCAGAGGGAAGCCAAAGTGACAAGAGAACAAGAACATTCTCTGTTGTTCCCCCCAGACACATGGGAATTCTCTGGCAGAGAGGGTGGATTCTGGGACCGTGCATAAGAGTCACAGGTGAAAAGCCTCTCTGCCTGGGCTGCTTCCCTCCTGTCTAGCACTATTCGGATCAGAAATCCAGCCAAAAATTACTGCTGCTTGGACCAGTGGTGACTCTCCAAACACCCTTCCATCTCCCCAAGAGGGAGGTGTTGATTCAGCACAGCAAACTGCAGGATGAGGAGAGTGGAGCTGCGTGAGGACCATGTGCTCCTGCACGAAGGTGTCCTCGGTTTGGCTTAGATCTCCGGGGGAGTTGGGCACACGAATCTGGCATCCAGCACCCAAGTTTGGGAACTGGGCATGGACATGAGCTGATCCACACGAAATCCTGCATTTTCCTTCCACAGAGATGCTCAAAGTGCTTCACGAAATACGCAGCACTGCATTAACATGTGCACAGGACCTAATCTCTGTTATCAGAGCGGCTTCCATTGAGCAAAGCAGAAGAATGGCAAAGTGAAACATACCAGCTTTCTCTCCCCCATACTGTATAAGAGCTGCTGCACAAACCACAGATCTGTAAGCTGCAGAGACCTACATATCTGCTGTCTTCTCTGTCTGCTGAGTAAATGTTTTCAAATGTGTCCAACTATGTATTTATACCACAGACCCTAACAGTGCTGGTTTAGAGTCTATGATGGTCTAAAAACTACAGAAGCATCAGGAGGAGCATTTTCAACACAGAATGTGGGGATTTAGCCAAGAGAGTCCCATTAATATCAATAAGAGCTGCAAATCACAACGCACATGCTGCTGAAAATTTACACCTATGAGTGTAAGCAAATCCTCCAAAAGCATGGAAATATAGTAGAATTTATTCCTATTCTGACCTCCCCCCCGCAGGTCTAGATATTACTGTATATGTTTTATCGGTGGCCTTTCTTGTTCACAGATTCCCTACCGTGTCCGCGCAAAAAAGAGCACTTGTTCCAACTGCTGGTGTTATGTTGCGGGAGAGGCTTTCAGTGTTGCTTCAGTACTCATCAGCCAGTGGCACATCATCTTTCTTGAGAGAGGCTGTTGTTGCATCCAAGTGCCAGTTGGGAAGCAGGCAATTCAGTCTCTCTTTTGAACAAGAGGAAGTCAACCCACCACCCCAGGCCAACAGATGTTGGATCAGAGCAACCATGCTGACTCGATGTGAAATCAGGCAATTGCCCAGCATGGGCCCCACTTCAGGCTTGAGTGTAGTGCCGGGCAGTTTGGACACTCACAGCCCAATTCCCCTTGACATCAGTGGAATCACCCAGCACTCAGTAAGACAAGGATCAGGAGCTCATTGTTATATGAACTCTGAAACGAGGGCAGAGACAGCGCAGGTCTAGCATTGCCTCATCAACTTTCAGATGATGGCAGGGGTTACCTTGCTAAATTCAGAACAATAAGTGTGACACGGGGCCATCTTTTGTGTCAAATTGCAAGTGCGTCCCCTCTTTGGTCCCTGACCTCAGCAATGGATCAAGTTCAGAGCCTGATTCTGCTCCCAAACAAGTTAATGGACGTCCTGGCAGGAGAAGACAGTGGATCAGTCACAACACCAAAGGCTGCCCACCATGCCTATGGCACCGGACAATGGACCAGCTCATCTCAACAGGTATTTGACTGCGAGCTCCCAAGTAAACAAACAGAGCCACAGGGAAAACACCGCAGACAAAGTGGGGCTGCCGGCATCTCCTCAAAAGGCACACTTCCAGCCTACCTACACGAAATCAGTCAGCTCATTTGTTAAGAAAGGTAGGTTTAGGCGAAGATTCCCAGTTGCTGCCGGTCAGCTGTAGTGCTTTGCAGTCAACTGGGCCACACCTCCAGTTGATGTGCATCAGCACAGTTCCACTGGCGTCAGTGGAACCATGTCAGTTTAGCTGCAGATGTTGCCCAGAGTGGACCATCCACTGACTCCTGAACCACGAAGCAGACATACAATTAAGTGCCCAGCTGTCAAATTCCCTTGCACAGGGGAATTGTGCAGCAATGTAGACCCACACCCACTCAGTGCGGCGCTCCTTCCCCTGTAGTGGTGGCTGGGCCACACACAAAAGCTGATGAGCTTGCTAATGCCTCACCTAACAGAGATCAGTCTTTCAGCCCAGCCAGCAGGGCTCAAGGTTTTATATCCAGGGGTTCCAGGTTCAATCTACACTGCAGACAACCCACCCACAGGCATGGCATTATTCTTGCACTTCCACATCAACAGTTCCTGATGTTTCCTGCAGTACCCAAGTTGTCTCCACGGCTATGACTTGGCTCCCCACGCTTTCAGAAGTGTTATGCATGTTACCTGTGGCTTCCAGGAAATCATCCAGATGCTTGTTTTAGGCATCGCTCTTTCTGACCAATATGATAGAGATATTTTAAAAATAGTTTTCACAGAGAGAGAGCCTGTTCCTGACTATGACTTCCAAGGTCCCACACACATCCTTTGCTCTGACACTGACCCATCTTCTGGAAATGCCCTTTGCAATATTGGTTTGGATTTCAGGCGCCTTGGCAGTCTTTCCAACAGTCAAGAAGAGGAGAACGTCACACAAGATCGAATTAATTTGATAGAGAAATCCAAGGCTGTCCCTAGGCATTTTGCCAGCAAGATGGATAGAGTTTGCAGTGCTTCCTGGAGTGGCCAAGCACAAAATCAACAAACAAAAGCCTGCCCAACCAACAGAGCAAAAGGAAAGAAAACAGCCAGTATGGCACTGCTGGCAGTTGGCAATCACTCTGCCTGCCCATCCGTGGAACCAGCCCTATATATCACTAGCTGCATGATTAAAAGAGAAAATAAATGGAGGTTGGCAGAACTTCCATGCAGCACCTCTCTAGAGTCCTCATGACCCTCTCATCTCCTCTGATGAAACATTTCAAAATAAGTTCATTAACTAAGTTGGTTGCATAAGTTCTTCCACGCAGAAAGCACTGGCTCCATCTCTCTTAGGTGCTTATGTGGCCTCCTGTTATCCTAGCATTCAAGCACCCCACAATTGTTAAGCCTTACAACACCCCTGTGAGGCAGAGAGGTGCTGTTGTTCCTATTTTACATAGGGGAAACCAAGGCACAAAAACTTAGTGACTTACCCCAATTTCACTCAGGAAAGGAGGAGCCTGAACCCAGTTCTTTCAGATACTAAGTTAGTGTCCTAGCCACTGGACCATCCTGCCTCTCAAGATCTCTAAGATTTGACAGCAACCTTAGAGTTTGCTTTATAGTAACTGCTCATGACAATGCTTCACAGCTACGCAGTTAACAGCATCAATTCAAATGATGATTTTTGATACGACAATTTCTGGGTGCCCAAATTTAGACATCTTAATAACATGTTCAACGATTTTTGTACATTATATGCAATAAAGAAAAATACTGCAGGGACACAATATAGTTTTCACAAAACACATTTAGAACTTCCCACAGAGTATAAACAATGAGAGTAAAATGTTTCACTAAAAACAATCCCAAAAAGTGGAACTGGGGCTGATAATTACTATACTAATTTTATTTCTAGCTCAGCAAAAATGAAACTTCTTCTAGTGAATTCTGATAAAGTGGGCCTCATTTTATAGTGAAGTAGAATAATATTCCTAGTTTAAAAACTAGAGATTGCCAAACACTGGACTCCCCAATGTCATGCTCTAACCATTCTACCACATTAATACATACAAGCCAATAATCCAGGGGTGTCAAACTCGCTGATGGTGACGGGCCAAATGCACATAACCTGCACTTCACAGGGGCCATGCAATACCCTCCACCGAAAAATTCGGGCCATCTTCCCCTTTTCGGCGGCGTGGCATCAGCCCTTTTCAGCAGTGGGATTTTGCGGGGGGCCCTGTTGCCGGACTGACTGCATTGCCGCTTTAAGGGATTTCTAGGAGCAATATCCTCCACCGAAAAATTCAGGGCATCTTCCGCTTTTCAGCAGCTGGGTTCTGCGGAGGAAGGTATAGCCGCTTTAAGACTCTCTTAAAGTGGCAATGCCATACGCAGAGAAACTTTCGGCGGCAGCACGACTCTCAAACTGGTTGAACGCGGGCCGGATCAAAAAGGTTCGCGGGCCAGATGCGGCCCGCGGGCTGTATGTTTGACACCCCTGCATAATCAATGTGTCCACATTAAGTATTAGATACACTAGCTGTAATATTGAGTCCAGGAAGTCAATGGAAGTTTTGCCATAGTCTTCAACAGGGCCAAGATTTCTTCTACTGTATTTGCATATAAACTGCACCAATGTATAAAGAGGTATATGTTAGCATATGTTTGAATCTTTAACATTTCTTTTTATTTCCTTTAATTAGTTCAACTGGGTTTTTTTCCCGAATTCCTTCTGTTTATAGACCTGCTGAGTCCTATCATTTATAATCTCTTCTTCCAACAGCAGCTCTCCTTTTCTCACCCTTCCTCCCTCCCTCTCTCTCATTTTCTGCATTTCATACATTAAAAAGCTCAAGTGGAAGTCAGTTGGAAGGTAACAGTAAAAGTAGCAAAGATTTGTAATCTAGGAAACTAAAATAAGCAAAATGACCCTGCACAAACTTGACTAAATTAAGCACAAGAACTACTAACAGCATTTAAAAATGCAAGTTGTTGTTAGAGCATGCCATTTTCATGCTACTGCTTATCTTTCAACCTGCCAAAAAGCAAATATAGGACAAAGTCCCAAAATAAAATGACCAAGCACAATAAAAGAGCACTGAAAGCTTAAAATGTGAGGGTAAACTCTTCAGTCTAAACAACATTTGCTGTCATTCCTGAATTCCCAATGTGCACACATCTACCAACACTGATAGTGAGGAGATAACCAGATTTGGTAAGGCAAAAAATCATCTTGGTTCCTGCAATCAGAACGAGTTGATAGAAATTAAAGCTGGGTGGTAGAGCCTGTAAAGTTTCAATGTACTGGTTAAAAAAAAGGAGTTATTAGAAAATACTGGCTACCAAACAGCAGCAGTGTGTGCATACATTCAACAGGATCAGAAGCTTCTTTTTTATTGTTGCGCTAACATATGCAGGTGAGAAAGGCACACCAAATGCATTACGTAACTTCAGAGAAGCTTAGAAGTAGAAATAACTTCAATTTAAAAAATAGCCTGAGGCTTGCAAAGCACAAAAATCTATTTAGCACCAAAGGTATTCAATGAAAATTCTTATTGTTAGGTTTCTGCAGCCTTTTACACCAAAGCAGAACAGACAAGCTGCTCCTCCTTTCTCAACTGATAGCAATAGTCTTTGTTTCTAGCTCCTAGACTCAGCAATCTCTTCCAATATGTCGCCCTATTTTTCCTATGGCCACCACAGTATTGTAATATATACTATAACTTACAATTCTTTAAAACTTCTAACCAACACCTGGTTATTTAATCCCCATAACTGGAGGGGAATAAATACAAGAGTAAAGTTAGGAAATATGGCCAAGATTTTCAAGAGACTAGTGATTTTGGTGCACAGCTCATGATGCCATAAAGGGACTTGATTGTCAGAGAGAGCTGAGCACTCACCCTTTGAGAATCGGGTCTCTAAGCTATTTCAAGTTGGGCTCCAATAACTCAAGCACCCAAAATCACTTGTCATTTGAAATTCTTAGCCATATTTCCTAAATTAACTCAATTTTTTCTTAGCTTTGGGAAGGGTCATTCTGATCTGGTGTTGCAGAATTCAGATTATAAAATTAGCAGGTGAGAATTCTCACTTCTGCAGCACCACTGTTCCATTTGCTTACTGAATGGACCTGCTCAGCAATCCCACAGACTGCATATTCAAATGAAAAGGGGCAGGAGAGGAAGACTGACTCAAGACGACAACTTCTTTTTGGCACCTTCTTCCTTTGACGAAATGAAAGAATCCAGCAGACAGTGGCATAAGTTCACTCTCCCTCTCACTGGGCACTTCCAATAATAAGAAGGATCTTAGATAATAGAAGATGTAGAATTCTAGCAGACTCATGAACAGCTTTACAGTTACAACCACACCACTACACTCGTTATGGCCAAAATGATCAAACCCAGCTGGCTAAGGTTAGGTATCTAAATTCACATTTAAAACTCTAAATAATTTGGCTTGATTTTCAGCTTGCTGAGCACCTCTGGAAACCAGGTCAAATTAGTTAAGTGCTTAAATGGAGATTTAGGTACCCACATTTGAAAATGTTGGCTTAAGAATTCACCAATCAAAGCCTGTCAATACTTTTCTGCAAAATATTTCTCTTTCTGCAGCACAAGTGCTTATTTTAAAGAACTTGTTTTGATTACTAACATGTGTCCTCACTTATATTTTATTTCATGGTGAAATTTAGATGTAGTTATGATTTCAAGTTTTAGAACACTATAACAGCAGATTTGAGTGGATAAACAGACTAAGCATAGTTAAGAGTCCCATCGGGAAGGCTTAAAAAAGATGAATTTATTCATATGCAAACATTTGCATGTCACTCAATTCTGAAAAACTCCAGTTGTACTGAGACCACAGGAAAAAAAGCCAGCTATATGAAGGAAATCTGATACTAAAGAAGACCAAAGATCATAAGAAGATCTATGAAAAGCAGTTATGTTTTGAAATGTTATCCTACACAAAAGTTAGTTCCCTTTCATATATATTGTTAATGGTTTTTCCTAAGTGGAAGCCTTGTTTAAATTATTAAAATCTTATTCTTTTATGACTGACTTCTTGGTCCTTTAACTACATAGTTAAAAGCAGTTTCAGATATTTGAATGGAAATAGCCTGTGTGTCCTCTTTCATGCAATAAACAGCGAAAGTAAAATGAGGATTTTCTCATCCAGATACACATTCACAAACATAAGAGTTCTATTACAACAATGCTATATCAACTATTTAGAAAATAATAAATAAGCCAAGGAAATAATTGGCTACCTAATGTGCTTACTTCCAAAGTCCTATGTAAAAGGACACCTTGACTATCATACACAAAAGCTTATGTTAATGTAACATTGTAGGATATGGGTGGAATTTGCAACAACACCCAGTGCTGGCCTAACTCTGCCTCCACTAGAATCAGCAGCAGAACTCCAATCACTGGATGAAATCCTGGCGCCACTGAAGTCAATGGAAGTTTTGCCACTGACTTCAGTGGGGCCAGGATTTCATCCATTGTCTTCAAAAGGAGTAGAGTTAGGCCAAGAGCAAATGTTTTAGAAAACTCCACCCAATTATTTTCAATATTCAAAAGTCAAAGAATGAAAACATTATGGTCCTCAGTCACATTATTTCTTCCATGATGCACATTCCATTTCTTTCATGGTACACATTTAACACACAGCCATATCCTGGCTCGACCACATGCCAGGCTTTCAGTCCCAAAGCACCACTGAAAAACCTAAGTGAAAAGAAGCTCCTTCTTAGTTGTTGTACAGTGCCTGGGTTGTTGCTAATGTCAGCTCCCTGCCCTTGTTATTATATTAAGATAATATTTAAAACAGACAAACCCTGATTTATCAGTATTGCCAACAAAACCTGCAGGTTAAAGGGAAGTGAGTTAAGTCCCCTGGATTGCAAGAGCAGGGTAAAAAGTCCTTTGGAGCTGCTAAAACTTAACCTGCCCAAAAAGACCCTTTAAAGGAAAAAGAAAAAGGCTAAACAGGGACATTTTTCTATTTCTATTAAATGATTCTGATTCTGCTTCTATTTCTACAAGTGAAGCCAGGTAGATAACGGACTTCAGGGTCACAATGTATGACAAGTAGATGAGCAATTTTTCAGGAAAGAAAGAGCCTCTATAAAAGAAATAGATTTCACCTTAACCAAAGTGGAAGCAGGATCCTGGCAGAGAACATTGACTTTTTTTTCCTAGGAATCTGTTGGACTACCAGGTTGTTAAGGAACAATTAAAGAGGATAAGGACATAGCAGAAAAAGTCATCTGGAATATGGCGTTCAATTCTGCTAACCCTGTCAGAAAAAAGCTATAGCAGAAATAGAAAGGGTCCAAAGACAGACAAAACGAATGATCAGAGATGCTTGGAAAAACTTCGGTAGGAGGAGTGATTGGAAGGGTGCTTAATTAGAGAAGGAAGGTAACAGAAGCATACAATATAATAAATAGTATAGAGAAGGTCAGCTGGGAGCGATGAGACTGTATGGTACTACAATCCGCGCAGTTTGCAGTGCATAAACTTTCACCTTGTTCGTGTTAAAACTTACATTTTTAGGATATTTTAAGGGACACAGAAAAAGTGTAACATTAAAGACAAGAGAAGAGGACGAATAATTGAGATATGCCTATCTGCCACACTGCATCCATCCTACTGTTCCAAACATGTACCAATAATTTGTTAAAAGAAAATCATGATTGACAACAAATACAATGTCTCTTTGATACTGTAAAAAAAAAAAAAAAAAAAACCATACCTAGTCCAGCCTGGCACTTTAATGAATCGTGACTGAGGCCTGGAGTTCTGCTTTCTTTCACTAGGCCACAAGCACCAGTATCAAGAGACAGAGGATCTGGAGGCGAACATCGGTGCTTCTCACAATCTGACTTGATTTACCCACCAGATTGTCAGGGGCCCCTCACTTTCTTTGCCTGCAGGAGAAACTTTCACCCTTCCCTTCTGAGGTTTAGTACCACTTGTGGCTTCGCTAACCCCGTTCTACTCTATTAGCAGCAGGTACACTCCTTAGGATTTGGAATGTAGTGATCTAGAAAGGGTCCCAAAGCAAAATTCTCCCATGCCAAATGTGGTGAGCAAAAACCCCCTTTTATGAACCACAACAAAAACACTTGCCCTCCTTCCCAAAAATATATTACTGCTGAAAAGAATTTAATTCTAGAAAGAGGAAAACAGACAAAACCCGATCAACATTCCATGGCTAGAAATGCTCGTGGAGCATTTAATTGTTCCTGTTTAAAGCAACAAGTCTCAGGTGACAGGCGAAGTGCTTGCTTACACTGCTAGCTATGACTAATTTGGTGCTTGTTTTTCTGCAACACAACCTGCATTACTGGGTGTGGCATTAATCACTATATCAGAAGTAGCAACAACAAAAGGCAGCTGTGATGCACTGTATTCACACCTGTCACAAACCACCAGAAGTATTCCCTGGATAGCTACACCTCTTTTTGATTAAAATGTTCTATTATATATATATATGAATTATCACCCACCAAAAAAAATCCCAGCAATAAACAAGGAAACAGTCAGTTACTTAAAAGACAAGACTGTTCAGAGGGAAAGAACCTTCACCACCAGGGTTTTTACAAAACAAAGTAGAAGGGATCCTGCACAAATATTCTACAATTAACAGCAGCAGCTCTTCAAACAACACTGCATCTCTCATTTACCTGGAGTGTTTTTTCACATCTGTGCACAGCAGTCACAGCTGCTACCTTAGTCAGGAAAAGATGCTCTCAGCCTTGAAAAACATGACACATTTACAAGCAACTCCTACACAAAATTCATCCATATATATAGCAGTTTCCAATTCACTGTAATGTAGCTAATTGCCAGTGTTTCATTCATTATAACAGTACCCACACACATTTTAATATTTTAATATCTTTTAAAAATATATTTTATGCATTCCCATTGTAATAACTGTAACAGCGGATATGCTACTTGGTTGCTCTACTCACAGTAAATTTAAAAGGACCAAGTAGGGTTTCTAATAATTTAAGATACATCCTTTTCAAGCCATTCATAAAGCTAGTTAACTGTCTGTTACTTCATGGAAAAACTACTGCAGCTCAGCACTATATGCCTATTCTGATGCTTCAGATACGCATGCATCTGATGCCTGTAAAGCTTCACATCATCTGCCAATAGCGTCACCATAGCTTTAAATTCTCAGTCTAATAGTGCAACACATGCCCTCAAAATGTGTGACAGAGACTCAAGCTACTGGGCAAAAATGCAGCAGAAGCTTTACGATATAAGGCTCATATTTTTCACAGAGAATTCCCTAATCACAATTTCATGACAGGACTTTTTTATGTCAGTAAATTACAGCAACAAAAAGGTGGGTTCACAGCAGATCCAGCAGGGGTTGAGATAAATATTTGTCTCAAATGAGGGGCATCTTTACTTACAGAGACCTGAGAGTAATGAGGACACTCCACGCTCTTCGGTCAACCAACTGAACATACTCTAGGCATTAACCTACAGCCAAATCCCAGAGGTGACACTTCCATTGAAGTCAAGGTGAGCAAAGACCACAGGATCTGGCCCACAGTCACAGAAAGAACATCAATTCCACAATTCAAAAAGACAGTTACCAGGGTTTCTCAGGAGGAATAAATCAGGAATGCACAGTCCTAGGATGATTTCAGCTTTAAACTGACACCTCATCACAAAGTTTAAAAAAAACAAACGTTTTTAAAGGAGAGCTTCACATTTTTTTCTTTCCCCCTCACCAGTGACATGGAGTAAACATTTGCCAGCAAGTGATAGGCCTGATTCATTAGCTTCTGCAAAATTTCAGCTTTTATCTTTTAAAGGGGCAAAGACCTTGCTCTGATCCTACTCACATCAGCATAAGACTGTGGTAACTCCACTGAAGTCAAAAGAGCAACAAGCCTGAACCTGATGTAAATGAGAAGGGAATCAGGCATCAAGTTTTCAGCACTTATATTTGCAAATGCAGCCCTGAAAATGCAAACCAATGCAGTGCTATGTTCCTAACTCTGCAAGCAGATGGCTCTCCCACCTCTACTATCAAACCGAACTGTGCTAAGTAGCTAGAGTGTGGGGTGGGGAACTACTCAATGCTGTTCAGAACAGGGTGGGCAGCAATGAAACTGACAAGGCTCAGTTTCAGTCTGCTGTTGCTTGTTGTGAGAAGCTGCAGAGGAAGGCACTGCTGGCGCTATTCCCGGGGAGAAGGATCCAGAGATTGGAAGTGGGGTAGAATTGCAGCCATCCCCCACTCACAGCAGCCAAGTGGCCAAAATTGGGCAGATTTGTGGACCTATTTCCATGCTACCTAGCGGCAGGGCAGGCTAAAGGGAACTTCAAATTAATTAAATTAAAATTAAAATTTAAGATTCAATTAAATTCAATTAAATTTAAAATTCAAATTAAATTCAGACACTTAAACCCTAGAGGCTAATATGAAACATGGAGAGCTGAGCAGGGTCCATGGAAAGCATCCTGGTAGGAATCCAAGCAAACTCTCCATACTAGCCAGGACCTTGGTCCTCGCTGGTGGGCTCTTCCCTCACCCCCTTCATCTTTCACATCAGTCTCTGGCTTGTAGGTTTAATCCACAGGCTACATAAAAATGCTTCTGTGTGGATCTCAAAGTACGCCTGACACAGCAAAAGATTCTAATCAAAACGTACTGGACACCACAGAGGTTGTCCAAAATTGGGCTTTGTCCTCTAATATTTGTTAGTGCTACGATAAAGAAAGAGGAAACCTAATGCATATGCTATGGGACTGTCCAATAGTCAGGCAGTTGTGGAAAGAGGCTGAAGACACAAGAGTGTAAACAGCCCTTGGCTTCAGCAACCAAACCTCAGCTGAAAATTATATCCTAGGTCAGTGACTCTCAACTAGGGGTACACATACTCATCTAAATATTTGCCTAGTTTTACAACAGGCTACGTAAAAAGCACTAGCACTAGTGAAGTCAGTACAAACTAAATTTTGATACAGACAATGACTTGCTTATACTGATCCATATACTATACACTGAAATGGAAGTGCAATATTTATATTCCATTTGATTTATTTTATAATTATATGGTAAAAATGCAAAAGTAAGGGTATGTCTACACTGCCGGCTCCATGGTGATCGATGCAGCAGGATTGATTGAGCAGGTTGTGGAGACCTGCTCAATCGATCTCAGATAGGCTCACAGGTCGACACCGGTAATCCACTTTCCTGAAAGGAGTAAAGCTGCATCGATGGAAGGGCATCTCCTGTCGATGCAGCACCATGAAGATGCTGGGCTACGTGAACATAAGTACATGTCCGGGAGCAGTGTAGAGACCTAAGCAATTTTTCAGTGTGCTGTGACACTTTTGTATTTTTATGTCTGATTTTGTAAACAAGTAGTTTCATGTGAGATGAAACTTTAAGTGAGATGCAAGACAAATCAGACTCCTGAAAGGGGTACAGTAGTCTGGGTAGGTCGAGAGAACCACTGTCCTAGGTTATGTACCTACTGCAGTGGGTTCAACTCCACCACAAAGATTTTGGTTCTTGATCACCAAATGCATGATCTTACAAAAATGGAGGAGAGAATTATGCGCAAAATCAAGCAGTATTAGGACCTGTGTGAGTTAGCAACAAAAGAGGGAATAGCTGGTTGACTAGAGAGCAATTGTATGAATCTGAAGAAATCTGGACCCCGTTTCTTGATACATTTGGATAAAAAAATGCCGAGACAGCTCAAATAATGTCCAACTTCCATTCTACCTGACCACTCTACTTTTTCCCTCCTTCCCTTCTTTTTTTTGCCTACTGTGTGTAATTTCTTTTACTGCCACCCTTCCCAACATGTTAAGACTGTGTAACCTTGTCTACTTTTGTATTTTCTAGTCTTGTAACATCGACAAGTTGTAAAGTTATGTAGTTGCATCATTTTACTGGCAGTCCTGTTAAATGTGCAGTATTCAGTGACATGCACAAACTGTACATCATTTATTTTTTTGTATTTGTAATGTTTCATGGTGAAAATTTAAAAAAAAAATCACAAAAAATCCACAGGGCTATTAGCTGTGGGCAACCGTGTTGTTTTTATTGAAAGAGCCACCATTAGTGGGTAGAAGTGGAGGGAATGGGCTGGAGTGGGAGCATCCAAAGGCATTGTGGGAGGCGTCTGAGGGCTCTGGAGATGTGCAGGCCCATGGGAAACTCATTATCCTCTGGCAGGTTGCAGGGTGCATTACTTTCATGTCTAGCAGCCCCTCATAGGGACAGACTCATACCATCTTTATGTGCCCCACAGGGATTGCAACTACACAAAAGTTGTACTAATTTTTTTGACACACACAAAAAGGCTTTTTGAGCAAAATGAACTCCCCCCCCAATAAAAAAGTTTTAGTTTTCAGTAGAAAATTTTCAGTTTTCAATTTTTTTAATCTAAAACGGGGGGGGGGGGGAATGGTTGTCAGTTTTTCATCAAAAATTCAGGGGAAATAATAAAAAAAAAATTGAAAAAAAGACCCAAATATTTGGTACTTTTCACACCATGCCAGCCCCAGGAGAAGTGCAAATGAGACATCTCTACCCTGCCCTCATCTCTTTTCTTGATGTGACATTCCGGGTGGTGGGGGGGAGAGGGGAATTTATTCAGATTTATACAAATTCTAAAAAAACCTAAACTATCCATACAACAAGAGCCCTTGACATAACTCAAGAACAACTCTCCAGTAAACTTAAATGCAGCAATACCATTCAATATCCGCCATTCCACCCAACAACCCATCACTCACGCAGTTTTCCCTTCATCATTTTCAAATTCCTGGGAGGAAATGTGCACCATATATCATGCCCCAAAGCTCTTCAGGTAAAATTGGAAAACACAGGAGGAATTGTGAGACACTCACAGACAGGTATTGCATTAAGATCCAGAAGTGCCTGGTTCAATCTTTGCTTCTGACAAGACCCACAGGTGAATCAGTATTTCATTAGGGAGATGTTTCTCCAATAACTTGTGGAGGGGGATAAGGCCTTCTATAATCTTAGATTCTTCCCCAACCCACAGCTCAATCCCTAGGAAATTATTTATCCATTAACTGTGCTCCAATAAAGCTTTGATGAACACAACTATTCAAGATTAAAAAGTTATAAGAAAACACCACATATGCCTGATGTTAGAGAAAAATCATTCTTGTACCTCATGTAAGAACAATTTTTTCATCAAGAATACTAATTTCATCCTCAGGCATCTACCTTGCAACGCTGTCACAGAGAAGGGTGTCTAACAAGTACTCAGCATAGTTCCCATTCTGGTTCCATCTTTTTAATTCTCCATCTTATTTTGACTTATTATTTTGGCTTTCTTCCATGCATCTAAGGCAGAGGGAGGCATGTATTGACCTGAACATCTGTGTAGTTTATACAGAAGAAGAACAGACAAAATTTACACTGTGTAACCTGTTTATAAACATATTGTGTGCTGATACACTATTAGTTTGGCCCAAAGCATAGATCCTAATAATTTACTGCATTCTGGCCCTGAGCCAGCATCATGCTTAGACACGTGTAACTTTAAGCACAGGAGCTGTTCCATCGAAGCCATACATGTGCATACAAGATCAGGGCCTTAGATTGCAAGAAGAAACACAAATAACTATTGTTTTTGTAGCAGCAAGCTTTCCATTCAGCATAAGGACCCAAATGGATAACTTGCTATACAAGCAGAAAATAAAGATATGGCACAGTCTACAAACAGTTTACAATCTAACATGTAGACATCTGAACACACACACACACCATACATAAAATAATACAATTTGAGAGCAAATCACTATTTCAATGTGATTTAAAAGAAATGCATTCTCGCTTTCAAATGCAAGCTAAAAAAAAAAGGAAGTTAACATGCCTGAAGATAAAAATAAACAGCAGCCACTGTGTGGAGAAGTTGTGATTATTATGTAATGATGGAGATGTGGCTGCAAAGCCCAAAGGTCACCCGGTATTTTGGAAGTCCCTCCCGCCTGCAGGGGGCAGAACAGACTGCAGCAGGCTGCAGTTTACAGGTGGCTGATGTTACTGTGTTACTTAATGTTTAAACAATAATAATTTCATTCCTATAGAGACAGTCTCCATGCCTTAAGAAAAAGTTACATTCCCCTGCCCCACCCCCATAAGTTTACTGAAAGTCTTAATGGGACCAAGAGTGGATTTGATTAGAAAGCTCCCCATTGACCGCACGGTCAGGTTTAAAGAGAAGAGTCTAATCAAGATTTTTCAGTTTATAGAGTTTAAAATAGTGACAACAGCTTCCCAGGGTGGACAAGTGCAAAAACACCCTCCAGAATGTAAGACTTCCCCCTGCTGTTATGACAAAAGAAGAAGAAATCAAAGACCTTTTAAAATTATCTCTATTATTTCCATTCTTTTCTTATTCATGCAGCATTGCCAGCTATAAGCAACTGTCTAATACAGACCTTTACAGGTGGTCATCTGTCTACTTTAGCACAGACAACATCAGGCATACAAAAAAGACACAATTTTCTTCTGTGTGTCTCCCATAAACAACAAAATCACTTCCTTTGTACAAAAAGATGCAATTTCATACAACCAATGATGATTTTCCATCATATGCATAAGTCTCTTCTATTTTCATATACACAAGTTTGAGTTAGTGCCACACATTAAAAAAAAAATCTTTGCTAAGAATGTAAAATGTTCAGCAGAAGGTGGCAACAGTGTGCATAGCTTGGCTGACACACCCAAATCCATCTGTGACTGAAAAGCAAACTGCAGCTTTACCTTGTTCACTTGCATCAGTGCTTAATTCCCATTTCTACTTAGATTAACAAGGTGATGGCACAGGCATAGTGTAACACTGGCCATCACTTAAGACTTTTGGATAGCAAGACATCTGGACCAATCTAGTTGGGATTAGTCAAATACTGTGCAGATTACAGCAACAATAACTTGGACTCAACTTCTGTTTCACATTTACATACATCTGTACAGGAGGCCACCACAAAGAGTTTGCCAAGAAGCTAGAAAGAACAATCCTGTTTCACTTTGTTTTCACTATATTCCTCAACATAACTAAGGGGGAAGAGGAGAGAACCATCACGCTAACATTATGTTGTTTTAGTTAGCTCTGCACTACTTCCCACACATACTTAAGAAAAAACCAAATAATAAAAAGCCACATCAGTGACTTTTTACCCATTTACAAACCTTGGTATTAACCAGCCATCTTCATATTACTTAGTGGGATGTATTAAATACATACCCCAAAACATATACTAACATATTAGTAAAGCAACTGAGCTGCGCATATTATACCACGTGAGCTAGCTAAAATGCATAACAACTTTCATGAAGTTATGCCAGTGTAAAATAATGCCTTTCAAATACACCCAGAAATTGGGTAGAACTCCAACTTCCACTGATGCTGGCTAAGCGGGTGTTTTGCCTGAGTCAGAACTGCAGAATGAGTCTTACAATTTGTTTGGAAAGCAAAGCCTTAAGAAGTTTTTGCATTACTGAAGCATCGTTCAGACAAACTCCATTTATTTCCTGAATGCACAGATTTACTTTAACATACACATAAAACACAGAGCGAGGATGTGTGCTGCAAACATATAACTGACTTTTAGACAAAGATGTGTCAAAAAGCAAAAGGCAACAATATGGCTCTGTGCTTGTAAGGACCTTATTTTATTTTTTTATTATATTCATTTATTAATTATTATTATTATTATTATTATTTGTAAACGCAGAAGTGGTTTTCCTGATCCTTATTCCTTGGCTGAATGAGCTGAAGTGAGACCCCCCTGGGGCAGCTGCTGACATAATGACTGATTGTGTGGTGGAGCTGAGAATATGAATGATGATGAATTTTGAAAGGCTCTGGAATTTGTGAATAACAAAAGTAGCTACAGTTCCAAAAATCTCACCATTTGTTCTCAGCAACAAAGGAAGCCTCAAAGGCCTTTGTTTAACAAAATGATTCAAAAACAGGATAGGAGAGGAATTAAGGGTTCTCTCTACTGGCATAATACAGCAAGCAGATTGTGTCCCTAAGTAGAAAAAAAAAATAAATGTATTCTGGTTGACATATTGTAAGAAGAATTACTATGATTCTGTTGCTTTTATTTCAGTTCCGATTCTGTTACAGGGTTTCCCCGTGTAAGTAATTCTCAAGGTCGAGAGATCTTTCTGACAAAATTCAGCTTTGCTGTAAAAGGGAAGCACAATTCCCATTGATTTCAAGGGGAGCTGTGACTGCTTATTTACAAGGGGGAATTTGGTCCTTCATGAAGAAAATATAAGGAACTGAACATTTAAACATGCTGTCATAGATAAGGACGTTGGTTTGCTTAGATTCTTCTGGAACATAAAAATTAAAATGCAGTTATTTTTTCTCCTTAAAAACTGAGATTTAACATTAAACAAGCAGATTTTATAACAGCAAAAACAACAAGAGTCCTGTAGCACTTTAAAGACTAAAAAATTTATTTTCTGCAGGCATAAGCTTTCATGGGCTGTAACCCACTTCGTCAGTCCATGAAAGCTTATGCCTGCAGAAATTAAATTTGTTAGTCTTTAAAGTGCTACAAGACTCTTGTTATTTTTGCTGTATACAGAACAACACGGCTACCCCTCTGGAGATTTTAAACACATTGTTATTAATAATATTTATTGTTTTTATTGCAATAGCACCTATCAGCCTTAGTCATGGACCGCAGCTCATTGTGCTAGGTGCGGTACACACATACACAGAACAAAAAGATGGTCCCTGGCCCCAAAGTGCTTACATTTGACCATGACAAGAAACAAGCACTTCTGTTCCAGAGAGCTTATTGCAGGAGTATGTGTTACAGCCAGCAAAAGCTGTTAACCTGATGAAGATGCATACTGTACTGACAACTGCTACCCAAATAAACAAACTCAAATAAAAAGACTCTGTCATGTGAGCAATAAAGTAAGACGTGTGCCAGAATGCAAGGAATGGGAAAGCCGCCTTATTGTGAAGACTGTCAAACATGAGAAATTACCCACCAGCCAAAAACAATTCTGTTGCTAAATCAAAAATGGACATCATAAATCAGGAGAAGTGAATTAAAAGGATGGGGGGAAAACCCAAACATTATTAGGACCAGTTTTTCATTAGCTCATAGACCAATATAGTATGTTTACACCGCAGTAAAACACCTGCAGCTGACCGAGGTTTGCAGGTCTTGGGCAACTGCAGGGTTATAAAATTGCAGTGTAGACATTTGGACTCCACCCTGACTCTGAATGTCTACACTGCAATTTTTTAACCCGGCAGAGTTTGCAGATACGGGCCAGCCACAGGTTTTTTTATTGCACTGGAGACATACCCACAGACTTCAAGGCCAGAAGGGGCCATCATGATCATCTAGTCTGACCTTCTGCACATCACAGGCCACTGAACCTCACCCACCCACTCCTGTAATAGGACCTTACCCTCTGACTGAGTTATTGAAGTCCTCAAATCTTGATTGAAAGCTCAGCTCTCCACCTCTGCCATTAAGGCACCTAAGTGAAGCGGCTGAATTTTCAAAACAGTTCAGCACCCAGCAGATTCCATTGTACAAAAAATGATCCTAACTAGGGCTTTGGATCAGGCCCTAACAGGGAAAATACAGTCAAAATATTCCAAACTATGTATGTATTAATTATTTTAAACCATGCACTCCCTGCTGCAATTAGCAACAGCTGAGACCCATACTGCCTTTGGTTTATATTTCATGGGTTTACCAGGATACAGAAAATCCATTAGCTACAAAAGAACTAGGGGTGAAATCCTGGACCCCTTGAAATCAAAAGACTTTTTGCCATTCATTCCTGGGGCAAGATACTGCTTTGGTGTAAGCAAGTACAATTCCCCTGACTTCAATGTGAGCTTCATCAATTGATGCTGAACTTGATCACATATCTTGGAGATAGTAATTTATTAATTTCCTCTAACAAAACAGGGGAGTAGGAGCAGGACAAGTTAGAATGGACAGTAAATGTTGCACAAAACGTTCAGCATTCCCTAAGCAAAAAATATCTTTAGACCCACCTCTGTATTTCCAGGGCACCAAAATCCCTCATTGAAGTAAGGAAAGATGGAATAACAGCACCACAAAGAGTGATATGTCAGGATATCCTCATTTGTCCTTTGATGGGTCTTCAACGGAGTTTTGGGGCTCCCTGACTACTCTGTAGAAGGTAAGTCTAACTCTGGCATGCAATGTGCCATATCCCACCCTCAGACAAACATGCTCCCCCACCATGGATTTCAATGGGAAAGGCAGGAGCAGAATTCAGAATCGCCAATCCCCAGTGTTCAAAAATTACAAGTCTGCCCCTCCCCAAATCAGGAGATTGGCTTAAAAATCATGAGGCTTTGGGGTCTTTTTAAAATAAATGTTGGGTTCTTTTTATAGATCTCCTGGCTTTTGAACCTTTAGTGTGCACTCTCTTCACATTTTCAAAGTTTTCTCTGCAATTATTAAGATAAGAAATGTATTCTTTTTGGTTTTTAAATGAAAGCTGAGATTCATAGAGTTATATAAGATTAGGGTTGGAAGGGACCTCAGGAGGTCATCTAGTCCAACCCCCTGCTCAAAGCAGGACCAACCCCAATTAAATCATCCCAGTCATGGCTTTATCAAGCTGCACCTTAAAAAGCTTCTAAGGATGGAGATTCCACCACCTGCCTAGGTAACCCATTCCAGTGCTTCACCACCCTCCTAGTGAAAAAGTTTTCCTAATATCAAACGTAGACCTCCCCTTCTGCAACTTGAGACCATTGCTCCTTGTTCTGTCATCTGCCAACACTGAGAACAGCCTAGCTCCATCCTCTCTAGAAGACCTTTCAGGTAGTTAAAGGCCGCTATCAAATCCCCCCCCCCCTCACTCTTCTCTTCTGCACAGTAAACAAGCCTAGTTCCCTCAGCCTCTCCTCATAAGCCATGTGCTCCAGCCCCCTAATCATTTTTATTGCCCTCCACTGGACTCTCTTCAGTTTGTCCACATCCACATTCTCATACAAGGCTATGAGTCCAGCAGCTGGAGCTTTAAGAAAAAACACTAAAAATGATGAGACTCGTGACCAAAAAAAGCCACACAAGTTGGCAACTTATTACCCAAAACTATTGGTAACTATTACCCAAAAGGTAATAGATTCAGAAGCTGAGTTTCAAATTGTCATATGTAGCATGAAGTAAAAAGCATTTAACACAACAGAGATTTGGACAGTTTAGAAATATGTATTTTCCAGTTGTAACGTCTTTGATATGCGCTTTAACACCTGTTTTTAATTCTGCTGTATGGCATGTCTGTAACACTTACTTTTCCAGCCTCAGCTATAACCACACAATATCATGTCTGATACTGATATTAAACTATGGAAACACCAGAGTCACAGTTCAGCAACCCTAAGGTTTCAAAGTAAAGCCTTCTGTTATTTACATTTGCTCAGCACTTTGTGTTTTGACATGCAGTAATCTTAATTTACTGTTTAAAAGAAAACTTTTAATTCCAGTCCAAGACCAATTATCTCCACTGTCAACCCCATTTTATCCTTCAGTCTACAGTAACGGTAATTTATGCATCAAAATATAAGGCATGGCTGTTGATTTCCATTTTTCATGTGTATTGAATCTGCAGATCTGCTGAAAGGCATATGGAGTTGTGAAAGGTTTCCTTACTCCTACATTTGCAAGATATTTACTCAGCACAAGTAAAGCATTTGCTTTTGTTCCTCTCTCCTGACATTCCATCAACCTGAAAGACCTGTTCCTCAGCAAAGGGGTCATTCTACCTTCTGTTTCATTTCCTGTGCTAGTAGTGATCTGGTTCTGATTTTTCTTCATTGCTTTCCAACACAATGCTCAGCTGTGTTACCCCTCACATGCAGGCTCCCAGTGCTGTACAAGAACTAAAATATTTGCATTAAAACCAAACCTATTTATTTTTATTGGGGCAGGAGGAAATCTTGTTGTATTTGATTATATTTTGGGTTCAAAACTAATGTGTGTGTGTGTGTTTGTTTATATATATAACATTTAGTTTCAGAGAATAAAAATTGTTCAGCTACTACTTCTCATATTTAGGCTCGGAATCCTCTCCCCCAGCAGTTAGGAATAATAGCATTTAAGTCAGTGAATGACATTACAGGAATTAATTTTGGATTTTTCTGTGGTCTGCATTGTACAGGAAGTCGAGTTAGATGACCACAATGGCCTTATAATATGAATCTATGACATCACACCAATTTTACACTGATGTGAGAGGAAAATCAGGCACTTTGCATTTACATAGCACTTTCCATCTTCAAAGCACTTTACAAGTATTAACGAATTAATCTTCCCAATACCACTGTAAGGTGGGTAAGGAAATAAATCCTCCTTGCACAGACAGGGAACAGAGACTCTAAGGGTATGTCTACACTGGTGGTTCTCAACCTATTCACAATTGTGGGCTGCATATGTGGCCCACAATGTGTTATATGGGCTGCAGCCAATACTATCTGTATGGCCCTGAGGATGTCATAGCTGTGTGCTGATTGGGCTTCAGGTTGAGAACCACTGGTCTACCATTGAAGACACATGCCATGGCTGCAGCCAGCCCATATGAGCTGAATTCAGGCTCACGGGGCTAAAAATTGCAGTGTAGATGTTCAGACTGGGGCTGGAGACTGATCCCTGGGACCCTCCCCCATCATGGGACCCTCCCCCATCACGGGACCCTCCCCCATCACTGCCCAAGCCTGAATGTCTACACTGCAATTAAACAGCCCCAAAGCCTGAGCCCAGGGAGCGCGAGTCAGCTGACATGGGATAGCAGTGGATGTTTAATTGCAGTGTAGATATCAATGCAGAAGGATGGTGAGGTGACTAAAGCACAGAAGCAGGTCTACGAAAAGGTGGATTTCTCCTCCCAGCTTTGCTACATGTTTGCTGAGAGACTTTGGACAAATCAGCACACTTCTCTAAGCCCCTCAGGGACTCTCTACAATTTTTGCTCTGGTGTAGCCTTGGATATAAGTTGTTCCCACTATCACAGCCCTGCTTTGTACTGATGCAGCACATCTACGCTAGGGTTTTGCATGGCCTAACTGCATCACAGCAGCCATGCCAGTGCAAAAATCCCTCATGTAGACAGTCCTTGAGTCCCTCCACCTATAAAAATTAGGACAATACTACTTCACCTACCAGGGGATGCTGTGAACTTTAATTCATTCATGTTTAATGGCATAGCTGGGATTGGACTAGAGGAGTATCTAATTCTCATGCCCGTGATAAAACTATACGTATGTCCATTTGGCACACCACTGGTGACGACATATAAGGCATGTGTAGCAACATGCCACAGAGAATGGATCTGGAAAGGGGGAAACAGTGAGGAATGGTTTTGGCAGCAAGTTCTGGTGTGTCTTTACTCACTTACGCAGAACCTCACTGTTTACACTGCTATTTATATTCATGGTAGGGGGGCTAGCAGTGTATGTTATCTACACACACTGCCATAAGAATTGTGGAATGTAGACATACTCTATGAGACCTGGTTTCTTAACGTCACTTTTACTGCCAGCGTGGTAAGCTGCCAATGTAAAAACGAGAATATTATATTTACCAAGCCTGCTTGAAGCGAGACAAAACAAGAAGTTATACATCAGTAAGAAATTTTGTACCATATTAAGAAACAAGAACATATCAGCCAGGGCAGGTGCCAAGAAAATGCAATGCAATGATGTCCAGCTAGAAAGAACACTGACATTTTCATCTTTAGCATAAGACTTTTTACACAGGACTCTTGGCACCTCAGGGACTCCATAGAATATTCCAATATTGACATCTATTTCCATTCCTAGTAGTGACAGAAGGTTCAACCATGAGCCAATTAGGACAGGAAGACATGATTCAAGTCAGGAAAATGCTATTGACCTACCCATGTAAAGTCCCAAATGCTGCCAGGCTACAGAGATGTAGCCAGGGCAAACAACAGATAGCCGATAGTCAATGTAGTCTATGGAACCTAACTGTCACTTAAGGCCTTCTCCCAATCAGATCCCATAGCCTTTGATCAGAGACAAATCCCTTCACTAGGCTATGGGGTTACTTTTGGTTCAGGGACAGGCAATTTGACCTGTCAGCAGGAGTGAAACAAGCCCATGATTTTAGGGTGCAAAAGAGGGGAAGAGAAGGAGGAGAATCTATTAGATTTCCCAGGGACAGACCCGGAATAGCTCCACTGGCTTTAGCAGCGTCCCTCTGCATTTTCCCAAGTGGATTTGAGAACAGAATTCAGTCCTATGGTTTTTCAACTGCCTCTGATCTCAGTGGTCATTAATGTGCAGACTGACACAATTGGTCTAACCAGCATGTCCCTATGCCCTCTAAATGACCTTTAATCAGCACCAAGACACAATGGAACAGAATTGCTGATTCAGAGCAGTTCCTGTCTACCATGTCCATTCATATTTACTCCATTAAGCTATAACAGCTGCTTTGTGCTCAGCCCATTTTTTCATATACAAAAGTTATCAGTTCTATTTGTCAGGGCTCTGTTGGAGGATTTATATTTTTTATTTTTTTGAGCAAGGCTCTGTTTAATCTGCATAGTACGCTGCACAACGAGTGCCCTCAGGGAGCAGGCATTGGTGGAAATATAGATGTCTATCACAATGGAGCATGCTGGCAGTTTGACTATTATTTTTAAAACACCCAGAAATGATATTTTATCTGATGTGCTAACAGCCGATTAAACTTGGTGTTGCAAACTAGAACTCTGTGCAGACTTTTCAGGGGCACTAAAAGGAGGGGGAGGAAGTCTCAGTTTTGTTGCTCCCCCCTAAAATTTTACAACTGAAATAGAAGCCAGCCATAGAATCCCTCCCACATATACACTACCTGCTCCCTGAAAAATTACACACCCACTACTGCATTTCTTGCTCCTCTATCAAACCCGACACAGACACCCAGCCCATTCCCTCCCCATCTTCTCGCCCTCTCCCAAGTCTATTCATACACACACTGTAACTTGTTCTCTTTTTTCCATGCACGCTCCTAGTTGATCATTCTCTCTTCCACTTTACTTTTTTGTGTCCCCACCTCTCTCAGTGCCACCTCAGTGCTCCAGACAGGAAGGTGAGGAGGGAAGCAGGCCCTGCAGCAGAGGGGGAGAAACCATTCCAACATCTTGCTTCCCTCCCCTAGAGACTCAGCAGGCAGTAGCAGGAAGGGAAGGGGAGACAGAGAAAGATTTGAACTGGGAGGACATATGGGGAAGCTAGCAGCAGCCAGTGGGAGGTTGCAGAGGAGAGAGAAGAGCATTTTTGCCTCTGCATGCACTAATGCCACACAGAGGTCAGAGTCCATCCAGTTGATTTCACAAGAAACCAGCTGGACTTCAATCACAGCAGATGGCTTCTGAGACTGGCATAATCTTTCAGTGACTTTTTCTCTCTTTCATTTTCATATTTTTTCCACCCAATCTGTCCAAAGGTTATTGACCCAGATCCAGTTCTCTTTAGTCAGACAAACCCCAGCTTGACTTCAAAGTAAGCAGAGGCAAAGACCAAGTTCTGCAACCACCTCAAGTTCCAAATGACAGATTTATCTAGTAAGGAGGCAGGGAGGAAGTATGGTCCAGGGGTTAGGGCACCAGCCTCTGAGTCAAGAGGCTATGTGTAAGGGGTCTATTAGCCCCTTACTGAAACTTAGTGGGTCTTTTTGATTGGCCATCTCTGGAGGAAACAGGACCCTGGAACAAGACAGCCCCCAAGGCCAGTGGAGAGAGGCCAACTCAGGTCAGCCTGATTGACAGGGCAGACAGGCCATTGAGGGAGCCAGGAGGATGCGGGGAGAGCCCAATTCTCCATGTGAGTTGGAGCTGCATGGCTGGGGCAGAACTGACCAGAGCTAAGGACAAAGAAGCCAGCAGCTGGAAGGCTGGAAGAGGAGCACAGAAAGCTGAATGGAGCCGAGTTGACCCGACCCACAGCAGCAGAGCAGAGGGGCATCCCAGAGAGCCAAGCGCAGCTGCACTGAAGCAGAGGGAGCTGGGACAGGAGCCGCCTGGAGCTGGGTGTGGTGAGCAGCTGGGGAGAAGAAAGGGGACTCTGGGAGTGTGTGGCTACTGGCAGAGCAGGGGTCTGACTCTGCATCCCTGCAGCATAGCCAGGGTCTAGACAGTGGGCCTGCAACGTGTGACACAGACTGTGAATCCCAGAGACACTGTTTGTGATGCCCCGTGCCAGGGGGCAGTGTTGGGTGTTTTCCTTTAACCTTTCTTCTTATTTTTTAAATTGATTAGATTGCCGTTTGTGTAATAAATTGTATTGCTTTGCATTGTATGCAATGACCAGTCAGTCAGGGACGTGCCCAATGCAAAGTTAGCACCCCGGAGTGGAGACACCCTAGCCCCTGCCCGAAGGGACCACGACAAGATTGGGGGTCAAGCCCCAGGAATCCTGGGCCCAGCCTTGTCGGGGTTACAGGCACCCCACCATACAGGAGAGTGGGAGGGGAGCCCTCGAGGTCAGGTGGGGCCTCTGGGTAAGGAGAGTGGGAGCAGGGACTCAGATCCTTTTGCTAGCCAACTCTACCGGGGTAGTGTACAAGCAAGGAAAGTTCCCCACAATAGCGGGCCCATTCCCCTGCTTACATATGCTTCAGATCCCTGCTCTGCCTTACTGAGGTCACTTGTGCCTCACTTTCCCCATCTGTGTAATGGGGATATTAGTACTGGCCTAAGGTGCTGGAAGGATAAATGCATTACAGATTGTGAGGTGCCCAGATACTGTGGTGATGGGGGCCAGATAAGTACCTATATCATCTAGAAGCTTCATCATAAGGCTCTAGTGGTTAGCTGCAATAAGTGGCATAGCATAATGTGCATGGCATAGCATGATATCTAAATAGGCTTTTGGATCTTACCGCGGTCTGACAGGAAGTGACTTATGAAGGAAGCAGGAAGGTGAGAGGTCAAATGATGACGAAACATGACAGCAAATTTAATGAACCTGCTAGCTCATGAGTGGGTATCTGCTCCCACCTCAATCGCCTTCCAGGAGTGGCCCTCGGTGGGACCCAATTCATTCTCTAGTCAGCAGAGGCCTCCATAATGTCTGGAGAGGTGGAAAAGGCAGCCATGGACAGAAGGCAAAGGGGAGCAGGCACCAGGAAAGAGCCAGAGGGATGTGCCTAGAGCTGGCTGCACAGGGGACTGTCTGAGTAGCCGGCAGCAGCAGTAGGTGACAGGCCAGGAGCAGAGAGTTGGGAGGCATCTGTGGCAGCGGGCTCATGGGGGAGGGGGAGAGGGGGGAGAAGAGGGGGTGCAAACAAACAGAGGGAGGATGAACCTTTGCCAGTGATACCTCACTGCTCTCTATTACAAGACTGGACCAGAAGAGGAATCCCAGGCACTGGCTCAGAGGAGCCTCCTGGGGTAAGACTAGCTTTGCATCACCCTACCAAGGTGCTCCCTAGAAGCCAGGACAGGAATTAATCCAACAGTTTATTGTAAGTGTCTATGAAGCCACTGTCCCTAGGGCATTTGCACACTCTCCTGTCTGCCAGCCCCAGCAAAAAATCTTTTCCTTTGAGCCAAAGGGGCAAGTGCTCCTTGGCAGCCTCCCAGAGAGAAAACTTAGTGGCCAAAATGACAGTTTTAGCCTGGCGCTACTGGCTCTCTGGGAAGGGTTGGGCTTACATTTCCTAAACTGCCCAGGGATTTGGACACCCAATCAAAATAAATGTCAACTGGGCATGCAAATCTCTAGGAAGTTGTAAAAAATCTGAGCCATAGTGCGTCACAGCATGCTTGTGCTACGGCAGAGAGGGGCAACGGCAGACAAACTAATGAGTCCTTCTTTTCTCTTTTTGTGCCTCTACTTTCTCATGTAACCCCCTTCTATTTCTGGGTTACTTGGGAGCCGGCAACACTCACCTGTGTGCAAGGGCGCTTAAGGTTGTTAACAACAAAGGAGATCCTGAGTATCCCAGCGGTGATGTAGGATAGGTGGGAATCCTCTATCCACCCCCCTGCTGCAGTCCCTTTACTTTTAAAGGAATTTAAACTTGGCGGTGCCTCCACCTGGCTGGCCCCTGCACACGCTTAATAGCCGGCCTTGGGAGCTTCCAAGACTAAACCTAGTCTGATAATGATAATAATCAGATAGGTCTAACTTAACAATTGCACTTATGCAAACTAAACATCCAATATACTTAAATGAGAGTTAACACAACTTTACTTAACAAATTAAAGAAATATGACATAACAGACTGAAATTAAACATCACTATTATGTTAAATCCACAGGGCAGCTGAATAAATCAATTAATAAAAATAGTATGAAAACAAATGAAACTTGTCTAAACTTGCATTTACCCTGCCACTGTTTACCCCACCTGCAGAGTGTACACTCCCCAAGAGTTTAGAGCCCTAACCCCTTGTTTGCGTGGGCGCGTTTGAAAATCTGAAGAAGACGACAGCACTCTGTGGGTTCGGTGTTCCAGTTCAGCCCAGTTGTCACGCTGGAGGTTTGGAGCTGGCCCAATCAAATGTCTGCAGTCCTGGCCCTGCTTGAAGGGACTCTCTCTCTCTGCCTCTTCTCAGGCCCAGTGAAAGTCTCTCTGCAGTGCCCCTTCCCTTACACGCCCTGCCCCAAACAGGGGAGGGCACTCACACTACCTTCACTGCAGGCCCACCTCAGGCAGCTCCAGGCTCAGTCCCTGCCCTGGCTTGGGCAATGCCACCAACCTCCGAAGCTCCCTGCTCAATCAGGCTCCAGCAGGCTCTTAGCAGCAGCTTTGGGACCCCAGCAGCAGTCAGCAGGCAGCAGCAGCTTTGGGACTCCGGCAGCAGGCAGTAGCCAGCAGCTTCCAGCCTGGGATGCACTCCACCCTAGCACCAAAATGGAGTCCCCCACATGCTACTCCCTGTCTCTCTGGAAGGGGAAGAGTCTCTCTCCTTTTCCCCAAGGCGTCATGGGAGTTGTAGTCTCCCAGGATCTTCCCAACTGTAAACTCCCAATCAAGTTCCAAGGCCCCTGAAGTACAGGGTGCCTACACTTATTTAATGGGAGAGGAGATTTAAGAGGTTTGGACCACGAAACTTACCAAGAGACTGTAATTTACACAAGGGTACAGCCTTTACTCTTGTAATTTACTTGGGCAATTTACACAAGGTGAGCCTTTACTCACCTTGTGTTATGATCCAGGCACACACATAAAAGTTGGATAAAACCATAAGATAATCTTTCTGGAAGGTTGCAAAACAGGTTTCTTAGAATCAAGAACCCTAACACACACAAAACAAAAACAGACACACAAACAGCTGCTCCCTCAGGCAGAGGGACACAACTCACCACAACATACTCTATGCTAGCTCTCTGCATGCTAACTGCTCCCAGACCCAGATCACACACCATCCTACAAAGCCCCTACCCCCTGCAAGCATAGGACCCGGAAACCCCTTGCAACTCAAACCTATAGTTTATAACTTTAACACAGTTTTCAATAACCCATACCATACACACTCTTGCCATTGTATACCCCATTCACTAGCAGCACTCTCCCACAGTACAGACTGGTAATTATAGCAATGACTGCATTGTAAATTCTCCCATCTCTTGCATGGCAGCTACTTAGCTAGTGACTCATTATTTAAGATACTACAATCTTTGAGGGTGGAGTACTGATTCCAAAAGTTTGAGATTGCATCTCCAAACTAGCTTAACGATGATTTAAATTCAAGTGCTAAGAGGTGGGCCAAGCATAATATAGTCTCAGCCCCTTGTGACTATGTCCCCTTTAAAACAGTCATAGCTTAAATTAATAAAGAGGAATAATGTTCCCCATGGGTAGAGCGGCATCTTTTTTCATGGCCTAATCGCCATTTTATTAGGTTGGTCACAGAACACATTTCAAGGTTTGTACAGGCTCTGAAAAATGGCAACATTTGTTCAAGCATAAAACTTTCCCAGAAGTAATACTACCCTAAATTACCTATCATTTATTCAACTGGGCTGCTTTCCTTTTCCCGTGATGATTTTTATGCTTGTGGTGTGCATTAAAGGTAGACTTACCAGACAGGTATAGTGCACTAAAATGGAAATGTCAATATGGTGAAATGGAATGTATCACATTTAACAATATCATTAAATATATTTATACCACTGGAGGCAATAACCACAAGATGCAATATGATTGTAACCTTACCTGTATGTTATTAAAAACTTCTCCTTTAGCTGGCCTGATGACACGCAAGCAGGCATCATGATGTTTATTACCATCAGTTGGAACAACCACTTTTCAAGAGTTATTTACATTAGGCTCAAGAAAAGTAAACTGTGGAAATAGCTAATTTGCCTTTTTGTGTTGATATTGGGAATAAAAAAATCTTCATTACCCTTTTGCTAGTCAATTCTTAGAGTGATGAGCTGTTTAGTAACCGCAAGCCTGAACCATAATTCTCCAGAAGATTAAAAGGGATGAAGCATTTAAAAAAAATAAATAAAATTCCCTTGAGAAAACATAAAAAGATTTCAACAGAAGCCTCTCTCAGACGTAGCAGAGGCAAAAATTTAATTCCGTTTGCACGTTAAAAGGGGGCGCACTGAATTCCTGTAAACGGTGTCTTGTTCTACAGTATAATGTTCCGTTCAGAACTGCAAACAGCTAGCCATAAGCTAATCGGAAATATTAATTCTGGGCATTTGACTAGACTGAAACCGAAAGTGGCACATGCCTTATTCGCTGATGGTGCCATTCAAGGTCCTCCTCTTAAATGGGTTAGGGCCCAATGACCTCAGGAATCAGCTCTTGCTATGCAGCCCACCTCATGCACCACCTTGACTATTTGCCTGTTGGATCCCAGGTTTCATTTTGCAATGCACCCTCAAAGAATACTCTTGAAACAGAATACATTGGCGAGGGAGCTCATATCTCACTTCCAGCAAAGCATACTGCTAGACACCTGTTTAAACAAGGTAGTCCACCAACAACTATGTCAGAGTGACATCCAGTGCAAAAGGAATCAATCACCTTGTCATTAAGAAACCAGATGATTAGGGGGGAAAGAGTGCTACCTTTCACAGGAATTGTTGTGAGGCGGTCAGTTCACGTGTTTGAGTTATGCAATTAGGAAAAGAAACACACTTTTTGCATATTTTCTGCCCAAAACATTTCACTCGCTTAGCTCAAAACAGGAGTTAGAAGCTTCAAGGCAAACTTGTTTAGCAGAGGTCATGAGACTTTAGAAAAATCAAAACAACCTTAAAGGAAATTAGTTCAGTAGTTTAAAACTTTGGAGTGTTTAATGTTGTCAGCTTCTTATATTTACAAAGGAAACATTTGTTGAATGTAAAGCATCATTGCTTTAAAAATACCAAACCAGTTTCTCAGCCTTGGTTTTCTTTCATAGGTCCAGGTCCACATAGGGATTCTGGCACTGCAGTGTTCAGAGCCAGGGGTAGACACCTCGCTCCCTCTACAGTGCCCAGAGAGAGACAGGTGCCTGAGAATGGGATCCACAAAAGTCAATATGCCAGGTAGAGAGCCACCTAAAAGTGGCCAGTAGCAGATGCCAGCGAGAGGGGTGTGTGCTAAGCCCCACCTCTCTTCTGGAAATTAGGCATCTTGGTCCAGGCTGGAGGGATGTGCCTACCTTGGCTTGCAATCCACAGCTGGGAACCTCTCTCCAGGAATCAGATGTCTGTGCCATTTCTTGCCAGGACAGGGGTGGGGCACAGCTGAGTCCACACAAAACATCCATGGCAGGTGAGAGGAGGAGGCTGCCTACCTTATAACCTTTAGCCCGCTGGTGAGGGAACTCAACCAGGATGTGGGAGACCCAGATTAAATTCCTTCCTTGTCTGATGAGGAGAAGGGAGTTGAACAGGGGTTTCCGGCCTCTCAGGTGAGCAGCCTAAGCACTGGACCAGAGTCATGCATGAAGTACGTGCTCAAGTGCTTTCCTGACAGGTGATGTGCATAAGCATCCACTTACGTGTTTGGCTGAACTAGAGCCTGCCTGAGGACATCCCTCGCCATTAATCTAAATTTTCTGCAGACAGGAAGAATTTAGCTCTTAAGTCTGAAGTGCAGGTACTTGCCATTAGTGACTCAAGCACTATCCAGTGAGATTGCACCTGACCTTTCAAATGATTTTCCTGGTTGTCATTAACTTATCCTAGTGGACTGAGGATATAATGACCTAGTCACTTCACCAAGCACATTTCGTTCTCCATATGGACATGACGAGATATTTACCCAAACTGCCTTTTCAATTCCATCTTTCTACTTTATTTGCACTCGGCTCAGCTCCTCTCACTCAGATGCTGATACAGTAAATCTTTGCTTAGGTCTACATTTTTCTAAAACTTGTGTACAATGCATCATCAAGCTTGTGTTTGAGTAATCTATAAAAGAACGCTTACTGTGCGTGTAAGCATTTCTTATTAATCTGAACCATAAAATACAGTGTAATGTTTTCATATGTTGTGCACCACGGCTAACGCTCTTAATGGTCAAATACATAATTATTTGTCATTACAAAATATTACATCAGTTTGGTTCAAATTTAGTCATCGGCTAACAGTGATCTAGGTATTTGTGTTTATTATCAGATGCAGTTTGACTTCTCAAGAAATGGGCAAGTTACTTTGTTGAATGCCTTCATTCTTAGGTGCCCATCTCAACACATCTCAAAAAGAGCTGCTTTTTAGCAGACAGGTGCCAGCACTCTGTGAAAATCAGGCCCCTTTCAAGTCCCTCAAGCTCCCCAGGAACTAAGATCATTAATATTTTTTTAAAGATTTGACCAATATCAATAAATATTTAGTTATGGGCATTTCTATGGGGCTTATTACCATAGCATTTGAATGTTGTCTTCATCTTTTCATATTCCCTTCTGGGCTGAGACTACCCATAAAAAATTTCATCTGGTATTTAAGTATATTATAAGCAATGAAAAATAATTACTGTAAAGTGGAAGCTGAAATTCATCCCTAACTGTAGAGGTGCTACTTGCCATCTATCCATTGTACTTATCCAGTCCCCATCACTATATTATCTGAGTCCGTCACAATATAGATATATAAACATTTACCCACACAATACCCTGTGAGCTGGGGCAGTGCTGTTATCCCCATTTTTACAGATGGTGAACCAAGGTACAGACGGACAAAGTAACTTGCCCAAGGCCAGAGAGGGAGACTGTGGCAGAGAAGTTGCACCTCCCTTCCTGTCTATGCATGTGCACCCACTATAGTACTACTGATAGATAATATCATTACAGAACTAGCTAATGCATTAATAATATTGGACAGTGTGGTTACAGAATTATACAATATAAGCTATATGCAGTCTACAACATAGTTAGCTTAGCAAAGTGAAATAGAAATTAAACAGCACAGAGTAGAGAAGGGAGATAGCTGACGGTAGTTTGTCTTGCAATTTTGGTGACAACTTTGCTGTACATGAAAAATTTCCTCAGCTAAGCTGTTCACAGCTAACACATCAGCTGAAAGATCTCCAAACTATTCTTACAGCTCAGGCAATTGACAGGGGAGAGATCCCGCTGCAGGTGGAATCTGACATGAACAGCCACCAACACCAGACAAGGTCAGAAAACATAACTGGGGCTAAAATGTAACTGTACAGATTACTGAAAAATGTTCTCGTCAAACATCCCCGTGAGGACTTAGAGTACCAGAAAGGAAATCAAAGGGAAAGAGTCTATCAGTCTGAAGGTCTAGAGGGATCAACAGAATACTTACAGCTGCTGCCCTCTTCCCCACACCTGTTAATGACCTACCTAGTTACCCAGAAAGCTTCTTAGCTACATGCAGCTCAGCTAATAGTATCCAGGTCCCTGAAAAGTTCTCATTTGAGACATCTGGACATAGTTGCCTGTGAGTAAGCCAATGTTCTTACAAGTTTAACTTCCTAATTAAATGTTATGCCTTCTGGTGCACGTCATTTTCCTCCTCTCTTTTTTACACCAAGGTCAGAAGAAAGAGTTCTTGCAAAACTCTATAGTTTTGTAGAATGGATATTTTATTGCTCATGAAAGCTAGTGAATAGTAGCACTGCCTACAGCCAAGCATCAGTTTCAAAGTCCCCATCTGCTTCTCTCTTTGATAAGCCTGTTTTTTGTTCTCCATGAGCTATTTCATTCCAACAGCCACCACCCAATGAGATGGCCAATAACTTATTGAGATTTTACAAATCTCATTTTCTCCAGGACAAGCAGAAAGCGCTGAGGAGGAGAGAGGTGACAAGCTACCCAGTGAAACATGTTGGGGTGCAGTGGGATACTGTGCTGACCCTGTGCTGTGCTGACCCTCCTAATGGCTCTTTTAAGCATCTTCTCCCTTCCCTGCAACTAGAACAGCTTATTGTAGATGTTTTGAAAAGTTCACCAAACTTGCCCTATGGCCAATCATCTTCAACAACTAACAATACTGTTTGGAGAACCAGGAACTGCAGAGTCACCGGAGGCTCAGGGGGCCAGGCCTTAAACTCAGCACATGGCAGCAGGAAGTATGTGCTTTTCTGCTGTTCCCCACAGTTCTTGAGTGGAAGAATCCTGAACTGCAGGACAGTTCAACTGAGTCCCTGCAGAGCCATGGCAGTTTGCGCCAACCCCTGCTCAGCTCACGGACAAGTGCCTGTCTGGAGAAGGGGATAGGCTTTGTGTATGAATCAAAGACAGGTGGGTGGGGCTGGAGGAAGAGCCCCCGTGCTGAGAAGGAGCCTTTCACTCTTAACTCTCTAGGGCTGCCTGGGCAAATGCCATGTTCTCCCCTCCTCTGCCCCAACTACCCATCCCTGGTGACGGTGAGACCATTATGTTTTGGAGGGAGTAAAAGATCTTTCCCCTCCTTGCAAATTTGCTCCCTACCGGCAGCCATTACTCAGAGTGCAATCATCTTTCCCCGCAGCCTGTTACCATCGGCAAAGACAGAAGCAGACACTAAGTGTCCACCAGTAGCAGGAAGGGCAGAGTGAAGAAATGAAATCGCACCTTCTAAAGCAAGCCCAAGAGTTCTCCAACCCTCAACCGCCACCACCAGAGGCAGAACTAGGGGGAAGAGTTGAACAGAAGGGAGAGCGTGAACAGGACATGTGCCAAGAAGGGGAAAGGAAAGTGGAGCATTGAGCATGCGAATGGAAGAGTACAGTGTGGGATGAAGTAGAGGGAATGACAAAGCCCTGGCTGGGATGATTTAGCTGAGGTTAGTCCTGCTAAATATGAGCAGGGGGTTGGACTAGATGGCCTCCTGAGGTCCCTTCCAACCCTAATCTTCTATGATTAAGATCCATGGCCCCAACCCTGCCACCACATACAAATGAGAATCTGCATGGACATGAGCAGCCCCATTGCCTTTAGTGCAATGACTTGTGTGTAAGGTTACTTGTGTATATTTGTGGGATTGGGAGGAATATCAGAAACAGCTTCCCTAACACTGCCTTAGAATTTAGCTTCTGGTCCTGACTAGACGTGGATAGTGCAGAGTGGCAAAGGAAAGGAATTTATTTTTAAAAGAGTTTAGCAAAGCCTCTGGTCCTTCAGAAACATTTTAACAGTTCAGGGCAGTTCTGATTTTATCTGAACTTGTTCACTCAACGCTAACTTGGAGCCAGTTTGTGGATTTAAAAGGAATACCTAGATATTAAATGGAAATATGACCAGAATAAAATGGTTATGAGTCCATTCTGTAAAGGACTAGCTCCTTAGTAATACATCAACATTACAAAACAAGGTTTAAGAGAGTGTGGTGGAGCAGGGTCTTTAAGAACTATGGAAGCAGTGTGACCATCCAAAGACTATAATTAATTACATGCCAGGGGTGAAATCCTGGCCTTACTGATGTCAGCTGAAATCTTCAAAAATGTATTCAGTGGGGGCAGGATTTTACCCAAGGTGTTTAAAAGGGATTTGTGTGCATATTTAGCAAAATAATTATTCTAAAAATTCCAAGCTCTGCTGCATAAAAGTGAGCTAAACATTGTCACATTTGACTATCTAATTTTTAAGCAAAATTCTAAACAGGAAGAAAAGAGACTGCAAAGATATATTTTAAGGTCATAAGGTTTGTGAAACTTTCATTGTGGTGTGTTGTATTAAATTCTTAGAGTCCACAAGACATTTATAGCTTATTAACTCAAAGCTTTGCATGGAAACAACAAGCCAACCTTCCTATACTGTATTACATGAGATCCTCGTTTTGGACACTTGCCTAACTGAATAAAACATGCCATGTATTGAAAAATGTTCACTTTGGTCCTAAGAAGAGAAAAACGATACAGAAATATGCCATCCAGTGTAACAAAAAATGGAGTTAGCTCTGAGGATTTATTACAGCCAAGGATCAGATCCGTTAGAGTAGGTATCTGCCCTGTTTTCAAAACTCATGTAATTTAGCCTTCAACAATACAGCATGCATTGATGTTGAATTCAATGGCATTCTGCTGCTTTGAAACACATTTGTAATATCATTCATGAATTCTCTGCAATCAAATTGATGAAGAGAGAGTTTGGAAGAGAAACTAGAAGTGCTATGAAAACTGCTCATTGAATGTTTATTTTAAACTTCTAAATAGTTAAAAAGAGAGAATGACACTAACCAAAATGAGTGAAGTGCCAGCACAGCGACACAAAGTCCAACCTCTAAACAGAAACCAGGGTGCTAGGACAAAACAGCCACTATTCAGAGCCTATGGGCTGGAATAATAGCAATGCACCACTTACACAGGGAAATACACATGCAGCGGGACCTCACCCCTATGCTGTCCTCCACACTGATCTGTGTAGGGCAGGCAGAGACCCTCTCCAACCCCAGCAGAGGCTGTCGGGGTTCCCGCCATATTCTGTATTATGACAAGGCTACAGTGGTGGTGAAGTCATTTTGGGTTTCTTTTCTCCAGTAGGCTCCCACACCTGCTGACATATTCTTGTCAAATCTGGACTTTGCTCCAGAAGTTTCTTTCTTTATAAATATTTTAAAGAAAGTATTTATTTACTTCTTTAAAATGTCTCTTTGAAGAAGCCTTCTGTAGGAACAAGAGAGATTGGAAGAATTTCTATAGGCTGTGCTGGTGAATGGGAAATGGAGTACATTATCTATTCTATGTGGTCCTATTCTTCTATGTTACGACTGGCTATGGCCATAAGAGTGTTACTCAGAAGCTTGATACTGATGACTAAAGCAAAATGATTTTACTGATGCAGGATTAAATTTCATAGATACATGACTAAACTGCCCTACAAGAATCCAAAACTTTTTAGTCAACAGCAGTACACAGCAAACATCACTTTTACCCTAAATTCAAGTTAATTAACAAATGCCTTAATTATCCTAATAACCAAAGGAATCTCTGGAGCTAAGCATTACATTTGTTTTGTTTTAAAGTTTACATCATGATTTAGTGCGTAACATTCTTTTAAACGCAAAACATCAGGAAGTTCCAAACATACATATTTGAACACTATGAGTAAACCCATCAGCTGGATCTCACTGGTATGCTTTTCAGCAGGGTAATGGTATAAAATATTGGTATTTAAATAGTCATAACTTTGAATCTTACCAATCAACTTAAACTGGGGATTCAGCAAGGTATTTATCCTGAATTTAAAGTTAGTCATGGGCGTAAGCGTCTTGTTTAATCTGGGCCAAAGATTACTGGAGTTGAAAAGTGAAAGCAGAAAGTTGAGAACTGTTCCCTCCTCACACACTTGTAGCTAACACTTATTGGGGGTTGTATTTTCAAAAGTGCTTGCCATCAGGGCCAGATTTTCAAAACAGCTCAGCTCTCATTTAGGCATCCGGAAAAACAGAACACCTCTGGAAGCTGAGTGTTTTTGAAAGTCTGCCCTAATTGTTTTTGGTGATGATCCTTTTAGATTTCATAAAGTATTCACTTCACTTTATTGTATCTTACATAGGTGATTCATGAAGGAAGTTATCACCTCTTCTCTGGACTCTCCTATTTCATTCTATCACACTACCTCATACTTGGGAACCAGTCAAATTGTAAAGGTTAATACAAAAAACAAAAAAACACCACACCAAGAAAAGAACAGGGTTACTTACCTGTAACTGTTGTTCTTCGAGATGTGTTGCTCATATCCATTCCAATATAGGTGTGTGCACGCCACAGTGCACAGTTCCTAGAACATTTTTCCCCTTAGCAGACCCCGTAGGGTCGGCTCTGGTGCCCCATGGAATGCCCTGAGCATGCCGCAGCACGAGGCACTGCCGGCCCCATGCCCTCTCAGTCCCTTCTTTCTGCCAACTACGACAGCGGGGCTGGGGGGTGGGTGTGGAATGGATATGAGCAACACATCTCGAAGAACAACAGTTACTGGTAAGTAACCCTGTTTTCTACTTCGAGTGATTGCTCATATCCGTTCCAATATAGGTGATTAAATAGCCATACCTTGGAGGTGGGTCGGAGTTACCGGTGAGCTGCCCTCAGCATGGCTCTGCCGAATCCTAAGTCCTCTCTCACCTGCTGCACGATGGCATAGTGGGACGTGAAGATGTGCACCGACAACCAGGTGGCGGCTTTGCAGATGTCCTGCAGGGCACTCTCTCCAGAAAAGCCACAGACGAGGCCTTTAGCTCTGGTTGAATGCGCTGTGATGACACCCGGGAGCGGCACATTTGCCTGCTCATAGTAGCACTTGATGCAGGATGTGATCCACGTGGAGATGTGCTGGGTGGAGACCGGTGATCCGTTCATCCAGTCCCCCCCCCCTCGCGACAAGGAGCTGCGCCGATTTCTGGAACGGCCGTGTTTTCGATGTAGCAGGCCAGGGCTCATCTCGCATCTAGCGAATGACATCTCCACTCCTCCTCCAAACTGTGCGGTTTGGGAAAAAACACAGGGAGAGATTTATCGTGGTTACAACGAAATTGGGAAACCATCCCAGACTGGGAAGCTGGGTGCGGCCTCAACTGCACCTTATCCGTATAGAATAGTGTATAAGGGGACTCTGAGGTCAAGGTCCTAATTTCAGAGATCCCCCAATCTGAGGTAATGGCCGCCCGGAAGGCTACCCTCCATGAAGCGTGGCAGAGAGCATGAAGCCATGGGTTCCAAGGGGGAGGGCCCTATGAGTCTCGAGAGGACCAGGCTGATATCCCAGGGAGGCACCGGGTTGTGGACCTGGGGATACCGCCTCTCCACCCCCTTGAGCACCCTGACCAACATGGGATGGGAGAACGGGGATCTCCCCGCTAGCAGGTGATGGAAGGCCAAAATGGCTGCCAAGTGGACCGTCAACTAGGCCAGCACCAGACCCGGAGTACTCCAGGATCACCTGAGGAGGCAAGAGGCTGGAGGAATGCCCCGGGACTCTGCCCAAGAGGTAAACCATGTCCACTTAGCCTGATACATGACCTGTGTAGAAGGGTCCCTGCTGCCCAGCAGGCTCCCTCTACCTCCGTCAGCCACAGAGCCTCCAGGCCGTGAGCTGCAGGGAGTCCAGGTGCAACAGGTGACCGTGGTTCTGGGAGAGACGGTTGTGCCGCCTCGGGAGCCCAATGGGCAGGGCGAACGAAAGGTCCAGCAGCATGCTGAGCCAGCGCTGGCTCGGTCAGGCCTAAGCAGTGAATATGACATCCGCTCTGTCCCTGTTTATGTTCAGTAGGACCTTGGGCAGGAGTGGAATGGGCAGGAACGCATATCTGAGGGTCCCTGTCCCGTTACTGAGGAACGTATCTGAAACTGACCTAGTCTCATGACCCTGGCGCAAACCGAGCCTTGGCGCTGCGCATTCCAAACCGACGCGAATAGATCCAGTTGGGGGACACCCCACTTTTGGAGGATCACAGTCACTACCTCTGGGTGCAGCGACCAGTCGTGGCGGGGTAGAAACGACCTGTTGAGGCGATCCGCCTCGTTGCTCCTCATCCCCATGAGGTGAGAGGCTGTCCAGCGGAGTTGTGCCTCATGGCAAAGCACCACGGACAGGTAGCTTCCTCGCAGAGAGCGGAGGAGCATGTCCCTCCCTGCCTCTTTATGTAAAAATGGTTGCGGTGTTGTCCGGCAGTGCCTGCACCACTCTGCCTGTCAGGAATCGAAGGAACAGCCTGCACGCCAGGCGAATGGCTCTCAGCTCCTCCACGGTGACCTGCAAGCACCTTTCCTCCCCTGACCAGAGCCTCCGAGTGCTCAGGTTGTCACCGATGCGGGCTCCCATTTCACATACGAGCCGTCGGAGAGTAAGGTGACCGACAGGACCAGTTCCGTGAATGGAACACCCTTCCCTACTGCTCTGGGGAATCTCCACCAATCTAGGGAGGCTAGGGCTAGGGCGGGGTACTGGACCACCCAATTCAGTGGGTGTCTGCTCGGCATATATACCGAGGCCAACCATGCCTGAAGTGGCCTGTGCCTCAGGCGAGCTAGCCTCACTCTGTACGTGCAGGCGGCCACGTGGCCTAACAGAAGTAGGCAGTGCCTGGCTGTTGTTGTGGGGCATCGGTGCAGCTGGGAGATGATAGAGACCATCACCATAAAACGTGGCTGAGGCAGGAAGGCTCTGGCCTGGGAAGCATCCAGGGTGGCCCCCATGAATTGTATGTGTTGCACTGAAGTTAGTGTGGACTCCTGCTCCTTTATGAGCAATCCTGGCCTGCTGCACATAAAGCAAGTGAGAGTCACGCTCTCCTGCACTTGGAAACTGGACCTACCCTGTATCAGCCAATCGTCCAGGTAAGGGAAGATTTGCACACCCTTTCGCCTCAGGCGGGCCACCATTACCGCCATGCATTTGGTGAACACCCTTGGAGCCGAAGACAGGCCAAAGGGCAGGCTGTAAATTGGTAGTGAGAGCCAGCCACTGTGAAGAGGAGGAAGCACCTGTGGCTCCGGAGGATGGACCCATGAAAGTATGCGTCTGTGTAGGACAAGGGCGGCATACCAGTCTCCTGGATCCAGGCAGGGATTATGGAGGCTAGGGAGACCATGCGAAACCTAAGTCTTTGATATATTTGTTCAGACGACGCAGGTCTAGTACGAGTCTCAGATCCTTGGGGGCGCCCCTTCAGGATAGAAGGGCCTTAACATATTCAGGACAGGGTGGGGGGAGTCAGGAGAGCAGTAGGGGCGCCACTGTCTCCTACGATTGCCCGACCCCCTGGGGGGCCCCTCCTGGGGCTGAGGACGAGCTGGGGGGGCTGAGTCCATCTTTTAAACCCCCTATTTCTGTCCCTATTTCTGTAGGGTTGAAAAGGGCCTATGCGGAGGTCCTGGTCGCTGCTGCGCCTGGACCACGACTGCTACCTGGAAGCCTGGGGCATGTACAGGCCCAGGGAGCGAAGCGTAGCCCTGGAGTCCTTCGGGCCGTGCAGCTTTGCATAGGTCCGATTGGAGAAGAGGGCCAACCTATGAGCGGGAAGGTTCTGGATAGATTGCTGCACCTCCTGGACAGGTCTGAGGGTAACAGCCCTGAGTACTTCCTCATGGAACTGGCGGGGGCTATGGCCCTACCCGCCGCGGCATCAGCATCATTGGACGTTTGGAGCGCTGCCCTAGACACCAGGATTCCTCCATGCAAGATGGCAGAATCCAACCTCAAGGTAGGGGCCCCCCCTCTTGAGCAACTTCTGGTGCGCCCTGAAATCTTCCAGTGGCGCCATGTGAACCCCGGAGACTGCCTCGTCCGGGGAGGAGGAAGAGGACTACTGAGGCAAGTCTTGCAGGTGCTCCCCTTGCTGAAGGGATGCACCCGTAGAGGGTCCCCTCCACAGGGTCCAACTCCTCGGCCGAGGTGCGGTGTTTATGGGCCTTAGACTGTGCCAGGGCACGGATTGTACCTCTGCTAGCAGAGAAGATTGGGGCCCTGGTCCTATCTGGGTGTCCCATGGGGCCCAATAAGGCCCTGGACTCCAAGGCCCAACAGGGGCTGACTGTGCCACCTGCTTGGACACCTTGTGGGGGCATCGGCTGTCCCGAAGACTGTCCCCCCCCCCCCCCGTGGTAGCCGAGCCGCTACACAGGCGGCCGTCCTTGGTCCCAGGTGCCGTGCCTGCGCCGGGGACCATGTTTTCGCTGCTTCCGCCATGGAGGACGACGAGGACCGCCTGTGTTGGCATGGGGGGGAGGGGGACTGCTGAGGGGCAGCTCTGAAGAGCCCTCGGCACCGCCGGGAGCTCCGGTGCCGTGAGAGCCCAGCTGCCGCCGGGAGCTGCAGCACTGCGAGAGCCCCAGTACTGCCTGGAGCTGCGGTGCCACGGTGCCGCCTGGAGCTGCGGTGCCGCGTGGCCGGTGCATCTCTGTACTCGACCCTGCTTGTACCAAAGCGCAGGGAAGTGTCCGTGCTCCACATGCTCTCCTCGTCATCGGCACTGTGGATGCTGCTCCGTGCCGAGTTGAATCCAGTGCCGACGGTCCCGGGACCCTGGCCCCTTCTCCCTCGGCCGGGGGGCGGGTGGAGGTGGCATAGGCAGGCCAACAAGACTCTTGCCACCAGAAACCTCCGCGTTGGCAGGGGCACTCTCCCACTCCCAGGAGTCAGGGGTAGCTCCCTGCTCAGAGATGCAGACCTGGAGAGGACTCGACGGGCCGTGGCCGGTGTATCTCTGTACTCGACCCTGCCCATACCCACGGTGCAGGGGAGTGTCCACGCTCCATGCACTCTCCTCGTCGTCGGCACCGGGGATGCTGCTCCGTGCCGAGTCGAATCCGGTGCTGTCGGTGCGCTCCGTACCAAGGTGACATTCGGTGCCGAGGGGGAGCAGGACGGCCCGGACACGGAGCGGAGCGCTGTGATAAGAGCAAGGCTCTAAACCTGATCTCTCTGTCCCTCTGGGCTCTCTGTTTAAAAGCCCTGCATATCTTACTCTTGTCTTTCCTGTTTGCTGTCCCCCAGGCACTTAAGGTACCAAACAGGGAGGGAAGGGGGGGTTTAAGACCAGGCGGCCGGGATATAGCCCGGCCACTTTAAGTCCGTCAGGGACTTCTTACTAAATTACAGTACTTAACTACTTAAAACTAACTAGGTACTTCAACTAAAGAAGAGTTCAAAGAAGGGGAATGGCACTTGCAGAGAGCAAGGGCTAGTTCTATGCGATCCTCAGGGGCGGAAAGAAGAGACTGAGGGGGCGTGGGGCCGGCAGTGCCTCATGTGCCGCGGCATGTGCAGGGCACTCCACGGGGCACCAGAGCTGGCCCTACAGGGTCTGCTAAGGGGAAAAAAGTTCCATGAACCGTGCACTGTGGCGTGCACACACCTATATTGGAATGGACATGAGCAATCACTCCAAGTAGAAATTCTGCATTAAATTCCCAACGCATCAGAAATCAGAAACTTTTTTTTCACTCCTGGGGATTTCTACAGACCCAGGCCTTGCCTCACAGCTCCAGCAATATCAACTGCACATTTTAACAGCAGAATTAGAAAGTACATTAGCCTTTGCAGCCGGCAAGTTGTGAAAGCCCTGCAGAAGCTCAGTGGGCTCATTTTCACAAGCTCAGTGTGGCCAGCAGCAAGCTCATGTATTTCCCTATGTGCAGATCAATCTTAGATCATTTGCCTGCAGATTTATTTTGCAAAAACATAAGACCTGATTTCCCAGCTTGTCTAAGTAATGATAATACATTCAGTATTAACAGTAAAAATACTTCTCTTTTCCTAAATTTCCATAATTAAAATTTTGACATTACTTTAGGGAAAAGTAGCTTCTCATCACCCGGCTAGTGCTTGCACACAAACGGCTGGGCAGCTTCCACTTCCTGAATGAAAGATGATGGACAGAGATAGTGAAGAATGATGGTTAGCCATAGAGAGCTTCTTCTGGTTTAAGTAAATGAAATAAGCTCAATCATTTTGGGGTAGACTGTCAAGTGCTTAAGGGCCTTAGAGGAACAAATCCCGATGGCTTTCACTGGGATTTGCATTCCTGAAAGTCTTAGGCAACATTTTTCACAAGCACTGTACTGACTTCAGAGCCTAAATTCCACTGACTCTCAATGAGCCCTGGAGCTTGCATGCACTCTCTATTAGTCCACACTGAAGGCGTGGAAATGCTAATGTAACACAGGGCGTTGTACACTGACTGGCCCATGGGTACTCGCCCGGTCTTCACTAAAAGTTCCTTAGAGTACATTTATGCAGTCCCATTTCAAATAGTACTATGTTAATGTGCACGGGGGCTAGTTAGTGAGCCTAGAATTTACATATCTCTAGTTTGGACTAATGCGCAGTGTAGAAATATTCTTAGACTCCTAAGACCCGGGCACCTAGATACTTTTTGAGGATCTAACTGCCATTGACATCAACTGGACTTTGGTGCCTAAATTCCTTTGAAGATCTGGGCGTCAGTCACTTTTGAAAGTGTGTACTTAGGCTCCTAAGTCACAGCAGTTGTTCATCAAATTCTCCCCCCTCCTCCCCAAATACTTATAATTTTACCTTAAAACACTTAGTAGTGGGGAGGGAGGGGATATTTTTCCATGTTTCTAGAAACAATTCCCTTCGGATGATTTATTTTCATAACAACAAAACAACATGACAACAGAAATTAAATAAGGATTGCCATAATAATGAAAGCAGCTTGTTATGATTTTGTGTCAAATATCTCACGTTATTACTTTGTCACATTTTTTGCTTACACATTCTTGGCTGTTTCTCATTCAGAAGCAAGACATCTCATGACGATAGACCAGTCACAGAAAGAATCCCATTGAAACATCCTCCTTTGTTACCAGGAATGAAAGAATGCACACATTCACTTGTTAAAGGTGTTTTCAACTTTAAGATTATATTAAGAGAGATAGATAGGTACCAAGATTTCAGAAAACAATATCCTTACTCAAAGGGTCTATAAGCCCTCAGTAGCGAGTGCAACACAACATATGCTTTAGGGTTGGGATTCCCAGGACTGTGGAAATTGTATGTACAGCTGGGTGGGGTTTTTTTTTTCCAGTGAATAGTTAATTCATCCAAAAGATGCATTTTTGGTCACCAAAACTATTTGTCAATTCAAGTGAAATTTGGCAAATCGTTTCAGCTGAAAAAAACAATTGAAAAAAATTCAAAAAAGTCAAACTGGTTCATTTGGGCCATTTCTAATTGAATATTACATTACAACCATTTTGAAATATTTTTATTATTTTGAAACAGAACATTTTAACTTTTTGTTTCAAAATGGTGGTTTTCGTCCAAAAGTTAGCTTGAAAAAATGAAAAGGGTGAAAAAGATCCAAAATGACCCCAAACTAAACAGAAACAGAAAAATAATGTTTTAAGGCAAATGATACAAAAAAAGTTTCATATTGGGTTGAACCAGTGTTTTCACTTCAGTGTGAAAAGCTAAAAATATTGAATTTTGGTTCAAACCGAATTGAACTTTTTTGGGGGGTGGAGGAAATGAGGAGGAGGCATTTTCAGTCTCAAAACAGAAAAAATAATTATTCAATCAGCTCTATTATCACCCACTGAATTTCCATAGGTTAACTACCTTAGGTTCTTTGAAAAACCTGGCTTAAGACTGTTCACATTAATAAGTTAATAGTACAGCAGCTAACAAAGTCCCCCAAACCTAGTTCAGTGGTTGTTGCACAGATTCAAAATTGATCCCTGAAGAATAAATGCTCTGTGTTCTATAATGGCAGTAGAATATGCTACAACTGAAAATATTTTGCCTGTTTCTAAATTCTGAATGGAATATACCTTTTTGGATGCATCTTTGCTCTTTCCAATCCTAAATTTGTAAAAATTGTTTGTCCCTCACTAGTAATAACCCAGATTTAGTACATATTGAAGCATGCCTTGTCAATAAGATATTTTATTTTTCATTGCAAGTAAACATCTCAAATGAAAAGCAAAGGTCTGCATGGCATTTGATTATTCAATGTAGTTCTTTATAGCAGTTCAGAGGTCTCCAGAAAGCGGAGCTGGTCAGAAAATGAAAACATTTTTGTGAAAACGTTCCAAATTATTTTCTTTTTGATGACTTCAAAATGGACCTTTTTCCAGATTGGAAGGATTAATAGTTTTATTGGAATTATTAACAATTTTATGAAAATGTTATCAAAATTTTCCACTGACTGATACAAAAATTTAAAAAACATGAAAAATAGGTACAACAGTTTCAACATAAAACTAATTTTGATTGAAAAATTTTGATTTTGTAAAAGAATGTTATTTTATGACCAACTCCTTTTTAGTCAAAAAATCTCTACTGGAAACACAGGCTACACAATTATCTGTGTTTCTTATTACTTATTTCAATGTTGAATAATTATTTTTTGGAATAAAATATGAGATAAAAATTACTGCTTTTTAAAGTACAGCGTGCAGTAGTACAACTATAGTCACAGATCAGAAGGACTTCACACACAGCCCAAAAATCTAATTTGCTCTCAACATTCACTTTGACCGTAGCTACCGTATGTTTTTTAATGTATCTAAAGCCATATCCACACTATAGTGGCTACAGCATCACAGCTACTGCATGGTAGCTGTGCCACTGTAACGCTATAATGTAGACACCTCCTACATCAACAGAATGGGTTTTTCCATCGGTCCAACTCTCAGAGTTGATAACTAGGTTGCTGGAAAAATTCTTCCATCAACCTCGCTGCACCTACTTTGAAGATTAGGTTAACTAATTGTGTCACAGAGGGTGCAAACTTTTTCACATCCCCGAGTGACACAGTTGGGCTGTTCTCATATTTAGGTGTAGATCAGGTCTTAGTAAAATAATGTACAAATATCTAAGTAATGCAATAGACAACAGGATAATTAATTTTGGCGGGTTTAGGATGAAGACAGAAATGGAACACATTTTCCCCTGTTAAAATGAAGAGGGAGAAAAATACTTTACAAGAGAAAATCTACCAGTCAAGCCCTGTTGCCTAAGATCAAATGTCATTGCTTTACTAACATTTTCTACTTTCCACTCACGTTTTATTTTTAGATGAGGAGCTTCTATTCTTTGTAGTTTTACTGACCTTATATCAAGAGTAGACTTTTCTAATCTCTTTTCAGCTTTAAACCATTTCCTAAATGGAAACACATAGTAAACCTCAAACAGTTGTTCAAGGTTGGTCAAGATTTTTAAGCTTTGTTTTGTATCTTGCAGTACAACTTTGTTCAGTGGCCTTTAGGGCTGTATCACATTCACATCCTTCTTATTCATGCTTTAGCCACTCTCTCTTACTGATAGAAGCTAAGTGCCTGCTGTACCGTCCCCAAATTAAGAGTTCACAAATATCAGCCTCTGCAAAGAATTGATCAATTGCAACATTTCCATTTATTCACTGATAGATTATTGTTGCTGAAACAAGCATAGAATCATAGAAGATTAGGGTTGGAAGGGACCTCAGGAGGTCATCTTTGTAGTCCAATCCCATGCTCAAAGCACGACCGACCCCAACTGAACAATACACAGAACTATCTGTTGGAAACATTTTCTTGGAAAGAAGACTGTATTGGATAAACTATTGTTCTAACTTCACCTCTGTTTTGCATAAACCACAGCTGGTTTGCAAAAAAACAATGTTTATCAGCCCTTACAACAGGTAACACATGAACTGCTGGACTGATAAGTATGGGAGACACAACAGCTTGATGGGTAACACATTACATTCTCACATGCGGCAATTAAGTGTGAGAAAAATAGAATGCCTTAGTTCTAACTCTAGAGCTAGGCACACTGCAGAAAGCATTCCACTAAACCTCCAGGGGACAGAGTAGACTCCAGTGATTTTATAACCCCCCCCATCAGACCACTTTTAGATCCAAACTATATCTACTAAAGAGGGATTTGCTGCAGTGCAGCTACCGATACTTTGGGAATGTGGAAGCTCAACTTAGTGGGCAAAATTCTGACCTGGAACGCTCCCGAACCACTGGGAATATATTGCGTGCAACTGAGGCAAGAATTTGGCCCATTGAAATGGCAGGCTGGGCAGAAGGTTGAAATATGGATCTCTCCCCCGACATTGGCCTTGTGTTCCTATCCAAAGTCAAAGTAGTAGGCATAGAGAATTAAACCTTCCTCATGTCCAGATAAGCGAATAGGAAGATGGGCATGCGCAGCAAAATTACTCTCCCCAGACAGAAAAATCTGACTGTTCCACATTAATTTAGTCAGCGCAGATTATAGAACAATCCTACAGCAAAGTTAACTGAATGCTCTGCCAAAACCCCTAGGGCTGGACTGAATACCAAGAAAATTATATTGACTGATCTCTTCACATTTGGATTAAAATGCAGTCACTTTGACAAGCTCACGCAGCAGAAGATCTCATTTCATGAAAGTCTTAGGAGACAGCAGGAACAGAGATATAACAGAGCAGTCTCAGTCGACAAAATTATTGTAAAATTACTTCACAGCAGACTTTCACTACTGCAAATCCAGTTATTTTGAGTAATTTTGGTCTTTTTAAAAAGATACGAACTACTCAAGATTGAACAAACATAACAAGGTTGATAAGTAATCAGGACAATTTTCCTTACTTGTAAAATAACATTCACACACAATGGCTTTTATACCTATCAATTTGAGAGGCACTCTCGAAGCACGGCCCACCCACCAGTCGAGAGCAAAGGCACTATTTGCTGTCAAGCTAAATGTATCTTCCGGCCTCAACTCGCTGACTTCTTCAGATTTAAAACACTAAATCCAGTGCGGCAGCTGAGGAGTTCAAGGGAGAGAAAAAGGAAAAGGGGAAAACACAACTACCTCTGTCGGAAGCCCGTAATACTGAGAACCCCTGTGTGCAGCCTCAGGAACACAGCCCCATTCTTAGCTGCCGACATGCATCCATTGAATGTAGAAGGCTCAATGCGGCAGGGGCCATCTTTTTGTTCTGTGTTTGTGCAGTGCCTAGCACACTGGCGGTCTGGGTCCATGACTGGGGCTGCAAGATGCTTCCACAATACAATTAATAAATAATCATAGAAGGAATCCAGCACAAGGGAGAAACATTTAAAAACACAAACAAACCTGATTGAGCAAAAATGATTAAATAAGGCATGAAGGATGCAGGAGCTGGCAGCAGCATCAACTGCAGTACCATGTCACGTATGTCCAAAAACCATGCTGCACTAATCTGGGCTCTATCTGTCCAAGAGGCCTTGTTGACCTCAGAGTCCCTGGAGATTCTTGTTAAAATTCACAGGGTTCCATCAACTGTAGGTTTCCCCCACCTGTAAATAGTTGGTTTAGATCCGAGTTTATGATTTCCATACAGTACAAATAAGACGTCTAATTTCCTGAAACTCTCAGTCCTGCTCCGGTAATATTTAATTGCCCGTTTGACATCAAAGGCGTGCAGCTGGAACTCTTTGGGATGACATGGTCGAAGATAAAATGAGGAGAGTGAGGCTTTGATTCTAACAAAAGGAAGAATTGATTTTCAGAGCTGGCTCTGCTGCTGTTCATAAAAACACCCTGACAATGATTCAAGAAAGGGCCTTCTGGATGGTTCACCTTCCCCACGCATTTATACCCCTGGAAAATGGAACAGCAACTAGAAAAGCCATTTTTATACAAAGAAGTTAGGCAATGTGCAGATTTCTACCAAGCACACAAACAGGGTTTTAAAAAGAGCTTCTAGGATGAACCATCTTGCAAAACACTATTCTGCAAAGCCAGCATGGTGTAGTTAGAAAAAAACTGGTGCAGGGCTTGATGTCTAGCTATTTTACTAGGATCACAATTACAGTAGCTCTCAGAAACCTCACTCATAATAGCATCCCATTGTGTCAGTAAGCAGTATACCAACATAGCCTCCAATCCTGCAAAAAATTTACAGTGAATAAAGCTGAACAGCACCATTGCCTTCAATGGGATTATTCCCAGGGAGCAAAGCCAAACACATGCAAAAGTCTTCGCAGAATTGCAGAACTGGAGTTTCCATAAGAAAAGGTCCCCTGCCCCTATGAGCTTGCAATCTGATTTTATGACAAGATGCAACTGGTGGGTTTAACACACACAAAGGGGAGTGACCACAGCTATAGAGAAGTCATGGGTTTACACAGGCTGATAGAACACAAGTTGCGTATGACCCCCAGAAGAATGGTTCTTGGTTTTGGGACTTGGCAAGAGAAAGTTACCTCGTGCAGTAACCAAGGTTCTTCGAGATGTGTGTCCCTGAGGGTGCTCCACTTCAGAAGTCGGTGTGGCCTGGCACCATCGATTGGAAATTTGTGCAGCAGTGCTTGTACGGGCTGCGCATGCACAGGTGGTGTCTCATGATGCTGTTGGCGCCCTATCTACCGCTCGCGCGGCCCGACTCAGTTCCTTCTCTACTGTGGAGAGTAAAGATACTCCGAAGTAGAGGGGAGGATTGATTTTTGTGTGGCTTGGAGTAAAATGTTGGTAGGTATATAGCCTGGTTAGTATGGAAAGAAGATGATACCTTTGGTATGAATTTTGGATTTGGTCTCAGTAACACTGTTTTTGTGAAAAATAGTAGGGGGAGGCGAGGTACGCCCTCTTAGTGCCCCTTCCTCTCCTACTCTTTTCTCTGAGGTAATGGCAACTAGGAACGCCACTTTCATTGACAGATAGAGAAGAGAACAGGTGGTGAGAGGTTTGATGGGGGATGTGTGAGTCCCCTTAATAGCATGGTTAAGTCCCAGGCTGGTGTAGGCTCACGTATTTCTGGGTATAAACTTTGGAGTCCTGTCAAGAAGTGTTTTATGACTGGGTGTGAAAATATAGGTGAGGCTTGCCCACTTTGGTAGAATGTGCTAATGGCTGCCAGGTGAACTTTGATAGAGCTCAGAGATAATCCTACTCTCTTTAATTCTAGTAGTTACTAGGGGTGCCGCTATCACTGTTGTGTTTTTGGAGTGGCACTATATTGTAAATCTTTTCCATTTTTATAGATATGTCTTACGAGTGGATGGTTTCCTACTGTTAAGCAGTAGTTAAGCAGTTTTGGACCTGTGATGAACAGATTTTCTCTATTGGTTGGAACCAAGGAGCCTCCAGGCTGTCAGATGGAGCATGCCCAGATTGGGGTGAGTAGTTCTGCTGCCGTTCTGTGTTAAGAGGCATCTTCTCCATCGGGAGTCTTATCGGGGTGCAGATGGACATTCTTGTTAGATATGGGTACCACAATTGTCTGGGCCATGCCGGAGCTATGAATATGATCGAGGAGTGGTCCTGTTGTATCTTGTTTATAACTCGTGCTAGCAAAAGGATCAGTGGGAAAGCATAGAGTAGCACACCCTTCCATTCAATTCTAAAGGTGTCTCCTAAAGATTGGTAACCATCACCCGCTCTGGAGCAAAATTGGTTGCACTTGCGGTTATAGCTGGCCACTCTAAATTGCAAGGTTGCTGAGGAATATACCTTGTGTTCAAATAGGTATGTGATGTTGAGTACAGTGGGATGTACACGGATCTCGTGTGCTGTGTGAGCGGGAAGATCTGAGAGAGAATCTTAATTTGCTCAATCCATTCCCTCATAGTTTTCTCAATCTCAGCCAGTGATTTCAGTGAGGCCATAGATTCTCTTCTGTCCAGGGAAGATTGATATGGAGAGAACACTCCTTCATGTGAGCCTTCTTCATCATCACTGGATAGTGGTGTAGGAATGGGAGATATAGAAGATTGTGATGCCTGCATACAAGGCGACCTATCGGTGCTGTAGAGCGGGGAGTGAGAAGGATGCATGTCCATCTGTGTGCAGTGCCGAGTGTGTGTTGCTGGTGCTGATGGTGCCAAGGTTGAGTGCTCCCTCGGTATGATTGTTGGTGTGGTGGTTTTCAGCTTCTCCCTTGTCGGTGCCAACGATGGTGACAGCACCGAGGGTGGTGCCAAGGGCAGTGGCATGCATGTTGGTGCAAGTTTTGACCCTATTTGGCTGGGGTTGATGGTGCCTTAGCCGGTGCCGTTTCTCAGCTCAGTGCCAAGGAGGACTTGGTTCTGGCATTGCTGACAGAGGTAGGTGCTGTAGTTGAACTCTCCTTTGAAGCTGACAGTACAGAAGTTAAAGACCTGGCTGGAGACCGCTTAGATTTTGGCAGGTCTCTAACAGGTGAGGTCGTGGCTCTCTTCCTTTTCACATTGTAAGTTTAAGCTGTAGCATTGTTTCTCTCTCTGGTCTCTGACTCGGAGATAGACTATAGAGACTTCTCCATCAGAATAAGTTTAAGGCAGAGATCTCTATCTCTTCGGCTTCGCGCCTTAAGCTTGGAGTAGTACATACACTTGGCTGGGATATGGCCCTCTCCTAGGCACCTTACAGAGAGAGCATGCCCATCCAAAACTGGATTGCTTCTCTGCAGGAATCATACCTTTTAAATCCTGGTGATCCTGACATTTTGAAGTTTTTGGGAAGATAATACTCTCCCACAATGTAAATTAACACTAAAATTTAATGATAATTTTTTTAAACTATGAAATTTATCCATCTTAATTAACACATATTATGACTAAAACTACGACTAAACTATGCCTAATATTTTTATGATTTATCCTAAGGAGAAAGGAGTGCTGCAGAGCTCCGTCTCGGGCCGGGGATGGTTGAGAAGGAACTGAGGGGGTCGGGCCGTGCAAGCGGCCGTTGGGGCGCCAACAGCGTCACGACACACCACCCATGCATGTGCGGCCCGTACAGGCACCACTGCACAAATCTCCGATCGACAGCGCTGGGACACACTGACACCTGAAGTGGAGCACCCACTGGGACAACACTCGAAGAAGAAACCTGAGTTCAGTGCCCTGTTCAATCACAGACTTCCTGCATGACCTTCAGCACATCAGCTGGTCTCTCTGTGCCTCAGTTCCCAGCCTATATAAGGGAGATAATCAAAGGATGTTGTGGGGATAAATTGATTAAACAGATTAAGAGAGGCTTTTATGCTATGGTAATGGCAGCCATGCAGGTATCTATTTACTTTTTTTGAAAAATAATCCCACTTTTCCTCGTTTTATTAATTCATTCCCCCATTCCCATCTACTTTTGTCTGATTCCAATGATTTTTAAATCTTTGCCTATTTTTGTGGTGTGTGGTGGAGTGGCAGCTGGTGGATTTTTTTTTTTTTTTTTTTTTAAATAACCCCGATTTTGCTTACCTCCAATTTTTTTCATATATACAAGCCTTTCCTCTTAAACTCTTCCTTTTCATATCTTCAAGAAAATAAAATCTGAACAACAATCCTAATACACTTAGTCCTCTGTTTTTCAAGTTTTCTGCAGCCTTTGCTCTCCAAAGGTCCAGCCACAGCCATTTTCTTCACAGGAAGTCAAGTCCCCTTTAAACAAATCATCCACAGTTAGACACTGGGAATGAACCACAAGTATCCACCACCTCCTTTTGCCTCCCAGAGAGGCCTGGGACCTTTCCGAGGGATGGGTAAGGATGCAGTGGTTAATGGCAGGAGTGACTTAGACCACACTTTCTTCTTCAAGGGCAGAGTGTGTGTATGGGGGGTGGAGAGGGTCCTTCCTAGCTCTGGCCTCCTGTCCCCTGCTGCCTCTCAGTGCAGAGGCTGTTTGCAGACTGCTCCTTGGCTAAGGAGATCGCTGCTCACCTATTTGTCTGGAAAGTGGTGGGAGGGTGGGTAATTGGGCCTTGTTGCCTCAGTCTCTTTCCCCCAGAGTGGTCAGGAGGAGCCTCTCGGATTACCCTTGCTGCTGCCACCCAATGCAGGATTGCCAAGCCCAGGTCTTCAGAAATCATAAGTCCGCCCCCCCCAAAATCATGAGACTGGTTTAAAATTCACAGATGTTTAAAAAAAACCCAAAAATCTAGCAATATATTGGAAGTTTTTCTATTGACCTTCTGGTTGTTGAGCTGTTAAGGGTTAGATTTTCAAGCTTTTCTCCACAACAATAGGGCTAGAAATGTAGGGTTTTTAAAGTGAAAGCTGAGATTCTCACAGGAGTCCAGGAGTTTGGACTTTAACAAAAAAACATCTAATATTGTGACACTCGCAATAAAATCATGAGTGTTGGCAACACAGCCAGTGGTCTCTTCCTGCTGAAATACTAACACATTTCTTGTGTTAACCATGTGAATGAAATCCCAGATTCTTGATAGTGAAGTCATCCACCTGTTATTTTAATTGGCGAGAGAGAAATCTATTGCCACAAGCAGCCCGTTAGCCCACACAAGTCTAGGAATCCATGTTTGCAGGAAATTCCTTCCTAAGAATCTATGCACACAGTATTGTCCTGATGTGAAATGTAACCTGAATTAATTAGGAACCAAATAATTAGGCAAAACACATCTTGTAAAATTATCAAAGGACATCTAATATCTGAAGTGTACAAGATGTTACAATAAAGGCAGTATTTGCATGATCTGTCAGGGGCGATACAAATAACTGAACATTTTTCTTATTAACACTGAAATAATCTTTAAACAGTTTAGCCTCAGACCCAGAGAGAAGAAAGGTGATCTGTAGCATGTATGCTGATGGTAAGAAAGAGGAATCTAGCCATGCTTCTGGATACAGTGTTTCAAATGGTCACCATCCAAAAAAAAAAAAAAACATTACTGCTTGAGGAAATTAACAAATGATTGGATAGGACTGGAGATCCAAAAAACAACCACCTGTTTTACTTATACTTTTATAAGATTTAAAGAATAGAACATACACATACACAAAATCACTAATTAAATTAAGATCAGGCTATAAACTGAGGAAGAACTTGGCAAAAAAAAAGTAAACATTCTAACTAAAGAATATCACCTGCCCAGAACAGATACTATGCCACCATGCTAAAAGGTAATTTACACAATATCAAAAAACTGACCCAATGTAAAACCATGCAATAAACCTAAACTTCTCTAAAATCTGGATTGTTGTTACCATTTGCTATTTTTGCACAACCAGAAAAACAGTTCATGAAGCAAATAAGATGGAAGAACAGTGTATTGGGAAGATTCATCTGCACCTATATTTTGCTTTAAAAAACCCAACACACACACACACACGCAAGCTCATGGAGCAGCGCTCGAGCTTGTAAGCAGGAAGCTATAGGACCAAAACACTAGCCACAGAAGTAGGGTAGAGATAATCATCAGTGTAAACCACTGGAGGCTAAAATACAGAACTGGTGTATTGAGTATGTGCACTAGGGTATCAATAAAGATCCATTTTTCCGACTGAACGAGTCATTTAGACTGAAAAAGTTACTCTCTGAATAGCCAAGTAATAGAAGTAGCTTGGAACACAGCTTATTTCTCAAGTATATGTACATGCCTAGTGCGCAGGATATCAGATCGGTTCTGTAAGTGCCACATCTTGATCAATGACAAACACCAATGGGACAGGTGGCAGGATGGCTCAGATGGCAGCAACTGTTGCCTTTGGCCCCCATGTTGACTGCAGTGCCTCCCGCTGAGACATGAGCTCGCTGTCAATGATGACACTGCAGCACACTGTTAGAAAATGGTTAGCCATTAAAGCATCCATTCTTCAGTTACGCCAAGGTGACTTCTCTCGAAGTTAAAGCTCCCATGAATATTTTAGGAAAGTTTGCTAGAGAATGCTGCCAATATTCTACCTGTCAATAAAACATCCTGATGCCTAAAGCAGCGTGTAAGTTATACCCAACTGCAAGCCTACACCTGGGTGTTCATAAGACTACAGGAGGAAAAAAAATCTTAATTAGGTCTGATCCAAGAAGGAAAGTATAGCTTCATTGTTGTGGCTTTTATTTCATCCAGACAGAGATTATTGTTTTATATGATATGAGATGGGGTGGAGGGAGACCCTGGGAGTGAATGCAGCCACACAATGCCAAATGTAACCGAAGAAACACAAGCCTGACTTCCAAAATGCGATCTCTTAAGGCAAATTCTTTATAGGAATTGACAGTGCTACTGCCTTTGCACCCCAGCAGCAGGCCACATGCTCACGAGCTCCCGTGTGCAAAGTGGTTTGCACCTTGAGCTAAAACAACTTAAGATTCTATTCCCAAATAGGCTGAAACATGGCTATATTGAGTGGGGGACGTCAGGCTTCACGAGCAGTTACTCAGCATACTATGCAGGCCCAAAGAGCTGTACATCAACCCTGTCACACTGATGACACATTCCAGACTGAGAGCTGAAGTAACAGTCACAACACAACAGAACCATGGATCAGGGCTGAAGTATTCCAATTACAAAGCATTGTTCCAGTGCAACAGAGGGATAAAGGGACGTAGAAGGCCGCAGCTCATTGCATGCATGTTCTGCACCACGCAAATGCACATTTTTGTTTGCAGCATTATTTTGACAAGTTACCCACAATTGCCTGAGCATCTCTCACCTGAGAAGCTGCGGTTTTGGATTTCCGCAAGTTGCATGAATATGATACAGTGATATACAATATCTAGTATATAGGTTATGTAGGTAGTGTATATATAATCTTCATTCCTTCATACACCCATCCCGTCTATCCATGCTATTTATAGCTGTGGACTTCACAGCACTATATTTACAAATAAGTGTTGTTTATGTTCCACTGTGCAAGTTTGTTTGCACTGCAAATTTCTAATTACCTTTGTGGGACTTTTCTTTTATCACTGTGTTAGAAAAAAATACTATAAAATGAAGCTAAAACACATTTATGCAATTGGCCTGCATATTTTGTGGCCTATTAAAAGGTTGGTTACCAATTAGTTGGGAAGTTGGGTAGGGAAAATAGGAATAAGTTATTTATTAGTGTTCTGATAGAATACCACCCATCTTTTGAAGCCCTGCTCTGCCTAATGATCTTGCTTTTGGAAAAAGATAAGAATAACTGTATAACTGCAGAAGGCGAAATTTTGATTCTATTGAAGTTCATGGCAAAACTCCCAATGACTTCAACGAGATCAGAATTTCATCCAAAATCTGTCCAGCAACATATAAGATTCCTTTCAACTGTAAACATGGTAATGTTGGTTATGCAAGATCCTGGATATAGTCAGCTGTATTTTGCATACCCATTTATATAAGAACTCACCATTATGAGTTTACAGAAAAGTTACCTCGCAAAAGGACCTTCATATACTATGCTATTAATCATACTGAAAAGAATAAAACCACAATCCTTATTCTTACTTATTGGAGTCAGCTGGGTTGAGGCATCGGTGTTTATTTAAAGTTGAGCACTATCTCTTGATTAAAAAATATAATATGAAGACAGATCTGAAATGTCAGCCATCATCTCACACCTAATCCATGGATTTAGAGAACAGAATATTATAAAAGAACTATGAAATTTACTTGTCTACACTTGTTGTGGGCATGGCAGGAAGGGTAAATTCTAATCTAAAATTACTGCAATCATCATTTTCTCCACAAGTTTTTATCTCAAGTTGTTGTTGTTATTTATCTATCCAACATCACAAATCCAAATTTATCCATGAAACCAAAATGGAGCTCATTGTCTTGCAAATAGAACATAATTTTACTCCTACTGAAGTCAATGATAATATTTTCATTGAGTTCTGGCCTTCCTCCTGCTTTCAGCAAGTCAATCTAGGGCTGCCTTAGGCCATGTCTGCACTCCCAAAAAAAGGTGTGTTTTGCAGCTGGATAGCTAACACGCACTAGCTCTAGCTCACTGTAAAACCTTAGTGCAGATATGGCTTTGTAGTTCTTGCTGCAATGTACCTAACAGAGGTGACCCAAAGGCAGGGGGGAAAGAGAGGACTTCACCAAGCTACTTTGCAATAAAAACTACAGGTCCTTTGCCTCCACTAGGATTTTAACAGCAAGATAGCGCTAACATGCATTAGTCATCTCAAGTATAAAACCCTCTATTGTGGCAGTGAAGACAGTCTCAGAGCATGCCCCTTCAGGGACACAGGGATCACACACGTGGAAATTGTTTTCTGCGCTCTGATCCTTCCAATGGCTGAACCTTTTCAGTTCCAAGACTCCATCTTTCTCCAAGTAGGGTTCTGATACTGACCAAGTGAAGTTAATGAGAATTTCACCACTGATTTCAATGGCAGCACACACAAACCATCTAAGTTGCAGAAGATCTAGAGAGCTCAACACAAGGTTTTTCTATTTAGGTTTGAACTCTATATCCCTTTTTACCATCCTTTTATGTCCAGCTCTCCATTTTGGATTCCCAGCACCTCCTTCTTGCCACAGTTCTGTTGATCTGTTGTGTCTATGTTGGCCTCACAACTTTGTTTTAAATAACTGGTACTGCATTCCAGATATTCCATTAGGGGATGGGCACATTAAGAAATAATAAATACATAAAATAAATTAATCTCATTTAGCTTTGTAAAAAATTGTGATGAAGGCCAAATGTCTTAGACAGAAACTAGTTTCTCATGTCTTCGTATTCACGGTCACGATCCTCCATTTACTGGAAATGGACTTCCCTCTGTGATGAGCTGTAGCTCCTTGTAGTCCCATAGTAGCCAATATATTTAGCAATTAATCATCGTTTGAGTCGCATATAGTTCAAAAACTGGAGCTTTTAATTTCAACTCCCATTTTACCTAACAGACAAAATAAAGTTCCAAAAAAAGTATTTAGTAAAGTAATGCAACCACTTACATATTACCCTTCTTTTGCAGTTCATTGCAACTGGCTATAGGAAGAAAGCAAAAGTCAAGATGAAAGAGAAACTAACAAACTTGTTGTCCTGTCCAAATTCACATTATGGCCTGTCCCTGAATTCCTTGTAGCCAATGGCTTTTAGAGAATTCAATATGGCCAAACCAGATTTGTTCAAAAATCATGAGTCATGCCCCATAACAAATTGGCTTTGAAGTTATGAGATTTAAAAAACAAAACAAAAACAATTTTGGGGATCTTTTTATTGGTATCGGTCTATATGGTTTACATTTTCAAACTTTTCTCTGCAACTATGAGGGCTAGAAACCTATATTTTAAATGAATGATGAGAGTTTCTCATAACACATGTGAATCCAGGAGCTGGGGCTTTAAGAAAAATACCAAATATTGCAAGACTTACAATAGAAATTCAGAGAGTTGGTAACACTGGAAATGTCATCTGGATGAGGAGTGCAGGGTGAAGCCTTTACTTTGTAACTTGTAGCATTCACACACTATCCCAGAGCTACACAGAATTAAAAAAACGTAGCTACACAGTCAAAGTTTGTAAGCTTTTCGGACAGCTTTTCTTTTACCATGTATCTGTAGGAAGCCCTGATCTGGGAACAACTGCAATGAAAATGAACCCTAGCACTGTAAGTGAAAGATGTGCTTGTGGCATACCAGTGCATGGAAGGTTTGTTAAGTCAATAATTAGAATGAGCACCATTCACAATACTATCTTTAAGGGTTAGCATTACCTTTGATAAAGCCAAGCTCTGTTGGCTGTCAGAAAGGAGACAAAGTGGCTCTTTAATTTTTATTGTTCTTGTAACTTGCATCAGAGGCACCATTGCTCAAGATAGTTGTGTGTCTATTTTTATACAAATCCTAAATAAACAATAAAACATATCCCCAACTTATAGCATTTTACAGCTTGCACAGAAACTTAGGGCACATGAGGCTGATTCCCAGCTACTCAGTGTCTCGTATAGTCAAAACACGTGTGAGAACCCGGTATAAAATGCTACCAGAGTGGAATGTCAGTGCTTCTCATCCTGTAAGCCGCCAGGCAAGAGGCAGGACAAAAGAATTGATCCCAAAGCCTCAGCCTGGAGGCAACAGTTTTAAAAACATGTGGGTAGAACTAGTTTGTCACTTGTAACATAATTGCAACAAAACAATAATATGCTTTTGGGGACTTATTCACAGTTTATGACAGTCAAGGAAAAGTTTCCTTCTGACTTTAATGGGTTTACACAACCAGGCTTTTTGAGCCTAATTTGCTATTTTGGAAAAAAGAATAAGTATTTTAGTTTTGTAAAATAATAGTTTAACTGGATGGGTGCACTAAATCTAGCAGAGTACTTTCACCTGCAAATTTGAGGTGTCCACGCAGACCTGTGATGCTCTAGTCAGGCTCTGGTCAGTGATCCACAAGGATAAAGTCTCCAATGATAGATTTTACAATTTACCTTTGAATCTATTACTATGCAATATTGCTTTCAGTGACACTAGATTTAGTGGGGCTGAATGGTGCCCTCCTCTAGAAAAAGGGGAGAGATGGTATGAGCAGAGTGAAACTGACCAAAAACCAGGAGAGCAACTTGAAAAGCAGCTGGCCATTATTCATGCACAAGTTTACATGTGTCAGAAGGAATGGGGCCCATGGAGACAAGCATGGGAGAAACACCCTCCAGCCTAGCCCTTGGCTATACAAAAAGCAGCTGTGTAGATAACATTGATACAGACCCACCAGCACAACCCAACACACAGACAGACATCATGGTATGAAACCTGTAGAAGCCAGGACAAAAGCCCTCCAATATCTCCATGAGCTGAACGTTTCCTTGGGCAGTAGCTGACATTTCCTGACACTTGGTGAGCTGTCAGCAGCTAGAAGGCGGCAGTTAGAATGAATTGGTTGTCAGCTAATACTTCAAACACAAGAGAAGCTCAGCATCATTCAGGCCCTGCTGGGCTGTACTTCCCACAGCGTGTAGCTTCATGGGCTCCTCCAGCAAAAACTCAGCCTCAGCTTCCAATGGCGATGCGGAAGAGTCAGCAGCCTAAAACAATCTTGGCCCCAGGTTCTAGTCCTGCAGCACCTCAGAGAGGGGTGGGGAGGAATTAAGGCTATGGCCTCTCCCTCCACCAGCCTGCGGCACTGGTTGGCCACAGAGACATACGTGCCTGCTGACACCTTTAAAGGGTAGAACACCAGACACGCACTATCACATCATGCATGCTGTAGAGTTCCAGGAGGAAATGACTGTCACTGAGACAGCTCCTGGAGTCACACCTATACAACTCAAGTAAGCCTTTAATTAAAACATACACAACTCTGTATGGGCCCGACCCACCACTGTCCTGTGCAGTCATTTGCACTGGTGCAAGCATAGTCTGCCACCCAAAGTAGAATGTAGAGATACAGTCACGTAGCATGGATGCAACAGACGGCACAGGCTTTTGCTCCTGAGCTGCAGGACTGCAACAATCCCATTCTGCAATGGCTAAAAGACCCACATTCCTTTGGCACAGGCACAAGGCAGAGGAGACCACCACTTCTTGCTTGAAGGAAAAAAAATTTAAAAAATTAAAAGCAAACTGGTGGGCTTTTCTGGGCTGCAGCAATTGCAGTTTAGTTCCTCTAAAATCCAGTTGACTAGAAGTACTAGCTGTAGCCCAAGGAGTTCTTTAAAAAAGTTACCAGCTTAACTGAACGAAATCAAAGTCTGCAATTATCAACAATTATCCACAGAGTAGTACTTGTCACTAGACTGAATAAATTCAGAGTTAGCAACCAGCAACCATTGCTTATGCAGAAGTAATCTTCAACGCTTGACATATTTTGTCTGAATCCACAGAGCTATGCACTCACAGGCAGATTTCCCCACCCCTCACCATTTCCCCCTCCAAAACATCATAAAGCCTCATGTACTGTTTACAGGGGGGGGGGTATTGTAAGACGAAAGCCAAGCAATTAACCTGGGCCAAATCTGCTCTAATTGGTTAAAAATAAAGAAACACCAGCCTGTTTGGAAGTACAATAGCTTTGCTGTCCATTTATAATTTAGCATGTGCCACTTCACTCCTAGGAACACCTTGGGATTCAGCTACTTCCTTTTCACTGGCACCCCATACCCTGACCTTTTTTATTTTAGAAACTGAATGGCCATTGTTAGAGTGTCCGCAGCTGGAACTGACACAGTAACACAGAGTAATACTCTCACCACATTTAACGACGACTTTTATTAGATGCTAGTGGCAAGCCAGCCTATTTCTGGTGCCCTTATCTCAGAAATACATTTGCCGTAGCCCAGTCAGTGAGTACAAAAGCATTTACTCCTCATATTAAAACATGCTCCAGCTCTGTGTGAAAAGGGGTCAGGTATTTATTATTCATTACCATTGCAGGCATTTATAGGGCATTCATCACCATTGCACAAGCATGCATTTTACATGGTTTAAAGTTGGGCCTGCTCATTCTCTCCAATAAAAGGGAGCAGGTATACTGCAAACTCCATTTCTCTCAGGTCCCTAAGCACATGCGTAAGTTTTTCATTACTACAAACTAAGGTCCTGACCCCACAAACTGTGGGATTTTTCCATATCAATCCCTGGGGCAGAAAAACTCGTAAGTGACTCAGAAAACGGTGAAGCCACAGAGTCGCTGAGACATCATGCTACATGGGGGCCAATCTCACATTGACCTTCTAATGGAGCAGGGGACACGGCCCTCCAATCCCACAAACATCGCAAGAACCCCTGGAATTTCCCAGTGTGTAAATCTAGGATATTGGTGTGGAGAAGGAGCCTCTCTGCACCAGCATTCTCCCCCCATGGCAGCATGGCTTTGTTCAGAGCAGTGTTCTCCTGCAAACTGGTGCTACACGAGCCCCTTCAGAGAGGGTAGAATGTATAGAGCAGGCTGTTATCTATGTTACTGCTCACAGCTTCAGCACTGATGCCTGTGGAAAATTCCATCAGGCCCTCCCCAGGGGAATGACACCATGTAGAACAGCGAGGCCCCTGCTACACTTACCATCCTCCACCCAAAAAGAGGATATATTCCCACCCTGCATATCTCAGACCAGTGAGTTAAGGGAGACTCACTGCCATGCACTCCTGAGCCTTTTCAGTTTTTAACTTGTCCCTTAAAGAAGAAACCTTCCAAACTGACCGATTCTCTGCCTTCTCTCCACTCCAAACATGAACTACTGATGTAAAAACACTTCCCAGATTCAGGTGGGGTAATGATATCATTACATTTCTTCTCCTCACTTCCATCCTGATGGGCCAACTCTGAATGAGATTGGTTTCTGCCCAGTTCATAGAACCCATCTTGAAAAGCAGAGAGGGGCACCTGCGCCTTAACATAGAAAAGCTAGGTAGAGCCTTAGAAATCTAGTCAAACATGAGTTCGTTCTTTCACCCGAGGCATTGTCCTCACTGCGTACAAAGGTGACAGTCAACAGACTTTATCAAAGGTGATGCTTGCTCTTAAAGATAGTATTGTGAATGCCACTCACTAAAATTACGGACTTTAAAACCTTCCATGCCTTGATGTATAAATCCTAAATAAATAAGCACAATAAAATAAATTCCATTTATAGCATTTTGCAACTTTTGCAGAAACTTTGAGTAGTTGAGGCCCAGTTCTCAGTTACCCAGCATCTCATGTGGTCAAAGCCATTCCTTTCCTAGCAGTGAAGACAAGGACAGAGCTGAACGGCAGTGGTAACCTCAACATGAAGCAAAGGGATTCATCAGAACCCGTGTCTACTTTTCACAAAAGGTAACTAATCCAGACTTTACACCATTGTTCCCCAGCAATACTGAAAGGCATTTGCATCAGCACCTGTTAACAGATGCTACTTTAACAGCAGATCTCAGCTGTTCAGAACTACATACTTCCATGAAAACAGAGTCATTTTTCACCCAGCTTTGATATCCAGAGGATTCTCTTTGAGAGATGTCACCCTCTTGTAGACGCATGTTTCCAAGCCACCCTTTTGGTCAATGGGAAAAAAAAAACTGGTTCCAGTGGGGGGGGGGAGGGGGACACAACGAGAAAGGGTGGAAGAATCATAAGACCAGGGCAACATGGCAGCTCTTCTGTCTGTTTTCTGATCTCATTCATCTAGCCTTTGATTTCTGTCTCCATCCGAGGGTTGCTATTTTGAAAGGCCATTTATCTCCAGTCAGAAAAAAGGACTTTACAATGCTGAAATAGAAACCAGAGCCTGAAAAAGGTCACTGTACTATGTGCTCTGGCTGCCAGAAGCTTGCTCTGTTCACATTTAGTTCTACTCTGTCGGCAAGAGAGGTTTAACTTTCCAGACAGCAATTTACTTTTCAAAATATGGTAGATATCACTAAAAAATTTAAAAAAAAATTGAATCAGACCTAATCAAGGTGGCAAGAGTTCTCATCCACAAGACACCTACACAGTAGGGCTACAACTCAATGACCCTGAGGTCACCTCTACACGAAATGTAACTTTCAAACATAACCACATGGCCCAACATGCTAGTGAAAAGTAAAGCCATGGGCACAAATAAGAAATGAGGAGTCTGTCCACCTTTATATTTGCTCAATATTGTTGCCCTAAAACCCAATTTTTGAACTTGGCTGCATAAACCTAGACATCTAATCACCTGTCATAGCTGCCTAAATGCAAACAGGTCTCTAAGGCCTTGTTTACATGAGAAAGTTTCCCTGATTTAGATAACAGTGTGTTTTAAAACCAGTTTAGCAAACAAGAACAAACCTCTGTGCAGGTGCTTCCTTTCGCTTAAGGATGACTTATTTGGGTTTCGCTTCAGTTGTGTAGGAAGAGATTTAAGCTAAACCAAAACAACCCACTATTTACCCAAAATAAAAGTGTCCACATGGGGCGCGGCAGTGATTTAGCTAAACAGTTTTAAAAACCAATTTAAGTGAAACCAGTGCAACTTTCTTGTGCAGACAAGGCCTAAAGTTAACAGACAACTCTCCAAAATGAGGCTCACATTACCAGAGAAAACTTTGATCTGACTTCAACCTCCGAATTACCTGATTTTCTTTAAAAGACCACGGAAGCAGAAATGAAAATGAACAACGAACCAATAACTGATGGGCATGGCCTCTCGGACTGAAAATAGCGAGGACTGCGGAATAGAGGGCTGTTACTGAACCTGGAGTGAAACTGGTGTTTATCTTTCCACTAATTTTGCTTTTTATAATTTCACATGTTTGGTATACACTAAGAGTTGAATGCTTTGCACCAGCTCTAACAGAAAGCTTTGAGAACTTAGCAAACATGCTGAAATGAATGAAAAGGACTGCTGAGTGGAGAAATAGAAGGTCTAGGTTCTTTGTAATGAATAGATGATGAAAGATGGTATCCTCCCGTCATGTGCTTCAGCAGATTGAAAAAATGGATGGACAGGCAGATCAACTGCAGCTCTTGCCATCCACAGATTCCAAAAAGTGTATGCACTGCAATCTCCCCACCTAGGAATGATACACAAACAAGCACTCCTCTATGCGTGGCTGAAGAGCTATCATATATTTTGAGTGGTTTTCCGATTTGGAGTGATTCACCCTTGATCAGCTTTCCCATTTGACACAGGAAAGTGTGCCATAACTCTCACCAACAAGGAACCCCAAAACATATCCTGAAAGGAATTTAAATAAAATAATTCAGAGTTGCCCAGATGCAACACTGAGAGCTCTAGGAATGGAACCACACCACAGACATAACTTGCTTCTCCATTCTTTTCCAGAGATTTCTTTAAGCATCCTACAAGGTGCATGAGAGAAATGAACTGCCATCAATATTCTGTCATGGAGACTGTTTGCCTGGCAGGAATTCAAAAGGATAAAGCTTCTTGGTCTTAGATCCATGATAGGAACATTGGAATTGCCAGACTGGATCACACCCAAAGTCCTTTTAGTCCTATATCCTGTCTCTGACAGAGCCCAGGACCAGATGCTTTAGAGGTGCAAGGATCCTGCTAATGAACCATTATGGGATAATATCTCCCCCATCAGCTAGTGTTTGGCTCTGACCCCAATTATCTGCACAGAGGAGGACAAAATATTGGCAAATATGAACATGATAGTGAAGATGCTTTTCCTTCCCCGTGCACAGCAGGCGTTTTGAGAGAGAACGTACTTTAATGGTAAAAGAAAGCACCTTTGAGGACTGGCACAGGAAATTTGCCAAGCTTTTCTACTGAGAGATTTCAACTTATTTCTTCTGGGATCTATTTTAAGACAATTTCAGTGACATTCCATAACAGGGATTACATTGTGTTTCAATTAATTTTGTATAGCATTATAATTAACAGTTTGGTGCTACCCTGGAAAGAACACTAAGTCGTTAAAAATTCATACATGGTGCAAACTGATGAGCTCTGTAACCAAGGTGGAAGAAACAAGACCAAACACGTTTGGAGTTTCCTTCTAGGGCAGAGAGAAGCACTCTGTTTGGACAATTTCCCCTTTAAGGAGCAATGGGATAAAAAAAACCTCAGGGGCTAGATACCAATGATGTCTCCCTTAACTAATTGGTCCAAGAGGCTCAGGAACATACCCTAGCATTCTGAATTATACTTACACCAATGCATGCACACAATGATCAGGGCTTGAAAATTTCCCCAGACACAGTCTCAAGCAAGTATTACCCTTAGTAGAGCCCCATGCAAATACAACTGAATCACCACCCCTTCACGCATACACACGGGCCTTTTGAATTTATATTAACAGCTTCTTGTCCACCCCTGTGAAATCAAATTTCCACCCCTCCCATGCCCCCCTCCCAATAAATTTATTCTCCTCCTTCCTCCCCTCTCCCCCACACTTTGATAACCCTCCCAAACAAATCATTCCCCACTCCCACCACCCCCTCTGGCCAGAACTCCTTTCTTCTGCCTTCCTGGGTATGCAAAAGGACCCTCGCCGCCCCACCCCCTGCTCTGCACCTTGACCCAATTCCCTCTCCCTCCCCCCCCCCACCTCTTAAATAGTGTCTGGTCTGCTGTGCGTCTTGTAAGGCCACACTATGGCAAAATGCACGAAAAAACTCTCGGGGAACTCTCAGACAGGCTATCCTGAAATCTTGCTTATTCCGCAACTTGGCTGACTGTCAAGGTCCAGCAGACATAATCGAATCAACACTTCTTTTTAAAATCTAAAATCTAAAATCAATGAGAAACACCAGTCTTTCTGAGACTTTGAACAACATGACAGCAAATAACTCATGCTCCAAGAAACTCGGGTAACATCTAGCACAGAAGGGAATGCATGTGTTAATCATCCATAACTTTGTAATGAATTAAAGCTCAGCCAGTAGGTCTCAGCAAAGTGATGTGCTATCAGCAGTTCCACAAACAGCTCCTGCAAAATGTTCTTCTTTAGTTTGTGATAAATCTTCTGTTTTAGGAGCACATGTGATCACAGAGTACAGGGAGGAAGAACCTATTTGTTCTCCCATTCAAGCAAAGCCAGTGTTTGCAAGCCATGACCAAGGAAATAGGCAATACCAACTCCTATTAAGTGTGGCTCACTGAAAACATTTACAGCCCATTCCTGAAACAACAGATATGGATAACAAAGCACGGACTTCAACATGGGACTTTTGAAATGGATTGGGGTAAGACCTTGTATGCGTGAGGGTGAATCAGGTTCCTTTCCCTGGGAATTTACTGTGGAAATATTTGACTCGATGCAATCTGGATTATTTCCACTGCAAAAATATTGGGCCCAATCCTCAGAAGGTATAAACTGGCATAAATCTGTTAAAAACAATGGACCAGATACTCATAAATCATCAGCACTCTGTTTACTTCAAGGGAGCTGCACAGATACACTCCAGCCACGGATCTGGCCCATTGTTCTGAATTATTTTTATGAGTTCCAGGGCACTGTTGTCCCTGCTAGGAATGTCTGAACAGTACCTAGGGCAGCAGGGAAGCCAGGGCAGCCTTCCTTTCCATTGGATGATAGAGTTTTAACCAGTGGTTTCTGGAAGAGCTTCCTCTAACGTATCACTAATTCTGTATAAAGTGTATTTATGCTAGTGTATTTCATAAGGTTCCTTAACAAAGTATCAATCTTTGCTCCTTAGAGAAAAAGATGGAACCTCTTACACCAGCTATCAAAAACTTCCTAACATCAGTTCTTTAAAATAACATACATGATGTTTTCTCTTAAAATAATCAGCTATTTGCACACTCTCTCATTTAAAAGAAACTGACATTTCCTACCAGATCCTTAGCCACTGTAAATCAGTATAGCTCCACTAACAGAATCATAGAAAATGAGGGTTGGAAGGAACCTCAGCAGGTCATCTAATCCAACCCTCTGCTCAAAGCAGGACCAACCCCCACTTAACTAACCCAGCCAGGGCTTGGTCAAGCCACAGATTAAAAACCTCTAAGGATGGAGGTTCCACCACTTCCCTAGGTAACCTATTCCAGTGCTTCACCACCCTCCTAGAGAAAAAGTTCTTCCTAATATCCAACCTAGACCTCCCCCACTGCAACTTGAGACCTTTGCTCCTTGTTCTGTCATCTCCCACCACTGAGAACAGCCTAGCTCCATCCTCCCTGAAACTCCCTTTCAGGTAGTTAAAGGCTGCTATCAAATCTCCCCTCATTCTTCTCTTCTGTAGACTGAACAAGCCTCTTTCCCTCAGCCTCTTCTCATAAGTCTTGTGCTCCAGCCCCCTAATCATTTTTGTTGCCCTCCGCTGGACTCTTTCCAACTTGTCCACATCCTTTTTGTAGTGGGGGACCCAAAACTGGACACAATACTCCAAATACGGCCTCTCCAATGCCGAATAGAGGGGAATAATCACTTCCCGTGATCTGCTGGCAATGCTCCTACTAATGCAGCCCAATATGCCGTTAGCCTTCTTGACAACAAGGGCACATCAATGATGCTGCATCAGTTTAAACTGTCATCATTTCAAAGTTCTTTTATACACAACTGTTTAACTTTAAAACAAAAAAAATTAAGATTTGTGAAGAGCAAGGAGCAAAAATATGAATTTGTGATGACAGCATTATGGTTACGGTGACAGAATGTGAAATCATAATTTGTTTCAAAACAGCTTCATCAGAAATGTAATTAACAACTAGATTCAGGTTTGCACTTCTGCTCTTTGAAGTGGGTGATAGATTTACACAAACTATCTGTTCTAAACCCCTTTTCAATCACTATTCACTTTCCAAAATGTTCACCTTTCAAAATGAAATTCCCGGGGCCGGATGTCTTCTCAAAGCTCACTTTTTAGAAATGTGTCAGAAAATGCTGTTAAGTTACTAGCACTAGAAAGGGGGGGGGAGATTCACTTCCTCCATTATATAAAATATTCTTGTGACTTTTTTTTGAAGCCACGGTTGTGTGGCAAATGATAGAAATGGAGAGCTGAAATTGGATATGGACATATCCCTTACTGAGAAGCGTCTGATTTTCCAGTGAAAATTGGTTTTTATTCAACCCAGTTATGAGACTTTCAGGAAAAATAATCATCCTCATTTTGTGTATACCTGGTATGATTTCTCTGCAGTATTATAAGAAAAGTTAGCCATGCACATAAATGCATCACAGTCTAACAGACACACACTTGACTCCACCTCTGAATTACTCTGAACTAGCCAGGAGCCATTTCCAAATGTTTTGGGAAATGCTAGGTCCAGTGAAAGGAATTTTCCCTTTCTGGAAACATACATAGTATTGAACATACATAGTGTACAAAGAAGCCCCCTGCTGATCTCAAGGAGTCTGTAGGTTTGAGAAGGGTAGAACCTGTGACTTCTTCCTCACCGCCTCTTCAACGAGGGTGGCATGGAAACTCTATGACTTAAAACTCATGAACTCCAAGATGCAGGTTAGCTGGACTTAATACTATGTCTTCCATTTAAGTGAATAGGAATTTTACCTAAATAAGGATGCAGAGGGTCCTTTATAATGTAAGTTGCTGCACATGGAGCAAACAAGTTACAGTACAACCAATCTCTACACCAGTCTTACAAAGGACTAGTCACGAGCTATTTTCTCGGTGGGGAGAAAAAACAAAAATGTGTCAATGAAGAACACATTGACAACCCTTCATATTTCAACGCCTTCCGTGCATTTGAAATCACTCTGCAAGATTTTGAAGGACACGAAGAAAGTGACTCAATGCACCACTCCACAACTTACGCGCCATACCGGCAATGATTTTGAGATGTTCAATTTTACAAGCTTTTTTATTCTATTAACTCCTCAATCTCCAATGAGTTTGTAAAATACAGCTTGTACTGTATGCGTGTAATTCCCAGTACACTACAGAGGTCACATTTTCAAAGGGGCTGAGACCTGTCCTCCCTTTTTTGCATCTACAGAATTTGCCCTTCCACTTTTTCAACTTGCAACTCAATTGTGTGTGCAAATCTGACACACACAGCTAACTATCTGCATGTGCAAGTCCAACAGAATACAATTGTGCAACCTGTACTCGTGTTGGTCAGCACTTAAACAAGCTATGCTACTGATGCCCACCAAGGTTGTCCAGAGTTAGGTGTTCAAAAACGGTCTTTGGAAAATGTACCCCATACGCCTCTTTTTGGTTTGAAATTTAATAAAGCTACTGTACAAACTGTGCCATTCTGCCTGGCTCATATGATTAAAAAAAAAAACACACATAAAAGATCTGTCAGAAGAAAGATATTTTGTGATGAAATCAGAACAGCTACAGCTGGTTGATTATAAGCTATATTTGGTACATATTGGGTACAACCAACCAAGGAACTCTCCCTATTTACGCAGTGACAGATAAAGGAAAATGAGGTGTAGCCTGATAAACAAGCTCTTTCCCAAAGCAGATTTAGACACTATTCATTCATTCCTTACTTTTTCAGGACACAGTCCTCCTTAGCTCAAATGTAAAATAAAATTCCAACATCCAGAACATTTCAAGGAGAAATAATTTTTACCACTGGCTCTGGCTTTATTTTTTCCTCACTTTGAAATTGATTAGATGTGCTGCCGAAAGAAAAATTGGCTTGTGTCTCTAAGAATATAAAAGCATTTTAGAAAAACGCAAGGAATCTAATTTTAAATTCATTAAAGATTTTGTCCACATGCTTTTGGTTATTAACTATTTCATTGCTGCCACATTGCACGTGTTATGAAACAAATCTTGGAATACATGTTCGCTGGGAAGAAGTAAAACTTAACAGACCAGGTCAAAGATTTAAAGCCAGCTTCATATGTTTAATGCAGCTCATTTATCCTGAGTACAATGGCTTAGCAAAATGCCTGCTGTAATTAAGTTATACAAAAGTAAAAGGATCCACAGTGTATACAATAGATCTGCTAAAATAGGGAATGAAAAAAATCAGTACATTTTATATTGCTCATAGGTAAAAGCTGTTAAAGTCAAGGGTGAGATTTTTCAAAAGCACTCAGAGTTGTCTAGCTCTGCCAGGGACGTCTGTGGGAGCTGAGTTAGGACAATGCTGAGTGCTTTCGAAAATATAACTCTAGCTCTAACACTTTGATGAAAGTATTAGATAAACAGATATTATGACTTCATCTATCTAATTGAAAATAACCATAGTTACATGGAAGTTTGTGAATTAAGAAAGTAATGCAAGAAGAGAGAAAAAGTCTTTGCTTTGAAATCTATACATCTACAGAAAAGTGATCTTACAGGCAAAAACTGCACGCTTAGAGAAGGAGGGCAAGGCCAGAAAAGCAGCAGAACTGCTGCAGTTTCATGGAGGTGTGGGGAGGACAACAGGTGCAAAACAGACATGGAATCTGTACACTGCTCACATGGCAGGATATAGTGGTTCCCAGCAATGAGGGCAGGAAAGCTGGATATGGGGGATGGCATCACTGGAGCCATGACTGCATGGTGATGAGTAGAACTGGTTTTTTTGTGTGTGTGTGTGTGTGTGTGTGTGTGTGTGTGTGTGTGTGTGTGTGTGTGTGTGTGAACATCCTCCTCCCCCTCCCCCCCAAAATAAACCTAAACATTTTGCAAAAATGTGTCATCATCAAGATTTTCCTTTTTTTTTTTTTTTTTTTCCATTTTAGCCTACAATTGCTTTTTATAGAAATGTTTACCCAAATCATTATTAGCAGCTTTCCATTTACCAAAAACTGTACCATCCTAGTGAAAAATGGATTTTCATATGCAAAAAAATTTGATTAAAATCACAGAAGATTCAGGGGGGTTGTGGAAGAGGGGAGAACGGGTCCCTTTCAAATCCTGTGAAACAGAAGAAACTCTGAAAGTTGTCCCAATATCCTTCTTCTCTTTTCTGACCCGCTGTGCTGGGGAGGACTGCAGGAGGCCTGGAAGTGACCCCAGTCCTTGAGCGTGGAGCTCAGCTCTGCACTTTCATACCCTGCAGCTAGATTACGAGGATTCCGTTCCCCCAGCCTGCAAATCTTCTTTCCTTAGACTGAGCGCAGGAGGTCAAGATTTGACCCTAAACTGGCCCTTTATCTCTTTGCTAGAGCAGCACAAGGATTGAACTGAAGTGTGTCTGTCAGACTTATAAGTAAGTCTAGCTTTACGAGTACCACCTCCTTTCCTTGTTTCCAGATGGGCTTCCCCCAAGTCCTCTAATGTGGGTGGGATGTAAAGAATACTTATGAAACAACCAATGGATCCATTTTTCCTTTGAGAGCTGTCACACATTATAAGAGAACATCAATATTCAAGATTTTTCAGGTACTCGCCTCTCCCTGTGTGTCATGAACAAGCAGACCTGGTGTCCTTTGTCTTTCGGTTATAATCAGCTATAGAGGGTTCAAGGAGTGATGATGATTCAATAAACATAGCCTGATCTAGTCATCAGACACAGTGATGGCCATAATCTAGGGTCTTCTTGGGAGTGGGGTAAAAACAGGAGGGAAAAGGGCACTTTGGCCCCCCAGAACTGCATAATTGACCCCACAGAGGGAAAAATTTCCACAGGGAGATGGGGGGGAGCCTACTGAAATAAGTTGTCACTCCATTGCACACACTTCTCCCTCTGGGGAGAGGATGAGAGAACAACACCTAACAGATGTTAGTTATGTTACTTAATGCACTACTGTAAAGTGCTTAAATACAACGGTGAGGAGCACAGAATAAGAGACAACACAGAATATACAAAGATCCGCATACTATATATTTTCATATCTCCCAAAGTGAAATGTTCTACTCCATAGCTTCTGAGAATGTAAATGACCCTTTGGAACTAGCCTGGAAAAGTAGTGCACTGTAGAAGAATATCCTACAGTACTACAATTAGCATTTTAAAAGAACAACACTATTTTACAATTCACTAAAATACCATGCAAGCTCTTATTTACTTGCATGATGACTACGTATGTTGTACTTAGATGTCACTGCAGATTACTTGCTAATTACACTTGGAAATACCCAAGTAATTACCAGAGAATCTTTCCTTTGGTTCAGAAGAGACTACGGCCATACATTCACGTTTACATGACAAAATATCATGCCTACAACAAGCTAGGAGTTCAAACAAAAAGTATTTGTGGAATCTGGCCAAGTGTAATTAAGTGATCAATTCTTAACGTGCAATAACAAGTCTTTACCCAAAACATGTGCAATGTAAAAGAGAATGCTATCAAAAGTTAAAAGCTTACTCCAATGAGGCCAACTGTACAAAATCAAGCCCTGCCCCTTCATTGTATTAGATATTTGAGATTGATAATTTTTTTCCTGCTCCTGAATGGAGAAAATCATATTACCAGAGCTGATATTCATCAGAATATTTTGTACTGAATATTTGAATTGCTTTAACTGAATTTAAATCGATAACTCCACTACTGCGGTTAGTTTTATTGAATTGCACATTGAAATAATATTTCAATTATGTGATGGTTACAGTATGAAACTCTACTATAGGTTTTATTTGTTCAGCTGGAGGGTAAGATGTGCAAGTTCTTCATTTGACAAATCAGATATATGATAGCCTTTAACGTTATTTTATTCAATGATCTCTCAGGGTTTACATTACTCTAAGTGTAACTTGCTCTTTCTTTGAAAGGTCAACAACTTGAAAGGATTTGGCCTTTAAAAACATTTCTTTTTGCTTTCAGAAACAGCCAAATAGGGAAGTCAAAACTGTGTTTAAAAAAGGGACTTGGAGAAATTAAACTGAATCTTAAAGTATAAAGAGGTTAATTTTCTTTCCCATCTACATCAGGCCATTTATACCATTTTTAACTTGGCATATATCTTGAAATTCATCTGTTCTCATTGTGCCAGTTGACTATAACTAAGACATCTCTCCTTCTAAACATCTCAGGAACGTATATATATATTTCTATAAGTGGCTAAGAGGGCAAGTATTAACCTCAGAAGGCAAAAATCACATCTACAGTACCATATATACACAACAGATAGGAAAATCTTTCTAAACAATTTTGGACAAACTGTATGCTAACATAGCCTTGAGGCAGTAATAACTTGTGCACTGGAAATTTCTATGCATATTCTGTATTACTGGTTCTGCTATTCATGAAAAATGTATGCCCACTGATCTACAAAGAGCTCACGTTATTCAGGCTTTTAAAATGCAGTCCAGATACCCTATTTAATTCCAGAAAGGTAACTTTTAACTGACCTTTGATTCCATTTCCCAAAGTTAACAGTATTTTATAAAATCGGGGAAGTGCCGGAAAGTGAAGAATTCGAGCCAAGTGAACTGAAAACTGGATTGAAGAAGGAGAAACTGAGAAACGTGTTCTTTGGAAGTGTCCTATTCACAGGCCCAATCCAAAGCATACTGAAGTCAATGAAAAGAGTTCAATTAACCTCAATTGGACCCGGCACTAAAATGAAAGTGGAAACATAGCCGGTAAATAAATACATAAATATATATTTGACTTCTGCATGGGCCAGACCCACACAATCTTGCTCTGTGCTGGGAAAAAAAGGCAGATTGTTTTGGTGAATTGGCCCAGGCACTACACACTAATGCTTTGCATTTATAATGACAACAGTGCAAGCCCTTCACAGTGCTTTATAAATATTAGACAATGAGCCTTAACCCATTCCTGCTAGGATGGTAAATATCCCCTCCAGTAACACAGGCATGTGCTTCTTTTTATGCACAATGGGACTATGCACATGTTTAAAGTGAAACATGTGCTTAAGTGTTCTAATGAGTCACTGCTAATATCCCCAGTCTACAGACCAGCAAACTGAGGCAGAGAGCTGTGAAGTGCTTTGCCTACAATCTCAAAATCTATGACCGCTGGGAACAGACTACCAGCCTATGGATTGCCAGGACCTTGCCCTCAGATTAGCAGCTCAGGAAAAGAGCTGGTTCTTAATGCTTCTCTGAATCCACAGGCCTGCTTCCTTGCAAATAAGCAACAGTATCAAACACACCAAAAAGCACTTGTAAATCAGGTCCAAACTGTCCTCTTTCTGCTTAGCGGCTGCACCCAAAAACCTTGCTGGATCCATCACATGGAATATCCCTTCAAATAGGGGTAAGCGGGAGGCAAAATTGAAGGGGAATGAGTGATCTAGTTCAGAATTAACACTAATTAATTAACACTAATTCTTAGCTCTTGCACAGTGCTTTTCATCTGCAGATCCTAAAGCACTTTACAAAGGCAGTCAGTAGCATTATATCCATTTCACAAACTGGGGAAACTGAGGCACAGAGCTGGGATGTGACTTGCCCCAGGTCACCCACCAAACCAGTGGCAGTGGGAGACTAGAACCCAGGTCTCCCAAGTGTACACACACACAAGTGTAAAAATTCCCATTTGAGTTGTCACCCCCCCCCCTTAATATTTAAACTTAGATGCACTGAAGTGGACAAATATTCACTAAAATCACCACTGGCTTCAATTATGTTGACGTCATTACATGGATAAAATTCTATTTAAAATATTTTCCCTCCACTATCTTAATGACAGCTTTTACTTCCAACACCAAGCATTTATATCTTCTTTCCATCTCTTTTGAATTAAGCTGGTTTATCACCACCATTAGAGGAAAAGCCTGCTCTCCATTCACATTCCATTACATTCTATACCAGGATCCTTTTTAACCTCCCAAAGTAACTCAGAAGAGTGGTAAGTGCTCAGTCCAGTTCCAAACTTCTTGCGTTTTCCTTTGATTCCCCATTAATTTCTTGCTTGTTTGAGTGGAACGAGCTGGTATCACCAGCAGAGACAATATGCTGTAAAGTGGGGATAATCTCTCTCTACCTCACAGAGCAGTTGTGAGGATAAGTACATAAAAAACTGCAAAGTGTTTTGATATTTACTGATGAAAAATACTATACAAGAGTAGGTATTATTACTATCTATTACCCACAATCGGAGATCAATTCCTACGTTATGCATTGAGCTTTAAGATGTGCATAGGTTTATTACAATTTTGGGGGGGTTATGGGGGAGGGGAATACTGTGCTCAACTGTAGCCCACATCAGTATGTAATGAAGCGTTTTGGACAGTCAAGCTAAACACCGTCCATGCATCGAATGTGTCACTGCAAAGATAATCTCTGGTGAGAAACGTGCAGTGAGAGATCATACTTTTGACAAAAAGGACTTGAAGCTGAATCCAAAATAGGACTATAAGAGCCTAGAGATGTGCCCTATTTTCAAATTCAGAAACATCAGTCTGTATGCACAGGCCCTAGCAGATCTAGCCAAGAAACCACTGCCACTGCAATGCCTTGAACGTGAGTGTCAGTGTGTGACAATCAGCTATATCAGGGCATCTCTACGCTGCTGCAGCAGGCATTGATGCAGCAGCACTGATTGAACAGGTCTGTATACTCTCCCATTGACTGAATTAGTCCACCTCCCTGAAAGGTGGCGACAATGGAAGACGCTCTCCCGTTGACGCAGGTCGTCAAGACACTGCACTGCGTAGACATAACAAGCATTATCTCACACTGACCCAGCACAGCACTGTAGATCAGGCCTAAGTTCCAAAAGGTCCATGAAAGTGATTACTTAACATGAATAACACATACTAATAGTCTGCATGTAACTCTTCCATTGGAATTAATCCACTAGAATTCACGTGTTTCCCACCGTAATACCCATGTGTACTGTGCTTTTCCCCAAAAACTGTGAAGAGCCACATTAGAGCACCATTTATAATTTTATTCTACTTGCTGCCAAGTTTAGCCTGAGTCTTTTGCTATGTGTACAAATATTAATTACAACTCAACCGTAATGCTAATCCTGACCTCTGCTAATTAGAAGAGCCCATCATCTGCTGAGTCAGCATCACTTTTCAAATGAAAACATTAATCAGTTTGCAAAATTAAAAAAAAAAAAAAATATCAACTGAAAGTAGGAATTTTAGCCCTTGATTCAATTAATACAAAAGTGCAACACTGTGGGTGCTCAAAAGCAAGTGTCAGCATTTGTATGTATTTGCAAATATGTGATTATTTTAGTGAAATAAAAGATTTTTCAGCAATGCATTATTTGTTTGTTCTCAGTGATGCATGTTAACTTTTTCTTCTCATCCTACTTGTTTCTTCTTTAGCCTCCTGTGTCTTTGGAATCGCAACACTATTACTACGCAAAAAGAACTTTAACCTAAAATACATCAGGGTATTCCAAACACAGCTCCCAATCCTGCAAATGCTTATGGAAAATGCTTAATTTTAAGCCCCCCGAGTAACCTCAATTAAGTCAACGGGACTCTTCAAATACTAAAAAGTTCAGCACATGCGTAAGTGTTATCAGTATTTGGGCCCTGGTGGGTAATTTTAACAATTTGATTCACATTCTATCACTTAACTGATTGCAGGAAATGGAGTTTCAGAATCTTTACTTGTTTAGCCAGGTGCATTACAAAGAGATGAGAGCGCTGGGTAGAATGTGAAGAATGATTTAAACCAAACATCCGTGAGTGTAGTGCTAGTGGAAATTGTTCGAAAGCAGCTCTAGAGAAGGGGTTCTTAAACTCTTTCCCCAAGGTGACCATCTCTTAAAAGAGACTGTCTCACGGGTGCCTCCACAGCTGTGTAACATCCCAGCAGCACATTTTTACCTGTGAAATGGATGAGCCTTTTCAGCCGTCTTTATTGTGAGAAGTGTAGGGGAAGGGTTACATCTTTTGGGAAAAAATTAATCCCACTTTCTCCTTTTGCTCTTCATTCATCTGCCACTCATCTATTGCATCCTCACCTCCCCCACAGCAGCACAATCACCTCCCTCCCTCCTTCACTCCCCTCCTTCTTGGTCTTATCCTTCCTCTGCATGTGGTTCCCTGCTGCAGGGTCCTTTCTCCCTCTCTTCTGCCCTGGGCAAGCTGTTAAGCTGCCTGGTGTCTGCCACTGCCCTGGACACACTGCTCTCCTGCTAGCAGTTCCAGTCCCAGAGTGGCTCCTGCCCCTTTTGGAAGGAAGAATAAAATCTGATCAGTTGCCATGAAAATTATAAACCTTTAAATCAGTGTTTCTTAACCTGGGGGTTTAGAGGGGTCGCAAGTGCAGAGCTGGTATTGGGGGTGGCAAGAAAGGCAATTGCCTGGAGCCACAGGGGCGCCATGAAACTAAGTTACATGCCTCAGACCCGTGGGGGTGGGACTCAGGCTTCAGGGGTACAGTAGTTTGGAAAGGTTAAGAACCACTGCTTTAAATGATTATTCCTACTCCCAGGGCCATGCTTAATCCGTGAGGCCACAGTGCTCTCCCAGCAAGTCACTTAACTTCTCCATGTCTTGGCTTCTGCCACAGTAACGCTTCAGTGCATGAATCACAGAAACCACATTGTCTGAGGCTGCAAAGCCTAGAAGCAGAGAGGAGCTAATCACCCTCCTGTCCCGCTGCTCAGACCTGCACATAGTATCACGCAGGATGGAATGTATGGACACCGCCTACACACAAAGCAGCACTGGGCTGGATACAACAGCATCAACACCCAACTCTGGGACGCAGTGGTCCCTGCAGGTGCTGGGGGACTGCAATCAGTAGCCCCAGCACCTGCAGGGTGCGTGAACAAAGCCGAGACAAGCGAAGCAAACTGGTCTTTTCTACCTGTCTTAGGGTTTTCCAGAGTGCTGTGATATTATGGTAATGGGTGTTTCGCAGATCTGTGAGGGCTATATGGACTTGAGCAGTCTTCAGCACTGCAGCCTCTCTGAAAGGAGAGGGTTCTGCATGCATCTCTCTCTATGGCTTTCTCCTGCTCTCCCTCAGTTCTTCCCTGCATTTCTTTGGCTATGCCAGTAAAGTCTTGTTAGAAGTAGAGGTTCTTGCAGCATGCCCTGAAAGCAGCCAGACCCTTCTGGAAGCTAATTTCAGAGCCAGACCTATTCAGCTGAGAACCTATTCAGGTCTCTGCTTCTCCTGCACTTGACCCTGAGTTGGAAAATGCGCTGCCCCGGAGAAATGAAATTGGCTTGGCAGGTCAAGGAGAAGATCCCATTGCTGAGGTAGCAGTACCTTGACCCTATTGGCAGCCCTGAAGCTCAAGACTAAGCCCTAAGTACCTTTGAGGATCTGGAACTAAGGCCTTGAACTCACAATGCAAATGGGTTGGGAGGCAGTAAAGGGATGGTTGGGATAATATTTAACAGAATATTTTCACCCACTGTTGGAGATTGGCAGGTTTGCTTCTCTGAAGGAATTGCTGATGCTTGGAAATTCTGACTGCAGTGAATATGGAAATCCACAGTATGCCATAACACTTACTATATGCCAGAAGGAGATTTATCGATGGAATATGGGACATGGGAAGTAGTCATGTATCAAATAATGTCCAATCATCTTATCTCCCCAAAAGAAGAACAAGAAACCCACACTGAAAATAGCAAAATATAAAATTCATGTTAGGACAGTAACAAAATAAGATACTTAAATTATTTAGCACTGAGCTAGCTTAAAATATTTCCTGAGTGTTGCTTAACAACAACATGCAATAAACAGCACCTTGCCTTGGGCATCCTGTATTTGTATTTCAAAGGAAATCACAAGCCACGCTTACTGCATTTTTCTCCGTGTTAATATTAAAATGTTATTTTTGCATGTGGTGTATTTCTTATCTTCATCTATCACATCTAACACTATAGGGATATCCCTAGACACATTTTTAAAGAAACTGTCATCATACAAGTACTTTACAATTTCTACTTTGGGAAACATGGTACTCTACAATACATCTACAGCTAATATACACTGGTTTCATATACACTGAAACCAGTAATGAATTAGTCATGTTGATAAAAGGTCTAACAAAGTTACTAAAATCATCTTGTAATGCACAAGCAACACTATCAAAGTCTGATTTACATAGAATAGGCAACTCAATCAGGAAAAATGTGGAAGAGGCTTCCAGCTGCAAAAAAGAAATCTTAAATCATTAATGAACCTAAATTTTTAAATGTATGCAAATGAAATTATATCTGCATATTTCACTGGACTAAAGTTTGTGTGCATACTTTACTCAGGAACCAGTCCTGTGAGGAGACTAGGAACACATGGTGATAATTTCAATTTTTTATTACTTTGGACTGTAAAGAGTTCATATAATTTACTCTCTCTTTATAAAAGATTCAAAATCTATTAGCAAAGGCCAGCTCTTCAGGAGTTATAAATAGGCCATGGCCCTGTTTAAGTTAGTGGAAGCTATGTTGATGTATATCAATTTGACCTTAGTTTGTACAAAACTAGCTTCAAACAACTTTACATCATTAACTTGCTGCAATAGCTATGCTCTTTCCAACAAAAAATGAAGAAATAATGAAATTTGATTATATATTATTTTACTGACATTTATACTGTAACAAAAAAATATCAAGCTGAGGTATAAGACAGGGATTAACACCTTCTTGGACTTGATCAATATTCCTAGGACTCTGAATAATACTCATATTACAGCATATATCCCCTCCCAGGGGACTTAGGATATGAAAATCCAGGTAGTCAATGGATCGCTTAGAATAGCAGACCCAGAATGCATTTTTCTTCCAGACACAACCGTTTCACCACAGCACATGACTACACAGCACTGCTAATGACTACGTAAAAATTTCCATAATGAAAAAAAAATCAAAGATCAGTACACTGCAAGAGATTCCAAATATCTCACTTTATATCCCCATCCTGAAACAGAATTAACTAATCTCTTACTCAATAGTTTTAAAAGTTCAATCTCACATCAAACAGGAGAAATACCTCCAGGAAATTATGCCTGGGTTTGGTAAGAGGGGATGAATTCTAAATCAACCTTAAACCAAAGCAAAGCTCTCTGACTTTCTTTACTACCTGCAAGCAAAGAGATGAGGTTAATTTGTGACCCGTTTAACTCCTACTTTGCTCAACAGGTTATATTCACCAGTTCCTCCTGCCATATTTGGCCCCATTACTGCAATGCATTAAGTACCTCATGGGTGGTGCTGAGGCACCTCAACTTCAAATAAAAGACCATGTCTTGCAGGGTCAGATTCTTGGGCCTGAATCACTTAAGCTCACACATGGTTTTAAGGGCAAGTTTATATCCCATTAGTACACATGCTTAAGTGTTTTGCTGAATCAGGACCCCACTTTAGTTCTTCTCCAGTCAACCAGCAGATCACACAATACCCAGTGACCAGCAACAAGAACAAACCCTACAGCATTTGTAATTCTGGCTTTCAAACTCCACTAATGTTGATTGAATGCAACAATTACAGCTTATTAACCTTTGATTTTCTTTAAAACACAAAAGAGTGATTACGGGAAGAGTGATCCCTCCAATAGGAGGATAAATAAAGGTCAATATGCACTTATTTTATTATTTACAAAAAATGTAAGCTGCAGCAACATCAAGAAAGGAGCTAAAATGACTAACTTTCTTTCAAGATATGCTAACAGCATAAATACCTACAGATCGTAAGTACCAAACATTTCATGTGGAAAAAAATGCTATTATCAGAGAAAACCTAGCAGAAAAAACATTACCTCATGAAGAGATCAATTTTCTCTTAGCAATGCACAAAAAATATTAAGCCTGTAAAGTTGCCTGACAAATTTTACCCTTATGGATATTGCTTGATACACATACCTTCTCTCAACTAAACATCTAAAATGGCCACACGAGAAACAATCCAGAATCATGACGCCACTGCCTTCCACTGCAAGCAAGCTGCAGAAGGCTGAGACATGTGCCAAGCTAATTAATTCAGCCTGCTGAAGAGGTTGCTACGTTTTAAGGAAGACTCTTCATGAAGAGAGTTGTTAAACAACTTAAAGAAGTTGTCATCTAAATGGTCTTTTTACTTCCCATGCTCCACAACGCCCTAGCGCACAACTGGAATCCCTTCCCGTAGCTGAGAGACATGTCCCCTGGACGGTCATTGCCTCGAGAAATGTCTTACTAGCGTAGAGATATACAAGTGGTTATACAAGGGTGCAATGCCATAAAGACCTCCAGCAGCTGAGATGGGGCTGAAATGGATTGATGGGTCTTACCACTATGGCTCTGTGAAAAATGTCAAGTAGCCAGGAAATGTAAGGTATCTGAAAGCTTGAAGGTAAAAGGGTATGCCCCAGCCACCCCTCCAACCTTTTTGTACCACAGAGAAAGAGTCTGCCTGCCTCCTGTGAGAGAAGTGAAAGGAACTGAAATTAGTAGTGCCTGAATTACTAATAAAGATCTACAGTCCATCAAGATCCTGATCTTGCACCTATCTCCAAGGAACAGGTCTCTTCAATGATTAAGGGCAGTTTGGTGGGAGAGAGACACGGACATGCTATCCATGTGAACTACTGGCACACGCTTTACTGAACGTTCCACTTAGACAGGCAAAATCCACACACAGGTAAAACTTGTCAGCTTGGTTAAGTGCTGCCGCTTCTGGGTAACGTACAGTAACTTTTTGCTGTCCTCAGAATTTCCTCCAGAGGCTCAACACATACTTGCAGCCTCGACTGTCCCTTACACAGAGAGCTAAAAATTCCTGTCATCATTTGACTCTCCTATTTTCACACACACCACTTAAATGTAAGGCACAGCAGAGTGGCATTCATGAACCGAAGGCAATCTACACTTCAGCATTCTGGTTATTAAAAAAATATCCAATTATTAAGTGTTCCTTTTAACTCCTCTTTGCTCAGAAACTTGAGAATAAGTTAGTTCTGTGATACTGTTGTTCTTTTACATACCTACGTCAAGCATTCCTCAAGCCCCAATTTTTCTAATGGAGCCTGAAATTAACATTTAAAAAAAAAAAACCTTTAAAAACCAACCTCACAGAAGTCAGCAGAGTTCTAGGAACAGTTTGTGTTAACAGCTGCTGCAAAACCAGAGGGAACACAAGCCCACATTAAAACAATTAATATTTAAGTTTCTCACAACAAAAATAGCAGATATGCAAAACTGAAGACTGAGGTTTAGAACCAGGAAGAAAATGCTCCCTACATTACAGTTTTAAAACAGGTCAACTTTTGGCTGACATATTCAACTGTCCCCTTAACCTAAAAACTGGATGTTAACGTTCTGCTCCAAATTCAACCAATTTGTTTTTTTAGATGCAAATATTAAAGCTGTATTCATTAAGATCCTGTTTTATCTTCAGGATCCACCTGGAAGTATTTTCTTTATTACCAGTTAGGATTTGTTTATATATTGTTATTTTTTTCCCCTTTCAGAATTTGCAAAATTTGAAAAAATAAAAAACATATTCTAAAGAATACAGATATAATAAAGATTGATGTTTAAAGTTAAGCATGTGTTTAAATCCCATATGACTTGACCGCATGTGTAGGTGCTGTCCTGAAAAGGAATAGATAGTAAACTCATGCATAAGTGCCTTCATAAGAACAGCCATCCTGGGTCAGAACAATGGTCCATCTAGCCCAGTCTCCTGTCTTCCAACAGTGGCCAATGCCAGGTGCTTCAGAGGGAATGAACAGAATTGATAATCATCAAGTGATCCATCCCATCACCTATTCCCAGCTTCTGGCAAACATCCTAAATCAGGGCCTCTATGATGAATGTATTTTTATGCAAATATACATAAATTTTATTCAAATTGTATGCACTTTTACTGTGGGTTTTTGTTTAATCCCTGTGGGCAGATCTGTGCATAGTTGGCCATTATGGACTGAGGTTAATGCCAACCTTGCTAAGAAATAGACAAAATTTTAAACCAAACAAAACACCTAAATATGGGTATACCAGCTTTAACACATGTTGATAAGAACCACATAAAATGACACTACAACATATAAACAATTTCAATGAAACATATACATTGAATCAGAATATTATGGAGGGTTCAAGGGCAAGACATATTTTATTGTCTGTTTCAGGGATTTTATTTTGAAACACGATTGGCAAAATGAGGCTGCTAAAGGCCTACTTAGTAATAACAGAGAACATTGTAAAGCATCTGCATTATAACTACTTATTTTCAACAACAGAGTTAAAAAAATTAAATAAACATGGTATTTTTTCCTTCAGGACTACACTGGTTGCATTTGATTCATCGTTCTGATATGACATTTACAATTGCAAGTATAGTGAAAAAGTAAATTTTAATCTACAATTAAGTGAAAACTCAATGACATCTGCTTTGCTATAATTGTTCAGTTAAAAATTATCTGGAACAAAAGGAGTTTTAAACATTCCTTCATAACTATCTGATATGCTGTATTTAACTGCTTCTATTTAGTTTCCTTTTATTCAGACAAAAAGATGTATAAAATATTACACAAGCTTATTTTGTGTAAATGTAAGTCACATTAAAGCAAAACACCCAAACGATAGTATTATACAAAATATAGTCAGTTTAAATATGATTTTATTTTCTTGGCAAAGCCTTAAAAACACAGCTTTTCAATAGCAGAAGGTATCTTTACAAATTTATCCACTTTACATACTATAATTAAGAATACTGAGGTCACTAGCTCTTAATTGAAAGCAACAGCTACCAGAGTCTCCACAAATACTGGCATCACATTAAGTAAGCACCTTTGAAGAACAAGGTCTCACAAGTCAAATACAAAGAGCAGAGTGTGTTCGTTTGTTCGCTTATTCTGCTGCAGCAAGTATTTTTATGTTAGTCCAAATAAATTCTTCGGCATAAGCATACTCTTATGTCCAATTCAAGAGAAACGGCAGTCTAAGGATGTAGTCACCTGCTTAAAAAATAAAACCAACAGCCCACGCAGAAAATCGGCATTAGGTAGCTAGAAACTGGGAGAGTATGTTTATCACATCACGTTTGCAATACAGATGGGCTTCAAGTGTGAGCTGTGTATATGAGACTATATCTAAGGCACTGAAATTATAGTTTTCCTTCATGTTAATTCTCAGATTTCTGTAGTTCTATGTGAGTTTCAAAATGACTCTACACAAAGTAAGGAAAAATGTAGTCTTGTCTTATATGAGCATGCCAGAGTTGGGAAGAAGAAACACAACACCACACCCAGCACAAGACACATTGATCTAGCATTCTATGGAGCATGAGGCACAGAGCCCAATTAACACAGGAGGGGTCTGATTTTCAAAGGGGATAGTAACCTGCAATTCCCACTGGAATGAGAGGGGACCTGGGAGCCCTCAGAAAAATAGACCAATGGTATCTCTTCATTGATCCCAGGGGCATGGAGATAGAATAGTTACACGAGGGTTGAGCCAGAAATCCACACGGACGTTATGGGGAGGAACACATGCTGCTCCTTTTGGAAGCAGCACTGAAGAGTCATGTAGAACCCAGGTGACTATTGCAGCCCCCAGCCTTCATCTTCAACAAGAAGGATTTGATGTATTGGAGAGGGTTCAGAAAAGAACCACAAGAATGATTAAAGGATTAGAAAACATGCCTTATAGTGAAATGCAAGAAGATCAATCTGTTTAGCTTAACAATGAGAAGGTGTAATCAAGCCACTCTAAGTCTGTTAAGTACCTATACAGGGAACAAATATTTAACAAGGAGCTCTGCAATCTAGCAGAGAAAGGTCTAACATGACCCAATGGCAGGACGTTGAAGCTAGACAAATTCAGACTCGAAATAAGGTGTACGTTTTTAACAGTGAGAGTAATTAACCATTGGAACAGTTTACCAACAGTCATGGTGGATTCTCCATCACTGAATTTCTACATCAAGATGAGATGTTTTCTTAAGAGACATGCTCTAGGAGTTATTTTGGGCAAGTTCTGTAGCCTGATATACAGGAGGTCAGACTAGATGATCACAATGGTCCCTTCTAGCACTGAAATCTATGAATCTTTACTGCACACTGACTGACTCAAGGAACCACTGCTGTTCAGCTGCCTCTGTTCTTCTCTCCTTCCCCACCCATCCCGAAGACATAGTTCTGCCCTAGATTTGCAACCTTTATACAGAAAAAGATGTTAATAAGGCCTCCAGATTGCAGCATACAGACAGTCCAAACACAAAGGGGACCTGACCTCAGCTGGAACTACTGTTATACAAATAAATAATAATGGTAACTCCCACTGAAGTCAGTGCATATATGAACATAAATATATCCCCCATGTTGTATTTAGAAATTTCTGCCTTTTTAACATCTTTTCAGAATTGCTTTTAATTATATTTCCCATCTTTATGACTGGTAGTACAGTATGTCTATGTGGAAAGATTACTAAGAAAAAGAAAAGGAGAGAGAGAGAGTAGTAAAAACACATAACAGGGTGTCACAAGTTATACATTCATGATATGTAAAGCACAGATGAATTGTTTATGAAAGTGGCTAAAAACAGAGGGAAAATTGTCAGTCACACAAGATTCCATTGTGCTTTTATTTATTTCTGCAGCACTCAAGGTACATGCCTTGCGCCAGTTCAACGTCACTCACCTGCCCTTGGGAATAATGAGAGCTTTTATTAAGGATCCAGGGTCCTTAAAGACCGTAAGTTATTTCAATGTATTTGAATAAACTTTCAGCCATTGGCTGGACTGACAATGAAGCATTAGGTACAAGTTTGTCTCACAGGTTAAATTTAAAATAGAAATGAATTGCCAGGCCCTAGAGATTGGTTTTATAGTTTTCTGCTATTAAAAAAAAACCAGTTCTATCACAGGAAATGTGGTAGTACAATAGAAATACCAACTTAAGTAAATATCTGTGGCATAAATGGACAAGGCAGAAGTATATATGTCCTGTGCATCAAGTTCCAGCATTGATTTTAAATGGTTTTTGTGCAAATATGTGCTAACCACTTTCATGTTCAACAGACTATCAGGTCTGCACCAATGACCCACATCCTATGGCTCCTGGTCGTATATGGCTCTTCAGGGCCTTAGCCATGGCACTTCTGGGCTTCATGCATCTAATAGGCATTGTAGTTGATGCTTGTGACATAGTCCATTTTGGCAGGGTGTAGTGGAAGCAGCGGATGCAGGTGGATACGCAAGTTAGGTGCTCTTAATTGGTACTCCAATTCCTTAGCCTGCCTACCAGGCAAGGCAAACGTACCGATGCTTCCTGGAAAGCTTTCCAAGTTACTTGATAGTCTCAAAGATCTGTGTTCAGTAAATAACTTACAAAACCACTGCAACCATCAAAAGCCCAAAAAATTCAGAGCAAAGGTTAAATGTAAAAGAAACCCAAGCATTTATAAGTAAGGAAATGTATGGATGAGCCACACAAATAACATCACTCTCTCAACTTCCCTTCTTCGCTCCTTACTTATACAGTGTGTAAGAGATGTTATTTTTGGAACCAAGAAATCTGCTAAGGTCTTTCAGAAATCCTTGCAGGTGGAGAAGCGAAATGAGGTTATATAATTGGTTTCATGCACAAACCTCCCCAACAGCAAGTGTAATTCATGAAAGAACAAAGGTTATTGTCAAAGTGGGTTGATTTAAATCAAAGGGATTCAAATCAGCAAGCAGGAAACCTTGATTTTAATAATCAATTTTAATTGTGTTTTGCATTTGTACTTTTTAGCTATTTCCCTAAAGAAAGGTTGATTCTCATTAACTGGCAGCCATTAAAATGTGTTGATTTGCAACTAAAAACAGCTTTTACACTAAATTTGGAGTTTCTTTTTGCTAACCAGGAGGATACACTACAGCTATACATATTTATGTAAGCGATTATATAGCTTAACATTCATTCAGATTCTTAATTTTTTCATTTTTACTATGGTAGAAAATGGCAAAGGATGTGCTTGCTATTTACAAAGATGATTAATTTTTTACTTGTGATTTGTGTCAAGCTGTATTAGGATGGAAATTCAAATTCAATTAAAAATGCGCGCACACAGCATTTTTTATTAAATAGATCTACCTTAAAAATGCTGGATACAAAAGTTTATGAATACATGTTTTTCGTTTAAAACTAACTGATTTATTAAAACAGTGTGGTGTGGTTAGTGTATTAAACTGATTGTTTCTGGTCATTGTGTCCTCAAGATTTTAGAACTAGTAGATCTCACACCTACTTTTTATTCACAGATTTGAAGAAAACAAGCTTTCCTGCTTTTTCAACTCCCACGTGGTTTCTTAACTTTTAGTGACCTAGTCATTGAACTGAACAAACTGAATACATTTGAAATGAAGAAAAGAGTCTCTCTGTACCTTCAGAAGAGGCTACTGCTGTCAGAAGCTTTTTTAACACATCAGCAAACTCTGGTTCCAGTTGCTTAGCCATTGACTTGCATCAGTTCAGCGAATTGACTTTTTTTAAAATTTGGCAGAGATGCACTGCTTAATGTTATCTTTTGTATTTAATTTATTTTAATATATTATAGTAAGTTTAGGCCTTAACATAGATATCAATTTCAAATTTAATTTTAATATTTTTAGTTTAAAAAAAACAAAACTATGTAATTTAAAATTCCAATAACCTGATTTAAATAATAAAATCTGATAAAAATCCAATTTATTTTATTTTTTTAGATCGATTTTTATCCATCCTGGTTAGCATGCAGAAAAAGTGAATATGTTAGTTTCATAATCTGGTGTAGGCAGTTTGTGTATATTGAATCATTAACTCTCGGTCCAACGACATTTGTATAACTGGTGCTACTTGGAAACGTAATTAACTCTTTAGATCTCAGAAATGACTTTACAAGACATTCAACTCAGTGGGATTTCATGTCCCCAGGAAAGATTATCTGTGTTGGATCAGATATATATTCTCCTTGCAATACAGTCCCTTTTGGTAGGGCACAGTGGGGCACAGGATGCCAGGAACAGGTTCCTGACCTAGGTGCACTTGCTGCTTGTAGAGATGAATTAATAATTTGTAACTAATAATTCATCAGAGTACTTTCGCCTCTTCTTCCGTTCATGGAGGATCAGTGAGCAGGTCAAGATCTCCAGTTCACAATCACTCAGCAGATTCGTCTGCAAATGTTTTAAACTCTCTGTCATTTGACTGCAACTTTTCTTTGTGAGTATGCCCGCTATTTGATTGGGAAGTCACATGATACTCTTTCCAGTCCCTGAACAGACAAATCAGCAAACAATTCCCATACAAATACTCAAAGGTGGAACTTTGAAATTTGCTTTCCATGAACAAGTCACACCAGCAAAAATGTGATTCTTCAAATATTCACAGAAAGCAAATAAAACAGGAGTGTAAACACGACAAATTCATGTAAAAGTTCAATTGAATATCCACAGAACATTTTTGCACTATTCACTAGCAAGAGCACAAATCATGACGGGAAGCTTAGATGAATCGACTCTAGGGTTTTGTTTGGGTTTTCTTTACACATTCATAGACGTCTAAGGCCAGAATGGACTATTATGATCATCTAATCTCAACCACAGCACAGCACCGGGCATTTAATCCAGTGATTCTTGCATCAAACTCAACTTCGTAATTAGAACATTTGTTTTAGAATTCTTGGGTTACAGACTCCAAGAGATGGACTATTTACCTCATCCCTTGGTAATCAATTCCAATGGTTAATTACGCTCTTTTTAAAAAACTGTGCCTTATTTCCAGTTTTCTGCAGCAAATATCTCAGGTTTACATTTGAACGCTTTCTCTTTGTAAAGAACACAGCTAGAGTACACATTCTGAAAAATGAAAGCGTTGAAGTCCAGCATTCCACAGATTATTCTAACATTTCTGAATCACCACTGAATTATTTCTCAACTCTGCCGACAGTCATCTCAAAATTGAATACACTAGATCAGTTTCATTTGAAATTTCTAGGCAAAGCCAGTTTTGAGATAATATGTTGTGTGTACAGGGACCAGCATTTTCTAAACTTGATTAAGACCTATTTTGCTAAGTCCAAACTCCATCTCAAAAATGACTCGTCTAAATTAATGCAAAATTTTGGCAAAAAATATTCTTTGCTGACCAAACATGCAAACTATGAAGTGGAAATGGCTTTTTGAGGCTTTTAGAGAAGTAGCTAGAATCAGGTTTATAAGGGAAATCAGGTTTCACCTTAATTAGGGAAAGGAAACTGTCTATTCATAGGAAAGGAACAAGAAGCACCAAGCAAACAGACAGAGCAACAGGAAAGATAACAGGATCCATTTCCTAATTATGACTTCCAAAACATAAGTAAAACAGGGACCTATATTTAGGGGAGAATATAAAAAGAAAACAAGGACTCCCCAGTTCCAACCCTTACATTAGTCAAAAAATGGAGATAGGAGCAATGATGTTCATTTATCTTTTTGCATCAATCCATGGTGATGTCTTGTTGCTACTATGCAACATCACCACATATTGGTGAAGAGCACAACACAACTACTGCAATGAAACATCAAGACATCATGATGTGATTAATTTGTGGCTCCCAGCAGCTCCAACAGATGATGAACTGCCTCTCCAGCTGCTGAAGGCGGAGTACTTTACACAAAGTGGCACTCCTAATTGATTGTTGTTCTATGTGGCCCTGTTGATGAAAGATGTCCTCTCTCTTCAGTTAACTAATTTCACCACATTACAATACTGTAAGTCTTTACATATCACCTTTTCATACTCTGGATCTCAAAAAGCACTTTATGTAATGAGTTATAGTGGTGGAGGGATTGTAAGAAAACAGAGCAGCCAGTGTATGCCCAGAGATTGGCAAAGGCCCTTGGGACTTCAGAACCTGTTTCACTGAAAGGGGAACACTGGCCAGGATGCAGTTTTTGAGAACAGTGGGATCTCCAGCTTCCCTCCACAATCACTAACAAGACAGTAGCGAGGAGGGTACAATGTTTAACACAGCAGCAGCTCCACCTTCGATACCTACCCTGCAAACAAGTACATCTTTAACTGCTCCCATTCCACCAACAGACAAAAAGTTACAAACATACAGAACTGGGGCTATAAATACCAAGATGATAGATGTCTTAGAAATAGTTGATTAAACAGATACTAGACAGCCCCTCCTGTCAATCACAGACAGGAGCCCAGTCTATTGAGGATGTATTTAATAAATGACAGCAGGTGTCTAATTTGCACCCTAGGCAGCTATACTAACTTAAGAAACAATAATTCAATGCAATCAATAGGCATATAAATCAAGCAGCACCTCCACAAAATAGGATAACTAAAGAGCCAAGCTGCACAAGCTTAATAAATTACTTAGTTTGTTCTCACTTCAGGGCAGGTATCATCCCTCTCTCATGTTTTGTACAGTGGCTTCTGCAATGCGGCCCTGGCAACACTAGAAATAAATAATAAATTCCTCACTTTACCTGCATGTCACTCATTGACTTCCTCCACAGCTCTTACAGAAGGAGAGCTTTGCAGGAGTGCTCACTGAAAGTCAACAGCTTCAAGATATTGTGCACAAGATGGCTGGGGGAGGGGGAAAAAGGAGTGCATTCCACAAGAAAAGGGGCCCCCACAAAGAACTTCCTGACAGCAGCCTTCTGAGAAGGGGGGGGGGGAAGGGATGCATGTCAAGATCTGCACAGGCACTCAAACTAAATTGTAGCACTACAGCATCGGGAGAGAAGCAGTATATCTCAGGTAGACAGGCTGCTGGTCTTTTAGCCCCAGATCATCAAAGGTATTTAGGCTACTAATTTCCACTGATTTCAAAAGAAGTAAGGAGCATAAATATCTGTGGGGATCTGGGCCTTAGGGCTTTATACATCCCACTCTACTCTCCACCCAGAAACCCATAAGCAGATCAGAAAGCACTTGGCTGAACATGATCCGCTTATCAAGCGTGCTGCTGTATTCTGCACTGTAGTACCGGACCCATGACTCTTATCTTGCATTGGAGCAGTCTGATGAAGCAAACCCTTTAAAACGAAACTGCCACAGTCAGAATCCTCAGCCTTAAAACAAGGGGTGGGGGGACGACACCTCATCAGCTGAAGAGCCAGCCCACAGTCTTTTTTCAAATAGACTTTCACCACTTATTCAGCAGTTTGGAGGTTGGGTCTAGTGGGTTCTGGTGTTTTGCAAATACTTGCAGAAGCAGAGGACATGCTGGCATGACATCCAGGTATCGTTAGTACACATCAGCACGCTGACTTCCTGCGTGCACGGCTCCAGAAGCCTGCGTGCTTTATGTTCCTGTTATAAGGTGCAAGGAGAGTAGTGATAAAGAAGGGAATCTGTGAGGCCTTCCAAAGCGGGAACATCAATAAACGTGAGCCTGATTCTGCCACCCTTATGCAGTGACTTAGTCTGTGAGCAGCCTCACTAGAACAAACGAGACTTCTTATCAAGGGCTATTCAGCCCCAGTAAGGGTGGCAGAACCTGACCTTGTGTTATTTGCTATTCTGTACTGGGAGTGCTCAGTAAGGGACAGAATGTGAGTCCCTTCTTTGTGTTGACCAATACTTAACTCGATCAGTAGCCCTCGGTGAGGCCAATGGGTCCATGTGTGGAAAAAGGGGCAGTTCAAAGTGAGTAAGGATGTCAAAATTTGTCCCTATTACTACTATTTTAATTGTGTGAATTCAGTGACTGTGCAAAGTACTGAAAGAAACTGAAGCCTCAACCTTCACTAGCTGGTGGGTATCCCAATTCCACCACAACCACAGCCAGTCCCCTTCTTAAATCCAGGCTCCTTTTTGGCTGATCACCTCGCCCTGCCCAAGACAAGAAGCAGCCATCCCGCCCTTCACCCAGAATAAGATAGATAAGGAATGCAGCCTTGGTATCTGACTCTCAGCTAGCAGGAGTGACATAGAGCAGCAAGCAGCCAGAGGAACCAATTCTCCCAACATGGGATGTGACAGCACTGAGGAAGAGGAATGGGCAGCGGCAGTGCAACCTGCAGTCTCAGACTACTAGACAGGACTTGCACATGCACACATACTTACATTATGGGCACATAACCCGATCACCACATTACAGCCCTCTTTCTTTTTAATTAAAACTAAACTTTCGTTAAACATCAGTGGATGCCAGATGAAATTTACTCTTTTTTTTTTTTAAAAAGCCACTCTTGAAATTTGTCTACAGTGGACCTTTTAACTTTACAACCCTTTTAGCAGCTACAATTTTAAGTATTAATACTTCTTTTTAATGCTACTGTTCTGAAGTGTCTCACCTAAAGAGGAAAAATGAAGATGTGCATTTTATTTCAAATGATCATTAAAATTTCAGAAACACATTACCGGGATTTTTACAGAGGCTCAGCGTTGAAATTTTCCTACAGGGCCACTATCTGAAAACCTAATTAGGCCATGTATTTCTAGAGAAAATTAAATGGCAAGCAGGGTTTAATCTGGCAAAGTTTCCAATTTCATTTTAGCTACCGACTTGCAATTTAAACAGCACAGAATGGAACCGGACCATAAACTTCTGTGGAGCTGACTAAATGGATCTAAACTACATACACATCCATAGGAAGGGTCTCTATTTAGGGCCTACCCTTCAGGCAGGTGCGTGATAAGGATGGAAGATCCCTTTCCCTCACCCCTTACACAGTGCATGTAATACATAGGCCCATCTGCAGTCCCTGCACTCCAATGAGCACAGGATCTCTACCATATGGCTGCACTGGGCTCCACACAGTACCCAGAGGAGTCCATGAGACACTCTCCACTGGCTTCAGTGGGTGTTAAACCGGGGAAAGAAAGCTGTGCCCCGGATAGGGCTGTCTTACTGATCATGCTCCTCTAGGGCACAAGTAGGGGAAGCCTGTCTTGAGCTCGCTCAGCACGGTCTAGCTCCACCCTGCTATCAACACCCAACTGCACCCAAAAGACACAGCACAGGAACTCAGGGAGGAGGATGCAAGACTGCCCTTGTTCATCTATAAACTGAACCTATGTAAAATGATCCATCTGAGACCATATGAGTTGAGAGCTCATGCTGGGGTTCCTCATTTCCCATTCCCACACACTTCCTACAGAGGAAAAAAATGGATCCTATCATGTCTAGCTGCAGATTGGTGAAAGAGCCCCTCAAAAACAGGCTTGGGGAACACTTTCTATATGCCACAGATTTATAGATGACTTTTTTTCCTCATAAATTAGGAAACAATGCAACTCACTGTCCCAGTCGCCTTATAGTTAGAAGTAATCTTCTAACTAGGCCAATCAAAAAAATCATAGCAGAATGTGCTGGGCTCCCAGCAGCACAAATTAAACCTGCTGATTCTCCAGGAAAATATTCCACGTCCATCTGATCAGTTACACTGAGAAAAGAAGAAATTTCTGTGTGACTGGAAGGAACAAAGGCTCAGTTCCACAAAGGGACATAGGTGCTGTGATACTCTCACAACATCTAACATTTAAAAAAACCACTGGCACAACAACGTAATTCCCCACAGCCTGCGTTAGGCAGTGCCTTACCCAAGGCCTGGGGAAAGCGAGGTGCCTTAGAATGAGACACCCAAACCCCAGACGCTGGGGATCCACCTAACTAGCCAATGGGAGATGCAAACCAGAGGGGTATTTCCAGCCCCATTCTTCCTTCAGAGATAGGTGCCTAAATCCAAGCTGCAGGGAGGCCCGTCTCTGCTTGTGATCCATAGCCAGGAATGCCTCTGCTGGAGTCAAGCAGTTTGGGCACCTAAGTGGTTCCTTGTGAGAAGGAGTTAAGTGCCTACCTCACTCCACACACAACAGCTGGAGGAGTTGCCCACAGTTAGCCCAGTAGCTAGCGCACTGGGATGTGGCGGATCCTGGTTCAATGCTCCCAGCTTGCTAAAGGGAGAGAAAGGATCTGAACCAGGGTCTCCCACACCTCTGAGTAGAGTGTTCGAACCAGTGGGCTATGGGAGACACTGATGTGGGGCTCCCTCAGCCTCTCCTGTTGAAGCAGTTCCATTTCAGATTAAATAACTGAAGAGTTATGAGGCCAGAAAGAGAGAATAGCTCTATTACCTGGTGGTAAAGGCAACCACCTGCGAGACCCAGGGGCCAGTCCCCCTGGAACTCCCATCACTCTTTATTTATATGAAGTGGAATAGCTTCAAGTGACGTTAGGTGCCTATCAGGTGAGGTGGCAACCAAGCGGGAGTTTTGTGGACTACAGACATACAGAGAAACTGTTCCAAGTACCTTTGTGGACCTGGGCCACATAACTTAACAATATAGCTTTACAGAAAATAGACACACTAACCAAACGACATGAACAGCTTGAGAATCAAAAGTTAGTGGACTCAAAAGGACACACCTTGGCATATCATTAAAGCAATGAACTCACATCTTTGACTGACTCATACAAGAAGTGGCTTTGGTTTTATCTCTAGGAGAAACCACTTAATCACCACCTTTCCCTGAAATAAAGGAGTATATACAGCTGCTGCTCAGTGCAGGGAAAAACTGGAATTGAACAGAATGCAGTTTTACAGCAGAGGTGCTCCAGGGCTTCCTTCATTCATGAGCAAACTTTCTCTCTTTTTTTTCTTTTCTTTTTTTTTTTTTTTAAAAGTCATTTTTACAAAGAAAGAATAAGCTGCTCTAAAAATAACATTTCTCACCTTCAGAGATCAACAGAGTGTGTGTTTATATTTCAACTATGGAAAAATACTTCCAGATATTTTATGTTCATTCTCAGTCCCACACGAAAGGAAAAGTAAGGAACATAACCATGTGTAAACAGCTGCAAATCCTATACACTGCTCACATTCAATGAAACCTCATCCCTGTGAACCTAGGAGTTACATGGAAAATTACAATGAAGTAAATGTGTTGGTGGAAAAACAACAACATAGGTTGCATACATCCGATAACATACCATGGACTCCTTTACTGGTGTGAGTACATTTACCATATTTATATCAGATTGTGACTTCATAAGGAAGCACTATAATTGAATATTACTGGAACCTATAAGATCTTGCAGAAGTTGACAAGAGAACATTTCTCTGAAGTTCACATTTAAGTGCCATCAGAACTAACATGGATATAAATACAAAGGGCCAGATTCTGTCTCATGGACTAGTACCCTACTCCACAAGGGTTTTCATGGGTCTGCTTGTAAGGAATGTGGCCCCAAACTGTAAATGTCAATTAAGCAAATATGTTTATTATATACAACCAAACAAGTGTGCACAGCATTACATATGCTTCAAGATACATTGACATACAGTCCATAGGACATATGGTCCATAAAGTTAAGCACATACATAACTGCAGGATGAGGTAAACAACAATCTTTGTAAGGTTTCACAATTCTGCTACAAGCTATGGCAGGCTAATTTTCCTGTGTATACAGCCTGTTCTCTCTTGTGCACTTGTGTTATCTGCTCACTCTCTCTCTCTCTCTCGTCACCCTCCCTATGCAGAAAAAAACCCCACCGTTGCACAGCTATCTCACTGTCATCTATTATTCAAGAAAGGTCTCATTGAATAAATGTCTGTTCAGAGGCTCTAAACAAATTTCATTTCTGAACACCACTGTCTGCAGCCCAGCGGGCTATTTCAGCAAGATAAGATCACACATTTAATCAAACGCTTCAAAAAAGAAATACACACCAAGTTTGTTTAATAACGTCAAATAATAAAAGTGCAATGTTGATGGCATACTAATTTTTAGTGTTCTTTCTTCTTTGAGGGTTGTCTCAATTGCCAAGGTCAAGCGTACATGGGATTTCTACTAATTAGGGTTTCTAGTAAGTGCTGGCTACTCTCCGGACCTGCTTACTCAAGTCACTTAACTACGGTTTTACCCAAAACTACGGCAGTCCCCCTTCATTTTCAATTAAACGACTGCATACATTCTATCCAAGGTTGACAGACACAGAGGCAACACCACAATGGGGTTCTGGGTCCATGGTTGAGACTCTTAGGCATTATGATATTATTTATTTGTATTAACAACAGCACTGCTACATCAATACATTATGGGTAGACTGATGACAGAATTAGCACCCTTACAAGTTAATAAGGAACCACCAACATCAATTGCTGCACAGATGTTGTAATGTATACGGGAGTTACAAAAAAGAGCCCTCCTTTCTTGACCACCCACTCCTTATCTGGTTACAGCTCCTATTGCAGTAAATTGGAGTTTTCTGTAAAGAAGGAAGTGTGACCAGAACACGCAACATGAGCTTTGCCATTTATTTTGACTGCAGCAAGACTAGCCCCCAAGAACAGCAGGAATCAACCCCAGAAATCCAGACTGCATGATCTGCAGCAGTTGGACCAGGTTTCCACTGTGTGCCATGATGGCGATAAAGTAGTCACCAATAACCTGTATATCATGCAGACTTCTACATCTAGGGTCTAATTTTTGTCATGTTTCCAGCAATGCTACGGAGACAGACACTGTGATCTGGTTTTTCCTCAAACCTACCTGAATTTTGGGGCAAACCTGGAGATCCTTACTCTGGGCCCAACTCCAGCCCCGACATCCATGGGATTCTCCCCACCCAGAGCTCTCCTTCCTGCACAAACTTCTCAGGAGGGTGTTCAACGGGTACTGGGATCCATGTGGTAGAAAGAGCTGAACCCTGAGAAGAGTGAGTAGGCAGGGCCAGACTTACGCGGGGAGACATTTACCACCCACCCCTTCCAATGCTCAGGATGGAAGGATAATACAGACCCAGACTGTATTATCTTCCCCTGCAATGGGGACCCCCCCTTAACAGTGTATCCAGGGCCACGCATTGTCTGCTGCTGGAGTCCTGTCACACATTCTCCAAGGGCACCATATTGAAACAGGGCGCACACTGGAGACCCAGGTTTTCCCATGGGAAGGGACAATTAGACCCTCTGGTCTGACTCAGGTCAACTGCTGATGAAGTCATTAGGACTCTGCCTTAAAAGGCCTGAGTAAAAACTGAAGGTCAGATCCTGTCTCATGCAAAATGAGATCTGACTTCTCACGTGTATTCCCACTGAAATTAATGGGATTGCTCACAGAGTAAGGTGTTCTACTCATTGTAAATGTAACAGTCAGACCCTGGGAAAAGAACAGCAGAATCAAGCCCTTGATGTAGAAGGGATGTACACCTGCATTTCTTGGCAAATTAGGGGTACTAGAACACCACTCTAATTTTATGTGCGAAGTCTTAGTTTCCAAAATTAACTCTCTTCTGTGCGAAAGGGCCATCTTTCACAGTTTTTATACATACTATTGACAGGCAGGTCCCGATTGATCAATCCATTTATAATGATCTATCAAATACACTACACACTAACTGTTGATTACTTGTCTATAGAAATAATTTACCTCTCCATAAAACAGGCTGAGAGCTATATTTAAAACACCTATCATACTGAATTTTGCAGAAGGATGCATACATCATTTTTGAACTGAGGTTTAAAAAACAGTATTTAACTTTTAATATTTCTTAACCCGCCTCCCCACACCAAAAGAAAAATTGCATCCATTAAAGATAATGGAAATGACCTTCCACTGCAGCAGCTTTACACTATGAAACATCAATGATGTATCACACTCACACTATTCACTTCCTCTAGAAGGAAATGGAGTACATACTGTATTCTCTCTAATGATTAAAGGTCCAGACTGTGATATCGTCACTCACTCTGAATACCATTTTACACCACAAACTGTCCTATCAATGGGACTACTTGAGGAATAAGGTGCTAATCAATGTGAGTAAATATATCAAAGTCAAGCCCTAGCATAGCTAGCCATTTAGCATAGAACCCAATGCCCTATTATTATTTTTAAAATATAGATGCAATAACTATAAATAAATAAAAGCAGCAATCAAGAGGCTTAAGTTACAGGGCAGACATTTTTGGTACAAAAAATGTAGTAGTTAAGTATCTTTAAAAAAAAAAAAAAAAAAAGGAGGGCCATCCTCATTGAAGTAATCGACAGGAATTTGCATCATTTTGAAATGACAAAGTGTCAGCCCGTGACACACAAATACTGGCAAAAATGCTGTGAAAGCAAAGGAGCTAAACACAATCTTTGAAATCCCCTTCAATTCTACCCAGCAGTGAAATCTATTCACAAAGATGGCTATGAGGGCTTCTCCCACCCCCACCCTTTCCCTAGCTGCCTTTGGAATAGCTTTGAGGGAAGAAAGGTGAAAAAACAGGGAGCCATTGAAAAAATCTCCTTATGGGGTCAGCTGTCAATGGAATGCATTTTAGTATTCAGGATATCCACCCATGCAGAACATCAAAAACTGGGCTTTGGGTCCTTCCCCTATTCTCACAGGCTTAAGCTAATGCTCAGTTTCTGGAGCTGTACTGAATAGCAACACACACTGCCTCTGCAGGACTTGTAAACAGCAACACAAGCCGATCAAACAGAACGGGGGTGTCATTTCTACTTAATGTTTCCCTTTTCATGTTGCATACCTACTCTAACACAACAAATCTGGTACATTAAAAAAGGTCAACTGCTCCAAAGCTCCATGTGTTAGCGTCCTTTAACATACACCCTTTCCCTCCTTCCAGTGGGAAAGCAGACCCATACATCCGTGGATATAGCTGTTGAATTTAAATGTTTTATCCCCAGCTTTTACAAAAATGTTATTTCATTTCTGCACAAAAAGAGTAAATTGCTTGTTATTTCCAGAGTTACACATGTTTAAATCTGAACTCCTCTAACACCATTTGTATTTAAATCATCTTTTGGAATCTGAGATTCAAGGTCTCATGTTGTTTTACAACAGTGCAGTGAGCAAACATTTAGGGGTATGAGTGCCATCCACTGAAGGAATCCCTGAACTCATGTTTTTTGTTTTTACCCATTTCCAGTTAACTCTAATAACACAAAGCTTAAAAAGCTGGTGATAAATTTAAAAACAAAACATGGATTGTATACAAAAGTCCTGGTAATGGCAAAATGATGTGTCAATGTCAGGTTAATAGATTTTTTTTTTCAAAGTTTTCCATAAGATTAACAGTTCTTGGCAATTTACCCCACCATTGAAGTCAATCCTCTGATGCCACCATTAGTAGTTGTGACATTTACATTCATGATGAGATTACATTTCCAATCCCATTCTATCTGAAGCCAACTGAAAAATTCCCATTGACTACAATGGAAGAAGGACTGGGTCCAATCCTTTCAGAGTGAAAGAGGCTGCGGGAGTACATAAACAAGAGCCAAACAAGGACCAACACAGACTTCAACAAAATCTGTGGCTCCCTCCATGCTTTGGAAAAATTGGGCCACTTTTATTTAGGTGCCTAAATTTGGATGTTGGTGCTTAACTTCAGGCAGCCATACTGAAGCATTTTGATCAAAGATTTTCTTTTCTTCATACCTACATCCTTAACAAATAAGGGAAAGACCAAAGGAAAAAAAAAGATGCAAAAAAACATTTTCTCTCCACAGAATTCCAAAAATGTCCATGAAGCGTTAAAAGCATTTAAAAACAGAAAGCAAGACTGGATCTAGTTACAGCTTCTCAACTAATAGCATTTTGTTTTTCACTTTCCAAAAGTTAGAATGAAAAATAATGTTACTTCATATCTAACAAAAATTGCCAGATTAGCCAAACATTCCTGTCCCTCTAATTTTGAACAAAGGGTCCCCTTCAAAAGTTCAAACATTAGATTTACGTCTGTAACTAGCTACTTGACTGTTAAGAGGGGAGGAGGGGTGAAAGGGTCATTAGTGAGAAGACTGACAGCTTTTAAAAAACATAATATATAATGTGTGCATGTGTATGATTATTAAAAATGTAAGTAATTTATGGGAGATTTACAGATTGCCTCAGAGGTTCACCTCCTTTAGATCAGTCTTTGGGACAGGAGAATCAGCTTTGGGGGTACTGGAATCAAGCATTTCAACTCCTTATGAGAGATCTAATTACAACAGAGCTACTTATATGCACACACTTTAAGGCAGCAATCCTGCAAAGACCCTTATGCCTCTATACTGTCCCAGCAACTTCAGCTTAACTCTGCATGGTTATAAAATCCCAATCATGGAGATCCTTTTGTAGAATCAGGCCCTTCAGTCTCAGTATTTGACTTAAATTTCAAAAACATTCAATTCCATAGCTGAGTTCAGACACAGTGCGTCAATTCTCAACTGGAGTAATCAGCATATGGCAATTTATACCAGCTGAAGATCTAGGTTAATCTGTTCAAAACAAGCACAGTGAAAAAAATTAAACCAAGGGCCCAATCCTGTATCACTGAAATAGAAGTTTTGCTATTGACTGGAATGGGCGTTAGATTTGAAGTATTCAGTTTATAATTACTAGAATTCCTCCTGTTTGATCGCTGAAATGTTGACTATCATATTTTCAAAATAAAAGGTATAATTTCATCAAATTGATGATGTTATGCTATATCTTAACAGATGTGATGTAAAACTTAATGACACTTAGGCATTTAAATGATACGCGTAACTTAATTTTATCAGAATGTGACAGCTTCTAAATACTGCTTTACTCTCCTCTAAGCAAGATTCCTTTCATGACCCATGAAATTCAAAATGTCTTGATTTTCATTTGCATGTTCTCACTAATCTAAAAAATAAAATATAGTTTTAAAATATATAGAGTAGCCTTCAAGTTCTCAATTATTTACCCTGGTTCATTAAGACTGAAATACTGCTTCTTACAAAAATATTAGATCACAACTCCTAGAACAGTGATGCTGAAAAAATATAGAAATATATTTGAAACAATACTGTAGCTAGGTCTCTTTTATGGGTCAGTCTTTTTCAGTTTTGATCAATAGATATTCTTTACTCCATCCTGACTGTTCATTCTAAGTGGCTCCAAAAAAACAAAAATTGAAAACTTGATCTGTGTTAAGTTTCCTAGATGAATTTGTTTCAATTGCACACAATATATTCTACAGACTACACTGTCAGATGTTGTGCACTTCTGTATTGAAGTGTTTAACTACAGATGATGTGGTAGAAGTCACAATATTTTCCAACAGCTCAGGTTTTCAACAAAATGATCTGTTGGCTTATATGTTCAAATATATACTCATACACACACATATATTATACACATGCACCCGCCTTCTGACCCCCAAGGTCTAATCCAACTCTTGCTGAACTCAACAGTATTCCCTTAGAAGGGTAGGCAAATTGTTTGAAGTATAAATGAAAAAAACATGGCAATGAAATTCTGATTAACTGGTGGCAGAATTGCAATATTGTATTATATTAATTTGTACCATACCAGGATCCACAACAAAGATATTTAAAAATGTGTTTTGTTTTAGTCTATGTACACCAAGTTATCCCAGTCTCTCCTAGAGGAAATGAATGGAGGTTTCAATCAGTTAGGAAAAATCCTATTGGCCAGTGCTATGGAACAATCAAAAAAGTAGTCCAAAAATGAGAAATTTAACTTTTTATTGCTTGCCAGGCAAGCTTCTACCCTACAATAAACAAACCTCTGGTGCACTGATTGACAAACGCATCTGTCCTGCAGCTGAAATTGGAAGCTGGCTTCATACTTCAGATTCCACATATACACCACTGAACAGAAGAATTCAAAATTTGCCCAATGGGCCCATCAATTTATCAAATGTCTCTTCTGTCTCACCTCAGCCAGTAGGCCCCCATACCAGAGATACTTAATTACAGGCTCTAAACCTTCTCCCATTAAATTCAATGGACGTTTTGCCACTGCTGGCTTTAGTTGGAGCAAGAACACAGTCTACACACACACACTACAAAAAGTGCTGTCTGGAATGAAACTGCTTCTTGGTACATTTATGATGAAATTGTAGCTAGAAGCCAGTATTCATTGCGGACAACCAAATTGAAGATCAAGGTTGTCTCCCGACAAGCCAACCTTAAAGTGTCCTAGCCCGCAATCAGGAATGTGACAAACGGTGGGCGAGTGTTTTAAAATGGGTACCTTGTGCATTACGCATTACTCCTACTCAGGACTGCCAACCTTGCATTTTAATTTTTACTGACATGAAGATCTGAAGTTGATTTTTTTTTTTTTTTTTTTTTTTTTTTTTTACTGACATGGTAAACTTTTTACTGACATTACTAAAAATACCATAAATACAATAATGTCACAAAAGTGTGTACTCACTCGCGATATTCTGTACACAGGAATTCGGAATCACGCCATTGTTTTAGTTGCAGTTAATTGATCAATCGGGTTCTTTGGGTGTTTACAATAATAGAAAACAGCAAATTGATAAAGTCATGGTCAGTGTAATTTTATGATACAAGGAGTGATTCTGAATGACGACAATGTCAAAATACAATATGTTTTATTTCTACCCAATTTCACAGACATTTTCATTTATTTATGGGTTTACAGACAGTGTTAAAATTGTACTTTTCTTATTGACTGTCCATAAATTAGGCAATGGTTGGCAACCCTGCAACTACATCTAACTCAGAGTGACAGTATGAGCAATGGAATAAAGTTTTAATATGTGAGGAAGCACATCAAAGATTTGAGTAGGAGTCAATTTCTCTATAGATAAATAGCCAAGATTTTTAAAGTGGGTGCCTAAAGCAAGGCTCTTCCATCTCTGTTTAGGCACCTAAAGTAGGCGGCCTGATTTTCAGATGTACTGAGCACCCAGTAGTCCTCATGGTCTTCAAAAATCCATGGTTACTGCTGGGTACTCAGCACTTGTGAAAATTAAATCACTTGCATGGGTGTCTAAATAAGGAATTAAGTGTTTAAAGTTTACCTCCTATTTTCAAAATCTTGGCCAGCAGCAGGTGTGAAAACTTCGTATCAGAGGCTGGCATGGCCATACTTAAGAATGACAAATTATTGTTCCAGTGTTCTATAAATATCCCATAGGAGAATAAATGGCTACAAACCAAACATTTTCTGGTTCTTCAGACTATAAATACTTCAATTTTTATATATCTATATATAGATAGGTGCCTTTTCACTATTCTTGCTCTGGCAACTGGGCAGCTGTAAGAGGAAATGGACATCAGCAGAGAAGAGCTACAAGTTCAAGGAACTGGAGTGAGGTCATTTGGGTTCTTACACATATAGGAAAAGCATCTTAATCCCCTACAAAAAGCAGCCCAACAGATTGCAACAGCAGAAGAATGGCAGGTCTTTGTGGTTTTCCATGCTCTTCAACAGCCTCAGAATTCTCCCGAATAATCATGAGGTCCTAACACTCAGCATGACCTGAGCCACAGTATCTCTGAGATCAATTTTTTTAATATGATTTCTGGATCTTCCCTAGTTAGGGGCATACCAGGAGAATGAATTTTTTAGCCAGAATCACCTAGATCAGTGTTTCTCAACCTGGGGGTTTAGAGGGGTCGCAAGTGCAGAGCTGGTATTGGGGGTGGCAAGAAAGGCAATTGCCTGAAGCCACTGGGGTGCCATGAAACTAAGTTACATGCCTCAGCCCCGTGGGGGTGGGACTCAGGCTTCAGGGGTACAGTAGTTTGGAAAGGTTAAGAACCACTGACCTAGATCCTAGCACAAAGACACTCTCATATCTATTGTGCAAGAAAAATATGGAGCCAGCACTCATGTGAAACTTAAAAAAATAGGCTGCGATACAAGTAACATTCCCGGACAAAACTCCACACTAGTCTCCATACCCTGTCTCTTCCTATAACCCCTTCCTGCTCTCTCAGTCCCACCTCCTCCACCTGTCTTGGCACCTTATTTCAGGTATAATGGACAATGTAAAATAATCCTCTAGTAAATACACACCAGACCTCCCATCCCCCCACATGCACTTACATCTGAAGTTTCTAAAATGTGACCAATTCTAGGGAACATTCCTGTTCCAGTGGCTGCACTCTTCTCTATATCTCATACTTGTTTTTATTGGTACTGTACCTATTTGTGCTTCTAATGTGAAAAAAATCCTCAGGGCAGGGAAAATATTCCTGATTGGACAGCCTGACCAAGTGTATAGGTCAGGCACACTTACAGTGCTAGACAAATGTCAGATAATAACACAGTTTGCCCATCCTTCATTTTTCACTCATTTCATAGGTTGTCCGCTCCCATATGGACAATGGGAATTAGTAAATAATGGAAACAAATCTATTTTAATGTTCTTCAACCTTCTCAGATCACCAGAATTTACATCTAATAAAACAACAGTGTTGGCTAAGGAGGTCCATGCCACACCTTTAGAAATAAATGTAGAAAAAAGGAGATGCAAACAGCCCCCAAAAACATTCATTTAACAGGTTTCATCTAGCACAAGTATTTTTGAAGACCTTCCAATTTATGCTTCATGGGAAGGATAATCTGGCTCATCTCACAAGGCCATGAAATACCTTCAGAAACATAATTTTTGTAACTTTCTATCTTCTAACACATGCAAGCATACCACTATCCAGTCAGTAGATTCAATGAGAGGTCTTACATGTTCACCTAAAATCTGCTCACATTTTACATGTACCTAACCAAGCAATCGCTTCTTTTATCATATGCAGACAACACAACCAAGTGTATATCAGGGAAGCAACAGGGTGTGTACTGTATTCTTTAGTTAACGAGAGCAGCAAGGATATAAAACTCAAGCACTCCTACCATATCTCCTTCAACTAACCATTACAAAAGAAATGGACACAACCCTGATGACATCACAACTTGTGGAATGTATGAATACTATGGAACACATGCTGCTAGGAAACAACGGACAGCGATCATATCTAATCTTCAAATATACAGCCTTGGAGGCATTTACGATGAATTTTCTAGATTGAGAAACAAATCATTCCATGTTCCCTCAACAACCAACTCTTGCCTTGTGGAGCAATCCTGCTGAATGGAGACTCAGTAACCTTATGCTTGCTAAAAGGTATTAAATTGTTTATACATTCAAAAATTACAGCTCGCTGATTTTTCTCTGACTAACTTGCACTACAATTAAACACACTTTTTGCTAATATTAAATGTTCTCTCTCTCCCCATGCAACCCAAAAGATAAAGGAATACTGTATATTTAATTCATCTGAATGGGGGGAGGTGAGTCAAAATTCAATATTTTCCTTTTAAGAACCTCAGAACATTTGGAAATGGATATGCAAAATATCTGCATCTGTGTTGATTTTGTTGTTGGTTTGGTGTAGTAACAAGAGACACTACAGTAACCTTTAGTACTCTTAGCTAAATAAAGAAAGAAGGCTTATAACAAACACCAAACAGCAGCAGTTTGAATCACAACAAAGGGATTGTATCACTGCTATTAATATTGTGGCTACTGATATTTGAGGTGAGTTGCTCTACCTTAAGAAAAACAAGTCATAACAGAGCACTAACCTTAACTTTGTAACCAAACACCAGCACTGATACATAGATTTTTCTCTCCTGTTATTGTTAAATAAGGACAGGGTAGATTTTTTTGTCTCTCTTTTTTTGGACAGAGGTCCCTTTAACTTGTACACCTGATATAGCCCATAAAACTCTGTAGAAGAATTTTTCCAAATGAATACACAGTAGAAACATTTTTGTACCCCAAGCCCTGGAAATTATGATATATTGGCTCCACAAAACACACCCTATTTCTCAATATATAATAGCTAGTACTGGCTATGCTCTCTTACTAGATAGCATTTCAAAATGATAAGAGAAAAGCCTTCAAAAGACTTCATTGAAGAGTGATTTTTTTTCTTGGCTTGGCTTTGAAAATCTTGATCTAATGCTTTGGAATAATCAGTGCAACAATACAGAAAGCAATTATAACTAGCAGGCTGCCTATCTGCCTTATAGCAAGACACAGAAGGCATTTTCCCCCTTTCCCTGTCTCTAGCAATCTCCACATTTCCTAAGCAGCTGGCTTTCATGGAATCAAAACCGGGAGTGCAAGAACTCTAATACTTCCTAATGAGCAATGTGAATGAGAAAGTAAATACAACAGACATCGGTTGTTTTGGCTGTAGCTACGATTGTTACAGCGACACACACACACAACAATTCATTTTTTTCGGCTGTTTACAAATTGTTTTAACTACCGCAGAGAAGAATCACACGCGAAATCGAGAGAGGCTCCTTTTCTACCAAACTCCCTATCTCTTTCGCAAAAATATAAACATCTGTGCCTCTATGGGGAGTCGGGGGAACAAAACAACCGATCCTGGCTATACTGTTGCTATTGGCGACATAGGCTTAAGTACAATTAATAAGATCCAGTCCTTGAAGACACAATCCCAGGTACAGAGTGCAGATTTTGGGACGCTGCACCCAACATCTTCATGAGCACTAAATGCGCCGATCTTTGTTAGACTAGAATACGGGAAAGGGTTCCTCTCATGTACCAATCAGCAACCGTACAACCAGATTTCCAAGTTAAACAGTCACAGGATGATTGCAAGGGAAAGGCAAATAAATAATTAAATGAGCAAATAAAGCCAGCACTCAAGAAAGGGATGCAATTTTCATCCTCCACACCCTTCTGTATCGGCCCCTCTTGCTCACATTTCTCGCTCTGCTGTACGCCAGCTCTACATACTTGCAGCAGGCAAACGGAGCTGCTTCAAACCCGGGATCTTAAAGGGAGGAGGGTAGCAAGGTTGAATGGCTCTTAAAATCCTCTGTGGTCTAACCTCAGCGGTGTATTTCTCCCTCGTTCCCGGCTGAGGCGGTGTCTGGACCTACCTGTAACCCGGAGAGGCTGGGGAAGGTAGGGTGAAAACCTCTCTCTTCCCCCCACACACGTAGACCTAGTTTAGCAGCAGGCATGAAGATTGCCGCCCCCCCCCCCCCCACAAACACACACACACCCATGCCAGCCGGGAAAGTGGCTGCTTATTGAAGCCCCCCAAATCCACCCACCCAGCCACGGAAGGGTTTGCACAGCCGGAATGTCACCGGAGCCAGGAGAAACACCAACCCCCCCGCAGCAGCCAGCCGCGGTGCCTTGCATCGGAAGCCAGAAAAGGGCGGGGGGAGGAGGAAAAAAATAGAAATTTAAGCAAGCCCTCGGGTCTCCTTTATATCCCCTCTCCCCAGTAGCCCACAGCCATCACCTGCACCTCTCTGCCGGCCGGGCACGCAGGCACTTGCCGGTGCAACCCCCCTCCGGGTCACACGCTACCGAGGAGGCGCCCACGCCGTGCAATGGCCCGGTGGCTGGGGGTGGCCCGATGGAGACTCCCCGGAGGGTCGGTGAGGGGGGAACCGTGCTTTGCCCGCACCGGGGGAAGAGACAGGCGGCGCGCGAGCGATGGAAGCTGCAGTTACCTTCCGTCCCCCGCCGGTCCGGGTCCGGGTCCGACTCCGGGAGCAGCTACGTCCCCATCAGCTCCTCGGCAACCTGCAGCAGGGGAGCCGCCGCCGCCGCCACGAGCCAGCCAGCGAAGCCAGGGCGACGGGGGCGGACGGAGATGGGCGGGGGGGAGCGCTGAGCCCGCGAGGAGGCGGCGGCGGCCGGGGGGACGGTGCGGGGGGGGGTGGATAGAAACCCGACGTCGCCCCCCCTTTTTTTCCCCTTCTTCCCCCCCCTCCTCGTTCTTCTGCCACAGCAGCCCCTCCTCCGCGGCGGGAGGGGGGAGGTACCGGCGCGCCCCCCTCGGCGCTGGCCCCAACTTCACAGCCCGGCGAGCGGCGGCCGGCAGCAGCGCGGAGCAGAGCTGCGGCTGGGCAGCTGCGGCAGCAGAGTCATTCCCGGGGCGGCCCCCCTCCGCCCAGCCCCGGGCTCCCGGGCCGCTGCCGCCGCCGCCACCGCTTAGGCAGGAAAGAGGCGGTTGCAGCTGAGGAGAGACCGCACCGCAAAAAAATCTTCCACCATACCCTCCCCCCCTCAGCCGCCTTCGCCTTTTCTTCTCCTCCTCCTCCTCCTCCAGCCGGCTGTCAGAGCCGCTTCTCGCGCTGCAGCAGGGGGGCTCGCGGCTGCTCCGAGGAGACCCACCGAGCCCGCCTGGGCGTGCAAAGGGGAGGGGGAGCTGCACCCCGCCGCCGCCGCTGCGGGGGAGGGGCGCCAACGGTTGGGGCTACGGAGCCGGCCGAGCGAGCGGGGCCGGGTGTCTGCCCGCGCGCGGATGCTGCTGCTGCTGCTGGAGGAAAAGCGGCCGCCAGCGAAACCCGGCTCCGGAGAGCGCCCCCCCCCTTCACAGTCCCCCGCGTGCGGGCTGCGCGCGGAGCGGACGCGGGCTCCACCTACCGCGCGGCACGCGCACTGAGGGTGGGGGTGGGGAGGCGGCTCGCAGAGGCGGCTGGCAGGGCTTGGGGGGGGGGGCACCGGCTAGGCACTGGGCGATCCCCTCGAGCCCGTGGCTGGTAGCAGAGCGGAGGGCCGCTGGGCCAGGCGCTGCGCACAACCGGGAGCCGGCCCCTGACAGCACCCCCAAAGGGGAGCAAGGGGAAACTGAGGCACGGACGGAGGCGTGGGGAGTCATGTGGCCAGCCCGCAGGTGAGACTCTAAGGGCCTGTCCGGGGCAGGGCTGTCCCTTACTCTGTGTGTGTGCGCGTGTGCGGTGCCTAACGCAACTGGACGCTGTTGGGGTGGGGACGGTGCTCGGGGCAAGGCTGTACTACAACCAATGCATACATGTATTTATGATGATGAGGGGGGGGAGGGGCAGGGACACACACTCTCACACACAGCGCCACAATGCCCCCTGCAGTGGCAGTTGGTTAATCCCAGCCCTCCTCCCTCTCCGCCCAAGCACTCCTGCGTTTTGGATCAGCACCCCTCACGCACCTCCGCAACAGGTGTCCTCAGCTGCAACCCAGCAGCAGCTGCCCAGGCCCTCCACCTTTTCCCTACGTTTTCCATCCCTTTCACGTCCTCTCTCCTGCCACCTTGACCACAACTCTCTTCTCCTCTCCTGCCCTCCCACCCCTCCATTCAAACCCCCTAGCTTCCCTTCTCTTCCCTCTCTGTCTCCACACAAGGGACCTCAAATTTCCTCCTCCTCTCTCTTCCCCCATATTCTCCTCTGCCCTCCTGCATTGCATCTCCCTGGGCTTCCCTTCTCATCCTTCCAGCTCCTCTGATGGGAGGGTGATTACACTGCTGCTTCCAACTCTGCAAGTAACTATAGTAGAACTTCAGAGATAGGAACACCCCAGTTATGAACTGACCAGTCAACCACACACCTCATTTGGAACAGGAAGTAGGCAATCAGGCAGCAGCAGAGAAGAAACAAAAAAATTCAAATACAGTACAGTATTATATGTAAACTACTAAAAAAATAAAGGGAAAGCAGCATTTTTCTTCTGCATAGTAAAGTTTCAAAGCTGTATTAAGTCAATGTTCAGGTGTAAACTTTTGAAGGTACTGCCATAACATTTTGTTCAGAGTTACGAACAACCTCCATTCCCAAGGTGTTCGTAACTCTGAGGTTCTATTGTAGATCTTAGCTCCTGATGGAACCAATCTGAGAAGCTCTCACTCAGGTGGGATTTTCAGCCATGCTCGAGAGGAATCACCCTTCTAATTGGCTGCCCTCCCCACTGCCCTGCCTACTAAGGGAAGAGCAGCCAGTCAGGATTGCTGCAGTGGCAGTCAGCCTCTCCCTCCTCCCCATCCCAAAAAACTCTGGCTACTAGGGAGAGAGGGAGCAGAAAGAGCCCAGCAGATCAGACAATGAGTCAGTTAGTTCTCTGCTCCTCTCTCTTCCCCTCTTCTTCTAGCGTTACTCAAGATAGTTAAGTCCAAAGCAGACTGCGAAGAGTTACAAAAGGATCTCATAAAACTGAGTGACTGGGCAATAAAATGACAGATGAAATTCAATGTTGATAATGCAAAGTAATGCACATTGGAAAATATAATCCCAACTATACATACAAAACCATGAAATTTAAATTAGCTGTTCTCATTCAAGAAAGAGATCTCATCCACTCAATATGCAACGGCAGTCAAAAAAGCTAACAGAATGTTAGGAACCACTAAGAAGGGGATAGATAATAAGACAGAAAATATCATAATGCCACTATATAAATTCCTGTTTTGTCCACACCTTGAATACCGCATGCAGTTCTGGTCACCCCACCTCAATAAAGACATATTAGAACTAGAAAAGATCCAAAGAAGGGCAACAAAAATGATTAAAGGTAAGGAACAGCTTCCACATGAAGAAAGAATTAAAAAACTGGGACTTCTCAGCTTGGAAAAGAGATGACTAAGGAGGGATATGATAGAGGTTTATGAAATCATAACTGGTGTGCACAAAGTGAATAAGGAAGTGTTATTTACTCCTTCACATAAACACAAGAATCAGAGTGTCACCCAATGAAATTAATAGGCAGTAGGTTTAAAACAAACAAAAGGAAATATTGCTTCACACAATGCACAGTCAATTGTGGATCTTGTTGCCAGGAGATGTGAAGGCCAAAACTATAACAGAGTTCAGAAAAGAACTAGATAAGTTCATGGAGGAAAGGTCAATTGATGGCTAATAGCCAAGATGGTCAGGAATGTCCCTAAGGTGTCCCACAGGGTGTCCCTAAGCCTGTGACTGCCAGAAGCTGGGACAGGACAATAGGAGATGGATCACTCAATTGCCTGTTCTGTTCATTCCCTCTGAGGCACCTGGCAAAGACAGGACATTGGGCTAGATGGAACATTGGACTGACCCAGGATGGTCATTCTTAGCCAGGATTGGGCAGGGAGAGGAGGATGAAGAATTTCTGGAGCTGATGAAGGAGCAGAGGTGGGGGTGGAGGGAGCAGTACCAATGTGGTGACAGCACTGATGTGGGAGGTTGGAGACTTCATAATTACTTGCTGGGCTGGTGGGTGGCTGGGTGTTGGGATGGGGGGAAGACACATAATTAGATTTTCGGGGAGATACTGGGAATGCCACACCTTCAGACATCTAGTAACAGGGGCCAAAACCACTTTGTCTTTGGGAGCATTGGCAACACTGTCATATGTGCACACCCACGTTGAGGTGGGCCGAGAGAGTTAAAAAATCAAGTAAAAAGTCAAGACAGACCAAACACTACAGTACGATGTCTGGGGTTTTTTAAGCAAACCTTATGCTTTTGGGGCCAATCTCACAACTTTCGGGGAGCTGACTCAGGGGTTTTGATTTTGGGGGGTTAGCAATGTTGTAAAGATGCTGGATGGTGTTGGGATGCCCAGCAACAAGCTGCTTTCAAACTTTCCATGACTCACAGCATTGTAAGGGTTTTGTAATCTTGGAGCTATTTCCAGCGTGCAACAACAACTAATACTGATATGAGAAATCCATAAACAGTGTAACATATCTGTGTATGCCAGTAAGTGGGGCACTTTCTACTAACTACCTGCATAATTCACATATATATAGCTATACTCTTATATAAAAAGAATTCTAGTAAGACCTCCTATCTCCTCCAGCTCTCCTTCTCTTTCCATTGCTTCTTCCTCCTTACTGCTCTCCTCTTTCCTCTTTAGCTGCCTCACCACAGCTTTGCACCAAATTCCCATAATCACCTGAGTTCCTCACAGCTCTATCTTATCTCATGGGCTCCCTCACCCTCCCATGTCATCCTTGCCTGTGCTTCCCATCAGCTACCAACTTTGTACCCAACTTCTCCCCCAGTGCCCATCTGCATCCCTTTCAATTCCTGCCTAGCTCCATTCCTTCCCACACTCTCTTACTCCCCTCTTAAACTTTCATCATCTCAATCTATGTCTCCCTCTTCCACTCCCACACTTTCTGCTTCCCCATCCCCACCCAATCCCTCCAGATCTGCCTTCTGCCCCCAATATCTGCCTTCCAGGAGTACTCCTTACAGTCCTTTCAGGATCAGAAACAGCTTAAATAGCAGACTGGCAGTGCAGGTGAGAAAGAGTGTTTTGAGTTGGGAGAAGGACAAAAACACAGCTGCCTCCTTTCCAGGTTTAAATCTTAAGGTGGGGGGCTCTGTGCCCCCACCTTTCTAGCAATTATAACTATGCTGCTGCAAGTAATGTAATCTTGTTATTTTTATTTTGTACTTTATTATATTTTAGATATTTGTAAAGGGTCTCTGGGCTGGGAAGTGCTTGGTGAAATTATTAGTATTTTTCTTGAGCGTTTTTTCTTTGTTTGTTTGCATGACTGATATAAAATGGAAACATTTTATATAAGAAAAGGCAGAAGAAATATATGGAGGCAAGCTTTCCACACATACAGGAGGCAAGTGCTGCTGAGGTGTTTTTAAAAAGTATTAAACTTGATTCTACAAAGCACCCTGGGCTACATTTTTGCATTCTTTCCTTACCCAAGATCCTCAGTGACTCCATGAAACACAGGGTAAGCATCCCTTATTCAGCAGACTCCACTCTAAAGAACCAAATCTTTGATAGTGGCCTTCAACTACCTGAAAGAGTTCTAGGGAGGATGGAACTAGGCTGTTCTCAGTAGTAGTAGGAGATGACAGAACTAGGAGCAATGGTCTCAAGTTGCAGTGGGGGAGGTTTAGATTGGATATTAGGAAAAACTTTTTCACTAGGAGGGTGGTGAAACACTGGAATGGGTTACCTAGGGAGGTGGTGGAATCTCCATCCTTAGAGGTTCTTAAGGCCCGGCTTCACAAAGCCCTGGAAGGGATGGTTTAGTTGTGGTTGGTCCTCCTTTGAGCAGGGGGTTGGACTAGATGACCTCCTGAGGTCCCTTCCAAACCTAATCTTTTATGATTCTATGAAATTATGAATACTGGGTATGTCGCACCAACTGTGCATGTTCATAGAGGAGTGTGGCATAGAGAGGACTGTGTTAGAATTGCAAGCTATCACTTTAGGAGTGGGGTTTCCTGGTCCCCCTTGCAGGCCAGGGGGCCGTAGGGAAGAGTGGGGACTACCAGAGTCAGTCTGCAGCCAGACAGCTTAGAGTAAGATGAGGTGAGTTGTGCCTGTGTTTTAGGGCACAACCTGCTGTTTTTTTGGTTTGTGTGTGTTCTTGTTCTGAATTCTTAGAAATTAAGTAGTGTTACACTGCAAACTTCCAGCAAGAGCATTTTATATTTTTATCTGACTTCTCTTTGTGTATGCCATGAATATAACAATGAACAATATACTGAATTATATCCCAGTCATCAGACACATCTGCAGAGTTCTTGTATTCCCAATATTGTTCATGGGACAATGGGATAAATGTTGCTTGCCTAACTTAGTTCCTGATTCAGGAAAGTGCTGAAGTATATGCTTAACTCCATTGCTACTCAGGACAGCACTTAAGCTTGTGCTTAAAGTTAAACACATGCTTAACTGCTTAAAGTTAAAGCACCTGCTTAAGTGTTTTCCTGACAACAGATGTTTTCCTGAATTTATGGTTCATTGCCGTTAGACTACTTCAGGAAATCAGGGTCCCCAGGTAATTCTTAGTGTTCTACAGATAGGAAAGAGAAGGGAACGCACAAAAAAGGAACAAGTATATTCTAGGCCCCTGCAAGAACAAAGCAGAAGTATATGAGCCAAGGAATAAGACAAATTTCCATAGGGAAACAAAAATAGATTTTAAGAGTTATGAAAGATCTATCCTGATAGTTTCCTTTTCAATAAAACTCTGCTATGCAATATTAAGGAACACCTCAACCTTTATATTACACTGCAAAGATACCTAAAAGAGTTCAAGCTAATGGTTCATAGGGTCCTAAGAATTAAAAAAAACTACTGTGTTTTAGGCCTCACGTTTGGTTTCCCCAAAAGTATGCTAATATGATGGAAAAAGTTCTCCGGATTGAATTAAAACAATAAATCTATCACTCCCTTTTCAAGAAATCCCTCCATTACAACCACTGTTCTTTGTGGGGCCCTCAGAAACAATATGTCATACTCCTTCTTGCTAGCATGAACACATGATTCTTAGAGGTATGATTACCTCACTAATAATACTTCACAGCAGATGTTTTGGGGATAAAATGATGCTAAACAAGCTGAAATTGCTTATGCCATGTGACTCTGAGCTCCATTTAAATGCAAGGGAGGGGAAGATACAAAAATCAATATTTAGCCAGTGGACAGAAAAAGACATAATGGGAATAGCACAAAATGTGGGGGATTTGGGGTTTTTTTTTTAGCATTTTGTATAATGAACAATTAAAAAAGAAGGAAGATTTGGGAAAAAAAGAGATAAAGAACTTCAAAAAGTCATTGGCTACAGGCCTAACTTTGGTTAAATTACAATTGTGTGTCAGTAAGATTAATATTACCCTAGAATCATAAGAATTAGACATGGAAGAGTCCTAGTAGGTGATCCAATGCAGTCCCAGAGGCCAGTGCATTATTCCTTACAGCATATTTTTCCAGTGCTTTATCCAGTATACTTAAAAGGTGCCAAGAGATAAGGTTTCCACCAAGTCCCTTGAGTAATTACTCCACAGCCTAATATCTCTCTGTCAGGAAGATTTTCCTGCTCTCGAGCCTACATTTTCCTTTTCTTAATTTCATCTCCTTACTTGTGATGATGCTCCCAGTTCATCAAAACACTTCAGGACGTGCTTGGCTTTAAGCATGTACGTAAGTTTCATTGACATTACAGACTTAAGTGTTTTGTTGAACACTGATAGATTTAAGAATGTACTTAAAATTAAGCATGTGTGGAAACATTTTGAAGAGTCGGGGCTATATCCCCAGGTATTACCCTAAATAATTATACTCCTTTTAAATACTTTAAACGATTATCGCTAAGACAAGCTTTACATAGTTAACTCTTTTAATCTTTTCCTCCTGTATCAGTCCCTTTCCAGGCCCCTGATCATTTTTGTTGCTCTTCTCAGGATTCACTTCTCTTTGTCTATCTTACTGAGTTAGGCAATGAGCAGCCTGCAATATTCCAGGTGTGGCTGTACAAGAGCCATATAAAGAGGTATTGTTCTTTGGTGCTAAAGATGTGATGCTCCTGAATAGACAGCCTCAGCTTGCATTGACATGTTTTAAAAGTGGCCTAGCACCAAAACAAATCTACAATCTGATGACTTTTCTGATTCTTTTACTATACTCATTGTCCTAGCATCCAGGCGATTTTGTCTACACAGATACTTGAACCCTGGGCCTTCAGATTAAAAAGCCAGTACTTTACTGAACAAACTATACAGGCAAATCAGTCCAAGTGCTTTTTCAGCATTATTGCTTGCCAGAATTCTCTCTCCCAAAGCAAATCAGTGTTTCAGATTATGTTCCTCAACTGCATTATTTGAATCTGACTTTGCTGTTTTCTGCCCATATTTCTAATTTCTCTAGGGTTTGTTGTGTTATTTCTCTTTCCACATGAGTGTTTGCAACACCCACCCATTTTAGTATCCTCGCAAATGTAACTAACGTTCTTTTTACCCATTCCTTCAAGATCATTAATGAAGATGTTAAATAAGATACACATCACTGTAATACCCCACAAGTAGATATCACTAAGTATGAATGCTGCCACATGGATAGCAACCAGTTCCTGATCCATGTGACAGTTTTCATATCCAAGCCAATCTGAAATAATTGTAAGAGTCAGATTTCATTCCATAAGAGACTATCATATGCTTTACTAAAATCCAGATCTAGTAAGCGTGTCAAATTTCCTTCATCCACTAATTTTATAATTCTGTCAAACACAGCAATCAAGCTTTTCTGGCAGTGTTGGCCCTCTGTCTGTCTAACTGTGACACATCTCACCAGGGTATCTGAGTGCCTATACAAGCACAGGCTGTTTATTGCTTCTGATTCCATTACCCTCTAGATAGCTGTAGATTTTTAATAATTGTTCCATTAATTTATTATGGATTAAAATTACATTTAGTAGATTGTAACTGCCTGGATTACCGTGTTTTTCTTTTCTGAAGATTGGTACCACTTTTGCTTTCTGCCATTCTCTGGGACCTCGTGAAATTGTGGTGATCTTTCAGAAATATTTGTCACTGAGCCAGTAAGGTTCAGCAATCAATTTCCTCAACACTGTGACACCCATCACCTGGATCAACTGATAGAGAATGTGAACCTATACAAAGTATTGCCTCCCCTGCTTTTATGAATAGTTATCTTTCACAAAGTTTTCATTACTTCATAATTTTTCAGAACTCCTTGCCTATATTGTTCTTAATAAAATATAACACTTATAAAAATGTCAATACTATCAAATGATTTTAGAAATATGTAGTATACATTTCCTTCCAGATCCTGCACAACTTGACCCAGACTTGCAACTTGGCATTTCAGTTCATATTATATCTTTCCACATCCTTTTCATTGCATCAGGACCCGATCCGAAGCACATTAAAAGGCTCCTGTTGACTTTAATGGGCTTTGGATCCGGCTCCCAAGGATTTCAACTTTGGCATCCCCTTTGTGTCTTTCTCCTACTCTTGTTTTTGGGCCTGATTCAGCAAAGTACTTAAGTACATGCTTACCTTTAAGTAAGAGGGTTGAGGTGGCTAATCCATTGAACATGAGCTACTGGTGCAATGCTGTGGCCAGAAGGACGAATACGATCCTTAGCTGCATAAAGAGGGGAACCTTAAGTAGGAGTAGAGTGGTTATTTTACCTGTGGATTTGTCACTGGTGCGAGTGCTGCTGGAATACTGTGTCCAGTTTTGTAGCCCACAATTCAAGAAGGATGTTGATAAATTGGCTAGGGTTCAGAAAAGAGCCATGCGAATGATTAAAAACATGCCTTATAGTGATAGACTCAAGGAGCTTAGTCTATTTAGCCTAAAGGGAAGGTTAAAGGAGGTTAGTTTACACTCTAAGTACCTATATGAGAAGCAAATATTTAATAATGGGCTCTTCAGTCTAGCAGAGAAAGGTATAACATGATCCAATGGCTGGAAGTTTAAGCTAGAAAAGTCCAGACTGGAAATAAGACATAAATTTTTAACCATGGGAGTAATCACTGGAACAATTTACCAAGGGTTATAGTGGATTCTCCATCACTGGCAATTTTAAAAACAAGATGGGATGTTTTTTCTAAAAGATCTGCTCTAGGGGTTATTTTGGAGAAGTTCTCTGGCCTGTGTTATACAAGAAATCATGATCACGAGGGTCCCATCTGGCCTTGGAATCTATAGATCTGTGAATAAATCCATCCTTATTCAATAGAGCACTATGCACAATCTTAGCTTTAAATGCATGCTTAGGTCCTATTATGTTAAATGGGATTTAAACACATGCTTAAAAAATAAGTGCTTTGCTGAATCAGGGCCCATATGCCTTCTTACCTGCTGCCTCTAACGCATGTAACCATCATTGAGTCCTCGTACACTAGGCTGAGATTCTGTCCTGTGCCTTTAAACTACCTTTGGACTGTTCTCCCACCTCCTGATCCAGGTCTGTTCCCAGGGCTGGAGAGTTTCCCAAGCATAATTTAGACAGGCTAATTTTCTCCAAGACACTCACAAACACTAGCCCACATCAGACACATTCCCTCTCTTTTCCCAATTAACTGGGAACAAAAAATAAAATTCTGATTCAGCCATCTCCTCTGATACTTCTAGTGCATCCCATCTTCTCAAGGTCTGTGCTTCAGATTGTAAACTCTCCAGGGCAGGGAATATTTTTGGTGCGATTTTTCAAAAGGTCATCCCATGACTCCCACTGAACTTGGGGGGAGTTTTACAATGGACTTCAATGGGAGCAGAAGTAGACTAATGCTTAGCACTTTTGAGAACCCCTGCTTTAATGTGTGTGTCTTGTACAGAGCCATGCATGTGATAAGCACTTAAGAAACAAAATAAATACTAGCTAATTTATCATAACTCTTTAATGTTTCAGAAATTACTATCAATTTTTACCTGACCTGTAATGATGCTAAGCAATAAACTATACAATTATGATTCAGGCACACTAATATTTGTGTTCCCAGTTTAAACTAAACCGTTTTTAAAAGAAGTGTTAGATTTTTCTAATTTTTTTTCTTATCATGGCATCACTGCAGGCCAGAAGTAAGGTTGTTTGGGTACCTTAACTGTGCTTTCCTTACATTAACATGTTTGGACTTCCTCTAAGTGTAACCTTAACTTTCTGAATTTCTTGGCTCAGATCCTCAAAAGTATTTAGACACCTAACTCCCCTTGAAATCAATTTGAGTTAAGCACCTACATACCTTTTGAAGAACTGAGCCACATTCCTTGTTTTAGTGAACTATCTATTTATTTAATTAAATATATATATATATTTACCTGTACACTACTGATACATACCCTCACCATTACTCCATCTTAGATGTTTTTTGCTGTTGTTTGGTCTGGGAATTTCCTTATTTTTTAAAAGTGTAGTACACAAAGGCTAAACAAGAAACCCAAAGAGGAGGCTACCATGCAATATTTCTAATAATTGGAATATATATTATATAAACTGTAAGTCTTTTTTTTTATTTTAAAGGGCAGATACAGCCAGAGCACACCAGCCAGGTAAGATGCTTTGCATTGCTAGACCATCATGAAGTGGGCAAAGTGTACTGGTGAATCTTGCCTTTAATTTTGCAATTGACTTATTTGTTTAAAAGGGCTTGTGTTTAGAGACTCTGGTTGTTATATGGAGTGAGGACTGGAGAGCCCAGCCCGTGTCCTGGTGTCTCTGTAGCTTCAGTGCACAGTGGAACTTAGTCAGCAGCGTCATGGGGAACCTTTCAGGCATGGATTACCAAGCTAGCATGCTGTTTTAAAAAGCAGTGTCAGCTGGACGAAGCAATCTAACAATCAGAGCTCTTGACACAGATATTCAGATGCTGTCATACCACTGAGCCATTACAACCAGTAGAAATGTTGTAGGTATGTTAGCTGGGGAGGAAAGGTAGTGACTGTTTGAATTATCACTAATCTCACAATGCCCCCTCTTCAGAATTAACTGGAGCTGTTAGCTTGAGTCTGTCTGTAGTCTACATAATCATAGCAATTAGATACAACAATCAAATTAATAACTTTCCTTAATTAAAACCTATTTCCTTCAACTATAGCCCATCCACAAGATTTCAATTAATTTTTATCTCTGTGGAAAGTGTGAAGTGTCTGCATTATTTCATTACTGAGATCATGAGGGAGAAAAAGACCGAACAGATGTTGAACATCTTAAAATTGATCAAAAACGGTGTCCTTTAGTTAAATCATGGGTTTACTTGTCAATTCACAAAATTTTCATTCTGTATTAAAAAAAGGCGCTGTCAGTTTGGAGAGGATACATGACATTGTTCATACAAAATAAAGAAGTGGAATTGTATGTGCACGTGCAGCCCTGGGTTAATTAATTAAATATTATTTAATATTTATATATATAATATATACATATTTATATAAATATATATTTAATAATAAAATTAAATACATAATTTTAATAAGTACCCCAACATGCAATTTTCCACTCTGAGAAATACAGTCTTTTTCCCCTTTATTGCTGGACTCGTAAAGCAGGAGAGTTCTGAGTTCTGCAGTGCTGTGTGGCTGTGGCAGATCACAAAACCCCCTGCTGTTTCTCCCCTCCTTTCTCCTCCCCTTCCTCCATATAGAAGCAAAGATCAACGCCAGCCAATCACTGTGGCCTGACAGTGGGATCACCTGGTGTTCTTCTCACACAAGCGGGAACTTGTGAGGTATGAGCAGGCACTAGTGGCCCACCAGAGTGGATAGCAGCGCTCCCCATGGCCCTCCCTAGGAGGGTGTGGGCCTGGGGCAAATCACACTGTGTGGGCCCCTCTTAACATTTTTATACTGGTAAAATCTGGAGCTCTCATAGTTGTCAATTTCACTGATCTAGCTGAGCAGTGAAATTGACAAGCAAGCCTGCAGGTAGAGCCGGGCTCAAGGACTGGGCAAGCCGCTGGGCTCTCCACCTGGCTTTCTGGGCACCTGGCTTTTAGCCAGGGAGGGGAACTGCCACCTGGGCAAGTTGCAGGCAGCTGCCGCCTGGCTGCCAGCCCAGGAGGTGGGCGACTGCCACCTGCTCCGAGCTGGGGCAGAGGAGGCTTCCACGGAGGCTGGGACCCGGGGATGTGGGCAGGCGGCAGGCAGCTGCTGCCCGTCTTCAAGCTAGGGTGCAGGAGGCTGTCTCTCAGCTCAGAGCCAGGGCATGGGTGGTAGCCACCCAGCTGTGAGCCCAGCTCGCAGGGCGCAGGAGGCTGCCACTGGGCTCCCATCCCAAAAATCCGGCAGCTGCAACCCAGCTTCCCAGGACTGGGGCGCCTGCCGCCTGCCTCCCAGCTGGGAGTTGGGACTGGTTGGGAAGCAGGTGGCTACCGCCTGGCTTTCCCAGAAGTCGGCAGCTGCTGCCCACCTCCCTTCACTGGGTTTTTTGCCGCGTACCCCCTGCCTGTGTCTCACATACCCCCCCAGAGGTACACATACCACAGGTTGAGAAACTATGGTCTAGAAAACATGATCTCTGAGGGAAGATTGAAAAAATTGGGTTTGTTTAGTTTGGAGATCAGAAGACTGAGGAGGGACATGATAACAGTTTAAGTACATAAAAGGTTATTACAAGGAGGAGAGAGAAAAAATGTTCTTTTTAATGTCTGAGGATAGGACAAGAAGCAATGGGCTTAAATTGCTGCAAGGGCGGTTTAGGTTAGACTTTCGGAAAACCGTCCTAATTGGGTAGTAAGGCACTGGAATGAATTACCGAGGGAGATTGTGGAATTTCCATCATTGAAGATTTTTATGAGAAGGTTAAACAAACACCGGTCAGAGTTCATCTAATAATTAGTCCTGCTTGAGTGCAGAGGACTGGACTAGAAGATCTCTTGAGGTCCCTTCCAGTCCTACATTTCTATGATTCTATGTGGGGGTGAGATCCTATAGTGGAGGTCAAAATCCCCTTACCCAATAAGGGAGAGCTAAAAACTAACTGTCACCCACACATGGAGGATGGGCAGGGGGAATTCAAAGATCAAACACAGAGGAAAAATACCGCACAATGTAACTTTTGTAAGTAATCTCAGGATTTTGGAGTCCAACTCGTGATTTTTCAACTCTTGATCAGGACTGTGTGTGCATTCTTTGTAAATAAACAGGACTGCACCAAAAATACGCCTGACTTGTATCATCAATTTCTCCTCCTAACAAGTACAACCCTGGAAGGACCTGAATATTGCCGGCAGTTTAGGCCAGAAGAGGCAACTACAGAAATATATGGCGGGAGTTTGAAGCAGCCCATAATAAGTATATTAGGGACTGCTCCAGGCTTTCAGCACTCATAAAATCAAAGCATATATCTTTGTCTTCATGATGGGGGAAGCTGTGTATAATCTAGTCAACCATCCAGTCTAAGAATACCCACTTCTAGAGGACTACAGAGCCCTTACATATTATGATAAACTCCAAAATATTAGATAAAGAGAGGGAGGAAATCTCCCCAGCATAGCTGCAGGATTAATATTCAGTATGCATTATGCCGACATCTGAAAGAAGATTCCAATTCAGATTGCCCGCTAAGTTTAAGTGCAAGCCGAGTTCATTGAAGAAATATTGTCTTTCTCTTTAGGAACTGTGGGCACATTGCTTTTGCAGTACCCTCAGCTAGCAGCGTCTACAGTATTAGCATCTGCTGTTACGACTTATCTTACCTATCTTCTTGCAAGCAACAGTAAGATCAGAAAAGTATGGAAAGTGGCAGTCTTACACTGACACCATTAGGAGGCTTTAAGCCATTTGTGAAACAAGAGTGGCAAATTTTCAAGTGAAAGAAGTCAACGTTATAAACTGTACTCCCTAAGGACTTTAACCATGATGATCTGAATTTAGTATGCTCAGTATTAACAGTGAAATTCTAAACTGAATAGGAAATTAACTTCCTTCTGAAGGTCACGCTGTAATGTTAAAGTGATTCTGATCATTTTAGGGACTACTTGCCATAGTTATGGGTGAATTAGGATAGATGGATGGATGCAAGGAAGAAACAAACACCACCAATCAGCATGATAGTCTGCTTATGCCCTACCTGTTGCAGCCTGCATACATTGACCTGAGGTAAAGTATATGCTGCAAGGCAGACAGGTTTGCAAATAATAAAATTGAGTACACTTGTTTGTACCAAATAAGGACACTCCATTCAAAGAAACACATATAAAAGGAGATATCAGCCAGAAAAGCGGTGCATGCAATTTAACATGAAGAAACATAAATCAAGTAAGACTGGGTCAAAACATAGCTAAAGGGATTATACTGAAAATCAGGACTTTAAAAAAAATGGATTGTTGTATACAGACATATAGTCTATCTTCTGACTCCTTTGTGGGATCTTTCAACTTCCAGGGCTTGATTTTAGAAATCAGTGAAATTATTTTTTTTAAAATTAGCTTTTGTTTTCCTTGTCCCCATCATATTACACCAGTACCTCCTTTCTGTAAAATGGACCCACACATTCTTGTCTCACATTCATTCTGTAAAAGTTTTCAAGCTCCCTCTGAAAGGTTCACAGGAAAAGGATCTGAGATGGATGGGAGATGTAATCTTAAAATAGTCAGCACAGTGTCTGGCAGCAATATGGAAAGTAAACAAAACCCCGAGATGTATCAGAGGCAAAGAACAAATCAGAAGAGATTATAGAAATATAACAAAGGGCTCCTGAAACCATCACACCTGAAGGATTGTGGAAAACGCTGGGTGCCATATTACAAGGATATTGATAAAATGACAGACGTGCACAGACAGCAACTGGAATGCTGGATGGTCTTTAAAGTTTGTAAAGAGGTCTACAGGTTAACTCAGTTAGTTTTGTACTCATTAGGAAAAAGGAGGGGGGGCTAAGAAGAGCTCTCTAATATAGAAGAGAAATACAGTTCTGAAGGTAAAGAAAAATAAGCATAATGTAGCTAAAAATGTTACATAAAGGAAAACAAGATGAAGCAGAAGGTGTTACGTTCTGGGATACTACCCCCAGCTATACCTGAATGCCAACCAAAATGAGCAACTGACATTGATCTATATCTGGGAAAGATTTTCAGAAGCACCTGTGGGATTTTTGGAACATAAATCCCATTGGAAGTCAGTGGGAACTGTGCTCCCAAATACTTTCAGCACTTTTGAAAATCTCCTCCATTTATCTGTATTCTTATGTTTATAGCTTCAATGCATATTAAATGAAATAACTGGCATGTAGCATGCACCACACATAGAACAACAATAACAAATACATTTGTGTATTTCTGGCATGCCTTGCAGCTTGCACTTATTTGACGGCCAGAAGCCTGATTTGGGAAGGAATTCACTGACAGTTACATTTAAAAAAAAAATCCATCACACTCAAACCCTCCATACCTAGTATCCTCTTCTGAGGTAGGAGAAATGGCTCAGATTTGTATTCCAAAGGAATCGTCTAGATCCAGCCAGATTCCTCTGTGTGTAACATGCACCACAAGGTGCGTCTGAATATCAGCAGTGGGAAAAATCAGGAAGAGACTAGAAGAGTGATTTCTGCCAATCAGAATACAAATTTTTTGTGAAGGGCCAATTAACTCCTATCAGGCAGAGCCCCGAGTGGTAGATAGAGGAAGGTTCTGCAAATGCAGGGCAGCTGTGAATATTCAATAAGCTGTTGCAGAGCAACTCGTGGCATCTCTCAGTAGGGCGTGGTTGGGGAGCTAGTGCCATGGCTACCAATATAAAATTCGACATCAACCCTATGACGAGGACATCAAGGTGAATAAAGACTGTCTTAAAATAAGTCTTGCTGGGGCACATGGGGATCGGTAGCCTCCGTAGGCAGCTCACGCAGGAGAAGGAAAACTCCAATTTCAAACCAAGGGTGTTAGACTTGAACACGTGACCTGTAAAGCTTGTCTATAGATATGCTTATGCGAACTGATGTCCATATCATGTACTAATGTAAAGTATACCTCAGTGGTCTAGAGCATTCCCTGTACAATAGCTTTGCCTGATTGTTGTAACTGGGCAAGAGACGCTAAAGTTAAAGAAGTGAGTGAGTAAGTGGAATAAGCAAAGATATGCAAGTTGGAACACAAGAATGCTAACTGGAAGAAGTCTGGAGCTATGTGAGATCTTAAAGAGGAGAAGAGTAAACATAGCAAGTGTACAAGAGACTAAATGGAAATGCTGTAAAGCTAAGATGATAGTGGAAGGTACAAATTCTACTCTTCAGGGAGTTTAACCTCCCAAAATAGTATTGGAGTTATTGTGGATGAAACCATGCAGAGGTGTGTAATAGAGGTTACCAAAAGTTTGGACCAACTGATGAGTATTAAACTCAGTTGGAAGAGGTAACTAACCATACACTAAGGGGGTATACATCACAGTTAGGAAAGGCTAAAAGATTTTTTTTTAAAAGGAGTGTTTTGATGAGTTGTTGTGCCTTAATTGAAAACATACAACCCAGTGAGACGATAATTGTCAGAGCAGATCTAAATGCACATGTTGGAACTGCAAACACTGGATATGAAACAGTCCACATTGGGCTCAGCATTGGAACTAGAAACTCGGAGAAGGAAGTGGTCCTACCAATTTGTCTGACACTTTCAGAAAAGGGAAAGCCATCTCATAATGTATGCCAGTGGAGGACACAAGTCCTAAATCAATTTCTTTTTAAGAAGAAGAAGAAATGATCATGAAGGTAATACATCAGCAACTAAATTATAAGGTAATACCCAGCAACTACATTGTGAGACAAGACAGACTTCTTATGGACATCAGAATGCAGAGAACCTTGGAATCAGCAGAACCCCTGGGTACCAGAAAGGCCTAAGTGGGAGAAACTTAAAGATGGGAATGAAAAAATCTTTAAACAAGAAGTAATGCATAGAGTTCCTGACTAGAAACAGGGCTATGTGAGGGACAACTGGTACAAATTAAAGTTAATATTGCTGGAAATGGCACATGAAGTCCTAGGACAATGAAATGGAAAAGGATACAAAGGGTTATTTGGTAATGGAATCCTCAAGTTAAAGAATCCATTCAGAAGAAAAAGGTAACTTTTAAAAAATAGAAGGCCCGTGGCTTGAGCAGTGATACGATGATGTATATGGAGGCAAAAAAGGAGGTTAAAAGAAGCGTTGCGACAGTTAAAAATTTGGCCTGTGATGAGCTATACCAGGGAAGGCCAAACTTAACAACCATCTGAGCCGCATACAATAATGCTTCCTAAATTCAAGAGCCAGGGTGTGCCTCCCGGGTCTTGGGGCTTCAGCCCTGTGGTGGGGCTTAGGGCTTCTGCCCCATGGAGCACATCTGCCGGGGCTTCAGCCCCACTCCTGCTGAAGCCCTGAGACCCCCTCTTCCTGCCGGGCTGAAGCCCTGAGCCACGGCAGATGTGCCTCATCGGTCTGAAGCCCTGAGATCCCCCTTCCTGCTGGGCATAAGCTTCTAGCCACACCAGCCCACAGCAGGGTAGAAGCCCTGAGCTCCCCACCCCCTTCTGGTAGGTGGAGACTTCGGGAGAGGATGTGGGGGGCTCCGCGAGCCACACTTTAACTGTAAAAGAGCTGCATGTGGCTCACGAGTTGCGGTTTGGCAACTCCTGAGCTATATAAGGTTATAAGCTAGGAGGTTATGAAGGAGAAAAGCCCATCTACACACTTACTAAGGCAAGAGAGAAAATGAAAAGGGATATGAATGAGTTTGCTTATATTAGAAATGAACATGGTATATACTGAAAATGAATGGTGAATCAATCATTGGAGTCTGGAGTGATTATATTGATGAGTGAGGAGAACCCAAGGGAGGAATTAAGAACACGGAAGCCGAACTAGACATAATAGATTGCATAGAGGAGGAAGAAGCTGTAGAGGCGTTTGGGACTTAGGCCTGATGAAGTACCGTGTGCTAAAGTCATTGGGAGGGGAAAGTGTCACACATCTGTTCAATGATATTCTTACGAAAGAGAAAATTCCAGAACAATGGCATAAAAGCTCCTAGGTGCCCATTTTTAAACATAAAGGAGATATTACACTATGTGCTAATTATAACCCAATTAAGCTGTCATCACATTCTATGAAAGCATGGGAGAAGATTGTTGAGAAGCATCTGGGTGGAACAGTTGACATTTAGAATGGTCAGTATGGATTTATGCCAGGATGGAGTACAATTGGTGCCCTATTTGCTCTACAAATCCTCGTGGAAAAGTTCAGAGAAAAGAGATGGCAATTGGGTATGGGTTTTTTTGTGCTTTGAGAAGTTGTATGACCAGGTACCAAGAAAATTAGTTTGGTGGAGTTTGCAATGGAGAGGTATGCCAGAAGGATATGTCCATCTAATCCAGCTTGTGTGTGATCGAGTGATTATTGCATTCAAAGCCAAAGGTGACGATGTCAGAGAGTTTCCAGTAAACATTGGCCTGCATCAGGAGACAGCACTGAGCCCTTTTTGGTTTGCAATGGTCACATGTTGGAATTATTGTTATTTATGCAAGGCAATACCACAACACTAATGGTACCATAAACTCCTTTATTAAATCCAAAGATCAAATGGTATTTATATAATTGCTCTAAACATGCCTAGAAAGCCTAACTAATAAGCAATTTACTACAGCCAGACAGTAACAAAACATTTATAAGCACTAGATCATGAAACTTACTAATAGGCTAAACCCAGAGCTCCTTAGACTCATGTTGGTCAGCTTCAGTGTGGTCAGGCAGGTATTTGCACTGTAACCTTTAAGAGTTTACTTTTTATGCCCATTAACAAACAAGTGATGTCATTGCCAATTACTAACTTCAGCTAAAAACCAATTGGAGACAGTTCACCCTTATTTTCAGTCTTCATCCAAAAAAGATTTACAGCCTCCTTTTTCCTTGGGTCCCAAGGCCTCTCCTTCCTGTCTCTTCCCCTTCTTGCTCACCAATAGCTTTTTCTTTGCACCTGGATTCACGTAGGTCATCATTTTCGAGTGAACACTTGTATGTGGGATTGGAAGGTCTTTTTAAGATAGATTCTCTTGTCTTACTTAAAACCATCTGCAGTCACTCCTTTTGGTCATAGGTCTTCTTTTTAAAGACTTCCCCTTATCTTATTAGTTATTCTTTGAACCAGACATTCTCCCTGTGTCATTCCTTCTGGCCTTATAACTCATTATTTTTAGGGAGTTTCTTTTACAACACATTTCTTTAACCAAACTTAAAGCTAACTTTAATTCTCTAATTTTATACTGATTCTACATCCTGGGTATGATAAGTGAGAATATATGAAACGAGCTCCATTAGAATATGTGGTTAGCTGATAATAGAGATATGTGCACAAGAGTATGAGATCCTGCAAACCAATTTTGAACAATATCAATGCAGTTTTGAGCAGACAGGACTTATAGTGAACATTGGTCAGACTGAAGCTTTGGTAACTAAGAGAGGAGGGTATTACAGGAAGGGAGCTAAGAAGAATGAAAGAATTTAAATCCCTAGGATCTAATGGTTGCTGATCATGCCCTCCTGAGTGATGCCCAGCCTTGTACCAAAGCTGATTGTTGCAAATGGTGGGAGCTGTTCTCTGTCTAAAAGGATACTAATAAAGTTAAAAGAGAGAGTGTATAAAACTGTAATTCAATAAATCCTAAGGTATGGAGCAGAGTCTTGACCAGCCACAATAAAATGAATCAGTTTGCTCTCCACCACAGAAATGAAGAAGTTGAGATTGTCAAATGATTGGCCACTCTGTGCTAGGCAACAAAATGAGATTGTGAGAGTCCTAATCTGTGTTGCCACAATTGAAAACAAATTGAGGGAGGCTTAGCTACATTGATATAGATATTTCCAGTGGACATCTGCGAGTTATATTAGTAAGATGACCCTTGCAATCGTGATAGATGGAAAACAACTAGTGGAAAAGCCAAAGACTGTGTACATGGACTGGACATTAGAGAAATCAGTTTGCATGACAGCCAGGCATATAAACATGAGTTTTGAAAGAAGGCTATAAAAGTTGCTGACTTCAAATAGGAAAGTGGCAAGAAAGAGGAAAGATGCCTATATACAGAATCTATTATTAGTGCAATGAATAGAGAATTAGGATCAAGATTTTCAAAAGCATTTTAAATACCTTAAAAGGGGCTATTTTTCAAAGAGTATAAATGCTCAGAAATTTCTGAATGGGCCCCCTTAAGCTGTCTCAAATTTACCCATGAAGTGAGGCATCCAAAAATCATTAGACACGTATGTGCCAAGACCCACAACTTCTATTAACACTTCAGGTTTGATTCCCAAAACACAGTGCCATTCATCTTCTGTGTTCTTCGATGTTCCAGATAATGTTGAATTATATTCTACCTGAAAGCTTGAGTGAAGGAGCAAACATAAAGGGAAAGTCTTTGAATTCAGCATTTTTGTTTGGGTATCTATCCAACTGTTTAGATCTATATGAGGTGGAGACAGAATTAATTTTGACTATGACACATGAATCAAGCATTTGCTGTTGACTTGTTATTTCCTTTCAAACATTCCATCAGTGCAAGAATGCAAGGACAGGTATGCAACCAAGATTTTCTTCCAGAAATAATGCAACAATGGGCTAGATCCTCAACTGGTGCACATTGTCATAGGTCTACTGACTTCAGCTGGGATATGCTGAATTATACCAGATGAGGATATGGCCATTTGTGATCTTAAATGTACCATTTGCCTCCAATGCATGCCACAATTCCAAATTGCCACTACAAGCTGTGCACGAACTGCAGTATGGCCATTTTTCCACAGTGTTTGCTCCACAGTGCTACATGTTTGCTGATGACATTTTAAAGGAGTTGGATACCACAGAGTTGGCAGGCAAACCTTGTCAAATATGCTGCGATTGGCACAAATCCTATCTTTTTAATCACTCATCCAAGTATCTTGGATGCCCACCATAAGCTTCCTCCAGATCATGCCCCATTCTTCAATGCAGTTTCCTAAAGCTGTGGAACAGTCTTCTTCTTTGAGAAAGAATACAGAAAAGTATGTGTGTATCCGTGAGTATACATATTTGCATAAGGGTGGCGTGTGTCTGCATGTGAAAGAGGAGTGAGGACTGAACTGCAACCATGAGATTTATGAACAATTGGATGGCAACCTCATTCCACTGAGCTCTGTAATGTTTCTATTCTAAGTCTGTAAATATGACTGAATTCCAATGTGCTCTTTCAATGGCCACCATTGCCTGTGTTGTCAGCTGTGTTGCATTCCAGCCATTCACACTCAGGTTGCAGAAGGTCCACTAGTTCTGTTATATATTTGAAAAGGCTTGTGCTTGTGTGATTCTACTAGCACTAAGCATGGATAGAACAGGTGACCCACTAATGGCCTCATCGTCTTAGCCACCCAAGGCTTGGTTTTTGTGTTTTTCCAAGAGAGTGGAAGTTTTCTTGTTAAGTGGTTTTAAATCCCTCATATCTCCAGATGTTTGCTGCCTTTCCGCTGACGGACGTGCATGCAGCCAATGTTGTAGATAGGGTCAACGGATAAACACTTGTAGAATGCCGACTTATCTTATAACTTGGAACATCCATAGCTAGCTAGATCATGGGGCAATATTTTGGTCCTAAAGCAAAGTATATTTTTCTCTGACACCTGGAGTGGAACAGAATATCCATGCATATAGAAAGAAAGCTCCCAATTTAATTTGTAGTGAACAGAAGCTCACCTCTTAATGTTACCATCACAATTGCCACCTTTGTTGGTAGTTTTAGCAGAGTGCTGCATGGCCGTGATTGCCCATGGTCTTGGATTAAGTGACTATGGATATTGAATTGGCTTCTCAGACCTAGAGGTGATCCTGCTAGAATACCATAGAGGAAGGTGCTGGGGTGGTGTGGGAGAGGGTAAGGCAGATACTTGCACTGCTGCTGCCCATGCAGTCTGTAATTTATTAAGACACTACTCAGTGGCTTTAACATACAAGGCACTCTATAAATGTTAAGAATTATTCTATCTATGGATAAATATGTATTAATGATAACCACAGATAATGATTTATTGCAATCTCCAGGGGTAGAAATCTGACACCTTTGACAAGAGCCATATTCAATTGAAGCAAACACCCAATGAAGTCCAAAGTTTGATGATAATTTTAAGGAATAACTAACAGTAGGGGAGATGTTTGGCTCACCCTACCAGCTGCAAAGGGCCCTCAACTCCCATTGTCCATTAACTCGCAGGTCTAAGCTGAGTGCTATCAGGAGGATATGATGAGAACGTTCATGTGCGTGGGGCTCAGTCCTGGGAGGTGCTGAGTAGAAATGAACGAATGATGGAATTTTCAGCTAAAAAAATCTGGCTGAATTTGAACCAAAAACAATTTTTATAATCAAATCAAAACAAAACTCAAAACAATATTTCAGGTTGATCCAAAATGACTTTTTTTCCCCAATTAATTTTGAGTTGACCGAAACATTTTGGTCAACTGCAAATTAATTTTTTTGAGTTTTTCATTTCAGTTCTGTTGTTCTCAGGTGTCTTTTACCTCCTTTTTGTTTTGTGTGTGTGTCTGTCTTTGTAATTGGCCAAATTTAAATTTGAGAGACAAACAGCACAGGATAAGTAATTATTCCAATTTGTATTAAAAATCATTATCACATACTCACTTTGGCCCCACTTCAGGAAATACTTAAGTCCATTCCTATTAAGGACTGCAGAAAGACACATGCTTAAGTGCCGTCCTGATTAGGGATGCTTTCCTGAATCAAGGCCTTTGCAAATAGTAAATATTGATGTATCTGTGTTATGACTAAATACTGCCTAGATCTAAAGTTAGTTAAAAGATGTTTGCTGTAAATGCCACAGAAACTCATGTGGAGAGCTCAGACAGCTCGCTCAGTGGAAGATTTCTTAGATACCTTCCAAGGTCTATGATAGCTGGAAGAATTCCACATTGAGATGAGCACGTCTGTAACTCTGGTTATTAAGCCAGAAAGAAAAAAAATCTCATTCTCTCACAGATATAGTAAAATGTGATGCTGACAATATGGAAAAACAGGGACTTCTTGAAAAAGGAGAACCACCTACACACTCAGTTAATTCTATGGCTGGAATTATAAAAGACAAATCAACGATGTACATTGGTTCATGTTATTTAAATAAAGCCACAAAGATGTGAATGTTACATGATGAAAACTTCTGAGGTGACATCTGAACTCTCAGCAGCAAAATTTTTCTCAGTATTAGGTGTGGGACATGCAATCTGGCAAGTAAAGATGAGTGAGTCAAGCTCTAGTTTATGTTTCAGGAATGTCTTTTGGTATTAGTTCTGCTCTTGAGGTATTTCAAAGAATAATTTTGCAGATTATGCAGGATTAAAAGGTGCTGATGTTATAATAGATGCACCTTAATTTGAGTTAAGCACCTTAAAGAAAATGAACATTTACTGTAGACAAATTTGGACAAAAACTTTCACCTCCCTGAATTGTGACATGGTGCATCTGAGTATGCAGCACAAAACTACACTGGGCTCTTTTTTGCATCCCTATCACGTTGCAAACTGAGGACCAGATACTCAGCTGGTGTACTTGGGCTCAGTAGACTCCACTAATGTCCTCACAGACAGCTCAGTTGAGATATTCTGCTTTACATCAACTGAGGATCAGCCAACATTGTCTAATTTTCTGTCCGTTCTCAGCCTGAGGTCTTTTCCATATTACCGCTTCTTATGTTTCTCCTCTGTTAAGTATGGATGTAGATAATTTTTCCTCCCCAGCTCAACTTTAATTTTACCAAGTTCAATATCATTTTGTTATTTTCTGTCCATGTGGTTAGGTTCTTTTGTATTATTCTGCTTTCTTTTTGGTGGATGGTAACAATTCCTCCCAACTTAGTATCACCTGCAAATTTAATTGATTTTCTATTTATTCCTGATTCCAGATCATTATTGAGGATGTTAACTAAGACTAGACTTAGCACTAATGTGTTATGCCATCAAGTAACTCCTCTCAATTCTATGCACTGTTTAGCATTATCCTTTTCTATGGTCTTTTTGCCAGCTTTCAATCCACTTGAGTAGAGCAGATGAATAATTTATGAATGAATTTGGCCCTTTTTTCTTTTCATGAATTACTTACAAAGTCTTTGAATAAAAATTCAAATAATAAATCAGTAAAATTAAAGGAACACTATGCAAACATAACTCAGTCTGTGGCTCGTTGGCAAATTATTTGTTTTGCTTATGTCTTTGTCCATTATTTATGGTATGTGATTGGTCACTTAAATCACATGACATTGTTTCTGTTTCCTGATAGAATGAGTGAAATTTTCTAAACAGAAAGAGGGAACTGAATGATGTTTAAAGATGTCCACATGATCACTTTGGCATGACCCTTTAGCTGCATATTCATTTGCAGAAGTATGTGTGAGACTTTTGCTTTTCATGGACAAATTTACAAAGGATTACTCACAAAAATGTTTGCAGAAGAATGTTTGTTAATAGGTTTTTTATTTTAGTGCATGATTTGAGCCACCTTCCTGCGGTATTTACACAGATCATCTTCAGATTGTTCTTTCTGGGTTAGTTTACCCATTTTCCTAACAAGATTTTATAAGACAAAATAGCCAATGCTGTACTAAAATCTATATATATTAACCTACTAAATTCTTTTCATCCAGTTAGTTTTGTAATTCTATTAAGAAAAGGGAATCAAGTTTGTTAAAATTTATTTTTATAAACCATGCTGCATAGAGCTCATATTTTTATGATCTCTAGTTGTTCAATTATTCTTTTTAACATATGTTCCTTTAGTTTAGTAGGAATTTATTTGATCATGGGTGATGACCACAAGAGGAACAGATTTTTTCTTTTTTGAAAATCAGTAGTACATATATTTCTCTCCAATCTTTTGATAGCTCACTTCGTGTGTGAGTTTTCAGAAGTAATCATCAATGGAACAGTAAATAGGGCTGGTAGAAAATTGGTGGCTGAAGCTTTTCTGATGGGAAAAATGAGTCTTTGGTGAAATAATGTTTTTTCACAGAGTGTCTATTTTCCTTTAAAATTTTTGATTTTTTGTCAGGAAACCAACACCTGCTTTTTTCAATTTCTGGCAAATTCCAGCCAGAAATAAATAGTTGGGTTTTGTTGCCCTCCTCAAAACCTAAAACAAAAATACTACCCCTAAAACATTTAATTTTTTTAATGAAAAATTGAAGTTTTCAGCTAAAAAAAAAATCCTTTTCCAAACAGCTCTAACATTAAATTTTGTAGCTAATTGCCTTAATACTCTGACATGTGTGTCATCTGGACCAAATAATTCGTATATGTTCACATTTTCCAAATGTTGTATCTTATTCACTAAGTTACTAGTTTCCTTGTCTTCTCCCTGAAAACGTATTTCCTTGTATTGTTGCACTTTGAACTCATTCAGCAGCTCATGCTCTCTGGCTCCAAGCTTCTCTTTTTACTCTATCTGTGTAAGTTCTCTCCTATTAGTATGCAGAGACAGCACTCTTGACTCAGAGTTCAGAATGTGTCTAGGAAGTTGTAGACAATTCCCCTCTCTCCTGTAGCACTCCTTGGCCTCAGAGCACAGCATTACAGGGCTCTCACCTCCTTGAACCTGCCGCAGCCTGTTTCTGTACGCATCTTAGTCCCTTGGCTGAGTCATATCTGGTCCAGACCCCTTTGGACAAGTGTCCAAATAAAAAGCTCTGTCTCCTCCCTTGGGTTCCTCTTCTGCCTACCTTCTTTTCTCTCATGTGGGAAAAAACCCACTCCTAACTGACACAAAAATGCTGGTAAATCTTAAATTTAGATCACACCTCAGCCAGGTGTGTTCCTGGCACAATTGCTTTCAGGATCTGCTTTTGGGGGGTGCAGTTATGTGCCACCCATTACACTGGGCTGCATGTGAAAGCTCAAAGTAACTCTGAGCACCCAATTCTTAGGACTTGTCTACACATGAAGATTAATCCAAAATAAAATAAGGAGAGAATTTGAAACACATTATCTCCATGCATGGACACTTATTCCAGAATAACAGTGCCTTATTCTGGAATAAGTGTCCATCCATGGAGTTAATCAGGTAATTTATTACTTGTTAATCAGTAGTTTAGATTAACATGGAGTTAATCAGTAGCTATTCCAGAATAATTTCTTATGCAGACAAGATGTAAAACCCTTCCTCATGTTTTGCCTGTTCCTTACTCCAGGAGTGGCCCTACTGAGTTCAATGGCACTACTCACAGAGTAAGATATTATTCAGCAAGAGTAAGTATGAGAATCTAGTGTAAAATGAAACAAAACCCCAGAGTGATCCCGAAGCTTCATTTATGGCTGAACGGTGTCACCATGTTTGAATCCTACCACCAGCTCCAGAGCCCTACTTGTCTCCTAGTGCAGATGACATGTGCCAGAGCACCTCCTTTGGCATGTGTTCATGTACTTGAGGAAATTGGAAGCAAACAAAAGGCTTAGTAAAATGTCTAGTGAGAAACAAAAGCAACAAAAGAAAGAAGCCTCTTTGTATTTCTGCTCTAAATAAGAAATCCTAGGACATCATTTTTTGCAATATTTTATTTGCTTAAATATACAGACAAGTAACAGGGGAATCATTTTAATACGTGCAGCACATAAGTTGAATTAAAGGCAGGCTGGCCAGGCCCTGGAGTAAGGATGTAGGTTAGCTTTAATTAATAATCTTAAAATTTTGTAATCATTAGTAGTTTCCCTGCATTCAGGGGGAATAGCTAGAGGGAGCCATACTGGAGGAAAAAATAGAAAAGTATACCAAGTATTTTGGAACATTTGCAAGAATTAGAACCTCCAGCCTTTCTGCTAAATCTCTCTAAACACTGGAGGGAATGTTACTGATGAGATCCTCTCAGTGCTCAGAATTATTTCCTCCCCAAACATAGGATGAACAGACTTTCCCAAAAGCAGGCACCATACTAGCTCTGCAGCTCCAATACAAATCATATCTAGTTACTGTTCCTTCAGTAGAAGGATCCAGAAGCACATCTACCATCTTTTCTTGTAGTATATATATAGCTAGCATCTCTTTTAACAGTTTGATAGCCCCCTACAAGCATTTCTGTCTTCTACTGCAGATGCCACAGGGACCTACCAGATCAGCAGTGTATATACTTACCTAGTAGAGCTCGGCAGGAACCAGATTTTCCATTTTTCAAAATATTCTGCCATTTCACAGGGTTTTTGGTTTTTTTTTTTTTTTTTGTAAATTCCAAAACAGAATGAGAACAAATTTTTTTCAGAATTCCCACAAAATGAAATTCTGAAAAAATTTCAGGTCAAAGTGTTTTGTATCAATGAAACTGAAACGTTTTGCTCTGATTTTGACCTTTTAAATCTTCATTTTGGAGTTTTTCCGAAACAAAAAGTAATTGAAATGGATGTTTTGGTTTTGATGCAAAGGGCATTGTTTGCTAAAATATTTTGACAAAGCTTTTCCAACCAGTTCTAGTATCTAGGCCTTGTATGTTTGCATGTAGTTAGTAAAAACAGTTATTTGAAAGCCAACTCTTTATGTGTTTTCCACATGTTCCTAATGTTGTGTAGAGAGCAGAGCCACAACAGTACCATCTACTGCTTTGCTGATCCAGTGGGTGGGTCTTGAACAATCCCTGATGCCCTCTGCTTCCACCAGCTATTGAGGGTCATTCTAATATCACTGCTCCCTGCCATGTCAGTGCTACTGTCTGTGTGGTGGTCATGGTGGGAAAGATACCCCTTTGCTTGCTCATGGAACCCTCCTATCAGCTGCTAGGCTCCTGTTGGTTATGTAAATATTCTATGACTCTTCCTAAAAAATGAAGATTTAGAAATTAAGTAAAGTGTCATCGCTCCATGGAAGTCAATGGGGCTGTGATATTTTTCATCAGCTGAGGATCTGACCCATACAACTTTGATAATAAAAGGATACAGCCTTTACCTGGCAGCATCCAGCTAACTCCTGAAATGTAAGCAGCTCCCAGTAAAACTTCTGTGGCCTGGAAGGAAGAGCAAGTGTGTGAGCACCTGCTTTAGCAATGCACATATTAGGCCAGTTTGTTCATGCAGGAGACCAGAAAGTGAAACAGACTGTTGACAGACATGTGAAACTGACTATACACAAAAGGCCAAGATAAAGAACTCAGCACCAATAACTGGGGTTAGAGTTTCAGAAGTGCCCACAACCCAGCATCCACTGTGGTACTCAAAATGTTGTCAGATGCACAAAGGGTGTGCGTGCAGGGGGAAAAGACAAGATTTCTTTGCTCATTTCTTTTGATTTTAGTTATCTTTAAAAAACGTTCCAGAGGGGTAGCCGTGTTAGTCTGTTTTTAGCAAAACAGTGAGAGTCCTGTGGCACCTTAAAGACTAACAAATTTATTTGGGCATAAGCTTTCATGGGCAATCTCACTGTTTTTTTTTAAAAAAAGTGTTATTAAATATTAGTAAATGAAAAACTTTCAGAGAGAAATAGGGGTTTTGAATTAACATTCTGAGTAGAATTGTCCAAAGCATAGAAGTGATTCAGGAGCACAAATCCCTCTGATTTTCAGGTAGATTTTGCTCCTAACTCCCATATCTACTTTTGAAAATCCCACTCTGTCCCTTTAAGGGTTTGCTCTGAGTACTTATCTTTTCTAAGGAGCACTGGGTAGCAGGGAGCAGCTTTCTGAAGAGCTATTAACATTTAATTCTCTTAATTTGGGGGCTTAATGACAGTAACTAGAGTTGAAAGAAAAATATGTGCTGAGAGATAGCCTAACAGCAAAAGCCTGATGCACCAAAATGGAAGGCACTGGGTGGGGGAGCCTAAAGGGATTTAGGTGTTGTGACACAGAACATCACAGCACCTAGAAAATCCAGGAACAGCACTGCAACCTTCAAAGGCAAGTTAGGCACCTAGGCTTCCTGTGCAATGCCTTGGAGAAATAGGTGCTTAGGAACATGATCCACAAAAGCCAGCATGCTAAGTGGCAGGGTCCCCTTCCCCCCTCAGCTGGCCAGTGGGAGATACTGGCAAGAGGAGTGTTTCAAGGACCAACACAGGTGGTCATGCCTAGTAGCTGGAGCAGGAACCAGTAGCCAGGAAAAGGAGTCCAGGATCAGAGACCAGAACCAAAGTCAGGAATCAGAGCCGTCTTACCAGAGGTGCGGGGAAGGTTAGGTCCAAGGCAGGCACAGGTGCTGTCAGAGCCATAACCAAATGCTTTGAGCAGCCACCAAACTGCTGCTGCTGGACTTAAGAGCTAGTGTGACTTGTCCCCCTATCTGGCCATGCAGCCAGTCAGGCAGCCTACTACAGGCCAGCTGTGCTCCTTAGGTTGCCTGTACACTGGTTCAGCTACAGGCCTTGGTCCCTGGCCATGTGTGTGCTAAGCCCTGCCTCTCTCTCAGAGATAATTTCCTCATTCCAGGCTGCCAGGAGGCCCCTATTAGCAATCCAGTCAGGCAGTTTAGGCACATCAGGCATTTCTTACTGGAATGAGTTAGGTGCCTGCCTTGTTCCACACCAAATGGCTGGAGGAGGAGGAAGTGGTGGTGGTGATTCCCAGTAGTTAAAGCACTCACCTGGGATGCTGGAGATGCAGGTTCAATTTTCCCCCTCTCTACCAGAGGGGAAGAAGCTCTTTGCACAGGGGTCTCCCATATGTCAGGTGCATGCTCTAACCAACATAATGGAACACTTACAGAGCCAAGTTTTTGAAGACTCTTTTATTGCTACTTCTCACAGCCTAGTTCATCGAAATCCAGCTCAGGACTTAGGGCTGCATTCATGATTGTTTTGGGCCCTGTTGTGTGATCTTTATTTTATTATAAGCTCGTGGAAAGTAACTGAAAGCTGTTACCATTGGTGGCCTCAGTCAAATGAGTTGGTCTCTCTCCCGTTCCTAGAGGACAGCTATCCCCCCCTGCAGAAAGCATCTCCTTCATTAGCTTTAATTGACACTAGCTGGCACTCTCATTGGAAAGCACAAGGACTGAATGCTATAGAAATCTCACTGCCCTGTCATCTGGAGTGGGTGCCTCCTGCTAAATGCTGAAGTCAGATGTTGGGGTACAATGAGGAGGTGAGAAGCTCATAGTGCTGCCCCAGCTAAACTTAATCTGAGGCTAAAGAGGGAACTTTTCAATAGCTTTTGCATGCAAGAAGTCCATTTTCTGTCTTAAAACAAAACAAAACAAAACAAAACAAAAAACAAACATAAAAAAAGAGCAGTAAGCAAAACAAATCAGTGCAAGTTTTTTGATTCACTTCCCCCAGTACACCTCAATGATGATCTGGATCTCTCCTGAGCAAAGGCTGCCAATAAGTCAAATCACATCTACAATGAACCTGAATTATTTTATTATTGATAGGCGTGGTAGTAACAAAAAGGAACCAGTTTCATACTCCAGGCTGCCAATAAAGGTGACAGTCCTATAGAAAACACAGGGTGGGATTTTCAAAGGCACCCAGTGTTGACTGAACTCTTGTCCCCTTGAAATCAAAGGTAGCTTCCATCGGAGCTGAGTTAGCTCCAGTCTGAGGTCTTGTGAGAAATCCCACGCATGGATGATATAACTAGAAGAAACTGGTGGGAACCCCACAAAGTATAACAGTTAAACAGACGGACTGCACAGCACAGGTAAAAGGAACCATCTCATCCTGCTGAGCCCTACCCCTTCATGTACCATCTCGCTCTACAATAGCTCCCTTGAAAAGGTGAGCTTTGCGGCATGCCCTGGAGGTTAACACACCCAGATGATTTTGGACCATTTTTTCCTGGCTTGCCGCCAACCTATGTCTAGCTACGGAGCTTGGCTGTCCGCTGCCTTGCCCCTTGTGCTGTTACTTCTGGGCAAAGTAGATGTAAGATGGTAATGCTGGGGTTTGGATGTTCTTTCCTTAAGGCTGAGGGACCATTGTCACAAAACCTCACCTACCCACTGGCAGGAGTAAAGCTCTGCAGCAGCACCTGCTCAGTTTCTTGACAGCCTGATGAACACAGCTGGGCTGCACCAGCTAGACCCCACCCTCGCCCCGACACTGCCATGCAATTCCTTGCCTGGTTGTCTGAGGAAGCCAGCTGGCTTGCTCTTATGCCCAGCAGCAGCTGCAGTTCATTGCTACGCAGAACATTCACTCTGCCTGTGAGAAGGCCTGTCTTGCTCTAGCCTGAGGTCTAGCCCTGCTCCGACTTTGGCTCTCGGTCCAGGGAACTTGGTTTTGACTCTTGGCTCTGATTCCAGCTCTAATATATGGTTTCAGGCTCTGGCTCTGACCCTCAGCTCTACTTCCTGACTTCAAGGCTGACCTTGGCTCTGATTCCTGCCTTTGTGACTCTTGCTCCAACCAGTAGGCCCCATGTCCTTGGTCTGACTTCCCCCTAAACTCTCTCTGGGGCTTTTCCTTCAGTGACTGATGACTGAACATCACTGTGCACTACCAGAGAGAAGTTTCCTTTCTTGTAGGGGAGTATTTCTCAGCTTTTTCAGCCTGATGACCCTGTATTTGTGTAGGAATAAAATTATAATTGTAACCCTGTAGCTTAATTCATAGCTTTAATTCATACCCTTATTTGTATCAACCTCTATATAGTTATTATTGAAATCATGTAACATTTGAACTTCTCTCAGTCATACTCCATATTGTGAATGTAAAACCCCATTTTGACCTATGTACTCCATCTTGTGTAAAAACCCCATTTTGACCCTATGTACTCCATCTTGTGTCAAACCCTTTCTAAACCTTTAGATGAATAAGGTAGTTATCTGAACAAGGTATGAATGGAGGGTGTATGTGTGTGTGAGTCAGACCCAAACTGCCAGCTTGTCTTGATGAAGTTGTCCTGATGAAGTGTGAAGTCCATCCTAGGCTGAAGAGTGTGAACATAGCCCCAAAAAGCAAAGAAGGATCCACCCCAGAAAAACTTAATCAAACTTAATCAAAGACATCAAAGAACAAGCTGAAAGTCACGTCTGCTGTACCAGCAATCAAGGGTCACAGAGAAGCGACGTGACACAGCAGAACTGCAAAACCTATAAAAGACTGGGTGAGATTTCAAGGCTTTGGGGGAAAAACAGCGTTCTACATATCATCTAAAGAAGAGCGTCGGTGCGCGCCCGACAAGGACCCTGCTCTCCTCGTGCCCAGCTTCCCTGGCCAGGTAGCTGCCACGAGCCACGAACTCCAGCAACGGACCCTAGCTACGATCTCAAGCCACAACCAGGACTGGTAGCTATATATAACTATAGAACGCTTTCTGGTATGTTTGGGCGCGTGTATGTATGTGTGTGTGTGTGTATGTGTAGGTTTAAGTTAGTTATTACTTTAGTTTCTGTCAATAAATGCGGCATACTGCCTTTTCCCCTTGAAAAAGTCCCGAGTGCTTAATTTTGCACAACATTTGAAGTCCAAAAGCTTTCATAGCCCCCTTTACTATAAGGGTAAGAATAAAAGTGTGCTCATGATAAGCTTGTATAATTCATGTGTGTGCACATGTGTTTTGGGAGTTTGACAGAGTACTTGACTTTGAAGGGGAAAGCTGTGTGGGGAATAAGATTCTTCGCTTAACACTAAAATGAAACTTTCGGTGCTTTGCTGCGATCTGATTGCCTTTCATGACCACCACTTCTGGTGGTGTGATCCGTCAGTTGAGAAATATTGTTCTTGATAATGCCAGCCCAAGATTTCCCCTGTAAGAAAATGCAAAAGACCCTGACACTAATCCTGACATTCCTTTGCAAGACTCAAGCCATCACTTATAACAGCTCTCTAACACTGCCGGCACACCAGTCCTTAAACATGATTTTGATCAAGCTGGAGCTTCTTTGTGAGTGAACAGTAGTCTCATACCTTTTCACTAGAAACATTGGCTTTTGGGGGCACTTCTATTTAACTCTTACTAGCTTTTTTGCCCTATTCATTTACATTTCTGGGTCTAAGTCCCACAGGTCTAGTAATTTACAGCCATATCCTTGGAAAAAACAGTTCCTAAAATTGGAGAGAGGAAAGGAAACTTGGCAAGCCTGCTAATGGGCTTTCATTCCTTGATGCTTCAGAGAAAGCCTTTTGTCTGGTGTCTTAAAAATATCGACTTAGGTTAATAATACCAGCAATCCCATGAGTGATGGCTTTTTGTTGACTTGCTGTCTTAAATGAGAAGTGTCTGAGGCGCCAGTACAACCATGATTTTGTAAGAACAGTCATAACAAACCAATACTTAAAAGTTACTGGAAAAGATGCTACGCCATTGAGACAGTCATTTGTTGTTAAGGGAAGCCTTTTTCAATGATTTAGACGTATGTGCCCATGTAGGATTTGCCTCTCTGAAAGCTCTTACGATTTTCAGTAGCAAAGGGCCTACAAGTGCTGGCTACAGGGTGCGTTTTCTCAGTAATGTAAGATAATAAGGATATCTGATCACCAAAGCTATACTCCTAGATAACACTCGAGCTCAGTATTCTTCATTGCAAGGCCCAGGAGCCACTGGCAACCCCCACTGACCCTAAGTGCAGTTCCCTGACTAATTGTTTATATTCCAATTTATTTTATTTTTAACATTAGAGCCTATCAAAGTCCGCCTTCTTTACACGTCACATTGATCACATGGTACGATGTGCGCCAATAAATACATCTAAGTATATCTGTTGTATAATAACCGTAATATTACCATAGCAACCAACATCTTAATTTAGTCATTGATGTGACTCTCACATTGAAGGTTTTTTTGCCAAAATATTTTTGCCACTTGAAAAATAGTGAAGATCACTGCTCTAGTCCAACCACAAGCTACTGGCTGAGATGCAGGCATCGCTGGGTGATATTCTCTGGTCTGTATTATACAAGAGGTCAGACTGGAGGATCAACTGGTCTCTTCTGGCTTTGGAATCTATGGAATTTGTGAGTCTGGAATCTATTTCTCTGGCTGTTTTGTGAGGCACGTTTTATATGGTAAAGACTAAAGGAGTATCTCTCGTACAATTTCAAAATTGCTTAAGGAACTTTAGTTTTGTGGCAGTATTTCTGGTATAAACAATGTGCTTATCTAGCCCTGCAGTAGGCAGCACAGTTTTTTCTGTGGATAGTGTATTTTCTCCCCCCATTCTTAGTGCTCAGAGGCCCCCATGGGATAAACCCTGGAAGGAGACAAGTAACTCCCTAAAAGCTGCACTACAGAGTTTGTGGAGTTACAGCTACTGTCTCCTCTAAGGCTGGTGGTTGGCAGATTGGGCTGGTTGGAAAGTTTGGTCTAGGTTTACTTTGTCCTGACTCAGCATTGGGGGGCTCTCAAGATCCCTTCCAGTCCTACATTTCTATGATTCTGCGCCTGCCTTCTCCATTATGGGCCCTGCTTCCTAGGTGGACTACAATGCATCATGGGTAGGGCCCTACCAAATTCAGGGTCCATTCTAGTCAATTTCATGGCCATAGGATTTGACAATTGGTCCATTTCACAATTACAGATGTTTTCAGCTGAAATTTCACAGTGTTGTAACCATGGGGGTCCCAACCCAAAATTCAGTTGCGGGGCAGGTGGTCACAAACCTGTTCTGGGGGGTGGCAGGATTGAAGACAGCAGGGAGGTGTGCTGCTGGGAGCGCCCTAGCCTGGCTGGGACTAGCAGCTAGGGGCCCCTGCCTGGGGTACTCCCAGCAGCATGGGGAAGATTGGAAGCCTCCTCTGGTTGCTGGAACCTCTAGGGATGCTGCCCAAACACAGAGCTTCCTGCAGCAGGGGGAGGTACCAGAGGTGGGTCCAATTTCTCTGGTGGTGCTGGGAACGCCTCAGCCCAGCTGGCTGTTTGTGGTGCTCCCAGCAGCATGGGAGAGATCAGATTTCACGGGGAAGAACCAGTTTCATGGTTCATGGTGTATTTTTCAAAGCCATGAAATTGGTAAGGCCCTAATCATGGGAGTCTGAAAAGTTTCAATATTTTGACTTTCCAGCCTGATTTGGAATGAAAACAAACATTGAAATATTGGAATTTCATGTGGGGCAGAAATGCCTTTCCTCAATCAAAGAGACAAGGTGGGTCAGATAATATCTTTTATTGGACCAACTTCTGCTGGTGAGAGACAAGCTTTTGAGCTTATACAGATCTCTTCTTCAGGTATTTGAGATACAGAAAAAGGAGACAACAGAGAGATTGGGACCACTCTGAAAAAGTATGAGCAAATTGGGCTATTGTGTTCTGAAGTTTCCTCCGTCCTTCCTCTGAAAGGAGGAAACTAAGAATGGTGGTATGCAGGAAAAGATATGGCGGAAAGCGATTTTAAAATAAAAGCTATTTAGAAATAAGTTTTGCTATTTTAATATTTGAATAGAAATTACAATGCTATTACCATCCAGACCTGAAGAAGAGCTCTGTATAAGTTCAAAAGCTTGTCTTTCTCACCAACAGAAGTTGGTTCAATAAAAGGTGTTGCTTCACCCTCCTTGTCTCTCTGATATCTTGGGACCAGCATGGCTTCCACAATACTGCATTCCTCAATCAGCTCCATTAGCTCTAAACTGTGAAAGGGATGAGACCAGCAAGTCACATAGTGACAGGATGGGAAGCAGACCTCAGCCTAGGAAGCACCAAGCTATCACTGGGGATAGCTTTTCCCTCCATCTTTTGGAGACTTCCTTGCCATTGGCTACTCTTCCTATGGCTATGCACTAGCCTATTTTCCACCTAAGGGGGCTAGGTCGGGGGATAGTGGATGCTGGTAGTAGAAGTCTGATTCCTAGCTCACATTTCTGCGGGATCTGAAGAGAGCATTATGGAAAGTAGCAACTCTCTGCCAACATTTATTTCCTGAAACGTCTCCCTCTGTGTTCTTGTGGAGGCGGTGTGTCTGTTTCCAAGGGTGGGATGACCATGTGGCAGATCTTTTACTCTGTGTACACCCAAACCTGCTGTGAGCTAGTGCTCCCTTCCACTAGCAAAAGACAAGGTGCACACAGGGCAAGAGACATGTGTACAGCAGCTGTGAAGCAATCAAACAGATTAAAAAATAATCATAGAATCATAGAATATTAGAGTTGGAAGGGACCTCAGGAGGTCATCTAGTCCAACCCCCTGCTCAAAGCAGGACTAACATCAGCTATATCATCCCAACCAGGGCTTTGTCAAGCCTCAGCTTAAAAACCTCTAAGGATGGAGATTCCACCACCTCCTTAGGTAACCTATTCCAGTGCTTCACCACCCTCCTAGTAAAAAACTTTTTCCTAATGTCCAACCTAGACCTCCCGCCCTGCAACTTGAGACCGTTGCTCCTTGTTCTGTCATCTGCCACCACCGAGAACAGCCTAGCCCCATCCTCCCTGGAACCCCCTTTCAGGTAGTTAAAGGCCGCTATCAAATCCCCCTCACTCTTCTCTTTTGCAGACTAAACAAGCCCAGTTCCCTCAGCCTCTCCTCATAAGTCCTGTGTTCCAGCCCCCTAATCATTTTTGTTGCCCTCCGCTGCACTCTCTCCAACTTGTCCACATCCTTTTTGTAGTGGGGGGCCCAAAACTGGACACAATATTCTAAATGCGGCCTCACCAATGCCGAATAGAGGGGAATAATCACTTCCCGTGACCTGCTGGCAATGCCCCTCCTAATGCAGCCCAATATGCCATTTGCCTTCTTGACAACCAGGGCACACTGCTGACTCATATCCAGCTTTTTATCCACCATTACCCCCAGGTCCCTTTCTGCAGAGCTGCTGCCCAGTTTGTCGGTCCCCAGTCTATAGCTGTGCATGGGATTCTTCCTTCCTAAGTGGAGGACTCTGCACTTATCTTTGTTGAACTTCATTAGATTTCTTTTGGCCCAATCCTCCAGTTTGTTTAGGTCACTCTGTATCCTATCCCTACCTTGCAGGGTATCTACCACTCCCCCCAGCTTAGTGTCATCCGCAAACTTGCTGAGGGTGCAATCTACCCCATCATCCAGATCATTAATAAAGATGTTAAACAAAACCGGCCCCAGGACTGACCCCTGGGGAACTCCGCTTGTGACCGGTTGCCAGCTAGACATGGAGCCATTGATCACTACTCGTTGAGCCCTATGTCCTAGCCAGTTCTCTATCCATTTTATAGTCCATTCATCCAACCCATACTTCTTTAACTTGCCGATAAGAATACCATGAGAGACCGTATCAAAAGCTTTGCTAAAGTCAAGGTATATCACGTCCACCGCCTTCCCTACATCCACAGAGCCAGTCACCTCATCATAGAAAGCAATCAGGTTGGTCAGGCATGACTTTCCCTTGGTGAATCCGTGTTGACTGTTCCTGATCACCTTCCTCTCTTCCAAGTGCCTTAAAATGGATTCCTTAAGGACCTGCTCCATGATTTTTCCAGGGATTGAGGTGAGGCTGACCGGTCTGTAGTTCCCTGGATCCTCTTTCCTCCCTTTTTTGAAGATGGGCACTATATTTGCTTTTTTCCAGTCCTCAGGGACCTCCCCTGTTGCCACGAGCTTTCAAAGATAATAGCCAATGGCTCTGAAATCACCTCAGCCAACTCCCTCAGCACCCTCGGGTGCATTGCATCCGGCCCCATGGACTTGTGAATGTCCAATCCTTCTAAATAGTCTTGAACCCGTTCCTTCAGCACTGTGGGATGTTCGCCTCCTTCCCATTCTGTGCCACCCAGTACGGCAGTCTGGGAGCTGATCTTGTCTGTGAAGATAGAGGCAAAAAAGGCATTGAGTACCTCAGCTTTCTCCACATCCTCCGTCACTAGGTCGCCTCCCTCATTCTCTAAGGGGCCCACACTTTCCCGAACCTTCCTCTTGTTGGCAACATGCCTGTAGAAACCCTTCTTGTTCCCCTTCACTTCCCTTGCTAGCTGCAACTCCAATTGCGCTTTGGCCTTCCTGATTTCATTCCTGCACGTTCGAGCAGTGTTTATATACTCCTCCCTAGTCATCTGACCAAGCTTCCACTTCTTGTAAGCTTCTTTTTTGCTTTTAAGTTCGCCAAGGACATCTTTGTTAAGCCAAGATGGACGCCTACCACATTTGCTATTCTTTCTGCACATCGGGATGGTTTGCTCTTGTGCCCTCAATAAGGTCTCTTTAAAATACAGCCAGCTCTCTTGGGTTCCTTTCCCCTCATATTAGCCTCCCAGGGAATCCTGCCCATCAGTTCCCTGAGGGAGTCAAAGTCCGCTTTTCTGAAGTCCATGGTCCGTATCCTGCTGTTCTCCTTTCTTCCTTTCGTCAGGATCCTGAACTCGACCATCTCATGGTCACTGCTGCCTAGGTTGCCACCCACTTCTACTTCCCCTACCAAATCTTCCCTGTTTGTGAGCAGGAGATCAAGAGAAGCTCAGCCCCTAGTTGGTTGCTCCAGCACTTGCACCAGGAAATTGTCAGCGACACTCTCCAAAAACTTCCTGGATTGTTTGTGCTCTGCTGTATTGTTCTTCCAGCAGAGATCAGATAATCACATGCCTATCAGTCAGAAGGTGCTTTTTCCCCCCTGCCCTGCAGGAGGCTCCTACTTAGCAGCTACAGTTCAACGTGACAGCAGCCCCACCCACTGGGCTGTAATGTGGGTAGGGTAGGGGAGCCAGGGCCCATCCTGCTCCATTGGGCTTCAAGCCAGGGAGGGCCCTGTGAGGCTGGTTCAGCTGCTCATCTGTCTGTGTAGGGTGTCAGCCTCCAGTCAACTTCCTTGGGCCACTTCCTACTCCAGTTTGCATCGCATATGGCCACCACCCAACTCTGGGGAATGTCATCTTCTGGGCTTCCAGTGCTCATCCCGGGTACTGTGGCTCCCCTGCTCTTTGGCTCAATACAGACTCAGCACTGGTCCTTCTGGTGAGCTCCCAAGATACATCCTCCTCTCTGGCTTGTAAGCCCCAGACTGTGCTGCCTGGCTGTCTTTTAAACCCTGCCTCCAACCCAAGCATGCTCTTCAAGGACATAGGGGGAGGGGAGCCTCCTTAGCTCATAACTGTTCTTTAATCCACTCCTGGCCAGCGAGGAGTCTATACACCACATCACATGTCTCTACTTAAATTGGGTGGCTACACACATCTCTACTCCCACAGTGATTCTGTGAACTTTAAGTCCTTCCTTGAATACTTTTGGTAAACAATTAAATATTTATCAGGCTCTTACTACACACGAAGAAGGGAAGTGGCTTTAAATAATAAACGCAATCTCTCAGCTCCTACAGTGGATCATTTGGTTCTTTTTTAGGCCTTAGGATAGTTTGGTGTCTATTAATACTTATGCAGTTTGATATTTAATAGTAATAACCATAAATGGTTAAAATAGAAATTCACATTTTTGTCAGATTTCAATGACAAAAGTAAACATTTTGTTTTTCTAGCAACAGTAGCAATAACAAAATGCTTTTATTTTTTTTAGCAACTTTTATCCTTAAGAATCCAAAAAGCTTTATGAAGTGTGTACAAGACTCACTTCACTCACCTGTGAATGCAGCATCCTCTGGGTTGGAATATTATAATTGTAGCATTGTATATGAAGACTACAAAACAGGACAGGAAGTGAATAGAATAATGTATTCATTTAAAACTGCAGGCAGAATATATGTCAGCAAAAGACAATTACTTAAACTGGAATTTGGCCAGGGCTAAATTATGCTAAACACCCTGCTCTTGCAAAAAGCAACATGGAATCTTAATGTAACAAGGTGTCAAAAGCTAAGATTTACAGCCTTGATCCAGCAAACGCTTAAGCATGAAAACACTCCTCTCTTTTATCTTACACTTCTAGACTCTGAAGCCAGAAGTGACCATCATGATTATCTAGTCAGACCTCCTGGACATTGCAGGCCGTAGAACCTCACCCCACTCCTGTAATAGACCTATAACCTCTGGCTGAATTACTGAAGTCCTCATATCATTATTTAAAGACTTCAAGTTACAGAGAATCCACAATTTACACTAGTTTAAACCTGCAAGTGACCCTGTGCCCCATGCTGCAGAGGAATGTGAAAACCCCCAGTCTCCGCCAATCTAACCTAGGGGAAAATTCCTTCCTGACCCCAAATATGATGATCAGTTAGACCCTGAGCATGTGGGCAAAACTCACCAGTCAGGTACATGGGAAAAAATTCACTGTAGTAACTCTCAACTCTCTCCATCTAGTATCCTAATACCAGCCATTGGAAATATTTGCTACGAGCTGTCACACACCATTGTAGGCAGTCTCATCGTACCATCCTCTCCATAAACTTATCAAGCTCAGTCTTGAAGCCAGTTAGGCATTTTGCCCTGACTGCTCCCTTTGGAAGGCTGTTCCAGAACTTCGCTCCTCTGATGGCTAGAAACCTTTGTCTAATTTTAAGCATAATCTTGCTGATGGCCAATTTATATCAATTTGTTCTTGTATCTACTTTGGTACTTAAATAATTTAAATAACTCCTCTCCCTCTCTGGTATTTATCCCTCCGATGTATTTAGGGAGAGCAATTATATCTCCCCTCAGCTGTCTTTTGGTTAGGCTAAACAAGCCAAGCTCTTTGAGTCTCCTTTCATAAAGTAGGTTTTCCATTGCTCAGCTCATCCTAGTAGCTCTTCTCTGCACCGGTTCCCATTTGAATTAATCTTTCTTAAACATGGGAGACCAGAATTGCTTACTTAATTTTAAGCACGAGTATTCTCATTAACTTCACTGGGACTGCTCATGTGCTTAAAATTAAGTTACTGCTTAACTGTGTTGCTGTATTGGGCCTCTGCTTACGAGGAAAAATGACTTCAAGAGGTTTTTCACGCCGCAGATTTAGCCAGATTTTCCAGTGAGCTCAGCACCCAGCTACTTTGGATTTTCTGTGTCTGGATTTTCCGAAGTTCCCAGAACCCAGCTGTTACTGTTGCTCTTAAGGGAGCTGAAGGGTGCTGTGCCCTTTTGGAAATCTGGCAGCTTCATTTAGGTGCTTAATGGAAGCTGAGCTCATTAGCAAGTTTGGTCCCTTTGGTGCCCTGTATCTCACTGTGTGCTGGTGACCAAACAGAAGTATTATTGAAATCAGCTGATAACCATCCAGTAACTCCAGGTCCGGACTTTGAAGTCTAATAATAAGGTGCACTTTCAATCCATGCTTTTATTATTTTTTTTCTAGGGAGGTTTTAATTTATCGGAAGTGACCCTCTATGAGTTGTTGCTTACTGCTTCCTTCATGCATCCTTGAGTAGTATCCCAGATACCTCAACACAGAGAAACCCACCACGCGAATGAGGCAACTTTTCTTAAACCCTAAATAAAACAATCCACTTTAATTAATTGGATGAGCAGTATGTGCTTAAGAAGAACATGTATTTATTATGGATTGTTGTTTTCATTTATCCCTACATAATGAATTTATTATAGTTGGGCAATTTAGTACATCCTTGTTTTAAAGTTTAATTGGATTCTTTTTTAATGGTCCATGCTTAACCCACAGGCTATCAAGTTTGAAATTCCCTTGTGCTGCATCTTTCATATTTTTTCATTTTACACCTCTATGTCTTTCCCTTTGCCGTGGAATTTTTACACGTTGCAAGAGAAATGATGTTAAATAGTAACTCATTTTTGCATGTAATAAAATAGCTTATTACTAAAACTATTCAAATGCAAAACCAGTTTCATGACCAATTTTGAATTTTTGAAGTTGTTTTCATGAACAATAGACCTCTTTTTCTTTTTTCCCCCCCAAATAAAGTCAATTTCAAAATCACATAATTGAAAACATTATCAAATTTTCATTTACCAAAATAATTTTTTGGTAAACAAAAAATGCCACGACTGTTTTGATAACTATTTTGATAAAAATAGAAAAGCCATAAAAGTTAAAAAAACAAAACAAAACCAAAAAAACCGAGCGTAATGAAATTTTCCAAAACTTCAGTTTCCTTGTGAAAGGTAGGCACCTTTAGGTTTTTAGATTTTGTTTTTGATTTTAAAAAAATGTTATAGCAAAAATATTATTGAAAATGGTATTGAAAAGTATCAAAAAAAAAAAAAAAAAAAAAAGTTGCAAGGGGGAGAAGAGGAGCCTTTTGAGGAAACGGGTTAACCATGGATTGCCAGGAGCCTGAGCCCAATTATCTACTTAGCAACTATGGAGGGCTGTTGGCCATAATCAGTTATCAAATCCAGCTGGGCAGGAGCTGGTTCTTCATCAAGAGAGGTACACAGGGTAGCAAGAAAAGAGGGGGCAGGAAGAATGATGTGGCTACTATCTTAGTAGTAGACAGCAGAGGAACATGAAGAAGCAACAGCAGTAGCAGCAGCAGCAGCGAGTGCAGAGAAGGGATACTCTGCTGAGTAAAGGCTTTTGCAGGACCCTGAGGTAAAGGCAAAGAACTGGTTCATGGAGGGAGAGGCTGGTCCTAAGAGCAGGAGGCTCATCCTGGAGGAACCCAGCAAGGGTAGGAATCCTTGGCAAGGAAGCTTGGGGAGTGGACCTCTGTTTGAGTTGGGGGTTGTGGTGGACCTGGAATGCAGCCCTGGGAGATGTTGCTCATTACAAGAACCTGATGAGGTGGTGGGGAGAAGGATTGAAAACAGGCTCTGGTAGAAAGGAGTCCAGGGAGATAGCAGCAAGGAATCTGATGGAGCAGATTGTGGCCACTGGGTATATGGTCACTGGCTAGAACCCAGTGTAGACTGAAGGCCTTAGTTCCTCTATCACCACTGCTGAGGTGGTGTGTGGCCCCTGAGAAGGGAATAAGGATTACTGAAAGCCCTGAGTGAAGGGTTGTAAAAGATCATAGGGCTCAGAGTTGAAGGCTGAAGACCAGATATAAGGATTGCGAATAGTATTTGTCAGCCTTCTTCTTACACTGGAAGGAGTGGAACTAAAATGTGACCTGGCCAGAGGGCTGAATCACAAGAAAGGAGTGACAGTCAGCAGGGGGTGCTGGAGGCAAAAGTGTTGTCATGCCCAGACTCCAATAGTATTTCTGTGCAGAAGCATTGTATATGTCAAATGGGAGAATGAACAAATACTTGAGAAAAACAATACCTTTATGATGGACTCATAAAAGCCTGGGAGGTGAGACCCCTTCAGCTTCTTTATGAGCAATTTAAGTGTAATTTAAGCGAAGTTCCTTTGTATTATGCAAGCTAATACAATAGTGCACTCCCATTAATCTGCTATACATTCAAAAGAAAAGCCTAGCAGAAGACAAAAGGTAAAAAGCTTTCTTTCAGAGTTGCAAGTTACATGATTAGCAGCATATACTGAAAAGCTTGTCTGAATGACTTGCAGTCCCAGTTGGGCTATAGAGAAATGAAATTCTTCTCTAAAGCACCCCCCAAAAAGCTAATTTGAATAGCTTGTGTGTGTGTTTTTTCTCATGTGATGTTCATTAACATTTTAAAATAGAAGCTCTTAAAGATGAGATGATGTGATTTTTTTTTTTTGTGAGTATATTTATTCAAAATGAATTTCATGAGGACAGGAAACATCAAGCACTATAAAAGCACAGTAATGCAGAAAGCCAAATTCTGCTTACAGATTTGGGCTACACTTATAATTTATACCAGCATAGCTATGTTGGCTAGTGATATGAAAAAACCACATAGCTATGCCGACAAGCCACCCAGTGTAGATGCAGCTCTGCTGCCAAAAGAGTTCCTCTATCAGCATAGCTAATGTCATTCAGGGAGGTGGCATTCCTGCACCAATGGAAATTCTTTCTTTCAGTGTGGTGTAGACATAGCTTCAGTCCCACTGGAATAAGTGTGGTGCACAGGAGTCAATGACGTTATTCTGGACTTACTTTGGTTTAGATAAGTACAAAATTTGGTCCAGATTTTGTTAACATGTCTATTGTGTGGTACTGATAGCTCTTCCCAAGGCAGAATAGGTTGATAACTAAGAGCAAATCCATTTTGCCTGACTCCAGTGACAATAATGTTCAACTTGCAATACAAATTATGTCTTGCAAGTAATTAAAAACCAGTTACTTACAGGAAAATATTAATGGAGAAAACACAAGAATCACAGTAATGGGCTTAGGCAAAGTGCCATTGGCTCCAACAGGAGACTTCTCTGCATGAGGATTTCACAAGGGACTTCCTCTCTTACTTAGTGCTTTGTTATCCTGGTTTAGCTCTGTGGAGTATAGGTGAGTGGAGAGCCAGGCTCAAGCCTACAGCATTTGACCCTGTAGTTGTAGCTTAGGTTTAATTAGTGGATGAGGGGGCGGGGGAAAGGACACACCTGATTGTCTTTTGATCACTTCAATTTGCAGGTGAAATCCTGACTTCGCTGAGTTAATAGAGAGATTCCCATTGACTTCAGTGGCCTTTGGCTCAAGCCCTAAGGTGCAATGCTGTGGTGGTTAATCTTAGCCATGCTTAGGGCTGGACTGGAGCAGCCTCTCATGTGCTACTCAAAGCAGGTGGGGAGCACAGGCCTTGGAAGCACACCTTCCTGCTGCTTCAAAAAAGGAGTCACATGTGCCTGCTGCTGACTGCCAGGAGAGGGAGAAGCCGGGTCCCACTGGGGAGGTAGTTTGCAAGATACTCCGATACTACAGTAATGGAAGCATGCTAGTGCTAGATGGGGAATAGAGTCTGAGGAAGAGACAGTTTCCCTTCTAATGCAGCTGCACAGGACAGAGCAGGAATTTGCCAACATCTGTAACAAAGTATCAGTGAAGATTTGTTTTAGAAACTAGGTGGGAAATGGTGGCAGTAGAACAAGCAAATCCTTTCATCTTACAGCCCTGCATCTAAACTCCCTGAACAGTGTCAACGTTGCTTTCTGTGCGTCAGATGTGAAACGTAAAGGAGTTGGAAAGACCACAAAAAATGTATCAGATAGTAACTGGTGGGATGGAGCAGTGATGGATAAACACACTTTAAAAACAGTTAAATAACTACCCACTTATAGAATGGCTCTTATCAATAAGATGCTGGCACAAAATCTGCAAAATATACTGCCTCTGGGATTCTTAACTTTACTGACTGGGTAGTGTGCTATCGTACAGAAACTAGTACCAAAAGTAACATTTATTTGTGATTGTTTTATGTTTTTGGTAGTGAGGTTTATGGTGGGGTTGTCAAACTTTTTTTTGCTGGGATACCCTTTGAAAATATTTCAGGCTGTGATGACACCCCTCCCCTCCAAAATGTGATGGACCCCCCCCACATGCTATGCCACCCTTTCTAGCATGTGTGGTGGCTAATATCTCTCGACCCCCCCCCCACACACAATAACCTTGCGACCCCCTGAGGGGTCAAGAACCCCTGGTCTATGGTGAGTGGGTCAAAATTCCTAAGCTCTATTCTCTCTACGAAATCAGGCAAACCATTCCTTCCATGGGTGGGATTCACAAGGGGGAATTAAGCACTTAAAGTGGAAGCTAGGCCCCTAAATCCAACATTTAGGCACCACTGGCATTTATCACTCCCCCCCAGCTTAGCTGACACCTAATTCCATAGCCACCTAAGTGCCTCAGGGACTTTAACGGTGGAAACTTAAATTTTGGTGACAGGTGTGCGTGGAACTGACTCAGTCCTGACACCACCCAGGAGCTGAGATCCAAAGCCATGGCAAGATTCTCAGATGAGGCAGTCCTCCACCTAGCTTGCTTTTGGGGCCCAAGCCGGTAGATGTGCTAAGAGAACATCTCATACAGAATGGCCAGAGAAGGAGGTGGTCTTCCTCCCTCTAATAAATCTCAGCCCAGTGGTTAAGTTACTCATGTGGGATGCCTGGGTTCAACTCCCCCCCCCCCCCCCCGCCTTAGAAAAGGGATTGAATTTGGGTCTCCCCTCTCCTAAAGAGTGCCCTACCTCATGGGCTAGAGGGTCCCCTGAGGCACGGCTCTTTCAATCCCTCCTGTTGAAGCTGTTCCACTGTGTATAATTAATATTCATTGGAGGAGGATCTCTTATCTCTCAGGTGGCTGTGCTATCCACCAGCATGTGGAGTAGGTGTCTCTCTTGCTGTGTGATCTAATTCATGTTTAAGTATTTGTACAAAGTGGAACAGCTTCAACAGGAGAGATAGAAAGAACTGTGCCATAGCCCTGGGGTTAGGGCACCTTCGTAGCAGAGAGGGCACCTAAGTTCAATTCCTTCTTCATAACAGACAGAGGGGGGAATTGAACCTGGGTCCCCCCATCCTGAGTGCTCTAACCAGTAGGTTATAAGTTTTTTGAAGTGGGGGAGCACCATCACCTCAGTTTTTCTGGCTTAGGAGCCTAATTCCAAGAAAGGGGTCATGGCTGGGAATCCCAAGTAGCAAGAGACACCTCTCTCTCATTTGGGGATGGGACTTAAGGCCTACCCCTCTCCTTGGCACTTCTTATTGGGTTAAGAGGCTGCCTGCTCAGATTGCAAGTTTTTATGAACCCTGCTCTTAGACACCTATATCTCCCTATGCACTGTATAGGGAATCTGGGTGCCTAACTCCAGGTCATGAATTTTACTTGATAGCAGGGCACTGTGGTGGTTCCCGGGGCACACAAGATTGTGGGTCACTTTGTTACACCCTGCCTGCAGTGGTAGCTAGGTGTCAGCTCTCTGATGATGCCAGCCCTTCAGCCACTCAAACTCTCTCCTCTAGTTTAGGCCAACTCTAACAATGGGTACACCCCCGTCCCTTTGAATCATGCCCAGCTCCTCTGCCCTCAGAGGTGTAGTGTACCTCACTTTAATAGTTTTACCTTAAACCACACAGGACTTGTGAGAATTTGTAATAAAACACAAATAGATTTAGTTATGAGAGGATAAAGATTGAGCTAGAAAGAAGAGAGAGTGATGAAAACAAATGGTTACAACCAAAATCATAAAACATGAACCTGGGTCAACATTTATTAATAGTTGCTTTTTCTATCTAATAAAATAGGTTTCCTGCCCAAAGTTGTATGTTGCAAAGCTGGCTAGTTTCACAAGAGCCACAATTCAAACATTCACCTGCTCCTCAGCTGGTTTCCTTTGTGAATGGATACAGAGTGCTTCTCCCCACTCTGTTATACTGAAACAGCCTTTTGTTTCTATACCTGTCTCAATTTTTTTCTTTGCTTTTAAGTGGTTTTGATTGTTAGTCATTGCCTCTGATGGTTCCCATTCAAAGTCTTAATATTGTGCAATTGTAAACAATTGAGGCTTGCATTGCATCACCAGCCACAGAGGGTGGGATGACAAGTCTCTTCACTTTCCCAAACAGGCCATCACTGAGATGCTTTGTCTCCTGGTGACCAATTTCTACTCCTGATCGTAAAGCATATTTTCAGTATAAGTACATTATTTCTTAAATATTACCTGTACATACATCTCACAAAATGAGAAGTTATGAGCTTCCTGTAGATACCTTGCATGTTACTTTTTATAGATAAATATCCTATAAGACATGTTTGGTGTAGTGAGTTCCTCAGGTCTGAAGTGAGAAATGTTTGCAAAGAACAGGGGACCCTTTGCCAAGGCTGTATTGCTGGCACCTAAAAGGCACTACAGTGCTCAGCATTGCAGTTACTAAGTCCCCCTTGCAAATTCCATTCTGTGTGCATCACTTTACACAGCTGTAAAATGGACACAATGATAGCTCCCTCAGATGCAGTGTTGCAAACCTGAATCCATTAATGGACAATTGGCACAATTTACGAAGACTCATGGTGGATTTTCCATCACTAGCAATTTTTAAATCAAGATTGGATGTTTGTCTAAAAGATCTGTTCTAGGAATTTTTTGGGGAAAGTTTTATGGCCTGTGATATACATGAGGTCAGACTAGCTGATCGTTCTGGCCCTGGACCATCTATTAATGATGGTCAAGTATCTGAGACTCTATCCATGTAGTGCCTTTTAACTATTAGCTATAAACATTCTTAAAATGGTGGCCTCCTCATCTAATGTGTTCTGTTCTTTATGAAAATCCTAAGGCTGAAATCGTGCCTCACTGAAGTGACTGGGAGTTTTGTCATTGACTTCCCTGAGGTCAGGATTTCACCATTCTCTGCGTTACTGTTCTTGGCTGCTCATTGCAAGAATGACTTCTTGGAATGCAAAACGCAGTATTCTGGTTGTCAGAAATATGGAGACAGAAAGAATGGCTGACACCGTAACCCCTGTCATTTAGATTAACTGATAACCCTCAAATGGGATGCATTATCTGCGGGGGGACAGAGGGGGAATGAAAAATGTCTTTCTCTTCTGGCATTCCTGAGGTAATACTTGATGTAGGTGGGCTGGAAGAGGGGTAGGTAGTGAAGGCTCAAACTGTAATCCATAACTGTCTTTGCTTCCAGTACTCTTCCTCTTGCAAAGTCTTGATCTAATTAAACTGTCATCACACTGTTACAGTAATGGTTTGAGGGCATTTGATAGAGCTTGACTGAAGTGGAAAAGAGGGAAATGAGGGATTCATTATGTCGATGACACAATGCATCACAAATCTGTGTGCTGATATCTAATCCTTCAGTTAAGTTTAAAAAATATTTATAACTGGAGGAGGAAGAACGGAACATTTTCAATGATCTGTCTTCTAACTTTCTTAAAGGGTCACTGTCAAACATGAAATCAGGGCTTTTTTGTACTTTTTTTTTTTTTTTTTTTTTTGTACTCAACAAGCAAGGGCCCAATTATCCCTATCTAGAGAGACTTGTGTATGTTTGCTTCTGATCTATTGAGGCTGGGGTTCTACGTGGGTGCCCAATGGCTCCATGCAGAGCTCTGTGCCTCTGCCCCTGTTTCAGATCCCACTGCTCATGCTACCTCCGTGGCAGTGCTATTGATGAAAAGGGAGAAAGAAGAGCCATGTAGTAGTAGTATACCACTGGATCCATGCTTCTGGGATAATACTGACTCTGGACTCTAGCAGCATCCCAGAGGGACTGTGCAGAAAAGTGGATGTGCAGCTTCTGGCTGCAAATCACGATGATGAGGAGAGGGGGACAATACTCATCTTTTAAACCCTGTTCTCATATCTCGCTGTTCATATCCCCTACCCACTCGGGGAAGTCAGTGCTGAAGAATTGTCAGGCACATCTGTGCATGGAATTCAGTGGCACGATCTGACCCAAAGCTTGCACCCAAGGTTGCTAATACTGAAATCTGTTGACAGATTGTATTTCTTTTTCTCCCTTTATGTTACTCATTTTGCTAGAAACAAGGTTTTCATACCCAAATACTCCACCACAAATTGAAGCTGAATTACACTGTTTGCCATGTACTTTTCTAGAACCTTCATTCTTCTATTTCTTCCTGGTATGCTTTATGGCTTTGAAATTTCATTTTGTTTCCAATGCTGAAAGCATAGGCTTCCTGAACTGATTATCATTATGAAATGCTTCCGCAAGGGCTTTTACTACCATTTGTATTCTCCGGCTCTTGTTGAGATGTCTATGCTCTGCAGTGATTTAGTACTGGTAGGAAGCCACTGTGGGAGTATGGAGGAAAGGCTGTCCGGGGCTTGGGTGTTGATGTTTTTTTGCTGCGGTTGTTAGGGTTTCCAAACTGTGTGAATAACAGGTGTCTGTTGCCACAAGCATGAGAATGTGTTCTTCTCCTAGCACGTAAGGCCTGCTCCAATGCCCATTGAAATCATCAGGAACCTGTTCATTGACTTCAATGGGCATTGGATCGACCCTTTAATTTGTTTCACTTTGCTATATGTACACCACCGCAGAATTCCCACAGCTGCAGTCCCACCCTCCAGATATTTAGATTTCATATGGATACTGGTAGATAGTATCACAGCTGTGTGACTTCATGGATAGGAAACATTTTAAAGTGTGAGAAAGTGCCCATGCCACTGTCGTTTTAAAACTGTAGGGCCCCAATTCTGCAAAAGACTTATGCATGTGCTTCACTTCACTAGACACTGAGTAGTCGCCCCAGCATCTTCAGTGACACTGCTTAAGCACTGGTGTGAGTCTCTGCAGGACAGGGGCCTTGGACTGTGCCATATAAGTGAACTAAAATCAGTTCTTCTCATTAGCTTGGTCATCTGCAGTGTTGCACTGCTATGAGCCAGGAAAAATATTGATAATCGCACCACTTCTGGTAGTTGTTGGGATTCCCAGGACTGTGTTACCCCCTGCTTCTAGCATGAAAGAGGCTGGCTTGTGCTTAGCTGGGTGTTGGCTTCTTAACACCCCTAGCCTGTTAGCTACTCAAGCCCTAGTCTCTTGGCTATGCCAGTCCTTACTTTGCCTAACAGGTTAACAGTAAATGTACCCCTCTGAAGCATTCCCCAGTGATATCCAGCCGCTGGCACTGGCTACTCACAGAACCATCAGCTCTGCTGTTTCCAAAGGAGCAGAGCACACCAGCTTTTTAAGATTCAATGCAGGATCCACACTGTGCTTAACATCACAGCAGTTAAATACGTTAATAGTGAAAACAAAAATAAGTTTGATATAGAAAATTCAAGCAATAGTTAAGAACATTGGAAACACATGGTTACATGTAAAACAAAAACATAACACGTTTTCTAGAGACTAAACTTAACAGGCTAACCACCTATCCAGAAAAGCTTCTGGCCCAAAGTCCTCTGCAACATTTTCAACCACAGCTGGTTGAGATCTCATTTTCGTGACTGCACATGTGCTGTCCATATACTTCCTAGGCGCAGGATATCATCTGCCTCATAAAAACACACTACACAGTTCATTGTCTTTATTCAGAGACAGGATAACCTTCCATGGTTTGTTTTTTCCTGTGTACTTGATTCTTATTGACTTCACTCTTTGTTACCATTTGACTTCATATATAAATAGGCATCCGTTGTTACCTTACAATGATATTTTTTGTGGGGGAAAATGTCAATTTCAAAGACATTTTTCAAACTTTAATTTTTTGTTTGGATAAACATTGGTTAAAAATGCCCCCAAATTGTTAATTTTGAAATGGTAGGTTTACTCCTCTTGGTAACTGTTTTTCAATTTTAATAGTTTATTAGCCCTATAAAAACTATAGGTTTACCATTCATATAAAAAGTTGTTGTTGAATTATTATTGATGATTACAAATGAAAAACCATAGATGTCTTCTCCTAGACTCATTGAATCTGATTCTCTACTCCTCTGCCTTGCATCTTGTGCAGTAATTTAAGTCAAGAATGTTCAAAAATGAGATCCTAAAGTTAGCCCATATTTAGCTCCTTAAGTGGCCTGATTTCTAAAAACGCAGAGCACCCAGCAGCTCTGACTGAAGTCAGTGGAGTTATTCTGGAATTACATGAGTTATAGATAAGACCAGAATTTCCCCTCTTGAGGTCTGATCAAAAGGTTATTAAAGTAAATGGGAGTCTTCCCATCTCTAGTTGTATACTACAATTGTAGGAATTTTTTTTTTTTAAATCAAACCAGTTTTTCAATGAAAAAATGGATTTGATGTGAAAGAGTTTTTTTTCCTGGGAAATATTGATTGTGGTTGAAATTAGTTTTCCAACAAAAATCCCAACACTACAATTGTGGGGTTTTTTAAATTTCATTGTAAAACTGAAATTCCAGGAAAACGAAAATTCAGTTTTTCTCAAAAATTGTCATATAGATAGCATATTTTTTTCAACCTACTGTTACATACCCATCTGTAAGAGATGCATCTTTATTTGGATGTCTCTGAAAATTCCAGCTCTCATGTTCAAGTTCAATAGTTTCCTAATTGCAGCAAATCTAAAGATTTTGGCAGCCGTGTAACTGGAGCCATTCACTGGACTTATGTTTGGGTGGCTAGACTGTTTTGCAGGAAAGTATGATGCTATCTTTGTTTATCCTATTTAGGAAATGCATGAACTAACATCCTGAATATATATTTAATGGCTTTTATAACTTTTTCTCAAACTAATTGCAGCACAGCTCCTAGATTGGCTTATACAACCATGACTAAGCTCTTGGAAGGCAAGTGTATACTAATTTTAATCGGAAAATGATGTTGTTTTGGAACATGGACAATGCTTCATCTACTTTTTTGTTCCACTTTGGCCTTTTGCTTTCTGCTGTAGCAAGAAACTATTCTAAACTAGCAAGAGCTGACACCACCTTGACAAAGAGAGAATGCAGTCCTCTACCAGGACCAGCATTCGGTTACCACTAACACTGGTGCCTCTGACCAGCAAAGTTCTGGGCCAATGCACAAAGCCAAATATTATATGGTTTAAAATTCTGCTTAGGACCAAAATCAACCTTGATCTACCTCTTTTTGAATCTGAGAGCGCCAGAAAGAATGTCCTCCTTTACCTAGCAAAAATGGAAAATCGTTTATTTGCACACAGCAGAGATTTATCAAAGGGTTTTTAAAATAACTACATTCAAACATTAGCAAAAGCTTAACTTTGAAGAATCAGTGTTGGATCACTGCTGTATACCGTGGCTGCAGCTCTGGCTGTCTAAACATATTAGCAGTATCTATAGTGTACATGGTCAGGAAAGGAATATTTTGTGTCTGCTCGTTCAACCTGTATAGGTCACTGACACATTATCCTGCCAGATAAAAATGTTTTTAGTAAATGTTTGGACTGCTAGGGCCCTCTCTAAGTGCTTCAGAAAACACACATGGTCCACGGGTAGAAAATGCATTGGAGAATGCTCTACATACGCCCTCTACTGGTAAAGACATTTGAACAACTGAAAACAGCCATGCTCTTGGGTCAAAACCTGCCCTCTTTAACAGCAAAAGAAACAACACCATCTTCCACAGCGATGTTGCAAAGCTCTAATTGAAGGAATAGTATGGTCCACTATGTTTGTTGCTTTCTTCAGTTGTAAAGGACCTTGAGCAAAGTTTCCTAGACACTTTCATTTATATGGGAGGAGGGAAAGGAGAATCTTTAGCTTCAGGCAAATCTAGTAATCAGCATACGAAGCTTTGTTCTGAGTTTCCATTATGCAAAATGTGTTCAGGAAGCTCAAGGATTTAAGCTACTGTATCTTATTGGGTAGTTTCACTGTTCTGTATCAAGGAACTGGGAAGAATGTAATACTAGGTAAAGCACATTGATATTCTTGTTGGTGAAAAAGTTTTAAGAGCTGCAAATTGCACCTGATTCTATGAGCTGCAGAGAATAATGGAGTTTATGAACCAAAATGTTTTCTCAGTGGCAATCTGGAAGAAGGATGGGACAGGGAAGGAGGAAAGGAATACACTTGCTGTTAGAGCTCTCTCCTCTGCTGCGGTTAGAAACAGGAATTGTGCCAACTTGCTTTTAGAAACCTCATAACTGGTACTGTAAAACTGGGGATGATGGCCATTTTAAAATAGTGGTTCTTTGTAAACACAAGCGTAAGGTGGTAGGTAGCCACTTCTAATGCTTCCTACGGGCATTTTGGTTACATAACGATACCATTTAGCACTTACGTAGCACATTAGGTCATTCAGAGTGATCTGACAAACACTAGCTAATCTGCATAGCATCCCTGTGAGGCAGGCAGCTGCTAACAACCCCATGTTGCAGATGGGACAACTGAGGCAGAGAAATTAAAGGCTAGGTAGTACCAACAGCACAGTGCTTTGTGGAGGAGTGGATCACTGATCACAGATAAAAGATCAAACGGATTTATTCACTATGGAAAGATAGATTTTAAGTGATTATAAGTAGCAAGCATAGAGATCAGAGTTGGTTATGTAAGAAATAAAAATAAATTTGCAGTCTAAGCAGCATTTGAATCAAGTAGTGTCTGTCCCTGACAGATGGTACCATCAGGTTTCTATTCCTCAATACACAAGCTGGGATTACCTTCCAGCCTGGGACCACCCTCTCCCCGTTCAAAGTTTTTGTCTTCCAGGTGTTTTTCCAGATGCTGAAATGGTGGGGAGAGAAGCAAAGTGATGATGTCGCTTCCCCTCTTTTATACTTTCTTCCAGCTTGCTGAAAAGGTCCTTGCTATGACTTGGGGACCCAGCAGCACCCATTGGACAGACAGTCTCCATAGCCTATGTGCTCTCTCAGAGAAGTCTCTGGCAATTGGGAGAGTGGATTCCATTTAATGGGCCATCAGCACTGCCTGGGTGGTGATGGTTACGCCTTTGCTGTAACTGAAAGGTTGGTTGTGGGTGTTCCCCACCTCACAACATATTCCACTAACACACATGTAGCAAAACTTCATAACTTCACATACATTGTAGCACATACAATACAACTGATGTTCTGATACTGATACAGGTACTGATGTTCAGCAGATCAAGGCTTTTCAGAAAATACCTCACAATGCATGCATTGTACAAAACAGATCATAATCATATCACAGTGATGAATATGGGGGGGTCCAGGGTGCTACTTTGAGGTAAAGAGTGTTACAGACTGGTCCTCACCGACCTTCTTGCTAGGACATTGCAGCACCATGGTTCCATACATAACACACCCACTCATGTCTAACAACAACAAAATTAACTGAAGACAGAGTGAAAACCTTGACTCTAAATTTCCTCTTGGGAGTTTAATTCATGCCGTAAGTATGGCTGCTTTAGCCTTGTATTTAGATGCTGATACTGACACATAAAATGATGATGATGATCAGATTATAGCAGTTTATCGTGAGCATCCAAGATGCTCACACCAACTAGTTCTTCAGCGGAAACAGTGACCAATTCATGCTGATGGTGGCAACAGCTTCTCTTAAAGGAGCAGAGTCAGCCTGTGCTCAGAGAGGATCAGCACTCTCATATTAGCTCTGCACAGAAAGAGCCAAAATATAGAATCAGGGGAAGGACATCCAGGAGGTATCCACACATGGCATGGCTGTGGTCCAAGGGGCGAGAATGGCCAGCATGGCTGGTGATGCTAGTTTAGCTGTTTTTGTAGCCGTTGCCCTACCTCCTTGTGCACCAGACCTTGTGGCTGCAGGCTGGAGAGCGGCTCAGAGGAGAGAGCAGCCTATCTCTGTAGAACAAGGGAAGTGAGGGCCATTGAGTGCTCTGCTGCCAGCATTCTTGAACACATTGTGGTCTCCAGGGAGACAATCTATCCCTGCTACTACATCACTTCTCTTCCCTTTGTGTAGGGCCACCACATATTATTATTATTATTATTATTATTAATTTTATTAGCAGTAGCTATATAATAGGTCCTATTGTCTCTACCAAACTAACAACGAAACATTCCGAAAGCAAAATAAAATAACTAAAACAGCCCTCTTAAAATAAAAGGAACAAACTGAAGAGGGACTTGTGGCAGGAGAACAGAAGTGGGTGTGAATGGCAATGGTAGTAATACATGGAAAAAATAACTTAAAGGGTAGTGTTAAAGTTTTGTTTAAAGGAGGGGAGACTTGGACTCAGACAGATGCCAACGGGGAGAAAGTTACATACTCCCGGACGCTTCACCACCAAGGCAGGATCACCTGTAAATTTGAGATGATGGGAGGGCTCTCCAGCTGATGGAGCACAGCTGTAATGTTCATGCTGACCAGTTCTACCAAGGCATGAGCTGCCATATGCAGCATTGGTATATACCAGCAGGACAGGGATCAGAACTGTGTTCTCAAGGACAGTTTGCAACCTCTTAGGGAACCGGAGATGAACTCAAAATCCAGGATGAGTCACCAAGACTCCAAGAGCAAGACCTAGAGGCTGTGTGAGGCTTCCAGTAACATGCCCTGCCAGTCAAAGGAGCAGTCCCAACTGCCATCAGTCCCTCAAACGGCTTCCTTAATCAGAGAATCATAGGACTACAAGGAACTTTGAGAGGTCTTCTAGTTCAGTCCCCTGCATTCAAGGCAGGACCAAACATTATCTAGACCATCTCTGACCGGTATCCGTACAACCTGCTCTTAAAATCCTCCAATGATAGAGATTCCACCACTTCCCTAGGTAATTCATTCAAGTGCTTAACTACCTTGACAGTTAAGAAGCTTTCCCTAATGTCCAACCTAAACTGCCCTTGCTGCAATTTAAGCCCATTGCTTCTTGTCCTACCCTCAGAGGTTAATGACAGCAATTTTTCACCCTCCTCCTTGTAACAACCTTTTATGCACTTGAAAACTGTTGTCATGTCCCCCCTCATTCTTCTCTTCTCCAGACTAAACAAGCCCATTTTTTTTTTTCAATCTTCCCTCAGAGGCCATGTTTTCTAGACCTTTAATTATTTTTGTTGCTGTTCTCTGGACTTTCTCCAATTTGTCCACATCTTTCCTGAAATGTAGTGCCCAGAATTGGACATAATACTCCAGTTGAGGCCTAATCAGCATGGAGCAGAGTGGAAGAACTACGTCTCGTGTCTTGCTTACAACACTCCTGCTAATACATCCAGAATAATGTTTGCCCCCCCCCCCCCCCCCCAACAATGTGACGCTGTTGAATCATATTTAGCTTGTGATCCATTATGACCCATCCTCGGCAGTCATTTCCCATTTTGTATGTGTGCTTCTCATTGCCCCTTCCTAAGTGGAGTATTTTGCCTTTGTCTTTATTGAATTTCATCCTATTTATGTCAGATCATTTCTCCAGTTTGTCCAAATCATTTTGAATTTTAATCCTATCCTCCAAAGGACTTGCAACCCAGCTTGGTATCCTCCGCAAACCATATAAGAGTACTCTCTATGCTATTATCTAAACCACTGATGATATGTTGAAAAGAACTGGACCCAGAACTGATCCCTGCTGGACTCCACTCGGTATGTCCTTCCAGACTGACTGAATCACTGACAACTCCTCTCTGGTAACAGAGTTTTCCAATCCGGTATGGACCCATCTTAATGTCACCTTCTGTGAACAGTGATCATCATATTGTGTCTGCTGTAGATTCATTTACAATTGGTGCCTGTGAAGTGGCAGGTTTATTTTAAGGGCAAATTTGTGCTCCCAAGTAAAGTCACTGGGAGTTGGGTATCTAGTCCCACTGAGTACCTTTGAAATTCTCCCCCAAAGCACTTAGTGGTGTAGGCCCTGGATCCATTAAAGACCTCCCCTACGAACCTTACCCTGTTGTGTACCTGTACTCATTCACCACCCTTCTCCCATTAAGATGAGCTGCTGCAATCAAGGGATTTTTTTTTTTTTTTTTTAAATCCCTTTTAATTATTGTGAAAGTTGTGGCAGCATGTGATTATAATTGTCAGAAAATGGAAACTGATGTCATAAATCTTCTAGGAAACAAGTGTATATCTCACAAATGATTAAACAAAATATTTTCTTAAGCATGTAAATACTGTCTCCAAATTGCTCTCTCATTCCAGGGATTCAATGAATCTCCCTGCCCTATGTACAGCACTGGTTAGAGAATGCTTTTCATACCGCAGGAAGCGATTGAGAATACAGTTGTTAGGACATTTACAGTGATAGTATGACCTCATTGAAGGTGCTCCGGTGAGTTTTGCTCATCTAACCTAAATGTAGTGCTGCTGCCCTGTCTCCCCAGCGCAGGGAAGATTTAAAATCACATCCAAATATTTTTTTCAAGCCTTTCTTTGAGAGCATGGTTTATTCTTTAAACCTAATAAAACAGTTCTATGTAAATTCCACTTTCATATTCTGCTCCCTTTCCTTTTATTCTGCAGGGGCCCAAAGGCCTTCCCCATTTTTCTTCTCTTCCCCCTGTGCAAGAACATACAACAGGAGCAAATCTCTCTAGCAGCTCCTCTTTCTAAGGGAGCCACTTGATGGCTTTTATCATCACTTGCTCAGCCTGTGCTGGAAGGCAAATTGATCAGGGCCAAACCCTTCCCCCACCCCACCAGTGACACTGAAGATATAGCAGAGTCTGGAAACAGTCCAGTCCACAGCAATGAGTTAACACTAGCTAGACGTTTGAGAAAGCTTTCCTAGTATGAACTATTGAATATATTGGTGCTGTTGAGGCTGGGTAGAGAAAACTACAAGCAGATTTTAATGAGGTGTGTAAGTGTCTGAATATTTGTATTGATTTATCATGAACATAAAACAGTGAGAAAGGCGCACAAATGAGAGAGACACCAAGTAACATTAAAGGAAAGATAAGAGGAAAGAGAATAAGAGATTAGATAGTGAAAATAATCGCTAGAACAAAGCAAGTCATTCACAACCAATAATTTATTTGATGTATTTAGTCTCTTTATGCTCATGGAATATCTTACAAGGATGATTGCCTCAAATGTATCCATTCAAAGTCCTCCAATGAAATTTCAGATTGATTCCATGGTTCTGAATGTTGCAGAATTGCTGTTTGAATTACGGTGGGGCAGAGCCAGTGAACATACTGCTTGCCATATGCACTCACTTTGAGTGCATTCCTGCATGGGTGTGTTCAGGATTATGTACAGGATCGATTGTGATTGGTTAGCTGAATCACATGGTGCTGTTTTTGTTTCCTGACTGATATGCTAAAAGCATTTCTGGTACATGGAAACATAAAATGGTGGTGGTGGGGTGTGTGTGTGTGTGTGTGTGTGTGTTTGCAAATACTCATCCATGTAACTTTCCAATTGTATTTAGCTGTGACACTCTGAATACATTTCCCAGACCTGAAGAAGAGCTCTGTGTGTCTAGAAAGCTTGTCTCTCTCACCAACAGAAGCTGGTCTAATAAAATATTACTTCCTTCACTTGTCTCTCTAATATCCTAGGACCAACACATCTAGAACAACTCTGCACACATCTCATTCTAATACTGACATATCAGAGAAAGCTTCCCTTAACTTCAGCGCAAGCTTCACATGAATAAGAAATATTGAGCGAATCTCCACAATTGGTACAGTATGACTTGATGACATTACTGTATACAGTACAGTGTTAGATATGAAAAATAAGCATTTATCTTACTCCATTGCAAGCTATAACATGAAAATCAGTGTATTGTAGTGTATTCCTGTTCTCAGAATCTAATATTTTTAAACTGAGATGTTTTTATGCTGATAAAATAAATGTCGTCTTCAGAGTGTCTGTTAAATTTGTTAGAACAAGTGTTTTGTGCTCTTCTACAAAAGCATATGGCTAATAGCTTAACAACTCAGCCATCCTATTTCAGAAACCAGTGTGCCTCAGTTCCTAAATAAATAGTCTTATGCTATTTTGTTGCTTAGTCAGGCCCTGTTCTTATCAGACCTGTTGTTTATAGACACCATGAGCCCATAGAGACTGCCTTTGACTTCTTGTGTCCTAGAAGCCCTGCTGGTCTGGGTTAACATATCCAGATGCAGGACCAGGGCCTAAAGGGCTCGCACACGAGAGCTCATTGAAAAATGTTAGTTTGTTTTTTATGGGAATGGGTTTTTTTTTAATTTTCTGTGAAAATGTTGTGGCTTTTCAATTAATAATAAAACAGAATAATTTAAATAACAGAATAATTTGACCAAAACCCCCAAATGATACCTACATTTTTTTTGGTTTAGTTTTTTGTCAAAACTTTCAAAGATTTAAAGAAAAAAACTAAAAAACTTTTTGTTTTAAAAACCATTTTTCATTGGAAAAAAAATATATATATATTTTTTTACAATAAGGGCAATCTTCTCTACCTCACTCTTTTTTAAAAAACTAAAACAAATGACCAGTACATAATTACTACCCACCAGCAGTCAGGGCCTTAGTTATACCTATCATCCAAAAACTGGCTCATCTATCAGCGCAGTGGCATCTAGTACCACGCTGTGCATTCGTACCATAGAATCTTAGGCTGTCTCTACATAGCACACCACTTGCAGTGGTGTGCAGGATATGTGTAGCTACACGCTGTGGTGAAAAGCAGGCTGAATCCATGCTGCAGTGGTTAGCTACGCATGTCAGTGAAACACTCTGGCAAGGAAAGCAATGGGGAAAGGCTTGGGCAGCAGGACACTGAGCTGCTAAAAAAAAAAACTAGCTGTGTAGATGGGGAAGGCACTGCTTCAGTGTGTAGAGAGCTGTGTAGGATACATATTATAGAGGTTCAGGCATGTCTCTACTGTACTTGTCTAAGCAGTGCCTCACCATCTACACTTCTTTTTATAGCAGTGCTAGGGGGCATGCAGTGTACATGGTCTGCACGTCACTGTAAGATTTGTGCGCTGTCGACATATCTTTAACGAGAAAAGTAGCAGCTAATAAACTGAGCACCACTTTCTATGTCACCTGGGACTTTTTTTTTTTTGGAAGGCTTCTCAGTCAAGTGCTGTCCCATCCCTGCTTCGTTCATGAGCTCTGGAGAGACCTCAGCCTGTTCTTCGTGCTAACACAAAGTGGCAATTTGATAGAAAAAGATATCAAAATAGTTCTTAAAAAGACACACACGAGCCCCTTAGATCAAGGGCGGTGACTGAAATTTGTTTTCATGCGGGGATTACAGAATTGTTTTATTTCATTTTAGTATAGTCCCAAGAGAAAACGTTCATCAATTATTCAGCAATTCCAAGAGTGCCTCAAATCTCCCGGGGAGAGATGAATTCCACAAACCAATTTTCAAGAAAGGACAATTGACCCTGGTGGCAATTTTTTTTTGTTTCTTTTCTCTTTTAAGAAAAACTACAAAGCACATTAAGATGCACTGTGAATAATTCAATCTGACAGTTCACGGCTTTAACAAGCTCTCCACTAAGGGGAAAAAAGCCTACAAGCAAGTGGAAGGACAGACCATGGATCATAGTTCATCCTCTCATTTGAAAGGCACACTGCAAAAACAAAAGTAACGAGCAGCATATGAAATCACTCTTCTAGCATAAACCACAGTTACATGTTTATAATATGTTCATGCCCTGTGTATAAGGAAGAGAGTGGGGTGGGAGGAGAAGGGCTGGGGCCAGGCAGACTTACAGTACGCCCATGGTGGGGCTGCAGGAAAGGACCCGAAAAAAGGCCATGGTAGGAAAAGTCCAGGGAGGAGTCTGAGTGAACAGAGCTTAGCCACAGGCCTTGTGGTCCATGGACTGGAACCCAGAGGAGTGGAGTGCCTGTGTTCATTTTCCAGTCTTCTGGGAAAGGTGCGGTGCAAACATCCCGATGCAAGGGGGAGAAGAACTATTGAGTTTGAAGCTGGGCCTCCAGGGAGAGAATCCTGGGAGGTGTGACTCTGCACAAAAGCCTGGGAAGGAGTAAAGAGTCTGCAGAGGAGTGAGCTCAGGTAGGGGCAAAAAGTTGGACTCAGTTGAGTTTACTAGACCCTGTTTCCCTGGAAGGGGTGGGACGAAACATGACCTAGCTGGAGCAATGAGACAAGGCAGATCAGCATCGGGTGGCTGATGGCAGAGAGCACTGGAGGAGGAGAATCTGCTACACCGTACCCAGCCATGTCACATACCAATGGCGAGACCAGTCAGAAGGGTGAGGTTCTGGAAGAGTCTTCCATTAGGAAGATAGGAGGCAAACAACCGAACTAGTCTTAAAATGGAGTCTATGACCAGTATTAGATGACCGCGTTGCTTGAGACAGCAGCACTGGACTCATTGACCTACGTTCCTCTGATGTGTGTCTAGCTAAGGATTAACTTGTTTTGGAAACAGGTTAGTTAAAAGGACCACTGCCAAGGTTTTCAAGACCATGCAGCAAAGTGAAGTTGACCTTTTAGGCCCCTCCTGACACAACATTCAGGTGTGCTTCAAGGTGGAACCTCTCCTTCCAAACAGAAGTGACAACCATGTGTGGAGCTCTCCTTGTATAAGGATGTGGGAGTGGCTGCTGAGACCAATTGCCAGTCTCCATTTTGGAAGGCAGAGCTCCAGACTGCAGCAGGAAGAACAGACAGTGGCAGATGCAGCTTATAGCAGGTGCTGGCTTCTGTGATTTTTTTTTTTTTTTTTTTTTGTGGCAAGGCTAGGGTGAAAAATATCACTGCCCACAAGCTCTCGTTGCATAAATGTGAAGAACACCATGACAGTGTCAAAGTTTGCCATCAATCCTTTACTGTAATCAGTATGCACACTCCAGCACATACTGTATGCAGACACTGGAGATATCAACAGTAAGTGCTGGAGCAGTATGACCCAGGTTCAGAAGGACTACTAATCACATGGCTCTTGACTGCAAGGCATACATATCTGAGGGAAATTTAATCAAACAACTGGGCAAATCACAGGGCGTGCTCTGCCAACAGCCACTGTGTGGACATGGGTCAAGAAATCTCATCTTATTGTTGAACTTTAATATCATGTTTTATTTCTTCATCAATACATTCTTGTTTTATTTATACATTTGAATATTTAAAAAAAATTTTTTTTTTTTGTATTTACAAATTTGTATTTATAAATATTGTGATTACAGTGCCAGGGTTGGTACAGACCCATTCTGAGAATCAGGGAGATGCATAGCAGAGAATCTGAGACAACACTTTACAGTGTTAAGTCAAGGTGGTATGTGACTTTTTTTTTATAGATACAGGAAATATGGAAGAGACAAACAAAGAACGTTTTCTTTTAAAATTATAGATTTTTAAAGTATAGGCATGGCAAAGATTGTAGAGTGGCAAGCTCCTCCCCAGTTTATTTAGATGATTCTGCTACATGCAAAGAAGTGATCAGTTTTCAAAATCCATGAGCAGGATAGAGACTCAGATGATGGTCTGAGCCACACAAGTACCTTCTTCCTATTTAACAGGAGACAATATAGGAAATTTAACATCTGAGTATCAACAATGAGGCTAATTTAAAGCCTGGTGAATACTCCCCAGCAAGTGTGTGAATCCAGCATTTCAGCCTTTTGTAGAAATAATTAGAAAATGCAAATGTTTATAAAGAACAGGAATTAGATATTCTACAGTCTTTAAACTTGTTTTGAGCAACAAACAGTAGACTTTTGAAAACCAAGTGCTGCTTCTTGGGGAAAGGGAGATGAAATATAAAGATCATGAGGTGCTGCCCATAAAGTGCTACCATCAGCTCCTCTTAAGATAGCAAAAGTCAAATGATGGAAATGAGAATCTCTTCCTTCAACATCATTTGCAATAAAAATCCAACCTCAACTTAGAACCATAGGGTTAGAAAGGACCGCAAGGGTCATCTAGTCTCACCCCCTGGCAAGGTGCAGGATTTGTTGTGTCTAAACCAGCCAAGACAGATGGTTAGCCAGCTTCCTTTTGAAAAAATCCAGTGAAGAAGCTTCCATAACTTTCTGATGCAATCTGTTCCATTGTACTGCTGTTCTTACAGTTAGGAAGTTTTTCCAGAGATTTAATCTAAATCTGCAATGCTGCAGTTTGAACCCATTGTCTCTTGTCCAGCTCTCTGTGGCAAAAGAGAACAACTTTTATCCATCTTTTTTGTGGCAGCATTTCAAGTATCAGAAGATAGCTATCATACCCCCCCTTAATCTCTTTTCCAAACTAAACATACCCATTCCTTCAGCCTTTGCTCATAGGGCTTACATTCCATCCCTTTGATCATCTTTGTCGCTCGCCTCTGGATCCTTTCCAGTTTCTCTACATCCTTTCTATACAGGGGTGACCAAAATTGGACACAGTATTCCAGCAGAGGCCTAACCAGCACTGAGTAGAATGGTACTATCACCTCCCGTGACTTGTACACTATGCGTCTCTGTTAATGCAACCTAAAATTGCATTTTTTTAAATTTTATTTATTTATTTATTTATTTTTTTGCAACAGCATCACATTTTGACTCATGTGGAGGTTGTGTGATCCACCACAACCCTCACTTTTCTCAGCTGTGCTGCTGCCAAGCCAGTTATTCCCCATTCTGTATTTGTGGATTTGATTTTTCTTCCCTAAGTGTAGCACCTTACATTGTCTTTGTTGAATTTCATTTTGTCATCTGTAGCCCAGTTCTCTAATTTATCAAGATCCCTCTAAATTTTATCTCTATCTTCCAAAGTGTGGGCAACCCCCACCTAGCTTTCTGTCATCTGTAAACTTGATCAGTATGCTCTCTATTCTGACATTCAGGTCATTAATAAAGATATTAAACAACAATAGACCCAGAACAGATCCCCATGGAACCCCAGTTGAGACCTCCCTCCGTTCCAACATCATTCTATTAATAGATACTCTTTGTTTGTGGTTATTTAACATATTATGTATACATGTAATGGTCATTCTGCAGAGCCTCTGTTTCTCCAGCTTACTTATCAGAATGTCATGTGGACTTTGTCAAAAGCCTTGCTGAAGTCCAGGTATATTACAATATGCCCACAGCATTCCCCCTATCCACTAAAACAGTTACCTTGTCAAAGAAGGAAATCAAGCTGGTTTGGCATGATTTGTTCTCAGTAAATCCATGCTAGCTGCTAGTGATCACCTCTTCATCCTCCAACTTTAAGATCCCAGCTCTTGGCTAAACAGTGCTGTATCTAGTCCAGCCATCAAAATGAATTGGTATTCTTGGAGAGAGGCACAGAGGTTGCACCAGAGGAGAGTTTGGATGAGGCACATGGAAGTCAGTCTGTGTGCACATGGCTGTAAATCTAGCTGCAGCAGCAGCACTTCTGTAAATATTTCTCTTAATTAAGAGTCTGTTTATCTTTAGAAACAGTGTCTTTCCATGTTGTTACCCATCACACACTATCTGAAACAATAATATTAATTGAATAGCCTCTTTAATGATGTGTGTTCAGAAAGTGTGCACATGTAGTTCTTGATTTCAGAACTGGTGTAACAATACCTTGTTAATTTTAATGCTTCCAGTCATCAATGAGCACCTGAGAGTTAGTAAAATGTGTTTGGGACAGGAATGGCTTAGACAGAAGACCGACTCCGGTGCTCATTTTGGCTTTGGACAAAGGGCACACCAAGGATTACATCAAACTGTGCTCAGTCTTAATGGGAGATACCTGTCTTTACGTACACTTTCTCAGCAAATGAGTAGAGTCCATGGGACAAATTCTGCAAAAAAACCTGCTGAAACCAACAAGTTGAAGGTCTCTAAGAGAACACAGAATTTGGCCCTGTCTCTCTTTTCTTTCACTTCTGCTGTGGGTTCTCAGTCTTGTCCCTTCTTCCCTTTCTAACTTTTTCTCCAGGCTGTCAACCCTCGTGAGTTTCTTTCCTTGCAGGTGGTTTTCTGGAACCAAGGTATTGGGTAATTCTCTCTCCCCGGCAACCTCCAGCAGCAGAGTGCAAAGACAGGGATGTCTGGCAACATGCAGAGTAGGATAAAAAAGACATTTTGCTGATGGGGGGATTTTTTTCTTCTTTACCTGGTGGCACCAGGAGATATTTGCAGAATCTGACAGCGTCTGAATACTTATCTTTTAATGTAGGTATTGCCTTGAAAAGTCTTGATATTGTGTCAGCTTTGATTAAGCAAGGCCTATGTCTTTTTTACAAGAGACTTTGTGGCAGCTTTTCTGTCTTTCCAGTGTGCTCATTCTAGGTCCCCTTTAAAAAAACTGGTGGGTCTGACTGTCTCTTTCTTTATTTACCTTGGTAAAATAGATGAAAATCTCCTCTTTCTTCTCCTCTGCTTTTGCAAGCTGTTAAAGAAACAGACACTAATGCCACTTGGAAATGATCAGCTGTATTCTGCTTGGTGTTTACTGATGAAGACCCTTGAAGGTATCTGATGGCTAGCAAATATCAGCCCCTAATTTTTTTGGAAAGGAATTGTTTCTGACATCTCTTCCTGCTGTATCCCCCTTACAGCTCTTTTATCCCATCCAGGAACGTGGAACACTCAATACAAGATCTCCTGTTGATGCTTTCTGCTACGTTAATTCTATACTCACGCTATCTGCTGTCTTGTCCACACCAAAATTGCCACTGCCACAAAACAGCTGATCTCTAGCCCTGGGAACAGGATTTCCAAAGAGACGACATAACATAAGTTCCATGTGTGATAGAAAAGCACACTGCCCTAGTTGCTGCATATAAAACACCTTGTGTGTTAGACGGACCGTGCGCCGAAAACCCATTTCAATCAGAAGTGCTATGGAAGGATCCTCTCTATTCTTGGGGTGACTCAATTGTGGGCACTGGAACAAATGTGTCAAAAATAACTAGAAGTAGCAGGCTCCTTAGCCCTAAATATAGGGCGCTAGTTTCATCAGTGTTTGAGTATTTGGGCCGGTGTGGGTGGGTGATTAAAAGCTTCTCTTGGTTGTGCATTGTATTGGCAGTGGCTCTTATTGTGTTGTTCAAAGCTGTAAGAGTTCCTACTCTTTGGGGGTTTAGCTAACTTTAGTCACTAAAGCAATTTAGCAGAAAAATGCTAACAAAACAGAAAGGCGCCTACATACAGAATTGTGATTGCAAGCATCACAATCAAATAATTTATGGTTTATTTTTTTCTAATTTGCTCCTCTCTTTAGAGGGAGCTTTAGGAGACCATGGGTATAGGTAGCAATAAAAGTTTTGTGGGACTAGAATGCAAGGGAGTGCTATAATTCTGAGTCTGTGACTACATTAGAAAGGAGCTGGAATATGAGGAGGGAGAGTGACTGTCTCCCACAGGCCTAGCACTAAAGCCATGTCTACACTACAGAGTTGTTGACTTAAGTTGTATCGACAATCATAAGTTGCTTTAATAACGGTGGTTGAGCACGTCCACACAACAATCCTTGTGTCGGTGGAGCGCATACACAGTCGTTGCCCTTGCACTGACAGAGAAAGCATTGTTTCCTGGGTAGTATCCCCCTGTGCAACTCATCACCCTCTGCCTCTGGGAGCTCTGGGAATAGATTGCGGTGCATCACGGGGACATGCTCACCGTCCCATGATGCAGTTGTTTCCGTCCCATCATTCCATGAACTTCCTACTTCATTCTGTGCCGTTTTTGAGCAGTCATTATAAACCGTGCACCTGCCATCTCTGCCTGATGGCATGGATCCCGAGATGCTAACCAAACTGGTGATCAGCTCCTTGTAGAAGCAGCATGTCTTTGCTGCTGCACCAGAGTGATGGTTGGCCTCTCTTGCCTTCTGGTACACCTGCCTCAGCTCCTTGATCTCAGCATGGCATTGCTGCGTGTTCCTCTGCTTGTGGCATGCTGGAGAAGGTACATGAATCAGCCGATTAGGTATTGAAATTCCTATAGCTGGAATGAAACTGCAACTGCACAGCCCCTTCTCCATAGACTCAGCAGATCTAACAGCTCCATGTGGGCTCCACATGGGAGAGCATCAGGTGTGTAAAGCCAGGATGGTGACCTAGCTGGGAAGATGCTGTGTGAACTGTGCACTCTGAGCAAACAGGAAGAGGAATTTAAAAAAATCCTGGGCCTTTAAACGGGGGAAGGGGTGCACACCTGTGTACCTTCAGTGATTCTAGGCCACTCAGAAGCAAGGGAAGGGGGATGCCAAGGCAGAGGAATATGTACTGCACCCATTAACAGGGTGTTACATGGGCCATGCTCTCCTTGGTCTTCAGGTGACATTTGGCGAAATCCTGGCTCCGTTCCAAGCAACAGCAAAATTTCCACTGATGCCAGTGGAGTCAGATTTCACCCCTTGTGTCCACCAAAGGCACTACACCTCCAGGAGCTATCAATAGTGCAGTGAGGCTCTGCACTGTCTCCTTCAACAGGGTTCGGGCCTTAAAGCTGCACTCCATCTCTAACTGTCTGTTCCTGACAGGGTCTGCACTTCCAGGGTCAGATCATTAGCGCCTGTAACTCAGCATAGCTATACTGGCATCAGTGGAGCTACATACATGGGCTGACGACCTTTCACATATATTATTTTGTCAGCTGCTTCAATCTATTAAGCACAAGTAATTCATCTCATTTCCCAGGAATTAAGGGGGTAGAGGTCACACCGATCCATGAGTGCTTTAGAGGGGTGTTTATTCATGAAGTTACTTCTGCAATAAGCAGAGGACCTTCACAAAGATATTGAAGGCCAAACAAATTAGCACGCACCCACTCAGGCCCTGAATCAGCTCCCATTGAAACCCAGTGATAAAATTCCTATGGCTTTCAGTGGGAGCAGGATCTCCTCCCAGAAGGTCGATCTATGTAGGGTGGTCATCTTTTTGGTGGAAGTCCATAAGCTCTGTAGTAACAGCAGAAGAGCTCATGAACTGCTTCACCTCCTGGGAGGTGATCCTGCTCCCACTGAAATCAATGGGACTTTTTATCATTAACTTCAGTGGGGGCATGTGGCGGTGCGTGCTGATTTGTTTGGCCTACAATACCTTTGTGAAGGTCCTCTGCTTATTTGTGGAAGTAACTTCACGAATATACACCCCTCTAAGGCAGCCAGGGATCTGTGAGACCTTTATACTGTTAGTTAGTGAAAGGGCTGAAGTAAACACTTTCCTCGCCTTTGAAAAGGCCCTTTGTGTCCTGCTGAAGAAGATGCTGTGAAAATTCTACCACAACTGAATTAAGACTACTTTGGCACCCTATATTTTGTATGGTATGAAAAAAAGTTGATTCAGCATCTTGACTCAGATTTTTATTCAAAGTGTGCAATTTAACTGAAAGACTGTTTCCCCTAGTTAATGGCTTTTTAATACTTTTTTTATATTTAACCACACTATAATGTGCTATAAAGTAAATAACTGAACAGAATGAGTCATTGCTGGTATATGGGAGTTCAGCTTTTTTTATTCCAGCTTCCTCCAGCATCAAATCAAGGTATACACAGGCTGCATAGGCAGTTAATTCTATGTCAGAAAGAGATCGACTGGTCTTTTGGTTAACGAACAGGACTGAGAATAATTAGATCTGTTGTCTAATCCTAGCTCCATCACACATTTCCTACGTTACCGTGGGCAAATCACTTAACATCTCTGCAGCTCTGGTTCCTCATCTGCATATCTCACACACAGCTGACAGCAGGGCATCCTGTGTGGTGACGCAGGAGAACTCCGCCTTCAGGAAACTCAGTGTGCTGTATGATAACACAACACTTACGGAGCCGCAATTGGCCAACTCCTTGCTTCTATGGAGACCCAACAGGAGCAGTGAAGTCACAGAATGAGACATTTGTGCAGGGAGCGTGGAAGGTTCTTGTGCAAGATCTTCAAGGCAAGCCCCATGTCTTTAGTTTGTCTGGAAAGCAGGACATGCCTTTACTACACTGTAGTATAATAAACATAAAGTGGGCCAAATTCATCCCCTGTTTAAATCCATTCAAGCCAGTGGTGTTACAGCAGGGATGGAGCTAGCTCAAGGGCTTGCCAGTGTTTTCAGATTCTGGTGACAATTTTGCCATTGTAGATTAAATCACTTCATACAAGCAAAATATCCTGTTTTAGGCATTACAGCAGGGCTGCAGAGATTTATCCAGTTTTGATGGTAAACTTACAGCACTGACCCATGTAGATGTGGACTGAGTAACGACTCTGAAAACCTCAGTATGGTTTCTTGTGTCAGTGAGCCGCAAACCTCATATCTTAACTCTTCAAAATCTCTCCTGCCTCCTCTTACCCCACACCTGTGTGTGTGTGAGAAAGAGTTGAAAACACAAACGATGGGTAACATTCTGATCTCTCTTTGCAGATGTAAATCTCTTGAGACTTCATTTAAATCGATGGATTTGCACTTATGTAATTCAGATAAGAATGTGTCTCTGTAGTGTGTATTTGTAACCAGGGGAACAATTTAAAAAATAATCACACGTAAAAAAATAATCACACATAAAGACCGTAGTCTGCTAAGATTTATGTGTTTTTAATGACTGCAGGATCAGGCCTACAAGCAAAGTAGTTAAAATGTAAGGCCATACTCCAGATTTTACACAGCATTCCCTCTTGCTTGCGCTCATTCAGTGTGTTTATGGAGCTACTGGAAGCATTAATGACTATTGCATTGTCAATGTACTGATGACACCCTTCTCTGTATGTCATTTTCTTCCCACCTTGCCAATACAGTTAAGTGGCTTATCCACCATTTGGCTGGGGATGAAAATGGGAAAGCTGGCTGAGATCTAATCTGCATAAGAGAAATGTTGTATGTAGTAGTGTTGGAGCCATTTTGGTCCCAGGATATTAGAGAGACAACGTGACTGAGGTAACATTTTTCACTGGACCGATTTTTGCTGGCAAGAGAGACAAGTTTTTGAGCTATATATATACAAAGCTCTTCTTTAGGTCTGGGAAAGTATTATCAGAATACTCAGAATATCACAGCTAAATACAAGGTCGAGCAGATAGTTTAGCATAAGTAGTTTTAGTACGTATTCTAAGGGACTATTCAAGGTGAAGTGGTTCTTAACATCCCTGTACTCATGGGACAACAAGGGGGGTTAGTGGGTTATAGATTGTTGTAATAAGCCATAAATCCAGTGTCTTTATTAAGATTATGTTTTTTTGTGTCTAGCACAGTTATGAATTTAAGCTTCTAGGCTTGTCTTTTGCAGGTTTCCTTTGAGAATGAGAATTGATAGGTCAGATATAGAGTGATCGCTTTGTGACAAGTGTTCACTCACAGGTGACAGGGTGTTTTGTGCCTTTTATCATTTTCCTGTGTGAGTTCATTTGAGATCATAGTGTGTCTGGTTTCACCCACATAGTTGTTATTGGGCATATAGTGTCCTCGATGAGGTACATCACATGTTGTGATAGGCATGAGTAGGACCCATGAATCTTGAAATATGTGTTTTGGGGGGCATTGGTCATTGTAGCATGGAGATATGTCTGCAGGTTTTACATCTGTTGTTCTGACAGGGTCTGGTGCTGCTTTGAATTAGTGTGTACTGGTGTGTGTGGGGATCTTGTTTCTGATGGTGAGTTGGAGAGGTTGGGGGGTGGTTTGAAGGCCAGAAGAGGCAATTCAGGAAATATTTCTTTCAGGATGGGACCCTATTGAGTAGGGGTGGTAGTTGTTTGATAGGTGACAACTAGGGGTGTGTAGTTGGAGAGATTTTTTCTTTTTTGTGTTGAAGCAGGTTCTCTCGTGGTATTTGAGTGGACCATTCCATGATGCAATCTACTTTTCTGGAGTGTCCTTGTTTTTTGAAGGCGGTTTTGAGTGTGTTAAAGTGTATATCCCAGTTTTTCTCCTCAGAGCATATTCTTTGGTATCTGAGTGCTTGGCTGTAGTTAACAGATTTCTTGATGTGTTGGATCTATGAAGAGAGATATGGTGATCTGTGGATTTCTTGTATATGGTTGTCTGTAGAGTTCCACTGTCAAAGCTGATTGTGGTGTCCAGGAAGTTGATGCTAGAGAGTGAGTGTTCTAGAGACAGTTTGATGGACGGGTGGTGGTTGTTGAAGTTTTGGCGGAAATCCGTGAGGGCATTTAAGCCTTCTGTTCAGAGGATGAAAATATCATTGATGTATCTCAGGTATAACATTGGTTTCGTGGGGCAATTGTCCAGAAATTCTTCTTCAAGGTGGTCCATGAAGAGGTTGGCATGTTGGGGAACCGTCCTAGCACTCATGGCTATTCCCATGGTTTGGACAAAGTGTTTATTGTTGAATGTAAAATTATGTTGGGTGAGGATGAAATGGATGAGTTTAGAGTGAATATCTGAGGGTTGTCGATTGTCTTGTAAATATTTGAGGTGAGCAGCAATGCCGTCATTGTGAGGGCTGTTGGCTTATAGGGAAGCGAGATCCATTGTGGCTGGTCTTCTGAGGGAGGTTGTTAATGTTACGGAGTTTATGGAGGAAGTTGGCTGTATCAAAAGACGGGCCTGGGAGCTTAAATTCATAGCTTTGCCAGACACTAAAAATCATGGACTTAATACAGACACTGGATTTATGGTTTATTACAACAATCTGTAACCCAGTAAACACCCCTTTTTTTCCCTATGACTACAGGGATGTAATTGGCCACTTCATCTTGAATGTCCCTTGGAATATGTGCCGACTACTTACAAGATCAAACAGATAGTTACATTTATTTAGCTATGACATTCTGAGTACTTTCCCCAGATCTGAGGAAGAGCTCTGTGTAGATCAAAAGCTTGTCTCTCTCACCAACAGAAGTTGGTCCAAATAAAAGATATTCTCACCCACCTTGGCTCTCTAAGACAGAACTGATATTGTAAGGCTGGCTGACAAGGCAATGAATCTGTCTGTCCATTTGAAGTCAGAAAATGCATCATGTACAACTTGGGTTCACAATCTAGGATGTGGCTAGATTCTATTAACTTTGCAAGCTCTCTGAGGCTATGTACACCCCCTAGCACGAAGGGCACCTAGTTCTCATTGGGGCCTGTCGGTGCTATTGTAAAACAAATAAATAATAGCAATAGTAATTCTTATTTTTTATTACTGTAGTACTTAGGAGCCCTAGTCATGGACCCAAACCCCATTGTGCTAGGTGCTGTACAAAGAGAACAAAAAGACAGTCCCTGCCTTAGATTTTTTTCCCCACCTATGTCTGACCAGGAGATAGGGACCAGCTCTTTCAGATGAGGGACCTAGCTACCATCACTCATCCATGTCTTTGCAGAAATCTAGCCTTGAGCTGACATGCTGCTTTAACTGGAGCTATGCCTTAAGTGCACCCAGAAGATGAAGCTGAGGCAGAATGGAGCTGCTGTCTTTTAAAGTGGGGAATCACATCTGGAGCATATGACACAAGTAGTCTGGGATGTGCATTGGCTGCCTATTAGTTTCTAGGTAGAGATAAAGGCTTGGCTTTTGACACACAGATCTCCAGTTGGGTTAGAGGCTGTTTACTTCACCTGTAGAATCACCAAAGCTGGGCTCCTCTTGGCTTAAACGGGTGGGGGCTACTGGCAGGGTATTGTCCACGAGTGGCCCTTGGCTTTGGAACTTTCTCCTTACCTGGGTCCATAATAGCAAGGAGATGTTGACTTGTAGGATATGATGTATGTATCTCAACCTTTCCAGACTACTGTACCCCTGGCAGGAGTCTGATTTGTCTTGCATACTCCAAGTTTCACCTCACTTAAAAACCACTTGCTTACAAAATCAGACATAAAAATACAAAAGTGTCTCAGCACACTATTACTGAAAAATGGCTTACTTTCTCATTTTGTCTGTATGACATTTTGGTTTGTACTGACTTTGCTAGTGCTTTTTATCTAGGCTGGTATAAAACTAGGTATATATCTAGATGAGTTGATGTAGCCCCTGGAATACCTCTGCGTACCCCCCAGGGATATCCGTATCTCTGGTTGAGAACCATGATGTAAAACACCATCTTTTCCTCCAAGCTTTGGAGGAGTAGGAGGATGGTGAGCACTGTTGTTCAATGAAATGAGGTATTTCCTTGTTTATCTTTCTTGGTTTGTTATTTCTGGCAGTGAGGGTTGACGTGCAGTCACTGGATTCATTTTTAATAACGATTGTATTTAAATATCTGTCAAGACCACCTGTAGGCAAGGATAAGGGCTTTTTATGATTATGTATAAATATAAATAAATACATAAGAAATAAATATTCAGCATTAATTTGTAGATTTATAATGTGCATCACAAAAATAGAAACCAAACCAATCAACCAACCAGTGCAATCCGCAGCAAGCCGGAACATCCATCCAGATTTTCGGCTTTACTTGTGATTTTCCTTGTTTGTCAATTTAAGTCACTGTTTCTGAAATGCAGTAGGTGAGAGGCTTAGTAATTGAATTTACCTTGCTGCCTCTGCAAACTGCCTAGCAGTCTATAACAGCTCCTTTTAGCTTTGTGGCTAAATTGCCTATGTGCTCCTTTGTGTTGCAACTTTCCTCTAGGCGGGCTGCACAACTGTAATTTAATCTCAATGCTAACAAATAACTAATAGAAAGTGATCAACAAGTTAAAGATCTTTTACTTAAGGAGATAGAATTCCATGAGATTATTTACAGCTACATGGCATTCAGTTTCTTCCTACTGCAGCGAGATAGTACGGAGAATGTAAACACAGTATGCTAAGTGTTAAATGCAAAGGGAAGAATTTAATATTGTCTTGGCAAAGTCGCACACTTTTATGATTCCAAAGATCCATATATAATCAAAAGGATTGGGCTTCTAGACAGACTTTAATCCACTTGCAAATAATTTGATTAAAAAAATTCTGAAATGTGGTATATGCAAATAATGCTATTTACTGCAATTTAAAATATTCTAATACGACTCTGAAACAATCTCAGATAATCTCAGATCAAACAAGTTTTCATATACACATGAAGACAGATTGTGTGAAACTCAGCAATAATGATGGCTGTGGCTGGTGATGGGGCACTAGAGGAGCAGGCTGATGTTCTGAGGGGGCACTGAGCCTTCTTTCTCAAGTGCTTGGCTGGCTCATTCTTGCTCACATGCTCAGGGTCGAACTGAGCCATTGGTGGAGTCTGGAATGAATTTTCCCCTGGGAAAGGTTGGTAATTACCCTGTGGGTTTTTCACCTTCACTCCTCTAAAGTGTGTGATGCGGGTCACTTGTTAGGATTATCCGGGTACATCTTACTTAATCAATTCCCTGCCACTGCAGAGTCCTGGGCACTGGTGTACCTTGGTCCCTCCTGTTCTCTGCCCATGGTACACAATAGTCTAATCTCTTGAGAGCTGTAATACTTTAGTCTAATTTTGGTTGTTGGGTTTAGTGTGTGGTGTTGGGTGGTGCTGATGATCTGTGGTGTACAGGGGGTCAGACTAGATTATCCGATACGTCCTTCTGGCCTTACACTCTATAACTCTAAGCCTTCCCCCTCTCCCAGGTTTATCTGGCAGGGGCCCATGCTCACAGAGTAAAGTGATAAAAAGGCAAAGCAGAAAATACTGAAAAGTTTATCATGATCCCAGGTAGAAACCATGCAAAACTACTAAGTGTCAGATGGTTTCCATTTGAAACCACAGTTTCCCAGGTTTCAACATGTTCACTTTGTTGAACAAAACCCATCATTTAATAGAAATAAATGATTAGTTATTCAGTAAAGAGTTTTTGCCAAGAATGTGGTCTGCACCCCATTAGCAAGCAGTTCCTTGTGAGCATTTGATATTCAAAATGGGGGCTGTTTTGGGTAGACACATTGATCATATGATATTTCTGGAACCCTTTGGTTGAGTAGAACTCTCACAGCCAGATGGCTGATGTGAATGGTCATGTTTATGCATTGGAAATTTGTTCTCCATGAATATTCTACCGCACTCACCATGCAGAGACAGTCGAAGCAAATATATATAAACATGTGAATGTACCCTCTGGGGAAATATATTTTGCAGTATTCACCCAGGTCTAGGGTAAAATATTTGGAAGTATGTAAGTCCCATTTTCAAAAGAGATGTAGATTATTGGGAACCTGAGTCTCAATGAAAGTCAGAGGAACTTTGGCTCCTGAGTGTCTAAATCGCTTTTGGAGATAGGTCTTAGGGGCCGAAGGCTTTTGAAAATGTTACTCCTAATGAATGTATTGTATATAAGTCTGCAGAATATCTATCTATCTAGACTCTATGGATATAAAATAATTCCCAAGGATGATGCTTGTTTGACCAGGTATTTGTTCCCTGCAGGATTTGGAAGGGTGCTTTGAGACCACTGAGATTTGATGTCCCTCAAAGCGGGTGGGGATGACGTGGGAAATGGACAGTTTATTCACTTCCCTTAGAAGCCAAGGCTATAACACACTCCACTACTGTAAATGTAATGCCAGATTTGTACACAGTTGATCAAGTCATAGAATCATAGAAGATTAAGGATGGAAGTTCATCTCAGGAGTTCATCTACTTCAATCCCCTGCTTAAAGCAAGACCACCCCAAATGGACAAGTCCATTTGTCCAACTGTGGTGTTGATATCTCTATGGGGGCTATCTGAATGTGGTCGGTGAGACTCTGTGGTTCAACAAGGCTAGGATACTGGGGAAAGGTCAGGGAGTTCTCTGATGCGAGTCCTTGGTGTCTTGGTTTATGGTGCTAGCATATAAGATAGAGCTTAGGACAGGATAAGGCTGAAGACAGCCAGAGGTTTGCACAAGTAGGGTGAGACCTGATTGTCATTTACAGGCATAAGGCCACCTCACCACTATTAGCAAAAGGTTCTCACCTGTAGCAAGCTGTTCAGGAACCCTTGATTCTTCTTTGTATTCCTTTACCACACTGTGTGACTTCAAGTCAGAGAGGACTTGCATAACGTTCTGGAAAACAGCGGGAATCCTGTGGCACCTTAAAGACGAACAAATGTATTTGGGCATAAGCTTTCATGGGCAGAAACCCACTTCGCTGGATGCATCTGCATCTGCATCTGATGAAGTGGATTTCTGCCCATGAAAGATTATGCCCAAATACATTTGTTCGTCTTTAAGGTGCCACAGGACTCTCACTGTTTTGCTAAAAAAGACTAACACGGCTACCCATCTGGAACTCATAACCTTAGGGGTAGCTCCTCAGCTCATGAATCAGAGACTTCCTTCCCTCCAACCCCACTGTTGTGGTCACTGTCCAATGGAACTAAGTAGGAGATAATTAGCTCCCTCAAGGAAAAGATGCCTAGAACGTTTCTGACCGTTGCCTTGGTGATGCAGGATATGAAGATTTATGCACATTGTAGCACTGATTTTAGAACACTCTTACATCACACCTCTTTCATCACAAGTACACAGTGAAAGAGAAAATCCTTGCCTGCTCATTCATTTTTCCTTATACACCTTGGCCCAGCTCTTTGGCTGGAGCTATGCTGACTTGCGCTGGCTGTGAGTTTGGCCCCATATGGGGCAGTTCTTATGGAAGAGTTATCATGTGTACTCCCCAGTGTCTATGGAGGCCATTAGAGCAGTGTCCTCTGCTTGCCCTTCCAAATGAATTCAGCCAGAGCTGGATAGATAACTCACAATGCTAAGAATAATAAACAAAACCATTAAAACATTTGGTCAGAAATGTAATTAGCAAACGTCTTTGAAGAGCAATTGAGACACATGCTCCCAAGAATAAAAAGGGATGGGTCACTATACATGTCAGTAAAGAGAAAAGAAATGAGCAGGTAAGATACTTTCCCTTATGATTGCAAGATCTTATACTACAGAACTGGATACGAATGAGTACCAGCTAGAAAAGGGATGGGGTGGGGAAACCAATGATCACATTTACAGAGCTGATTTTTAACTTTGTATTTGTAAGGTGTTCATAGAATCATAGACTTATAGAGTTGGAAGGGACCTCAGGAGGTCATCTAGTCCAACCTCCTGCTCAGAGCAAGACTAACCTCAGCTAAATAATCCCAGCAAGGGTTTTGTCAAGCCGCAGCTTAAAAACCTCTAAAGATGGAGATTCCACCACCTCCCTAGGTAATCCATTCCAGTGCTTCACCACCCTCCTAGTGAAAAACTTTTTCCTAATGTCCAGCCTAGACCTCCCCCTGCAACTTGAGACCGTTGCTCCTTGTTCTGTCATCTGCCACCACTGAGAACAGCCTAACTCCATCCTCCCTGGAACCTCCTTTCAGGTAGTTAAATGCTGCTATCAAATCCCCCCTCATTCTTCTCTTTGCAGACTAAACAAGCCCAGTTCCTTCAGCCTCTCCTCATAAGTCTTGTGCTCCAGCCTCCTAATCATTTTTGTTGCCCTCCGCTAGACTCTCTCTAACTTCTCCACATCCTTGTTGTAGTGGGGGGCCCAAAACTGGACACAGTAGTCCAAATGCGGCCTCACCAATGCCGAATAGAGGGGACTGATCACTTCCTGTGATCTGCTGGCAATGCTCTACGAATGCAGACCAATATGCTATTAGCCTTCTTGGCAACCAGGGCACACTGCTGACTCATATCCAGCTTCTTATCCACTGTTACCCCCAGGTCCTTTTCTGCAGAACTGCTGCCTAGCTCGTCGGTCCCCAGTCTGTGGCTGTGCATGGGATTCTTCCGTCCTAAGTGGAGGACTCTGCACTTGTCCTTGTTGAACCTCATCAGATTTCTTTTGGCCCAATCCTCCAGTTTGTTTAGGTCCTTCTGTATCCTATCTCTACTTCCCAGGGTATCTAACACTCCCCCTAGCTTAGTGTCATCTGCAAACTTGCTGAGGGTGCAATCTACCCCATCCTCCAGATCATTAATAAAGATGTTGAACAAAACCGGCCCTGGCACCGACCCCCGAGGCACTCTGCTTGTGACCGACTGCCAGCTAGACATGGAGCCATTGATCACTACTCGTTGAGCCCTATGCTCTAGCCAGTTCTCTATCCATTTTATAGTCCATTCATCCAACCCATACTTCCTTAACTTGCTGATAAGAATACTGTGAGAGACCTTATCAAAAGCTTTGCTAAAGTCAAGGTATATCACATCCACCACTTTCCCCACATCCACAGAGCCATTCACCTCTTCGTAGAAAGCAATCAGGTTGGTCAGGCATGACTTTCCCTTGGTGAATCCGTGTTGACTGTTCCTGATCACCTTCCTCTTTAATTAATGAAGCATGAAGGATGCACAAAATGTAGCTTCTATAGAGATGGCAAGGGCCAGACAAGTAGTGCTTAGTGGAGGTTTGTGGCTTTTAAAATGGAATTGGAACAGCTGACCTCCCATGGCCCAACTCTTTCAGCCCAAAATGCTGCTTGTGGAATGGTCACTGATCCTGGCAAGAGTTATTGTTCCTTTCAACTCCAGGAACTCTAAGATGGTGATCCATTAGGCAAAGGGTATTCTTCAAGGCCCTTTTTACCTCTGCACCTCAGGTGTTATGTGAGAAATAGAGGTAGTACAAAAGTCTCGAGCATCAGATGAGAATAAGAACGGCCATACTGGGTCAGACCAATGGTCCATCTAGCCCTGTATCCTGTCTTCCAACAGTGGCCAATGCCAGGTGTTTCCGAGGGAATGAACAGAACTGTTAATCATCAAGTGATTCATCCCCTGTCATCCATTCCCAGCTTCTGGCAAACTTCAGAGCATGGTTTTGCATCACTGCCCATCCTGGCTAACATCCATCGATGGACCTATCCTCCAGGAACTTATCTAGTTCTTGTTCTATTTATGTATGGCGGGGCCCATTATTATGCTTAGAAAATGAGTTTTGTTCCTGCAGCAGGGACAGTACTTACTTTCTAGAGATTTATATAAACACTAACCTGAGAGACCTTGTGTTAAAAGTTCTCTGCAAGAAACCCCACACATCCAATGTTACCAATTTTGACACCATATCGACAAAGAGTTCTTGTCCATAACTTCATTAACATTTACCCTCTAAAGCCCCAAATTGGCTGAAAAGGATTGAAATGCATATGTGAGTATATGAAAGGCAAGACAGAATGGACTTAGGAACTCAGAAGTCATACACATAGAGGGGCTGAAACAATTTTTATAGTGGGGATGTTGAGAGCCATTGAATCAGACTATAAACACTGTATATAATGGAAATCACTGCAAGCCAGGGGGTGTGGAAGCAACCCCCCCATGCCTAGTTCCAGCACCTATGCATACAAATTGCAAATAGCCAATTTGGGTGAAAATTCTTTTCTTTTTTTAATATTTATGTCAATAAAATGTGCTAAAGGACTAAATATTCTTGCCCTGCTGGGGTGTTTTATACATCAATATTTTCTACAATCATCAGTCAGACAGATAATTTGTAATAAATTACCATCTCTATTATTTGGTAGTAAATATAGGTCAAGGATTCACCCCATTCTCAAAATTTGTTTTCCTTGGCAATACTTGCCTTTTACTATAGTCTGGACTATGTTACCATTTACCCTTAAGAGAAGTGTTAGTACACCAACCTAACTACCTGAAATGATACATTTAACACATCTGAGGCATTTTTCTATGTAAATACCTACTATTTTCCTCAGCAACAGCACTGAAAAAAAGTAAAACACAAGCCTTTTTACTGGAATCCCCTTGTATATGACATTTATGTCTCAAATATTTATAAGTGACAGGTTATCTGGATTGGTTGGAGTTGATTTAATTATTGATATAAATAAAAATGTTATTTTCTTTTTCAAATCCAGTATTGGTTTTGAATTATGAGCATTGCTGTTGGCACTAGAGTGCTTATTCACTTGGTAAAATAAATTTTTATTTCCCAGTTTAACAATCATGGTATCCTACTCATCAAGTCACTCTCGTCAGACGCATCGTCATTGTGAAAGACAGGTTCAGTGGCTTTTTTGTCCTTGCACTTCTGACTCTTACACACGTGTGTGCAGGAAAGTCCAGCAGCAAGACATGAACCTCTCCCTGTTTGACATTTCATATGCTTGTAGCACAATGCACCCTGCAACATGCCATCTGGTGCTGGGCTCCTTGTCATCCAGGTGATGGCAAGTTCCTTGTATTCTAAATGCCAGCCACGACCAACAAGGGAAGGCACATTCATCCTGTTGACAAGAGAGTGCTTGCTTCTAGCAGCCTGGTAATTTGCCCACTTCCTGTGCTAGCACAGAGCTTCACATGGTGGTGGCAGGCTCTGTTCAGGCAACAAAGATGATGCTGGGCAGAACACTTTGTCTTGGACATCACTGACATCCTCTGGTGAAGGTTGGCCATACAGATGGAATGTTGTGTCTTGAAGAGTTCAGTCTTTCTCAAGGTCTGTGAGAGCATCAAGGGACGCTTCGCCCTCAGAGCCACAGCAAATGCTTCTCTCTTTCCCTCCCCAGAGAAGGCACTTGCCGGATCACATCCTGTGAAGGTGTGGAGTCCAATAAGGGGGGTACAGACTGCAGGCCTAGACTTGAAGCGACTTTCTCCAAATGCATAATGTGACTTTGGTTCCCAACAGCACTGGAGAAATGTAAATTGAATGACAGTTGTAACTTAAGCCGGATGCCTATGAAGGCAACATTTGTATCTGGGCTCTTAATGGTCACATGCTAGTAGTCCTTGGCAGCATGTTTAGCATGAAGTAATATGTGTGTGTCACATCCTTCATGGTCACAACTTAATTCATCAACAGCTGTGATGGTCACTGAACCCTTCTGCACAGCCAGCCAGTGACTTTCCTCTCCGTGGGCTATGTAAGTGTGATGTCCTTTCCTATAGTTTGCAAATCTGCATCCCTCCACCCTGTATACAAGAATTTCTGAAGTGCTTCCTTCTTGTTGCCATCAGAGAGAAACTTCTTCCACAGACTAGGGATTTTCTGGTCCTTGCTGTAGACTTCTATAATTTGGGAGCCACCAGCTGTACCATGTGACCATTCCACATTTTTGATGCTCACATTGGGATACTGATCTGTGACAAAGTCCAAATGAGTACACTTGTACTTTCTTGCAAGCTCAGTCATGTACACTAAAATGGTGTCTGCAAGCTCACCAAGTGTTGAAGGAACATCATGTAGTGCTTGGATGACAGCCATTCCGTCAAAGATTATGCATTGTTCTCTGGAATGTGGCCAATGAGGTTGTCTCCATCTTTTGGACTGAAGGGGATTGAGCAGAGCTGATTTGTTGGTTTTTGCTGGCATACCATCAGCACTAGCAACAGCATAGGAAATTGCTCCCAAAGACTAGGACAAGATTTTCCAGAGAGTGATTTTCCTACTTTGACCTAATACAAAAAATCTTGCAAAGAGTTTCTTGTCATTATGAAGAATCACATTTTTACCAGCTACTTTTGCTTTTGTTTTTGTTTTGACTTGATCACTGAATGTTTTCCATGTCTGGTTTTTGAAGGGAGAAACAAATGTCCTGAGCAGCAGAAAACAGTTGCTGGTTGAAGAAGTCCATCAGTGCAATTTCATTTTTATGTTGAGCAGCAAACATGTCATCTGTAATCTCACTGATGGCAACAACACCTGAATTTAAACAAACTAATCAGTCTTGAGGAGCATCAGATGGATTCATCATCCATTCAGTATCCATAATAAGCATTTGGTGCACTGTCTCATCATTCTAGATTCTTGTGATACCAAGATCTTTCTGTTTGCCACTGGAGTCAGGCCTGCCATCACTTCACACTGTCTCATTGTTAAAACAGCTCTCTCATATTGTGACAAGGTTCAGCAATAAACTGCCCTGTGTCAATCCAGTCAAGCCACCTTTGGTTTTTGAATCTTTATTTCAGGTTTGTTCAATTTCCTGGTCACACGTGATTGAAGAGAATCCGTATCCACTTTGAAGCTGAACTCCAGTGTACTTGAGTGCTGTATTCTGTGTAACATTCTGGGGGTGTGATGGGCAGTTTCACCATTTCTAGCCAGTATGGTGGAGGATATCAGGCATAGTTCACCTGATTGTAATAGAAGAACCTGGGCATCATGGCATGGATAGTTGAAAGTTGCGACTCCTTAGTCAGATTCATGGGTTGCTCTCAAAAAAAGGAGCAAGATTTGCACCATATCGATGTAAGAGTTCCAGAAGGCAAATGATGGGTTCTCTTTGCCCTTCTTCTGGACAAAGTCTTCATATTTCATGACCATACCGATGAATTCATGAGCTCTACACAGAATATCCAATGAGTCAAGAAGGAATACTAGCTTCACTTTTTTTATAGGTACTCATCTGCTTTGTCCAGTGATGATTTAAGGAAAGTATGAAATCTCAGACACTGCATGCATGCTTTCATATGGAAGTTTGTGTCTCTCATACTGTAATTATAATGATGACCACTCAGAACACCACTGATCTGATCCTTGGGCGACAACTTCTAACTATGTCATGAAGTCCCACATTCACAAATCTTTTGCTAAGGACAACTGAAAATGCCAAGCTGCATGCTATCAAATATCTTGTGTAGTCATAGTCTTTCCATCAGATTTGTTGCACTTTAGCAGATATTGCTTGGTCAAAGACCAAGACTACATGCTTAATTTAGAGCTGCTCAGATATATCAATACTTCAGTTCAGAATAGTGTAGATAGTAGACATCTCTGCTGGATGCCTCGATGACTGGAAGATAATGGATAGCTAACTTCTCTAGAGTACAGTTACATTGATGAGCAGTATGGAAACCTGTCCAGCCATGAAGTGCATGTGAGTCAACATTGAAAGCCTTCATAAAAATGTATGCTAATTCAGTTCTCAGTGCTGGCTCCAGGTTTGATCTGTATCTGTCAGCATCTAATGGGGAATGTGCATCATGACTCAGGTTCTGTGGACCTTTCCTCTTGTTCTGATGGTACTTCTCTATCGCAAAACGTGGGGTGTTTTAAGAGAACATTCCCCTTTTGGCAGTGGCACTGTGCCTGACGTTGGGGTTGATTCAGTGATGTGTCTCTGCAGCATTATTCCATTTGTATGGTGGATGGTGCCATGTCCGGATAGCGTTTCTTTTCCAAAATGAATATTGTCCCAGACTGGAACTCTTGGAGTCTTTTTTCCAAAGCTTAGTGGAACCTTTAACAGACCCTTAACAACCTGTAGGTGAGCAAGCTGGTGTCATGGCTAATTATTGTATTCCAAGATGCACAATGTCACAGTTTTAGTATAGAGACCACTTGAGATGATCTTGTCAAGTGTCTAATTGTCAGTCCAAGAAAAAGGGTTTGTTTTCAACACTTGGATGCAAAGTAAACAAGGTCTTGGCAAAGTGATATGAGTTTTTAAGGTCCACGACATCTGGAAGATCAATATAGCCAACCAGTGTTGGTATCTCTGGTGCTTCAGTAGCCCAAGCCATTACATTGTAAAGGTCAAATGGCATGACAGACTGTGCATCGTCACCAGTTAAATTGATTGATGTTGGTGGCCTGGGACAGCTCATTTGAGGATTGTCACCCAACGTGTTCTTGCTGATCAGTGCAGCATTGTGTGTAGTCCTAGCTGACTGCACATTCGGAGCTGGTGAACTTACTGATGATGATCTACTGGACAGTAGATCAATATGCAGCTGAAAATGAATTCACTCTTCATCACTCATTTGTGTCTATATTTGTTGCTGTCTCAGATTGATAAGGAAGTCTATTAATAAGTACACTTGTTGCCAATATGACAACACAGCTCTTTGCACTGACATTCTTGCGGTGTGAAAGGTGAGCTGAGGGAAGTCACTTTTCAGATGATATTTCAGTCTGTCAACTCTGTAATACAAAATCATGCATGACCTCTAAAAAATCAGGGTTTTCTACAAGGACATGGATGGTATTTGTAAGGCATGAGCCTTGCTACTATGTTTTTAATTTATATTTCACTATTTAACATTTAGTACAAACTTAAAGCTTAGAAAAATGCTGTGATGTTTACATTTCCATTTGTCTCTACCATGATTGTGCCCAAAAGGTTATGAAAATGTCTGCCTATACAATGTATGACTTACCTGTACTTTGAAGCATCAAGACCTTCATGCTTTTTTACAAGCTCGATGCAAATCTGGGTAAGTTTTGTCATTTGCAATACCTCCTGGTCTACAATGAGACTTGACTGGATGATAGTGGCACAAAAAAACCACACAAGCCTTGTTGTACATCTGCTCAGCATAAGTAGGCTTATACTTATCTGCTGACTTTGTCAAAAATCTTGTGTAATCTTTCTAACAAGTTTCATGGTACTTGCCATGTAATCTTGTCATTGTATACATTGACAATGATCTGACCCGCTTTCAAATCTGCAGCTCTTTTTAACTTTCCTGCATCTACGGTTTCTTCCTAGATTAGTTGCTCTTCCCTGTGTTTATGAGCTGTGCTGATATACCGCTCCCTTTTCTTGCATATGCTGTAGATGGCAGGAAGGGTTAGTCCAGATGCACAAACAGGGAAGTCTTTTTCTTGGGCTGGGTAGAGGTATGGAACTGGTACTGGAAGAAGTAGCCTGTACATTATCCTGTTTCCCCTGTAATATTAACAACTGAACAAAGTGTCTTCTTGCACTTTCCATGCACTTTTTGTCTAAAAATGCCAAGATCAGGTGGGGTGGAACCGTGTGTTACTGAGGACGTCATCAAACTCTTTTGACAGGTGCCATTCACATGATTCAGTGATGTATCGATTATCACCATGAAAGTCCAACTGAGCACATTCATGACACCTGACACATGTTACTGGTTGAGTGGACTCCTTCTTAATTGAGGTTATATACATATAACAGTGCAAACCAGTTATAAAGATGGATTTCTCATGAATCTTAGTTGATTGACAAGGGTTTTCCTGGTCATCATCACCATCCTTGAGCATGGCATATTGGTTTTTCAGGAATACACATGTTAACTGGCCAAATCCAAAGCCTCAAAACTTTACCACTGTCTCTTTTTATGTGGTGTAAGTGACTGGCTCAATACTGATGCACTTTCCAATACTGGTGTACTAGATGCTGGAAAGTTTAAAATAAAAAAAGGCTAGGAAACACCAATTAAGTCATTTCCTGAAAATCTACATGGTAGACATTGTTCATTGCTGTGCTTTCAGTAAACCTTACACATTAATTGTTGTTGTTAGGAAAATGTGGTGATTCTAAGTACAAGTAACCTTTATTGTGTTCCTACCCTGTCATCTTTTTGTTTGAAATTAAATTTATCATCATTTGAGACATCAAAACCTCCCTGTGAAATGTAAAGACTTTATGTGCTATTTTTCTACAATGCTGTCACTAAGGAAAATATGCTGTTTGCCATGAAAACACATGTGAGTATGGATATTTAGGAAGAAATTAATTTAAAATGTTATGCATTTTTCATCCAAATACTTTGCCTGGAGTTAAAATGGAACACATTAATAGATATACTGAACCGTGAGTATTGTTGATAATAGATAAATTAGAGGATGGGGTAATGTTTTGCCCCAGTAATTTTACCTAAATAGAGATATGGATGATTATTGCACATTATCTGTTTGCATGATAAATGAGGAAAATTTTGGTGTATAATATGCCCTAGACAGATCAGAACTTCTGGGCTTTATAAACGGTTTCATGCATAATTCAAAATAAAATATTCTCTTTCCTTGCTGCTGGTGTAGCGGAGAAAAGGGGCATTGCTGTGCGAAAAGAGGTCTGGCAGGGATGCACTCCTGCTACCCTTGTCTGCAGTGCTGCTAGTATAAATTAGAGCAGCCTCTGGGCTCTCCTATCTCTGTGCAGATCAGCTGCACCCTGGGATTTGGCCCTTTGTGTTTATTGTCATGATAATATCGGTAGGTGTGTTCATTTCTAGCTTGTCTTGGTGGAAAACATGGTATTGGCTTTATTTGCCTCAGGATCCCAAATCAGCACCCCTCTGTGGTGAATTGGTAGCAACGAGAAATGCTGCTTTGATGGGTGAACTATAGCAGGAAACCAGTGCAAAAAGCTTTTGGCCAAAGCCTGAGAATTAAATTGAGCTTCCAGTTGGTGATTGCTTTGGTTTTGGACATTTTAATAGTTCTGACAGCTCAGGAAACCTTTTGATATGAAGATTAGCCAAAGATTGGAGCCAGTGCTGGAACTTGGACATAACTGGGAATAGAGGGTAGTCAGCACCTTCCAAACTGGGCAGTTAGACACACTGAACTGAGCCCTAGTTTGTAGACTTTCCTAAGATAACTGAAGAGTCTGTGGAATGCTGCAGTATGAGACTTTCTAATGGATGGGCAGAACTTTTATGTTCCTAATGTGGCTGCTCCAACAGAAGTTCCAAAGGGATGATATTGGATACCTCATTTCAGCTCATTGTTAATAGTCTTCTGTGACTCTGACTTAGCTTTTCTCCATCCCTCTTGGTGCTTCCCCCAAACTCCTCAGACATTATTTGCTCCCAGTTCTCTCGAGGGATTCTTTTAGGGTGTTCACAGACAGACTTACATACATATGATGGGCTGGATTCCCTGGCGTTGGAGTAGTGAGGGTGCAAGTGAGGCCCAGGGGAGATGTAGACACTTAAGTGCAGTAGCCCTTCCTCAAGATTCCTGGTGTGGTGGAAGCAGTTTTAACTTCTGCTAGAACTTCACTGGAGCTCCGCAGGCAGCAGCCATGGAGAAGAAGCAGTCCAGTTTCAATTCATTTGCATCCCAGTATGAGCTTTGCAACAGTCCCTGTCTCCGTGTAAGGGTGAACAAACCCCTCTGATTTGAACCTTCTCACCAGATGAGTGAGGCTTAAAAATCCATTTGTAGCTTGGGTCCCTGCCTCATTTAGATGTAGTTTGGCTAGTATGAGGATGCTTTCTTGCATTCTCATATGCGTAACTTTGCAACGGTGAGGATGGTTTATGGTGGGTTCTTGCATGTGGTGTGGTTATTTAAAAAAAATCCTGCCATAGTATTTGAGATGTGGCGGGGGGGAGGAGATTATTGCAGTCTGAGGTGCAGAAGACAGCATGGAAAAGTCAAGACCAACACTAATACATGTAGCTGTATGGACACTGAGGGATATTTGCCACTAATATGTATTTGAAGCCTACGTCCAGTGCAATGTCTAAGGGAGTGTACAGCTAGTGTCTTGGCTACACAGTTACAGCAGTGCGATGGAATCCTGGTGGAGAACCCGGCTGGGAGATGCACTAGCTCTGCTGCTGCCTCTGCCTGAGTTGATTATTTAATGGTCTGTTTTATGGATCACTGCCACTCATGTGGGCGTGCACAGCTCTGAGGAGTCAGCATTGCTCTGAGTTTGCTGGAGATCCCAATCTGGAATCGATTGGGACTGCTGTCTCCACGTAAGCTGCCCACTCTGTGTTTGCAAATGAGTAGGTACTTTGTCTAAAACTTGTCCTGTTTTTTTTATCTCGCTGTTGTTGTATGATGCTGATCTCTGTGTAAAAATACTATGGCTGGGAAATTACCAAAAATGAAACTGCAAAATTGTATGGAAAAAATCTCACCGGGTTTGGACAACTCTGTCCATAACTCCACATCTAATCAAGAGCTCTGTGCCATTGCCAAAAGGCATTGGGACCAGTTGTGCTGCAGTGGGATTTAAGAGAGATGGGTTCTAATCCTTGCTCTGCTAATAATCTGCTGCATGACCTTGGCGAGTCATGTTCCCCTTTGTCTGTCTGTCTATTTAGATTGTTAGCTCTGCAGTGCCAGGACAGTCTCTCACTACATTTGTGCAGGGCCCTGCAAAGGGAGATCCTGATGTCAGCTTGGGCTGGTAGACAGTGCTGTGAGGTAAATAATAATAATATAGCTGGAGTTCCCATTCACAATACTGATTGTGACAGCTATGGTAACTTCCTGCAATACCCTTGATAAACCTTAATTCAGTAAGTTTTTATGTATCTTTGAAGTCTTTGACATTAAATGCACAGTTTATGTATTATTGTGGGCATGGGTGATCAAAGGACTACTTTGGACAATGTGGCAGACAAAAATCTTTCAGGACAATACATGTGAAGTAGATTTTCTGGGAAATATGTAGGGAAGGATGTTTTCCATCCACCATCCCAGTGATGGTTTTGCAATAACCTGGTCCATTGAAGCTACGCCCTAAGGAGAGGGTGATTGTCTGCTGATTATCTATTCCCAGGTTCCCAATATCAACGGTCAAAACTGAATAAAAGAGTGACTTACAGATTGATGGGGTGCTTGTTCTGAGCTAAGAGCTGTTATGGACTTGTAACCACAGGAAAACCCCTTGGTGGGGTTTGAAGCCCAGAGCCCTCGTTGGAGTTGGGGATGATCTCTGGTAAGTTTATTTGCTTGTGTGTGTACGTTCTTTTGTTGTTTTAATATGCTTTCTCTGTAATGCTTCTACCATAAGAATAAATGTGCTTGCTTAGAAATAGCTGTATGCTGCCCTATGAGGGTGGGTAATTGCACTGTTTGTGGCCTCCAATGAGAAAGCACATTCCAGAAGCTGGCCTGTTTAATCAGTCTGACTTGGTGAGGAACTGCAGTGTAAGCAGGGAACTATGCAGCGTGGGAAAACTCCAGTTGGGAGGGAGAGAGATGGGGTGTCTGCCCAAGAGAGTTTCGAATGGGCGTTCTTGCTGGACTATGAGAGGTGCAGTTGCCCTGAACTGTGATCCTGGTTATGCTGGTTATCGCAGTCCTAGTAGGCTCTGTCACCATTAACTGCATCGGGTGCGCCTCGTGCCCTGCAGGCTCACGTGCCCTCTGGCCAGTCAAATCATTCCTGGGCTGATGGTTTTCCTTTGACTGATGGAAGATTTGCTGCCCAGTATTTCAGAGAAGGAGCCCTGGCCTGCCTGGCACTGTCCCTGGTTGCCAAGGTGGGTTGGTTCCACCATCTTCTCCTCACAGCTTCACCAGTTCACAGCTCCTCACAGCTTCACCAGTGCTTCTCCTCACAGCTGCTGGAACACCTGCTGTGGTGTAGGAGATCTGCAGCTGTGGAGGGGAGGGCAAAGAGGAGAGGCTGAAGATCAGGGGCAGGTCGGGGTGTGGAGGGGTATCAGGGATGAGGATTGCAGGTGTGTTGGCTTAGTCTAAGGGCAACCTGTGAGCACGGCTGAGCCACAACCAGGCCACTGATTGACTGCTGCACCTGACTGGGCAAGGAGGGCAGCAAGCCTGCTCTTAAGCCCAACGGCAACGACTAATCTCTGTTTGCTCCGTCCTTGTGGCTGCAGCTGTCATCATTCCTGTGCCAACCGTGGTCCTTCCTTGGCCTTGTCCACCATGTTGCTCCAGTCGTGCATCGGCCTCGCTCCTGGTCTGCCCCAGCGTGGTGCCCTCCTGGCTTCCTGACTCTGCCTCTGACCCTGGGCGTCGGTTCCTGACTTCCAGTCCGACCTCTGGGCCTGGTGCCTGCTCCAGCCATTGGGCTTGACTGCCCGCATCCTGGTTCATGACAGGGGTTGCACATAGGGCAAGCTTTCAAAAGTATTTAGGCACCTAAAGAGGCAGATAAGAGCCTGTGGGATTTTCAAAACACCTAAGCAGATCCACTGCCTGACTTCCATTGGAAGGCCCTAACTCCTGACTTATCTGGCCCATAGCCCCTTCAAAAGCCACAAAAAAATTGGAAAAAAGCTTAATGCAGCTTAATGCTGTGTTAGCTTATCCATCAAATTCTGAGCTATGGGCTCTCCAACCTCCACTCTTAATGGGGGAGTTTTCTTTTAATATATGATTTTAATCTTAACAGTATCCCTTTAGGGTTCTTTTTTGACTTCATTTATGCAGCTCATGAGACGATACATCTATCTACTGATAACAGCTTTAGTCAAGAAAAAAGAGCTTTTTGAATACCAAATTACGCCATTAATTGAATCCTTTTGAAAGCAGATACATTATACCCTGCTTGTCACTGGTCTTGGGAGTTGCTACACTTTCAAACTGATAAATAAGGGGTCCTTCTCTTCCTTAACTATTCCCCATGGAAAGCAGTTTATAAAATAGTAAAATTGCTCAAGCACAAATATATGTCACAGATACAATAAGATTTTATGTGCTTTGTAACTGCAATAGTGCATGTTTTATGCTCCTTCAGTCTCCGGTTTAGAGTACATAAAATTTCTCCAGTTTCTTCAGTATAGATAATTTCACAATCAGTGGAGATCTGTAAACAATATTTTGTTACAACTCCATGAATACTAAGACCCATTTTATCCCCTGTATTTTCAATGAAACTGTATTCTTCCTGAACACACATTGTTCATATTCTCAAATGCCTGGTACAGAAGGTATAATTACCCTGATTTTATTGGCTATGTCAGGTTTACGCATTTTTCAGTCCATTAGAGGTTAGCCACCATTAGGCAAGTGTACACACTTAAAATTAAGTGCCTTGATAGCTCATGTGAAAGTCAACTTTCTATAGACTCTCTTGTTTGTAGAACAGAATAGGCTATTCCTCTGTACAGATACACTACATGTGGAACCAAGGTGTCTGAAAAGGAGCTCATCATCTGATGTGCCCACAGACATCAATTTGATTCATGAAAACTTTACATATCTCAGCAGTAGGCATTCTGCTGCCTCATTCTCAACATACACTGATAGCCTTTGGGGATAAAGACAGAAGCTCAGACCAGCAGTATTAGCATGAGATTGGGAGTTAGAATTCCTGTGTTTTCATCCAGCGATGTCTGCTACTCTGGTGGATGAAAAGTGGCCATATAATTGGTGGAGGCTTTCTCCTGCGTGGGGGAATCTGCTGGAGAAAAGCTGCTAAAGAGGCTTCTATGGTGCGCTGGGCCTGAAGGTAGCGGGGATGTGCATCACAGTGCTGTGGACAGCTCCCCTGGCATTGCGGGCAAGGCTTGTGGTCAGTGGTAGCTGGAGAAGAGCTTTCCACAAGTCTGTCAATCCAGAGGATCTAGGCCTCTGCTGTGCTGGTCGGGTTCCACTTCCAGCCTCTCCCTTGCTTAGAGTCCCCCTACTACTTGTCTTTCCTGTTTTTCCTTTCACTTCCAGATGCTACAGGCTGGAACTTCTAAAGGAGCCCAAGTGGGTTGGGTGCCCAACTCTCACTAAAACTCAGTGGTGAGTACCTAACTCAAGTACTTTTGAACAACCCAGCTCTGATGCATATGGCAGATGTCCTACTTATGCATGGTCACAAACACGAACACCATTATCGGGGTGATGACTGCAGCCATTCTGGCCTCTGTTTTTTTTTTCTTTTTCTTTGAGGTAATGTTGTCTCATGCTCTTTTGACAGACAGAATAAAGTCCCTTGCCCATATTTGGTCTGTCTGTGCACAAGAGTACTGCCAGTCAAAATGACCTATACCATATATTAAGAGAACAACAAAACAAGAAAGAATAAAAGACTTCTTCATATGAAGAAGGTACAGGACATAGGAAACAAGTCATAGCAGAGACAAGCCACATATGCCACATTACTGCTTGAAGGGAAGTGCTGTTGTGACCTGTGAATTGCTACAGTGTGGGTACTGCATATACAGAGCTAATGTGTGAGTAGTCTATATACAGAGTCTCCCAGTCATCCTGGAGGCAATATTCCGTACTGGAAAAATAGACTTATACAAGGTACTGCCTGGCTACTGAAGGGATGATAAAGTTACTACTGGTAAAGGATCAAGCACTGTTATACAAAAGTTACAGCTACCCAACTTGTGTCCACACAAGGCAAAGTTCACCCCAGTTCACAGGGCCTGATAACACACTGGACTGTGTGTGTGTTATGCTTTCTCTTCTGTGCCTGCTCCATGGAGGAGGCAGACCTATTGCGTCTCATTAGCTCAAGCTGTAGTGATTCATGCATTTAGCTCTGGAGGTCCCCATTTCAATCCCTACTGGGAAGGCTCTGAAAGTGAGGGGAAGAAGGATGGGTCATGGAATGGACACGTGCAACACATCTCAACGAACAACTGTGACAAAAAAATAGGTAACATGTTTTTTTTCTTCTTCGAGTGATTTGAACAGGTCCATTCCACTGTAGGTGACTCACAAGCAGTTTGAACTGGAGGTGGGTTCAGAGTCTACATGAACAAGGATTGTAGGACCATTCGTCTGAGTCTGGCATTGTCTGAGAGGTGGCATCATGATAGGCAAAGGCCTGGTACGATGACCAGGTTGCCGCTCTACAAATATTTAGAATGGGAACACAATCCAGAAAGGCTGTGGAAGCCATGTATAACCTATCTGAGTGAGCCATCACTTTACTCAAAAATGCAATCAGCCAATCGGAAGCATAAACGAATATAGCTGGAAATCCATGCAGACATCCTCTGGGTAGAGATTTGGTGGTCCTTTACTCTGTGTGAAACCGCAGTGAAGAGTAGAGACTAAGACTTAAATGGTCTAGTCTGATCCAGGTAAAAAGTAGGGCTGTCAATTAATCACAGTGAATGCATGCGATTAACACAAAACAAATGAACTAGATTTAAAAAAAAGTCACGATTAATCGCAGTTTTAAATGCACCATTAAACAATAGTAGAATACCAATTTAAATTTATTTGAAATATTTTGGATGTTTTTCTACATTTTCAAATATATTGATTTCAATTACAACACAGAATACGAAATCAACAGTACTCACTTTATATTATTATTTTATATTATAAATACTTTCAATGTAAAAAAGATAAACAAAATAAATAGTATTTTTCAATTCACCTCATACAAGTCCACTTAGTCCAAATTCTTGTTCAGCCAATGGCTAAGACAAAAAAGTTTGCTTACATGTATGGGAGATAATTCTGCCCTGCTTCTTATTTACAATGTAACTTGAAAGTGAGAACAGACGTTCACATGGCACTATTGTAGCCGGCGTTGCAAGGTATTTACATGCCAGGTATGCTAAACATTCATATGTTCCTTCATCCTTCGACTTGTAGGCTCTAAAGTTATACATTGTTTTGTTTTTGAGTTCAGTTATGTTAAAAAAAAACAAAAAAAACTTCTACATTTGTATGTTGCACTTTCATGATAAAGAGATTGAACCATAGTAGTTGTTCGAGGTGAACTGAAAAATATCATTTCTTTTGTTTATCTTTTTTACGGTGCAAATATTCTATTATTGTTTAACAGTGTGATTAAAACTGCGGTTAATTGCGACTATTTTTTAAAATCTTGCAATTGTGATTTTTTTAAAAAATTGTTTGAGAGCCCTAGTAAAAGCCAAAGCTCTTTAATATCTAGAGTATGAAGCTTTTCTTTCTCTTTACTCAAAGGTGACTTTGGAAAGAAAGTCAGTAAATAAATTGCTTGGTTTATGTGAAATTTGGAAACAACTTTAGACAGCAAGGAAGGTTGAGGAAAACCTTGTTCCTAAAGAAAATTATATAGGGGGTTACAAATACTAAAGTTCACAGTTCCCCTACTCTCTTGGCTGAGGTTACAGCAATTAGGAAATTACTTTCATAGACAGGTGTAACAGAGAACAAATTGCTAGCAACTCAAAGGAGGAACCCATCGACTTTGCTAGCAACAAATGTAAACTCCATTGTGGAACCAGGCTATGAATCTGTGGGTTATAATCTCAGTAAATCCTTTGGAAATCTGATGGACGTAGGGTTTGAAAAAATTGATCAGTTATCTATGGGAGGATGGAAAGTGAGGTTGCCGACAGATGGACTTTGGTAGGACTAAGAGCTAATCCTTGCTGTTTCAGAAACAAAAGATAGTGTAAGATGTGGCAAATCAGAGCTTAAACTGGAAGGGTCCCTCTTTGTTTGGATCAGGTGGAGAATCTCTTCCATTTAGTAAGGTAAGTGGACATAGTCAAAGGCTATTCAGTAGAACTTCCTGCATCCCCTTTGAGCAAATTCATTCTGAGGTTTTCAGCCAGGAAGCATGTACCTTGTCAGGTGGAAATGAAGAAGAGGGCTGTAGTCCTGGGAAATGAGATCCACATTGCTTGGGAACAACAGCGGAGGTCTTACCAATAGGGCTCGTGGAATCAAAAAACAATATTGATGTGACCACATCGGGGCTATTAGAATAAGGTGAACGGAATCTTGCTTGACTGGGAGAGTCTCCCGCTATTAGAAAATGGGCCTGGACACATCTGAGCAAAGAGACCACTCATGGTGACCTGTGAACGACCTGCTCAGGTGGTCTGCCAGTATGTTTTGAACTCCTGAATGCTAAGCAGCTCTCAGGTTGCTGGAATAGGTGATTTAGAAATTCCGAAGAAAAATAAGAATATAAAAGTGGCCATACTGGGTCAGGCCAATTGTCCATCTAGCCCAATATCCTGTCTTCTGACAGTGGCCAATGTCAGGCATTTCATAGGGAATGAACAGACCAGGCAATCATCAAGTGAGCCATCTCCTGTTGTCCACTTCCAGTTTCTGGCAAACAGAGATTAGGGACACTCACAGCATGGGGTTGCAGCTTCCTGGCATAAAATTTGTCGATCGGGTACCCTTTACTTGTTTAGATAGATCGTGACTGCTGAGTTGTCCATGTGTACCAACAAATTCCACTCCTTGATAAAGGAACATCATGCAAGCCAGATGGATGGGTTGGAGCTCCCTCATATGGGGACTTAAATCCCCTCAGACTCAGGGCCTTTGGTCTCCCTATGATTTAAGTGAGCTCCCCAGTCTAGATCCGATGCATCTGTGACCAGGGTGAGAGTCCGTTGTGGAGGAGCAAAGGGAACTCCATTGCAGACTGTCACACTGTCTGAAATGAGTCACAACTGTGAGTGCCTACCTCAGGGCAGACTGTCAGAAACAAGGCAGGCACACCCATGCTGGTGGTGTTTTGTATAATTAAATGTCATCAAGCCAATGGTCAATGTGAATTCCTGAATCATTGTGCCAGTCTAACTATGGAGTCACAGACAGTCCCCTTAGGCACTTCAGTCTCTCTTGCCACCTTGACAAACTGAATTTTGTGATAAAAAGTCACTTATGCCAAAAATAACAACACATCAGGTTTCTCCCAGTCCCAAGAGACCAGTCATTTACCCCAGATCATTTGGTACTCCAGATCTTACACCAAAGACAATGCTGGCAGCCTAATTCCAAATGGGGCAGTGATGTAAGCTGATGAGGAGGCAGCTTCCTCAGACCCTAGGGGAGCTGACCCTGTCCGTACTGGGGAGACCGGCTCCGAGTGTCAAGAAAGGGGTGCTGGCGAAATCATCACTGGCTTGCCTCTGGACGGAGTCCTACACAGAGATGCTGCAAAAGTAGAAGTGGCCAGTACCAAACAATGCTGTGGGGCTGAAGTTGGGACTGTGGGAGTGTGTAGTTCCAATACTGGTACCGTGAGAGGTGCCTGAATCGCGGGAGAAGTTAAGCAGCTCCCCGGCTGCTTTGAAAGCTTTGGGTGTAGATGACACTGGAAAGGGCTCCTGAGCCTGCAGTACTGGAAGGTGTGCCGTCCTTAAGGGACTGGTCTCAACAGACCCTTCCTGGGCCCTGGAGTCAACAGTCCCTTGCGGCTCATGTTACCCCTGGAGGTGCCACTTCTCTGAGCGCCCCTCTGAGTCCTTGAATCCACTCGGTGCTTTTATAGTAGACTTGGAAGGCCCTGAAACTGAGTCTTCAGTTTCTTTTGAGGCACTGGTGATGCAGATCTGCCTGTGGACTCAGCCCAGAAAAGGGAGAAAGCTCATAACGAACTTGGATGTGCTCGGCACCCGTCCAGAGCGGGGAGGTTCTGACAGTGGATGAAGCAGGTACTTGGGTCTGGCAACCCTCTCCTTTTTTGAGTGAAGTTTGAACCCTTGACAGATGTGACCTTTGCTATTTACACGAGCCTCTTCCAGACACTTCCAGCAGATGGAGTGTGGGTCACTCACTGACAGAGACCTGTTACATGAACAACAGTCCTTGAAGCAAGGAGAACGGAGCATCAGTCCGGTGTCGAGCCTGGTACCCTACCACATACACTAACGGAGGGAAAGTACAGAGATACAAAGATCGCAGCTGCAGCATCAACTGTCACTGGTGGTAGGAAGGAACTGAGGTGGGTTGAGGACAGCATGGTCTTTTATACCTGTGTTCATTGGCATGAGGCACCAGAAGGTGCTCATGCTGTTCTGACATGTCCTGCTGAGGGAAAAATCTCCAAGTGTGCATGAGGTGTGCAGACACCTAGCGTGGAATGGACATGTGCAATCACTCAAAGAAAAAGGTGCAGTTTTCAGAAAGGCTCAGTGTTTTCTCTAACTCTGCTCCCGTTGAAGACAAAAGCAAAACTCCCACTCACTTCCTGAGTGTCAGGATTTCACCCTCAGGGCTTCAGGGGGACTAAGTGATGTGTAGGCCTTGTTCAGTCCCTTGGCACAGGAGTGAGTCTCATCCAGAGCGAATAAGTCTTGATACCCAGCACTACTTGCAAACAGGGACAGTATAAGAAGAACCAGTCCAATGCCTCTCTCACGTCTTCTGCCCTCCAGGTATTTTTTAATACATTCCCATGACCTTTTCAGAGCTTTCGAAGTCCACTTTGTCTCAAATGACTTTGATGGGAACGTGATTAGATTTTTCTCCCTCACTTTCAGTGTTCTTCAACTCCTTTAGCCCAAATAGTTGTGCTGCCATGCTGAAGGTCCAGGTTGCAATCCTTTCTCATGAAGGTGAATGGGGCATTAGAGCTGCGCATAACAGTTATAGGATACGTTATCCTATAACTACCTGCTCTAGGGTTTCTTCCACTTTCTACTGAAGAATCTGGTCCTGGCCACTGATGGAGAGAAAATGCTGGATTAGATGGATGACAGGTCTAGTCCAGTCTGGAAATTCCTGTCATATGTTGAAATGATTTTGCTTAACAATTCAAAAATGCCTTAAAACCACATATTATCGAGCCATTCCCTTTTTAGCTGAATATTATCATGTCAGACTTTTCATCTCAGTGGGATTCCATAGTACATAATGTATTCAAAGAGCAGTCCCAGTGCTTCACTCTAAGGAGGTCGTGGCTTTCATAGGAAATGTTCCATAGTGCATTTCTCTTTCTTAAGTTACACAGGTTTAGGTGTTAACGATTGAATACATAACAGAGCTGTGAATTTTAAGGAGATGAGGGCTAGCTTTTCAAAAAGTACTTCCTGATAATTGCAGCATTTATCTATGTTCCTTCTAACATTCAAAAGTTGGAGGATTCTTGGAAGAATTGCATTTGCTTCACAGTGTTTAGCTGGCTTGTCCCACAGAGTTGAAAACTATAGTAGTTTATCTTTTGTTATCTTCTCCTGCCCAGTGTAAATATTTGATCATAATTCAGACTAGCATTATTCCTGCTGAGCATACACATTATTAAATTTGTGTGACTTTCCCCAGGGTACAATCTGGACTGTTGGACAACTGCATGTCCTCAACCAGCGAGCCAGCCAGCCACCCTTGAATTATACTGCAGAGCGACACCAGCAATTTCCCAGTCCCAGATTTTCACCCAGAAATGTGCGTCTTGTACTGCCCAGCCCTCTCCTGGACAATAGAAGCTCATAGAAAGTCTCTCATTTTATTAATAGAAATAATATGCACAATCCTGTTATTTCAAATGGAAAGTCCCAAACACTTCAATCCAAACACACAGGTTTAGATAAAACAATAAAACAAGTTTATTAACTACAGAAAGATTTTAAGTGATTACCAGTAATGAGGCATAAAAATCAGAATTGGTTACAAATAAACAGAAGGTAAAATGTAACTAATAGCTAACTTAACAAACTAAAGTGAATTCAAAGCAAAGGGTCTCTCTCACCACATGTTTGAGCAGTCTAACTGGCTGAATCTGGGAATCATTCCACTGTCCAACGATGCTTCCTTTGTCTTTCAAGTGCTGTTGATGCTGTGAGTAGAGATGAAGGGAGAGAGATTTATGTCCTCTGTTCTCACTTCTTATATTTTTTTCCCTCTTTGAAAATCATCTCCAGCTGGGGTTCAGGAGAAAGAGAGTCTGTTTGAATGGGAATTTCAAGCCTTTCCTTTCCCAAGATGTAAATTTCTTGCTTACACCCTTCTTCCCGCCAAAGAAGCCAAAGCCAGGTCATAGTCTGTTTGATTTTGTCGACACCTGGCTGAGGCGTCAGTTTGCCTTTTATCTCTGGGAAACTGGTTTGTGCCTGCTTTTCTAAACTTGGACCATGTCTCAGTAAAGTCATACAGATGAATTTTATAACTTTACACACAATGTTGTCACATATTTTATGAGGACAATAACAATCCACAAATTATGAATTTTCAAATGATACCTCAGAAGACAGACCTTTTACAAAATTCACCATAGTCTTGTATTAAGGGTGAATGTAAGGGTAGAGAATGTCACAGTGTGGTCTAGCTTCCAGTGATGAGATGCTCAAACAATGTTCTTAACCACAGACCCATAGACGAAAAACCTACTTAAAAATCCCTGCTGTGACATTAACTGTCCTCACCCACAAAATACTGGAGGGTGGTGGTGGAAGAAGCAAGGCACTGGGCCTCCCCACCCAAGATAACACCAAGTGAGAAGAGGGAAGTATAGAGTCTGTTGGGGGAAAAGATCATGACTGAGCTGGGCCAGGTGAAATCTGAAACTAATTGGGAGAGGAAAAGGAGGGCAAATGTTCAAGCAGTGTGATCAGGTGGATGGCTAGTGATGCAGACTCCTTGAGGGTTTACACAGAGATGCAGTTAGCTGGAGGGGAAGAATAGGTTCATAGGGCTTCTGGAAGAAGAGTGTTTGAAGAGAGATTGGAAGACTGAGAGTATGGAGCGACAGGCTGATTCCAAGGGTCAGGGGCTGCATGACTAAAGGCTCAGAGATGAGAGTGGGATGACATGGAGGGTGGTGTCGATGGAGCAAAGGGGCCAGATGAAGAGAGAAAAGAAATGAGAGCTGAGTGGCTGGAGAGAGCTTATTAAACAGGCTGTTATATATGCAGTCAAAGTATTAAAATTACCTCCTGCGGGATCTATTTAAACATGGAAAACTATGCTGGAGAACCTAAGGGACCATGCCAGGTCAATTTTGAATGAAAAAATATTGTCTATATCAGGAAGGTGCTCATGTGTATGGGCTAAATTCTGTCCTTTACTATGCACAGTAATGTCCTTGATGTCAATAGGAGTGGTACACATCCTCCCCAAGGGGAATTTGTGTGGGTATGTGTGTTCTCTCTCAAACTCGTGTTTTCATGCCTTAGCTCCAGTAATAGGTGTACTGCTCACAATAGGTATGTCTACACTAGAATATAAGCCCAGGCTTAGTGGGACTCGAGTCAGCTGATCCATGTTAGGGAACCCTGGGCTTAAGCGTCTACATTGTGTTTTAAACCTAGGTTAAGAATTTTCTGACCGATGCTCGAACCTAGAGCTCTGGTTTTTCACACCGCAGTGCACAGACCCAAGTCAAATATCCACAGTCCAGAGTCCCTAGCATTCCCCCCTGCCCTGAAATATGGCCACTCTAGCCCTAGGACCGTGGTGCACTGTGGAAAAACTTTATTGCCCGCCTTGCAGATTTCTAGGAAGCAGCTCACTTCACAAAAGACTTGATCTGTTCGCTCTCCATGGCAAACCTAGGAGGCTCTCTGGCCATGTGCTTGCAGACTGGTGATCAGAACAGAATGGGTTAATACTGACCTGAATTTGCCATTTGCAAAGGGGTGGGTGGCTTCCATTTTCAATAGAGTGGATTGCAGATTGTAGGGATAGAGAAGACAATGCAAGTTGTCCCGTGGAATTGTGGGATACTTCTGGAGGACTCCCAGGACCTGAGTCAAGTGGGCCTGCAGCTACAGACTGCAAAGCAATAGGGCTTGGGCCCTGGGTCCCAGCTTGACTCATATATGTACTTTCCAGACCTACAGGGTCCTGGGACCCTGGATCCGAGCATTGGGTTGCTGCAAATGCAATGGAGAGGCAAGGGGGATTAGCCTTGAGCCCGGGCTCAAGGATGGGTTTACACTGCAATGTAGACATTCTTTCAGAGCCTGTTCCTGCTCTGCTTTGGATTTTTTTGGGTGCTAAATTCCCCACATTTTTTCCCCCAGCTCTATTTCTCACCAAGGGACTACTCTGCCCATCTTACTTATGCTTAGTAATTCTTATTCATGGGCGTAGCCTCACTGAAACCAGGAGAACAATTTATGTAAATATTTTTCAGCATAAGGTTTGAAGAATCAGGTCTAAAGCGATTGCCATAGAGAAATGTTGACTTTATCCCTTGCAATATGTAATCTCACAGCAAAGATCCCAAACATTGTGCTAGCACTAAAGCAAGATGTACAGTTTGGGACTATTATTGCAGAATATTTTACAGGAGGAATTGCAGAACATAGTGTATCATTCTGGTAAATGTTTTGAAAATTTCAGCAGCCAAACATGCACTGATGGATAGAACTGGCTGGACTTTCTGTTCTGTGGGAACTTCTGATGTTTCAAAACAAAAAAAGTTCCCAATTGGAATAAAAAGCAGAAATTTGGAAACTTCCCAAAGGATGAAAATTCTGGAAAATTTCAGTTTGGAACCACTGAATAATTTTGGTTCAATAATGTTGAAAGATTTTATTTTGATGATGTTGAATCATTTCATTTTGACTTTTATATTATGTGAAAATATATTAACTTTAATATTGTATTAAATTAACATCACATAAAAGTGTCAATGAAATGAGTCAAAATGATAAAGTAAAAAATGAAACATTTTTTCCTTATTGAAATGAAACATTTTGATATTATCAAAACAAAATGAGAATGTCAAAATGAATCACTTGGATTTTTTCCCCCATAAATTTTTTTGTCGAAATTGATGTGTTCCTGCAAAGTGTTTAGATTTCAATTAAGCCACATTTTTCAATGGAAAGTTGTACTGTTGAAAATTTTTCAACCAGTTGTAACTAGCATTAGCTATGTAGATTACAATAAGAAGCAATCACTCTCCTTGAAACAGAATCTTGTTTAAAAAACATAACTACGTTTGGCACACCTTGAGAATCTCTGTGCTGTTTTGTGTTTTGTAACCCAAAAGCTTTCCCTAACTCATCTCAATCAGATTATGTATAAAATACATTTCCCTCAAGGTGATGAAATTCACCTCCCTCTCTCCCTGCAGAAAACAGATTTTGTACTAGGAAAAGGTTTTGTGCTGACCTGTCCTCGGGGATTTCTTGGGGAAGACTATTTGCTCTCTAGCGGTATGCTCAGGCTGCAGGCTTGCTACATCGCTCCTCTGTGACTGCTGTTATAGTCCATGTGTACCCTCATCCTCTATGTGGGGTTCTATATGTGAATCCCAAGTACCCATTGCCAGCCTGAGCCCAGCCTGTGGCCCCAGCCTCTGCCTTGGCATCAGCATATTCATACTCCCTCCATGGCATACTTGGGGGACACCAGCCTTCCTTTGCAATCACTCTCAGAGAGGCAGGGATTAAGCAATGCAGCGGGCTTTGTGCAAACCTTTGATCCTGGTGTGAACTTCACCCGTCCTTCAGGTCCATACCCTCCCCCTCCATAGAGAAACCCAAAGGGGGCAAATGCATTGCAAAAGCTTCTCAGGCCTGAATGTATGGCAACCGTCCTGCCCTCTCACTGCGGAGAGCGGTCAGCAACACAAAAGAGGAGCAGGTGTAGCTTCAAACTGGGAGGAGCCTGAACAGCTCCACGGACTTCTTGCTCAGTCCGGTGGATCCATGGAGAGCACCTGCTGCTCCATGCAAAATCCTGGCCTCCTTCCAGCAAATGCAGGACAGCCAGCTTGATGGCTAGGCTACCACTGGCTCTGGAGCATGACCTGCAGAGTGCTTATGCTGCAGCATGGAGCAGCTCCCTTCTAGCATTTCCCTCAGCGATGTGCTCCAAGTACTGTTGCCAGGGAGGGGTCACAGGCATGACGGTAGCATGCTGTTAAAGTTATTGTTCCGCTCGATAGGCTCCATGGCTCCATTTTGGCAGAACCGCTGTGAGTTTGTTTCCCTCTAACTTTGTTTTGTCATTAGAAATCAAACCAAACCAAACCAAACAAACAAGGTCCCCATGGCTTTGCTCCACAAACACAGGATCGCTTTACTCTTCGCAGTTGTGTGTGGCACAGCATGAAACCGTCTGTGTGCGTTGGTAAGAGAATGAAGAGAGCTCAGCTTAAAAATGTTTTCTTTAGGTAGGAAAAACCCATTTAAAAATGTTGTAGAGTTTCCCATTTTTCTCTGTCTTCACAATGTTTGAGAACACACACACCTACACACACACATCCCTCTCCCCCCTCCCCCCGTCCTCTAGGGTGTAGCTGGGCAAATGACCAAGACTGGGACATTCTGCAAAGTCTGTTTTTGCCATCATGAAGAAGGCCAATTTGAAACTGAAGAACACCCCGAGGGACATGGTCAGGTTAAAAATCATATATGGAAAAAAAATTTAAAAAAGCCCTTCACATGCATTAGTAACAAATTAAATTATTCAGACTGACAGGATTTTAAGATCTATATTACTTTAACAGTGTAGTTATTTTGGCCTCTCACTTGGCTTGAACAATGGAAACGCTCAGGTCTGTTTTACTTTGTGTCTCGTCAGTTTCCTTTTCTGGGTCCCATGCAGTATGTCAACCCCAAGTGTTCACAAATCACAAGTCAGCCCTCCCCCCCGGTCCCAAATCAGGAGGTTGGCTTACAAATTATGAGATTTTTAAAGAGAACACATTATGGTGTCTTTTCTCTTGCTTTCTGTTTTTTAAGCCATTAGGGTGCCCTTGAGTTACATTTTCAAGCTTTTCTGTGCGACCATGAGCAATTTATTTATACCAGATTTTAGATATGTATAATATGCAAAAAACTATGTTAAAAGAACAGTAAAGTGACAGAGTCAAGCACACAAAAGTTAAGAAATGCCAGAACTAAGGTTGCCCATGCAGCCTTAATTTTGGCCTCCTTGTGCATGTGCATTATGATACAGCCTTTAACAACACGATCACGTACTATTTTTTCCACATTTTTCAAGTTTGGCAAAGTTCTAAGCATCTGACGACAGGGTGCTATAATGGAAAGTGTTGGGCAACCTTAACACTAGGCATTGCTGCCGGCTTTACTTACAATATTTTCAATAAAATGTTACATTTTGTCCTTACTTCATGGCAGGTTCCCTGGAACTGGATCTTGGGTTGATATGTGACACTTTTGGCCAACCTTCTCTTGTCCTTCTTTCCACATTGAATAGTTCATAGCATACATCTACATTTGAGTTTGACTCCCCGCTCACGTAAGTGTTCCAGCGCTACTTCCACTTGAGCTAGTGCACTACAAATAGCCATGCGGTCAAGGTAGTCCTGGCAGTGCCATTTTTAGAGCATTATCTCTGCTTGAGCTACTGTGGGTACAACTGGGACTCACCGCTTCCAGCTCCAATGTAGATGTACCCATAGATTCCAAGGCCAGAAAGGACCACTGTGATCATCTAGTCTGACCTCCTGTTTAGCAGAGGCCAAAGAACTTCCCCACACATAGTTCCTGTTTGAACTAGAGCATCTCTTTAAGAAAAACAGCCATCCTTGATTTAAAAATTGGAGATGTGACAGTGTAAATTGGGGAAGAAAAAAACCAGGCAGCTGACTCCAATTAACCAATCCTTTTAGAGGCAGCTGGGAATGGGAGGGGGCTATGGTATATATAAACCAGACCCAACTCCAGTGTGAGGCGGTGAGGTTATCATGTATGGAGACTGAAGAGAAAAACAGCTCCAGAAAGGGGAGGGAAGAGATGTAGTCATCTTCTGAGGAAAAGGCACTGAGTCTGGGGAGAGTTGGGCACAGCATAAGGCCTGCCTTCCTAGGAAACTTTGGACATGCCTGAGGTGTAAAGGAATTTAAGAGGAAATGGGATTAAAGCCTTTGTGTGGAGATGACACACCCTTTTTATAAGTACTGCTATGTTCTTTCTGGCTTCCTTTCCCTCCCTTTTGGCTGTGGTCAGGGCACCCTGACCCACCAGGTAATGGCTCGGTGACTGTTGGAACTGTGGTGTTTGGGACTTAAATGGGCACCAAGTCAACTGTGTTATCATCTGCTGAGCTCCCTGGTGCTGATGAGAATCCACTGGTTGACAGGAGACTCCACCACAACAGCTGGTAAATTGATGAATAACCCTCACTGTCAAAAACAGTCATATTTTTTAGTCTGAATTTGTCTCGCTTCAATGCCCGACCATTGGGTCTCATTATATCTTTGACTGCTCGGTTGAAGAACCCATTATTAAATATTTGTTGCCCGTGTAAGCACTTATAAACTTGACCAAATTAATCGTAACCTTATCTTTGGGATACTAAACTTTTTGGCCTGGCCGCACAAAAGGAGTTAGGCGTCGTGACACTGAGTGTTATGCTGCCCTACTTTTCAGTGCCTAGAAAATCGCTGTGGTTCGCAGAGTCCCAGTCTGGCACCTTGGCACCCTGTACAATGAAGGCTCAGCCACCTATGCCAGCCAGTGGGAGATGCTGTTGACATGGTTGTGTGATAAGTCCCACTCCTCTCATGGATATAGGCACCTCCCTGCAGCCCAGACCTAGGCACCTATCTCTGCTAGTGACCCGCACCCAGGAACTCCTGTCCTGGAGTCAGACCCCTATGCCATTTTAGGAAGAAGCTGGAGTGGTGGGGAAGAAGGAGTTCCCTCATCACTTTTAGCCCAATGCTTCGGGGGTTCAGGTGGGATGGGGGAGACCCAGGTCAAGTCTTTCCCTCCAGCTCAAGAGGAGAAGGGATTTGAACAGAGATCTGCCACCTTTCAGGTGAGTGCCCTAGCCCCGGGGCTGTAGGCTGCTCTGATATGGGCTCCCCTGTTGAAGCTGTTCCAGTGTGGAAAAATAATGTTAATATAGCCAGTAGAGCAGAGGGCCTGGATCCTGGGTTTCCCACATTCTGGGCGAGTGCACTACAGCTTCATTCTCATGCTGGTACACATGCTTTCTTTCCTCAGCCTATCCGCAACAGGGGTTGAGCCTAAATCACTGAGCTAGAAGGTCCTCCTCCTTCCTCCACCCCCAGCTGTTTTGTGTGAACTTGCCCGAGGGGTGCGTTCAGAGGTACTGGCTCATCCTGTGTATGCAGCTTAGGTAGGTGAATGAGACTGAAATGTAGGCATCCAGGGAACTTTTTACTGCAAAAACGTAGCTGCCGAGAGAACCTAGACACCCTCAGGGTTTGGTGGGAGTTCTGTATTGGCCCCAGACTGGGGTGTAGGTGTCTAGCTCCTTTTGTAAACTCTGGCCAGTGGACGCTTTGAGTACTCTCAGGCCTGTTTTCTAATCCTCCTCGTTGCTCTTCCCTCAACCAGCTCCAATTTACCAGCTTCCTTCTTGGATGGGTGCAGCCCAGAATAATGTGAATACTGAGCTTCCATACTCTCCTCCCCAGCAGTTTGGGGGCCACTTGCTGAATTAAAAAAAATATAGATTGATCCAGCCAGCAACTGCTTGCACGTGTACCCAGAATAAACACCATCGGGCCTATTTACTCAGGGCTGTATTATGGCATGACTGGGGAAAGAAAAATTCAGCAGCACGGTGTATGAAATTTGCACTGTATTTTTGGAACATGGGTGAATTAGTGCTGACTCTGCTTGGAAATGCAAACCCTTTTGCACTGAAAAGTTCTGCCATTTTTGTTCTATGATCTTTGGCTCACCATACGCAGAAGACACCAGCCATTTGGTGAATAAAAGCAAGTCATATTTGGAACATCATTATTATTTATCTGCATTGGGCTGGGTGCTGAACATACATGGGTCATGTATAAGCATGGACCTTTGGTTGTTTTCTCACCTTCCTCTGCAGTGTGGGGTGCTGGTCACTTCATGGGAACATCTGGGTATATCGATTCACTGCCAGTGGAGGGGCCGCAGGCACTGGGGCACCTCGGCCCCTGCTGTTCTTTGCTTCTGGCACACACATTTTAGTGTCCTGGGGGCTGTAATTCTTTGGTCTAATTGTGGTTGTCGGGTTTAGTGGGCGGTTGCTGGGCAGTGCTCAGTAGTCTGTGATGCACTGAATGGGCGACTGGTCCCTTCTGGCCTTGAACTCTACGACTCCAAACCAGACAGACAATATCTGGGGCAAAGGAAGAGTGATGATCCCCACTTCACAGCTAGAGAACTGTGGCACAGAGAAAGGAAACACCGTGTTTAAGGTCACAATAGGAGACAGAAACAGGAAGTGGATTCAATCTTTTGAGTCTGTGTGCACAAAATGCACTGTTCCCTTTGCTACTGGGAGCTCCTGTACTGGGGAAATGCCACTCTCCTGCTGGGAAAGTTTTTCCATGTTTTTTATAGGCAGAGGTTCAGGGAAAGGACAGGAATTCAGACTGAAGTCTGAATGATCCCAGAGGGCCAATGGTGGCAAGCTGAGGGGAGGAATGACTTGTCGTCCAGAGCTATCTGGCAGGGCAAGCAGTTGCTGTAGCTTTCATGGATGAAACTAATGGAAATGGCATCAAAACTGTTAAGCTGTCCATTATTCATTTTTATACTTGTCTGGTAGTTACAATGAGCCCTTCTCCTCACTCTTTGTATTTGTAATATCCTTTGGTACCGTGATAGCTCCTAATCACACCCTCAGTCGTAGCAAACCGAAAGCATTATTCAGCCTATGAAGCCATTACCTCATTCATAACAATGGCTGATAAAAATAAGGTGCTTACCAAACACAAAGACATCAGGTTGTTACTGATATTTTCCCCCAGAAAGCAGAATTTTTTTTAAACAATAGTGGCATTTCCATTTAAGAAACTCTCTGAGCCTGCGAGGACTTTGCTGTAACATCAGATATTGCAAGCTCAGATCTCTGGCCCTAAATGAATAAATGGCAATCTTGAATACACACAGCCCAGGAATCCTGCTCTCAGGGGAGAATCCAGTGTCCCAGGTAATAAATCACAGGGAAAGATTAAAAATAAATAAGGACACTGCTGTACCTTTGCATTTATACTTTGTCTCTTATCCCAAGAAGAGCGTGGTGAAGGAACTCTTCTTTTGAAGAAAATAATTTAAGCAGCCGCTATAACTTCTTCAGCAATGGATGCCCTCAAGCATAGCACCATTTAATTAGAAAATAGGTGCTATAAGCCCTGGAGATGTTGCCTTTCTACAGAGGTGATTCACCATGGTGTTACCCTAGTTTTGACTGGTGTATCTCCATTGATTCCAGAGTGAAACCAGAGTAACACAGGGATGAATCAAGCCCACAGTTTGCAGTCTAGAGAAGATAGTCTGAAAATGCCTCTGCCAGGAGTCCCCCAAAGCATGTCTAGAGTGCAATCACAGAGTCTGATTCCATCTTGTGTAGACATGGAGCTAGCTCGGTTCCTGGAAGAATGGAGCTGTAGTATTGGGGGCTTCTGTGGAGACTATCCCCATGAATAATTACTCAGGGTTCTGGCAGGGTTTGTACAGCTTGTTGTAATAACTGGGTCTACACATTTATCCTAACTGTGAATTCAGCTGTGAGATGTCAGTGAAAGTTCATAACACGCCCCAATAACCAATAACAAGGAAAAGGGTACAAAAGAGAGACAGACTAACTTAGTCCAAACAGCAAAGGACTGTTAAGATTATGTCTGGTAAACAAGAGAAGTGTGGAACTGGAAATCAATAAACCAAAATTGGTATGTTGGAGATTAAGCCTAATTGGTGGACAAAATAATGAGAAGGGCTATTCCACCCTTCACACCTTTTTGGGGTCCTTAAAGAGAGAATCTGGGAGGAAATTACACAGATGGACAGATGCCAATGCTGACTGACTGGAAGACAAATGAAGAGGAAGGAGTGAAGTTTCACCATCACGGCTGCCATTCCCACCATCTCCTGGAATCCTGGGCCCGCTTTGTGCTAACCCTAAGAGATGTCCTGACCAGACTGGCCCAGAGGGAGGGTCCCAGATGACAACGCCACCTCCACCTCTTCTGGCTCCGGCTAAATCCCAACCCCTACCTGAGACATGAGACTGTCACTCATCCTCATGGGTCTTTTTTATTCCTCACTTCAGTTCTTCTCTTTCTGATCCCTCTCCTTTTGCCTTCTGTCTACTAAGAGTTTGGCTTAGCTGACCCAGACTGCATATATTGCAATACTGCTGAGAGCCTGTGACCAGAAAATACAATGTCCTGAACAGCCTGATACTGGTACAAGCTTGCCAGGGCGTGGTGTGGCTAATAAATACATGTTCAGTTCCTGTGTTTTTCCAGTCTGAGTGTCAACCTGAGACAGAAGCTGCATTTTCCATTCTTGCTGTTCTTTTCTCTCCCCTCTTACGTGTGTAATAAACGAGATTGGACTTTAACAGAAACACCAGTGACAGCCGCTTTAGCCTATCTCAACTAACTTTTCCCCCCTAAATGGACAGTTATTACCATCTCAACAAGTATGTCAAACATGGTTGTTTGGTTTTTTTTCTCTAAAGACTCTCTCCAGCTACAGGACAAGGTACCAAGGGATGTTGGTAAAATGAAAGCCTTACTCAATACTTTACATTTCAAATGCTTTAACTATTTTCCCTTCTTTTCAGTATAGAATCATAGAAGTGTAGGACTGGAAGGGACCTCAAGAGGTCATCTAGTCCAGTCCCCTACATTTAATGCAAGGCTATGTCATATCTAGACCATCCCTAACTGGTGTTTGTCTAATCTGTTATTAAAAATCTCCAATTCCACAACCTCCCTTGGCAATTTGCTCCAGTGCTTAGCTACTCTGACAATTAGGAAGTTTTTTCTAATGTCCCACCTAAACCTCCCTTGCTGCAATTTAAGCCCATTGCTTTTTGTCCTAGCCTCAGAGGTTAATGAGAATAATTTTTCTCCCTCTTCCTTGTAACAACTTTTTATGTACTTCAAAATGGTTATGATGTCTCCCTTCAGTCTTTTCTGCTCCAGATTAAACAAACCCAGTGTTTTCTATCTTTTCTCATAGGTCATGTTTTCAAGACCTCTAATCATTTTTGTTTTTCTTCTCTTGACTTTCTCCAGTTTGTCCACATCTTTCCCGAAGTGGGATACCCAGAACTAGACACAATATTCCAACTGAGGCCTGATTAGCGCAGAATAGAGCAGAAGAATTATTTCTCATATCTTGCTTACAACATTCCTGCTGATCCATCCTGGAACGATATTTGCTTTTTTTGCCATACTGTTTAATAAAAACCTAAAAGGATTTTTAATGGTGTGTTTTCCATGGCACAAGGCAGGCTGAGGGCTCTGTATACCAATCCCAGAACCTTGTTTAACATTGTTTAATGCTGGACGGTGATATGGTCATGTTAACACCTTTGACTTTTTGGGCTCATATATTCTATGTAAATTAATACGACAAACCCATGCTGCTTCAGCCCCTGAGCTAGCTAGATTAAAGCTGCTTTGGGTATGCCTACTCAAGCTGCAATAACATCCCATGACTGCAGCCTAGACATACTCATAGAGGTACATGGGTTGCTGTCCAAACAGCAGAGGACAGCTTTTATTTATGAACCTTGTATCTAGAACAAAATGTCTATTAAAAATAAAGGAAAGGGCATCTGTTGTGGACAACTCTATTCATACAGCATGGCTAAATAATTGGAAGAACAGTAAAAGAGAAGAATAAAAAGCCAAATGGCAAAGTGGTATGTACAGCATCCCCTTGGAAGTTGATGCCCAGCGTAACCACTCTACTTGCCCAGCCCTAGGACTGGCCCAAATAATCCCCATGAGCAGATGCATTTCAGAGCTGTGAACGTGAGAGCGGATGCTGACAATTTGTTCTGAAGCCCAGCTATGGGGTGTGTGAAATGATATTTTAAGAAATAGCAATCTTATTTCCCATGCTTTCCAGGGCACTAGAGGTGGGATGTCCAAAAGCACCCAGCGCTGACTGGTCAATTGGAGTTTTTCCAATAATTTCAATGGGAGCGGAGCTGGGCCAATGCTGAGTGTCTTTGAAAACCCAGCCCTAGCATTCCTGATGGACCATGCTGTATTAGGTGAGCTGATTAATGTTTTTGTATGAAGCAGTCTGTGCCCATCACTCCCCTTCCACTCCTCCATTTTATTTAAGTTTTCAACACCATCATTTAAAACATATCTATATGTCTGTACTCCACACATGTATTTGCTTGCTCAGTTTTTTCACTATTAAGAGATAGACGGAAACAAATCAGACATATTTAACTGCCTTTGATATGGTGTAATAACACATGGCTCATTAATTAACCTTGGATAAATAGCTATCCACCATCTTTCAGGGGAGAGGAGGGAGAGCCTAAATATGTACTTTGTTTGCTTAGGAGATGAAGCAGGAAAGCATATTGTAATAGATGAGACTGGCATAGATGTGTTGGCTATTTTTACAATTGTTGTAGAATATTCCTAAACTGTGAGTTTCAAATGGGCCTAATTTAGGCACCCAACTAGCAATGAAGTCCTATGGGAATTGGACACCTAACTCCCTAAGGGTTTGTCTACAGTGGGAAATCAACCAGAATAGCTATTGCAGAGTAGCTCCAGTTGCATTAATTTAGATGGAATAAATGGGCCAGAGTGTTAACATAAGCCAGTCAATGTCCAGCATTAAACAGTGCTAAACAAGGGTGAAGGTTTGGTAGACACCGTGCTTAGCACCATGGCAAAAACTCCATTAAAAATCCTTCCAACCTTTAATTAAAGATAAAAATAAGAAGGACAAACAGTCAAAATATCTGAAATGTAAAGTATTAAATAAGGCTTTCATTTTAATAACACCCTTTGTTGCCTTCCCTGTTAGTGGGAGAGTTTTTAGAAGGCAAAACTCCCTTTCCTGATAGTCTCTTAGATGAGGTCAAAAGTGGCAATAACTGTCCTTTTGGGGAGAAGAGGAACAGTGGGTTGAGATGGGCTGGAATGGCTGCTGTTGCTATTGTTAAAGTCTGATCCCATGTTATCTCAGGTAGTTGTTGGAATTCAGTTGGAGCTAGTAGGGATGATGATGTCATCCGGCTCCCTCTCTCTGGTCAGGCCATTCCTCAGGATTAGGACAAAGGTCAGGGGTCGCCGGAGACAGTAAGGATGGCAGCCATGATGGCAAAGCTCGCTTCATTAGTAGAACCCTGCGTGGATACAAATAAGTGGATCCGCATCCACTGGAATAAACTTTTACCTGACCTGCAATCCACCCTCCCTCTTTTAGATTTAACCACAGCTGCACATCAGCTGTTTTGGAGCCAGCAGTCCTGCATCAACAGTTGAGCCCCTGCCATCCCAAACAGCTGATGAGCCCCACCCACCCGCCTAACAGCATCAGCTATTCTGGCTGCACTCCTGGCTGGCAGCTGCTCCAGAAGTCAAGGGGGTCCTGACCTCCATGACCATTTGATCCACAATCTGCAAGAAATGATCCGTGGATATCTGCATCTGCATCCAGGGATGTAAATATCCGTGGATTTTCAGGGCTCTATCCATTAACATAATTTCTTTAATGACTCAAAAAGGGAGTGATGGGTGGAATAGTCTTATTCTTTATTATTTGTCCACTAATTAGGCCTAATATATATTCATTTGGTTCATTTAATTTCTGGTTTCATATCTTCTGGTTTTGCTAAGCATGATTTCAGCACATTCCTTGAGTTATATCAGTAGACCTTTCTGTTTGGACTAATTCCGTCCATCTCCCTTTAGTATCTTTCTCATCAACATTTTGTTGTTACAAGTTATTGTGACATTTTATGAAATTTCACAAACTTTTTGCTGTTGAACTCACAATTAGAGCAATTTTATAGGCCCAGTCATCACAAAGCTCCCAATGTAGACTCTCTATTCCAGAATAGAAATCACTTTATTCAAGAATAATTAGTGCTCTTGCAAAGTGGAGTAGTTATTCTGGAATAAAATCACTTTTGTTCCAGAAGAGAATGTTCACCCAGGGAGCTATTTTGAAATAGCTATTGCAGAATAGTTTATTTTGCAATTGCAGTTCTAGTCAGTTTTCCCATATAGAGAAACTCTAAGAGGGTGGTCCTTTGTCACGATCATAAACAGCAGAACCTAAATAAAGCCATAAAACTATTATTTCCTTAACAGTTCAATTCACAAGACCACACTGGCAGTTTCTAATTATTCCTGGAGGAACTTACATCCCCTCAATACATCTTATTCTTTTGAGCATATTGTCTTGCTTCTGAGGAGATGGTTGGTTGCCAACTTGTGTGTCCTGGGATAGGACCAAAGTTTACATAGGGTATATCTATACTGCAAAGAAAAACTCTGTCTCAGAGCCTGGGTCAGTTGACTTGGGCTCACGGGACTAAACACAGTGGTGTAGACATGCTGAAAGCCAGTGAAGGGGGAGGACGGATCTTAGAGCCCAGGCTCCAGCCCAAACAAGAACATCTGCACTGAAGTTTTTAGCCCCATAACCCTGAGTTAATAGACCCAGGCTCTGAGATGTGGTGCCACAGGTTTCTCTTTGCAGTATAGACATCCCCCATATCTACTGGTTTGTGCACAGTTGGGATTGACTGGAGGATTTCACAGCTGCCTCCCGTAAGTCTGTGTGAAGCAATGCCTTCGTGGATTTCACTGTGCAAACAGAGTCAACTAAAGAGTTAGTGAGTAGTAAAACTGATGCTTATGGGCTCAGCTGCAGTCTGTGCGAGCTGCCATTCCCCTTTTGGCTAGCACTGCTTGGGAACGGATCAAAGCTGGAGAGCCAGATTATCAGCTGCTGTAAATTGGCATAACTCTGTTAGAGACAAGGGCACTATGTGGATTTACACCAACAGAGGATCTGGCCTGATATATTTTACAACTAATATTCCAGTTTGCCTCTGTGTCTACCTCAGTCTAGAAACAGTGTTATGTGAAGAACTGGGTCTAAGTAGACAGAGGCAGCTGCTGGGGAATTGAAGTGGGTTCTTTTCAGATACTGCTGTATACAACACCCACATCAAATGCAGCTCCCTCACTACAGCTGGAACGGACACGTACATCAGGAACAACCCAACCCGTAGCTGGTGGTCTGAAAGGCAACATGCATTGTATATAGCATGCCACAGGCTAGCCATATATCAAACTCTACATGCCTAGGCTTTACAGCCATTTAGACACATATAACACACTCGCCTGTGTGTGAGATTGCGCTATCTGCTAGTGACTGTCCCTAGGGAATATGTAGTCTGCTTTGCACTGCAGACTCATGCAGCTCCTTGAGGTCCACTGGCAGAAGCCGTTTCTTTTGGTGTTAAAGGTCTCAGGTTTCATTCCCATTAATGAGTCTGGTCTCAGGGTACGTCTCTGACTTCCATTCACTACACATGTTCTACACAGTTGGGTTCAGGATGACAAGTTTCATGCACCAGCCAAGTGTTGCTTATGCAAAATAGAATATTACAGCAGAACTTCCTGCTTCTATACAGACTAATGATAAAAGGCTTTTCTCAGCCACTGTCCAGAATAAGGCAAGGCGTGCTTCAGCCAAGATCCAAAATAACCAATATTAAATAAGGCTCGTTTCAGCCTGTGCACACCTAGCGCAAACACTGGTTTTCCGCTACATTTGCAGCCCCCTCTGTTTAAGTTGATAACATTGAATCAGGTGCCTGATGCTAATGAGATTTATTAACTTCACTGGGATGAGCACTTCCTAGTCCAGCCACCTTGCAAGCAGAGGACACAGGTTCAATCTCATCCCTGCCAGAAGCCTGTGGGTGGGTCCCTTCACCGCATCCCAGTACACAGAACTTTCAAGAGGAAGTAGAGACAGACAGTCTAGACTTTGCTGTGAAAGTCCTTTGTGTGTAAACCCTGTAAGGATATAATTAAGAATTCAACAATACAATTATATGTAAGTCACAGTTCCAAAATGTCTACAGCTAGGATTGTGACCTTTTAAAACTCCATTAAGCTATGTAAATACTTTACAAAGAAATGTGCATTGTTAACAGTTTGCTAATGTCAACTGCAAGAGGACCTGTTCTCATCCCTTGTGCCTATGCTATCAGCCATCAAGACATTCACACTTCTTGTTTACTGATTTGCATATAACAGACCCACCCTGGGATTTTGTCCTGCCCTTTTTGTTCTGTGTTTATTTTGAAACCTCCTTGAATTGTTCCTGATTTCAGTCAGTCTCCAAAACAATTCAAAAAGCCCCCTTTGAAACAGCAATTTAGAAGCAGAATTTAAACATTTCTTAATAAGGCCAGGCTTGTTTCCCCAATGGGAAAAAAAACAATAGAACGTAAGAGAGGACTTGCCAATCTCACCCAAAAACTCAACTTTTGTGTTTAAATCATATGTATGCTGCTGTACATTAGCAGCATTTTATTTTTGTTTCTTTAAATTAGAGGCAACTTACCAATTTGGAACCAAAGCATCAAATTCAGAAGTGATGTGTAGAACTGGTTGAATTATTTGCTGCACATAAATCATCCCAAAAAAGTGACCCTTTTTTCTGTTCATTTGCCACTCCATTTGTACAAACTTGTCCTTTATTCCTAAATAGTTTTCAGATAATTTAGGACCCCAAATGTGCACCACAAGCTATCCTTGCCCCTGAGGGGGAACACCTGTCTTCGAAGCAATCTATTTATGCATGTGAGTTTGAGAGCACTCTAAAAGATGGACTGTTACACAAAAAGCTCCCCTTAGCCTTAATTATGTGCAGCTAGAGCTTCTTGATGGGCTCCAGCCCACATAGGTTCTTTACTAACTGATCACTTTGACTATTTAATATTCATTATTCATACTCTGCGATTGGTCTCCTAAGTCACATGATATTTTTTCTTCCCCTGTACTGGATGACTATGACTTTTGAAAACAGGTGACTAATGAATAACATGACTGAAAAATAGCCTACAACAAATTATGGATAATGCTTTCAGGATACAGATTTTCAGACAAACAATCCTCTGTGCTAAATTTGGACTAACAGACATTTTCATGAATAAACCAGCTGTCATTCAAATACTCACAAGCAGCAAATAATATTACCCCACAAGTAATAGCAGAGCAAATTCACCACGCTTACTTGCAAAAATATTTGAGAATTTCTATTTCTAATGAAGTAACCTGTTGTAGTGATTTGTGCGGTGGTGTCAATCAAACTCACTTAATCTACTTTAGAGCTACTTACTTTCCCCTAGAAGCATGTAATGGATCTCAGCTGGAATAATTTATGCACTGAGGGGCCAGAAGAAAGTTTAAGTTCAAGTAGGACAATGTAATTTACAGTTCAAGGAGCAGGAGTGACCTGCCATAGCTTCTACCCCCTACACCACCTGTTTATGGCTTTCTTGCCAAACTACTTGCTCCTGGTCCTTCAGTGTGGGAGTCACACCAGTTGAGACTCCCTTGCTCTCATCTTAGATTCAGTGGCACAGATGATGTGTAAGGTGGATATGTGGCAAGAGGGTGTGAGACTCAATTAAATTGAAGGCAGCCTAAAGCAGGGACCACAGTGGGTTTGTGAACTACTGTTTGGGGGGGGAGGGGACCATCTCCTCCCCTCCCCATGTTATTAAATAGAAAGTTCATCCTGGCTAGATCCTATTTGGATGGGATAAGAGATGGAGAGGTGGGGGAGTTGGAGGCCATGGTATGGAAAAGATTGAGAACCATTGGCCTAAAGGGAGCCTACGCTGGAATCGTATACATGTAAAAGGGACAGGAAGGAGGTATAAATTACACCAATGCTGACTGTTCCTAGACTTGCTGTACTTCAGAATTTGGGCCACTACATTTGTGGATATCCAGAAGAGTCCAAGCTGATGAAATTATGGGCAAGGCCTGAAGAAAGTGTAAGATACGCCAGCTGACACTTCCTCTCGGCTTATGTAGAATCATCTCTGAAGGTGGCCTAAAGGGTAGCTTGTCAGTGTGAAAAGGCGAATACTCTAGAAAAGTTGATGTGATTATAGGTGGTGAAAACAGTTTATGGCTATGTCTGAATTCTGTCCAGATTCAACACAATGATCTGGTCACACTTACATATGCATGGCTTCATAAATTGCTGAACCACGGCTCTTTCCGCAGCTAAGAATCAACAGTTAACAAATGGTCCATGCTGTACTCTATTACAGCTCTGTCACTCACCTTAACTTGAGCATTTCCATGGGTGTCACGTCCAACTCTGAGCTGCACAGAGCTGTCGGTCTAGGAAACCAAGGCCTATGCTGGTTTGTGTGTCCCACACCTACTCTGATCCAAACTACACCCCCTTCTCCAGCACTGCTCTCTCTTAGCCCATGCCACAGGACTTTCTGCTGGTCTCTCCCCGCAGTCAGAACTGCAGCTCAGCCATTTGTTGATGCATAGCAGATGTTTTCTGGCTTTTGCTGACATGCTTGCTCAGCTTTCTCTTTTCATGCTCGTGCAGTCTTCATGCCAGGAGCTAGCCCTGGGCTTGCTGTCATGCCTCTTAGTTTTGTGGGAAGCTATTGCTAGCCTCTCTTCAAAGCCATATCTGTAGTATTCCTTGGAGACTCATCCCTCAAACTTTATGGGCCAGATTCTCAGCTGATGCAAGTTGTTGTAGCTCCATTGACTTCAGCAGGGCTATGCTGATTTACATCAGTTGAAGGGATCTACTTCTCTAGCTCCATGTCAGGATATGGCTTCCCTTTGCTCTGGTAACTTATAAGATACTGTTTGCAATAGATGCATTTCGATCACAATGTGCAGATAAAAAATTAGTTGTGTGAGGCTCCCCCTAGTCCTTGAAAAGGCCACTTTAGCATGCAATATTAATCATCCGCTGTGCAGTAATCTTGGAAAAACTTAGAATATTCTGGCAAATCACTGGGCCTCCAGAGGATCCTCCTGGCTTGGAACGACCGGCTCTCATCTGTTATCAGAATGCTGCGAAAACATCTCCCCGTTTCCTACCCCCATCAGCATGCGAACAGCGAGCCAGTTCAGTTGTGGGAAATGATCTGTACTAATAAATGGCAAGAGTGTGTGAATGCTGGATTTCAGAAAACGAGAAGATCAAAATCACCGAACTTCCTTCATTGTCTCACTTGATACCTTCGCTGTGCTATGTATGCAGCACAGGGAGTAATTAAGCTTCTAAAAGAAGTTTCACATTGAAGCCCCATAACCCAAAACAATTAAAACAAACAGTTTGTGCGCATTATAATCTGCCCTCATTAGCGCTTAAAGGTCATTTTTTAAAAAAAGGTGAACTCGAAATGTATCGCATTCCCTCGGCACATTTTGTTAAAATACACACACTGAGTAAGAGTTCAAACGGAAGCAGCAGCAGAATGACACCCTTCAGGATGAAAAATACAGATTAATTTGTATTATGATCGTGCCTCGAAGCATCAAGCATGGATCAAGGTCTCATTGTGGTAGGTGCTGGACAAACATCTTATCAGAAAACTGCCCCAAAGAGCTCCCAATCTAGGTTTATATCTGGGTGTAACAGGTGGACAAAAGAGGAGAAAAAAATGAGTATGTTTTGCATAGGAGGCAATAATCTTGCTTGCTACCTGCCAAGCCGATCAACGAAGGTATTAGACAAGAGTACAACGGTGTTATTTAAAAAAGTCTTTAGCAGAAAAAAAAAAAAGGAAATTTCTAGTTCCACCACAGAGTGTTTCCTGCTGGGAATAGCAATGGAAGCAGTACCCTATGAGAGCTGGTCTCAGGAGATTTCCAGCTAATTTTGTTTTTTTGTTTTTTTCAGTCCAAATAAAAGAGCTAAGGGTAGAATCGAGTTGTTTTAAAAAATTTCTGATGGCATTCTTATCAGAATACTTTGAAGAATGTAATTAAATGTCAGGAGTAATACCCTTTTAATTGCATTTATGTGCCCCGTCAGAATGATAGGAAAACAAATTCATCTTTTCAGTTCTTCAAGTGCATTATTAAGTGCTATGAAATGAATTGGTTTAGAGAGAGCAGCTGAAGTATTTGTCAAATAGGTTCCTAAACGTATAATTTTGCTGACTTTTTTTTAAACGGGAAGAATGTGGGGAGAAATTTACACCTAATGGGAGCAGTTCAACCTATGTGCTAACCATTCAATCCATGTCTCCTACCTATTTCCCTCCCTAATAGATTGGAAATAATGAACAATACTATTGCTGGTTTTGCAAAGTAGAGTCAAAAATCACTGTAACACAGATGATCCCTTACATAGCACCTGCCTCATATGAATACCCTGAATTTGCCATCCTATTACTATTAATAGTTTATTATTTGTATTGTGATAGTTCTTAGCAGTGCCAGTCATGGAGCCAGGACCCCATTGTGCTCGGTGCTGTACAAACAAGAGCAAAAAGCCAATCCACTGCTATTGCAAATGATAGGGGTGACGTGGTGCACTCCACGTGAAGACCAGGGGATCTTGCACGAAACAAGTATGTTCTTTTATTTGTAACACCATCTCCGTCTAACAATGTACAAACCAGAGCTGCAGCTCTGTTCCGCTCAGCATTCAAGGACCTGCATTGTGCTATGGGATAAGTGTCATTAGGACTCTTCAGCTGCCTCTCTGGCCTATACCATGAGGTCAGCCACTCCATACAGGTCCTAGGAGCACCCGTCTGGTAGCATGCAGCAGAGAAAAGGGGGCTGATGCAGTTTTTATAATGAAAAATAAAAATGTAAGGACCTGGTCTGAAACAGTGGAATCAAGAAAAAGACCCACCTTGACTTCAGTGGGCTTTGGAAAAGACTCTAAGGCTGTGCTGGGTGCATAGACTCCCTTCCACCACAGCCAGTAAGGAGTTAACAGGTAGACTAACTACCTCCTCAGCTGCAGCTAATTGCTGGGCCCTCTGCAGCTGGGAGAAGGCGGCTGCAGAGCAGATAGAGGGAGTTGTGGATAGCTGTGTGGAGGGGTCTCCTGAACAGCAGATGCATCACAAAGAGTTGGCCTTCCAAGGAGCAAGGCCTGGAGAGTGTAGGCCTGGGGAAGACGCTGCTGGACAGGCAGGGGTAGGAAGCTGACCTAGAGATTGTAAGAAGCAGTTCCTAGCTGTTTCAACACAAGCCCCAGGGCTGGAAGCTAGAGAAGAGGGCAGGCCTGGGTTCTCTGGCCATCCCCCACACAAGGGGCTAGCTGCGTCCCCCTGATGGAGAGGGCAAGGAATGCAAAGCCCAGGCTGATGCTGACAACCTGACCCAGGACCCCTGAACGTTTGGTCTGTGGGACTCTTGACTACCCTGGAAGGAGTGAAATGATGAATGAGCTGGCTGGAGCAGCGAGAGGCGGCCAACCATCACAGGGTCAAATGGTTGTCTAGTGGGGGAAATTGAGCTGGAGGGGCTGCAATGCCACGCCTTGCTGTGAGGGGATGCACTGGCTGGTGAGTGACCCATGATGAAGCCCTTTGTATAAAATGTGTTACTTTTTAAAGCTCAGGTTTTGTACAGCATTCTGTGCAAACACAAAAGTTCTACTTACTACAGTCCAATGGCTTCAGGTTAGCCCCATATGCTTTCCCCTGCAGTTGTTTCCACTGACTAGTCTATATTCAAACACTTCCTTGCTTTATTTTGCCATTGACATGTAGCCTCCCAGGTCCAGATATCACTTTAGGAATCCCCTCTCCTATGCATGTGTCAGTAGCGCTTCCTTACCCATGGGTTACAGTTGCCCAGGAAGGCTCAGAATCCAGTTGGGTTGGTTCTGCAGTGCTAATAGGAGGAGTAACATGCATTGTCACTAAAATCATCATACCGTATGCTGAGTAGGCAGAGAGGGCAGGCCCATTGTCCCATTCAATATTGGCCTAACTTTTCAGCATTGATGGGTGATTTGAGATACTGCTGTTTTTGGCTGCCCACCTTGAGAACCCCTTCAAGTTGGAACCCAAACCTGCTAGTCGTTCTTGAAAATGTAGGCCACCCTTTTTACATAGGGTATGTGTACACGTGGGGATGTGCATGAGGGGGGGGCAAGCAGGGACACCTCCCCAATAAGGGGTGGGGGCACAGAACTCCTCTGGCCCCGGGGTACTCTGCCCCTGAGTTTCTTAGCAAAGATCTGCTTGCAGTGCACGCTCCATCCCAGGTAGCGCTCTTAGCTGCAGCACTGGGTAGCTAGCTCCCCCGCACCTCCAGGCGCTGGAGTTCTCCAGCGCTCACCCATCTCACCCCCTTCTCTGCTTCCACCAATCAGCAGCAAGGACAATACGGAGTGACAGTCCTCCTAACTGATAGCAGAGGGGCAGTGAGCAGAACCTCTAGGGGTGGGGCAGGCAAGGAAGGGGTCAGTCGAGCGGGGAGCACAGGTTACCCTGAGGTGGTGTTAAGTAGGAGGGGGGCAGCAGAGATCCCCCAGGAGGTTGTGGGGGGAGAGCAAGCTCCTCTAGCCCTGGGACCGAGGCGGGAGCACAGAACGTGGTTCTCCAAAAGGGGTCAAATTTTTATTCTTGCACATGCCTTTGTCTACACTGCAGTTAGACACCCCCGGCTGGCCCTTGCCCACTGACACAGGCTTGCAGGGCTCAGGCGAAGGGGCTGTTTAGCTGCAGGGTGGATGTTTGGGCTCAGGCTGGAGCCCAGGCTCTTGAACTCGGCGAGGTGGGAAGGTCCCAGAGCTCAGGCTTCAGCCAAGCCAGGACATCTACCCTGCAGCTTAACAGCCCCTTAACCTGAGCCTTTGAACCCAAGTCAGCTGGCACGGGCCAGCCGGGGGGGTGTCTACTTGCAGTGTAGCCATATCCATCGTCACTTTTCAGAGCAGAGGGGGCTGTAAGAGCAAAGGGAAAATGTGAACATCCAACAGGTTCACAACCCTTTATGGTGTCTGGGGCAAAAACCAGTTCTTCTAATCACTTAGCTAAATACATTGAATTGCAAAACTTCCTAGTGGTGTCCTTAGTGAATCTTTACAAACACAACACTGACTGCTTCTGTGGGAAGCACTATTGAATGAATGACACTTTTTAATCTGATAGCAGTTATGCTGGAATATATCTTACTATTGCAGTTTATTAAAGAAATGGGTCAAATACAATGAGTTGCAAAGGAATTCCTTCGCTCATTTAGATTCTCGAGAGGCACAGAGGAAACATTTCCATTTCAGATTTTCTTGGTCTGGCTATTCTAGCAAGGTATTTAATGCCTCAGAATAGGTGCCAGGGGAACATTTTCTTTACAGGGTAAATTTGCCCTAGTGCAGGAGGCTTGTGCAAAACCCTCTGCAGTATTTAAACCCTGTGGACTTTAAATGATGTGGATGCCTTTGCACAGGCTTTTTGCACTAGGGTAATTTTCATCCCAAACATATGATTATATAAGTCTTTTAGGTCTGATTCTGCAAGGTTTGAGTGTCCCTAACTCTCAGGACCTCACAGGAGATGCTCAGAACCTTACAGAATAGCAGTTCAGGGTAAGATTTTCAAAAGTGCTCAAGGCTGGCTTAATTCTGCTTCCATTGAAGTCAATGGGAAAACTCATTGAATTAAGTGGGGGCAGAGTTCGGCTGAAGCTGAGTGCTATTGATTGATTCCATCTAAGCAAAAGAAGGTAAATCCACCAATGATTCAGAGAGCTACCCTCCCTCATCCTCTCTCTATCTGAGGTTAATTTATTAAGGGAATGATTCAGATTTATTATTCAGCATAGCTACCACTTTTTGATTGGTTACTCCATACCACCTGAAAGAGACCATTGTTTGAGTATCTCAGGCTCATTATCAGATGAGTCTCTTCAATGAGGACTCTGTCCTCTTTTGTTCCTTTTAAATATGCTAAGAATGATTTCCTTTTGACAGAGCAATGCAATCCTTTTACCTTCCAAGGAGCTGTATGCATGTGGTACTTAATTATCTTAGCACAAAAGGGATCCGGCACCCACCATATTTTAACATTCATCTTATTTGTTGAGCCTTTTTGCTGCTGTTTTCAGTTAACTTGAATTTTTACCAGAACACTTTCTTTCTTTGAAAGAAACCAGTGGGAGCTGCAGATGATCTGCACTGCTGAAAATCAGAGCCCTTTTAGCAGTGGCCACAGTTGGATTTAGGAGACTAATTTTAGGCACATGACTTTGAAAGTCTAGGCCAAAAATAATATTTATTCCTGAGCAGAAAAAAGATCAGAGCCGAATTTTCACAAGTGCTCAGCACATCCCAAAGTGGCCAGGTTTTCAGAAAGGCTCATGTAGAAGTTTCTCTGTAGGGGGCAGCGCCGGGGACTCTCCCTCTGAGTCACTTTGAGAGGGAGGCCACCCCTCCTGGTGCCTACGGTTTTGGGGAGCCCAAATCAAGGGGTCACCTCTGGCCCTTAGTAGGGAGAGCTTGGGTTCAAGTAGCCCCTTTTGTTTTGGGGAATAGTCTCTCGGCCCATGGGCACGCTACCCGTCTAGGGTGCAGCCCACTGTCAGGGATGGGCCAGTAGGGGGAAATAGCCTCAAGCCCTCAGACCAGGCGAGGAAGCAGTCTCTTGCCTAGCCCTCGGGAGGGCTGGTAGGCAAACCCAGGTAGGCTCAAGCCCTTGGTAGGGCGAGCAGCAGTCTAAAGCTTGGCCTTTGGCAGGGCAGGGCTGAGGGAGAGCAGTCTCTCGTCCTTAGCTGGGGAAGTCAGTAATCTATGGACTGTCGGTCTAGGAAGGCCGGCAGATGCAGATGCTCAAGCCCTTAGCAGGTGAGCAGCAGTCTGTGGCCCGGCCCTTAGGCAGGGCAGGGCAGTAAGGGACAGGTTCTGGAGCTAGCTGGCATCCACCCCAGGTCAGGGTGAGGAAAGGGGGGAGGGGGATGCAGGCCCACCCATCTCCAATGTATCCCAGCTCAGGGCCCGGTCAATGACGTGGTGTCCCATCACAGGGTCAGCAGGGCTCCAGCCGAAACACGCTGACTCACTGCGAGCCACAGCTCAGCCGCACCACAGTCGGCTTCCCTGGGCTCCTTCCTCCTGCCCTCTGTTTAAAGTACCTGTGCTTCGTCGCCTTCCTCTGGGTTGCTGGGTTCAAGGGCGTGCAGGAGTCCCACAAATCCTTCCCCATCAACAAGCGGCAGCTCTGGAAACTGCACAGGGTCCTCTGCGGAGGGCAGTTCCTCCAAATCCTCCAGCCCCCAGGCAGTGGGCAGTGCTATCAGGTTCTCGGGATCCCAGGCAGCTCAGGCAGGGCTTCCTCCAGATCAGCAGGTCCCCACACCGTGGGTAGGTCCGGCAGCTTCCCCTTCTGCGTGGGCCTCTGGTATGGTCCTGGGCTTGAGTCCCAAGAGAGAGATGTCCTTCTCCCTTGGCCACCAGGGCCTGACTGAGCTAGCAGTCCTGGGTTTTAAAGGCCTGGCCCCGCCCACCTGTTTCCGGTCAGGTGGTGTCCTTCTGGGATCAAACCCCCAGAGTGAGATTGACTCAGAGGGAGGCTACCCTTCCCAGCTACAGCTCAGCTGCCATTTAGGCACCTAAATGAAGTGGCTGGATTTGCAAAAGGGCCCAGCAGCCTTTATGTCAGGAAGGGGAGGACACAGCACCTCTTAACACCACCCCGTAATGCCAGGATTGCCATTCCACTGCCGCTAGCAGCTCCTGACTCAACTGCTCCCGTGACATGTGAGATAATGGAAAGCTCCCTGCTGAGAGTGATGACGTGCTGTGGCTTGCTGCTCGCACGCCAGAGTGGGGGCAGTCTTCGGTAGCCGTGTGTGTCATTCTCGGTGCCAGGGGCCTTTCAGGATTCAGCCCGGGAGCTCTGACCTTGCCTTTCAATGAATGTCACCTCAGCTTTCGCAGGGAGTTCATACACGCTTTGGCTAGATGATGGTTGTAAGCCCCTGCCTGGGGTAGGGAGCATACTCCTGGGGCGTTGCGCCCCAGCTGGGCACCATGTCTCCTGGATAGCCGAGGCAGCATGGGCACTAAACCACCCTTTGAAAAAACCTAGCGTGCATCTGACCCTAGGCAGGGCCAATTCCCCTGGAAGCTTGTGTCATGGCCTCCCTTCTCCATCGCCACTTAGGAGAGGCTGCCATCCCAACTTCCACAAACCACCACCTCTTCGCCTTCCTCAACACAACCATGAAGGGCCGCAGGTCACAAATTTGCCCTTAGCTCGTCTTGTCTGCTCTTGTTCTTTTGGTCCTCCATAAAGCTTTCTAGAAGTTTGATTGGATGTGTCTCAGGGCACTAGAGAATCCACCACATCTTTTGCTTTCACTTGAAGTCTTTTTACTCAGACTGCAGATCTTTCCAGAAAATCTGCCTTTGCTCACGCAAGTCATGGCTGAGCACAGGAATCATATGTTGAAATTCAGTTAAGAGCTGGTCGGAAAAACTTCATCAGAACTATTTTCTGTTTTGAGGATGCAGCTCCATCAAAGACTAACTGCTTTGCAAAATTGTGTTGATTTCACACAAGATTCATTTAGGAGAAAAAACAGAAAAAAAAATGTTCCTGCTGTGTTGAGTGGGAAATTATTTTCCTTCCTGCAAAGGTGGGGGGTGAGTTTGGCTCCATGTAATAATTTCTCCCTCTCAGGTCTGGAGGGAGGTCATTCTGCTTCACACAGCAGTGCAATGCTGAGAGCAGTAATGCCTAAATAGTTTTAAAATAGTCCCTAGTTTGTTTTATTTCCCAATCTGTGATGTGGGAGTAAAAGCCTTTCCTTTGGCTGTTTTATCTGTTTAGTTTGTGAGCTATTCAGGGTCTGCCTCCACGTATCTGAACAGCCAAAGCATTAATGGGGGGTCCCAGTCTTGGCTTGGGTATCTAGGTGCTTCTGAAGCACAAATTAATTAACAATAACATCCCGGGAGTTCAGAAAATCTTGGTCTGATTCCTGGCTGTGTTGCAGAGTTCTTCTCTGACCTTGGGAAAATTACTTAGGATGAGATTTTCAAACTTATTTTCTAACTCCCTTAGGTGCTCACTGCCATTGACTTTCAGTGGGAACAGATTACCTAATTCCTCTGGGCTTTCTTGAAAATCCTACTTTCAGACCCACTCACACTCAGCTTCCTCATCTATACATCGAGGGCAGCCATTCTACCCTCACGGAGATGGCGATGTTAATGTCACCAAGAGACAGTGCCAGGCTAATGCAGTCACATTTGTAAAAGGGGAGGGGGTGATGTTAGCATTTCTATAACACTCTCCATTGCAGATCATGTATTAAATAGCTATGGTAGATTCTTCTGTAGGTGCCAATGACATGGGTAGAAGAGGGGATGCGCTCAGGATGATCTCCCATTTATTTAAACAATTCACCTCAGCTACATCTAGTAGGAAGACGGTGAAAGTGGCAGAAAACTTATCTTGGTCAGTACTACTATTAATATCAAATATTATGAGTTGGGTTACAGGAGGTTTAATGCACGTGGTGAGGCTTTGAATAGCTACTTAGTAATTTATAGTGGTCTTGTTAAGCTTCAGTTAAACATAATGTCCATTCAGAACTGAAAAGCACTTTGTTGCACTAATTAGCAGCACACAGGTTTGTAGCCATATTTTATTCCCGGGCAGCAAAATTCTCATTAGAGTCATGAGGACTTTGAAATCAATTTGAAGACCAAACTGGTTTAGACACTGGATGTTATAATACTATTTGGTGTCAATAGAACTTCAGAGGATAGAGAGGAACAATTAACACATTGAGAACATTTCTGACTAGATATCTGACCTGTTGAGTAGAAACTCAGAGGGCTTGGGTATAGGCTTATGCTTTGTTTCTTTTTCATCCGTGCAAAATAATACATTGTGTACTTCCACAGAATATTTTACTTTCAGCTATACTTTTTTTGTCCCTCGCTTGTTTACATTCTGTGGAGTTTGCAGCTCAGAGCTCTAGTTAGGGATGCCTACAGCACTAGAAAATGGGTGCCCTTGCTTATTTTCATGTTTGGATTCGATGTACTACATTGTACCAATTGTTTTGCTCAGGGATCTGTGAGCGTTTCCTCTTCCAGAATAGGAACTGAATCTGGATCAGCCACAGGAACTAAATAACTAAGCTGCTTGCATGAAACCAATATTTTGCTTGCGAGTAGCATGTGTCTCTCTAATATAAGAATGAACATAAACCAAGGCTGTAGAGTTTTTTTTATTTGGATGGTTCAGATCAGAACATGTTGTTTTTAGTCATGATCTCATTCAGGGTTTGAGATATTGTATGCAATTAAAGAACTAGAAATTCCAGGCAGGGCCCCCACATGGGGAGGGGGTGAGGGTACACTTTACCAGGGCCCGGAGGCCCTGAGGGACCCAGCCCAGGCTGCAACTGCCATTACCCGCATTATGGGAGGGGGACCTGTGTTAAAAGTTTGTCCTGGGCCCAAAACAATTATGCTTGGGCCCTGATCCCAGGCCAACTGGGGCTGTTTTTGCTTGCCTTTTGTGCACTAAAGCAATTAAACTAAGTCACAATAATATATTGATGTACATCTGTTTACTAAGGCTGTGTTCACTGCCCATGCTACAGCAGTACAGCTATGATGTAGTGTAGATGCTTCCTACATCGAAGGAAGGGGTTATTGAAAATGCTTTACAGTTAACGTCTAGGAAAACCATTTAATACTGTTTTCAGCCACTGCAGAGAATTTCACCGGAAGCTGAATCAGCTGTAACCTCCCTTTAGGTCACAGCTGGTGAGGTGAGAAGGAGGTGGCAGTAAAACAACTCAATCCCACCCTGTTTATATTTCTGAAGCTCAGGAATGGCACCTTCAGGAGGAGCCGGAACAGGGGTGATGTGCTTTGTCTGCTTCACCCCACCCTCCAGCGGGTTCCAATCCCAATTTCTGTTGCAGCCTTTGTGGCCAGTCTTAGGTAGAGTTCATTGCAGAAGTCGATTTTGGAAGTGTTGAAAGTGGAGGTGAGTGTGGTCAGGCCTTCACCAGAGAGCAAAGTTTCCTGGCTAGCCCAAAAGGACAGACGGCATTTGCAGACACTAAGAGGTGTCGACTGTAACACTTAGATCGTAAGCTCACTGGTGCAAAAAGTGCAGCTTTGTTATGCGCTCATATAGTGCCTGAAACAATAGGGTCCCATACCACCAATACAAATAAATCACCATCATCATTGCTAATGCTTTGGAGGAGTCACTTAACTTCGCAGCATCTCCCATTCACTCTGTAAAATGAAGGTGATGCTTACCCATCTTGATGGGGACCCAGTGTCGAAATGAAGACAGACATGTGCATGGAATTCAGCTGCAGGCCACAACTTTTATTAAATGTGTGCACAAGGAAAGAGCGCTACCTGCCCATCATTCATACTCTCCTATACCAGGTATTTAAATGGTTCCAGTGTGGGGGTTACAGGGCTCCTTACCATGTAATCCATAACTTCAGGTCATCTCTCCTCAGCCTACCCTGCAGGACTCTGCTGGCTCTGAGCCTCAGCGTCCTCCCCCTTGAGGGTGGGACAGAAGGTGCAGAGGAGTGGTGACCTCAGCCCACAAGCTCTCCCCCTACCCCATGAGCCTAAGGCCCATCACCAAATTCCAGGTCCCTTACCTCCAGGAATGGTTCATTTTATCCTTTTAACTGCACTGGGAAACAGCTGCACGTGATGATGAATTAATAAGTTTTGCAGTTAGGAACACACTTAACACCTAACCTCCTGGGGCTTGAAAGTGCTGCGAGGAAGGTGGGAAAACTCCCTGGTCCTCTGCCAATTGGCCTATGGGAGAGAAACTCCTTTCCGCCTCCCAAACAGGTGATTGGCTAGACCCACGGCATCTGTCAGGCCCGATTCCCCTTCCTGGTGCAGGGTGCATGGGGGTGCTTTTGGAATGGAGCCAAAAGGGGACCCACATGGCCACTGCTCCAATGGGTGTCAGACTCCCGCGGGAGGAAGAGCTACCTGATGTCCCTCAGCAACTCTCTTCTTCCCTTTGGCCGCCAGGCCCATCAAGCTTCTCCACCTGTTGAGGCATGGGGGGGATTTTATAAAATTCTTGGAAAGCTACAAAAGAGAAGCGCAACAAAAATCCTAAGTATTATTAGGGTTAGTTTTTAATTCTTCCTGTAGCTTGCCAGGTAAAGCTTCGGAGAGGCAAGGAAACAGACTGTCAAATACATGGGAGGGAATCAGGTACGGTGAGGTATTAATATTTTATTTATTTGGAATTAACACAATAAAAAGATATTGCTCTGAGGCTGCAGATGCCATTACATCATTAGTTACCTAATAACATCCCAGCAGTATTAAGTAATCATGTCAATAGAAACTAAGCCAGCAGACACTTCAAAAAAATGCTGTTTTACCCCTTCATCATTATAGGATGCATGACCTCAGCTCTCTCCAAAATATGTATCAAACAGAGGTTTTGTATGGTGTGACCATCAAGAACTGGCCAGTTACAAAGTCTCCAGTCAATCTCCAGACTAGAAATGACAGCTATAGACATCATCTTCTGTTATCTTCACCTGACACAGACCTAGCGTCCGCTATAACATTTGGCTTCTGAATGATCCAATGTGAAAATCTGTACCGCAGGTTGCTTTTTTTGGTGTGGGGGGATCAGTACATCTTGTTGAATTACGTAATCAATCAAAAGCACCGTGTTCCTGAATCAATCTCCTCAAGATTAAGTTGAATTTTAGTACATTCTGCACGTCAATGGAAACAAAATCCTTTTAGCGCAGTGTCCAGGCTAGGCTACTCAGGCCTGCTCCATTCCACAATCACAACTATCCAGCAGTAAAATCTTTACACCGACTTTAGTGGTCACCTGCCGCTTGCCATTCGTGAACACAAGGCCCGTATTTAAACATCCCTGATATTTGCTGCAAAAGACCCAACTCCCGTCTGTGACTGCCCCAGGACAAGGAGTGGGACGGTATAGTGGTACAGAGTGGGAATGAGGGATCAAAGTGGGGGAATGAATGCAGTGCAGCTGGATGGAACACAAAGACCTTTGATAGCAATACCCTACTGAAGTTTTCTAAATTCCCTGCACCAACATCTTATCCCTTCATTATTCTAACCTGACTTTTTTTTAGCAAGTGCCCAAATGAAGCCATATTAGAGTCCTGTTTCTAGATGCACTCTTTATTAAATAGCAAATGAAGCAGGGACCTGGCTCATTCACTGTGTCCCTTAGAAGAAGTGTCCATTCAATGCACAAGTAAGTTAGGCCATGCCTACACTACATAATTATGTTGACCTAAGTTACAGTGGCATACAGCCACCGCAGTTATTGCATTGCTTGTGTGTGCACACTTGGCTCCTTGCGTTGGCAGTGCACAGCCTCACCAGGAACGCTTGTATCAAACCAGAGTGCAGTGCACTGAAGGTAGGTATCTCACTGTGCAACTTGCCGCCTTTTAGTGTAGGGTCATTTGCGAAGTTCTTGCAATGCCTGGTGGGGGCCAAAATGAGTCGCACAGGATGATTGGGATCTCCTGATTGGGTCAATTTCTCATAATACCACATTCTCCATCCCATCATTTAATCTGCAGCCCATAATAGTTCACGCCTTCTTTTCAAAGTCCCATAAACCTATGCATCCCTCCTTGTTGGCCGCCATCTCTGACAGAAGCATGGCGCCTAGACAGCTCTGCACTGTCGTCATGTGTGTTGCAAGAATGGGGCGCCTGATCCTGCAGTATGCGCAAAGCCACAAGAGGAGCCTCAGGGAACATGACGATTCCTAGGAGGCTAGATTGCTGTGGGACATAGAGACAATTCAAGGTTGCTGGGGACATTCACGAAGCTGATGGAGATGGTGGAGCACCAGTTCTGGGCCCGAGAAGCAAGCATCGACAGGTGGGATTACCTTGTCATGCAGGTTTGAGATGATGAGCAGCGGCCGCAGAACCTTCAGATACACAAAGTCACATTTCTGGATGTGTGAGCTGAACTTGCCCCAGCCCTCTAGCAAAGGGACATCAAAGTGAGAGCTGCACTGAGAGTTGAACAGACAGTGGTGCCTACATTGTGGAAACTTGTAATGTCGGATGGCTACTGGGCAACATTTTGGAGCTGGGAAATTCACCACACTGGCCATTTTGATGCAAGTGTGCAGGGTCATTGATTGCCTCTCGCTACGCAGGACTGTGACTCCAGGCAATGTGCAGGACATAATGGATGATTTTGCAGCAAATGGGGTTCCCAAACTGTGGTGGAGCGAAAGGGATATGTGCACCAGACCAACTTGCCACAGACTACCTCAACAAAAAGAGCTACTTTTCTATGGTCATGCAAGTGCTGGTGGATCACCCAGGATACTTTACCAACATCAGTGTGGGCTGGTCACAGAAGGTGAGTGAACACAGGACTGTTCAGAAAGCTAAAACCAGGGACTTTCTTTCCCGACCAGCAGTTTACCATTGGGAATGTTGAAATGACAGTAGTGATCCTGGGCGACCGGCCTACCGCTTGTGACCCTGGCTCATGAAGCTGTATACGGCCACCTTGACAGCACCTAGGAGTGCATCAACCTCAGGCTCAGCAGGTGCAGAATGATGGTTGAATGTGCCTTTGGTCACTTGAAGGGTCGTTGGCATTGTTTACTTACAAGATTGGACCTCAGTGAGAAAAATATCCCAATGGTTATAACTGCCAGCTGTGTCCTGCAAAATATCTGAAGCAAAGGGGGAAAAGCTTCTGCCAGGCTGGAGAGTGGAGTGGAGCAGCTGTCTACTGAATTTGAACAGCTCCATACAAGGGCTATAAGAAGAGCTCAACATGGAGCTATTCATCTCCGTGAGGCTTTGAAAGAACATTTTAATAGCGAGTCAGCAGTAATATGTGTTGTGGTCATGTGCTCTACCTGGCCTTTCTCTTCGCAGCCTCGAATGAATCTTGTAGTGTTCTGTGTAAGTAGGAATCTAACATTATTAATGCACCTATTCACAGTGTCTGTGAATGATGTTATGGGTTCTGTGACACAGTGCAGTAATAGGAAATTGATCGTTGTCAGACCTGCTCATTGCCAACCAGCATATGCTCTGAACTAATAAAGATGAATTATGTTCCAAAAAATAGAATTTTATTCTTCAACATGAACCAGGCAAATAAAAAAAAACATTTAGAATGTAATAAATTATGGAAATGAGTGTTCTTTCCCCTTCATTTCAAGTACACATACAGTGACCTGTGGAACACACAGTTGGTGTATGTGCAGCGGTGATTGTCTTCAATGTCCCCCTGGGTGGAGTGGGAAGGGAGTGCATTGACCCCTGATGACATGTGGAATGATGGGGTCTGTGTTATAGGGAGGTCCCAATCTAGAGTTTTCTATGAGCTGCAAAAGGAGGCGAGTATGGGCTTGTTGAACCTGCAGGTCTACCGGAGTCTGCAACGTCTCTGTTTGTTTGCTGTCTGAGAAGTGCAAGCATCTCCTGCTGCATGTCCCTCTTCTTTTACCGAGCCTTTCTCTCCTCCACTCTAGCCTTCTCCAGGCTGCCTACAAGGGTGATCCTCCAGGCCCTGTGTTTACAGTGTGATGCAGCATTGGCTTGCAGGATCTTCTGGAGCATGTCATCCTCAGTCCCCTTCTTTCTCTTCTTTATCTGGCTGAGGTGTTCCGTGGGTGGGGAAGACTCTTGACGTCTGCAGTGGCAGCAGTTGCAGATACAACACAAACAGGTACCATTGTCAGTGTATTCATGATGGAAATCAAAAGTTAAGATGCTAAATTCACTCCCCTTGCTCCCAAAATTTGTAAGCTCGATATTCTCACTTCTGCGTGGGATTGATAAAGAACAGTGCCTGTCACAGCACCAGCCATGGTATAGGGCAATGGAACTGAATACTGACACCATTTCCCACAGACAGTGATTTTAGCTGATATCGTGCTCTCTTTGCTACCCTGAGGAACAAAACTGCTGCTGAGGTCTTGATGCCTCCCGGGCCCATGTGATGCTAGCCTGTGTACTGCAATGGTGCCTGCTGAACTACTGAGTGCCATGGGAAGGTGTGCTACTGCAGAGGAAGAAACAAGGCAGCCCTCCCTAGAAACCTTTTGGAAGAGAATTGCAGAGCACCTCCATGAAAGTTTCATTGAGTTCTCTTTGGAGGAGACCCAGGACATCCTGGTGCATGTAAACAAACTGCTCCGCTGGGCCCCCACTGCCTAGCTAAAGAAGGGAGTGAAAAGCAGATAGCAACTCACCCTCTCTTGGTTATTCCATTACCTCTTCTAGCATAAGTGAAAATGAGCAAATCGAAAGCTGTGTCCTGCTACGGTGGGAGTGCCATTCCTGTCATTTCAAAGCAAACAGCCTACTCACCAGAGGTTCCTTCTTCTGTCTCAGGCTCACCCATGCTCCATTGTGTGGACAGGCTGGATTGTGATGGAGATAAAAACAGGTCCTGACTTGCTGCACAGCTGTATCCCCCAGCCACCTATCACCCATAGTACTCCTCCTCTTCCTCTTCTTCATCCTCCACCTATGCAGTGCTGTTCATGACAGAGGCCTGGGACTTGGGATCCTCAGAAGTATCCATGGGGTTCCTGGGGGTGGTAATGGGGTCTCCGCTGAGGATGGCTTCCAGTTCTTTGAAAAAGCAGCAGGTCTCTGGCTTTGCAACAGATTAACTGTTGGCCTCCCTGGCCTTCTGGTACACATGCCACACCTCGTGTGTATGCCTCCTGTCCACTCCATGCAGGAGCATCTCTGCAGTGTGTAGCCAGCATAGTCAGCTGGGGAGTTATACTCAACAATGGAGAGCTGCTAGATGCGCAGGCCAAGCTGGGAAAACAGGAAAAGGCATTTAAAAAATTTCCAGGTCTTTAAAGGAGTGGAACAGTGTCCTTTCTACCTGACCCAAGAGCAGTGGAGTTCACAACGGTGACCAGAGCAGTCATTTTGGGGCATTGTGGGACAGCTCCTGGACTCCAGAAACAGTCAACGTAAGTAACGCTGTGTCTACACTGACACTGTGTCAAACTAATTACATCAACCCCTTCTCTACACTGCTCGGGGAGGTGGTGTTATTAAGTTAGCATAGGAGGGCAATTATGTTGGCATGAGCTGAATTTAAGTGTAGACACATCCACCGCTAGGATGACTTAAGCTGCCTTGCATTGACCTAACCGTGTAGTGGAGACCAGGCCTTAGTTGTTCATGCCTGCAGGGAGCAATTTGGTTCTGAATTTTCCCACTTTGAACTTTTAAAAAAAAAAAAGCCTGTTTAAAAATTGTGCTAGGTGTTGCTAGCATTCCAGCTGCAATAGATGTAGTTCTTCAGATACATTTGATGTGCTTTTCCCAATCCATTTTATCAAATCACTGACATAACAGGCCGTGTAGCTGGATAACATGCATTTCAGGCTGCAGTTTGCATTAACCTGCATTACAAACAAGGTGTCTCGTATCTTACTGCTCAGCTTTATGAACTAATGTAGTCGATGTGGGGCATTGGTTTGGATGCAGATTCTGAATCAGTGATAAGCAGGGGTAGGAAGCATAACAAGTTTCCTTCCTAGCCCAGGATGAAATCAGAATAATAATAACATCCGAGGGGTTCAGCCCTGCTCTCTCCTGCGTGTAAGCGAGAGAGGTGCAGAGAAAGAAAGCACTAGCGCCCCGGCAGTCAACATTTGCTCAGCTCCTGTGTAGAACGTATTCCACGTAATGCAGAACATGCCCAGTGCTCTATTACAATGTGGGCATGATAGGATGGGGTGCAGATAGTGCAGAGCGAGGGCACTAGAGCTTCGGGGCAGTGAGGTTGCTTCAAATGAAGTCGCAAGAGCTATGTGGAGGATTTGTGCTTGCTCCTGCTGAATTGCAGCTGGGAGCTCATGTCAGGGGAGCTGTGATGACTCTCACCACCAGCTGAGGATCTGCCCTGGAGAAGTTGCTCACTTGACGGTGCTGAAGGAGTTGAGAGCAGGGGCAGCCAAGCAGGCCAGTCACTGCTGCAGAATTGCATCTGAGGGGTCTGTGGCACCAGCTGCTCCGCGCTGCATGACACGTGCTGGGCACATTGCTCCTGTCAGCATGCCAGCCTGGAGAGCGTGTTCCCTCCAGCCCACTTCATCTCCTTGCACCCTGAGTTAACACAGCACCATGCCCAGCAGCACCACAGCTATCTTGGCACTGCTCACACTGAATCTGCATTCACATCGCAGCAGGATTAAATCCTAGGGCTATAGTCCAGAAAGATGCTCCAGCACATACTGTGCTATAAGGAGGTGCTTAACTCCCATTCACTTCAAGTTCAGTTAAACTTGCAGAGGACTTATGGTTAAGTGCTTTCCTGATTCTGAGCTTAGGCAAATTGCTTCCATGGAAATAAAAGCTTGTGTTTGTTTATTGTTTAGTTCTGCTGGTGATAGTATCACAGCAATCCAAACTGCTGGTTGTCTTTTTGCTTCTAATGTAGATCACCGTTTAAATCCTAACTCAGCATTCTTTTGGGACATACTGTGGCATACTTTATGAATACTTTAGGACAACTATCACATCGAGATTCCGACAAACACTGATACCCAGTGAAATATTCAGTGATACTCTTTTTTTCAGTCACAGTTTGACTGCTTTAATTATCCCCAGTGGGCCATGAAAAGCAAAATGGCAATTTAACAGTTTGAGCTGACGAAACTGGTCCTACTGAAAAAGGCAGAACTCTACAACGTGAGGTTGCCTTGTTTTTTGTTACTTACTATACAATTAAATTAACTTTGCACTCAGAATAATTTGCAAAAAACCGACAGATTGCAGAACCAATTTGCAATCTACATACAACTTATACAAAAATTATCTGGAAGTGTTACAAACACATCTTGCAGATATTAATGATAGCGGATTACTGATCGGTAGAACTGCTAAAAAATAATTAGACCTTTTGGAAGAAATTTTTCAGAGGACTTAGTTTTCTTTAAAAAATGATATTTCATCAAAATGTTTGGCATGGGGAAGTGGGGGCATTTGTCAAAAAACAGAACTCCTTTCCATTTTCAAAAATGGAAGTTGGTTTTCTGCTGATCAGTCTTGCAACAAGAGCTCAAATTCTGTGAAAACTTTCAAAAAAAAACAGTGAAGGAATTATTTGAAAATGTTCTTGGGGAAATAAGATGCATGTCCCAGCCAGCTCTCCTGGCTGCGCAAAATAAGGCAAAGAGAAGTCAGGAAAAAAGCACATTTATCTTAGCTGTGAATAATGAAGTCCAGATCAAACTCTACCTTTTCTATTATCTGGTAGGTGATTTCCTTCAGTGGAATAGTGTTAATAAGGCCCTTCTGCAGCACTTTCCATCTGGGGATCTCAAAGCACTTTGCAGACAATAATGAGGCTTGCTATACCCTTGGGAAGAAGGTAGATATCACCTTTGTTTCTCAGATAATGAAACTGAGACAGAGAGTTTAAATGAATAAGGGAACAGCCCAGCCTCCTCCTCCACTGCTGAGGGGCTACTCTAAGCATCACAACCAGTGCAGTTCTCCTATGCACAAGGGAGCTAAATGTCGGGGAGAGATTGTACCTGCATGCACAAGGCAGAAATCGTCTTTCAGAGATCTCCCTCTAGAACAGCTAGCATAAAGCGAGGGGAGACAAGGGTGGCAGGAGCTAGAGGATTTACGGCTGAGCAGCTGATGAGGTTACATGGGGTCTAAATTAGGCCCTGAGCTGGAGTCGCTTTTGTGGGGTGCAGGGATGGATTCTGGCCCAAGATGAAGGATGTGGCATTCCAGGCCAAATGAGCTTTATTGAGAAGGCGAAGTGTGTGATAAGGGGAGTCGTAATCAGGCTAGTAATGGATGTTTACTAGCTTGGAATGGGCAACGGGATGGATCACTTGATGATTACCAGTTCCATTCATTCCCTCTGAAGCACCTGGCATTGACCACTGTCGGAAGACAGGATACTGGGTTAGATCAGGGGTGGGGAACCTTTTTCCTGTCAAGGGCCTGATGGTGGCCCTGGCGGCGGGGGAGAATTCGGTGGCGGCAGGGAAGTCGGCGGCGGCGCGGTTTCACGGCGGCGGCGGGGTTCCATGGGGGGCGTGGGGCAGTGCCTGGCGCCGAAGTCACCCCGCCGCCGAAAAGGGGCAAACGGCGGCAGGGTTTCGGCGGCGGGCACTGCCCCACGCCCCCCATGGAACCCCGCCGCCGCCGCGAAACCGAACCGCCGCCGAATTCCCCGCCGCCGCCAGGGCCAGACGAAATGATTTCGCGGGCCTTATACGGCCCACCGCGGGCTGGACCAAATGATTTCACGGGCCGGACGTTCCCCACCCCTGGGTTAGATGAACAATTGGTATGACCCAATTTGGCCGTTCTTGTGTTCTTTCTTACATAGTGTTACAGCCATAACTATGGGCTGATGACTGCAGCTCTGTAGCAAGGTAGCATAAAGTAACATGGGCTTTGCATGAGAGGGAAGGGGATTGTTATTTTTGCTGTGCATTAGCTATAATGAATACAATTGTTCAAGAGAAACAAAGGTGGTGTAATGATATATAGCACCAAAAAAAAGCACATTGCAGTTACATTGTGATGCTCCTACCACAGTCATTATGCACTTGGATTATCTTTCCTGTCTCACTTAATTGCATCAATTAGAGCTATACAATCAATTTTTGGGGATAATTTTCTTTCTTTGGCATTGTGAAATGGCGTTTTCCCTCCTTTTTTGCTGCATGGATTTTTACATTTTCATCCTTCTTGGCCAATTTTGGAATTGCACTGAGCCCTGTTATACTCATTTGCTTATTTGTGTCTGTACTGGCTTTTTTTTTTGTTTTTTGCATAGGTTTTTCACAGCCCATATAGCTACATTTACTTTGCATTGGATGATTCTCTTGTTATGCAAAAAGTAGCACCCTGGTGATGGACACGGTTGAGAGAACTTGCATGATTTTATTTTTCCCCATGAGGCTGCAACTTTTTTTTAATGCATACCTCCTGGTCCTGTCTCTTCTTCCACTTTGTGGAGCGTTTCCCTCCTCCTGCTAGCCACACAAGAGCACCTCCAGAAATAAAGTGGAAGGATTTTGCTGAGAGCAGTGTTTGAATGCCTGCTGTGAATTTATCAGCTCTTCTGTGCCAAACTGTTTGAGGCAAAACTGATCCTGTTAGCACTCCCACCGAGACATCGTGGGTTATAATGCACACACTCATTATGTTCCCCACCACTGGAAGGGCAGACCTGGGGTAGAAATTTGGCACCAGTTTGTCAGCCTCCACCAATTTGTCATCATTTTGTGAATTTTCTCTTTTCACAAAGAAAAAAGAAATGGAAAATGTGCAATAACTACCTGGATTTTTTTTTTGGAAGGGAGGAATTTTACAAATGGCTATAAAGCTTTGCACTCACTTTTAATGTGTGGGCAGCACAAACAACTTCATATTCATAAACCAAAAGCACAATATTTGTATGGCACACTTCCAGGATAGAGAGAGAACATGTAATTAATAATAATAATAATAAATAATAGTCACTTCAGTTATAGTACCCCTTTGATACCGAAGCACTTTATCCATTGCAAACAAGAGTCATTTTAACCTACCACTGAAATGGAGCCATCTCTATGAAGAAAGGCGGCAGCTCTACAGAACACTGCACAATGGTTTGGGCAAGAAGTAAAGAATCCCATTGTCCAGCTTGCATTGCAGAGGAATTTAGGTAGGTGTAATATATATCCTACAAGTGCAGAATGGCTAGAACTAGAGATAACATGCCAATTCAGCATCATAAGCTTTTTAATGAGGGCACAAATTTGATACCTCATTTGAACACTAAAGGAAACTAAAACATCTCCAAGGAGATTATCAATATCCCATAGAGTTGTATAGCACGACCTAAATTGTCTGAAGAATCTCAGTTACCCAAATCTCTGAATTATCTGAAAAAGGGCAATCCCCAAAAGTCTGTTGACACTGAAAATTCCCCGTTATCTGAACCCTCTGTTATTCGTTATATACCTCTGTTATATACCCTCAACATACCTGATGGCTTTTGGGTAAACATAAACAAGTGATCTGTCAGTTGAACAGTCCGTCTCTAGTTGTTATAACTTGATATAACGTTCTAATGGTATGAAGGATGCACATTGCTTGGTCCACCATTTATTGTCGGGAAGAGAGAAAAAAGAAGTGAAAAATAGCCATAAAAAACTGGAGGCAGATCTGAGCTCGTGTAAATTGGCATAGCTGCATTGACTTCAATGGAATGATGACAATTCATATCAGCTCAGCATCTGTCCCATAATATTCTCCCAGGCCTCTCCTTTTCACAACGGCCTCTTCTTTGGGGCCACAGTCTTGCAAAGCCTGGAATGTGGCTCACTATCTTAAATCCAATGTGTCAGCAGGTGTAACACAAACTGGTTTGCGTGCTTCTGCCATATACTGTCCTTTCAATACAATAACTCACTGAGCTCTGTCTGGTTCTGCTACCTGCTAAAACATGCTGAAGGTGGATAAATACATTGCAAAGTGGCTTTGTGTTCGTATACAGGACTGATATCCCTGAGGCTGGCTCTTGGCAGATCCGTACTGTGAGTTCATATCCTGTAACTGAACTGTAACTTTTACTTACAATTTTTTTGACCAGAAATCCATTGATTTCAGTGTATAGTGTGTCTGTGTCTTATTTATTCATTAACTTTAGAAACAGCACTTAAAGTGATAATACATCAAGAAAAATAGGTTATTCTTTCATCTACCCCTGGTTTTTTTTGTGTGGTTTTTTTGCTACTGGGGTCAGCTATGATAAAATAAAGGTGTGATAGTGGGAGATGACAGCTTTATAGAATTGAAGAGTTTATTTTCTTGTTGCTGGCAATTATTGTGGCTGTGTTCAAGTGCATAGAGTGATATTTTAGAGGCTATATTTCACCACAGTGAACTTGTCTTGGGGAGATGTGGTCAAGCAGAAGTTCCATGAGCTTCCTTACTTTGCTGGAGAAATGCAAGTGGAGTGGATCATAGAGGTGTAGGGGCTGTGTGCTCAGAAGTAGCCCTTGGGTGCTTCTATAGATTGGTGCACCATGTGCTCTCCTAAGGGTGAAATCATGAGCCTATTAAAGTCACTGGGAATTTTGTCATTGAATTCAATGGTGCAGGATTTCACCCCTTGTGTCTACTGATAGATATCTGCAGATATGCAGGGGACAGAAGGTTAGCCATATCCTCTGTCTCACAGACCGTGACCTCCATGGAGTTTCTTAGCTGGACTACTTGCCTAGCATTCAGGGACTGCATCTCACCTGCATCCTGCCTGCAACCACTCTCTTTGCTTTCATCCAGCCCAGCACAGGAGAAAACAGACTGTAGCCCTGCGATTTTGGACTCCCTCACCCAAAAGCTGAGCCAGTGCACTTGAAGACTTTTGAACCATCTGAGCAAACCCCTTAAAATGTTGCTGTAAGCAGAGAATATTTACAGTTGGCAAGAAGAATCCAAAGTATAAATTAAACTTAGGAGGACAAATCTTGTTAGTTGACATGTCAGTAAAGCTACTCACCTAAATAAGCTGGAGTTTTTGACAATGATGCAACCTCCTAGATTGAAAATTCAGCTCCTGCCTGCCCAGTGAACTTGATCTCCTGACATTTAAATGGCTGGAGATCCTATTTCTGATGGTTCAGTTTATACTCCAGTGTAAACTATTCTGAGCATTACAGAGCTGAATCCAAACAGCTGACGTTCAGATCTGGAGTCAAACTGTCTGCCTCCTCTGACTAAGTAGGGCAGGTTAGAGGCAGTACATTATTTGTGTGCATTTTTCCAACTGCAGATAACAGCAAACATAGGAACGTAAATAGCTAAATAATTCAGCACACGTAACTAAAGTTCTTCGGAACTTTTTCCACTGGAACTTTTCCATTTTAAAGGGAAATGAAAGTTTTCTAGTCTGCACCTCAAACCTCATTGCCAGAACGAAAAGACTTGTGCTAGAAGAATCTTATTTGCACTTTCTACCTTATGTCAAGTAGCGTTTGGCAATAAGTTGAATTCTATACATCTTCAATTACTAGCCCTCTCAGATCTGACAGCACTTAATTACTCAAGACATGATCTACTAAAAGCTACATCTGGAAACTATGTCACTTTTTGCTTTTGGCACTGGAAAAATCTGACTTATATTAAATACATATTTTTAAGCACAAAGCTTAGAAAGAAATTAGGACAGCTGAGCTTTTATGGATTAGATTTTAAAATATATTGCACATGCCTTTTATTTAATAGACACCATATTTCTATGGTTCATGTTCTCTGTTTCTGTCAGTTGGACTATCTCTCACTTTTCTAGCCTCAGTGGCTGTTCTGATGTCATTTTTCTTCCAGCTGTGATAGGGAGTGGTACTGTTCAAAACTCCAAGCGTGACAGATATGTCACTTGTGGATGGATGGACTGGATCTGCTACTACATGAATGAGATACTTCTCTGAATCTTTTCCAAGGCTGGTCAAGATGCTTGTTCTTCTAGTGATCCTGTGGAAAGAAATACTGAGTCTTGTATTGTAAGTGGTCTCTTGTATGTTGCTGATGACACTGCAAGGCCAGTACCCTTCTCCTTTTTTCAGTGTACAGTTTTGATTGCACTAACCATAAATTGCCTTTTATTAAGCTGATCTTGCCAGTAATAAATAGTTATGATAACCTACCCACTATTATTATTATTGATTCCAGTAGCATCCAGAGGCTACAACTGAGATCAGGGCCCCATTGCGTTAGATGCTGTACAAACATACAGACAGCCCTTGCCCTGGAGAATTTAGGGAATTTCTCATGGCTCTGCAAAATATATTTCAGTTTAATAAACTCCAGGAAGGCAAAGACCAGCGTCATTTCAGTGATGTTCACAGTCTGTTGGACAAACTTTTCCAGAGCCTTCACAATGTGGAGAATGCACTTATTAAAAATGCAGATGATGGAAGGATTGGCGCCAGGAATGGCTCTGGCATATTTGCCAACATTATGGTTGGCAGAGCCAAGATGTTCAATGGCTATCACAGAAGATGTCTTCAGTCTGAGTCCACTTTTTCCATGCTCAGACTGGTAAACAACATGTCACATGCTAATAAGTTTAGTAAATATGCTCCTGCATCAACATAACTAGACCAACTTTTAGTAACAGCTTGTTATAGTAAATCATCCATTGCTTTGATTACAAGTTTATAATGGGTGTGGGCAGTGTATGGTGGCATCTATTCAAAAAGCACATTGCCATGGATCCCGATGCACCAGGGTGTGCTATGAGAAAGCAGCGCCACCTGCCATCTTAATTAGACCACCTACTGGTAGGGGGAGGTTCGAACACAGATGGCCATCAATATCTGGCAATTTCAGTGCAACAGGATGAGCACCGCTGGCATGTAAACAAAAAACAGCCATCACATAAATGGAAATGATGAAAGCCTGGCAGCAGCATGGCACAATGAGCTTGAGGAAGCCCTATGGACTTTACTACTGAGATCCCACACATTTCTTGCCATTTGGGCCAAAGTGGTACTACACAAAGAGGGAAAAGTCAGAATTAAAAAACGGATGGAGAAGGGACTGACTCCATGAGTTACATCATTCCGTTAGGGTGTTTTGATGTTTGCTGCACTGTGTGGCACTACATTCCTTGCCAACTTCTCTCTCTCGCTAAGTCCTTAAAGAAGATGAATGATGAAGTCACATGTCCAGTCCATGCAAAACAAAAATTCAGGCAGACCCTACATTTTTAGTGGCGTAACCACTGTGGTTTTAATATTCTCACCCTATGAGATCACTGTCGGGACTGGGATTTCCAATCAGGTCTTTAACTCTAGACTGGCATGCTCAATGTTAGAGAAACACCTCAAAAGCTGTGGATAGTTAAAAAAGGAGCAACCATCTCTTGTAATTGACACGTACAGAAACTGACTTACGAAAAGATCCAATGATAGAGACAGGTGGGCTTCTAAGGGGTTACCATGGGTCCAACACAGTCTCTCCTTTTGTAACATATGATCAGGTGGGTTGGCGTAACAGATTAGGAACAGTCGTTCTCGCACCTTGATGCAGGGGCCACTTCCGGGGCCTGCAGAGTGGCTTCTCTCACAATAACAAAATCCATGCTAGTCCTCGAGCAGTGACTTGTCCCAGTAGTCCACTCCAGCCCTGTTTGAGGGCTTCTGGGTTGACTCCTCACTCCTGCTCCAGTCTCTTTAGCTGGGTAAAGAATTGGAGTGGTGTGAAGGGGCTTTAAGAGCCCCATACCTGGCCAGAGGAGGGTTCTACTGGTGCTGGCACAATAGGAGACAGGCCTAAGGCTGCCCTCTGAAGCCCACTTCACAAGCCCTAGAAGAGGAGTGAGCCAGGGTGGGGGCAGGGCAACAGCACGCTATGCTGCAGAGGTTCAGAGCTGTGCTGTAGCCCACAGGGCAGCCTGGGGAAGCGACTGTGACTTAGGCTGTCTATGTTACACCGGGGGCCTCTCCAGCCCCCATGGCAACCCTCAGATTGGGAAGATGCAAAGGTGGCTTAAAGTGGCCAAAGTTCCCCTCCCACTAGGTGCCTTTTAGTGGTCCAGTACAGAATCTCGCCATCACTTTTTTTGAACCAAATGAGCTCCACAATTAAGCCACTTCTCAATACTTTGCACAGTTGCTTCTGGGTTTTTTTTTCCTTCAGTTTGATTTTATCCATCTTTGAATTTGCTGTAAATTCTGTCCAGGTTAAAACAGGAGGGATAGCAATCACACTGCAGGACTGAACCACGTTGCAAAATTAGGTGCAGTGAGTACAGCCAAGTGGGTTGCAGGAACAATGAGAAAGTTGTGGTTAATAAATGTAGAATACTGTAAAATGGGGATAATCCTCTGTCAAGCCCTTTGGGATCTGCATATAAAAAGCACTAGGTGAGAGCTAAGTGGTAGTATAGTTTATTACACTCAGTGAGAAAAAATAAATAGCCCAGATGCAATATCTGTAATACCTGGACCGATTTTTGTATCAGTTCATGTTTGCAGTTTTGCCAACACCAAACGTGAAAAAAATCAGGAGCCAAAGTCCCCAAAATCATAAGATGGTTTTGAAAATCATGAGATATTTTTAAAACAGTACATTTGTGGTTATTTATTAATCTGGTTTGGGAGCTTTTATGGTGTGCTTGGGCCACATTTTCAAGTTTTTCTCCACATTTTTTTAACTAAAGGTAAAATTTTCACATAATCACTTGTTGCTTGAAACTGGGTTTTTAAGTAAACCGGCATAGATTGTAAGACTAGTGCTAAAGCTGGCTACACTGTATATGAGTCAGTGTATGATTATCCTTGAATTCAATTGGCAAAACATATTCTCTGTGTAGCCTTCAAATACAAGTGATATATATTCTTGTTTTCCATGAAACAGAAGACCTCATTCTCCAGTTTTGTCATTTTGGCACCATTCATAGGGACTTAATTTATTTTAGAGAGGGGATAAGGATTAAAAATATTCAAATCTCTCCAATTAGTTGAAATGTTTTTACCTTTCAGCTATTGTTTCATAAAGTTGTTCACGAAGTACCCTGGTTTAAACAAGAGCTGGTTCCTTCACAGGCCTTTAGCCCTTCTCTGAAGCCGTGGTGACACAACAATGTGGAATTGGTGACATGGCTGTTATTTCCACAGCAACAATCTGACGTCATCATCACAGAATTCTGACTTCACTGCAGGCTGTAGCAGAAGGTGAAGCTGTGCTGTGAGAACATTTATTAAAAGCCAGGTGTCTTCAATAACAGCAGGAGGCTTGCAAAAAAAAGCAGGCCAAATATAATTTTATTTGGGATAAATTTCTCTTTCTTTCCAGGTTTGTTCTGGTTGGGAAATCTGTCTTTTAAAAAAAAAAAAAAAAAAAGTTAAATCTGCATTTAATTAAGCAAACACTCTGCTGGTTTCCCAATAGGCAGATAGCAAAATCAGCTAATTAGTTCATTCAAAAACATCTGCTAACCTTTTTGTGCAGGGCTGTATTTTCCTGGTTACTCCCTTGATCCCTTCTTAAAAACAGAGTGTCAGGTTAGTTTATCTCTATTCTCTGGGCATTTTGTCTGGTGTCAGTGAAAAGTTGCAAATGTCTATTAATGGCTTGTTTATAACTTCTTCCAAGGTACTTTACTGTCAAGTCCTAGAACTATCTCTGGTTTTTGGTTGATCTAACACCTTTCTGTCCGTTCTGGTGTTTTTCTCGTTTTTTAACTATTTTCTCCTCTGTCCTCTGCTTGCATCTGATCCATTCCTGTTTCCACCATTCTCCCTGTTGAATGCAGATGTAAAAAAGCCATAGAGAATTCCGGTTCTATCTGCTTATCAGAAGCCTATGGTTTTCTTCAGAAAGATCACTTCTTGATATAGCTGAACAGCCTCTTATTTGTTTTCACAGTTTGTGCAATACTAGTTTCACTTTCATGGGTGTTTTTCTGGAGCCATTTCTTGTATTCCTGAAACAACATGAAGTTAGTGTCTCATTTGAAAGATTAGTGTCTCTTACACACTTCTCTTTTCCTTTATCATTCCCTGCATTCCCTGGTCATTCATGTTGGTGGTTTGCTTCTTCTAGGAAAAAGTTATTTCTTAATGTTGTTCAGGCACTGAACTCCCTGAAATCTACCTCCGAGTGCTGACTTTTTTCTTCTCTCTTCTTTAGCCACTAAACTCATCTCTTCTTCTTTATTCCCTCTTTGCCTATCTCTATTCTGACTGTTGACCTTTCTTTAGCAGTGTGAATTTTTCTCCAAAGTTTGGTTCGCTGAAGGGCAAAACTTGTCTTTCCATTCTTGGGACTCTCTGCATCTCAAGCAATGACAAATTCTACCTGCAGATGCACACGTGAAACCCCAGCTGAGCTAAACGGGTGCTCTGTGAGCATCATTTTCCTTGATCTACACCCAACAAGCCAGATCCTGTTTTCATCTAGAGCTGTGCATCCTTATTGAATTCAATGGGCTTTCACAAATATAAATGAGCAAAATTTGGTCATGATTGAGTGGAGACAACAGAATGCTGTTTCATGCGCTCTTGCCAGGTCTTATGTCTCAGCCAGCAGCACTTTGTGATCAGCAGTGCTAAAAGCAGCGGAAGGACCAAAGATCAATTTGGGGCTAATTACTGCCATGGACGAATGGGAGTCCCCCACAAGGGATTTAATATCATTTGATCTGGGTCACATCAGATGGTCCACATGGTAACCCTACTGTCATATCGGCTCACTTGAATGAAAAACGGAGCATAGTGTTAATCAGTGTAGCTCCATTGACTTCAGATGGAAGATGCTCTGATACTATGATGAGGAAGGCAGTACAACAACCTGGATTTACCCCCGTTGAAGTTTTAGCTCCTACTTGTTATGATGTCACAACAGATGCACGGTGAAACGACTGCAGATCTTTCAAGAAGTTATGCCTTTCCCCTTGTGCTCACATGACTGAAAAGAGGGGGTAGGGGAGGTCACAAAGGTGGTTTTACCTGCCATTGACAGAATGGGATCTCAAGACAGATTGCATCAGTGATCAAAAATGCTGTTTACCATCTCTCAGTTGAGGACCTTGCCAGTGTGATCCACACATTAATTACCTCCTTGTTCAATTAACGTGGTTCACCCGGCACTGATGACCTGATTGAAATGGAAGTCCTTGCCCAAATCTACAAGTCTATTACAGGGCTAAGGACTACCTACTTCCATGAACCACCAGTGCAGCTATACTCCAGTACATCTCAGCTGCTCCAGGGTCAGGTAATCTCCAAGTTAGTGTTGGGACACCATGTCTGGAAAGTCTAATCAGAAGAGATTGTATCCAATTGAAGGACCCACCTCTTTAACACACATAAGTGATTGCTCTAAAAAACGCATTTGAGCAGTAGTCTGTCTGCATTCCCATTAACCTTCAAAAAACCACCTCCGGTAGCTTTCTTCATAGAAAAGGATTTAGTCTACTCATCCAAAAGGAAAATATTGTACTGGATTTGTGAAAGGCAACACTTAATGCTTGTGATGAGTGTAGTGGTTAAAGAAGTGGTAATTGGATAGAGAACTGGCTAGAGCATAGGGCTCAACAAGTAGTGATCAATGTCTCCATGTCTAGCTGGCAACCGGTCACAAGTGGAGTGCCCCAGTGGTCAGTCCTGGGGCCGGTTTTTTTCAACATCTTCATTAATGATCTGGAGGATGGGGTAGATTGCACCCTCAGCAAGTTTGCGGATGACACTAAGCTGGGGGGAGTGGTAGATACCCTGCAAGGTAGGGATAGGATACAGAGTGACCTAAACAAACTGGAGGATTGGGCCAAAAGAAATCTAATGAGGTTCAACAAAGAAAAGTGCAGAGTCCTCCACTTAGGAAGGAAGAATCCCATGCACAGCTATAGACTGGGGACCGACGAGCTGGGCAGCAGCTCTGCAGAAAAGGACCTGGGGGTAACAGTGGATAAAAAGCTGGATATGAGTCAGCAGTGTGCCCTGGTTGTCAAGAAGGCTAATAGCATATTGGGCTGTATTAGTAGGAGCATTGCCAGCAGGTCACGGGAAGTGATTATTCCCCTCTATTCGGCATTGGTGAGGCCACATTTAGAATATTGTGTCCAGTTTTGGGCCCCCCACTACAAAAAGGATGTGGAGAAGTTGGAGAGAGTCCAGCGGAGGGCAATAAAAATGATTAGGGGGCTGGAGCACAGGACTTATGAGGAGAGGCTGAGGGAACTGGGCTTGTTTAGTCTGCAAAAGAGAAGAATGAGGGGGATTTGATAGCGGCCTTTAACTACCTGAAAGGGGGTTCCAGGGAGGATGGGGCTAGGCTGTTCTCGGTGGTGGCAGATGACAGAACAAGGAGCAACGGTCTCAAGTTGCAGGGCGGGAGGTCTAGGTTGGACATTAGGAAAAAGTTTTTCACTAGGAGGGTGGTGAAGCACTGGAATGGGTTACCTAGGGAGGTGGTGGAATCTCCATCCTTAGAGGTTTTTAAGCTGAGGCTTGACAAAGCCCTGGCTGGGATGATATAGCTGAGGTTAGTCCTGCTTTGAGCAGGGGGTTGGACTAGATGACCTCCTGAGGTCCCTTCCAACTCTAATATTCTATGATTCTATGATTCTAATTGCAGCCTGGACTTTTTCACTGCATTCTAATCCAGTTACAGTGGTGCATCTTTCCTAATTTCTTCCTCTTGGCTGGAAAATGTTTAGCCATAGAAATTGCTACCAAAAGAGAGCCTCAGATTCGAAACCATATAATTAATTACCCTCTAATTGTAAGATATAAATCATCAGACTCTCACTCCTCCTCCACGGTGGAGCCAGGGGAGAGCTTTTGATGCATGGGCTGTGTTGCACATTTAAATTTTAGGCTGCAATTTTGGCAGGGCTGCTGATTTATCTTATTGATGCATCAGGTTGCCAAGGGCTGCTGACTCGGCTTACCTGTCCACCCAGTGCAGTTTTTATTCTATCTTCCTTTTTGGTGCAAAACTCTCAATTTCAAAGAAACTTCCCATGAAAAGAGCTGATGTTGGGATACTGAGTGACTGTTCAGAAACTTAGACCTATAACCATTGGATTGTGTTTATCACTTTATGGTTTATTTCATTGTGTGCAAATCATCCATTCTGTGCCTGAGAGGGAGACTGTGTGTGTTTAAAGGTGGCACCACTAATCCATTGCTATGGTTATAAGAAAGTCATACACTGCAAATTCTATCTAGGAACCGCAATGTCTTTTCGATTAGAATGGGCTTAAAGTTTAGCTTCTGGGTAGTTCATTTTTGATTTACTCCAGATCCACAGACAAATAGATCTGTGAACAGCTGTTGCTTCCACACAGGGATTTTTTCTGAGAAATTGTGGGCTAGATTCATCACACAGACATCAGGTAGGTTTTCACATTTGGGATTTTATTAATGACATGTTTTTGATTTGTGAACAGTCAAAAAGAGATCAGTCAGGAGGGGTTCTAGTGATGAGGACTGTGCTGACATGCTTATGTAAAAGGAGAGCATGTGTGGAGACAATGGTACAATTCAAAATGTATGGCTCACCAGTTTCACTGAGCACTTACGAACATGGGGCAATTGGAGATAAGCCCACATTGAAACCCTGGCCCTGAATACCACTGATCTTTTGAGACAAATATTATCCCTATCTTCAAGGCAGAGAAGATAAGTCTTGACTGCAGTCACAGCAGGAATTGATATCTGAGACGGATATACATGTGAAGGGTTCCTGATACCCAGACCTGCACTCAGACCACTAGACCATGTCGCTTTTCTTTTGCTATAGAATTATTCTACTGGACTTTCAAATCTTGCTGATTTAGAATCCTACTTATTCTCTGGAAAATCAACATCTGAAATGTCCACCAGTTAACACTTTGAACCTGCCTCTCTGTGCTACGGTAATGAAATGCTTATGAGAAAGACCTACAGAATTTAATAAAGTTCTAACCTTTCAGTGGGTAGTTTAAACCATGTTATAGAATTTTATTCACTGCTGCACTATTCTATAGCATGATTAAGAAAACCCACTATAAATACTGTGTCATTCTCTATCAAATTACATTAGATTGTAAACTTATTTCTGTAAGCCCCCTAGTGAATTTTTACAGAACCTTCTTGTGGTTAAATTCTGTAAGGCTTCCCCATAAGAATATCACAGAGGTAACAAGCCTAACATTTGTCAATCCCTGTCAATTCTCTATTTAAAAAGATTCCCTTTATAGGAAGCAAAAGCCTTCTCCAGCTCTGTTCTTGGGAGATAGTAGGGAACTGAAATGAGTAAGTCTCCTGTTTACCAGTCACTGCATAGTGTAGATTCATATTCTGGCAGCGCGCTCTGCCTGGGTACTTAGGCAGTGACTCCCTTCTGCAGCCAGCAGGAGGGGAGCCACATGCCACTCTGAAAGACCTCACGGGCCATATTTGGCTCCCGGGCCACAGATTGGGAATCACTGGTTTGGACAATACTGAATTTCGCTGTGGACATTCAATGGACACACAATATGGACAAAAATACACACAGATTACAGGAGTAACTCACCATAACCACCCATAGTTGGACACACATACAATACACACTTCAGGATGGCGTTGACAGGGTTTAACCCTGTCAAAGGAGGAGAAGCAGTTTCTGGTGGTGGCCAGGATGTTGAACTATACTGCCATGATCAGAACTCTTGGTGTTGCTGTGGATTATTATGGTGGCTGGTGTATTGTTAAGTATACTTGTGTTACGTTGCATATGAAAACAGTCGAGAGGCACAACCCCTTAAAGCACAGCCACTGATTGTAACACATAAGTAATAGAGTAAGCCTCCCCCGCCGCCCATGTAATGGACAACCCAGACCCAACCTTCTCAGGCCCACTACAATGGGAAGTCTGGAACATTAATTGGAATAGGTGAAGTGTGCCCGTACAAGGGAAGGTGTAGGGCACTGTGCCATACAGGGAGCAGTGGGGTAGATGGAGCATTGAAACATTCTACCTTGATGCCTGGCCCTATCAGGAAATGTGTCACCATATGTCCTATGCTTTTCCAGGGATATCTGGGCAGGAGGATCTCTCCTCCTCCTCCCCAAAAAAGAGTGGAATATTAGAATATAGATATTTAGACCTGCCTGTAAAGGCCTATGATTTCTAAGTATATTCTTATCACTTAGATCCTGTCTACACTTACCTCTGGGATTCGGCAGCAGTCGACGGGGGTTACACAAGCTATGCAAAAAACTTGCGTAACTCCCGTCGACTTCTGGGCTCGTCTTCTGCGTGCCGTCTTCACTGCACCGCTACGCCACTTGCGAAGGTGGTCTTAGTACGTCGATTTCTGGATCGACCGAGCGGGTCTTCATTGACCGCTCGGTCAATCCAGAACAATCGATCTGACAGCGGCGACTTTGCCGCCGTCAGTGTAGCCATAGCCTTAGCTAGTTACAGGAGTATTAAAACCAAAGAACCAAAATCACAGGCTGCCTGTCTATGGTCCTTCTCTCACTGTGATGGTCTGAGGCCTTGTACTTTGGCTAAGCAAAATCAAAAGCACCAGAGGCAGCCATGAACTGGGAAGTGCATGGTCACATCCACGCATTCCAAACAAACTACATTAAAACAAGGTAATAGCAGGCTGTTTAGAAGGTGATACAGTCTAACGCCTCCAGATAAAGAAAAAACCCTAGAATGCTTAAAGAAAACTTTGTTTGATAGTATTCTCTGTGGTTTTTAAACACTTGTCAACAGTTGTGCTTGTCGAATTTACACTTGGGTCATTACGATAGCCACTTTTCTGATAATTTCTGTCTGATTCTTTGTTTCTGTCTGTTGCATAACCAATTGTAATCAGTTAAGGAGGTGGGGTATGATTGGTTAGAGAATTATGTTACAGTATATTAGGATTGGTTAAAGAATTATCCTGTAATATTTTTGTTAAGATACACTATAAAAACTGAGGTCAAACAGGAAGTCATGTGGGAAGGGGGAACATTACTAGTGTAAAGAATTGGAATTGATGCTTGCATGATTATCCAAATAAATCCATTGTATTGTCTACTGCTGGACTCTGGACTCCTGCTTCTGTCAGCAAACCCAGAACTGAGGGAGGGGACCTTAACAATACATCTTGTCAGTTTCAACCCCCAGCTGATTCACAAGAAGACAGAAGGCACACTGAGATTGGAAGGATGGCACAAAACACACATGAATGAGTCTGGGAACTTCTTGACTGCAATGTCCTGGCTTTGGTGTTAGTGACTTGCTTAGCAACAGAAATATTTAAGACCAACGCATGCCATATTTTGGAGGCCAGAGGTATTTAGCTGTACAGAGGATGCATTAAAACAGGAAGCAACATTTCTGGGGAGAAGGACATGTCAAATATTTAGCCTCCAATCCACAGCTGTGTCCCTTTAATTCTGATTTTGGGGACCGTTTGTTTTCGTTCTAGCTTGTTTGGAAAACCAAATTTTGCTCCCAGTTATATGCAAGCAGCAAACCATGGAGGTTGAACTCCTGAGCCTATCGAAGTCAATGATTTTTTTTGCACCATTGATTTCAGTGGAACCAGGAGCTCACCTCCATTGTCTTTAGAGGATGTTTCCTGCACTTCCTGAGCTTACATACTTGCACATCACACATAGAAAGCTGAAATTCTTACACAAAATACCCAGAAAAAGTTTATCTTGAGCTTGGAGGCGAAAGAGCAATTCCCACACTGGGGTTTTCTCATGTCTCAAAAGCTATGCTAGGATTGGCCGATTGCATGATCTGTATTTTGGGGGGAGACTGAAGTTGAATGGGTGAGTGTCATGAAGCGTTATGCTGGCATCATTCTTTTACCAGGGGTACTCAGGATGTTGGTTCTAGAAGCCCCCTTGTGGAAAATAAAAAGGTAGTTGAGCTGGGCTGGGAAGCAAGCCTTGGTGAAAGCAGATTCAAGTCCCAGGCTCATTTGGTGAGTACATTGAAAAGCCGAGTTAAAATAGTATCCTTGTGCAGGGAATGAAATAATAATGACTCCTAGCTTTTAGATAGCACTTTTCATCAGTAGATCTCAGGGCTTTACTAAGGACAGTCACTATCATTAGCCCCATTTTATAGATGGGGAAAACTGAGGCACAGGGAGGTTAAAATGACTTGGCCAAGGTCACCCACCAGGCTACTGGCCAAACATGAACTAGAACCAGGTCTCCTGAGTCCTACTCCAGTGCTCTATCCACTAGGCAAGGTGAGTAGCAGCATCTTCATATCTCTAGACCTACAAGTGGGGTAGACTAACTATCTATCTTTAGTATTTATAGGACAACACTGGCCATAGTATTTAGCTCAGGATGATTGATAAATGGTTACAAATCAGCTTAAATTTATTTTGCTATTCCTGCATTTTTATTTAAATGTTGGTTCTTTTAATAATTTTATTGTTGTTTGGTTTCTTTCCCCACACCCATTTGAAGATGAATGGTTTGACTGGACAAACAACACACAGGGTATGTTCCCACTGGGTGACTGTGGATGAGACTAACTCTTAGAATCAGGTTTCTGTACTGAATACTCATTTCTTCAAATTCCAGATTTGCTTTCAACAAATATTTTTTAAAAACAGTTCATAAAATTTGCTGATTCTGTGAAGATTGCTGCCAGTAAAGTTATTGGCTCGAATATTCACAGAAAGTGAGCATGAAATGAATATGAATACAGCTGAAGCAAATCCCTTTGCAAGTTCAAATGAACATTCATAGGAAATATTTTGGAGTATTTATCTGGCTCTAAATAGAATTACAGAGGGGTAGAGTGTAGTGTGACTGACTCTGGATAACACTGTTGGCTGCGGAAGTACTCGGGAGATTACCTTTAGCCCTGGAAAATTTAAAACCTTTAAACTAAAGGTCACTTTGATGGCTGCTAAAAAAGAAAAGATGGTCCGGGGCATTAGCCTAGGACTTAGAAAACCCTGGTTTAATTCCCTGCTGGGCCACAAACTTCCTGTATGACCTTGGGCGAACCACTTATCTTCTTCTTCGAGTAGTGTCCCTGTGGGTGCTCCATTTTAGGTGTCGGTGTGTCCTTGCATTGTCGATTGGAGATTTTAGCTAGCAGTGCTCATCCGGATCGTGCATGCGCCATGGCTGTCTCATGTGGCCATTGGCGCTCTTTTCAACTCAAGTGTGACCCGACCTCCTCAGTTTGTTCTCAACCATCCATGGTCCAAGACGGAGACTCTAGCGGTTTCTCACAGCTTGTCTGAATTTCCTTACAGTTTGTTGTTTATAGATTGTCATTTTTTCCCTCAGTTTTTGTCTTAGTTTAACTCATTTTACCTTTAAAATTTTTTTTTCTTTTAGACTTACCTTAGAATAGTTAGTGTCTCCCTCAGCAAAGCAGTGACATGCCAGGCTCACCCGGTTTCCTTCAGAGACACAATGCCTGAATCCGATGGGTACTCTGTGTGCATTAAGTGCCTATGAGAGAGACATATAGTGCAAAAATGCTCCCACTGCAAAAACCTAAGCTCTAGAGCCAGACAGGATACAGACCTATGACTCAAATGACTGCTAATGGAAAGGTTTCACAGACCTGCCTATGACCCAGGCCAACAGAAACCAGTCTTTCAGGACAAGACCACAAGAAAAAGGCACTTGACTCCATCTGATATCGGTCACAAAAAGAAGAGATCACCTACCTCAACGGCTAAACGAATTTGTACCAAAGAGGCTACATGTCTGTCGGGTACATTGTCTGTACAAAATCTGGACATCCCTATTTGCATATGGTACCGTCAAAATGAACGGTCTGGAAAACAACAAAAACTGCCATCACACTGGCACCAATAGAAGTCTTGGCACTGACCATGAGCACAGCACCAATAACAGCCAAGCCTCAAATCCTGGCACCGTCAGCACCACCAGTGGCACTGGCACTGACGACTGCCCTGGCACTGACTGGTGGCACCAACCTGATCCCGGTGTTGGCCCCGGCACCGACCATGGCGCCAGAAACACTGCCACCAAGAAAACATACTGAAAAGTGCAGGCACCAAGAAAGAGAGGAGGAATTTTTAATATTCTTCCCTATTTCTCCATTATACAGCACTAACTCATCTCCGGTTCAGTTCTCTCAAGAGGGTCCTGTTTCACATCTGCATCCTTTTCAAGTGCAGACGACTATGAAGGTGAAGAGGCCACATTCTCTTCCCAACAACCTTCTCCCAGGGTGCAGGAGAGCAAAAGACATCACCATTCTGATATTCCACCTCCTCCATGGTTTGGTTTCCTCCTCCATGATTTGGCCCACCTTCTCCTTATCATATGCACTGGCCCAGATGGGATACATGGTCCTCCTACTCTGCCCAATTCAGCAGACCATCCACTTCCCAGGCACACAGAACCAAGTTACCTCCTAAATCAGCCCAAACAGCAGCTGAAACTGACACAATCGAGGGCATGGAAGAGAGTATGCAGCAGTAGACAACATCACCCCCACATGACTCATCCTCATCTCCAGATGAGGTGATAATCCCTCCGCCCCTACAATTGAGGATGATTTTAAACAATTCCAGGAACTGTTTAAAAGAGTAGCGGATAACCTGGAGATACCACTACAGGAAGTAGCAGAATCACAACATAAATTCTTGAAGATTCTGCACACTTCATCTTTCTCAAGAATTGCTCTCCCAATGGATGATGCCCTATTAGAACTTGTCAATAACATCTGGCAAACACCTGCCACCATCCCTCTCACCTGTAAGAGGGCTGACAAAAAATATTATGTCCCCACCAAGGACACAGAATACCTTTTCACCCACCCACCGCCCAACTCTCTGGTTGTGGAAACAGTCAACCCAGAGGAGCAAGCATCAATATCATAGGTCCACACCTCATGATAAAGAGGATAAAAAACTGGACTTGTTGGGCAGAAAGGTATATGCTTTGGTGACCCTACAATTAAGAGTTGAGAATTATGCAGCTTTATTAGCAAACTACAACAACAATAATTATGCCAAATTATCTGAATTTATTGAAAATATACCAGAAAATAAAAAAGAATATTTTCAATCCATCATAAAGAAAGGACAGTTGGTCACTAGGATGGCACTCGAAGCCTCCCTCGATGTCACTGACACTGCGGCCTGAACTGTTGCAACTGCTGTGGTCATGCATAGATCTTCATGGCTACATTCAGCAGATCTTCCTAAACAGCTGCTGAACACAGTCGAGGACCTTCCCTTCGATAAAAAGAAGCTTTTTGCCGAGAGAACAGATGAAGTTATGCACACGATGGAGGACTCTTGTGCCAATCTCTGCATCCTCAACATTTACACACCTGCCACGAGGAGAAAACCATTCAGATACCAGCATTACAACTCCAGGTATCAATACTGTCCACAACACAGAAGACATGACCCACCATGCAACAGACAATGACCACAAAGCCACAGACAATTCAACCGGCAGCCTTCAACATCTCAGGCTGCCCCCTCTAAGTCTCAGTTTTGAGCATTTGGTTGAGGGCCTGTTTGATCTCCCCCCACTTCCAGAGCCACAGACAAATACCACCCATTACAACCATCGGTTACGCCCTTTCTACCCCTCCTGGGTGAACATTACAACAGAAAAACAGGTCTTAGAAATTATCAAATTGGGGTATATCCAATCCCCTTCATATTCACACCCATTTTCCACACCCCTTCCCCGTCCCTCTTCAGGAACCCATCTCACAAACACCTTTTGCGACAAGAAGTTGAATAACTGCTGCAAATAGGTTCAATAGAACATGTTCTAATAGAATGTTAGAATAGGTGTGTAGGGGGAGGGAGAAGATGGCACAAGGCTCCTGCCATCTGGGGATAAGGATAATTTAAAAGCTTGAGAGAAGGGTGTAAGGACCACGGGGGCCCAGAACTGGGCTGGAAGGACTATTATGTGTTGGACTCTTGGTTATGACAGAAGAGGTGGAACTAAAACGTGACCTGGCAGGAGGGCTGAGACACGAGACCACAGCAGGGCTGGGGTGGTGGTTGGCAGGGGGCCTCTGGACAGAAAAGAGCTTCTCTGCTATCCCAGCCACAATGGATGGACAGGCTGGGGATGGCTCCCTTCTACACGTGCAGTTTGGTGTTTTCATCCCTAATCTCCTTCCGCCCACCCCGGCATGCGTGTGACAATTCCAGAGCTGCCAGTACAGAGGAAGGAGCTCAGGCCGGAGGGACCCAACAGTCAAATGACACAGACTGGTATCAAATGCTGCCTGATGGGGCAAACATTCCAATTAATTAATGTTGTGCCCCCTTCCTCCCCACCCCACAGCTGCCCGTCCCCTGCCCAGCAATTAGTTACACAGCCCATATAATTCTCTTCCTCTCATCCTTACCTCTATTCATTTTGTGTCCCCAATCCTACCTCAGATCCTCTAGCAGGGTGGGGGGGCTTTTCACCCCCATCGCTCAAGGACAGTATGGAGAAGATCCAGGGGCTCTCCAGCTTTCCCGCCTGGGCCAGGAGCGAGACGGGGCATCTCCAGCAGGGATGGAGAGGACAGAAGGGAAAGGGGCTCCTGAAGCGGGGCCTTTCCCCCCTCCTGCCTCAGCTGTCATTGGCTGCTCTTGCCCGGGAGGTGGGGCAATGGGGAAGAGCAGCCAATCAGAGGGTAGGGCTATAAATAAGGGCTGGTGTTTCTGGCATCACTATGAGATTTTCTCCTGCAGGGCCCGGAATCCTGTCACTTCTGGGCGATGGCAGCTCTGAGTCACCTCACTGGGTGACATCAGAAGCAGGCCCCTGTGAGGCAATAGTTGTGATGGAAACCAGGCCTGAGGGGGGCATTCACCGCCAGGAGGACAAGAGAGACTCTCTCTCTCTCTCTTGGGCTCCCTTCTACCTTCAGCAGTTACACCAGCTCTTCCGACTCTGCCATATGAGTACGCTGGGGCCAGACCAGATTGTGGGGAGAAAGACCAGATGGGGAAGCCAGCTCCCTGTGTACCCCCTTCCTGATCATCTTACAAAAGACTGGAAACTCTCACCTAGTGTGTATCAAACTATCCTGCTACTTCCCTCCTTCTTTTTCTACATGTCACCACTCCTCACCATCAGGATGTCAAGTCTAGCCAGCCTGGAGTCCCTGCTCTTCTGACTGGCCGGTGTGGAGCGCCGGTCAATAGGAGATTTGTAACCATCCTCACACTTGCATTAGGGGACAGGGCAGGAGAAATAGAGCCGGTGTTTCATGCAGAAAACCAGATTTCTAGCACTAGAAAATATATGGAAGACTTCAACTGGGCGAAGGAAGAGAGCTGCAGATCCTAAACCCAGATTCCTGAGCCATCTGCATCCAGAGTCTAACTGCAGCAAGAAGTCTGTGTTTGTCACTTTCTATATTTCCTACCATATGTTCATTTGAATGTCCCCTGTGAGCCCAAGCAGGACTAATTCCCTGACCCAGCAAAGTGCTTATGTGTGTGCTTAACTTAACTGAGATCAAACTAGATGGCCTAACCCAATGACCATACAAATCAAAGGTATGTAAAAGCTGCTATACTGGGTCAGACCATGCTCCATTATGACAGTGGCTGGTACCAAATCTTCAGGGAGTGTCCAGAACAGGGCAATTAAAGAGTGATCCACCCCTGTCTTCCACTGGTAGTAGAAGAGATTCCACTGGCTTCTTGTAGTCAGATTTAGGGTCATCCCAAGCATGGGGTTGCATCCCTGACTATCTTGGTTAATAGCCATTGATGGACCTGTCTTCCATGAACTTATCTAGTAGCTTTTTTAACCCAGTTATACTTTTGGCCATCACAACAGTTCAATGGGTTCTAAATGTTAGTTGTGTGTTGTGTGAAAAAGTACTTCATTTTGTTTGTACTAGACCTGCTGCCTATTAACTTCATTGGGTGATCCCTACTTTTGTATTAAGGAAAAGGGAAAATAACACTTCTCTATTCACTTTTTCCACACCAGTCATGATTTTATAGACTTCTGTCATACCCAGCCATTAGGGATTTTTTTTTTCTAAGCTGAACAGTTCTAACCTTTTTAGCGTCCTCATACGGAAGCCCTTCCATACTCTAGATCATCTTTTTTGCCTATCTCTGAACCTTTTCCAGTTCCACTATATCGTTTTGGGTCAACTAGAACTGGACACATGATTCCAGGTATGGGCACTGCATGGTTTTATACAGTAGCATTATGATAATTGTAAAACTGCCAATGACTTCAGTAATAACATTGTTGGGTGAACACAGATTGCTTTTGAAAATCCATGCCTTGGTCTCCATTTCCCCCCCACAATAGGGAAGAAAATTCAGGCTTATAATGGAAAGCTACCCATGGAAAGGGTACTCTTTCTCCATCTTAACTATATCAAAACCTACCTAACAAGGGTCAGATTTTGAACTATGCTGGACTGCTGGCTGACTGAGGTTTCAGGCTCAGTAACCTTCATCAAATTACCACTTAAGAGCTGATATTCAAAATGCCTTCTTTTTTATTGCTTTATTCCTACATTTATTTTGTGATGCAAGTTGTCTTTATCTCTTATATTCCTCCATAGAGTTTTACATGTTAATAATTGCATGTAATTGCTTTCAGGAGTTGGTTTCAAAAGGGAGCGGGGAAGGAAATAAAGACTCTTTATTATTCTAATCTACCGCTAACAGCAAAAAAAAAATTGCAACAGTGAAGAATGTCTTTGAGTGAAGTCATGTAGCTGAAGTCTTGGGAATGCAAAGCAAGACAGTGAAAATGCAGATCATTAATGTTCAATCAGAACCCTTCTCCTGAGCCTGTGTCACTCTTGCAGTACATAGTTTCGTAGATTTATTGCAGGACTCGGAGTGTACTGAACATGACACTTATATTACTTCACAAGTTCACACCTGGCTGTTGGCCAAATGATACAGCTGTCAGTGGGAAATATTCAATTAGATAAATGTATATCTGAATGAGTGCTGTCTGCGGTGCATCACCCTTTAGAAGGATTGCATCTGAGGTGCATTTCCTTAGAAACAATATCATTTGCATGTGAAAATTTAAAATGCTTTATTTTCTGCATAGCAAGAAAGGGGTTAGCCACTGCATAGAGTCCTGCTGCTTTAACAAAAATGGCGTAACTAACTGTTGGGACTTACAGCTGCACAATGTGCTTTTTAACACAAGGATGGCCAGAAGATGAGGAACCATGCAGTCCTTCCCCATCAGTATTCATCAATAGTTCCCAGTAGCCCTCCTGACCACAACCCAGTGCATTATGGATGCCCAGTTGCCCTCCTCATGCAGCCCACAGAAATGTCCACACATGAGGCTCTCTGCTCATGGCCTGGGCTGGGTGGCACAAGGCTATCGCTAGTAACGCATAATTTAACTGGCTCCTGGTACTTTCTCAGAGCAATCAAAGTCTACTGAGATTGTGCATCATTTACAAGCTGGGGCACCTGCCCTCCCGGGTCAGGTTAGGCTTGGCTTTCATGTGGGCATGCAGTTCTGGGGAGGGCAGCCACTATGGAGGCAGTAAGGGGTGTGAAAAGACTGCGCCCTCTGCATTTCCCCAGTGGATTGGACAGCACCCCAAATGGCCCCAGAATCCATTCATGCCTCTGCAGAGCAGGCATGGTGCCCAGGGGAGTATACTGCATCCCAAAAAGGGGTGTCCTGAGTATTCTCCCACTGTGCACCATGGAACTCTGGAAGGAAATCTTTCTCCTCAAGACAGAATGCCAGGTGCTCCCGGGGACGTTGTGTCTTTGGAGAGGGATGGGTGTTTATGCTTCCATCTCATCCTCATAAGTGGTTAGTGCCTTTTGAACTCCTGCCCCATCTGGAAACAAAGCAAGCCTTGCAAATGCTTTATTGTTTTGTAAAATATCTTCTGTATTTTCTGTTGCGCACAGTGAATCCTTCAAAGGTGCGGAGGGGAGGCCAGTAATAAATAGGGATGCCTGTCTGTCTGCTGAAGCTTGGTGACGTTTGCCGTCTTAATTCCGTTACTCGCCCTAATGATAGAAGAGCTAGTAGACACAAGAATCTCCTTTTGACCCTTTTACACAAGGTAGATAAAGCTTTCTAGTGGCAGTGTAGAATGAGAGAACAAGCAGTTTGGCCAACCCAAGTGTTCAGAAATCACGTGTCAGGGCCCTCATAATCATGAGATCGGCTTAAAAATCATGAGATTAAAAAAAATAATGTTGGATTCTTTTTATTTGCCTTCTGTTATTTGAAGCTTTAGGGTTCAGGTTGTCAAGATGTTCTCTGCAACACTTAGGGCTTGAAACTTACTTTTTAAAAATGAAAGCTGAGATTCTCACACGATTGCATGACTCCCAGAGCTGGGGCTGTAAAATCACCACCAAATATCATGAGACTCACAAGACAATCCTACATTGAACAAGTCATTCTCAGTGCTGTGGAACAGGGTTCAGAGCTACCAAGTGATGTTCTGCTGTGTTTTAGAAGGAGGAAAACTCCAGCTCTGGATTAATTAAATTGTCAGATGCATACAGAACAATATAAACCAAAATCTATCTGGGCCCCCTGCAATGGGAATTCAGATTGTGTGCGTGCGTGCGCACATGGGCAGAAGGCTTGTGTCAAAGAAAATGACTTTGCATACAACTGTGTCAAGTTCATAACAGTTTTAACCTTCATATGGGGACTGGCTGTTACAACCCTTTTCTGATTCTTGTCTCCTTCCATGAGCAGCACAACTTGAATCATAAACAATGAGATTTTTTTATTGTTCGCTTTACTAAATCTCTGCTGGAATCAAAGGGTGATCCATCTGTACTGGTTTCTTTGACTGAGCAACAGGAAACTTTTAGTGTGTAGGCGGCAGGGTGCTATTCGAATGACGACTGACAAGTAGAAAACAAACCAACCCGCAGAGGGTGCACAAGAAGAGATATGGGACATGGATGTGGAGGGGTGTCACGGTCTAGTGTGACGGGGCTCAGGGGGTAGCTGTGGATTGCATGCCCTGGGGGAGAGTGGCACAATCTCTGGGTTGCCAGGACCCAGTGGGAGCCTAGCAAGTGGAAGGAAGGAGTAGCTTGGTGCCTCCCTAATCCTTCTCCTGCCATGGTGGCTGTCTCCAGCCCTCTGCTGCCCCCCTTGTTCCCCGAGTGGCTCCTCACCAGAGAGTCAAGCCTTATGTGATGGTCCCCAGGCGTAAGGGGAGATAAAGTCTTCCTGGAGTCTCACCCGTGCCTGCTCAGGGAGACGTTCTGGCCTCTTCTGGTGGGGGCCATAGAGCGAGGCTGACAAGCCTGCTACAGCTTGGCTAACAGAGCTAGGTCTTGTAATTCAGGCAGCAGGTGCTCATGCTTTTAGATCCAGAGGTCCCAGGTTCTGTCTCCGCTGACAATGACCCCCCACTCAGGGGCCAAAGCTGTAGCAGGCTCATCAACCTCTGGGGGGCTCAACCACCATTAGAGGGTGGCAGAGTGCTGCACTGGTGCGCCTGGGTTATACTGGTAGAGTTGGACAGCAAGGTGGGCAGGGAAGCGCACAGTATGTGGTTGGCAGATTGTGTCTCACTGGAGCAAGAGGGGAGCAAGGCAGGAAGTGTGACTGGCTGAGCTGCACAGCCATGTGCTGCTCCTGACACAGCACACAATCTGGACCAAAATGACTAAGGAGAAGAGAACTGATCACCAGCATTGTCTGACTTAATAAAGTTACTGGAACATTCTGGAGCTGTGTATTGTTAAATGCACAAGACTGGAAAGATTGTCCAAGACACAACACAGTGCACACTGCAATGGAGTGTCATTGTTTACTATGAGAAGGAGGAAGAAATTACATACAATGGGGCAGAGTTAAGGATGTCCGTGTGATCTTCATTTGGGCATGTTCCTGCCTGTGGTTTCAGTCATAGCAATTGTCACAGCTAATAGTTTGAAAATCCATCTATAGGAGGCTGACATGTTTGCACCTGGGATGTAAAATCTCCTTTATGTGGCCTCCCTGACATATAGGGACTTAATGATGCTCCGTTCAGTTGTCTTGTAATTTAAGAATTGAAAGCAAAATTAGAAAAGTGGTTTGTAGGAGTTGGGGAGTTCTGCTTGTTGTTAAGTATTGAATGCTGAAATGTCATTGCTGGGATAACACTCTCCAGGGGCTACTTGGCTGTTACAAGGGCTCAGTGTTTCTGTTCTTGGAGCTCAAGTGTTATCAGCACTAGCAGATAATTCAGCAGACATCTGTTACTCATAAAGAAAGACCACAGGCATGGTTCAGTGAAGGAGGCACTCGGCCACGTTTACTGCTTGCAAAGCACAATCCTAGTATCCTATAGGACCTACAGGTAAACGAAGACATGAGGGCTCAGTGGCAAGGAATGGCACAGAGAGCAGTGGGAATTTCTGCAGTCCCCTTGGCTGCACAAAGGTTTAAGGTGAGATGCCCTGCCATTTGTTGACTGGGACAAATAATTTATGTACCACCTAACATGTTTCATGACATCTGCTTGTTACCTCCCCTTGTGCTGTATTCCAGATATCTCAGGGAAAACATCCCTATTCATCGCTTCTGTCAAAGCCTCCTATCTTGTGTTAGGTGCTAATCTTTCAAAGTGTATTCACGCACATATCCAGTATCTCTTGCTTCTTAGGAGTGCCTGTGTTTTAGCAACGCTACCCGTGCCACGTTCATGTATCAGACAGTGAACACGTAAGTGTTGGCTTTAATGCATGACCTGACTTTGGTTCATGACGTGACCTGACTTTGATGACTATGGTTCAGACCTCAGGTCTTACACCCGGACCAGTGCTCCAGGCTCTCCATCTCTTCTGCACAGCTGATAGAGAAACTGGTGTTTTCCAAAGGGCTGACTAGAAGATGTTTATATACTCCAGTATGTCTTCCTTTTATGCACATGCTGAAAAACACACACTGTTTAATAAGCCAAGTACATTTAGATTCTAAAAATAAGACAATAGAAATTAATATTAATTGAAATGCAAAAGAGATTGTAAGAGAGATGAATGCTCTTCACCTTTTGGTTCTTGATATTTGTAATGTGGATAATGAATTGACTAATTATGTTACAGTATGGATTGCCAATCTCAGGAGGATTTGTCTGTTTGAATTTACCATCCTCAGTTTTATGCATTCTGTATCACTCTTTAGGTTTTTGAAAATATAAGTAAAAGCTTTGAAAAGTTCTCCTTTTAAAAATAATCTGCTTTATTTCCCTTAATCAGCCTCTCAGAATAAAACCTATTTGATTTCTCTTTTTTTTTGGAAAGGAGAGCAAAGAATACTTTCTGGATTGGATATATGCGTGATTTGGTCAGAATACATGACACCAGAGAACAAAACAAATAGCATGCAGACCGTTTTAAAAAACAGTGTAGGACTATCAAAATGAACAGCTCCAGAGGGGTAGCCATGTTAGTCTGTATAGAGCAAAAACAAGGAGAGTCCTGTAGCACCTTAAAGACTAACAAATTTAATTTCTGCAGGCCTAAGCATTCGTGGGCTATACCCCACTTGTCAGATGTAAGGAATAGAAATCAGAGAGGAGATATATATATATACATCTAAGGGTAAAGAACAACAATGGGGAAGTTAGGTATGAGCAAAGTCCATTCAGTTAGAGTAGTTGAGGCCTATTCATAACCATTTGATTAGGAGGTGAGAATGTGTGAACAGAGACAATTATTTCTTGTAATGAGATAACCATTCCAAGTCTCTATTCAGACCCAGCCTGATTGTGTCAAGTTTGCATATGAGTTCCAGTTCTGCAGTTTCTCTTTGAAGTCTGTTTTTGAAGTTTTTTTTGTAGAAGTATAGCAACTTTCAAGTCAGCTACAGAGTGTCCTGGGAGATTGAAGTGCTCTCCGACTCGTTTATGGATGTTACCATTTTTTATGTCTGATTTGTGTCCATTTATTCTTTTGCATAGTGACAGTCCGGTTTGGCCAATGTACATGGCAGAGGGGCATTGCCGGCACATGATCTTTCATTGGAGCAGGGTAGGATAACAGGGAGCCAGCAGAACATTACATTGCTAAAAATGGCAGTATTGACGTCGGAGGCACTGTTTGGGTGCATAGAGAGCCTGTGATGGGGTGTACGAACCCCACACTGGTGAAGCAAGCGTTAAGGAGTTGCTCTGAACACAGGAGTCCCTGCCCCACCACCCGTGGTGGACAAACTCAGAGTGGAGGCTGAGTTCAAAAGGTAGTGGCTCAGCTCAGTCTGGTAGGACAGAGCAGGAGAGCAGTTGAGTGGCTTAGCCTCCTACAGAGAAGCCACCAAGGCTCCAAGTGGCCAGGACCAGGCCCTATGGTCAAGCCACCTCAGACCCTTCAGTCACAGAGGCTGAGAATAATGAGCTGCCACAGATAGAGGGAGACCCTCTGGAGAATGAGCCAAGCAAACTTCAAGGGGGACCCCAAAACAGACCAGTGGCACTCACAGAGGTACTGAAGCCGGGATAGGAAGGGGCCCAGGGATAGGAAGGAACAGGCATAGGAGTGCCCAGGTCCCAGGCAACACATTTTGAATGATTGCTTCTTTGGGCCCTGGGTTGGAACCTGGTGGAGCAGGGAGGTCCTGAGTTCCCCTATCCCCAGTTGTTGACTCTCACCATTGGGAAATACAGCTGCGGACTCAACCCCACCTTTGACATGTGGTGGAGAATGTGGGTATTGCCCAAGTCCTGTTAAAAGGACTCCTGGAATACTGAGGCATGTTGGCCACCAGAAGATTGGGATACCCTGATAGCCTCAGACCTGACCAGCCCTGCACAAGCTGAATATTGAAGTGTGGACCCCTGACTGAGGTGCTGGGCTTTGCCAAAGGAAAAATAGCCACACTTGACTGCCTAAATATCAGCCCTGAGATGTTCTGTCAGAAGTTTTGCCAGGAGAGTTAGCTGCCTGGAGCCTGGCCTCAGGTGGCGGCCCAACATCTGGGGACCAGTGTTTGCCCCTGGTTAGACCCGGAAAAGCAGACCAGAGTTCAAGTGGCAGAAGCAATTGTATGAGAGCAATTCACTCAGACTCTGTGAGTCAGAGGGAGGGAGTGGGTGAGGTGCCACTGACCATCAGCACTGTCAGAGGCCATGACCCTCATGGAGAACTAAGCGTCTGCCAAGGTTCTGGCCTCACTGACACCAAAGCAAAACTCCAATCCCTAGCAGAGACTGGGCTAGGAGGGAAGATTGAGGACCACTAAACCGGCTGACACTGCAAGAGTTGCCCCTGGCTGGAGGGAGAAACCTGACCATCAAAGCAGAATGGAAATGGGACTGGGGCCTGCGAAGAGGGGGATAAGCCCCACCCAGAGGGCTCAGTGTCCCAGAAGCGAGCCAGCCAATGGTGACCCAAAGGGCCAGTGCTTTGAGGGTGGACAAGTCTCCACTGGCCCCTCCTACTCGCTGCAAGGTGAAGACAGGATTAAATGAGTGGAAACAACAGCCAGCCTCAACTAAGCTTGGAGGAGGGGGAGAAGCGCCTACAAGGCAAAGATCTCTGTCCTCACAGGCTGAGGCGGCTGAGGCTCCGCAGGTTTTTGGGAGACATGGCTGGCTGGAGTGTGGAGAAGAGTCGGGGAGCTGCTGTTTTAGGTGGCAATGTTCCTTCTGCCTTCAATGAGAAAAGGAACATGCTTCAAGTTTTAAGCACAGACATAAGTGCTTTCCTGGATTGGGACCTTAAAAGTCACAGCTTTGGAAGGGAGCTTTGCAAATCTTGTACCCCAGCTGCTTTATGCTATGATCCAGCAAAGCACTTTACTCCCATCCCCCCACTGAGCTAAATGCTCAGACGAGTGGAAGAAAAATGTCCCTAACCCTACTCCAATGGGGCTGCTCATATATTTACATTTAAATACATGCTTCGGTGCTTTGCTGGATCAGTGCCTTAATCTGTGTCCCATCCCTTATATATTATACCTCTTCCAGTGCAAAGTTTAATATTTGCTTTCATGGACCAGCTTTATTATGTATTATGTACAGTGCTTAGAGATTCTTGCAATGCATAGACTGTTGAAGTGTCAGCAAATATACCGTTAGCAAACTTTTATGGAACTAGTCTTTGGGAGGGATTTTCAAAAGCAATCAGTGCTGTCCTGCTTCTACTTCCATTGAAATCCATGGGCATTTTGCCACTGAAATTGATGGGAGCAGAGCTTGGTCAACACTGAGTGCTTTAGATAACCCCACCCTTTGTGTTCTATAATTAAAAATCAAGCCAAATGTCATCCTGACATACAGTGTAAAGAATTTACATTAATTCTAAAGAAGAGTAATGGATGCTGATGCCTGAATTACTCATTTACAAATGGGTTGTGGTTTTTATGATAAAAGCTCTCTGCTTAAGCTTCATCTGTGTTTTGGGATAACATCAGAACCTCCTAATTGCTATGGAACCGGTGTTTATTTTTATCCCATATGGATATCTTTATTCTAAAACTGACAGAAGGGTGAAGTCACACACACTTTTCCTTGCTTTTGGCTCATACTCTGTCCAGGCATTTTAGCTGTTAATTACAGTAATATAAAAAATGTAGACCAGCGTGAACACAATACCTTTTAACGGTAAGCAGTTAAGCTATAAGACAAAACGTTGTATGCTGTGTAAGGGATAATGTTCAAGGCAATGAAACTTTGACAGACTGACAATATCCTGGACAAATCTTATGGAATTAAGAAAAACTTTATTGAATTGGGTTAAACCTTATCAAATTAGGGTTAATACTTTTGGGGTACATTGAATTAAAATGCAGTTGTGTATGTGTTATTGTGGAATTACATGTACCTTGTCTAGCAGAGGTGGATGTTAATGTACGTTCTCCATTATTAATCCTTTAAAGACACCCCGGAGGAATAGGCATATACTAGTTCAAACTGAATTCTCTAGGACCAAAGGTCAAAGAAAGGACTTTTGGATAAAGTTTGGATAAAGTTTGGATAAAGCTGGTTTAAAACTGTCTCAGGATCTTCCTCCTGATCCAGAAAATGGACAGGACCACTGGCCTTCATGGAGGGCCCCAATCCTTATAGAATGGTTGGAAGGACTGGGTCCACTGAGACCTCATAAGACTGGGTGGTAGTTCTGAACAGAGGCTGTGGTGAACTTGTGACCATGAAGGAATGCCATATAATTATCAGGATCTAACTACCCATGCTGATTACCATTTCTCTTGAACTCCCAGTTTAATTTGGATTTGACTGTCACAACAGAGACAATATATTAAAAACAATTAAAAAGAAACCAACACTCATGCTACCAGAGATCACCACTGACAAGAGGGTGCTGGCAAGCACCATCCTTCAACACCCCACCCAAGAGATTTCCTTCATGGTCACCATCACTTCAACTGCCCCCTCCATTCAAGGATTTGATAGCCAAACTCCAGCTAGACCACATTGCGTCAGTCAGCATTCGTGTTTGTGCCGACTCTGGAATGCCTTTTCTAGGGTTGTGAAACACTGATGGAGACACTAGGCACAGATGCAGCCCCTGTTGCATGCATCGGCAGCAGGGTTCTCCACTCTAGAGCTCCAATTCCCAAACTCTGGTGGAGGGCAGATGTCTGGAAGATGGACATCATGGCTAGTTTCAAGCTCATCTCTATTTCAAGACTTCTAGCTTAGAGAACTAATCTGGAGTTCATGGTGGCTCTGATCAACCTGCTTTAATCACAGCTCTCCCCCGTATCTGCAAATCAGACACTTTGCCTTGAGTATGTTCCCAGAAAGGCAGACTCTAAAAACCGCTTTCCCGGATAGACGATGATGATGTAGGCAACTTTCTGCAGACTAGGATCCTCTCCTCTTTAGACTGGAGCAATGTGGATGACAATTTTTCTGTTGAGTGACATTAATACATGGAACCATGCTGTGCAAATGGAGCAGTAGTCAAGGGAGTGGAGGAGAATACAACCCAATGTCAAGAAAATTTTGATCTGTATCGGAAGGCTTTACCTGTCTTAGAGAACACTGCACAGAACATACTTCTCTCTGATCTCCTGGAGAACCAGACAGGGAGCAGAGAGAAAGAGAAATGTTGGCAGGGTTGTGAAGCTTGGAGTATCTTTATCTACATGTGTTGTTACTGCTCAATGATGCAAGTCTTCTGATTTAGGTATTGAGCATGGATACAGGTGGTGAATCAAATGGTGATCCCAATGGGTGTCTGGATATCATGGCAATTTCTTCTCAGCTCACACCATTTAAATGGCCAGGCACTGAAAGATAGTTCTCCATTCCTACTAGTGGTGGAATCAGTACTGGGATGCAGCTGACTGGTGATACATTGGGAGCCTGTCTTTTGCAATGGATTCTTTCTCTACAATGGAAGCCACTTGATTATATTTATAGAAACACTTGGCCCAGTAGTAAGTGCAAAGTCATCATCATTTACTTTCTGTGAGTACAGTGTGTGTGAGAGGGAAGGTGTAGAGCTGTATATAGGTCCTCTGCGTGCTCTATTATTGCATTATTATCCTTCAGCAGCTTGGGCTGATACTCTATTCAATAACCAATCATTTGACAAGTAGTAGAGATGTGTATCCTGTGTGTGTGTGAGGCCTGCCCACTACTCTGGGTTCCAAGCCAGGGACCCTACAAATAGCAACCATGTGCTAGTGGATGCCTGGCCAGAGGACCTGTGGGCCACGCATTGCAACATCTTCTCCCTCCCCAAGCTCATGGCACTGAGTGGGCTAGGTGTAGCAGTTTCCACTGGAACCTTTTGGGCACCAGTAGCTGTTGCAATGTTTCCTGAGTTTGGGGATTTTTCATCACTCAGTACAAACACGCGTTCCAGAGCTCAAAGAGGGGCCCCTACTTTATCCATTGGATTCCACCCTCTTCCCCTTCAGAGGAGACTACCAGCTCCCAGGCACAGCTCAGGGTCTGGTCCTCCTGTTGTTCCTGCACTAAATCTCCGTTTTCCGAAAGCCAGTCATGGCTTACCTCTTCTAATGCCCCTGGGATAGCAGGATGTCAAGTTGATGTTCTTGCCTGGCTTGAGGGGCCTTCCCCTGGATCTTCCATCCCCTCTCGGCCCATATGCCCCCTTGCTTTGGTCCTGGGTTAGTTTCTGCTCTGGTGCTTCAGGAGCTCCCCAAACCATTTCCTGTCTCACCCCAATATCACAGGGTGGGCCAGGGAGATTGTTAAATCAACTCAGCAAGTTTCAGTGTGGTCCTCTACTTCCAGTCAGACTTTGGTCACTGGGTAGGGCCATATGTCACCATGGATACATTGGAGGTAGACAGGAGACCCCACCCTGTCAGGAGGCTCCACCAGATTTGTGGCCAGACTATTGTCCCGATTTCCAGAATCCAGGAGGCCTATCACTTGGGTGCCAACAACCTGTACTGGCAGACTCTCCATCTTGCGCCCTCTGTGTTTCCCTCCCACAGGCTTTCAGCCACTAGGAGCAGGATATGGACATCGACACTGTGGTTGCAGCTGAGCATAAACCCTGCCCGCAAAGCAGACGAAAGCAGCACTTCAGAGCAACCTAAGGAGCTCTTTGTTCCACCCACTGAAAATAACAGAGGAGAGATCATTTGTTTAAAAAAATCCCTACGTGGGTAGTTCAAAAGCACGCAGTGTTGGCCTCCCACTGCCGTCAGTGTGCGTTGTATCATTGAAATCAATAGGAGCAAAATTAAGGCACTTTTGAACATCCTGCTCTTACTATTTAACCCTGTGTTCCCCGTCGCATGCCCTCGGGTGAGAAGAATCACAACCCTACTGGGTTACAAGACCACTGTGGGGAAAGAGCTTTCCCACTCCACATATAAGAATCTAAATGAGCACGGGCATTAGAGAAGGATCATTAAGAATCACCTCTAGAACCTGAAACACAAGTGAGAAGATTTTCAGAGGTGCTGAAAGGTCTTAGGAGCATAAGGAGACGGCTGCACAGCATCTGCCAGTGCTCTAGGCCCAATGTGGTGTGCAGGGGATATGCGAGAGGAAAGGTGCTGAGGTTTGTGGTGGATTGAGGGCACTGTTTCTGCTATTACAGCCTATGAATTACCCCTGCATGGGGAGGTCAGATCTGTGAACCCACCAGCTATGTTCTACTCTTCTTATTCCTGATGCATCCCTATTTCAGCTGTTGGGAGAAGGGAAAAGCATAAGACGTTACATTCTATTTCAGTGGCATCTCCATTAAAAATCCACTGATGCCAGAGATATTAAATACTGTGGTGGCTGGATTCTAATAGGATAATTTTACAACGTGTGTGTGGCTGCAGGTTAAAATGGTTCAGGTAACCAAATCTCATGCTTTAAGGTGTAAGAGGATCATCTTTTTTGAAATTTCAGTCTTTGGCTGCTGCTGAAGGAAAAATTCTAAATTATTTGGCCCATTTGTCTGATCTGATATAGTGTATCCTGTTTTCCTGTATTAAGGTTACCTGACCTTCTTCTAAATAGGTCCTTTATCCTTCGGTTCTTGGGACATGTGTCAATCCACAAATGCACGAGAGGCAAGGGGAAGGCTTCTGGTACAAACTTTCGTACTTATGCCTATAATTTATTGTACAACACTTTCAACAGTTTCATCAAGTACAGATGAGTGTCTGTATTCCCAGCGGACTCCAGCGAGAGGAGTTGGGTTCTTGTTAATTATGAAAAAAATAGTATCACTTTTCTCACACAGCAGTCAGGAGCTTGAAATATTACTTATTGAATTGTGAACTTAGGGTTTTTTAAAAAAAAATTGTTGGCATAATTTATTTTATAGCCCCATTAGCTCTGACTGCTAAAGTGTTACCCAAAACAACGGTAGCATTCAGACAGATTTCCAAGGTGCAGTGCCATAAATTTCAATGGCATTTTATTTGATGGAGGTAAATAGTGTCATTTTCTACTTTTATTGACTCTGTTTGATATACACTCTGATCTTAAAAAGATTATTAAATTTGGAGGCTGGAGAAGATGGGCTGTTCAAATTCCCCTTGACCAATAATTTATCAAATCTGTTTCCCATTCATTGTTCACTTTAAAAAACCTGATCTGCTAACGCCCTCTGGGACTCGCAGCTAATGGGACATATTTTGGGTTTTCTATTATCTAAAATATGTGACAAACATGAAGAGTAAAATATGTCTTCTGAAAGGGCAACATGATTTATTATTAATCAAAGGAATAAATCAACTTTTCTTTATGGCAATCCATGGCTATTTAAAGGACTACAGTTATTTCAGTCTTCTCATTACTATTACCTAGTAGAACTTCAGATGGTTCTGCTCCCAAGGTGTTTCAAAGAGTAATTTCACAGATTTTTGACAGATTAAAAGGTGCTAAAACTGTAAAGGGATGCTGTTTTCATTTTGCCTTGGGGCTGTAAAGTGACTGACAATTAAAGACTTAAGCCCTGATTCAGGAAAGCATTCCTGCTCAGGAAAGCACTTTTTGAAATGGAAGCACATGCTTAAAGTTAAGCACCTATTTAAGTGCTTTCCTGAATCGTGAGTTTGGGTAAGTTTTGTAGACAACAAGAGGAAGATGCCTCTTTTCCCGCAGACCAAACTTCTAATGGAGATCTTTTCTGACTTTTTTAAGTTGAAAGGTAGATTTCTATATTAATCATAAATTCAGTAAAGTTGTCTTAATTGTTTGACACAAATAAAATAAAAGCAGAGGTTGAAATGCCCCCCTCAGAATGAAAACAGATCTACAGAGATGTACAGGGCTGATTTTAATAATACCATCCCAAATACATCAATGATCTGTAAACCCTTAGGAGAAGTGCTGGAAAATGCACTGCTTTTAAGACAGACATAAGCAAGCATTTAGGCAGTTAAAACACTAGTCCACCAGTTTGAAAATATTATGATTTAACTAAGGACAGGTCTATACTAGAAAATATTTGCCAGCATAGTTATACTGACAAACCTTCTAATTGTAGACACAGCTTATACCGGCAAATGGGTGCTTTTGCCAATATAGCTTATAATGTTTGGTGAGCAAAATAAACTAGACTGGCAAAAGCATTGTTATGCCAGTATAACTGTATCTACACAGGGACTTTTGCCTGTATAGCAACGTCACAAATATCATACCCCAGCCGACATTGCTATGTTGGCAAATGTGTATGGTATAGACATGGCCTAAGTCCGTTGTGATATCAGATGCTCTTTTGGAAGGTCAAGATGCTTCTCTTAGGTAGCAAACACAGCCAGTTTCACCTACACTGAGATTCCTATCCCAGACAGAAAGAAGCTATGTCTAGACTGAAAAGGAAGTGCTAACAGTTTTGTTTTGGTGTTTTCAGTCCCACCAATACATATACAGAGTAACTGATCTCAAGGAATCTAGTCCTGAAAGTTTTTGAACACTGTCTCAGCTTTCGCTGAGGTCAAATGAGAATCAGAACTACTCGGGGTGCACTTAATGTCTTACTGGATTGGGGCATAACCTCTTGAAAGTTTATTTTTTTAAAAAGTTGTCTAAATTGTTATCCCCGTGCTTTTATCCTCATGCTGAATACAAATTGGATAAGGAACTAGAAATCATAAGTACCAAAGTAGAAGAGCTGATGAAAATTTTTCAAAATTTTGAAATTTCAACAAAATTTCAAGTTTGGATATTTTTGAATTTGGAAAAATAATTACATTTTAGAATTACTTTTTTTTTTTTTTTTTTTTTTTTTTTTTTTTAATTTTTTGAATTTTCAGTTTTTGAAAGTAAAAAGATTCCAGGTTTTAACATTTTAATTTTTTTTAAAAATGGGGGAAAATGAAGAACCTCCTCCCGTGACAAAATACTCTTCTCCCATCCACCTTTGTCTTCCAGCTCTACTTCACAGAGCAGTGATACTTGAATGTGACATCGATGAATATGAAAGTCATGCAGTGAGGCATTTACTTATTACTACTTCAGAATGAATAGAAATGATTTTTGAAATGCAGACACCCAATTTGCGGTAAACAGAAAGTAACAGTTGTACAAGTCTGGGCCAAAAACTCCAAGAACCACTTCAGGATGACAGTGTTTTGTTAGAAAGAAACTGTCTGTTGCAGGAGCACTGAAAAATTAAATGTGGATCTAGATACATACAGAAATACCCATCTAGGTATCAAAAAGGGTTTTCTTACTATTTGTTTTATACTAGTGTCCAGAGGTCTCGTTGTGCACTGCACAAACACCTAGGGTCTCCCTGTAATACACAGCACCCTGGGATACTGTCCCTGAGGTCACACTAGTGTTGCGTAACAGCAGTAGCAGTGTGGAGGTGGGTGTGCGCATGTACACAGCGACATGCCCTTGTGCAGCACAGCATAATGTGGACACTTGACACGGGCATGAGGCGCACATGTGAGCGTACATACAGATAAGTACTCGCATCTGAGCGCCAGTATAGACATTGCCCAAACTCCAAGTGAGAGAGAGGCCCCGTCCAAAGAATGTACAATCTCAGTGACATTCAAAGAGTGGGAAGAGAAAGGTGCAGGGACTTGCCCAATGTCACCAGGCAGGTCAGTGGCACAACCAGGAAGAGAACCCAAGTCCTCCAAGTCAAAGTCCATGGCCCTGATTACTTCTGGAAGGTTCAAACAGGAAGCAGGGCCAGGAAACCACTGAGAGGGAAGGTACCTGAATTTCACAAGAGGCAACTGTTGATTACTACTCTGAATCCATGGCGGTTTAAAAACTAACCAAGACAGGCCGTAGAATGGTGACTCAGGGTCTGATCCAGCACCCACTGACTTCCATGCGACTCTTTCTAGTGGTTTCAATGGGAGCTGGATTGGATTCTAACATGTCGAATCCCAGAGGGGCTGAGAACAGGTCCCTCTTCTCAGTGCAGAATTAGAGAGAAGGGGCTGTGGGGGGGCTACTATCTTTTATTGGTCCAATAAAAGATATTACCTCACCCACCTTGTCTCTTTAATGTCCTGGGATTGACACGCTGCAACTGCACTGCAGATAAGTGCAGAATTGACAGAAATCTCTTAGATCTACCAGTAGGCATGCATCACAACCTCACCAAATACTCTTGCTTAATAAGACAGCTGAGAGAGCTGCTTAGGTAGAGAATGTTACAGAAAACTAAGTAAAGCTGCAAAGAGCTGTGTCTAGATGTGCTGGGTAACAGAAAGCTGCAAACAGCTTCAAGCTCCTCCACCATACCTGTTCCTCTCACCTGTCTATGGCTCCTGGATAGCAGTTGCTTCCAGGAGTTCCCCTGTCAGCTACTGCCTTCTGAGCCCTCCAGGAGAAGGGGAAACAGAGGAAGGCAATACATCTGCAGGCTGCAATAACTTCTGTTATTCTCCTCCCTGGCCTAGGATAGAGAGAATCCAGGGGACAGCTGGTTTCACTGCTTCGTCTCTTACTACCCCCTCACTGTCACCTCTAGGTCCATGCAGCCCCCCAGAGCAGGGATTTCCATAGGATTAGGGGAAAACCATTGTTGTGGGACATGAGGTCCTTTGCACTTGGAGCAATTAAGAAAGGAGCTGGGAGGAAACTATCCTGTGAATATTTCTGAGAATTCAGAAATTTGTCACATTCTGAACTAGGTTGAAAAGTTGAATTCTCAAAAATTTTCATGATCCAAAAAAAAAAAAAAAAAAAATTCTTGGTTTGGGTCAATCCGAACATTTTGTTTTGATAATTTCAAAATGTTTCAGTGTTGATCTTTTACCTTTTTAAAAGTCTAACACATTTTGAAATGAAAAGTTGCTTTGAATTGGGAAAATGGAATTTTTCATTTTATAAGTGTTCAAAATGACATGTTTTGACAATTTCAAAACATTTTTCTACATTTTTTTTTAGTTGGGAGATTTCTTGTAACCAGCCCTTTTTTGCAGACAGTTTCAGTGTTGATGAGCCAGCAGTTTTTGATGGAAAAAGTTTCCTTGAAAATTTGCCGACCAGCTGTACTTAAGAATAATTGGCTCTATGACTTGCAAAGCAGGGTCTAGGTTACCAAAGATATAGTGGATGAAAGAAAGTCAAATTAAGATCGATCATCTTTCCAATAGTCTGAACAAGGCACTCCTTTTCCTTGAATGATAACCATTGACAGTTCCTGTCTGCCAGTGAGCTCAATGCTAGTCTTTTGCCTGGTTTACCTCCTGGGATTCAGTCTAGACAATTTCACAGATGGAAGAGAGGAAGGATATGAAATCATGTTGATCCGTAGCATTTTTTGCTTAATAAAACTGTAGCTAACTCTCCAAAACCTCTCCCTGTTTTACAGCAGTAGATGCAGGTTCACTTTAGAGGCAGATATACCGTGTGTTATTCTGAATCTTTCCAAGTCCTCACTGATTTCCCTGGGGACAGGGGAATGAAAAAAAGGGAAAACCCATCAATTAAAAAAAAACGCAGCCTGTTGATCTCATGGACTAATTTTTTTTGATTCTGTGTATGCTTCCTTTGATCCCTTTTGGCTAATTAGATATAATTGCATCCAAATTCGAACTAATAATACCTTGTAACATTTCAGGCTACCCCTACTGAATCGAAGGAATGTAGGTATGGGAATGAACATAAACCCCCCTGCTGGATACCTTGACTCAGATTCCTGCACAACTATTATGACCTGAGAATAGTGAATTAGTGACTCTACTGTAACTAAAGCCACCAGTCCTTGAAGGTGGAGAATGAAAGATCAAGTAAAATCTGAATCCAATGAAGCTTGTGTTTTTTCCCAGATATATGTATTATTCAAGATGAGCCAGGACAAATCAGCGAGGGGACAGGATAGTTTGAACTCCTTGGGTGAAATGGCAAACTCCCATTGACTTCAGTGGGGCCAGGATTTCACCCCTTCTTCCTAAACTTGTTTAGAAACCTGCTTGCCTCTGTCTCACTAAATCAAAACAGAATGAGGGATGGGTAGCGGGTGGGAAATAAGACAGGAACGAAAGAACAAGAAAGGCTTTTGCAGGAGCACCTGACATCCCACGTATAGAAACAATGTATTGACAAAATGCTTTTGTTGTTTTACCATTCATGATAGCAGAAAATAATGTCTTAACTCTGGTCCCATAATCATTTCCCTGTAAATGTTTCGAAGCTTTGCTTTCTTCCACAGCAAAACAATTACACAGCGAAGCATAATTATTTTACAGTCAATTAAGTACATTAAATGTGCATATTTATGAAACCCGATTTACACTTCATCCCCACAGCACTACATTGAGCACTGTCATTCTTCCCACTAAACCAGAAACCAGTAAAGCTATCCAAGGAACTCATTGGTTCAATCGCTGAGTGGAATAATTTAAACTCGAAACCAGCCTTTTGAAATCCCGGTGCAGCACAGCACAGTAAAGCTTATTCAGTCAAGTGCATTGTGAAGACCAAAGGCAAAGCAATGCGGTGTCTGTGGAGAGGCTCTATAAAACTTTTATGGCTTTAGTTCATGCCCTGATTCTTGCTGCAGTGAGCAAGTACATTTTTCATTAGTGTATCCCACAAACCAATGAGACCTTATGCACTTAAGTGTTGACCTTCCTAGTATACACTTCAGCTCACAGCAAACATTTAGACTTGTTTTTCTTTTACTATTCAATAATTATTTATGAAACTTTTTCATAATCATCCAAGATAATACAATAATCTGGGCATGGTGTTGATCTTCATCAGAGTTACTCTGCGTGTCAGTGCAGCGTCCTTGAGCACAAGACGTATCAGGGCATGGATCTAGTTCTCACATCCTTTGTGAGCTTCTCCAAACCCTTTCAGGTCTCTGGACTATCCAATAAGCATGACTGAAAAGATTTGCGGTGTAGGCAGAGCTCTATGCAAAAAGGAAAGACTTACAGTCCATCAGGTTTTTAAAAAAGTAGTAATCTTACAATCTTGCTTGCATAAAAACTTTCTGAATTGTCTGTTCAAATACGACAAAGATCGTGTTGATTTCCAACCAAGCCAGGTGAACAAAAATGTTTTTGAAACTGTGAAATAAAAAGTAAAGGCCCAGTTCCTCTGCCAGAGTAGACTGGCATTGACTTCAGTCAACCAATCAATTTACTCTTGCTGAAGATTTGGACTAGAATTGTTTAGAATCCTAAATGGTTAGAGATCTTAAGCAGTCTTTGTATGTGTTTGTTTGAAAGAGAAATTAATATGCTTGTAATATGCTTTCTTTCCTTCCCTCTCTGTCTTCATTTTCAATCTAATTGCTTGATGCTTAATCACTGTTTTACCCTAAGATCTTACTGGAAGAGCGAATGGACACAAAATTGGAGGCCATGAAGGCAGAGTCCACAGACAATGTTGGACTTCTGGTGTCCTGGGAACTTCTTTCAAGTCCTGAAATGTCCCTGTTTTTCATTTCACCAAGCAAACTGTTCCTTTTCTTCTTGTATATAAAAAGATTTGTTCAAGACATATTGCTGCAGGGAGTAGAATTTGCTCTGTGTTTACCAGAAACTAACAGCCCAGTGGAACAAGTATTCAGTGTGATGAACAGTGTGTGAGGTGAAGAGAAAAGCCGATTGAGTGCAGACGCTATCAGAGCTTTGCCCAGAGTGAATATTAATGACACTTGCTCAGTGTTTCATGATAAACTCATTCAGACACTATGTTACTGGGGAAAATCCTCCACTCCAGGAAATATGCCAGTGTTGCTGTTGTCAGAAGTTGGGAGTAGCACCGTTTAAAAAAGAACAAGTGTACTTTTGTATGAGCATTTCAGGACTCTAAAAAGTGTTACAGAAGTATCCTGGGTTTGATTTGGAAAATATGGTCACCTTAACTCTGTGTGTGCTGGTTGGATTAGGACCATGGATGTGCACTTGAACCAAACTCTCTTTCTTCAGTTAATCTGCCATTGCTGACTCTGATAGCGCTTCCTTAAGCACACGAATGCAGCAAACAATGTGAACTGGCAACCGGCAGGACTTACCAGATTTCAGTTACTCCTATAGCTTTTTAAAATAATTGTATTTTGATATGAGAACTAGACCCAGCTGGTCAGAACAGTCCCTCCCAAACTCTACAATAGTAGATAGAAGGGTACAGACCTGTTCCCAAAACCACTTGTCAGATCAATTTCTCCTTTCTTTCAAATTTTAACAGCAGATTGGGAGGGAGGAGATAGCCAGGTTCATAGGGACCCTCCATCAGCTTTAGGGGGCAAAGCATTTGCAGCTTAAAATGACATGCTATTTCTGTTCTTTGTCATTAATTCTCTACTCACATGGAATAAAATTCAGTTTCCTAACCTTGAAGTAAAATCTGATTGATTAATTCTGACGCTCCGTATTGGTATCAACGCTCTGTTGCGGGTATGAAGAAGGGACACTGCCTTACAAATGAAGTATTCCTTCCATTGTCTAGGAAAGAAATAAAAACACTGGAAATACAAGCTCTGGAAATCAATCATCAAGATGTTATTTAGCTGGAACAAATGGCTTGACCTTTCAACTGAGCAAAATGTCTCGTAAAATTTGTATTTGATGAATGCTGCTGATTGTTGATTAACATCCATGGCTTTCTGTTTCCATTTCTACCATTTAGCAGTTCTAATATACATTCCAAATGTAAGAGAAAGAGATGAGCTCAGGAAAGAGCGTTTCTTGTTGACTTACTTGTCCACACCAATGGACCCTTGCACCTGTGCTGCTGCTTACTTTTTTGCATTGGCACAGTGGCTTGCCTGTCCACTCCAGCTCAAAAGTGGTTTAGCTTTGGAAAACAAAACAGTAGCTTATGTGAGCATAGGATTGGAGCGCTGGCTCTGGAGAACTAAAAGTAGCGTTCTCTGGGAGTCCTGATTTCTCTCCAAGCTATTCCCTGGTTTCTGAAACCTTAACCATAAAAGATCTAATTAATCTGGAGGAATGAGTCACAGTATTCTACACTCTAGAAGCTCATGTGCTATTTCTGTTGTATGGGGTCTTAAAAAAGAAAACTTCTCTGTTAGACCTCCTGTATCTTTTCTGTCTTCAGCTTTTACAGCCTGATCCAAACCCAATGAAGTCAATGGGAGCCTGTCCACTGATTTAAATGCACTCCCCAAAACAACATTTACACACTATAGCAAATATCTGCACATAAACAAAACCATTGTTCCAAGTTATTTTATACCCAGACAAAATAAGAGAAAAGAAAAGAGACCTAGGAAAAAACTACATGGTTAGAGTCTGTATTAGAAATGCAAATACCATGTGAAAAAGCACGAGGGAATTTCTGACAATTATTACTTTAATTACACAGAAAAACTATGTTAAAAGAACATTACGTTTGCAAACTCAAGACCCCAGAAGTTAGAAAATGCTAGAATTACAGTTGCTTGAGTGACCTTACTTTGTCCCCCTCATGTGTATGCATTACAGGACTGTCTTTAATTACATGATCACATGCTGTGTTTTCCACAGGACACCTGCCTCCTTCAGTGCGCAGGATGGATGGTGCTCTGGGGATGAATCAGGTTTTTGTGGTGGAGGAGGCTGTCATCTGCAAGACTGCGTCCTCCCATTTCAAATGAGCCTTGCCAAGTAAATTCTGGTAAATGTAAATTTTTCAAAAAAAATTGCTCCTCCAGATGGTTATTATTCAGCTTACGGGGGAGGCATTGGGAGAGTTGCTTAGAAATCCAGAACTTTTGGGTGTGCATGTCATCATTAAATTCATAAAGAATCCTCTTATTTCTTTCAAAGGAGAGTTTGGGTTGGTGGGGTAAAACATGGTGGCCTTGGGGCAACTCTGAACAGAAATGCCAGAGTAATGTTAACTTCAGCAGGTTTCCAGTCTGCATATCTCTAGCCCTCCAGCTATAATTACATCACTTGGCCTGTGTTTCATTAGTGACATGTGACACAGCAAGCATGCAGAGTGGTTAGATCTTTATTAAACCTACCAAGGGGACAGTGTTTCATGCTCCCACCATGCTGCTTCTGTCCAGGTTCCACCCAGGGTCATTATCCAGCCCTGAACCTCTAGATTCACACCAATGTATGACCTTCCTGAAAACTGATCCTCTTTCCCAGTTCCACTCACCAGGCTACTGCATTCAAGGAAAAGGTAATATTTCTTTGAGAAAGGACAGTTCAGACATGGTTTTTAAATATTGTTTAGCTGTCCCGGTGTTTGTGCAGTTAGAACACAACCCAAACGATAACAGGAAGATGTGTTAGACTTTGCACAGGGACTGTAACCTTGCTACTATTATCTCTGTAGTTACATTTTCACTGTAAGCTCTGTTTTCAGGACTCTGAACAGTTAGAAAAGCCAGTCTTTTAGTTCACAAGGAAATATTTTTAGCTTCCCCCCTCTCCCCAGACCAAAGGACTGATGTTTTGGGGGATAAGGGAGAGTTTGAAGAAGTAACGGACTTTTAAATGATCTGAACATGAAAAACCATACAGTGTTGTTTTCTTGCTTTAAGAAAATTGTTCAGATGCCTTTTTTTTGTATGCTTGGATCAGTCAAAAATCGTTTCATTTAAAAGTTCAGACTTGGCATGTTCTCTACTTTGCCTTTGATGAGAAATGTTCGCTTGGCCAACTTTGAAAAAAGTATTAATTGAGAAATGAAGACATTCCAATATAAGTGGGTGAAAAATAACATATATTTTTGATGATTTAAAATGTGTAACAAATATATTTGTGGATGATTTGAAATGTGTAACAAATGATATACAAATATCCACATGCAGGAGCATGCTATATATCCGTATATCTGTGCACTGAAATGTATCTTCCATGGCTTAAATGATCAGACATGCATGTAACTTTGAATGCATGTTCAAACATACATGTGAGAATATTCACATGAATGCGTTCACTAGGCTGGTTTGAATGGGAACTCTACTAGGCGATGAGCTCTTTTGAAAATGTGACCTCTCCATTTTCATCCACCCTATGTCTACCTTGTCTATGTAGATTGTGAATTCTTTGGGTCATAGACTGCCTCTTCCTTTGGGATTGATCCTGCACCATTTAAATCAATGGGAGCTTTGAACTGACTTCAGTGGGTGCAAAAGCAGAACCTTTATATGCATACAAGATAACGGGGCCCTGATCTTGGTTGGTACGCCCTACAGTAATACAAATTATTATTACCATTATTTAATTCACATAACTGCCTAAATGGGAGCTGAGCTATTTGAAAATGGATCCTCAATTGTGCATGCTGAGCCAATAACTAGGCCCGGGGAGTTTATTTTAATCTCACACAGAAAATACAAATAAATATTTAGGGTGGGATTTTCAGAAATTCTCAGCATTGGCCTGAGGCTGCTCCCATTGATGGCACTACCAAACTCCCACTGGACTTCAGGGGTAGTTGATATAGGCCAACATTGGGTGGAAAATCCAGCCCTTGTAGTCCATTTATTTGAATCATAGAATCATAGAAGATTAGGACTGGAAGGGACCTCAGGAGGTCATCTAGTCCAACCCGCTGCTCAAAGCAGGACTAACCTCAGCTAACTCATACCAGCCAGGGCTTTGTCAAGCCGCAGCTTAAAAACCTCTAAAGACAGAAATTCCACCATCTCCCTTGGTAACCCATTCCAGTGCTTCACCACCTCCTAGTGAAAAAGGTTTTCCTAATATCCAACCTAGACCTCCCCCACTGCAACTTGAGGCCATTGCTCCTTGTTCTGTCATCTACTACTTTTGAGAACAGTCTAGCTCCATCCTCCGTGGAACCCCCTTTCAGGTAGTTAAAGGCCGCTATCAAATCCCCCCTCATTCTTCTCTTTTGCAGACTAAACAAGTCTAGTTCCCTCAGTCTCTCCTCATAAATCTTGTGCTCCAGCCCCCTAATTATTTTTGTTGCCCTCCGCTGGACTCTCTCCAACTTGTCCACAGCCTTTTTGTAGTGGGGGCCCAAAACTGGACAGAATACATTGTACAACTAATCAATTTCCTTTGAAAATATAAAATTAAACAGGAATTTTAAACACAAAAAATGACTTTCATCACAATATTTTTTATTTATTTAACACCTTTCAGCCCAACAGGGGTAGCAAACTACAGCATGTCTAGATTACTGGTATGCACTGCTGTACGCTGGCATAGAGGGCAGCAGATGGGTAGACAACTAGGGCACACTATACAATAGCAGAGAAATAGAAATTTTGAACAAGGATATCAGGACAAATCCCTGCATTTATTTTACCTCCCACAGGAAGTTTAATATCCATGCAAGGAGTCTAGGATGTTAGTTTTTAAGGTCTCATCTGAGACCTCCTTGAGCAGTAACGGACAGTATTTGTCTGATTCTGAAAGGTGAAGGACTGAGTTGACTGGGCCAGGATTTAAAACAGTGGTTTCAGGGAGTCTAGGTACCTTAACATGTTGGTTAGACTATGATAAACTGTCCCCTCTGAAATTGTTGAAATAAAGTTATACTGGAGATTTTACATGTGCAAAAGTCAGGAAATTCATAGCAATGGTTCCCCCACAACTATAATTCTGTCATGTGGCCTAGAAATGTACAGAACAAACCTTACTGTCCATACACCATAATAATGACAAAAGGGGAGTGAGAGGGCCAAGTTGCAGATGCAACAACTGCTTTGTGCTGAGGTCGATTAACCCAAAGTGATACTTCTGAAGCACCTCCACTTGTCATGGAGTGGGAAGTGCTGCACGACCCTCAGACCTCAGCGCAACGTATCTACATTAGAGTTTCAGCATATCCGAAAAACGTGTTCCGAAAGCAAGGGCATCTCAGAGGGGAAAGGGTGCGAGAAAAAGTTATAGGATCTGATTTTCCAGAGTGCTTAGCATCCTTAATTGCTGTTGATTTCAGGAGAGTGTAGGGCCCTCATAATTTCACAGGGGGTGCCGCACACTTTACAAGGTTGAGTAGGGTATTATTATTATTATTTATTTACTGGTTTGGCACCAAACATCATAGCAAGTGACAAGGACGGACAAATAGTGCCAGGGTGAAGAGAGTACAAGGATTATGGTTAAGAGCATGGAGCTGCTTGTTTGCATCTTGTGGGCAAAGAAGGAGTGACCAGTGTAGTGAGTGGAAGAGCTGTTCCAGGGGGCAAGTTGAAGGTCATAGAGAGGAAGTGAGAAGCAGCAGGAGCGTGGGGTGTAAGCATGGAAGGTGAATCTCAAGGATGAATGTGTGGAGGGGTGGGAGGAGCGAGACTGAAGGTGAGAGTCAGTAAGGGGAGAGCAGGGGCTGGTGGCATTGTCCCTGGAGGCAGGGAAGTGGAGGTGTGGAGAGAAGGAGGAGCATAGTGGGAGAAAGGCAGGAGCAGTACTGAGTGGTAGAGAGAAGAGAGTTTGCGGAACAGAGTGAAGGGGAGGCAGAAAGGTAAGGGGAGAAACTGAGGTGGGAGGAAGAATTGTGGGGCATGTGAAGGTCAGGAGTCAGAAGAAGAGCAGAGGAAGGAGGGGAGGGCTGAGAGATGGCAGGGAGAAGGGGAGGCAGGGGTGAGGGTGAAAACTGGGAGTGGTATGAAGTAGCTTTGGCAAAGTGAACCTGTGTCATTAATGCGTGAAATACAATATGGAAACCACATGATACAAAGAAGTGGGAAGATAGTATGTAAAGAAATGGTTCTGCTAGCTCCAATGGTGAATTGGGGAAGGAAGTAAAGTGTTGTGGTGTCATAGGAAAACACTGGAGCAAAATGCTGATGTCATTGTGTGCTGTTGACATGAAGGGCCCAGTGCCTCAGCTGAAAGTGATAGATGATGAAGGGGAGGCAGACAAATGCCAAGGAGGGTAAGTTCCATACCCTAAGTCCCACCTCAGTGCAGGTACAATTGCATGTCAACCTATGGTATGGGGAGCGGGGGAGAGCCATAAGAAGTGAGGGGCAACAGAGCACAAATACCTGCCAGCTTGAGGCAGCCTGGAATATCACTGTGATCTGCCTTGTACTGGGGTTAACAATCTTGTGAGCATAAAATCTCCTTCAGCATATTGGACTGAAGTACCGCAGCTTTGTGCAGAGGAGGTGAGGTTTTTCCATTGAGGTTCTTATAATACATCCATCTCTGTGGTATCTGAGCACCTTGCAGGAGCTTATTAAACCATGTGACTAGCGTCTGTCATGTGGTCCTTCCCCCTCTAATCAGGAGGACATTGCATATAGATTATTTTTATTATTATATTGTATTTGCACCCTCTTTGCTTTTTCTTAGCTCCTATCTTCAGTACCTGATCTGTATCTCTCTGCTGAGTGAATTACTTGGGCTCACATTAACCCCTCCTGCAGAACGCAATGGGATGGGAAAACTGTGACTTTCCATGTGAAGTTCTCTTCAGATGTTCCCTCTAGACAAGAGGGTGAGGGAGAGCAGGCTGCAGGGACAAAGCAATTGTCTGGGTGGCTTGCCCCCTTGTAGAAAATATAGGGCTCCAGCTCCCATGCCCTGTGGGTTCTTCAAGACAGAATCTGCCGATTGGAGGCAAAGAGGCGTTCAGTGAGCACCCTGCTATCCCTGGCCCCATTGCTCCCCGGCAGTGGGGCTCAAGAGGAACCATGCTGCCATGGACTTTCCTACCCACAGCTGCCACGGAAGCCCCCCTTACGGAAAGTTGGAGGAACTTTCGACTTTGGAGGAAAGTTGACACCGCCTCCAGATGAGTATTGTCTGCACGCCAGTGGGGAAAGATAAACATCCCAACTAGCGTTAGGTCTGGCTGCCTAGAGCCACAGTGCAGAGAGGCCACTAGGTGATGGCAGGGGAGAGCTATAATAGCTCTAGACAAGCAGGATTTTCATTCTATTTCTCACCTTCATTCTGATGCCCGGAGGCTCTGTGTATTTCACACATCTACCTTATCTCTAGTGTGCTCCCACCTGGCTCCTTTCCATGAGTGAATTCTAAGTTGCAGAGAACCTGGGACACTGAGGGAAACCTATTATAGAGTCCTCTATTATTCACATGGTCTGTACTGCAAGCTAGTCCTGTATAATTTATTATTTGTATTGTGGTAGTGATTAGACCCCCGGCCATGGACCAGGCCCCCATCGTGCTAGGTGCAGAACAAAGATGGTCCCTTCCCCAAAGAACTTCTGGTTCCCAGTCATTGTAGCTGTGTCAGTGTCTCTTGTTCAATCAGAATTACAGCTGGAGTGAAAATTTCCATTGAACTGCAAATTTTTTGCTGAAAAAGAGTGTTGATAAATTTTCGGCCAGCTCTAACAAGAACGCTGTTTGGTAAGAGCATGGTAGTGTTAAGGATCTAACATAGCATTTTCCATCGTGAAAAACCCCAAAACTTGAAATGCAGACCTTTCTGGGGAGCAGGATGGCAATAATTTAACAGCACACAACACTGCTATAACAGTAATTTAGGGCTGGAAATGTAGACATCCATTTTCAACTGATATAATGGGGCATTTAGATAAGTGGAATATTACCTAAGTTAGAAGTTGGCCAGGCCACTGACTGCCCTTAACACCTCTTCTCTTATGACATATTGCCATGGGTATATGTATCAAATGATCCCAACCTCAGCTGTACATCCCATCTAAGGAATGGATTGCTATATAGTTGTATTATAATTTTGTTTTACATGAAAAAATCCTTTTGCTGAGTGTGTGGTGGGAATGAATGTGGGTGGAACTGCTGTGCTAACATAGTATATCATTTGTAAACTTCAAACATTTTGTCAATTTTTGAAATGTGCTTTAAAAATGATCAAAAAGGTTTGATATAAATAGTACACTATCGGCCAACAAAATTGGTTTTGAAAACCAAAGCCTATCTGGAGTTATACTGTAGGTGCACTAAAAAAGCATCAATCTATGTTTGATTTTCCCTTTGTTTTCTTTTAGCTGAGAAGATTATACAGTGCTTTTAGAGCTGGAAAGTTTCAAGAGAGTCTGTTAATTCACTGCCCTGTTTATCTCTGACTTTCATGTGCAGTTGCATGGTATTGTGTCAGATATGTTAAATTAGCCACCTGCTTTGGTTGGCAAGAGATTGAGTGAACTGAGAAAAGCAATCTAATCTGCAGAAAATGAAATGTTCTTCTTAAAAGTTTAAAGAGACTCTGAGATAATGTGTCAAGCAAGTTAGGTCCCCAATTAAAAACAGGTTTAAAAAACTGAATATCAATAAAAATATCACTTTGATATTTTTTTCCAGAGAAAATAGGTACAATTTGTAGATGTAGATATTCCCCTTTAAGGCCTATGTCTAAGGTAAGTCAGATACTTAAGTACTTTGTTGAAGAGGGATGGATCCAGTTATTTAAGTATCTGCCTTACCTTAGACGTGGGTTTATGTCTCATTCATGTCAATAGGAATTAAGCCTATGCCTAAAGTTTAGTATGTGTTTAAGTGCCTTGTTGACCTGATGCCTCCTATGTTTGGAAATTCAAACTAAACAGCATTGGCTTTAGTGTATGATAACCAAAAAGTGAAGCTTACCAACCTAGTTCCTAATGGAGAGGTTTTCTAAGGTGCTTTAAGAGATTTAGGAGTAAAAGCCCAACTGATTTACAGTGACTTGTGCTCCTAAATCCCTTAGGTGCTTTTGAAAATCTACTCCTAACTTTCTATTAAAGATAAACACAAGTGCCAACAGTTCTTGATAAAAGAAATCATAATGTAGATGAAAGCTAGGGAAATACAGAGAAATGAAGGCGGCACAGGTAGGTTATGACTTACAGTAAATGTATCCGTTGGGCCAGATTCTGATTCTTTTACTCCCACTGTGTAGCATCTTGCTCCAGGAATGATTCTACTTATTTCAGTGAGGTTTCTCACAGAGAAAGATGCTACTTATCAAAATTAAGTGTATCAAAATGTTGCTTGCTGTTATAGTAAAAGTAATATGAATGATTTCTTTTTAGATTGGTCCATCCCCTTTGGTCCATATTTCCTCAAATAGTTCTTTTTTTAATCCAGCAGAGACTCCTTAGGGTAACATTTTCAATAGCCCCTTTGAGACTTAGATTCCTAAATCACTTGGGCAATGTTGAAAACTTCACCCTAAAGTTCCAGGTGTTAGGCTTCAAGGACCAGATTTGTAAATGTATTTAGGTGCTTAAAGATGCAGGTAGGTGCCTAATGAGATTTTCAAAAGCACCTAGGCTTCTAGCTGCATCTTTAGGTGCCTAACTGTTTGGCCTCTAAGTGCTAGTTTCACAAGGGGGACTTAGACATTGTCATGGGAGATAGGCACCTCCCTCTGACCTGCGTTTATGTACCTAACTCCCCTTGGAGGGTGAGACTTAGGCCACTGCCCTCCCTTCAACATTTCCTATTGGCTAGCTGTGCCAGATTTTCCCCTCTCCACTCCTGCTCAGTATTCTGGCTTTTACGAATCCCATGCTTAGGTGCCTAACTCTTCCCATGCACTGTATAGGGATCCTGGGTGTCAAACTCATAGAGTTGTGAATTCCACTAAATAGTGGGGCATGTGAAAATGTAGGCATTGCAACGCTGAGCCTTGCAATGTCTAAGTCCCTTTGTGAATCTGGCCCTGAGTCATTGCATCTCTCTTAATTCTTTTGATCTGGTCAAATATATTTTCAAAAAGGCTCAGGGTTTAGTAACTCCCATTGAGATTAAACAGCGAGGAAATGTAGAGCCCGGAAATATATTGTATCATTATGGTTGCTGAAACCGACAGGTCCATCCAAGCGGAGTGGAATACAAAAAGGAAACAATCGGCCTGACTGGTGTAAAGTCAGTTAATTTTTTGAAAATAATATTAAAGTTTCAATAAGTGAAGATGTCAACAGCAAAGATAACTTTTGTATTTTTATGAGTATGTTTTTTCACTGAAATTGTCCCATTAAATCAGCATCATGTGACTGGTATAATATTGTGTTGCTATGTGTCGGTGCATTATATCCCTTGCACTGTTAATGTAACGTGGTTCAGTCTACAGTACTTAGATTTTATTTTATTCATGACAATAGAGTTGCAAAAAACAAACACTATAACCCTGACTAAAATCACATTAAAAAATGCCACGTACCCAATATGCTATAAATAATGTGACAGGATATGACAATTCTCTGGCATTTTAGCAAATTGGGAACAATTTCAGAATGAGAGTCATATGTTGCCACTCACACATCTATTTCCCCCCTTCTTTCAATTCATTTTTTGGAAATCAGGTAGAAGCTTACGAGTATGGAGAATTTGCTTTAACACAGCACTCTCATACTGGCAACTGGGCATGTACTGACTCACAGAACTTTTCACCTCCCAAGCCTGAAGAGGGTTACTGTTAAGCTTGTAAATGTATTTCAGAATATTACATTTGAACCTTGGCCAACAACATGAAATAGGGGGCAGAATTTCCTAACCTGAATCAAATGCAATTGATCTTATAAAAATAAACCCAATTATAACAGACATATGGCAGCTTTCTGGGCAGGTCCTCTGCTCAGCTCCATTCATTTGAAGTTAAACAAGAAGTTATGTGGCTCCAACTGAATGATATTGAAACAGACTTACTGGATGATTCAAAGTCATGCGGCTCTTTTCTCTTTGTCTCCATCTTTTGGCCAGATTTTGGCAATTTGCATAATTTATTGAAGCCAGTTGCCCATCATAGTTTTCTTAGAAAATGGGATTTGTTTGTGCTGCCATTAGTTGTTTTTCCATATTCAACATAGACTTGTGGTCTGGATGCCTTTCATTCCAAGGAAAAACAATATATCAAGAAATAGCTGATATTGTCTCCCCGTGAGAGAGCACTGTGTGTGTCTGTCTGACTCTTGTAACCACACCCATCCTGAAATGCCTCTCTGAACTGTGCCATCTTAGTAGACAAGGAAAAAGTCTTATCATGTGTAAAGATGTAACACACAAAACAGAACTGTAAACTCTCCTTGCAGTTACACAATGACATACTCCACGCTCACCAAAGAAGGCCACTCCTATGTTATAGTGATAGGGAGCATGTAAGCCCTTACATAGATATACGGTGACCGGATAGCAAGTGTGGAAAATTGGGATGCGGGTGTGGAAGGTAATAGGTGCCTATGTAAGACAAAGTCCTGAATAACAGGACTGTCCCTATAAAATCTGGACATCAGGTCACCCTATGTAGATACAGGGGGTAGTCTGTCCTCTGCTTGTTAGAGGTGCACCACACAACTTGCACCCAGGGGAAGTGGGGGGAGGCGCTATGCCACCTTCGTTGCCCTCCTGATCCTGGGCTGCTCTGGGGGCTAGAGTGGCCCCTGTCATATCTTAAACAGGGCTGGGACTGCCCTATGTGAAGCAACGCTGCCTGGAATCCATGCAGTGCTCCAGGCTACAGCCCAGGCCCTGATATGCACCTCCTCGCCCTATCCCTTGACAGGAGTTGTGAGGGCAGTCTGCCCACCCCCTGGGGAATCCTTACCCAGCTGGAACCAGGGCTCCCACCCCCTTTGGGCCTCTCTGGCCCTTTGAGCTAGCGTAAAAGGGCCAGGATCTCACTCATGGCATGAAAGTTCAGTCACTAAAATAACCCGTTAGATAATGGCGAACGCTTTGTGTTTCTTTTCTTCCCTCGTCTCTCTAATGTCTCATTTATATTTTTCTCCCTCCTTAGACTGTTGTCCTTAAAGTGTCACTTTTGGCCTGCAAAGGCATTTTTCTGTTCCTAAGTAGCATATATATTATTGTGGCAAGAAGCACGACAATATTATGTCTGTCATCTGAAAAAATTTCTTTGATTTCTGGGTGCAGACAAATTCCCATGTCAGGAGACACAGAGAGAGACAGATTCATGAGGGTGGTAGTTGAATAATGTTCCACGTTTTATTTCCCTGCTATGTCCTGTATAGATTTCAGAAATCACAGAGACTCTAGGTGATTAGGAACTCGATTTACCAGTAAAGAAATTACAAAAGTATAAATTATAGAGGGCGGGAAGCCGTTCTTATTCAAGACAACTTTTAATCATGTGCTTAACTTTAAGTCCATGCTTGAGGCTATGTCTACACTGACGGCGGCAAAGTTGCTGCCATCAGATCGACTTATCTGGATCGACTGAGTGGTCAGTAAGGACCTGCTCAGTCGATCCAGAAATCAACGCAGTTAAACCACCCCTGCAAGTGGGATAGCGCTGCGTTGATGGGAACATGGTTCCCATCAGCGCAGTGCAGTGAAGATGGCACGCAGAAGAAAGCGCAAAAGTCGACGGGAGTTACATAAGGACTTTGCATAACTCTCGTCAACTGCTGCCAAATCACCGAGGTAAGTGTAGACCAAGCCTAAGTCTCATTTTCTTTGCTGATATGTAAGCATGGGTTTAAAGTTAAGTGTGTGCTTAAATGTCATTCAGAATCAGAGCCATAGAATTATTTATTTAGATTTATATAAAGACTACAAATAATCATTATAACAATCCCTAGCTCTGACTTCGTCTTCTCTTCATCAATAAATCTCAAAGTGCTTTGTGAAGGAGGTCGGTCTCATTATCTCCAGGGCATAGGTGTGGAAACTGGGGCTCAGAAAGGTGAAAGTGACATAGATGTCTACATTTCTGTTCCAACAATGCTTGTACCATTTGTGATGACATTTCCACTTCTTTCATTTAAAATTGTAGAATTTAACACAATTCTGTATGAAAAACCACAATGGCCTTTCCAACGCTGGGATAAAACCACGGTTTAATTCTGATAGCTGAAGGGAATAACAAAGAGACTTTGGTGGTGAGAGGAAGTTACACCCAGAATCTGTCTCAGTTCTTGATCATCTGTTGTTTGGTTGGCAGTCTGACATCTGCTGAGATGTATGTTGTCCTGGGCACATGATAGCAGATTGAACTAAATGGAAAGTGAGCAGGCCCCACTGGGCAGAGCGTGCATGGTATTGTAAAGGCATAAAGATCTCTATTTTGATAAATGCACTAGCACAATGTCTCCTGCTTGTTTAGAATGATTTCTGCCTGATGGTTTGTGTACCTCCTAAATCCACTCTCTGCTGCTGCTGTTGTTCAGGACAAAGGGCCATGATAAACATAAATGGTATACTCTGTATCAAAGGGTTTAGGCAATCCAGCCCTGTTTTCTAAAAAGCTTTACTCTTTTGGGAAGCAGTAGGATTTGTTGACACACTTCTCCATCTTTTGCAGTGCTTTTGAAAATTCCCTCTGTGGGCTCCAAACAATACAATGCTATAGTTATAGTGGTGTGTCTTGTTGCTATGGATTTCTAAATGCAGATGTCCTGCACCAGCTTTGGTACATGAGAATTAGCAATAGCTGATCTCACATTTTTACTGTTTTTTAAAAGAACCAATTCAAGTCTCAAGTATTTCCCCAAATAAAGCGTGAATCTTCGCAAAAGTTTGGAGCTGTCCCCTTCTCTCTCTGTTCCCCATTAGATCCCTGACCTCAGATTATGTTGTGTAGCGTCAAAGCCCTTTTGTTGGACCAGTGGACTGCAGTAGCAAATATCCTTCACTGTGGTGTTTTCCGGATGCATGTCATATACTCTAATGTGTTGCATCTCTGAGCAAGAAACCTTGAGAAAACACCAGCTTCAGAAAGAACACTGTTGAGAGCCCACTGGAGAGACTGGCTGATTGGTAATAGGATCATCAAAGCTTCAAGAGTATGTAATGAAGAGAAACCAGTTCACGTTGAAAACAGCTGGCTGACTTGTGTGGTTCCGATACCTCTAATTAGAAGTGATGAAGAAGAGTGTCTGATGCCCTCACACAGATCTTGGGAGGCAGATGCTTTCCCTAAAAATCCTGTGAGGGTTGGGAGATGTGGCAACGTGGCTGAGGAGGTTTGAACTTTGTGCTGAAGCAAAGAGCCGAGCAGAACTAGTACTGCTGAAACGAATGGGCTAAGAACCTCTTTGATTAGAAGAGCAACCAGGGGAATGCCAAGAGGACTGGCCTACCCTCATTGCTGCCCTGCTGGTTGTGGAGAGGAGGATGACTGAGTTCACACAGAGATTGGCTTTTGACTTGGAATGAGGGTGCCATCTATAGCCTTTAGTCCCTCACGAGCTGCGGGGCTAGGACTCAATGCTCAGACAACAAGGAGACAAGGAGTTGCATGCAGATTTAACAGGGAATTTGCTAACAGTAGGTGTCAGTGTGTCACCAGTGAATTTTGCTGACACTGAGCTCAGCTGAGCGACTGACTACAGCGGGAATGTGGTCTTGAATGGTGTTAGGTGAGGAGAACCCAAGTTTCAGCAAGATTCTGCAGGCCCATCAGCTGTGTGTTAAGACTTCACACTGCAGGTGGCAGAGAGAAGTCCACAGATACTAGTAGAAGCCAGAATCTTTGCCTTTCAGAGCTTGGCTTTCCTCCTTAAAGCTTTCCTTTTCTCTGGTCAGCCTGCAGCTAGAGTGGGGATAGTGCCTTATAGTGTGGGACCCTATGGTCCGTCTTGGTGGCTGAAAACCTACGCTGGGCTTTTACTCCGACTCCCCTTCATTTCTCTCCTCAGGTCAGAGGATCATTGACCTTTCCTTGGGGCTGGCCCTGGAAACAGCCACCAGTTCTATTGTAGCTTAAATAATACAATGTTTAGAGAGGGTCATTACTTTAATTGCCAATGTTGGAGGCAGGCATCAGCCCAGGCCTTGTTCCAGTTTGAGCCGTTCCAGAATTCCTTATCTCACCCCAGTCTTCTAGTTTGGACATTTTATGAGCCTCATTTCAAGGCTTTGGAAATGAACTGAGCACATTTTTCACCTCCCTCTTAATTAGTGTTATGAGTTATTATTATTATTTGAATTATCATAGTACCTAGGAGCCCTAGGCAAGGATGGAGGAGGACTCTATTGTGCTAGGTGCTGTACAAACAAAGAACAAAAAGATGGTCACAGTGGTTGTTTCAAGAGCATTATAAACTGGCTAAAGGGGAGCAGTTGTCAGCCCTCTTCAGCCAATGGGACGCTTGCCACTGAACACTGAAGAGGCTGTCATAGCAGAGAAGACTGTTGATCTCTGTTATTTGCCTTTAGGAGAAGATTAAATACCCCACGCTGTCCCTCTCCCCAGCTCCTCCACCCACAACCCCTTCTGGACAGCAATGTAACATTTCAGCACAAGGAACGTTTATTTTCTGACACCTCCTGTGATCCAGCAATGCCACAAAGGATTAATATTGCTTGTATTTTTGACCTAGCTTCCCGCCTAGTGTAGCTGCAAAGGTTTTATTCCTTGCTGTAAATATCTGAATCCTTTTAAAATCCTGTTTAAACTCTTTGCCTCAATGATTTCCTGTGGCATTGAATTCCATGGGCTGATAATATGCTACTTAAGGAAGCTTTCCCTTCTGTTCATTTTACATTTTCTGCGTGCCAATTTCGTCAAGTTTCCCCTTGTAATTGTGTTATGGGACAGGGACTGCATATGGAAAAGGACCTTCCACTAAACCATTCATTATTTTATTGCTCTATCATGTCCCTTCTTACTCTCCTGCTTTCTAAACTAAACAGTGTTAGTCATGTTAATCTCTCTCAATATTTTAATCTCTTCTCTCCCCCTTCACATGAATCTTTGCTATCTTTGTTGGAGTAGAGCTGAGACCACCTACACTGAGCATAATATTCAGGCTGCGAGCGCACCAATGATTTATAAAACATTAGCACCCATACAATATATGTTTTTTATTATTCCCTGTCCTGTTATAACTAAAGTGGAGTGTCCAATCATTTCCTTCTTTTAAACTATCCCCAGCACATTGGACTATTTAGAAGGAGTCCTAGATTCTTTTCCTGAAATGGTTTTTTTAAATGCTAATTTAGACCTGAGCACTGTGTATGAAAAATGTGAATTATTTCCCCAGCTCGTAGCGCTCTGCATTTATCTAATGTAAATTACAGCTGCTGTCCAGTTGCCCCTCTGCCAGCTTTGTTTAGATCTGTTTGGAGTGCCTTGCAGTCCCCATATCAACTGTCCTGGTTGTTTCAGTTATGCTAATTCTATGTAAAAAGTGGATTTCTTCTCTCTGCAGCCATTGGGTTAAGCTAAAACAATAATGGGGTATGCCTTGGAGCTCAGAGGGCCCACTGTCAGGGGAACACTGGATTTATAATCTCTCTCTCTGACCCACCAACAGCCAGCCTTACCTTTCCAGAAAGAAACCAAACTGAGGATTTCCAAGCCTCCAAGTTCCTCAGGTGTCTTGAGACGTCTCAGCCTCAGTGTGTAGGGAGCAGCCTGTGTTGGGAGTGACCTCCATGGGCATTTAGGAATGAGCAGGTACGAGGTAGCAAGTCATTGGATCTAGTGACCACTAACTCTTCTTTTTCCATCCTCCTGGCTTGCACCTCAGAGAGCCTCTTTTGGTAGGTGCAAAATCCTCTTTGCTGCAAAACCCAAACCTATCCATGCTTCTCCTAGATTTGGTTTAGTTTCAGACTTGACACTCAGAGCATGTTAATCGAAAATGTTCAATAAGGGTACGTCTACACTGCAATCAGCGAGTGTGATTGTACCTTAAGTAGACATCCCTGAGCTAGTTTTGAGCTAGCATGGACTTGACACCTGCTCAGAACTCTGGGGAATTAATTGCACGGTTAGTCTGCCCTTTATGGCCACGTTGAAGCTTGGGCTGCTGCATCATCACTGCAGTGGCACCCTGGGATTGCAGTGTAGCAAGACTCTCAGATTCACTGATCCTCTGAGTGAGCGGGGGCCCAAATTGGAGTCCATCTGCATGGTCCGACATCAAAACGATGGCACACTTGTGGCTTTGCTTGATTTCTGCATGAAGCTCAGTGAAACATGGAAATTTTGGAAACTTTTACTGAGTTTTGTTTTCAGATTTTGAATTCATTTGAACTTGAATCTTAGAACACAGGTGAATGGGCTTGTGCATATCAACACCAAAGACAATGTTTATGTGAACCATGTTCCATGTTGCAATCTTGTATTGCTTGAATTCACTTGCTCTTAATGAAAAAGTACATATGGTTTATGAGGTTTGGTGTCTGTCTGTCTCTCTCTACAGCTGTTACTGTCTTTCATAAAGGAGTAGTGCTAAATTCCTTATTAGAAAGTATACTTGACTTTTAGGTAACAGATTTGTAATCCGTTTTTATTAGTACCCAAGTACCCTGTTTTAGTGTTATACGGTATTTTTAAACAATGCTTACAGGATGGGACTTGCTCGACAGTAAAACAAGCAACATCAAGTGTGTCTCAATTCGTTGTACCGGAGGTTTTCCACTGTTGCCAAGAATGCATCATTATCTCTTCGCCAGGTTTTAAAGTGCCAGTCACAAGTAACCTAATATGACAGAGCACTTGTTTTAATTGCCTGAGGCACCAAAACTCATTAATATCGTCTTGGCTGCTAATTAAATAATGTGCTGTGTTGTATTAGCCACTTGGTAATTGATAATGAGGTAAGCTAGCAAGGTTTATTTGCTTGTGGCTCATAATTTGGCTGCTTTAAATTTTGTCACCAGACAGGTCTTTGTACCATTAACAAGACTTTCTGGTAGCCAATAGGCCTTAAACAATATGTTCTTATTGCATTAAGTGCAAGTGAATTAAAGCAATACAAAATTGCTACATAAGAGGTTGTTACCAGCTTACAATACAAACCTTGTGCTTTCGAAATTATTTGTATTTAGAAAGTGCCTGACACATGATAATAATTCCTAGCTCTTGTATATCACTTGATATCAGTAGGTCTGTAAGTGCTTTCCAAAGGAGAGAAGCATCTTATCTCCATTTTAGAGATGAGGGAACTGAAGCGCAGGTAGGTGAAATGACTTGCCCAAAATCATCTAGCCGGTCAGTGGTAGAACCAGAAATATAACTCAGCTCTCAAGAGTCCCAGTATAGTACACTATCCACTGTGCCACACTGATTAACAGTTATATCCTCCCTTTTGTTCATGAGCACCTCCCTAGTTGTTTTTTGAGAAATCCTGGTTTCTGGATATAAACTCAATAAATGGGACAGGTGATGGATGTAGGGTGGGATTTAGCTATTGCCATTCTAGGCCCATGCCTATGGCACCACTTCCTAGAGTCACATGACTCCATTAATCTCAGCTTTCATTAAAAAAAAGTTTCTGGCTCTCATGATTGTGAAGAAAAGCATGAAAATATGACCTGACTGTATTTGGCGCAGTGATGTCTGCAAACAGCCTGAACCAACAGCAAGAATGGCCCTTGGCCACCACTGCTTCAATCAGGCTTGAATCCCCGGTGTGCGGGCAAGATGTCAGGAGCGGAGGTATGGAGGGTCCACACTGTATTATGCCAGGGGCCACAGATTGCTTTCATCTGGCCTTGATCTCATGATGGTTCAGTTAATTAACCATTCATCTCCAGAAGTCTGACTGATTTCAGCCTTATCCCGAATTAATGCTGGTCCACATTATGAAGGCCACCCCAAAACAGGAAATGCTGGCTGGAAAGATGTTGAAGGAGAACCACCAAACCAAGGTCACAGCAGGTTGGGATTGAGGTGCATTGATGGAACAGTGAGTGAGAAGCTGACACTGCACCAGTAAGATGAAAATGTAAAATCCAATAAAACAAAAGACTCAGGATTGTGTTAAAACAGAATAACGTACCAAAAGAGAAGGACTGAAAAAAAGCCACTCTCTTGGTTAAAAGGACATAAGTTGTTGCACATCTTACCTCAGTAAGAGAACAGAAATGCAGCTGTAAATATAGAAGTGAAGCTGATATCTACAACATCTGGTTTGCAAAGGTTAATGGGGACTTGCTCACTCGATTACCAACTGCTGTCTCAACTACTGTTTGCAACCCATGCTGTGTCATATTTAAATGATGCATTTTGCGAAATGCAAGCCTTTAAACTGCCTGAATGTCCAAAAAGCACTTAGCAAATATTACACTCTGGATAACTCTAGACCATTTATTTGCTGTATAAGCATAATCACTTTTCTTTTATATATATATATAAAAATACTTTTGTTACCTTCACTAGACATTTCTGATGTGCAGGGATTTCCATTCTTATTAACTTGGATAATGCACAGCATGGTTTACATGTTAATAGAGTTAAATGAATATGCTTTTCCAATGCATATTTCTCCCCTGAATGCTTGCCTTTGATTTGTCTAGAGCCTGGTCAGAAATCCAATGCGTTCAGGTTGACACTATTGTTGTTGGTTGATTACACCACATTTTGATTTTCAATTATTTGGCAGTTGACGGATGCGTGCACAGCCTTTGTCTGAAATATAAGCAGATCTTGGAGTAATTCTACATACAGCTCATTGTCTTTAAACTAGAGACACTACTGCCACCTGCCCTGCCTCGGATTGAAATCCCCTGAGCCAGGGCTACCGCAAGGGAATGTTATTTACACTTCTCTGCACTAGCCAGGGTGAAAATGATTCCTGATCTTTATGGGGATGTGGTGCTTGGTTATAATGCAGAATGGTCCCATCTATTACATTTGGGGACCGTTGTGTTACAACATGAACCCTATAGACTCTCAGTTGCCTATGTTGATAGGCCTTTAGGCTATATGAAAAATCAGAAAGAAAACTGGCTGGCTAAAACTCAGAGATCCTTGATGAACCTACATGTTAGTGACTTGAGCCCATGACTCTGCACAAAAGAGTGCGATGAGGGGGAAAAAATTAATGCCAAACCAAACTGGGGTGCTGATGTGGGTGCAGAGTGATTAAGGGGAGGAGTCTAGACACAGCACAAACCATAAATCTAGGGAGCTTTGATCCCCAAGCTCATGGCTTCTGCCCAGCTACACATCCCTGTCCTTCCCTGCAGCCACTCACCACTCATGCCACAGTGGGCTGGTGGGTCTGCTGTCCCTGTTGCCATTGGTTGCTGGTCCATAGCTGTGCTGTGTGGCTTTTTGGGAGGGGAGCATGATGTGGTGGTGGGGGGGTTACTGCTGTCTCCTGCCTGGTGTACAGTGGCAAGGGAGGTCACCGTAACGCCGCTTACATCAACCCTCTAAAGTATGCGTTTCCACTGGCACGTAAGTTCCGTCTATCTAAAGCACGGTAAAAGTCAATCTAATAAAATCACCTCTGCAAGAGGCGTAGCACTAAATTCAAATTCCATGGGTTGAAGTTGCATCAGTGTAGGCAGAGTGCAATGTAAATTGATGCCATTGGCTTCTGGGAGGTATCGCATAATGCCTTGTTGTGACTGCTCTGGACATTCACACTCTGCTGTAATGTGTCCAATTAAACAGGAGATAGCTCCTCCCCTCAAGCCCCGGGAAATTTTGAATTCCCATTTCCAGTTTGGATAGCATGGAGAGAGCTTTGTAGCTGAACTGCTCATGGCAATTGCATGGCCCAAACGTGCTCCGGCCTGGAGTCGACCAGAGGTCTTGGATCTCATCGGTGTGTGGGGTGAAGAGTCTGTTCTGGCTCAGCTCTGAGCCAGCAAAAGAAATTTGGATATCTACGAGAAGATGTCTCGCGGCATATTGGAGAAGGGGCACAACAGGGATGCGCAGCAGTGCCGCGTTAAGATCAAAGAGCTGAGGCAGGCTTATCAGAAAACTAGGGAAGCTAACAGCTATGCTGGCTTCTTGCCAAAAACATGCCACTTTTACGAGGAGCTGCATGCGATTCTCGGCGGTGACCCCACACTGTGCCATCACGCAGCATCGATACCGCTGAAGAATCCCGATACAGGATGAATGAGGAGGACTCTGAGAATGAAGATGAGGAGAGCAGGGTGCAGTACAGTGGGGTATCCATTTTCCCTGAGAGCCAGGACCTGTTCATTCCCCCAGAGCAGTCCAGCCACACACAAGACAGCAGGACTGATCAAGATGCAGGGGAAGGCACATCTAGTGCGTGTGTGTGGCAAATCTTTTTTTTGGTGGTTATGTCCCCAGTCCAACTTCTTAAAAGGAGTTTGTGTTTTTGAAGACAGGGTCTTACTGTTTGGTGGCAAACTTCAGTGGAGGGTTACTCCTGGAACAGTCTATTTATGTGTAGAGTTACGCACTGAAAATCCTCTGTGGATATCTCAAGAAAACTTTCATGTAGGTAATCTGTTAACCTTTGCAGAAGGTTTCTGAGGAGGGCAGCCTTATTTCTTCCACCAGTAGAATACTTTTCCTCGCCACTCTGCTATTAAATGAGCAGGCATCATCGTGGAACACAGCATAGTAGCATAAGGGCCAGGCCTGTACCTCAATGCTTGCAGCAAGTCTTCCCTTTCCGCCTACGTTACCCTCAGGAGACTGATATCACACACCTAGGGAAGATGGCGCAAGTTTAAAATACCTGACCAATACAGTCACTCCGTTTTATTCCTCTGCCATGGACAGGGACCCTGGGTGCCTCCCCAAGACTATTCCTAGTCCTAGTACTGTTGCAATGGGCATTATGGGTTGGGACACTGGTTGCCCTTTGTTTTCAGCCACTACAATTTACCCACAGTGTCCTCTAATCTGTTCTGCCCACCTCCTCCCGAACTAGTCCTTGGCATGTTACAGAGGAGCCCGGTGATTTCTCTCCTTGCTCAAGTGTGGATTGTGGATTTTAGTGCTAATGAAGCCTCTCTATAACAGATTCATGGGCCTCTTGCTTACCATGTCTGTAACGCCAGTCCGACCCTTCTGAGATGTACAGAATGGAATGCGGGTCTGGCTTCACCTTGTGAACATGAAGGGGAGTTCTTTTTACATTGTAACATTTCCTTTACTACTTTGAGTCAGTTAACGGTGGCAACTTTGTGCTTTGTTTATCTTACAGTAGACATCTCAGCCTTTGGCCTCCATTGCCGAACTCCAGATGAAAGACTTTCCCAGATTAGGAAGTGGAAAAAAAAATGTGGAATGACATGTTCAGCGAACTAATAAACACCTCTGCAGCTGAAAAACTAGACATGGACATGGAACACAGAAGACCTGCACAGGAGCAGGAGCATGAAATGCAACAGGAGATGTTGTGTTTTATGAGATATCAGTCTGACATGCTGAGGCATCTGATAGAGCTCCAGGAAGAGCAGCAGCAGGACAGACTCCCTCTGCAGCCCCTGCAAAATGCTCCACTGCCTACTGCTTTGTTATCAGCCTTCACCCTCAAGTGGTCCAGGAGGAGACTGAGCAGGGTGCAGTACGTGCTGCACTTCACACCGGTGGAGGCAAGCAGTAGGACACAATGGCCCCTTTAAGAACTGCACACAAGCACAGTTGCTTGCACAGTGACACTTTACAATGTTAAGTTATTCTCCTTTCACCCCATTAAAACGAGTCACAAATGAAACTTTGTAGCATTAAAAAACATCTGTCTTTATTCATTCATAGTTTGGGTGGGGAGAGAAGGATAGGGTGCCACTGAAGCGAGGGTGGGTGATGGGAAATAAAGCACAGCACAGGCTTACATTACTGCAGTTCATTGCAAAACCAATTTTTCAATGCTTCCTGAAGCCAAAGCACTCCGTGGTTGGTTCTGAGCATAGCGCTGGAATCTGGCTGCTCAAAATTTGCAGCCAGTCTATCAGCCTCCTTGGTCCATCCTTGGGGGGACTTTTCCCCTTTCATTTCACACAAATTATGGAGCACACAGCATGCAGATATAACTGATGGGATGTTCTTTTCACTGATGTCAAGCCTAGTGAGTAGACATCTCCATCGGGCCTTTAAACGCCCAAATGCACATTACACCACCCTTCTGCACTTGCTGAGCCTGTTATTGAAATGCTTCTACTTGCTGTCCAGGTGCCCGGTGTAGGGCTTCCTTAGCCAAGGGAGCAAGGGGTAGGCAGGATCCCCCAGGATCACTATTGGCATTTCCACATCCGCAATGTTTATTTTTGGGTCAGGGAAGAAAGTGCCCGCCTGCATCTTATTGAACAGACCTGAGTTGCTAAAAATGTGCATGTCATGCACCTTTCCAGACCACCCCACATTGATGTCGGTGAAATGTCCCTTGTGATCCACAAGGACCTGCAACTCCATTGAGAAGTATCCCTTTTGGTTTATGTACTCTGTGGCAAAGTGATCAGGTGCTAGGATAGGGATATGCGTGCCACAGTTTGGGAACCCCATTGCGGCAAACCCGTCCACTATGTCCTGCACTTTTCCCAAAGTTACTACCCTTCTTAGCAGAAGCCTATTGATGGCCCTGCACACTTGCATCACAGCAGCGCCAACGGTGGATTTACTGACTCTGAATTGATTCCCAACTGACCGATAGCACTCTGGGTTGCCAGCTTCCACAGAGCGATGGCCACTTGCTTCTCCACTGTCAGAGCTGGCCTTTAAGTGAGTATTCACACCCTGCAGGGCTGGGGACAGCTCCGCACAAAGTTCAAAGAAAGTGGCCTTTCGCATACGAAAGTTCTGCAGCTACTGCTCATCATCCCACACCTTCATAATGATGTGATCCCATCAGTCTGTGCTTGTTTCCCTGGACCAGAAACAGCGCTCCACTGACTGAAGTTGATGCAAGACAGCCTGCAGCAAACAGGAATTGTTGCACTCTATGGCTTGTTGCAAGGTGGCCTCAGTAACATTGCTATTTTCTGTGCTGCAGCTCCTCTCTCGCCTTTGAAAATACTGCAGGATAAGCTGAGAGGTATTTGTGATGCTCACAATGATAGTGCAAAGCTGAGCGGGCTCCATGTCTCTCCAGCAACAGCATGTGCATGGCATAGAAAAAGCGTTTGCCGTTTGTTTGGGGAGGGAGCACGTTGTATCATGGGAGGACGACAAGCTTCCCAAAAGCCTCTGTGGCTAGTTGTACTGTGGGATAGCTACCCACAGTGCACTGCTTTGAATGTTGACCCAAACGTGGCAAGTGAGGACACAAGAGCCCGGCGCAAGGAGCGTAGTGAGTTCACGCTCCTGCGATTTCTAAAATTCAGTGGGTGAAAGTCGATTTAAAGTAAATCGACTTCAGTTTGCAGTGTAGACAAACCCTCAGTTACAGTGAAGTCTCCTCAAGTCCTCCTTTAGCTTGTCTGCATTCTTGTAGGTGGGGAGAGCAGAGCGTGCTGCTTAGCTGCCTTCCCCTTTTGCCTGGGACCCCCATGGTGTTCCCTGTTGAACTGCACAGCAGGGTCAGAGCATATGGGCCTTTTAAATCTCTTTGCAAGAAAAGCAAGTGCATTTCCTTTCTACCTTTCCTTTTGTGTCCCACGGTGTTGTTATTAGATCAAATGATTAGTTTGGTATTTACAGAGCAGACTGGAGTAAATTACCACCTAATGTCATCTATTTTCTTCATTTCCAAAAGCACATTGATAAACTTTTGGGAGTAAGTGAATGTTTGATTTAAGCTAAATCCCAACAGTTCCAGCTTAAATTGCTTTTATACACAACAGCCTATGCTTTCTTAATGTGGCTGCACTTGCTGTGAGGGAATTAGGTTAAATTTGCAACTGGGAGCGTACGGCAGCATTACATTATACCAAGTCTTGCAGCCTAGGGCACAGGAAAATTTGAACTATAATACTCTTACAAAAAGCAACGTAAAGAAATGCCTTCCTGTCCTATCCTTCCCACCTTCCTCAACTGCTTTCAAGGGAGAAATATAACATTGTCAGACACTCATGAGTGTTAGCAATTGATTATATCTGTGTCTAGAACATCTAAAAGATGAGCAACACTGAAATCCTCTTGTCCTTAAATACCATAAGACTTTAAACATCTCTGAACTGTGTGCCACCCCAGCTGATGGCTGGGATGAATCAGACCAGCCATATGGCAGGGAGAGAGCTAACTGATGAGGCAGTGGGTTTAATTCTCTGAGCTCAAAAGAGCACATCGAGTTTGTTTTAAAAAAGCAACAACCCATATTTAAACTGCATGGGTTCAAGTGTCGGAGAGTATTTTGGACTGGATGTATGCACAGGAATACAATACAAACACACATAATGCTTTTTTATTGCTATGCTTAGCTGCTCCTGTGAGTAGCCACAACAGAACATTGGCTGTATAAATATCCTGCTGTGTGAAGCATTCTGTGTCTATGCTTGTGATTAGAGCAACAATAACATGTGCTGGTTTGTTGTGGTAGGGTCACCTCCAGTGCATTGTTAAATCAAATGGCCTTTGCATCTCCTTTGGGGGTTTTGTTCACTGGGAGAAAACACTAATCTTATATCATCAAGACTCTGGAGTACTCTACTAGGGTATGTCTACACTGCAGAGGGAATTGCTTATGCTCTTTGCATCCTCCCCAAGTCCTTCCTTTACCCCTGGTGCAGCACTGAATCACAGCAACTCTGCTGAACAGGGCTGGGATGTGATCGAATTTGCCTTTTGGAGTTTCATGCAGAATATTGCGTTAAGAGAACATGCTCTAGGATACTGAGGACTGTCTCCTTGTGTATTCCTCTCTCTTGCACCCATTCATACGCCACGATACACAGAGACATGCTTCCCTTTGTCTTCCAGCTGATAAGGGAAATACTCCACTGTGCACGCACTGCAGCAGATTTTCAAGCACAACTAACGTTGTTTGTTCAAAATGTGACTTTTTTTCAATGAAGCAAAGCACTAACTCTGTCATTCTCATCCTGTATCCACCAAAGTTGATGTTTTAGAAGAAAACCACTCAATGTGAGCTCAGGAAAGTATCTGAAACATTTTTTTAGTTGAAAAAAATCCATTTCACCCCAGTCTTTGGCTGTAATGGCCCCAGATTCCGCTCGACAGGCTGAACTGTGCACAGTGCAAAGCTGGGGCAGAGGGTGGGGCAAATGTGGCACCTTTTGGTGTGTGTGGGGGTCACTATTCCAGTGGCCCTCCCTAGTGCAAACTAGAGCTGCCCCATGGCTATTCTGTTTTATGCCACATGCCTATGGCCCAAAAGCCAGGGATCAGGCTAATTTAACAGCTATCCATGTACAACCCTGTTCCCCAGTCACATTCTGTATGCTGGGAAAGTAATAGGCATTGGTACCTCAGGTCTATGCCTCCTGAAGTGTCCCCGCCACTAGGCCAATCCCCATATAGCCAGTAGCGACAGATTTATTAAAGTATACTATTGCACGATTGCAGAAGCACAAAGTAGATTCATGGGGGGAAGAATCTGGCCCAATAGCTAAAGAAAGAGGAAAGAGAGAAATTACTCCGAGGCTGCAATCAAATAGGATACATTTTAGCCCTCAAACTAATTTTTTAGAAAGTTTAAAAATAGCTGATGAAAGGCAGGCTGACTCTGATGTGACCGACCTGGTTGGCTACCTGGAAAAACTCAATTAAAGTGAATGGATTTACACTAGTGTAAAAAAGGAAAAGGTCTGTCTTGAAAACCTTATCTTAACCACAGCTTCTCTGTACTGCAATGCTAAACTCATAATTTTATGCTAAATACTCACAGAAAGCACAGCACTTGCTTCCTCATTCAGCCTGCGTAAGCCAGCAATTAAGAGAAACTGTAGACTGTATCTGAGTGGTAAGAACTGAGATCCATTGAATGACCCTATACATCATCGTTGTTGAACTATTGGTCTGGTCTGCGTGTGTAATTCCTCTGGTTTTTTGTTGTTTTTGCTTTAAGAAGTCACATATCACCCGAGCAGTTCCCATTTTCTTTAAATGGACTGCAAAGACTCTTGAAAGTCATAAAATAAAAATTTACACAAGAGTTTAAGTCAGAGGAACCTAAATATTTGTGCTGTTTCAAGTGTGGTGTAGCAGAACTTCATGAACTTATGTACATTGTGCTTCCCCATGTTGGCTTTATGACCTTACTGACCACTCAGATATTGCTTTCATATTGGGACATGGAACTCTAATAAACCTGTCATTCCAGAAAAGTGAACTAATCGGCTGGAGGAGGACAGCTGACTACGTCAATAATTGATACAGAAAAAAGAACTACAAAGAACAGAAAAATAAAAAGAATGGCTATGCCTCACTCAGAAACTCACTGAACATGAAATTAACTCTTCACACTGAGCAAAAATCATAACTAGCACTTTTAATGGAGAATAATAGTCTGTTGGCAGTCAGCACTGTACTGAATACCGTATTTGCTGACTGAGAGCCCAACAGAATAAGACACAATTGGCTGACTCAACTCTCCTTGGCCTCCAAACAGAAGAAGGGCCCTATGACCCTTTTCTCCCCCTGTTGCTATAGAGAGAGCTGCTTTTCTTATGCAAATGAGTATCCTTTGTATTAAACTTTTGTAGCTGACATGTCCTTTAGCTGGTGGAGGCATCCTTGCCAAAAATGTGTAAAACAGCCACAAATAAAACCCCTAAAGTTGGTTTCATAGAGAATAACGTCTTGTGGCCTAAATTAGAGTGTAGTGTTAGTATCAGGCACCCTGCTCACAATATCTTTGAGCAGAAATGCAGAGAAATTTGATGTATATGTTTAGATTAATGTAAGAAAACCAAATGTGTTATGCTATAAAAATGGCCAGGTCTAAAGACTCGGAAGTGTCTAAAAAGTATTAATTTTGGAAAGATGCTTTAGTGCTTGGTTTTTTTTAAACTCTGATTCAATATAAACTAAATTCTGTTGCCCAAGATATGTGGTGCTTGTCAATATGACTCAGAATCATGTGCCTACAGACAAGAGCAGTGTTGGAAATGTTTTCCAGCTCTACTTTTTTTTTGATTTATTATCGCAGGCTTGGTTGCGAGTTATCACAGTAAAACCACATCCAAAATATGACAAGATCCTGGAAAGCAAAACCTGCAGTGGATAACTAATCCCTTTTAAAAATAAATACAATAAAATTGAACTGGGAGAAGTGTTTTAAAATGTTATGGGGAATAGTTTAGTTGTAAATTTAAGATTTGCTGTGAATTAGTTATTGGTTATGTAAATACTTAAGGCAGAAACCTGATGTTGTGTTTGGAGTTTGTCATTTCAAATTTAAGGGGGAAAAAGGACTCTGAAACTGGAGTGATGAGACAATATTGGTTTACTACAACAGAGAATTTATAGAGCATTCTCCTATCCAGTGTACCAGAATTCTGCCAGTATATGAAGACTGAATTAGCCTGATCTAAAAATAATAAGAAAATTTCCTAATTATTTATATCCACTTATTTGATTACCACTGGAATATTCTGAGTGTCATTTTAAAAACAAGGCTCAAACTTTAAATTGACACTCAACATATCAAGTGGCTACAGCAAAAAAAGAGCAAAATATTCCCTTGCTATATATGAATGTATTTTTAGGGTTGTCAAACGATTAAAAAAATTAATTGCGATTAATTCTGAGATTTAAAAAAATGGTTGGGATTAGCTACTGTTTTAATCAGACTGTTAAACAATACTAGAATACCAATATAAATGTATTATAAATATTTTGGATGTTTTTCTACATTTTCAAATATATTGATTTTAATTACAACGCAGAATACAAAGCATGGAGTGCTCACATTATATTATTATTTTTTATTACAAATATTTGCACTGTAAAAAAAGATAAACAAAAGATAGTGCAATCTACAAGTTGAAGCATGAAGGGCCATACCAATGTGAAGTGAACTGAAAAATACTATTTCTTTTGTTTATCATTTTTGCAATGCAAATATCTGTAATCAGAATAATAATAGAAAGAGAGCACTGTACCCTTTGTATTTGTGTTGTAATTGAAATCAATATATTTGAAAATGTAGAAAACATCCAAAAATATTTATAATACATTTAAATTGGCATTCTATTATTAACAGTGCGATTAAAACCGCAATTAATCGTGACTAATTTTTTTAATTGTTATTTGTTTTGAGTTAATTGCATGAGTTAACTGCAATTAATTGACAGCTCTAGTACTTTTCAATATTGGGCAGAGAAAAGAAGTAGAGCTCATTTAAAAATGCACTATTTAGTATTTGGAACATAATCCATTTATATCACTTTTAGTAGGGCTCCAATCCTGTAAAAATATATGCCTTAGCACTTCTCACAGCCCGTAAAGCTATGTGTGTGTGTCAGTCTTTACAGGATCAGGGCCTAAATTCTTATTGTTGGATGTTAAATTTGAAAGTTTTAAGTGAATGTCCCAGAAATAATAGAATGCACCAGTGTGCAGATGATGAAGAAAATCCTTTGTTATTGTTTTTCTGAAAAGAGCAGCTGTCCAAGATGTCAGTTGTCAAGTGTTAATTTTTAAGGGTAGAATCAGGGCCAGCTCTGTTGAAGTCAGTGAATCTATGGCAATGTATCCCAGCTGACCTTTTAGCCCTTAAAGTGGGTTATGGACAGCAGAGGACATAGCTGAAGTTCCCCCACCAGGAATACACTATTAACTATGGCAAGGGAGGATGGTCTTGCGATTATGGGGCTTCAATTCAGGATATCTGATTTGACTCCCAACTCCACCACAGAGTCACTGTGTGTGACTTTGGACAAGTCACAATCTCTCTGCCTCATTTCTCCATCTGTAAAATGGTGATAATAGTGCTGACTTTCTCCCACTCATTGTCTGTCCAGATTGTAAGATCTTTGGGGCAGGGACTGTCTCTTACTGTGTGTACCAGCACCTACTCCACTGCCCTCAACTTAGCTGGGGCCTCTGTGCTACCATAATATAAGATTTATTAAATTGGAGTGAATCACTCACAATTAGTTACACATCCAATGCATTTATCTTCTTTTTTTTCTCTTTGTGGTATATACACAAGCGGATGGTGTGATATCTTTGAATGAATTTGTTACTTGAAAGCATTCAATGACATTTTTGAGTGGTATTTTTGAATACTTTGTGACTATTGCTCCTTGCTACTCAGTATGTGCTGCTTCTCACATAGGACTAGATTCTGATCTTACACTGAGTGGTACGTTTCTCTGCAATTAATCACATTTATTTCAGTGGGACTACTTGAGAGTGAGTAAGGGTATCAAAATCAGGCATATTCTGTTATCTCTGTTCCCTGAGTGGATGAGAACACAAGCTTTTCTGACACACATGCTCTTGTGGGGGGATCTAACATTTGGTTTCCCTGAATCCGTGTACGTCTGAATTTGAGATTCATCTTGCATGAACATGCATAATGGTAGATCTCAATCATCTCTGTGTATGTTTGTGGAAAGCAATCACTCCAGAGCCCTGTAAGTGTGGTCACAGTGCATTCATTTAAAGTTGTAGTGAATATCTGCCAGAAATATTCTGCAGAATTTACCCAGGATTATTTATTGAAAAACTGAGGCTGGCATCTCAGAATCTGCCTTATGAAGGAGAATGGTTCTGCATGGAAACAAAGATTTTGCCACTAATGGGCACAAATAAAGAGAGATGTCAGACTTTTGGGTTAATGAAGCCAGAAATACCATGATCGTCCTTCAGCTGCAAAACGAGAGACTGAATAATGTCAGTCGCCAGTTTAGCAGCCAAAGATTAACGTGAGATCCCTGGCTAATCCTGTGGTGGAGATGGCATGGAAAGAGCTCTGAACCAGACAGAAATGGCCTCATCAATATGTCTGTTATCCTAAAGTCTTTGGCCCAGATCCTGAGAAGAAATGCACGCAGGCAGGCTGCTGTGCCCTGGGAGGCTGTGCTGGCTGCAAGGCCAGGCCACTGGACTTTCACCTCATCTGTTTCATGGAAGTGTTATAACACCTGCTGAAAGCCGATCAAAATGCCTTTGCATTGTTGCTCCTCAGGTCCTGTCTTAAGCCCTGATCCTAAAAAGGATGGATAGCTACCGCTGTGCAGACCCCATCAATGTCAACGGGGTTTCATGAGAGCGCAGGGATCCACCCAAGAAATGCTCATTGTAGGACTGGGGTCCTTGAGAAAACAACAGCAGGAATCCATGAAGCCCCAGTAATATATTTAGATTGTAAGCCCCTTGGGGCTGGGACCATCTTTTTGTTCTGTTTTTGTACAGCACCTAGCACAATCAAGTTCTGGTCTAGGGCTCTTTAGCATTACAAGAATAAAAATAATAATATAAGCTAGTATCATTTGTCCTGTTTTAAAACTCCACCTTTGCCTCACATATTTCAGCCATCTATATTTGCTTGTTCTTCTTACATTATTTTATTGTAATCAATTATTTAAAATAACATTTATTTATTCATATAGCTCCTTTGATCCACAGCACTAGACAAGGGAAACAGAAGGGCAGGGCAATAAAACAATAAATAACAGAGAGAGAACAAATTATTGGTTTACTAGAAGAGGGAGAGAAGAGACAGAAGTAGTAAAATAAAGAAGAGGAGAGAGGCAGATTTTTGTATGATGGGATTTAAAATGACAGTCAGAAAAATGAAGATGGGAGAGTTAATCCTGAGGCTAGAAGAGAAAACACTCAGCATGTAAAAATGGCTACCGATCAAGGAAATAGGCCAAGGAGTTTTTGAGAAGACAAACTGAGAGAGAGCAGGAAGATAGGACGCATCAGTCTAAAAAGGGTGAGTGCTTTAAAGCGACTGTACAGATGGACAGAAAGCCAAAGAAATGAAGAAAATAAACGGAAGGCAAGTGAATAGCGAGGTACAGCAAAATTGAACATGGACTGATTGATGTGGCTGAAGAGAGCAGTTGAGAAGGGCTACATAAAAACACTGCAGAGGTATGAAGCAAAGAGCATGAGGACTAGGGTTATTGCTGTATCAGAAGAAATTTCTGTTTTGAAAAAGAACATCTGCAAGATTTAACTACTTGGGAATCACTGATGGAGAAAGAAAGTTGCTTCTCAGGGAATCTGCCAAGATTCACAGTAATGACAATAGGTTTCATAGGAATAGCAATGACAGGGAGGAAATTTAGACAACTATAATGAGGAAAGAGTCACAGGGAAGAGAAGAATTTCTGTCTCAGTGTCGCAGGGCACGTGCTCCCCATCTCCTGTAGGAGACTTGGGGCCCCGCGGCCAGGCCCACCTGGCTGTTTGTGGCCTCTGGGTGGGGCAGCCTAGGAGCCAGAGCCCATAGCAGACCATAGATTCAGTGCCGGATAGCCTAGTGGTCAGAGTCAGTGGCAGCCCTCCGATTCAGGGCCAGGGGGCCTAGCAGTCAGAATCAGTAGTGGTCTTAGACTCAGGGCAAGGCAGCCTCATGGCTAGTGGAGGGGGCCACCACCTAAGGTGGATGGGCCGGTGGCTTGGGTAAGGGGACCCAACTCCTCCCTGCTCTACCGGGTCACAACCTAGGGCCCTGTCAATGACTCTTGGGTGTCACTGGAGCAGCAGGGATTTGGCCAAAACATGCTGCCCCTTCTCAGCCCGTTGGGTAATCTTCCCCCCTGGGACACTTCCTACCCCTATTCCGGAATTCTTTGTCCAGGCTTCTCCAGGGTCTCCACTCCTGGCAGCAGGTGCAACGGCCTGTGGGCCTGGTTTCTGCGGAGCCTCCGTGTGACCTTCTGACTCCCTGGCAGGAGCCTCCAGCATGGACCCTTCCTGCTCGGCATCCCGCCTGGCGTGAGCTGGGTTGCTCCCCTTTACACTGCGACAGCAGTAGGAGCATGCCAAGCAGGGGCAGAGGAGCGTGGCTTTTGCTCTCAGAAGTGTTGGCTTGACCCTTTCGTCTCCAGTGCGGTGTAAGTACACCCCGTCATGTTCAGTCTACGTTTTTTTAATAGGTAATTGACTTTCATCCAAATGGGAACAAGGACAAGACTAGGAGAAAGAAAATTATGGCTATACAGAGAAAAGAAAGGAATGGAAGAATACACCACCATTTGCTACAGTAACCCATAAACAGAGATGTGCATGGCCTGAGTCAATCTTAATTGTGTCTGTAAGCACAAGAAGGAGAAGATTTCAATAGCACCTAATAAATTAGGGAGACAACACCTGTTGGATGTTGAAAATCTACCTCATAATTCATTTGGCCATTAGCAATGGTGGGGAGTCTGTTGTAGCGGTGTGAGTTAAGTTTCAGTAAGACGATAATTTATGATCTATGCACTTCTGATCAGATCTTCTTCCCTGTAAAGAAGGTAAAGCTATCTTCATTATTCAAACAATTTTTTCTGCTAAATCATTATATGGTATTGATACGATACACATCATCCACTGGTGTAGACGACTGGAATTAATTACATACCAATGGAAGTACATTGTAATTTATCAGCAATTCTTGCAAATCATGACATATGAACATTTCCTGCAGCATTGTATAAGAGATTGTGCAGAAACAGCATTTTCTACTGGTTTCTCTGTCTGCTTTCAGTATCATTGACTACTGAGAAAAGACTCGCTTAATCCACCTTTGGCGTGACCACACAGGGTGCTCTCTTTGCCTTACAATATCTGGGCTGACTGTTCTGCTTAATGGGAAGATTTATGCTAATGCTTTACATACTGGTCAGTTCTTCCTTGACAATGTTTTTTCCGTTCTACAGTTATAACTGTTGCTGGATAGTCCCCCAGCACCAGGAAAAAATGGCAATCTAGCATCTTATCTATGAAATTTTACCTATACAACTATAATCCCCATTACGATCACTGGCTCCCCACTGAACAGGTCCTTGATAGAACTCAAAAGATGAAAGTATTTGCCATGCTACACTGTACAGTATCTGATATACTGGTACTGCATTTCCTGTATCCATTTCCATTTGAATTGGGTGTTCTAACAATGAGCTTACCCAGAACTCCCGTGGGGACCATGCCAGTTGGATACAAAGCTTCATTCGAAAGGGGCTATCAATTAACAGCTGCACATTTACTATTCAAGCTGCATTGGAAAGTAATTAAATTTAAGCAGCCCGTCTTTCAAAGCTGCAGGGGCAAGTAAATAAACTTAACAGAAGCCACAGCTTTTAAATGAAGATATATGGAGCACACAGCCAATGGCAATAAAAAACTTCAGAGAAGAGAGTCTCCTTAAGGTTAACTCTGGAGAGTGGCAAAGGGACTGGGGAAATAGACTCTGTTCCATATTATGTATCCCGGTCTCATATGTTACATATGATAGAGGCAGTGGCTGTGACTCCACAGTTAAGGCTGAGCTGAATTTTACACTTAAAGCAGGGATTCAGCCTCTTTGTTATGGATGTAAAATACAGTGTTTTCTCCCCAAACTGACCACAGTTACTCTTTGAACACAGAATGAATTTTCTGAGAATTTACATGTAAATCCATTCATCAGTTTTTGAGTTTAATTTAATTAAACGTGAATTCATTAAAACTAATTTGTGCATTTCCATTATGGAACATTTAACTTAGGACACCCAAACAACATCAACTCTGCGCTGTTTTCTAGGATACACTGTACACTATATGATACTATCCGGGGTGGCAGGGACAAAAATGAAAAAAATCCAGCTATCTTTAAAAATCAGGTTAATTTAATCTAGAGCCAAAAATATTTCAGTGCCTCAATTATAATCATATGTTGATTGCATAGTGTCAATGTAGGGCAGAATTAAGGCGGTTGTGTGCCTTAATGTGCATTTCCAAATCTTAACATATTTGAATTTCCTTAAGATTAACGTTAACTCTGAGTTTCCTAGATTTATTGTGGTTTTGTTTAGGATAACTATAACATCATTAAACACTGTATATTTTACTCGAAAATTCATATGGTGGGTATACAGCACTCTTTGAAAAATCAGGCTCCTTTATCGCGTCTTTGGTTGGTCACCCAAAACTGGAGGAATCCAAAATCACTAGTTCCCTTTGAAAGCCTTGGATATATCTATCTATCGATCTATTTATCTATCTATGTAGAGAAAAACCATAAAGCTTTGTTAATTTAGTGCTAAAATGGCTCAATTTCTATACAACACAAGCCATCAAAGGAATATGCTAAGGCAGCGTTCACACCAAACCCAGTACCAGTTTCACTAGTGCTCTAATGCTCAACCACACCAACAAACCAACACCTTTTCCAATACACCCACTTTCAATTAAGTAACACAGTCATCCTCAATGCACACATGAAAGAAATAAAAATCACTGTAACACACAACATGAATTTTGACCTTCCAAACTGACATTATATAATCCTATGGGCTATAATCCTAACATTGCAGTTTAGCTATGGAACTGTTCTGGTGTTGCCAAAATATGTATCTTAGGAACATTGCTAAAATGGAGATGCAAATATCAACTTGTAAATGCATTTTTACACTTTGTTGAGAATTCAAATTTCTGCTTCTCTCTGAAAACCAGTAGGTAGCTTATGCCTTAAAGAAAATGCTTAACATATTTGACATGGCACATTAGCCTGCCTCACATGCAGTGACACACACTGTCACTTCAGCTTGTATGACAGAGTCTAACAGAGGAAGACACCACTAGGTAACATGGAATGTTGAAATAAACGTGCTGAATTTACCACTGTAACCAAAAAAACAAGCCAATGAACAGGCTGCACTATACTGGAATTTGCAAATCTGTAGAACGGGTCCTTATTTTAGATAAGAAAAGGGATATTTCCTCCATTTCCGATTTCACTGTTTAAAAGGTTGGATTAGGAATGTTACGGGCTAGATTTGTAAAGGTGCTCAGCATCCAAAACTGAGTCCAGATTTCAAAGCTCTTTTGAAAATCTAGCCACTTCATTTAGATGCCTAAATAGGCATGGAGGCCCAGATCCTGAAGGTATTTATGCTACAAACATCCATTGATTTTAATGGACATTAAAAGCCTAAATATTTTTGAGGTTCTGGGCCTGAGCTCTTTTGAAAATCCACCCATCAGTGTTTAATCTGAAAATTCATATACAGTCAAAGTACCTACACAATGTAACAGTGTGCTTCGAAATCAACCAGGTATCTGGTACATCTTCTGTGGATCTGCACTGGATAGCATATTCCCTTCATGAAATCATTGACAATGGGTCAGTGGGTAATGGATGTGAAGTAAGATATCATCAGGAGATTTCATTCTGTATGTTGCTCCACATAACTCTAGTTGATATTGGCTTCATTCCCACAGGGCACAAATAACACAGCAGTTCAGAAAGCTTGACATTAATTCACAAATATCCGAGCATCCACACTGAAGCTCTCAGCACTGTGATAGTATTTACGCTGTACTGGTGGTCAGACATGCACTCAGTGTACTTGTAAATTCAGTACAAAGCATAAGAAAACAGAACAGCAAGGAGTCCAAAGGTGCCCAGTGTCCCCTGTCCTTCAGGCCATCGCATATCAGGGCAGGATTTGGCATAAAAAATGGCCTCATAATCCATGATACTCAGACTGACCTCCCAAATCCCAGGGATTCCTAATAATCATGAACTTTGGGTAATGAAGCTCATTTTTCTTAGTGCATGGTTCAGGGAGGGATTCTATAGCTCCAGTGCTTACAGGAATTATGGAGTCAAACTGCTTATTCATAGAGTATGGGAGTCACCAGGCTCCCATTGCGCTAGGAGGACATCCTGCCAAACTATGATGATCCTTATAAAGATGGCAGGAGTCAACCATGAAAACCCAGGTAAAATGGGATGGGGCAGAACCAGACGTCACTCCTTAGAGATCTTGGAAAGGGCAGAGAGGGTGTCTATGCAATCTACTTTTCTAGCTATCTTTATGTGTCCATCATCATGGTTTCTGAAGACTTCCAAAGAAATAAATTAGATATTTCATTGCTGAGTAATTCTAGTCCCAAAAGTCTAGTAGAGGAGTTTTGAGGGTAGGGTGAATAGAGGGTTGTGCAAGCAGCATTGAGAGAGGTTTGCCAAATGTTTGTGAACCCAGATGAATAGTAATGCTCTTACAAGAACTTGAACACAGTCTGATCTTGTGTGTCTCTGGTCACAGTGCAAGTTGTTTTCACTGTCCTAGTGTGCATAACATAAACTGAACACATCACAAATTTACTAAATTCAAAGCCCAAACCATAACCTTCAAATTAGGTGGTGACATTCGGGGTTCAGAGCAGTGTTCTTGTAAGAATTTGAGTGGCCCTGGAAAAATATTTCCCAGGCATGTATTCCACAGCTACATGTTCTGAATCTGCAGTCAGCATGCAATGTATTTGTAGGAGCTATTGTTGCTATTTAATATTTCTATTGAAGTAATACGTAACAGCTTCATTTGGGTGGTGGGGAGGGGATTATTCTTGAACTTTACCCTGAATCTGAATTTCCCAAATACCTGAATTTTCATATCAGTGAGCATCTCTATTGCCCAGCAATGAAATGAGAAAGACCTAGATTCGCAGCCCTGGAGACTTCATGGGCTACTCTTGAGTCATCATTCCTCCTTCTGATGTTTACTTTCATAAATATCTTTGTCGGAATGTGTTTTCAAATGGCTGAAGTGCAGCAGGGAATGGATTATTCCCAACCATTCATTAAAAAGAAATTCAAATCCCATAATGGGACAATAGAGCTAGTCATATTTTGTACAAAATGTTTATATTTTCTTTATGAAGTTTTCATATAAATAATTTGTGCCCCATACTTGCGGTTTTCTTATCTTTGTTTACTGTAATAGCAAAGCTGTATTCATATTTGTAAAACTGAAGAGGTTTTTATGGATTATAACAGAACGTTAGCTCAGCTGTACGGTAAATCAGTTTTAATCATTGTCATTTTAGTCAGGCAGCAGCTTAAAACTGGCCAATACAAATGATTTTGGTTTGAAATTGGGTATGCAAAAATTTTAAGCAAACAGAAAGCAATTAAAAAACAAAATCAGATGGGCTATTTTAAAATTATATGTGAGTAAAATCAAAACAAAATGTGCTCATTTCAGACCTCACTGTAAAACGCTGAAAATATAATTTGGCAAGTGAACAGTCAGTAATATTGTCTCTATTTAGTTTTTTTTGGCCAAAGAACCAAATAACTCAAATATTAAAAATCAGAAGTAACCCCGGAGCAGGCAGTAACTGTTTTCAAATAACTTCATGATCCTACTTATTCCTTGGATATTTTTCTACAAAGAGCTATTTTTTGTCTGCTTTAGTTTCATATGCTTGAAAATTGTTTGCAAATTTATATCTACCTGTTAGACAAGAATGACTCTGAAGAAGCGGGTTCGCTTTCACTAAAATAACATGCATTAGATATACCTATAAATATGTACACACTTTCTAATAACTGTGCCCATTTTCTTGGGCAATATCATTGTCCTGCTGGTAATGACTCTTCCACATCAGTTCAGAATCTCATGGTTTCTTTGTAGGATTGTTCCAGGTGGATTTTGACTTGATATATTTTGGGAAACAGAGAGAAGTATGGATGACATATTCTGGATCTTCATGACATGAGGCTGGCTATTTGTTTAAAAACAGTTAAGATTGCTAAGTTTATGTCTACACTGGCAAATTTACCGCTGTCAGATAGATTTATCCAGTTAGATTGAGCGGCAGTGAAGACATGCTCAATCGTTCCGTAAGTCTATCTAATAAAACCACCTCACCAAAAAGCGTAGCGCTGCGTCAACGGGTACGCATTTGCCGTCGTTGCAGCGCAGTGGAGGCGGCATGCTAAAGGGAAGTTACAAGTTACTCTGTGTATTCAGCTGCTGCCGATTTTTGCCGGAAGTGTAGACCAGGTCTCCATGAGCAATATACCTAACAATCTGAGCACGTTAAAGACATTAGTCAACATAATGTAAAATGCTCACACATACATATATAGCTCAATCTTGTTCCCACTGAAATCATTGGAAAACCTTGACATCTCTGTTGACAAGGCCTTGTCCTGAAAGATCCACAATTAATAAAATTAAAACCTTTGCTTAATTATACACTCGGCTACAAATACAGCCACTGCATGCCTTTTCAAGGAAATGAACTGTGTAGAAAGTTTGAAGAGATTGTAGCAAATTATTTTTGAGCTAAAAGACAAACACACGGTAGTCAAAAACCAACAGTTAAAATCAAAGTGATGTTTTACTGACCTGCAATTCAAAGATAATTGAACACATTTTCTTCAAACTTGGCAGAAATATCCTCTTTTGCCTTCAGAGTAAATGTGGCAATTTTCAGGTCAAAACAATGTTCTAGATTAAGTTGAAGAGGGGATTGGTGGGGGGTTAGAAGAACTTGCTTGCAACCTTAACAATGGAGGAACCACTGCAAAACACACACACACACACACAATTTATCTACACCTCAATATATGTCACAGGTTAGCTGGCCTTTTAAGAGTAGTTAGGCTCAGTCACACCTCTGCCAGTTCAGCAGCCTCCCCTGCCCCCCGCAGATGGTATTGATTAGCTGGGGTTAGATGGGATGGGTTGATTAGTGGTCCCAGGTGGGATGCAGTTGAGCAGATTGTATGTAAGAGTGGGAGAGTTCACTGGCAAAGATGGAAATGGGGAGCTACAAAGGACCGGTGAGAGAGAGAGTCAGGACCCGTTGGCTGCTCTGGGGGGCTCAGAAGGACTGGCGCTAAGCTGAGCTAAGATAGGGCTGACTCTAAAAGCTCGATGGTTGTGCTTTGCAGGAAGCAGAGGGCTCCTGTTATGGGCTGGCTAAGTCTGGACTCTCAGAAGGGAAGAAGCTGGAGAGGGGTCCTCTGGAAAAAGGACTGAGCATTGAGTCTGGAAGGGCAGGACTGGTTTTAGTTAATGTTGAATATGAAGATTGGTTGGCAGTGCAGTTTGTTTACCACCTAGAAGGGGAGAGAATTGAGAGGGACTTGGCAGGGCAGCCAAGTCCCCAGGGCAGATGTTGGGAGCCAAGGAAGGCGATAGGGTGAAGAAGTTTTGCAACACTTGGCCTTTCTAGCAGGAGACACTGGGACAGTTGAGAATGTTGCGATATATAATACTAAGAGACACTCCCCAAGAAGTTGTTTGTGACTGTGCTGAGTCCCCTCATTCCCATGGACTTCAGCGTTCAGAACCTCTCAGAAGCATACTGTAGATGTTTGCTTCACACAGACAGCAGAATAGCTCTGAAAGCATCTCTAGTCTCAAGTAAATACTCAATTTACCACCTTCTGCTTCTAATCTACATTTCAGAGAGGCAGCACTATATCTGCTTAGATGATTTTTTTTTAATTCAGCCTTTTCCCATTTTAGGCGTATTTTTAATATGCTTTCATAAGCTTTTTTCTTTTTCTTTTCTGGTTTCCAGTCTCAGCCAGGATTGGAACTGGAATAGCTGAAATACTCTCATGAAAAGTTATTCTTGCAGTAGTTCAAATCCAATTTTAAAAGCTCAATAATTCAGACTCAGATTCAATGGATGTTTTTTTCATTGTCTTTACTGGAGTTTGGATCAAGACCTTGGTTGACTAGGATAATCATCCAAACCTTTGAGCATTTACTTTTCTGAGCTGTAACCAAATTCTGAAACTCAGTAGTTTAAATATTGTTATGCACTTGGCTGAAACACTAACAAATTAACATTACATTTACAAGCAAAATGCTAGCACATGTAACTGAAGACTCCATCATGAAAGCTAAATTACTTTGTTTTTTACACTCCTGCAAGATAAGAATGGAAAGTTGGCTTGAATTTTGAACTTCCTGTCTCTTGTCTGACTTTTGTCCCAACCTCTGCATTACTAAAAGATGGATATTTATGCTTGGTATTCTAATCAGCAAGTCCTTTCCTAAATTTAAAATTAGGGTTTTTTTTTTCGTAAGATGCTGTTAAGTTTCTGGGAAGAAAATTAACCGCAGGTTCTATTGAGGGATTAACTCACGTAATTTATGAAGAGGCAATTATGTAAACAGATTTTCTTTTCAGATTAGATATGTATTTACTACAGAACTCTTGAGTTGTGTATGCATGAGACAAAGTAAAGGGAAAATTCAAACAGCTTAATAAGTTTCACTTCAAAGCTTCATGAGTAATACTATGCAAATTAGTATGTAAATACAGCTAAGTATATAATAAGGCCCAAAGTCTATAAGAATTTGTCTATACAGAGAAATTGACTGGCATAACTATTCAGAAATAACTCCCTGTATGGATGCTCTATTCCAAAATGAAAGTGGCTTTATTATGGAAGCAGAGTAGTTAGTCTAGAATAAAACCACTTTTATTTTGGAATAGTGTCCATGTGGGGTAGTTATTTTGAAATAGCTAAATTATAATGGAATAGCTATGCTGGTCAATTTCCCTTGTGCAAACCAGGCCCAAGGTTTAATAGCATCAGAATACAGTGCAGCATAATTATGTGACAGATTGATGTTGAGTGGGAATGTCTATAAAAGGGAACAACCCTATTTAAACTTTGGTCTCTCACTCCCCTTTCAAAGCCAGGGGCGGGGGGAAAGGGGAAGCTAGATACGTGAGTCCTACAGCTAGGCAAGTTTTCTTAAAATAGTGAATGAAGACCAGACTAGAACATTAAAGCACTGGAGTGAATCCTACCCCAAATTAGAGAGAACCTCTACAATTAGCAGGAACTTGTTTACTGTTTCATATGTGACATCCACATCGCTTTGGCCTCCTCTCCACTCATAGCAAGAGTTGTTATAGTATTCAGGAAACCAAACCTCCTTGCATCTGTTCTTGTTAAGCTTTTACTGTTTTAATAGGTTTTGTTGTATGTCCCACAGAGTATGAAAAACCAGGAAACAGCACGTAAATCTGCTTGTCTGAAACAAGTTTTTCACTTTTTGCCTAATCTAGCTAACAAGATCTGGAGGCAGGGGGTACATAGGCAAGACAAAACCAAAACCCCCACAAACTTCCAGCACATAGAAAGATGTACTTAGAGGTAACAAAATGGAACAAATTCCAATGATTAGTGGCTTTTAGCTGAACAAACATCAGCCTGGTGACACAAACACACCACTCTGGCTAAGGGTCTGGTCCAAAACCCACCGAGGTCATTGGAGTCACTTCAGTGAACCGTTGCTCTGGTCCCTACTGAAGAGGGCTTGAGGGCATGTCTACATTTAAAATGCTGCAGCAGCACAGCTGTGGCACCTCAATGAGGACACTAGCTATGCTGATGGGAAAGGTTCTCTGTTGGCATAGGTGATCCACCTCCTGGAAAGGCAGTAGCGAGGTTGACAGGAGAATTCTCCCATCGACTTAGCGCTGTTTGCAGCAGGGTGTAGGTCGCTTTAGCTGCGTTGCTCAGGGGTGTGGATTTTACACCCCCCCCTCAGTGACGTCGTTATATCAACCTAATTTCCTGCTGCTGGCCAGGCCTTAGAAATAGTAGAGAATGATCACTGAGGATGATGATTGGGGCATGATTCTTATTAAAACTTAAGGCTTCTTTACACTATTTTGGCAGGTGACAGGGCCTTAAAGTGAGAGGGCACAATATTTACACACACCACTTCAAGGCCTCTGTGTACTGTTAGAGTGTAAATGAGAAAAATGTTGATACTGGAAAGGTTTCAGAGAAGAGCCACAAGAACGATTAAAGGGTTGAAAGCATGCCTTTATATCGATATACTTAAATAATTCAATCTTTGTATTAAACAAAGAGAAGATTAAGGGGTGACTTAATCAGCGTCTCTGAGTACCTACATGAGGAACCAGTATTTGATAATTGTCTCTTCAGTGTAGCAAGCAAAAGTATAATGATGCAAAAGCTGCAAGGTAATTAGACAAATTCAGACAGGATATAAGGCATACATTTTAAGGGTAATTAACCATTGGAACAATTTACCTAGGGTCATTGTGTAATCTCCCTCCCTGGCAATTCTTACATCAAGATTGGATGTCTTTCAAAAAGATATGCTCTGATTCAGACTAGAAGTATTTCGGTTGAAGTTCTCTGGCCTGTGTTACACAGGAGGTCAGACTAGATGATCACAGTGGTCTCTACTAGTTTTGGAATCTAGTGAATTGTACCTTGCCCAGGTATTTGCAGTCTTAGTGTACTTTTGGATAACCATTGTTCTGGGATTTCAAGGCTACAATAGTGGCTCTTTTCTCATTTTGTGATTATCTAGGAAGCTGCAGCCTTTTCTTTATGATGCACGCCCTAAGAGCAGCATCCATGCCTTTGTCACCTCCAGATTGGACTAGTGCAATCTGCCCTCATTGTGCCACACCTTGAAAACTACTCAGAAGGTTTGGCTAGTGCAGAATTATCATTGGTATTACTGTGCCATCTAGGAGCCCCAGTCCTGGACCCCGGTCCCATTGTACTAAGCACTGTACAAACATTAAACAATAAGACAGTCCCTGCCCCAAGCAACTTAGATAGAGAGAGACCCACCTGCTTAGTGGAACAGGTTTCCATGAACACAGTACACATATTCTGTGCATTGCACTGGCTTTCAGGCCGCTTCCAGGTTCAGATCCAGTTGTTGGTTTAACCCTACAAGAGCCAGGGCCTGGCAACTCTAGAGACTGCCCCTATCTGTTCATGCATTCTTATGATGGCAGAGATCATCTGAATTGCTTTGGCTGACAGGCCCTAGATGTATTCTCTTGTGGTATGGAGTCAGGAGATTCTCAGTGCAGAATCTCTACATTACAAATTAGCATAACAAGTAAATAAACAGGAGCACATGATTAGCCTTTTCTACTCCATTTATAACTTAATATACAACAAATGCTTCTTATAATATAATGCCTTTTAATACATCTCTCCATACTCATTTGTCCAGACTAAAAGGGTTTATTTTATTTTTTTCTGTTGTGCTACTCTGGACTGGTTGGATTTTTGTTGTGCTCCTTTTTGAGACAAAATCAGCAAAACTCAATGCAGCTAGCAAGAGGAAGATGTATCATCTTGCTCATATGATGGATGCCGTCCTGGCCCACACCAGGGATTGAGTAGGAGACCTCTGAAGCTAGAAGCACAAGTCTCCTCAGCTTGAGCTAAAGAGCCAGCCTCTCTAGTCGAAAGCTGTAGCAAACCGTCCCCTGTGGACTGGGCTCAGAGTGGACAGATAACATACAGTGGGTCACAGTAAAAGTTTTAGGGCTAGATTTTTAATCAGTCAAACTCCAACTAGAATTTCCAGGGCCTCGCACACCACCTAGTTAGGCAAATAAATGAAGGGACCAGATTGTTCTAAATGGGAACTACCGAGTGCTGAGCTCCTTTGGAAATCTGACTTGTAAAGACTGATGCCAAAGGTCTAACTCAACCCGACTTCGATCAACTCTGTGGGAGCAAAATGGAGGAATTTCTGATTTCCCTTTCCTCACCTCTCCTCATGGAATCAGTCAAACTCTGTGTGGGTAAAATTCTAGCTCAAACTAAAATAAATGATTCATGTTCAAACTTTGCCTATTATTTCAGAAGTAATTAGTGACTATGGAGGTAACACAAAATACCATTGTGCATGTCTCCCACTGAAAGGCATGCAAAAATGCCGATATTTCAGACCTGCAGGCTATGAGAAGATTGGGTACAAGCAGCTGGTGTATGGAGGTAGGTGAGAGAAGTCATTTTCAGTTGATGCATTTCCTCTTCATTCCATTAGTGTCTGCTGGGTTTTTAGAGTAAGATGGGATAAAGAACTTTTGACAGCACATGTGCCCTTTGAACAGGGAGCAAAGATGATATTTGATCAGGAGGACGTTGCTTAGTCATTGTTTATTCAGTGTATTAAGACGTTAGGCCAGATCGTGTAAATTGACAGAACCCTGTTGACTTCAGTTTACACTGTCTGAGGATCTGGCCCATAATATTGTTCTGGGAAACCTAGGAGCTATTGCCTCATTTTACATCTACCAAGTATCAGTGAGTCTGATTCTGATAGCTTGACTTAGGTTAAGTAATACCTTATTCCACACATAGTGCCATTCACAAACTAGAGTATATGCCCAGGGGTATCATAGGTTAATGGATTTTAAGGCCATAAAGGACCATAACACAAGCAATAGAATTTCACCCGTGTCAAGACCAGTAACTTGTGGAGTTAGAACATATTTCTTAGAAAGACACAATCTGGAAACATGCTACTACCACTGCGGAAATGTGACTCAAGGACCTCTCAATGCACAGAGGCAAAAAGCACAGGCTTACTTAGGGGTATAGAGATCCCCTGGGTTCACGAAAAGGGGTCATGTAAGGGCTCTACTGAATGCCTGTGTCACATTGGTCATCATAGCCATTGCAAAGTATATGTGCAGATAATGTGTAAGGAGTTATGTATTATGTTCTCAAGGCCTTGTAGTTAAAGGCAGGTCACTCAGAGGTAGTGTGTCTTGAGACAGACTTCTCCCTGCAGGAGGTGGGAGACACTTATCTCCCTGGCTGACCATAGTGTATTGCGTATCTTACAATGGAAGTCTATTTGCATACTGAGTCAAATCCTAATGAATAGATTGTGAATGCTACTGTGAAATACAAAAACAGCAAGGGTTATCCTGTTCATGATTAAAGACAATGAACTTTTGGGAGTATAACTTGGGGGACAGAGCTAAACCAGGGATTCTTCAGTCTGGGAAGACAAGCTGTTGGTGGGCTTGATCTTATGAAAGGAGGATCTCTGCCATCGTGGTTGAAAATGCTGGGAAAAGCACCTCGGGTAGCTAGTCTGTAGGAGACAGGGAATGTCTCGTGAGTTAAGTTTAACCTCTAGAAAACCTGTTATGATTTTGGTTTATGTGTTTCCAATAGCCTTACTTACTATCATTTGAATCTCTGTTTTTTTATGATAAACTCATTCTTGTCTCCAATTTAAATATATCTGAGCGCTGTGTGTGGAGTGAGGATTCTGAGTTGAATCTAGTAACAGGGTGTGCGCCATTCCTTTGGGAGCAGAGAATCCCAGCTCAGTGAGTTCAGCAGGCCAGGGGCTGTGTGCTCCAGAGGGATGCTCGAAGGATACTGCGGTGGGTGTGTGCCTGTCACTAACCTGTACAGAGAGAGTGGGGCCTGCAGGGGCCTGGCAGGTAGCGCTTGTGTTACCAGAGGCTAGTGGAGTCAGGGAGCTGATCCACAGCAAGCAAACACCCAACTTCCCCACGCGAAGGGTAGGTGGTAGTGAGGAGCCTCAGAACTCTGAGTACCCCTGGGAGGTGTCACAGGAAGAATATCAACAGCCAGGGAAACAGAGGACGTGCAGTATGCTCCGCAGCAGTTGAAAGGATGAAGATTATAGCCACGATGTTGGGGCAAAGTCCTCGTTCTAAGACCAACATCTAAAATGTGTTTGATTTTTCTTCTCCAGTCATCGATCTGTGTTTCCTTGGCCAGGAGCTTCTGCTCTCTGGACATCCAGCTTCTGTCCCTTAGTAGTGTTGATCAATGTGTGCTGGCGAGTATATATGATATATATAATCATATTATTAATGTGTATTATCCACATATACGTTAGTGCGCATTAAGTACAAATATCATAGCAGTTATCTAGCCTAAATGGGCCTATACCTTGACTGTAATCCTGTTCTCCTATGCTACATATCCCATAACACCTTGTGCTAGCTGAAGTTTGGTTTAAGTAAATAGGAAAGTTCTCACGAGCAGGGCACATGGTTATTTTACCATAGCAAGAGGTAAAGAATTATTTTCGCAGGCCAATACTGGAACGTCCCAGAGGAAGAGTTGTTCCAGCTGTGTCAGTCCCAGGATATTACAGAGACAAGGTGGGTGAGGGAATGCTTTTTATTGGACCGACTTCAGTGGGTGAGAGAGAAAACAGAAGTTGGTCCAATAAAAGATATCCCCTCATCCACCTCCTCTTTTCAAAGGAAGAGGACAAGATTAGTCTACCCTAGTACAAACCTTGGAGGTGTTTAGGTGCTCCTTGGTACTTGGAATGCGTATGCTCAGAACAAAGTTAAGGGGTATGTCACGGTCCCAGAAAAACAAGGCAGAAAGCTGATTGGTTAAATCTAGTTTCAGATGACTCTCGCAATACCTTTTACCTGTAAACAGGTCGCATAGAAAAAGATTGTTTTGGGTATAACTGTGGGAGCATACCTTCTGCGTAAGGTAAATGTAACAACACTGCACGAGTTCCTGCAGGACTGGTATCATACGGAACCTTTTAAATTATTGTCTTATAGCAAATGGAACTGACTGACATTGATTATTTGGTCTCTTGCCTATATGTCACAATGAACCAAAGTGTGGTCAAGCAATTGGCTATACCAGTTATCAGTTGGCGAAACCAGACAGAAGATGGACAGTACTCTTCTTATCAGAGATTGAGGAATAATCACACATTAAACAGCAACCTGAAGTGAAATTTTCTCCCTCGGGTCATTTACCTTCGTATTGCATTGTGAAATGTGAATGCTTATCTTGGTGGCAGAGGCTGTTTGCTGACGGAATGCGGAGAATGTCATTAGTGCCTTGTGCCCCAAGATAACCTGCAACATATCATTAAACTATCTAATGACTGTATGCCCCATCAACCTCCATCACTCATTTGTTAACAATGTTTGTTATTTACATGCACTAGAGAAATGACTTCTGAGTATTACTCCCCCTTTGCCCATCACAACACTTGATGATATCCTGCAATAAAATACCCAAATCCAGTATATTGCCCCAGATTATATGATTTGATGTACAAGCAAATTAAGTTTATATATTTATTTTTCATGGACTAGTAGATCAAGCTTTCTTTTTGATAGCCCAGCCTCTTGTCATCAAGATATGGCTTTCATACACTGGATTTTGTTTTAAACTAAAAAAACAAAGAAAACCTCTCCAACAAATTAAACAAAAATCCTGAATTGGAGAGAGGGTAAAACTGTGGAAACTGAGCAGATAAATAATTGATGTCTAAATTTAAAATATTACTTTTTCTTCAATGGCACTGGAAGAAAGCAGCTGGAATTATCACCTTGTATGCTTATTTGTAACATTTACTACTATCCTTATAGAAAGCCGATGGGAGTTTGTAATAATCCCTATTTTTTACATTGCACTGTTCATCAGCAGATCTCAGAGCACATTACAAAGGAGGTCAGCATCATCACCCACCATCCCCATTTTATACACAGGGAAACTGAGCCACAGCAAGGTGAAGTGACTTGACCAAGGTCATCCATCAGGCTAAATCTCACTGAATTTTAATGGAATTTTGACACCTACCTCCCTTAGCCTCCTCTGAAAATCCCAGCCTTGACGAGATTAAGGGGCTAGTTTACATCCAGATTGTAATTAGAATTTTCCTTTAAAATTAAACCAGATTTTTTTGCAGGTAGAAACTCATTGCAAATCATTGTAACTAAAATTCAGCATAGAATGTCGGTTATGTTTTCAACATATAATACATTTCTGCTTTGCTTAAATGTCCACTCAAGATGGCAAATTAATCTGTTCCTTAAAACCATTGCATTCCAATAGAGACGGGTTGTACTTCCTTTATGGTAAATTGAGGCTAAAGAAGGCTATGATATAAAAATTGAATTACATTCATAAGTGGGGCTGATTGTGCCCTCAGAGATATGGATGCAACTCTCACTGCATTCACTGAAGTATTTGGGAACTGAATTAAGCCTCCTGTACTGCTAGAGTTAGTTAGTGTCTCTGGCTTCATTTTATGGCTGTTGCTACACTAAAGAATTTACAGCTCTTCTGCTGTAAGCTTTCTAGTATAGCTGCTCTAAACTGACGGGAGAGAGCTCTCCCATCGACTTAATGAATCCTCCTCCAACGACCAGCAGTAGCTATGATCATGGGAGAAAGTTTCCCGCTGACATACGCTGTCCACACTGGGTTTAGGTTGGTGTAATTTATGTCATTCAGGGGGTGGCTTATTCTCACACATGAAGAACATAAATTATACCGTCATAAGTGGTAGCATAGATATAGGCTATATCTCAAACCATAAATGCAGGATGCCAGGATTTCAAACTTGATAGTACAACAATGCAGGAATAAAGCCGAATTGTGTTGCAGCTCTTGGATTTGTCTTGTGCAAAAGTGAGACATGACAAAATAAAGAAGGAAGGTTGCTTTTTTGCCCAAGGCATTGGATTACAGGTCAAGAGGTGGGTTCAGATTTGAGCACTACCACAAACTTTCTGTGTGACCTTGGATAAGTCCGTGGGCATGATCCAAAATCTTGTCACGTACTTCTGTTGACTTCAGTGAGTTTTGGATTAGGCCTTAAAGTAGGATTCAACAGCATTCTGCGTAGCCCTAATTCTGGTCCCACTGAAGTCAATGGTAAAACTCAGGCAATACTGAGAGCTTTTGAAAACCCCACCCTTAGTCTCTCTGCCTCAGTTTCCTACCTGTAAAATGGAGATGACACTTTCTTTTTCTGCCTTGCCTATTTAGATTGTAATTATTTTGGGACTTTCTGTCTTTGGGATTGTAATTTCTTTGCCTATTATCCCACCCCACCTAGTGCAGTGGGGTCCTGTTCTTGGTGGTCATATGTAAGGGCTCTCTTAATCGAAATAATAAGAAGGAAAAAGGTCTGCGACAGTCTGAGGTTTGAGAGGTACAGATGTGTTAAATATTGTGCACACATATTCTAAGCTTCATTGCACAGGGGTGTGGGTGAAAGTCTCCAGCATTTGTCGAGTATATAGCAATATCCATTGCTTTGGTAGAGCAGAGCAACCAGGAGGACAATGTCAAAAAGTGAGACACTAAACAGTATCTTTATAATGGGCCACAGTGTAGACTGGCTTGGCCAAAATAGGGCAACCCTACCAACTCCAGGACGTGTGGGGGTCAGGGATGTTCTGGTTCTATATTGTATTTCCCTTTCAGAATGTTTTGAAAATATATACATATATTAGGAAACAATGTATCAAATTTGCACAAGGGAGTCAGGCTATCTTGACAACCAACCCGAAGGCACTTTTTTCAGCCTGATGGTGTGAAAAAAGGCCGGAGGCTTTAGACTCTGATCTGGACTCCATTGAAGTCAATGGGAGTTTTTCCATTGACGTCAGTGGGCCTCATCCAAACCCACTGAGGCCAATGAAAATATTCCTATTTACTTCAGTCAGGCCCAGTGTTAACAGGCTGAAGCCTTAGGCATTATATTGCTGAAGAAATATGGCCTCACAACTTATTTTTTTTCTTTTGATGCAGGCATTGGAGCAGGAGCCTTTAACCCAGGGTTAACTCCCCACCCTATAAATAATTGTTGCCTTATTTTTAGTCTGAATCTGTCTAGATTCAGCTTGCAACCATTGGATCTCCTTATGCCTTTTCCTGCTAGATCAAAGAGCCTGCTCCAATGAGAAATCTCTTCCCGTGAAGGTACTTGTAGACTGTGATCAAGGCATCTCTTTAACTTTCTCCTGGATCAATTAAACAAATGGAGATGAGTCTTTCTGGTCAGCCAGGCATCCACACTCCAACAAAGAAAGGTAAGAGCAAATAATCATTTCTTTTCTGGGATTTTCTCTTTTGGATTTTAGCCATTCTAAACTCTTCTGTTCAACGAGTGCTGTTCTTTGCTTAGTTTGGAGTGTGTATTTAATAATTGATGTGGTGCTGATTTTTAGCGCTATTGGATGCTGTGGTACAGTTTTTGGCATCCTTGGTACATTTTGTTTCTGGCTTGGCAGGATCTGTAGGTGATTATTGTGTCTAGTATTTTTTTGTTTTTTTTCTAACTTACTAGCTAATTTGTATTCCTGTCACAGCTTTTATTATGTTGCAGTGACAGTTCTGAAAATTTTTATGTTCTAATCGACAGTTCTGATAACGATGAGCCACTCAGGAAATCTGTTAACTCTTCTGGTGGATATAGATCTTGTGTCCTTTTGTTTTAATGTGTTTGGCAGCATTACAATGATTTTAAAATTACATTTGTTGACGCATGTTACTTTGTGACAAGGGATGGATTTCAACCATGCATATCCCAGGAAACTCAAATATATTACTTGGTGCAGAAATCCTCTTTTTCCATACAGGCCGCTTATTGCGATTTCAACTCATCCTCTGACAATTATTCACATAAACCTTGTCCCCCAGTGGGATGACACTGGAAGCTTGAAAAGCACAGTATGTCATCATACACTCATGGTGCAATGAAAAAAATATATACAGTGAGACCTTCCTATGCTAACGCTACTGGGTCAAATTCTGTGCCATGCTTCCTGGAGATGCAGCCCAGAGAGAGAGGTAGCAAAGGGAACTTTACATTACCCTTTCTCCCTTGAGGTTCAGGTGCTCTGGGGGGCCAAAATGGCCCTTGTTGCCTAGAATAGCTCCCAGTTACTTCCCCACAAGCAACCCTCCCACTCAGAGGGCCTAGAGCTCTCCTACTTATTTACATTTTGGTCTCTTCAGGTAGGCGAGGAGTTGTGGGGAAAGCAGACCACTCTGTTCTTAGAAGGAAGTCATGCGTCCCTCTTTGCTCTCTCTCAGTTTCTCCGGGGGCACTGGATATCCTCCGCTCACTGCACGCTAAGGGTAAACTAAGGGCTTTCCCTTTCACAGCAGAGGAGGGCTCCTTCTCTTGTCCTTGGCTTCAAGCAGCAGCTTGCCCTCCTCCTGGATCTATGCAACGAGAACTCCTCTCTTGTTTCCTGCTTTACCCGCTGTGCAATGGGGGATGATCAGGATGTGTCACCTGCCCCCTCCATAGGGCAGTGGGGACAGGCCTGCCACACGCTAGCTGTGTCAGGAGACCCCTCACCATCCCAAGTGGGGTTGCCAGGCTCAGCAGCTGGCGAATAGGAGACAGCCCTCCTTTCCTGCTGCCACTGCCCTGGGCGGGGGTGGGGGTGCGGGGTGCTTGTAACAGGGTGACTTGCCAATAGGCTGGCACTACCTCAGCCCTGGTTACAGGGCGAGTCCCACCTGGGTCGAATCAGGATCAAAAGAGCACTAAAGGGGGGATGCTCAGGAAAGCCTAGCTAGGTTTGTAACTGTAATAAGGAGCACAAAGGGAGAAAAAGCTGAAGAAGGCAGGAGTGAGGTCAGCAGCCAGGGAGCCTGGGAGAAAGGCTCGATGGGCTGAGGACTGGCTGAGTTTCTGTTGTTTTTGATTAACCAGCAGAGAGACACTGAACTGCTTGGAGCCTTGAGGACTGGTATGTATCAGAGGAGCAAATAAGTGGGACTCCTTGTGGGGATTGTTTGGGTCACCTTTGAATTATGAGTTTTGAAAGGGCTGTGACAAGCGGAAATAGAGGCAGGGGGCTGCAGAGTGATCTCTGACTGGGAGGAAGTGGCTGGGAGCCAGCTGCATGATACCGCAGTGCTTCATGTTCCTGCCCCTGAAAGAGCCTTGGGGAGGCTTTGCTCCTTGGCAGCACACCTTGAAGAGCTGGGAGACATGCAAAGAGGGTCACCCAGCTGCAATAGCCAAGGAGGGAGGCCAGGACTCCTGCTGCCTGAAGAAATTGCAGTTTAAGTTAGGAGAGGTATGTGTGAGATAGGATGGGTGAGACCGTGTGGGGGAGGGGATGGGGTTCTGAGAACCGTCTCAGGCCAGGTTCTCTGAGGCAGAGCTGGTGGAAATGTTCCAAATGTCACGTTTTCAAGAAATGTTTTAGTTGAAAATTCAAATTCCGATTAAAATTAAATCCAACAAAGATTTTTGTCAACACTTTTTGGGGGTGGGGGGAGAGGGTGTCAGACCAACTGTAGAGCTGGTTGACATTTTCTGACAGTAAAAAGTTTGAAATTCCAACTCTTTTGAAAAACTGATAAACATTTGAAGAATTACCACAAAACTTGCTATTGTTGTTTTCATTCTCTCCGCATGAAGGTTTGTGAGGAGCTAGGGATCCTGGTCTCCTACCTTCTCTCTTTTGCAGTTTCCACAGGCCTAGTTATGAAAAAGCATCTCTCAGTCGTGAAACTGACTCTTCTATCACCCAACCTGCTATCCTACACGGGATTTGGTTTTTATCACTAATCAGGAGTATGTACAAGGAGTGGCAAGAAAGGGTATACCCCTCTCCTTTGGTGGGGGCACAGTACTCCTTTTGGGCTGGGGTAGGGAGAGCCAGCTCCTCTGGCCACAGGGGCACAGAAGGTGCCCCTCCAAAAGCAGCCACATTTTTATTCCTGTGCATGCCCCTATCACTAATTGTTAGTGTGTATATGAGCTGGATCAATTGGTGCCATTTCTGTGCATTACCCTGTAATGCTTTTTTCCATTTTAGAAAAATGTTTAGTTCATTTTAAAAAGAGAGCTACTTTTTCACACTGGAAAATTGTATGTGTGAAAAGTGAAACTACTGTTTTTGCTTTTTTAAACCTTAGTCAGAACAAAAGCATGTTCTCACTCTTCTCTTTCAGACTGGAGTAATTACTTCAGAACAAAGTTACTTTTATTCCAGAATAGTGTCCATATTAGGGAATTATATGGATATCACTGTATCAATACCATAGTTAGTTGTGCTGTATCTCTGCTGGCCAATTTCCCTGTGTGGCCAAGTCCTTATAAGCTTCCTGGCTACACAACACTGGTTTTCCAGAATCCTTTGAGATGACAGTTCTTGTCAACTCGTTTCAAAGTTCTCATGGTTGCTCAAGAAAATCTACTGAATAGTAGTATAATCTAATCAGTTTATAATACATCCATTGCTGTAATAGCTGGGAGCTAATGGCAATTATTTCAGAAGACAGGAAGCCAGATTGTATTATTCATCTCTACCCTGTAAACATCAAATCAGAATTCCTAGTGGATGTAAACTGATGTAACTCTATTGAATTCACTATAGCGGCATCAATTTCCTACAGTTGAGGAGCTGCCCCCTTAATGGGCTATACTTGAAAACTTTTCTCCCTATTCTTCTCCATTTTTCTCCATTCTTCCTTTTCTTCTCTTTAGCTTCACATCCCTGAGACTAGAAGAATTCTTGGGTTGTTGTTGCAAAGAGCTAGTCTTGCATCTTGCTCTGACCATTTTTGTGATGTCCATGATCATTCTGATGTCTGGAGAATTGTTATGATCTGCCTAGTTACATTGCATGTCCTTGAAAAGCCTCTCTCTTTTTTGACAAGCTGTCTGCAATTTTCTTTAAAAGATCAGTTTATATTGCATTCCAGATGTCATGCTACCTACCAGGATTTCTGCAAAAATTAACATAGCACCTGTCATAAACTAAATCAAAGCTCAGATAGGAGAATTATGAACTGAAGAGTTTATGGGACCATTTGCCAGGCATAGGCTATGATTTAACATTTTGATTAAATCATTTATAGAACTATGGAAATTTTAAAAATGTATCTTTGATCTTATTCATTAGAACTTGAATAACATAGTTAATATTCTCACTCCCTTGACACATCTACTTGATAATCCTTTTTCCTGAACTCAGAAACCGTCTCTCAAAAACACAACTGTGTGCAATGGAAAAAGCAACAGGAAAACAAAATGAACTTCACCAAAAGTGGGTGGATAATCTAATTACTTTAGAAATGCTGTAATATACTTTCTCTCCCCCATCAACTCACATACATACGTTATGTCACATTGGTGATAAATTCCATTGATCATGCACCTTTGACTTCCTCACTTGTACTTTCCCAACCCCTCCTGAATTTATTATACCATTCGAAACCTCTGAGCAGCTTCAGACAGTGCCATTTTAAAATAAATCAAGCTACCAAAGAAATGTTTCCATCTACACATCCCCAAGTGTGGTGCTCCCCCTCAAAATTGGATTGGCCCAAGTCCTAGGGTGATCATAGGGGTTACTTGTATTGATTAAAATATCAAACTCTGTCTTGCACTAGTGATGGATTTAAGCTGTTTTCTCATGGACCACCACAGCTAGAACTAAGAGTTTGGTACCATTGGAAAGTGCAACTTCTTGCACTCCAGCAGGATGCAAAGCATGCCCTTCTAGCCTTCAAAGTCTTGAAGTATCTCAATTTAAAGCTGCACAATCTATATAGATGAGAAAGCTGTCTTCCGTAATTTTAGAGGTTTCTAACACTTATTAGTTATATATTTCCTTTCTTTATTGGATTGTACAGTTGATTTTTCAAATTTCAGGCTTCTAAATCTTGCACACCTAAATAAGTAGCTGTTTTTTTCCCCAAAACGTTGAGCACCCAGCACCTTATCAATGGCTTTTCTGGTGGAAAGAGACAAAAGGCACAAATAGCACTTTTCAAATACTCTATTATATTTTTAAAAATAGAGGGTTTGTGAAATAACAGCCTATAGCAAAACCTTTATGGTATTTTATAGAAATGCAAATTTATGCGAAGAACCTTTAGCCAAATTGCACCACACAATCTTACAGTCTCTGGGGAGGATTTTTCAAAAAGGCTTTTTGTTGGCTACTCTGCTTCTGTTTAAATCAATGGTTAAAGGGCCACTCACTTTAATGGGAGCAAAGTTAGGCCAACACTTAGCACTTGTGAAAATTCCATCGTCTTTCTATTTGGGATTGAGTCAAAGCCCATTGGACTCAGTGACCCTCTTTCCACTGACTTCATAGGGCTTTGGATAAGGAACTACTTGAGCTCTTTGTGTAAAATCAGTATTCAGTGAAAATGCTAGGTGAGCTGTGCTCAAAGTCAGCTCAGGAATGCAACCAGTAGTAACTTTGGCCCACTCTGTCCTGGTGTCTCTGGAGGAGAAATAGGTGAATCAGTTTCACTTATTAAAACTGGTATGTCTCCTATCTCTGCCTGATCTAAATGGTTCAATCTCTTTCAAGTGTTCCTAGAAGCTAGCTTTCTGTTGAAAAGGAATCTAGCCCTGATTTTAAATTGGTGATGACTCATCTTCCAAATCATCAGTCAGTAAGACAAGGATAGACACGTGTTTGTAATAGATGTTTAGAACACTTCCTTGCACTAAAATAGAAAACATAATAAAGAAATTAAACTTGAAGAATTAAAGGTTTAAGAAACTAAACAATACATTTTGAAAGTATTCCACGACTGACAATAGCACATTCAGCATGACTAATTCTACTTTAACAAAGTTCCATATAAAGCACACCCAATTAAACCATTCAGACTCCAACTAAAACAAATAAAAGACAAAATCACACCACCACCTCCACCATTAACCCCATGAGAAATGGGTTAGTAAATAAAAACCAATTAGTATTACAGGCATGCAATAGTGAAATACATTTCATGAACTCTTCTAGGTTGGATCTTCAGATCTTGGTATAGATCAGCTGGCTTACTTTCCTGGGAAGAGTTTCAAAAATATGATTCCAAATGTCACACGAGGACCCTACGTGACTTAAAATCTAGCATTTCATTTTTCTATCTCCAGTGCTATCATTAATGTGGCCCATGAATTAGGGTCCTGAGCTTTTGAGTCATTCCTGTTGCTCAACATGCATAAACAAGGACATTGAAATTCTAATTGCATAATTTTACAGGCATTAGACCAGACTCCTGGTAACTACTAAAATCTATACAGGGAGACAATTGTGTGAGGGCAATTTCCTGCACTATCAGTGGAAAACCTTACTGAGTAGAGTTAAGTATTTTTAGAATCCATTGTGTTAAATGCAAAGTTTATGTATGATTGTGGGATTATATGTAACTTGTCTAGTGGGGAAGTATGGCCAGTATATACATTAGGAAGTGTTATGATCTTCAAAGGACTGTTTTGAAGAATGTGCCAGACAAGAAGGAACTCTTGGGACAAATTAAGTTGAGTGGGATTCCTAGGGTATAGCTGGGGGAGGTGAATGCAAATTCTCACCTCTGAACCCAATCTTTTGAATCTGTACCCAGGGGAGTGTCACCTGAGGGATACATCATAGATTTTAAATCAGCTTGAATAGAGAGGTATGATATAGCAGTAATGCAAGAAACCTACAGGCCCACGCCTGTAATATATTGGCTTAAGCAGTTAGATTATAGACCTAACTTACTTACGCTAAGCATAAGAAAGTTGGCCAGCAGTGACCCTAAATCAGTGGTTCTCAACCAGGAATACATGGGTACACGTACCCCTGGGGGTACACAGAGTTCTTCCAGGGGGGTACATCAACTTCTCTAGCTATTTGCCTAGTTTTACAACAGGCTACATAAAAAGCACTAGCGAAGTCAGGAGAAACTAAAATTTCATATGAACAATGACTTGTTTATACTGCTACATATACTATTCACTGAAATGTAAGTACAATAGTTATATTCCAATTAATTTATTTTTACAATTATATGGTAAAACTGAGAAAGTAAGCAATTTTTCAGTACTAGTATACTGTGACACTTCTGTATTTTATGTCTGATTTTTGTAAGCAAGTAGTTTTTAAGTGAGGTGAAACTTGGGGTACACAAGACAAATCGAACTCCAACCAGGGGTACAGTAGTCTGGAAAGGTTGAGAGCCACTGCCTTAAGTCACATGATGGCATAAGATACTTTGCAAGATGTAATTCTTCTGGCTCATACATACAATGCTGACAGGTAATGACAAGAAATCTGTTGATGCCTGTTTGGGTATTTTGGGATAGGAACATCAACAGATAGATAATGACAAGGTTGCCATAGTAACCAATTGATGGCTATGGTGGTAATTTGGAGATAATTAATATATTAGCCTATAGGATAACGATACCCCAACATTGTTAAGGTGAGGAAATTAGTTATGGGCAAAGGAGATACCATATGAGAGGCCCAACCACAATCTAGGCCATTGATATGCAACCATGGGACTTGATTGACATACCATGCAGGATAGGACATCTGTGGACTACCACCTGCCTTCCCACCATTCAGTCTGCAACCGGACCTGACCTGTTCTTAAGGGAAACACAGAGCCTCCAAGGGCTGGACAAAGAGCCTTAGTGATAAGCAGTGCAAACCAACCGCAGGCTCTCCATGTAGCTGAGACTGCACTGGGAGCTGGTCCTGGACAAACTACATGTGTGGGAGGAAGAGGAGGTGTTGCCTGGCCAGAGATTGATTGACACAACAGAGTGACCAATTGCCAGTCACAGAGAGCCTGCACGTCGTTGGGACAACCCCAAAGTGTAAGCTGTAACTGGATGGCCCCATGTTTGGGAGGAAGAGGAGTGACCAAGTAGTCATAGGGATCCCCGGCTACTCGGGGGAGGCTCTGAGCTCTAAGAACCATTGCCCATTGTTCCTAAGGTGAATCACTAAGGCCCAGAGGAAGGAGGAACTCATTATTGTTGGGACTGGGGTGTCCAGAAAGGGGCATGAATACAGAATAACGTATTTTTAGAGGTTTGAACACTTATGTCATTTTTTTCTGCCACTGAGGCCTCGAGATCGTAGCCAAGGCAACGTGGCTGTACCCTGGGAGGGATATGAAAAATAGTCCATTTAAAAAAAAACAAAACAGCTTAACCTTTTTAAAAAAAAATGGATGGTGGTGTTGGCCTGCACCATATAGGAGGTCAGACTAAGTGGCCCCTTAACACTCCGTGTTTTCTATGGCATAAGCAAAAGACATGATGGAGTTTGAGGTTGTCCAAAGGTCTTATTGTGAGGAAGATGCACTGACCTGCATTATTTATCGAACTACATATTTCCCAGTTCGGTTTGTAAACAGTTTGTTCTGTAGGGATTTTGATGGGTAGGGACAAGCTGTACCTTGGGGATAGTGAGATCTCATGAATGCAATGATGTTGGAATGTGACTGCTTGCTTTAAGGACTACTTCAGAGAACTTAGTGGCTCAAATCCTGTTCTGGAAAGCTGCCTCCTAAAGGGGAAGCTGAGGATTTTCCCTGACATGATGAAATCTAGATTTCAATTACTAGAATGTGGGGGCACTACTGATTGAAAGACTGTACTCAAAGAGCAGTTATCAGTGGTTTGCTATCAGATTGGGAAGGCGTATATAGTGGGGTCCTGCAAGGGTCAGTCCTTGTCTGATATGAGTCAATATTTTCATTACTGATTTGGGTAATGGAGTAGAGGGTGCTTATAAAACTTTCACATGACATCAAGCTGGGAGGGTTTGCAAGCACTTTGGAGGACAGGTTTAAAAATCAAAATGATACTGACAAATTAGAGAATTTGGTCTGAATTCAACAAGATGAAAATTGATAAAACAAGGCAATCTACTTCATTTAGGGAGGAAAAATAAATGCACAACTACAAAATTGGGAATAACTGTCTAGGTGATAGTTCTGCTGGAAAGGATCTAGGGGTTATAGTGAACCACAAACTGAATGAGTCATCAACATGCTGCAGCTGTAAAAAAGACTAAGATGAATCTAGGTAAAACACAGGAGGTAATTGTCCTGCTCTACTCAGCGCTGGTGAGGCCCCAGCTGGAGTATTGTGTCCAACTCTGGGGACCACAATTTAGGAAATAGCTGGACAAATAGTATAATGGTTCTCAATCTGGAATACTCATTTGTGTCACCCCAACTGGAGAAATAGAAAGGGTTCAGAGACAGACAACATATGGTTAAGGGCAAAGAACATATGAAGAGAGGTGGAAAAAATATTGAGTGTTAACTTTAGAGAGGCAATGTACCAGAAGGGACACAATAGAGGTATGCAAAATAATCAAAAAAACTGGGAAGGAAGACTGGATATTTCTGCTCACCCTATCTTATAATATGAGGGGATGTTCCATAAAATTGAAAGGTTGCACATTCAAACTGATGAAAGGAAATTCTTTTTCACACATTAGCTCATGGAACTCATTGCTACAAGGGGTCATTAAAGCCAAACAGTCAGTAGCAATCAAAAAAGGAATTGGATAAGGAGAACAAGGAGCAACGGTCTCAAGTTGCAGAGGGGGAGGTCTAGGTTGGACATTAGGAAAAAGTTTTTCACTAGGAGGGTGGTGAAGCACTGGAATGGGTTACCTAGGGAGGTGGTGGAATCTCCATCTTTAGAGGTTTTTAAGCTGCGGCTTGACAAAACCCTCGCTGGGATTATTTAGCTGAGGTTAGTCCTGCTTTGAGCAGGGGGTTGGACTAGATGACCTCCTGAGGTCCCTTCCAACTCTATGATTCTATGAACATATAAAAATAGAGGTTGGAAGGGATAGAATCCCACTTCAGGGCATGAACTATCAAGAAACTTTCCTTGGGGTGCAGTTCATCCCATTTCTGTCCACATTCTACTTCTTGAACCTCCTACTGAAGCATCTAGTGCTGGCCGCTCTTGGGAGAAAAGACACTGACTAGATGGACCATTGTTCTGATCCAGTATGGCAAGGACTGAGATCCCAACTATCTGAACTTTCAGCCCCCTGTTGCTCTGTGTGTAACATTGCTGGTAGCTTTCCTCTCCAGGGCCACCTATGGCTACACAGCTGGTAAGGGAGAGAAGTACTATCATCAATACACACTGTCCAGCATGCCTCTAAATTCACTGTATGAACTAAACTGAACTGTTTTCTCACTCCAAATCTCATACACAGCTATATTTCTAGGCTTTCCATCATGAAGGAAAACTCTGCTGTTAGGATCTACCTCTAGCTACATCATGAGAGACACTCACTTTGCCTTATAGCCTGAAGGCAGCATCAGATCATCTGGTCTGATGTCTGGTAGAACGTAGAAAGGAGAGAATTGGGTGTAAAATCAACATGTGCATCCTTTAGCATTTGCATATCATGTCGTTGAGTAGTGAGTTATCTTGCAACTTTCCATTGATCATGGGACTTATTTCACAGGCTAACTAATTCAGTTTGTGCCTTCAAGTGGTTTGGCTTGTCATTGCACCAAGTGCCTTTGATTCTTCTTTGATTAGGGCTGGCCAGAAAAAAACAATTACATTTCAAACAAAATTTAGACGTTTCAGAGTTATTTTTGTTCTGATGCAAAACGTAGAATGGCCATACTGAGTCAGACCAATGGTACATCTGGTCTGGTATCTTGTTTTCTGGCAGTGGCCACTGTCTGAAGCTTCTGAGGGAATGAACAGAACAGGGCAACTTAAAAAAATGAGAAATGAAATTTTTCTCAACAAAGACCACGAGAGAGAGACAGAATGTCAGAATAGCCATGTGGCTACGGCACTCCCCTGGAAGATAGCTACAAGTCCCTGCTCTGTCTGATTTGGAGTATGGACTTGAACCTCCTACATCCCAGACAAATGCACTAATCATAGTGCTATCAGCTAATCCAGAGTGGGTGGTTCTCTGTCTGACCAGAAATTCCATCCTGGTACTGTGAATCAATTTTTGATGGGAAGGTGTCATTTCCACAAAAAAGTCAGTTACGTCAAATTATTTTTTGGCCCGCTCTAATTTTGACACTTCATGGATGTAGCTGTTATCAGCATGTTCCACTTCACATCTCCAGTCCCAAGGTTTGCACCATTGTAATCAGGAATACAGTAGCAAGGGCTTTGACTGAAGAGGGACTTCCTGCAGAAGAGGAAAGATTAGTTGCTGAACTGATATACTGGCTGCCAGCAACATGCGTCCTCTTTCAGCAATTCTTGAAGCTATTAAATTATCCACAGGTTTTCTCTAATGTGAGGCATCAGACGGTGCTGAAGGTGCAGTGCTGATTCATTCCAGCCCTGGGTATGTACCACTACAAATTCAAAAGGAAGGAATTGTGTTGAAAACAAAATGGAAAGCATCGTCCTGTTGTTTCCTTTTGTTTAAGAGGCGGCAGCGCTGCTCTTACAGTAGCTTGGATTTGTACTCACATGGCCAGTCAGCAGCTTCGAACAGAGCCAGGATTCAGCTGGCTGAGTGCACCGAGCAGAAAGTGCTGGGGAGAATCCATGGGCTCAATTTATCCTTGGCACAGGTGGGGTTGAATGGAAGGGGATCTCAACCAATTTTCTGTCCCTCCATTCGTGGGCCAGCGGTGGGCCGAAATGGCACCTGCATAACCTAGAGCAGCCTCATAACTGCTTGAATTTATGCTAGCTACTGTGGTGCCCAAGGATCTGGGGGAGTACCATGTGTTTGGCAAGGCCCCAGCCTGCCCACTACATAAGGGGACACAGCACACAGGTGGCATAGTATTAGCTTTGATGGCTTTGCAGCCCCAGAGGAGTTCCTTGTGTTTCATGGAATCCTAGATGTGTCAGGATGGAAGGACCATGACAAGTCAAGTCCAGCCCCCCTGCACTGAGGCAGGGACAAGTTAACCTGGACTGTCCCTAACAGGTGTTTGTCCAAATTGTTTTTAAAAGCTTCCAATGGTGGGGATTGACCAACTGCCTTTGGGAGCCTGTTCCAGAGCTTGACTACCCTTGAGCTTGAGTTAAAAAGTTTGTCCTAATATCTAACCTACATCTCCCTTGCTGCAGATTAAGTCCATCACTTCTTGTTCTATCTTTAGTGGACATGGAGGATAATTGATCACCGTCCTTTTTATAACAGCCCTTAACGTATTGGAAGAGTGTTATCAGGTCCCAACTCACTCTTCTTTTCTCAAGATTAAACATGCCCAGCTTTTTTAGCCTTTCCTCAGAGGTCAGGTTTTCCTAACCCTTTTATTGTTCTTCTTGGTCACCTATGATCTTAATACTCACACTTTCAAACTTCCCAACCAATTAAAAGTCACTGAAATCTGACACTTATGGGGTAATTTAAAAAAATAATCTGTCTTTAATCTAGTCTGGGATGACAAAAGCTATTATGCAGTGATCATAGCTGTATGGTTATTCTATAGCATCATTACATGACAGCATTAAGGCTCTTTTGGAGCCCTAATTGTACATCTCTCTACCTTCTCTTATTTAGACTTCTTTTAAATTAAACCTTCATTCTGAAGTGGCTTAGTTTGGGGATAATTATAACGCCTCTGCAATGTGTGTGTTTAAACCCTAATTTGATCATACATACTCTCACCCACACCTCCTTCTTTATGGAGTTTTTGTCTGGGAATTAATATACTTAACTCTGGTCCTAGCACAGAGCCTTAGGCATCCCTGCTGCTAACCTTTTGCCATGATGAAAATTGACCATCTATTCCTGCTCTTTGTTTTCTGCCTCTTAGCTAGTTTCTGTTCCATGACAGTACTTTACCTCTCACCCCATGACTACTTAGATACAGGGAATACTAACTGGGAGGGAGCCAATTTATCTGACCTCATCCGAACCTTAAAGTACAACTTTGCTTTGAAAACTAATATCGCCATTTAACACAGCAGATCTGGTCCCTGTTTTTATTCAGCTGTATTGGCTGACTTCACAGCTGAGTTAGTTTTTAGTGTCCCTTATTTCTTTTAGCTCTGTAGAGTCAACTATGGGAGAATGAGCTGGATTCTATTCCTCCTTATGGATCAGCAGTGGAATTGTTAATTAAATTCTAATCAGCTGCACTGTACAATGATTGAAACAAAAGGCTAGCCCAGGTGTCACTGACAGCATAATTTAAGGACTGCAGAGTAGCACAGATGTAAATGAGGTCCAGCAGTGACCTGTAGGGTCTTGATTGCAGGCGGTGATGCTCAAGAAGGAATAAATCCCATCTTGGCTCTCAGAGCCCTGTTGAATTTGCAAGACTTGCAAGTTAAAAATCTTTTTATTTAGGAACTATCAACATCTTGACACACAATTCTTTAAGGAACAACAAACATGGAATCCCAGAAATTCATTTTTAAGAGCAGAAAAGCACTTTAAGGGATTGGGGATAGATATAATCTGAATGGTAGCCGTGTTCTAAGAAAAAGATCAGTTCCTAATCTAACCAGGACTGTCACTATTTAGATATTTTTAACTAGGGTTTCATTAATATCTCTGTTCTAGTCCAAAAATCTCTTAACTACTGTTGCTGTGGAACAACTGCTGATGCCCATATGGTTATCACATAGTTCCAAAGAAAACACAATCTTCTTAAAAAGCTTCCAGAAATGTAAATTTCTGTAGATTGGGCAGAATAGAATAACTAAACTCTACAACATACAACATGTCATAATGCTGCATTGTTATAGGTGGAACCAGTAGCTATGCCATTGCTAAAGGTGGCCTAACATTTTCCATTCTACCATCCTATTTTCAATTGCTTATAACTTTTTGCCTAACTTTAACAGTCGCAGCTAAAATTTCCATGCCAGTTGTCTGCCACAGCTTGAGTTTGTTTGGACAAATTCAACTAAAATTATTAATCAAGTTTAGAGGCAAAGATGTTGTTTCGCCTACGTTAAAAGAATTCTGCTAACCATTTCATTGAGCCCTGCACCTCTCTCTTTGGAGCAAGGACTCAGAATTTGTCAGCGGGGTTGTCTGCTCTCAGAAGAGTGCCATTGGCTGTTCTCCTGCAAACCTGCCCAGATTTACTCAACTAATAAGACACTCTGAAAAACCTCCATTCTCACATGCTCAGTGGAAGCTTGTTAGTTTCTCAGCTAAATTCTCCAGAGAGGCTATCTGCACTGAGCATGCTTCATCCCTTCCCAGCTCCTCTGTGCCAATTGGATTAGATGTGCAATCCCTATAGGTTGACTGAGAATGTGCCATCCTGGGTTTTCAGGGGTGAGCAGGGCTTTCACTGTAGTTGATACTCCCACCTGCTGGCTAGGGGTGAATTAGGGTTGCACACACAACCTTAATTTCAGGTATTTTCTAACTTCTGGATGCTTGACTTTGCAATCTTAATCATGTTCTTTTTACACAGGGTTTTTGTATGTAACTATCTAATTTTCTTCAATGTTATTTATACCAGGGTGTCAGGAAATCAAAAGTAATGACTAGAAAACTCTAGAAAGAACATAGAATTTAAAAACATTTGAAACATCTTTTTGCTCAGGGTTGTGTGGTGATACTTATGTGATAAACTGCAGAGCCTGTGGAAAAATTGTACTTATCTTACCCTTTTTAACCCCCACCTGCACTGTTGTTATTATCCCATCTCCAGTTAGGATTGTGATATTAGAATAGCCAAACGGCAGCGTTCTCTGAACATGTGGAATTTCTCCCACGAAATTACTTCTTCCTGATGCCCAGGACTGGCAGTTTGCTCCTGAACTGGTAACAGGTTTACAGATCTTGCAGCCCATCAGGGTAGAAGCAGGAATCTTCTACCACTGAATGAGGACACTTACAACTCTCCAGTAGGACACACTGGACATGATTTTGGCCCTGGCAGGTCCTGGGATTGCATCTTAACATACTCACAGAACCATGTATAGGAAAGAGATTTAGGTATTGGAGGCATCTAAAATGTGTGCTACAGCTTTTTTCTCCCCAAGGCCTGTATATTTGGACTAACTGTAACTAAGGCACTTTGCTATCTATGTAGAGGGATATGAAAATTATAGGTTTTCTTTTCTTTTTTTTTTTTTTTTTGAAACTCTCACACTTAGCTACCCTGTAAGGTGAGAGGTAGGCATTTTTATTAGAACCATTATCAGTAGGTGTGAAAGCTCTATTGCAAAGGAAGTCAGTAAAATATCCCCATTTTAAAAATGGGGAAACTGAGGCACAAAGTGGGGCAGTGACTTCCCCAAGGTCACCATGAGAGCTGGAAATAGAACTCTGGTCTGCAAAGTCCTGGTCCAGTGCTCTATCCCTTGCAGGTACTTATTTGGGATGATGTACAAAGGTCATTTGTGTCTGTGCTTCTTAAGAGTAATGCAATAATTCAAACCTTTGTACCACGTGTGTGTATGTGTGTGTGTAATTTCTCTGCTTTCCTTGTGGAAACTGTACTTTTTGTGCTAGTTTGTTGTTTTCCTAGATCTAAACTAGAAGCCATTCAGGCTGAAATATAAATATTGGAATGGCAGGAAATTCTCAGTTAATGGTTTAACGTTGAGTTTAACTCTGTTCCCATCCATCATCTGTATGCCGGTCACAGGTCAGACAATACTACTATTCCACCAGCCTTGTCAAGCTTCATAGAACAGAAGAAGAACTACTGTAGATTTCAATGGAATGAATTGGAAGTAATTTTCTCTTAGATTATACTATATGAACGCCCAATGGGTTTTTTTTCTGACACTATCATATTAACTAAGCAGATCAGAGTCCTTGAAGTACCAAAACTATGTCAGTAGGTTAAGGAATTCATGCATTTACTGAAATTCATATAGATGGTAAGATCTGCATTCTACCAAAGGGAGAGTTTAAAAACTTTCATTTTTCTAACGTTTTTCAAATAATCATTAGGAACTTGAATGTTACCCCTAGCCCTCTTCTACCTGAATACTTTATTTTCTGGGTAAAAACAAGCTGGGGGTATTTAAGGAAGAATTATGCTGAGATTCCTTTGTCCATGAGCATATCCCACAACTATTTCTTCTGATGCCGTTCCTGGCTGCTGTTATGATGAATTAAGAGTAGAATTATTTAGCCTGGACAGGAGAAGAGTTAGAATTTCATTTTAGGCACTTAGCATTCTGAATGGTATAATTAGAATTGATGTTGCTTTTTATTTGGTTCTGTGATATACGAATAGACATTCTATGAAACTAAAGAGCAGCTAGTTTGCAACCCAAAATGGAAATGCTACTGGACACAATAGTAAGTCTGTGGAACTCTGTAGCAAGAGATCACTGAGATGAATGCTGTAATATTGAAAGTGTTTTTTTAGGATTACACCAGATAGTGACTGGAGTCATCTGAAAAGCATAGCTCTGTCATGGATTCTTGTTGTCTGTAGGGTTTTAGAAAGCCATATATAACACTGCTCTGGGGCTAACACTTTCAAAAGCACCTAAGGGCTTGTTTACATGGACAGCACTGCTGTGGTGCAGCTGTGCTGCTTTAGTGAGGATGCTATTTCTCTGATGGAGAGCTTCTCCTGTCAGTGCAGTGAATCCACCTCGGTGAGAGGTGGTAATTATGTGATGGGAGATGCTCTCTTGTCGACATAGTGCAGTCTACACCGGGGTTAGGTTTTATAACTACATTGCTCAAGGGAGTGGATTTACTCCTGAGCCATGTAGTTATAGCAATGTAAGTTTGTAGTGTAGACCTGGCCTTAGTGACAGAGACACCTAAGTCCTGTTGACCATACCAGTTGGGTGCCCTTGTGGTTTATGCACTTACAAAAATTTTACCATGAGCTTAATTTTCAAGAGACTGAGGCACTTAGGAGTCTAAAGGGATTTAGGCACTCTATTGGAAGTTAGGTGCATTTGAAAATCCCAAGAGGTGCCTATCTGCATATTTAGGTATCTAAATACATTTAAAAATCTGGCTCTGAGGAACTTTGGTGGTTTGAAAATGAGGCATAAGCCCCCATGTCATTTAGGCACTCTCAAAAATGTTAGTTTTACAGGTTTTCCATTGCTGATGCACAGATGTAGTTATATATGTATCCTTAACAGATTAGAAAATCTTAATAAATGATTAAGTACTCTAGATGTTTCAATAAATGGCAAATCAATTGTTAGACTCCAACAGATCATTGGGTTGCTTAGAACCATGGTTTATAACCATCTGTAACACAGTGTTTATGTCTGTATCATGCTTATAACCTCTATTAACCTTTTATAAACTATTAACAAATGCACACAATATAAAATATAGCCAAGAATGCATCACTAGCCAAAATGGGAGTTATAATTAATATGAGAACAATTACATGGACTACGTATTAGTCAACTAACAGGATATTTATTAATGTGTACAAAAGGTTTTCTTTATTCATTTGGTCTGAGAATATCCTTCTCTCTTCCACTTTGTGCTAATAAGTTTGCATGCAAGTTCAGTCAAGTAGCATCTCACTTAGAATCTGTCCTCCTTTCACTCTAAGAAGAATTCTGCTATTCATTCGCAATTACTTCTTAATATCTTGACCCATTGATTGCTTTCAATGAAAGGACTGAAAGCATACATTCCATTTTAAAAACACTGAGAGAACGTAGGCGCTTTTGGTTTTTTTGGACAAAAACTAAGTCTTTGCAGCCTTGATTCTTCCAGTCTACAAATGAAATGTGCATATATGTGTGTCCTTGGCTGGTAACATGGCCTTCAGCAATGACATCTACATGTGAAGTCTGAATTCATTATTAGAATCTTTCTGCATTCATATCTCTTCTTTTCTCTTGCTTTTGCTACCGCCTTTGTTACTCCACTAGAAGTAGGTCTCCCACAGCTTTTACTTTGCTTTCTACCAGCAGCATTACAGATGCCTGCAGCATTTTGGCCTCTATTTTCTATTCATACCCTTCACCTTTAATATTTCTTTCCTATTATTCTCATCCCATCCTGTCCTTGGGATCATTTCTTTACGAGGCTAGCTAAATGCAACACCCACTGGAGTTGTTAGGTAGGAACTGCAGCCTTCTTTTTGAGCTTCTCTATCTGTAACTGTCAGTGCTCAGCTACTGGAAGATTGGAAGTTCTCTTTAGATTTTCTTTCAGACTTTTTACAATTAGGCTGTTCTCCACTTCCCACATATTATCCTCTTCACAAACTGTGTAAGTGATACCTGTGCTCTTTACGGCTCATCAGCCCAACAAAGGGTACAACAACTTATCCTCCGGAGCATTCAGAAATTCACAAGCTGAGAACTTCTATCCTGGTATCAAGAAGCAACGTGACGGATTAATGTGTGCGTATACATGTCCTCCCCTTCTCTTTCCTCTCAATGTTTCTAAACTCTTCTATATCACATCTTCAACCTCTACCTTTGCACCACTAGTCTCCACCTCAATTGCCCTTTGACCACTTTCTCCACGACCAGCTTCTCCCTGGCTGGCCTCAAACATGGGAAACACACCCAATTAAAATCCACAAAGGCACCGCCTTCTCTTCCATCTTGTCCTTGCTCCACCTTGAGATCTTGAGACCACAGCCACCTGGTAATGGCTAGAAAATGGGTGAGCTGAGACTATTGCTTACAGAGAACATGCTCATTTCAATCTTACTTCATCTTCCCCCCCTCTCTGCTCTTGTCTGTTTCACTTGTCTGTTGCATCCAGTTTTAATCCTAAATGGTTAATTCTGTCTTGTTTTTATGTACCTAACACAATGAGGTCTTCAATCGGCATCCATATGTGCTACTGCAATATTGAAGTAACAAAACTTTTTTTCCTGCTTCTGCGCTAACATTTAATTATTACATAAGAGGCCTGATCCTCTCACTTGATTTTTCTCTAACAAGAACAGATGAACAGGAGACAAGGTGGGTTTATCCTATCAAATCGTCATGCATTTACCTTTTTTGAAATCTCACCCACGCTGGAAAGGTATGTTCAGTGTCAGGAATAGGTGAAGTTTACTGTCCTGCTTTAAAAGCCCCCTCGTGCCTGGTTCCAGGGCCCGACTCACTGTGGTTATAGTCTGTATATAAAAGGGGTCATGTAATATCACTGGAAAACTAATAACTCACTAATCATTAATATTCTTGCATGATATATGTACGTGCTGTGTATTAAGAGTTAAAGATATATGCCTGAATTATGATTGAAATGTGTTGAGAGCAGGCACATCAGGGGAGTTGGTAAACAGGCCTGTCCACGACAGAGGTTTGTTTGCTTCTCTGAACCTGGTAGTCAGGGAGGGACAATGAAGGTCCATTGACATATTAGCTTGACAGCTTTGTTTATGTAACAATGGGGAGGAGACAGTGTGGGACCTACACCCTTGCAGGCAAGAAAAACTTTCATCTGGGATATAAAGACAGGGGGTCTGAACCTCAAATGATAAGCAAATGAATCAATTAATTGCATTATAAAAGTATAACAAATGAGGTTTCATAAAAGCCTTTAACATACTGGTGACTAATATCATGAAGTGTATGTGTTAAAATGATGAGGAGTTAGGAATACTTACTGATATTATTATTCTTTACAATCTGTAGCCAAATAAAGAGAGAAACAGGCTTCCCCCAAGCAGGAAGGAAGGCAGCTATCTACCAGTCTCCAAAGAAATTAAGCAAGGTGTGTCCAAAAACAATGGAAGTGCCACTTGCATAGAAATCAGAAATGGGAAGACCACAGGCAGGAAAGAACAGCATGAGGTCTTCCTGCCTCTTGAAACAAGATCACTGAACTTTGAGAGAGATAAGCAGAGACATCCATTTTGGCATCCATCACTAGATAGATTCAATGGGCCAGAGCTCTTGCAAGCTGAGAACGATGGGTTCTTCAACCAAGGAGGCATTGAAGTCTCTGAAAACTATATATATATATATAGGTGAGAAACCTGCTTAGACAAAGATCTTGCACCTAGGAAGAGAAGGGAAACCAGCACCTTGTGCATCTGTGAAAAATTAGCCATGGCTGGGAAGAAGATTGGTAAGACAGAACAGTCACTTCTAAAGTCTCCACATCGGCATGTGGCCAGCTCTGGATAACCGAGGAAAAACAACTAAACATGCAAAAGTAGGGTCCAATGGCATTAGATGAAATAGTTATTGCTGGCTCTCTCATTTTTTTGTGATCCTTGAACATCTCAATGCTTTCCTGAATATATGTTTACAAAGGCACCCTGGCCATGTCTTTCTGTTATTGTAAAATAACTCTTATGGGATGTTACAGGATACCCACTCTCACAGAGGGGCTGTTCTAATGAACTTGTGCGCTCTTTGAGCAGTTATGTCATAATGCCTAAAAAGTTATGCAGAAAATACTGTGAGCCAGGTTCCAATGCCCTTACAGTGAGTAACATCATCTTCCACAAGTGGTTGTGCAGAAGTGAATGGCATTATTTGAGCAAGGCAATTGGGATCTAGCCGGATATCATTTCAAAGATCCCTTATGATGATGATCAGAGAAATATTTTGGATGTCTTTCTTTTCTAACGTCTCTCCACTTTGCATTTGTGCCAGGGAACAACCCAAAATACTATCCCTTTTTCTGAGTCTCTTTCACTAGACAATGTCTGCAGCATGAGGCACTGTCCCTTTTGGTGAAAAAATTGCTGCTTCACATGTTGATGTGCGCTCTGAAGGCACAGTGGGTTTCAGTGCTTTATAATTCACACTTTGATGCTTGTTTGGTGGTGGGATGTCTTATAACAGCAGGGACTAGGGAATGCTGGAGATCCAACTCAAAAAAAAAAAACCAAAAAAACATTTACAGAAAGAACAATTGCAGATTTTATTTGTATTTGATCCAGAATTTAAAGGATTGCACTGATGGATGCCATTGGGATTAGTACTACAGTCTCACTTCTCCTATTCTGCCTTACTGCACCACTACATGTAAAAACATCTTTATGGATGTTCTGTTATATGTATCTTGCCTAAAAATAAGCATCTGTCTAGATCAAGCATACATGTACTTTAATAGTGACAGTCATTGCCTCTTTTATATGTATTCAACTTGTTTTGCCCAACAGAGATGGAAGAAATCTTTTTACATCCATATTTTGATTATACTCATTAACTTTGGAATTTTCCATCCCCTTCTCATGATAGTGATATTGGGTCAATCTTGTTAAAATTGTGCACTCCTCTGCAAAAGGGCAGAGCTATGGATTTGTTTTCATCAACGGTCTAGGTTTCTCGCTGTTTGGTTACTTTGTTCCAAAAACATTGATAAAATGAGTCTTGTAGTTCAAAGCCTAGTACAAAAGTTTTATTTCCTGGCTAAGGTAACATCACCTTATACCCGCCACTTAGTTCCAGCAGATCATTTCGAATGGTTATTTATAATAACATCAGATGACTTGATATAGAGAGATACCTGCCCACTTCCACGCCCCAGTACTGTCTCCCTGATTTTGGCCCAGTCTAACCCTAATCCTATTGGACAACTGTTGACTAGTCTTTGCTTTGGCTGTTGTGATATACTAGCATGATAATAACAAGCTTTTTGTTTATCTCTTGAAATGCAGCTGTTTTTGATCGCTTGGATTTCACATTGCTCCAGAGTAGATCATCCATTTTAGGACTTACTCGCATTTTAAAAAGGGATCCTCTTATTTTAGCTGCCCCATTTTTGGGAACCCAGTTTTAGATGCCGAAGGCCTATTTTCTCAAAGTGCTGTTCCACATTTCCATCTGAAATGAATAGGAGTTGTAAGTGCTCATCAACTCTGGAAATCAAGAGTTTTGGGACTTTTCCCCCTCAACAGATGCCAGTGCTCAACAGCTTGTATTTATGCACACAAATAAGTGGTCACATTTTCAAAAGAGCTCAATGTGCCTAAAATGAAATGATCAACAGGGACAATAGGAGCTGTTGAGTACCGAGCATTTTAAAAATCCAGCCTCTTTATTTAAATTCCTCTGAAAATCTGTGCCAGTTGGCCAGCCATAAGAGCTCACTTGTGGCTTTTCCGTGCGCCCCAAGCCAGGGGCAGCACATTGTTGGGCTGTTCCTGGAAGAAACTGAAAGACAGATTTTTGATTTGGAGATCACACTCTGCTTTCCAAGTCTTCATTTTCTCTAAGGGGGAAGCGATTTTAGTGCCTTTACTCCCTTGGGTGATTGGCATAAGCATGGGATCTGGCCCCAAATGAGATGCACAAAAGTATAGGTCCTGTCGGGAAACTTAACACTTAGCAATGGTGGCCACATATTAAGCACAATAATTGACCAAGTTATTAAAAATTGACTCAGATAGTATTACTATTTTCTGTCAACTAGGGGTATGTCTATACTGACGGTGGCAAAGTCGCTGCCATCAGATCGATCTTTCTGGATTGATTGAGTGGTCAGTGTAGACCCGCTCAATCAAACAGGAAATCGACATATTAAAACTACCTCCTCAAGTGGCATAGCACTGCATCGATGGGAACACAATTCCCGTCGGCGCAGTGCAGTGAAGCCAGCGTACAGAAAGGAAGCACAGCAGTCAGTGGGAGTCATGCAAGCTACTCTGCGTAGCTTGCGTAACTCCCGTCGACTGCCATCGAATCTGCAGGTAAGTGTAGACCAGGGCTAGTATAGTTCCATGTATGAAGAATCCCCAAACAAGTTTGCATTCAATCTGAAATTGTACCATCATGAATAAATTTGAGATAAAGACATCTTTTCTCTTTTGGCTTACCAAAGTAAACAACTAAAAATCTCCAATCTTAACCCTATTGGAATTCCAAAGTTTTCTTTTTAGAAAGTGGGGTATAAAAGGGGTTAATTTGGATTGTTTATCTTTGATAATGAGGCTAGCTCCATTTTTTTCCTCTAGAAACCCTTCATCATCCATACATTTGGGCCGTTGTACACAAATAAATAACAAAAATCCTGGCCCAAGGGGCAGATACAGTGCCAGCTGCTCTTCTTAGCATCAACAAAAACATGCGAGAAAAGGAATTGCCTCCTAGGAAGAAGTAGTAAAGAGACGAGGATAAAATATGCACATATAGAATAGCAAACATAGGAAGTTATGACAATCAGGGTCCAGACATGATAAGGAAATAAAATCTGAAACCCAAAGAATAAGCAATTGAATCAACTGGTTGTTGACAGTGTCATTTTGTAGACATACTTCAAGTAAGTTCTCTTATGAAAGCTTGCAATGTTCTGAACTTGATCATTAGGAGATCTGTATGTAGGGTGCAAGAGTGTGTGTTGGTGTGGAAAATTGTAACTGTAGCTCTGGTGCAACTACAGCATCACCTCAGAACAACAGGAGGTGAAGGAATCAGGCAGGGAGGAGCACCTCCCAGGCAAGTTATTCACAAGACCAACTTCAAATACCTTTCCGTTGTTCACTCTGGAAGACACCATGGTGGGCTATCAAAGTTAATGGAAAGACATGGAAACTGAAAATAAAACCCCAGTCTTGGAAATCTGAGAAAGGAGGGCACTTCCCCCACTTTGAATAATCATGAGTCATCATATCAGGAGAAAGTGGGGGAGAGGAGACAAAATCTTTATAAAAAAACAGGCTTGGATTTGAGGTTTTTTTAAATCCAGAAAATGAAGGCCAGTATCTAAGTGGGTGCTGTCCAGGAAATATGGATCCCCTCTAGGTCCAAGGACCTGCTGGGGAATTGTTTAGAAGCAATAAATAGGTAACTTGTACTAGAGAAGGGAATTTGGCTAATATGGAAGTGTAAAGCCTGAAGTTGCATCTGTATGGTTATTTTCTGTGTAACTTGTATGTGTTTATTTTTCCATACTATTTAATGTCTGAATCTATCATTTTTCTATTAAATGAACTTTGTTTATTTTTACCTCAGGAAGGTCTCTGTTGTGCAAACTGTGTGGAGTGTCCCCTGCCCCAACCAAAGTGAACCAATAATTGGGGGCAGGTTTCCTGCTTTCGGGGTGTTGAACCAGAGGGGGAAAGTCTGAATGTCTGGTTGCTAAGGCATTGAGAGGGATTTGGGGATATTCAGGGCCAGAAGGGCTATTGGAGGTCAGCCGGAAAGGAGAAGATGGGCCAGTGGAAGCCTAGGTGAAACCTTATGCTGGTGGGCTGGCTACTGGTGTCTGTCAGCTCTGTGCCATAGCAGCATGGCACTAAGGCACCCAAAGTTACAAGGCAGGTGGTAACAGAACCCCTGACTGGTCTGTGTGATCCCTGAAACATCACAGAGAAAGCCTTGATTTGAACCTAGAACACAGACACAGGGAGGAACCAGAGGACGTAATTGGAAGGGCGATTCATGGAGAGGGTCCCTCACCCAAGAAGACTCAGGCCCCCAAACCTGAGTCTGGAGTCTTTGGGTGAGGAGCAGGCTGTTCTCGACTACTGCCATGAAACACAGAGCATGTTGTACGACCAGTAGGGGAGGCTCTGCAAGCTAATTGGGGTCGGTCCCTCTCTGTAGCATCGTCTCCTGATTCAGAAGGCACTCATCTCAGTCTGGCTTCATCAGATCTATCACCTGCGAAACAAAGCATTGGGCTTTTGGCTCCAGCACTAAGCTTCGCATCTCAAGCATTTTAGCACATCTGCTGTTGGCCCTTTAAGTCAGTCATCTGTATGGGGCCACTGATCTTTCCACTGAACAGCCATCTTTGTGAACAGCACTTGTTTCACTATAGCAGGTGGGGCACCTGGCTGCGGGGCTGAGGGGAAGCAGGATAGCGATGGCTATGGTGGGATGGGCAGGGCAAAGCACAGTTCTTTAAGCTCTTCTGTAGACTCACCATAGTGGCTCTTCTGCCTCCCGGTCTCTAAGTCCTGCACCTCAGTACAGTGGGTGTCTGAGTTGGTGTGTGGATGTAGGTGAGTGGCTGAGTCGAGCGGGCTGTCATCTGAGGAGTGAGAGCCAGTGGTGATTGTAGGTGGCTGTGGTGGGGACCTATCTTCATGAAGTTCCCATGCTGTCTGACAGTTGAGTGCCAATTTGTGTGTTGATATTGTGAAGGGAAAACAAGATGGGGTCTCTGTTTTTGCTGAGAACTGATTTTAGAATTCACTGTAAAAAGTCTGAGATAGAAAATGTTTTGTTAGCAGTTATTTAATCTTAGAATGTTTTGTAGTAATGAAATAGTTAAGAGGTCTAGACGCTAGTACAGATGGAATGCAGAGAAAGACCTTGTAACTTAGATAAGGAAAGTTGCAAGTATTCAGTTAGAAAAGTCCTAGATAATACTTTTTAATATGTATGACCATGGAAACTGTGATGTGTAAAAACTTGTTTATACCATCCTATAAATACGGTCTGTTTTTTGGAAGCAGGTGTCATTCCTTATATTTGAAAGGATCACCTTCTTTATATAAAGAATAAACTTTGACTTTGCTAAATCTGTTGTTTGGCTATTTCAGGACGTTCCGCTGAGCAAGAGAACCTGTAAATAAGGACCCCTGAGTTTGGGTTCTTCCACAATATAGCTGAGTTAATTATCTTTTGGCATTGAGGTAGCAATGGATTCCAACTAATTGTGTATTTGAGCATTTTACCATGACCATAGGACCCCATCACACAAGGAGATTGAAACAGCCAGAGAACTAGGGAATACTTACAAAAAAAAGTTCTAGCAGGCCTGGGTGGAAAACTCTGCTTTCATAAAACCAGCTGTGAGCAGAAAAACATACTTTGTATGGACTTCGTCCAGCAATGACACCACCTAAGGAAAAAGGAGATCTTCTGAGATCTTCTATTTGCTGCTTCCTACACGAAACAAGCCAAGTAACTGACTAAACAATGTACACAAACACAATGTCTATATGCCCCACAATGGTCACATGACACAAGACATCAGAAAAGACAAGAAAATTCTTAATGGTGGAAAATGTTACATAAAGCCACCAAAGGTCCCAGAAGGCTATCAATGGTAAAATGCCTCCAAATCACAGCAGATTTTTTGAAACTTTTGAAAAGTAGACTCGTTTCCATTGGAGAAAAATGAAAAAGCAGTCTTTTTGAATTATCCTTTTATTATGTGTATTATGGCACCACATCCAGAATTTGCACTCAACTTCTAGAAAAGATAGTGAGTGTGGTAATCCGCTGGACCACTTCCTCCCTTCTCCAATGTTTTAATCCAGCTAATTTTTCAGAATCCTGTGCTAGGAATGGATAACTTTTTGGTTGTGACTCATATCAAGACCTTTCTGGGGAATCTGATGTATCGTTCTGTCTCTTTCAAAAGCTAACAACTTTCAAAAGCCTCCTTCCACACTCCCTTCTTTGGCAGCAGCTATACTAGTGATATGGAGAAAGGACAGTATTTCAAAATATTGTGTCTGGCTAATAAAGCCCTATTGACCATCTTTTTCATAAACATTGAAACAATATTTCACACAGCTGTTGACTGGGGAAGGGGCGACCTCTTCAGAGCACATAAAACTAGAGACTTTGCCATGGGCTAGTGGGTAAAGTTAAAACAATGAGGTATTTTAAAATGATTGTTTAAAGAATTTTTTTTGACAACTCAATGAAGACCTTTGCTTGATGTGCAGTTGCAGTCAAGAAAAGCAGCCTGACGATTTGTTGGCTGAAGAACGGGACGGACAATAATATGGAGACTGTTATAAGGCCATTCCATAAATCAATAGTTCAGCCTCACTTGGAATGCTATGTTCAATTTTGGGCATCCCATCTCAAAAAGGAAATTGCAGAATTAGATGGGGTTCAGAGACTGGCAGCAAGAATGACTAGGGCTATGGCAAAATGGACTGGATTGGGACTTAGAGTAAGAGCTTGATCCTTCTCCAGTTTGAAGTTAATGGGGAAACTACCATTGCCTTCAGTTGAGCAACATTATGTTCTAGATCAATGAAAGGTCATGTGGTAAAAGTCTACAAAACAGTGAATGGGCAGAGCAGAAATGATGGACCCTGTCGTACAGTAAAACAGCTAGGGAACACGGATTGAAACTGAGCACTCAAAAAGGCAATGTTTCCTCACCCCAGGCACAATTAGATTGTGTCTCATTGCTATGGATACCATAGAGTCCAAGTGCTTAGCAGCATTCAAAGAAGGATGTGACACACATATGGATCACAGGAACATCTAGAGATATAATAATAACATATGAATCATAACAAACGAGTTTGGGGAAGGATCTGAACTTGAAACTTCAGGGTATGGACCAACCTTTAACTATTGGAGGGGGTCAGAACGAGTCAGGTTCTCCCAGAACTGCAGATTCTGCAGTTTCTGGCCACAGTCAAGACAAGACGTTCCCATGCTAAGGGCAGATGGTAGCAAGGTGCCTCACAACCCTGGGTATCCCCCGGGAAGCATCACAGGTATATCATACAGACATTGCTCAGCATATGGTATTATCTGGTGTGTCATAATTGTATAGTTATCAGTATCTGCTGTAAGTTTGTTTGGGTGCCTTTACTGTGCATTTCCATACCTTAGCATGTTTAAATTTCTTATCAGTTTAACCTGAACTGTGAATTTCATGGGTTTACAGTGCTTGTTGTGGAGATAGGTACAACAGCACCCATAATATATTCTACCCTTAAGTTGGAGTTAAGGTTATGAGACCATATCAGTAACTGAACATAGTGTAAGGTTCCAGAGGGGTAGCCGTGTTAGTCTGTATACAGCAAAAACAAGTGTCCTGTAGCACCTTAAAGACTAACACATTTCTGCGGGCATAAGCTTTTGTGGGCCCACTTCGTCAGTTGCATCTGACGAAGTGGGTTGCAGTCCATGAAAGTTTATGTCCGCAGAAATGTGTTAGTCTTTAAGGTGCTACAGGACTCTTGTTGTTTGAATATAGTGTGTTTCCCTCAGGAACTTAAATAATAAATTATATCAATTCACAGGCTCAGTGCCAAATTTGATATATGAAAAACACAAAATATATTCCAAGCTTAATGAGAAAATTCAGTAACTCATCCTGTCAATGCTGTTAAAGATGAATAGACCTGACAGATGTATAAATTAATAAACAAGAAGGAATTAAAATGTTATGAACATTAGTTAGGGATGACTTTATTTCACCATAGTTGGGGCTGAAAGAAAGACTCATGAAGTTAAACTCCTGTTATGCTGAACGACTATCCTTAACAAAGTAAAAGATGTAAAAGAAAGTAACCCTTTTCCAGCCCAGTGCTGTACAGCTTGTTGTGCTAGATTTATTCCAGCAGTCTTTGAAATTGCTCAGTGTTACTTGTAAGCAGGTGCAATGATAATTTTTTAAACAGAGTTCCATGTTAGGATCAGCTGATTAATGTGATATCAGTTTAGTTTTACTTGTCAGATTGCATGATGTAACCATGGGCAGAGTGCAGGGATAATGTGACTAGCTTCAAATGACTTAAAAATTTAATGTAGTGGTTTCCTACTAGAGGGGAAAATGAAAAAGTACATACATTGGGCCATGTCTTAAATTAACATCTATATTTGTGGGCACAGTTTGAGTCACTTGTCTAAATGACTGACACAAATCAGTTACATAGACACGTCACCACTGTCTGTTGTAATTGCAGATCCTATCATTATCCATAAATATGTCTAATTCTTTTTTTAATTTTACTAAAAATTAGGTCTATCAATTAATTGCAGTTAATGCATGCGATTAGCACAAAACAAATTAACTAGATTAAAAAATAGTTGCAATTAATTGCACTATAAAAAAGAGAAACAAAAGAAATAGTATGAGGTGAATTACAAAATACAAGTCCACTCAGTCCTACTTCTTATTCAGCCTATTGTGAAAACAATCAAGTTTGTTTACTCCTCTAGAGTGAAGACATTGTCACCAAGCTCCAAAGCATTATTCTCCTAGCCCTTCAAAATTTATTCTAGCCCTGTGGCAACAGATTGTAATCCTTTACAGAAGTTCAATGGAATTGGCCCTGAACAGTAGGATAGCCCCTGTGGATAAGTGCAATTTAAGGCTCTAGAGGTCTGATTCTCTCCTCATTCAAACTAGTGTAACTTATACACCTGTTCAAAATTAGTGTGTGAGGGTCTAATCTAACGCCCACTGCAATCAATGGTTGTCTTTCCAAAGACTTCAATCGGCTTTGGATCTAGCTCAAAGAGGAGAATCAGGCCCAAGGACTATGCTTATGTGAGAGCCTTAAGGACAAACGCCGCCTGCTGGTCTGAAGAATAAGGAGCAGTGGGAGTGGCTGGGGGATAGGATTGACTGCTGGGATAACAGTGCACTCTGGCACTTTGCTCCATTAAATGTGTTTTGCTTTCACAATGAGCTCTTAGTTCTTTTTTTAAAACTGTTTGTTTGCTTTCTCTTCCTCAGGATATGAACAGCTACAGGTATAAATGTCACGTTACCTGAATTGATTTCTGTAAATTTCTGTTACATATTTTCTTGGATTATTGCAGCAAACCGGCTTGTCCTGATCCCACCCCTCCTCCTCCGCCTGACGATTATTGCTTTAATGGAAACCACTTTACCTTGGCTTCAAGCTTCTGAGATCTGCACATGATAAAAAAAGCAACCCAAACCTCAGTTGTTCTCAAAACTTCCTTAAAAAGGTTCAGCTGAGGCGAAGCCTGTCCCCAAATCCCAGAACAGCCTACCCATTCCCTTCCGCCCTAACAACACCCCCTCTGGGCCCCGCTGCTTTGGACGTCCCATCACAGGGTCAGCATGCTCCATGGTGTATTTCACAGAGGGAATGGAAAGGAAGTACTGAAATGGCTGGCCTCCCCAAAGACAGGCTGCTACTTCTTTATTCATAGTACAGAACATGACGTTTTTCTAGCCATGTCCCCTTGCCAAAGGCACCCCCTGCTTGGACTGTATTCCTCCCTGGCAGAGGGAAAGTTGCAGCTGCTTTGTGATAATAAGTAGGTCCCGATTAAGGGATAGGCACTACAGGCCAATGTCTAGGGCCCTAGCTCCTGGAGTCATGTTATTACATCACAACCTCAGATTTCCTTTAAAAAAAATGTTCCTATTCCCTGATGGCTATGAAGAAAACCTTGAAAAGGTGACCTGTGTAAATAATGCAATGAACTCTTTGTGATTCTGGAGAGAGCCTTAGCCAATAGCAGAGAGAGGGGAAATGGCCTCCATCTTGATGGGGTGTTACCTCTGAATCTGTCTGCCTTGGGATGGAAGATGGGCCCCCTACTATCACTGCAACGCCTTGATTTGGGTTGAGGAGGTCTCATGTGGTGAAGATGCAGGGTAGAGCCACAAGGGGGATCCATATCTTGGTATTACTAGGGCCCTCATTAATCTTTAAACTGACCCTGGCTGCAACCTGCCCCTTGATGGCCATCCTTTTCCTGGTGCATTGCACCCTTCTTTAGGCCAGGCAGCCACCGTCTTGCTGCTGTTTCTCATTTCCACTGAAATTATTACAATTTGCATGAAGAATTTGTTGATCCTCCTCCATTATCTCCAATTCCGTTTCTAAGGCTCTGTGGGGATTGCACTCCCACTCATTGCCTTCAAAGTACAATTTACTTGAACGATTAGTAATTTCCACAACTGCTTCCCTACAGGAAACTCAAGGGCCAGCTGTGAGTGATAATTATGGGGAAACTGGTATTTTTCTCATAATCCTACAACCCGATTTAATGCCTGGTTCCCACAAGGATAACATGAGGTGCATAGCATTACCACACCCAACAGATCCTTTAACTCCCACCCCCTCAAAAAAAAAAAAAATCAGCCAGGGAAATTTCTTGTGTAACATTTCCTCCTCCATACTAATATTTGATGGCAGGGGAAATATTTGTATTGGTGAATAGCAGATCGGTCCATTGATGGCTATTAGCCAAGATGCTCAGAGCAATCCCTTGCCACAGATTTCCTTAAATATCCGACTGTCAGATCCTGGGACTGGATGACAAGGGTAGGATCACTCAATAATTGCCCTGCTCTGTTCATTCCCTCTTCAGCACTTGCATTGGCCACTGTCTGAAGACAGGATACTGGGCTAGATGGACCATTGGTCTGATCTAGTGTGGCCATTTTTATGTTCCTGTACAAGTTCCACTTCTCTAGCTGCATTTTGCAATAACTGGCACTCGGTGCTAGGCCCATGAAATGGACACCCACTAATCACAACTTCAATGGGAGGGGATCTCTTGTTGCTGTCAATCCATGTTGTCAAAAGAATTCATCCATTGACCTCACACTGTCTACACCGGGGATTAGATTATCACAGCTACTTCTCTCAGGGGTGTGGATTTCTCATAGAGTTATAGGCGGTCCCTGCCCTGCAGAGATTGCAATCCAAATAGCACAGACAGACACGAGGTGGGGGCACACACCAACAAAGTGACCAATGGGCTGTCAGCAACTAGATATGGAAAACGTGGTCCTAGTAGGAAATAGTAAGAGGGGAATGTGAATGTACAGAGCTATTCAGATGTAATGATTGCCTCCGAAAACAAGAAGTCTACAACATGTAGATTCTGTGCTCATAATTTTCCTTCAGAGCTGTATATTCTGCATCTTAAAATTTTCCATTTTACATGAGACACTTTCAAAAGAAATCTTAGGTTTCTTTTCTCTGCGCTTTCTGCGTTGTAGCTATATAAAATGCTTAAATTGTGGCCAAATGTCAAGACTAGAAAAATGCCACTGACATAGTTCTTCCCACAGCTAAATTAAAAATTTAAAAAGTGGTTTATAATTGAAGGGGAAACTCTTCTGCACTACTTTCCAGTTAATAAATAAATAAATAAAGATACTTCAAAATAGTAAATTAGGGCAATTTCTAATCTGATAGGAAACCACATGATCAAAAATTCATTTACTTTACCACAAGTGAACTAGATGACTCTTTAGAGGTCCAGATCAATTTTACCTAGCAGCACCAACAGCACATTTGAATCAACTCTAAGGTTAATCGGCCAACTCTTTGTCTTGATACAGAGTCCCTCCATCCTAACACAAATGTACATTGGCCCAAATGAGCTGAAAACCTTTGGATCCTTCTAAACTGGAGGCCATTGGGAGACGTGCAGAGGCCTACAGAAAGAAAACTGCTTTTCCTCTTTATGCACGGTCAGTTGATATAGTTTAGAGAACTGGTCTGAACTGAGCAGAGTCTTTTCAGGGTTTCCTTGCCTTTAAAATCACTACAGATTCTGTTCTCAGATGTATTCGCACAGCTCAACTTGACTTCAGCAAATAATGCATATGCCCTTATGTTGCTTCTGATGTTGTGGCTACTCACTGCTCTGTGGGACTTTTCTGGCTTTCCATTCCATTGGGTTAATGGGATGTGGCCTAGCAAACAACACAGCCCCGATTCACTAGAATACCATTAATGTCATTCATAAATGGCCGCAAACTATCTGAACCACATCTCATACATTGTGCTAAGCTCCTAGGTCCTGCTGAGCTAAACAATGCTTATTGAAGAACAGCATGATGGCTGCATCCACCCAGCCTCAAAACAAACTCCTATGGGCCAAATTCATCCTTGAGGGAAACCTCTGATTTTGCAGAGAGGGCAGTTTCTGTTGGAAAATTATTCTGATGGAAAATTCTTGACAAGCTCTATTATTTATCCAGAACTCCAGGTGGATAGAAGCTCTAGAGGTGAAGCAGCAAGCTGTCCCCCTGTATTGGTAAACAAGAATAGCCAAAGAGAAACTTCATTCACATAAACTTTCTTCCCAGAGTTTCTCCAGTGAGCCACCATAGCTGTATATAAATTCAGGATTGGTTGGGGAGTGAAACTGAACTGAGAAAGGAAGGGGTGGGAGAAAGAGCTTGTGGCAGTGATGACATCTCCAAGGGCGAGGATGCTACTCAAAGGTCTTATATGTAATATGCTTCCCTGAGAGTCCAGTGGAGATGAGAGAACTCTTCAATGGAAAAAAATGCAGAGGAGGGTCCTTGATGGGGGATGTAATGCTCTTTGCTCAACCTGTAGAGGGCAGCAGCAGAGCTGTGTGATCTCCAATGAATCCTCCTCCTACCCAGCCACTCAGTAAAGTTGAAATCACTATAGCTGGGTTTGGTAATGGACCCTTAGGACAGGACCGGGCAGCACTTCCAAGGGACTAGAAGACAAGTCTGCCTGAGGAGACCTCAGGACTTGGACTACGCTATCTACTGACACAAATGCATGAGTGGGATTAGGCAGATGGGGGAGAGGGAAGTGGTGTGCTAAACGGACGTTTGTCTATTGGGCACTTGTAGTGGTGGTGCACAGGGGTGTTTTATTTATCAGTCACTTAGATATACCGTTGCTATGTTTTCCTAAGATGATGCAGTGTCCCCATTTCCCTGGATAAGTTTTCCTCATTTCATACACTGACTCAATGCTTGCGAGTGGGGAAGTATTGCCTGTTAAGGGCACTCAGAGCAGGTATTGACTTGAGAAGCCAAATTCTGGGTGGCGTTTCAAGCCAGTGGTTGTTAGTTTTAAGAGGGACACACACAGCCCCTGCCCGCCCCCGGCCCTGTTGCTGCTGGCAACACCTGGCAGAAGGGTTACAGAAGAATTTGTAATTCATCTCTTATGAAAAATTAGGACAACTCCATGAGTGACCCAGAAGCCAGAAAGAGAGATGCAATGGAAATGGAGGTGAAGTCAGTTCCAAAGAGAAATATCTGGGGGCATGACAAGGGACAAGTCCCTGTAAGATAGATTTGTGAGTGTAGGTACCATGATTACAAGTGCACATGCCCATTTAGGTGTTTAGCTGGTCTTCTGAATTACACAGTTACTTAAACTACTCCAACAATCTCAATCCCTGTACACACAAACTATGTGTATGCAATCTTACTTGTGCAATAGTATGCAATTCTGAAATTCTGGGCCATGGTGCTTTGCCAGAAGTGCAAATAAAGTATTCTCTGCACTGGACTCTGACTTGGTGGGTAAGGAGGAGTAGTTCTGGGTGGCAATGTGAAGTAGAGGCACTCCTTGGAGTCACATTCTCTCTGCTGTATCCTCCTTGCTACGAATGGCAGTTATTTGTCAAGAGAAAATTCACACCTCTTCTAGTGTTGGCTCATTTATTCTGGCTGGCAAGTAGGGTGTGGAGCCAACATTCCACCCCATTCCCTGTCTTCCCCAGCTGCTCCTGGTAGGAAGTAAGCAAGTTAGCAGTCCCACTGATCTACACTGCACAGTTAGGTCGATGTAAGCTGCCTTGCATCAACCTAGCTGTGGAAGTGTCTTCACCTAAATTTGACTCCTGCTGACATAAGTGCCTCTTGACACCAATTTAGTAACACCACCTCCTTGAGTGGTGTAGTGTCATGGCCATTGTAAATAAGTTGATGCAGTGTCAGTGTAGACACTGTGTTGCTTACATCCACTGTTATTGGCTTTCAGGAGCCATCCCACACTGACAATACAGTCGATACAAGCACTCCTGGTGAAGACACATGCCTCCAACACAAGGACCCCAATGTACACACACATTTAAAAAATATATAAATTTTAAAACATTGAGTATTCTTTACATGAAATATTGAAAGCAATGTTTATTTCTCTTTTTTGTCAAAATTTGCCCCACTTTGGGTTTTTTTTGTCCAAAATGAGAAAGTGAAAACCAACATACAATCTGTTTTTTGAAAACTGATTTTGGTAACAAAAAAAATTCCAGTTTTCATTTGGTTACAATGAAATGAAGAAATGAAAAATGAAAAACCACGAATGTCCACAAAAAAGAAATGTTTCAGCAACACTTTTCAGTTTTTGGTAAAAGCTGTTTTTCATTTAAAATACTAGTTTGACAGAAGCATTTCAACCAGCCCTGCCGCTGTCTCCCTGAGCTTTCTGATGGACAGAGAAGGTGTAACATGGCACCATTCCATTGAGTGGTGGGGGAATGGCACCCCAGTGTGGCTGGCCGCCTCTATTGCCCACCTCCTTCCACCATTTTCCTCTCCCTTTGGGGCCAGATGATGCTAAGAGGACATAATTTCTTCTGAGTGGGTACACCTGCCCTACCCTTACTCCTCTTCCTGCCCTTCTGAGCTGTTTGAACAGGGAGTCTGCTTTCTTTTTAAACCAATCTCCCACTACTTCGGACCTCACCGTCCATGTGCTGCACAGTAGAACAGTACGCATCCTGCTACAGCTGGTGACTTCAGTCCCTTTGGAACAGGTGGCAGGATTTATGTGTCTTATTTCTGTAGCGCCTAGGCGCTCCAGGCATGGAGCAAGATCCCATTGTACTAGGAGCTGTATGAGCAATAGAACAGAAGAGCTTGCAATCTAAGTCTGAGATGAGACAACAGATGGATACAAACAGGCAGAAAGGGGAGCATAAGGAAACAATGAGATAATATTGGGCAGCATGGTAGGTGGCGGTCTGACTTCCAGCACACTAGCAGTCTAGCTGTTGTCAAGTTTTTGGCAGAGAACGTGGTAGAGGAGAATTTTAAGGAGGGTTTTGGAGGAGAATAATGAGTTCGTTTGGCAGATATGTTCAGGGAGCTTCTGTCAGGCGGAAGGAGCAGCATGGGAGAAAGTACGAAGGTGCTTGTTTGAGAATTTTACAAGTGGGTGATGGAGGCTGGGATCATGGGCTCTTTGGTGGCAGAAGTCAACACTTTGATACAGAATGACTGATGATAGGTAGGGTGGGGATATGTCATGAAGGGCCTTGAAAGTAAAGACAAGTGCCAAGGTTTACCCATATTATTGACAAGTGGAAAAAAAGTCACATAAGGGCAAATATACAGAATCTTCCACTAGAGCTATTTCAGTAATGGAAAAATATATTACTGGTGAAATGAGTATAAAAGGAGGTGTATTCAGTTTGTGTGAAGCTTTGAGTAGCATTGATGCAGCAAAAGAACTGCCTTTCATGCAGAAATTAGAAAGATGTAGGGATAGAAGTGATGTTAAGGCATGAAAATGGTTTTTCAGAGCAAGTGCCTCAACTTCAAGATGTGCTGTTACAAAAAAAATCACTGAAAATTACCATACCAGCAGGACTTAGGCAGTTGGATTTGAAAAAGATGCATTTCAATGGAAAAGGAGACAGTTGGAACAAATGGGATTCCATCCATTATTGGTGGCTGAGTCATAAAACAGGAAAACAGAAACTGGAAATCAGTTCAAGATATTACCCTTGCACTTTCCCAATGAAAATCTTGGTCCTTTGTTGGGACTTCCACTGAAAATCAACACTGTAAAACATAATAAAGCCATAATATTCTATGTATTTATTATATCTAATTTTCTGCAGCAAATCAAGAAAAATATGTGTCTGATGACAACATTTTGGTTTAACAAACTTTCAGAACTCCTGAGGGAGGAAAAACTCACTGTGGGGGAAAAATCCCACAAAACTTGGAAAAGGATTTTCAATTTTTTTTTTTTTTTACTTTTTATTGAATTTACAGGAAAAGTAACTTTCCAAAGATCCAACCCACTGCTACATTCATTACTAACTATAATGACAAAAATGAGTTTAGTAAATTTCCTGATTTTCTTTATAGAATTCTTTCCAGTTGAATTGTTTCCAATTATTTCTGCTAATTACAAATAAAAAGGGAAATCATCTGACAGGAGCAATGGGCCTCTTTGTGGATATAGAATCTCAGCCTTCATGACTATTAACACAAAACCTTTTACCAGTGCTAAATTCAGTAAAAATTAATGTTGTGAGCCACATCCTCAGGAAGCATAACTTGACTGATCATCGACTTGAATAGAGCTATGCCTATTACAAATGCTGAAGGATTAAGTTTGGTAAAAGTACTGGGTTTCTTTTTACTTCCCTCCCTTTGTCTCAGATTTTCCTCTCTCATATGCTCTGTCAATAGTGCTCTGCCAAAGTGCATTCTTCCTGCTGAGAATGGGATTCTAAATACCTTTGTGTGTCCCACCCTTAGTTCGCTAAGGAAATTGGGAGTATCCGCAGAGCACAAAAGATTTCCTGTGTCTCACCTAAACACAAGGACCCAGATACATAAAGGGATTTAGGCGTTGAATGCTGAGCATTATGGTGTTTTACATTTAAGCTCCGGTCTACACTATGCACTTACTTCGGTATCACTACATTGCTCAGGGGTGTGAAAATTCCACACCCCTGAGTGACATAGTTATACTGACCTTAACCCCCCATGTAGACAGCACTATGTTGGTGTGATGGGGCTCCTGCCCCTTACTGCCAGGGATGGGTTAAGAGGCCCTTGGAAAGGTAGCCAATAGGAAGGGGCTGCGTAGCAACCAATCAGAGCCCAGGAGGTCAGGACATAAGGAGGGAAAAAGCTGAACAAGGACAGTGCTTCCCAGGAGCTTGAAGGGGAAAGACTGGCAGTACCATGGACAGAGCAGTGGCTGGCTGCTGGGAATCAGCAGAGCCAAAGGCCCCAAAGCAGGGGTGGAGAAGGTACTGGGCTGCGGGGAAGTGGCCCAGGGAAAGCTATGGAGGAGATGGGGGAGATGCAGTGAAAGGCTGCTGCACTTAGGGTCCCTGGGCCAGGACCCAGAGTAGTGGGCAGGCCCAGGTCCCTCCCCTAGCCCCTGATCACCATAGGAGTGGTGGCAGGACTGCAGTGACCACCGTGGGAAGTGGCCTAGAATGGACTGCAGAATCCCCCAGAAGGGGTGTGTGTGTAAAGACTGTGACTCAGGCGGAGAGCCAAGTCACGAGAGTGCAGGTCAAGTGGAGATGGGCATGAGACACCGCAGAGAGAGACATCTGCATGGCTGAGGGCTGATTCTCCAGATAACCAGCAGGAGGCGCCAAGGTGGGGGGGGAGTCGCAATGTGCTACACGTGGTGGAGAAGGCGGGCATTCGGTCACCCCCGAGGGAAGGGGACTGAGTGAGAGACTCAGGGACTGTGAGACCACTGCCCTGGATAGAAGAGGAGTGGGAAAGGCCAAAGAAAAGACACAGTGCAAAGGGACAATGGAGAGACTTTTGGCAGAGGCCTTTTTGGCAGAAGGCAGGTGTACCTTTCCAGACTGAACTTCAGAGTTGCCACCCCATCCAAATGGGGTTGATGAGCAACCAAGGGGGATCCAGGTCCTAATGAGGCAGATCCTGGAGAACCAGTGGCGACAGTGAGAGGGACAGAGATACCTGCAGAAATACCTGAGGCAGTTGGCTGAAGAGCAGCACCATTTGCTCAAGATCCTCCAGGAAGTGAGTCGGGGAAAGATGGCCTGGTACAAGAAGTGAGGCCCCAGGGTCAAGAGGCCGGAAGCCTGGGCAGAGCAGTGTTATGTCTGTGGACTGAGGGGACACTTTGAGAGAGAGTGGTCCTATTGTTAAATGAGGACGTGTAGCCCCAAGGGAAAGGGCAGGAAAGCTCCAAAGACCCCGACTTGTGAAGGGAACAGGAAGGAGGGACGCTTGTTTTGCCTGTGAGCAACCAGGCATGTGAAGAGACAGTGCCCTCAAAGGCAGAGTATGAAGCCAGGTAAGGGCGTCTGCATGGCTAAAGGCTGATTCCCCAGATAAGTGGCAGGAGGCGCCAAGTCAGGGGAATCGCACAATGCTACAGTCGGTAGGAGAGCTTTTCCTGTCGACATAGCTACTGCCTGTCACGGAGGTGGAGTTATTAAGCTGACGGGAGAGCTCTCTCCTGTCAGTTTAGAGCGTCTTCACCCCAAGTGCTACAGTGGCAGCTGTGCTGATGCAAGTTTGTAGTGTAGAGTTGCCCTTAGGTGCCTAGTCATTCAGTGGGATCCACAAATCCCGAGTGAGGCACCTCTGTTCCCTATACAGTACAAGTTCTTCCGGAGTCAGCCCCTAAGCTGAACACACCTAACACCACAGAGGAGGGTGAGAAAGCAGCCTTCCATATAACGTTTAGCCCAGTGGTTAGAGGACTCATACAGGATGTGGGGAAACTCCATTTCGGTCCCCCCCTCTGCCTGATGAGAGATTTCCCACATCTGGAGCGAGTGGGCTAGTCTATAGGATGGTCTTATGCAGGGCTCTCTCAAACTTTTCTGTTGAAGTTTTCCACTTTGTATTAAATAGTGACATCTTTTTTGGGCCAGAGAGTGAGAATGACTCTAGCCAGTGGTTAGGGCATTCATGTGAAAGGTGAGGTACTCTTGTTCATCAGGCACAGGAGGGAACTGAAGCGAGGTCTCCAACATCCTGGGTGAGGGGCCGAACTACTGGGATAAAGGGGAGAAGAGAGAACCCCTCTAGCTCTTTTGAGTGGAGTTGGGTCTGAAGAGGATGGCAGAAGAAATAATAGCTTGGAAGATGAGATCAGTGCTTTACAACCTGCCACACATATGCAATGTGAGCAGCAGGCATTATGGGCTGACCTGGCCTTTTAGTAATCCACTTGGAGAGAACCTCGGGTTAAAGAGCTTCTTGTGTTTTGTCTTTTGCAGAGCATCGACTTAGCATTTAAGGGACCATATGAGACTCTTCTCCCTTCAGTGCCCTCACAACACTGCCATTAACACTAATGGGAATCATCCATGTGCACTCAGGGGCAAAGAGCCCTCTCTGTGTGTTTAAACAAACAACTTTTTGGGTTGCATTATTTTATTCAGTTGCAGTGAGGGTATTCTGTTCACATAAGTGAGTTAAGGTTCAGCTTCCACTGCACTGATGGCCATACAATGTCTATACTTGATAACAGTGTGAAAGAAACTGTAAAATCAGCTTCGGGCTGCTTGTAAATATCTGATGTATGAAAGGGATTGTTCGCATAAGACACCCATGTTAAAGGTATAATGAGCTCAAGTTAGGAGTGGAAGAATTTTAGATAGGATGTTAGGGCTTGGCTACACATACCGAGCTGCACCACCGTAGCTATGTCGATGGAGAAGCCCTGCCATAAACCTAATGCTGTCTACACCAGGAGTTCGGCCGGTAAAACTGCGTTGCTCGGGGTGATCGACGTAGTTATGCCAACGTAAGTCTGAGGGGTAGATCAAGTCTTAGGTGTCAGTTGGGAAGGTAAGGGCGATCAGGGTGAAGAGATGCAGTTCACTGAGGGGCATAGTTGTGCTGTGTTTAGACCCACATGGACTGCTTACTGAGGATGATAAGCCTTGGGATGGTAGATATTGAAGCAGAAAATAGTTATGCAAATGCAAAAAAATGTGAAAGAATAATGATCAGAAAAGCTGAAAATATATATGTAAAGAAGTTTTATGTAATGGATTTGGGGTAGTGAATGTGTCAACATACATGTGTCACTGGGACTATTTCATTAGTGTACATCAAGATCATTATTATAGGGTAGGAATGTAAGCAGTCATTTAACCACCAGCTTGAAAGACTGGCATTTTTCTTTGTACTGCATGTGCAGCTCATAGACTATAGTGGTAACACTTTGTACCAAGATGACATTATGAGCATTTTATTAATGTTTTATTTATGGTTAATGGATGATTCTGCAAACTTTACTTATGTATTAATAAGCATTTGCTAAATATTTAATTGCAGTTGCTATAATTGATAAATTGATTCTAATAAAACCTTTAAAAAATAGCCTTTACAATCTCCCATGATGTTTCAAAGATATTTTTATATACATTAGGGAAAAAGGAATCTACAGAATGGTGGAGATATTCAGTAGAACACTGTCAACTGAGTTTTGATCATTCATTCGCGTCCCCTTATGATTGGAAAATACAAATCTTTTTCTTAGGGGATTGTTTTTCTTCCATGATGCAAATGTACATGTTGGTTCTTACATATGTGCCATTCTTTTGATGCCTTGAGCTGTGGCATTGGAACAATTTTTTAGTGGGGGTGCTGAAAGCCATTGAACAAAACGATAAACCCAGACTATGATGGAAACCACTCCAAGTTAGGGGGTTATGCTGCACCCCCAGGAACCCTAGTTTCAGCACCCCCAACCTGAAGACATCTAATCCGTTGTGCTCACTATTTACTGTTCCACTGTTTTTCCCTTTGATCTCCTTTCACTGCTGTGCTGAATGTAAAGCCTAATATTCTTGTTACCGTACATGTGGTATAAAGAGATTTTTATCCTGGGGCCATAGTTTTGTTTAGGGCTAGATTCACAAAAAAGACTTACCTAGGTGTTGTAAGCCTGCATCCCAGAGCAAACATCAGCCTTAAGTTAGGCACACAGGCTCCCCATACGCTGGGGACATCTAAGCACCTAAGAATGGGATTCACTGGAGCTAGCAAGCCAAGAGTGAAATGCAGAAGAAAAGAGTGGCAGATCCACAAAGATATTTATGCCCCCAGTTCCCACTGATCTGGGCCCTCACTGCCTGACTGGCCGAGGGAGTCTCAGCTTTCTCCTGTAGTTAGTTTCTTAAGTCAGGTCAGCTGTTTCTCACAAAAACTGGAAAAAGAGAGCCCTTGCCCCCTGTGATGGGGTGTTCATCCCACATGCATGTGGAAGGGGTTAATGGAGGCAGGCCTACCACACCCTGTTCCAGAAAGAAGCAGTGGAAGTTCGTCCTCCAAGAGGCCTAGAGAGGCTGTGAAGGAAGCAGCCAATTGGAGGGAGGCTGCACGGAGCAGCCAATCAGGGCCCATCAGGCTAGTACAAAAGGAGCTGCAGGGCAGCTCAGGGGTGATTCCTGCAGGGAGCCCAGGGAGTGAGGGCTGTGTTCCTAGCTGGCGACAGCAAGGTTAGCATGCTGGCCAGAGCACCTTGCTGGCAGGGACTGGGGGAGCAAGAGGGACTCCTGGCTGGCTGCTGGGGCTTGCTGGCTGAATGATCTGAGAAAAGGTCAAAGAAGAGGCTGGGTCAGGAGAAGTGGCACAGGGAATTAAAGCTGCATTCAAGGAAGTTTAGGAGATGCAGCAGGAAGCTGCTATCTACAGGGTCCTTGGTTGGGACTCAGAGTAGTGGGCCTGTCCCACGCATTCACCACTGGGGAAATGGTTTGACTGGTGGACAGTGCTAACCTCCAGAAGGGGGAAACACAGATGGTGACACAGCTGGAGGGCTGAGTCACGGAGAAGATGCCACGGTACTTGAACTGAGGTGGGTCTGCAGGTGGAGAGGATGATGGCTGAGGCACCACTAGGAGAGGGCAGAGCTAATCCCTGTGATGGCCTGCAGGCGGTGCTGTTGTGGTGAGTGGAAAAGTGGTTAGGACACTGACCTGGAAGGAAGAGACTGGTTTTCAAATCTCTGCTCTTTCTCGTTTGGAGCAAGGACTTGAATCCAGGTTTCCCCCATCTCAGCTGAATAGCCTAAGCCCCAGGCTACTGAAAACTCTGAGACATGAATTCATATCCTCTTTCTCTCTCATATGGATTATAGGTTGCCAGATTTGGTTGGCTGTATTCCTGGAAGTTATATTACTTGACCATCTTTAATTCCTGGAGATGCCAAGATAATCCCAGAGGAGTTGGCAACCCTAGCTGGGACAGGTGTACTCTAAGCACACCAGTCAGATCAGGAGAGGTAGGCAGAAGAATGCCTTGTTTGAGAATCCTAATGGGTCTTAGCTTGTTAGTTGGGAGGAAGCATGAGGATGTAGGCAGATTTGTGCCTGCCCAGCAGCAGGAATCACAGCACTTACAAGGTTAGGAAGCCGCCATGAAGCAGGTTTTTGAATGTGTCTCATGCCTAAATGTTGGATTTAGGTGCCTAAAGAGACAGCTAAGTGCCCAAATCCCTATGGAATCTATCCCTCATTTCTTTATGTCTATTAAAAAACCCATTGCTTTCCAATTCATCAACTTAATTTTGGTAAAATGTTACACTTAAGACAGCTGCTCAATGGAACCACTATCTTTTCAGTCTCATCTCTTCATCTAGTCTCCTTGAAACTTGTGAAACATTAGCACAACATTTGAAAACAAGGCACTGGCAAAAGCTGCCACTGTTCTTCCAAGTGGGTGTGAAATGCGCTTCGAAGCAAGTCTTCTATAAATTACTGTATATTTAATACCTCTCAAGGTGGCTGTTTTGTCCCTGAAGACAGAATAGATTTATATCTCTTCTATACACTGAATACTTTATACTCCAGAATACTGGTAACATTTGCCCTCGTCTGAGATCACACAACAAAGCCTATGTCAGGATGGAATTAACTTTAGACCCAACGTCAATACATGGAATCCTATGATTGATTCAAAAATCTATCTGAGAATGAGTTTATATCCATGAATTTCATCATTTTAATCCCTTTCATTCTGTGTGTACCTGCCCACTTTCCTATCCTTCTCCTTATTCCATTCCCACAGAGCTGTATGGTTCTAAAAAGCAGCAAGGTAAGCAGTTAAGGTAACATAAAAGAGGAATGTTGTCATTTCATTGGTCTTTGTATTTTCCTGCAGCCTGATTCTGTGCACATTGAGGTCTAAGTACATAATGGCCTTGAACGTCCATGGGAGCGTGCTGCTAAATGGGTTGGGTTAAACCTCATCTACATTGTTCTGATCTCCACTCCCATTTAAGATAGCTATGACCGACTGCTTCACAGTCCCCCCTCTCCCTCTAAGACAAAGGAGTATGCAAGCCCACCCCAATAATTTGGATTTTGGGGGCTGAAAGCACATTGTCCGTGTGTGGTGGGGGGAGCAGAGAAAGACGAGACAGAACAAGCTGGGAGACATGCAGGGATAGTGAGAGACGGAAGCAGAGGGAGAAGGCCAAGCAGACAATAATGGAAGCAGAATAATGCAGCCCGGAGAAAAAGCTGCTTGGGTACAGAGTGCTGGCTGGAAAGGCAGGCGTGGCATTGGAAACGAAGAAATTGCCTCCTGTTAGTTGATTCCTACTGTGTGTGAGGAAACAGGACTTCGTACATCCTTTGATGCAATTTTTGTTTCTTTACAAAGAAATATCTGACTCTGATCAATTTCTCCCCCTAACTGGAACAACCTAAGAAACCCTGAGTGTTTTGGCTTGCTGCTAGGGTCAAAAGCAGTAATGCTATCTTAAATATGTTGTCCTGTTCTGACCCTCTGCTGGGCAGTAGCAATGTCCTGGGCTGTGCATGTCTGCTTGCCAGTGGAGAGGAAATCAGTGACGTGGTGCTTGGTCTGTTCTATGTGTAACTTTCTTTATTTACACACACACACCCATCCTGGAATGAGATGGTCAAACAGCACGCAGGGCAACATGTTCCTCTGGGAATTTCAGCTCATCAGCAATGCACCATTCCCAGAGAGCAACACTATCTCTACAATGGCACTTCCTCTCCCCCAAATCTGTCTCTACATTAAAACCTTGCTGTGACACTGGCAGACACGGCATGATACTGCCAGCTCATGCGAAGCCCCCGGCCTCACTGACAAATTCAGAGCTGGAAACCCATCTGGTTCACCTGTGGGTTTGTATAGTTAAGAGATGTTGGTGTGTGTTGAGGCTTTACAGAATGTTTGTCAGAGGCTACCTGTATTAATCCTAATTTTATTAGTATGGTATAAAGTTACATTGAGTGTTTGCATTGTAAACCTCAGTGACAGTGTAACTCACCAAACAGGAAAAGCCAAGTTAATTAAGGTAAAGTGCTGGTCCTGCACACAGGATGGCCCGTTAAAGGCAAATGAGGCATTGTGTAGCATCAAAGGACAGAGACCTTGTTGATTGCATTTCTCGCTCCCTCCAGGAAGGTGAACCCTGCGTGTGAGCTCATCCCAGCAGCTTGAATTTGGGGTTGACGGGGATAAAAATCCGTGAAAAGGAGAAATCAGGCTCTTTATACTGTCTGGACTTTGAGGGGCAAAAGTTCCTAATCATAAGCAAAAGTTCTCTATGCTGCTTCGCATGGGTCTGCCCTAAAGGACATATAGACCTGCTTATAATAGAAGCTTATATTACCCTTTTAAATATAAGACCATAATTCATTTGTGTATGTTTACTGTCTTAACCTGGTACATAACTCTCATTTCTTTTTCCTATTAATTTTTAGTTAGTTTAACAGTTGTAGCCAATCCTGTGTCTTTGGTTTGAGATCTGAGTACAACTGACTAGGGTAAATGACTGGTCCATTAAGACTGGCAGTAGCCTGAATATTATTGTGATTTTTGGTGTTAAGTGACCATCTATCACATAGTCCAGCTTGCCAGGATGGTAAGGTAGACAGGAAAGCCAAAGGGGACGGTCTGGGACTGTATGGTAAGACAGTTACAGGGCTTTAGGCATTCACACCTGTTACTGGGTTGGTGAAATCTAATTGTAGAACGTACCGTCAGTTTGGGGTTTCTGCCCTGCTTTTTGACAGTCTGCCCTGAGGTTGGCACTTACAGTCATGAGCCACTACAATCAGTGTGACACTTGCATAGTCCCCAAACCACCTTCAATGAAGCATGTCTTTCCAAGAGTCAAAAGCTATTTGTAATAGCACCAACTGAGATGCCTACAATAGCAGGCACTATTTAAAAATTCCTCCTTCAAATGCGTGTAACTAAATTCAGAGAATACGTTGTATGGACCAGTAAATCTCCATATATTCTAAACATGCAAAACAAAATATACTGATTTTCTTCTCTTTTTCTTGAAACAAAGCCTCATTCTTTAAAACTTCCCCAGCAGCTTGAGACTCCTCTTTCAGTGTGAATTTTCCAGTGTTGCTGGTTAAGAAAGCTTTGACCTTATGAAATTATTCTTTTTTCTCTCATCACTTCTGAAACTTTCATTAACATCTAGCACCAAAACCAACCTCCCCCTTGTGACCATGTCACACATGTGATATGCAATTGTTTTCAAATCCACCAGTTTAGTTCCTTGTTCCCTTTTCATGCGCTGTTTCAGAGGCAATTCTGAGCTCGCCTGGAGCATTTAGTTCAATTTCCAGGTTCAAACTGATCTGAAGGCCTGGGTGCCAGTCCAGATGGAGGTTCTGATCCGGCAAGGTGTCCAATGCCTAAAATTCCTATTGACTTGAGCTGAAGGCACTCAGAACTTCTCAGGAGGTGGTCAGTGCCTTAAATCCCTCATTTGACAAGAGGCCATGTGAACGATGTACATAAATGGCCAGGTTGTGTATAACTCGGGGTGGGTGTGAAAGGAACTTTCTCTCCCTTGTAAGGGGACATATCTCCCGCCCAATATTTTGCTCTTTTGTTGGCCCTTCTCCCCCCGCCCCCCCGTCAATGCCAGTGCAGGACTCATGAATTCTCCCTCCTAATCCCTGCTTTTTCTTGCGTCGCTCCTTCTCTTTTGTGCCCCAATGCTTGGGCCAAAGTCAGTAGCTATGTATTTCATGAAGCCAAGGATTGTCAGAGTATAGAACCGTCAGTCGTGGCTGGAGTGGCACAGAGATCTGGACCCGTCTCTGCCTTGCTTCCAAGCAGCCCTGAGCAATGTGTGTGCGGGGGAGGAGAGCTGGTTGAACATTTTCCATCCAAACTTTTTTTTTTGGGGGGGGGGGAGGGGAGGGGCAAAAAACTCGCCTATCTTCTCAATCAAAATGTTCACAACAAATTTTGCATTTCGTCCATGCATCTCTGGCTTTTGGTGGAAAACTAGGGAAACGTTTTGCACGAGGTTCCCTATCCTGCCCCTTTATATGACAAACAAGGTCCTGGGTGGCATGAAGGGGCCCATAAAAACCATGAATCTAGCCGAAGAACAACTTCCTTGCTGTGGGCATGGTGGAAGAGAGTCGTAAGGCTGTCTCCCACCAAACCTATTGGAAGGCCTGGTATAGAAAGGATATTGGGGCATGGCTGAGGAGAAGGGGAATGCTGGGAGGGAGCCATAGCATGCCAGAGGCAATTTAGAGCAGAGCTGTGAATCAAATGGCAGCCCAGGAAGATTGCCATAACTTAGGCAGAGGCTGTCTAAATTACACTGGGGGCTTTTTCAGCACCCAGGACAGTCCAGGCTTGGAAGGGAACAAAGGAAGCTGCTTTAGCTCAAATGTCTCCCTGGCCTGCAGGTTCTGGGCTCCATCTCTGAAGAATCTCAGGCTTGAGGGGTTTTTTTTTGGTTGGAAAAGCAGAAAAAAGTCGACGAGACATTTAGAAAAACAATCCCTCCCCCAAACTGTCATGTGAAATGCTGGTGGCATGTTTCATCTCGCTCTGTTGGGGAGCGCATGCATGCCAAGCTCTTCCCATGCTCATGGAAATACTGAGCCTTGCTCAAGTCCCATACACAGCCCCAGCAGCTGCTGGGGCTGTGTAAGTCCACGCTATACTGCCACGGGCTGTGGCTTATAAACCAACCCTCAGTGTTAGCGCTCACAAGCCTATTTAGAGGCAAGAACAGATGCTGGCCACTGCAATGGAGCCAAGGATTGTCATTGATAACCACAAATGTCAAATGAAAAGGATTTGTGGTATAATGGCTCCCAGGCCGGTAATGTGAATCACCCTTGCCCAGTGCCCAAGGCAGAGAGAAAATACGAAGATGTGACTAGATTTCCGCTGGACCAATAGCCGCTGAGTGTAACCTCCAGCCGTCCCCACTTTTTCTTATTTGTAAGTGACTGTGTGGTCACAGCATGGAGAATCTGGCAGACTGAAAAATGTTTTTTTTTTTCTCCCCTACCCATAACACCAGTTTCTTTAAAATGCCTGATTTTGCCCATGTGTTAGGCCTGATTATTTTTCTGTTTGATCTCATCTCCTTCCTTTGTCCCTATTTTCTCTTCTCCCTCACCCCTTGAGAAAAATACATGATAGCAGCAGCTTCATGTGTTTCACTTTTCACATATTTATGTTTGCATTAGTGAAAAAAGCCAACACTTTTCCTGCTTTCCTTCACTTCAGGGAGTCAAAAACTGGTTCTGCTCCTCTCATGCTCTTCATATCTTTCTTCTGTGGTGTACCGTATTTTTCATCCCAGAACCAGATGAGGATGGAATTCAGTTGGATACTTTGTCATGGTCTAACAAGATAGTTTTTTAAGGGGTATCATAATTAACATGAGATGTAAGTTTCAAGGTTCCTATCATGGCAATCCTGATTGTATCTTAATACATTTTATATTGCATTGATGACTTTGATTGCATTTGTGAAATAACATGTGGGATTTAGCTTTCTTAGCAAAGTTTTAAAATGTACCTATATCTATATAGCTATATAATTTCTGTCCTGAAGATTCATTTCATTTGCAGAATTCTTGCTGCATTTCAGAAATGTAGCCAGCGGAATATGATAAACAGTATTTAAGATTCAGGAGGCACCTTGTGTATTCAAGAAGAAAGGTTCATATTGAAAACCTATAGGCACTTTCCGGGGGATGACAGGGGTGGCAAGACAAATAAGATTTTTCTTGAGAGTGTAGAAGCAAGCTTGGATTAGAAAATTGTAATGACTGTGTGGGGGAACAAACTCTGCAGCAGGCCATCCAAGAGGCTACTAGTTTTTCACCCTGAGAAAAGGGGACTGGGAAAGAGCAAAATGAAGGCAGAGATTTGCCCTAGAAAATGAACACAATGTAAGCCAGAATCTCTCATTTGTTCCATCTTCGTGCTGCTCTTGCAGTTAGTTCTTCCCAGTTTAGGATTCCCTCATTATAGCAGAGTTCCCACCTTGTGCAGAAATGAAGCAGGCAGCTTCTCTGCCACCCTCCCACAGTCCCCAGTATAGAGGGATGTGGTGTATTGAAAACGGTGTTACAATTACAAGCTGTCATTTTAAATTGTAAGTGGTTTCCTGGTCCTGCTGACAGGCTAAGGGGCTCTGTAGGGAAGCGTGTGAGCTGGGTTTTCAGCAGCCAGTCTACAAAAGAACCAGTATGGAGCCAGGTAGAGTGTAATTGTACCTCTCAGTTTTAGAGGAGCAGCCTGTTATCTCTCCTTCTGTAACTGGTTGTTGCGTGTTAGATTTCCAGGGTCTAAGACATAAAGTAGTGTTACGCTGCAGTTGATTATACTATGTTTTCAGGAAGAGCATTTATTATTTTTTCTAACTCACTGGGTGTATGCCATGGACATAACTGGGGATTTTGGGAACATGGACAGAGTGCTATGTGCTTTGATCATTCCTGGCTGTTGGATGGCTGCCAAGGGGTTAAGATTAGAGCAGCACTAGTCTAGGCTCAGGTAACATTCAACAAGCCTCAGAACTGGGGTACTGCAGACAGTTCCTTTCGTTATCCTTCCTCTCTGCTGCACACAGCAGAAAATGGGTGCAACTGAGAATCGAGGCCAATATTACCATACTCTCTGATGTCTGGGTCAGCCCTCCTTTCTGTGGAGAGTCAAGTGAGCTGTTCAGGATGTGAGTCAGGGCAGGATTCTGCCCTCTGGGTTCACATCCCCTTCTCTTGGAGTGACCCAGTGGCTTCAATTAATCATTGCAGGGTCATTTTGATTTTTTCATGAACCCCTCAAGCTGACGGTTTGAAACAAAAGTATTTAATAATAAATATGCAGGCGAGCATCAGCTACGCCACCAACTGCATTTAGCAAGGGGAAAGGATGGAATTCACTCTGATGTAGTCATTACTATTTCTGCTCCCTCTGGGTTATTTGCTGTGCTCAGTATGTGCAAGGCATTTTTTCTCAATCTCAGCTAGCCCCTTAGGGACTCTTTTTACTCATAGTGAGTCTGTCTCCTGGATGGTCTCTGCATGGGTGATAATCTGCAATCTGATTTTTGTCTTATATTTGTTGAATATGATCAGAGCTAAATTATTCCCTTACTTGGGGGCTGATCTTCCTCGCACTGAAGTAATTGACAAAATTCCCAGTGGTGCACAGTTGGATCCTGGTTCGACGACGATGACGATGATTGCAGGGATTTGTGATTTCTTAGGTTTTCATTCAGTGCAGAGACAAATTTTCCTATCCTACCAAGAGCAATCCTGGGCCCCAGGGCAGAACAGTTAATGACCCCCCTAGAAATGGATGGCTTCTCAGCTGCCTGGGAACCTGCAAGGCACATAATAAATAAGCTTGGCTCAGGCAAGTGGTGGAGAGCGTAAGCGGCAGGGACCTCGGAAGAAGGGGGAGTGGGAAGGAGAGGAGGGTATGTATCTATCTTCCCATCCTCCTGGGCCCTTTTAAATGGCTGGGCCACTGGGCAATTGCCCCCCTTGCCTTATCCTGTCAGTGGGCACTGGGAACAGGTAGCTAAGAGACCTAGGAGCAAGCTGACCTATTAGTGTAGGAGCTGGATTTCAGTGGCATTTGGAGTCTTAAAAAACTAAATTACAGAATTACTTATTTTTCATCAGTCCATGTCTCATGCCTGAGGAAAATACTTCTTCTCTCTTTTGAAGACATGCTGCCATTATAGTGAGACACAGACTCAGGGACAAATCCTGGAAAGGGCTTCAATGGGAATGCTTGTGGAGTAAATCGGGGGAGAATTTGGCCCAGAAACGCTAATGGAATGCCAGAGCGCTTGATGTTTGTAGTTAACTGCAACACAGCAGCTCATAAAACATTAAAGGATCTCCTGTTTGTGGCATGAGATCATAATCTGCAAACAAAGAGGAAAGAGAAAGTAGTGCAACCCTGCAAAAGAGAATAGATGAGATCCGTCCTAACTAGTGGACATGTAAATACCAAAGGGAGTTGTTTCTAACCTTAATATCAAAATAAAAGGCTTAACAAATATCATATCCATATGAATCTAATCATTTGTGTATGCTGTAACCCTGTACAGGATTTAAGAAAGTGTTGCTGCTTGAAAGCGATTCAGAATGTGAACAGGATGTGTGCAAATAGTGACCATGTACTGCTTGTCTTTACAAGCACCTGTCTTCAGCAGCTGGTGATACACCTGTGTGGTCTAAGGAGCACCAGTCACTTTTGGCATTGACCTTTCCAGTAGAATAGGTTGGAACCCCACTGCTGCTTAATCCAACCTTTGTAGGTCCCAATAAATGCTTAGAATGGTCACTTCTGGTCCTGAAAGTTTATCTGCCTTTTGTGCATAGTTTTAGAACCTAGAATTACCATTCAAGAAAAAAAAAGTGGCTTGCATTTTCATCTGTGCACCCCCATTCTGTTCAAAACTCACAAGTGCAAGGGACAAAAATAATTGCTAGGTTGCCTTACAATTTCTGGTTTTTGGCCTCTTCTCTGAATTGGTTCTCTTCATGCCTCACTGATGTGTAAACTGTTGCTATGAGCTGGGTTAAATCTTGTTATGGGTTGAGTTAAAGCCTCATTGAAGCTGATGTGTGAATGTACCCTTCACTTAAGATAGTTGTAAAATACAGCTAAGGGGCCATGCATGAAACAAGGCCTAGTGGGGTCTCTCCAGAAGCTAGCACCACCAGATGGTGGTGGTGGGTGTTCCAGTGAGGAGTGGTGGTCATGGCTTAGAGGAAGGTTCTGACTTCAGGGTGTTGGATGAAAGAAGATTGGACGTGTAAGCTAAGAAAATGCTCCTTTTGGTTCCTCCTCTAATTGCAGAAGCAGGACTTTGTACGTTTCTTGGAAATAAACAAAAATTCCTGACCAGTTCTTCCTGGTTCTCTGTGTTAGATCATCCTGCTTTCCCCTCCAGCTTTAAGAACACAAGAACATAACAATGGCCATACTGGGTCAGAGTAATGGTCCATGTAGCCCAGTATCCTGTCTTCTGACAGTGGTCTTGCATTCTTATCATTTATGGATATGTTGAACTACACTGGTTTCAGTTCAGGTCCTTAGCGGACCTTGCTATTTATCTCTCTCCATTGTGAAAATGGTCTATTTATTCCTACCTTTTGGTTCCTATCTTTTAACTAGTTACTGATCCGTGAGAGGACCTTTCCTTTTATCCCATGACTCCTTACTTTGCTTAAGAGTCTTTAGTGAGGGACCTCATCAAAAGCCTTCTGAAAGTCCAAGTACACCTTTGTCCCCATGTTTGTTCTCCCTCCCCCAAAGAATTCTAATAGATTTTTGAGGCATGATTTCCTTTTACAAAAGCCGTGTTGATTCTTCCTCAAAATATCGTGTTCATCTGTGTCTGATAATTCTGTTTTTTTATTATTATTTCAACCAATTTGCCTGATACTGAAGTTAGGCTTACCAGCCAGTAATTGCCAGGATAGCCTCTGGAGCCTTTTTAAAAAACCAGCATCATATTTGCTATCCGGTACAGAGACAGATTTAAGCAATACGTTACATAGCACAGTTAGTAGTTCTTCAATTTCAAGTTTGAGTTCCTTCAGAATTCATAAGTGGATACCATCCGGTCATGGTGACTGTTTCTTCGATTGATGGACCCTATTGTATTCCAATGAGGGTTATGCGCAAGTGCCCTACGCCTGTAGCCGGAGCTTTTCAAAGTAGTAATGTCTGTCGGTCCATGCATGCACCCTTGCAGTGCCTCATGGTTTCACCACAGGTGATAAAGGGCTGGGCGGACCGAGCACATCTTCAGTTCCTTCTCACTGCCGTATGGCCTGAGTCAAAGCTTCTTCTGTCCTCTTCTCCTTGATGACGCACTTCCCAAACGTTCGAGAAAACCTGTTTTTAGTCTCATGCACAGCCAGGATTTTAATATTTCGGTATTTTCTTGTCTCTAGAAGTTCTCTAGGATTTAAGGACTTTGGGATGCTATTTCAGTAGTTTCCCACCAAACCTACCCCTCCCCCACTCCAGCACCCGTGCCTGGGTACTGGATTATGCTAAAGATACTGGGATTCAGTCTGTGCTTCCTGTCCTCACTTCATTTTCTCAGCGATGAGCATCAACGTTGTTTGTGCTGCTTGGGGGAAGCCCATGCTGCGTCCAGATGTGGTATCTGCCTCTCCTTCCCTGCCCGTACATGAGAAGGCCAAACCCTCCATCATAAGAAATACTGTACGCAGCTCATCATGGGGCCGCAGTCGGCTCTGGGCTGAGGAACCTCCTCTGTATATTGGTCTGTACAATTCAAGCATGCATCTCCTACCACAAAGCCTCAGTCCAGTTTCACCAGTACTGATGCCATGGACCCCGTGCTGAGCTCTAGCCATAAGTTATAGAATCATAGAAGATGATTGTTGGAAGGGACCTCAGGAGGTCATCTAGTCCAACCCCCTGCTCAAAGCAGGACTAACCTCAGCTAAATCATCCCAGCCAGGGATTTGTCAAGTCGCAGCTTAAAAACCTCTAAAGATGGAGATTCCACCACCTCCTTAGGTAATCCATTCCAGTGCTTCACCACCCTCCTAGTGAAAAACTTGAAGCATGTGCATAAGCAAGGCAGTAAGTCTTTCTCCAGATCCAAGAGAAACACCACTACATCCACAAGTTCTGATCATGTAGGCCCGCCACATTCCAAGGGCCACAAGAGTGACAAGAAGTCACATTGCTTGCCGGTTCTGCCGGGCCCAGTTCCAGACCTGTGTACCCCTCCGATAACTGGAGGTTCTTTGAGATGTGTGGTCCCTATCTATATTCCAGTCCCACCCTCCTTCCCCTCTGCTGTGGATCTGGTAGATCTCTGGTGGAGAAGGAACCAAAGTCACGATCGGTCTGCCCTGCCCTTTATCATCTCAGGGGAAGCCATGAGGCAGTGCAAGGGCGCATGTGCAGACTAACTGACATTACGACTTTGAACAGCTATGGCTCTGGGTGCATAGCACATAAGCATAACCCTCAGTGGAATAAAGATAGGGACCACACATGTCGAAGATCCTCTAGTTACAGGTAAGTAACCTCCCCTAATTACTGATTAGTTTTTCCACTTGTTCCAAAAAGTCCTCTGTTGAGGGCAGCTCTTCCTATTTGTCACCTAAAAAGAATGGCTCAGGTGTGGGAATTTCCCTCACATCCTCTGCAGTGAAGACCAATGCAAAGAATGTATTTAGCTTCTCTGCAACGGCCTTGCCTTCTTTGAGTGCTCCTTTAGTGCCTCGATCATCCAATGGCCTCACTGATTGTTTGGCAGGCTTCCTACTTCTGATGTGCTTACAGAAACTGGCAGCATTTCTTAAATCTTTTGCTAGCTGCTCTTTTTTGATTTCCCTAATGATATTTGTACACTTGACTTGCCATAGTTTGTTCCTTTCTATTTTCCTCACTAGGATTTGACTTCCAATTTTTAAAGGACGTCTTTTTGTCTCTGTCTCTTTTACGCTGTGTTGGTTAGCCATGGTGGCATCTGTTTGGTCCTCTCACTGTTTTTTGCTATATGCAGTATACGTATAGTTTGAGCCTGTATTACCGTGTTTTAAAAAAATGTCCATGCAGTTTGCAGGCATTTCATGCCTGTGATTGTCTTTGACTTTGTTTAATTTGTTTCCTCATTTTTGTGTAGTTCCCCTTTTTGAAACTAGATGCTGCCGTGATGAATTTCTTTGGTATTCCTCCCCTCCCCCAAGGATGTTAAATTTAATTAAATTATAGTGGCTATTACCAAGTGGTTCAGATATATTCACTTCTTGGACTAGATCGTGTGCACCACTTAAGACTAAACCGAGAATTGCCTCTCCCCTTGTGGGATACAGGACTAGGAGCTCCAAGAAGGAGTCACTAACGATGTCTAGAAATGTTATCTCTGCATTCTGCCCTGATGTGACATGTTCCTAGTCAACATGGGGATAGTTGAAATTTCCCATTGTTATTGGGTTTTCTATTTATTTTAGCCTCTCTAATCTCCCTGAGCATTCACAATCACTGTCACCATCTTAGTCAGATGATAGGTAGTATATTCCAACTGCTATATGCTTATTATTCAAGTACAGAATTTCTATTCATTTTTTCTAGTCTCAGGTTGAAGGAGTAATTTTTACTCAGCATTGGTCTTCGTCTTATGTCTGATTTTTACAAATATCATGAGAATATTCCTTGGGTGAAGTACTGACTCTAGTGAAATACATGGGAGTTTTGCCATTGACTTCAACTAGGCCATGCTTTCACCCCTTTATGTTCTTTTACTTTTATGATAGAAACCTACTTTCTTTTTCACACTGAAGTCATCAAACCTGTTGTAAGCAGAGCTGGCTGAAATTTTTCAAAATTTTGTTAAAATTTTGAATAAAAGAAAAAGGGCAGAAAAAGATTTTCATGTATCTCCCCCACACCCATTTTTAACCAGCTGTTATAAATTATTAGCTTTTAAACTACAAATTTTGCTCATAAAACTAAATAAAAGTCAGTGGAATACATAGAGAAAATAAGTGCATGTAAAATTAAATGTGAGGATGTCCCATGTAATGGGAGAAAAAAGTATTAACCCTCTGACTTTCACTGTATGGCTAAAGCTTATACCAGTAAAATTTGCTCCTGTAATTTTGTGCATGATTAAATTCTGTGAACCTGTGGGTCCATCTACACTAAAATCACTGCAGTGGCATAGGTATGGCAGAAAGACTTTTCCATCAATATAGTTAATCCACCACTCCGCGAGGTGGTAGCCAGGTGAACAGAAGAATTCTTCAGTTGACCTAATCATATCTACACTGGGGGCTAAATCAACCTAACTACAGTGCCCAGGTGACATTTTTCACAGCTTTGGGCAACATAGCTAGGTTGATCTAATTTTTAAGTGTAGACCAGACCTATGATTTAAGTGCCAGTATTCTGATTTGAACATATAGGTGCAAAGATATATGTGCTAATATTACCAGCATGAGTGTTACTCCGACTTGTGGCAGCTGGGATGAGGGGTTGGTTGGTTGTCTTCTAGTTTTTGTTTCTACAGCACTTAGCACAAATGGGGCCTCTGGATGCCTCCTGGATCTGATATAATTATATTATTATTATACTAATTAATTGGCCAGGCCTCCATAAGTTGATTCTCTTGCTGGGCATGGTGTTGCTTCCTCATCTTCCACCGCCAGCTCAGCTGGGAAGTAGAAATGCACCCTCGTTTCTTTTCGAGCAAGAACAGAAAACTTAATTTTCCAGTATAGAAATTACAATTGGTGCAGAAAATCATTAAATGCTATCTCCCCACCATGGAGCAGGAATATCAATTCCGTATCATTTTTATGGGGCCATGTTCCTTTGCCACTTATTTAAACCATGCTGTGAAAAACACAACGAGGACCAGAGGACACCGCCATGATGGCACTGAAAATGGCCATGAAAGAGAAAGAATTGGGAAAAGGGGATTTATTTGTAATGTGATATAATTTTTTTTGCATCGTTACCTTAAAAAATCCACAGGTTTGTATTCCAAGACCGAGAGAGAAGAAAATATGGCTGGAATGTTTATATTTTTCAAAACTGCGGAATGATCACTATTGGAATCTGAATATTACAAATTGTTGCTGTGTGTTGAGCACTCTTGAAAATCTGCCACGTCATTTAGATGCCTAAATGGGAACTGATGGTTGAAGATCTAGCTCTGAGTAAGTGTTATGGCTTGTGATGCTACATAATTAATGAAATCTCATAGCAGTTCTACAATGCTGTGTTCGTTAACCGGGTAAGTTATAATGACCCTTCTCTACAGAAATCTGAAGACCTGACTAATTAATTGTCTGCGGTGTTGCTTTTGGGGTGCGGATGATCAATGGAGGTCTGGGCACTGTGGGGAGGTAGATCTGGGAGGGTTCCATGTGTGAGTAGTTGCTTCCAAGGCACTGTGTATTCAGAGTAATTTAGAGTGTCAGATTGTTCAATTGCAGATTTTCAGGGTCTGTGGGTCAAGAATGCCCAGAGCCTGGTATGCGTGACCATTATACATGGGAATAAATCATTAGAAACAATTCAGACAAAAATACTTCAGTGCCCCCTAGTCCAAAGCACAGTGAGGTCAAAGGAAAGATTCCCATAGGGTTTTGGATTCAGCCTCTTGCCTCTGTGATGCTTATCAGTTTCTTCTAACTGATGTTCTATTTAGCAAGACAGCTAATGGCCTCTCTGTGCTGTTGTGCACTTGCTCTGCCAGATACACCCAGAATAAATAGATGAAACTCTAACATCTCACTAGTTAGACTTCTATGTGTGGTGAAGTAAATAGGATGAAATTCAATAAGGACAAATGCAAAGTATTCCACTTAGGAGGGAACGATCAGTTACACACGTACAAAATGGGAGATGACTGCCTAGGAAGGAGAACTGCAGAAAGGGATCTGAGGGTCGGAGAGGATCACATGCAAAATATGAGTCAACAATGTAATATTGTTGCAGAAAAAGCAAACATTAATCTGGGATGTATCAGCAGGAGTGTTGTAAACAAAACACGAGAAGTAATTCTTCCACTCTACTCTGTGCTGATTAGGCCTCAGCTGGAGTATTGTGTCCAGTTCTGGGCGTCACATTTCAGGAAAGTCGTGGACAAATTGGAGAAAGTCCAGAGGAAAGTAACAAAAATGACTAAAGGTCTAGAAAACATGACCTATGAGGGAAGATGGAAAAAGCTGGGTTTGTTTAGTCTAGAGAAGAGATGACAGAGGGGAGTGGGGGACACATGAAAACAGTTTTCAAGTACATAAAAGGTGGTTACAAAGAGAAGGGAGAAAAATTGTTCTTCTTAACCTCTGAGGATAGGACAAGAAGCAATGGGCTTAAATTGCAGCAAGGCGGTTTAGGTTGGACAATAGGAAAAACTTCCTAACTGTCAGGGTTGCTAAGCACTAGAACAAATTGCCCATGGAGGTTGTGGAATCTCTGCCATTGGAGGTTTTTAAGAACAGGTCAGACAAACACTTGTCAGGGATGGTCTAGTTATTAGTAAGTCCTGCCTTGTGTACAGGGAACTGGACTACATGACCTATTGTGGTCCCTTCCTGTCCTACACATCTATGATTCATTGTTGTTTCCGTTGAGAATCCCCATGCCGTCCATGGACCACCTGGGTTAGACCTGTGCAGGCTATTAAAGGTACACAAATTGAGCCAAAAAACTCCCCTAAATCAGCCAAGGTTTGAGTTTGATCTCCTGTATCACTTGACCCCAAAACTTCCGAAATCATGCTTCAGACCTTGAAACGTCATGAGTGACCCAAAAATCAGGAGAAGTTTTGTTAAATGATTATAGTGTGGTTTTGGCCTGGTTTCTTTTTTTTTTAAATTGAACTTCCCCTGCCCATCCTGTGTGTGTGTGCGTGTGTGTTTGTGCACCTGTGACTATTACAGTGCTCCCAGTACAGAGGAAAGGGATTCTGCCCCACTGCAGGGGCTCTAGCCGGAGGGACCTGATGGAGATTGAATGACACAGACTGGTATTAAATGCTGCCTGATGGGGCGGAGTGTCCAGTTTCTCTCAGTCCCCCAACGCTCTAATTAATTAATGCTCTGCCGCCTTCCACCCTGCCCCACAGCTGCCCGTCCCCTGCCCAGCAATTAATTATGCATCTCTCTGTCCCACACAGTTCTTCCAACCTACCCCCACCTCTGCTCCACCTGCAGCTCCAGGGATGCTTCTTCTCTCTTTCCCAGGTTTTGAGAGGGGCAGCTGCAGTAAGGTCCTCTAGTCCCCTTCCCAGGCCTGGTGGTGCAGGGATGGAGGAGGGGGCAGCGGGAACAGACTTACCCATTTTTCTCAGTGAGGGAATTGGGTGGAGGGAGCGTAGAGCCCAGCATCTCAGGGAATCTTTTTACTCTTTCCTCCCCTCCGGTAAGAATGGTGTCAGCTGCTCCCTCTGCCCCCATCTCCTGCCCAAAAAATTCTCTGGCTTCTGAGGGAAGGCGGGAGAGCTCTACGTGCCTCCTGCCACAGCCCTGATTGGCGGCTCTTCCCGGGTAGATGGGGACGGCAGCCAATCAGACAGTGTTCCCTGGGACCGGCCTAGAATTGGTGCGAGAGGCTGGGATCATTGGCAGCAGTGGATGAACTGGTAATGACAGGCTCAGAACGTTGTCATGCTTGTGGTGTGTCCCTCCGAGGTTTCCGTGAGCCCAGTGGCTGTGTCCGAGTACTCAGTTTCCTAGGTCTCAGTGCATTATCCAAATAGATCACAGGAAGCAAGTCACATGCTATGTCTCTTATGTATGTCTTTGGTCAACCCAACTCGGCCGCAGCCTTTTTGCAGTGGATTTCTCAGGGATGTGAGGTGTACTTCAACTGAGTTTTCTGATCCAAGCAGAAAAACCTGGAGACTACATATTGTCTCTCTTGACTAGTCTTTGGGACACTTGCAAGAAGTTGCCTGGTGTCTGTTCTGCTCAGGCATGGTGGCAATCAAGCCCATAGGGTTTTCTACTCACATGTATTGTGACTAGGTAGGAATGGATAACCTTTCTGGCATGATCCAGGTGAGGGACCTTTACCTGTCTCGCTGCTCATTGCTAAAGTCTTCTTTTTAGGATTTCTTCTGCTCCCACTCAGTGGATGGTTCATTAAGCCATTGTCATGCATGACATCACCATCATCTTCACTTCACACAATGCGCACACACACACACACGCTTTTGTCTGGCTGGCAGTGGCCCTGCTTGAGAACATATTACCGCCTTTCATATACATTTCTTCTCTCGTCCCCACCCTCTTGCTGTGTTTCACATCACCAGATGATGTGAGGCTTCCCCAACACATGGCATCACGACCTTTGACAACAGCCACCAAAACCAGGGAGCTCCCACCTCTACTCCGATCTATTTTAGCCACGGTGTCTGTGCAGAAAATAACATCCTTTTCTGCATGCTCAGGGACTCCTGGTCTCTATGGTAACAATGGCAATGGCTTGTGCCATAGTTCTTGTAGGTGGGTACTTTCTACTGCCTGCAATACCAGCAGACGGGTTCATGTTAAAATGGGTCTGTTAATTCCTCCAGGGAGGACCAACAGGGCAGTGATTGGTGCGTTGCATTTGTGCACTAACTGATACCCTTTGAGGAATGAGTCACTTGCAAGGAAACACCAGAAGTGACTCATACTGCTTCAAAAGCTAACTCTGCAGAACTCCCTATGTGCTCCCAGAAAATCCACATTCCCCCCAGTGTGTGTCTGTGTGTGTGTACGCACGCACGCATGCATGTCCTGCTTAGTTCCTTAGTTCCATCACAAGACATAGAACTAGGCAATTACTTGTCCTCTCTGCAAAAGCTCCATCTTTTAACCCTCGTTTTCAGCACGCAGGTGAAGCTGCTAGGGTAGGCTTTGAGACACTTGGGTTTGTAGTGCTGTTGGTAAGATGATGATACCTAGCTCTGCATCTTCTTCTGATTGAGCTCAGATTTTCCAGTGTCCTTGCTTTTGCAGGGCCCTAGTTGAGAAGGGCTGGAGATGATAACTCTCTGATACTTGTCCAGTTAAGACAGAAGTAGGGGAAAGCATCCTTGCTGAGCAAAGTAGCCTCTGCTTCTTTTGTTGAAGAGATTGTGCCTGTTCTTTTGCTTAGTGCTTCTAATTTTCAGGGTCTTGCTGGATCCATTATTGCATTGGGATGCTCAGACCACATTAGTGATCTTTTACCATCTTCAGGTGGCCTAGATCTATCTTTCCAATAGAAACTGTCACACATATCCATGCCTTCATCACTTCCAAGTTGGAAGGTTGCAATGTCTCTAGTGAAGGTTACCCTTGAAGATCACTCAGGTTTCAATTAAAAACAATAGTTAGCTGTTACATAGCACTTATCAGTAGATCTCAAAGTGCTTTACAAAGGAGGTCAGTATAATTAGCCCTGTCTTACAGATGAGGAAACTGAGGCACAGGGAGGTGATGTGACTTGCCTAAGGTCACTCATCAAGTCAGTGGAAGAGCTAAAAACTGACCCCAGGTTTCCCGAGTCCCACTCCCTAGCTATTAGGGCTCACTGAGTCTCCAGTTACTGCAAAATTAAGGCTGCTCTCATTTAAAGACAACATGCACACCTTGCACATGTGCTCTCATTGGCTCCTGATTTGCTTCTGAACGGAACCCCAGCTTCTGGTGTTTATTTCAGAGCCCCAATGGCTTGGGAGGGCCTGGTTATCTTAGTGCCCTGTGCTGCATGGTAGCATTGGCAATTAGTTGCAGTGCTTTGGTTGTTTACTTCAGAGCTGAACTCTGGTGGTGACAAGACATCCTTGCTGGGGAGACCCTCACTTCTGGAATTCACTTTTGCTCGTGTTCTGCTGGAAACCAAGTCTGGAGCTCTCCAAGGTGCAATGCAAGATAGATCCATTCAATCTTGCTTTTTTGCTGATTTGAATAATGTATTTGAATTGACAATGAGTGAGAGGTGATAATGGAAAGGAACAGTGGATTTCTAGCAATAGAGACTGATTGTTTTAATTTTTGTTTACAAGTTAAGATACTGTCACAATAGGCATGATATGAAACAAATCGATTTATCTTGTAGTGATCATTGATATGGGGGATGTCTTATCTCATAGGGCTTGATGTATAATGTTAATAAAGCTGAGATTTTTAGAGGGTGCATATCTGTGCGTGATTTTGTGGTGGGCATGAATATTGTAGATGGTTTAAAGATACACACATTGTTGGCCGGGGGGCTAAGCCATGTCCATAAATGATATATGCTGAAGATTCCATTGGGGAAACTGAGGCCCGCCTCCATGCCACACCATGGGGGTGGGGGAGCACAGTTGTTAATGGCTTAAAGATACACACATTGTTGTACCCAAATGCTCCTTTTAGGAGTCTGCTTGTGTGATTTTTGGTAGTTTATTCTAAGGTTCTATGATTTCTATTGTACAATAGATGATTTTTGCTGTTTGGATGTCCTGCAAGTTCAGAGGAGCTCGTGGTTAGTAGGTATGCACGGCCCTTTTATTTCCTCCAGTCTGTTTGGTAAACTGTCGTCTGTGAGGAGCCTGTGACATGCTGGTCACATCCCGAAATTCCCTTCTTTGGTACTCTTATCTGACAATTGCAATGATTAAAAGTGATAAGCAGCAGGTGCATCTGTTCTAGGAATGAAACCCTTTGTGAATAATGACATTTGCCTCTTCCGTGAATCAGTATGCACAGTCCGGGCGCTCAGCGGGAGTAAATATCAGCCTTCATAGTCTCAATGGCAATCCCAGGTTGGCGCCTTCTGATACTTTCCCTCCAGCTGGCAACCTTTAGAATAGTGATTAATGTGACCCGATGAAAGAGTGGAATCTTTTGTCATCCTCAAAATCCAAGATAGTACATTAGCCATGGACTAAGCATCATGAATCTGCTTATCAGATGAAGCTTCCACCTGGTTGTCAGCATCATATGCTGATGCTGCTGGGAAATCATGTTTGCCTTGTTTTCAGGTGATGCTATCAAATGTGGCTGCAAGCCAGTGCATTTTGCAAGCTGCCAAGCACACTGGTAAGGTAGGGGGGCCTGTTTATCACAGACTGGAATTGCTACGTGTGGGGTTGTTGGCTCTTTGATTGACCCATGGGAAAGCTGCTGTACTTTACATTATTCAGGGAATTGACTCTATTCCACATTATTCGCTGAGTGTGCCTTTTATCTGACATTGCTGGTGCCCAGACCTGGGGGGTAGATTGAACTTGTCAAGTCATTTGATTTGTATGCCAGTGCTTACAACTGGAGTATATTTCATAGCTGTAAAGAGAGTGACACACCCAAATTCTCATAGTATGGCATAGTATGTATTTCACATATCCTTCTCGACTTGGGGTCTGCCTATTTGAAATGTCTAGTAATAATGCCTGCGTTGTAAATTATAGATAAACCTTTTAACAACTGGAAACTGAAGATGAGATGTCTGCTAAGAGTATCTCCATCATAGAACTTAACCTATAACATCTGATTATTGTGTCTGGTATGTTAAAGCCAGATCAAAGATTTCCAGATGAAACAAAAAATTTTGCAGAATTTTTTTTTAATCAAATTAAATAAAACGAAGCTTAAGTGTTTTGCTGTAGTGTAATGCCTACAACTGCCATTCTCCTAGTCTGCCCTAACCTTTCCCCAGTGTAGTAGATATTATCAAATACAAAGCCTTTTAAAGGAAATACTAGGAGCCTAATCCAAACTCCTTTGAAGTCAGTGGGAGTCTTTCACCATTGAAATAATTCAATCTGCATATAGTGAATCTGGGGCTGGCAAGCTACTGTTATACATACACAAAAGGTTTCCTATGTTGAATCGTTAAGTAAAAACCTGACTGTAATAGTAATTGTCTGGAAGGACATATCTTGGTTCCAATTAATTTAAATAACTAAATAAATGATAAAGGTTGTTAACTTTACAGTTAATAACTTTGACTGGGTTGTTAACTTGGATGATCCTAGAAGTTGCGTAGGGATAGAGAAGGTCTTTATATTAAAGTGAACTATAGATCCAGGACTAGTAATAAAATTCTCATAGAAGAACAAAATTAGGAAAAATGAACGGTTAGAGCCAGATTTCAATACGTTTACTCCCTTTTACATTGCTTTACTGTTACTTCTTAAATAGTCCCACTGATTTCAGGGTGCTACTCATGGAGGTAGGAAAGCATCAGAATCTATCCGTTAGTGAACAGTTTTGATTAATGGTGATAAATTTCTTTGATAGTTTTGAATAGCGTGTGTTAAGTTCATGCATCCAATTCTATAATCATCATGTAACTATCAGACGTTATATTCCTTTTCTGTACGTTTCATACCTATAATTTAGAAAGAGCAGTCCTATTTTGCCTTTGTATTGAGGCAAATGCAATGCACTTCTATAGGGACTGCGAATGAATGATTACTAGTCTGTAGTCTGATGAAATATTCAGTAGTATTCTGCACGCCATGACTATGCCACAGAGCTCCCACATAGAGTAAATGAGAGGCACAGAGGTAAAGTAACTTGCCTAAGGTCTGGGAATAGAACCACAATTTCTTGACACTGAACCTGGGCCCCAATTCAGCAAATCACTTAAACATGTGCTTAACTTTAAGCATGTACTTGAGACCTACTGAATCAATGTTAAGCACATGCTTAAGGGCTTTGCTGAACAGGGAGTAATATAAGCGTGTGCTTAAAAGTAAGCACGTGCTTCAGTTCACTTACAGATTTAGGCCCTTTGTAAGCAATCTTCTAGGCCAGCGTTTCTCAACTTTTTGTGTGTGTGTGTGGGAGGGGCGGGGGGGTATTTTTTATCACTATCTTGCCAAATGCAGCTTATTGCCTTGCATGGAAAGATTTAATTTCCTTTCTCAAAAAGTTTATCACTTTGCCAGTTAGGACCTGATCCAATGTCTACTGAAGGCCCTGGACACATTCCTATGACCTTCAATGACCTTTAGACTAAGCCTATAGTTGTGACAGCCAGTCTATGATATGGGAGGTTCCTGAGGTAGGATCCAACGTTCTGTCACCACAGAACAGAAGCAAAAGTATTGGAGATGAGTTTTTTTATTTCAGAAGGTGGAGAAAATTACGAGGGGAGAGGCTGTTCTAGATTTGATTTTGACAAATAGGGAGGAACTGGTTGAGAATTAAGCAAAAAGATCCTGCAATGGTAGAGTTCATGAGTCTAAAGAATGGTAGGAGGGAAAACAGCACAATAAAGATAATGGATTTCAAGAAGTCAGACTTTAGCACACTCAGGGAGTTGGTAGGTAGGATACCATGGAAAGCAAGTCTAAGGGGAAAACAGTTCAAGAGAGTTGACAATTTTTCAAAGAGCCTTTATTAAGGACACAAGAGCAAAGTACCCCACTGTATAGGAGAGATAGGAAATATGGCAAGAGACCACCCTGGCTTAACCAGGAGATCTTCATTGAAACTCAAGTGTCCCACAAAAAGTGGAAACTAGGTCAAATGATAAAGGATGAATATAAACAAATAACACAATGATGTAGGGGCAGAATTAGAAAGGCCAAGGCACAAAATGAAATTAAACTAGCTAGAGACATAAAGAGTAACAAGAAAACATTCTACAAATACCGTAAAAGCGAGAGGAAGACTGGACATTGTGACTCAATGAAGGGAGACAAACAATCATAGAAAATGTGGAAATGGCAGAACTGCTCAATGACTTTTTTGTTTGTTTTCACCAAAAAGTAGTAGCGATTGGACTTCGAAGGGTATGTCTATACTAGAAATGTAAGTTGACCTATATTAGGTCAATTTACAGCCACCATAGTAATTACTGTGGTGGTTCATGTCCACCCTACCCTCCATGGGTCAGTGGTGTATGTTTTCACCAGGCTGCTTCCACTGACTAAAGAGGTCTCTCAGCTCCGCAGGCAGCTCCCTACTGGGAACCTGGCTAGCCCACAAGCTCCCGGCAGGTTGTCCCCCCTTCTCCACTATTCATTACCCACTGGGAGCAGAGGAAGCCACTGGGGCATCTCTCCTCCCCGTTCCCCACCAGGAGTTGGGGGAAGCTGCTTGGGGCTTCTTGCCTCCAGGAAGCAGGGTCCAGCTGCCCTGGCTTCTCTCCCTCCCTCCCACCCCCTCCCCCGTCCACTCCATACCATGAAATTGATACGGTTGCCCTGCTCCTGGCAAGGAGCCCGCACGCAGAGGGATGGCTGTGTGGGCTTCTCCCCCTGGCTTCCAGTAAGCAGTGGGGGTCAAAAACTGCCCAGGATTTTCATCCCTCTTCCCAGCTTGCAGCGGGGTCCTAAGCCACCCATTTCTCCGGGGAGCGGGGGACAGCTGGGCTATAGTTGCAAGGCTTCCTTGTCAGTGTCACAGCTCTTGTCATGAAATTGACAAGACAGCCAACACCCAACCTAAGGGACCTAGTGTCTAAACAAACAGTCAGTCGTCCTAACTACAACGATATAAGCCTTATGCCTCTCATGGCAGTGGAGTTATTACATCGGTGTAGTAGGGCACTTACATCAGTGGGAGGCTGTAGTGTAGACACTGATATAATTAGGTCGATATAAGCTGTGGACCGAGCATGGCCTCTTCCGCCCTTCCGTGAGTCCTGCGCCCTTTTCTGCTATGCGGCGATGTGGCTCGGTGGGAGGGGGCAGTCCCACCTTCTGCCCAGGGCCCCAACCCCAACCAGGGACCCTGTGAGGAGTAACCTCAACTGCTTAGTCCGTGAGCTACTGCCATCCCTGGGTCACATGTCCTTGGCCCCACTACTCGTGGTCCACTTCCTGGAACCAAGGGAAGGGGGTCCTCCCTCAGGCCTCTGTGCCTAGGATCCCTGGCCGTGCCCGGACTGGATCCCCCTTGCCTCTATTACTGTTGGGTTGTGGTAGCAACAGCAATTGCTCCCAATCCTGTAGCGTAGCGTAGCGTAGCTGTGCCGCGCCGCGCCGCGCCGCGCCACTCCTCCTCCTAACTCCCTTTCAGCTGCCCCCATCTGTCTGACCAGGAGGCTTTTAACTGCTGGGGCCAGCTCCCTGATTGGCCTCAGCTGGCCTAATTGCCCTGGAGTAGCCCCAGATGAATCACCCAGGGAACAAGGATTTGTTAATCCTGGGGCTAATATAGATACCCTCCACTACTCTCCTGTAGCCATCAGTTCTGGCCCTGTCACAGCTGCCTTATATAGACGTAATTGTGTCTTGTAGACCAGCCCTCACACAGTGAATGCCAGTGAAAATGAGGTAGGATCAAAAGCTAAAATAAGGAAAGAACAAGTAAAACATTTTTTAGGCAATTTAGATGTCTTCAAGTCACCAGGGCCTGATGAAATACATCTTAGAATACTCCAGGAGCTGACTGAGGCGATATCTGAGCCATTAGCGATTATCTTCAAATGGAAGATGGGAGAGATTCCAGAAGACTGGAAAAGGGAAAATATAGTGCCAAGCTATAAAAAGGGAAATAAGGGTAACCTGGGGAATTACAGACCAGTCAGTTTAGTAGTCAGTACCCGGAAAGATAATGTAGTAAATAATGAAGCAATCAACTTGCAAACACCTAGAAGATAATAAGGTGATAAGTAACAGTCAGCATGGATTTGTCCAGAACAAATTGTGTCAAACCAACCTAATAGTTTTCAAGGGTTACAAGCCTTGTGGATAGGGGGGAAGTGGTAGATGTGGTATATCTCGACTTTAGTAAGGCTTTTGATACTGTCTTGTATGACTTTCTCTTAAACAAAATAGGGAAATGCAACCTAGGTGGAGCTACTATAGGTGGTTACCTAACTGGTTGGAAAACCATACCCAGAGTGTATTTATCAGTGGTTCACAGTCAAGTTGGAAGGGCATATCGAGTGGGGTCCTGCAGGGGATCAGTTCTGGGTCCAGTTCTGTTCAATATCTCCATCATTGATTTAGATAATGGCATAGAGAGCACACATATCAAGTCTGTGGATGATACCAAGATGGGAGGGGCTGCAAGTGCTTTGGAGGATAGGATTAAAATTCAAAATGAGCTGGAAAAACTGGAGAAATGGGCTGAAGTAAATAGGATGAAATTCAATAAAGACAAATGCAAAGTACTCCATTTAGGAAGAAGCAATCAGTAGCACACATAAAAAGTGGGAAATAACTGTCAAGGAAGGAGTCTGCAGAAAGGGACGCTAAATATGAGTCAACAGTGTAATACTGTTGCAAAAAAGCAAACATAATTCTGGGATGTATTAGCAGGAGTGTTATAAGCAGGACACGTGAAGTAATTCTTCCGCTCTCCTCTGCGCTGATTAGGCCTCAGCTGGAGTATGTGTCCAGTTTTGGGTGCCATCTTTTAGGAAAAATGTAGACAAATTGGAGAAAATACAGAGAAGAACAACAAAATGATTAAAGGTCTAGAAAACATGACCTATGGGGGAAGACTGAAAAAACTGGGTTTGTTTAGTCTGGAGAAGAGAAGACTGAGGGGGGACATGAAAACAATTTTCAAGTACATAAAAAGGTTGTTACAAGGAGGAGGGAGAAAATTGTTCTCTTTAACCTATGAGGATAGGACAAGAAGCAATGGGCTTAAATTGCAGCAAAGGCGGTTTAGGTTGGACTTTAGGAAAAACTTTCTAACTGACAGGGTAGTTAAGCGGTGGAATATATTACCTATGGAGTTTGTGGAATCTCCCTCATTAGAGATGTTTAACAGCAGGTTAGACAAACACCTGTCAGGGATCGTCTAGATAATGCTTGATTCTGCCACAAGTGCGGGGGACTGGACTAGATGACCTCGCGAGGTCCCTTCCAATCCTAGATTTCTATGATTCTAAGATATCTGACAGAAGCCAGAAAAAAATGTAGGTGTGAGATTTTGCTTTTTACTACAGATGAACTGGATGACAGGGATTTCAAATGATATTTAGCTTCCCCTGGCCTCACTGCAGGAAGCAGCATGAAATGCCTTCCTCCTTAATGTTGTTCCTATGGTACTCATACTGTGTGACAAACCCATTATACTCCTCAAACTCTCAACATCTTTTCTTGGCAGGGTATCTTTCATCTGCCTCTTCTCTGCTTCCAGTCGCAGGCCATTGTCTTTGTGTTACAGTTTGTTTAATTCATTGTAGCTGCCCTCCTACGCACATTAGCGTGAATATTTTATTTTCCAATACGTTAAACTCCTGTTTACAGCCTCTTCTAATTAGCATAGGTCTGGGGAAGACGTGAGTTAATATTTATTGGGAGTTAATTTTTGCTTGGTTGCTGGATAGTGTCACATTAAATACCATCTGAGGAAGTATTTTATTATTATTGTTTGAATTATGGTAACACTTTGAGGACCCTATCAGAGATCAGTGCCTCATTGTACACATAAATGTGAACCAGTTTTAGCAGTAGAATGGGGGGAACTATTTGTAATTAGACCCAGTCAAATAAAAATGGCTTTTTAACCAAAACAATTTTTTTTTTGTAGAAAATATTCATTTGGTCAAAAGGGAATTAAAAAATCCGGGGTTTTATCCATGATTTTCAGTTTTTAAAAATGGAACTTTTTACCCCAAAGTCTTTTTCAAAAATGTAATATTTTTCAGATTAGGGTTTCAGTTTTCACATCCAAAAACTGAAATTATTTGATGGGAATTTTTTAAGATGGGAGCTTTTAAAGTTTAAATAAAGTTTTAAAATTTTTTTAAAGAAAACAATGTTTCCCCTGAACTGTCCCACAAAAAATAATTGACATTTTTCAACCAACTCTAATCATATTGATGCCTAGCTCTGCTCCCCCTTCCTCCATCCCTCTCAGCCTTTCCTCCATATCCTGATCTTTCCCCTGTACCTCCAGTATGTCCTTGTGTCTTCTCCTCCACAGTCTGCCTTCTTCCTTGTTCATTACTTCGCCATAACCTCCTCCATTCTCTCCACGTATCTGCTCCTCTAACACCACACACAAATGTCAATAATGAGCCTTACTCCACTTTCACTCCCCGCCCCCAAAATTTTGTGGCTAATTCAAATAATTGCATTTGTTGATCAAAGAAATTTCAACCATTACAAAAGTTTGGGTGTGCGAATATTCTTGAATATTAACAGGGATTACAAACAGGTGAAATTGAAATGTGGTTTCTAATTTGACTGTCTGCAAATAGATATTTGCCCTATTCAACCAGCTTTAATTAGAAGATCCTGTCAATGCTGTGTTCTCTTGGCCTTTGTTTAACATTGATCATATTCGTCAAGAGTTATCTGCAATTTTGTTTTTAGTCTCTCTGTGTAACATTCACCCCTGTGCAAAGGTCCAGTACAAGTCTATGAACCACTTACGTCCCTTTACAAGCCTGTTTTGAGAGTTTAAATGGGACTTCAGGCCTTGTTCTGGCCCTCTGTAGAGGAACAACTCTTGCTTATGGCCAATACTGTACCTATGTATTTCATAAGTCAACAAAATCTTTATATAGCTATTATTGCAAATGAGCCAAACACAATCTTTTCAACCCACAGAGTTCAAAACCCATGAGTCAGGTCCTCAAAATCATGAGATCAACTTTAAAAATCATGTGGTTTTTTTGTTTTGTTGTTTGGTTTGTTGGTTTGTTTGTTTTTTTTAATGATCAATTTGGGAAGCTTTTTTTCCTCGCTTTTTAATTTGAGATTTAGGGTGCACTCAAATCATGTTTTCCTCTGCAGCTGTGAGAAAGAGAAACTTTAAAAAAAAATATTAATCACAGGACTCCTGGAGCTGTGGCTTCAAGACACACATCAAGTAGTCTGAGACTCGCAATAAAGTCATGAGTCATGAGAGACATGGTCCCTCTGAATGAATTCTAGAATTTCTGGAGAGGCCAAAATACATCAGTAGCCAGATAGCAAGGAAGACCGTAAAGCTATACGTTAAAAGATTCCAGATTATTTCTCAGTAGCCCTTAAAAGTATTGATGTTTGTTAACACAGATCAGTTTCATGTGTTTAATCACATTTCTGTCCCAAAAAGAGAACCTTGTCTTTTTCCAGTGCTCAGAATATCAGAGCAACCAATTTCAAAACTTGCCTGTTTTTCCCAAAACTTTTCAGAAATAAAAAACCAGACTTCAGATCACCATTTTACAACCATTGAAGTTGAAATCTTTCCAATAATCAGTCAAAAAGCAACTGCTCATTATTTTCTTTATCATCAACTTCTGACAATTAGCAAGCGTCAATTGCAGTTTTACAATTTTACCAATAGGTGATGTAAGCCATTTCAACATTAGTTGCCCTCATTGGAAAAGGCCTTTCAAAATATATCCTATGGTCATGGCACGCCTTCATGTCTTTGCTGTATTTATCTTTCATTATCACCAATAAAGTCCTTGGATACACTCTCATCTCGTTATATTAAATGAATTGATAAAATACGCCGAGATCAGCATTTGCTTCTTTTTGACTCTCTACCCAAATGTTCAGATATTCATGTTACTTAGATGAGGACCCAGTTAAGGCTGTGTAATCTCTACGGGGTTCAGCTCGTAAAAAGGGATACAATAATCTCCTCATCTCTTCTGGACTTAAGATCTATGACTGTAACTCTATGAAAACAAGGCCTGCAGGCATTGAAAAACGTGACCCTCTTCTTACCTTGAATGGGGGGCACAAAACTCTGGAAGTGATTCCAAAATGGAGTGAGAACGGGGGCTAAGACTGGGAAGAGCAGCTTTGTTGCATGCTCCCTCTTCTCAACACATCTCGCTCTCTGGTACGTATGTGTGGGTTGAACTGTGTGTGGATATGGGGAGGAGTCGAAAAACAGCACACGTACGCAGAAGACACAGCTGATTGCAGAAAGCTTGTTGCATTAACTTATGGAACAAACCCTGCCCCTGATTCCATGGCTACTGAAGATCCCATGATGAAGACGATGGTGCAATTACACTGTGCAGAGGGCAGGATTCAGAGCAGACGGGTGGGGCACCCTGTATATAGCCCAGCTCTGTAGCAACTTTCTATAGGCCAGCCCCCACTGGTCTGGGATGGGCCAGGTAGTGGTTGGGCAAATCGAGGGAATCCATTGTTTTTTGGATTTTCTTGTCCTCCCCACTACAGCAATGCTGGAGGGCTGCAAGGGCTCCTGGAGCCTCAACCACTGCAGCCTGGTTAATCAGAGAAAATGAGGGTTGGAAGGGACCCCAGGATGTTATCTAATCCAACCCCTTGCTCAAAGCAGGGCCAATACCAACTAAACCATCCCAGCCAGGGCTTTGTCAAGCCACAGCTTAAAAACCTCTAAGGATGGCGATTCCATCACCTCCCTAGGTAACCCATTCCAGTGCTTCACCATCCTCCTAATGAATAAGTTTTTCCTAATGTCCAACCTAGACCTCCCCCCCTGTAACTTGAGACCGTTGCTCCTTGTTCTGTCATCTGCTACCATTGAGAACAGCCTGGCTCCATCCTCCCTGGACCCCCCCTTTCAGTTAAAGGCTGCTATCAAATCCCCCCTCATTCTTCTGTGGACTAAACAAGCTTAGTTCCCTCAGCCTCTCCTCATAAATCATGTGCTCCAGCCCCCTAATCATTTTCGTTGCCCTCCACTGGACTCTCTCCAATTTGTCCACCTCCTTCCTGCAGTGGTTAGAAGGATTGTATCTTCTCTTTTTCCCATGTTGCTTGGTCTGAGCACTGAACTGGGCCCTAACTCCTCCTTTGCCCTCGCAGCACTAGCTGGGGAGTCCTATTCAGACACATCCAGTGGAAGCTCAGCAGAAACCCAATTTGTGCTGCAAGTTCTGTAGCAAAGCTAGAGATAGGTGTCTGCTGTGGGTTCTGTGGGCTTTGGCCCTTAGTTTTCTGTAGATCTCTGGCCTACGCCGCTAGTGCAGACCCAGACTTGGCTCCTCTGCATCACCCCATCTCAACATCGTCTCCTCCAGACCTACTAATCATTAGGGTACATCTGCCCCATCTCTGGGCTTTTAGGTGGCCTGTGCTTTGACCTTATCCAGACCACTGGGAACCTGGGGAAACCTACCTCACTATCCTGGAGAAGACACGGTTTTAAAACTCTCCTACATCCCAGCTCATCATTTCCTGTCCACATCTGAGACACCCTTTGGGCATGATAAAATGGAGGGTATGTCTACACTAGAAATGCAACTGTGGCACCCCGGCAGCATAAACACTTATCACGGCACCAGAAGGCGTTCTCCCATCGCTGCAGTAAAGCGATCTCTCTGAGGAGAGGTGGCTAGGTCGACTGAAGTATTCTTCCGTTGACTAGCTATATCTACACTGGGGGTTAGGTCGACTTAGTGCCATTTCTCTGGGATGTGAATTTTTCCATACCCCTGAGCGATGCAGCTAGCTCGACCTAACTTTCTAGTGTAGACCAGCCCTCGGATAGATCGGAGGAGGCCGATCAAAGGCACCATAGGGTGTGAGGCTCCCAGCTCTCATTAACTGGGACCTAGACTTTGTACTTTTGAAATAGGGGTAGCGTGAGGCTACCATTCATTGGGTCACGTTCTCAGCTGGTGTAAATCAGTGCGACTTCCCTGACTTCAGTTTACACTAGCTGACTATCAGGCCCAATGATTCTTGTAAAATGCTTTGAGATCTCGGATTAGAAAAGCAATAGAATTGCGAAGGGGTATTAGTGTGATGGACTCATTTACTTTGTTACCCCTGTAAAACTCGGTTGCAAATGAGGTTTCAAAAAGTGTGTCAGATAAAAGAAAGCTAATTCAATTTAACTACCAGCCCTCTGGTGATAAGAATCACGATTGAAGCAGGGATGTTACAGGCTAGATTTCTTATCAATACAAGGGAATGGCCAAAAAATCAAGCGCTTCAAAGGAGGAAACCATCATGAAAAACAAATGTTGCTTTTCTGCTATACACAAAAGATCTCAGTAAAATGACACTCATTCACCAAAGTGGCTCTCAGAGCACAGTCTCTTTGCTACTTTCTTCCTTCCAGGAGCGATAACTGAAAACTTCTAGTCATAAAGCTTCATGAGAGAACAGCGGCAACAAAAACAATTAAACTTAAAACCTATTAAGGAATATTGCCCTGAATTCCTCTGAGGCAGCCCAAGTTGCACCATCAGCCTTTACCCTTCTGTCCCAGCTGCAAATGTATTTAATGTGTCTCAATCTTACCCTATTCCCTTGATGGGCCTATCCTTGCACCTTCCACTGAATTGCTCTTCTGTTTTTAGTCCTCCATCTCTGTGTTCTGTGATCGAGCTATGCCAAATAGCTGAGTAATGCTGAAAAGATTTCAGCTGCAAATGCCCAGTGCCCGGTTGTCAGCTATCTTTCGGAACACCTTCTTTTCTTATCTCTCTTCCTCCTATTTAAATCGACCACATTTCCACACATAAGAGGCAGATTCCCAGGTGTGTCAAGGTTAGTTTTATGCCACGCAACTGACTTAAACCCGCCTTAAAACTTGTTCTAAAACAGTGAGCCCTGGCCTAATTCTCGGCCAGCCCAAACCATTCAGGGTGCAGGGAAGGGGTGGTAAATCTGTTCAAGGTGGGACAGAGGGGCAGGAGAGGGTGAGAGAGAACTTGAGTGTGATTAGTGGAAGACAAAGAGAGAGTGAATGTCTGTGTGTGCGGGGGGGGGGGGGGGGGAGAAACCACATGTATGAATGCATGGGTTTCTGTGTGATGGGGGAGGAAGAGCATGAGTGTTTGCATATGTGTGATGGACAGGAGGAAGTGTGTGTGCGTGTGTGTGTGTGCGTGTGTGTGTGTGTGTGAGATAAGCGGGATACAGAGCATGAATGTGACTGGTGGAAGAGAAAGCGAGCTTGAGTGTATGATTGTGTCTGTGTCTGTGTGCGTAAAATGTGTGGCCAGAGAACACATGGGAGTATGCAGTTTTGTGTGGGTTGAGAGGGGATATTTATGTGAGTGACAGATCCAGAGAAAGTGTGTGAGAGAGAGACAGACATCCATGAATGGGGAGAAAGAGTATGAATTCCCTTAAAATCCTTTGCAATATGGGAGACTGCACCTGGCGTTTCAGAAGTGTCTGAGGGAAGAGTCCCTCTCCCCACCATTTACATTTCCTTGGCTTCCTCACAGCTCCCGAGTCCCTCCCCATTCTCAGGCTCTGGGCCTGCTGTTAAGTAGATTCATCTCTGTTCATAGACAGAGTGAGCGTTCTCCTCTCTCCCAGCCTTTGCATGGGATGTTGCTGAATTACAGATGCAAGGGGGTGCTTTCCCCAAAGCACCAGGGGATGAAAATATCACTGATGTCTAGAACGGTCCCTTAAAATATATGTTAGTTACTTATGCTAAACCATGTCTTCTACCTTGTGTTTAGCTGTGACACTGTGAGTACCTTTCCCAAACCTGAAGAAGAGCTCTGTGTAGCTCGAAAACTTGTCTCTTTCACCAACGGAAGTTGGTCCAGTAAAGGATATTACCTCACCCATCTTGTCTTTCTAACATACTGGGACCAACATGGCTACAACAACACTACACACAATTATATGTAGTGACAGCACCTAGAGGAGACCTCAACCAGGGTCAGCAGAGATCTTAGTTTTCCGTGATTAAAAAACCAAAATTCTCTGATTAAAAAATATATAAAAATCCATGTTTTTCTGTGACTAAAATGAAACACGGAACTTTAGTTTTCCTAGCCACAATATATATAGGTATCAGGTGAACACAATGTTTTATTGATATATTTACAGTTGTAAAATGCTGGAAGTAAAATGTTGCAAGATATTTACATGCTAAATGTTTGTATGCCCCTTCATGCTTTGGCCACCATTCCAGAGGACATGATTCCATGCTGATGATGCTTACTAAAAAAAAAATGTGTAAATTTAATTTGTGACTGACCTCTTTGGGGGAGAATTTTGTCTCCTCCTCTGTGGTTTTACCTGCATTCTGCCATATATTTCATGTTATGGCCATCTCAGATGACGACCCCGCACACATTGTTCTATTTAAGAACACTTTCACTGCAGATTTCACAAAAGACAACGAAGGTACCAATGTGAGATTTCTAAAGATAGCTACAGCTCTCGACCCAAGGTTTAAAAATAGGAAATTCCTTCCAAAGTTGGAGAGGGATGCGGTGTGGAACATGTTGTCAGAAGTCTTAAAAGAGCAACACTCCAATTTGGAAACTAAAGAACCCGAACCACAAAAAAAGAAAATCAGTCTTCTGTTGGTGACATCTGACTCAGATGATGAAAATGAGCGTGTGTCACTCCACGCTGCTTTAGATTGTTATCAAGCAGTGCCAGCCATCAGCATGGAAGCATGTCCTCTGGAATGGTGATTTTGAAGCATGAAGGAGCATACGAATGTTTAGTATATATGGGACATAAATACCTTACAACACCAATACAACAGTGCCAGGCGAATGCCTGTTCTCACTTTCAGGTGACATTGTAAATAAGAAGCAGGCAGCATTATCTCTGTAAATGTAAACAAACATGTTTTTCTTAGTGATTGGATGAACAAAGAAGTAAGACTGAGTGGACTTGTAGGCCCTAAAGTTTTACATTATTTTGTTTTTGTGCGGAGTTATGTAACAAAAAAATTTTCAGTTGCACTTTCATGATAAAGAGATGGCACTACAGTACTTGTATGAGGTGAATTGAAAAATACTATTTCTTTTGGGTTTTTTTTTTACAGTGCAACTATTTGTAATAAAAATAACTTTACCATTGTATACTTTGTATTCTGTATTGTAACTGAAATCAATATATTTGAAAATGTAGAAAAACATCCAAAAATACTTATATATATTTTATAATATATTATAATATATTTAAATTTAAAATGGAAGTGTGTTTTGGATAATGCCACACATTTAATTCTTAAAGTTGAATAGTACTTATTTAGACAATTACAGATACCTGGCTCCTATCTGACAATGATGGAGATACAATGAATGTAACAGTTAGTCTCACAGTATTAGGTAACTTTCTGGCACTATTCAAACAACTAGAGCTATATTTCATGTCTCTTTATTTGTTATTAACCTGTCTGGTGGCTAGTCAGCCTAGATGATTTCTAGTTCAGTCCTTGGCTTCTCTCCTGAGATATCCAAAAAGGGTGATGTGGACAAATGAACTAAAACCACAAATGCTTTTCATACAGGTCACTGAGCACTAGTTACATGATCACATTTTTCAGTTTTTAATGACCTGGACCAATCTTGTGCCAGTGTCCTAACAGGGAAAGTTTCTGTATTCCATTATTATTTCCTCATATGCAATTATGATTCCCCTAAGCCATCTAGCCTTTCCCAAGAGCATAAATCCTGGCCGGTCAGTTTACGGCATTCTGCAGACAGAAGTACAAAAGGGAGATTGTATTTTGTCTTTTGGGAATTGCCTACCATCAGAATTTACACTAATCTGTATCTTAATCATTCTAATTTACACCTCCTACCAGCTCCTGATTACTTGTAAAATCTCCAGTCGTATTACTCATCCACTTTAAATAACTTTAATTTCAGCTTGTAGACACAGAGGTTGCGTTTTTGTAATAGAGGTTCCAGATTTTTAATGAAAATGCTTTTTGACATCATAACAGAGTGCGATTTTTGGATAAGTAACCGGCTTACAAAGATCAGAAGTGTATGGGAAGGGTCAGAAGTATCCATGGCATCCATAGTGATTGTAATTTCTCCAAACTCAGAATTCAGTTAGATAATTGAGGCAGCAACTCCCCTGAGGATGAAACAACATTACTCTTTGATTTGTCCTTCGGCTGAAAGAAGCCATCGCAATTTGTTGTTGTGAAGAAATTCATTACAAAATGGAAGACATTTAAAAAATGTAGATACAACGAAAGGGCAGTTTGTTTGCTTTCATTAATAGTAAATAGAAATGTTGGTTTCGAAAGAAACAGCTAATGGCAGCACAGAATTGTAGTTAGGACCAAATATAATTGCTAATACAGTGCTAGCTTTCCTTTTATTTGAATACCTTAGCTTCAGTCTTAGGGCTGGGATCCCATTAGGCTTGCTTATTAATTTATTTATTTTAGGCAGTGCCTGCGCGAGTATAATGTGGTCATTAGCCAGTGATAGAAATTAAAATGTGAATCTTCTTGCCAGAAACCATGTAACAAATGATGTTACATGAAATGCTGGATTCCACTGCACTTTGAAAGCGGAATGTACTCAGTGCAAATGAGAAAATTTTCCTCTCTTCTAAGCACGCCTTTCCCCACAAGCGAACATCTGTTTGACAATGATTACTCATGTTGGACTAAATACCTAGAAACGTACTGCAGGTTTAACAAGAACTGTATTGAGCTACCCAACACACTGGCGCACTTGAGCACACAAGCCACTGCAAAGAAGCAATCCAGTGACATTCACCTGCCAAATTCTTTCTTCCTACTTATGACGGTGTCCACTGTAGTCACAGGGCCCAGTCCCAAGCCCACGAACACCAAGTGGAGTCTTTCCATTGATTTCAATGGATTTTTGGATTATGCCTAGAATAAACAGTGAGCCTGAAATAGTGTCAAAAACCACTGGGGCTGGTGGAGTGTCATATTTCCAATGAGAGCACATTATGATCTCATTCTCTGCATGTGATATGGCAGAGGTGAGCAGTTTCACCCCCCCAACAAAAAGAAGAAATATGGCGGGACATCCAAGTGGTGACTTGAAGTGCTTTAGTTTTATTTTTAACCCTCCTCTGTGTCCCATAACCTCCCAGCCAAAGATAACCAATTCAGGAGACTGTGAGCATCTATATTTGAAAGCAACATTTGGCCCTGAAATAAGAAAGCTAATTTATGGGTAAAGGCAGAAGAGAGAAAAGAATGAGGGATCCCAAAAGATAAGGAGGCGAGAAGGGTAAAAATGGCTAACTTTAAAGCAATCTATATTATGGTCCTGATTCTCCTCAGTCACAGTCAAGCTACTCCTGAATTACACTCATGTCAATGAAGGGAGAATCACTCCCTTGGGAAGCTTTTGGTCATTAGAGAGATCGTTACCCGCCTTGTGGTTTAGGCGAGCATTGTCTAATGATTAGATCATGGCCCTGGGAGTCAGGACTCTTGGGTTCTAATCTCTGCTCTGCAAATGACCTTGATCAAGTCACTTTCTGCTCTGAACTGCAGTTCCTCCACCTATGCATGGGATATAATTGTGCTTATGTATCTTACATAAATGTTGTAAGACTTAATTAATTTAAAGTGCTTTGACTTCCCCAGAGGAGAGATGCCGTCAGTAGGAAGACGATGAGCTCAACATCTTAGCTCCCAACCTTTATCCTTATGAGAATATTGTTCTTTCTGTCTGATTGGTTCTGGTCATGTTAATCGCCCCTGAGAAAGCCCTCCCCTTCTCTTGTGATGAGACAAATGGCTTTACAAGCATCCTCTGTGGATGACATATGAACCTTCTTCTTCCTTGGGGAGGAGGAGCTGCACAGCTTGTCTGCTTTGTTGAATTAGGAGTATTTTTCCTTGTATGGTAGAATACACACAGCTAGGCAGCTCTATATCATATGCATGGCAACATAGCCATTGAGCGGGGAATATCTGAGGCATGCATTTTTGCAGCAAAATTGAAATGTACAATAAACAGAGCGTTAACCGTGAAGAAACAGGCTACTGGTCAAAACAATGCTGTAAACACAGCATCAGGGAGCACATGAACACACTGATTAATGGTGATGAGCCAGACTTGGTCCATGGCTATGTTCTTTCATAGGGAACTAAGGGGATGTAAGGAATAAATGTAGTCCCCTATTTGGGCTACTTGCATTGTGTTTTCATGAGTCTGCTACTCCCCTTCCTACATCTCTGACCAGAGTGTAGAGGTGGGCAGAGGTGAGGCATGGTGGAGTCAAGCACAGCTGAGCCAGCAGATGAGTGAAGTAATCGGTGCTAGGTATAGGGGCTGGCGCAGATCACGTCCTGCTTCAGCAATGGGCGGGGAACCAGGGACGAGACTGTGGCACTCAGAATCACAGGAGACGTCTGCTATTTATCTCTAAGACTGGGGAAATACCTTAGCCTGTTATGAAGCACCGAGGCAGATGAATCAGTTGTGATGGCTGAAAGATCACTCCGTCAGAGTGTCTCTATGATATCTGGGCAGCTAGTGGCCAGCACGGAATTCCTGGATGATGTCACGTGGGCTAGCATTGAGTGGCCACAAAAATACAAGTGCTCATCCACCAATGTTTGGAGAGGCCAGGAATAATTCTTAGATCTTTTTGATCACTAAAGTATTCTGCAAAAGCCAGCATTGGGCTGATACATATTTTCAACTTTCTGTCAGGTTTGTGCAATATGATTAGCTGACATGCAGCATTCTCCCAAATGCAGAGTGCTGACACTTCATAAAGTGATTATGTTGTGACTCTTATGAATGCAGTTTTGCTGGTAATTGCCAACATAACTACTCAAATTTACTTAATTTTACAATCCTTACCAGACAATCATTACTAACGTAATTAAATTGGCTTTGCCATTTTGAACTTTTAACCGAGGTAAATCCACTTATGGCAAATGATTTTATTGTGGTTTTTTTAAAACCATTCTTATTTAATCTCAGGATATTTCTTCACAACAATAGTGATTTTTATCATGTAGAAATCAATATACACAAATCTGGTTTTGTTTTGTTTTTAAATAAACTCTTCTGCATCTTACTGAATAAGTACTGCTATGGTGATCCGTATTGATTAAACAGCCCCTGAATTAGGAAAGGACTTAAGTACCTATAACATGGCATCCTATGTGTCCAATCCACAGGTGATATTGGTCTTTTACAACTTTACTACAACTCTTGGCTGTTTAGCTCAAGTTGTAGTGCCATTGTACCTGGGCTTAACTCTAAGCCTCAATGAGAATTAAGCACATGCTTAAACTGAAGAATGTGGGGGGTTGATTTCCTGAATCGGAGCCACAGTAATTTGAAAGCATGGGACCCCAAAGTAGTTCTGCTCATTTATTTAAAAATTCAGAAGTAGTACAGGACAGTGGAGAAGTATTGTCTTGCATGGACATAGCACTGGTATCTGTAGCTATCTATCCATAAACAGCATCCCACAAGTGAAAATCACAGTGCCTCTTTGGATTGGGTTTTGAATGTAAAACAAGGGAAATGTAATTGCATATTGCTGTGACACAAGATCATCCTGGAGGTATTGTAAGATTTAATTAAAGGAAAATCTGACTGCTTTTTTTTATTAGGCAAGTACATCCTAATAGTGCTAATGTGACCTTGAAAAATTGCTAAATCCATTTAGCACCTCTTTTTGGAAGAATTTAAATACTGCTCATTCTAATTGAGGTTGCGTTGTGCTAGTGTTTGCCCTGACAGTCATCCTTAGAACTGGGCTAGTGTGAATGTTTTGTGAAAAGAAGCTGCTGTGATGTATTCAAGGGCCCTATTCATGTTTTCTTTCTAGTAAGCGCTAGTTCTGAGTAAATTTACCTTCAAAACATCATGCACTGTGCCTCTCTCATGAAGCATACCCAACAGTCATAGAGAAGGGCTTCTTGGCATGCAACAGGACACTTAGGCTTGGTCAGTGCTTAAAACTTATACCAGCATAGCTATGTCAGACAAGGGAATGGTGGTGTTTCTAATCTGGCAGAAAAGCTTCTGCTGTTGGTTTATGCTGGCGGGGGGGTGTGTGGGGGGGGCATAGGCTCTGCTGTATAGACATCTTGCTATGCATTATGTTGCTTGAAACAATGGCTCCATTCTCTTTTCTCTTTCCATCACCCATCCCCATTCCCTTGCTGATATGTGGGTTAACCTCATATAACCCCAGCCTTTGCTCATTCCCTGCACCCAGTTATTCTGTTCCTCATTCCATTCTTCTGAATGCCTCCAGAAGAAATCCAGACTTTGCGAAGATTTCCTCTTCCACTACAAACTTATCTCCTCCTTTTTTGAGCCATCTGATGGGTCGGGTGGATAGTGTATCTTTGATGGACTGACCTTCGTTTACCTCCTTTGTTTTGAGGTTGGGTGTACCTATCCCAAGGGGCATCTTTCATTGGTCAACTCTTGACATGTAAGGGAGCCAGTGGATTTCCAGGTAGCCTTCAGGGAGGACATTGTTAAACTGAATGACCCCTGGTAGGACTTTCTAATATACTTCTGTCCTCTACCTTTGATGAAAGGGAGCTGTAAATGCTCTTTCTGCTGAGTGTGTCCTCACAGGTCATTGGGGCTCAGAGATGACCTGGGGAAATTAGAGGGATGACAGTGTGAATGCTTCTGCTGTTGAGTCGGACTGATTGGGACAGACAGATCATGTGCAGTGGCTGGGCAGGAGGTGAGGAGATGTTTCTTACCAGATCGATACCATAGTCCAGCTAGATATCCTGCCCCAAACTATAATTATTCATTTTCAAGATGAGATTTAACCGCAGTGATCTTGTATTAGAGGTGACGGATTTTCAAAGGTACCATTGATTTAGATACAACTCTTCGCAGAAGCTGAAATTCTAGGGTGCTCTATAATTTTCTAGAAGGAATATCAACAGGAAGGTTAAAAGGAGACGTTGACTCCCTTCCCTTGATAAGTCATAGGGGACCTGACTCCTGATCAGATTAGTTAGGCTGTTGAAACTATTTCAGAGATGCTAATGGGACAGGAGAGGAAAATTAACACCAAGACGATTTGAAGGGAGCAATCTTTTCATAGTTACCATCTCAGGTTCCCTCCTCGATGAGAATCATTTAAGTAACTCTACAGCCTGCATGTAAAAGAAGGAGACAAGGAATTGAACTGGTATCATATATAATATATAACTCACTTGGGGAATTCTGACCACTTTAATGGGCTTTAATCTACCACAGACAGATGCACTAAGAAGGGACTGCAAAGAAATATGTATCTTCCAAACTATGCGCAATGGTAGACTCAAGATCTCATAGAGACTCGACTTAATGCATTTTATGTCTGCACTGTTCCACTTATGCAGTGTGTTCAGGAAAGCAATATACTCTTAAAGGAAGAAGTTCATATTTTTCCTTATCATGGGGGGTTTTTACATGAAAAAGAAACTTTTTTAGAGGAATTAATATAAAATGTCAGTAAATTCAGTCATAAAAGAGTCAGATTAATTTACAGAAGAACTAGGGCTGGAATTTTTCAAAGTTCAAAGAAAAGGGGTTAGCTACTCAAATCTTACCAAAAGTTGATGTACTTAAACCCCTTAGAATCATACAGTCATAGAGTTTACAGCCAAATGGGACCACTGGACCATCTAAGCTGACCTCTTGTAAATCACAAGCCACCAATACCAGCCAGCACCAACCAGTACCCACACACACTAACCCCAATAATTAAAATTAGAACAAAGTATTTCCAGTCCCCAGGAGACTGGACTATTAAGTGCCACAGGAAAAGAACAGGAGGGACTAACTTTAAGGTGCGTCTTGACAAAGTCCTGGCTGGGATGATTTAGTTGGGGTTGGTCCTGCTTTGAGCAGGGGATTGGATTAGATGATCTCCTGAGATCCCTTCCAACCCTCATCTTCTATGATTCTAACATGCATCAGTGCCTGCAGGGAAATGATTAAATTAGATACACCCAGATAATCCTAGCATGTGGCCCATGTTCTATGATGCAGAGGAAGGCAAAAAAACAAAGAACACCCAAGGTCACTGTCAGTCAGGCCTGGAGAAAATCCCTTCCCAATCCCACAGATAGCGACCAGTTAGACTCTGAGCATGTGATCAAGAACCAATCAGCCAAACAACCTGAGAGAGAGAATGCTTGGTGCTATTGCAAGACACCAGCCCACACTGTGCCCTGTCTCATCTCTTTCCATAGCCATCCCTGATGTTTTAGAGGAAGGATTCTAAAAAAATGCAAACAAACCCAGAATGCATTGGGGAAGCTATCCCTTCCTGACCCTTGCAGGTGGCCCTCTGAAGCATGAGCTTTTAGGAACATAAGACATAAACCCTACATGACTGCTGAAACCTATCCCTGAGCATCTCAAGCAACCCTTTCATACAGTCACACTCATACATTTGCCCAGCTCTCTCTTAAAATGTATTAAGGTGTTTGCCCTCCCAACTCGTAGTGGGAGGCTGTACCAGAACCCCACCCCTCTGTGGGTTAGAAACTTTCTTCTCCCTTTGAAAATCCCAGACTATAAAGCTAAGTAAAGGCAAACTATATAGTAAATATGAATGAAGAAAGGGAGACTGGAAAAGAAGAAAGAACAGAGGATATGTATGAGAAGGAAACAGGCGTGGAAGTCTGAAATGAGCACTTAGGTACAAAGGTGACAGGAATGGACTCTCTTTATGGAAACAAATTATTCTTCATTATTTTATAAGGTATATATTACTCTCATACCGCTGTTTCAATTATTCATGTAAAGTAAGTTTATCTGATGAATTCGTCTCCTTTTTTTCCACTGCTAACGAATTGTCTGTATATAAGTCCTGATCTCTTGGAATATATTTTAAGTGGTTTGCATGAAGTTCAGCCTATGGCTATGTCACTCACTGTTTGCTGTGAACGTTATTTGGGATGCATGACTTATGTTATGTTGCTTCTGTTTCCTGACTGGATAGTCAATGCCACTTGTAAGCCAGGCTCTCGCTGTCTGGTATCCTGTACCCCTCTGGTAGTAGCTAGGTCAACTAGATTTTGATGAGCCCATTACAGCTGTGGCAAAGAGGCATGATTGTTTTAGCTCAGGCAGCAATGGATCATGCATTAAGATTCATAGGTCACAGGTTCAATCCCGAGTGCAGATGTCCCACTTAAGGATGTCAGTGTTACATACTTACAAACCTCAACCAACCCAAAGGTCTTCACAGTGCTTTTTGACCCTGATCCAACAAGTAGTGCACATAGCAAGTCAATGGACACCATGTGTTCTTAGGGTTGTTACCTTCAATCTGACTCCTACATTCACTTCATTGTTACACTGGTGCGTATGTAGTGATTTGTCTTACACTGGGCTATGGGCTCTTCAGGGCAAGGACCACATCTGCGTCTCTGTTTGCAGAGCACTTAACACAATAAAGTGCCAGTCATGATTCTCGGTGCTACCAGAATACAAATAACATAGTCAGAGTAACAGTTAATAACAGATGATGGACAGTGAATGAGGAATAACACCCTACTGCTATGAATTTTTAAGTAAGCACTTGGACATGCTAAAACTTGTGAAGTTCTTGGGATTTGCTCAGTGTTTCCACAAACGGTTTATTGTTCAAAGACTTGTGAAGAATGAATAACAAAACCCTGTAAATAAAAGCAGTGCAAATGTTTAGTCATGACAATCTCCTTTGATTTTTATAAATCAACGCTTTCAGTGCTTGGAAATCAATTCAGATTTTCCCGGAAATCACCAGTCTCCTATGTGTCAACTGACTCCTGCTACTGGATGTCAAGGAGGCCAGGAATCCTGTCTGATTTGAATCTGGTCAGGCAGGTAGGCAACAAATATTTTAGACCTTTATCAAGGAATTGCTAAGGGACTCCAGAGTTTTGACCTCAGCAACCTTCTTCCCACCCTGAAGAGTGGAACTGCAAGAGTTTTATTATGGAGGTTTCCTTCTGCACCTGCAGATAAACAAGACGGATTTGTGCTGCTGAGAATAACAACATATTATTGAACATTATTAATAGTCCCAAAACCTTGATGGGAAAAGAAGGCTTGATTCAAATCCTATTGAAATCAATTGAGGTCTTTCCATTAGCTTCAGTGTAAATTGGATCAGGGCCTGAATGCTGACCTTTAACCTCGTTTTATTTGTAGTCTTTTTATAGCACATGCACCTTTTACATGTCCCAATCTTCTGCAGTTTTTTTTCTTTCTTTTACTTTATGCCGCTCTTCTTGGTGATGGTCTCTGTGTCAGCATGAAGAGTCGGGAGAACCAGACTTCCCTTTTTTTCACAAGAGGTCCCAGCTCCTCCTGGGACATTCCCAGGTATTCCGATGTCAGCTGGGAGATATAATCCCTCCAGCATGTCCTGGGTTGGCCTCAGAGCCTCCTCCCTGGTGGATGTGCCCTGCCCAGTATAGGTCCAAAGGAAGCCTACCAGGGAGCATACTTATCAGGTTCCCAAACCACCTCAGCTGACTACTCTTGATCCGGAGGAGTAGTGGTTCTACTCCGAGGCTCTGAATAGCTGAGCCCCTCACCCTATCTCAGAATCAGCCCAGCCAGTCTACAGAGAAACATCATTTCCACCACTTGTACCCACAATCTTGTCCTTTTGGTCATTACCCAAAGTTCATGGTCATAGGTGAGGATGGGGACGTAGATTGACCTGTAAACCGAGAGCTTCATCTGAAAACTTAGCTCCTGCTTCACTGCCATGGACTGGAACAGTGCCTGCATCACTGCTCTCGCCGCACTAATCCACCAGTCAATCTCCCGCTCCCACTTACCATCACTCGTGAACAAGACTCTTAGATACTTAAACTCTTCCACAACAGCTGCTCCCCCTTCACCTGGAGAGAACACTTCACTTTCTTCTGGGAAAGAATCATGACCTCTGATTTGGAGGTGCTCATTCTCATCCCAGCCGCTTCACCCTTGCAACGACGCATTCAAGTGCATGTCGGAGATCGCAATCTAAAGAAGCAAGAAGGACAACATCATCTTCAAACAGCTGAGATGCCTCCTCCAAGTCCCCGTACCAGATACACTTCCCAGTATGACTGCGCCTTGATATTCTGTCGATGAATATCACAAACAGGAGTGGGGACTGGATGCCAAAGCCCACCTTGAATGAACTCGACTTAATGCCAAGACAATGGACACAAATCTCACTCCGGGAATAGAGGGACCGGATAGCACGCAGCAGCAATTTCTTGAGGATCCTAATTGGCTGTGTTTTGTACTTTGTCTCAGAGAGCTGTTCAGCTATGAACAGCTTCAAAGCAAATATATCATCATAATAAGAAGCTTCTATTATGTTCTATTGGAAGCAGTTGGTAACAATTTTCAGTTTTTATCAACAACAAATATTCTTGTATGTGAATCTTTTTATGCTCCCGTAAATGTGATTTGGTGCTTGTGTTGTGCTTCACTCTAATTGTATCCCTGTCTTTTGTGTTTAAAACAACCTAAAACCAGTGGTAAGAGCAAAATACTTTGTCTCATGAAAAGCCTTAATTACAGCATTTCACAATTGTATTTGCCAGTCTGTATTTGCCTTCCTTTCATAGCATAATACTCCTTTTTATCAAATAATCACTCTACCTGCTTTTTTTTCCTCTCTCTCTCTAATTTCACGTATTCATCCAAAGCTTTTATTATATTTTTTTTAAAAAACCCTCAGATGATGCAGCTGCATTTCCATGTGGCTAAACCTTTATCAGAAAAAATTCTATGGACAACCCACCCTTCCTCCATCTAATTGCAAAGCTCCTTAATACGATGTCCAGATTGGACTTTCAATTATGTCAGCATAAACCTAGAGTAATGCCCCCAACTTTCATGAAATTGCTCCTGCTTTACACAGAATAACAGAGGGCATAATTTGTCGCACCAGGCTCCAAAGTAGAATTGTCAGAAGATAATGTTTAGGGGGTCTGGGTTGCCAGAGGGACTGGGAGTGAAATACTGAGCCTTTTACCCTTAGGTCAATGGTATTTCTTGTCTACACCAGGTCAGTAGTGACTCATAGTTATCATTTTCTGGTTCTGTTGTACCTTGTGTGAAATCAATATGCCGTATTGCTTATGCCAGATACGTAACTATTTGTTCCACTTATGCCCATCAACACCTAACTCTGTAAAAAATTGTGTCTTATTTCATGAAATTCAATAAATAGCAGATATTCTTCATACTGGGTGCGATTTTCAAAAGATCATAATGCCCGGTCCTCAAAGACATTTAGGTGCTTAACACCCATTCAATTCAAATGGGAGTTAGGCGCCTACATGTATTTGAGGATCTGGACCCCAAGCAACTTGGGACACAAGTCCCATTGATTTCCAATGAGAGCCATGATCCTCAGTCATTTCAAGGTTAGATCCATACAGGTGACTTAGACTCAGTATTGCAGTGCCTAACTTTTAGACAATCAGCAGAATCCACAGCCCTGAGTTAGGCACCCAGGCTCCCCCTACAATGCATGGGGAGAGATAGGTGCCTACAAGTGGGATTCACAGAAGCAAGCAAGCTGATCAGGGAGCCACCTAAACTAACCGATCAGAAATGCTGAGGAAAGGGGTGTGGCCCAAGCCACGCCCCTCAAAGTGAGGCGCAATGCCTGAGTTCAGATATCAGGCCGAGGGAGGGATTTAAATCTGAGTCTTCCACATCCTGGGTGAGCGCTCAAACTGTTGGGCTGCTCGGTGTAAAGTGTGCACTGCCACTGCCGTCTTTTAGCTGTGTTTAGATGTGCTCAGTATATAGCTGCTGGATCAGGCCATGCTGGTGAGCTAGCCAGAGGAACGCTGCGTTTGAGGATCCTGCTGGGGCCAAGGCAGCAAGCAACTGGGTGGTGTCAGAATGAGGGCAGCTTTGCACTTAACCATGTGCAGACAGTTAGGCACCATGGAGGACTTTACTGGTGGAAACTTAGGCATGGAGAGTGGGCTTCATAGAAGTGTTCATGTGCTTAACTCCCCATTCAAATCAATGGGCGTTAGGTGCCTAAATGCCTTTGTGAATCGCACCAAGATAAGTACATTCCTAACTCCCACTGGTTTCACCTTTGTGAATTCCACCCTTCCTGGAATAGGGGTTTTGAGAATATAAATTTTGGATTTAGGAACCTAAAGTGACCATTAGGCACCTGAATCCCTTTTGTGGATATAGCCTTTAGGCTCCCTTGCAAATCATACCGATTATCTTTATGAAAAGGGGGTAGTTATACTATTCCATGATATTATTAGACAAGCCATGAGGCACTCAGAGACTCTAGTGATGAGTGACATACAAGCACCGATTAATTAATTAAATAAGCTTATTTTGCCAACAATCTTTTGCTAGTGACTCCTGCTACCGCAACTGAGGTAGAGTGTCATTTTCACGCCAACCAACTGGAAATGTGAGATGCTGCTTCAGCAGTTATCGAAATCTCCTTTTCTTAATTTTAATTTCATTAATAAGTTTTCTTGAGTAATGGCAAGAAAGGTTATTGTGCTATTTGTCTGTAAAATCAACCCATCTATTATGCCATTTTCTTACAAGTGGGACACAATCATTCCTTAAGAGGATGCATTTCCATTAAGTATATAACACTTCAGTCATAAATTAGTAGGGCAGCAATTCAAGGAACACATGGATTAAGTTATAGATACATATACATGTCTTGCTGTAAAAACAAATGGTTATTCCAGACCTTCAGATTAGATACAGAGCTGTCTGTTTACTTACATTTTCAGGGGGACACTTTTAGTGTGGCACATGTCTACACTGCTGCACGCTAAAGGGGTGATTCCCACCTAGCCTGGACATACTTGTGCTAGCTCTCATTTAGCTGGTGCACTAAAAATGGTAGTATAGCCACGGCGGCAGGTTGCAGTGGCAGCATGGATAGCTGCCCGGAGTACAAATTTGCCTGAACCCTGAGGGTACAGCCAGGACACCTGGCCCACACCACTGCTGCCCATGCTACTGCACACTAGATTAGATGAGAGCTAGTGTGAGTAGGTCTGTGCAAGCTGGGAAATCATATTGCTAGCTCTAAATGTTAGAGGTAGCCTAAATCCTCAGCCCTACATTGAAAATTCACCCCTTCGGTTCACATTTAGCTCTTTCCTTATGTGGCTGCTGAGTGAACACAGTTCATATTCAGACCAATTTGTCTCATATGAGACTAGGTAGATATGATTTTGTAATTAACTGTAATGTAATGAAATCCGGCTTATCGTTTATCATGATTAATTTAATATTCTGTTTAATGAGTTCTAAAATGTTGCTAGAAAGTAGCATGTCCCATGCATAGCAGGGATGTCCGTGAATCCCAAGAAGTAACAGCAAGATTGCAATGATGTCTTGCATTTACATAGCACCTTTGATCCCGGTGCACTTTACGCAGTAAGTACCTACTGGAATCATCATCTCACTAACCTTAGACCGGCCGTACTAGATCAGATCAATGGTCCATCTCGCCCACTAGCCTGTTTTCCAACCGTGGCCCATGCCAGGTGCTTCAGAGGGAATGAACAGAACAGGGCCATTTACTGAGTGATCCATCCCCTGTCGTCCAGTCCCAGCTTCTGGAAGTCAGATGTTTAGGGACGCCCGAAGCGTGGGTTTGTGTCTTTAACCATCTTCGCTAATAGCCATCGATGGACCTATCTTCCATTAACTTATCTCATTCTTTTTTAACCCACCTATGCTTTTGACTTTCACAACATCCCCGGTGTGTTGTGTGAAGAAATTCCTAATGTTGTTTTAAACCTGAGGCTTGTTAATTTAATTGGGTGCCCCCTGGTTATTGTGTGTGTGAAGGGGTAAATAACACTTCCTTATTCACTTTCTCCACACCAGTCATGATTTTATAGACCTCTAGCATAGTCCCCCTTAGTTGGCTCTTTTCCAAAATGAACAGTCTCAGTCTTGTTAATCTCTCCTCATACGCAGGTTGTTCCATATCCCTAATAATTTTTGTTGCCCTTCTCTGTACTTTTTCCAATTCTAATGTCTATTTTTCTAGGTGGGGTGACCAAAACCGCATGCAGTGTCCAAAGTGTGGGCATACCATGGATTTACAGAGTGGCATTATGATATTTTTCTGTCTTATTTTCTATCCCTCTTCTAATAGTTCCTAACATTCAATTAGCTATTTGCGTCCTGCTAGCAGACGTTTTCAGAGACTATCCATGGTGACTCCAAGATCCATTCCTTGGTTGGTAATAGCTAATTCAAACCCCATCAGTTTGTATGTAGAATGGGGATTATGTTTCCCAATGTGCATTACATTGCATTTATCAGCAGTGAATTTTGTCTGCCCCTTGGTTGCCCGGTCACACAGTTGTGTGAAATCCTTCTAACTTTTTGTAGTCTGCTTTGGACTTACAAAATTACTCAAGATAGGTAGAGTTTGCAAACTGTGCCACCTCACTGTTTACCCCTTTTTACAGATCATTTATGAATATGTTGAATAGCACAGATCTCACTACAGGTCATTCAGTGACCCCGCTATTTACCTCTCTCCAGTGTGAAATTAACAGTTTTATTCCTAATGGTTGTTTCCTATCTTTTGACCAGTTACTGATCCATTAGAGGTCTCTACCTCTTATTCCATGACTGCTTAATTTGCTTAAGGGCCTTTGGTGAGGGACCTTATAAAGGCTTTCTGAAAGTCCAGATACACTATGTCAACTGGGTCACCCTGGTCCACATGTTTGTGGACTTCCCTCAAAGAATTCAAATAGATTAGTCAGGCATGATTTCACTTTACAAATGCCATGTTGATTCTTCCCCAGCACATTGTGTTCATCTATATGTCTGTTAAATTTGTTCTTTACTATAATTTCAACCTGCTTGCCTGGTACTGAAGTAACATTACAGGCCTGTAATAGCCAGGATCGCCACTGGAGCCTTTTTTAAAAAATTGGTGTTACATTAGCTGTCCACCTGTCATCTGGTACAGAGGCTGATTTAAGCATTAGGTTTTATATTGGAGTTTGTAGTTCTGCAATTTCATGTTTGAGTTCCTTCAGAACTTGTGGGTGAATACCATCAGATCCTGGTGATGTATTACTGTTTAAATTATCAGCTTGCTCCAAAAGCTCCTCTACTTACACCTCAATCTGGGACAGTTCCTCCTATTTGTCACCTAAAAAAAATGGCTCAGGTGTGGGAATCTCCTTTGCATCTTCTGCAGTGAAGACTGATGCAGAGAATTCATTTAGCTTCTCCACAACAGTCTTGTGTTCTTTGAGTGCTCCTTTAGCACCTTGATCGTGCAGTGGTCCCACTGATTGTATGGCAAGCTTCCTGCTCCTGATATATTTTAAAAAAAAATTGGTGATAGTTTTCGTGTCTTTTGCTAATTGCTCTTCAAATTTTTTTTTGGCTTGCCTCATTATACTTAAACTCTGGCTGGTCAAGTGTAAATGTTCCTTTCTGTTTTCCTCAGTAAATGAGAAATGGGCTTTGGATCAGGACCACAGTTAATACCTAAAAGGTAACTAGTATTCCCAAATTACTTAAGCAACATTTTGATGATTATGATAATATTTTTCTTATTTTGAAAGCAAGCTCTTACTGTTAATTATGACAGTGATTACAGTATTCATCACATATTTGTGACATTGTTTTTACAGAGAAAATGACAGAACCCATCTGACTGTTAATGAATGAGCATCCTAATTCGGCTCAGTCCTTAAAGGTTTATTGGCGGAGATCTCTTGTGAAATTATGAAGCTTTCATACACCTACACAAGTTTCTGTCAGGTAGGGTGGGTTCTGAGAAATGAAGGAGTAAGTGAATGACATTATCTGTGTTGTTTAACTCCTTCAGTATCCCCCTCTCCCAATCTAATGTACATAGAACTGCATTATTAAAGTTCATGGGAGTTAAAATCTTCTAAAAAAAATGCACTCATCAGAAGACATATTGGGTATAACACTGATATTATGGTGAGAGGATGAGATATTTATGAGGTGTTGTAATTAGAGCTTCCTTATTAAATAATTGGTATGCTTACCTCTACCATTTCTGAGAGGCAGTGTGATCTGGTGAATAGGCTGTTGGACTAGCACTCAAGGGCAGAATGCTCAGAAGGATTTAGGAAACTCAATTCCTGTTTTAGGTTCCAAAGTCCCAGGTTTGGCACCACTGCAGTACACAGAACGCCAGCCAAACCCCCTCTAGGTGATTAAACTCACTCAGTGCCTAAATCGTCAGGGTGAAAGTTCCCTCGGTGCCTATGCTTCTGCCTCTGAGCATGTGCACTGCCGCTGCCCCATGGGCATCCAGGTGCCTATCTCCTAGCTCACCACCAGAGCGATCGACAAACTGGGGGAAGAGAAGCATTTGGCCATCTAAGCCACATTCAGAGCCCAATCCATTATTCATGCGCAGAGGCCACCTACAGGCTCATATCCTATTCAAAACATGGCAGGAGGAGTCTGAGCAGGTCCTAATAGCTTTTACTCAGTGGTTAGAGCATTCTCCTGGGAGTTTGGAGACCCAAGTGTCAATTCCCCCCTCTCTACTGTAACACAATAAAATAATAATATTACCATGTGTACTTAAGAAAGCCATAGGATACTACATTGGAAAGAGACCATTTGGTAAGATAAAAAGAGATTTTACAATCTTCTAAAAATATGCTCTTCTTAACTTCACAGATTTTATGCAAATCACAAAGGGATAAACATTAGGTTGGGTGTAATTTGGATGGGGTGATAGTATCTGAGGAAGGAATATACAGTAAATACTCCTTCCCTCAGATTTCTTTTTTCTCTCCATTTCTTCAGTACGTGCCACCTCCCCAAGACAGTGTATGAAGCATCCTGTGAAGGTGGCTAGGGAATAGTGGCTGGGAAGATCACCTGTGAGAGGCTTCCTGATTAGTCTGACTGTGTTGATTTTGCCCTAACAAGAGAATGTGCAGGGGTTGGTTGGTTTCCCAGACTTGTCAACCCACCCTGCACCATTCATCCCTCGAACCCCTTCACAAAGGAAACATGGTAGAGTTTGCATTGCTCCCAGTCAGTTTCCAGACACACGGCTTCCCCAGTCATCATCCATTCCTGTCTGCACACAGACTGAGTTTATTTTAGCTTTGGAAATGATTGGTTTAATCTTCGTGAGTATAACGGTGTTTTTCTTCCTCCCCATTTGTTTTGAGGCATGCACACTTGATTTGACGATAGACAAGATTAAAGATATGTTGATGACTCTCTTCTAAACAGTGTAAAACGGCTGCAGGATATTTCTTATCCCACCTATAATGATTCCACTGAGGTATGCAGTCATTTCTACATTGAATACTAATAATGACTAAACAAAATGTGCTGTCTTTCTGCTTGTTTTGGCAGCAACTTATGACTGTCAGCTAAGGCTATAGCTGACATCTCTACAGTGTCACACTTCTCCCGATTGCTAATGAAAATGATGTGTTTAGCAGAGGTCTCTCGCATTTCCATATTGATAATCTCAGTCATGTAAATAATTTTACAATGTAAATGTCACAGTTCTTCCTGCATAATCTCCTTTTCCCTTTGTCACTGGAAACAATTTTCTGAAACAAAGGAAATCATTCATCACATTTACCAAGGAAGGCCAAGGAAATATGAGGCTGTGTCATGATGACGTTTCCAATTCATCAGACACTCTTATTATTATTTTTTATTGTTATCATAGCACTTAGCAGCCCAGTCATGGACCAGACTTCATTGAGCTAGGTGCTGTACAAATGCAGAGCAAAAATAGTTTACAGTCTGATTAATCTAAGTGATAGTAGAACCTCAAAAATTCCAGAGATTCTATTCAAATAAGCACCGCAAATTCTGGCTGTCTCACTGAACCTTGTCTATACTCTATTGCCTTTCTGGATCTACAGAAATCAGTTAGAATCAAAATAGATTGTTCTGGTACTACCTTCCTGCATCTTGGCAGGGAGTTAGACTAGATGACTCTTGAGGTCCTGTCTAACCCTATGATTGTATACGTTTGGCCCATTAATACAGTTAGAACAACCTTCCCACAGTATTTTGCTACCTCTTCTTTTGATCCTGTCTGGAACCAAGAGATTGAGAGGTGCAAACAAAGAGCCAATGCCTCATTCAGGAAAGGATTTCTATTTTGGTCAGGAGTGGCACTGGTTGCCTATGATGCATTTTCACAAACCAAGAAGTGTATGCGTGACTTGTTCATTGAAACAGTGTCTCACGGTAACACTGAGGAAGATAAAGAATGGATAATATTGTTGGAACTGAAAGCAGACCGCGTGACAGTTAAATTTGATACAAACCAATGTCCTGCAGAAAAGGTCAATCTGAAAATCAGGAATGAACTGGAGAAAGGAAAAATTAAATAAAAATTAGCACCTTAGAGTGGAGAGAAATTGCCAGTAAAATGGTTTAAAAAAATTAGGCAGAGGTTAAAACATAGATCATTAAACAAATAAACTACAACTGTATAAAGAGGGCAAAAAGCAAGGGTTTTTAAAGGAATCTGAAGAATTATGTGCTGAAATCCCATTGTATTGAAAATCCCAGACTTTTAAAGAAATAACATTAGCAATTGAAAGGGTTATAATAATTTTTAAAATTAGGCAAAGATTAAATATTGACAATTAAAGGAAATGGAAAAAAAAGGCAAAAAGACAGTCCTGAATTACCAAAGAGTGATGCAGCATCAATACCTGTGTCCCCTCCTCGCATTTCCAGTTACATTAAAGGCAAACCACAGTTTTATGAACATCTCAGAAGACATCCATCCCCCTGTAAAACAGGTTGGACGGGAACACCCCTGGCGCTTATCTCAGCTTGCTGCAGGATCTCTGTAAAATTGAAGCTTGAAGATAATTTGCTGTGAAGATGTAGAGCTTGTGGCCTGAGGCCCCAGGGCGTAGAGAGGTCACTCTTGACACTTGTTTGAGAAATGGGAGAAGAATGGCCCAGAGTTGCTTTTTTGACAATAGCAGGTGGGCAGGGGCTCCAGAGGGGAGGAAACTTGCTGCTGATGGGCCAGGGGCAATGACCGCAAGGGTCGGGCCTCATTTGCATTTCAGTGTAGGGCATCTTGGATACAATACAGTTACGTTTGGGAGCAATAAAATGCGATTGGTCCTGCTGGGAAATGACGGGACAAGAAAAATTGTACGAAATTCTCCTGGGGTGAAGGGTTGGGTGAGGGAAACTGGACTGGGCTAAATGGAAAACGAGGTTCCCTTCTCTGTTGCGAATGCTGGAGCTGTGGTAAGGACTCTTGTTAAGAGGCTTAGGGTATGTCTACACTGCCGAGTGACGTTGAATTACTGAAAGTCGACTTTCAGCAGCTGATTTTTAGAAGTCGCAGCAGCGTGTACACACTGTGCTGTTTGCGCAAGTCTTGTGTGTCCACACTACGAAGGCTAGTGACTTTGGGAAATGTGCAGGACATAGTGGACGGGTTTGCCATGATGGGCTTCCCAAACTGCGGGGGGCAATTGATGGGACACACATCTCTATCTTAGTGCCTGCCCACCTCTCGACTGAGTACATAAACCGCAAGGGGTACTTTTCCATGGTCCTGCAGGGCCTTGTGGATCACAGGGATCGTTTCACCGACATCTATGTGGGGTTGTCTGGGAAGGTGCATGACGTGCACGTATTTCGTAATTTGGAACTGTTCTCTAGTATGCAGGTGGGCACTATTTTCCCTGACCAAAAAATTCACATCAGGGTGTGGAAATGCCCATAGTGATCCTGGGGGATCCTGCTTACCCCTTGCTCCCTTGGCTAATGAAGCCGTACACCAGGCACCTTGACAGTGACAAGAATTGTTTAAATAACACTTTAAGCAGTTGCAGAATGGTTGTAGAATGCGCCTTTGGGCGTTTAAAGGGTAGATGGAGGAGTCTCCTCACTAGGCTGGACATGAGTGAAAAGAACCTCCCTTCGGTGATATCTGTGTGCAGTGTTCTTCATAATGTGTGTGAAGCGAAGGGTGAGAGGTTCCCCCAGGGCTGGGCTGTGGAGGCGGAAATACTGGCTGCCAATTTTGAGCAGCCAGATGCCAGCAGTACACTGAGAGCTAACGGTGGAGCGCTTTGCATTAGGGAAGCTTTGAAAATCAGGTTCTGCAATGAGATGCAGGACTGATTTCTGTTCCTGTATGTTGTTTGCCTTTGAACATCCCCTCCCCGCAATCGATATCTGTACCCTCCAAATCCCTCCAGAACAAGATATGATTTAATAAAGAAATGTGTTGAAATGATGCTTAACTTTATTTATGAACCTTCAAGTCATGAGGGAAGGGGGTGTTCATTCACTGTCTCAAGGGGTAGGGTGGTAGCTTGCTGGCCAGCTGTCAGCGTGTCCGCCATTGCCCTCTGCTCGCCTCCACCCGGAGGTGAGCATGTACTGCAGCCTGGCCAATCTTCTCTGAGACTTCCTGGGGGCGGGGGAGGGTAGCAAAGCCCTCAGTCGAGGAGCATTATGGAGGGGCTGCAGTGGGACTCTGTCCTGCCTCCGCTCCTCCTGAAGCTCCACGAGCTGCTGGAGCATGTCTGCCTGGTACTGCATGATTCGCAGCATCTCCTGCGTGGTACTGCGATCATGCTCCTGCATTTCTCTGCAACTCTCCCTGTCCATGTCCATATTCTGGGACAAGGTCAGCCGCCACGCTCTGAGCTCGGTCTCTGCAGCTGCTGAGGCGTTCATGAGCTCGCCAAACACGTCATCTCTTGTTTTTTTTTTTTTTCCTCTTTCTAATCTGTGATAGTCTTTCTGCAGCATTTCTTGAGGGTGGGGCCAAGGCCGAAGTGTCTACATAAAGAAAAAACACAGAGTGAAGAAAATGATACAACTGTAACAATGTAGACAATACTCCCCATGCAGTGCACAGGGCAAACACAGACCCTCATTCCATTCCTGACATCCCAGAGGGGTCTGCTCGCTGTGCCCTTACGTAGGGGATCTGCAGACTTGGTAGGACACTACAATGGGGAATACAAAGATACAGGGCATCTGCTGTATAGCTCTGGTATTTTAAACATGTGCCGTCTTCCCTAGGTGACCATGAGCGATATCAGTCTCCTGAGGGTCACGCACGAGGAAAGGGAAGATTTGCTGCACGCAGCGGGGTACCAGCTGTGTTCCTCCATGATGCAGGCTCCCTTGATTTTAGTGTGGCACGGCAAAGTATCCTACCACGGAGGGAGGAATAAGGCAGCCCTCCCCAGAAAACTTTTGCAAAGGATAACAGATTACCTACATGAAAGTTTCCGTGAGATATCAACTGATGATTATCGGAGCATATCTCATCACAGAAATAAACTGTTCTCTGGGTCACCCCCAGTATAGTCACCGAAACGCCTGAAATCTCCTTCCTGCCCCTCCCCCCAATGTAAAAGGACAGAACTGCTAAGAAGAAAAAAAACCTCCCCAGATGTGCCTTCCCCAGGATCATTAGTGCTGTCCTGTGTGCTGCTGGACTGCTTTGGGGTCAGGTATATGTCCCGATTTTCAGGCAGAATGGACATCCCGCTCTCCTGCACTCTGCTCTCCTCAGCCTCCTCCTCCTCCTCGTCCACAGATTCCTCATCATTGATCATGGACTGTGACCTAGCGGAGGTATCGATGCTATGGGGTGGCACCGTGGTGGGATCGCCACCGAGAATTGCATGCACCTCATCGTAGAAGCTGCATGTTTTGGGCAAGGAGCCAGAATGGCTGTTAGCTTCCCTGGCTTCCTGATATGACTGACGCAGCTCTGTGATCTTCAAGCGGCACTGCTGCGCGTCCCTCTTGTGTCTCTTCTCCAGCATGCCCTGGGATATCTTCCCATAAATCTCCAGATTCCTTTTGCTGGCTCTGAGCTGAGCCAGAATGGACTCCTCGCCCCACAGCCCGATGAGATCTAAGACCTCTGGTGGACTCCATGCTGGAGCGCGTTTGGGCTTTGCAGGAGCCATGAGGAGTACAGCGACAAAGCTGTCTCCATGATGGCAGCACAGGAAATGAAAATTCAAATCTTCCCGGGGCTTGAGGGGAGGGGACATTTCCTGGTAGGGTGACCACAGTACAGCACGAATGCCCAGAGCGGTCACAAGGGGTCATTATGGGATACCTCCTGGAGGCCAATAAAGTTGATTTAAGTGAAGTCGTGTCTACACTGACACTAAATCAAATGAATAAATTCAAATTAGGCATTAAGCCACTTGCAGAGGTGGTCTTATTAAGTCAACTTTTGCCGTGACTTAAGTCGACTTAACAGTAGTGCCAGTGGAGACTCAGGTATTCGGAGATCGACGTGTGACTTTACATTGACTTCCATCGCCAGTGTAGACCAGGCCTTAGATATTCTTCTTCTCCAGAAGCTCAGCACAAAGGCCATTGTAGGACGTTGTAGCAGATGGGTTTGAGTTGGTAAACTGAGCTGAAGTGACCTCCAGGGGGTGGACTAACTAGAGCTAAGGGCAGTGGCTTGGACGGGAACTGCAGAGAACATCAGCCTACTTAAGGGACTCTGGTGCAGGCCCCACCACCTCCAGCAATCCAAGCTGAAATCAAATCAGATGGGAGCAGACCAGGCAGCACTTCTCCTTGGGAGCTGGAGACTGACCGACCAGAATCCCTGGACTCCACCAGCCCTGGACAACAAACTGTGAGTGGGGAACGGGCAGAAGGGAAGTGACTAGCATGCATCAGCCACACCCCTGCTTCCAGAGGATGACTGAGGTTAGAACTGATGCTCGGACACGCTGTGGTGGTGGGAGTCAGACGTATAGAGATTGTTGATTTACTAATTGCTAGTTTTCCCAATTGTCCCCTTCCCTCCTCCCCGGCTGGTGGATCCTGCTCACATGCTCAGGGGCAAACTGATGAAGGAAATTTTCCCCCTGTTCGGATCAGTAGGGACCTTGGGAGTTTTTTTTTCCTTCTTCTGCAGCAGGGGACGTGGGTCACCCACTGAAATCATCCAAGTATACTTCACCTAATCAATTCTCTGCCACTGCAGGGGCCTTGGGAGCTGGTGGCATCTCAGGCTCTCCTGTTCCATGGCACATGAAATTTTAGTCTGCTGAGGACTGAACTGCGTTAGTCTAACTAAAACCATTAGGCTCAGTGTAGAGGAAACTGGGTGAAATGTAATGGGCTGAGCTATACACAGGTCAGACTAAATGATCTCATGGTCCCTTCTGGCCCTCACCTCATTGGAAATCTGTAGTCTGTTCTCTGGCTTTACTATGAAATGGCTCCTTTGTGATGTCCTAAATCGCCTGGAGCCAAGCTGTCTGAGACCCCATCTCTCTCACTGCACTGAGATCTCTAGCATGTTACCCCATGTTTGTTAGTGCACTGCTATGTCAATATTAGCAGGAGATATGTCTGAACAGATCCTCTGTGTTACTAATGTCCTACCAATAGACCCCCCCCCTGCAATTAACATAGGGGTAAAATAGATGGAACTAAAATATCCTGAGGGAATTTTACAAGTGTCCATTCTTGTCATCACTCAAACGGAAACTGGGCACAGTGGGAATGGGAAAATGGCCTCATTACAAAAATCCAACCCTAAAATGGACACACAAATCAAACCTAAGCATTGTAGCTACAGACACACAGTTACAATTAGCATTCTAGAGTTGTCCCCTTTTAGTAGCAACTGTTGGGAAAACAACGCATAGGTTTGAGATCGATTCTTTGTCTCGTGTGAGAGTAAGATATTTTGTGTAGGATAAAGAGAAGAGAGACTTGATTAGCTAGAAGTACCTTCCATGCTGTGCTTTATGTTGTGCCTTATTTGATGTGCTTTGCACCTTTAAATGGAGAGACATCTCCCTCCCTGCTATACAGGTAGCTGACATTTTGTGTTCAGAGAAAGCCTTGCACTGAGGAGGCACACACAGTGTGCTCACGTCTGAAGACTTTACCTTTTTTTTTTTCCTACCTGTTGTTCTGTCACTATTAAATACAGACAATTCTGATTGAAAGTATTGGGTCACACTTTGTCCATGGAAAAAAACTGAGAACTTGTGCCATTTTTAATGCAGTTGTGTTGATTTTAGCCTCTCTGCTTTTGCAGAGCAAGTGGAAGAACACCAGTTCAGGAAGCACCGCTTAGGAGAATCATAAATAAGTCTTCTGAGAGCCTAAAGTAAGCTGTTGTGCTGTTGCTCATCAGAGCCAGAATGAAAGTTTATTAGCAAATAACCTTTAGTTTTTTAACAAATGTCTTTGATAATTAACTTTTATTTTGGCTTTGCTATGCCAAAAACACAGAAGAGCTTATGTTATGCTTTCAGCAGAGCTATTTATATGCTATGAATTGCCTGTGGACTACTCTGTGAGTGGTGTTCTTCCACCTACTCTACAAAATGAGTCTAGAGAAAACGAGTGAACAGCTATTTCTCACTGAAGGGATCTAAAATGCTATGGAAGAGCTCTCATGAACATTCTTCCCCATGCTTCAGCCTGTCTCATCTCACTTTCTCAGGAGACAATACTAAAAATGAAGGACTAGATTTTCTGCTCATGTATTTGAAAACAGCTTCCCTCAGGTCAGCGGAACTGCACCAGTTAACATCAGCATAGAATAAGGCCCAAAACTACTCAGTTGTAAGTATGCTCTGCTTTCCAGTTTAGTCACTGTCATGTTTTTCTTTTCATACATTCATTGGTTTTATGGCCAGGAGGGAATATTCTGATAATCTAGTCTGACCTCCAGCATAACACAGACACCCAGTGTTTCCTCGATCAAGCCCATATCTGGTGGTTGAGCTAGAGCATAATTTACTCTTTTGACATATACTCAGGTTTCATGATGAAGGGAGCCATTTAAGGACCTAGACAATACACCTGGCTGAATTTTATGACATTTGATTTTCTGAAGAAAATTTTTGTTGAATTTTTGAATTTGGATAAAAAAAAGGAATTAAATTTTCCTGCAGAGCCATCCCATTTTTACCAGTTTTGTTAACAAAATTAAATCAGAGGGAAATCAAGCAACCACATACCACATTTCCTTAGACAGCCAGTGGGTCAGTACTGAAGAAATTCCCCAGCCCCAGAGGTTACCAGAGGTGCCTCTTTAAGACTGAGATGTAGAAGTGAGGGCCTGCCCAGTTGCAGCCATTAATAATCTCCTGGCATTTTTCATGTGAATAGAGGTCTTACAAGCCTAATTGTGTTTGCCTAACTGTGTGCTTCATTTAAGACAAATACAAGACATACGCAAAAGGGGAGAGAAAAGAATAGCAAATAAAGAGCATTGCTTTACATGATAGTGTTAAATGTAAAATAACTCCTATCAATCTTTAGTCTTGAGAAAAGAAGACCAAGGGGGAATGTTGATAAGTCTTCAGATATGTCAAGGGCTGTTATGAAGAGAACTGTGGTCCCTTGTTCTCCCCGTCCACTGAAGGCAGGACAACAATTATGGGCCTAATCTGTAGCAAGGGAGAGTTAGATTAGATATTAAGAAAAACCTTCTGGCTATAAGGGTAGTTAAACTCTAGAATAGGCTTCCAAAGGAGATTGTGGAATCCCCGTCATTGGAGGTTTTAAAGAACAGATTGGACAAACATCTGTCAGGGATGGTCTAGGTTTACTTGGTCCTGTCTCAGCACAGGGGGATGGACTAGATGACTTCTCGAGGTGCCCTCCAGCTCTACATTTCTATGATTCTATGATTATGGATAGAGAGAGATCTGCAGTATCTAGAGGCTTAAAGTATTAATTGGATATGACAAAGCAACAACAAGAACCTTGACACTGCTTCTAGTATATCCTTCTGGAAATCTAGCTACATTACGAGTAATCACAGCTGTGAAAACAGAAGAGAATATATGACCGCATTAAGGAAACCCCACATCTCATCCGTGTATGTCACAGAACATGATGTGATCATTTAAAATCCTTCCACAATGTAGGATGTGATGTGTCAGGGAATAAAAATACAGATCTGATTAGATATGTGCAGTAGTTTCATCTACTTAATATCCAGTCTGAGAAATTAGTGGACATTCAGCAAACTGGTTGTGTTCCAGCAGTGGGAGTATTCAATTATTAGAAGCTAGATCAGATCCAGGGATAATTTAGTATCAGCACATTTCTGACTGAAGGCTCTCTCCCACAAAGCATCTGACAAGGCCAGGAGGTTCCTTTCTTATGCTGTTTACTCACAATTGATTTCTCTCCTCAGTCTGCATGTTCCTGCAATAAATATCTTATCTCTGCTAATTCCATGTTACTTTTTCCTCTGCCCATTAGAACTTTTTCTCCCCTCAAAAATCCTTTCCTGAGTCAGGTAACAAACAGGGAGGTTGAGTTTCATTTGGAAAAGGAGTGAGAAGAGCTAAACTTGGATAGCTTGCCTATACTCCCCCACCCTTCATTCCCACCCCAATCTCATCTACTCACAGTAAATGTGACACATTTTAAAACAGGTTTATAATACTGTGTTATTAATTTATTATTGTAATAATTTAATATTTTGAGGAGGGGATGACAGGAATGGGGAAATGAATCCGAATAATTAGGAAAAGGAAGGCAGAGAGAGAGTCCCAGCTTTTTCTTTCTTCGTGTGTGCACCTGTTTGCATGTGCCAAACACACATTACTGGATGGAAACGGGCATCTGTTAAGTCAGCGGTGGTAGTTACAGCAAGTGAATGGTTATGCGTGCACTGTGCATTCAGCTCTAGGCTTCACAGGCACTCACTGGCCCATCCAGATGTTTGCAGACCCACAAGTGAATTTTGTCCTTGTGTGCCGGAAGTGATGTCCAGAGATTCAATGCACCTTCAGGAAGTAGCATACGTGGGAGTGATATTTCAGAGCTGGCCTAGCAGCATTGGCTGACGCTGGATGTGTTTGCAGGGAGGAGCTTGTTCAAGATATGGAAGCAATGACCAAAATGATATGGTTAGGAAAAGTAATGCGCTGGCATCCAACCCAATGCTGACTGAAATTATGTGTTTGGCTATCTCTCTCTCTCTCTCTCTTCCCCCCACCCCCCTTGGGGTCAGGTGTTGCTCTGTTATAAGCCCTTGGATGGGGCAACACATTCTGCTGCCCCTGGAGCAGTCCAGGGAGCAAACTGTGACTCAGAGAATCATATCCTGCCTCCTAGTTTCCCCCTGCCCTGGGGGGTGACACACCCTGGCGCATCTTATGCCCCCTATTGCACCATCACAGCAGTCCCTATCCCTTTCCATCACATGCACAAAGGTGGCATAGCAGCCCCGCAGAGATTGTGTCCTCCCCTCCACTCCCCATGGTATCAGTAGAAGGGCAAAAGCATAAGGAGAGGGGTAGCATTTTGCCTTCTTACCCTCCCCACCTGGGTACAAAGGAGGGGCTAATCATGTTTTCAGCTGCTCTTTTTTCCTGGCCGTTTCCAGCGTGGCATGGCTTGATGCCCTATTCGTGCCTGCCGGCAAAGCTATGGACAGCCAAGAATGGAGTATCACTGCTGAATGGTCTTCAGCTACTGAGATGTTTTCCTGTGCCTTCTGGTTTTGACAGTGGATGTAGCTATGCCATACAGCGATAACAGAGGTTAGTGGAATGTTGCAGGTAATTAACATTGTTTGGCTTTAACAGCTTCCTAGCTTTGTTCCCGGGAAGCCAGCAAGGGGAACAGAGGTGTTTTTTTTAGACTGTCGAGCACTTGCAAGGAGGGGAAGAGGTAAGAGAGATTGCGCAGAGGGAAGTAAAATACTTAGGCAAGCAAACGATTGGATCAATAATTGGAACAGTTAGTGCCTGGCTGGAGATTGATATGAATGAGAAGCTATGCTTCATTGACTAGGTTTACCTAATTCCTTTAAACATCAATATTGTTTTTTATGGTGCAGTTACCTAACTTAGTTGCAACTTGCTATTTAATCTATAACGCTATTATTACCTGAACGTTGATTGGGAAAGCAGCAGGAAGATGCTCGGATTATGCCTTAATTGTTGTACTGCACCTGCTCTGCACAAAGAGGATGTATGGTCCTTGTCTCCCTTATTGTTCTCAGCGCCTCACATCTGAGCCGTTGCTAAAGTCACGGCATCTGCTTATGAGTGAAACCAAATGTGCTTCCATTTCTTTCCCGAATGAGCTGTAGAGCCACAAAGCTTGCTTAGCTCTCCTTCGCCTCCCCATTTTGAGCCTCAAACAGAGATATTTGCTTAGCCGCTAATTAAACATTTACCATGAGAAAGCACCAAGCTTCATAAAGCAACATCTTCTTGGTTGCTTGGCGTTTGGCTTCAGCTTTTGAGCTTGCATTTCCCCGGCTAGTCGAGTTTAAAGCTGCACTCCTGTGGCTGGAAATGTTGAGGTAGTAAGCGGAGATGAAGCAAAGCAGCAGGTATTTAAACTGAGGGATACAAAGTGGAAAAACTCACAACTTTCCCTTCAGGTATAGGCCTGAAGATGCATCTTTGATAATGAGAGGCCGTGCTGGCTTATTAGATTCCCTGATCATTTAAAATGTAAATCCTACAGAACAAGCAAAGAGCTGCAACTTATAGAAAGAGCTGGCTGGGTTTTAATAAATGAATACGCCATCTGCCTCTTTTATCTCTTGACAAATTGTGCTAACTACAAAGCCGGCAACAACAAGTAGTGCATTCACAGTGAAAGGGTGATATAGAATTGGGGGCAGCTGAATGCCAGATCATCCTCAGAGCTGAAGGAGGGTGGGGCCATAACTCAGGGGAGGTGGAGTTTCTGGTGGGTTATTATGATTCAACCAATGCCCCTGCCAGTTCTGTATGGATGGACAAGTTTGTGTGAGAGCTTCCTCCCTCAACGCCCAATGCAGGAGCCAATTGCAATTCCCTCGCTTCTAGCAATCCCTGGGCACAAGGCCTGGGGTTATCCAGTGCAGCTAGTGGCACTGGAAACCATTACATGGAAAGCCCATGCAGGGAAGTAAGGGGGTAAGTTATGTTCCCTTACTCCATTGTATGAGCATTTCCAAGGTTGCTGCTGTGCCAGAATGAGCCCCCTGAAAGAAATGTGGCAGACTCGTAAGTATCTGTCCGTGGTATATATTTGTGACCACCTATTTGTGCGCAGAACTCAACAGGAACGAGCCTGTTGCCTAGCTGTTGCCACCGGTACAAAACAAACCAAGGGGAAAACATCATAAAAAAATCTCGATTGTTTCAGATGTTTGTACCGGAGACCAATAACAATTTATCCATATTTTAACAGGGGCTCTTTATTGGTTTTTACACACTGTGTATTTAAAACAGAACTAACATTTTAATTATTTAATGTAGTCACTTAAAGGTGAGAGGAAATTGCAGGAGTTTCCTTGTCCTATTGTAGGAAAAGAGGACATCTGTATGAAGGGAGACAAAGTTTAGCCTTCTTAAGAGCTGGTTTCATATAGAATCATTTGAGGGTCCATCATTTGTTTCCGTTCTGGGACTGATCATCATTCTACATGTAAACATGTTTAAGGGTTCTTTGTGAAAAACCTTTCCTAGCTGCATAAGAAACCATGCAAGGTTCTGAATGAAAGAGCATCTGTTGGCTTCTTTAGGAGCTGTGAACATTAGGGGAGGCTTCTGAATTCTTTTAGGGAATTTCTCACCTAAGGGTGAAAATGACCAAACCAATATAATAATGCCCAAGCAGGGCAAGACAACTTGCTCAGTGGTTTAGGCACATAGATCTGGATAGCAGGAGACTTGGCTTTTGTTCCTTGTTGTTTCACAGCCTGCTCTCTTACTGTGGGCAATTGACTTAAGTATTCTGTCCCTCACTTTCCCTGGGTGTAAAAGTGCTTTGAGATAATGGGGGAAAAGCACAAAATAAGCCTAAAACATCAGATTTGGAAAGGTATTTAGGCGCCTACAGAGGCAGACAGGCAGATAGTGCGATTTTTCCGAAAGCATGCAGGTGCCTTTGTCTTATTAAAATCAGTGGGAGTTTGATGCCTGGGCACTTTTGAAAATCACACTCTGGGCTACATCTGCAAAAGGACTTAAGTGCTTAACTACCACTTTAGATGCCTAAATTCAATATTTAAGTGCCACAGAGACCCTCAGCAGCTGCCTAATCCTGGAGGTGTCTAAATTATCTAGGTGCTTAATTTTCCACCAGTAAAGTCCCTTAGGGGTCTAAATGTCTGCCTGTGTCCTGACTCCATTGAGCTGTTTAGCACCTACCTCACATCTAAGCCCTGGTGGGATGATCTCAGAGCACATCTAACACAAAGAAAGTGGCTCTGCCTTTGTCACCAGCAAAATGGTCAGGGCACTCACATGGGATGTGAGAGATCCAAGGGTGAATCCCTACTTGAGAAGAGGGACTTGAACCCAGGTCTCTTAAGTCCAAAGCTGACTGGGATCTCACAAACCTGGGTGACTGGGCAACACAATGGCTGATGAAATTGAATGTTGATAAATGCAAAGTAATGCACATTGGAAAACATAATTGCAACTATACGTACAAAGATGGGGTCTATATTTGCACGAAGGAGATCTTGGAGTCACTGGGGATAGTTATCTGACAACATATGCTCAATGTGCAGTGGCAGAATTAGCAAAAAGCTAAGAGAATGTTAGGAACCACTTTGAAAGGGATAGATAAGAAGACAGAAAATATCATAACAACCACTATGTAAATCCATGTTACACCCACACCTTGAATACTGCTCCATCTCAATAAAGATACGTTAGAATTGGAAAAAGTACAGAGAAGGGTAACAAAAATGATTAGGAGTATGGAACAGCTTCCATAGGAGAAGAGATGAAAAAGACTGGGACTGTTCATTTTAGAAGAGAGACGATGAAGGGGTGAGAATAGAGTGGAGAAAGTGAATAAGGAAGTGTTATTTACTCTTTCACATAACACAAGAACAAGGGGTCACCCAATGAAGTTAATGGGTAACAGTTGTAAAACAAATATAAGGAAGTAGTTCTTCACACAACACACAGTCAAGCTGTGGAACTTGTTGCCAGGGGATGTTGTGAAGGCCAGAATTGTAACTGGTTCAAAAAAGAACTAGAAATATTCATGGAGCATAGGTTCATCAATGGCTATTAGCCAAGATGGACAGGGATGCAACCCCATGCTCTATGTATCCTAAGCCTCTGACTGCCAGAAGCTGGGACTGGACAACCGGGGATGGATCACTCGATAAATTGTCCTGTTCCATTCATTCCCTCTGAAGCATCTGGCACTGACCACTGACAGAAGAATGGTTAGTGAGCTAGATGGACCATTGGTTTGACCCAGTATGGCCATTCTGATGTTCTCTTCACCTCTCAGGTGAGTGCCCTGACTGCCAGGATATTCTGGGGCAGGTCTCTCTCAGTCTCTCCTGTTCAAGCTGGGAGAGCCAGGGAGAGAAAGAATGACTCTATAGCCTGGTGGTTAGGGAACTCACGGGGGAGACCTACCTTCCATTGCTTCCACCAATGAATACTGAACTACTTTATATGAAGTCTTAAGTGCCTTTATTGATCTACCCTAGGTACCTAGCTGTAACTTAAGGCACCTAAATACCTTTACAAACCTGGCCCTAGAGTTTTGTTAATATTATCTCAGTGGAAACCTAGCCTTGAAATTACTGCACAGTATATTTGCTCACTTTATAAGCTATGCTTCATGCAAGGAGCATATTGTACTGGTGTTTTGTAATCTGCACTGGCTCCCAGTTAATGTTTAAACTATTTTAAATCTATAAACCCTAGTCTGGTTTGATACCTGGCTTCCTCTCTGTCCAAATAATTTCCCCATTATTGCAGTCACCCAAACTAACAGCTTCTAGCAGGTTATTCTCCCTTCTTCAGTTCTATCCCTCCCTTTCTCCATCGGAGCCTGAATATAGTGACAGTTAGGGGGAAACTTCCAAAAGCACTTAAGTAACTTAGGCACCCAAGTTCCATTTTCAAAAGTGACTTCTGTGCTTAGGAATCTATGTCCCTGTGATGGGGTCTACAATCCCCACACCGGGACGGACAGGCTTAAAGGACAGTCCTGGGCCCAGGTAGCCCTGCCCCTCCGGCCTTCAGAGCATGGCACAGCTAGAGAAAGTGTTGAAAAGGGAACTCAAAATGGGGAACCTGGGGAGCAGTGCAGACCTATCCTGAAGGCTCGTGAAGTCTCCCCAAGGGGATAAGACTATAGGCTGATGGTTTGGTTGCTTTTGCTTTGCACCTTCTATTAGACTCGAAGTTAGGGGAGAACAGCCGGGGTAGGAAGTGACTCGGCAGGAACCTTCGAGGGCATGTTGGGGGCCAGACATTGTTGATCTTCCTAGAATCAGAGCCTGGTGGAGTGAGTGGGTCTGGACGCTTCTACTATTGCTCCTGCTACATGAGGAATCCAAGACTCCTGTTCCCCATGCCACACCTCTGATTAATAGAGGGCTTGGACTGCAGGACCTACACACTAGGTGCTAGGTGTGCTAACCACTAGGCCACCTAACTCACTGAGGACTCTTTAGGACTTGGTTTCCTAAATCACACAGTGCTTTTGAAAACGTTACCTGTAGGGTATTCTGCCTGGCACACACATTTACCTTTTGCTGAGGGCATGTGCTGAGGTCTGTAAGGTAGGCAGATGGAGGTGGATAGGGTGAAATCCTGAGCCCAAAGAAGTCAATGAGTGCTTTTCAGCAGAGCCAGGATTTCACCCTTGGAAGTTATGTTTTGTCCATTGGGCTTGTAGGGGCATTGATCAAATCTCCACATTTAGGATTTTTCCTTTGTTCAGGATGTGCACTTCAGAGAAACTCAGGAAAATAGATGCAACTAATTAAATGTGCCATGTAGCAGCAGCAGGCCTGTCCCTCCAGAAAAACTTCCCAGCTCAGTTGTGTGCCAGCTGTGCATTGTAAACTGTGAATCAGTAAAACTACTAGAAGATCTACAAGCCACTTACACGGTGTTTTATGTTTATCTTCTGTAGCTGAAAGGAAAGCAGGGTGAGAGAAGAAACTGTTTACAAGTAGAGCTGGTTGCAAAATAGTAAAGCTGTTTTGTAAAGAAAATGTTAGAAACAACAACAAAATTCTTCTTGGAAAATTCTCTCTGCATTTTTTGTATTTAGAAAAAAATCATTTAAAAGTATTTCATATAGGAAAAACCCTACTTTCTCTTACTTTTTATTTTTTTTTACCCAATTTCCCCCTTTTTTCCCCACTGGAAAAGGCATAAAAGTGAGACAAAACAGGCCTTTCGCCACAACTTTGAAACAAAAATGTTTAGGAACTTTAGAAAAAAAATATTTTGGTAGAAATTGTTTGTTCTGAAATGTTGTCAAACAAAACAAAATTGCAAAAGAAATTAAATTATTCCACACCCATCAAAAAGTCATTGTCGTGGAAATCCCATTTTTAAACAAAAAGTTTCTTTGAAAAAATTCTGACCTGATTTTCTTGCAAGTTTTGCACCTTTAACCAATAGCCAGAGCATTCCCGTAACTACAGAGTAGCACTTGCTACGGGTCTATCCTCAGTTTAGTTTTTTATACGGCCTGCATCAATGCAATTCAGCTGAGTTCAGCATCTCTAGTGGACTGACATATTACAGTGGTAGAGATTGTGTTTGACATTAAGGGCTTGATTAAGGGCTGGGGAAGTTCAAATCCACTTTCCAGTAGGCTTTGGAGGAGGCCCTACCTGGCTAGTATTGTATCATTGACACCACATAGGACTTCTGATTTAGTGCTCTAATGCTCAGGGGGAAGAGTACATGAATTATTAAAGAACAACTGTACAACTAAAATAGGTCTAAAAGTCATCCAAAGAGCAAAGGACACTGTCAATGAGAATATGGAAAGAGCATTCACTAAGTCGATAGGGGCTTGAGAAAAGCAGTGTAGCAACAGCATTTTACAGCATGTACATCACTGTTGAAGTTGTAAGAGACCGTATGAAAGATTAAAGGAGCCCACAGACATGGAATGGCCCGTCCAGGGGATTTCCCTGCTTCTTTTATGAAGGGTCAGACACCTTTGGCTATTTGCTGGCTGGGCTGTACAAAACCTGTTGCGGTTCAAAAGAAACAGATAATTAGGTCAGTGGGGAAAGCTAACTACACGTCCTCGTGTGAGAAAGCAAGAGAGAAAGGGACACACACAAGGTTTTATAAAGGAACATTTTCTTTAGCTTGCCGGAGCAAGGAGGCAGCATACTGTTGCAATAGAAATTGGCGGCCTTTGGAGAGTGTGCTCCAAAAAGTAAAAACAATTCTGTAGTATATGTGAGCTGCAGCCAGTAGCTAACCAGGGCTTTCTTCCTTTTATAAATATTGTCACTTTTTCTCCCAATTAACCCCTTCCTTTGACTTACACTGAAGACAAGGATTAATCCCACTCAGTTTAATAGCTGACCAAGTCATTCCATTTTTAGGGGGAGAATGTATTGAAAGGTGTCAGTGTAGTAATACGTCATCATACGTTACGAGGGGGAGGATTATCTGCAGTAGCATCCACGAGGTGCTAGACATTTTCAGAATGCTTCAGAAAGATGGTCTGTGCTCCCAGGAGCTTGGGATCTAAAGGCACACAGATGAGCAGACGGGCTAGGGGAATGTGATGGCAGAGACAGAGTTACTGGAGCCAGAGAGAAATCAATGCTCCCGGTTGCCCTGGGAGGGTGGACCAGGCCCAGTTTAGAATTCAGCTGAGCTGGGGAAGAGCTGGGTAGCTGAATTAAGGATAAATCCCGGCTGAGAGGAGTGGGGAGACTAATAAAGGAAGGACTTCAGGGCAGTAGGAGGGAAGCAGGAAGCTCAGGCGGACAACAGGCTTTGGGGTCCTCTCCTGAGAAGGGAGATTTGGCCGAGGGCCCAGGGACACTCTGGGAAGCCACAGGGGTGGAACAAGCTGCCATGATGCGCCTTGAAAGAAGGGCAAGACGCTGGGACACAGCTCCAGGGCTGGGTTTCCATAGGAAAGAGACACACACGCAGCCTGGAGAGAGGCAGATGGGTGCTGGGCCTCGAGGGAGAAAGCCTCTGTACACGAGCTGGAGAGAACTCTGCAGAGCCTGGGGTGGGACCAAGCCTCTGAGGGGGATTGAGCCCAGGAAGGGTGGGGGGAGAGGGCCTGGAGACAGGGCAAAGTCGGAAGAAGTCCAGAGAGGCAGCAAGGAGTTTGAGGAAGCAGAGTTTGTTACAGGGTCCCTAGGCTGGAATTCACAGAACAGGGAGTTTCTAGGCTCCCCTACTGGCACTGAGGAAGGTGTCATGAAATTCTCCCTTGCCCTTAATATAAGGACCACTGAGCCCAGAATTGGGCTGAAGACTGGGCATAAGGTCATTGGACTATAGGTTTGTGGGATTGTGTTACCTGGGAAGAGTGGGGAGCTGAACACAAGCCGACTGGAAGCCTGAGGCAGAAGGAGAAGCAGTACACTGCAAGGCGACAGCAGCTGTCAGCTGGGAGAGCCAAGGAGCAGAGCCTGCTGTGCCTCACCCAGCCACGACGGGATGCACAAGCTAGCGAGTGACTCTCCGACAGCAAACAACAATGGGCAGCTTATATACAAGTTAGCTGGCCCCGCAATAAGCAGCACCACAGAAGTGGGCCCTTCAGAGGGACTGAACTGTGAGGGGGGTAGGCACAGGAGGTGACCTCAGGGAGGCTGTGTCAGGCACAGCAGGGCTGCCTGGCAGATGGCATGGAGGTGAGCGCATGTAAGCCTGGCACGTGGCTGGACAAGGCTGGGAGCACTGGCAGAGCGGAAAAGACAGCTCAGTGCCCCTGGCCATCCATCACCTCCAGAGGGCTGCATGGGCACAACTGGTTGGAATTCAGGAAGCCAATTCGTAGCCGGTGTGCAGGAAGGAATGGCGTCCACGTTGCTGATGGGCGTAAAATGCCCCGAAACAGCTGTACTCTGGACCACAGCGGGAGTGGATCAGTGGACTCAACAGGTGCCCTTTTCAAGTCCCCTTAGCAGAGTTGATAAAATGCATTTGCTGCACTTGAATTTAGTACAAACGAAACTCCCAGCTTCTTCCCTCTCACTTCCCTGTAATGGCTTCAATGATTTTAAAGTTCTTTTTCTGTCTCAGTCACTCTGCTTCCCTGCTCTGGGCTCTGCCTACCTCTTCCTCCTATCTGGCTAACACATCCTAACCCACGTTTCATTTCCAAAAAGCTAGATCACGTAGCTTAGTCCATTGTCTGTTCCTGCACCAGTTTCCTTTGGTAATCTTCAGTTAGTCTCTGCCATCATGTTTTTATGTTTTCTGCCTCTCTCTTATAACCAAGACCTTTTTCCTCTCCTCATACAGATCTCAGCTGTTTTCCACTTCTGATGGACTTTCTTTCATTACCTGCTTGCTTTCCCCCGCCCCCCTCCTCTTCTAGTGGTCTTACCACTTTCAATACGGTGGATTCAAGCCTTATCTTCTTCCACCAACAGAGAACCAACTGCTTCAAGCTGTCGCCTCTTACTCCTTACCTCATAAATTGTGCAGTGTCTCTTGATTTGAAGTTCCCCATGAGAACTTGCCACTAAGATGAGGAAAGACTTTGAAAGTGTTCTGAGAATATTGTTTTGACTTTCTAACCAATTTGCTTTGCCTGTGCTCATTCCAGCAAATGAGCTTATTGGCAGGAACACTGACCAAATCAGTGATTTTTAACATGAGTATTGCAGAATATTTGCCAGAAATGAATTCTGAATGTCCAATGGCAAGGATCTGCATCAGGAACTGGTTTCTAACAGCTGCACTCATTCAATCAGGGCCCAGAAATAGCCATTTGACCTTTATGTCCAATAAAAACAGCTCAGATTTCCAACATCAAATATTTGCACTGACTGGCTTGTGAATGAGCTACAACCTTATTCGTGGACATTGTTCAGTGAGTAATTGTGAATAAATCTGAGAAAATTGAGGTCTCTTTGTGAGCAATTTGTCAATGAAAAACAGCCAAAATTTGTCAAAGAAATTATTCGTTATGAATCTCTCTTCTTTATTCATGAGTCAATTTAACATAGGAGGAGGCTGCATGCAGCATTGTTTCAATTTGGCAATCCTGCATCCTTGTACTTTGTAAAATCAGATTTGTGGCTAAGGCACTGGATTGGGACTCTGGAGATCAATTCCTACCACAGATTGTGTGACCAAATCATTTGGCCTTTGTGCCTCACAGTTCTATTTCTGTAAAATGGGACTAATAATAATAGTTTTGCATTATAGCAGAACACAGGAGCCTCAGCTGAGCATATTAAAAACACATATCAAGAGACAGTTCCTGGCCAGATAGTTTACCATCTAATAGGACAGACAGCAGATGGGAGGGGAAACAGGATTGCCCCAGGTTACGGTCAGAGCTGAGAATAGGAATCAGATATCTTGACTCCCCAGCCGCTGTCCTATACACTAGACCATTGGTTTTCAACCTTTGTGATACCAGGGACTGGCTTGTGCACTTTCAAAACTGTGCCAGGGAGATCTCAGGAACCAGTGCCAATCCATGGACCAATCGCTGAGAAATACTGCACTAGACTATTCCCTCCTTTTGCCTTTTCTCTCCCTTGCTTATTTAGATTCTCAGCTGTTTGGGGACAGGGACCATCTCTGTGTATCTAATACAGTGAGGCCTGGATCTCAGTAGGGATGTCTAGGTGCTACTGTTCTTGCAAATAATCTTAATAAAAAGATTCAAGGATTGCCGCTCTTTGCATCTGTCGGAAGGCTAGAAAAATAAAAATGTAGGGCTGGAAAGGACCTCAAGAGGACAGTCAAATTCAGCTCCCTGTGTTGTGACAGGACCAAGTAAACCTAGGTGATCTTTGACAGCTGTTTGTCCAACTTATTCTTATAAGCCTCCAGTGACGGGGATTCCACAATCTCCCTAGGAAGCCTATTCCAGAGCTTAACTACCCTTAAGGTTAGAAAGTTTTTTGCTAATATCTAACCTAAATCCTCCTTGCTGCAGATTAAGCCCATTACATCTTGTCCTACCTTCAGTGGGCATGGAGAAAATTGATCACCATCCTCTCTATAACATCCCTTAACATATCTGAAGACTATTATCAGGGCCCCCCTCAGTTTGCTTTTCTCAAGACACAAAGGGCCCATGATTTTAAGCCTTTCTTCATAGGTCGGGTTTTCTAAACCTTTTATCATTCTTGTTGCTCTCCTTTGGACTCCCTCCAATTAATCCACATCTCTCCTAAAATATGGTGCCCATAGCTGGACAGCGTACTCCAGCAGAGACCTCACCAGTGCTGAGTAGAGTGGGACATGTCGTACAGACAACACGCCTCTTAATACACCCCAGAATGATATTAGCCTTTCTCACAAATGCATCACATTGTTGACTCATATTCAATTTGTGATCCACTATAATCATAGAATCATAGGGCTGGAAGGGACCTCGAGAGGTCATTTAGTCCAGTTCCCTGCACTCATGGCAGGACTAAGTAATATCTAGACCATCCCTGACAGGTGTTTGTCTAATCTCCAGATCCTCTCAGCAATACAACCATCCAGTCAGTCATTCCCCTTTTGGTAGTTCAGCATTTGCTTTTTTCCTTCCAAAATGAAATTCAGAAAGGACAAGAATTTTATAACTGGTGCATAACTGGTTGGAAAACTGTAGTCAGAGAATAGTTATTAGTGGTTCATAGTCAAGCTGGAAGGGCATATCGAGTGGGGTCCTGCAGGGATCAGTTCTGGGTCTGGTTCTGTTCAATATCTTCATCAAAGATTTAGATAATAGTATAGAAAGTACACGTATAAAGTTTGTGAATGATGCCAAGCTGGGAGGGTTTGCAAGTGTTTTGGAGGATAGGATTAAAATTCAAAATAATCTGGGCAAACTGGAGAAACGGTATGAAGTAAATAGGATGAAATTCAATAAGGACAAATGCAAAGTACTCCAGTTAGGAAGGAACAATCAGTTGCACAAAAACAAATTGGGAAAGAGATCTGGGGGTCATAGTGGATCACAAGCTAAATATGAGTCAATGGTATAACATTATTGCAAAAAAAGCAAACATCATTCTGGGGTGTATTAGCAGGAGTGTTGTAAGCAAAACATGAGAGTAATTATTCCACTCTACTCTGCACTGTTATGGCTCAACTGGAGTATTGTGTCTGGTTCTGGGCACCACATTTCAGGAAAGAAGTGTACAGATTGGAGAAAGTCCAAAGAGCAATAAACATGATTAAAGGTCTAGATAACTTGACCTATGAGGGAAGATTAAAAACTTGGGTTTAGTCTGGAGAACAGAAGACCGAGGGGAGACATGATAACAGTTTTCAAGTACATAAAAAGTTGTTACAAGTAGGAGTGTGAAACATTGTTCTCTTTTAACCTCTAAGAATCAATGGGTTTAAATAATAACAAGAAAGGATAAAGGGGTATTTGAGTAATTTACAGATGCCACAGTTGATAGCTAGTAGTTATTCAAAACCAAAAAGGAAATATTCCACTCAACAAAAAGCAGGGGGAGAATACAGGGGATGCTTCATATTTTCTATCTCAAACAAAACAAACAAACAAACCCCTCACTGATCTTCTGTTGTGCAGGGAGAAGAATGATCATGTGTGGAGGGAACACGGCATTGTACAGAGCTACCCAGTCATTAGAGGATTTGAAACCTAGTGGGCAGAAAGATTCTAATTACAGTGTAATACATCTTTGCTCTAGAGACAGTGATCAGCTAGTTCTGAATCTTGATGAGAAACCTGAACATCTCAGGGCACAAGGCATTACTGAGGAGATTAGGAGAACTTGTCCATAGGAGAAGTTTCTCCACTGTCCTTTAAAGGGTTTCTAGACACCTTCACTGGATAAATCTGGTACTGGCTAGTATTGGTGCCAGGACATTGGATGAAATGTGTTTCATTAGCATAGAGTGAGTCTGAATGCAGGTTAAGTGGAACAAGTGGAACTTCATTAAACCCTGAGCGCTGTTCTGCCCACATGTCCGCGTGTTCACAGCCTAACTCCTCGCTTTCCTAGTGTCGCCTCAATAACAGTCCCTCCAAGGGGCCTCGGCCCTCTGATTCCAGTTCTCGGATCATGACAAGTCTTTCTTATTTCACCAATGTTTTAATATAAACATGGAAAACAAATAGATGCCCAGGCTCCCGACCCGTGTCCTTTGGGCTTGCTAGGACATAGTTCTAGTCTTGCCTTTACCACAGACTCAGCTGGATACATAGTCTTTGAGATAGTTTGGTGTCCTCAACAGGCAATGATGCTGGGAGTGACCTATCTGTCTCCCTGTCACTGAGTCTCACAAACTCTCTGGGGAAGCTCCCCCCTCCCTCCCTGTGTGGATGGCCTCCAGCTGATTCTCTGCCTTTCTGTTCTTTGATTATCTCTGTAGGCTCTCGGACTGCAGTTCCACTGATCATAACACAAGATGGGCTGCACGGCTGATCTAACCTGGCAGGTCCTGCATTATATGATCTCTGTGGTATTTCTTTGCAGTCCTTTGTGCTCCCTCTCCGACAAAATGCCACCTTTATGTTGCTTTAAAAACAAGAAATCAAGTGGTTCCGGGAAAGTGGGCTTTAAAACCAAGTCAAGAATTTTGCATTGTTTGTGGTATAGGCTGTAGATTACACAGTAGAAATGTTTCTGGCTAAAAAAATACCAGCTTCTTTTGCTCTTTCTATCAGTTTGCTGATTGGATACTGGACTTCCTGATTCTGGGAATGGTTGGCTGAATGGTCAAATAATTGATTTATTTTAAAACAGTTGTTGATTATTCCGGAGATATTTCTCCTGATGTACTTCTGTTAAATAATCTAAGGGCAAGGGATATTACAAAACAATATATTGCAGGATGTCTAATTTCTCAGAATAGTCTTATTTTTTGTCCAGGTTTACACATTAATAATGTCTATTAAGCAACTCGGTGGCAAATGGGGCAGTATCAACCTTAAAATTTATATATAGGAGCATTCTTTTAATTTACCTTTGATGCTGCTATTAATTTGGAAATGCAAAACTTAAAGCAGTTTAAGCCCCAATTTAATTAACTTAAACCCCTTAATTTAAGCCCCAATCCTGCAAACACTTATGTATGTGCTTAAAGTTTCATGGTAGCATGATTTAAAGGAGTCTAATTGTCAATGGGTGTGCACCAGTGTGGTTCCACTGAAGTCAGTGCATCTAAATTGATTTACATCAGCTAAGGATCTGGCCAGTGAAAATACTCATGCACTTCAAGATAAGCACAGGGGCACCTGAACTATTCACTTTTTATGTTAACACCTCCAGAATTAACAAGTATTAATTATCAGCAACTGTATAGATTGTATCATATTTCTCATTAAAATATGAAATTCATAGGTAAAAGCCTTTGTTAACTGGAAATTAGGGTTGTAGCAATAAGTAATTTTATTCCTGCTTTACAAAAATGACTAGAAAAACCTAAGCTTTAAAATACACAGGAATGACGAGGTAAGGTAATTCACATAAATATTCTACTATATTTACAATCACTAAACAACTATAATCAGTTGGAATCTTTACCTTACCTAGTGTCATAACAACCTTCATTCTGATGCATAAAACATCCTTACAAGCTCTTTAAACATATACATCACTAAGTAATGTGTGTATACCTGTTGCTAGTGATCTGTATCAGCACTTGTGAACATGTCATATGGGTCAGAATTAAGCTTGTTAACTGTTAGATAACAAAGATTTTTTGCAGGGAGGAGTCTGGAATAAAAAATGCCATGAAAATCTTTTGCAGAGCCCAATGCCACTCAAAGTAATGCTAAGCAAGTTTTTATATTATTATTTATTATTAACCTTGGTCAGCTAATAGAGGTTAAAACTACATCTGCATTGCCATTATTAGGGTTGTATCATAGGTTAGTTAACACAGGTTACATTAAATCAGGTTAAAAATGCACCATCTTACCTAGTAAAGATGCTGCCCGGATGACTTTTGTATTGTAACCAACCTCCAGAGTGTGTACTGAACATTGTGAATATGCACAGAGAACTGTTCATGAATGATCTGCTAACCAAGGGAAAGGAAGGCTGAGTCACTGCAAATTTGATATTTTGTGTCTGTTTGGCAAGTGGGGTTGGCTTATGGCAATCTGTTAGTCTGAGAGGTGCTCAGATGCTATGGTGATGGGCACGAGTACAGACCCTAAGTTAGGTAAAGAGGAATCCAACTGTGTAGAATTTAATTCAAATATACCCTTAAAAGAAAGCCATCCGTGTTGCAGTCCTTCCCTCAAACTCCTTTTCAACTGAGATTTCCATCCAAAGGAACATTTCTTATTCAGCACTTGTCCACTCCGAACCTACTCTTGACATGCATGGACTCTTTGGAATTTAATTTGAAAGATTTTTTTAAAATACGTATTTTAGGGAGAAGCTTTCCCCAGGCACTTTAATGTTTGTAAACACTGCCTGTGGAAGTACTGAGATGATCCTTATGAGTTTGTTCTTCCAAATCCCCCCATGGAGGCCTTAAGTCTGTGCTGAGCTTAGGTCCCCACCTCATGGACACTGCTAACCCCATATCAGTTGCCCTGTCAACTTCCCTTCCAAAGGGCCATGAATGAGAAAATATTTCCTGACTGCTGTCCTGCCTTACATTCCACGCCATCTCGCTGGTCCACAGGGGTGTGCAGAAAATGCACACAGATAGGGGTAGCCTGGAAGAGATGTAGGAGGTCACAGATATTCAGAAAGTCATTGTGAGTACATGGAAGTAGAACAAGACCTGGCCATGGGGGGAGGAGAGAATTGGATGGTCCCTGCAGTAGCTTTCACAGAGATGCACAGATTTCAGGAAGGAAGAGACTGGAGGGGGCACCGGGAAGTCAGTCTGTGTATTCATGGCTGGAATGCTGGCTGCAGTTTCAGCATCTCTGTAAATAGTTTTCTTAATAAAGAGCCAGTTTAGTTTTAGATGCATGGATTTCTCTAATGCTATTACCCAGCCTGCGGCACCTGAAATGGGGCTCACCTGTTACTTTGCTTAGGACCCATGAAACATAGGGCTGGGACAGATCTCCTCACCTTGGCACTGACTCTTGTTACTGGTGCCTCGCTCAGGGGGAAAGGAGTCTGGGATCACCAGTGGCTTTGAGGTAGCTGTGAGGCTCCTCTAGATAGGATCCATTTTCTGAAGAGGAAGCTAGAGCATGCATGAATACCTGTTTTCACCTCTTTGTGGGAGGAAGATTTTTGCCAGACGTTTCTGCTCCATATTTTGTCCTGTCTAACACATTTCAAGCTGTGTGCCAGCTCCCTGCCTTCTGTTTTCAACGCCAGTCCCGTGGGATGGGAACTAAAGCACCTGTCAACATGAAGGAGTGGAGAGATGGATGAAAGCTTAAGAAAGAAAGAAATCTGGAGGATCAGCCCTGCATACTTATCTGCATCTAATTTGAAGAGCTTGGTGCACTGATTATTGGAGTTACGAGTTACATTTATTTGCTTCTCATCTAGAAAGAGGTGGTTGTTCAGAATAAAGCCAGTTGAAATAAAATATTTTCTTTTGAGAGGTCTGAGCCATGTGCCAACTCCACTTGCCTGGATGTCACTAATAGAGATTGAAACTCAAGGGGAATAAAAGCCTGAGCTCCAATGAAACTAGATGTGGAATTTGGAAACCTTAGGGGAGAATAAGAGTTTCTCAGCTTTTATTCTTAAACCTTGGATACAAATGAAAATGTTTCAAGCTTCATTTTTTCTTGATATATATTCACATCTTTATCTGTGTTGCCATGTTGTTTTATAGTGCATCATTCTGTTGCAATTTCTTTTGTGTTATTGCTAAACACAAGAGAACCTGGGAATCACATATATATTGTAGCCTACCGACCCTGAAGATTTAGAGCCCCAGTTCCAAATGTTTAGCTTTCTTGGGCAGTTATACTTTAAATTAAGATGCAGTGGAAGCCTATTTTTCCTTTTAAAACCCTTTGGAAAAAAAACACAAAACAATGAAATAAGCACTCAGTACAGCTGCACCGTCCAATAATTTATTACCAAAGCTCTTAGAAAACACACTTGTTATACATTATCAATGGATCATCCTATGGCAAGTTGTTACCCAACACGAGACCTAAACAAGGCAATTTTGGGTGAATGCATCTCCGTGTTTGATATCTGACTCGCCGCATATTGTAGTCAAGCGTCATGAAGACGTACCGAGGGATGTAGGCCAGGTTCTGAGCTGGCGCAAAGCCACACAGGCATTGTGTCCCAAACACCCAATTTCACCTCATTTCTCTTCTTCACATGGAGGAGATGATTCTGTGTCCACCCTTTATGAGATGCAGCTCCACTTGGTGGGAGTGGAAGATGGTGGAAGATGGTGCCTTAGTCTATTAGCACCCCCCCTTGTGGCACGAAGGGGAGCTGCATTTGTTAAGTCCTTGTTATGACCCAACTCCTGGGTCCTCGCTAATATCTGCCCTGTTTGGGGTGATAGGGAGTCAGAATTTCTGTAGTTCCAGTGGGGACTGATAAGCCATAAGTCTCCTGGGCTTGGGACCATCTTCTCCCAAAACCCTGATTGGAGTAGCTAGGGAAACCCAAGCATGTGGACTCCCTTGGGTTCCAGCTCAGGTCCCTTGGGTGGCACAATCAGCGCCAGCCCTTCTCAGTTCCTTGCTGCTCTTGGAGCTACTTTCTACCTTGCTTTTCTGCAGGCTTTCCCAGCCTCTTGTCCTGCTTCTCCCTCTTTGGGTCGTTGATTTGTCTGGCATCTGCTGCATCTTCAGCACACATGACTTGCTGACACCCAACTGAATACAACGATGTGGGGCATCACTGGAGCCCTTAAGTCGACTCCAACACAATGGGTACCTGTTCTGTCTAACATTGCTTCCCTGGCGATACGCCGAATTGTTACAACACTCCACGGAGCTCAGCGAACCCAGGAAAACAGATGTCTTCCTATCCACCAAGACCTCAACAGTGCCCCACTACAGACTTAAGTCCCGCAAGTCTTTCTGGGAATATTTGCTTAGCCTCATGCAATCAGGCTATGGTCAGAAGGCGGCTTGGAGAGCAGATCGGGCTAAACAAGACATAAAAAATAAGCACCTTTTGCTGGACCCCATGCAGAAGGTTCCTGGGTTCGACCTCCCATGGACATCTTGGTCACCACTGGACTGAATCCAGACTAGCCATGGCAGATGTGGACATTTAATGCACAAGTGAAAAATCAAGGACTCCCCAATGTCCCCAGGACAGACCATCAAACATATCACCACCTACTGCCCCATTTATAAATATGAAGGAGGCATCACTGCAAGCAATTCTGCCACTCCTGATGTAGCCATCTAGCTTGACCAACTTCAGGTGAAATTGCAGTTGCTGCTCTACACCAGCCATATGAAAGAAGAAGAATTTGTTTGGGAGCTTCTCAACAGCCTGCTGGAGGGACCCTCTCTCTGCCATCCTCCTGCTTCTCTGGTAGCCACCCTACCCACCTGCTTTGCATTTTTTTCCCTCACAGCTGCTGCGAGACTGCCAGTCAGCTCTGGCTGAGCTCTGGCTTCTGAACCAGCATGGGGAATATGGATCCCATCATAGGAAGGATGAATCATGGCTCCGCCTACCATCTGCCCCTCCCAGCTTTCTCTGCTTCCTATCTCCATCCACTAATTCACTGGGGAAGCATTGGGTGCACAATTCTGGCTTTCCTTCTGTGTAGCTGGAGCCATGAATCATTTTCCTCTATGAACCTGTACATATATGAGGGCACAACTTACTCCTTAACATACAGTACTTTAATATTTTATAGTGTCATTTCTAAAGCATTGAGACTTCCCCCACCAGGGGCAGCTTTGCACACCTGCTCCATGTGCAACTGACTGTGTGGAATGCATGCCCAATGACTATGATTGCACATGCAAATGCATTAATTGCACAAACAAATGTAGTTAGTAGAGATGGTGGGAAAATGTAATTTCCATCCTGTGAGAAATTCTGAGATTTCAAAATTTGTTTTAGTCTAGAATCTGGATGAAAAGTCAAAATTTTGGAAATTTTTGCAAAACAAAATATTTTCACAGTTTGGACTTTGAAAAATGTTGTTTTGACTTTTGTATTTTGACTTTTATATTATAAATAATATAACAGAAAAGTCTAAAAGATAAAGTTGAAATTTAAACATTTAAATATTTTCCTGTGAAAATGTTGATGAAATTCCTGCAAACCGTTTTGATTTAATTGAATCAGCATCTTCAGATAGAAAAGATTCCATTGGTTGTTAGTTATTATTTATATGCACAAGTGTCCCATTTGAACATGTAATAACCATAGCTATTTACCTGAACAGATTAAAAAATCTGATTTACTGTTAGGCATATTTTTGTTCTTCCTCTTGTCTCTATATAGCTTTCTGTTGAAATGATAGACAGACATAGGATATATTCTTGATGATATAAATTAACATTTTATAACTGCAGTACTGCCAACCCTAAGTATTCAAAAATCATGTCAGGCCCCAAAATATCATGAGTTGACTTAAAAATAAGAGATTTGAGAAATAATAAATTTGAAGGGTGGGGGAGGGGATTAATTTGTTTTTTAATTTCTGAGCCTTAAAGCTGTCAGCTTTTCCAAATTCTCTATGCAAAAGTAAAGGGCTGGAAACTTACTTACTTTTTCTTTTCTTTTTTTTTAATAAAAGCTGAGAATCTCACATAATTGCAGACTTCAAGAGGTGAGGCTTAAAGAAAATATCACCAGACTTGTGAGAAAATTGCGAGAGTAGGCAACAATGTAACTGTTGTAAACACTAAACACATTAAATTGCACTGCTTTAAATTACACATTTCACTTGTCTAACTGCATTTTGTCCCAGACCTCTGGGAGAAGGAGCAAACATATCATTCACTCTTATTTTCCCTAAACATTAAAAGCCAGATTTTGCCTCTTTCAGTCATCATGAGTAGTATACCTTTCTTCTTGCATAGTCCCATCAGCTCATTTTGGAGACACGTTCTACAAAACATAAGTAAGGGCGGTAGATTCAGGGCCAATGGATCAAATCCTGCCTTCTTTTAGATCTATGGACACCTATTGATTTTGTAAAATTAACACTTGTAATACTACTTCCTACCACTTCTCAGCACTAATGCTGCTGAGGGCAGAATTTGGCCCATTATTTCTATTCACCTTCAGCAACAGTCATATTTCTGTTTCACTCTAGACAACCCCACTAAAGCACTCTCCCAGGCTACATCCTTCAGCAGCTTTTTTTTAAACAGGAGATATCACATGGTCAATCTGTTTCTAGGCACATCTGAAAATCTCTGCGGGTGCTGTGGCTCCTCACTTTGGGAAGAGCAGCCGGCTTTGAGCATGGCTCTGGAAATTGGGCATATCTATTTCTAGCTCAGCTGAGCTATTTATCTGGTCCCTGTTCCTGCAATATCTTTAACGTGTTTACTTTCACAACACCACTGGGAGGCAGGGCAGTTCGTGTCCCCGTTTTAGAGGTGGGCACCCGAGGCACAGAGAAGCTAAGTGGTTTGCCCAGGATCTTGCCATGAGCTTGTGTTAGAGCCAGAAACTAAACCTGGATCTCTTTAATCACAAGCTAGCATGCAGACCACTGGGCCATCTTGTGGAGCCATCAGCTGACAAGCTACATCTGAGCTCTCTCTTTTCAAGGTAGGTCTACGCTGCATGCTTCTTACAGTGGCGTGTAGAGTGCATACATGGCTCACCCCCCCTCAGCATGATAAGCAGCTGTGTATATGGTGAGGCACTTCTTAGGTGAGTAAAGACACACCTGAAGCTTGTGCGTATATGCCCGAGTATGTACCCTACACACTGTCTACGTGCCCAAGCCATGCCTCCCCATATACACTGCTATTTTTAGCAATATAGTGTCCCGCTGCCTCCCAGGTGACGGAGTTTTTCACTGCCTCCTGTAGCTACACACTGCAGTGTACACACCACCTTTGTAGAAGGTTTCACTGCATTGCATTTAGCTACACATACCCTACTCACTTCTGACATGGGTGTGCAGTGAAGAGTTAGCTTCAGAATAATCTGCCAGATGACTCTGTCTTCGGGAAGAGCCAGGCTTAGGGGCCATGTGCTGTTAGTCCATGAGGTGTGAGTTTAATAGCTTGAGACAACTTCTCAGCTGTGCAGTTTGCATCAGGTTGTATATGGTGCTGAGGATTATGTCAGATTCCTTTAAATGTTCACACACAATTTACTGCCTACACCCAGGAACAGGCAACTTTTAAAGCCTCTTGAAGACAGAGAAGCAAGGTTATATGTATGAACATTGTATCAGTGTGAGTTTGCCTAATGGGGTATGCAGTAAACAAGACAGGACACCATGGACTGTCCGGTGCTCTCATCTTTCTGTGACTCAGAATCTTAGCCCTCAGATAGGATAGCTAATGTCGTCTCTTTATCTGCAGTATTGTTGCTCTGATTATACCATATGATATGCGTTAATATTTTAATAAACTACGATCCCTGTGTTTCTGCTGCTGCAGTTTAGCTTTTGGAAGGGACCTCTGGTCTTGTCCTTTACCCCCATAGGAAGTAACACAGAGAAGGCAGGAGAAAGCCCAGTTTGTTTCATCAGAAGCAGAAGTGGAGAGGCCCCCACAAATATGTGACACTTCTGGAGTGAATATAGGGCTGCTTAGAACCCCCATTTCCAAGCCTTGTCTCTCCAGGCAGCAGATGTGACAGAACAGAGGTAATTACTCCCACTCCTCAGCGCTGCTGCTGTCAGGGACTGGTGCTGTTGATTATTTTGATTATTAATGCACATTTTGATTATTATTGATGGAAATATTTCCCTGCTGGTTTGGGTGTGCATGGTGACACTGATGTTTACTGACATTTACTGATAAAAATCTAATCCATCGAAGCCTGCAGATACCTTATCCCATTCCCATGCTTACCGCCTTTTATTTCATGCTGGGGGTGCTTTATGACATGTATTAATTGGAGGTATTGTAACGCTAATTCTGATTATCTAAACTACCCAGCTGACCCTACCATGGCCTATCTTGGGCTCTCCAGATTGGTCCCCCCACCCCGCCTTTAATTTGTCTGCCATCTTAGCATTGTAGACAAATTGGAGAAAGTCCAAAAGAAAGCAACAACAGTGACTGAAGGTCTAGAAAACATGCCTTATGAGGAAAGACTGAAAAAATTGGTTTTGTTTAGTCTGGAGAAGAGAAGACTGGAGGGAGGGGCATGATAACACTGTTTAAATATGTAAAAGGTTGTTATAAAGAGGAGAATGTTAATTGTTCTGCTTAACCATTGAGGACAGGACAAAAAGTAATGGTCTTAAATTGCAGCAAGGGAGATTTAGGTTAGACATAAAACCCCTCTAACTAGAAGAGTAGGTAAGCACTGGAACAAATGATCTAAGGAGGTTGTGGAATCTCCATCACTGGAGGCTTTTAAGTGCAGGTTAGGCAAACGCCTGTCAGAGATATCTAGATAATACTCAGCCCTGCCTCAGTGGATGACCTTATTGATGTCCTTTTCAATCCTACATGTCTATGATTCTATGATTACATTCGGTTGGATTGGAAGGAGACTATATTTCCTCATCATTATATATAAATTAAAAAAAATAGTCTCCAGAAAGAAAACAGAGCAAGGAAAATGGAGTTACTGTGAGAATATATATCACAAGTGGATCTACTAAGACCCCTAGATAATGTAAAAGATTCCTCTTTTCACTACCTACTATTCATGGCCAGATTATTACACAGTACTTTACTCACCTGGAGACACCCATTGATTTCAGTGGGACTATTCATGGAGTAAGGAACTACTCAACATGAGTAAGGGAACATAACATCTGATCAAAAGATATTTTTTAAAACTCTGGGCTAGATCCCTTACTGGTATAAATCTTTGTACCTCAATAGAAGTCAATGGAACTATGCTGAATAACACCAGCCAAGGATCTGGCCCCATGTTTATTTCAAATCAGAGGCAAAGTTTAGTGTGTTTGACTCTAATTAAGATTTGTTTTCTCATCTATGTTATAGGTTGCAAACAGAAATGACTTAAGAAGAATTCTGGAAATTTACCAAGAAAACTTAAGGATGGAGGGACAAAATCAGAAAGGTTAAGGCAAAAAGTGAGTTCCACCTAACAAGATCATAAAAAGTAATAAGAATAGGTTCTATAAATACATTAGGAGCAAGAGAAAGATGAAGGAAAGTGTAGGTCCTCTACTTAGTGGGAAAGGAGTGCTAATAACTGAAGACAACGAGAAGGCTGAGGTTTTTAATGGCTATTTTGCTTCAGTCTTTACTAAAAAGATGAATTGTGACTAGATACTTAAAAATAATATTAACAACAAGGGGGAAGAAACACAAGCCAAAATACAGAAGTAAAATCTAAAAGAATTTTTAGATAAGTTAAATGTGTTCAAGTTGGCAGGATCTGATGAAATTCATCCTAGGACTTAAGGATCTAGCTGAAGCAGCCTCAGAACTCTTAGCAATTATTTTTGAGAAATTATGGAGGATGGATGAGATTCCAGATGACTGAGGAAGAGCAAACTTAGTACTTATCTTTAAAAAGGGGAACAAACGGAACCCAGGGAATTATAGATCAGTCAGCCTAATTTCAATACCTGGACAGATACTGGCACCAAGTATTAAGCAATCAATTTATAAGCACCTAGACGATATCAGGATTATAAAGATTAGCTGGCATGGATTTATCAAGAACAAATCTTGCCAAACTAACTCGATTTCCTTCTTTGACTGGGTTACTGGCATAGCAGATAGGGTGGAAGCTGGAGGTGTGATATTAGTGATTTCAGAAAGGCTTTTGACATAGGCTCACATGCAGTTCTCATAGGTGAACTAGGGAAATGTGGTATAGATTAAATTACTGTAAAGTGGGGGCATCTCTGATTGAAAGACAGTCAAATTGCAGGCACATGTTAATGGGTTCCCTCAGGGATGTCCTGGATCCAGTTCTATTCAATATTGTAATTACTGACTTGGATAATGGAGTGGAGAGTATGCTTATAAAATTTGCAGATGACGCCCACCTGGGAGGGGTTGCAAGCACCTTGGAAGACAGGATTAGAATTTAAAACAACCTTGACAAACTGGAGAATTGGTCTGAAATCAACTAGATGAAATTCAGTACAGACACATGCAGAGTACAGTACTGAGGTAGAAAAAATCATCTGTACAACTACAAATTGAAGAATAACTGGTAAGGCAACAATACTGCTGAAAAGGAACTGAGTGGTATAGTGGATCACAAACTGAATACGAGTCAACAATATGATGCAGCAGTGAAAAGGGCTAATATCATTCTGGGATGTGTTAAGAGGAGTGTAAGACATGGAAGGTAATTGTTCCACTCTGCTTGGCACAGTGGAGGCCTCAGCTGGACTACTGTATCCAGTTCTGGGTGCCAGGCTTTAAAAAAGATATGGACAAATAAGAGAGAATTCAGAGGAGAGCAATACAAACGATAAAAGGTTTAGAAAACCTGCCCTATGAGGAAAGGTTAAAAAAAGAACTGGCCTTGATTCCACAACTTCCCTTGGAAGCTGATTCCAGAGTGTAATTACCCTTATATCTAACCTGAATCTCCCGTGCTGCAGATTAAGCTCATTATGGCTTGTCCTACCTTCAGTGGACATTGTTAAGTTAGTTCTTCTTAGTCCTAGTTCTGTTTATTGTTCTCTCTATAGTTCTCTACAATTTTTAATGAAAGCATATGTATATTATATATATATATATGTATGTATACTAACTTTTCTTCTTTAGTCTTGAGAAAAGAAGACTAAGTGGGGACCTGATAACAGTCTTCAACTATGTTAATGGTTGTTTTAGAGGGGACAGAGATCAGTTGTTTTCCATCTTGTAGCCCATAGGTCTATCATGCTTGCTTGCATGTATATCTTTTCTTATGGATTTAATTACTTGTTTTGTTATAAAAGGTTTATAGATTTGTATTAGAGTATTTTTGGCTGTTACACAAGAAACTTACAGGCCACATACTGTATGATGAGCTAAGGCAAATTAGTATACATATAATAGAGACCTTTAACCTAGATAAGTAATGATGAAGCTACGGCATAAAGTATATATATGCTTAATTAAAAATTGTAGAGAACTATAGAGAGAGCTAAGACTAAGAAGAACTAATTTAACAATGCCCACTGAAGGTAGGACAAGAAGTAATGAGCTTAATCTTCAGCATGGGAGATTCAGGTTAGATATTAGGCAAAGCTTTCCACCTATAAGGGTAATTACACTCTGGAATAGGCTTCCAAGGGAAGTTGTGGAATCAAGGTCTTTTGGATCTCTCAAGTGGTAAAGAACCTCTTTAGAAGGCCTTGAAAGTGACAGTAAATTACAGATCTCAAACTCTGTATCACAGCCTTGGTCTCTGTGGCTAACTTATTCACAGTCTTTGTCCCCTCTGGTGCTGTTAAGTCTAGTATTGTTAGATCTTTCAGGCTCAAAATCTGATTAACAATAAAAACCCCTATTTTTACTTTCTTCTGTAGGTTCTATCTTCCCTAAGGTATTCAGTGACATTTGTGATGGGGTGTTCACCCCACACTTGCCTGGAAAGTGTTAATGGAGACTTTGAAGGGGGCTAATTAACCCATAGGCCACAGGGGAGAGGAATCAGGCGGCTAAGCCATCTCCTGATTGAATGAGGGAGCCGAGCTGGGGAGGAGCGAGCTGGGCTGGGACTATAAAGGCAGGAAATTGGCAGCAGAAGGGGCTGCTGGGAATAGCTGCAGTCACCTGCTGGGAGATGGGAGGAGGGTTTCGACTGGAGCTACAGGGACAGGTGGCCTGCAATTACTTCCTGGGAGGGAGGAGTTCAGAGGTTGGCAAACCCAGGGAGGGGGGAGTGCTAGAGGAGCGGAGAGGGCTCAGGGGCAGGTGGTAAGGTCTAGAAAGTAACAGACCTTGGTTGCTGGCTAGTCCCTGAGCTGGAAGCTGGAACCCAGAATAGAGGGCAGGCCCAGGTCCCTTGCCAGCCACTGAGGGACTGCCAGCCACCCGGCAGGTGAAAATGCGTTGAGTAACCTGGCTGGAGGGCCAAGTCACGACGAGGCAACAGCAGCTCGTGGAATGAGAGAGGCATGGCAGACCCACAGGGAGAGAGGCTGAGAGATAGCGTGCAAGGGAGAGAAGGGACGTTGACCTCATGAGGTATTCCCCAGAATGACCAGGAGGTGGTGCCACCCCGGTGGTGTGTGGAGCACCCCATCACAGCATTAAATATTGCAGGCCAGATGCATTATGTCGAATTGCAGAGATAATTTAGTTGTACTCTTTATTAACTTTATCATAAGATGCTCTTTTTTATTAGAATAATGACTACTGAAATACATCATTGTCATTTAAATAGATTTGTTTTGCACATTTTTATGACTAGTGTTTTCAAGCATTTTTAAACAGAAACTTTTTAAACTTTACACATAAAGTCCAATTATAGAAATACCAGCTTGAAAGGCCCATTCTCCAGTGCTGAGGCAGGGCCAGGTGTACTTAGACCATTTCTGGCATATCTTTGTCTAGTCTACTCTTAAAAACCTATAATTAAGTACTAGAACCCTAGGTAACCAGTTCCAGTGCACAACTATCCGTGTCCAAATCAACTTTATTTTCATTTTGGAGAGTCACCATTATTATGTATGTGCCTGTGAACAATTTGTTTTGTGTGTGTGAAATAATTTTAACGGTACAAGGTAGCTACAAAAGTTAAATGTGTGAAATTGTAAAAAAAAAAAAAAAAAAAAAAAAAAGTGTTATAGCAATAGCGAAGTATTCCAAAACCTATCATTTGGGAGTGCCATGACTGATCTTCTTTCTGCAAATTGTTATTCTACTAAATGCAATACTTTTTAAAGGAAAACTCTTTGTCTACAAAATGTCGTGTTATAGACGTAGCACACAGTGATGCCTGGTGTTCAGGTCAGACTTTGCAATCCAGTTATAACAAATTAAGCCCCAGTCCTGCAATGGGGCACTCAGTAGGTTCAAAAGGCTGCCTGGCTGGAACGGTTTGCAGGATCCAAGCTTTAGGGCTGTTGGGATTTTCTGGTTTTTAAACCTCTGCCTGTTTGCATCCCCTTATCTGAGCCTTCAAAGGAGAAATGGGCTTCTGTAGAGAATGGAGTTATTCCCGTCTGTTTCATTCACAAACATTGTCACTCAGGAACAAAAATGAATTGAACAGGATAAACTCCAGAAAGATTATTCACGAGCAACTCCAGTAAAAAAAAATAACCAAAAATCCCTGCTTGAAGTCCAAGTTCCCTGAACCGATCTGACTTTCTGTGTGTTTCTGGGCTGACTCTTTCCAGTCGCTGCTGCGAATATGCCTTAGCCCCGTGGTGAACAGATGATTCTGTTGCCCTGCATTTTGATCTGAGCCTGTTTTTAATGCAGCTTCTCCTCTCCAGTGTGCTAGCAGGGTATGCATTTACTTGGAGAGCTGGGAAAGATGGTTCTGAGAAATGGAATTAAAGGGAAATAAGTGTTCCCAGCAGGAGCTTGATGTAAGCGTGTCTGCTCACTCTGGCATCAGCATCTGCCTTCAAGGATAAAATTCTGTCTTATATTTTGGCTAATGTAAGCAAGAAGGTGCCAAGATTGCACTGGGTTCTGTATTTAATAAGGTAAATCTTGGAATGTAATGGCTCCCACATCTTATCCATCTCCATCTATTTCCATCCCAACCCTCGCTCCATCTACTGCTTTCAGGTGTGTAGGGCATCTTCTCATCTAATGCTGTTAGCATTAGACACAGCACAATCAGGTACAGATTTCAGACGTGATTGCTGTCAATGGATGCATAATCAGATATTTTGCCTGTGAGTTGCCCAAACTACTTCCAAACTGTCCAGTGAAAAATACTCTGCTTACCAACCCAAACAAGAGCCCTGACAGTGTGGTCCTAAACCTTTCCCTATGGATGCACCTCCTAGGAATAAAAGTTGCTTTAATGGACACCGTCACTGGCTGCAATTGCATAACAACAGCACTTTTGCTGGAAGGTTCTGAAATCACCATGCAATTGATCAGACCCTCCCTCCAGGCCTTTTTCCCCAACCCAGCACATCGCCGCTTTTGCTGACAAGAACGTTGGCTGGTATAAAGAAACCCTTCCAGGGGACTGTTTTTGTGAGTAGGATACAATGGACTCAGGATTACACCTGTCTTTCATTATAGATTATTACCTGGAATCGGTCCACATATATTTTGACCCCCTGCTCCACCCATGGGCATGGGTCTATGTAGGATGATCAGATGTCCTGATTTTATAGGGACAGTCCCAATATTCAGGGCTTTTTCTTATATAGGCATCTATTCCCCCCACCCCCTGCTATCTGGTCACCCTAGGTCTATGGCAGTGGTCCCCAGACTTTTTTGGCTCCCCCCTTTCCTGGTCTGTGTCCCACCCCAGGGGCCAGGGCCATGGCCAGGAGCAGGGCTGGGAGCTGGGAGTGGGGGCAGAACGGGACTGCCTGGGCCCTACCTTGCTCCCCAGAACATTCCTCTTTGCCCCCTTAGGGTGGTGTGCCCCACATTTGGGGACCTCTGTCTATGGTATTTATATGTCCCCCCATCACTGTAGTATCTGACCATTCCATATGTATTAATGTGGTTATCCTCAGAGCAGCCCTTTTAGGTATTATTACCCCATTTTACTGATGAGGAACTGAGGCACAGAAGGGATAAGTGACTTGCCCATGGGTAGACAGGAAAGTCTGTAGCAGAGCAGGGAATTGGAGCCCTGTTTCCCAAGCCCCAGCGTGGTATCCTTACATCTGGACCATCCTTCCTCAGTTAATTATAAAAGAAACCGCAGCCTGAAGCTATGTTATCATTTCCACAGATTCTTCCCCCAGCAGCATTGAAGCCATAGAAAGTCCAATGGGCAAGGAGAGGTGTCGCTGGAACGTGGGGTCCATGTGCGAGCTCAGGGCCTCCAAGTCATTGTCTCTGACATTGCCCCCAATATCCACCCTGATTCCTGTGGATGCACTGGGTACAGGCACGGGGTAAATTTCCAGGGCCTTTTCACGAAGTTGAAATCATTCCCCTCCAGAGCCCCTCTGCCCATTGGTTTAACCAGTCTAGGGATGAAAGGATCCAAGCAAATGATTTAAAAAGGCAACATGCAAAAGGTTCAAAAATTCCAATAGGAAACAGGTGGCTCAGAAAACAGGCAGAGGCTTAAAAAAACAAGGGGATACGCAGCTGATTAAAAAATGAAGAAACTGGCAGTGAAACATAAAAAATTCAAGTTTGAGCCAGGGTTTAAAATAAAACTGGCTAAAGTTTGGAGACTAATCAGTGATTAAGCAAGGGGTAAAATAACTAATTTATATTTAAGAGATGAATAGTTTGGAGCTACCAAGTCATGCTCACAGCTAACGTATGTAACTCTACTAGATCTCTGTCATGGCTAAACTTGTCATTTCTGCTCTGCTCTGCTCTCTTCTACTGCTTGTTACACTCATTGGGTGAATCTCATCTTGAACTAGATTGTAAACTCATCAGGGCAAGGAGCATGTTTGTCTGTTTTTACAGTACCAAGCACAATTGGGCCTCAGTCCTGACTGGGAAAAGCATCTGCCGGGTTACAGTGGATCACACCCTGAATACTAGCCAACACTGTGATAAAGTTGTGAAAAAAAGCAAGTGTCATTCTGAGATGTATTAACAGGAATTTTTATATACAGACAGCAGGAGCTAATAGTCCCACTCTACTTGAAACTGGTGAGGCCCTCAGTTGGAGTATCGTGTCCAGATTTGGGTATCACATTTTAAGAAGGGCGTGGTCAAGTTGAACAGAGTCCAGAGGAGAGCAACAGAAATGAGAAGAGTTTTGAAAAATCTGAGCTATGAGGAAAGAACTGGACATTTTTAGTCTCAAAGAGAAGGCTTGTGGGGTATTTACCAGCTTTCAAATATGTAAAGGGTTGTTATAAAAGGACAGCGATCAATTGTTCTACATGTCCACTGAGGGTAGGGCAAGAATTAATTTGCAGCAAGGGAGATTTAGGTTAGATATTCAGAAAAACTTTAAGGATAGTTATGCTCTGAAACAAACGACCTAGGGAGGCTGTGGAATCCCCATGGTTGGACGTTTTTAAAAACAGGTTAAAAAAAACCCTCTCAGGGATGATAGGAAATAAATCCTCCCTCAGCAGAGAGGATGGACAAACTGACCTTTGGAGGTCCCTTCCAGCCCTATATTTTAAGGTTCTATGACTCTTGGGCACTACCGGAATACAAATAATATGGAGCAATAAATGTCAATGTGCATCTTTAAAATTCATTTTTGTTATTCGGGAGTTAATTCTTTGTAATTATGGAGCAGCTTCTTCCCATTCAAAGACATTTTCATGTTTATTTTTCATTCACCTTGTTAAAATCTCTATTAAACAAAGCCATTTAATGCTAGAGGGTAAAATGAGCTAATTTGACTTTGACTCTGTTTTGCATTTGATACATCTGCCATAATTGAACTTTATTACAAATTGCAGTCATCTCTCTCTTCCTTGGTGAAGAAAGGCGATTAGTTCTGAATGCAGTGAAAGGTATGGTCTGGCCTATATACACGGTGCAAAGGGCCCATGATAAATATAGTGCCTTGCATGTTGATGAGTTTCAGAGGGGTAGCCGTGTTAGTCTGTTTTTAGCAAGACAGTGAGAGTCCTGTGGCATCTTAAAGACTAAGAAATTTATTTGGGGATAAGCTTTCGTGGGCATTTTTTTGTTGCATCTGACGAAGTGGGTTTCTGCTCACAAAATGCCCAAATAAATTTGTTAGTCTTTAAGGGGCCACGGGATTCTTGCTGTTATGACAAATATAGCAGACAGTGCTGGGACTGAATTGAGGCACTTTTGTATTTCCTGGTTATCTGGGGATGTCTTCCTCTGTTGATTAGCCCAAGAGGACTCAATGCATATGTGGAATCACAGAATGCTCAAGATCTCAGAGCTTTCCTCTTGGGAAGAATGGAGTGATCCGCAGAAACTTTGGGCTTGGTCCAGACCCCACTGAAGTCTTTGGAAAGACTTCAAATTCAGTGAACGTTAGATCAGGCCTGCAGAAAGTAGAAAGGGTGGCCAGTTTTCTAGACGCAACCGAATTTCCATGGTGGGTATAAAGGAATCCTAAGACCTTTACCTGGGAACGGGTCAGATATAGAGAGAAGTGGCAGAATGGTAGGGTAGCTGGAGGAGTGAAGGTGTAGGGAGGTGTCCAGTGTTTGATCAAAAGTTTTGGTAGCTCACTTATGATTTGGATAGGCATCCTTCTAAGGCCTGACCTCTACTAGTGACTGTCATAGGCCAGGGTATAGGCAGGCAGAGAAGTGATGGTCAGAGCATGAGTCAGGAACTGGAAGTCGGAGATAGAGACAGAGTCAGGAGTCAAGCCATGGGTCAGCGCTGGAGTCAGTAGGCAGGGGTGCAGTATAGAAGCAGGGACCTGGAACAAGCCAGGAGGGCAGGAATAAGGCAGTGCCCAGGTGAGAAATCAGGGTCCAAAGTAGCAGCCAAACACGAATTCACCTACTTGCTCAGACAATTGCTGTGCTGCCGCCTGGCTTAAATAAAGAGTCTGAGCCAATCGGAGAGGCTGGACTTCTCCTCCAATCAGGAACTTTGTGGGTGGCACCTCTGATTAGTTAGGAGCCAGAGCCCACACTTCCTACAGGTACCAGGCAGGTGCTTGTAGTCAGAGGACTGCCTGGCGACCCACCGACTGGGGTTTGAGACTCACGGTGACATTATAGACGTCCAAAAATGTGCATAAGTTCCTGTGAATGGAGCATATCTCTACTTAACCAGACAGATAGATTAGATCAATAGATATAAAATAACACTACCACAAACATTTTTTTCAGTTGATGTTTTTCGGGAGTTTTAGCTAAGGGGGTGCGATCCTGCTATCCTGGCTTTGAAATTGAAGGGAGTTTTGCTAAAGAAAGAGCTCCAACTGGGCAATAAACATTTTTATATACTGTAAATCTTCCCATACACTGAATTAATTCACTGTTTAGTGGTGGTGTACTGCAGCAGTACAGTGGACTGTATTCATTATATCTAAGATAAGGTGAGGATACCCTTTAAAATCTATTGGTGTCATTTCAACATTAATAGGTACTGTGAGTTATTTCAATGTTCTGAAATTTCAATCAACCTTAAGAGAACTCTCTAAGAAACTAGAACTCCTTCCAGCCCCTTCCCCCAATAATTTTGTACACAATATATCATTAAGGAACATTATATGTGTTAAAAAAAACATTGTATTTTCTAATGAGAGCTTTTATAATCTTACTCCGTTACATTTTTATGGAAGGTGGTTGAACACTTATTGTTACCAAGAATATAAAAGTTGATGGCTGTTTGTGTTTGGAACAACATTTGGACCCATGCCAACCTATCTTCAATTTCTATAAAAGCAGTGAAAATTACTACCATTACAATTGCCTGATTGTAGTCCATTATAATGAAATTAACATAAAACATCTTGAGCAGCATTTCAAAGTGGTGCGTTTTTATTCAGTAATCTGATTTGAAGCTATCACTAACCGAGGAAAAACTGCATTAAGATTAACATGACACCATGCATTAATGCAGAGATAAACACTTGCATGAGCAGAATGAGAATGGTTAACTAAATTGCATTTGTCTCAGCATATTATGTACCTGAGGGAAGCCAAAAAATGACACTAGCTGAACTAAGACACGATGGAATAGATCGTCCATTGACTGAATAAATCACTTATCAGAGATCAGATTGGCATTTAGGCAGAAGAGAATGTATTGGTTTGTTGAGCTAGTTTGGGATTCCATAGGACTGTAGGATAATATTTTTCCTTTCTTTTAGATCGTTCTCGCACTACTTCTAGGACTACGCAAGCGATCTAATAAACAGTTCACAAACCTCAGGCTCAGCATTACGGCTATTCACAAAAGAATATGCAAGAAACCAGCCCAAGGACAGAGCCAAAAGACATATAAGGACATGATGTAAACTTGTCCCGACATAGCAAAAAGTGAGCATAGCATAAGAATTATACCAATGGCAAAACCTCAAAAGATTTGAGGCTCAGTTTGGATGAGAATCAAAGGACAAAATTTCCAAAAATGTGGGTAAATTGTTTTGGATGTGCCTAAGTCTCATTTTCAAAAGCCATTTAGGCCTTTAAGGCTAGTTACACACAGAGACTTAGGCAGTGCAACACCTAACTCCTAGACACACTGCGGCATTGTATGGGGAGAGTTTGGTGGCTGAAAAAGGGATTTTCAGCAGCTAGCAAGCAGAGCGGGGAGCTGCCTATGCTAGCCAGAAGTGAAATGCAGAGCAAAGGGCCAAAGCTTAGATCCATATCCTCGAAGATACTTAGACACATAACTTCCATTGATCTAGGCCTTACGTGGCTGATGGATGGGCCAGAAATATTCACCTGGCTGCACTTAGGAGTCACAGCTGTGAACCTTATCCTGGAGTTAGGCATCGAAGCCAGGTCAACTGTTGAGGTACCCTGCACCTCAGCAACAGCAGAGATAGGGGTGATTTATAGTCAATAGCCCAGTGATTAGGACACCCAGCTGGCATGTGAGACACCCAGATTCAAAGCCCTGCTCTGCCTGATTTAGAACAGGGCTTTGAACCCAGGTCTCCCACATCCCAGGCAAGTACCTAACCCTGGGCCAAATGGGTCTGATCACACACACACAGAGCTTTATCCTTCTGGCTACCTTTTGTGCAAGGCCCAAGCCTATAGGCATGCCCTGAAAATGGACTGGGCCCTGCTGGCACAATAGGCAGAGAAATGTGTTATCTGGGACTCCCAGTGTGGGGCCACCGGGCTTCGGCTTGCACTAGGACCCCAAGTAGATCATTAACTAGGGCATGACAGCAGGACTTACGCAGATTTGCATGTGCCAATAGGCAAGAACTTAGGTGTCTGCGGGACTAGCTGAGCAGGGGTTTTGAGATGTCAGTGGGACCTAAGTGTTGGACATAAGGGCCTAACGTGGCTGTTATGTTCTACCACCCCTTCATGGATCTGTCCTGTGGTTCTTATCTGTGTTTAAATGAAAGCTCAGAATTTGTGGGATATCTCAGTCTGCAGCAAAATTAGTGAGACACTGCCGAAACCAGGACAGCAGCAGTTGTTCTGTTCCTTTGATTTTTCTCTTCTCCTTACAATTGAAGAGTTTGGGGAGTATTTTCAGTTGTGCTTCAATGAGGCAGTAATCTCCCTCAGGGCAATTATCCCAGTTGTGATGCTCAGGTCTAAAGGCCACCTTAAAGGTTGGTGTACAGGATAGCATTCCAGCAGAAGTGCTAACTGGAAACAATATTTTGACTATGTCCAAAGCTGTAAATGTAATAACTTGTAGTAGAAAGGAGTTTGTTTCTGAAATTCCTTCTGGGACCAAAGAGTCAAAGAAACAGCTGATGGGGAGTGGACATTTCCAGCCCCAGCCCAGCAAAAGAGGGCAGAGTGCACCTAGTAATGGGCAGTGATGACAGCAGGCAGGACTTCACAACAGAACAGAGGGCAGACTCCTCTCTAGGAAGCACAAGGGGAGTCATCACTGGGTCCCTAGTTCAGGAAAATGGGGAAAGGTTTTTTGAAGAGGAAGAAAGAATGTACAGAGAAGCTCCTATGGGGAAAAATAGAAGTCCTGGGAAACCTTACAAGCAATTGATTGTACCTGGTAAACATTGTGAGGAGTTAATGTTGTTAGCCCACGACTGTATTTTTGCTGGTCACTTGGGATCAGAGAGGACGTATGAGAGGTTAGAAAGGAAATTTTGTTGGCCAGGTATTCCTAGTGAGGTGAAGGACTATTGAAAGCCTTGTGACTTACATCAGAAGTGAACTTGGTAATGTGAGTGAGTGTCCAGTGATGGGCTGGATACTGCAGAGGAATGATCTTCCAGGGGGTTCAGGAATTGGACGCATCAAGTGGTACATGCAAGGAGAAATCCTGGTGGAGTCCTATGTCATTTCTTGGGCTGGCTAACACACTGGGAGGTCAGGGAGCCATCACACAGTTTAGCACCAACAAATCACTCTTTCGTTAAGATGTGTTAACCAGGTCACACACAATTCTGGACAGCCCAAAAAAGCATCACATCTATGGCAGCAAGTGAGGAGCGGAGTCCGTGTTTTCCAAGCCCTGCATTTAAGACAGGGTGCATTTTGATATCACGAGGCGGAAGAACTTGGTTAAACATACAAATCTGAAACATACATACTGAGCATGCTCAGAAGTGATTTTTTTCTGAACACAGAGCACGACTGACCAACCAAAAGCACAGATGCCTCCACTGAAGGGTCTTGAGTCGGATTCCAAGTTCAACTGTCTTGGAGCCATTGCACATGGAAAAGTAAATGTGACCAGCATCTTGTTGTTAAAGTGGGAAAAAATACATTTTATTCATGCATTCACAAAATGATCTGGCTCAAAGTGGATAAAGAACGGAACATTTCAAAAGGGTGGATGTCTCACAACATTATGAACAGATGAAACCAGAGGATAATAACAAAGGTGTTTTTTGCAGCCTTGATGACAGTGGTCCCTAGCACTGACTGTTATAATACTCCTTTATTTTCTATTATATAGGAGCTTCAGCTCCAAGTGATGGCAATATTGTCCTTTGACCAGCAGAAAGAAAAGATGCACAATGTGGGCCTGGGTCTGTCTTAGCAGTAGCCTTACATCAGTGCAATTCCATTTACTTCTAATTATTCCTGATTTGCATTTGTGTAAGTGAGGTCAGAAGCCAGAGCCATCTATTACTCCATACACATATAATTTTTCACAAAAGAAGTCTTCCTCAGAACAGCTCGCTGAAGTCATATCAAGGTGAAATAAAGGGGTATTCAATGAACTGGAAAGCTGATACATTCAATTTGATCAAAGGAAATTGTTTTTCACCCAATGCACTAAGCCCGAGGAACTCATTGTTACATAGTACCACCAGGACCTAACATTTAGCTGGGTTAAAAAAGGAATTAGACATTTATATGGGTAATGAGAATGTCCAGAGTTATAAAAGAACAGACTGGAAAAAAAGTTTTGGAAGGGTTCTTAACTTTCCTGCATCAGGGCATCAGTCAACCTCTAACTATTGGAGGTCAGGAGGAAATTTCCCTAGGAACCAGTTATGCCATAACTGCCCATTGCAAGGTTCCTTGAACATTCCTCTGACACAGATAGAACTGGACGCTGTTGGAGCGTGGATATGGGACTAAATGGACCATGGGTCTGATCCACTCTAGGAATTCCTATGTAAGTTTCATAGTCAACCATTGTTCAGATATCTGTGAGCAATAATATTTCAGCTGGCATGTCAGATTCCAACCTGCCTCTATATATCAGAGCCAATTGCTTTGGTCCTATTACTTTATTTCCTTCTTATTGGTCTCTCCTCTTGGCAGCTGTAAGTCACCTGCTTACAAATCCTCAGACCATAACCCCCTGAAGAAGCGAGGGTCAAAAGCTTCCTTAAATGATGGACACAGAGAAAAAACGTTCTTCAAGGAGTGACAATGCTACACAAAAAAGGTTTATACTGACATCAGCTGGGAAGGGTGGGAGATCACTCAATGGATTTGCCGTGACCCAAGCAGACTGGGATAGGCCAGTTAACAGGAAGTTCAAGTCTACACTTTGAAATATCATGGAGCAATATCTGCAATTTTACTGAATGCCCAGAGCAATAGCTTGTTAAAAGACACTCAGTGAAGCAGAGAGCACTAAGAACCCGCTTCACACAGACTTTAAAGTGACAGACGTTAACTTCAGCACTTGTCTGATTTAATGCAAACATGTTCTCCCTTTCTGGCTGTCATCGGTTCTTGTGGGAACAGGCTGACATTACAGAGAGAGAATACGAAATCATATGCCTCACCATGGTGGCTGGGAAGATAACACGTCATCAGAGTATCAGGGAAATTAATCAACATGCTGGAGTGTGGGCAAGTTGTTTATATTCCAGGCAACTCAAAGCTGAATCACGGAGAGTGCTGTTAATTCACAAAGAGATGAGATGCACCAGCTATAGATGTATTTGCCTCAACTGGCAGAATACAGTTTTGCAGCGTAACTGGGGGGGAAATGAGATTATGAGAAGAAATGCAATTTAAATTGAAAGTAAAATATTTATTGAATCTCCGAGTGCTCAATGTATTTTGTTACAGGTTGGTCTGAATTACCGGCTGGTTAATTTACTTTTGTTGGGTGTGCTGTGTGGCTTTGATATGCCGATGGGAGGTTAAGGCAAAGGGACAGACTTCCAGTGCAGCACAACGCCTGGCACTTTCCATTTGGGCACTGCAACAAGTGAGCAGATCGGAAGAGGCCCTTAGCACCCAGTGGCAGTTCTCGGTGGGGGCTGCTGGTTGCTGAGCTGATTTGGTATTTCAGCAAAAAGATATGCAATACATACTGCATTCAAATGCAACATCAAGATTATGTTTTTTCCCTCACTGAGTGGAGGGCATTTCCTTCTTCATCCTCAGCAGAGGACTTGCCCTCGCTCCTTTCTTTGCCCAATCACTCAGACAGGGCTCTGCATCTCAGTTACCTTCCACAGTCAAATACAACTGAGTGAGATTTCCACCTGAATGCCTTGGTCCCACCTCTAGTTCATCCATAGGCATTTCTTTGTTCTGAGAAGATGCAAATTGGTCTTCGTGGTGCTCCCAGCCCTTGCCATCTCCCAGAGACCTGAGTGAGCAATGGATGCAACATCTCTACGTGCCAGGGTGGACGTTGGTTCGGCTGGCCACAGAACTCTTGCTTTTTATACTTTCCTGTGAAGTAGATTGACTCAGGCACAAGGGGCTTGATCCTGCAAGGTGCTGAGCACTCTTGCCCCAGTCCCAGAAAGCACTTAAGCACATGCTTAACTTTGAATATGTGAGTGGTCGCACTAAGGTCCCTGAGATCACTCAGATTGTTTAAAGTTGAGCACATGTTTAAATGCTTCTCTGGATCAAGGCCAAGGAGATTAAGTTACTTTCTCAAGGTCAGGTAGTGAGTTGATGGTGCAGCTGCTTTGGAAACCAGACTCATCCTGGTTGTCAGGATGTGTGGTCTGCCCTAAAACAAATGGATCTAGTTTTAATGATATCAATTGCATTCTTTGTGCCCTTGTGCCATATTGTAGAGTCGAGTTGCCTCTTAATGAGTGACTGCATCAAAGCCATCAGCGAGAAAAGGGGGAAGTCACCGGATGTTGGGCTCTCCCTGAATCAGCCAAGCAGGCAAGGATCCATGGTGCTTATACATTTATAGTCAATCATAGGGACCGGCTGAGGACAAGATTTCAAATCTAATTCCACCTCCAGTTCTCTCAGTTAGCTTGCTAAGGAAAGACCTCTTTTTGTAGTTAATTGCTTTTGAGATAATTGGATTAGGAATGTATTTTATTGGAGAGCTATTAGGAGGTTAAAAGTGATCCTCTGGGACAAGGCTGTGGCAGCTTGTGTGTCAGTGAGCAGCCATTGGTATGTAAGAAAGGGGCGTTGGATAGATTGACAGGGCTAGGAGATTTGTAGGAAGAGCTCATCTTTGAAAAATGGCTACTTAAGCTGTTCACACACCCTACATAGGTTTGTGCAGATGCGCTATTATTGCACCTATTTTGGACACCTAAGAGTCTTTGTGCATATGGAAATGTGGGCAGGCAGTTTTGAAAATTGGACCTTGGCAGTATAATCCTCTCATCAGTTTCTCAACATTAATTAAAATGGAAGCCAGTGCAAAAATGCAGATCCTAAACATCCTGCGCTACAGGGTGACTTTAGGCCCAGCTCTGAGCAAGGGGAAATGCATTCGCTGCCCCATCCCAAATATTTCTCGGGGGTACTGTGCTTCAGAGCCACATACCTGTTGTGGAGATATGTTTGTAGAAGATTATAATTTAGAGACACTCCCTCATAGGGAACAGTATTATGAACATAGGAATTTGGAGATGTGCCCTGGAGGTGGGGATTGAGAACACTGCATGGCTGTGTGTAAAGTTCATCAAAGATACTCTCCAGCTTGTTTTATTAAAGTTTTATTCCTTTCTCATTCACTGGTTTGTTATTTAATGGACCCCAAGACTGTCACACCTGTGAGGTGTCATGACAAAACCATTATGAATTCATAGGAAGGGGCACCAGATTCTCTGTTCTGATCTGTATTGTGGTTGGCTTTTTACTTGTAGTTTAGCATTATTCCCTTCTAAAGACAAGAGGAAGGAAACAGTTGATAAGAGCTCTAGGGTAGTATGAGCAGGTCAGTAAAGGTTTGAGTTTCTGTCTATGTCTCATCCATCATTTTTTTTTTTTTTTAGTCAAATACCTGCCACAAACCAACATTGGTCCTTTCCCAGATATGTGCCCTGTTTAGAGCTAACATATTATTATTAATTTGTAGTTTGGTAGCATCTAGGTGCCTGAGTCATGGACCAACTTCCTGTTGTGCCAGGCCCTGTACAAACAAAGAAAAATAGATGGTCCTTGCCCAAAGAGTTTCCAATTGTAGCCAGCTCTATAGGTTATGTATTTACTATATTGATTACTTACAAATTTCCAGTTAACACATTGAGGTTGACAGATTCTTGTCCCATGATCAGGCCCAGCATTATTGAAATTACTATATAGTTGGAACAACGGGAGACCTGTAGCACTTTGAAGACTAACACATTTAATTTCTGCAGGCATAAGCTTTTGTGGGCTGCAACCCACTTCGTCAGATGCAAGAAATAGAAATCAGATGGGGGTATATATATACATCCAAGGGTAAGGAACAACAATGGGGAGGGTAAGTGTTAGCAAAGTCCATTCAGTTAGAGTAGATGAGGCCTATTCACAACCATTGATTAGAAGGTGAGAATGTGTATATTTATAGCCCCTATCAGGACTCTCGTTGTTTTTGCTGTAAACAGACTAACACAGCTACCCCTCTGGACTATATAGATGGGAATCCCAATGTGCACAGATGCAAAACTCACGATAGGAACTCTTCTATATTACAAATAGTTTATTAATATATTTAGCACAGTCACCAACACCCCAACTCAGTAAGGTAGATAGAGATACTACAGAACGCACCTTTGCACATCCACATATTCTCCCAATCCCTTACAGAACAGCCTGAAATGTTAGCCATCATCTTCTCCATCACCATCACCTTCCCCCTTATCACCAGTGGCCATCATTCTGGAACCTCCAAAGGGCTACATCTCTCTCCCTCCTACTACACATGGGCTGGGATGCACCTTTTATAATATGAGATGCTGACAACACTATATTTGATGCATATTCAGTAAGGGGTTTATCTAATTCGTTTTTTAACCCAGTTATACGTTAATCTTTTTTGTTGTTCTCCTCTGGACTCTCTCCAATTCGTCTACATTTTTCCTAAACTGTGGTGCCCAGAATTGGACAAAGTACTCCAGATGAGGCCTCACCAGTGTTGTGTAGAGTAAGACAATTACCTCCTGTGTCTTACATATGACACTCCTGTTCATACGCCCCAGAATGATATTAGTCTTTTAGCAGTTACATCATATTCAATATGTGACCCCCTATAACCCCCAGATCCTTTGTACTAACATCTAGCCAGTTATTTCTTATTTTATAGTTGTGCAGTTGATTTTTCCTTCCTAAGTGTAGTACTTTGCATTTATCTTTACTGAATTCCATCTTATAGATTTCAGACCATTTCTCTAATTTGTTAAGGTCATTTTGAATTCTTATCCTATTGCCTTCCAAATGCTAGCAACCTCTCCCAGCTTGGTGTCATCCACAAATTGAATATGCATACTCTTCAGTCCATTATCTAAGTTATTAATTCAAATACTGAGTGGTACTGAACACAGGACAGTTGCCTAGAGACTCCACTAGGTACATGTTCAGTTTGACAATGAACTATTGATAACAACTCTCTGAATATGGTTGTTCAACCAGTTTGTGCTCACTTATAGTAACTTCCTCTGGACCATATTTCCCTAGTTGCTTATGAGATTATCATGTGTGACTTTTTCTAAAGCCTACTTAAATCATGACATATCACTTCTACTGCTTCCCCCCCATCCACTGGACCAGTAACCCTGTCAAAGAAAGATATTAGGTTGTTTTTGCAAGATTTGTTGTTGACAAATCCACACTGGCTATTCCTTATGACCCTCTTATCATCTAGGTCCTTACAAATTGATTGCTTAATAATTTGTTCCAATATCTTTCCAGGTATCTAAATTAGGCTGACTGGTCTATAATTCCCCAGGTTCTCTTTGTTCCCCTTTTTAAAGGTAGGTACTATATTTGCTCCTCTCCTTTGGGACCTCATCCATCCTCCATGAGTTCTCAAGGACAATCTCTAACAATTCTGAGATTGCTTCTGTTAGTTCCTTAAACACCCTAGCATACATTTCATCCCTCCCTGCCCACTGGAATACATCTAGTTATCTAAATATTCTGTAACTTGTTCTTTCTCTAGTTTGGCTTGCATTTCTTCCTCTTGTTGTTAATATTAATTGTGTTAAATATCTGGTCACAATTTACCTTTTTAGTGAAGGAGTGAAGCAAAATAGGCATTAAAACACCTTTGTCGTCTTGATTCCATCCATTATTAGCTCTTCTTCCCCAGTAAGTACAGGATCTACACTTTCCTTTGTCTTTCTCTTTATCCTAATGTATTTATAGAACCTTTTCTTACTGCCTTTCATGTTCCTTCCTAGGCTAACTCACAAAACGAGTTACTCCTTTCTAATTTTGTGCATTCACGATTGTGTTATTGTTTTGTACTCAGCCTTAGCAATTCATCCATGTTTCCACTTTTTGTAGGATTCCTTTTTGATTTTCAGGTCACTGAAGAGCTCCAGATGGAGCCATATTGGCCTCTTTCTATTCTTCTTATTTTTCCTGCACATTGGAATAGTTTGCTATTGCACTTTTAATAGTGTCTTTTTTGAGAAACTGACAGCTCTCCTGAGTACCTTTTTCCCTTAAATTTTCTCCCGTGGGAACTTACTGAACAGTTCTCTCCGTTTGTTAAAGTCTGCTTTTTTTTAACTTTATTGCCCTTATTCTGCTGCTCTCTCCTTTTCATTAGAATAATGAAATCTATCATTTCATGATCATGTTCACCCAAACAGCCTTCAATCTTCATATTCACTACCAATTCCTCCCTGTTGTCCAGAGTCAAGTGTAAAATGGCTGTCCCCTTGGTTACTTCCTCCACTTTCTGAAACAAAATTTTGTCCCCCTGCATTTCAAGAACTTATTGGACAGTTTGTGTTTCCGAGATATGGAAGGGTAGTTAAAGTCCCTCATTACTGATATTATGAGTTCTTGTGGATGTTTGTTATTTGGTTTAGAAATGCCTAGTCTGCTTCCTTTTCCTGACTTGGTGGTCTATAGTAGATCCCCTACCATGATGTCACCTTTGTTTTTTCTCCTTTTATCTTCACCCAGAGACTTTCATCTGGGTCTGCCTCTCATCTCCTGCTGGACTTTAGAACAAGAGTATACATTCTTGATGTAAAATGCAACACCTTCTCCATTTTTCCCTGCCTCTTCTTCCTGAACAAGCTATATCCTATATACTGATATTCCAATCATAAGATTTACCCCACCAAGTCTCTGTGATGCCAATTAAGTTATAATTTAGTCAAATACTTCTAGTTCTTCCTGTTCATTTCCTATACTCTTTTCATTTGTGCATAGACATCTAAGATTTTGAGCAGATTCCCCCACTGATTTTCCTCTTGTTGCTCCTATGACCCTTGTAATTTTCCATGGCCATGCTCAACATTTAGGCCTGTGTTAAGGTCACCTTATTATATTTACCTGTGAACTTTTGTCACCTGCCCTCTTTGAACCTACTTTAAAGTCCTCCTTACTAAGTTGGGGTGTAAAGATGCTCTTCCCCTTCTAGGTTAGGTGGACCCCATCTCTTCCCAGCAGTCCTTCTTCCCAAAAAATCATTATATTATGTCTGAGACCACTGTAGGATAGAAAAAAAAACAACACTTGCAAACTTCAGTGCCTGAAGTGTGGTAGCTGAATCCATATTCAGGTACCAAAATCAAAGTGGCCTGATTGTCATATAAACTGAGAACCTCATTAAAGTTGATAGGACTCACAGTTTTGCTACAACTCTGAAAATCAGACCACTTAGAGAGAGGAAAATAATGTGGTTGTGCATTATAAATACAGTTCTAGTAATTGCGTCCAATGACCTGTCTATTTATAGTAGAATTAGCAATTGACACTTTGTGATGGGGTGTGTACCCCACAGAGGTACTGAAGGGGGTAATGTGGGCCTGAGATGCCAATTAATATGCCTGGCAGCATGTGCGAGACAGAGAGAAGACGAGGCTTAATTGATGATGAAGCCTTGCTAGGGAGGGGCTGAGTGGGGATTATAAAGTCAGAAAGGTTGATGCAGAAGGAGGCTGCAGGGGCTACAGTCATTCTTGGGGAACAGAGAGGTGGTATTCTAGCAGAGAGAATAAGTCCTTGGTTCCTATCCCTGAAAGAAGGGTCAAGCTAGAGCAATTGTGGGAAGAGAGACCACCTCAGCGACTGAGCGAGCGTTGGCAGCTGGTACCATATGTGGAGACAGCAGCTGTGCCATGCCTGACCACAAGGAAGTGTTCCTGAGATGAGTGAGCCCCTTCATACACTAAAGATCCCCCAGAGATCAGGGCCCCGTTGTCTTAGGTGCTGCACAAACACAAAAGGAGAGAAAGTCCCTGTTGTCATGCTGGGTAGATGGGGGGGAGAGCATTTGTCATATTGGTTAACATCAATATGTCAAAATCATAATAATTCATGTGAGATATGCCATGTCAGGTACTGTTAGAAAGGTTATAACATGCTAAGTAAGATGATAATATTTATGTTCAAGTGTAATATGTGAAATGGAAGTTATAGATATATTTGAGATATCTGTATTTCAAATTGTGCTGCCTGGGCAACACCCCAGATAGGATGGCGGCAGGACAATAGTCTGCTCAATGGCCCATTAAGACACTCATGGATGCAAGGGGCCCAGGAAGAAACTAAAGACATACCTGAAGAGTTATCAGGGTTGGCCCATGTGACTCTGGACTCCATTTTAGTTCTTGTAACATTCCACAAGACAGCATGGCCAAGGCCAGAGGGTATATAAGGCCAAGCCATAGAAACCAGTTTGTTTTTGTTCCTGCTCAGCTACAGACATATACCTGCCTCTGAATCAATTCATTTTGAAACTGAACTGAAGGACTTAGACCCATCCAGGTGTTGGATGTATACCAGAGGAACTGTACAAGCTTGCAACTCCACAATTCTCCCAGAAACTTGATGTATATGGACTTACAATTATCTGTATGTATTTGATTTGCTTTGACCCTTTAACATTTCCCTTATGGTTTGTTTCTTTCTTTTTATAATAAACCTTTAGTTTTAGTTACTAAAGGATTGGCTGGCAGCGCGGTATTTTGGGTAAGATCCAAACTTATATTGATCTGGTACGGTGGCTAACCCTTTGGGGTCAGAGGGAACTTTTTTACTAAAGAGCACAGAGTTTAAATAACTGGTCTCTTTAGTGGACCCAGTGCTAATTTGGGAGCCAGAAGCTGAAATGCACTAAAGGGGCTGTGTGTATTTGTATACTGGCCTCTGTGGGGAATCAGAAGCGCTGGTTGGGAAGTCTGACTTCAGTGCCACTCACCAGTGCTGGGAGAATCTATTATCTTTTTACAGCCTGCCTTGACCTTGGCATTTTCAGGTGGCTACCCTGGACATGGGATGGGTCACACCTGCTCAGAGAAGTTTATAGTCTAAACAGACAAGAGGAGGGACAGGAAACAGAGGCAGGAGTGGTGAAGTTGTAGTTGTATTGGGAACGGGTTAAAAATGAAAAGCGATCCCTTTAAATGTACTGGGCGTCCTGGTCCTTCATGCAGGCAAGGGAGTGCTGAAGGAAGCCGTGTAATCTGGGTTATCTGAATCAAGCAGCAGCCAGCCAATAAGAGCATTTATGGTTTTTAGCTAATTTTTCTCTGCGTGTGCCGTGAGCATAACAGAAGTGACTTGTCCAAGGTCACACAGAAGGTCAGTGGCAGGCCAGAAATAGGACCCAGGTCTTCTGACTTCCAATCCAGTGCCATACCCAGTAGATCACTTTGCCTCCCGTAAAATACTAATTTGGACAGACAGGCCTTTGGAAAGATGCATTGCTGGTCTGATGGAGTATTTTATGCATTGCATCCTACTGATCCGCCCTGAGATTAAATGTAAAGGTGTACTGTCCCTTACTATGTGCTTGTACATTGCCTAGCACAGTTATTAATTATTTGTATTGGGGTAGTGCCTAGAAGCTCTAGCTAAGATCAGGGCCCCATCGAACTAGCTGTTGTACAGAAACATTGTAGAGTACGAGACAGCCCCTGCCACGAACAAATTACAATCTGTGTCTCTGATTTGGGAAAGCACTTCAGATGTGAATTAAGTGCACATGCCTTCCTGAGTAGGTATATCTTCCTAAATCTGTGCCTACACTAGAGAGGACAGATAAAAGATGGGAGAAAAGAAATATTGCTGGGGCCCTGATCCTGACTGCGACCTTGGGGCATTACTGTAACTACTACAACAACATGATGATGCTGAGAATTATGACGGGGTTTTATATGTTCAGTGGGGGAGGGAGGGTTTGGAGGAGATGTTGGTCAACATGCGTAGGTGCATAGAAACAGCAGCAGATGCACAAGGGCCGGATGTACATGGATCAGTTTACACATTTGTCCATGCCTATGGCCAGATTGGCAACTCAACAGGATTCTGCACCCTGAAGTCAGTGGGTGTTTGTCATACACTAGAGTGTACAGAGGACCTGGCCCAGGGTAATATGTTTCCCATCATAAAAGGGCACATTCTAGAGGGTTGAACTTCCAAAGAGTTACTCGTGCACAGAGAGCACCGCTCTCTACACCCCTACAATTGATCCAGGGGAGAGGGCACTGGGGAGTGTATTACTGACTCTGCTTCTGTTCTGCTGGGTGACCTTGGTCAAGTCATTTCATCTCTGTTTCCACGTTTGTCTGTCCTGTCTCTATTTAGATTGTAATGTCTTTAGGGCAGGGCCTGTACCTTGCACTGTGCATGCCTAGCACAATGGGGTCTTGATTTCAGTTAGCACCTGTAGGTGCAGTTGTAATAATAATAATCCAATTCCCAATGAAGTCACTAGAAAGATTCTCTTTGGCGTCTATGGGACTCTGCTCAAGAGCTACTGTGCATGCAAAGCCAAGCTCTGAGATGTAGGCGAAGGTGCCTGGTGGAGCAGTAAAGTAAAAGAAGTGGAGTAAAATGGAGGTGAGAGACTAGGGGGAAATGAGAGCAGAGATGGAGTTGGGGACTAGTTCCCCCTTTTCTATAGATAAAGCTACTGTTCTTTCCTACCGTGCATATTGTCTGATTTTTGTTGTCAAACCAACCTTAGCAAGTGTATTCCAGAGCTGGAGAATTCTGTTAGGGGTTGTGCATCTGTCTTTCCATTTTTATCTCCAAAATATACTGACTGTTTTGGGTGCCAGAGCAAACCAACCCCATCCTTGGGATAAGTCAGTTCATACTGGCAGATCAATTGGCATAAGGCATGATACTGAATTGTATTAAGGTTTTTGGAGTGCTATTCCTTTGCATTCCATGGCTAATTATTTATATCTAAGCCTATAAGCTGTGCCACTTTAAAGGAGTGATATAGGTTTTTCTTCAAGCATATTCCTATGCTGCATAAAAATGCACTTACTGAGGATGGTTTGGTTTGGGCTACAGCTGAGAGAGCAATTCAGGACTGAAAGTTTCTTTAGTAAAAGAAGTGCTTTTTTTTTTTTTTACTGGTCACATGTTTTCTGCAAGAAGAGAGTGATTTTTACAAATGTGACAATGATGTTTCCAAAGGTAAACTGCACATCACTGCCACAGTGACATGGCATGGATTTTGTTTCCTGAGTGAGTGACCTGTTATAAATCATTCTCATTTCAGGATAAGCAAATACTGCTTTGTGTCGTTACAAAACTCAGGAACAGAGCTAAAATTTGCTTTCCACAGACATCTGTATGGGTAATCTTTCACTCACATGTATGCTCGTGCAGGGTGAATCAAAAGGGGGTGCAAACAAGGTCAAAGCAAAATTTTATTTAGAAGTTGCCAAATTGGTCATAATTTCTTTTATTCACTATTTCTCCAGTTGTAGTTAGAACTAAGCTTAGAAGATCCAAGTGGGGTTTTCAAAAGCACTCAGCATTGGCCTAACTCTGCTGCCATTGAAGTCAGCTGGTAACACTCCCTTTGACTGCAGTAGCACCAGAGTTATACCAGCACTAGGAACCTTTGGGAACCTCACCTTATATGCATCTAAATGTATGTTGGTAACGCCCTTAATTAGCAAGGACAGCTGCCATCCAGGTACTTTGAGAAACACCGGATCCCACAATGTGAGGATCCCTATATGTATACAGAGCCCCAGAGAAGTCAACATGGCTCCATGCAGATCTAGGGATTCACCTGCCTTCTTCCCTCCCAGAAGGAGGGCCCAAGGGGTCAGATTTTCCAAAGAGCTTGCGTCTAGAGCTGGTGAGGAAAAAAAAAAAATCCATGGAAAATGTTGGGGACTATTAATGAAAAATCAAAACTGAAAACTTTTGTCTAAAAATGGAAAATTTCAATTTGGAAATGCTGCTGCGGTGCCTCACAGGAATTGTAGATCAGCTGCCTCCTCTTCCCATACTCCTTGGCTGGATTACATCTCCCATGATGCATCATGGTCTCTCCTCTTGCTGATCTGCTGTGGTGCATCATGGGAGTCTCTGTTCTTTTTTTCACAAAATTAGCCATTTTGTCGAAAATCCCATTCTCTTCTGAAAAATAATTTTGACAGAAAATTTTCAGTCAGCTTTACTCTGCTCCCATGTAGGGACCTAAATCCAGGCCCGATTTTCACAAGATAACAATCACTGTTGTGAACAACGGGAGCTGCTGGGGGACTCTTGAATATCTGGCCACTTCATTTAGGTGTCTGCCTAAATAGGGGGTCGGAGCTTTCTGGGTCACGTGTCCTCAGAGGTTCCAGATATAACTGACATTGCTTTCCAGTCTCCATGAAAACAGAACCTGTGCAGCTGGCTGATCATCATAACAGGAGCACACTTTGTTCATATCAGATCTCTTACTACTTTACCTGGTGCCCAGGTACTGTGTTCTTCCTTTTTCCTTGCTTGCTCTTAGCTGTACCTCCCTCATATCCATGGTGTGTGTCTCCTGGTATAGTTCCAATGACAAATCACGTACAAGTTCAGTTTCCATAGACACCGGCTGTGCATCCAGTGTCCCTAGCAACTGCTTGTGGGGTTTTCTGATTTAAAGGGAATAAGCACCATTCTGAGCACCAGATAATTGTATTAGATACTTACTTACCAATGTCACCAAAGTTACTAGAAACTAATTAGTAAAAGTCTGATGTAATAATCTGAATGATCACTAGTCATCTGAACAGGATAGCTAATTCCTCCTCATTAACACACACACTTTTATTCCATGCTGTGTATTATCCCTGTTCAGGTTTTAAAAATAACTCATAAGAAGACATCAGAAGGCAAATTATTTTTAACAGTTATGAGTAGCTAATTGCTTTAGGAAATAATAAACTCTTCGTGTTAGAGCCACAAAAGGATTTATAGATTGTGTCTTTTAGTATAAACGTGAGTACCAGTTTACAGTACTTACGTAAAGAGTTCTTATTTCTTAACAGTATCTAAGTATTCAATTCTAGTTAAAAAAAACCCTCCAGCCCTATGCAATCATACAACAAAATGACTATTTTCAAATAACCTTGTTCCACAAAAACAAATGGAGTGTATTTGTTCCTTTTGTTTTACACATGATTAATATATTTGGAGCCCAAAAATGAGTTTAAAGTATTCTTGTGACTTCAACAATGTAATGTACCCAGTTCAGGAAAGCACTTAATCACATGCTTAACTTTAAGCCTGTACTTAAATTACTTCGATGTTAATGGGTCTTAAGCACATGCTTATTAAAACTGAGCATGTACTTACATGCTATCCTGAACTGGGACCTCAATAAGTAGTATCTGTGTAACTACTGTTTACTGTGTGCTTCTTACATGAATTATTGTCATGGGTTCTGTCTGGTTTACACAGAACAGTGCAGAGCACATACAAGACCTAAGATTGTAGCAGCTATGGACTATGATATAGCATAAGAGCTGATAAATAACCAGTGGCTGTGTAATTAAAGACTATCACCAGGATTTTTAAAAACCCAGGTACCTAAAATTTGAATCCCGAGGTCCATATTTAGGCACTTAAATAAATGATTTATTTTTTTTCAAAAGTGTCGAGCACCTAGCAGCTCTCTTTATGTTTGGATTTATGAGGCTAACATTTCTGAAAATCTTGGCCAGTACTATTAATGCATATATAGAAAGGGGTGGAGTTAGAGTTTGCATCTACAATCTTATTTCTGCCTTTTTCTAACATTACTGCTTAAAATTGTGCATCCTCAATGTTCTCTTAACATGTTTTATGGGTTTTTCAATAATAAAGGTTGCATCTGAAAAGATGTAGCAACATGAATATCTAGTTTGAAACTTATTTACTCTGCGGCTCTGGGTTTGCTGCCTGTTTCCACCTCTCACTTTCATCATTTCTCCCAGGACACCCCTGTTTCTTCTTCCCCAGGATGGAAAAGATGCTCATGATGGTTCTCTTCTTATAAGCCTCTTCCCCTCTCTCTTCCTCCCCTGCACGATCAGAACTAGGAGAGGACAGATTTTAGGGAAAGGGAGGAGAAGGAAGCAGCATGGACAACATTTTTTGTAGGTGGGGAGGAGGGAGCAGACATGGCCCTGCTGGGTTCTTTCTGCTGCCTTGCCCACCTGTGAATGTCTTGACCCAGAAGAGCTGTTCCCACCCTCCTTCAGTATCTGAAACCTCATCTCTGCTCCGGGGCAATGCTCAGCTTCCGATCCCAGGCCCCTGACTGCTCCCTGGATTGGAGGCGGGGAGAAGAGCAGTTGGGGGTCCTGGCTTCAAGGAGAACAGTGTGGCCATGGAAGTAGCACCAGCAGCCCTAAGGGAGGGGGTTGCTTTAATTCTGAGAGGCAGCCAGAATTAATTGGGGCAGATACATTAATTGTAGGGGTGGGGGTGGTTAGCAAGCACTGAACTTTTTTATAGTAGATAGCATGAATTTGGGGAGGCTGCATGAATTGTGATCTCCATATCCCAGTTTCAGCCCAGTGTAACTCTGTTGATGGCAATGGAATTCCTCCTGATTTACCCTGGTGTAACTAAGATCACCCTCATCCCCAGCTGAGATCTTGAATTCAGCTCAAGAAGCTGATTTCATCAGCTGCTCTTGTATCACACCCGACACGATGAAAGATCTTTAGAAAATAATGGTGAATAGTGGAAGGGAGGATGGGTATCTCTTTGCAGAAGTCAATTTTCAGAACAGAAATTGCATTAGGGAGGTTGGATAAAGCCCTTGTTCCATCAGACTATTTTGACGTGTTTGAGGGAAGGATGGTGTACACATTTTTGGGGGGAGCGGGTGGGATTAGAAAAGCAAATAGAATAATTTTCTCTGAGTTTGTAATGTAGTTGCACAGTACTGAATGTAGCATGGGAAAGTGACCAAGGACTTCATTGGAATAATATGTTCTATGAGGGTGTGATTTCTAAAGTGCACTGCATTGTGCATTAATTGGTCCATGTATGCCCTGCAGGTGCTTTTAATATAGTGCTGTTTGAAACAGGACTATGTGAGAGTGCACTAGGGAACCTTTAGTGCACACCAGCGGGGTCTACATGGACCAGTTAATACGCAACACATTAGTGCACTTTAGAAATCATACCCCTGTAGAGTACATTACCTGACCATGTACACAAACCCCAAGTAGCACTCATGTGGCTGAGATCAGAGGGCTATGCCTCAATCTCACACTGGTTGACAAAGTGAGGTCTAACCAAGCATTTCTGCGCTTGTCTGTAAAATGGAGGCCAAGATTTTCAAATAGTAGAAGCTCAAAGTTTAGACCCCTAAATCCTCATTTGTGTTCCAAAATAATTCACTTGACTTTATGTGCCTTAAATATCCTCTTCAGAGCTTAGCTGTAGGTTTCTCTGCCAGGATTTTCACAGAGAGGAGCTTACCTGATAGCTTGTGGCCTAGTCTTGAAATCCTCGCTCAAGCAAGACTCTGATTGGGAGTATGGGCCTCACGACTGAGCCTGACATTTTCAAATAAGGCTTCAGTTTATCAAATTTTAGGGCATTCTTGTGGTTATTTCACGCCACAGGACCTTTCATAATGCTGTATGCAGCCAAAGATAGCAAATTTTCTTTAGCTCAGAGGACAGCTAATTAGGTTCATGCTCAGGTGCTAGTTCCATGTAAAATTTTCTGTCTCCCAAGGTTCATTTCAAAATCCCACTTTACCTACCAGATGCACTTCACTTTCCAATTTTTGCACCCAACAGCACGAGTACAAGCAGGTTTTGTTGATCATACCCTTTCCCCTCCTTCGTGCTCCTTAAATTACTTCCACATACACCTTTTCAACACATGAACTGTGTCAAATCTGGTTACAGTTTTAAGTCTTGGACTAGATGCCACAGAAATGCAAACTCTGTATTTCAGTAATTGTAATCCTTCCGGTAAAACAAAAGTATCAACTGACTTTAATGTATGCAGTGGTGTTGTAGCCATGTTGATCCCAGGATATTAGAGAGATGAGGTGGATGAGGTAATACCTTTTATTGGACCAACTTCTGTTGGTAGAAAGACAAGCTTTTGAAATTCACAGAGCTCTTCTTTGAAAGCAATGGGTAAAGTTTTTAGCAAATCTTTCCTGATAAAAGAGAAATGGTTGCACACACCAAACTATTAGTTGTTGGAAGCATTAAAAGATCACATGCAGCTCAGCCCATTGGAAGAAGCAGGCTTGTGAAAGCATTTCCTCTTTGTAAATACAACTGTGTTTTGCTCTGTATGCAATTTACAGCTTGCATTATCAGCCTGGGATGTACTACTTTGGCTGTTATTTCTGACTGCCTCTTCCTAAATAAAATCATAAATCTCTTTAGGAAAAATGCTTCAGCTAGCTGGTGACTCATCTGTCTAGGAGAATTTAAAAAAAAAAATAGAATATGAAATTTTAATTGTGGCAGCTTTCAAATCAGGTTTACAGGAAAGGGAAATCAGACGATCACAGCACAAAATGTAGAGGGGAAAACAATTACATTTCCTCTCACGCATCTCTGTGGATATCAAAAAGTGACACTGCTGAGCGCTACCAACCCATTCTCACTGCATTTTGGCTTTTGTTCTGGTACATGCATTGTGCAGTACTTAGATTTGATTTACAGTGCTGCACAGCATGGCACCCAGAGATGGATGACTATTAAAACTGCTGACTCACTTGGATGCTGTTAGATTCCAGGGGTAGGTGAACTGGTTCAGGAAATTGAAGAGCCGGCCTCAACCTTTGCTGTTTCCCATAAATAAACCAGATTTTGGGCCAGAACCTTAAATGGAATAAACTGTGCTAGCTGCATCAAAGACGACGGACCTTAGCTGTACCTATTGTCTATCATATGGACCCTTTATCTTTGCTAATAACTTCAGGAAATTAAAATACAGCCACCAAGCTATATGTAGGTCTCTTACTCCCGGGAGGCACGCTGGAGATCACCAGAGGAACTGATGGATTAACCAAGGTGCAGAGGCAGCAGGATCTAGTGGGTAAGGCCGAGGAAGCAGAAGCAAATTGTATTTCTGACTGCCGTAGCCAAGCAGGCTGGTTCTGCCTTCTGTAATCCTTGTTGGCTTGCCTGTTTTTAACTGCAACGTTTGATGCTTCACATTCAAAGCTATAGTTAAAGTTTAAGCCCAGCTTTAGGCACCTGACTAAAGGGCTTGATTTTCAAAACTGGAGAACATCCAGCAGATTCTAAGTTGACAGGGAATGAGCACATTTGAGGCTTTTCCAGACTGGGGTTAAAGCTGCTTGGGTCCTCAGCACTTGTGAAAAGCAGTCACACAAATTTACTTAGGAGCCTAAATATGGACTCGAGAGACTCAATTCAGGCCCTCATTTTGAAAGCCTTGGGTGAAATTTTCAGGGTCTAAGTGACTTAGGAGCACAAGTCTCACTGCCCTTGAGGTCTACTTTCTGTTTTAGAATTAAAGCCTGCATAGTCAGTTTGCTTGGTGCATGCCTCTAAACAGTGAAGCTTCAGAAGCAACTGCCACATCTACAGTCACGGGCCAAGGTCTCTGTCCTGCAGAGTGAATCTCTTATTTACCCTGTGGATCCCATTGTTTGGACTGTGCAACCCTTACTAATGATGGTGAGCAGGTTATTTACATGGGTGCTCACACTGATGTCAGTGCATTGACTCACGTAAGTTGCATTGACTTCAGTGCAACTTCTGCATGATAGGCAAAGGCAAAATGTGCACATAAGAGTCAACACACAGGAACAGATCAAAAAGGAAAATGTTGCTCTAGGAGAGGGTTGTTGTGTGTGATGCAACTCAGGTTGTATTATCAAAACATAAGCATAATGCAATAACTTGTAAATATCTCTTCTGAAATGCTCTGATCAAGGTGTGAATTTATGTGATGAGCCAAAACATTTGGCGCCATTAGCGTGTCTTTGGAATGTGCTTTCTCACCTAGGAATTCCTGATCTAATTTTTTTTCCCCTTAAATGAAGTTCTTGAATGTGGGTGTGAATTATTCCCTTCTTCTGTTCTGCATATTACTTTTTGGGAAGCTGGTGAGGAAACAGTCATTGATATGGCTTAATACTGATCAAACACTCCTTTGAATTGCAATTTTTCTGCTCTCTATCACTTTAAAATGAATTACATTGTACAAAAAAGAGTCATGGAAAAAGGCAGGCTGGGAGCTAATGCTAAAAATGCAGCTTGGGGAGAAGTGTACTTTGCATCATTGCCTTTTATCTTTTGAGTGACAATAAGATCACAAACATTTCATAAGTGAGAGGGGGAAAAAACTGACAATGCAGTTGTGCTGGATAATAATGTTTGCTGGAGGGATTTTCAAAAGAGCATATGTGATTTAGAAGCACAAGCTCTGTTGAAAATCACTGGGACTTGTGCTCCTAAATCCCTTACTTATGACATCTGAAAATCTTATCCTAAGTAATTTAAGTGTTTTTTCAAATACCACCCTCCATGCCTGGGCAACTGCTTAGAAGACAGTATTATGTTTGGCTTGATTACCATCCTTACAGGGTGGTAAAGACTGTGTGGCTTGTCTTTCATCCACCAGCCTCTAGCCACACTCCTATTCCCCTCACCCCCAGTGCATCAGTTTCTTCAGGACAGTTTCAATCATTTGAAATCACTGCTGCGTATAGAGACACTTCTGGCTGTCTAGCTACAGGAAGCAGTGTGCATACAGACTTTATTTTTATGACCTTTCTCTGTTAACTCCTCTGGCACTAATCCAGTAGGGAAGATTTGGAATCATATTTGTAAATGGGTAAATACAGCATATGCTGAGTTGAGAGAGGTATATGGTGGGACTTTCAAAGGTCCTAGAGTAGTTAGGTAATTGACTCCCATTGACTTTCTGTAGGAGTTGTGTGTCTAATTTCTTTAGACCCCCTTGAAAAGCCCACCAATACATCATGACTGCCTTATTATCCGGTAGAGGATTTTTTAAATGAACCATTGTACAACATAGTATAATTATCTCAAACATTCATTTTATAACTAATACATACTGGCTCAGATTTTCCAAAATCTTTGGTAGTTGCATTAGGTTTCTGGGTGCCTACTTTGAGGTGAAGGAGCAAAAATTAGAGGCCATTTTGAAAATTTGGGGCCCTTGAAATTTTAACAGAAGAAGAATCCCAGCAGGTTTCTTGTTTTCTGCTGTTATGTGAAATGTCAGGAGTTCATTAAAAAGAAATCTCTCACACAGGGTGAAACGACGGGCTCTATGCCCCTGAGTCAAAGCATATGGTAATCACAGGAAAGACGTTCATTGAAGTCAACGGCAAAACTCTCTCTATCTTCAATGGGAATAAGATCAAATCCTATAACTATCTGTGGCACTTATACTGCCCTCATCATTACAGTGTCTGAGCAGCCAGCAGTCTTGGTTAGTGTTTATTCCTGCAACATCCCTGCGTGGCAGGGCGCTGCTGCTGTTTCCATTTTACAAACGGGGCATCGGCACCATAGAGTGAATGTGACTTCCTCAAGGTCACACAGAGAGTCTATATTGGAGCAGAGAATTGAAGCCCAGTCTCCCAACTCCCAGACTAGCCCCCCTAGCCTCTCAACCCTGCTTCCTCTCAGAAGCAATGCTCTCTGTCATAACTTTGGAAATAACTTGTACAGTCTTATTGAAAACCCTTAAAATCACCGTTGTTCGACACGACAATGTGATTTCTTTTAAACTAGAGAACAAAAGGGTCTTTTGAGCTGCTCTTTACATCCATTAAATGAGTGATGAACAAATAGGATCATGAGCTGGAGAGAGAAATTGATAATATACAATTAAAAGTGCTTAATATTTGGTTCTTTTGGTTTTAAATGAGCATACCTGGTAAAGCCTAAGGCTGGAACCCTCTATTGAGAACATGAATGTAACTCCTGCATACTGTTTGAGTTTTCATTTACATTAAACAAAGATAAGTTGGCCACCTACTGTTCATATTTGCATGTCAGATGGTTTTGTCTCACATCAAGAGAAACTCACTGGTTTTAGTTTCAAACAGATGGCAAACTGTGGCAAGAGCTTCCAGAGGAATTAACAATTGTACTGTGGTGTAGAATTCAGGACAGATGAGAAATGGATTACGTAGCATTAGTGATTCATCTGAAACACAATCCAACCCCCAAATGGTGGGTGTTCAAAACCTAAATGTGGACTGGGATTTTGCAAATGGCTACTATATAATGGACAAACAAAACTAAAACCCTGGATCAAAAAGACCTCCTATAGTGGGGTTTTTCAAAATCCATAGTTGAATCTGGATCCAAACTGTGCAAATTCCTCACACACTTGTGTTAGGATATAGCCTCTGCCCCTCGTGACACACAGGTCATCTGTGGGCAGGACAGGATAAATGGAAATGATCGTTGGAGCAAATTGCTGTAGAAACCAAACACAGCATAATGTGAACAGGTGCACAGACATCTAGATAATCAATTGCGAAGCACAGCAACCCTGACGTTATTACTGTATGTAGATCTCAGGGCCTTGTCCTCTAATGTAGTTAACCTCACATCATCTCTGTGAGGTGTAGAGGTATTCTCCCTCTATAAAATGGGGATAACTGAGGTACAGAGAGGCTAAACGACTTGCCCACTGTGGGCGCAGGGACAAAGGAGGTCAGTGCTGGGCCACATTCTGGGGGCCTGGTAATTGGTCCCAGGCTTTGGGCATGAATTGTCCTCCGTGGGACCTCTGGCTTGGGCTAAAACGGCCATGTACTACACAAGCAATAATCAGGTGCTGATTACACAGCAGTTCCTAATTTTGGAGTTAGGGAGGGGGGAAAGTAAATGCTGAAGCAGGGCAAAATGACTTGACCATAGGTACCATGGTAACGGTTATAATACGGGCAGGCCATGTCCCCCACTTCTATTCCTCCCCTCACCATCTGGACAAAGAGGGTGATAAGAAGTGCTTTCTCAGACAGCATGCCCGTTAGAGAAAGCTCGGGATGCCTCCCCCTTGTTCTTCCCTGGCAGTTGGTCCATTAAGGAAATTTATGGTCATTCCTGCTGTCAAGAAAGCCAGTGGTAGAAGAGGGAACTGAACCCAAGTCTTCTATGCCCTAGACTAGTGCCCTAGCCACAAAAGCATTGTTGTATGCACTGCCAAACACGCGCCCTGCTATCATTCTATGCACCAACAATAACTCTGCCCCGAGGAGCTACCTCAGGGATTCAGGGTTAGGTGCTGAGCTACATTTAGAAGAGGTTGCTTAGGGTGATCACATCATAGTGTTGCAGTAATATTCATGGTTATTTAACCTTGCCCTGGTACAGTCCCCTAGCATAGATGGTGTCTGAGGATGTATTGCAGCAGTTGGTGTGGAAATGGGGGCGCTGGAAGGACTGCTAGTGGAAGAGAGTGCTCTCTCCTCACAACGGCAAACGTGGTGACAATGTCCCGGCGGGGAGGTGTCGCTTGCCTTTAGCAGGCAGTTGGGCTGAAAGTTTCTGTTTGAACATTCTGCTGCCTGGAAAGTCAAGTGCAGGCCAAGGACTGATTCATTTCATCTCAAGGAACAGAGACAAGTTGGCTGCGGTAATGTCTTTTATTGGACCCACTTCTGCTGGTGAAAGAGACAAGCTTTCGAGCTTACACCGAGCTGCTCTCCAGGTCTGGGAACAAGAGTTCTTTGAAAGCTTGTCTCTTTCTCCAATGGAAGTGGGCCCAAGGAAAGACTTTACCTGACCACCTTGTCTCTCTAATATCCTGGGTCCAGCCTGGCTACACCACCATTGCAAACAATCAAGGAAGAGAATCAGGCAGAACTGTAGAATGACACCTGGTAGGTTGGAGTTGGTCCTACAAGCCTTTGCCAGCCATAAGAATGCCAATCCACTACCCCTGTCAACACACCACTGTCCCCACCAGACCCTTCCCGCCCCACCAAATACCTGCACCACTTGTCCCATAATACATCTCCTTCCTACCCCTCCCCATGTGCCACCTTTCCCTCTTGCGTGCTTTCCCCAGCATAAATCCACACATTCCTGCCTCTCTTACTCCCTTCCCTCATCTCCCCCGCAGCACTGGTGAATTCTGCCCACACACTATTCACACCTGCCTAGAGTTGGTCAGGCACGTTTTAACCAATCGTTTTTTTCATAGGAGAATGCTGACTTGTCAAAACCAAAACTGCCCACTAGGGTCAGGTGGGATGAATTTCCCAACTCAAAAAAGGGGTTGAGGAAAAAATTCTAAATGAGAACTTCTGGTTTTGTGGCTCAAACTGCCTTCATTCAGAAATAAAAGGTAGTTATATGGGGGAAGGTCAAAATTGAAACACAATGTTTTAAAATGATCAAGCCTGCAAAGAGGGGAGGGGAAAGAATTGGTTTTGGGTTGGATAATTTTTTGTGGAGTTTTGATGACAGGATACGAGACAGGTACAAACTCTGAACTCTCAAAAATATTCCTAAAATGGGAAAACCGTTTCCTGCCTAGGCCGAGGTGCCTGTTTTGTCCCCCACTACACCACCATTCATCCTGCCAATCCTACCATTCCTCCGATCCCTGCAACGCCACTTGCTCTTGCTCCTCCCACAGTATCGCCAGGCGCTCATGACTCCCCTCTTCCTGCCTGCTATGCACACCATGCCTGTCCCTCGAACAGGCTCGCCGTCTGTGATGGGTTACACAGACCCCACACCGGCAACGCGGGGTGAAAGAGCTATTGTGGGCTCCATCAGCCCTATCCCGCTACACCTGCGAGACATCAGACTTGAAGGGAGGTGTTCACAAGGGGAGAAGACAGAACGATTGAGAGCAGACAGAGGACGATAGCCCCCCACAGTCTTCAGCTTCTGGAGAGATGCTGGCTGAAAGCAGGAGCTTTTTGTATGACCACTGCCTGATAGCTGAGGGCCTGACGATGAACTATGGGATTATTATTATTATAGATTAGCCTGTGATTGTGTCAACAACTTATTAGAGTCTCTCAGAGGCAAGACAGTCTGTCCATGTCTTCTGACCATTCATGAGTATCTTTCCTTTTATTCTTTGACAGCCCTGGAAGTGGTGGACTATACTGGATCTAGCTGCAAGGCTGAGTTTCCCATGACCAGACCTGTGCAATAGGCTGCCCAGACATTGCAGACTGGAGGCTGGGTGAGTGCAAAGGCCCTGTCCTAACCCTAGAGGAGTGCCCTGGGAGTAGACCTCAGTGACAGCATCACTAGAGCTGGTTGAAAGTTTCAAGTAACATTTTTTTAGTAAAATCCAAACTTGTGTTTGCAAAAAAAAACCTGTTGATATTGCTAAAAGCTTTCATTTTTTCCATGCAAGGCATTGCGAAGCTTTTATTTACGCTTTTATTGAAATGGCATTGACATGTTTCATAAATGTTTTTATAACTTACATGGTCAATAAATTCCAGAAATTTCTTCTGAAATGAAATCAGTTTAAGTAATGAAGTGACAGTGCATCCAATTCAAACGCTTCAAAAGCAAAACGTTTAAAATAGTTTTTAAATTTTTTCAACCACTTATACCCAGCACTACTGTGCCCCATTTCTATCATATTTTATGCACCCCACTCACTTCTAACTCCCTCCCACACACTTCTCTCTATTAGTCCTTGTTCCTGGACTAAAGCTGAGCAAAATTTTTTTGGACAAATTGTTTATTAGCTGAAAAATGCAATTACGGATTGATTGAAACTATTTGTGGATTTGGATTCAGAGAATCCTAGAAGATTAGGGATGGAAGGGACCTCAGAAGGTCATCTAGTCCAGCCCCCTGCTCAAAGAAGAATTTAGCATGTAGATTCAGCCAAAAAAATATTTTTTTTTTATAAGTCAAAACATCTGTTTTAGAAAAGTAGCTAGTTTAAATGTTAAAGGGTAAAAAACACCCCAAAAAGGAAGTGTTTTGAAATTGTTCTAATTTATTTTTATTTGGTCATGGAACCAAAACATCAGTTGTTCATTCAGCTGTATCCTGGGCCTGCCCCCCAACTCACTGGAGTGACAGGAAAGAAAACTTAGTGGCAAAAGAAAATAGGACTCTTCATTCCCCCTCCCCAAATTCCAGGAAAGGGTGAGCGACTGGAAGGGGTAGTGATGGTGTTGCATCTTCAGCATGTGGAAGGAGGGGCTGGTGCAGCCATCAGTACTGCCAGCAGGCTGCCCCATTGAACACTGGGATGCTTTGTCCCTCACATCCATTTTCTCCTCCCCATGTGAAGCTCCACTGTTAGAACCTAAAGAAGACAAGAGCAGAGATGCTACAAATATACGTGATTGCTTTAAGAGCCTAGAGGAGGAAATATGTTTTCCCAGTCACACCCAGCAAGGACTCTGCACCTTAGTTACTCAGGCCCTTGCTCTTCTGTTACCACTCAGGAAAGAAATCTTGGTGTCGTAGATAATTCTCTGAAAACATCTTCTCAGTGTGCAGTTGCACTCGGAAAAGCTACCAAAGTTATGAACCATTTGGAAAGGGATAGGTAGTAAAATAGAAAATATCATAATGCCACTATATAAATCCATGGTACGTCCATATCTTGAATACTACATGCCGTTCTGATCTCCTTACCTCAAAAAAGATATGAGAATTGGAAGAAGTACATGAAATGGCAACAAATGATTAGGATTATGGAATAGCTTCTATATGAGGGGATAAAAAAAGACTGGGATTATACAGCTGGGAAAAGAGATGATTGGAGTGAGGGGGATATGCTAGAGGTCTATAAAACCATGAGTGATGTAGAGAAAGTGAATAATAGTGTTATTTACTCCTTCACATAACACACAAGAAGTAGGGTCACTCAGTGAAATGAATAGGCAGCAGGTTTAAAACAAACATAAGGAAGTACATCTTTACACAAAGCAGAGTCAACCTGTGAAACTCATGTCCAGGGTGTGCTGTGAAGGCTGAAAGTATGCGTGGGCTCAAAAAAGAATAAGATAAGTTCATGGAGGATGGGTCCATCTGTGGCTATTAGCCCAGGTGATCAGGGATGCAACCCCAGGCTTTGGGTGTCCCTAAACCTCTGAGTGCCAGAAGCTTGGACTGGATGACAAGGTGGATCACTTGATAAATTGGTTTATTTAGTTCACTCCCTGTCAAGCATCTGGCACTGGCCACAGTAAAGACTGGATATTGGGTTAGATGAACCATTGGTCTGACACACTAAAGCCATTCTTATGTTCTGTTCTGTGCAGGTTTGCTTCCCAGGGTGTGATCTATTTGGTTTCAATCAGATTCTGAACCCCAAAGTCAATCCAAACCACACATACCTTGGCTTCATGCTGAAACCCTGCAGAGATATGAATTTCAGCTCTCCCCTCATTTTCATGCCAACTGCAGAGCAGCCTGGGTTTTCTTAAAAGTTCAGTGATCCTGGGCTGAATTTCCAGTGTGCACATGAAACCTGAAACCCGGCCAATTTTGCATTGATTTGGGTCTTCTGTGGAGATAGCTCTCTTCACTGCACTGAAGTGATTGACTTCAGCTTTGTAGTTAAGCGACAGAGCAGATTGCCATTCTTTGGACTGACACAACTAGAAAATGGGGTTTGTCAAAGGGCATCCCATCCAGAAAGATAGAGAAGGATGAGTACCTTTCTTCTTGAAATTTAAAACGGTCACTGCCGGCCTAAGTTCATGGGCCTGACTTCTCAAAAGTGACTAGTTAGTATGGAGTCGTCAGAGTTGGTCTGCCCAACCTGAAATACTTTAACGGGGCCTGCTTTACAGAAAATGCTGAGCATCTTTCCTCTGAAAATCAGCCATCTTCAAAGCATCTCAGCTTGGGCATCTAGAAATGGCGGCACTCATGAGTTACTTTTGTACACGTTTGAATGATGCTGGATAGCATGAAGACATGTATCATTGCATAGGTGTGTGATGCCTTCTCCTCAAAATGCTAAGGCCTGTCAGAGGTATTTACTGCTGGCTTTCCACAGCTGCTCTCTTCTTTTGAAGCCCCTGGGAGCCATAAGTACTGACACAGGTACAGTGCTATTTCAACCAAAAGCAGCCCACCTACTGCTCAACTCTGGGAGATGGAGACCGCATCTCCTTATTGTCAGCAGCTCATCATTGGAAAGAAGTTCTCCCTCCCTCATTTGAAATAACTCTGTTGTTGTCAGTGGAGTGGTGACAGAATGCTGGGCCTATGTGATAGGGGAATGTGGTAGTGTGGTGTTAAATCCCTATGTAAGTCGCAGAGATGTCCAAAATGGCTCATAGTCCCTAATACACATGTAGAAGTTGGCAAGTACTCTCTAGCACTCTCCTGCCCAGAAGCAATGGGAGCCTCATCCTATCAAAATCGATCAATGAAAACCAAGTATCTGATGGTCCATTTGCAGATACTTCCTCGCCTCTTAAGAACTGTTTAGCTTGTTGCTGTGATGATTTTGGAACCTCAGCAGTAGTCTTGGAGTCCTAAGCAAGGCATAATTCTTCAAGGCCCTGTACCTTGTGCTGTTGTTTACATCAGTGAATAGGAGGCTTGATTCTGCTCTTACGTACACCAGTGGAAATCAGGAGTGGCTTTGCTGAAGCCAATGTCTAAGATCGGCCCCAGGACCAGAGGATGCAAAGTGAGTATAAAAAAAATCTGGTTATTGAATGATTTTGCACACACTCAGCAGAGGTGTGAATAATCATGCAAGGTGCAAGACAGTGAAGAAGCAGGTCTACGGCAGCTAGAATTGCAACCACATAAAGTGGAGTTCACCCCTATGCAGCACAAAGCATATATACCATTTAAGTCCCACTTAAGCCATATTATGAGGGCTTTAGTGCAACCTAAGGGAGAGCATAGACCTTGCTCAAGGTCTCTGTATAGGACTGAATTTCACCCATGGATCTCCAGAGGATCACAACCAACCTTGAAAAATACCCAGATGCAAAGCACTACTTCTTCCTTTTAAATGTCATTGGGCAATTCCTGTTTATTTTTGTTTGGCTGCATAGGGGATTTGTATAGACCAATTGCCTTCATTATTGCAATTTTGGTTTTAGCCATTTTTATTAAAAAGCTGGAGGTGTTCCAGCCTGGGTACCCCGGAGCATAAATCAAAATGTATTTCTCTTTATTATTTTACATAGGTTGACTCATGCAGAGGAACGTCTAACAAAAAGCTTCTTTGTAAATCTTGTCTGTTTGTGTGTGTGTCTAGATACTTAAAAGCTTATTTTCTCTATTAAAAATTCATTCAAAATAAGAATTCAGAAAAGACTGTGAAAAGTGAATAAACACTTGAGTGTGTTTTGTTCGATTATTATTGATAATCATAGGCATTGCCAGACAGGATCATATCGACAATGGTCCACCTAGTTCTGGAGCCTGTCTTTGACAGTAGCCAGTGGCAGATATATCCGAGGAAGGTGTGAGAATCTCACAGTAGCAGATGTTCAATAATCTGCCCCCTGCATAGATCTCATCCTCATTTCTAATAGTTAGAGAATGGTTTAAACCCTCAAGCACAAGGCTTAATATCCTTTCCAGATTTTTTTATCGTTACTTATAACTCTGGATTGTCTTGATACCATATTTATTACAGTAGAGCCTCAGGACAGGTCAAGATTAGGTCTCCAATGAGCTAGCACTGTACAAACAAAGTAAGAGAGTGTCCCTGTGCCTCTACCCCCAACAGCAATCTAAATATTCAAGACAGACACAGGGGAGTGGAAAAGGATATAGCACACAAGTTCTAGTGGGAATCAGATAAAGTTAAGTTTGCTTGAGTATTTTCCCATAATAACTGCTGAACAAAATCTTTTTTTGTGTATGAATCAGCAATATTGCCAACCTCCGGTGTTCAAAAATCTTAAATCAGCTTAAAAATTATGATTTTTTTAATTTAATTTTAAAAAATACATTTTGGGCTCTTTTATTTCACCTTTTGGGTTTTTATCCTATGGGGATCAAGATTTCAAGCCCTTTTTCCTAATTATCAGGTCTAGAAACTTAATTTTCTGATTTATTTCCTGAAAACTGAACACCAAATATTTTCAGTCATCTCCCCCCTCCTTTTGGGCAACTTTCAGCTGAAACTTTTCAGTTTTTGGTTGCTGAAAACTGATTTTTTTTTTCTTTTGTGACAAGGTCAAAATTTTCTATGTGAAAAAAATCTCCTTTCCTAACCAGCTACCATACCCCATAACCACATTCTGATTACTTAGCCCGAGAACTTTGCTAGAGGAATAGAAAAAGAAATGTTTGGCACTTACATTCAGTGGTGCAACGAAAGAAAGGGAATGAACTGTTTTGATTTTTCATTTTGAAATGACTCTTCACTTCACATTGTCTTTACAGATGTATATATTATTATTACAGTTAGCTGGAAAATGGGAATCCTGTTCCCTGATAAATATTTGCATTTTTGAAAAAAAAACCCTCATTCCAAACTGAGAGGAAATTTGTGAATGACGTCAATTTTGCAAAAAAGACACATTTCACGGGAAAATCATTTTGCCTAAAATTCCCAACCAATTCTTACTATAATAGAAAATTAAGTCAAAACGGAAACAAAACATTTCAAACAATGATTCCTCCCTCCCCCAAAAAATCTTCTTTTGCAGATAATTTTTGAAATTGTCAGGTTTTATTTTGGAAAAATCAAAATCCTTTGTAAACACAATGTGCATCTTTTGCACTGCTCTGATGTGTGCATATGGTAGGCAAGGTCCTCAGTTGGTGTCAATTGGCATAGCTGAAGACCTGGCCTGATGTGCAGGTGTGAATGTCTCATTTGTAAGCACTGTGCATTTCCTCTGTTCTCCAGATCCCTAGGAACAGCATGGAAGCCTACAATGAAAGATGAACTTCACAGGGTAAAAGCTCTACGCGATTTATTGAAAGAATGATAATATAATACACACATTCTTTTTAATATCCCCATTCATTTTTTAAAATACTCTACAAATGTATTCCTCTCTCTACCTGCACACTTTCGGTAACCTTGTTTCTTGTTGTTTTTTTTGTTTTTTTTTTAAACCAATCAATTATAAAGTAAAATGTAGCAAAAATAAAATCAGGAAAGAAAAATCTTTGTGGCTTATGCTTAGCTTAAAAAAATCATCTCTTGTCAGGAAACAGCATGTGATTCAACACCAATAGTGTTTAACAAATACACTGAAGCAAAGTCAGCCTATAGAAATGACTGAGGTCTGAGAGCCTTCAGGCCTTGTCAACGTTCATTAGAAATAAAAGGGACGTGATAATAAAAAAGACTAGTCTGCACAGAACCTCTGTTTTCTTAAATTACACTTAAAAAAAAAAAAAACCTGTTCCAGCCCGGGGCAAAGAAAGTTGAGGTAGGACTCAAAGAAGATTTCAGATGTATAACCCCTCATACATATTGTATATAGGAAATTTAAAGAAATATGATAACACACAGAGGCCTCTAATTTACAATGTGTCAACATCTGCTTCAAGTAAGCAGCAATCACGTGAGAGGTAGAAAAGAGATTCTCATATATGATGGTATAATGTTGCAAGAGACACTTTCCATCATCACAAGATTTACTTATTTGTTGAATGCTTATGGTGCAACAAAGAGATATTAATACTAACGTGGACGTTAGGACTACATTTTTTATTTGCCCACATAGCTAGAGAAAGGCCTTGTGGCTGAAAAAGCCTATTAACATCAGCAACAATTATTTACCTTGCCAGTTTTGAGAACTGGCCTTGAGCTTTCTGTCAGTGTGTGTATAAGAGCTCACTTAACGGCTCTTCCAATAACTCACAGGGCAATGGGCACAAGACCATATGCTTTGGTAGTGTTCTGAAAATGAAATGGAATAGAGCAGCTCCAAAAGAAAACTCAGAACATGATCAATTTCTTAATGTCTTAGACGTTGTGACATTAGTCTTATTGTCGTTCTCTTAGTGTTAACTGTTTTGAGCGCAGTTGTTGCTGGAAGAGCTCAAGCCAAAAGATTTGTTGGTTTCTTCGGGAATGCTAATCCACTCGCCTAATCCAATCTGGCACGTCCTGTGTTCCTATAACCCTAAATATTATTTTTAAACCACAGAAACTTAAATTGAGACCTTATTGTTTTGGGAAACATATTTTTCAATATTCTTGCTTTTGTGTAATAGTGTTCCACACACGTGTAGCACATTTCATCTTTAGAGTACTCTCCAAAATTTACTTAGAATCACACACTACTCACACAGCAACTGGAGAAATGAAGCACACATGCAGTGCTTTGTCAAAGGACGCAGAGGGAGTCAGAGCTAGGATTAGCACAAATGAATTCCTGAATCCTAACCTTTATTCTGATCACTCTTATCCTTCTGCTCTCAAAGACAGCAGGTCTCAAGCTGTTATCCATGGCCGTCCATGAAACAGCTTCTGAGGCCACTGAAAACTGGAGAGTCACACGATACTAACTCCTCCTTGTTTCCAGATGCTAAATTGCATTACATTAAATATTTTGGGAATATTACTAAGCAGTTGCTTAGTACTTACTGTGCTCCCATCATATTTCAAAAGCTAAGCAGGGTTATGCCCTGTTAGTACTTGGATGAGTTCTCTGCACATGGGTACCACAAGAGGTAGCATTAGTAATGGTGATACCCTTCCCTCCATGTCATGATTGACTCAGCATGGAGAGAAAAGATTATCTGCTATCAGATGAGTCATAAAACTGCTGCTTTTACTGCTTCCGGTCAGGGAAATTCCACAGAATATATATATTTATTTATTGTAATTAGCATTGCCTTGATTTGTGGGGGATGAAGGCTGGGCAAAAGTGAAATCCTGCCTGTGTGTGCTGGAATTGTTACCAGCAGAGTCCCAATATATCCTTTCATTTCTATATGCGAGTACCACAATATTCTTCACATCATACCCCAACTCTCTAACTTTATGCTCTGCTGTTAAAGAGCAACACTGTTTTATTTTATAGGCAAGTTTGAGTGGTGACATGAACCTTTCATTTTATATAGCACTCTGGAATGAAACGTGTTATAAATGTGAAATATTCCTACTATTGTTTATTATTAACACTCAGTCATTTATATAGAAGCCACCTCGGCTAGGGATTTTATTACAATGTGTCTTTCAATGTAAACATTATTTTTTTATTATGTTGTTCCATATCAAATAAATGGTACTATTTCCCCAGGGAATTGAATGATGCTGGTTTCTAAAGAATATTTTCATAAGATTTTGATGTATTTTATAAGGCGTTTTTGTTTGTTTGGTGTTCCCAGCAAAGATTATTTGTACAGCTGGTTCAAAAAAATGGTAAAGAGCTTTGGCAAAAACATTTGAAAATGTCTTTAAAAAAATCATTCCTTGGGGTCTGAAAATGAATGATTTTTGTTCATTTGAAATTTTGTACGTGCTTTTCATTTTTTTTTCTTCTTTCTCTATTTTTTTCTTTTCTCTTCTTTTTCTATTTTTCCAGAGAAATACATGGAGTAAAAAAGAAAAAAAAGGGGGACGACTAAACAAACAGAAAGCTGAACAATTTTTAAAAATTGGTGAAAATTTTTGTGTTTAAAAAAAAAAGTCTGACACTTTTTATTTTTTAAAAAATCATCTTTTAACATTTTTATGTCCTGCTCTAGCTATTTGTCTTGCCTGATAAAAATGTTCTTTACATCAAAAGGCATTAATGAATTGTGTGCATCTGTGTAGGTATTTAAACTGGAACATGGAGTCTCTTTGGATTTGCTTGGTGTTTACAAAGGCGGCTTGCAAATGTCATTTAAATGTTTGGTTTTTTTAATGGAAAATGTGGTTTTGCAAAATCAAAATGTACCGTTGGGAAAATCAGAACAAAAATGTTTGGTTTGAGGTCAACATGCATCTCTTTGTGCCTGAACTGCTGCAATGCCTCATGGATGTTGTAGTTTGAGTGTTTTCTGCTTGCATTCTCCTCTATGGAGTGAGCTCTATCTCTCATGATGCTCTAGGACCAGAGGACTTCCATGGTGCACTGCTGTGGCTCTGCTAGAAGGGAGGCCGTGGTGTATCATAAGAGATATAGTCTAGGTTGGGAGCCCGGCCCACTGAGGAGAATGAGGCGTGAGGTAACTGAACTAAACTCATCTAAGGCACTACAGCAGTTCAGCTAGACACAGGCTAATGTCGAACTGACATGAAGTGAAACTTTTTGACATTTCCAAAGCAAAATTTTTCTGAACTTTTCATTCTATCAAATAGTTTGACCAGCTTAACTTTTCATGCCAGCAAATGTTGAAATATTGGAATTTCCTTCAAGACAGAAATTCTACTTTTCAGTCAGTTCTCACATTTACCTTTCATGGAGCTTCTGTTGCATAAGAGTAGAAATTACGTGGTTTTTCATTTACACAACTCCAAAACTCTTAAAGTTTCTTGAGCCATCTCTGCTTATAGTGAAGCATTGGCTGGAGCACAGCAGAAGCTCTCAGCAATTAATTGCACTTTTTTTTATGCAGCAAAGGGTTATTTCATAATGCTTTGATTTTAACAAATGCTTAGTGCACTAAATAAGTATGGAGACCAATTCTCTCCTCCAATTTCCCTCCTCCAATTGATTCTGTCCTCCAATTTCTTTTGATAGCTGCAAGATGTTTTACAGTTGTCCAGTGGTGTCATCCACATTTTGTGAAATTGACCCTACTTTTAGGGCTAAGAGGAACTTAAGTGATGCATAAACTTGTGCTGGCTGGCTGCACAAGAGTGAATTTCACACTTAAAGATAAAAAATAAAAATAATAAAAATGATATATATATAATTTGGCTTCTGTGGCCACATTTCATACAATCATAGAAACGTAGGGCTGAAAGGGATCTTGAGGACATGCAGTCCAGCCCCCTGTGCTGAGGCAGGAATATGTATCACTACACCATCCCTGACAGGTGTTTGTCTAACTCGTTCTTAAAAATCTCCAGAAATGGGGATTCCACAACCTTCCTTGGAAGTTATTCCAGAGCTAAAGTATACTTTTATGCACTAAAATAAATAAACTCATTTTCAGAAGTGCTGACCACCTAGCAAATGCCATTGAACTCAATGGATGTTCAGAATTTTTGAAAATCAGGCTACTTATTTTGGTGAATAAAGTTGGATTCAGAAGCCAAGTTTTTAAGCACCCACATCTGAAAACCTTGGAAATTCTTGGCCAGGTTTTCAGCCCCCCCTTTAGGCTCCTCAGTGAAATGGCCAGATTTTCAAAAGGGCTCAGCACATGGAAATCCTCACTATTCCCAGTGGGAGCTGCTGAGGCCCTATATCTGGAATGGATTTTAAGCACATTGACTTGGTGTCAATGGGACTTGCGTTCAACAGGTGCTTAAGTTGGGCTGAGATTTTGTGATAAACGGGGTCATTTCATTTAGGTGCCTAAACAGGGACTGAGCATTTTTAAAGTCTGGCCCTTTACACACACAGTTACATGCACACACAATTAATTTATATGACAGGCACTTACCTTCTCCACTAGAATATTATTTCTTTTTTATGGCAGTTTGTTTCAACTAATAAATCTATGTTCAGCTTTTTATTTGATAATAAAAATAAGGTTATATGATCAATATGTGAGGTTTGTTCATGGCTCCATGCAGGAAAAAAGGGAACAATTCACAGCACATCACCTGAGGAAAAAGCTTTCTTGTTTACATGGAGTGATAAACAGACTACATAGATATTAATAGATCCCACTCTACTGACAACTGAACCAAGAACAAAAATCTCATGGGGCAAAAGAAAAAAGGATTATAGAAAATGAAATTTCTTTAAAGGGAGAAAAATTCCAACTTGATAGAAAATAAATGGGTTACCAAAGGCTCAGTGAGGCTTTGTCTAGAATAAGTAGGTAAAGTAAAAGGAGCACTTTGAAAGACCTGTGGGGAAAGCAATTAAGATATTTACGTTGATAGATGAGATTTTTGGAGGCCTGCAAATAATCTAAATCTGCAGTCAATTTGAAGGAAATAGAGTGAGAAAGGACTTGCTTGTATCATTTTTGTTTATCTTGCCCCATTGCTCTGTCATCATTTCCTTATTTATTATAACATTCACAATAAGGTCTGTTTTTTTTTTTTTTTTTTGTAAAGCTGGAAATCTTGGACTCCTAAAGGAATAGTGAACATTGAATATGTCATTAATACTGCTATAGAATATGTCATTAATATGTCATTCATCTATAGCGAATCTGTCTCCCCAGCTACTCAATGATACCGCTTCATCTAGTGCCATCATATGGAATTGACAATTGAAACACCATATCTGTCTGTCTATCTCAGAAAATTCTTCCTTAACATAAAGCTGAGGTTGAGAAAATACTAAAAAGCAAGGATATAATAACTTAAGGCAACATTCATATAGCTTGCTATAAAAGCTTGCCCAATAGCTTGCTAATCTCCCTGCTACTGCAGGAGGATGTCCATGGACTGCAATGTGAGAACCACTGATGTAGCCAACCCTCAAAGTCTGTGTCACAGGAGTGAGAGATCAAAAACTAGAGGTGGTCAGAAAATGATTTTTTCCCACTGAAACTGTCAGCTTTTCAGTGTGGGGGATTTCTGATAGAAAAGAAACATTTTTCAAGGGAAGAAGACATTTTCTGTGAAAATTTTCATTTTTGTCAAAAACTCAGTTTCATAGAAAAAAGTTTTGATTCACAGTTTTCATCCAGCCCTATTTAAAACTAAACAAACTCTTCACTGGCCATTGGGCTGGCATGCCTCTTAAACAAAGTTCATTTGAAGGAACAAGTATGTAAAACTGCATGGTGCTGTGCATAACATTGTTCTGAGTCATTTGGGCTTCTTACATATGCCATCTGGTTGTTTGGGACTGAGGCCAGATCAGCTTTCTGGGCTGGGACCTTGAGCACAGTCTTTGGAAAGCTCAATATACATTTTAAATGTAGAGTATTAAAGTTTGGTGGCTGTTTTCTAGTTTACTGCCTGGTAGCGCTTCTCTTTCCCTTTGCTTCTTTTCACTGCTGTGGCCTCCTCTTCCTCCCCCTCTATCAATATGGCACCTGCAGTCTACTAGTCACTCTAGAACTGTATGAAGGCAAGAAGGTATAGAACCATTTTGCTTTTTGTTGCACGCTGCCTGCCAATAGATATATATAAAACTTTTCAAATTGTTGGGGTTTGTTAAAGAAATTCTGTACTGCCACCCCTAAAAGCTCAAGAATCATGAGCTCCCCCCTAAAATCCTGAATCTCCCCAATTTCATTAGGTTATTTTAAAAAATAATGAGCTGCTGGCTCGTTATTTGTTATTGTTTGACTCTTGAACTCCCCCTGCCCCACATCACCTTCTCCCAACAACTCTACAGCTCCCCCTTACTTCCCCTGTGCACCTAAATCCCACTTCACTCCCTTCTCTCAGGCTCCAGGGGCAGCAGCAGCAGGCTCTTATTCCCCCCGCTACCCAGGCTGGTTGTAGGAGGGGTGGAAGGGAGGGTACAGGAGCCAAGAAGCTGTCTGGTGGCTCACAGGAAGGGAGCAGAGCAGCCCCAAGCTGCGGGGCTCTTTCTTCTTCTCTACCCCAAAACTCCTCTGACTCCTGAGGGGCGTGGGGAGAGTTCTGCCTGCCTCCTGCAGCATCCCTGATTGGCTGCTCTTCCCCAGAAGGTGGGACAGTGGGGAAGGCAGCCAATCCTTGGGGAGGCTGGCTATCATGGGGGATGCCACTTCCCACCTTTTGGCCAGTCTGGCTCCATCAGGGAGCTGAAATCCTGTCACAGGCCACGGGATTGTGGGAGTTGGTGGCCCTGTGAATTGCTTGTTTAGGGCTAGGCCGTGTGTTGGTCTCCAGGTCTGCACAGAGGGTCCAAGGGCCCTACCCAGCCATCGCCACTAGGCCTAGCTGTGTACTCGCTTCCCCCCTGAAGGGAAAAGGCTCTGTACCCCCACCCATAGCCAGTGCTGCTGGCCAGCACAATGATGTGGGTGTGTCATAACGTCCTGCTGATATAGGACAGCGGCGATTTAACACTGCAAACGGGGAGCAGGGATGGATTTGTGCCTCCAAGGGATGTCTGTGAAAAGCGATTCCTCCTTGCACTGCTCTGGGGGGGAGGGTGCTGCTTACACCCCACTCCTGGCACAGCACTGGAATGATCTGGTCCTGTCTATCATCTCTTCCGTTGCTGTTTGATTGAAGAGGGGTGTCACAGGCCTAGTGGAAGAGGTGCTTTGTGCAATGAGAGGCTTTCCCAGCTTTCATTTGTACTCCCCACCTGCCCCTTTCCCCCGCCCCACTGTCAGCCTCTTATTGTATGGTGGTGGGTAGCTAAATTATCACAGTCTCCTAAAATCCCCCAAATGATCACAGTCGTCTTCTCTTCACCTCTTCTCACCACTTTTATTCTGACCTCTAACTGACCCTCAGTTTCTTCTCCTCTCCGTCCTCGGCCCATGTCATCCACCTTCTGCTACTTCCCTATGAGCACATCTTTGTTGAGCAGGGGGATTGTGATGTCAGAGGAGAGACGGCCAATCATCACCATTCTCCACTCCTGTAAACTCCCTACTTCCTCTTCTGGTTTTTCTCCCCACCCCTTACTCGAGGCCGGACAGATGATCTTTTTTTAATGGGTGGAATTGTGGTATCAGAGGAAGCTTCCCCTTTCTGCTCCCACTCTCTGTGCCTCCTTCCCTTTATCATTTTCCCATGAACAATTTGTTGCTGGGAGTCAGACTACCCCTCCCCATGTCTTTTCCCAATGGCTGGAGGTTGGACTGTGATGACATAGGTAAGTCACCCCATATTGGGTTGTGATTGTTCTTGCAGTCAGTAGCTCACTAGTTCATCCAATGAAAACAAAATAAGACCTTCCTTCAGTGGACAGTTCACTGGCTTTGCAACAACGCCATCTACATCCAACTTGGTGAAGAAATAGCTGCCTCTTTCACAGTCAATTCGTTAAAGGTATGTCTACATTACAGCCGCAGCTACACCACTGTAGCGTGGATGCTTCCTCCATCAACAGAAAGGGTTTTTTCATCGATATCCATAATCCACCTCTACTACAGTCTACACCTATGTCAATGGAAGAATTCTTTAATTGACCTAGCAGTGTCTACACTAGGGGTTAGTTAGCCCTAACAAAGGTTCCCAGGCCACACACATTTTTGTGGGCCTGAGCAATGTAGCTAGGTTGGCCTCAGCTCACTAACCCATGTTTTCTCCTCTCCTTCCTCACTTGGCTATCAGACCAGACACCACTGATTGCGGGGTGGATAGACCAGTGAGATTGCAATATCAGAGGTGGAACTGTGACATCAAAGGTAGATTAGCCAAGGATCATGGGTTACCTGCTTCCTCCTCTCTCCTCGTCTCTCTGGTAGGAGTTTGTCATCAAAGGTGAATTAGCAGAGCATTCCTGTCTCCCTTTACCTCTCACTTGCCTCGTCTCTCCCTGTTTGAGATCATGACATCAAGAGATTGGTATGTTTGTGTATACTTAAGCGTTAGTTCTTACAAAATTTTTGCTGCTTGCTATTCTTTCAAGCCCAGTTCCACTCTCCGAGTTTTGAAACTTTGTTTAATCACTTGCTAGTAGCTTTAGGATTGTAAATAAATGTGGGATTTATTTTCAAAAGAGCCAGATTTACAAAAGGGGTCAGCATCCAGCAGCTCCCATTGTTCTTAATGGGAGAGGAGATTGTTGTTCTTAATGGAAACTACTGTCCTTTTGAAACTCTGACCACCCCCATTTAGGCACCTAACTGACAGCTGAGCATTTTAGAAAAGCTGGCCCTCAATCTTTTTTTTCGACTCATTCCTCAATTCCATGAATTGTGTCAGGCTAATGGATTAACCAGGAAATTAGGAGTCGGGAAATATTGGATCCACTGCTGACTCTGCTACTGCCTCTTGGACAAGGCAAGTCAATCCTTCTGTCTCAGGTATCACATTTGTAAAATGCATATAATAATATCTCCCTACATTGCTGAGGTGCTGTGAGGGTTTACTGGTTAATGTTTGTAGAAGTGCTTTGATGTATGGTAAGTAAAACTGAGCAGAGGATCGATTAATAGATCCAATCTCCATTTACTCTGACCAGGAGATTCTTGTTTCTTCCTTTCTTTTCTATCTATCAATTCAGTGGGCTTTTTTCTTGATTTGGCCCTTCACAAAGAAAGAGACCAGATGGAAAATTTTGATTCATTTATGTCTGGGTGAATCTAGATCTGAATTTCTGGTTCCAGAAAGCTGACTCGATGTGTTGTATAATCTGATTGGAGGTAAAATTTATATTTCCCCATGAAAGGAAAATATCGGTGGCATTGGGCTGGCTACAGCACACAGTAAGGAGGAATGAAGACTGTTTTGTTTCTTCTTTATTGTCATTCCACAGACAACTTTTCAGGGACAGGAACATTATGAAAGTTTCATAGTTGGCATCATTTCAGAGACAGTGACAGAACTTAATCTGGCTTTTATGGAAACAAATGATGACCATGGTGATTGAAACTGCAAAAATAGCCTCAGAATGGACATCTGCAATTTCCAAAGTGTTCTTGTAAGTGGGAAAGTTATGATGGGAAAGTGCAAATGCGGTCAGCTCCTTGGTGAGTTAATAAAGCAGGAGCATTGTTTCTTTAACTGGTTAATTTATAAATGGTGCCAAAATAGAACCACTATATATATATTAAAAACAATAAAACATAACCTTTTCCTTCTAAGGTTTTGAAGGACTTTCTGTTGCTTCCTTCTTCTGATTAAGTAATATATAGAACTCAGTGAATGCTAAAGTAATTTTCCTCCTCTAAAAACTTAGAAATTTTGTGTTTGAACTTCTGTGTCTGCTTTTCATGAGCATTGTCATCATCCAGTTTCACTAGCACCAAGTCACTTTCTGTGACCATTCGCACCAGAAACCTGATAAGATCTATGATCAAGGAAAAGAATCAATTATGTGGCTATTACCAGATTTGCCTGTCACCTTGGGGTACGCTCATTTATTAGGGTTACTTTCCTGGACAGGGGTGTGTGATTCTATTAATGTACTGCTTGTGTTACTGGTGTGTTCATATGGCTACAAGTCCCCTCCCAATGGAGCTATTCTGCAGGACCTAAGGGTTTTAGGGTTGGGTTCCTCCAGCCCCAGATTCAAGTAAACCTCCCACAAATACACACACACACATTTCAGATTAACAGAGTACATCTCAGCAGACCGGGCTATCAGCACTCTCAGCTGACCCCTTATATGTCCCTGAACTCAGCAGGCTGGGTTACACAGCACTTTCAATGACCACCCTTATATGCCCCTTTCCACTGCACCAGAATAGAGCACACTTCTGAGCAGGCTGGGTCCAAACAGCACTTTCAGCTGCCCCCCTTATATGCCCTTGGACTCCGCAGGCTAGGCAGAGCAGCACTTCACAGCTGCCCTCTCTCTTATATGCCACAGGTTCAGCACGTCGCTATTCCCACTCTCATTCTTACAACTGTTCTAATACTAACCCCCTTGATGAGCAAACCCTAGAGGATTTTTGGCCACTCCAGGGCTCTTTGGCTTAGGTAAAAGAAGCATTGCTGAAGAGCAAGATAGGGAAGCCAAGAACACACAGGAATAAATGAAGTTTGGAGAGAGAGACTGGCAACCAGCGTGATTATAAGAGTTATTTTATTGCCAGGTATATAAAACTTATGATACTAATTGTATTACCATACAAGGAGAGGAAAACAATCAAACGCTTACAGTATTACACAATTTCACTTGGGGTATTGGAGAAAGCTAGCCCAGGTTTGATTACAAAAGTAGAAAGTTATACCTGGACTAAAAGAGAAAGAGAGATTAAATTAGGTCTAAGGGAAAGAAGTAGGCTTAACCAGAGAGAGAGAGAGAGAGAGAGAGAGTGTTGGGGGAAGTAGAGGGGAGCTCACCACTTGCTGCAGCTCGAAGGTTCCCAGGAGACCGGCTGTTTAGCTTAGGGTCCGGAGCGCTTGAGACAGGCAGAGCCCACATCACGATCAGTCAGGAAAAGGGGGAGTCCCAGTGGAACTGATGCAGCTTTTGGATCCAGGCATCAGAACCGGGGTTTGAACTTGGGTAGGGGATTTTTGTAGGGAAGAAACAATAGTTCAAAGGAGAACACTATGTTTGTTTATGGGTAAACAATGACTCAAGGGAGTAAACCAGAGTGGTTTTATTTATGCTGGACAATAAGGGCTGATCATTCCTGGCTATGGGCAGTGTTCCTTCCAGGGAGCTCACAATGCAATCAGACAGATTCAGTGCTTTGGAGATCAATAACTAGAATGGTCTGATAACTGTGGAGCTGGGTGTGTGCAGGTGTGGGTTCAGGAACAGAGATCTCCCAGCATGCAGTATGTCCCTGCTTTGCCAATCCCAGAGTTCAGTGCGGTTCTGGCTTTGGAGGTTGGTTCCCAATACGCTATGCTAATTCTTGTTCCAGCTTTGATGTAGATGAGGCTTCTGTTCTCCATTCGATGTGCTAATCGAGATGCCTCCTTTTTACATCTTTGATGAGTTGTCTTAATCCTATCACCCTTGTTTGGAGAGGTTTAGGTGTGTCTCCCACTGCCTTTTCATTGCTTTTGGTTTCTGGTTCAAGCAGAGGTTTGTGGGCGAGGGATTCAGGTGAGCCAGAGAGAGTAGGGGTTTTGCGCTCTGATTCCCCAAGAACACAGAGATGACAGTGGCCAGTCACAGCTAAGCAAACCATTGAATAAACTAAATCCACCATATTTTTTGAAAAATATCATACAACAAATACATTTTCTCTCTTTGTGAACACATCGTGCACAGGAAAAAGAGGTCCCATTCATCCAATGATTTAATCGCTGTGGGTCTGTTTCTCATTTGCTGGGAGGCCTTTTTGCATGGTGTAAAGGGAGAGAAAATGTAATTTATACTCACTTTAAGAGCCCTTTACATTGCCAAAGTGATGTAAATGGCCCGTAGTGTAGCTATAAATTAGGACATATGAATTTTATTATATGTTCTACTCTGTTTATACTCTGTGTGTGTGTGTGTGTATATATGTATGTGAAAGCGCCATATCTTAGGCCCTGATACTGCAAAGACTTACACATGTACTTAACTGTACACACTGTAAATAGCTCCACTGAAGTAAATGAACTACTAACAGTACATAAGGCTAGGTATGTGTGTAAGTCTTTTTGCAGAATTGGAGTCTAAATCTAATTCTTCTGCGACAGGCATAGAGGCATAGGGTTTAAGGCCAGAAGGGACCACCAGATCATCTAGTCTGAGCTCCTGTGTCTCACTAGCCACCAACACCACCTGGCAGCCACACACCAAACCCAGCAACCAAAATAAGTGCAAAGTATTACAACCCACAGGAGACGACAGTTATGTGCAACACGCAGAGAACAGGAGGGACTGACGTGCACCAGTGCCTGAGGCCACTGCAATGGCAAGGAAATGATTGTGAGATATGCCCAGATAATCTGGGCAAGTGACCCGCACCTGCAGGCTTCAGAGGAAGGTGAAAAAAAACCCAAGATCACTGCCAAACTGAGCTGAGGGAAAATTCCTTCCCCACCCCACATATTGTGATCAGTTAGACCCTGAGTATGGGAGCTAGAACCAGCCAGCCAAGGATCTGCGAGACAGAGAATGCTCAGTGGCACCTTGGAGCCCTGCCTCCCCTTCTTTCTCCCGTGCCAATGTCCCGTCTCCAGTCATGGCCATCCCTGATGCTTCAGTGGAAGTAGATCATCCCCACACTCCACTGTCCTCCTCCAGAATACATTGGGGTTGGAGAAATCCAGTAAGTTAAAACCAACTGTGGGAATCAATATCCCAAGATATGGCATTTGAAATCAATTAATGTCACAAACCACCCACAATCAAGCTTTCTAGCTTAAACAAGGCTTGGTGCAGCCAGAATTCAACTACATTATTGTGATGCTGTATGATTGAAATGTGACCAGGCATGTCACTGATATTGCCACTGTTAGACAATTGCAACAACTCTTGTACAAAGTATATCATATAAGGTGTCAATAGAACAATTATGATCTGCTAAATACGATTATCCTGTTTAAATCCATGTATCATCACTGTATATGAAGTTATGAATATTGATTTTTATACCTGTATTTCAAATGCATTTGCTTCTGGGGTAATACCCACAAGGTCATTTACATTCAGTCTAGCCAGCCATTGTGAATGAACTGTTCAAGTTTGATGGCCATTAAAGACAATTAACTCTCACAAAGGGTCATAGTTGAAACTCCCCTGCTCTGCAAGTCTTTCTGTGGAAGCTTTAGCCTGCAAGTGGGCAATGACTGCTCCTGTGAGTCATCAAAGCCATGTGAGGGAATGTGACTTGCTCTGGTGACCCTGGACTCCATCTTGTGCCTGTACTTTTCCACAAACTGTGCTGTGGACTTTGTTTGGGACAGTACAATTCCCTCCACGTGGGAGAGGGTATAAAAGGCTCTGGAAATATCCCCATTTTGTCTTCATTTCTCTGGACTGCAGTTCTAACATGGAAGCTCTAAACAAGGACGGATGAACCACCAGACTGTTTGGGTAATTTCCAGAGAGGCGTTTGCAGACTTGCAGTTCATTCCATCATTTCTTCAAACCTGATATAAAAACTTTGCAACGATTATAAGTAAGTGATTTTCTTAACCATTTTAACTCTCTTCTTTTTTCCTATAAATAATCCTTTTTATCTTAGTTACTAACGGATTGGCAGCAGCTTGATTATTGGGTAAGATCTGATATTGACCTGGCTGTGTGGCTGATCTCTTGGGATCAGAAGAAACCTTTGTTTGATTAAATTGGTTTTCAATAACCACTCATCATAAAGTCTAGTGTCTGGGTGGTGCAATAAGTGCTGGAATGCTGAAGGAGACTGTATTTTTGTCTTCTAGTTAATCGGTGTGGTGAGACAGAAGTTTACCCTAGTTATTGGCTTGGTTCTCTTCTATTCTAGTGGTAGATTAACCATTAGTGAGGGGTGAAGCTGCCCTATTTCTCAACAGTTTGTCCTGAGTCTGGTATTCTCAGCTGTGAGCCACTGAGGCACGGTGACAATTATTCCAAAGGACTCCTTTCAGCTACCCTTCCCTTCTGCCATATGGCTGGTCTGTCAGACAGGAGAGACTCAGAGATTTCTTAAAGTTCCTTTGGGATGTAGTAACTTGCTTTAGCCTATTTGGCTCATGGGTAGACTCCCGTGGAATCCAGTCATGGCAATGATATAGCCAACTCTCCACCTGGCGTAAATCAGCGTAATTGCAATGACATCAGTGGAGTTGCTGTGCCAGTTTACTATAACTAAGGATTTGGACTGCAGTGTTTGCTCAATTGAGAAGGGAAGTATGAAACCTTGCCCCACCACCCGATGGATGGGTCTGGACCTCTATAAAAGATGTTCATTTGTATATGGGGAACCTACCCTCCTGAACGAAGACATACACACAATCTGTAATATGGAACCAGTTGAGATTAAAAAAAAAACCAAAACAGTATTGGAAGGGATCTAAATACATGTGCCTCAGATCTTAAACCAGCGTGTCTATTAGGGATTAGGATGAGACCTTCATTGGGTGGGGAGGGGCAGCGGGATGACGATTAGCTCTCATCTATCAACTGCTGCGTAACTTGCACGTTCCTCTGATGCATCAGAGACAGGATACTGGGCTAGATGGACCTAGGGTCTGATCCCATCTGACAATGTCTATGTTCCTATGAGCTCTCCAAAGCATTTTCTTGGCCTTCGTGTATTTCTTTCTGTTTGTTTGTTCAAATTGTGTGTACGGTTTATGTGCTTCAATAGAGCTCCACTTCATTATGTAAAAAGCTTTACGTACCAGTTTTCTTCTAAATTAATTCCAGCTCAGCAGGGGCAGGTAAGCTAAATTGTGGAAAATATCAACAGCAGTGGCAATAATAAAGCAAACTGAAAATTGCAGTGGGTGAGGGGTAAAATGTGTAAGTAGTTAGTCACTAATGTAGTTTTCTGAAAATGAAATGCTTGTACCTCAGCTTTGGAAAGAGAAAGGAGTGGTTTTCACTTAGTTGAAGTACAAAAGTGTATTCTCTTTGGTTGCTGATTGCTGATAATAAGCAATGGTTCTTTAAACTGTACTGCTGAATTAACACCAGGACGTGTCAGTAAATTATGTGCATGTTGGGAGGTGTTGAAGGCTATGTACTAAATAGGTTGAAATCCTGGCCCCATTGAAATCACTGGCAAAAATCCCAATGTTTAATTTCCTGGGGAACTTCAGACCTTGACTTGTGATTTGCCCTATATCCTTCCTGGCTGATAACATAATGTAAGGAGATTCCAGTCCATTATTGGAGGAGATCATGAGTCTTCCTTAAACAAAGTAAATCTCTTGAAGCTAACTACAATTAAGATCACTTAGTTTTGCCAGTTATGGCCCTGTCTGTAATCTCCTTTCTTTGGGAGGAAGATTATGGAGAAAGTTGTTTTATGTCAATTTTGGTAATATCTCTACTCTCCAGGTTTCCCTGAACTCTGTGAGTCTGGCTTTAGGGCATGTCCTCTGCAGTGTTCAATCTCTTTCTACTTCTGGATAATGCTCCAATATCCATTGCTAATATGTTTACATCCATCAGCTGCCTTGGATATCCAATGGCATTGATTAAAAGCTTGTGGACCTGTTAGGGTAGACAGAGCTGTGCTTGACTAGTTCTGCTCTTTGCTCACAGGTTAGTAGTGGGTAGTCATTTGCCCCATGGGCTTTCGCAGGGTTCTGTTGCCACCTTCCATTGTCTAGGTGCAAATGCCCAGGTACCGGCAGTGGCCAAGAACACTTTTTCCCAATTGTGTTTGACTCTGAGTCTGTGAGGGCCACATCCATGCATTCATCACCTCCCTATGGGACTGATGCAGTGCACTGACGACTCCATCTGAAGACCGTGCAGAAACTTCAGATGGTGCAGAACAAGACTACTCACCTATACAGCAGTCTAATGGTGGCCTGCTACATGGGTGCTACCAGGTCCGCTCTGGCTTCAAGTTTGTTTCTGGGTGAAAATTGTTGGTGACCTACAAAGCCCTTCATGATTTGGACCCTCTATATCCAAGATGCTACCTTTTTCCTTCTGTTTTTCAATGGTAGTGGAAATGAATTGGGAGGCTCATCATACCTTCTCTTGCCTCTCTGTAAAATGTGTATAATGACACAGTGCTTATGAAGCTCATAAAGGTGATTTCAAAGCTCTTTGGGATGCTCAGATGAAAGCCTCTTCAGAAATACAAATTATTGTTCCTTGCTATTGCTGCTGAAAAATTTACTCTCACATGATGAAAATTCGTATCTGCATAAGCTACTCACCCAGCCACTGCATGTGGAGCCTTGACCTCCGGCTAACATCTTTTAAAAAATAACCACATTGCTATTGGCAGTCTTTAACCATTAAATCTATAGTTTGCTTCCTACAGTTCAAGATAGAAGCTGATTTACTTCAAGTATCTAATTTCACCTACCTCCTCCATTCCCCACACTAACCCCATCACTTTAATTTATGCTTTTTCACCATCTTATTAGATCCAATTTTCCTTGCAGCTATGTAGGCTGGCAGTAAACCACAACACAAATATTGACTTTTCCACAGTGTTGACACCACGTTAAACACCTGTCTGCTTCTGGCAGGTTTTCCCTCCCTAGACAGGAACATTTTAGCCAGTGACAGAATTTGATAAACAGTGGTAAGCTGCTAGAAACCTTAATATGACTCTGGCTACTAGATTGGCGTGTCATTTGCTGCAAAGGTACAGATCAACATACTGGAGACAGAGGACAGAATATTAACATCCCAAACAGCTTTTATCTAAGAAGCTGCAGAAGCTTCATTCTGTTTCTGATGACTTTCTTAAATGAAGCTTGAATCCATAACAAAGGCCTCTTTCAAGCACCATTCTAGGGTCTGCTTCCCTAAAGCAGTGATGACGTGCTGGTTACAAACAGGAAAAAAACTGGGGCAGATTCTTAGTTGGTGTAATTTGTCATAGCTTCATTCAGGTCAACAAGATAAGATAGTTCACTTCAACTGAGAATGCCAAAGAGAGAATTTGAGAAGCAGCTTGCTAAAGATGCAAAGACTAACAGTAATTTTTTAAAAGTACGTCAAAAGCAGAGAAGAATTTCAAATGGGTGGTGGGGCCACTAGATAGTAAAGGTGTTAAAGGAGCATGCAAGGAAGACAAGGCCATTGCAGAGAAGCAAATGAATTCTTTGTGTCGGTCTTCACTGCAGAGGATGTGGGGGCGATACCCATGGCAGGGCTATTCTTTCTGGGTGACAAATCTGAAGCACTGTCCCAAAGTGATATTTCAATAGAAGAGGTTTTAGAACAAACTGATAAACTAAACAGCATGTAACCTACCACTGAAGTCAGCCTCTGTACCAAATGATTGGAAGGTAGTTAATGTAACATTGATTTTTTTAAAAGGGCTCCAGAGGCTATCCGGGTATCTACATGTTGGTGAGCTTAATTTCAGTACTGGACAAATTGGTAGAAGATATAGTAAAGAACAGAATTATCAGGCACATAGAAGAATGTGATTTGTTGGGGAAGAGTCAACATGGCTTTTGTAAAAGGAAATCATGCCTCACCAATCTACTAGAATTCTTTGAGGGACTCAATAAGCATATGGATAAGGGTGATATTGTCAATACAAAACACTTGGGTTTTCAGAAAGTCTTTGATAAGGTCCCTCATTAAAGACTCTTAAGAAAACTAAGTAGCCAAAGGGATAAGAGGGAAGAGCTTCTCATGAATCAGTAACTGGTTGAAAGCTAGGAAACAAAAAGTAGGAATAACTGTAGTGTTTTCACATTGGAGAGAGGTGAACAGATTGGTCCTGCACAGATCTGTACTGGGTCCTGTGCTGTTCAACATATTCATTAATGGTCTGGAAATGGGGTGAGCAATGAAGTGGAAAAGTTTGTAAACAATATAGTATTATTGATGATAGTTAAATCCAAAGCAGACTCCAAGGAGTTACAGAGAGATCTCACAAAACTAGGTGACTGGGAACAAAATGGCAGATGAAATTTAACATTGATAAGTGGAAAGTAATGCACATTGGAAAAAATAATTCCAACATACAAAATCATGAGGTCTAAATTAGCTATTACCAGACAAGAAAGAGATCTTAGAGTGACCATGAATAGTCAGAAAACTTCTACTAGCAGCGGGCAAATAGTTAACCAAATGTTAGGAACTATTAGGAAAGGGATAGAAACTAAGACAGAAAATATCACACTGCCACTCTATAAATCTGTAGTATGGTCAGACCTTGAATACCGTGTCCATTTCCAGTTGCCCCATCTCAAAAAGGATAAAGTTGAACTGGAAAAGGTACAGAGAAGGGCAACAATGATTATCAAGGTTATGGAATGGATTCCATACAAGCAGAGACTGAGAACATCAGGGCTGTTGATCTTAGAAAAGAGAGGATTAAGTGAGGCTATGATAGAGGTTTATAAAATCATGATGGGGAAAAAGTGACTGGAGACATGTTATTTACCCTTTCACATAATATAAAATCCAGGGGTCACCTGATGAAATTAGTAGGCAGTAGGGTTAGTACAAATAAGAGGAAGTACTTTTTCACACAACACATCACTAACCTGTGCCATGGGATGTTGTGATGGCCAAAAGTATAACTGGGTTAAAAAAAGAATTAGATGGAGAATATGTCCATCAATAACTATTAGCCAAGATGGTCAGGGATGCAACTCCAAGCTCAGGGGACTCTAAAACTCTGACTACCAGAAGCTGGAAGTGGAAGACAGGGTGGGTCACTCCGTAAACAAGTAGGGAAATATAGTCTAGATTAAATTAAAATAAGGTGGGTGCACAACTGGTTGAAAGACCATAATGGAAGAGTAGTTATCAATGTTCACTGTCAGACTGGGAGTGTATAATCTAGTGAGGTCCCACAGAGGTCAGTCCTGGGTCTGATACTATTCAATATTTGTATTAATTACTTGAATAATGGAGTGGAGAGTCTGCTGACACCAAGTTGGAAGGGGTAGCAACTACTTTGGAGCGCAGGAGTAGAATTCAAAACAATCTTGACAAACTGGACAATTGGTCTGAAATCAACAAGATGAAATTGAGTAAAGTGCAAAGATCTACACTTAGGAAGGAAAAATCAAATGCACATCTAAAAAAAAAGGGGAAATTAGTTAGGTGGTAGTACTGCTGAAAAGGATCTAGGGGTTAGAATGGATCACAAACTGAATATGAGTCAACAATGTGATGCAGTTGTGAAAAAGGCCAATATCATTCTGTGGTGTATTATCAGGAATGTCATGTGTAAAACATGGGAGTTAATTGGCTCACTCTATGCAGCACTAATGAGGCCTCAGATGGAGTACTGTGTCCAATTCTGAGCATTACACTTTAGGAAAGATGAGGACAAATTGGTGAGACAGCAGCTAAAATGATAAAAGGTTTAGAAAACCTGACCTATGAGAAAAGATTCAACAAAACTGGGACACACAAAACTCCAGAACTCAAATGAAACATTTAAAGACTGGGTCAGAACCTCAGACACCAGCTGAGGAGCTGGGTTTTTGTTTATTAGAGAATTTATACTAATCATCCTTTCCATCAGTCAGAAATGGGTATCTGTATTTTAGAGGTGAGTCTAATGATGATCTGCCCATTTCTTTTAATTCCATTGTTCTTTGTGTAATCCCTCTTCACTACTGTGACATCTTCTCTGCTAGACTTTGAGCATTCCTACATTTCCAGTTTTATAAAATGCTAAGCAATAATACCCAGGATTCTCCATCTGGCCCTTGATATAGGAGAGAAAAGCACTCACCATGACAGTGCTTCAGACAAAGCTTACCTCTGTCTTTGGCTTAAGTTTTAAATAGTTTTAAAGAGGGGTAGACCTAGATCCTCAAAGGTATTTGGGGCCAACTTTCACAATTTTATCCCCAGTCTTGCAATATTCAATGTTTTTCCTAAAGATCCTGGAGTCGAATGACTAGAATCTCTGTTTTACCTTTTTAAAAAAAGGTAAGTTTTGAGATTCATGGTTGTGGAGAAGAGCTTGAAAATGTGAATTCTAAAAGCTCAAAAACGAGAAGTAAAAAGTTCTGAACATTTTGTATTGCAAAAAATCTCATGATTTTAATCCAATCTCCTGATTTGGGGGCCTGACTCCAGAGTTTTCTTCTTTGCATGGCTGGTGCAGATGTATACCAATAACTATAATTTTACATTAAGGTGGTTAAGCCAGATAATTGCATCAGGAGTAGCGGAGTGTATCGCTGTGGTGCCTCCTTCATATTTGTGAAAAGGGCATTGAGTTGTTATATGTTCCATAGTCTGTTCTGGGCGATCAGTGTTGCACATTGGAGAGTTTTTAATTTTCCATTTGTGCATCAAGTATCTACATCTGCCATGGTTTGTATAGATGCAATTTAGGGTTGCTCTTAAGCTTCGCAGAAGATCAAAGCCAGGGATCTTCTGTGTTGGGTCTGTCATGAGTTGTTTGTTTGTGACTTCTTATGAACTCCATTCAGCTTTCCCAGCTTCATCAGGGTTGAAGTCACATTGTCAAAGATGTCAGCCTTCACATGGCTGTCATACTGGAGCCCCCATATTCACCACTCTGATATGATTATGGTATGTTTTGTACAAAGTATGCCTTGGGAGAGATCATTTTAAAAGTCTTGAGCTGCTGAAAATTAATATCCTGTTGAACTGAATGTGCTATCGTTGTATGTGAAGTTATGAAGTATGGCAATAGGTGTTATTGAAATACATTGTGAGGTTGGGGGGCACCCATAGCCAATCTTTCACTTGCAACAAAGGACCAGTCAGACATGTGCTGATGGCCGTTAAAGGGAATCCACTCTGTCAATGGCCATCCCAGACGCTTCTCAGAGAGCGCACATAGGCAATGGAGACTGCCTGATGAATGGGGGCTGCTTGATCCCCATATCACAGTAAGGATCTTCCTAGTAGCTAGGAGAACTTTGAACTGGGGAAGGCTGATCCCAGCCTGTGTTCTGAGGAACTGTAACCTGATTGTACCATCTGCCAGGGTGAGAATAGCTGTTTTATTCAACTCTTGCTTAGATTTAAAGTTTAGGATTTAGAATGCGTGTTTACTTTTATTTTCTTAATTTCTGACTTTTATATCTATCACGTATAATCACTTAAAATCTATCTTTCTGTATTTAATAAACCTGTTTTTTATGTTACCTAACACAGTGTGTTTTGGTTGAAGTGCTTGGAAAACTTTAGTTCCATTTACAAAGTCTAGAGTGTGTCCATTCCACACTGACAGAGTGGTGACCTATTTAATGAACTTGTACTGCCTAAGGGGGCCTCGAGACATGAAAGACAGTACAGTCCTGGGGTGTGGGACAGGAGCTGAGGGGAATTGGCTGAAGCATCTCTACTGATGGTTCATGAGTGGCGAGGAGATCATTCATGTCACACCATTGGACGTGACCCTGCCTGTCGATGTCTGTGTAAGTGCAATGCCTTCCAGAGGCTTGAAGCTTGACATCAGCATCATAGTGTGTGAGGCAGCCCAGGATGATGCGTTTGAAGGCCCAGTGGTCCCACAGCCCAGGTTGCACCCTGGGGACCCCATCACAGTGGCCCACGTTGTTAAGTAAGAAATCATGACTAATGCCATCAACCGGGCGACCAAAAATCGATCAATGATCTCCCAATCTTCAGAGCAACAACTCAAGATTTTTGAACACATGGAATGGGCAATACTGCATACAACAATTTGCCACCGAATAACTGTCTTATATAAGTTATTTAACCAATTTCTTACAGATTGATTTCTGAATTTTAGCCATTGAGAAAACTCTAGTGTGGGGGAAGGAAAGTGCAAATTAGTTCTTTCACATTTTTTGTCTTCTGTCAACAGGTATATTTTTAGAGTACTTTGACACCTTTCATTAAACTTTAGGTGCTAATTTTGAAATGCATTTTAAAGGTCATATTCAGCTGAGTTAGATCTTCAGAGTTTTGTATTGTGCATTTACATTTTGAGCAAATCAACTGCTTTAGTTGTATATTAGGCAAACCCAGGAACTCCACTGGGACTACATGTGTGTAAAAAGGACAAAGTGTGATTGCATATTTATGTCCACTCCTTTTTCTGACCAGCACATGAACTCCTTTCTTCAGATTCTATATTTATAAAGTCAGAATAAGAACCTAAGCAGAATACGCTAGTATCTGATATATTTGCATCTGTTTTCTATTCTGGTCTTCACACCATGCAAGTTTCTGTGCTGATCTGCTGTAATGATGTGTGCCTCTTATATCAGCAGACCAGAGAGTCTCCTAGATTCAGATTCTGCCAGCTTTACTCAGGATGACTATTAAACAATTGCTTTGTTTCATGCCAGAGATGGAAGCATTTCAGTAGTAGATCCCTGCGTGTTGTTTATGCAACTTTGTAACACACTTTGGGATTCTCTGGGATGGCAGGTGCTTTATAAGTGTAAGATCATTGTCATTCATGCCAAGGTTTCCATTTCCATGTGCACACAGATGGTACCCAAACAAATCCACCAGCACCTGAAATTATGCACCTGCATGATCACCTTTTTGATATTAAGATATTAACTCTCTCTCCCTTTAGGTACATGTTAAGAAGAAGGAGTTGTCACTGACTGGCTTTACCTAGTGGGGATCTCTTAAACCCTCAGCCCACCAATTCTTTCAAATTCTGGTTCTGTTGACATGTTTTCACAGTTGGTTACTTTACCATGCTCTTACTTCTTTGGGGCTGAATGGTGGTGCTTAGTCAGAACATGCACTGGTGGTGATGCAAAGTCACACTGACCCATGCAAAAGATCCAAGCGCATTCTACGCAGATCTGGCTGTGAAATTAATTTCCTGTTGCATTACAATTTTGAATTTTTGGAAAAATGTTCACAGAACTACAAGTCTGAAATATTTGCTTCAGCGCTCAGTGTTTCCAAAATGAAACCTGCCCTTTGGAAGCCGCGGAACCTAGGTGGGCTGCCAAGATGCTGGGGAAGTGAGAAGACAAGCTGGCAGGAAATTAGGCAGGTTTTCACTGCAATATTGTCAAATTTGTTATGTTCTTGCAGAAACAATTTAGATTTTGACAAATCAGCATTTTCTATCAGGAAGCGTTTCCAGCGATAAAGTTCCAACAAGCTCTAGTTACAAGAGTGTTCTGTGTGTGTCCATATGTAAATGCTTAGTTAATAAATGAGTGCTCACAGATATGTAGCCTGGTCACTGAGTTTTGTAGCCTCTGTACCAGATGACTGGCGAATAGCTAATGTAACATCAATTATTTTTAAAAGGCTCCAGAGATGATCCTGGCAATTACAGGCTGGCAAGCCTAACTTTAATATTAAGCAAATTTGTTGAAACTATAGTAAAGAACAGAATTATCAGACACATAGATGAACAAGATATGTTGGGGAAGAGTCAACATGGCTTTTATAAAAGGAAATCATGCCTTGCTAATCTATTAGAATTCTTTGAGGGAGTCAACAAGCATGTGGATATGAGTGATCCAGTCGATATAATGTACTTAGACTTTCAGAAAGCCAGTTACAAGGTGTTGTCAGTTGTTGGCTGTGTGTGTGTTCTCCTAATGTATAAGCTGTCCCAGCTCTGTGCAGATAACCAATACAGCAAACCACAACTGGATTACCTATAAGGCCAGGAATCCGTTTCAGTAACCAAGGCACCAGGCCAGGTTTATTGCCAATGAAGCAGTTAAAAAGCATCTTATACGTGCTACAAGTACACTTAATACATGTATGTCCATGACAATGGTACTGGCTTAGTAAACGGCGGGACTTTTCATTCCTCACTCAGCCGGACAAAGATGCTTCCGCTAAGACCCTCCTTTATATACTGTTACAAACAAGTTGCGTATTGCCCTTCTGACATGTGTGGTTGCCATCCTCTGACGTGGTGAGATATCACCCTTTACCTTGTACAGGATGATTTGAGCAAAACAGCTCTATCCATCATATTGTCATCCTGACCTTATCTTTAAGAGGGGTCAGTGTGTCCTTGTTATCTTTGGGGAGTAAGCTGGTCCCATTCCTGGTACTGGGATGTTCTGGAACCACTTCTCTGGAATGTGCTTGTCCCTAGCACTTCTTTAGAATGTGTGTGTTTGCCAGTTTCTGTGAGTCTGCCAGCATTCACAACCTGACTCCTGCTAACTTTGCTTTATAACAGCAGGGCTTGACTCCTACTTTAGCTCAGGTCCGTACCTGGCCTGTTATGCTAGGCCTCATGTCTCAGGCTCTCACTTTTTACTACACAAGATGCCACACCAGAGGCTGTTACGCAATGTCATGAAATATGTGGGATGGTCCTCTCATGGATCAGTAACTGGTTAAAAGACAGGAAACATAGGGTAGGAATAAATAGTCAGTTTTCACAATGGAGAGAGGTAAATAGTAGGGTCCTCCAGGGATCTATCCTGGGATCAGTGATGTCCATCATGTTCATAAATGATCTGGAAAAAGGGATGAACAGTGAGATGGCAAAATTTGCAGGCAATACAAAATTACTCAAGATAGTTAAGACCAAAGCTGACCGCAAAGCATTACAAAGGGATCTCACGAAAGTGAGTGACAAAATGGCAGATAAAATTCAGTGTTGATAAATGCAAAGTAATGCACACTGGAAAACATAATCTGAACTATACATATATATGGGGTCTAAATTAGCTGGTATCACTCCAGAAAGGTATCTTGGAGTCGTTGTGTATAGTTCTCTGAAAACATCATTCAATGTGCAGCAGCAGTCAAAAAAGATAACAGCATGTTAGGAGCCATTATGAAAGATAATGTGACAGAAAATATCATAATGTCACTTTATAAACCCATAGTACGCCCACACCTTGAGTATTGTGTCCAGTTCTGGTTGCCCCATCTGAAAATATATTTATATTTATATTAGAATTTGAAAAGGTACAGAAAAGGGCAACAAAAATGATTAGGAATATGGAACAGTTTCCATACGAGGAAAGATTAAAAAGACAGGAACTGTTCAGTTTTGAAAAGAGATGACTACGGGGGATATGATAGAGGTCTACAAAATCATGAATGGTGAGGAGAAAGTGGATAAGGAAGTATTATTTAACCCTTTACATAACACAAGAAGCAGGGCTCACCCAATGAAATTAATAGGCCGCAGATCTGAAAAAAACAAAAGGAAGTACTTCACATAATGCATAGTCAACCTGTGGAACTTGTCAGGGGATGTTGGGTAAGCCTAAAGTATTAGTGGTGCAAAAGAGACTTGGATAAGTTCCTGGTGGATACATCCATCAATGGCTGTTAGCTAAGATGGTCTGGGGTGCAACCCCATGCTGTGGGTGTCCCTAAGCCTCTGACTGCTGGAAGCTGGGACTGGACAATGTGGGATGGATCACTTTATAATTGCCTGTCCTGTTGATTCCCTCTAAAGCATCTAGCACCAGCCATTGTTGGAAGACAGGATAGCGGCTTGATGGCCTATTGATCTGACCCAGTGTGGCCATTCTTATGTTCAATAAAGCATGTTGGTGTGGGCATTGGAAATGGCTTCCTTTTATATCAGCCCTTAACAGGGAGGAAAACGTGTGTGATTGCTGTAGGGATGAACAAGAGCTTCCACCCCCCTGCAGCCAGTCAGTTCTGCCTGCTCCCCACACCTCCTTTTCCTCCTTTTAGGATGTGTGTGTGGGGCAGGGAGCAGTTCTGTAGCAGCTTCTTCATTCTCTCAGCCTCACAGGACTCCAAGTCTGGCCTTTTCTTGTATGGGGGAAGGTATCTTTCTCCTTTCCCCACTGCATTGTGGGGTAAAAGCCAGTCACTAGCTAACCCTGGTGGTGTCATAATAACCAGACTCTAAAACTTAAAGTTCTCAGCAGACATGGCCGGTCCCATACTTAATATGGCATCTATGTGGTCTGCCTGCCAAGGCAGCATGACCGAGATCTTCGTTTTTCCTCGTGCCAGAAGGATGCATTGCCAAATCCACTACAGGCAAGCCAAGGAGAGCATTTGGTTTGCTGAGTCCTGATCTGCATCAGTAAGTTGTACGTGCATATGTGTGTGTGTTTTTTTTTTTTGTGCATGTCAGTATGACTGGGTGAGTGTTTATGTATGTTTGTGTGTATGTATGTGTGTCAGTGTGTGTATGTTTTTGTGTGTGTGAGTGCATTAGTGTGTGCATATATGAGTCAGTGTGTTTGACTGTGAGTGTGTGTGTGTGTGTGTTTTCACACTCCATGGAATTTAGAATTCTTCATGGAACAGGGAAGTAGGAAATAGCCAAGTGTGGGGAATAGCGACCAAATGTAATTCCTGTGCCAACGATTAGCAGAAGGAGCTGTTCACCTCTCTGACACATTTGTATGTAGGTTATCTCAACATCCTCCCCACATACGGGAAGGAATGGTATATTTATTGCATTGACTTACTCTGGGGTAAGTCCTGCCCCTGGCTCTGCTGAGGGGGACACTTCCATGGCAACAGAGACAGTTCTGTTGCCCAAGCGGGAGGATTCTGGCATCTGCATCAGAGGGTTGTGGGTAAAGGGATGAGCAGGGATAGGACTGTTATGCAGATCCTTCCACCTTCATGCTAATTCCTACAGAGTGATGTGTTAGGGTTATTGTCACTACTATGGAGTAGAAAGGAAGGAGAAAGATTCATCTGTTCTGGGCACTGAGCTCAGGATTCTCCCCTTAATGCAATTTCCCAGGCACACAATGTTAACATGGATTTACAGCTGAGAGTAACTTAAGGGTAAAACACATTACAGGGATGCTGCATTTCTTCCAAAACTAAGCATTACAAACCTAGGAAATTATTAGTAATAATTTAGCTTAATTACAATCTAATTTCTTCAAATATGCACAAAATTTCAATGCATATTAACTTGTGTGGGATTCTTAATGAAGGATCAGTCAGGACAAAGAAAAGACTGGCACAGATGCTAAATTTCTTGAGTGATATGATTTAAAATTACTTTTCCCCACTAAACTGTCAGATTTCTTGTAAAATTCTCAGAAAGGTCACTCTGTTCTCAAAGGGTACGTGGTGTCAGTTGGGTGCGGATGGGCTGTATTTTTCATACATAACAAAGCGGTTGAATCTGTGCTTTAAGTGCAACATAGAACTCCACCTTAAACGAGGGAGCTGCAACTGTTGGCCCGTCTGTAAGTACAAGAAGGTGGGTGCAGAGACCTTCTGTTCCTCTTCAGACATAAAGTGCCTTTCTGAGAAAGGACAGCTGACCCAGTGGTTACGGCATTAGCATAATACTTGGGAGACCTGAGTGCAAATCCTTGCTTCTTTATGGACTTCCTTTAGGCTGTTAGGCAAGTCACTAATTTTAGGCTCTGTTTGTCTCATTTCCTGATCACTACACTGGAGGTAAAAGCACTTCCCTAGCTCACTGACATATCACGAGGCTAAATGCATCACTGGGCGTGTGGTGCTCAAATACTAAGTAATGGGGGACATATAAGGACTGAAAGTAAAGTGTCATGTGACCCAGTAGCACTAGCGCAGTGATGTTAACTAACACGAAGTATTGAGGGCAGCCATGGTTGTTCCAAAAATAGCTGCTTTTATTCCTAGCTCCCTTGTGCTACTCCTGCCCCACTACTGAATTTGGGTGCTTCTTCTGCCCTGTCAGCATCCTTCAGCAGAGGAAGGTTTTTCTCATGCACCCGTAAGGCTGGCTACTCTTAAGCATGGTTCAAAGCAGCAGGAATAGATAAATAGCTCAGGGATGAAGTGAGTCCCGATAGCATCCAAACAGAGAGTCTACAGGTCTCATGGGCTGAATCCTCAGCTGATGTCAATTGGTCTAGATCGATTGACTTCAACAGAACATCGCTCGTTTATGCCAGCAGAGCCTATGGCCTCATAGCCTGATTTCCAATAGTTGCTGAAACTTTTCCTTTTAATTTCTCTTTTCAGCACAAAGCTAGAATGATAGAATATATATATATGCAGGCATTCATATTTTATCCAACATTTTGTTCTGCATGATGTGAATACAGCATAGTCCGAAGCTAGTTCTGTGATAACAACAAGCTAGTAAGCTGCTTGCCCTAGGATGTCTGTTAGTTGCAGTATGTATTTTTCATCTGAAGATCGTATTTTGTAACATCATTCTCTATGACAGCCTGCACAAGTCCTGCATTGTCTGGTGTCCTGTGTGATTATTTACATTTTAATGCAAAGCTAGTCTGTGCTGAACATTATTTTTGTAGCGCTCGGTGTTGAAATGAGAGGACAGGTCACTGATACAGAGTGATCTGGATTGCTTAATAAGCGGAGCTCAAGAAAGCAATATGCGTTTTAATATGGTTAAATGTAAATGGATGCATCTAGGAACAAAGAATTCAGGTCATACTTACAGGATGGGGGACTCTATGCTGGGAAGCAGGGTCTCTGAGAAAGATTTTTTTGGGGGGGGGTTTATGGTGGATAATCACCTGAACATGAGCGCCCAGTTGATGCTGTGGCCAAAAAGCCTTGGATGCATAAAAAGGGGAATCTCAAGTAGGAGTACTGTAGTTATTTTTCCTGTGTGATTGGTGCTGCTGGAATAAAGTGTCCAGTTCTGGTGTCCACTATTCAAGAAGGATGTTGATAAATTGGAGAGGGGTCAGAGAAAAGCCACAAGAATGATTAAGGGTTAGAAAGTGTGCCTTATAGTTATAGGCTCAAAGAGCTCAATCTATTGCACTGAACAAAGAGAAGATGAGTTGATTACAGTCTATAAGTACCTACATGAGGAATAAATCTTTAATACTGGGCTCTACAATCTGGCAGAGAAAGAATAACATGATCCAATGGCTGGAAGTTGAAGCTAAACAAATTTGGACTGGAAATAAGGTGTGAATTTTTAACAGTGAGAATAATTAACCACTGAAACAATTTACCGCGGGTTATGGTGGATTCTCCATCACTGACCATTTTTAAATCCAGATTGGGTGTTTTTTCTAAAAGATCTGCTCTAGGAATTGTTTTGGGGAAGTTTTCTGGCTTGTGTTATACAAGAGGTCAGACTAGATGATTACAACGGTCCCTCTCCTCTTGGAATCTAGGAATAAATATTACCACACCTTAATTAGGGATGTGGTAGATTCTCCCTTTCTTGAAGCCTTTAAATGACTACTGCATGTCTTTCTAAAAATAAGCCATACCTTAAACAGAAGTTATGGGCGTGATGTGAGGACCACTTGGTAAAATTCTCTGGCCTGTGCTGTGTAGAAGGTCAGATTGGAAGATCATAATCCAGTGATCATGGAGCATCATTGGATGGTCTCTTCTAGCCTTAATAGCTATGAATCTAGAAACCCAACTCTTTCGGAGCATAAACCACCCACTAACTGATGGGATTAAGGATGAAACTTCCCCTACAAGCAGGTTATTTCATAATTATCCACTATGGAAGGTGCAAGAAATTCCTCTAAAGCATCTGATAATGACCATTGTCAGAGACTGGGCTGGATGGTCCATGGTTCCTATTTTATTCCAATATTACAATGTAAACAGTCATGCTTGTTTCAGTGCCCTTTACCAACTAGAAATGAAATTTGCCTTTCAACCCACCCAACCCAACCTTATTCTATCAAATTGCAAAAATAAATGTCTGTCTTATAATTTTATTTACAATGTAATATAATTCCTATAATCTATTATTATATAGATTGGGGAAGTAAATGTCTGGTTGTTTGGAAGACAAATTCACATGTCAGACCAGATGGAATCTGGAGTAAACAAAATAATCTAAGAACTCTATATGAAGAACATTTGTCCAGCACTTTAACCAATTTGGTGTTAGAGTGTGCAAGTATCCAGGTGTTGCTTAGCCCTTTAGCAGGGAGACTTCCTGAAACAGTGTTTGACTTCTGTATGACAGTTGTGTGACCACTTGAACTGAATTCAGACTGTTTCCCTGGATCTAATTATATGGTAAGAAAGTGTCTTGGCACCACTGTCTCAGTATGACGATTCCTTTGTGGTCTGTTTGTTTATTTACAAACTCAGTGTTTACAAAGCTGGTGGAGTGTGTAGGGGATCTCAGAGGCTAAACTGGAAAGTGATCTTTTATGTTTGTATCCTGAGGTCCTAATACAAATAGCTTTGCTGATTTCTTTCCAATTCCATGTATGATATGTTGACAGGAAATATTATGTCTTGTTGTGCGCACTTTGGTACAATTTTATAAGTGCTCAGGAATATGTGCTCAGTGTAGTCACAACCCTTCTGGGTTTATATCAACGTCTCGTGGAGTGTAGCCCAAAGTAGCTTTCCACACACAAAACTAAACTATTTTATTTTCCACCACAGGCAGACCTTTTGCATTCACATTTACAAATGGATGCTGGAGGGACATGCTGAAGAAAAATGTTCTGCTAAAGCAGTTTGTGACGATATATGTACCTGACAGCAAAACCTGTCTCCCAGATTAGGCTGTTCCACGTGATAAAAAAGTGTATGTTTATAAATCCAACTGAAGCTACCCAAATTTATACCAACTGTGGCTCTAGCTCCCGGAAAATGAGTAATGAAGAATACAAGGGGGGGGAGGGGTTAGTAGGGCATGATGAAAATGGAAGAAACAATAGACAGTTATATAGAGTATTTTTGTAAAGCTACCTTACTGGGAATAGTTATTATACAGATGGCCTAAATCCAAAATTTTGGATCTGAACACTTTTCCTTGTTTTGGGAAGAGGGGCACTATGGCAGGGGCAATGGGGATTGTCAAGATTCGTATCCAGACTTACCCACTTGAGTCATCGCTAATTATATTCTCCAGAAGTTCATATTGCCATATGCCAGAGAACTGCTCCGTGTGAAGAACATCTTAAGGTCACAAGGAAATCTAAGATGAATATATTCCACATACAGCTCCTTGTTACCCAGTCATTGAAATCTTCTAAGTGTCAGTAGCATTCTAAAGTTGTACCGAAATAACTCCACTTCCTGGTCTTAGTCTGAATTCTGAATGTGTTTTTGTATCCAAGGCCTGGATGCATGCATTGAAATGTGACATTTACATTAGCTTTTGTGAGTGCTGCTTTAATTAGTTCTGTTTCCATGGGACTCTAAGTATAGTGATGTGGCTAACTGGCAAGGACAATATTCATAGAAGAAATGAGGTAATTTTTTGTAGATATTTGCATAGCTTTTTCACTAGAGAAACTGATTTCGTTTGCTAGGTTTTTTTTATCACAAATGTTTGTCTTGATCACTGTTAAAAATTCTGGTATGTTGCCACCAGCCTTCTTTCCCTCCTCCCCTCAAAGCGCCCCTCCCCCCCGCCAAAGCTGACATGAGCGACAAAGTCTTTATTATCTGCTTGGTTATGCATTCCTAATTCTATAGATGCTTTAACCTTAATGTGTAAATGTACCAAAAGGAAAATCAAGTTCCTTTGATTTTTCATTTACAACCACAATGTTTGCTTAACAAACATAAGCAGGATAGACGCTGAATGTTCCAGACAGCTGATGAAATTGACAGTAGGGTGTGTAGTATGGACTAACAGTGACTCCACTCTCTTTCCTAGTCACTTAATATTTTAAAACAGTTTGTAAAGTGACAGAAATCCAAGTAAAGTCTTAGCAGGGTGTACCTCCCCTCCCCAAGGAGTGGCATTCTCTCTGATCATAGATTGGCGCTGCTACTCATTTTAGACAACTATAGTGCAGTATGATTGATAGGCCTTTACAAATTCACTTTTCCACAGGAGTGTCTGGCTAAATGTCAGGTGAAAGGAAAAATATGAGCTGAAAGCAGCAGCTGCTTGATCCTAGCTACAACAAACTTTATTTGCTGAAGAGCCTTGCAAAAAATAAAGCAAAATTGATTTTTGTGTATTGATACCAGCTAACTCCCAGAGTGTTTCTAAGGTAACTGTGGTGGTAACTGTGACAACACTCTTCTGTGAGCATTTCGTGTAAAACGAGTCCAGTTAATGATGAGCCAGTGTTAAAGGTTACAGGCTTTGTAAGACACCTCTGGATTGCGTCTGCATCATACTCTCACTTAGACACAAGTCCACTCCAATCAGAGTACGTGGGTAGTGGGGAGCTCTCAAGAAAGAAGGGGAGGCAGAAACCCTTTCTCCTAGAGCTACCGAGTGGCAGTGGAGGGGCTCTGTGTAGACTACTACAGTCTAGTGACCAGCTATGGCCCTAGCCAACCTCAAGCTGGTAGGAAAATGGTTTGTGTTCACTGAAAATTTTGATTTTTTTCAGCTAAAATTCAGAGACCAAAATATTTCATCTGAAAACCAAATATTTTGATTCAGAAATGCTGCTGAGGTGCTTCCTGCCCCCATTCGCCTCTGTAGGCTGGGATCCTTAGTCTGTCTACATCTCCCATGGAAACGCGATGGTCTCCCTTCATGGTGAGGAGGGGGGCTGGTTGCATCAAAGGAGTCCCTGACTGTGGTGCATCATGGGAAATGTAGTCTGGTCAGGAAACTTGACTCCCTAGAGAAGTATGGTGGAATGAGGACTCTGAACTACAACTCCCATGAGGAACTGCGGCAGTATTTCCAAATTGAAATATTTAATTTTTTCACTGAAACACTTCAGGTTTTTTTTTTTTTAAATCAATTTTTCTCTGTGGCAGGCAAACACTTTTTACCAAAAAAAATTAGAAAAAAACCCAATTTTCAGTCAAAAAACAGTTTAGATGGAAAATTTTCAGTCAGCCCTACCCACCCGGTCTGTGGGTGTTAAAGGAAAAGAATGACCAGAATATAAACTCAGCAGCAGATCCTTCCCCAGGCCCAGCTTGCTCCTGCTAGCAGGGATCACCTTAAAGGTGTGTGTTAGGGCCACTACCCTGGGCACCCAATTCCAGGGGCACCAGATCAACATCTGGGCAGGTGGGATGCCAAATTGGGGGGTGTTTTGTTTGATCAGCAGTTTGGGGGCTATCTAAAACATTTCCCAACCTGCTACCCCCTATGAGGAATGCATAACTCCTGCATGGCTGCCCAAATCCCAACCGCTCTTGCATACAGCTTTCTATGCCCTGGGGTCCTCAGTGCCTGCTGAGGGGAAGGGGGGAAGTCGACACTGGAGGTAGAGGTGTATAAACCAGGTAATTTGATGTAAATATATATAACGCCAGCCTGAGGTGTTGACACTAATCTAATTAATCTGACAATAAATTGCTTCACTGTGAGTCATTTGTAATGCTTTCTATCTCAGCGGCTGACATTTCCTATTGTCATTCAAGGAGCTATTCACTAGAGATGTGCCATTTAGGTAGTCAGTGAACTGCATTAGATAATACTGCAGCAAAACTCTGGGAGAGGGTTTCTTGGAGCAGAGTAGCCTGTCGCAGGAATGCCAGCACAGCAGGTTTTTTTATCAGCCAGATGAATGTGAGGAGAAAGAGTTAAGATGCCGAAAAGAGAACCGTATGGAAAATTCCATGGGTTCCCAAGGGAGCATTTGCATCCACACTGAGGGCTATTCCAAGGTGGTGGTATCCCAGCGCCACAAGCATTTCCTAAAATCAACACTTGGCATGGAGGGAAGGGACATGCTAGAACGGCATCTAGTAAGTTGTGCAGTTGCAAACCTGTAAGGAGCGAGAGTTGTTCCTCATAACTGGAACAACTGCCCCTTCAACTGGGATTCACTTTGTATTTGTGTGTCTGATCCAGCAAGGTTGCCAAAGGCATAGGGCTTGGGCCCAGTGGTGATGAGTGTGGTAGAAAACTAGAGACAGAGCGCTCGCTAGCTAGTCTTCACTAAACTCCACTATAACCTTAGAAGAGGCCTACTGAGCGTGCTCAGCAGAAAATTTTCATCCCATAACTGTAGGCCAGATTGGGGGTCCCTCATAGCATGGATCTCACCCCTCTCAATTGGAAGAGGATGAGTGAGATGTTGCCATGCCACCAATGCCGCTGCCCGGGAACCTGTTCAAGGCCTTCCATGGATGGGTATGCATTTGGGTGTGTGGGGCACTACACCATCTTCCCCACATGACTGCAATCCCCCTTCAAAGAAGGGCCAAGTGCAGCTGCAGCCGGAAGAGTCCTGGGAAGTGTGGTGGCTCTGGTACTTTATGGTTTCACTGCAGACCAAGCTAGTCCAGTAAGCGACCGTGTTTGACGATGAGTCTAAATGCCATTTTTCACAAAACATTTTGATTTTTTTTTTTAAATATGTTAATAAAAACATTGCAGAAACATTAATGAAAAGCAGAAAATTTGGAAGCTGTTAATGTTTTTTTCCTGAAAAGTTGAGTTAGGGGGAACTACAGTCTATTTTTTTTCCAGAAAAAAATATAGTACATTGAATATTTTGACCAGATCTAGTACATACCAAGTTTTGACCTCAGAGTTTAGCCATTATCTCCCTAGTCTTGTTTCAAACAGTGAAATGGAGCCTTTGCTTACAATGGGAAATGTGTGTTTTCCTTTCCACTCTCCCATTATTGAAAAAACATCCCAAGAGAATTTCCTCACGACATAAAAATAAAATCACCTGGCAGAGCCTCGCATGGCAATCTGCAGCACCACAGAAGAGCAGTTACGTGTGTGTAAATAAGGGTTTGGAATAAAAAGTGTGGCCTTGTCCGCACTGGGAATCTGCCCTGATTTCACCTGCAAACCCATAGAGAAGGAAGGCTGTGGTGGCATTGGTGGTGTTTGTCTCTGATTAAAACTGGAGTCAGCACAGTTGGTGCAAATCACAGCTTGCCTTGTCTGCATAAGGGATTCATGTTCATATAGTCCACAATGGTTGAGCATCAATTGCTTGGAATTAGGGTACATTTCCAGTGCAGACAAGAGCCAAGATTTTCAACAGTGACTTGTGATTTCAGGTGCCTCAGTTTTTGGCTGCCCAACATGAGATATATTAAATGTCCCTGTTTTTTAGAGAGTGGGTGCTCAAGCCCCTTTATAGTTTCTCAAACTGGGAGTGAGGGCACCTCAAAATGAGACACACAAAATCACTAATCACTTCAGAAAATCATGGCCAAGGCCTTTGGTGGGCACTACCAGAACTTGCTGTAATGAACTCAACACATGGTTTATACTCTGTGTTTACACTATATATAACCTAGCCTGCTTATACTTTGATTGATATTGTGCATATTTTGAACCAGTGATGAGGTTTTTTCCCAAGAGAAGTAATCAAACCAATATATCTTCCTGACAGATGATTATTCTGTCAGGCAGCCATTTTGGAAAGCTCACCCCTGCCATTCAATCCCTCTCAGCTTCCACCCACAGTTACTATTTTTTACACCTGAACAAACAAATAGAATTAAAATGACATTGGTGTACTAGAAATTCATGAACATGGCAACAATCAGTATGAGGAAAAATGACCAAAACCCAGACATTTTTAATGAGGCACTTTCAGAGAACATCAAGCTTACTATGAAGTTCCAGCCCTATCAAACAATAGTTATCCCAGCTCTATTGTATGGCACTGAAATGTGGTCACTGAGGAAGGCTGGAAAGCCATGGATCCTGTTTTCAATGCTCGTCATTTTTGCCAGCCGCTCCATATTAAGTTGCAAGGCTAGATGAGCAATGAGGATATTCATAGCTGGACATACCAACTGCCTCTGTTAGCACTCGTTTGTTTTGTGCAGCTTTCTTGGTATGGCTATAGTAGGATGGAAGACCAATGGATTATGAAGTGCATTTAACAAGAGATGCTGCTGCATGGCCAGTGATCACAGGTTTGCCAAAAGCTCCTGTGGCGTAATAAGCTTGCCAATGACAAATGAAGACTGAACCTCCAGCCCAACCATCCTAAGAAATTGGTGTGGGTGGTGCTCAGTCTGCAAGGAGACTGTCTCTTTGGGATTTGCCTTGATTATGATGATGATGTGGAAGAAACTGCCATTCAGTACACTGATGCTTCATTGTCTTCCTTGTCAGAGAATATTAATCATACCTTCCAGTCAATACAAATAAAACATAAGCACGATGGGATCTAGGCTTAGTATTATACAGAACTATCTGTCTATCCTAATTATTTATAGAACAGTCATCACTATAGTAGCTGAACACCGCACAAGTGTTAATGCATTTATCCTTACAACACCCCTGTGAGGTAGGGCAGTGCTTTTATTCCCCAGAGCAAGAAGCACAGAGAGAGTAAGTGATTGGGCAAAGGCCATGCTATAGCACATCAGGAATGGTACCACCCTCTTTAGGTTGGCAGTGCACTGTACTAGTCACAAAACCAGTCTTCATCCCAGAAAGCTGCTCATGGCCCCAGATTTAAAAAAGAGCTCGACACACACAATTGGGAGCAAGATTTTCAGAAGAGCTCAGCAAGCACTTTCATTCTCCTCAAGGGGGGTGCTGTGAACTTTTAAAATTCTGGCCTCAGTGCCTAAATGGCAGTTGAGGTCTGAAAATCTGGCCTTAGAATTTTGACACCCTGATTTAAAGAAATGCTGCATTGGAGACATTTTAAAATACATGAGTTATAATTTATCCCTCCCTCTGAGGCCTGGGCCCGTTGTTGGATTTGTGGTTCTAAGACCATATAACTTTCACAAAGATTTTTTTTCCCTGTAAATTATGGGACATGTAAAATGATGCACTAGAAAGATTTAGTCAAGAGCTGGGCAAAAAACTTTTTTTTTTTTTAATTGTTGGCATTTTTGAAAAGTTGAAAGAAATCACTTTGATTCGGCTCTGAACATTGAATTTGAACTGAAACAAAATGTTTCATTTTGATGTAGAGCATTTTTTTAACATCTTCGAATTTAAAAAATAGTTAAAGGACATGTAGCAATGAGAAGTTGTTTTGAACTGAAACATTTAGTGTAAAACATGTTGAAATAAAATGTTTCCATTTCACTTTGTCAAAATGAACAATTTGGCAAAGTTGTCATGAATTCAGAAAATGTTTTGGTGTTAACGAGTCTGAATTTTTTGAGCCCCCTCCCCCCCCCAAAAAACCAAAACAAAACAAACCAAAACAAAACAAAAACAAAGGTTTGATTGAAAAATTTTGCCCAGCTCTAATTTGAACTTCTGTGAAGCTGTGCCAGTTTACACCAGCCAAAGATAGGACATTCTGTTAGTATGTGTTTAAAATCACCTCAAAAACATGCGTGGCCTTGAGGCAAACACACAAGCACCTGAATATTTTTAGTCCTATTGCCTATGATGGGATAACTCACGTGCTTAAAGTTAAGCATGTACCCTAATTTCTGATATGAAGAGAATCCTTTGGCCAAGAAAGTAAATGCAGAAATATCAGCTAAAATATTTGTTTTCATTAATAGTATTGTAGTCTAATTGTAGGAAAAACACAAAACATAAAAATCAGGCTCTGCTTGACAGAAAACCCATTGGCCGCATATGTAAGCTTTTATGAGCTCGGTTAGTTATTTCAACACTAGAAATCCTTGCATTTGGGCGGTTCGTAAAGCCATGGTTGTGTTAGCAATCAGCAATAAGACACACTTTGAAGAGACTTCAGGTTTAGTCCTAAAGGTCTGGGAGTAACAATTTCCAGTAGACTAGCAGTTCCAGATGATCTATTCTTTTTGGCATAGAAGAGGTTCATTTCAAATTATTTTAATTCAAGGAGTCTCTTTATAACCAAAATAAAAAGCCGGAGGTGAAAGATGTACAGTTTATGACATTTAATACCTAGTTTTTATAGTGTCAAAGCTATTTCAGTATCACAACTGTGTTAATGCTTTATGTTTCATTGGAGACTTATTGGAGGACATTTCAGGCTGCAAGTGGCTGACACCTATAGATTTTTTATTATACCCTGACTCTTTGCATCACAGACTTGAAAAGGCCAATTCAACCCCTCAGAGGATAACTGGAGCTCTGGCAAACAAAGGTCTGGATTTATATAAACAAATAGAACTCATGGAGTACAATTTAAGGCATCCACTAGGAATAAACAGACTGGAAGGCAACAAAGTAGCTGATTGCTAAAATTAACCTGTTCTTTGTAGTGCAGTGCTTAGAATATATGCTCAAAGGACAACTGTTAATTTTGAATCTGCATGCAGTATCGCTGTAGATGTGTCGGTCCCAGGATATTAGAGAGAAAAGGTGGGTGAGGGAATATCTTTTATTGGATCCACTTCTGTTGGTGAAAGAAAGCTTTGTGTAAGCACGACAACTTGTCGCTCTCACCAGCAGAAGTGGGTCCAGTAAAAGATATTACTTCACCTGCCTTGTGTCTCTAATTTGGAATCTGGTCAGTTTCAAATATTGAATTCAAAATAATTTTAGGCACCACAGCTGTTTCTGGGTCCCTGTGCAAATTTTTGTGGTTTCACACTTACATTTTTTTTGTTTTGTTTTTAAATGCTTGGCTGTGGGAAAGACCCACATTAAAAAAGTTAATAACTAACACTACTAACTAAAAATTACTCTCCAAGCACCAAGTAAATAAACTGAAAAAAAGAACAGAACACAAGAACAGTCATGCAGACCCGTGGTCCATATAGTCCAGTACCTGATTCTGACACTGGCTGGTATCAGAGGCCATTATTTTTGAAAACTCATGAGGATTGGAGGATTGGAAAAAGGAGGATCCAGGGAACTACAGACCAGTCAGCCTCACCTCAGTCCCCGGAAAATCCTGGAGCAGGTCCTCAAGGAATCCATTTTGAAGCACTTTGGAGGAGAGGAAGGTGATCAGGAACATTCAGCATGGATTCACCAAGGGCAAGTCATGCCTGAGTAACCGTATTGTCTTCTATGATGAGATTGCTGGCTCTGTGGCTGTGGGGAAAGCGGTGGACATGCTATATCTTGGCTTTAGTAAAGCTTTTGATATGGTCTCCCACAGCATTCTTGCCAGAAAGTTACAGAAGTATGGGTTGGATGAATAGACTATAAGGTGGATAGAAAGCTGGCTAGATCATCGGGCTCAACAGGTATTGATCAACAGTTTGAGGTCTATCTGGCAGACACTATCAAGTGGAGTGCCCCAGGGGTTGGTCCTGGGGCCGGTTTTGTTCAACATCTTCATTAATGATCTGGAGGATGGAGTGGATTTCACCCTTTGCAAGTTTGCAGATGATACTAAACTGGGGGGGGAGGGAGCAGTAGATACACTGAAGGGTAGGGATAGGATACAGACTGACCTAGACAAATTGGAGGATTGGGCCAAATGAAATCTGATGCGGTTCAAGACGGACAAGTGCAGAGACCTGCACTTAGGATGGAAGAACCCCATGCACTGCTACAGACTGGGGAATGACTGGCTAAGCAGCAGTTCTACAGAAAAGGACCTGGGGGTTACAGTGGTCAAGAAGCTGGATATGCGTCAGCAGTGTGCCCTTGTTGCCAAGAAGGCTAATAGCATATTGGGCTGCATTAGTAGGAGCATTGCCAGCAGATCGTGGGAAGCGATTATTCCCCTTTATTCGGCATTGGTGAGGCCACATTTGCAGTATTTTGTCCAGTTTTGGTCCCCCTTCCCACTACAGGAAGGATGTGGACAAATTGGAGAGAGTCCAGTGGAGGGCAACAAAAATGATTAGGGGGTGGGGCACATGACTTATGAGGAGAGGCTGTGAGAACTGGGCTTATTTGGTCTGCAGAAGGGAAGAGTGAGGGGGGATTTGATAACAGTCTTCAACTCTCTGAAAGGGGGTTCCAGGGAGGATGGAGCTAGGCTGTTCTCAGTGGTAGTAAATGACAGAACAAGGAGCAATGGTCTCAAGTGGCAGTGGGGGAGGTGTAGGTTGAATATTAGGAAAAATGTTTTCCCTAGGAGGGTGGTGAAGCACTGGAATGGGTTACCTAGGGAGGTGGTGGAATCTCCATCCTTAGAGGTTTTTAAGCTGAGGCTTGACAAACCCTGGCTGAGATGGTTTAGTTGCAGTTGGTCCTGCTTTGAGCAGGAGGTTGGACTAGATGGGGTACAGTAACATTTGCTCAAGATCCTCTGGGAATAGACGAGGTCTAAAAACAGAGAGCCTGTAGAGAACTGCAATGGTGACACCAGGTTGTAGCCTGTAATATGCAATATCTTGTAAGTGATTACAGGCAATGAGGCATAAAAGTCAGAACTGATTACAAAGAAATAATAGGTAAAACACAAACTAATGCCTAACTTAACAAGCTAAGTGAATTTAAAGCTAAAAGGTTTCTCTCACCACGTGTTTATAGCAGTCTGGCTGGATTTTTCAGCCAGGAGCCCTACCCCAGTTCAATGATGCTTCTTTTGTCTTTCAAACATTGCTGATACCATGACCAGCGATGAGAGGGGAGAGAGGTGATTTGGGGATTCTGTTCCTCATTTTTATATCTTTTTCTCACCTCTGAGAATCATCTCCAGCTGGGGTTCAGGTGATGGTCAATCTGTTTACACAGAAACCCCCAGCTGTTCCATTCCCAAGATGTAAATTTCTTGCTCATACCCTTCTTCCTGCCAAAGAACGGCCACTTAATCAAGTGATAGTCCATTTCATTGTGTTGACACCTGGGTGAGGTGTCAGTTGTTGGAGGCCCAGTGCAATTTGAGTTGCCTGACCACTGTCCTACAGGCCTAGCATAGCCATAGTTGCTTGCTTGGCTATTCTGACCCCGGTAGCATGACATCTTCTGGTCGGCAGAGATGAATAGGACTATTGAGTAACCTTGCAGATGTCTCAGTTTCTGCACACCATGGCACATAACAAGAGAAAATACACAACATGTATGCTTGCAGCTGCACATAGATAATGGTGATGGGAACAAGAAGTTATCCTTGAATGTCTGGGGGTATACTTTTTCATTGCCAAGAGGCATATTTTTCCACCACCCCTCCTATCACCAGATGTTGTTTTGACAACCCCAATTATCATGGTGAGAATGGAATGTAGACAGGAGTGAAAACCCAATGTAAATAATTAGCATATATGATAATGAGTAGAGAGATAATTAGGTGAAAGCTGTTTATGGAAGGCTATAAGAAGTTACTACTTAGACAAAGGGGGTGCTCCATCAACACCTGACTCCGCGGGAGGTGCTACCGGTCAGACCAGAGGCCACTGACTCCCTGGCAGGGCCCCGGAAGAAAGCCGTTCCTGTATACAGCCTTCTGAGTGACTGCTTAGCTCTTCAGGATTAGTGAGTATGATATATTGTAGTTAATTTTAGGCTTTGTATTTAACTAGTATGTTTATAGAAAACCTTGTACATACCATGTCTCACTGGCATTCACACTGATAATTAAGCATTTTGTATCAATATCAGTTTGCCTTTTGTCTCTGAAGAACTGTTTGTGCCAGCTTTTCTAAACTTGGTGCATGTCTCAGTAAAGTCATACAGTAGAAACTTATAACTTTACAGACAACTTTGCCACTTATAATTTTACCAGGACAATTATATTCAGCAGATTATGAGCTCCCAAATGAAAACTCACAAGGCAGACTTTGTACAAAATTTATTATAGTCTTGAAAAAGTGGTGAACATAAGAATACAGACAGTCATAGTAGGGTGGATAGATAGATAATGAAGTGACTGAGTTTAATAAACTTTAAATAGCTCACCACAGAGAGAGGACCACAGCTTGCCATTCCAGTAAAACCAGTGGGATGGCAAGAGGGTAACTGGGGACAGCATTTGGCTCCTCGTGGGTGCATACGAACTGTGAATATACAACAGTGAGTTTTCTTTTCCCATTTTATTTATTTACTTCAATAAACATACAACAATGTTCCATTTACCAAAACAAGAGAATGCAAAAAATACTTCACTTGAGATGAGTAAACAACAATGGGTGGAAAACTTTAAAAGATAATGATTTTTCTTACAGGGGCTCTAGTCATAGGCACTTTTTAAAGTTTTTTCATAGCAATTATTCCAAGCAAACAGAATCACAACTTTTGAAGTGAGGAAGTATGTTCATTTAAAAACATCAGCTAAAAATACTATTACTTTAAGATAAAGAGTCAAATTCCAATCGGAGAGATGTCGTGCATGGCCTTGTGTGGCCAAAATATACCAACTCGGGTCCAGAAGGTTTGTAATGATTACTGATGGGGAAAAGGGGAATTAAGATGTTATTTGTCGCAACCTTGCTAGAAGGTTCACGCACCCAGTTCCTATATGCCACTTTATTAAATCTACATAGGATGACTCAGGTCCACATGGGAACCCTTTCTGCTGAATTCAATATCATTTGGGGCAGACACTTAAAAAGTACACTTTATATGTTTTCTATGGACCACCACCAGCTCACAGTTCTCACAGGAACAATCCCACTGACTGCTCAGATAAAACAAGCAAGGCAGGGCCATGTATGTTGACTTTGAGAGCATTAATAGTTATGTTTGCTTCCTTGAGGACTCAACCCCACCAACCAAATGCTAGGGATAAAGTCAGGCCTGGTGTACAGGGGCACAACTATGCTAAAGTAAATGTGATTCTCACCAGGGCTAAATCTGACTATATTTTTTGCAAAGGAGAGGATTAAATTAAATGCCCTAAGGCTAAACAGGTTGTTAATACCTCTTTATCAACTAGCCTGGCTATGGCTAGTAGATGTTTTCCTTTCAGTTTTTCCCTTGCTAAGTAGTGCCCTTATCTGGTAATTTTTGGTAGCAACATCTGTTTAAATAGGAGCGCTCACACTCCCAGATGGGTACTTGCAATTGTCCTTGTCTATACTGCAGCTTCAGCTGGGACTTGATTTTCAGGGGATCCAAACCCTCAGACTTTCCATCCAAGTTGACTGGAGTTGTAGGTTCAGCTCTCAAAATCTGGCCCTGGCCGGGCCCTGATTCTGTGCTGAGAACTATACCTGCACCTGTGTGGAGCCCTAATGACTTTATTGGGGTTCCAATGGGTGAAGTGTTCTGCCTGTGTGGTGGTTAGAGTAGGATCAGGGCCCTGGTGACCTATGATTCTATACCCCCAGTTGGCACCTAGGTTCACAAGAGTGGAGGGTGAGTTTAACCAGTTCTGGCTGGGAGCCTCTGAGGGTGGTATTTTAAGGCACCTAACAGAGTTAGGCACCTGACTCCCATCTGCTTATGTGCTGTTGGAAATCCCACATTAAATTCTGCTTTGCTTTCGGACTGCTTGGCACCCAACTTTAGCAGGGATTACTGTGGAGAAATCTACTGCATTTTTGTACGTGAAACGGACTTTTTTTTTTTTTTTTTAACATTTTCTTCAAGCCTTTCATGGGAGGAATTTTAATGGCAAACTCAACTTTTTTTTTCTAAAATATTATTAAATTTCCCCCCTGCATTAAATATTGATGGTTGTGTGGCTTGTTATTTGCCACGAAAAACTGATTGTACCAATTAGCTGCTCAAAACCTCCCTCTAGCTTTGCATAAACTCCATCTAACACCATACAAATCTTTCTTTAGCGTCTGTATGGAACTTGGCAGCTTTGTTTACGTTAACAAAAACTGATTATATATAGAGGGGAGAAAGTGAGAGAGATTCCACAATGATGGTATGGGTGTATACCTATCAGTCTGCAAACCTTGTATCAACACTTTATTCTTTTTATATGCCTAATGCACGCTTAAATCTTAATGAACTTATCTTTAACATGCTTTGTTTTACACCTAGCCACCATGATCCTTAATGGAATTGTTGTAAGGTAAAGGACGCTCCACATTCCCCATTATGAATGTAGCATATTTACTGACAGTAAACTATCAGGAGTTTTAATTCAGCCCATTCCGTTCTTAGACCAGTATCATCATCCTTATCTATTAGAGATGCAAACATCCACACATACCCCATCATTTATGATCATTGTCATGCCTTGTTGGAGCTTTATAGACCGGCTTGCATAAAGTTTTGCTCAAACAAAGTGATCTAATATGTATGCAAGCAGGCTAATGCTCAGGGTACCTGGCATAGGATTTGTAGCTGCTTTGTCTGACATACAGTAATGATGCAATTCTGTGAATATAGCAGTCCAGAGCTATATACATCACTGCTCTTCTTTATTTCCTGTCCAGAAGGCCCCGGTGTTTAAATTTGATCTCTGTGATGGGTAAATGTTCTTCTTCTTCTATAATCAGAGATTAACTTTGCTATCATTTTCTTTATTGTTAGCTGGAGCCCATTGAACAATTGGATAAAGGTCCAGTAATATTATGGAAAGGACTTGGCTATGGAGATCATTCTTTTGTAAAGGTCAGCTTGCTGCATTTTCCATTTCCCAAGATGCAATACTTGCTGCTTTTGTTAAGGAAGTGAAGAATGTTTAATTTAATTTGCATATCCATCAGACTTCAAAAAAACAAAGCAAAATGCTTGGGGGGAAAAATTGCACATGACTACAACAACAACAACACAAGCTTGATATCTACAACCATTTGTAATAGAAATCCACCCTAGCCCATTTTTTTCTTAACTGTATAGTAATACATTTTTTTCAATCAATATACACAGTTGCAAGATGGTCATTAAACCGTAGAGAACAAAGATGGAAGGTATTTCTCCTATATTGAGGTATAGCTATTAGACTATAAGAATTTGAATGGATGGGTATCGAAGATGTGGTTTGATTCTATTTCCAGTATTAAATTAATGCCAAACCCAACCCTATTTTATCTCCTTTAGCCTCCACAGGCTACTCAATGCAGAACTAACAAGGACCCAAGAACAAGGCAAAAGACATACAGAGGTTGAATAACAATCTCACTCTCCTCCACCCTGTGGGCTAGTCTAATCTTAAAAATTAGATTGACTTAGCTATGTCGCTCATGGCTCTGAAAAATTTCACACCCTGTGCAATGCAGTTAGGTTGACCTATCCCCTGATGTAGACACAGATATGTCTATGGAAGAATTTTTCTATTGACCTAGCTATCACCTCTCAGGCCTGGTCTACACTACTGCCATGGTCGATGGGAGATACGCAAGCTAAATAATGTAGCTTACATATCTCCCATCAATGTACTTACATTGTCATACTGTGGCATCTTCATGGTGTTATGTCGATGGAAGATGCCCTCTCATCAACACAGCCTTACTCCTTTTGAGGTGGGGAGTGTGGATTACCGGCATCGACTGGAGAGCCCATCTGGGATCGATTGAGCAGGTCTCCACAACCTGCTCAATCAATCCCACTGCATCAATCACCGCAGAGCAGGGGAGTGAAGACATACCCTCAGAGAGGTGAAAACCCACTTCTGTCAATGTAGGAAGCATTTACACTGTGGTACTACAGCAGCCCAGCTGCTGTACCATAGGCATGTCACTTCTCAGATACAGAAGATGCATCACCTCAGGAACAAAAACAAATCAACAGGATTATTCACCTGAGTAAGGTTACTCACATTCTGAAGCCTATGTAATGTCAGGTCCTAAATTTGCAACACGTCTGGTTGCATAGTCTTTGAAGACTTAATTATAGCAGCACAGCTTCACCACTATAGTTAAGTTTGCAACATGACATCTATTTAAAGGTTGACCTTTCCAAATCCTATATAAAATCGACATGCTTAGTCAGATTTCTTTGAAATTTGGTGTGCCTCAGAAGGGTGCAGGGTAGGGATAGTGATCCAAATATGGAGTCATTTGAGCATGGGGTTTGAAGGTATAAGCCTTGAAAAAACTAGCCATTTTAAAGAAGGATAGGTTCCTAGATAGGTTGTATTTTTTTGTGTGCAGAGCTAGAGATCAAACTATTGATATTCTGTGGATCAAAATGGTCCTAATCTGTTGAGCTTTATTTAAAGGTCATGCATGACCCCCACTAAACCTCTGGGGGGACCCAAATTGAGAATGGGATTTAGGAAAAGATATATTTTTTACACTGTGCTTCCACCAATACTGTAAAACAGCTCAAGAGTTTTCATTCCCACAGTTTTATATGCTTTATAACTTGACTTTGTAAGTACTCTAAAATCCAAACCGTTAACTGGATTGCTTTGAAATTTGGTGTGTCTCATGGGGACGCAGGGTAGCATTACTGATCCAAAGTTGGGTACATCATTAAAATGAGGGGTTCCTGAGTCCCGTCCCCCACATGCTTTCTTTCCACTGCCTTATACCATTATCTGACAAGTACTAATAACTGGATGACCTCTTGATGGATGTGATCTCACCTTTCAATTAACAAAACTAAGGATAATCACAACTCCACTAATCACTAATCACAACTCCACATAAGACCAAAGGAGTTTTGAACTAAATGGCTACAATTTGAGAGTCATAGGTGCCAATTTTACTTTGTGGGAATGTAATCAGAGTATTTTGGGGTAAAAAAAATAGACATATGAATGCTTCCTAAGAGGGGAGGGTTTTAAAGGGCTGCGGGGAAGAGAGGGAGTTACAGGGAAGAGGATAAATGGGGATGGGTGGTTGGGAAGGGGAGAAATGTTGGGGGCTCAAATGAGGGAGGTGAGGCATCACACAGCTCTGCCAGTACACCCCCAACCTCCCTACATCCTTTTTTTCCTTTCATGGTGTCAGATGGAATCCTATAGGTGAGTGTGAATGCGTTGTGAAAGGCAATGAAGAGCTTATACATTTCAGCAACTGTGTAGTTTTCAGAGTAAAGCGGGCACCTGTGTTAATGGGGCATATTAGGGCATTTCCTAAAGACAGCAGAGTTAAGGTTGCATAGGCAACCTTAACTGTGCCCCTTCCTAGTTTTCAGAGTTTTGCTCAGCTCACCATTCTGCAAAGGGCAATATACCACCAACCAACCTTAATACTGCATTAACACGTTGCAGGGGGAGCGTGATGCACTAGCAGAGTTGTGGAGTGATTGAATGGTGGGATATATAGTTGCTATTGAATAACAGAGGGTCTGGTTGAAAGCCACTTGAAGACAATGGACATCTTTCTATTGACTTTAATGGGCTATGGATATAGCCTGTAGTTTCTTTATAAGAAGCTTTGCTTTTGGTTTATTGTATAGTGTAGAGACATTTGTCAGCTCAACAAAGTAGTCATTGTAGAAAGATTCTGTGTACCCATTTGTCCTTTTAATTCAACCAGATGTGGAGTACAAGATCTGAAATGCTTCATTAATTCTATTTTACTGTCTGACATGACAACTTGCAATAGGCAATGGATTTCATCATACTCAGTGCCTTCAGTCTCTCCTAAGGAGCCTTGGTGGTATGAAACAGGGCAGATCCATTGTGTAGCAATCTAAAAAAGAGAAATATGTAATTGATTCACAGGAAACGTAGGTGTTTTAATTAATATGAATAACAAAAAGTCAAAGCCTAGTCTGTAATTTCAAAATTAATATTATGTATGATTAACTGAAGTCAGTATTTCTTATATTATTTAATATAATTACTTTTTGAAACATGAAGGAAAATGTGATTTGAAATCATTTCTAAGTGCACTGCTGCTCCTGCTTGGATAGATATGGACATGAAATCTTTTATTGCATTTTTTCACTGGGACTTGGAAGGAAACCTTCATCCCTGTGAATTCTCTTATAAGCAAATGCATTTTATTGATGACACACATGGGAAGATAATATGGGAACAAAAGGGGCTTGCAGAATGGAAAGAAGTTGAGAGGGTTATTAACTTTTTTGGGGAAAGAGAATAGCTGTTAATAGCTTCTTGAAGAGCAAGAGCTAAGAATTTGCTAGTGGTGCTTAGGTAAAATTAAATATTGAATAGGGGATGGGCCTTGCTTCTGTCTTCTTTCAGTCTTGTAAAGAGAGTGAGCTCAGTTCTGAGTTCATGTATGTGAATGTTTTTTTACCCAGGTGACTAAACCTCATTGGTCAGGTTCTGCACTGCCATGCCTCTTGCGTGATCATGCACAGCTGTGTCGAGGGGCTACAAAATGCTATCATGCTGTTCGGGAAAGGTTTTAGGTGCACTTCAGACTGCCTCAACTATTTTGTAAGAGTAAAGTGACTCATGCATGTGTTTGTAGGACCAGGCTCAGTAGATGCTCTGTGTAGGAGAATAAAGAGTTAAAAGCTGGACAAATGGTCAGGCCTAAGCTACAGGGAACGGGGTCATGGCACAGGCAAACCTTGTTTCTGGTAATTGGTATGAATTCTAGTTAGAGTTGTGTTACCTCTCTTCTTTTCCTCCCTTCCTGGCCATCTGCGCTGAGGATAAGGCTAACGAAATAACTATTCCCCTCCTGCACAAGGCCTTTGGTGGGAAGAAAGCATTATCTTCTTTCCCTCCCTTGTCTACTGTGTATTTTAAAGAATGTTAGAGATAATAGGTTTCAACGTAATGCGTCTACGCTCTGTAAGGTAATTCTGTAAATAACAAATGATCAGGTATAATTGTATTCATTATATAGTTGTTAATATTCATTTTATAGTTGTTAATGTAACCAAATAAGGGTCTATGGGGAGTTGCTGGAAATGTATACATTTACATGCTGTTATTGATAAAAGGATTGTAAAGTAACCCCCTCATCACTCGCAGCATCGAGGTGGAACTAGCAGGCAATAAAGAGTAGCCATCGACCCAATCCGCCCCTGGGTCTCCCTGTTCTTTTTCTCTAACACTCTGACAGCCAGAATGGCACTCAGTTGTATATAGAGGAAGTAGAAGTCACTCATTGAGAGACGTCTTAGGAACCAGGGAAGCAAACCACTGAGTTATCTGACTTGCCAACCACAGGGATTTAGTGATCTACTCCTATTGCTGGTATAAGACATAGATTCTATCCCCACTGGGTAAGAGGAGACCAGCCATCCAAAACCATCCATAGGCAGGTTGCTGACCTCCGCCAGTTTGGGCCTGCTCTTCATGGCTTGGAACCTCAGAATGAAGTGATCCTTAAAGGGGCGTCTGCCAGGACTTGAGCTATCCCAGCCAAAGAAGGATAACGAAGGAGGCTTCTCAGGCATTCTTCTCAGCCTGGACACCTGGAAGTGCTTGAGGCTCCTAAAAAGTCCTCACCTGAAAAGAAATGGTGACCTCGGTTAGTCTGGATTGTTCAGCGTAGTGTTCATTGATCACTCAGTGATGAAGGTGCTGGCAAGAGATCTGCTTTATTCTGTGTCCAGTTCCAACAAAAGCTTCACGAAGACCCGCCCAGCCTCTGTCTGGGAAGCTCAGCTCTTCAAGGCATAGGCCCCAAGACCACACTCAGCACCATGGCCTTCCCCAGGGTCAACCTCCTAGCTGTGTTATTCAGAAACAGTAGGGAGACCAGGGAAGCTATGTCTGAGGAGGAATCCCGCTGGGAATCAAGTGCAGTTTGGCCAGGCCATCTTCATCTCCATGTGACGCACTGGAGAGACTGGAGCCAGAACAGTACACCAAATGGTTAATGCCATAAAGCCCCAGGCCAGAGCCGAGCCTGCCAAAATAGTCATTCTTTCCCCTCAGCTCCTGCCAGAAGGATGTCTCAGGGAAACCTCCCCATTTATGGGGAGAGCTGACTTCTTTTCAAAGGTGATGCCTTGTTTGCATGTCAGGCAGATTGTAAGAGCATCTCTTAAGCAAGAGGTAAAATACGGTGCACTAGCCTAGCAAAGAGCAAGCATCTGGCTTATCCTGGTGTCCCCTGACAGCCCTCTTGATCATAGAATCATAGAATCATAGAATATTAGAGTTGGAAGGGACCTCAGGAGGTCATATAGTCCAACCCCCTGCTCAAAGCAGGACTAACCTCAGCTATATCATCCCAACCAGGGCTTTGTCAAGCCTCAGCTTAAAAACCTCTAAGGATAGAGATTCCACCACCTCCCTAGGTAACCTATTCCAGTGCTTCACCACCCTCCTAGTAAAAAACTTTTTCCTAATGTCCAACCTAGACGTCCCGCCCTGCAACTTGAGACCGTTGCTCCTTGTTCTGTCCTCATGGAAAGAGTTGCAAGAGAAGGGCTTTCCCCTGTATATGAACAGTCTCTTCCTTGGGGCTATCTGTTCTTGGGAGTCCTCCCTAGACAAAATCCAGAACTGTAGACCCTCTATCCCCAAAGGTGTAAAAAACCTCTATGACCAAGACCCTGGATTGCCTTTGGGAATGCTCACTCACCTCAGAAATACTGACTATCCTCTGGGGCACCAGATAGCAAGAGACAACTCCCCTCCCAATCCACCCTCTGCCTTAACACTGGCCTAAGCTTTAGCTCTGTGGTGTTTGTAAGGGAAGGGGCAAAGAAAACCTGGTTATGTCTCCCTCCCACCACTGACATCTCCCCCCTATAAATAGAGAGGATGTTTAGGGAGTCCATGAGAGCAGGTGTTAGCTGTCCTGCCTCCACACACCTTCACCCTGGTGCCTCCCCTATTGAACAGGCCACCTGCCTGTGGTCAGCCTGGGGCTGCAGTTTATGGGGAAGGGGAATCCTCTCAGGAGATGGAGAAAGTCCCCTAGGACAGAGTTCCACACAATGGACCAGGTTTTCTTCCCATGTGCAACACCCCATGTGTTGCTCTGACATTGCCACAGCTGCTGCTCCTGTCTGAGCAAGGTGGCAGAAGCCTGGGACTGAGGGACTGAGAGGGCTGCTGGTAGGACAGGCTCCGGGTGCCAAAAGCCTCCTGATCAGCTGGGGGTCAAGATGGGGTGGAGCTGTCTGAGATAACGCAACAAAGAGTCACCGCTCAGAGTCCAGATGTCAGCGGGCCTTGCAGAAAGCTGATTCCCTGAAACTGGAGGGCCCGATGTTGCCATAACCTGCCTATGGGAACAGAAATACACTGAGTAATCTGCTCATTCTTATTTTGAAGGGGTGGTGAAGGACAGGGGGTTTTATCCCCTGAAACCCAAACTCTCCCAAGGAAAGAAGATTCCCTTTGTTTCTGCTGCACTACCTAACTGACCTGGTTGTTGGACGCTCAGCAGTTTTCACAATCAAGCTATATATTAAGAGAAGAATGAGGGGGGATTTGATAGCAGCCTTTAACTACCTAAAACGGGGTTCCAGGGAGGATGGGGCTAGGCTGTTCTCAGTGCTGGCAGATGACAGAACAAGGAGCATGGTCTCAAGTTGCAGTGGGCGAGATCTAGGTTGCATATTAGGAAAAACTTTTTCCCTAGGCGGGTGATGAAGCATTGGAATGGGTTACCTAGGGAGTTGGTAGAATCTCCATCCTTAGAGGTTTTTAAGGCCTGGCTTGACAAAGCCCTGGCTGGGATGGGTTAGCTGGGGTTGGTCCTGCTTTGAGCAGGGAGTTGGACTAGATGACCTTCTGGTGTTCCTTTCAACCCTCATCTTCTATGATTCTGTGATTAAGGACCCTAACTTTTAGGTTCCCATTTTTGAAAATTTTGGCCAGCACATGTGAGTACCTTATTCCTTTCTTGCCTCAGGACACTTAAAGAAGGCATAAGACAGTGGAAAAGTAGGGGCATCCACCATTCACGGTGGTGCACATGAAGCATATTTCCAAAGGCTGATCGTCTTGCAAAAAGCTCTGGGTAGCATTGCCATCTCCACCAGTAGACTGTGTCTTAATTTCCTTAGTAAACTGGAAGAAGTGAAAGCAGAGTGGGGGTGGAATATATGATGAAACTTAAATATCCACACTGTGTTAATATCGTTTCAGTTTTCCCTCTCCGTAAATGGCAGTATGAGATACTTAAATTTTTTTGCAGCAAACAAATCACCTTAATTGAACAGAGTTTTCATTTGGAAACAAGCTGTAGAGCTTAAGGCTGAAGTCCTCCAGACAAAATGGCTCTATGATTTATATCAGTGCTGTAAGAGCTAGAAGCAATTTGCAAGGTTGCACATGAATAATGCAGGGTGAGACCGGCACAGGATGAAACCATTGAAAAAAAAGTAAACGAAGTCCCTTTAAAAAGTGGTATATCTAGAGAAAAGTGCTTTAATTTGAATTATTTACCAGTACCAGTGATATTGCTGGAAGAGTCACAGATCAGCAAGTATTCCAAGCTTTAGGCAGGATTGTTATTGTCAATTCCATAAAATAATTTCCCTAATGACTAAAATGCATTAAAGCCTATGAATATGTAAGGACATACTACGGATTGTCTGCTAAGGCCAGAATAAAAAAACGAATGGTATTGAGTGAACTTTAACATACTGCTTCAATCTGTTGTCTCAGGATCCGCAGAGGAAGAGTCTGCTCTACAGAAATCACAACATGAGAACATATTTTAAATGTTGCTGATGGTAATAAGGTGATGTATGAATTGGGGCAATTCTCAGCAACTCTTTAGAGCTATTAGCTACTGTTCTGTACTTCCTTCCATTGTGTACATTTCTCTCCTCCGCCAAGTAAATTTACGTTAAAAATATTCAGGTGTAAGATCTTTTGGCAGGAAGGAGGAACATTAAAGCAACATTAAATGTTTGGACTAAGTCAGTCAGTGAATTGTAATAGAATATGAAGGCTTTCATCTCTGGGAGTTTGGTTGACATTTAGAAAGGGTTATTAGTGAGTGAAAGTCATTATTATCTGGCTGCTTTTCGGTGACATAGAGGGGACGAGCTGGTGATTTCATTCGAGTTCCTAGTGAACAGTTGTCCACTCCTCACAATCTCTCCTAATTACCAGTAGCACGCTCAGTGTCAGGATGAGCGGAAAGACAAAAGACTGAGGCCTTGCTGACCCACAAATTTGTACCAATTTAACTACATCTGTTTAGAAACCGATGTAGCTAAATGGTGCAACCACCATTGTGGGAGCTGTTCCATCAGTTTCAGAGTGCCTTATAGCAATGTAGCTTAAGTCTATTTCTCAGACCTTGTCTACACACAGACGTGAACCAGGTTAACTAATGGAGTGATTTTTAAACAGATTTAGTTCAATCAGTGCAACACTGTGTGTGTAGACACCATCAGTTTGAACCTAGCTTGCAGCAGTTTATCTTGACCTTTATAAGAGTGTGTCCACGCAGAGACAACTGTCTCTGCAGACTGTGTGCGAACCAAGCGTAAAGAATAGATTTTAGGAGTTTTGGAAATGTTACCCTAAGTGACTTAGGAGCCTGACTTGCATTTTCAAGAGTGATTTAGAGGTTTAGGAGCTTTAATCCAATTGATTTACTGTAATATATGGAGACCCAGAGCCAGGGGCATGTGCAGGAATAAAAATGTGCAGACTTTTGGAGGGGCACATTCCATGCCCCCACTGAGGCCACAGTGGCCAGAAAAGCTTGCTCTCCCTGCTGGGGCACTGGGGACCAGAGAAATTCTGTGCCCTTGCTGAGTACTGGGCGGGCCCATGCCCCTGCCTGCTCCAGCTTGTGCACGCCCCTGCCCAGAACAGATTTGAACTGAAAAAGGAGGAGGTATTTCATTCCGGTACAAGTTCACATAAAATCAACCTCCATCCTGAAAAGCTTTTTTACCCTTATGGAACATGCTCAGTCCAACCTTAGGGGTTCTGACAGTAAATAACAATTCTCACATTGGCCACCAGGTGGCAATAAGCATAACAAAGTTACAATGTTACACTCCTGGCCCTTTCGATTATTAGTAATTAACTTAAAATGTTAACATGTCTACTCCAAAACCAAACATCCCAACTAAGACATTGGCCTAGACTACCCCAATCCTCAAGCATTACAAGCGATTATTCCACCCTTTCTAGCAAAACTGCTTTACAACAACAATTCAAGTGCGTCTCTAGGTTTGGGAGATCTTCTGGACCGGGACAGTGGAAACACCCATTGTCCTTCATTCACAGCTGGCATCAAATAACTTTTTGATAATACAACCATCTCTGCAGGCTTAACTTCCATGACTGCTGTAGTGGTTGGTACGGGAACCTCAGAAAACTCACAAGTTCTGGATATAGCAATTGGATAATCTAAGGATTCCGTAACACTTGGTATCTCAATATCCAAATGAGAATTCTGTACACAAACTCCTGCAGACAAACCTGACTGGGATGCCTACAAATATGCTTCCCATCTGGTGACTCAGTCACCCAAGAAAGTGATCCCTCCTGTGCTATGATGCGACTTGATAACCAGCAACAGCCATTGCCAAAATTAAAAGAGTATACTGCATTACCTACACCTAATGTTCTTGGTGATGCTCGTACAGAATAATATACCTTTTGGGCTCCCTGCTTTTCCCTTTTTCCCTTTTTCCCTTTAGTAGCTTCCTCAGGGTGGAGAGAGTCCAGCTGAGTTCTTAGTTTCCTTCCCATTCAGTGTTCTGCTGGTGCCTTTCCCGTTGTGGCTTGTTGTGTAATGTGATAGAAGATAGGCTAACTTTTTACCGTATGCCTTCTTCTTCATTCCCTCTTTTCTGATTTGCACAGCCCGCTGTGCTAGGCCATTTGAAGGAGAGTGGTAGGGCACAGTTCTAATGTGTGGGGTTTTTTTTTTAAACAAATTCTTGAAATCTAGTACCAGTGACTTGTCACCCGCTGCTGTCTTGGGCAATCCAAAAATGGAAATATAAGTTGAAGTTCATCAGTTGTAGCCTTCGCTGAAGAGGAGGGCTCTATGTGTCCCTCAATCCATTTTGAATGAGCATCAATTATGAAAGACATTTTTCCCATAAATGGACCAATATAGTCTCCATGAAGCCCTGCCCAGGGTCACTGAGGCTACTCCCATGGGGGCAAAAGACTTTTCAGTGGAGCATGATTGTTGGACTGGCAAACCACATACTGTCACCCAAAAGTTTCAATCTCCCGAGCCATTCCTGGCCGCTACACACAACTTTATGCGATTCCCTTCATGCATAGAATGCCAGGATGTACTTCATGTAACATTAGCACCACGGGTCTGCTTACTGGAGGAATGTTCACCTGTCACCCTAATAATAAACTCCCATCCTGGACCTTTTGGGATCCCTGCTTTTCCCTCACTTTAGTAGCTTCCTCAGGGTGGAGAGAGTCCAGCTGAGTTCTTAGTTTCCTTCCCATTCAGCGTTCTGCTGGTGCCTTTCCCGTTGTGGCTTATTGTGTCATGTGATAATGGAAAAGAAGCCAGGCTAACTTTTTACCGTATGCCTTCTTTTGCGAATAATAAAGTTGGATTTCTGTGATTTCCCTCACTGTCCAGCTATTTGTGACCATTCTCTGCACTCAAGACAGTAACTGGGTCTCTCTGTTTGCTGAATCAATTAGATATGTGGACAATTAGTTCAATAAGGACTACAGTTTCTGTAGGCTGAGACACTTTTGGTGGGCTACCTGGTAAAGGAAGTTTACCTAGAGCATCTGCGTTCCCCAATGCTTTTCCAGGTTTAGAATCAAACTTGTGGTCATATGCTAATAATGTGAAAGCCCATCTCTGAATTCTGGGAGATGCTGTAGGGGTAGAGGTGTGTTCTCACCATACAGACCTTTTCAGAGGTCTGAATGTATAACAAAACGCCTACCATTATAGGTAAGAGTGGAATTTCTTTATCCCCCAAACCACTTCTAGCCCTTCTTGTTCTAGCTCGGGGAAATATTTTTCTGAGGAAGTTAGTGTCCTTGATGAATAATTGATGGGACACTCAGACCCATCTAGTACCATTCCCACCCCACATGGCAAGACAACACAAGACAATACTAGTTCTTTCTGGTTATCATCATGAACTAAAAGATTTGATGACTGTAGCAATTTCTTTGTTTCTACAAAAGCTATATCACTTTTTGTAACAGTTTGTGTAATGCAGTCAGTATGCAGGCCAAGTTAGGTAAAAAATTACCATAATAATTTAGCAGGCCTGGAAAGGATTTCAATTCAGACACTGACATTGCTGGTGCCTTGCTAATGGCCTGAACCTTCTCCTCTACTGGATGAAAGCCAATTGCAATAATTTTCTGTCCCAGGAAAATGACTTCAGAAGTGTAGGATTGGAAGGGACCTTGAGAGGCATCTAGTCCTGTCCCCTGCACTCAAGGCAGGATTATGCAACAACTAGGCCATTCCAGACAGCTGTTTGTCTAATAACCTGTTCTTAAAACCTTCAATTATGGAGATTCTACAACCTCCGTAGACATTTTGTTCAGTGCTTAACCACTCTGACAGTTAGGAAGTTTTCCCTAATGTCCAGCCTAAACCTCCCTTGCTGAAATTTAAGCCCATTGCTCATAGCTTCAGACTTTAAGGTCGGAAGGGACCATCATGATCATCCAATCTGACCTCCTGCACCTTGCAGGACACAGAACCTTCCCCATCCTCTCCTATAATAGACTATAAACCTCCGGCTGAGTTACCAAAGTCCTCAAATAATTATTTCAAGACCTCAAGTTACAGAAAATCTACCGTTTACACTAGTTTAAACCTGCAAGTGATCCATGTGTGATGCTGCAGAGGAAGGTGAAAAAAACCTCAGGGTCTCTTGCTTTTTATCCTATCCTTAGAGGTTAACTAAAACAATTTTTCCCTTTCCTCCTTGTAACAACCTTTTATGTACTTGACAACTGTTAACATGTGCTCCCCTCAGTCTTCTTTTCTCCAGACTAAACAGTGCAGAGAAGAGTGGAAGAATTCTTTCTCGTGTCTTGCTTACAACACTCCTGCTAATACACCCCAGAATGATGTGTGCTTTTTTTGCAACAATGTTATATTGTTGGCTCATATTTAGCTTGTGGTCCACTATAATCCCCAGATCCCTTCCAGCAGTAATCCTTCCTAGGCAATTTTATATTTGTGCAATTGATTATTCCTTCCTAAGTGGAGTATTTTGCATTTGTCCTTGTTGAATTTCATTTTATTTATCTCAGACCATTTCTCCAGTTTCCCCAGACCATTTTGAATTTTAATTTTAGCCTCCAAAGCACTTGCAATCTCTCCTTCCACCTTGGAATTGTTCACAAAATTTGTAAGTGTGCTTTCTATGGCATTCTCTAAATAATTTATGAAGATATTGAACAAAACCGGGATAGAAATGATCCCTGTGGGACCCCACTCGATATGCCTTTCCAGCTTGACTGTAAACCACTAATAACTACTCTCTAGCCACGATTTTCCAACCAGTTGTGCACCCTTCTTATAGTAGCTCCATCTAGGCTCCATCTATTTCCCTAGTTTAGGAGAAAGTCATGTAACACAATATCAAAAACCTTATCAAAGTCAAAATATACCACATCTACTGCTTTCCCCCCATCCACAAGGCTTGTTACCCTGTCAAAGAAAGCTATTAGGTTGGTTTGACATGATTTGTTCTTGACAAATCCATGCTCACTGATACTTATCACCTTATTATCTTCTAGGTGTTTACAAATTGATTGCTTGATTATTTGCTTCATTATATTTCTTGGTACTGAAGTTAAACTGACTGGTCTGTAATTCCCTAGGTTGTCCTTATTCCTCTTTTTATAGATTGGCGCTATATTTGCCTTCTTCCAATCCTAAGGAATCTCTCCCATCTTCCATGAGTTTTTGAAGATAATTGCTAATGGCTCAGATATATCCTCAGTCAGCTCCTTGTATATTATAGGATGTATTTCATCAAGCCCTGGCAACTTGAAGACATCTAACTTGTCTAAGTAATTTTTAACTTCGTTCTTTTTCTATTTTAGCATCAGATCATACCTCATTTTCACTGGAATTCACCATGTTAGACGTCCACTCGCTACTAAACTTTTAGGTGAAAACTGAAACAAAAAAGTCATTTAACACTTCTGCCATTTCCACATTTTCTCTTATTGTCTCGTCCCCCTCATTGAGTAATTGGCCTGCCCTCTTTTTGGTCTTCCTCTTCCTTCTAATATTTTTGTAGAATGTTTTCTTGTTACCTTTTATGTCTTTAGCTAGTTTAATCTCATTTTCTGCCTTGGCTTTTCTAATTTTGTCCCCACATGCTTGTGTTGTTAATATCCATCTTTTGTAATTTGACCTAGTTTCCACTTTTTGTAGGATTCTCTTTTGACTTTCAGATCATTGAAGAACTGCTGGTTAAGCCAGGGTGATCTCTTGACATACTTCCAATCTTTCCTGTGCAGTGGGATAGACTTTATTAAGGACACAAGAGCAAACTCTTCCAAAAACTGCCACCTCTCTTGAAGTGTTTTTCCTCTTAGACTTGCTTCTCATGGGATCTTACCACCATCTCCGTGAGTTTGCTAAAGTCTGCCTTTTTGAAATCCATTATCATTATTCTGCTGTTTTCCCACCTACCATTTCTTCTCCCTATTATAATGCATACCTACATTTTGTAGTAATTAGTCCAAGGTTTGCAAGTGTTCTGACTCAGATTCCCCTGTAATCAGGATATAATCAAAGTATACACAGACATGTGGTATGCCTTAGAATAAATTGTCCACCGCCCTTTGAAAAATATCTGGAGAGGCTGACACTCCAAATAGGAGGCAGTTGTAACAAAACAACCCTTTGGGCATACTGATCATTACACAGGGTTTAAATCTATTGTCTAGACGGATTTGGAGGAATTCATTACATAAATCACTTTTTGTGAAACATTTTCCCCCAGATAAGGTAGCATACTGGTCTTCAATCATGGGAATGAATCTGTATCTAACTCACCCTAAGGTTGACCCTGACTTTGTAGTCCCCCATATCCTCACTCCACCATCTGATTTCAACCCTGGAATAATAGAAGCAGCCCTGTCAGAGAGTGGGACAGGCGCAATAATACCAGTTGCCTGTAAACATTCCTGTTTTTGCTCTACTATATGGTGCATGGCATAGACCTTGACTTAAAGAAGTATGGGTTAGCCTCTTTCTCCATGAAAATTCTGCCAGTGACCCCTTTCAGATTAACATAATAAATGTAAGCATAGCTTCTGGTCCTGGTATTCCACCTCCATATTGACAGTACCTCTCACTGGACCTTGTTCCCCTGTATATGTACGTAACACCACCTTTGCCACTCTCAGCTGTGATGTATTGTCCCTTGGCCACGAATGGTGCTAAGTAACCTCACTGATTATAAACAAAGAAGCTCTGGTATCAAGCTCCCTTGTCCATTAATTGTGACATCCACTTGCAGTGGCTTCTCCTTTTAGTTTTGGTTGGTAACATTAAACATGGTATATGCAGAGTCCTTGATTTCTGGCCCCTCTTCCTCCTCTGTAATGTGTAGAGCCTCTTTCTTGTGACTCACATTTTCCCACAATGGGTCTATTTTTTATGGCACACATTTTGGAAGAGAACTTCCCTTCTGGTAACCCCAGCACTTTGTATCCTTGTACTGGCAGGAGATATGTTCCTGTTTCTCCCCACATCGAAAGCACTGTTGTGCGTTGTTAAGGAGATATCTCCATTTCCTGAAAGATTAATTTGCATTGTGTGGAATGCTGGATGACTGTTTGACTATCTACATGCTGCTAAGTCAGCCCCTGTAAATCCAGAGCATGCTGGGCAGCTACTCTCATGCCTTGTGCTATTTCCAGAGCTTTTCTAGAATTGAAGGTGGGCTCTGCCAACAGATGTCTCTGAATGTTTTCATCACTGACACCACGGACAAGTCTATCCTGCAGCATGTCATTTAATGTATTGCTAAAACCCCAGTGCTCTGATATATGACACAGTTCTGCTACAAAAACTGCTCTGGGCATTCCAGGTTGGTGGGAGAAATGCTGCACAATCGCTGATGGCAGCGGTTATAATATTGCGTGATAACTTACCATCTCAAAAGATATGGCTTTGGGCTTTTCCAGTGCCCCCAAACTTCTTATTAAATTATATATTTTTGCTCCATAAACACTCAATGAAATGGAGTGTTTCTTCTTATCATCCCCCTACATCACTTGCAATGAAGAACTGAGAGGCTCTTGCTGAGCTGTGAATCCAGTCTTCCTGCTCTGCATCATGCCCTTTCATTTTTTCCATATGCAGCTATTTTTCTTTGCAATGAAAAAAAAATATTTTCACTTACTCACAGAGTGTATAGAAATTGCAGGTTGTTCTTTTCAGTTTGTGCACCTTGTCAATGAAATACGTGGAGACCCAAAATAGATTAGAACTGACAAAGGAAATCTTTTATTCTGGTACAGCTTCACAGAAATGTCTAATCAACTTTCTCACCTCCCACTTGCTGGAGCATGCCGGGGGCATGCTCAGTGCAGTCTTAAGGCTTCTTAAAGTAAATAGAAATTCTCACACTGGCCACCAGGAGTCAATAAGAATAACAAAAATACCTACAACATTAACTTACAATGAGAATTTGGCTCCTAAGTGCTTAAGTCCCTTCTGAAAATGTGTGCATAGACTTCTATGTCACTTAGGGTACGTCTACATTGCACTTAGACACCCACATCAGGCCTGTGCCAGCTGACTCGGGCTACAGGGCTGTTTAACTGCAGTGTAGATGTTCAAGCTCAGGGTGCAGCCCGACTTTGGGACCCTCCTACCTCAGCAGATCCTAGAGTCCATGCCTCCAAGCATGATCCCAGCACATCTACACTGCAATTAGGCAGTCCCCTTAGATTGAGCCCCACAAGCCAGAGTCAGCGGGCATGAGTCAGATGAGGGTCTCTACCTGCAGCTAAACATATCCTGTCATTTCTGAAAAATTGACCCCTAAGGCAAAATCATTATAAGGCATGCTTAAGGCTGTCCACACATGACAATGACACTGATTCAACGACACCAATTTCTAAACCGATTTAGTTAAATTGCTGCAAATTTGAATGTAAATGTGGCCCAGTATGCTGTCCGAATCAGGTTTATGAGATAGTCTTAAATGACTTGTCTGCCACTCTCTCGCTATGCTCATTCTATGACTGAATAGAGGACTTTCAGTTTTCTGGGCACCTCTTTTTAACTACAATAATAATGCAGATTCACCACTGTGGTACTCCAGTTTTACAGCAGTGTAATCCCCTAAAATCAGCAGAGTCACACCAGCACAACTCAATGGACAATTAGGCCTAAATCAGGCCTTTCCAACAGAAATGCAGAAATCCAGATGATGTATACCATTGTCTGTCCTCAGTCACATTCCAATGCAAAGGACAGTAACACAACTGAGGGCTTGTCTTCACTTACCTCGGAGATTCGGCTGTAGTCGACTGGAGTTACGCAATCTACGGAAAAAACTTGCGTAACTCCCGTCAACTTCTGTGCTTCTGTTCTGTGCCGTCTTCACTGCACCATGTTCTCGATGACGTAGCGCTACGCTACTTGAGAAGGTGGTCTCAATATGTCGATTTCTGGATCGACTGAGCAGGTCTTCACTGATCAGTCGATCTGACGGCGGCAAATTTGCCGCTGTCAGTGATGACATAGCCTGAGGGAAGCTCAGGTGATGACTCATAAGACAAAGGGATAATCTGTAGCTGTTTTATATATTGTTCTTTCTTTTGAAAGAGCAATTCAGCATAGAAATATGCAAAAAAGGAAAATGGTTTCATGGTATTGTACACCAACATTTCCCTCATTTCATTTCAGGCCATTAATTACTCTGAAATATAAGTTTAATTAACTATCCTGGAAATGGCCCCAGACACCCCACTCCCAACATTTTGTATGTTTTCAGTGGGACTTAATTCCTGACAGGAATTTTGAAGTATCAAAATGCTACTTTTTATGAGGGGCAAAGGGAGGAAAGAAGCAAGAAAAGACCGTGTGGGCATGAAAAACGTGCTTTTCATTCTGAAATGGGCCTGTGACTTGGAAAATCTTTTTAAAAATTCTAATTTTCAGCTGTGGTCTTTTTTGGCCAAAACCACTCACTGTTTGAAAGGAACAAGATGATATACCTGGGTAGTTGTTCCATTTACTTCTGAAGCTATGTAGTAGGCTCAGTTACTGTTGAAATTCCAAGCTTTTTTCCTAGTCTTGAATAGAAGAGAAAATACTTATTTCAGTCCAGAGCATCTCTCATAGGTTGAGAGTCTAATCCAACTCCCACTGAAGTTAATGAAAAATTGGGATTTTTTTTCCAGCTTTAATGGGCTTGGGGTCAGATCTTCTATAAACAACATTTTAAATGGTTTATGGAGTGGTATAATTTTATACAATACAAACAAACAATACAGAGCCCAGTTCTTCCCTCCACCACATGGATGTAAATATAGAGTAATTCCAATGAAGTCAGGGAAGTGACACTGGATTTTCACTGGTTGTAAATAGTGCCACTTTCACCAGAAAATAAATAAACTCAATGAATTGAGCACAGTGTGTGAGGACACATTATACTCTTCAGTATGTATGGCTCATATAAGTGAGGCAGTCATGATGAAGCATTGTTGCTCATCTTTCTTGCCAGAGAGAAACTAAGGGCCATATCTTCAGCTGGTTAGCTCAGCATTGCTCCATTTAAGTCAGCGGAGCATTGCTGATTTACAGTAACTGAAGGTCTAGCCCAGCATCTGTTGTTTTGTACGCTTGAAGCTATTTATTAGAAATTCAGCCATGTCTTATTCTGCAATGCCTATTAGTGCCCGTGTGGTAACTGACACTGTTTTCTATAGAAATCTGCAGTTCAGGGACTGTGCAGTCAGACAATGGAAGGAGGGTAAAGCTAAGGTGCTTGACAAATGCAAAAGACTGCATAAACAAGAACAATACAAAAGAACCCCAAAGTAACTAATTTTTGCCCCAGGTATTCTTTATTATCCAAGACAGTTATTTCATTGCCCACACAGCTTCAGTACACATTGCACTTGTCTTTAGATTATATAGTTCGAATGAGAGCAGCCAATTCCATCCGGAAGCCGTCAAGCACTCTCAGTTACTTGAATGTTTCACATAATGGTCATAAAATAAATCAACATGTATCTTTGAGTCAGTCCTCCTTGGGACTGTTGCAGGATTTCAGACTGGGTTGGTATAGGGGGAAGCTAGAGGAAAGATAGTCCCCATAAGAATTAATTACTCTGTGTTAACAAGTGCATGAGAATAGAAATGCTGAGGGCTACTCATGTTAAATGTGTTCCAATTTATCTCTGCAGTGGTGCAGTAATCACGTTGATCCCAGGATATGAGAGACAGGGGAGGTGAGATACTATCTTTTATTCGACTAACTTCTGCTGGGGAAAGAGACAAGCTTTCGAGCTACATAGAGCTCTTCCTCAAGTCTCAAGACATTTGTCTCTTCCAATTTATGTTGATAGTGCATCTTGATATTAAGTATTACAAAAGCTTTTCCAGTAACATACAGACTAGAGAGAACAGTGTATCTGTTGTACTCTATTCTGTAATGTACTTATCATCACAGCACCCCGTGAGGTAGGAAAGTGGTGTTATCCCCACTTACAGACTGCAGACTGAGGCTCAGAGAGACTAAGACCCAGACTCTTCTAATTCCTTTTGTTTTCAGACCCCAAAATCTATGAGAAATGATGCAGACTTGAAATAACTATTATCTGTACTTCTCAAGAATAAGAAAAAAGCTTTTCCATTTAATTTCAATGGGAGTTAGACACCTGAATATCTTTGAGGATCAAGCCCTACATGACTTTCTAAGAAACCTGTAGCACAGCAGTGGATTGAAGCCAGGTCTCCTGTGTGTCAAGTGAGTACCTACCCATTGGACCATGCTTCCTTCCACTAGGAAGATGATTGCACTCATAGCACTGTGTAAATGAAATGAAATTTTTAAAGTGTACAAATGCCATCTTGGGAAAATTACTTAAGCACCAAATACAAAACTTGTCATAATGCCAAGAATCTCATGATAAAAAACAACTCAGTTTGTGATTCTTCGCCCATTGAAGTCCAAAGCCTTGTCTCTGGTGTGGACACATGAATTATACTTGTGAAAAGGAGTGTAAAAAGCTATCAAATCAGAATGGTGCTGATTCACACTCATTCTTCATCCATATTTATTCATGGTCTATACACGATTTATGTCCCCCTATAACTATTTTGGTTAGGGTGCTGATGTTTACCAAAATAATGTATCCCCACACAACCCCTAATGTGGGAGATTTAGCTTAGATATTATAAGAAAAAAAGCTTTCTAACTATAAGGATAGGTAAGTTCTGAGATAGGCTTTCAAAAGAGGTTGTAGCATCCCCATCATTGGAGATTTTGAAGAACAGGTTAGACAAACATCTGCCAGGGATGGTCTAGGTTTACTTGGTCTTGCGTGAGGACATGGGACTGGACTTGAGGACTTCTTGAGATCCCTTCCAGCCCTACATGTCTATGATTCTCTGCTTTTTAAAGCGTTAAAATTGGGAAAAAAAACAACCTTTAAGTTTTGAAATTCCCTGCTAACTGATATGTTTGAGAAAAAATTGATTCAGGTCAATTGAAACATTTAAAAAAATTGCTTTCTTTCGATTGATATTTTTTAATTTTTAGAGTTTAAAATTTAAAATACAATACATTTCAAAGCAATGGGCATTTTAAAATGAAAAATCAAAATGTTCCATTTAAAAAATAAGGAAACTTAATTTTGCTGTTTTAATACAATTTATTACTAGAATTGACCCCTTCCCATTTAAAGTTTTGATTTTGGTGAAATAGCAGTTTCCAATGGAAACACATTCTGTCCAAAACTTTTTGAACAACTCTAATTGTTTTGACTATACTGCTATTGTTAAAGCAGTGCATTCTTGTATTTAGACAAGATCTTGTACACATAAGAACAACCATATTAGGTCAGACCAATGGTCCATCTAGCAGAGTATTCTATCTTCTGACAGTGGCCAATTACAGGTGCTTCAGAAGAAATGAACAGAACAGGGAATCGAGTGATTCATGCCCTGTCATCCACTCCCAGTTTCTGGCAATCAGAGGCTAGGACACCCGCAGCATGAGGTTGCATCCTTGATCATCTTGGCTAGTAGCCATTGATGGACCTATCTTCCATATATTTACCTAATTCTTTTTTGAACCAGTTATAATTTTGGCCTTCACAACATCCCCCAACATTGAGTTCCACAGGTTGACTGTGTGTTGTGTGAAGAAATATTTCCTTTTGTTTTAAACCAGCTGGATATTATTTTAATCGTGTGACCCCTGGTTCTTGTGTTGTGTGAAGCGTAAATAGCACTTCCTTATTCACTTTCTCCACACCAGTCATGATTTTATAGCCCTCTATGATATGTCTCCTTAGTCTTCCCTTTCCCAGCTGAAAAGTCCCAGTCTTTTTAAGCTCTCCTCCTCTGGAAGCAGTTCCATGACCTTAATTATTTTTGTTGCCCTTCTCTGTACCTTTTTCAGTTCTAATACATCTTCTTTGAGACGGGTTGACCAGAAAAGCATGCAGTATTCAAGGTGCAGGAGTACGATGGACTTATATAGTGGCATTATAATATTTTCCGTCTTATTTTCTATCACTTTTCTAATGGTTTCTAACATTGCTAGGTATTTTGACATTGCATATTGAGCAGATGTTTTCACAGAACTATCCACAATGATTCCAAAATCTCTTTCTGGAGTGGTAACAGCTAATTTAGATCCACTCATTTTGTATATATTGTTGGGATTATTTTTTCCAGTGTGCATGACTTTGCATGTATCACCAAGGATTTTCATCTGCTGTTTTGTCACCCAGCCAGCCATTTTTGTGAGATCCCTTTGTAACTCTATGCATTCTGCTTTGGACTGAACTATTGTCAGTAATTTTGTATCATTTGCAAATTTTGCCACCTCACTATTTATCACTTTTTCCATATAATTTATGAATATGTTGAACAACATTGCTCCCAGCACAGATCTCTTGGGGACACCCCCATTTACCCCTCTCCATTGTGAAAACTAACCATTTATTCCTATCCTTTGTTTCCTATCTTTTAACCAGTTACTAATCCAGGAGAGAACCTCCCCTCTTATCCCATGACAACTTACTTTGCATAAGAGCCTTTGGTGAGGGACTTTGTGAAAAACTTTCTGAAAGTCCAAGTACACTATATCCACTGGATCACCCTTTTCCACACATTTGTTGACTCCCTCAAAAACTTCTAATAGATTGGTGAGGCATGATTTCCCTTTACAAAAGCCAGGTTGACTCTTCCAAGATTCACGTTCATCTATGTGTCTGATAATTCTGTTCTTTACTCTGCTTTCAACCAGTTTGCCTGGTACTGAAGTTAGGCTTAGCAGCCTGTAATTGCCACAATTGCCTCTGGAGCTTCTTTACAAAATTGGCATCACATTAGCTATCTTCCAGTCATCTGGAAGAGAAACTGATTTAAAAGATTGGTTACATACAACAGTTAATAGTTCTGCCATGTCACATTTGAGTTCCTTCAGAATTCTTGGGTCCTGGTGACTTATTACTCTTTAATTTGTCAAAGGATGACTGCAGAAAAGGCCAGGCTGCCGAGAATGAGACTTATTGTCTTCTATGGGAACTTTTGGATGCTTAGCATTTTTTAAAGGCACACCACTTATTCTGGACAGTAATGGCCTGAATGAACTGAAGCCAATTGGAGTCTTTCTCTTGAGTCCATCTGACTCCAGATCAGGTCTAAAATAGGGATATAGGAGCCTAGCTTCAGGCTTCTAATTTGGAAAATGTTGGGCCTACCTTCTGTAGCATTAACAGAGGGTTGAGTGTAATGACGACCATGATGAAAAAGGAGGAATTGTTTCCATCTTCATTTTGCCTGGCTATTGCTGGTTGAGGGTCAGGTGGAATTATTAGCAGAAATAATGGAGGAAGGTGTGATAACTGTGTTTTAAATAACATTAATGGTGATGGATAGCTGCTTTTATCTACAAAACAAGGAACTTAAGAAGCAAAATGAATTTGTTTAACAATGCTGGGATTTAAAAAAAACAAGGAAAAACCTAGTACAAAAGGTTCTGAATGAATGGCAGATTTTTCTTCTTTCCCATGTGCCAGTTGAACATCAAGATTTAAAAACACTTTCACATCAATTGTTCCTTTGTATTGCCTTAAATAACACATTGTGAATAAAGAGACACAATCAAAGTCAATGTTAAGGGAAGCTTTACAATGTATTTTAGCTGAGAACCAGACTTGGATTTATCAGTGTGCATACTACGCTTTCAAAGGATACATTTCCAGGATTTTGAGCAAACACAAAGGCACAATTTAATGTTCAATACACTGAATTATTTTTGTAAAATAGATTTGTGCAAGGGCCTGCTCCGGCAATCTTTATGCATAGAAGTAGTTCTTAGCCAATGAGGCCTTGATTCTGCTCCCATTGACTTGAATAGTGCAGGGTCAAGCCCGGAGAGCACCTGGGTATGAAAGAACTAATCATGTGACTAAAGGTTTCAGAATCCAGCCAGGAGTCTCTTCTCCAGTAGGGCATTTGGAAAATTTGTGTGGTCATCTGTGCCCTAAGATGAATATGCAGTGTAAACAAATGTCTTTAGAACGAAGCTAAGTATGAGATCACAGATATGGCCTGAGAAACATAGGGACAAATCCATAGGTGAGGCTGAGGCAGTGTAGGAAAGCTAAGGGGGGCCTATGGGCTTGTCTCCGTGGAGAGCTGCACCAGTTTTACTGAAGGTGTGAATTTAAACGGATTTGTTAAGCTGGTAAAGACCCCTTTGCAGACATGCTTACTTCACTTTAAACCAGGTTTGTTTCAGTTTTGTTTAAATCAGCTGGGAATTGCTTTGAGAGCACTGAAACACTCTACTTGTAACCCAGCATAACAGCATCAACCCTGGGGTTTGCATTGCTTTAACTACAACAGTTTAATAAAACCAATACAAGTTGGTGCACAGACAAGGGCTAAGTACCTTGCTTTCTCTCCCAATCCCTCACACTGTATTGCATCTTCCAAGACTTGCTTAGATCCATCTCTTGAATTTGGCTCACTTCTGTATTTAGACAAACAAGGCCAAATTGAGACACGAAGTGTGAGTGAAATCCCCTTTATGCTACTTTGAACTAGCCCTGTGCGCTAACTTGGATACACTCTGCCACTGTCCAGGGGAATCTGTATGCATGTAATTTAACACACACAGGACCTGGAAGAAGGTGTAAATTAAAGGCACCGCCACCCATGTTTAAATGATCCCTTGAGGACATCACCAGCTGATGTACATGACAGCAACCAGGTATGGAGCTAATGCAGAATCAAACCCAAGATCAGGGACACAACAGGTCTCTAAGAACTACCACATCCTGAGCTGGACACAGCTATGAATATAGGCCTTTGGAACTGGAACTGTACCATGGATAAAGTTATAAGGATTGAATGGAGCATCCCATGGGAGAACACTTTTTAACCAACATAATATTTCTCTGTACCTATCAGACAGCTGTATTTGGCCAAGAAATGTGTATAACCTTCTTGACTAGTTCTTTCAATGAATGGTATGAGACAGCAGTAGCTTGGCCAAGTGACCAGTGTTTTTCCGAGTAGCCAGTATTCAAAGTTTGAACCCGACAAGCCCAGCGTCATATTGTTCCAGCTCTTCCTTTAAAAACAATAAAGGGAAAAGCAGTCTGCGCTCTAGGGATCGTTCAAGCATTTCCACGGTGACAGAGCAAAATCCAAAGCAAAGCAAGACAATTTATAGTGTTTTTAATTTCCATCCTGACTTATTTACCAGGGCAGAATCTGATCTTATAAAGCTAGGATATAAATCTGAAGCTGTGAATTGACTCAGCGAGTGACATCAAAAACCCCAAACAAAGCCACCATCAAACCACAGCTACTGTCAGGTCTCTGGATGGCATTGATGCAGCATAAGCAGCTGAATTTAGACTCCTAAATCTATATTTAGCAGAGTTGAAAATGTTCCATTACCATTTTTTTTTCTGACAGAAATGGCTTTTCAGCCACTCACATTTCCCCATTTTTGTTAATATATATATATATATATATATATATATATAAATCAGTTTTCAGTGTCTTCATTGTTTCCAAAACATTTTCACAAGAAAGACGTATTTCCCAAGACACTTTCGGGCGAAATTCTGGTCCTGTTAAAGTCAATGGCAAAACTCCCAGCACAGCAGAGGAACCAACATTTTTTACCTGAATCTCCTGCGGCCTCCTTTTGAAAAGTGCTAAGCATCCAGCACCACTCCTGAGGCTTGTTGTCTCAGAGAGCATCTAGCACTGTTGAGATCAGACTTTTTTAGGAACTTAAAGATGGACGTAGGAACCCAACGCATGCGCTCATGGTTTAACATTTGTGGTGTAGATCAGCGTGGAGCATAGCGAATAGGCGACCAGAGTAGGCTGTTTTGGACCAAACTCCAAATGCGAAGGGCTCTTCCAGGGAATGCACTGCTAGCAGCTCCTTTGTACTTATAAACTCCAAGCAACATTTAATGTTACAAAAAAAAGGAAAAACGTGTGTTCTTCTTAACCCAGGAAAACAGGAGCAAAATATGACACAAAGCAGCACACTTCAAATACCTGCCAAGCAGAAGATCCTAATGGAGAGATGCAAATGGTTTGGCTACACCTACCTTACCCACCACTGCTGTTATTATTTGTTTTGTGGTAACACCTGCGAGACTGCTTCTTGTCATACCACTGCAATTAGCAAGAGCTGATGTGCTTACACGGAAAGCCCTCGGGTTTATGAGAAGGGGCCGTTAGCCGTGCATTTCCGGTGAAGGATCCTCAACTTGGAACCCACTTCCCTACTTGATCTAATGTAGTCCACCTCGGTTGGCTATCTGTTTTCCTAGGTTTTCCCTGAGATGGTAGATTAACTGGAATGGAAGGTGCTAGTGTGGGGAACATGTATTGTGTTGAGATATGAATGTGGGCTGAGTACTATTTCATTGGGATGTATGTTTGTACATACACTGGGGTTCTTAGGAGACAGTAAGTGCATTATTAATTATGATTATTTATATTGGAGGCTCAGTCATGGAGCAGGACCCCGTTGTGCAGGTGCTGCACAACTACAGAACACAAAGACAGCCTCTACCCCAAGGGGCTGACAAGAGAAGCATAAAACAGGAGATGGTTGCAGAAAGGCCAGTAGGGGAGTACAGAGAAACAGCGAAATGATATTGATCAGCATGATTGGTTAGGCAACTGGTGTGCTGACACCACAACCTTTGCAGAAATGTTAGAAACCAAAATAATCACATGAATAATGAATAGCATGGGGGTGTTTGTTTATTTTTAAAAGGGGAGGGTTCCATTTGCGGTTGTTTGATGATAAATAATGCACAGCAACTAAGGGATCTGCAGGGAAAGATGGCAAAAGGTGCAGAGAGATTTAAAAACAAAATCTGTGGCTGGTAAAGAGAACTAAGCTCATATTGGATGCCATTTTTTTTTTTACTGTCTAAACTATAGCAAAATACTTGCATCTACTAGGCCCACAGGAGTAGCCTATCGCTTTAGGTGAATTTCAAATGACACTGCTGGGAAAAATTGCTCCATACTAATAGAGATTCTGCTGAAGTGCCTTTAATATAGTTACCCAAGCCGTTTAGAAGAAAACTTGATGCTAGTTTCTGATGATAAAAAGAAATATGGGGGGGAGGAGGGTGGAAACACCCTGTATGCTAGACTGATATCCTCCTTGACAAAGACACTTAAAAGAATCAATTCTAATTGCTTTCTGAAGTCTATACTTTAGTAAGGAAGGAGAGAGCCATGGTTTTCATTCTGCTCTTTGTATTATGATATTATATGCTGCCCTGATGTACTTATGTATTGTGGTTTGACAAGAGGGCAGCAGGGAAAAAGATGGGATGGATTCTGATAAACTCGGAGACAAATTCACCCCAGGGACTCATGCATGCATCTCTCCTGCTGAATTCAGCTGTAGCTTTATGCACTTAATGAAGTCAGATGAAGCATCTAATGGCAGAATCTTCTGGCATGTAATCCATAAGACTTGAGATGCAGACAACAAACCTGAGAGCTTGTAAATATACATATGCTCTCATTTCTCCATCTTTTATCAAATCATCACTGAGCAGAAATTATATCCACAGGCTTGCAATGGACTGTTAAACTAATAGGCACAATAGATGGAAATTTGTGAGAGTAACACTTCTCAGCATTAATAAAAGTAACCCATATCTATCACCGTGTCTTGAGATGAGACCAAAAATTCAGCTAAAGTTTATTACTAGAACTTTGCCAGAAAGTTGGTATTCAGGTTTTCTTTCAGACGGGGTTTAGTCTGTGGTTCAGGCTGTGGGGCAAATCGGAGCCAGGGTTTGGATTCGATGCTTCAAATAGCGATAATCCCCCCAGATCGGTTCACACGGCAAGTGTTCCACCATTCCGCGATGAAATGAAATCATCAAGAACAAAGCTATCTCAGCCAGAGAAACTGCATCAACATTCAGAAATTGTGTTTAGACAAGAAGTTGAATGTAGACACACCCAAAAGGTAATGCCTATCATTTGGTGACATTTTTGCTGATGCAAAACATTTGCTGGAAACATAGAATCATCGAATCATAGAGTTGGAAGGGACCTCAGGAGGTCATCTAGTCCAACCCCCTGCTCAAAGCAGGACTAACCTCAGCTAAATAATCCCAGCGAGGGTTTTGTCAAGCCGCAGCTTAAAAACCTCTAAAGATGGAGATTCCACCACCTCCCTAGGTAACCCATTCCAGTGCTTCACCATCCTCCTAGTGAAAACCTTTTTCCTAATGTCCAACTTAGATCTCCCCCACTGCAATTTGAGACCATTGCTCCTTGTTCTGTCATCTGCCACCACTGAGAACAACCTAGCTCCATCCTCCCTGGAACCCCCTTTCAGGTAGTTAAAGGCTGCTATCAAATCCCCCCTCATTCTTCTCTTCTGCAGACTAAACAAGCCTAGTTCTCTTAGCCCCTCCTCATACGTCTTGTGCTCCAGCCCCCTAATCATTTTGGTTGCCCTCCGCTGGACTCTCTCCAACTTCTCCACATCCTTTTTGTAGTGGGGGGCCCAAAACTGGACACAGTACTCCAAATGCGGCCTCACCAATGCTGAATAGAGGGGAATAATCACTTCCCACGATCTGCTGGCAATGCTCCTAACTAATGTAGCCCAATATGCTATTAGCCTTCTTGGCAACCAGGGCACACTGCTGACTCATATCCAGCTTCTTGTCCACTGTAACTCCCAGGTCCTTTTCTGCAGAACTGCTGCCTAGCTTGTCAGTCCCCAGTCTGTAGCTGTGTATGGGATTCTTCCGTCCAAAGTGCAGGACTCTGCACTTGTCCTTATTGAACCTCATCAGATTTCTTTTGGCCCAATCCTCCAGTTTGTTTAGGTCCTTCTGTATCCTCTCCCTATCTTCCAGGGTATCTGCCACTCCCCCCAGCTTAGTGTCATCTGCAAACTTGCTGAGGGTGCGATCTACCCCATCCTCTAGATCATTAATGAAGATGTTGAACAAAACCGGCCCCAGCACCGACCCCTGGGGCACTCTGCTTGTGACCGGCTGCCAGCTAGACATGATCCAAGATTTTCAAATTTAGGAGACTGAAATTAGACTCCCAGGGCCAGGTTTTCAAAAGAGGTCAGCGGCAGAATATCTCCTATGCGGCACCTACATCAGATTTTCAGAAGTGCTCAGCATCCAACAGCTTCCACTGTTCTCGATGGGAATGGCTGGGTTTTAAACCCATTTGAAAAATCTGGCCCTGCCTGCACTGTATACATTGCATTTAATTTTCATTAGAATTTCTCTTTCACTTTCTGCTCCTTTAATAGTGTTATCACATTGGTTTGCCCTACCGCCCATTCTCCATCCTATTTTTCATTCCATTGTGCTGTAGCTTTTGCCTCCGTCCCGTTCTTTTGACAGTCTCCTCCAAATGAAAACCTGATAACATTTGAGTCAGTCAGATTTTTGAACACGCATTTCAGTTGACTTTAAATATAGGCAAAACACCAACAACGCCCGCCCATGCCCGACACCCTAGACAGGCTCAGGCAGGAATTAAAATTTTGCACAACTCTCGTTCTACCCAGCAAACTATAGTTGGATTGGAAATAAACTCGCCTTTAGACAGTTAGCTCTTTAGCCCAGGGGATATCTTTTACAATCGTACAGCACCTAGCAGAATGGGGGCGCTGATCTCTCGTGGCAGCTCTAGAACAAAAATTATTCATTACTTTTCCCCCACTTGGACTATGCCGACCAACGTTGGCCTTGATGTTACAATTTCACTCACTGGTTTCCTAAGGAAGTGACATGGACATGTCAGCGCTTCTCTGGGTGCTCTGTAACACCTGTGCTTGATTATTTGCAGCTCTGCCCTGAATTTACTCAAAGCAAGAGTTCTGCCAGTCCCCCCTCACAAAACTGTTAGAGGAGGTGTGTTTTATTTAAATACTCATAAACAGCTAGTTCTGCTGTAGCATAAATGTCAAGATCCCAGACCCACAGAAGAACTAGGTGCCTACACCTCAATCCTAGGCACCTAAGTCTCAAGTTTAGGCCCCAAAGTCTCGGTCCTGCGGAGCCTTGTAGGTGCTTAAACTCACACGGTGCCTCATTTTCCGGGTAGAAGCTCTCTCTGCATCTATGTTTCTGCCTCTGGGTTGGCGCACTGCTGCCTCAGTCTAGGTGTTTGGATGCCTGTCTCCCGCCTAAGCCCCACAGCAATTCATGAACCAGGGGAAGACAGGCATTGGGCCACCTAAGCTGTGTGTGGGGGCCTGCTCCAATAGGAGTCCTCAGAGGCTGCTCACCAGATTGGGTTATGTTCAAAATCCAGCAAAAGGAGGACGTGGTGGTGGTTTTAGCCCAGCGGTTAGAGCACTCACCTGGGATGTGGGGAAACCCTGGTTCCATCCTCCCCTCTCTGGCAGGGGCAGAGAAAAGATTTGAACAGGGGTCTCTCCCGCCTCTCAGGAGAATGTTCTAACCACAGGGTCCGAGTCATTCATGCTCTCCGCCCAAACATCGTTCCACAGTGGAGAAATACTGAAATATCTCCCCCTTCCCAGGCAAGTGCTCTAAGTACCGGGCTAAAAGTTATAAGGTGGGCACCACCACCACCACCTCCTCCGCCAGCCATTGTGTGTGGAATGAGGCAGTAGCCTAACTCATTCCCCCAAGAAAGGCCTAAGGCCCCTCTAAACCATTTGACTCCAGGCGCTGGATCCAGTTCATGGATTGCTAAGCAGAGCCAGGCCGCTATCTGTGAGAGGGGCAGGGCTTAGTACGCACCTGTCATCATTATCTCCCCACTTACCTTATTTCTCTCTAGAATGGATCCAACTTCAACTTCCAGTTGCTGGATCATTTTGTCTTTGTCTACCAGGTTAAAGAGCCTTCTACCACCAGGTATCTTCTTTCTGTATAGATACTTGAAGATCATAATCAAATTGCTGCCTAACCTTCTCTTCGATAAACTAAATAGATCAAACATAACTCTTTCAATGTAAGGCAGGTTTTCCAGACCTCAGATCATTCTTGTGTCTCTTCTCCAAACCCTGTCCAATTTTCTGACATCCCTGTTAAAGTATGGACATGGAACTACACTCACCACTTCAGTAATACTCCAACCCATGTTGAGGTAATACCATCTTCCTACTTGATATTCCCCAGCTTATATATCCCAGGAACTCATTTGCTGACTCAACCACAGCAGGACACTGTGAGATCATGTTCAGTTGGTTATCACCCATGACTGCAAAGTCCTTTTCAGAGACACTGCTTTAGAGGATACACCATGTGGTATTGTGGATCAAGCAGTAGGAGAGAAAGACAAGTGTCAGTGCTTTATTATAGATGAATAATATTATATCCAAGTGTTGGAAGACTGAGGGAGGGGGGTCTGTTTCCTTACTTTACATCACAATCCCAAAGGTGTACAAATTACACCAGCCCACATCCTGCCAGTCTGTTTATGCCATCTAATTAACTGAAATTATTTTACAAATACTTTTGCACCTGTAAAGTCAGGAAGGGCAATGGCTAAAACATACTGCTCTCCAGCAGTTGGTGGATAGTCTTGGGGGATTGCTAGCAGCTGGCCCAGGTTAGAGCAACTTCTGGATTTATATTTGCTTCCAGGGTCTCTTACAGCTCTACAATCTCTCTCTATCTCTTACCCCCTTCACCCTCACAAGTCTGTTTCCTGAAATGAACGTCAGAGTATTTCAGATCTGACACATCAACAACAAGCATCTTCTTGAAATGTGCGTGGATCTTAACCATTTAAAAGTGCTTCTGCATTCCTTTGCTGCTTTTTACTGTGGCGAGTTACTCTTTTGTATTGTAATTTATTGAATTAGTTATTCTTCTGGTTGTTGGTTTGACTCTCTAGACTGACTTAATCATCACATGACGGTGGCCTGGCTTCCCCATTTAGGTCACAATTAATTGGTGACTTGAGAAACCTATTTCTCTTTTTCTTGGGACTGTCACAAACTTACTGAGTAGCCTCAGAGATTATATTAGCTGTTATTTCTTGCCTTCATTTGAATACAGCTTCACAGCTCTATATGTACACTTCTTGTTTCTCATAAGGTATCAGCATTACAGCACTGCGAAGCTGTACATACTTTTGGAGTACATGTGTGTATATATATATATATATATATATGCAAAAAACAAGTTGGCACATAAGGTGCGTTCTGTTTTACAAGGTAATATGTAAGCGGGTAAAAAAAGCCAGTATTAACCTGGCTGTCTATCATAGTGTCATTGTAATAGGATTCAGTCACTGCAGAAACACCTCCTTGTGGCAAGGTGTGGTGTAGCAATTGATTTTCCATGTAGCACCCCCTGCCAATGGTCACTCTGTTGTTGCGGTGGTGTCTCTTCCTGTTACTTGGCCCTCCAGCCAGGCTGCAACATTTGTGTCTGTCCCTTCCCCAGGGTAACCAAGTTCAAGAAACAGAACTCCAACAAATAGTTCCTAGACCTTGAGTCAGGTCTCCAGCCCCTGACTCTGGGTTCAGTGGTCATCACATCCTTCCAGGCTCTGAATTAGCCTTATCCCCTTATGTCAGGAGGCTTTGTGCCACCTTCCCAGGGCTGATAGGGGAACCCTGGCCCTCCCTCTACATGGGTGCCAGCCCAGGGACCCTACAGTCAACAGCCAAGTCTGCACAGTCCCATTCCTTGCTACTGTTTCCTTGTGCTCCTTCCTACCCAGCCTTTCTCAGCTCCTCTTCTCCACAGCTTCTCTAGGTTGCCCCTTCTTTCAGGGCTAGGATGCCAGGGCTTATTCTTCCCCTGGACTTCCACCTCTTTTCCAAGAAAGTAACTACATATTCTCTTTCTGCAGCCCCCTTCTGCTACAAACTTCCTCTCTTTGTACCAACCAGTCTGCTTCTGCCCAGCTGGGCTTCATGATCAGTTAAACCTGGCTCTGCCTTTGAGGGCTCTAACTGGCCTCCTGGGCTCACATTAACCCATTCCAGGACTGTGTGTAGACACCCATCTAAAAGTGCCACTCTGATTTCTGTGTCTCTGGGCTTTCGCATCCAACTGATGTACCCCCAGCCAGCTTTGGCTCACCGATCAGAGAAATAGTCAGGTAATGGAAGAAAAGAATTTTCAACCAATCAGATATAGGGTCAAATTTTCAAAAGTGCCGAAGTGAGTTAGAATCCTAAGTTCAGTTTTCAAAAGTCACTCAGGCATTACAGGAACCATTTCAGGTGCATTGAAAGTAAATGGGAAATAGGTACCTCGTCTGCAAAGGTGCTTTTGTAAATCTGACTAGGTGTCTATCTATCTATCCGAGTAGCTGTGGCTGTAAATCTGACCCTGTGTGCCCAAGTTCTTGTGTGCACACAAGTTGTACCATTTTACCTATGGGGGAACAAATGTTTAATAATGGACTCTACAATTTAGCAGAGACAGGTCAAACATGATCCAATGTCTGGAAGTTAAAGCTGGACAAATTCAGACTGGAAATAAATTATACATTTTGAAAAGTGAAGGTAATTAAGTATTGGAACAAATTACCAAGGGTCATGGTGGATTCTTTGACAATTTTTCCATCAAGATCAGATAGTTTTCTAAAATATCTGCTCTAGGAATTATTTTGGGGGCAGTTCTCTGGCCAGTGTTTCACAGGAAGGCAGACTAGATGATCACAATGGCCCTATACTGGTATAGGAGGCTGGGGTGTGGATTTCTTAGAATCATTGGACTGGAAGGGACCTGGAGAGATCTTCTAGTCCAGTGACCTACACTAAAGACGATCCCTAAGAGATGTTTGTCTAACCTGCTCTTAAAAATCTCTAGTGATGAGATTTCACAACCTCCCTAGGCAATTTATTCCAGTGCTCAATTATTTGTGCCTACCTGATATTTTTTTTTACCTCTACGCTGGTTGGTTGTGTGGACATTGAAAAGACATTATGTAGCCAAAGGCCTAAAACAGTCCTGTCCTGAAGCCATTTGGCTGTGACAAGGCATTAGCTGTGGGGCTGTGATTGATATGAACACCTGGGAGCAGCAAGCAGAGTGATCATGTCCACAGGGGGCCCAAGTTCAAATAACTTCCACCAGCCATGAAGTGTGGGTGTCATTGTGAGAATGTGCTAATAATTGCATAGAACTTCTTGAGAAGCTGACTGGATTCTGAGCGGTGCAGTGATATAGTGACCCTATATAAAGGAGATAGTGTAGCCTAGAAAGCGCATTGGCCTTGGCCTCAGAAGACATGGGTTCTGCTACTGGCTTGCGGGGTGACTCTGGCCAAATCACTTCCTCAATGTGTGCTTCAGTTTCCCCCTCAGTAAAAGGAAGATAATGGTAGTGACCTCCTTCATGAAGTGCTTTGAGATCTATTGATGAAAGCTGGAGATATCCATGCTGCAGAGGTCTTGAAGCTCAAATCTGAGAGGAGAGAGAGAGACTTTGAAATGTGCAACTAATTATTTAGATATCTTGAGAGCTCAGTTATTTTCTGTGTGGAAAGCAAGACAACCCATCTCCCTTATCAACCCATTGCCCATCAAGTCTCTAGCTTGTCTTCTTTAATGTTCTTTTAGTTGAAGATAAGTTATATGCTGCTACATTTCTAAAAATACCAGTCTGTACAAATGACTCAGTGCATCTTGTGGTGAATGTTTTGTGTAAACAGAGATGTTCAGGAAGCTATCACATTTTCATGGACAGCCTTGAGGCCCACATAAAAAGAACACATCAGCAACTGTAAATTCAACATGTTCATTTTCATGCATGTCACATAAGTGGGAGGAAGGAGACAATTAGGCAGCTGAACTTTCTAAATTGTGATAGTGATGATGTTGAGCACAGCTGCTTCTGGTGCAGCTGCCCATTGTCAGAACCTGCTCTTGTGCTCTGCATGAATCGTGTCCCTCCTGGCAGAGAAAGTTCTGGTCTTGTCAACACCTAGAAATAGCACCCTTCGGACAATCCAAGAGGAGCAGTGGGGGGCAAAAAAACCTAGCTGGATTCAAGACTGAACTCGATCAGTTTATGGAAGGATGGTATGATGGGACAGCCTAGTTTGGCAATTAACTGCTCTTTGACTACTAGCGGTAAATATGCCCAATGGCCTGTGATGGGATGTTAACTGTGGTGGGTTCTGAGTTACTACAGAGAATTCTTTCTTGGGTGTCTGGCTGGTGAGTCATGCCCACATGCTCGGGGTTTAGCTGATTGGAGTGGGGAAGGAATTTTCTTCCAGGGCAGATTGGCAGAGGCCTGAAGAGTTTTTCGCCTTCCTCTGTAGCATGGGGAATGGGTCACTTGCTGGTGGATTCTCTGTACTTTGAAGTCTTTAAGCCATGATTTTCAGGACTTCAATAACTCAGTCATAGGTTCGGGGTTTATTACAGGAATGGGTGGGGTTCTGTGGCCTGCGTTGTGCAGGAGGTCAGACTAGATTATCATAATGGTCTCTTCTGACCTTAAAGTCTATGATTCTATGAATCAGTTTAGCTGACTCAGAGCTGGCCACAATCTACCTGTAAGTCTAGGTGAGGGCAAACCATGGATAGTACTAGTTCAGCTAACCTAATTGCTCAAAGGGCGCTATCTCTAAGTACAGACAAGGCTAGTGAGATTGAAGCTGAATGCCAAGGGTGGTCATTTTAAATGGTTGGATTGACCTGAATGTGGCCTGGCAGAGCGTAAATGAAAGGGAGCCTATGCACAATGGTGTACCAGAATAAAATAGATTCAGCTAGCCATGCATAGATCGATTTGCAGACAGGTACAACAGGAAAAACAGAACTGCAGCTCCGAGTGGAGAGACTTGGCATCAAATGCCCTGGATAGCCTGGCACACAAAAGACCAAGAGACACCTGTACTTTTCCCACCTGTTCCCTGACATCCAGGGCAGTCCCGCAAATCAGGAAAAAGAAAATGGCAGTGATGCTCATAGCACGGCCTTGGACTGAATGACCATGTCAGTAGATCTCCCAATGCATCTTCTTTACAGGGCAGCAAGTCCTGCATGCTCTACTTCCTCAGCAATCACTGAGAGCTAGGCTACCTGTAGTGTGTACTGCCCCCGAAGCTGCAAGCAGGCTGATTTATTTGAAGTCAGTCAGTGTTGGGGGTAATTCTAGTTTCCATCAGCCTCCTTCTAGGCACGTGGCATGAGATCACCCACTATCTCTCCCCCATTGGGTGGAGGGAGGACATAGGGGCACCCTCACCTGAAAATGCATCTTCACTCCGCGGTGAGAAGACCTGGCCATCTGACCCTATTGTCCCACCCACCAAACCCTTCCCCTGATGTTTGCGTTCTGCTGCCTGGTGAGTGGACACTGGAAGGTGCAAACTCTGGAGTCCAGCTACACTGTCAGCAGAGAGGAAGTTGTGCTCTCTTGCTCACTGAGATGTTGTGTTAGTGAAATTTCTAGCAGGCCACACACCCCAGTGGGGCCTATGCACTGTAAAGTCTGAATTCCAACCCTGGCCATGGGCTTGATCCAAAGCTCGCTCTAAACAATGGAAAGACTCCCACTGCCTTCGTTTGGCTTTGGATCAGGCCTTATTGCATTCGGTGGAACGAAACATAGCACAAAAGAATAATCTTCCTTCACGTATCTATGCCAGTGCTCCGAGTCCTGTCCTACAGCCCCACTGCTGTCCATGTCCTGACCCTGGCCAGAGAAGGCTGACTAACATACCTTAGTGCGCAGTGGGGATTTGATGTGTGTGACAGGATCCTTTGGGGTGCACCTGCAACTGTGGGACTGCTGTTCCCCCTTAACTCTCCAGCCTGGGTTGTCTCTCACAGTGCCTTGCTAGTGACAAGTAGCCAGCCCTCCAGGCTTTGTTATTATCTAGTACAACAGCAGGTGGAGTCCCACACCCAACTAGGTTGCATGAATGTTTACGTGGGTTGCCTCTCACATTGTGATGCTGTTAGCAAGCTACTGACCTCTGGCAGGTATGACACTTACACAGACATCCATAGGCAGGGACTCACCCAACAGAGTTACATGAATGCTTTCTCCAACCACTCATGAACCAACAATAGAGATGCACCAGCCAATTCCCCCCAGCTCCCCAGCACTGCACCCCAGAACTGCACCGTCATGCACTGGTCAGCAGCCTGGCCATTGTAAGCTCATTACCCAATCTTCCCCTCCCTCAATGGGAAGAGGACACAAACTAGCCTATGCAAACTGAGCTGAGATTTCCCAGGCACTTCAACTGAAACACGCTGTTTTAGATAAAATATGTAAAACAGATTTACTAACTACAGAAAGATAGATTTTAAGTGATTATAAGTGGTAGGCATAAAAGCTCATAGTTGTTTACTTAAAAGCAAAAGTAAATTTGCAGTCTATGTTCTACAAATGAAACAGGATTTGAATCAATCAGTGTCTCACCCTCACTGATGGTACAAGCAGGTTACAGATCCTTAATATGCAGGCCGGGACCCTTTTCCAACCTGGGACCACCCTCCCCCAGTTTAAAGTCTTTGACTGCCAGATATTTCTTTTAGGTGTTGAGTTGTTGGGGGGAGAGAAGCCAAATGCTGATGTCACTTCCAGTCTTTTATGGCTTCTTTCAGCTTGCTGGAAAAAACTATATTTATGACATAGAAGGACATACCCACTGGTCAAGTAGTGTCCTTTGTTTACATGCTCTCTCTGAGAGGTCTCCATTGTATATAGTTCCTGAGATAGTGGCCTCTTTCCTTGGTGGATGCTGATGAGCCATTAACGCTGTCTGGCTACTCCATTGTTATACCTAGAAGGCTGGTTGTGGCTGTTTCCCACCCCACAACATATTTCAGTAAAACACACAGAGCAAAACTTCATAACTTCACATACAACGGTAGCACATACAATCCAACAGGGTATTCATGTTCAACCTATGAAGCCTTTTAAAAGATACCTCACAAGGCATACTTTGCGCAAAACATATAATAATTATATGACAGTGGTTAATATGGGGGTTCCAGAGTGCTGCTTTGAGGCACAGAGTGTCACAATATGGGAGACGAATTCTGAAAAAAAAATTATCAGAAAACACTCACTCTTTGTGGTTTCCATCTTCAATAATTTCTCTTCTTCACGATTTTTTTTCACCTTTAGATTTACTCCAGAGAGGATATTACATGCTTTAGTGCCAGAGGAATTTGAATCCTGGGAAATTTCTCCTTTATAGCCTAAGGGAAGTTTCTTTAAAATGTGAACTACCTGTTGTCCCTGCTCTTGGCAGAGAGTATCAGGCTTCCAGCTTTCCATTATCCTCTTTCCAGCATAAGCTTCTCTCACCTAAATCCCTTAGCGTAAGTGTTTTCAAGAGAAAATTTCTCTCTTCCGCCACTCAGAAATGTGTTGTAGGGGATGTCTTGTCTGCTTTCTATTTGCTTTGTTGATTTAGGCCTAACTGCTAATCCAGCCAGGATTTACAATAGCTATCTTGTTGTTGTTCACTATCTTTAGCTAAATGCATTCTTCTGTGAATCCTTCCAGATGCTCTTTGCTCTTGGACTTCTGAAGCAATTGGGAAAGAAATAAATACATAAACAAACTAATCAACTAGATGCAGTGGTCAGGTTCTCTCACCTTCTTGTCTTGGGACTGCAGGGGAAGCAAACTTTTCAAAATAATTTATTTCCTACAGGATATTCATATATCCAGACAAATGCATTGCATTATATCCCATATATTGAGAGCTAAAAAAGCTACCCTGATTCCTATCACACATTGCTTTGGTATAAAACTAAACAGATGAGAAATAGTTTAGAAATATTAACCTAATAATCATCTCTTGAATTCCACTGAAAAAATATGAAGTGTCTTGGACATGAGAGATAAATGTTGGCTGAGCTGGGTCAAATATTTTCCTCAAAGGACAATACATTTTGGTTCATGATGCTACAAGAATTCAATACAGGTTTTCTTACATACATTCTGAATGTCTTCCTTTGAAATATTTGGCCATCTACTAATTCAGGCCAGGAATTTAATCTGTAAGATATTTGTTTTTTTGTTTTTTTTTAAAAACAGTGCATGGGAGAGATTTATTTAATGTATTGGCTTTTCTAGGGTGCTTATCGCTGCAGCATCCAAGTGTCATTTAAACATAAAAGAATGGGCATGCCTGGGAGGTAGGGAAATACTCCTTTCTAATAGATGAAAGAATATGATGCAGAGAGTGATTTAAGCGGCTTGTTCATGATTACAGAGGAAGTCTATGGCAGAGTCTAGAATAGAACCCAGAGATCTAGATTTTGGACTTCATTTGAGTCCCTCATTTAATAATTGCAAAGGAAACCTGCATTACATCTTCAGAAGACAAGCCCGGGGAGTTAAATTCACAACTCTACTGGACACTAATAACCTTGGACTTAATGGCGACATTGGCTTTATAGCTCATTACAATAATTTGTAACACATCCTGTTGCCTACTACCCTCCTTTTTCCTATGACTGCAAAGGCATTGGTTGCATTTTTCATTTTAAGTGGTCTCCTAGAACATACATGGACCCCTGACGCTTAACAATCTGCCCCACCTTATATTTAGCTTAGACACTCTAGTTACCTTCTCCAGACCTGAGGAATATCTCTGTGAAGTTCACTAGCTTGTCCCATCCACCAACAAAAGTTGATCCAATAAAAGATATTGCCTCACCCATTTTGTCCCTCTCAAAAAATAACCTGGCAGCTTCCACTGAACTGTGTTAGAAGACAGCCCATGTTAATTAAAGGGTGAGCCCATGATAGATATTTGATATCATACGACTGTACAACCAAAGTTTGAACATTCAACAGACATTTGAAATGTGTTTTCCCATCCTTTATTTTTCAGATGAATCAGACCAAGAGTTTTCTTTTGTAAAATACTAAGATATTGCCAGTTCTTTAAAATAACCTCGTGTCCCAGAGGGTAGGGCTGCCCTGCAATCACAAGTGTAAATGCACCTCAGGTAGGCATGTCCATGCCGTCTTTAATCTAGCCCCCCAGCTAAAATGCAGGCTTCAGTGCAAACTATACAGGAATGCCTGGAAACCTGGGAACATATTCACTTTGCTAGCCTGTGGCTGAAGTCTGCTCCATTGCATTCTCACTGCTAATTTTAGCTCTGCTAGCTAGTTTAAAGCCAGTGCTGGCAAGCCTCCCTGAGCTGCAATCACACCTCTAATTGCAGCAGGCATACCCACAGTGGATATTACACTTGTATTAAATAGCAAGTGATTCCCATTTGGCCTCTGCTGGGAAATGCAGAGGGATTGGATCCCACGGTGTACTGAAAACCCTAAACTCCCAACAGAGCCAGGGTGGTTGAGGCTGCTGAGCATTTTGCCCATATTCCTACTCCCATAGACCTCAACAGGAATTTAGCCATACACTTTAATAGAGAAGGAGTAGGCCCATTCAGACCAGTATACCTCACTCCTTCACTCAGTGACCTCTTAATGTATGGTACAGCAATGGCATTGCTGAAAACCAGGGATAGGTCCCAAAACCCAAAAACCAGTCTTTGATGCCAAACCAACAGTTCCTGGCCCAGGAACTTGTTTACAGGGTGCACCGGCTAAGGAAATTGTTGCACTCATGATGTTGGATTGTGATGTAACTATATAAAGTTGCAGTTTCAGTGCTTCTTCCATACAACCAGGCACAAAACCTAAAGCCTGACTGTTGATGAGTGTTATTTATATCGAGGTACATCGTTTTGTCATAAGATTTGACTGATCTGAATTTATTACCTACGCCATTAGTTCAAAAAGAGGGGATTGAACAGTTCCCAAGTGGTTCAAAAGCTTTTTCATGCTGGATAAATTTACCAACTAGAGACATAACTAATGTATATTTTCTCAGTTAAAAAAAGGAATATGTGGGGAAAGCTGAGTGCATGTGGAACATCAAGAGTGAACAAATGTAACTGAATAGGGATGCGTAGTAAGACCTAATCAAACTGATAAAATAGAGTTGTGTGACAAAACTGGTGTGGATCCGAACAATTCACAGATAATGAGCAATACCCAGATTAACTAGTTATAGATGCATAATTCAATGCAGATTAAGGCAATCTATATAACAGTATTCAATACTTACTGCCCACAGGTGCTTGAAAACTACCCACAATACTTGCCAATATTGCAGTCCCATAAGTTGCTTTAAATAAAAACTAATTTGGGGAAATTCATGCCTAGAAAGTTGGATTTCTGGGAGTGATGTTATAGTAAAAACAAACAGCAAGTTATCATTTTTGAAAGGCACCCAATGAGAAGATGATGATAATTTGAAAAAAAAAATGGTGAAAATTTGGTGTCCATACAACTAAGGTGCAGATGTTGGTTGGCTACCATGGTCCAATGAGGGGGCGAATGTCGACTGGATGCCATGTTCTCTGGGGGGCAGATCTCTGTTGCATACAGTGTTCTGGACAGATGTAAATTGGCTTCTGAATTCTAGGGGCAGATGTCAGTTGACTGCTGTGGTCCAATTGGGGGCAGATGCTGGTTGGATACAGTGTTCTAATGGGGGGACAGATGTAGGTTGGATGTTGTGTTCGAGGGACAGACATTAGTTGGCCACCATGTTCCAAAGGGAGACAGAGGTCTGTTGGCTACCATGGTCCAATGGGGATCAGATGGCAGTTGGATACAGTGGGCCGATGAAGGACTGTGTCCTTATAGTTGGCAGATGTCATCCTCCTAGTCACAAGCAGACGTGGTGCAGCATATTTAAACAGTGAACAGCTTCAGTCCAGATCTGAATCTCCATCACCACTGCCTAACTGCACTGAGTAATCTGGCTCTGAAACAGACAAAAACAGAGTGGAATCCCCTCAAAATTGGGTGACTCTATGATCTGAATGGGAACTGTGGGGGTCAGGTCAACCCTGATGTGAGGCCTGCCTTAAGCAAAGATTGCCAGGAATGCTGACTTGTGTGCTGGATTTTTACTGTGGACTAGGACATCAAGAAACTCATCTTCATTGCTCATTAAAATCAGTATTTAAATCAAAGTCCTTAGAAGTGAAAAATCAGTCTTCCTGGGCCAGGTCAATGGATTGGTGCTACCCAGTATTAATGTGATTTTGCATCATGATTTTATCTACAACTATTTTGAAGATGAATATATAAAATAACTTATTGACAAGAAATGTCAAGTCACTGTCTTTCGCAATGGATACCAACAGAAGCGCTGCTTCAAGCACACCACTAGTTATTAGAGCACGGAGTGTATCTCTTAGGTCACTAGTACACTGTTCGGTTGCTATCAAAGGAAAATTGCCCCAAAGAACCAGTGAAGATCTCCTGACTTTTTTCCTTATCATCATTCCCTGCTGTCACAGTTTACATTAAGCATATATTTATAAAAGGCCATTAATGATTAATAGCTCTTTCAATACATACTTAATCAAATGTTCTGTAGAACACATGCTAATAATTTCTGTCATGCTTATCACATCTAGGGATGTTATAACTGCAAGGATTCAACCTGTTTGTTTTGTATGAAAAATACAAAGTATCCTCCCCAACTGACAGCACTTCCTATCTGAGAATTTACCAGTTCAATCCATTAATTGGTTTATTAAATCTGTCTATGTATATTTCAAACTACAAATAGAAATTTCCATTAGAATTTCAACACTTCACTGGCTTTTTCTTTGGTCAGCCATTCCAGGAGTTCTGCTTTTTATTGTATTGCATATTTCTGAAACCTTTTATATGTAGTCATTAAAGCTGTGACCACCTTTCATTGCGTCCCCTGTCATTTCACTTTCCTCCATTATTAACCGTGGAAGGCACAGTAAATGATGATTACAATCTAAATAATAGGACCTACTCACCATGCATTTAGGTTCCATTTATAAATCTGTGTTACAAAACGAAGGAATTCACACATTAGCCTAACTGTGATTAAAACTGCAAATTAAGCTTTCATTGCACTCTGTCATTAAAGAAAAAAAAACTCAAAGTCTGCAGCAAAGCACAACTCCTTAGCCATCCCTGCCTTGAGAATATTGTTATTATTATTACTTTTATTTATTAATTGTAATTCCATTTGGGCAGGCAGGCTGGCTCTGCATCTGCTTCTCCCAGCCTGGATTTGCAGGCAGCAGTGGAGTTCCGGGACAGGGGAGCAAACAACAGGGATGAGCAGTAAAGGAGCCACCAGGGGTCGGGGTCTGGGAAGAGGTAGGGATGGGGGTGGAACCTCAGGGGGAAGCCACGGGGCAGAGCAGGGGTGAACGATTTTCAGCAATTAGAAAATTGGCAACTCTATTGCATGGGTTGCTAGAGAGAGCATGCAGCTGGTTGAGAGTCTGAGCCCTGGACTGGGGAACAGGCTTATGAAACAGCCTAAGCATTTGGCCGCCATGTCTCTGGCTTGTAAGCCCAGTTGCAGCAGCAATTCAGCAGCTGCTCAAAGTGTTTGCTGACAGCTGCGATAGCTTTTGTGCCTCCATGCTCCCAGCCCTGCTCCTGCCTTGCTTCACTCTATGTAACCCACTTTTGACCCTCGGCTCTGGTTCCTGACCTCTGACTTTGGCTCTGGCCTCTGCTATCTGGCACCAACTCCTCTTTCTATCACTAGATCTGACTCCCCCTGTCCTGTTCTCAGCCTCTGCTGCACTGCACCTGAGGATCAGCCAGTGCCCAAAGGAAAGGAGGTCCCTGAGTGGTGACTGGGGCTGTCTCTTTGTTGATGGAGGGGACACTTTGTCTCTGATAGCTGTGCTGGGGTCAGGGGGATTTCCTGCTTCTCAAAGGTTGTAGGAGGGGTGGGAGGTTGGAATTTATCAGTAAGGGAGCCTCTACCCCAGACTCAATTAAAGATTTCACCACTTCCCTCCATAAAAAAGCCACACTCCCCAAAAAGGAGACAATGGATCCATTTTGGTCCCTGCGAAATAGAAGCAACGCTCTCATATTTCTTTCTTTTTAATTTCACCAAAAATAAGTTTTTGCCCAGCCCTGCTCACCTGCATAAACTTCTGCCTCTGGCTAAATGTTTGCATTATCAGAGATCTGTTCCGCTCTAGAGTTTTTAAACACACAAACTTTAGCCCTTCGATATGATTTGGGAAAGTGCCTGCTTTGCCAGCAGATCAGAAAAAGGAGAACAGCTTACAGATGTCCTTATTAGGCACCATCTCTTTCTTATTTATTTATTTAGCAAATCTGCTGCTGCTTCCCCCGTGTACCGACAGCCAAGCATACATTCCCGAAGGTGTTCTATATCTTATGTTGGACATACATGAAAATGGAGAAAGGCAAAAGCAGTTTTTAACTCTGTGAAAAGGACAAGAAACAGCAGGGTGAAAAATTCTGTTCAAAACTTCGTAAGAGCCCACCTTTTCAGGAGTAAAAATGTCCTCAGTTGGGATTGTGAGCAGTGCTCCAGCATTTGCACTTTCCCCCTGTTGTACTGCCAGCCTTCACAATTCTGCTGCCATCTGGGCCATTTATTTTAAAGCATATTTATAAATGAAGAGGTCTCCCCCAGGTTTATTAAAATCCCAGTGTATATAGTAAACCCTGAAGCAGGAATTAAATGATAAATATGCCTTTGTGTCTGAACTCTTTCTTGATTCGGGAATAAGTCAAGCTAAATACATTTCCAGAATTGCCACTTTAAAAAAAATAAATACAAATGTGAAGCTGAGATTTTAATGTGCAGTGAAGAAATAAGTATTTTCGCTCAGTGCTCACTATAGCCATAGGTTACTTAGTTTGACTTAAAATTATCTCTTTCCTTAAACTAACACTGTATGTGCTGCCATTATCCGCTGACAATGAGAGACACAAAGAGCTATTAAAAAAGCTTCCATTACATTTGCTATATGTACACATCCTTTAATGTGCTTCACCTTCTCATTGTTTATTGTCATTAAGGTATCTGGTACCATTAAAATAATATCCCTCAGTGCACTACAGTAGCAAAAGTGCATCTAGCAATGAAAGTGTAAGTAGTCAAGACCATTAAAAAGCGTCTTTAACCTCTGTTTGGTCAATAGACATTTGAAATTCTCGGGTTTTTGAAATGTTCAACAGACCAAATTCCATTCTCAGAGGTGCTTGTGCGGCTTCCAGTTGTGCATACCTGTGAAGGAGACTTATTTTTTCCTTATGTGGTCCTGAGGGAAACCTGGCCTTTATTTTGGTGAGTGGTGCGGGAAGAATACTCGAGGCAGAAATACCTGTGTGGTACATTGAGGACTGTGTTTGAAATTGCAAGCTATCACTTTAACTGTTAAAGACAGGGCGGTGTTCTTGCTTGCAGGCTAGGGGATGCTGTAGGGAAGCATGTGATCAAACAGTTCTTCTGACTGGCATCTTAGAGCAGCTTGAGGGGAGTTGTGCCTCTCTTTTTAAGGGAGCAGCCTGGTTTGTCTCTTTCTGATTTGGGATTGTGTGTTATTTTGAATTCTATGAAATAAAATAGAACTACATTGCAACCTTCCAGCAAAAGTATTTTGGTTTTTTAATCTAATTTCTCTGTTTGTATGCCATGACATATAACATTCTGTGCAACTTCCAGAATAAGGAAGATGATGTTTGGCTGGAACAGCAAGTAGTTTTCATCCTGATTGAAGTTTCTAATCTAATGGTTTCACCTAGGGTTTTCTCTCATTTAAGAAAATCATCTAAAGAACCAAAAAGCGGATAATTAGAGTTGGTTCCGAAAAAAAGGAAAATTGCATAAAAATGTTGCCTCCATTTGTCTTTCATTTTTTAAGCAAAATTTGAAATTTTCATGAGAATTTTCAATGAAACGTCAGACCATGCACAATAGCAGTGTGTTCCACAAATATTTTCTGTCAAATCACTGTAATGATGATGATCTATAATAAATCTTTCGGCTAAGACTTTCAAAAATAGGGGCTTAAGTTCAGACACTTACACTGGGATTTTCAATGCACCCTAAAGGATTCAGGTGCCCAATGCCCATTGAAAGGCAGTAGGGGCTGCAAACTTCCTTAGATGCTTTTGAAAATACTGGCCTAACCTTCAGTTTAGGCACCTAAACAAGTAACCTAATTTTCAAAAGTGCGGGGCAGCCAGAAGCTCCTTTTGAAATCCATGGGAACTGTCAGTTGATCAACATCTCTGAAAATCAGGTTACTTATTTAGGTCCCTATTATTTATTTAGGGGGCCAAATGTAGGCTTTTAAGTGACTTGGGCACTTCTGAACAGTTTGCATCAGGAACCTAATTTTAGGCTCCAATTTTTGAAAATTGTGACCTTTAATTACATCCTTGTTGTGCTGTCTGAACAATAGCCAGAACTGCAAGATTTCTAGTTCTTTTTGTTCTGAATTCGTACAGCACCAAGCACAGTAGGTTCCTCATCTGGGACTTGGGCTCCTACGTGCTACTGCAAAACAAGTTAACATCCTGCATAACACATAATAAGGCTCCCATAATAATTCTGCCTCGTATATTTTTCATGCGCTAACACTCTTCTGTGTAAAAGGTCCCTGACTTGTTCAGTGCAGCATGTATTAATTTATCTGGATTACATAGTACAGTGTTTGTTTATTCTGATTTCCTCTAACAAGGTTTTCTAAGTGTGTCTGGCGGCTTTGCTTGCTCCTGAAGCACAGTGCTCTGACAGTATTCTGAAACAAGACTGTTTTAACCCCTCCTGAGGCTGCCTCTGATGGAACAGGAATAATTCAAGGACGTTGAAAGTGTGCATAGAGTATCTCCTCTATGAACTGGCACAAGACCATTCTCAGACCCTTTACAATCACTTTGCCACTTGCTCAGTTGTGCAGCATCACCTTTCATTTAATTCTATGGTTGGTCACCTACAGCTTCATAACTAGTGTGGCCACCTTACCTAGATTAGGAAAAAGTGATCTTGCACCTCTTTTTAATTCAGCATCTCTTTTATTGTGCCTTTACTCACTACATAATGCAGAAACAATGAAGCGAGACAGTGAAGCAAGCACAGTGTTCTCAAAGCACTTGAGCCAGGTAATATTTGTCTTACTCCTCTAGTAATGGGCAAATTTCAAAAGGTTCTGATGGTGGGTTTAGTTCAGGAAGTAGTAGTCAGGAAATTTATCCAAATTGCTTGGGTTTGTAAAATTGGGATGGGAGAAAAGGCTTTCTTAAGAGACTTCTGGTATTTTCGATGAGTGCAAGAGATTCTATGGGTGCAATTTCTCAGACCACATTTTCAGAAGGTCTCAGGACAGAAGCACCCAACCGCTTCCACTGAGAACAGAGATCTGTGGATATCGTGAAGCTGATGAGTCAAAGAGACACGGTACTGATTCATCAGCCGGTTTTGACGGACTTGAATCAGTTTTATTGTATAACTTCAATATGCTATGAAGGCCGGCATGCATGACCACAACTGTGGCTGTCTTGCTGGATGAACCGAAAAAAATGAGGGGGGGAAATGGCGTAAAATTTGGAAGTGTTTCTTTTGCAAAAGCTAGTGAATATTATAGCAAAAATAGTCAGTAGGACCAGGTTCCGTTTCTCTTACTCATGTGCTTTGCTTGCAGCTACTCCCATTGATTTCACTTAAGCTACTTGTGGAGTAAGTCACCAAATGTTGGTAAGGGCTGCAGACTCTGGACTAATATCATCCAATCGTCATATGTAGAGTTAGTGGGCCAAGTTTGGAAATGAAATCTGATCAGTACCTTACGAAACAGAGTCTTGATCCAGTTACCATCGGTGAGTCCTTCCAACATGTACAGCCCAGTCCAACACGTCCGTATCTTTGGAGTCACCAACACTTCCATGAAATACACAATGTATTGTTTGAACGAACCCCTTTTGGCTATTAGCCTTTCACCCAATAAAAAAGGGAGTGAAATCCTGAACCCATTGAAGTAAATGGCAAAACTTCCATTGGGTTTCGTAGAGCCAGGATTTCACCCAAGGTATTTAATATCTGTCCAGTGACATCCACCTATGGTACTCGTAGAGGTGGAGGGAGGAGTATGAGTTGGGCAGAGAAGTCAAGAGTACCCATCAGTGGCAAACACCGTACACCACACCCTCCCCGTAATCACTGTAATTGAACAAACACTGATTGGTTCCCAAGAGATACAAGCATAGCCTTGCAAGTAATTATACACATAGAATCATAGAATATGAGAGTTGGAAGGGACCACAGGAGGTCATCTAGTCCAACCCCCTCCTCAAAGCAGGGCCAACACCAATTAAACCATCCCAGCCAGGGCTCTGTCAAGCCGGGCCTTAAAAACCTCTAAGGATGGAGATTCCACCACCTCCCCAGGTAACCCGTTCCAGTGCTTCACCACCCTCCTAGGGAAAAAGATTTTCCTAGTGTCCAACCTAGACCTCCCCCACTGCAATTTGAGACCACTGCTCTTTGTTCTGTTATCTGCTACCACTGAGAACAGCCTACCTCCATCCTCCCTGGAACCCCCTTCAGGTTGTTAAAGGCTGCCATCAAATCCTCCCTCATTCTTCTCTTTTGCAGACTAAACAAGCTTAGTTCCCTCAACCTCTCCTTATTAGTCATGTGATCCAGTCCCCTAATCATTTTTGTTGCCCTCCACTGGTCTCCCTCCAATTTGTCCACATCCTTTTTGTAGTGGGAGACCCAAAACTGGACACAATACTCCAAATGCGGCCTCACCAGTTCCAAATAGAGGGGAATAATCACTTCCCTTGATCTGCTGGCAGTGCTCCTACTAATGCAGCCCAATATGCTATTAGCCTTCTTGGCAACCAGGGCACACTGCTGACTCATATCCAGCTTCTTGTCCACTGTAACTCCCAGGTCCTTTTCTGCAGAACTGCTGCCTAGCCAGTCATTCCCCAGTCTGTAGCTGTGTATGGGATTCTTCTGTCCTAAGTGCAGAACTCTGCACTTGTCCTTGTTGAACCGCATCAGATTTCTTTTGGCCCAATCCTCCAATTTGTCTAGGTCACTCTGTAGCCCATCCCTGCCCTCCAGCATATCTGCCACTCCCTCCAACTCAGTGTCATCTGCAAATTTGCTGATGGTACAATCCACCCAATCCTCCAGATCATTAGTGAAGATGCTTCATTTTATGGCTGTGCATAGTCCCATTGAAGTCATTGGGATTGCTTCCATGCGTAAAGTTAGGAGGTGTTTGCAGGATCAAGACTATCATGTGCATTGCACTGAAAGGATCGATGCTCCTCCAGTGATCCCCTCTGATGCTAAGAGGTGCATGTCTCAGGGGGGAAGCTAAATCATCCGAAGGGGTTCAAAAATAAATTGCTTATTTGTAAGCAACCAAGGTAAATTCATGGTTTAAATAACTGCTTTGGAATACAAAGTAAATTGAACTCGTAAAATTGTCTGCCCCCTGTAAAACAGAGTACTATAACATTATCGAGCTGCAAGTATAAACTCTGTAGGAACCTCAGCCCTGCACTGCATTATATATGCATGTGCGCATCTGCCTCAAGGTAAAACAGGAATTTAGTGAACAGGGTGGGAAGGCAGTGCTATTTTTTTCTGGGAGGGAAAAAATGTTGAAGGTCAAAATATAACATCTGGCATGAGATGGAAAGACAAGAGAATGAGGCAATTACAGAAGCAGAAAACAGCAGGTGAGGCGATAGCAAGAGAATGTAAGGGATAAGGCCACTGAATGCGAATGCACTGATGGTTTATACACTGTGAATTACATCTGAAAGAATGTCCAATGCATTTTTTTCTTTCACTTACTGCAGGTATCACACCAGCCCATGAGAATGCTAACATATCCACCACAGATTGGATTGGAAATGTGATGACCTGTTTGCATCACACTCTCCCACCTTCTGATTGCTGTCAGAGGAGTGAGGGGACTCGTTTGTCTTGCATTGCCTTTGGCAGTGGTGGTTTTTTTTGCCCCAAATGGAGAGGATAAAGACAATGCTAAGCTGGTGGTCTATACTGCAGTCTTGGGGTGTGACTGCAGCTTGTGAAGAGACCCCCGGCTTGCTTTAATCAAGCTAACTCTTTTACTGGAGCTGTGACGCCTCCTCAGCGCACGCTTTAGCTCAGGCTAGATGCCTGAATAATTACCCAGGGTTCTGGCAGGGCTGGTATAGCACGTGGTGAAGCACTGCACTGGAGCCAGCTGGATAAAAGCTAGCTTGAGTATGTCTATTCAAGCTGCAATCACGCACCATGACTGCAATGTCAATAGACCTTATATCACCTCTGGCGCATCCCCAAAGAGACCAGGAAGAAATTTGTGGCCCCCGTGTGCAGCATTGCACAGTTATGTCTGTCGATGCGTGTCTGATGAAGTGGAGGGGGAGCTTTGGCCTCTAGAACATTAGCAGCCATCTGCACTACAGTCACCGTCATTCGTAGGTGCACTGCTACAACTGGAGCTTGCTTTGTGAATGAAAGTCACTTGTGAATCGTTTATTCGGTTGACAAAAACCACTGTATCAAATAACTAGTTGCAAATACTTTTCGCCCAGCTCTAATCACAGCTGAATTGTCCCCGCTCAGCACAGCTCCTGCTTTTCACTGACACCAAGGCAACCGTACACCATTCTGGAAAGAGTGCTTCACATGGAAGCAAAGGGTACTAACAGCCGTCTGAAGGTCCCTCTGCACTGCCATAGTGATCTTGATGTCAGTGAGAATAAAACAGTATGCGTCCACATGGCAGAGGTTCTTTAAGAAATAATGGACCCCGTCGCTCCTGTGCCCCACTCTGCAATTCTCCATGGGCGAGGTGGGGGAATCATTGTAGCCATCTGGCAGGTCGGTCATGTGTCTAAATCTGTCCCACGCCTAAGGATAAAAAAGAAGTTTCCAGAATCTTCTGAGGGAAGTGGCTGGGGAAGCTGTTGGAGTAACTGCCAAGAGCCCAGACACCCGGGCCCCAAAGAGGAGGGCTGGGCAGCCCCTTGAACTGAAGGGGAGAGACTTCATATCAAGTGTGTTTGAATTTGATTAAGTGCAACCCTAGCAGGGGAATTTTGGCTTCTGGACTGTATGGAATTCTCAAACTGACTCGAGAGAAGGAGAAATTGAGGCAGGGTGGCTGCCAGGCCACTATTTCGCAAGAGGAAACTGCTCAAGGCCATCGGCCTCCTACCCCATGTTCTAGAACACATAGCAATTTAATCTTAAACCCCAAATGGGCTTCAAGCCTGGGTATTTCTGTGTTTGAGAGCAGTCCTGAAGACTCGTCTGCTTGGCTATGTATGGTAACTGGATCTGACAACAACTTGGTTGTGACCTGAATACATGTAGAAGAGTAACGAAGCCTCTCCACGACATATTGTTCACCACCATAAGCAATGTAGGAACCGTGGAGAATGAGTGTGTTGCTCTCGAATGGCAACTCCTGTCTTGCTACGGAGAAGGAGGTGGGTTGCAGCTAGACTACAGGCAATATAATATCAGGATTTCAGTCAATCAAAAACTGGATTTCCCGGCTCATCTCAGTGAGAGATCTATTAACAGACCTGTCTCTATGAAAGCTCCCCATCAGAAAGCTGGGTTTTCCCTAAGCAATGGCACTTTTTGGAGGGATACAAAGGGGAAATTACATTTTGTTTGCTGTCATATTACCCGATCCCTTGGGGATTCCTTGGGTTCATTAGATCTTTCTAGATTTCCTTACCATCCTCCTCCATTTTCACTAAGCTACAATAAGTAGTTCAAGGTTATTATAACTCCACTTCCCACTCAGAATCATCCGTAACACATGCCTCTATGCTGAGTGCCAATCCCTAGGAAATGGCATCATTTACATTCATCTTCTCTGGGGAAAAGCTAGTTATTAAAACTCTGCTTTCCTTTTGTTGATCCAATTTTTAATCCAAAATAGGACTTTGCTGCCTTTCCTGCCTGCTTTTTATTTTCCTTGATCGCTCTTTGTGAAGGACCCTATGAGAAGGGTTTTGAAAGTCCAAGCCAGGTATGCACACTGGATTCCTTTCCTCTACAGTTTAATTTTGCTTCCTGTAAAAGTCCATAAAAGCGGCACCATGTTTCATCAGAGAAGTTGCATTGGTTTGAACCTCTGGGCCACATTTTCAGACACGGCCTTTGAAATGGCACATGAGCTTTTTTGCATGCACAAGCTGGTAAATGGGCATCTAACAATTCAACCTGTGTGTTCAAATGCCCATTTATATGCACCTGTCCTATATTAGCTGGAGTCAGAACTGCTCCATTGTGTGCGTCATAGCCTCCATGCTGCTATGGAGAGTCTTTTTTGGGTCAAGTGGTAGATTCCCTTGCTTTCCAAAGCTAGAGGATCAGAGTTCCAGCACTGCTGCTAGTTTAAAATTGCAAAAGGCTACACTGTGCAAAATAGAGAGAATGAAGTCTCATAAATACACCATTTTGTCACAGTTTATTCAAGTGGTGAATCACTCTGTCCTTAATTAGACCCTCACTCAGTGTCCCTGAGTGCTAATCATTCTATTTCCTGAGACTCCCCGTCTGAAGATGGGAACATTTCACACTTGGAAATTTGCATCTTTCGGGACAAGCTACTGTGTTTAGGGCCACATTGCAGATATTTATTTGTACCTCAGCTCCACTGCTGTGCATTTCAGCTCTCACAGAAACCTCACATGGACAGCATGCTGGCCTGGTAATTTATACAATTCTAATCTCTTCTATGGAGCTCACTCTCTCCTCGCATCAAGGGTATGTTATTGTTTCCTATAAAAGTGCCTTTGGTACTAGAATTTCCCCAGCTTCCTCTCCAGTAAAAGCTGCTGCAAAGAATCCACTAAACCTCTCTCCAAGCTTCTCAGTCTCTTTAAAAGACCCCAACCTGAGTGGTGCAGAAAAGAAGTTGAGTACCTTCAACTCAATGGGTGTTCAGAACAGATGGCCCCTCTCTGCATAAGGACCCCATTTCCCCATTTGAGCCACTGCTGCTGTCTCAGAAATTTGGGCATATGGCCTCCGTGTGCCTAATGCATTTAAGGCACTTCAAGATCATTTGGCAATTTGTTCTTCATATTCCTCTCTTTGCCCTTTCTATTTCCATTGCAAAGTGTTGTTGGCTTAGACAAGCCGGGATGTCTCTTCACTGCAGGGCCAGGTAAGGATAAGAAGATGAAATATCATGCCTCAGCATAAATGCCCATTTCGTCAGAGAACCTGGACTGTTTCTTTCCACCTTTTATACAGTTTTTAAAGCTCTGTCAATCAGAAAGTACTTTTTTTAGATAATCTTTTTTTTCCAAGTATCTGTTTCCTATGCGAGGCAGCATCAAAGCAAACTGAACATTAATTTACCCCCCTTGGGGAACAAGAGAACCAGGAAGAAAAAATTGGTCTCACTTTCTTCCAAGCTTCCATCTATTTTCTTCTTCTGCCTTTTCTCTCTCACTTTCCCCCCTTTCTGGATGTTCTGATTCAGGAGCATGGAAACTTTCAACCCCATCCTGTGAATCACAAGTCCCACAAAATAATCCTTCTCTGTGTGGTATCTGGAGAAGCTCAGCTGATCCCTCTCATGCACATTAGTTCCACACTTGAAGCCTACTTTCTTGTAGCTATTGTCTTCTGTAAATCATTCCTTCATCTCCCTGCTTCCCTACCCTACCAAGACAGCAGAGGCATGCACAATTCGACTATTTACACTCATGCTGCAAGGGGAAGGGAAATTACCAGTGCTGAAGCCCTAAGGCAGTCTGTCCAGGCCAGATGTGAGTGTGTGTGGTTATGCTTATCGACCATTGGGAGAGAGGGGGGCACTATCTTGCTTAACTCTTAGAGATATGTTAATTTGGGTTGGAAATTTTCTAGCAAGACTATTTTTGATGACGTGAGTTTTTTGAGAAAACAAAAACTTTCATACTGTCTCTTTTGTGGAAAATTTCAATATTTGATTGAAAAAAAAATAATAAATGCCTGAAAGCCTAAAAGTGTTTGACTGAAATATTTCAGTTTTTGATATTTTGCAGAAATTGTTGATGAAAATAACAGGCAATCATTTTGACTGAAAGTTTCCATAGGACCCCCCCCCATTTTCCAACCACCTCTACAATCGATCACTATTATTTTTAGTAATTGTATTTCCGAATCACCTTGTCATTAGGGATGTAAGCTGCTAAATGTTTAAACGGTGAGCAACAGTCTTACCCTTTAATGATTTAATTAAACCCCTGTGGGCTGCCCCCCAGGTCCCAGCCACATGGGGACTTTCTACTCTCCCCTCCCTGGGCCCAGCTGGGAGCCCAGCTGCGTGGGGACTTCTTCTCTCCCCTCTCCATCCCAGCTGGGAGCCCAGGGCAGCCGCGCAGGGACTTCTCCCCCCTTCACTTTCCTCCTCCAGCCGGGAGACTGCAGCATCCCAGTCCCAGCAACTACAGGGTAAGTTCACGTTTAACCATTTAAACATTCTATTATTAGAAGTTTAAACGGTTAATTAATTTAATGATTTTTTGCATCCCTACTTGTCATGGACCAACACCCTATTGTGCTAGGTTCTGTGCAAACACAGAACAATCAATGTACCTATATGATTTCCATTACCCTAGTGTCTTTACGCCTCACAATTATTAGTGATACACACAGGTATATATTACTGACACAAGTAAACATTGCTTCCCTGTGTCTGTGACCTGTATCTGCTTGTGAATTGTGCCAGTATAATGGCCTCCCCCAGTCTTCTGCTGTTTCTTGAGCCTAAGAGACTGTTAACTAGACTGAATAATTAAAGATCCGGCAACACTACAATGATCCTGATGAGATAATTGGGCCTACAAATGTACCCTAACTGTGAGCTGAATTGTAAGAAGTTCATAAGATGTCACAATAACCTACAACAACAAATGTTGATGGGAAACAGTATGAAAGGGAGACAAAGAATGAATTAGTCCAAACAAAAATGCCAGATGTAGCTGAGGGACTCTTTCTGTTTATCAAGCATGATCTTAACAAAGTGTGGAACCAGGAATCAGTGAATCAAAATGGGTGTGTTGGAAACTCGGCCTAATTGGGAAGAAAATGATAATACAGGCTATTCAACCCACCACTCCCTTTTGGGGTCCTTAAAGAAAACGACTTTGGGAGAAAAATTGGCTACCAGAGTAAGGTCCACCATCGTGGCTGTCTGGGACCCCAGTGACATTTGAAATCCTGACAGATGTCCTGACCAGACCAGGCTAGACAGAGGGACCCAGCTGACATCACCACCTCTGCCAGCTCCAGCTGAATCCCAACACACCTGTATGATGAAACAGGATCGGATTTTAACACCAACAGGAACAGCAGCAGCTCCAGCCCTTCTCCACTAACTTCTCTTTTCCCTAACAGGACAGTTATTACTATCTTTGATACCATCTAAGAGATGACCAAACAAGGGGCTTTTTCCTTGTAAAAACTCTCCCGAGCTAAAGGTAGAGGGAATGGGGAATGTTGTTAAAATGAAAGACTTATTTAGTACTTTACTTCCAAAAGCTTTAACTGCTTTTTCCTTCCTTTCGTTGTCTTTAATAAAAGGTTAAAAGGATTTTTAGTGGTGTTTGCCATGGAGATAAGCAAGCTGAGGTCTCTGTCTACCAAAGCCCGGATCTTGTTTAACACTGTTGAATGTTGAACAGTGACTGGGTTATGTTAACACTTTAGTCCAATTGTCCAGCCAAGTTAGTGCTCTCATGTAAGCATGTGGTAAGAAGGGGCAACTCCCCGCTTGGAGTAGAGGAGATAGGAGAGCACTGTCATTTTTCAGCAGCGATTGTGAATTGGTCTCCAGGTGAAAATGAGGGTCTGAGCCTGACACAACATCATGGGAATAGGTAAAAGAAAGATGGCTGGGGGTGGATGGATGGTTGAGTTGCTAGAGCACTGCACTGGGTGTCATGAGACCCTGAGTTCAGCTTGGCCACAGACGCCCTTGCAAGACTTTGAGCAAATCACTTTATCGACTATGTGGCTTGGTTAAAATCAGTAACATGGGATTCTGCTGCCCTATCTCATGGCAGGCCGGGAGAGGGATATGAGGATAAAGTCCATTAACGATAACATACACAGATGCTATGGTGAGGAGGGTCAGGTTAGACCTATGTAGGTCATGTCACACCCCTTGGTATCTCAAGACCATGGCTTCTACTTCAGGGCAGACTGCCCAATATGAGGAAAGCTTGCTACTCCTTATCCTCACCTCACTCCCCTGTCCCTGAGAACCAGGAGCTGGACTTGGGGCTGGGAGAGGGGCTACAGTCAGAGGCAGAGCTGGGGTGGGGCCAGTGCTCCCTCCCCACCTCCCATGAGGGCTGGCCTGGGCCTTGACACGCCCCTCCAGACATTGCTCTCCACCTCCCTAGCTGGGTGCACCCCACAGTTGGGACCACTGCCTTAGACACACCAGTTAACTGCTCTGCTTATTAACTCCTTAGGCTTCTGCTGACCTTAATAGAGGAGTTAAACAGTCCCCTTAGAAGCCCCAGTCCCTCTTGACACCATGTAAGCAGAGCCCTGTGACCATCATGTCATAGAAAATCCAAGGTCCTCTGTTCCCAAATGATCAGACACATATCACAGGTCAGTTCCTCCTTACATCTCCCTTCTTTATCCAATAAAGTAATGCTCAGTCCCATCCTGTAATAAACATATGTAGGCTTTATTAATGAAAACAAATGAAGCAAGAGATATTTGCACAAGGCTAGGAATACTAAAGAGACAGACAGACAAAAACAAACTTAGGTTATCATCTTACAAATCTTCTGTTCACCGTGACATAGAGTCATAGAATATTAGGGTTGGAAAGGACCTCAGGAGGTCATCTAGTCCAACCCCCTGCTCTAAGCAGGACTAACCTCAGCTAAATCATCCCAGCCAGGGCTTTGTCAAGCTGCAGCAAAGTCTTATAGGTTCAGCTTCTGAGTCTTAGCCCAGCGGTGGCAGCAAGGGACCCATTATATGGCAGACAAAGTCCTTGCTTCTTGGGATCCAGTCTGCTAAAAAAAAGAACCCCGTTTCCTTCCAGTAGGCTGCTTTTATCCGAAATCCCTGCTGTGTGAGGTGACTTGGGGCGTGGAATCCATGAGGTAACTATTCAGTGAAGTCATCCTATGTGACGCGAGCATTTCTCCATCTCTATTGTCCTCTAAATTGGTTTTTCACCTGCTGTATAGAAAACCGAGAAGTTTCCTCTGGACATGGTGCTTTTTAATGGGTATCAATTGACCACTCTCTGCCCTAGGAGATGAAACCATTTCTAAGGATGAAATTCAGCAGTGATTAATGGTTTGTTATCATGGAACCTGTCCCTGCCATGAGAGTTATGTAACAGACATGTACAAATATTGCTCTTAGCATGAGAAACACAGCGATTAGCATATGAGTATTATAGTCATGTATTCACTAGCATTTAGGAAATACCAAACTCTACATATTTTACTGCAATTGTAACAACTTAATTTTAACGTTTCACCAGCATGAAACCTGACAGACTCTCAGTTGACACATAGGCCTAGAGTTGGCCTAAGCCGCCAGCGTCCCAAATCATACTAACAACTAACTCCCTTCCATTTCTTTCCCAAGACTGAACAAGTTGCCTTAACTGCTTTGGAAGCATTACAAAAAACCCAGGGTGAGCACACGAAATGGAACTGTTTTGCTCCCACTCATTGAATAGTGCATGGCATCTTGAGTTATTTACAAGGCAGACATACTCCATGTTGCTTTTGATATAATTGGTATGGTGAAACTGACATGATGAGCTTTAAAGAAAAAAAAATCACATTATCACCTAAATGCTCTTATTATAGTCAAGATGGTATCACTAATGCAACAGGGGATGGTGAATACAGAGTTCACGGTAGACTAGATGATGGGGCTTGGTAATTGATTAGTTGTACTTTCTTGAATACTACTAGGGTGTGCATATTTCATCGCTTATGCTACAGGGGGAAGAAAAAGAGGTCAAGCAGAGCCTGTGAGATGGTGTGAAGAATGTTTAAACTGAATGCAATCAAAGAGAGAGAGATGCATACAGGATAGTACCTAGGATATTTCTATTGCCATTTAGGATTCTGGAAAGGTTTTCATCTTCATAAATATTTATTTTATTCTAGGCTAGATTTACTTTGTTACACAAAACAATCATTGAATGTGTGTGATTTATAAATCCTGTGCATGCTATTCTTGAAAGCATTCATCCTGCACAGTTTATAAAAAGAAGTTAGCTGCACCAGGAAGACACTGTTTGGGTAAAAGGAATGGCATATGTTATTCATTGTCTTGAATCTCTAATGCAGTAAATCAAGCAAACAAACTCAAAGTCAACATCCACAAGACTGTTTTAATTATTCAGAACACGTAATGGCTCTCCTCACGGTGGCAGCAGAAATAGCACAAGACTCACAACTATACTCTTAGCAAAGGGCCTAATCCTGACAGATCCTCTTGGTCTCGTCCCCTAGAAGTCAATGCTCCTTCTGCAGAGGGACTGCAAAACTGGTCTCCTAATCCATCACCTAGACTTCTCTGACTTCTCTTAAATGGAATTTAATTCACTGTAATCTGGCAGGGCTTGTTCAATACCCAGCTCAGCATGGCCATTCATTAGTGACATACGGACAGTACTTGGAGGGGATTTAGGTTCTTCCACTCAAAGGTAAAAAATAAACTCTTCTGCCAAGATACCCCTGCACCTCTCTTTCATTTGAAGAAAGGGAGTTTTAAAGGGGAACAGAAATAACACTTATGAAAATGAGGCAACTTTGCTAGCAGCAGGTGAAAGTCAACTAGAAATTAGTGCTCATTTCAGCATGCACATAGATCGAATTTCCCTTCATCACAGCCACAAAGTACCACATGGTCACCAGCTTTGCATGTATTTCTGGGGCAATTGACACTTCAATCAATTTAATTAGTATTGGAGGGAGGGCCATTTGCTTAGCAGTCGAGGAGGGAGGGAGGGAAGTAGAGTTTGATTTTATTAACACCGAAGGTTTTGGCAAATTTCACTCTTTGGCTGAAAGAGTACAACTACTTCTAAAATCTTCCCTTTCCATAATTATCAGGGAACTGCCAAAAACATAAAGAAAAATCCATTAGTGGCAGGAAAGCAATAAAAGACTCAAAGATACAGTTCAGTCCAGGGTACAAGTACACTCTCAGTTACAGCACGAGATTGGCAAGGTTCTGTTCTCACTCTACAACAGATAAGGCTCATCATCCCTGCATTGACATTGGCACTAAATTCCGGCACTAAAACAAAAATAGCCACCGAGTGCACCTTAAGCCTTTCATTTCAGGCCATGGCAATTTCAAAGTTTGATTGTTGGGCTCTAAATTGCTAACAGGATGTGTGTGTGTTCAGAATTACCCATTGGTGAAATTTGTTTCTGGACCCCCAGACAGCTGGGTTTAGAAATTGAGGGTATGTCTATACTGACGGTGGCAAAGTCGCTGCTGCCAGATCGATCTTTCTGGATCAATTGAGTGGTCAGTGTAGACCCGCTCAATCGATCAGGAAGTCGACTGAGTAAAACCACCCCCTCAAGTAGCGTAGCACTGCATCAACGGGAACGCAGTGCAATGAAGACAGTGCAGAAGGGAAGCACAGCAGTCAACGGGAGTTATGCAAGCTACTCTGCATAACTCCCGTCGACTGATGCTGAATCACCAGGTCAGTGTAGACCAGGGCTGAGTGTAATGACTGAGCCTGCACTCATGCTTTTGTGCTCATTTACTATTTGATGCTCTGATTTAGTGGGCTTTTCTATACAAATCCTTCAGTGTGACAGGCCACAATGAACAATTGTTCCTTAGAGGATAAATTACTTGAAGCATAGAAGCCAACTGCATATATTCCTTAGCTTTAAATTACTCCTTGTGAGAGATGGGGCTTGATTAGCTAAACCTGTAATGTTCAGTAAATTACAATACATGGACAGAGGGTGTCCTACTATCTCCATATGGGATTACAAGTTCACATCTCATGTTCTTAATAATTATTAAAATCGGATATCCCTAGATCATTAGGTATGAAGAAAGTCAAAGAATACCTGTACATGAAACACTTGCAATATTGATTTGTATTATATTTTCCTCTGTCAGAAAAGTATTGGGATTCCACAAAGAGATAATGAGTTGCATTTGTAGAAAGCATGAAGGGCTATGGTGTCAGTAACACTGTGGGAGACTTCTTTGAATTGTGATTTTTATCATGAGTGTCTCAATATTTTGAGGTCTTCTTAAAGACCCAGCTTCTGAAATCATGGGAATACAAGATCATCTTAATTTTTTTTTAAATGAAAGCTAAAGTTTCTAGCCCTCGTGGTTACTGAGAAGAGCTTGAACATGTGAACATTTTGGAAGTTGTCCAGTAATTGGACAAATATAAATGAAAGGGAGAAAATGGTTTTCCAAGTGAATGCTGAACAGTTAAAAGCAAGAGAGTGTCCACATGCTTAGCGAAGAGCAAAACTCTTAGGCTATATTCCTTGTATCTACAATCAGCGAATTGGCCAAATATTAATGGCCGAATTGTAGCCTTTAAACAAGAAACTGGAGCATAGTCCAGTGTTATTCCAAGGGTCTGTCTACCTGGCCCTGCAATTTGGACTAGGCGTATGGGAACTGCAGTGAGCCCCAGTGTGCCGTTCTCTAATTGCCCTGTGTGGACACTGCTGATGCAAATGAAAAGATTCCTAGTTCACATTAAATATAGTCCTGTTTGAAAGAGGACAACCTTAGTGTGAACAAGGTTACACCTTTTAGGTTGCCAAGGGGTTGTGTTGCCTAGTGGCTAGAGGCCTGTACTGGGATTCAGGAGACCTCGGTTCTATTCCCAGCTCTGCTAGGTGACCTTGGGCATGTCACTCTAACTGCCCTGTGTGGACAACCATTTGGTGTACTTTTCAATTCCTACCTTATAGTCCACAAAATACACACTACTGCAGGACTCCAGGACTGATAAACAAATCAGGGATCGAGATATTCATGAAATCAAATAGATCATCAAATTGAACATCTCACAGTTACAGTGGGGGTGGTGAAGGTGTTAATTTATTGATGGTTCAATGATAGTGTACGTAACAAATACATACAGTGTGCCTGATTTTACTTTGTGAGTGAACTGCATCTCTCTGCCACCAAATCCCTCGGTCTTTTCAAACCTGTGTGGCCATTTGAACATGGCCTAAAGTCATATTCAGTTGCAGAAAGAGGACTTTGGTGGCATAAAAATGATTCAAACAACCTGTTGTTCATAAGACCAATCTTCATAAAATCAGGGTTCTGCTGTATTCAGAAGAGGTTACAGAAATCTATAGTGAAGCTGATTTTATATTCTGGCTATAAACACCAGTAGAAAGGCAAGTAACTATTACCCCTTGTTTTAAAAATCTAGTGCCCCTTAGTAACGGTCTAAATATGAAATGTGAGGTGCCACTTGCGTTAGCAATCATCTTTAGCCATGAAGTTAGTTAAAACATTTATTTGCTATTCGTGGTCAACAGTAGTGGAAACAGAGATCAGAGAGCATACATCTGTCTTCCAAACATCACAGATTTGAGAAGAGGAATGCCACCTTTGGATGGACAAATCAGTAACTCCAAAAGAAAAATTTCTGTTGGCTATACCTGAAAAATGACAAACTTAATTTGTTATTATGGAAAAGCTGGGAGTTCTGGAAAAGGTAGAACCACCTACAGTGGAATTTGAAAAGCCAAATGAAGCACAGATATATCTTGATCCAAGTCATTTAAATAAAGCCATAAAATGTGACCGTTATCCGATAGAAGCTCCTCAAGAAGTGGCAGCTGAGCTCTGATTCTCAGCATTTGATGGGTGATGTGCTTTTTGGCAAGTACAGTGAGTTGAGTCAAAGTCTAACTCGGTGACACGTAGTACATGAACAGCACGTGGATGGTCCTTGCCCAAGTCTACCAGGGCATGGATACTGGGAGTATGTGGGCTAGATTCTGCTCTCTTATTCTGGTTTTAAATCAGCATGACTCCCCTGATTTCAATGGTGTCACTCCTGATTTACACCAGTGTGTGAGGGCAGCTTCGATGCATGTGTGTAGCAATTTAAAGGCAATCAGTTTAAGACTGATTACATGCTGAAACTGCAGCCCTGGACCTGAGCACAGTCGCAATGAGCTATATGTGGGGCTACGGCCGTAGGGCCTGCTTGTGTCTGCTCCTGTGGGTGTTGCGACATCAGTACCTGTGTGATAATGGGATGAACAATGGAGTGATGTGCAAAACCACAAAGCTCCATGTGTTGGATGGGTTCTCACTGACATCCTGCTCTAATGGCTCTCTCCACTGCTGATTCATAGCAGGGCTAAAAACAGGTGCTGTTACCATCTCCTCATTAATGGATAAAAGCCTCTCTCCTGTTTAGTTATGACCTTTTGGTTTCCATTATAGAATGACACTTAATGGGTGTAAATTCCATCTGGAGGTGGGGGTCAGGGAAGTGGGTGGGGAGGGGTTGGAAAACAAGCTTAACTTTTTAAAATGAGCATGAACAGTTTGATCCATTAGCCCTTTCAAAAGGAAATGTCATTTCTAATGTACATGTAATTATTTCATCCTTGATGTTTCTGTTCTTTGCTGCGTAGCCATAAGAATCCGCAGGAGGCGGAACAGGCATTGTCAGGAAGTCTGGCTTGCTGATCACACTTTGAGAAACATGCAAGGTAAGAAGTCTGAAGGGACCAAAGGGAAAAGCTGGCCATTTCTGAGAAGGGAAGTTGATTCTGATGTGCTGAGCTCTTGCTGAAGGCAATATTGGCAACACCTACAGTCCAAACATCAGGAGTCCAAACTGAAACGCTTACAAGAGTGCCCCAAAAATCATATTTTGTGTTTTTAAAAAATAGAGAATAAATCATGTTTTTTGGCCTAGCTTCTGGTATCTGAACACCCCCGAACACTGTCACTGTGTGCGCAAGACAACTGCAGCGTAACATTTCAGCCTTCAATCCATACAGAAGGTGCACATGGAAGAAAAAAAAAAAGCAGGGCCTTGACCCTCTGGGCTCTTGATCCTGTCCACAGTCCTACCCTCTCCCTCTCACCGTATTCCTGCACCCACTACACCAATTGCTGTCCTCAGTGTTCAGGTCAACTAGTGTTTCTGACAGCTGCTAAGATGGCCTGCAGCACAGTACCTCTCAGGGCCAGAGTGGGAAATTACAGGTGATGTCTGTGAAATTCCCTCTGTTGAATCCTGCAATTGTAGGAGCGCGTTCTCCCGCTCCCCCAAAGACCAAAGTCATAACTTCACAAGTGTTGCCAATGGGGTAAACGACTGATCTATCAGTTGACTGGATATTATTCTTATACTTCTTGCCAGGCCCAGCCTTTTCCCGCCATCTGTATGAAGACTTACAGGCCACTGGTTCTTTTCAATGGCTGCTGGTAACTTAGTCTAATTTATTAGGGTTTGTTTGTTCTGGCTGCTCTCAGCTCTCAGACTGGATTCTACTCTACTTGACAAGTTGTGGTGGGTAAAATATGGCTCTCCAGCCTTCCTGGGGGCTTCTAGGCTCACTTACTATGACAAAAATCCCCTTATGCTTGTATGCCTGGCCCATGCACCTATAGTTCTGCTGGGTCCATCCCTCATCTAGCCATGGGCCTGGAAATGGGATACAGGCCTGCACATACACATTTCTTTAAAAAATAATATTAGCAGTAAATTGAGAAGAGTGGCACTCAGTACAAATGACTGTATTTGTATTGTTGTGGCATTTAAATAGGAGACATATAGAACGTGCGGCAAGGTTTAAAGATATTTGTTCAGATGGGCAACTGAAAGGAAATGTTTTAATCTATAAATACTGTATATAAGCCTAGCTCATCAAATCCCATTGGAAGCGCTGAAGAGCTAAGAAAAAGTCATTGTCCTCACTGGGAGAGATATTTCAAGTGGGACAACTAAAGCACCGAAAGTTGATGGGCCAGGCTTCCAAAAGTACTCAGCTGCTACTTAGGAACCTAAATGACATGGGCAGATTTTCAAACAATTGGAGCTGCTGGGTGCTGAGCATTTTTGGAAATCCAGCTACTTCAGTTAGCAGAACTGAGTTCCTCTGAAAAAGGTGGCCCCAAGTGCCTGGCCAAAAGTGACAGAGGAAATGTGGGACAAAAATGATAACAGAACCTTGATCTCTGATTTAAGAGACAAATTTTGTCTGCAAGACTAGAGCAGCTTTCATATAAAGTGCTCCAAACTTCTCTGTTTACACACGGACTGTAAAATCCAACAATTAACACTCACCCTACCTTTGTAAAGTGCTCTGAGCTCTACGGGTGGAAAAACACTTTCAAAGTGTAAAACGTTACTAGCCAAGACAAACGCCCACTGAAGTGGCACTAAGATGCCAAGAGTTTCCAGCAACTTAGGTAGGGACATTCTGGCCTAGTGGGGTCTGCACTGAATGCAGAGCAGGGTCCTGACAACCTATCTTGGAGCTAGCAATAATTTCGCTCTGGCTTTGTAGCACTTTCAGCAATGTTCAGAGTGAAGTTAGGGTATGCTGCACTTATGACTCACATGCCAAAGAGATGGGTGTTCACATACCACGGTGAGGCTATAGCGTAGGAATCTAAATAGAATGCAACTCCATAGCAAACACTGAATAAAGCAGATTTCTCCATGGGAACCATTATTAACTTGGCCAGTGCCCTTCACAACTTTAGCTTACTCATCTGTGACACATACATCTTTTTTGTTATAACTAGATCTTCACGCACCTATACCAAAGAGACAATGAAAGATGTAAAATAAGAGACGCTGGGAAATTAATAAAAGATAAATCGGCATCTGAAATCACTAAGAAACAGCACAATAGCTACCTATTTCATCATGTACCCTAGATGGGGAATGAATATTTAATAATAGGCTCTTCAATCAAGCAGAGAAAGGTATAATGTGATCCAATGGCTGGAAACTACACACATTCAGACTGGAAATATGGGGTACATTTTTTACAGTGAGGGTAATTAACCACTGGAGAAATTCACCAAGGGCCATCGTGGAATCTCCATCACTGGAAATTTTTAAATCAAGACTGGATCTGTTTCTAAAAGCTGTGCTAGGAATTATTTTGGGGATGTTCTCTGGGCTGCATTTGACAGGAGGGCAGGCTAGATAATCACAAGGGTCCCTTCTGGCCTTGGAATCTATGAATCGTTTACAAAACCCTAGCACTTATGATGAAGTAATTGAATAGCTAAGGAGGCCGTAAATCCACACCACATACTGTAACATTACCCAGGGTAAAATCTGGACTCATGAATAGCTGTGTCCACTCGGTTCCCCAGCCTGGGGTATCTTTTACACCGCTTCTCCATATAAGCTACCACTCCTGGTCTGCTCACACTCAGCCTCCAGCATATAAATTACCCCAAATTACAGTATGTGAGTCCTATAGATAGCCAGTCATGAATTACACTGCAGAGCAACATCAGTAAATTCCCAGACTCAGACTTTCCCCCAGACATGTGCACCTTGTACTGCCTAGCTCTCTCCTGGACAATACAAGCTCATATACAGTTTGACATTTTATTAATAGAAAAAGATATGCACAAATCCTGTTATCCCAAATGGAGTTTCCCAAAAGCTTCAATCAAAGCACATTGGTTTTGAGAAAACAAATATATTGACTATAGAAATATTGATTAAGTGATTACAAGTGATGAGACATAAAAATCGGAATTGGTTACAAGAAAATAAAACACAACTAATGCCCAACTTAACAAGCTAAGTGAACTGAAAGCAAACTTTATCTCACCACATGTTCCAGCAGTCTCACTGGCTGAATTTCTTCTAGTCAGGATCCCTCCTCCAGTTCAATGCTGTTTCCTTTGTTCTTCAAGTGTTGTCAGTGCCATGGAAAGGGAGAGCGAGAGAAAGTATGAATCTGGGGCATCTAATCTCCCTTCTTATACTTTTTTTTCTTTGAGAATCATCTCCAGCTGAGGTTCAGGAGACAAAGTCCGTATGGATGGGAACCCCCAGCTGTTTCTTTGTCAATATGCAGATTTTTGCCAACATCTTCTTTCTTCCATCTTCTTAACCAAGCGATGGCCGTTTGATTTTGTTGACACGTGGCTGAAGTGTCAGCTAGCCTTTTGTCTCTGGGAAACTGGCTTGTGACTGCTCTCCAGATTTGAAATATATGTCCTTTTAATATCATACATTAGAATCTTATAACTTTACATACGATGTTGCCACAGATTTTATGAGGACAATAATGAACAGCAAATTATGAGTTTTCAAATGATACCTTCACAAGGCAAAGCTTGTACAAAATCTATCTAAGGTTATGTCTTTACTGACGGCGGAAAATTCGCAGCCGTCAGATAGACTTATCTAGATCGACTGAGCAGTCAGTGAAGACCAGCCCAGTCAATCCAGAAATCGATGTATTAAGACTGCCTTCTCAAGTGGCATAGCGCTGCATCAACAGGAACATGATTCCCGTTGGCGCAGTGCAGTGAAGAAGGCGCGCAAAACAGAAGCACAGAAGTCGACAGGAGTTATGTAAGTTTTTTTGTGTAGTTTGTGTAACTCCGGTCAACTGCCGCCGAATCTGCAAGGTAAGTGAAAACAAGCCCATAGTCTTGTAAGAGATGAATATAGGGGTACAGACTGTCACAAGGACACAGTCTCATCATGTGCAATTAAATGCATATTTCTCCACAACCACCTTAGCTCTGGCACAGAATAAATACTTCCCACTCATGAGCCATTTCAAAATAAAAACTGATACACCACCATTCAGGAAAAGACCCCTCTGAAATGTGTATGTGTCTGTGTATTCATCTCATGGAGCTAGACCACGAGAAGCATTTGCAAAATTGCAGCAGTGAAAAGATCCAGAAGAAGCCAACCTCTTTGCACATTTATGCAGGAGCCACACTGCTTATTCCTGCTTCCTCCCATGGAGCAATACCCTAAAAAAAAATAAATAAAGGGGGGGGATTGTGCCTCCCCTGTCTGCTCCACAACAGCCTTTAGAGCATGGCTGACATTCCATGTGGGGGAGGGGGGAAATCTGCTTGTTCCACTAGAAAGGAGCTCACTCGTATTTTGTCCTATCCCTCATCCCTGTCCAAGGGACCAGGACCAGAACTGATCAGTGTTGCAGGGTCGATTGAAGAAAGATTGAGCTGGGTGGAGTGATAAGGAGCGTTTATTCGGTTACAGCCTCTAGTCCACTCATTCCCTTTGTCTCACGACCAACGAAGTGAGCCCCAAGTTAACTACTTTACAATTTTTTATCTACAATAATATATAAATACACACACTTCTACAACACCCCATAAAACCCCTATCTGATGATCTAAATGGTTATAAAATGAATATTAATGGCAATGGGAGGCATATAATTATACCCGCCCCTATTTATTATTTAGCACTTAACCTGCATGGCATATGCATTTTTGCCATGAATTTGGCTATCTTGACAGCAGGAATGACCATAAATCTCCTTAACGAACCAACTGCAAGAGAAGAACAAGGGGGAAGATTGTCCAGATGGTGAGGGGAGGAATAGAAGGGTGGGGGGGGGGGACATTATAACCCCATTACCATGGTACCTATCGGACATGTCATTTTGCCTTGCTTCAGTGTTTGCTTCCCCCCCCCCCCCCCGCCCCCAACTCCAAAGCTAGGAAGTTGCTGTGATCAGCGTATGATTATTGCTTGTGTAGTACATGGCCCTTTTAGCCCAAGCCAGGGGTCCCGCGGAGGACAATTTGTGTCCAAAGCCTGGGCCCAATTCCCAGTCCCCCAGGAATGTGGCCTAGTGCTGACATCCTTTATCCCACAATCCATTTCTTGCATCATGGTCAACAAGCTGCATGGCCTCTGTTATGGGAGTTGCTCCGTGACCCTCCCAACACACACACAAGCCAGAAGTGTTTTTGAATCGGTCTGTGAAGCTTCCTTACCAGATTCCTGACTACCCACTAGGAGATGGCCAGGACACTGAATTAGAATTAGAGGGACAGAATGTACAAAAGATGAGAAAACTGTATCAACTACACCGTGTGACACTGTGTACCACCATAGCAGTTGCTGGGCCATCAAGAGGTCGATGAGCCTTCTACAGTCTTGACTAATAGAGCACGAGTGTTCACAAGTCTCAAACCCAGGCCCGTAGCTCCCCAAGTGGTGTCCAGACCACGATTGCCACCACAGCTCTCCAGGACCAGCAGGGGAGGGGGCTAGTGGAAGTCTGGCCCACCAAAGGCTCCGCCCATGAATCGCCTGATTGTAACTGATGTCTGGCCCCACTGATTGGGCCAGACACACTACTTAAGCCAAGCAGCAGCACAGGAAGCTGTCTGAGCTCCCGATCTGCTACTATTCAGCTATCCTATTCAGACTTCAGCTTGACCCCAGCATGATGTCCTAATTCCAGCTGTACCTTGGCACAGCTGTGACACTCTGATTTCAGTCCTGACCCTCAACCGTTGGCATGACTCCTGACCCCAACTCTGGTTCTGACTCCAACAGTGGCTTTAGTTCCTCCCTTTTGACCATGTGGCCTGACCATCCAGACCTCAGCCCCTACATAGAGCAGGGATTTTTAGCTCAGGCAGTAGAGGCTAATGGTTTTAGACCTGGAGGTCAGACGTTCAATCTCTGCGGCAGACAATGCTCCCAGTTACAACTGCCCTTGTGTCCTGGAGATGGCTGCTTGGTTAGTTGCTGAAATTATCACCTTATGACAAAGCAGAAAGCTCTTAACATAGGGAGCTGGATCTAGTACAATTTTCATTTGAAAAAATTGACACTTTTTGATAAGACGACCAATGTAGAGTGGAATTTTTAGCTCCCAGGGAAACCCCTGCGGTTGAACGCTGGCTTCTACCAAACAATGCAGGCAAACTGGGCATCATGTCCCACTGACAGTCGGCCTGTCTTCATCAGCAGCAAGTTTCCACCATAAACTCTTTGTTTTGTTTAGGTTTGAGTGTCATTGTGTAATATGGAGCGGTTGTAAGTTTGTGGCTTTTAGCTGGATAGTAGCTATTCATAAATTATGTTTTAATATGTAAAAACTCACTGCCGTTTTGCAAGAGACATGTTTCATACACTGAAAAATAAATGTAAATGTAGTCATTTTATTGATTTATCTGGAGAGAGAGTGAGCTTTTTGCTAGCTCCTAAAGTTACAGAATATGGCCTTTTTACAAAAAAAGGCTTTATTTACTGCTATTTCATACTGTGCCTTTGACATACGAGTTCTATAATCCAAAAGCTCCAAGCAAAAGCCTACAGAACAGTGTGTCAAGAGCTGCTATTTGCAAATTTTAATGCTCCTTCAAATTCACCCCTTAGTGGGACCAGAGCTCCACCTCCTGTGCTTTGTGCCAGCAATTTCCTATGCTGTATTATTTAATGCACCAAAGTAGATAGATGGCAATTCTTTGACAGACAGAACCAAGTAAGTTGGCATGTAGCGATACCCTTGAATACACAATGTCCTTGGATTGAGATTTTTTTCCTTTCGAGCAGTTTTAAAGATAGGGACCCATTTGCAAAACTGGACTCGGGATGGGAAACCTTCACACTGTTCTTGAGACATGTAACGCTGGGATTTTGGTTCAGGCCTCTCTTTGGTTTGCAAATCATCACTCTGGTACAGCAGAAAACCACTGACCTCTAATGAAAGCAGACACTCTTGAGAGATGAACTTCAAACAGCCCAAGGATACATATTAACAAAAAAGGAAAATCCTAAGACTGGCTGGAAACTGGAAACATATTAGAAAAGCAGCAGATTCCCTTAAGGAGCTGGCTGTCTCTCCAATCATGACATGTTACCATACTGTACTTGAAAGTCAGCCTTCAAAATCCATAGAATAGAAAATAAACCAACAGGCCTGTTCTTAATTGTACTTTCTGCCAATAATTTGGGTTGTGGTTGAATACAAGAGAAAAAGTAGCCTTAGGATGTCTAGTACAGGAGCTCAACCAAAGCACAGCTGTCTTTAACAGCAGCTCACTTAATGAAACTCTGTTTTAGAGTCTAAACTCTACAAGGGTGAACTCATCTTATTGTTCAGTGTGACTTTAAATACGATTTAAGAAATGGTGCTGTCAGAACCCATTTCTTTCAGCGCTCTGCACATTACAGGCTCACGCTTGTAGTTTTAAGCCATGTGGTATGGACTCCCTTTGGTGTATAGGCTAACTCAGCTCGTTAGCTAAGGTTTGTGCCACGAAAATAAGGAAGTAGTCTTGGTTGGGGGAGTCAGGGCTGTCATATCCTTTGAGATGAATAACTAACCGCAAAAGAAAAGCCTTATGGTTTTGCTTGCATCCCTTTGTCCCTCTCCCCAGTTTATAGAACATCTATCACAACTCTTTAGGCGCATGAACTGAAATAAAAATACAAATGTGTCGCACTGGCAGTAAGTCTCTCTATCCCATGACCCTCAAACAGAATAAATTAATCTCACCACCCTTGCTCTATCAGACAATGACCTTTGCAGCATGTCCTGAAGATAAGCACATTTGGAGTCTGTCGGACCAAAAGGGGGAAACCACTTCCAGAATCCGCCATCAAAAACGTTCTGCTTCCAGCAGCCTCACATACATCACTGGGGGCTCTGAGCCCGTAAGTCTCAGCTGATCTCCATAGTTGAGGAAAATTGTGAGGGGGAGTTGGTTTATTAGACTCCTGCTCAGCCTGCCAGGATCTGTAGATATTTCCACACCAAGTCGTGGTCAACAGTAAAGCCTCATGGACTGGGACTCTCTTACGCGTGTGGGTTTTTTTGTTTTTATTTAGTTTTTTGGTACAGGTCTCAGTATTATGGGGCCCTGAGACTGGATGCTCTTGTAATGCAAATAAACAACTATAGCAGCAGTTTCAAAGTTTGCATGTAGATGTAAAAGAATTAGCATAGACACCTAATCTATGTCAACTTCCAAAAGAGTTCATTGACCAGTACAGCCTGAGCTCTAAACTAATAGCTTTCCAGACCGTGAGCCTCCTCCAGTCTAGCCAAGTCTCCCCTTTCATATAGAAAGGGGCTTATAGACTTTAAGATCAGAAGGAACCAACATGATCATCTAGTCTGATCTCCTGCACATTGCAGGCCACAGAACCTCACCCACCCACTCCTGCAATAGTCTCCTTCAGTGACTCAGCCAGAAGTTAAGTCCTCAAATCATGGTTTAAAGACTTCAAGTTACAGAGAATATGAGAAGGTCAGAGAGGTTATGATCCGCGAACAGCTGTTTGTGACCCATCCCTACCAAGGGTTGCAATCCTCAGCCGGAGAACTCATGCCACCCACAGGACTAAAACCAGACTAATCATAAACAAAAGTCTGAGGACTCTGGATATCGCTAAAGCTGCATTGTCTCAAGCTTCTCAATAATTGCCCTGGTAGTCTGCTTCAATGCTCAGCAAAAATTCAGTGGGAATCTTCACAGTGATTTTAACAGGAGCTGGATCAGGACCTAAGACAGAGAAATTAAGTGACATGGTGATAGTTGGGGAAATGATAGGTGTCAAGAGATGGCTTCTTAAAGAGGCGATTAGGAGTCACGCATGTAAATGATGCTGGCACCTGCCTTCTCAAAGAGAAACATTAGCAATGTCCACAAACAACAGGCCCATTGTTCCCCTACAATATTGGGTCATCTATGAGGAAAAGAATCCAGTTTGCAAGATCTCTAAGCACATCCTCAATATGTGAAACTGTCCAAAACTCGAGCAGAGCAAATTTTGCAGTGCCCTCCATCCCAGACACTCATCTGCTCCTGTGTAGGTAGGCAGGTCTGAAGCTGAGCTATCTGGTTAGCAATTAGCCACTGGGAAGTCGATGGGTTTGCTGTGATTCATCGCATCTGAGAATCTGACCATATACTTAGACACAGGCAATGAAGTGGTTAATGTCTCATGCCATGCAACTAATTTCACTATAGCACAAAATTAGTCGTCCAGCTTGTGACGGGGTGTACCTACCCTGCACCCGTTCAGCAGGGGCTAACCGCATGCTGTGGGAAGAGGAAGCCACTCCCCATTACTCCTGCTGGCCATGCTCCAAGTAGAACCAGAGTATACAAGGGGGTAGCTCAGCTCAGTCTGAGCTGACCCCTGAAGAGAGCAGACTTGTGTTGTAGGCACCTGCTGGAGCCTCAGGACACAGAAGCCAGCTGATTTGAGACTCCAGCAAACTCCCCGCCAACTGCCGACAGAGAGACAGCTAAGGCCATGAGATTGCGAGCATTAGAAGGAAGGATACGAAGCGGCCCACGGGACTGAACTGTAGTAACTGGTGATTGAGACTGATCATAGAAGTACTGGTTCCCTAAGACCATGGGTTGGGACCCAATGAAGAAGTGGTAGGCCTGGGTCCCCCTACCCTGGCTGTCCTACCACAGGGGGCAGGTAACTCCTGGAGGGGTGAACTTTGCCACTGAAAGACAGCCTTAGTGACTCTGGCCATTGGGTCAAACTGCCCTGAGCTGCAGTGCCGCTACATGGATCCAGGCCATTTGGGCTGTCAAATATCCATTTGGATTAACCCTCCATGATCTGATACCCCGCAACAGGGTGTACCTACCCCAGGACACAGTGGCAAAAAATAGAGGCTTTTTTCCCTTCTTCCTGGAAGTGGTCCCTTCACAGCATGTTAGATGTGTTAGTCTCCTGGACTGCTGGGTAGAGAGGAGCTTCTTTGGGTGAAGAATTATTTTCAGACTGTTAAAATAATATATATTTTACACTTGACAATGAAGGTTTTCATTTGGCCTGTGTAAATCAGTGCCAATCCCTGTATGATTATCGGTGAAGAAGTATGACTAGGAATGGGCATAGTTTTCTCCAGATCATCTTCCTTTCTCCTACCAAACGACCTCCAGCTACTCTTGTCCTTTCCATTAATTTCTGGTTTAAAAATGAACATATACCCATTATCCTTTTTTCTCTCCACCCCACAGCCTTAGCAGGTAAGGGGAAGTCACAAGCAAGGAGGCAGCATTGTAACTGCACTATTACAAGGAATGCACGAACAATGCGAGGTTACGTTCCGTTGATTTATCCACATTCTATCAATGTGCAAATGTTTCTGTACAGTTGAAAAGTCACATGTAATTTACACAGGGATGCTTTTAGCTGATTTCCCAGCAAGTAATGCTCTATAAAGGATTGTGAACATGTCAGGTTTATAGATTAATGTTTAGATTAGCAAGTAAACAAAGATTTAATTTAAACACATTAAAAAGACTGGTTTAAATTCTTGATACAAGCACAGGTACTTCATAGCACTTAGGTTTTTGCATTTTTCAAAGCATCTACTCATTTTAGGTGGCTGAGTTTTGGGGGCATTCAACTAGACAGCAAAATGAAGGGGATGCTCTTGCAACTTTGGACCGAAAGGAATAATGAATTATAATAGCTTACTCATTGTGCATAGATCATTGTAAATCACTGTATACATACAGGACTGGATCCTGAACTGGGGCGCTTTATAAGCACAGAGGTTGTCCTGCATAGCTCCAATGTTAGGATTGAAACCACAGCCTGTAAGCTTCATTTTTCATGCAAAACCTGATGGCAGAAAACACAGTGCCTTTGCAAATACTATAAAGCACTATACTAGCTGCAAATACATTTCTATGAAATCATGTCAATCTTCTGCCACGTGTTGTTTACAACAAAAGAGGCAGTGTTCAATTTTCTAGGGGTTCTTGCTGAAAATTTAAATCCCCCCCAGAAACCTGAGAAACTATTTATACCATCCTGGGTGTGCTTGATGGGCAATGCCATCCCACTCACAAGCACTGAATCCAGAGGTTTAAAACAAACCCCATTAAGAGGGAGGACAACAGAATAAATTTTGGAAAGCCAGCAATTTACTGTATTAGATAAGATGTCTTTCCCCAACCCCAGATATCTTAACCTCAAAACTCCTCTGGCAGCTGTGCTGGCTGAGGAAATTCTAGCCACTTCTGTCCTCCCTGTTCCCCACTCAGTTTGTTGTCCAGGGCTAGTGGAGTCCAAAGACTCTGGATGGTCAGTCTCCAGACCTGAAGGGAAGTGCTGCCTGGGCTGCAACCAGGGCTCTCCCACCTGAAGTGATTTCAGATTTGACTGGGGTAGTGGGGCCTACACCAGAGTCCCTCAGGTAGGCTGCTGCTCTATGCAGCTTCAGTCCACACCACCTCAGTGCCATCACCTTCCTCAGCTTATCTCCATCTGCTGCCCCAAAGCCATCTCAGTGTTGGGTCTTCAGAGAGTGATCAGTAGCATCCAGGACCCTTAACAGAATCCCTACCACCAGGCAGGCACTCCCAGAGAAAGATAGGAGACCCCTCCCACCCCTTTTAGTCTATCCCAGGATCTTGTTACCCAACTTTGCCCAACTACCATCATGGACATAATGACCCCTCACCTCAGGCACACTTGGGGTAATTCTCTTGTTCCTTCATTTCCCAACAAGAGCAGTGACATTTTGTTGCCACTAGTCCCAAAACTTAACCGGGGCATTTTGGTTTCAAGACAAATGGACACAGAACTGAAATGCAAATGAGGCCTGGCCCACGTAGTCATTGCCTCCTTGCTCATCCACCGAGCGTTCCCTCCCCTATTGAATCCCTGCCCATCTGGGCTTCTTAAACCGCTCTGAGCTGCTCTTCTCTCCTTCCAACAACAGGTGTCAATAGCCAGCTCCCCACACTCTTGGTCTTCAGGCTACAGGGCTAATTAAAAATTGCTTGTCTGTTAGCAGAGTCACCGTCTTTATGTTCAGCTTTTAGTTTTGGTGGCAGGTGCCAGCTGAACAACTCTGCCCAGCGTCTTTTCAAAGGCTACACATCTGTGGTGCTTTTCAACACGAGAAAGGGTAGGGTCCAAATGAATCCGACAGTCTGGAGCAGTGCTTGTTTTTCTGGCAGCAATGACGTGTGTCTCCAACTGAGCTAAGTATATAACTGAAACTCCTACTACAGCAGCAAGGCGCATGAAGGATGCTTGAGTCTATATTAAGTCCAGTTGGAGAAATACTTTATTCTTTGACTCCACCATTGCTAGTAATAGAACGTGCTGTTTGCATTTTCCCGTTTGCTAAAGCAGAGCATGTCAGGTCTGCACTGGGACTATGAGAAAGGGAAGGTGCACACTTCACAGAAACCAAATGCTCTCTGCAGAAATTTCTCCTTTGGAAGAGTTAAGCTTCACAATAGCAGAAAAGAGAAAGATGCGGAGAGGAGGGAAAAAGGAGGTTCTGACGGCCAAAAAGCATCTTCTGTAGATTCCTAGGTGGAATCACATTATCTCTTGCTTCCTGACTGTTACCACAGGATGTGCAATTAGCGCTCCTGTGAGGAGTTAGTTGTACAACTATCATGCTATATAGAACACATGACAAGCAGATAAAATGACAAAGGGCCAAATTCTGCTCTGAGGTACGCAGGTGTAACTTCAGAGTAACTCCATTAAAATCAGTGCAGTTAGTCTGCAATTAAACAATAGAAGTTGACTCAAAGGCCCTTGGAATTTAGTTTATGATCTAAAGGTCCAGTCCTGCAAAAGTAAATGTATAAGCATGTATGCAGATGTATAAACTTCATGAAAACTAGTGGAATGTTACTTCTATTGTTTTCTCTTATCTGTTCCTGTTATAATGTCACAGCAAACAATTACATTGTGTATACCCTTTAACTAACCCAGCAAAGAAATCTTGTGAAATGCTAGCGAAGGACCTAAAGAGTTTAACAGAAAATCCTAATTTCAAAGCAAGTGGCCATTATGTATAATTGTCAGAGGACAAAGACTAAGCGCATTCCTTGCATATTATCAAAGGAAAAACTCATGTGAGTAGAGAAGCTGTCAGCTTGCTTTCTCTGTAAATATGGATTCAAAGAAAGTTCAGAGATAAAGGATCTGTCTGCATCTTACAGGGAAGTGTGGTAGATGCAAAATGGAGATCCCCAAACACAGTCTGGATATTCTGAAAAGACTTTTGGGAAACTAGCAGTTTATTACATCACGGCCACCTTTTGGAGTTACAAACTGATTCACCTGTACATATATTTTATCTGCTTTAACCTCTCAATAAGTGTAATTCTTTTCTCTTAGCTGATAAACCTTTAGTTAGTAAACTAAAGAATTGACTGCCAGCATTGTCTTTGGTTAAGATCTGGAGTACCAATTGATCTGAGTTAAGTGACTGGTCTCTTGGGATTGGAAGCAAACCGATGTGGTGTGGTTTTAGGCTCAAGTGACCATTTATCACAAAGTTCAGTTTGTCTGGGTGGCAAGAAGGCTGGAGAGGTTAATGGGACTTTCTGTGTCTCCATGGTAAGACTGGTATAGTGACTCAGGAGGTCACATTGGTCACTGGTTTGGTGAAACCTAATTATACCACCAGTTTGGGGTGTCTGTTTTCTGACAGTCTGCCCTGAGGTTGGCACTCACAGTTGGGAGCCACTCCAGATAGCATCACAGAAGTCAAGAACATAAAAAAGATAAGAGACTGATGGGTTGGGGTAGGTATGGAAAGGGGAACGCTATCTGTAAACAAAGGGTGGGACTAAATTAGGAAGAACAGTCGGTGTTCCAAAACATTAGCTAACACGTTTCAACTAACATGGTTTTATGGCAGATTCTGCACCTACTGTTTAACATGTTAGCTGGACATGGTCAGCCCTATCAGTCAACCCATTTTTAAACAGAACTTGTCCTGTCTACATGAGATGCAAAGTCCTGTTTAAAACAGTGTTAAACTGTGTTAGCTGAACTGTTGCCAATTCTCATGATCTTATCACAAATCTCACAATATTTGGTGTTTTTCTTAAAGCCCCAGCTGCTGGAATAAAGGGATTGCAGAAGAATCTCAACTTTCATTTCTAGCCATCATGACTATGGAGAAAAATTTATATGTGATCTGAGTTCACCCTAAGGGCTTTGAGCAAAGAGATGCTCAATTTTTTTTTTAAAATCATGAGATTGCTGTGTGTCTGACTCTTGATATTTGAATGCTTAGAGTTGGGGAAACTGTAGCTAACATGATTTAAAACATATCCTATTTTCCTAGTTTAGATGTGCCCGAGGAGAGGAAAACCTACTCTTGGGAGAGGGTATATTTTTTTCCTAGAGAGCAGATAAACTGAGATGATGATTTTCACAACTGCTGTGTTTTCCTCCAAGCATTTTATTGTAAACAGAATTTGATATACACTAAACTAATGCAGCATCCAGTTTTAAGGCCTATCTTCACATATTAATGGACATATTCTTTTAAAATAAATAAATAAATAAATACAAAATTACTCAAGATAGCTAGGTCCAAAGCAAACTTTAAAAAAAATCTCACAAAACTGAGTGATGATGACAAAATGGCAGATGAAATTCATTGTTGATCAATGCAAAGTAATGCACATTGTAAAACATAATCCCAACTATACATACAAAATAATGGGATCTAAATTAACTGTTACCATTCAGGAAAGATCTTGGAGTCATGGTGGGTAGTTCCCTGATAATATCTGTTCAATGTGCAGCGGCAGTCCAAAAAGTTAACAGAATATTCGGAAAAGGATAGATAAGACAGAAAATATCGTAATGCCTCTCTATAAACCCACAGTATGCTCACATCTTGAATACCGTTGCCAGTTCTGATCACCCCATTTGAAAAAAGATATGTTAGAAAGTTATTAAGGGTATAGAACAGGTTCTATATAAGTAGAAATTAAAAAGATGAGGACCCTTCAATTTAGAAGAGAAATAACTAAGGGGAAATATGATAGAGGTCAATGAAGTCATAAACGGTATGGAGAAAGTGTTATTTGCCTCTTCACAAAACCCAGGGTCACCCAATGAAATTAGTAGGCAGCAGGTTTAAAATCAACAGAAGGAAGTATTACTTCACACCATACACAGTCAACCTGTGTAACTTCTTGCCAGGAAATGTTAAGGCCAGCAGTATAATTGGGTTAAAAAAAGAATGAGATAAGTTCATGGAGGATAGGTCCATCATTGGCTACTACCCAAGACACTCAGAGATGCAACTCCATGCTCTGGATGTTCCTAAGATTCGGACTGCCAGATGTTGGAAATGGCAACAAGAGACGGATGACTTGATAATTGCCCTGTTCTGTTCATTCCCTTTGAAGCCTCAAGCACAAGCCACTGTCGGAAGACAGGCTACTGAGCTAGATGGACCATTGGTCTGACCCAGTATGGTCATTCTTATGTTATCTGTGTTCCTTTTTCTGGAAACATGAAATTGGCAGATACCACTAAACACCTGGAGTTTAATATCAAAATGTTTGTGACTATGGTTATCAAAGGGAGTATTACAATGGCTAGAAAAACTAATTCCTTTAAGCGCTTTTAAAAATCTCCATGTAGAAGCTCATAATCTATTGTTTATATTACCATTGCACCTAGGAGCCCTCATGGGCCAGGACCCTATCTTGCTAGATGCTGTACAAACACAGAACAAAAAGATGGTCCCTGTCCCAAGACTTACAATCAAAGTATGACACGAGACAACAGATGGAGACCGACATACTCACGGGGAAGGACAAGGAAACAGACACAATATTGGTCTGCGTGATAGGCAGTAGTCGTTTCAAACCAGCAACCAAACGGTTGTCAAGATTTATGCAAGCACCACGGCAAAGTTGAGAGTAAAAGTGCAAAACTGGAATGATTTGAAAATTACCTCTCTTCTGATTCTGAAACAGCTCAGTGCAGGAACCGCCCAGTCCATGTTATGAGTAGAAATGTACAAATGTAACCGTGAATAGCCTATTTGAAGGTTTTTTAAAAAACAATTTCTTCACTAATTGCAGACATACTGAAACATTCTCAGCTTAATGTATTTGAAGCTGTTCACACATTTATTCAGGGAATGAGTCCTGGTCTACAGATAGGATGACAAAAGGTCTTTGCAAATATTAACAATTCTTGCTTGTGTTCATTAATTACATGTCATGTGGTATTATTTCTGGCTCCTTGACTGTAATTAATCAATACAGTATGAAGTGAAAGTGTTGCAGACTAACATACAATTTGAAAATGCTTTCGGTGAATACTGGAGCGTTACAAGCTCAGTATTTGTTTTTCACTAGTTCTATATGCTAGTAAAGCCTGACACTGCATGTTTACAGGACATGAGCATGGAAAGGTTTGTGTTTGAGTGTTGACATTCTCTTTCAAATCTGGGTGAATTTAATTACAACCCCTCCTCTTTATCAGGTGGTAAGATAGTATCTAAATGACAGAAAAACAAGCCTTGTTCTGCACATGCTTCTTTGCTAAGAGGAGGAGTAGTAGTAGTAAGGGCAAGCAATTTGAATCTTGACTAGAAAAAGAGAAACCATCTGAGTCACTGTCTTCGGTTTTATTTAGAGCCTTGTTGTGTTTCAAAATATTTTTGTTGATACATATAATCTCATGTAACTGCAGTTCAGCCCAACCTGGCAGGAGTTTATCACACGTCAAAGAGCTAAAACCAGTGAAGGCTAGAGCCAGAGCAGAAGTAAACCTGTTTAAGAAGATGCCGGGAAGCATTGTATATATAAAATATGATAATGAGAAACAGCCTAAGGAAATCAGTCGGGGATGTAAAATCTTGTTTTTAGGTTAACAGGAGTTCTTACTAGTACTGCAAAAAATCAAAAGAGACGAAAAAGCCACAGCAAGCTCACACGCACACACACACACACACCCACACACACACATATTTGAAAAACACGTAAATTGTAGCAAAGCTGATTAATGTCAGGATTTGAGGCACACTTTAAAAGCTGGAAGTTTTCTATTCCATAGCTTTATCTTTCTGAATACAATTACTTTTAGATGTACTTTGTCCAATCCTTTTTATAGTGACTTTGACTATTGTATAATAAGTATGATTTGCTTTGAGGAAGTCAGGATGAAAAACTTCAGAAAGGGACCTTTCATCTATGAAAAGGTGCAAAAAATGTTCTTAGAACTACTACTGCAGAGTTCACAGGGACAGCATGCACAACGAAAATCAGTTGCATGACAATTTTTGCATATAAAACAAAATGGCTAAGTCTTCCCCACTGCTCCTTGGAAAACTGGTTCAGAAAATATAATAGACTAAGCTGCAGTCCAATTTTCAAACTGAGGCCCAGCCTTTTTTTTTATTAGGTTCACATAAGTTTGGATAAGTACCCACTGCCACCGTTGGTTTCATCAAAAGCTCTCTGTGATGCTGGCAGTCCAGGTGCCAGCACATGCCAAAGCCCCAGGTCAATTCACTTATTTAGTAGTATAGAGCAAATTAGTTGTTAAATGTATAAGCGTATTTGGGGTTTAAACTGCATGAAAACTAATGGGACATTACTGGCATTGTTTTTACTTATTTGTATCCCATTAGAATATAGTAGCAAATGTTTACATTGTATATACCCCTGTAACAAAATAATCCATCAAACAAGGAAGAAGCCTCTGCTACCATTTGGAATTAGATTGTGACTCACCTGTACATATATTTTACCTCTTTTAACCAATCAATAACAGTTATTCTTTTCTCTTAGCTGATAAACCTTTAGTTGGTTTACTATAGAATTGGCTGCCAGAGTGTAAGATCTGGAGTACCAGTTGATCTGACTTAAGTGACTGGTCTCTTGGGACTGGAAGCAATCTGATGTGTGATTTTTAGGTTCAAGTGACTATTTAATCACAAACTCCAGTTTCTCTGGGCAACCTAACTGTGACTCCATGGTAAGACTGGTACAGTGATCCAGGAGTTCACATTGGTCACCGGCTTGGTGAAATCTAATTATAGAACACACCACCAGCTTCGGGCGTCTGTCTTGTTTTCTGACAGCCTGCCCTGAGACAGACACTCACAGTCGGGAGCCACGCCAAACAGCATGACACCCGCCTACTTTTCTTAATATTTTCCTGGAATATGCAGCTTACTGTTACATTTTTCTTTTCCATGTACTGCACCTTTAAATTTTTAGGAGCCTGTTGGAGGCAGCTGTCATTCTCTGTTCAGTTCACATGGAGCTTGGACAGAGGAGTCAGATACTTCACTGTCATTCATGCATTTTCGTTCTTCATTTTACTGTTTAATGAAAATTTGCCATCCCAGACCAAAAAAAACTCTACTCACCACCTGTGACACATCAAGATACAATCCAGACCAGTGAGAAGATGGGCCACGGCTGTCCTCTAACCTGGGGTGTCCTTTACAATGCTTTGCTTCTGTAACCACCAGCCTGGACTGCTCACAAACAGCCTCCAGCATGCAAGTCACTCCCAGCTATCTGTCTGTGTGTGCTGCAGGCAGCCAGCCACACCTTGGCTCTTACCAGCTTTGTTATATTGCAGGGTGACCCCAACACACTCCCAGGCCATTCAGTGGAATCTTACAACTTCATATCCCATGTTGCCACACACATTTTATCAGGACAATAATGACAATTTGTGTTTTCAAATGATGCCTTACAAGGCATACTTGGCACAAAGATTATTACAACAGTGTGCAGGGTGTAGACGTAGGGGTACATTCTGTCACATCCATCTAGTATCATCTGATGCCTCTGAAAAGGAAAAAAAAATGTTTTGCTCACCCATCAAAATATTACTTGCTCCTGGAAAGTAGAATTTTCCTTGGTTGTCTTAGTTTAAATGATTTCATATAAACTAAGTCTAAGGTTACTCTTTGCATACAGTAACAATTCCACAATTGAGGTCTATTGACCTCAGCATGTATGTTACAGGGTTGGCAGAACTCGCATCTCTATAGGTCTTTTATGCTTCATAGCTTGATGTGTATGCTGGGTAATACCTCCAGAGCATAAATGAAAGGCAGTCTTTCTATTGACTTCCTATCAGGCCCCAATGTAAGTGGATTTTTAAGAACAAAATATTCTGGCATCTGGTCACAGTGCCAGACGTGAAACGGAAGTTACAGTTAGCAAGGGAGAGGAAACAGGGCAGGTTTGTGTAGTATTGATGATTCTCTCCACATGTAATTTAAACTATGTTTAATTCTGTTACTTCAGTAGAAGGAAAGGTATCTGAGCTATGAAATGTCAAGGAAAACAATTCAGTGCCAAAGGATAATGAGAATTCATTCCTGATAAATTTCTCTAAATTGTGTGTGTGTCAAAACCCATCAATTACTCCTAGGGAGCAGAAGGCAACGTTCTAGAGAGTAAATGAAACAGATTTTTAGTAAAAAAAAACCCTAGAACTTTCAAACTGCCTTTTATGAAGAAGGTTGGAAAATGCACAATGTGTACAGGACTGCACTATCTCATAGATAGTGTGGCTCAATGGGTAGAGCATTGGCCTGGGACTCCACAGTAAAGCCTGCTGAAATATTTTGTGCCAAACTCCCCCTGCCCTCCCCCCAGCGAAAGATACAGATTTGGCAATACCAAGGTGTTTTGACAAATTCATGTTGATTTAACCCAATTGTTTTTTTAAAAAATCCTTTAATTTAAAATATTCAAAAAAGTTTTTAAAAAATTGGAACAAAACATTTTGTTCAACCTCTAACTGCTTAAAAACTAAAACATACACAACACACTTTTCAATTTGCCAAAAATTTCAAACAAACTATTTTGGTCCAACCTGAAATTTCTGACTATTCAAAATTATCTGAAAAATTCATTATTTGCCCAGCTCTACTCGGGAGAGCTGAGCTTTATTCTGGGCTCTGCCACTGGTCTGCTGGGTGTCCTTTGTCCAGTCATTTCACCTCCCCGGTGCCTCAGTTTCCCCATGTGAAAAACGGGGACAATGATAGTGACCTCCTTTGTGAAGTGCTTTGAGATCTCTTGATGAAAAGAGCTAGGGATTATTGTCATTTGACATTGGTGTTTGTGTTCGGTGCTGCGCAATATCCATACATAAAGATAATCCCTGGCCTGAATTAGAGCCAGTTTAAGGTCCCTGATCCTGTAAACACCTCACTTCTGCATGTGTGAGTAAGTCTTACTGATTGGCCTACCGTCATAAAAGTGGAATGCAACCCTTCTTGGCTTCTCCTCCTAGATACCCAAATGGTGTCAATGGAAACGAAGGCCTATTGCCTAGAAAGCCATTTCTGCTGTCCAAGAAGTAATAAATCACCTAAATGCCCACATACTGCACTGATTCCCTGTCCAATGCCAGATCTAACTTAAACCCTCGATCCTAATCTTCAGATCCCTCAATGGATTAGGCAATGGCTGTTCGAAGGGTCACTCCTTTTTCTACTGCCAAGACCAGAACCAGATACGTTAGATAACCTCTGGAATAATTTAAGGCTTAAATTGGAGTGAGGGGAAAGCATATGGGTGTACATTGTACCCCCACCTTTTCAAAGGTGCCTTCTCCTGCTTCTGAATCTCAGCTTTCATTTAAAAAAATATGAAATCCAGCCCATATTACTGTGAAAACCTGAAGAAACAGGAACTGAGTATAAGTGATGCAATGTCCATCTGTGTGTGCAGAGAGCCTGAAGCAATAGCCCTGAGGTGTCACCTGCCTCGATCATGAGATATTAGTGCAGAATCTCTGTGATAATTCGTCAGCATTGTTAACCACTTCACTACTGAACAAAGCACATATGAAAGGAGAGGGACAATCCTGTCAAAACGATCTGCACAGTGAACTGTGAATTCCTGCTTATGTTGCCAGGGAGCCCAGTGGAATAGGAGTGCTTGTATTTTGAGCACCTGCAAGATGTACTGTGGACAGTGTTCTATTGTGGCATCTCAAATGGGAAAGGTTGGTTTGTCAGTGGAGCTTGGTATTGTACCACTGCCTTTTTCTTTTTCCTTTCCAATTGGTCAGCTGGGAAGAACAGTGTTAACAGAAGCAAGAACATGCAACTGGGCTTCTTGGCAGATGGGCAACTACCATGAAACTCCCATTCAGACATCAAGTAGTGCAAAAATTAAGTGCAAAACTTAAGACACATCCATTTGCTGCTGCTTCCTGAAGAGCAATCACGGATAGCGATGAAAAGTGAAGGAAGATTACCAGTAAAACAGTCTGTGAAGCTGTTCTCAGCACTGGCAGCAAGTGGGCATATTTTTCCTTCTAGTAATATACAGCCAGTCCCTGGGCTGCTGTCAGTTAGGGTGACCAGATAACAAGTGTGAAAAATCGGGACAGATTTTGGAGGGTTATAGGTGCCTGTATAAGACAAAGCCCTGAATATCAGGACTGTCCCTATAAAAATCAAGACATCTGGTCACCCTACTGTCAATTGACTTAGCTCCTTCGAGGTCAGTGGATCCAGACCGATTTACACACGGAGTATCTGGCCAGTAAAACAGGAATACAGGGTGTGCCGGCAGACGGTATGAGTGCTAATCTCCTACAGAAATGACTGCTTAGCTGAAGGTTGATCATCTCACAACCATGCTGTGATAAGTTATCCAAAATGTTGTTTTTACCTCAAGATTTCAGAGGTCACAGAAAACCATGATGTGTTGTGTACACGCCACTGCCCATTGTCTGACAGGGCTAGGCTCAAAAAATATAAAAAATATAAAAATCACATCCAGGAATTTAGCATCCACACACCTAAGCACTACCGTAAGAAGGGTATGTACCCTATGCACTCCACAGCCATTGAAACAGCTGCATAGTCTCCTTGCCACAAAATTGTGCTGCAGAATCTAAGCATTCATTAAAAGGAAATTTCTCGCCTTTATGTTTGCAAGGAAAACCTTCCATACATGAACTTTGTGAGTTGCTGTTTTCCCTCACTGAAACAATAGTTCTGAGTGGGACGAGACCTTCCCAGCTCATCACCTGTGTTATTTCTGACATCTAACAACAACTTAAATATCAACATTAGCTGGATGTTTCTGTTAAAATTTTCAGCCGTGACACAGTTAATCTGCTTATCCTGCATTCCCAAACTATGTAAATTCACATATGACAAGCCCCAAATGACTGCCCTCTTTCCCAACTGCCATGACTTTGAGCTTTCCCTCCCATCCATTTCTAGAGTCCAGCTATGTATTTTCACTACAGACTTCTGCAGCAGACTGAGTATTAAAACTTAAATTGTTTAAAGTGAATGGACTATCAAACCAAGTCATATAAGAGGGACTGGATTGAATCTGAGTGTGAAGAAGACAATGAGAGGCTCACATGTAAAGATGTATCTTAAACTGCTGTAGACTTACCAGTCGACACCTGGGCCAGTCTCATAGACACAACGGCCAAATGTTCAAAAAGCTCAGCATCCAACTGCTCCCATTTGCACACCAAAATAGCTGACTGGATCTTCAGACGCACCTAATTCTCATTTAGGCACCTAAATAACATGGCTAGATGTTCAAAGGGGGTCAGAGCCCATTAGCTCCTTTTGATAGCATCTGGGCACTTTGTTTAAGTGTCTAATTGGGAGCCAGGCTGTTTTGAACATCTAACTGGAATTGAGATGGGGTGGGGGACTCAAAAAAAAATAAAAAAATTAGGCTTTGCTACAAATGAAGATCAAGCTTGCCCCACAGAACAGAGGGTCTCAAGCTTAATTTTTCTGGAGGCCTTCAAATATCAGTGAGCTAGTGGAACTTCCTGCAGTCTCAGTTAGGCAGGTTGTGTGAACTACATGACAATGTTGAATATTTTCCCATTCACCTTTGTGGCTAGCCATCCCAGATTTCTCCTGGCCTTCCCACTTGTATTGTTATTATTTGTTTTGCAGTTTGGCCTTAGAAGCCACCATTGACAGATTAGATCATCTAGCCTGACCCCCTGTAGAACACAGGCCAAAGAACTTTCCCGAAATAATTCCTAGCGCAGATCAGGGCCTCACTATGCATAAAATTGTGCAAATAGTGAGAGACTGCCTACTCCAAGGAGCTTACACACCAGACAGACCTGGTTGAAAAAAAATCCAGTTTTATTTTGTGCAAAGCTGCAATTTTTTGACAAAACGATTCAAAAGTGAAATGAAAATCCAAAAAGGAAAAGAGTTGCTGAAAATTTTAAAATTTCAGTACAATGAAATTGATTTTGTGAAACATTTCTATTTCAACCGTACTATATTTTTCAGTGGGAAAGTTTCATTTGAAGAGTTACAGCCAGCTCCAGGCAATAGACAAGACAGACAAAAAGGAGGGGAAACAGAGTCAGAACCAGGAATAGAAAAGAGTTCTCCTGAGTTCCAGCCCAGTGCATAGTCACTAGAGCATGCTGCCTACAGCAGTCTGTGGTTCCCTTCAGTGACTGAAATATACCCAGCAATGGCAACATGGTAATTCTTGAATGAAGATGTCAGCCTCACTTCAGCTTCCTAATACAAATGCTGAGAATTATGGAATGCAATTACTTTACTGTCTGGTTAAATTCATATGCTCATTATGCAACTTTCAAGGACAGCACCCCGCTTCTGTTAATTTTCACAGGTGACAAAATGATGAGTAAATGTGAAATTCTTTAATAATTGTTCCATGTTGATTTTATAGTGCTGAAACTAAATGATCTGGAGGAAAATTCGGTTACGATAAGTCTAGCTATGGTTGGCAAATGAGTGATTCATGGCAACACGTATCTTCATTTCATTTAGCAAAACAAGGATATTAGCTAAAGCTGTTTTCCCTGCTGGTCAGGAGCGTCTCTCTTTAAAAATTCTGGTGCGGGGCTGACATTTCATTTCAGCAGGCCTCCTTGTTGTGTTGGATAATGCGTTGTAGCAGAATGACGCGCTGGAATGACAAAATGTCAGCTCTAATAAAAATGCATAGATATGGATGTATTTTCAGCCAAGAAAACACACTGTTAGTTCGGATAGAGGTATGCAAGCAGAAGGCAGAGCTGCAAACAAAGTGCACCATTTTAAAGATCTACCAACTGCTTCCATTATAGGTTTGAACCTGTCACAAAATTAATCACAACTCTTATGTACCCTTCTCTTTCCCACCAGTTTTCTTTCGCCTCACCTGGTAGCAGACTCCTGCAGTGCCTAGTAGCCTAGTGGTTGCATAGCCCATCTGTCTAACATCTGAGCATGGTTCTCATCACACAGGCTGCCCTCAAATAAAACTTCAGCCATTTCCAGTCTGTCCTCACCAAAGATGGCCGCTTTCTCTCACTGTGTCTAACCAGAGAAAACCCAACCTGCCTTCAGTGAAGAGGATTATCCCAGTGGTTTGCAGCTCAGACTGGAAGCCGGGAAGGTCAATAGAGAGAGGCAGATTGAGGACTGTAGAGATTGCAAATACGGGGAGTACGAGACTGAAGAGAAAGGAAGGGAAAATATCAGACTCAGAAGGTAGTGTGGGAACATAAAATGAGAAAGAGTGGGGTGGGAGGCTATGGTACAGAGGAGAGTAAAACAAGAGGGGTACAAAGAGGAAAAGAACAACAGCTCCCGCCCCAAGAATAAGGAGACAGAACTGGAGTCACCTTCCTAGAAGCAGAAGGGAGACACACACTTGTATATGTGAATTTGGTGTGGATCTAACATTGATGTTTGATCCTTACATAATCACATACAAGTTTAGGATGGATAGCCTCACCCTATAGGCTAAAATGACAGAATGCAGGCTAAAAACAATTGGATGTATCTTTTTATTTTTAGAAGAGATCAGGATGTGTTTTGAAGTCAGACTGGCAATATTTGGACACTTAGGGCTGGCAAGACCAGTTAGTAATTGTGGGTAAGATGGACTGTTATCTGTGCTCTCAAGAAATGCAAGTAATTGTAACAACAGTAAACCCTAGCTCTTATCTAGCACTTTCAACGGTAGATGTCAAAGTGCTTTAGAAAGGAGGGCAGTATCATTATCCCCATTGCACAGGTGGGGAAACTGAGGCACAGAGTGAGACAGTCATTTGCCCAAGGTTACCCAGCAGAACTGTTGACAGAGTCAGGACTAAAACCTGAGTCCCAGTCAATTAAGATTGCGAAGCTTGAGCTGTGTAGTTATACGTGAAACAAGAAAGTAAGAAGTTGTTTTATATATTTAAAGAAAAATCAAAACAAACTTTGAGACTCTTATCAAAGCAGTCCAATAGGTCTGTATGCCCACTGTGCAAAGTATACCTAGCAGTGCTGAGAGGATGAGAGGGCTCTGTGAGTAAGGCTGCATTGTTACATGTACTAGATCTCACAAGCAACCTTTGGCTCAAATATTTCTGTTCATCAGTATTTCTCAAAATGACTTTTTCCTGGACTTCTTTGCTGCTGTACAAAGCATGTTAAGGTCTTTCTGTTGTGTTTAACTGGCACATTGCTTAAGGGAAGAAATTATTTGAAAAGTATCTTAAAAGATGACCATTTGGGCCCCTGCAGTACCTGACACACCATTGGATCCAAGCAGCCATGCAGAGCCCCATGGGGATTAATAATCTCATGGGTAAAACAAAGTAATGAGAGAGATGTGTATTTTGTGGCCTAGAAGATAGTGACCTTTCCTTTTAATATAGATATTGATTTATTTGCTTGAGCACCTGCCCTTAGCTGTTACCTTTCCACAAACCCAGATGTGAGGAGCAGGTGTGTGGAGAGGGAGGAGGGGGGTATTTTGAATTTTTGAAGAACCATGAAGCTATCTGCAGACGTTTTATCAAGTCAAATCAAACATGACAGTCAGAGACTTTGAAAGAATCTGGTTGTCCTACAAACATTTTCCATATCAAAATTGGCTATATCAGTTGGTTCTCTTGATTAACATGCTGTCCTATCCAGAAAGCAAAATGCTGTGTGCAGAATGTAGTACAACCGTGTGTGTGTGTGTCCCTTTTCCATACATTCTCTAATTTCAATGCCAGCTTTTCTTTAAATTGCCAACATGGTTTTCTGCTCTTCTAGTCACAGGTGCGGATCTCTCAGTGAGAAAATATATCGAATGTGCTTTGCATAAAAAATGGTCCCCAACTATCAGATGTTTTTTTAAAATGTAGTGGATTTTCTTTAAACAAAACCTCCTGGTTAGCAGCATTGGAAATTTTATTTCTTTGTTTATTAGAACTGATCAGAAATTTTCAACTGGAATGTTTTTCCATCGGAAAATGTTGATTGGATGACAGCAAAATTTTTCACTAAAATGTGCCACCTTAGATGGAAATTCATTTCAAAACAAAAACTGGACAAAATAATTTTGATACAGTTGCAGTGTTTCATTTTGACCTTTTCAAAACAGAACATTTTGATTTTCCATTTTGAAACAATTTAATTGTATATTATAGAATATAAAATAGGAAAAAAAAGTAAAAACCAGAACAAAACATTTCACTCGACCTAAACTGCGATTTCAGGGGGAACTTCAATTTTTGGGAAATTTCCAATTGTTTTTGAGCCACTCCAGAAAAGAAGAAATTTCAAAATTGAAAACTCCCACCTCCTCTGGAAATGAAAAACCCATGTGTCACACAGCTCTACTGCTTATCTACAGAACCGGTAAAGTATGGGTTGTAACAAGACGAGCTTCCACGCAGTGCCAAGTCAATTTGTTATCCCAGACCTTGTAATCACATAGAATTCTCTTATCCTTGGATGCAATGCTTTCTCCTTTTTCTGAAGTTCTTGGGCTTTTGGTAGTTATTGCCAATGAAGACACTAATTAGTGCCACTTTTGGTGGGTTTTGTCTTCTTTCAACAATTCCTTTCTTAAAGGCTACTAAACAGCAGTCACACAATAGCAGACTCTTTTGGTTATTAGTGAACTAGGACAAATTTCAGCCAATAACCTAATGGTTAGGCACTCAGCTAATTCATGAGAATGATTCTGTCTCCCCGCGAAACTCTTGTGTTTGGGAAAAATGCAGCTAGATTAAGATTCAGGCGGATAGATCAGGGACTCATGCAATAATCTATAGAGAATGTGAAACCAGGGAATGATAGTTTGAGTGACTGTAAGCAAAAGAGTTAAATGTAATATGCAGAATGCAAACCATGAAACAAAAAATGGACGTGTATATAGAACTCCCATTGATTTCACTGATCACTTGTCCATAAACAGAATTTGGCTATAAAATCATTTGCACAAAGCTTGACAGTCTTAGGAAATTGCAACGAGACCTTGAGGCATATTGTCCATATGAAGGGATGGAAAACATCAGTAGATCTTGTTATTAAAAAACAAGCAAAGTGCTAATTAAAAAAAAAAAAAAAGTATACATGATTAGATATAGATACATAATGCCTGATGCATGCAAACTCAAGCATTTAAACATATACATAATTCTGCAAACCCAACTTGTTTGCATGGAGCATTTTATGAGTTTAACTCTAAGAAAGGCACTTCTTAAAATTTGGGCCAAAAAAAAAAAAAAAAAAAGGTCACTTTTGAACTATGCAGTGCATTTCTCCCCACATAGGGGGTGGAACATGTTATGAAGAAAGACTAATTGTAAAAACTATAAAACCAGACTTTCAAAAGACTAGTGATTTTGGGTGTCCAACTTGGGGACACCAAAAAGGAGGCCTGATTTGCAGAAAATCCCACCTTGTAAAAATCAGATCCCTTTAAGGTTCTCAAGTCAGGCAATCAAAAAAATCAACACACACATAGTCATCCTCTCTGGAAAATTTGGGCCAAGAGCTGTACATATTGTGAAGGATGGAGCAGAGATTAATTTGGAAAGAGAAATGTTCTTGAGAAAGTATCCAGTTTAAAAACAAGGGGATTATAGCTTCAGTGAGAATCCTGACCCCAGTGACTAGCCATAATTTGGGGTCTAGGATGTTGTTCTAGTTGGGAGGAGAAATTGGTTAACCCCTCTTTCGATGAACACTGGAGGAACCCAATGACAGGACACACTGTCCTTGTTCACAGCACCAAACCTGACCCTAGAAGCTCACTCTCCAGAATTTCTTCAGCTGTACGCCAAGCTGCTTCTTCAGGCTAGGTCTCCCATTCTGCTCCCCGTCTCTGAGTTCCTCTCCCTTTCCAGCATCTCTCTCCTGCTGTGATTGCCTCCAGGTTCAGGACAGATTGCTGGGCAAAGTCAAGTCCAGAGGCGTTTATTGAGGCAGTTCCTTCCCACCCCTAGCAGAGGTTACCCACAGCCATCTCATTACACCCTTCAGGCCAGCCCCAGGTAGCACAGAAGGCCTCAATCAGTCTTTTGAAGAAAAGCAAAGAAATGGTCCAATGGAGAAAACAAACACAGAAGTCCTGTGCCAGGCCTACCTTTTGCCAGAGAAACTCCGGCCATTAGCAGCCTGAGGAGGGGGTTAGGGTTCAGTTGACTTTTCCCTCAGAAAGCAAGACTAGGAGGTGTATTCTCCTCCAGCCCAGCAATCTTCTAAATTGCCCTCTTCCCAGCTGCTCTCTGGGCTGCTGACAGCAAGTGCAGCTGTAGCAGGATGGGGCTAAATGATTCCATAGCAGCTCAGTAATACCCCTGATGGCCCAGCATGGAGTTAACGCACCCCATCCCACAGCATGGGGCTAAAAACAACTACACCAATCCAAACCTAGCTCCTGCATTTGAAATCCCTTGGCCCCAGGGTTTAGCTTCTTCTCAAGTGTTTTGGGTGCTATTGCTATTATTTCAGCTTCTTCTTTACATTTATCCTGCAGGTAAGCCAGCAGTTACACCTGGCTCTTAACAACAAAGTTTAACCCAGCTGATAAGAAGACCTTTATCTAAAGGCATCTTGGGATATGACATAGATTGCCAAAGTCAGCATTAAAAGCAAGAAATGTTTATATTCAAACTGCAAGTACTGTAGACATGTCAGGAAATACAGCCATTCTCTAAATTCTGGGGGTTATGATGAGCTAGATACACTATGAATTATGTTCCTTACATCTATGCAAATAAGCCTGAATAGATGGTTTTCTTATGGCTTTTATTTATTTATTTATTTTTGTTAACAAAGCTCCTTGAGAGCACCCAGTGACTAGGAAAAGAGTTGGGAGCACAAAGAACTGTTTGATATTGTCACAGCAATTAAAGTTTAACAGTAACCAGATTTGCAAGAAATTTGTGAAATGGTGCCTTGGGCAAATTTACATTAAACAAATTTCTAATTTGTTGTATAATTATAATCAGTTAAATAATGCCATTCAGATATTATGAATAATTCATCCCTCATTCCTATTCACTGAGGGCCTAACTCCTAATCATTCAGTCAGGATAGTTTGGTTTATAGGACAATTAAATAGTCTTATCCCAAGATTTTTCTATGTGCTTTATCCTATGGAATTTGGAGAAAGTGGGAAGAAAGCAAGTGGGGTGAGTTATTTTTGACCTTTACTTCTATTCTATAGAAAAACTCTCTTTTTGTCTATGACTTCTTACTTCCTTTCATCAGCTCCTTCTTCTTTATATTGATTCTAGCCTCCATTTCCTTTCTCACAGGCTCCATTTTCTCTTTGATTCTGCTTTCCTATTCTATGTCCCTCATCACTTGTCTGTCCCCCCTTCTCCTCTTATTCTTTTCTAATTTAAAGTCTCTTGACTAGCATCTCATTATAAGAGCTTGTGAAAAAGAAGTTCATTACCAGCTTTAATTACCTCATCTAGCAATTACTGCCTCCGGAATATGCCAGTCAGCTTGCAGCACGCTCAGTGTAATAAAGGCAACATGCGGGACCCAGATGGAATTACCCAGTTAAATAAAAGGCCTAACGAGCCTGACACCAGAACACACACTTCATCGTGCTCAGGGGACTCTATTGACACCAACCTCCCAGAAGTAAACACACTGACAGGACATTCTTGATAAATTGCTAGCAACCCCACCAAGAATTACTGTTGTGATTCATCAGGAGAAGGCATTGCTGCATATTGCTTTGACTGGTGGCATGGATCCTCCTAAACCTAATAAAGTTCCCTTTTCTCTCTCTGCCCCCAACCCCTCTGAGGGGGTCCTAGACAGACAGAACAATGTCAGATCCCTCCGATGACAGGGCTTCTGATAAAATTCAATGTAGTTTAATTATATGGTGCAGAACAAAAGCTGTGATACACCACCCCCACCAGCCGCCAGGTGGGAGGCTGTGTTTTGATGGAAGTCAGTAGCAGAGGCCTCAGCAGATAACGTGGTTCGGAAATCATAGCTGAAGCCTACTATTTATGATAATGGTTTCCTCTGAAGTAAAGTTAATGACAAGTTAGCCACGAAGAGGCAGGAAACCTGCATAAACAAACCTCTTCGTTTAAAATAGTTTTAAGAAAGAAAAATGTTGCATTTTTTTTAAAGTCAGTTATTGAAATGAAGCTCATGATAGAAAAAGAAATGGAAGTTGAACTCCTGACCCCACTGAAGTCCAGGGCAAAACTGCCATTGACCTGTAGAGGGCCAAGACTCCCCTTGCAGTCTGTAATGGCATGGGTAACCTGGCAGGGCTGCTCTTCGCTGAGTGAAGAACATTTCACTTTTTCCATTGTGCTAGTTACTGTCATTCTTTCACTCCCCTGTTATCAGACCAGGTCTTTCTCCTTTATCTTCTGTGAGATCATTTCATCACCTGCCCCAATTTCCAACTCCTAATCTGTGTAGAATCGGCCGGGCTGGAACATTCAACACTTTCTTACACGCAAGTACATTCAGTATTTTTGCGTCTCTTGGCCAAGATCCATACTCCTTCTCTCTCTGAGTCTGGATTGATCAGAAGGAAGGAGGTAAATGAGATTCAATACCAGTTCGCTCTGCACAGCCAGCAGTTTTAGGTTTTACTGTGGGCCCCAAGAAAGGAGCAAATTAGGATTCAGGCTAGGGAAGTGACAATGTAGAAATGCAGAACGGTTGGGGGCTGGTAACAGTACCGTACAGGCCTGTTTTTCAAAGGTCCTCAGGATCCAGCTGCTCTCATTGACTTCAGCCCTTTGGAGAATCTGGCCACATCACGTAGGTGCTGTCACAGGGTGAGCTGGACCCGTCAAGCGTCAAGGTCCACGGACTGTGCTGGGACTGGGTTAGGTGGCCACATGTTACATGTTAGCCACCTGGACTCCATACCTTCTATGCGTTGGGCTATCAGCCCGTGCAGTTCCTGCATTAAACAGGTTCTGGCAGGGGAGAGCCAGGATGACATAGGCTGGGGGAAGCACAGCAGGATTCAAGTGCAGCCCCTAGAAGGAGAGCTGTGGAGAAGGGAACAGAGAAATGGTTTGAGCCTGGAAAGAGCAAAGGAGCCCTGTGTTTATTTTGTGTGATGGCTGAGTAAACCAGACCGCAAGAGAGGGAATGTTATCTGAAATGCACAGGTGTGCGTGAGTACATCTGTGGGAATAACTGAGGCCTGGGTGACTACTGGACTACACCTTGCACCCCTACTAAGGAGCTGCTGGGTGCTGGGCTCTCTTGGAAATCAGGCCCTAAGTTTATATAGTGCCTGTTATCCCAGCTCTTCCATCTCGCCAATGTCCCTCATTTCAAGGGCCGTCACTTGTCTTAGCCCCAAAGATCCCCATGCTCCACACCATTTGGCGCCCCCCCTCTCTTTCAGCGCTTGAAAACCATTAATCTCAGCAATAAAGAAGCATGAAGCTGAAGCTATAGAAAGAGTGAATTAACCTAGTGTGGTAAGGTGGCCTTCGTGCTCCTGTGGGCCGAGTGCTTCTTTTGGTGCGGTGGACACAAAATGGCCACCCGGGGCTCCCACCAGTCCTAAAATGGCGGCCGTCTTGCTTCTGTCCCGTCTCCCTTCACGCCTTCACTGGCCGAGTAGTGTCCTTGGGACCTTAAATTCTGCAGTGGGGTAGGGGGTGTCCGAGCCCGCCCTCTTTTTCAGACACCAGCCCAGAGACCCTGGCTGACAGCAGTGGCTGGCTGCTGCTATAATGCACTATGAAAATCTTCCCTCTGGGCTGCTTCCCTACCCTGGTTTCCGTCAGGGCTAAGTGGCCACTCCAATGGCCAAACCCCCTGCATTTCTCTGGCTCCTGCCGCTTGCAGTTCTCCTGCCCCCCGTTCTCCACACTCTTCAAACTCTCCCAAAAACTCCAAACCTCCAAACTCTCCAGATTCCAGGTGACCCCTGCCTGGCTGGCAGGGAGCTTTTATCTGCTCCCAGGCAGCCCTTAATTGGTCTCAGCTGATCCTGACCTCAGCTGACCCTAATTGGTTTCAGCTGACCGTGGCCTCAGCTGGCCCTAATCAGCTTGAAGGAAACCTTGGGCAGCTGCTAGGGGAACAGGGCTTTGTTCAGTCTTGGGCTAACATAGCGTCCTTCTACTACCCTCCGGTAGCACCTGTCACACTAGAGAAAGGGATCCCAGGACATTTTAACTGTCCCTACGTTTCATTTGTTCAGGTCCAACATTCGGGTTCTTTGAAGCATACCACAGCCCACATTTGGTCCATGGTCAAATGAGAGAGATGTCAGTGTGTCCAAAATGCTTTGTATTGCAGGTATCACTCACTCCACCATGCCAGTACAGAAACATTTTAGGGTAGGAAAAGGATACTCATTCTTCATGTGCAACACTTTGTTTGTACAGGACTTAGTACATGACTGGTCCATGACTAAGGCTCCTTGGTGCTACAGTAACACTAATAATGATAATAATAATAATAAAGTAAGCATCATAGTAATTTTTGTTGGGGAGCACTATCTTCTCTAACTGAACAAATCCTTCTCTGATATTTTGATTTAATTTGATTTGATTGATTCTAATATTTCTGATTATATTTTGCATTTCTGTACTGTCTTCCATAAAAAGATCCCAAAGAGCTTTGACAATATTAACTAACTCTCACAAAGCATCATCACTGCTCAGCACCTATTTTGTTTAAGCAGACAGATTTTCAAAATTGCTCAGACCATTTTACAGTGTGATCTATTGGGTGCTGAGTGCTTTTAAAAATCTGCCTCTTAACGTCTATTTGTACAGTGTCTAAAGCTTATTATTTGTTTGTTCAAGGCCTATATTCATTTACCTGGTCCAAGTTTTCACAAATGTCAGTGTATCCCAGCTTAAGATCAAAGTTTAAACAGCTTTCTTTTTACATAAACAATGCATTCTATAATCATTCTTTCTATTAATTATCAATGTATACATTCTTTTGTTCAGTGTTTAAAATGAAACATGCAAATGCAATACAGTGATTCCCTTCAGCTTGTGACTTTTGCAAAAGCAAAATATTTTAAAAATTAATTATCTCACTAAAATGTTTCAAAATCCATTAAAAAGGAATCTCGTTTTTTCAAGTGTATTCAATGGAAAACCTTAGAGGAGAACCATCTTATCAGCTTTCCATGTGTCTTAAATTTTAAAAGAATAAAACTGTAAAATAAAATTCTCCTCTTTTTTCACTGTTCTTAAGCCCATACAAAAGGGAAAAATTTCTTTTTACTGTAACTTGTTTAAAAGCAAAACTTAATCAGAATTTATGTCTCAGTTAGACATGACAAAACCTATGTTTGTCTTCCGTTACGTATGTTTTAAAATATAGATCTGGGAGAATGATAACTTATCCCTTATTTTCAAGACATGGAGAAAAAAGCTAGTTAATTCTTCTCTTATCTTAAAGGGGATATCTCCTCATATAATGATGAATAGCAACCTGGGAATAAGTCAGTCTAGGTTTCCTTAAATCATTATCTCATGGCATGGTGTGAAAATCATCAGAAACTGGGTTGCTTTATAGTTTTCTGCAAAAACTTCAATACCCTTCCTGTCCTTCCCAAATGGGCATGGGGTCCTGGCAGTCTGAAGGAGCGGGTGCTGGTGGATTGTTGGTATGGAAAAAGTCAAGCACCACTGTTGTAGAAATTCATTCACAAATCAGTGGTGCAATCTTAAAAATGAGCAGGACAGAAGAAAGCGAGGTGCCTTGCATTTAGGTTAAACCAGTTACACTGCCAGGGTAACAAACTCAGGGAATCACTTGTCAGAAAAGCTTGTTTCATGAATGGGTAGAGATGTGTGTAAGAGAGCTAACTCATTAGATTCCTTGAGTCAGAGGGATTGAGAGAAAGAACGTGGGAAGGTGGGCTCCAAATTGATCAGAACAAGCCCTGCTTCCTGGGCCAGTGTTTCTCTGCGACCTTCCCTTCCCAGGGAGAGTCTTTCTCCTTTTGATACAGATTAACCTAGTCATTTTTCTCAGAAGCTTTTGAAACATGTCATCCCAGAGTGTGTAACAGGGACACTATTTCTCTTCAAGGAGAATTACCCTATACAGTGCAGCAGCATGGATCTCCTTTCCTCTTTTCCTTTTTCATATAAATGTCACAGCCCCATCTATAACACTTACTTAAAACTGAAGTGATAGTTGTGGAGACAGTAGGTATTTCCGAGAATAAATACCATGCTTCTTTTTCTGTGCTCATTACTTCAAAGAACAAATGAGTGAAACCATCTAAAAGATATATATATATATATATATAATAGCTTAGAATCATAGAAGATGACGATTGAAAGGGACCTCAGGAGGACATCTAGTCCAACCCCCTGCTCAAAGCAGGACTAACCTCAGCTAAATCATCCCAGCCAGGGCTTTGTCAAGCTGCACCTTAAAAACCTCTAAGGATGGAGATTCCACCACCTCCCTAGGTAACCCATTCCAGTGCTTCACCACCCTCCTAGGGAAAAAAGATTTTCCTAATGTCCAACCTAGACCTCCTTCACTGCAACTTGAGACCATTGGTCCTTGTTCTGGCATCTACTACCACTGAGAACAGCCTAGCTCCATCCTCCCTGGAACCCCCTTTCAGGTAATTAAAGGCTTCTATCAAATCTCCCCTCATTCTACTCTTCTGCAGGCTCACCAAGCCTCTCCTCATAAGTAATGTGCTCCAGTCCCCTAATCATTTTTGTTGCCCTCCTCTGAACTCTCTCCAATTTGTCCATATCCTTCCTGTAGTGAGGGGCCCAAAACTGGACATAGTACTCCAAATGTGGCCTTACCAATGCTGAATAGAGGGGAATAATTACTTCCCTTTATCTGCTGGCAAAGCACCTACTAATGCAGTCCAATATTCTGTTAGCCTTCTTGGCAATAAGGGCACACTGTTGACTCATATCCAGCTTCTTGTTCACTGTAACCCCCAGGTCCTTTTCTGCAGAACTGCTGCCTAGCCCGTCTGTCCCCAGTCTGTAGCAGTGCATGGGATTCTTCCATCCTAAGTGCAGGACTCTGCACTTTTCCTTGTTGAACCTCATCAGATTTCTTTTGGCCCAATCCTCCAATTAGTCTAGATCACTCTGTAGCCTATCCCTACCCTCCAGGGTATCCACCACTCCCCCCAGTTTAGTGTCATCTGCAGACTTGCTGAGGGTGCAATCCACCCCATCCTCCAGATCATTAATGAAGATGTTGAACAAAACTGACCCCAGCATCAACCCCTGGGGCACTCCCCTTGTTACCAGCTGACAACTAGCCATCGAGCTGTTGCTCATTACCCATTGAGACCAGTGATCTAGCCAGTTTTCTATTCATCTTATAGTCCATTCATCCAACCCATACTTTAACTTGCTGATAAGAATACTGTGGGAGACTGTATCAAAAGCTTTGCTAAAGTCAAGGTATATCACATCCACTGCTTTCCTCACATCCACAGAGCTAGTCATCTCATCATAGAAGTCAATCAGGTTGGTCAGACATGACTTGCCCTTTGTGAATCCATGCTGACTTCCTGATCACCTTCTTCTGTTCCAAGTGCCTCAAAATGGATTCCTTGATGACCTACTCTATGATTTTTCTGGGGACTGAGGAGGCTGACTGGTCTGTGGTTCCCTGGATTGTCCTCCTTCCCTTTTTTGAAGATGGGCTCTATATTTGCCTTTTTCTAATCATCCGGACCTCCCCCAACCACCTCGAGCTTTCAAAGATAATGGTCAATGGCTCTGCAATCACAACAGCCAACTCCCTCAGCACCCTCGGATGCACGGCATCCAGCCCCATGGACTTGTGCCTGTCTGGCTTTTCTAAATAGTTCTAAACCTGTTCTTTCGGCACTGAGGGCTGCTCATTTCCTCCCCATGCTGTGCTGCCCAGTGCAGTAGTCTGGGAGCTGACCTTGTCTGTGAAGACAGAAGCAAAAAAAGCATTGAGTACCTCAACTTTCTCCATGTCCTCTGTCACTAGGTTGCCTCCCCCATTGTGTAGGGGGCCCACACTTTCCCTGACCTTCTTCTTGTTGCTCACATACTTGTAGAAACCCTTCTTGTTACCCTTCAAGTCCCTTGCTAGCTGCAACTCCAATTGTGCTTTGGCCTTCCTGATTTACTCCTGCATGCTCGAGCTTCTTAAAATGTATCCTAAAACTTTCTATCCCCCTGCACGCCACACACCTGATTTCATCTCACACGGGTAAGAAATGACAGTACTGTTGATTGATTGATTGATTTATTGATTGATGGGCTCTCTCTCCTCCTACTTTATTTCTTCAGGTCCACCTCTCCCCCCTTCTCTACTGCTCACTTCATTTGCACACTGTACTGCTATTGGTTCAAACTGAATTAATCAGCCAATAGTGTCACATCAGGACTACACAGAAAAGCCCAGAGCATTGTCCAGCCACAGAGTATATATCATGTGATTCAGACATACAGTTCCTCATGCATTTTTGTTTCTGTGTTGCCCCTGGTGACAGATCATCCCGGACTTCTGAGCAGTATTTTGCCACTAATTTTGGTGAATGGCATTCCTGACTTTTCCATCCAATTGTGGTGAGGCTTGTGGCTAGCAGTTGGATTGTGTTCTTCTGTTGATAGGTGGGTACTCCTGTACAAGTCACTGACCAGATGGGATTTGAATCAGGCTTCTCCTGGATAAGGATTAACAAAGCTGGTAGATGAACATTTTGAGACAATTCACGCCAGTGTTTCAGAGAAGGGCTCAAAGAGGGTGTAGAGTTGCAGTGACTGCTTACTTTGCTTTAAAAGGCTTTGGTGAGGGACTTTATCAAACCCTTTCTGAAAATCCAAGTACACTGTATCGACTGGATCACCCTTTTCTACAAGCTTGCTGACATCCTCAATATATTCTAAAGAATTGATGAGGCATGATTTCTCGTTACAAAAGATGTTTTGACTCTTCCCCAACATACTGTGTTCATCTATGTGTCTGATCATTCTGTTCTTTACTGTAGTTTCAACCAATTTGCCTTGTACTGAAGTTAGGCTTACCCACCTGTAATTACCAGGATTGCCTCTGGAGCCTTTTTAAAAATTGGTATTATATTAGCTATGCTGCAGTCACCTGATACTGAGGCTGATTTAAGCGATATGTTACATACCATAGTTAGTAGTTCTGCAATTTTATGTTTGAGTTCCTTCAGAACTCTTGGGTGATATCATCTGGTCCTGGTGACTTACTACTGTTTAATTTATCAGTTTGTTCCCAAACCTCCTCTACCGGCATCTCAATCTGGGATCATTCCTCAGATTTGTCACCGAAAATAGAATGGCTCAGGTGTGGGAATCTGCCTCTCTTGTGCTCAGGTAGAACTAAGAAGTAGCATTCTGCCTGTGTGCCATGATGGGAGAGGTGTAGAGGCTCCCTATGTTTTCTGTCCCTCCTTCAGTGCACCAGAATGTAGCCCTTACGGAGTTTGCTTTGCATTCATTTGGGGCCTGGATGGTAAAGCTCAGCTGAGGACTCCACATTGCTCTGAGGGTGGTCCAAGAGGCTGGCAGTCACTCTTCCTCAGTCTGGAAGGACTTCCTTCTTGCTATGTCCCACCTAACGTGCTAGATGCACCAATGTGCCCCAGAAGCATCTGCAAAGCATTCTGGCAATGAAAAGCAGCAGGAAACATGATTTAAATCACCAGTGAAGCTAGATTTATATTGCTTTGAATTACTACTGTGGTGCAAAGAAGCTGGAGCGTGCTTCTGAATCTGACCCTCCTTTTATGTGAACGTTTTAAGAACTCCACTGAATTTCCCTCTAAGGAAACCCCAGAACAAAGCAAGATCTTGAAAAGTAAAATGTTGGCTGAATATGTTCATGATTTGAGTGGCACAAACAGAGATTTAGGCCCCAATCCATCCTAAACCTCAAGCATATGCTTTAATTTTAAGCGTGTGAGTAGCCCCTCTGACTTCAATGGGAATATTGAAACGTTTAAAGTTAGTCGTGCTTAAGTGCTCTGCTGTACTGGGCCCTTATTTAGCAAGTAGACAAAGTAAATCATGTGTCCATCTATTTGGCTACTTAAGTATGTTGCACACAGGGCCGTATGTATTAAAACACCGTGGTACATAAAATGTTAAAGAAACTCACCCGCATTGCCTTGATTTGTGATTTAGAAGTGCTGCAAGAAAACCTCGGATAAGTCCTGTCAAAATATGAAATGGAGAGCTAGTTGGGAAATGTTTTTTTAATCCTGCCAAAAAATTAGATGAAAATGAATGGTTGTGAAACGTTCTTCAGAAGTTTTGGAGTTTCTGTTGAAAGACACTGAAAATGGCAACACTGTGGCTGAAAACGGAAAAACTTTCAACAACCAAAACGCTTTCCCCCCCCCAATGAGAATCAAACATTTCCCCCTGAAAATCCTTTTTGACAAAAAAAGTGATTATATATATATATATATATATATATATAAAAATTTTGACCTGCTATAGTAAACCGCTCCTTCAAGACATTTACCTAAGGTGCCAGCCTGCCATGCCAAGCCAGATTCTACACTCTGCAAATCTGCAGAGCTTCATTGAAGCCAACAGAGCTATGCTAGTTTATACCAGTTGACGAGCTGGTGCATGTGGGGAATTTGCTGGCATCAGCATTGCCACTCTCTGTATTCATTGGTGGGAGGGAGGGGGAAGGAAAGCACATCAAAGATGCATGTTATTTTCTCAGCTGACTTAATGTGCCCTTGCCGACAGCCTGGGTTATCAGAATGAGATAACATGTGCTGACATGTGGGAACTTGCTCACATTCCCTCGTAACATGTGTTAACAGCAATACTGTTCTCAAAGTCACTAGGAATTCAGAGCTGCCGTTTCTGGCCTGATTAAGGCAATTGAGAGAAACTGGATTTTTATTAGTTTGCTCTATTGGAGTACATTTTTAAACCAGGATTCAATGATTTAGCCTCCTGATTCCCTAGTTACTGAGAAACAAGAAACCATATCTCTTAGCCGTGGTGCTACTTTAAAACTATACCTTTGAGTCAATCTTCCAGTCACGTTCTTCTTCCTTTTCCCTCCCTCTCAATCAGTTTCAATGGTGTACATATGCAAACAAATGTCCAGATATTTTGGTCTTGGACACATCCATCTGAATACAATACAGTCCTTACACAACTAAACAAACGGAAGAGACTGCACCCTGAAAACAAATATGCCTCATTCACTAAACATTACAGCTAGCACCCTGATGCAAATAAAGCTAGAATTTCACAATGTGCTCTGCCCCCACAAACAGACTGCAGAGGCAAAGCAATTTTAGAGGAGATGACCCTGTTTGTTGTGCAACTCAGCCAGAGTGCAAGTAAATTGTTCTACAAGACATGATGCACATCTGAGTTTTCATCTGTTGGGCTATTTTTCATTGTTCCTTTTTACTGAGCTAATATCATGGGATGAAGACAGACCTAATATACAACACGTTCAATGGAAAGGAAGAAAATGAAAATATTTTCAAGCAGAGAAGTGTTATTGCAGAGAGAAGTTTCTCTGGGAGGTGTTCATTAATTGTTAGCCCCAGCCTTTGCAATCCAAAGATGACGGGGTAGCCTGCTCCTTTATCATGGGTTTGGATGCAATAGGTTGTGCATGTAAGTCTCTCAGAGGCAAATGTGGCTAAAATCACCAGCAGGCACGTGGGGAGGAGTCAAAATACAACTGTGTCTCATGCCAGTTTCTTTAGCCTTGCTGTGCAACACTGGAAAAGAGACCTTGTGATCTTCAAGTGCAGAAGCAACCATCCGTTCACCCATGTCACCAAGTTCAGATGTTGAAACATCGGGAGCGAGGTCCCCTCGAAATCAGGATATTATGCAAGTAATGAATGTTGGGTCCATTTTCATTGGGTTCTGGTTTTTGAGCCGTTAGGGGGTACTTGGATCACCTTTTCAAGCTTTTTTTCTCCACCACCTCGAGATCTAGGAACTTTAAAAAAAAAAAAAGAAAAAAGAAAATGAAATCTACGATTCTCCCTGGACTCCAGGGGCTTTAAGAAAAACTCCAAATAATGCAGGATTTCATGATAAAATCATGACAGTCAACACCACAACATCCTCGGGGGCTCCACTAGGTCATAAAGGAAAAGGGATTTGGGCGTGTTCCCTGTCTAAGCAGGGAAGATAAAACTGCCATCCTTCTACAGAATGGGTCAGTCTGTGACTTTTTAAGCCATGGTGTGCAATATGACTGGTGCAGAAGGGCATGCACTCTCCTCTCTGCTGGGACAGCTTTGCTAGCCAGTATAGAGAGGACACAGTGTCTCTTCACCTTAGGAAGGCTATCTCACCCCACCCTCACGGCACTGATACATTTAGACCATGCTATTTTGTCCCTTGTATGCTCTATGTGTATCTCTGATAGCATGTTGATTTATATGTGTTTATCTCCCTCCCTCTCGCCCCAGGTCAGGGATAAAAGAGAGGTTTCAAAGGCAGGTTTACATGGTATTGTCCTTTGTGAAAATCATTTCCATTTAATCTCCCTAATAGTGCCTCTAATTAAGGATGTAAATATTCAATTAATCTGGAATACACAGGGGACTTCTCAACTGAGTGAAATAATGTGAATGAAGTAATTGGCCCAGTACCACAATTTATCTTTTATACTCTTCCACTTTCACAGAGGAATTACTTCACTGAGGGTAATGTTTTATTCATACACTTGGGTGCCATAGTCCCAGTGATTTGAGATTTTAATTACACAAGTCCACCATAAAGAGCGGGCACAATGCAAAAACTGACAGGCAACCTTTTATTTATTGGCCGTTTCTTTAACACATTGTCCCTTTTGTTGTGTTGAGAAGCTGTTGTATTGAAGGAAATGATGCCAGGGAATGCACATTTCCATGTGCTTTGGAGCCCCCAGCTTTTGGTTGGTCTCTTGCCTGGGTTTCAGCAGTAAATCATCATCAGCCATAATGACACTTTGCTATAGAAATATTTCCAGCACATGCACTTGTACAAAGAAACAAAATCAGGTGCCAGTTCATAACTTTGGGACAATGCCTAGACCCTTGCACGAAACTTGAGGAGAATGGAATGGGAGGGAAATGGAATCTCACTGCAAAACACAGCCATGATAGTGCTGCTAATATGGCCTGTTGTAACAGCTACTACCCATGCCCCCACCTCCACATGAATTTGGGATGGGGTTGGCCAAATATTTGCGGATGTGATCATCTCGTGCTACAGGAACTGCACTGTGACACTTCTGGGTTCAACATCAGCTCTGCTACGGACTTCCTGTGTGATGCTAGGTGTAACGGGGTTGGTCACCTCCCAAACACTAGCAGCCTGCCTTAGATTCTCCTTCTGCACAGGCCCCACAAGAGCACCACATCACAGTCCAACAGTAAGTCAAACATGTCCACAGTAGGGGAATTACCGTATTTCCTTATGTATAAGACGCATCTTTTTTCGAAAAATTTGGGGTCTAAAAACTGGGTTCGTCTTATACAGTGGTACTTACCCCAGGGCCAGGTGGTACATTTTTGCGAAGCTTTGCCGGTGATGTACAATACATTTTTTAAAAAATTTCGGGCCCCAAAATTAAGGTGCGTCTTATACATGGGAGCGTCTTATACATGGGGAAATACGGTAATTCTCTTTTGATCCCCACCTATAAGGGAACATTATTGTTCATGGTTGGGAACAGGGAGAGGTCTGGGACATAGAATCATAAAAATATAGGGCTGGAAGGGGCCTCCAGAGGTCATCAAGTCCAGCCCCCTGTGCTAAGTCAGGACCAAATAAATCCGGACCATCCCGATAGGTGTTTCTCTGACCTGTTCTTAGGAACCTCCAATTAAGGTAATTCTACAACCTCCCTTGGAAGCCTATTCCAGTGCTTAACTACCCTTACGGTGAGACATGTTTTTCTAATAGCTAATCTAAATCTACCTTGTGGCAGATTAAGCCCATTACTTCTTGTCCTACCTTCAGTGGACATGGAAAACACTGTATCTTTATAATAGCCCTTGATGTAATTGAAGACTGCTACCGGGTCCTTAGCATTAGCCCCCTTAGCCTTCTCAAGATAAACATGCCCAGTTTATTTTAACTTTCCTGAAAGGTCAGGTTTGTTAAACCTTTTATCATTTTTGTTGCTTTCCTCTGGAATTTCTCCAGTTAATCCACATCTTTCCTAAAGTGTGGCAACCAGAACTGGACTCCACGGATACAACCTAATGACCAGCCACTGTCATCTGTAATACGGCATGGCAATATACATCAAGGACACCCTCAGAGATTTTAATGTTATTCCATCAACTGAAGAGGAGATCACATTTACCACAATCATAAAAGTGGGGGAGGTCTACATCATCAAGGTCTATAAAGCCCCGAGGACAAGATGGCCAAAAACAGCGCTACCTAGCACCCCTATTCCATGCATCTACACAGGCCAGTTTAATAGTCACCACGCCATGTGGGGCTATAAAACAAATGAAACCGATGGCAAAGATCTCATGCATTGGATATCTGCACAAGACTTACAATTAATTTATGAACTAAAACAACGATCAACATTCCATTCAAGTCACTGGCAAAGTGGGTACAATTCAGACCTTACATTTGTGTCTAAGGACAAAAGTGGAAACATTCTCATCTCATCACGTGAAGTCTTACCATCATTTCCAAATAGACAACACCTTTCCATAATGATATATGGAGGTATTGAAATTCCTGTGTTTTTTCCGAAACAGGTACCACAATGGAATTTCGCTAAAGCTGATTGAGATGCCTATGGACTGCTGAGAAAACTGTTGCAAGGATTCCGGTGAGACTGGAATGCAAACAACAGTTCGGAGGGCTTCTGAAAGCAGCAGGAAAGAAGAACATTACCTGATGCTTTCGGAAAAAGTACACTCCATGCTGGACGTGAGAGATGCAGGAGTTGCTCTAGCAATACAACCTGATCAGGAGCTCTTTCACTGCAAAAGCCCTGCTACACTCTCTAGACACAGCATGACTCCAGCGCTGGTTTGACTGCGTGCAAAACCTTGATTTTACATATTCAAACCGTCGAGCCTGGACACTACTGCGATGCCTTGTGAATGCTAAACCCACAGAGTATCAGCCACCAAAAATCTGGCCAAACTCAAAAGTTTACAAACTAGTGGAGAACACAAAAGGACCACTCAATAAACAGAGAAGAGAAGCATAACAACAACTCTACCGGACACTGTAAAATTCCCCATGGAGAACCTTCCACTCTCAGTAATGAGGAAGTAGAAGAAGGATTTGCTGCAATGAAAACAGGAAAGTCTGCAGGCCTGACAGTATTCCACCAGAATTTCTGCACCATCTCAGTCCCAAAGGACTCCTATGGCTAGCAGCATTATACTCTGCTACCTTAAGGACAGTACGGATCCCTGAAATATGGCATGAGGCAATAGTAATTACCATTCCAAAGCCTGGGAAACCCACTAATGAACTGTGAAGCTATAGGCCAATTTTTCTACTTTGCATGACCTATAAACTTCTTGAACGTATCATTCTCAAAAGAGTACGTCCTTTTACTGATCCAACTGTCTCTGTGGAACAGGCAAGCTTCTGGCCAAAAGGTAGCTGCTGCAACCAAGTTCTGGCACTCACAATTCACACTGAGCCTAGCTATCAGAAAAAAACTAAAGACTGGCGCAGCATGTCGATCTGTCATCTGTGTATGACACTTTATGGATTAAGGGCTTGATGTGGAATCTTGCAAAAATTATACCTTCCTATCAAACACTTCACCTGCTGTGTACTATGCTGAGTAATAGAAGCCTCATGGGTATTCCTGGGTAATAAGACCAGCACACCCCGTACCATAAAAAATGGGCTACCACAAGGCTCTGTACTCACACTCACCCTTTTTTAATATTTACATAAGTGACATGCCTCCAACTAAATCATGAAAATTTGGTTATGCAGAAGATCTTGCTCTGACAATCCAGCCACCAAATTCCTATGACAGTGAGGAAGCATTAACGGAAGATCTCCGAATTAAGGAACAATACTCCCATAAACAGATACTCAAACCAAACCCTGAAAAAACAATAGTAAGCGCCTTCCACCTTGATAATAGGAGTGCCAAAAACACACTGAAAGTAGCTTTCTGTGGGAAAAATGTGCAACGTGATTACAGCCTATCTCATTTTGGAGTGAAACTCGACTGCATCCTTACCTCCAGGACTGTCTTGAGAAGGTAGCTGCAAAGATAAAAATGAGAGCTGACATAATTCGGAAACTATCAGGTACAAACTGGGGTGCATTGGCATCCATGTTGTGAGCATCTGCAGTGGCACCGGTATATTCGGGGGCTGAATGTTGCACACTGGGATGGAGCAGATGCAGCCACACACAACTTGACACCGAACTGAATACAGCAATGCAATGCATCACTAGAACTCTTAAGTCAACTCCAACACCATGGTTACATGTTCTTTCTAATATCATTCCCCCGCAGATATGCTGAATTGCTGCAACCCTCTGTGAAGCTCAGCAAATCCAGGAAAACAGATGTGTCCCTATTCACCAAGACCTCAATAAGCCCCTCCCCTGCAACAACACCTTACGTCCCGCAAGTCTTTCTGGGAATATTCGCTTAGCCTCATGCAATCAGGCTATGATCACAAGGCAGCTTGGAAAGCAGATTGGACTAAACAAGACTTAAAAATAAACACCTTGAGAGCACGGCTCCACACGACAGACCATCAAACATATCATCGTCTACTGCTCAATTTATAAATATGAAGGAGGCATCGCTGCAATACATTCTGCCACTACTGATGTAGCCATCTGGCTTCATCAACTTCAGGTGAAATTGTAGTTACTGCTTTACACCAACCAGACAAAAGAAGAAGAACTGGACTCAGTACTCCAGAGTAGGCCTCACCAGTGCTGGGTGGGACAAGTACTTCCCATGTTTTACATAAGACACTCCTGTTAATATACCCCGGAATGATAAGCCTTTTTCACAGCTACATCACATTGTTGACTCATTCAATTTGTGTTCTGCTATAGCCCCCGGATCCTTTTCAGCAGTACTGCCACCAAGCCAGTTGTTCTCCATTTTGCAGTTGATCATTTGATTTTTCCTCCCTAAGTGCTTTGCATGTGTCTTTATTGACACAACTGCGGCAATGTAGTCGTTCTAAAAGTCTGGGAGTTTTAACTCACCCCTATCAATGGGCAGCTGAAGCCAATGGACAGTGCCCCAGGCTCCATAAAAAATGTTCTAAAAGTGTATTAAATCTTCTAAAATATGATGACAAGATGATGACAGGTAGCAAACAAAATGTACAAATAACCTAAGTAGGACATTCATCTTAACTGTGTTAATTCCCCCTCAGGGGCCCAGGTGTCCTCCGCTAGCTGGAGAAGGGCAGATTCTAAATTCATTATTAGAAGTTTTTGATGGTTGACTACTGACATTGTTAAAATGAGCTCTGCACAGGTATGTTAACCCTGTCCTCTTTGTTACAGATGGTCCTTGTAAGTTGATAATCGCTGATTTTGTTTTCTTCTTTTTATATGGTTATGTTTGTGTTGGAAAAGAAAATCAATAAAACTTTAATTAAAGCAAAAAACCCTCCTCTCCTGGGTCCAATTTATTTAGTCATTCTACACACTGGCCCTCCAAGCCCCAGCCCCAGTTCACTTTCTCTCCTTGAATCAGGAGTTCCTTGCCCTCCTTCCCAAAGCTGGTTCAGTTCAAACTGTCTCTTTATTCCCTGCAGCAACTTCCTCAGGTCAGCTGTAACTTCCCTGTCCTGCCCGGCCAGAGTGCTAGACTCCCAGTCAAGCGCACTACCCCAGGAGTCTGCCCCTACCCCTTCTAGCCCCAACCTTGCCTAAATAAAACACATGACCTCAGTCCCTTATTCATTATGACCCTCCTGGGGAGGGTGAGATGATTTTTGGGGCTGAGGCCCCATTTCCCTTTAAAATATCCTGTAACACTTGGCAAGTCACTTAGTTCTCCATCTGTAAATACGGACAATGCTTCCTTTCTCCTTCCCTTCATCCATCTTGGTGTTTAGATTGTAAGCTCTTGGGGACATGGACTATCTTTTGTTATGTATTTGTATAGCATCTGAGACAACTGGGGCCTCGAGGTGCTACTGCTATAATACAAATAAATAATAACCCGATGGATGTCTCCCTTCACTCATCTCTGTCCCATCCCAACCCCTCTGAGAGCTCTGGAGAGAATCAATGCAAAGCATTAAACTGTGATGGGCAGTGAGTCCTGGGTTGGTCTCCGCATCTATGTCAGGTCTGCTAGTTTAGGGGCCTTGCAGGCATGTATAAGGGGAAGGTTGGCTGAAAGGGGAGGTAAGATCTATCTTTTCGATATTAGGAACACCCACAAAGCATCCCTCCCAGATGTACGCTATACAAATGGAATTGTCTTCTCCTTTCACTAAGGCCATTGTGGCCTGGAAGTGCCTTTTCGAGACAAAGAGAAGAAGTTATTCTGGGAGTTCAGAGCCAGACAAGCATTCTGCTCAGCTGGAAGAATAAAAACAAAAACCAAAAGAACCCAACTTGTCTATAATGCTCTGAAACAAGCACATTCAAATTAACTGTAATTGCTAAGTATGTGGCTTTAGGGCATCCATCACCACCTTAATGTCCTTCTGTCTCCAGTGAACTGCAAAGCCTTTATATTTATAAATGATAATATTGTATGAAATCACCCATGTGATGTGGGCCCTCATTTTCTCTTTAGAAGAGACAGATCCAGCACATCAGGATTTGCATCCAAATTAAATTGCAACTTTGAGAGTAAGTGAACAACAATAACCCACACACCATTCTGATAAAGACAAAAAATGTAGCAAGAGTCAAAAAGATCAGATCCATACGGGTAGAATTCATTCCTGGGTAGAAGGCCCACAGAAGGCACAGTAAAACCTGAAGTCCCACAGTTAGCTGGAATAGTAAAAAGGATTATAAAAATGCATGTTTCAAGGTATAAAATGAGCTCTGTTAGTTGTCCTAATAAGGCCATATAGCCCCTGAAGGAATAATATTATGCAACTGGCTTGAGATGTTACAGAAAGGTGGGATCTTTGCTCTCTTTTATGCATTTTGCATTGGCCTCTGTCAAATGAAGAATATCCACATGCTAGCAGGACTAGTCTGTCCCAATACAGCAATTTACTGGACAAATTATGAACACCTTACTTATGTGAGTCATTGGTCTGTATTGAAGTTGATGGAGCCTCATTTATTTGGACCAACTGAAGATCTGTCCATCAACATCAATAGGACATCTTGGTTTGACAAGGCAATCAAAATATGGCCCTATGTTTGCACAGAAGCACCTAGGATAATTTGAGGTATTTGAAGAGAGACATGAAAACCCATAGTGTGAGACTAACAGCAAAGCCTAAAATTTCATTTTATATTAAAGTAATAATTTCAGGGGCTTACTCATATTTTAACCATCAACCGCTGTCATCAGGAGCTTGCCGTAAATGCTCTCCAAATTCTGCTCTCTATCCCACCAGTGTAATCCCATTGACTTCAAATAGCACAAGCCTTCCACAAGTACCCTTTGCACAAGCAGTGAGGATGCTGGTCCAAAACTGAAATTTTAGAAGAGGCAAGAACACCTCTAAAATCCCATTTTCCATTTGGAGTCTACAAGTGCTTTGTAGACAATATCTGAAAAGTGCACCAAATAACAAACTTTAATCTCTGCTACCAACAACTGGTTAGCACTAGAGTCAGTCAAAATTTATTTGAAAATTTGTGTCAAAGAAAAATAGCCTTTAAAAATAGTTTAATGGAAAATTGACATTTATTTCAAAAGTATCCATTTTTTGATGGAAAAAAACAAAAAACCCACCAAACCAATTTCCCAAAATTGAAGAAGTTTCAGTATTTTTTTAAAAAAAATATAAATTTTCCACTAGAAATTTAGGAAGAAAAAAAGGAAGAAAAAAAGAAAGATGATGTTTCTATTTCCCCCCCCAAAGTATTCTTGTAGAAAATAATTACCATTTTTCTGCACAGTTCTAGTCAGACTGTAAAACCTAAGTCTTAGTAGAAAAAACAAAGTCATAAAATACAAAACCTGTTTGAAGCCTACTACTCATCCAGTGTAGACAGATGGTATGGATATGTATCCACAATGGCTGGTAGAAATAGGGAATAGAGGATAATTAGAAGGCAGTGATTTTGTATCCTGAGTTCCAGAAAGTTTGGTCTAGGCAATTTGCGTGTGATGGCTTAGAACTCTGAAAGTTTTCTGTGGGTCACGTGACAGTGCACGCAAAACCTAGGGTGAGGAACTGTGAAGACACTGTGACAAAGGAGAAGGAATTGCTGCTGTTTCCTGGGTAAACAATATTCAGAGCCTAAGATGGATTTCAGTAATGTATCTTGGTATTTGATAATATATTTACCCAACCCTCAACATTTCCAAGAATTTCTCTGCTCGTTGACTATAGAAAATAATTTCACAGGTGTCCCTAGCAAATAATGCACACTTTACAATCTTTCCTAATATATTTGTTTAATTTGGGGGAGGGGAGGGAGCAGGTGAAAAATAAAGAAAAACCAATAAAAAAAAATCTCTGTTTAGAAAAATATGTTTACTTATGCCTAGATACTTCCAATAAGTCCATGCTGTCGGCCCCTCTCATTCTGACTCACTACTCTGCACTTGGTAAGTGACCCATATGAGCTAACATCATGAGATAACTGATTACATACCAGATCATTAATCAACAACAAGGGGATTCAACTCGTCAACTAAGGATGGTTAAAAGAGAGATAGGAAGAGACAGATGGGAGTGGGGAAGGCTGGGCAAAGGAGTCCAGGATCTCATAGAGGGAAGCGCTCTTTCCCCCTCCAGCCCTGTGCCTTGGTAGTAGCTAAAGGGTTGGGGTAAAGTCTTACGCTGTGGGAAACATAAACTTGTAAAGCAAGTTGTAAATAAGACACGTTGTGGAACTTGCCCCTGGTGTTCATGAGGACTGTTTGCAACAAAGAACTATGCCCTGTGACACATGGGCTCTGCAAATGCATAGGGTCCACTCACATGGAATCTGTCACTGGATCAGTGCCCTACTTCTGTAGCTTGTCAGAGTAGGGCCTGTTTTTTCTCACTTTACAGTAAGGCCCGCAAAGTGGCCTAATTTGTCTCATCTGTCTGAGATTTCCTTCTGTTCTGATTTTTTTACATGCTCTCAAACATGTTCTTCATAACTCCCCCTCCAAAATCCAAAGTACAGCCCGCTGCCTAGCACTTATGCACATTGCTATAATATTGAGCAAGTGTGTGCATGCAAAAGCTAAGGGACGAGTTCATTTAAATAATAGAGCAGAATCCATTCTCAGGTTCCTGAGACATTTTTATGAAAACTGAGGAGAACAAAAAATAGCTAAGGAAATATATACATTTCAAGTAAACATCCAAAAGGAAATTCAAAGTTTAGTCAATGCTCCCATTATGCTTTTGTAATGGAATACATTATGGATTTCCCAGGAAGAGTTTCATTTAATCTCAAAAGTGTAAGATTCCTATTAGTTACTTTCCTGAGTTTTAATTTTATTTGTACTCCCTGTTGTTTGCAATATCTATTTAGAATGTCAAACAAACAAACAATAATCTACCTGCCCTTTTTTTAGTAATATGTCCAGAAAAAAAATTAAAAGAATGTTAAAATTGCAAAGTCAAGCACTCAACAATAAGTTTGTTTGTTTCCTTGTTTGTGCCCTGTCATTATCACATTGTTAGCTTAGACATTGTAAGAGCTGCCACAGTTGCTAGTGATAGACTACAAATAAAACCAGCAACCCAAAACTCTAAAGATGTTTAGAGGTCAAATCTTTATCCTAAAGTTTTAGACAGTGGTCCCTTTAAATATGATTTAAATGCAGTTCCTTTTACGTGTTACATTTCCTCCATTATTACCCATTATATGCCTTTTGTACTTATTCTGGTAATTTAAATTAGGTATGTGCATGCAGCTATAGAAGTGTCATTGCTAAAGGAGTGTCATGACAAAAATATGTATTCTTTAATACTTTTTCCTATGGGTTCCTAATTACAGCAGCTGGAAAAATGGACGGTACCTTCATACCTTAAGAACAAAACAAAGAAAATGCATTTTAATTCTCAGCTTCCATTAGTTGTCAATATATTTGTGAGACTGAGGCTTTGGATGCATTACTTGATGTTTTAATAATGCATGTGCTCTCTGTTTCAGGATTTACCCAATTGCTTGGCCTAAGTAGTCCTGACCTTTCAACCAATCAAAGTATCATCCTCTTCAGAGAAATGAATATCTTACCTTTTCAAAATGCAGGAATTGACACATAAAAATGTATTAAGGTCTTTAAATAAGAGTTTTCTTAGGTCACAATTAGGTTGCTATGGAAACCTGCTAAATGGTTATTGAAGGTAGTCATGGTACCTACAGAAAGGAACTATCTATCATCTTTTGTACACTGAACCTTCAGTGATTACAGGTGACCGTACTATGCATTACTGAGTAGCGCACAAAGTGCTTCCGATTTTCTTATTTAGTTATTTTAAAATATTCACCCAACAGTTTGGACAAGTAATTTTCAGCCTATGGGTGGTTTATGGGGGTTCCTTTGCGATTCACCAGATTTTATTCTCTACACTGCACAGCACCATATCTGCTCCCTAATAGGATGACTGAAGGCAGAAAGTGCTGGAAAATTCTTGATAAAGTTGGTTCTGTAAACTCCTCCAGATGAACCTTGCAAGCCACAGTGGACATAAACATCTGGCTCACAGGGGGATGAGAAGGGAACATGGCCCTTTAACCCTAATTTTCAGGAACCTTTAAAATTCCAATCTGGAAGGCACTGGGGCTGCAGAGTGTCCTGTGTCCTGCTGGCTGGCATCCTGCAGCTCTCCATCTAGCTATTACTGAAAGCTTTGACCACAGGGGGCATTGAAGCTTAGCACCAGAACTTCAGCAGCCACAGGCTTAGCCCAGCTTTTCCCTTCCTCACTCTCCCTCTGGTTGACCATGCAACAGGGAGCTGATGACTACTGCTCCCAATGGTTCCAAATGCCCTCTGAGGGTAGCTCGGATATGTACTGTGCTGGCACATCTTCTTCCAGCTAGCTCTGCAGCTCAGACACCTCAGCCATCTTTGCAATCAGGGAGCACAAGTGCTGAGTGAGAGCCCTGTTACTGCTGGGCCCTACCCTTTCCAAGCGGGGCAAGGAAGAGCGTCGAAAGGGCAAAGCCGTCACATGGTCAGCACTAGTCCCAAAGGGTATGTCTACATTGCTTTGTAAATCCGGGTCTGTGAGACCTGGGCTTGAGGATTTGGTGTTTCCACACCTGCACTTGGGCGTCCAAACTGCACTGTAAATCTGGGCTTGCAGTTGCCTGACCCGGTTCTTGCAGCCATGCTAAGGCATCCATACTGCACTATGCAGACTTTCTGAGTCAGGTCTGTGGCTTGAGCTGCATCCATGCTGCGGAATGACAGGGCTTGGATCCAAGTCTCAGCAGGACTTGGGCTCTGACCCACCCTGCTAGCATGCTCCTAGGACCCTGGTGGTGAGTGCTTGCTGAACAAGTCAGACAGATTTGTATGTGGACCAAAGAGGGGCTGGGGATTAAACCTGAGTCAGAGCCTGAGCTTAGTGTGAAGTGTAGACTTAGCCAAAGAGAGCCCACAGGTGTTCACAAGGAGTCCATTAGCATCCACTGTCTGAGATTCTGATCCAAAGAAACCTTTCTGACTTTCCATCTTTCCAATAAGTAACTGACTGCTCCTTTTGGTTCAGGATCTTGTAAAAGGCCCTGACTCTTTCCCTACAAACTTCTTACCATTAAACAGTGACCAGCCAATCTCCCTATACTCCCCAATCTCTTACACACCTGGGGAATGAAGAGACCAGGCTCATCCAACCCAACCTTCTACTGTCCTGCAGACATCTCTGCATGAACACAGATCTCATGAGCTCTTTGTCTTGGCCACCCCACCTCAACTATGCTAAGGTGTTTGTACCTGTGATATCCAGGCTATGGACCTCAGAGGGCATTGCAGGGTGGAGAAGAGGGGGGCTGCAAACATAGCAGAGGCTGTGGGGAGAGAAGGGAGAGCCACAGGCTGTGGAAGACTCAAAGTGGGGCAAGGAGCAAGAGCATGGGTGTGGCCATGAACGTGATGGGGGAAAGGGAGGATATGGTTTCTTATTTAAACTCTTCTGAAAAAGGTTTGATGGGTAACACCTCTGGCTCTTCCCTTTTTTTTTTTTTTTTTTTTTTTCTGAACTAGCCTTTTCCCCCTGGTAACTGCTCATTTATATTTAGTATCAATAATTTCATAACAGTATGCACTTTGTACTTTACATAGAAATCAGTCTTTAAAATGTAAAGCTCAGCATTTTAATTGGCAGAATAAGAGACAAACAGGACCTCTAGGTGAGTTATTCTCAAAGGACCATCCGATCATTAAGACAAAGAGGTATGAAAATTGAGATTAATTTAGCATGACATCAGATGTTTCTCCTGTGCAGATATTCTTGTTCGCTCTTTCTTGACTTTTCTATCGCACTGTCCAATGAATGTAATCGTTTGATTTTTGTTTATTATTTGTGGGGGTCAGGTTAGAGGGGATAAAATGGGTCAGACAATCTAGAGGAACAGCTTAGCCATCTCCCTGAGTTTTTATTTGTCTATTTTGGAGTAACTGAAGGTTCAATAAAGGTTATCAAGTTTAAAAAAAAAAAAAAGGTTAAAGATCCTTTCATACTGGGGCAAACTTTTTTTATATATAATCTCTGAGTGTATGAACTTCAGCTGCTGTGTTGGAAAGGTAAGTGAGTTTTGTAACTCTTCTTGCTATGAGTCTAATTCCAAACACATTTAGGTGGGATTTCCAAAGGACACCTAAGGGAATTAGATACCCAACTTCTATTGAAAGTGAATGCATTTTTGAAAATCTCAACTTGGCTGTTTAAAATGGAGTATCCCTATCTGGCTTTCCTTCTGTTTGGTCTGGTGGTGAAACCACCATGCTTTCAGGGCACTGAAACCAGAGACTGTGCAGAATTGGAATGACATATGCAAATCTCCATGAATTCAAAAAGGGCTCAGGTTTGAATCACTGGGTCTCAACCAGCCCATATAGGTTTAGCTTTCTGTTAATGACAAAGGGGAACTGTTTTGTTTGGATTGAACTGAAATCTCAGGAATACAGCTTATTTTGTACAATTCCTACAACATAGGTCCAAAATATCGCAAGAGCTTTTCTAACCAATATGGAGATGGTGAAGAACACTCCCAAACTAGCCCTGTATTTTAACTGGAGCTGAATATACATTATTGTATGGATTCTTGTATACATCTGCCAGGAAGAAGTACATGTCTCTCTGGCACAACAGACATGGCTGGAGAAATTAGAAATAAAGGGGTGGCTTTTCAATGGTATTGTGTATTAGCCTGAGTTTGCTCCCAGTGAAGTCAGAGCAGAGGAAGGCCAACACTAAGGTGATTTTGAAAATCCCAGTCCAAAGGGAGATTTGCCAAGGAAACCTGCCTTTGGCCTAATCCAGAAACAAATTCTGCTGAGAGTGAACAGCGCACGCCATTTTTATCAAGGTCCAAAAAGCCCCGAATATGTATCTGTGTATTTTGGTATGAAGAAAGGTGGAGTTGGTTTTGGATCATCTCAAGCAAATATGCTACAAATAATGGATTGAAACATAAGAATGGTAAATTTAAAAAACTCAGGATGATTAGATATGAGATTTTAAAAAGTAAAAATATTTAGATAAAGACTGCCAAGGGTTTATATTGCAACCACAGGTGTTGATCTCATAACATTTTCAACCCCTTCTAGGCAAATTTCTCTGTGTTTCCAAAGGTGTGGTGGGATAAGGGGGATGTAAAGTGAAGTTAGGTCACACAGTTCCTTAAAGAACAAACTCTCTGAATGTTTTCACATCTCTTTTGCGTTACCTTTTCTTGAACATTCTGATGGATGTTTTTACTGGCAGGGATGATCCTGGAGTCAAACAGTTTGTAAGTGAAGATTGAAGGATATTTTCAGAAAGCTAAATTTCAACTGTAATTCTGAATATTAATAGTGGAAACATTTTGGGTGACATATATGTCCAATCAAACAGATTGAATGTAGATTATCAGAGTACTCACAATAAAACACTCATTTCTTGAGCCACAGCCCAGTAATTATTCACTGGAATTATTCAGCAATTAATTTTGAATAATGACAAATATTGATAAAATCATGATCACAGGCCATTCACAACCCGAAGGAGAGACAAAATTTGTGAAATAAATGGTGTGTTATGAATTATTCACCCTGATAGGTCTCATAAGAAGATCTACAAATGGGCCCTTCCTATCTCCAACTTCTATGATTCAACTTGGCTTGTATACCTACAGATGGGTTTAAAGGGTGGTGAAGTTATCTAGCCCTTATTAAAATTCCGCCCTAGTATTTGAATATCTGACCTCTAGTGGCAATGGGTTCTGCAGGTTTATTATATGATCTGTGACGGAGCGCTTCTCTCTCACTTTTGTTCAATTTGCAGCACAGTTTAACTATACTATTTTTTTTCTTTTTAATAAGCACCCTTGCCCTTGTATTACATGGCAGGGTCAAAAGGAAAGGCTGATGAGTTTCCATTGTGCACTTCTTAGTTTTCAGTATCTCAGTCCAGTTGCCTTTAGCTCTTTTTTCTAGACTAATTATTTCTTCAAACCTTTCAGCATGCTTTAATCCTGCCATTTCTCTGACCATTTTCAGCACCCTTCACTGGACTTTTTCCAATATTCATCACGTTTCTTAATGTGACTTGACCAGAGCTAGACACAGTGACCCTGATTTTCCATAGACATTGACACAAAATGCCACCCAATCAGCATGGTGGAATTTTACATTCATTTTGCAGTCATTTACAGAGATAGAAAATGTCATCGCAAGATGCAATGAAGTGGATAATCAAGCACAGTATTCCCAGTCAGGTTACATCAGTGTAGGAAATAATCAGGGCCCTGGTTAAGTGCAGAATTCAACACTTCCTTACAAATTTGTTCTCCAGCATCGCAGAAATTTCTATCTCCATAACTGGAAGGGTTAATATTGAAAATATCAGCCAAACATAAATTGAATGTTGCCTGCCTGAGCCTACAGAGTGTCTGGATCAACATCTGTAAGAGGTCTGAACAGCCCCATTCATTTCAGTCAAAACCCCTTGGACCTTATGGCCACAGAATTTATTCTTTACAAGTTGCCACAGTGTTATTTTGCTACCGCTGGATACACAGCTTTTTTTTCCCCATCTCCCTGCATCTTTTCCCACAAGGGGGTGTTAATTGCATGACAGTGCGATGCTCCCTGCATTGTTCCATGGAGTCAGGCCTCAGTGGCCCCAGAATCCACCTTGGAACCAGCAGTGTAGGCTGGCGAGTTGAACAGCCTGGAGAAAAGTGCAGCAGCCAATGCCAAGGAAGTTGGAGACAGATGAACCTCAGAAGCCAGCTACAAGCCCCATCTTCCCTGCCACACGTCAAGGAAAGGAGATTCTGAGGTGGGCCACTTGAAGCAACACTACAACAGCCCAGACTAATGGCATGGAGCTAAGCCACCTGGGGTGCATAACAATAAATGCAGCCTCAGAACTCATCACTGTAGAAAATAATCAGGGACGAAATCGGTGTCAATGGGTATTTTGAACTATGAGACACCCTTCGGCACGTTTAGAGCAGGGGGCGAGAAATGAGCATGAAGAGTATTTCATAGGGACAGAATGAATTAACACTGCCACAGAATTCAGGGTTTGTTGCACAGTGGCCCCTCATGATGTTGTCACATGTTGTTTCCATCTGATTTCTCATGCATGAACACATACTGTTGGACTCTGGGCCTGGTGCTTCACAATGGACAGATGTCTTTGTTAAGCCCGTCCACAATACAGCCTTGTGTGATCCTGACAGCTTGTAGGGACCTTCCTCAGAAATGGCTGAGAAATTAGGTATACTGCCTGGCATTTATTTACCCAACTGAAATGTAATCTGCAGTGACAATTGCCCATTAAATTGTATAAATAGACCTAGAGTTGCTCAAAATCCTCCATCATTTTTATTAACTCAACCACTCTGGTGTCATCAGCAAACGCCACCAACTTCCTTATGGTTCCTCTTCCAGATCATTAATAAGCATGTTAAATAACACTGTTTTCCAGTGTTGATGTTGAGAACACTCTCTAATTAATCTCTCTGCCCTCTAAGGAACTGATGTTTACTGCCATACATCTCTGTTTATGACCAGTTCTTAATCTAGGACAGGACTCTGCTCCCATAGCTCATCGCTATTTATTTTCTTAATTGTCTCTTTCAATAAGTGACCTTATTGAAATCTTCATGAGAATGCATGCCAATTGCGCTCAATGGGTCAGAGCAATCGATCATCACCTGTGTGTCCAGGGGAAACTATTTGACTAGGACAGCATAATTTTTCCCTTACAGAAACTGTGCTATTGTGACCGTATGGAAGTTTGCCCTGAACTTCCGGCTGCAAAACTGATTCAAAGTATTGCTGTTCTGGACTATGGAGAAATAACATCCAGATGTTGTGTCATCATGTGGCATTTGAAACACTGCTAGGGTCACCATGACACGATGAGTGCCATCTACATTGGCCATGAGCTCCTGGCACCAATTACTCTGTGGATGCGTCTGCTGCAGGCAAGTTGGCAGATGTACACCCATAGTGACAGGAAGATACTCAGAGTTACTAAATATGGGGCTGCCCTAGTATCTGTCTGTTCTTCATGCTCATTGCAGCCAGCCGTGGCTCCCACACCACAAGGCTGTGGTTGGCACCTCACTGCTTCCTCTCTCCTGCCTTCTGCACTCCGTGGATGGGCTACAGGGATCCTGGTGCTGCTGGGTCACCGTTGCATTACACCCATCTTCACGCTGCCATACAGAGTGGGTTTGGCTGGCTCCAAGTTCATAGAATGCATTGGGCTCCTTCAACCTCAACTACTGTGTACTTCTACTAGAGAGAGGACTCAGAAGAGCCTCCAAGAATGTGTAAGGGCGGAGGGTGGGCTTCTGGCCACATGGACACAAGGTGTTTCAGAACTCTTGAGATGAACAGGTCCACCCAGGCCACTGCCTGCCCTGCAACTTCAGGGCCATTGGGCTGTGCAGTTATGGTTCAATTTCCTGATACCAGCAGCCTGCCCACAAGCACAGGGTCTCACTTAGCTCATCTTTACAGGGTGACACGAGAAGCACTTCCAGTCCTAGGTCTCCCAAATTATGTCTTCCCTGAGTTCTTAATGACTAGACACTTGGGCTGTTCCCCCCTGGTCCGTCAGTCTGGTGTTGTGTATTTTGTGTCCTGCCTAGTTGCCTAGGTTGCTGTAGCAACAGAGCCTAGCAAGTTGCCATAGCAACAGAGTTAGACTATTAGGGGATAGCTCAGCCAGTTCTGGCTGGTTTCTTGTAGTTCAATAAAGACTTTCCCTGGGTTTGCATCTCTCTGTGTTCCATGCTGGTTTCTCTCTGAATACAAGTAATTTCCAAGGATTTAACATAACCCCCGGAAGGTGTGACCTGAGCCCTCCAGTTACCAGCTCATTTGGGCAAACACACACACCACAGAGTTTGCACAACAGAGCCCTGCTTGGAATAAAAATAATTACCAAGTGTATTTAACAGAACTGCCTCAGATAAACAGATGAAATAGCAAGGGACAACAAACAGCCACAAATTACACCGAAAAGCAAAGACACAATCTCAGGCTTTACACTTTCATATTAGATACAATCTCATTTCTATCTTTTGCTTTAAAACAGTTTCCCAACATACCAGGATCCAGTGTTCATGGACTGCCACCCGCCTTGAGACGATCCCCCAAATTCTGCCTGCATGATCCGCAATTCAAACTCCTTCCACTTTAAAAGGGTTTGCAGTTTTTTTTTCCTTTCAGTCACTACAGCTATTCAAAGTGAAAAGGAAAACCGCTCCTCTTTTAGTTTTCAAAGACTCTACCCCCCTCACCCAGTTTCAAGCTGTTCCCATTTGCTTTGATTGTTCCTCATTGTTTTCTCCTGGGCTGGACAATGGCTAAGTGCTTGAAGTGACCCTTTACTGATTGAGAAAGCAGTCCTTCCCTGCCTGATTGCTTCACCATCCTGTCATGAGGGGAAGCTGAAGTTGCAACACAATTTTCTATATACCCACATACACCTTCAGAACTATCACCTGTTCCTGTATCTTATCATGATTATTCTGTTCATTACAAATGTTCATAGAACTTACTTGATATTATAGGCAACCGTCGATCCACTGGATCATGGTGTAGGCATAAAAGGTCTAGTTAGGTGCCTGATGAATCTGTTTATGGCTGACAAGCCCAAGTCTAAAGCGACACAGCTTGTTACAAGTCTCACAGATACATGTGTTGTCTGAGTTGGAGTCCAAGATTACAGCACATCGCTTTCTTCTTTCTTGCTTTGCTTCCATCTTATGGATCAAAGCTGCTTCATGTTGAGTGGCACCCACTGACAGATGTTCCCTCCAGATTGAATGGGATTCTGTGAGCTCCTCTCAGCTGTCTACTTTGATGTTGTACAACTTCACATAATTTTTGTACACATTGTGGTACTGCCATAAAGGGTGATTCCGCTTTCTAGATCCATCACAAATCTCATTGTACAAAAATATTCTTGAGGATACTATGTCCTCCCATTCTCCTGACATGACCAAGCCATCACAATCTCCTCTACTTGATAGTAGGTTGGAAGTGTGTCAAGCCGACATGTTCCAGGACCTCTGTGTTTGGTATTTTATCTTCCCACTTTACTTCCAGAATCTTATGCACGCATCTCATGTAGAAGCTGTTCAGTCTCCTGATGTGCCTAGCATATGTAGTCCATGTTTCTGAGCCAGAGAGCAGGGATATCAGCAGGCAAGTCTCACAGATTCGCATCTTCACCTGAGTTGATCATTTGCTGTCATTCCCTGCATGTCCCTGTAACAGCCCGAAATTCTTAGCTACATTTCTGATTCTGTTAGTTCAGTATGAAGGTCAAGATTCCTGCTAATCATAGAGCCCAAGTAACAAAAGCTGTCACCTCCACCAAGAGATTTACCCTCCAGAGAAATGTCAGGAATTAGTTCTCCCACCCATTGGTACATAATCATAGTCTTCTTGAACCTGATTGTCAACCCAAAGCTCTTGCATGATGCAGAAAATCTGCCCAAAGAGATTTTGCAGAGAAGATACGCTGTAGGCAACCAAGGCTGCAGCATGTGCAAACAGGAAATCACTCAGAATCAGCTCTTTCACCTTGGTTTTCACTCTAAACTTTGCGATGTTGAAGATGAGATGGCTGGCTCTGTGGATGTGGGGAAAGAGGTGGACATGATATATCTTGACTTTAGCAAAGCTTTTGATATGGTCTCCCACAGTATTCTTGCCAGCAAATTAAAGAAGTATGGGTTGCATGAAGGGACTGTAAGGTAGATAGAAAGCAGGCTAGATAATCAGGCTTATTGGGTAGCGATCAATGGATTGATGTCTAGTTGGCTGCCACTAAAAATGCCCAGATGTTGGTCCTGTGGCCATTTTTGTTCTACATCTTCATTAATGATATAGAGGATGGAGTGGATTGCACCCTCAGCAAGTTTGCAGATGACACTAAACTGGAGGGAGTGGTAGATATGCTGGGGGGTAGGAATAGAATACAGAGTGACCTAGACAAATTGGGAGATTGGGCCAAAAGAAAATCTGATGAGTTTCAACATGGACAAGTGCAGATTCCTGCACTTAGGACGGAAGAATCCCATGCACTGCGACAGACTGGGGACCAGCTGGCTAAGTAGCAGTTCTGCAGAAAAGGATCGGGGGGTTAGACAAGAAGCTGGACAAGAACCTGGATTTGAGTCAACAGTGTGCCCTCATTGCCAAGAAAGTTAACAGCATATTGGGCTGCATTAGTAGAAGCATTGTCAACAGGTTGAGGGAAGTGATTATTCCCCTATATTTGGCACTGGTGAGGGTCCAGTTCTGGGCCCTCCTCTATGGGAAGAATGTGAACAAATTGGAGAGAGTCCAGCAGAGGGCAACAAAAATGACTATGACGCTGGAGCACATGATTTATGAGGAGAGGCTGTGGGAACTAGGCTTGTGTAGTCTGCAAAAGAAAAGAGTAAGGGAGGATTTGATAGCGGCCTTCAACTACTTGAATATGGGTTCCAGGGAGGATGGAACTAGGCTGTTATCAGTGGTAGTAAATGACGGAACTAGGAGAAATTATCTCAAGTTGCAGTGAGGAATGTATAGGTTGGATATTGGGAAAAAAGTTTTCACTTGGAGGGTGGTGAAGTACTGGAATGTGTTACTTACGGAGATGGTAGAATCTCCATCTTAGAGGTTTTCAGGGAATGGCTTAACAAAGCCCTAGCTGGGATGATTTAGTTAGGATTGGTCCTGGTTTGAGCAGGGGTTTGGACTAGATGACCTCCTGAGGTCCCTTCCAACCCTAATATTCTATAATTCTGTGAAGAAGCCTCCATCTAGGCTGTTTCAAAGATAAATGCCATCATTGCTGTTCTTGAATGCATGGAAAAGCAGGAATGAAAAGTAGATGTTAAAGAGAACAGGGGTTAAGACACACCCCTGTTTCACTCCATTATTGATGTCAAAGGCATTTAATCCTTTGTTGTCATACGCTACAGTTGCCTTCATGTCTTGAAGTAATGAGCGAATGATGTTCAACACTTTGGGGGGACAACCCAATTTCTTCATGGCAATAAAAAGGCCATGTCTGTTGACAATAGTGAAGGCCTTTGTCAGATTATTTAACACTATGTATAGTGGTATTCATTTTTTTCTACACTTCTTTTGCAGTTACTTGACCAAAAATATCGTATCAATGGTGGAGTGTTCTGAACAAAAAACACATTGACTTTCAAAATAGATTTTTTCACCTAGAGATTGCAGCCTAGGCATCATCATAATGTGAGTGACAGCTTTTCCTACAATGTTCAAGAGGGAGACGCCTCTTTAGTTGTCACAGTCTCTTCTATTTCCCTTGTTTTTATGTAATTGTACAAACCGAGCATCTCTGAAATCTTGGGGTACCGCTTCCTCTTTCCAACAGAATAATATTCCTTCATGGAGTTTTCAGACTAGTCTGTTGTTGGCACATTTGTAGATTGTAGATTTCAGCAGCTCAGCAGTCATTGCCATATGCCTTGTTCCCAGAAATCTATTTAATGGCGTTCTGCAAATATTCTTATGTAGGCTCATTGTCCAAATCCACCATGGCTTCAAACTGTGCTAATCCTTTGAACTCTTTGTATGTGATTTCAGTCTCACTGGAGTATAGAATTCCATAATGTTCAATCCATCTCTCGAGTTGTTTTTGTTTATCACTAATGATATTTCCCCTTTAAGTCTTTCAGCAGAGCTGTTTTCTTCTTTACTGGACCAATTGCTCTTTTGATGCTGTTATACATTCCACAGCTATCACCTGCGTCAGCTGCTTTCTGAATATCATCACATAGTTTCAGCCAAAAACCTTGAGAACACCTCCTAGTTGCCTTTTGCATTTCTCTGTGATCCTTTCTCAAATCTTCTAGGGTTATGATATGGAGAGATTTCTTATAGATGGTTAGTGCTGCTCTCAACCAGTGGTAGAAGAACCTTTTGTTCTCAACCAGTGGTAGAAGGATTTCAGAGTGCTGTTCAAACCAGTCTTTGTTTTTCTTGCATTTTTTTCCAAATGCTGTTACAGCAGCATTATACCTGTTAGTTTTTAAGCTTCCCCAAGCCAGTTCGTAGGTAAATTTACTTTCACAACATCTACATTGAATAGTCTTCTTCTTTCTACATCTTTGGCTTGGCTGATGCCAATCTGAGGTTGACTGGTACTTTTGCTACAGTGGATCTTTTGGGCATTGATTATGACTTTGCAGCAGACTAAAAGCATCATCAGTGTCACAGTCAGTATTGTGATAAGACCTCATATGCAAGATCTCTTTGAGTATTTGTATGAAAAGTATGAGAATATCATATTCACCTACCTCACAGCAGTATTGGGAGGATGCATCATTTTCTGTTTGTACAGTACTTGGATAATACTATATAAGTGCTAGGTATTGTAACCGCAGAAAAAGACTGCTGCCTCTGCTACAAAAAACCAACCTCTAGATTGCGTCTCCATCCTCTTTAATTGTCCCGTCAGGTCTTTGTGGCCTAGATGACATACAGGAATGAAGGCATCTCTCTTCTTTAACATTAAAGACACTTGGATTATCTAGGTAACTTGGGCTGCCTGTTTTTCATATGATTCTTGTGCTTTTTATTCCCCATTTCCATTGTAGCTGGCATAGATGGTGTTCCTGTGTATGGGCAAGGTTTCACCTTGTCCAGGTCACTAGAAGAGCTGCTCTTGCAGTCTCTCCTCTGATGCACACCCATGCAGGACACAAGTCGAATGTTGGCTTAGCATTCTCTAGGCTGCTAGATAGATGCTCATCTAACGCTTCTGTCAGCACTCCATGGTTACAGTGGCACAAGACTGGGTGGCCAACTTCTCAGCCCCACTGGTTATCTGCTGGTATCTAGGAGCAAGTACTGAGAAGAGTACCTGGCATGCGGTTTAGAATCAGCATTAAGGACCACTGCTCTATCCTGAACTCTGTAGGCATTATGTCTCGGGCATGTGATGAGACATGATGTCAGTTGTGTGATGAGATATGATGACATTGCATCACATGGAGAGACACAATGCAAAACTATCTTTTTGTACTGGGCAGTTTCCAAATTTTAACAGATGCTCTTCAGACCTAGTAAATCATTCATTTCTCTCCTTAGCCATGTAAATGTTCCTCTCTTGTTTTAATGCACTTCCATTAAGGTGCTCTAAAATAGCAGTCAGTTTGCTTTTTCTACCTTTTTTTTTTTTTTTTTTTTTTAGTCTAAAAAGAAATTATTTAAGAGGTTTTAATGGATTTACAAATCATTGCCATGTAACATCAGCGACAAAATGATAATCACTACAGCAGTGAATTTTTGTTTAGAGAAGTAAAATTCAGGAATATAATTATCAGATCTCTCTAGTTCAGAGTTCTTGCTTTTTTACTTTGCCCTTCATTCAGCTCTTAACTTTTAAATATGTTCTTTTAAAGTTAACAGTTGTTCCCTAAGGGAGTCACCTGGTTTTAAGATAGCAAATCTCACTGAATAGCAATCACTACTGCTTCACAGAGATCCTGGACTCACTTCCACTATTCACTCCTGACTACAACTTATTACTAAGTCAAGAGCCAATTTCAATCATGTAAGCATCAATAAATAATTAAAAAGTAAAGATCCAAAAGGAGCACACGGAACTGATTCATGCCTACTTTTTCAATGCACTTTGGTTTAACAAAAGCCCTTGTGTGTTGAAAAAATTCTGACACATGAAAATTAAGCTCATGAAAAGGTAGAGGAACTGCTTGTGGAATTGGGACCCAATGACTTAATTAGCCCCTCCCACTGAAACACATGGATTATTTAATATTTTGTCCATTTTTTAAAAATAATTGTTTGATTCACTAGATCATGGCTTTGTGCAAATTACAATCGACAATTTTTAATACACAGTTGAAGGAACAGAATTTAAATAGTGGAGGAATCTCATACAAGTGTGAGCGCAGTTATTAAAGTGACATGACTGACAATACATGCGCAAGGGACAGATCTAAGAAGCTGGGGTGAAGAAGAGAAACTCTCTCGGGAAGTAGGAAAGTATTAATTTTATATGTACAAAGAAAAAGCAAAACAAAGGTCTGTTCTCCCAGATCAGCTGTTGAGCTGAGTAGCTGAAGGAGGGGGGGACGCAAAATGCAGAAGTTACATCATAAAGAAGAGAGTTTGACATAGAGCAGCCACTCTCAATCATATTAAGGTGAGCTGCCAGTGAGGTCTAGTGGGCCAGCAAACTACAAAAATCTCCTCTTATGGTTTTTATTACCAGTTAAGCAGTCTGTTTAGTAGAGCAAGAGGAACTGACTTGACAAATTTTTCACAAATAAAAGCTGTGTGTCTGCTTGCCTGTTGTTTGAGTGGTCCCTGTAATATGTTGTTCAGGAGGATTTGTTTGGCTGCTGGGCATTCAAGACAGTATCACCAATCTTGAAAGTTTCACAAATTTCAGATAATGATGGCTGAAATCTGTGCTGGAAGGGCAAAATTCCTTGCAATTTGTTGTTACTCATTCCCTGTTCAAAAAATGTCAGTCATCCAATCAAGGAGTGGAAAGAACGTCTTGTGACTGAGGAGATGAATCACACAGCAAAAAATAACAAATAGTGAACCAGGCATTGGCTGAAATTTGTTTGCGTTTTTTTGGTTTTCAACTAATAATGTTACTACCTCCTCAGTGTATACTTTATTACAAGGTGTTTGAAATGAAAAGAAAATGTAAGCCACTAAAGAAATTAAAAGTGTGGCAAAATCCACGTGCCATCACTGTCATGATAGTTTGAAGGACATTTATAGTATCTTTATCTCTGAAAGTTCAACTCTTTATCACGGCAATTCCCAGGCTTACTTAATCTAAAAACTCATTGCACAGACAGACAGTCAGACAGGCATACCCTCACATAGCTGAATATTTTTAAGCCCTACTATGTAAAAGAGACACTCTATAGTCATCCTGTCTTGGGCTGTCACTTCCAGAATACTGACAAACTGGACAGCCTGCCATAGAACTCATTTCACACGCTCACCTCTCACTGCTCGAAGGAAATGTGAAAACAGCCTGCAAAATGTGAGCTGGGCTTGAAAAAAAGATGAGAGGAAAACATGGAATGAAGCTCAGGTGGTGGTTTTACATTTTTTAAAATAAATCATATGTAATCACGTTACAGACTAGGGGAAAATAAAACATAAAATAAGTTTCTTTTGAATAACTTCCTCTGAAACAGAATGGATCATTTCTTTGCAGTTCATACTTACTTACAGGGAGAAGTAGCTTTCTTGTACAGTAGTTAGGCCCTAAGATTTTATCAGAGCCAACCCTCAGAGGTGTCTGAGCATAGCTCAAGGTGTTTAAAAAGGCTTATTGTCACAGGCTACAGGTATCAGCCAGTCTCAGTAATATCAGTTCTGAAATTCAGGAACCAATTTGCAATTACAATGGAACGCCTTACGCAAACACACTTGACAATATATCAGTGCCGATGGAATTAATATGGGCCAGCTCCCGAAATGGTGCAAGACAGCATAGCTCCAATACTGATTGACACTGACTGAGAATCTGGCCCCCCTGCCTTTAGTGTTAATGCAATTCAATCCAATCAAGCAGACCCAAGTCATGACAATGCAGGGCTCCTAAAGTCATATTTTATGCTTGTCTCACCCTACAAGTCAGGCGTGTATTAATCAAAATCCTTAAACAACCCTGACTGGAGTGCCTGTTTAGCTAGCATTAGGGTGCTCATCAAGGCTGGTTCTATTCCATGAATAGCTATCTGTTGGAATAAAAGGAAAATACATATCCTGACATGGTATGTGTCTTTAATTGAGTTGTGGCTGTTCAAATGCTGTGGAGGCCTCTCAGCTCTGAAAGGAGACAGTGTTTGACTAGGCAAGCTTTCTCCTCTGTTTCTCGACAATGAGTACGGGGGAGGAGGGTGCAGACTCGAACAAGGAAGACAGCCCCAGACAGATGTGAACTGGTTTATTCATCAATATGAAGGTTTTGATGACAGCAATAAATAAATCTATTCATCCCTCATCTTTTGAGGATGTCTAGGGTGCACTGGGAAATAACTGTGATAATTGTATCCAGATTTTCTTGCTTGAACTCGCACACAGAATGTTAGTCCCTGTGGAACTCCCGCAATTACTAAATGTCTTGCAAAAATTTCTCTCATTTCTCAGGAGGAGGAAAAAAGGAAAACGGGGTGACTGGCTCACAAGATGAGCACTGAGAGACAGGCAATAGCGACACAATAGCCAGGATTGGGGGGTGGAGAGTTTGGCAGTGTAGGGAACAGGATTGCACATCAGGGGGCCACCAGGTCATAAATGCATCTCCAATACTCAACGCCAAATCAGTTTGGACCTTCCATTTAAGGTTTTCAGTGGCAATGGGGAGATGAAATGAGGGAGTTGGGTGCACTTCTTAAAGCTTCTTGTATGTGAATGCTGCAGGCTGGGATTTTCAGTGTTCCCAGATATCACTGAAATACAAAAGGAGTTGGGTGACTTCCATTGAAAATCACAGCCGCAGGGACTTCATTGACAACATTTTCCAGCTCTTAGATCCACCTAAGGAACCGGACTGACTGTCAGAAGTGCTGAGCACCCAGCGCATCTCGCTGAAGTTGTTGAGTACTTGGCACGTTTGAAGACCAGGTGACTTGATTAAGCACCTATGTAGAGAATCTAGCAGCCTGATATCAAGCTCTGGTTTTAATAATCTTGGCTGGATGTTCCAGAAATGAAATAATCTCAGGTACAACTACTAAAGTCATGCTTCTGCACCGCCATCACCATTTTCATGGGGCGACGTACACTACAGTAGGAAAATAGGATAATGACTACCCTGTTTGCACACCCATTTGCTGGCTATCTCAGAGATGGTTGCATCTCAGAAGGATAAAAGATTCAGTTGTGTCTCCAGGATTTGGCTAAACCTGCCTTGGGCTGGAAACTAACTTGGAAATATCACTTAGAATAAGCTTTCTTGTGAGATTGCCATAGCCTCCAGGCTCCAATGGGGTTTGAAGTAAGGTGAGGATAGCTTTGCACACAGTCCTTCTGCTTCTTGTCTGAGTAAAAATTTGCCAGCAGCATTGCCTATTTCACAGGGGCATTGCGAAGCTAAATACATGAAAAATTGTGAGGTGCTCAGATAATATGGTAATGGAGGCCTGGTAAGCATGTTGGAGAGAATAGCTGCCATCAGGTTAATGATCCAGGTTTTTAGGGGTGATTCGTTATTTTAGGGGCCCAACTTGAGACACCTCAGGGAAGCCTAAATTTCAGAAAGCACAGAGCACCCCTGCTCTGAAAAATCAGCCCCTTTAAATTGTCTCAGGTTGGACCCCTGAAAACTAAGGCACTCAAATCACTGGCCATTTTTTTAAATGCTTAGTCAATTTGCTTTGAATCGTACCAGTCTTTCAGAGACACTCTTTGTTATTGTTGTTGCTGTCACTGTAGTATTGTCAACCCCAAATGTCCAAAGTCAGGAGTCAGGAGCTTGGCTTAAAAATAATGAGATACAAATATCCTGGGAGGGGGGGACTTTTTCTTTGATCTTCTGATCTAGGAGTCTCTAGGAGTCACGTTTTAAACACTTTTCTTTACAGCCCTGAGGGCCAGAAACTTTTTTTTTTTTAAATAAAAAGCTGAAATTCTCACTATCATTTGATGCCAGGAACTGGAGTTGTAAGAAAAATCAAATATCAAAAGACTCGTGATAAAATCCTGAGTGATGGCAATACTGTTGCTGTTGTCAAGGGTGCGTAGCCAGTGTATGAGTCATTTGAAGGTAGTGAGACAGACGGCACAGTCCAGAAAATGATCAATGGTTTGGTCCTTCCATGGACAGGCAGTATATTACTGGGACCCGTTCATTATTGCCAGTCATTCTGAGAAGGCATGATCTGAGCAGGCAGTCACGTCCCCCTCACAGGCTAATCCCCAGACCTTTTAATGGAATAGAGTTTTTCGGTTTTCCTGTTGGTCTGGGCTCCAGTTAGCAACGACACCCTCTTCTTCTCCAGTGAGGGTATGCACTCCTTAGGAAAACAGCTCCCACATAAACTCCAGAATTATCAGCATAGCAAGTGACAGTTCCAGCTGAATCTCGTGCCACTGACAGCCCCACCGTCTCTCCTGTGTGTTGCTCTGAGTTTTTTTTAATGTAAGGCACAAAGGGGTAGAAAGGAAAAGAAATGAAATACGTTGTAGAGAGATGATGTGGTGAGAACTAGGGGCCAAACTCAGGCCTGGAATAAGTGGATGCAACTCCATTCCTGTTAACAACTGAGACCATGTCTACACTAAGCTGGGGATGTGATTTCCCTGCCCAGGTACACATCCTTGTGACAGACTGACACTATCCTGTAATGTCCTGAACAAACCTTTTGGAATTAATATAAACTTTATGGAACTTTAAGGAAGTAGGGTTGATACCGTTAGGGTACATTGTATTAAAATGCAAGTGCATATGTGATGTTCCAGATAATTAGCCCAGTTTTAAACTGGCTTCTTTCTGGTCCAGAAAATGGACAGGACCCTTCATCTATGGAGGGCGCAATATTTCGGGTAGGGCTAGAAGGACTGGACCTGTGATAATCCAAGTTAGGGTGAACTCTGGTAAACTTATTAGCATGCATGTAGGTTCCTTTACTGTTTTTAAGATGTTTTTTCTCTGTAGTGTTTTTTCCCTTAAGAATGTTCTAATTGATATCTGCAACAATCCCTCTGTTAGCAGTGTCTGAAGAGAATGCAAGCAAGTTTGTTTAGGCAGACTCTCTATGCTGGGAAATACACAGCAAAAGCTGGGCACCGTGCAGCCTGGGGTCTGGACAAACCTTGGTCAGAAGGGAGTGAGATGTGGGTCTCCACCCCAGAGTGGCAACTGCGTGGAAGCTTGAAGCATGGAATAACCACTAGGCTACTCTTGGGTGTGGCTTTCTTGCCAGCTTCTCCCACTCCCCCCAAAAAATGTACATCAAATCTGACCCTTTCCTGTGACAAGTTTCCATTTTGACCTATTGGCATTTTCTGATGAAAAGCTGTTTTGGCAGAAAATTCCTGAACAGCTGTCGTGTAAATTATGCCCACTCTAAACCCTAGTGTGAATGCAAATCTGGTACAATGGGCTGTTGACCATCAGCGGTGCGGAGGCAAAGAGTTCTGTAACAGGGGTGGTGCAAAGACATGGGCACTGGTAACCTTCTGCTCCATCTGCCCTCATTTACATCTTCATTTCATTTGGCATTGGAAATGCGGTTCTGCTCTGACTTTGTGAAAGCAGCACCTTCTTACTCAGCAGATCTGCTCCGGGTGTCTATTCAGCACCCTGTCTGCTGGGTGAAGTGTTTACTCCAGCCCTCCCCTCCAGAGCCAGCACAGCTGACAGAGAGCAAGCCAGACGGCATGCCTTCCTGCAGAAGCAGGTATTCTCATTACGGTGTTACCAGCAGTGCCCACAATACTTGGCCCTCAAGAACTTATCTCAAAACAAGCCAAGCCAACAGATGGATGAGGGAAAGGGAAATGATATACAAATAAAGGGGTCAAACAGTAATTGACCATGAATGGGCTAGATCTTCAGGTGGGGTAAATCAACACAGCCCCAATGGTCTCAGTAGAATCAAAACACTTGCTTTTCCCTCGACATTTTTTGGCTTTCGGATTTTTCATGAAAACCCCAAAACTTTGGAAGAAAACTTTCCATAAACCAAAGCCTTTTTCATTTTCATCGATACTTTTCCATAGCAACACAAATAATTCTCTGACCAGCTCCGACCATTTCTCTTTTGGTGATTCCAAGAAGGGTGTGATTCCAGGGCCTGGGTATTCTCTTAAATGTTCAGTCGGCCCAGCTCTGTCACTCGCATGCTTTTCACACCCCTGAGTGATGTAGTTAAACCAACCTAACCCGCCAGTATAGAAATCGCAAGGTTGATGGAAGAATTCTGTTCACCTAGCCACTGCCTCTTGGTGTGGCGAACTCCCGTCACTGCAATGAGTGTCTACACTGAAACTGGATTGTCGTTATGCAGACAAGTCCCCTGTATAAAGGAACCTGGAAGAGACTTGACCTGATTCACATTTACACTTAGCCCGCTGTGCATATGGTCCTTAAAGGGGATGCAAATGTACTTTTATTGTTGCTTTAAGACCCCTTTACACAGTCAGAGAGGTGTCAAGATGCATTATTGCAAATAAAAATCAGATCATCTGGTGTTTAATATTAGTTATCACTGCAACTCATTGTTAAAAGAGAATTCCATTATAGAGTGCATTTTTAATCAAAGCTTAAATTACAGTGCATGCTGTAATCAGAAGAACTACTTTGTGACAGTATGTACTGCAAGAGAAGAACTTAAGCAGTGTGTACATAGCAGCAGAAGAATGAAATTAAAACACACTGTTATGCCAGGCACAGCGCTGAAAGATATATTTGCATAATATTTGGGTACCAACCGAAGCTCTAGGCGCATAAACAAACTTCACACTGTTGATTATTCATTAGCTTACATAACATATTTGTTCAATCATCTACAGTTTTGTCTCTGTTCTTCCTAAGTGGGGGAGTGTGACCCCCCCATGCCTCGCCATTACCATACATGTGATATTTAGGAAGAATTCAAGAGTCAGGTTTGACAGGAGAGAAGGCACTTGTATTAGCTGTGGGAATATTCAGCTAAGCTTGGCTCTAGGCTCCTGGAGACACCTTGTTCATGTTGGAGGCTCAGCACAGGTATTACTTGAGTCACTCCTGTCCTGGAAACATGATACCTATTCTGACACCAGTTGGATGGAGGCGAGGGGAATGGCAAGCAGGTCACATGGGGTGTTCTAGTCAGGAGGGCGTGGCCAAGGGAAAGAAAGGTGAATCGGCCACCAGCAGCCTCACCTGCCTATAGCCTGTGCAAAAGGTTTATGGATTTATGCTGCTATAACTGTGTCTAGATCAGGCTTTTTCCAGTATAGAAATGTCTTTAAAAAAATCACACAATGAAGAGACATTACCATAGCAGCATATGTTTTTATTGCAGACCTGTTCTAACTTTCCTAGGGTCCTTATCTTCACCACCAGGAGATGATGTAAAGAACAGAGCTGAGTGAATAATTGATTTTTCAGTTCAGGGGCCAAACTTAAAAATTGGAAGGGGGTGGATGGGTAAAGAAGTTAATCTTGAACCGAATCTGAATTTTTTTTTCCTCGATGAAACAAAAAGGCCTCCAAAATTTTATTGTTTCAATTTGAAATGACATTTTTGACATGTTTAATTTAAAAAATACCAACCGTTCACCATTTCGTTTTGAAAATGTCATTCCAAAAGAACATGTTTGAAACAGTTCATTTTGATTTTTACAAATGAACCATTTCAATATTTCTTTAAAAAAAATTGTTTTTTGCCTGAAACAATTAGTCGAATTCAACCCAAATTTGCAAATAGTTTTGGTGCCCTGAAAAATGCTTTCTTCAGTAAAATGTACTATTCGCCAGAATAATTTCACCCAGCTCTGTTAAAGAAACTACTCCACGTTATCTGGCAATCAGCCTTTGAGCCATTCCTTTAACACAGCAACATTTACATGCCCAAGCCTGATCTGACACCTTTAGTTACCAGACAATGGCGCAAAGCAGCAAGCCTTCCATAATGAAAACGCTTGCTGTGGGAAACATAACAGTGCAAGTTTAGGCAGTCATGAGCGCTCTGTGTAAGTGACAGAAAAGACATCACTTACAGCAAAAGCTGATGGATTTCCACTCTCATGGGCCAAATCCCACCTGGCGTAAACTGGTGAAACTCCTTTGACTTCACTGGAACAGTACTGATTTACCCCAGCTGAGGATCTAGGCCATGTACTATAATTTACATTTTGAGATAGGCACTAGAAGAGAGCAGACAGAAGAAAGAAGGGATTGTGGAAGGGTTTTGTCCTGACTTCATATTTAAAACGTTGCCTTGAGATTTGTAGCGTGAGTAGGACCAGAGAAAATATACAAGTTCACCTTTTATTCTACATCAGTCTTTAAAAGGTGTGTGCAGTCCCCGGTATGCAATTTCTTGTAAGCCTACACTTTATTTCCTGTCTGCTATAAGACAGGACAATCCAAGGTAATTACATGAGAAACGAGAAGGAAGGAAATGGTTAGTGGTGCATTATAATAGATGCAGATTTTAGAGAGCAATGCCCTGATTTGCAGGGATGCTGGTTGTCTCCCAGCTCTAGCTGACTTGAATGGGAATTTTGGGTGGCCAGCATCTCTGAAATTCACACCATGAAGCACAGACTGTGTCTGACTCTAGGTCAGATTTTCAAGCAATTGAAGTGTGTAATTGCATGCTCAATTTGCATGACCATGAATGTTGGGTAATCTCATGTGCAAGTCAGGTGCGCAGGTGTGCTATTAAGTAATTGGAAAATCTGCCCCTCTGTTAAAGTGCTCTGTCCGTTTTTTATATTATATTAATATTTAAGAACAATGAAGTGCATATTGAGCAAGTTGTATTTGCTTTAGTATGCTTTCAGGGATCCAAACTAATGAATTTTTAAGCTCAGGTCTCTTTGTTTAATGGGATATATTAGATTTTTTCCCCCAAGCTTTTCCTTTTTGCTCTTTAACAGAAAGGAGCTGTAATGAAGACCATACAAATATCTAGCAAAAACATGTACATGCTTAAGTTAGGCACGGAGATTAGAAAAGTACGGATTTCTTTTCAGAAGTGTTGAACTCCCCAATTCTATTCTGTTCCATACTGTTCTATCCTCCTCCCGGCACCGTGCCATATGAGCTCCATCCAGTCGTGCATTAAGCAATGTGACTAACGTCAGTCATGGGTGGGCTGTTCTTTCTCATAACTTCTCCTCCGGGGGAGAATTGAGTGTGTAGCAGAGTGGATTGTTTTGGTAGGGTTTGGGAGTTTAGTATCTAGTTTTATTTTAAATATACACACTGACGTGTTTATATTAGAGAAGGCAAGGTAAAGAAATCCCACTGAGAAGGGGGGTACTAAGCACTGTTGAAGATTAGGCCATTATTCCCCGGGCTATTAATAAATGGGTTTTTTGTTCATATTAGACAAGAATACAAAACACTGGCTGTTGCCAGCCCTTTCCTCCCATACACAGCTGTCTTATCTCTTTTCTTTCCCTCACACTCTCTCCTGAAAGACACTCGTTGGAGATGTATTGCTAGAGCTAGTCAAAGCATTTTCACAATTTTGATAAAGATTTTTCAGAATCTTTTGTGATAAAATTATGAGTGGGTTGAAAAGGAGGAAAGGAACAGTCAACATTTTTCAAAATTTAGATGAAAAAATGTTCATTAATAAATTTCAGAAAGATTTTTGCAAACATTTTTTGACAAAAACTACTTGTAACCAAGTGTTCTTATTTCCTTGTAGCAACAGGGACATTTTGAACCCAGAACTTTGAAAGAAAGTATGAATTATCTTGATCACGTAGTGCCAGGCTGTTTGAAAACTCATTTTTTTTAAAACTTTTTTTCTGCTTTATGGTAAAATGCAAGTTTTAGGGCCAAGTCATTTCACCAGTGACTGCAGTCAGAGCAGGATCAGGCCCTTAGCTAACAGAAAAAATACAAAAAAAAGGTCTTTGTTTGAATACATCTGTCACGCTGGCTGGATACGGGGGGCCCTTGAGGTGTGTTCAGGAGCTCTGTACTCCCTTCTACACCAGTCTCGCATTGGGGGTGTCACGCTGGCTGGATGGGAGGGGGGAGCATTTATGATATTGTTTGACATCAGTATGTCAAAATCATAATAATTCATGTGAGATATGCCATGTCAGGTACTATTAGAAAAGCTATAGTGTGCTAAGTAAGATGATGATGTTTATGTTCCTGTGTTATACGTGTAATGGAAGTTATAGATATGTTTGGTACATCAGTATTTCAAATTGTGCTGTCTGGGTAACACCTCAGCCTGCTTAATGGCTCATTAAGAGATTCACAGGCACATGGGGCCCAGCGGGAGAAGCCAGGGATACACCTGATGAGTCACCAGGACTTACCCATGTGACTCTGGACTCCATTTTAGTTCCTGTGAAATTTCACAAGCAGCATGGCAAGGGCCAGAGGATATATAAGGCAGACGCTTCGGAATCCATTTTGTCTTCAATCCTGTTCAGCTTTCAGCAACCTATCTACCTCTGGACCAAGTCATCTGCAACTGAAGCTGTGAAACAAAGGACTGAGACCCATCCAGGTACTGGATGTATACCAGAGGGACTATACAAGCCTGCAACTCCACAATTCTTCTAGAAACCTAATGTATATGGACTTTTAAATCATTTGTATATATCTGATTGCTTTAATCCTTTAACACTTTTTGTATAGTTTCTTTCTTTTTATAATAAACCTTTAGTTTTAGTTACTAAAGGACTGGCTGGAAGCGTGGTATTTTGGGTAAGATCCAAACTTATATTGATCTGGTACTGTGGCTGACCCTTTGGGGTCAGAGGGAACCTTTTTGGTAAAGAGCATAGAGTTTAAACAACTGGTCTCTTTACTGGACTTGGCTGATTGGGGGCCGGAGACTGGAATGCAGTAAAGGGGGCTGTATGTGTTTGTGTACTAGCTTCTTGATAACCGGTTTAGGGGAATCAGAAGCACAGTTTGTGGCTGGTTGGGAAGTCTGGCTTCAGTGCCATCCACCAGTGCTGGGAGAATCTGCTCTCCTTTTGCAGCCTGCCCTGACCTTGGCATTTTCAGGTGGCTACCCTAGGCACGGAAGGGTCACAGCATCAATATTAGTGTATTAAATATTTTGCTGGTTAATAAATGTAATAAAACAATAAAATACATATTTATATTTACTTTAGAAGAAATTAACCTAATTCTTTAGCACTCTAACACAATGTTGGGATTTTTTTTTTTAAATTAGGTGAATTCATACACAAAAACTTTGCTGAGATATAGGTAAGGCTGTGTGTCTACATCAGTGTTAAAAAAACCTAATTTTACGAGCTTAAGAAACTCAGAGTTAAAGGTTGCATTTCTACAACAAACCACTGTGTCAGACTCAAATATCTCCATTTTAACTCTATTCCATTAGTATTGTGGTGATGTAGCATTCTCAGCTTCATTTGGAAAGTATTGCCTAGTGTTATTTATACAGTTTGGTTTAGGAATATTCGGGCATTCAGTTAGACTTCTTTAAGTGACAGGTGTCAGCTAGTTGTCACTTAACTTACTTACAGCTAGTTGTCACTTAACTTACGGACCAGCTGTCCATTTCTGCTTCATGAATGTTCAGCCAGGAAACTCTTTTGAAATTTGTTTTCTTTTAGTAAATACCAGCCTAACAAGATCCACATCATACATTTTGGAGTTAGGTGCGTGCTGCCGCTGATCTTGAAAAATGGATGAGGTCTCTTACTTCTGAGGAAGGCTCCCAGCTGTGGATCTCAAGCACAGGTACGTGCTTCCCTGCAGCCCAGATTTAGGCACCTAACTCTCTAACTTGGAGATGGGGGGAGCTTACAACACACCCCTTTTGTGGGCATCTGTTATTGGTTAGGCTTAGGCAGCTTCCTGTCTAGAATGCTGGCTTTTGTGCCTCCTGTTCCTGGGTGCCTATCTCACCCCATTCATTGTGTATGGAGCCTTAGTGTCTAACTTAGGTATTGCAATGCCTGACTTTTAGGCCCTCTACCATCTATGGAATCGATAAATTCTAAGTCCTTTTGTGGATCTGGGCCCTAGTATTTTGTGTGTGTATATGGAAAGGAAACCTGCAGTGGAATATATCTGAAGAAAGTTTATATTACAGCTAGTCTACACTTCCTACTATAGAATTACAGCCACTGTGCTTACACTGTCTTGTAATTGCTTAACACAATTAAATGCCCCTTTTTTATCACCCTACCTGTCTTCCCCCTACCCCCAAAGTAGGGATGTTGTTCTCTTGGCTGAAGCAAAGGTAAGGTTGAGCTTGTTTTCTGAACGTGAGTTGGTGGCTTGGTGGAACATTGTACCCTCGACTCTGGCATGCTAACGTGCGTTTGTTTTAACTCTAATGATCTTGAAAATCAAGATCCACTCCAAAGCACTGATGTGTGCCTCTAACATCAAACTTCACCTTAACCAGGTTGTTTCGTGGTTTTTTAAATTTACAACAATGGGACTTCAGATACTGTCAGAGCTAAATGTGTGGGAAAATAATGGCTCACACTCTTTGATAGACCTCACATGGATTAAAATAGTAATCAAATGATTCATTTAAATGAATGAATTCTGTTCTATTCAGTTCCGCATCAAAACTCAGGCTTGCTACTGGCTAGCTTGTGCAAATCTATTTTATTATTCAAGAGGTGCCGATCCAGTTCCCTCCTAGCCATTGGACAGAAAACTTAGTGGGTCTCTTCGTGGTACCCTGCTTAACCCATCAATGAAGGAAAAGCTAGTAACTCAGGAGGGAGACCGTTATTGAGTCTAAAGTGTGCTGAGGTTCATTAAACATGCATGGAATTCAGATGAAAGATTGGCAGATATTTTAATTCACCTGACTCTCCATCCTTTTAATCAGTGTGAGGAACAATCAAACAGTGCTGATTTCCACAAATCTGTAACCCTGCTGACATGCCTGACGCAAGCCTTTGGGAAGAGATCTGTTCTTTTGTAGCTGCATTTTAAATCCAAGCTTGTGCCAGACTTTTCTCAGAAGCCATGCATTTTGTATGCTGGGGGCCGCCCTGTGTCAGAGCTACAGCTGTGCATGTGTACTGTAAGCATGGTTTAAATTTTTTTTCCCTAGCATTTGGTTGCTCTTGAATCTGTTTTATGAAATTCATCCTTTGCTGTCTTGGTTCACTAAGGCAGGACTCAGCCAGAGAAGAAGCGTGTACTACAGTGAATTGCATTGCTGGAGATCAGCGAGAAGCACCCTTTTGTGTAAATATCTAGGCTAACCTTGTGGCAGCACACAGAACACACACTGCAGCCAAAGGCAATCTGCGTCCAGGCTGAAGTATGGGTTGGATGAATGGACTATAAAATGGATAGTGAACTGGCTAGAGCATAGGGCTCAACGAGTAGTGATCAATGGCTCCATGTCTAGCTGGCAACCGGTCACAAGCGGAGTTCCCCAGGGGTCGGTCCTGGGGCCGGTTTGTTCAACATCTTTATTAATGATCTGGAGGATGGGGTAGATTGCACCCTCAGCAAGTTTGCGGACGACACTAAGCTGGGGGGAGTGGTAGATACCCTGCAAGGTAGGGATAGAGATAGCAGAGTGCCTCCAAAATGATTGGGGGCTAAACAAACTGGAGCTGCAGAAAAGGACCTGGGGGTAACGGTGGATAAAAAGCTGGATATGAGTCAGCAGTGTGCCCTGGTTGTCAAGAAGGCTAATGGAATATTGGGCTGCATTAGGAGGGGCATTGCCAGCAGGTCACGGGAAGTGATTATTCCCCTCTATTCGGCATTGGTGAGGCCGCATTTAGAATACTGTGTCCAGTTTTGGGCTGCAATTAGGGGGCTGGAGAAAGGCTGTTCTCGGTGGTGGCAGATGACAGAACAAGGAGCAACGGTCTCAAGTTGCAGGGGGAGGTCTAGGTTGGACATTAGGAAAAAGTTTTTTACTAGGAGGGTGGTGAAGCATTGGAATGGGTTACCTAGGGAGGTGGTGGAATCTCCATCCTTACAGGTAGCAGGGACACACTGGATAAAGGCTCCAGCAGTGGGAAAGTGCTGGAGCCTTTCCCTGCTGCCTCCCCCTACAAGACCCTTTTCCCACTGCCAGAGCCTTTCACTTCAGCGGGGAAAGGCTCTGGCGGCAAGGAGGTAGCAAGATACGACACTGCTAAAAATAGCAGTGTAGACAAGGGAGGCGCTGCTTGGGTGAATAGAGAGCCGTGGAGGGTATCTACATGGTGGGTTCAAGCACATAGGGCATGCTGTTCTACCCACATAACCCATGTCTCTCCATCTACACTGCTATTTATACCCGTGTTAACTGGGCATGCAACGTCTGTGCTCTACACACCGTCGTAGGTGCAGACGTACCATAGGTTTCTATGGGGTGTTCAAGGATAAATCAGCCTCATAAATTCAGTTGCTAGGGGCTGGATTTTGTCACAAAGACCCAGCCCATAGTAACGTGCCCTAAAAGACCCAGCCCACAGTAGGCGTAGCTGTGCTTCTCCAATGGCCTCCAAGGCGAGGTACAGCTCTTCACCCATTGGCCCCTTGTGCCTGGCAAGGGGAGGTGGATGGGGCAGGGACCTGGTTCATAATGAACTGCTAGCCTGTATTAGCAGCAAATTACTGATCTGCCCCTTTTGCTATGCTGGCTCAGCTGTGCTGGCTAGAAACTAGGAGTGGGAGAAAGGGTTTACACATTGCCTTCCCAACTGCTCCAAGGAGGGAGTTAATGGATAAAGAGCTCTGCACGTCTGGACCCAAAGCTCAGTTAGCCTGCATACATATGCAAAAAGGGGTCCTACTCCCTTGCACAGACATGCACTCCGAGTCACACTCTACCCCGTACATGAATGGCCAGCTACGAGAGCAGCAGATTCTGCACTTCACCTATGCAGGGATGATGCTAATGTCAAGTTAGACAGTCCCACCAGAGAAAGACCTGGGTAAGTGTGATATACGCTGTCTATCAAGTGTTCAGTCGGCATGGAAACACAGAGTCAATATGCAGTACACACACTAGCTAGTCAACACCTGCTTTTGCAGGACACTCAGGATCTGATCCAAACCCAATTTAAGTCCGTGGGAGTCTTGCCATTGACTTCAAAGGCTTTTGAATCAGGCCTATGGGGGGAAGGGTTAGCACCAACATGCACAGCTCTACTGAGACTGCACCTTGAAGATTGCATTCAGTTCCTCTCACATCCAGAAATGTGAAGAGTCCCTGAGTCACAAAGCCACACTGTCTGCTCTTTGTTCCTTGCATTTTCTTCCAGAGGAACAGATTCTGCAGTGCCTTTATGATGTTCTTTAGGAGCCTCCATTTCTTCTTCTACGTACCAGTTTATTTATGCTTCCATTCCACTGAGAACACTAGATTTCTTGTCTCTCTGAAATACATTATCTATGTACTGCTGCATTCTGAGAACTCACTCCTTACTCTGGAGGGCTCTGTTAGTTTGGGGCTGCTAGCATAAAGCCTTCCTACTATTCTCATGTACTCAGTCAATGCCTTCAAATAATGCTTCAAATAAGAAGCTATTTTAGGATGGATTCTCCCCATGATTGAACTCTTAGATCATAAAGTTGGCCACTACATGACGTAGCAATCGACAGAAGTAGACTGCTGTAAGTTCATATCTATCACAAACAAAGTCAAGGCCTCGGATTTGCGAAGACTTGTACAGTTGATTCATGTCATAGGCCCAATACAATTCTTGTTGACATCATTGGGGGTCTTTCCACTGATTTTAATCGGAGCTGGATTGGGTCATGAGTCAACAATGGCTGACTACATCAACCCTCTATTAATTGATTGTATTGTTCAAAGATGCCAAAATACACAAATAGAATTCTTGGAGCACAGCTATAAAATAAATAAGTAAACAAAAATCAGTAATAGAAAGACCAGTGTAATATTCTTTGCTTCATGTTAACCACTGTGTCATCACAACTTTATGGGGCACAATTAAGGTTGTGATTGTAATTCAGGATGAGTTCAGTATGTTACATTCTTGTTCTGAATTTCCTGTGTTTAACTTTAATTTCTTTTTTTTAACATACTCATACAATAGTATGCATGCAAATGACTAAGATGTGATTGCAACCTTAACTTCTTTATAAAAGTTTTTTTTGGAAGGAATAATAATCACATAAAAGGAAACAAAGAAGCACAAATTCTCAGACACAGTTACATAACTGTCCAGAACAATCTTATTTATTCAGAACAAGAACATTTCTTCCAGGATCCTAAACCTAGGTAGTTGAGTTTATTTAAAAGACTATGCAGAAAAAACAAGAGCTTGCACACACAGGGAATTCAGAGCAAGAATATAACATACTGAACTTAGCCTGAACTACCTCCCACTGTACATTTCACATCAGCAACTGTCTCTGACTGTATGCAGAGAAGGTTTAAATTTCCTTTTGTCTCATTTTTTTTCCCCTGCTAGCCTGCAGAGTAAATGACAGTGCAGGTTAGGTCCTTGCAAGCTCTGAGAGGCTTATAAACAGTACAGGCTATTCTGCAACACTAAATAAATCCCCAGGCCATGGGCAAAATTTTCAAAAGTAGCCTCTAAAAATGCTCTGAGAAATTACGGCCTTGATATTTCAACTGCATCTGTGCAATGGGACCCCTTGCACCTGCAGGGAATCTCAGTGACATCAAGAGACACATTTTGAAAAGGGGCCATTAAAACTGTGCTCGTGGCCTCTTGAATAAGTGAGACAGACAGATGCAACGGGATTCTGAGGAAGGCATGGGGGATTAGAAAGCTAAAATGCACTATTAAGATCCAGTTCTGAACAAAGCTCTCATTTGTAGAGCTAAGTTAAAAACAAAAAAGCACAATTTCCACCATGTGAAAAATTCTGATATTTCAAATAAAAATTGAAATATAATTTTTTTCCAGAAAAAGTTTCAAGTCGGGAAAGTCAAAATGTTTCATTTCAAGTCTATTCAACATAAAACTGCATGTGCCAATGGTGTCATGGTGCCTCATGTGAGTTGTAGTTCAGGTGTCTCTTGCCCCTTCTCTCCTATAGACTTGGCTCCCTGCATGGACTATATCTCCCAGAATGCACGAGCAGTCATCTGACTCCCATGATGCATCACATAGCTTGGTCTGAGGGGCAACTGCAGTGGAGAGTAGAGAAGAAGGGACTTATTTCTATTAGATTTGTGGAGCCCTACAGGGAGAAAAAATGAGGTGTGTGACTGTGTTGGAGACTTACTGAATGGCAGGAATCCTCAGCAGTTACTGAAATTATGGGATGCTAACCCTAATTCTGGTGTCTATGACAGCAAGAAGAAGAGATACCATTAAGCCTGCCGTACATGAGTTACACGCTTAACAACATTCTATTGCTATTTATAAATTTGCAGTAGTTTTAATTAGTCATGCTATTAATGATCCCCCACCATGGCATTAAATATACTGCTTTCACTCTGCCACAAATTATGACATTAATGCTGGCAACAAATCCGTTCTCCGTGTCATCTTGTAAACTTAATTGGGAATAATTCTCACTAAGAAAAATGAGTTGAATAAGAAAAAAGAAGTCCATGTGTATGCCTAGTTAAGGGTTACATTCAGCAGAAGTGCTGTGCTACGGGGTAAGAATAAAATGCCATATGTTGGCATAAAAAATGGGTACCTCTCATATTTTAGTGTTATCATTCTTAATTTTCACCTGGTAGCTCCTAGCAATACTGAATGGGAATGAGCGTTCAGTAATCCTTCTAGGGCTTTCCAGAATTTGGCATTGGAAGGCACCTCCCATGGGAATAGAACCTGTCCTAATCACTCCATTAAAGCACTATTAACTTAAATCACCAAAGTGGATGCAAATTACTGTACTATATTTACTACTCTCTATCAATATGATATTGATAACAGCAAAACACATTTGCCAGCATATATAGCATGTTCTGTGCCCAAGGACCCTACACTTTAACAGGTGAACTGCAAAAGAAAATATAAAGTGCCCTTAACTCCTCCTTTATGATTTATTATTATTATTTATATTACACTAGTACCCATATGCTCCAAGTCAAATCAAGCCTCCATTGTGGTAGGCATTGTACAGCCACACAGAGAGGGAGTCCCCACCCCTTCACAACAATCTATCTACACAGACCTAGGAAGGATTATCATCCCCATTTTACAGATGGGGAAACTGAGACACAAAGCTTGAGTAATTTGCCCAAAGTCACACAGAGAGTTTGTGGCAGTACTCAATACAAAGGGGACCTCATGAAGATTTTCCCCAATTAAAAAGATGGGGAGTTATTTTTCTGCTTAATTTTTACTTGGTAGCGGGTTATGTCAAGTGTTGCTTTCCCTGACAGCCCTCCTCTTCTCAACTTGTCAACTTTCAATCTGTTGTCCCTTATGGTGTCATGAGACAGTCCAGTCCTCCAAGGATTCTCCAGCAAAAAAAAAAAAAAAAAAAAAATTAATTAAAAAAGTGGCGGGAAAGAAACAACTTCTGAGGCTGTTTTTATGTGCCATAAAGAAGCCAAGAAGGACACCACAATGTATGTTCCTTGCAGTTCGCCTTGACATGCTCCCTGAGCTAAGGTGACAAAGATTTTTCATTGTGTCCTCTTCATTTTGCATCCTCCAGAAAGCATCTTCTCTCTTTCTGCCCCACCACCCTCACACACATGATACACTTCTGCGGTGACCTGGAATCCTACTTTCGCAGTCTCTGACTGAAGGAATATTTCCACCACACCACTGAGCAACACACTAACACACAGATACATTCCTACCAATGTTACAAGAAGAAGAATTCTGCATGGACTCCTCCTGATGGTTGAAACAACAGACTAAACTTTTACATAGAGTATTTCCGCTGACGTGCACAAGCTGAGATTGTAGACAAGTAACATCTCTTGCCCCATAACCTCAGCCGTGCAGAATGCAACACCATCCACAGCCTCAATAACAACTCTGACATTATAATCAAAGAGGCTGGCAAAGGAGGTGCTGTAGTCATCATGAATAGGTTGGATTACGAACAGAAGGCTGCCTGGCAACTCTCCAACACCACATTCTACAAGCCACTACTGTCCAATCCCACTGAGGAATACCAAAAGAAACTATATCTACTTAAGAAACTCCCTAAAGAAACACAGGAACAAATCTACACAGACACACCCCCCTTAGCCTTGACCAGGGTTATTCTATTTGCTACCCAAGATCCACAAACCTGGGAATCCTGGACGCCCCATTATCTCAGGTATTGGCAGTCTCACAGCAGGACCAGGCTATGTGGACTCTCTCCTCAGGCCCTATGCCACCTGCATTCCTAGCTATCTTCGTGATACCACTGACTTCCTGAGAAAACTACAAGCCATTGGTGATCTCCCAGAAAACACCATCCTAGCTACTATGGATGTAGAAGATCTCTACACCAACATTCCACACAAAGATGAACTACAAGCTACCAGGAACATTTTCCCTGGTAATGATATGGCACATCTAGTAGCTGAACTTTGTGACTTTGTCCTGACCCACAACTACTTCAGATTTGGAGACAATCTATATCTTCAAGTCAGTGACACAGCTATGGGCACCCGCATGGCCCAACAGTATGCCAACATTTTTATGGCTGACCTAGAACATTGCTTCCTTGAAACTCACCCCAAGTACTTCTTCTTTACCTATGCTACATGGATGACATTTTCATCATCTGTACCAGGGGAAAGAGTCCCTTGAAGAATTCCACCAGGATTTCAATAATTTCCACCCCACCATCAACCTCAGCCCGGACCAGTCCACACAAAAAATCCACTTCCTGGACACTGCAATACAAATAAGGGATGGTCACATTAATACCACCCTGTACCAAAAACCAACGGACCGCAATACATATCTTCATGCCTGCAGCTTCCACCTTGGACACATTACATGATCCATTGTCTACAGCCAAGCCCTAAGATATAACTGGATTTTCTCTGATCCCTCAGACAGAGACAAACACCTACAGGATCTCCATAAAACATTCTTAAAACTACAATATCCACCTGAGGAGGTGAAGAAACAAATTGACAGAGCCAGACGGGTACTCAGAAGTCACCTCTACAGGACAGACCCAACAAAGACAACAACAGAAAACCACTGGCCATCACCTACAGCCCCACTAAAATCTCTCCAACACATCATTAGGGATCTACAACCTATCCTAGCAGATGATCCCTCACTCGCTCAAGCCATAGGAGGCAGGCCTATCCTTGCTTACAGACAGCCACCAACCGGAAGCAAATACTCACCAGCAATCATACACCGTACAAGAACACTAACCCAGGAACCTATCCCTGCAACAAACCCCGTTGCCAACTCTGCCCGCACATCAACTCTAGTGACACAGTCACAGGTCCTAACCACATCAGCCACACCATCAGGAGCTCATTCATCTGCACGTCTACTAATGTAATATATGCCATCATGTGCCAGCAATGCCCCTCTGCCATGTACATTGGCCAAACCAGACTGCCACTATGCAAAAGAATAAATGGACACAAATTAGACATAAAAAATGATAACATTCATAAACCAATGGGAGAGCACTTCAATCTCCCAGGACACTCTGTAGCTGACTTGAAAGTTCCCTACTTCAACAAAAAAAACTTCAAAAACAGACTTCAGTGAGAAACTGCAGGGCTGGAACTCATATGCAAACTCAACACAATCAGACTGGGTCTGAACAGGGACTTGGAATGGTTCTTTCATTACAAGAAGTAATTGTCACTGTTCGCACATTTTCACCTTTTAATCAATGGTTGTGAATAGGCCTCATATACCCTAACTGAATGGACTTTGTTAACACTTGCCCTCCCCATTGTTGTTTCTTACCCTTGGATGTATATATATACACCTCCTATCTGTGATTTCGATTTCATGCATCTGATGAAGTGGGTTGCAGCCCATGAAAGCTTATGCCCACAAAAATTTGTCAGTTTTTAAGGTGTTACAGGACTCTCGTTGTTTTTGCTGTATACAGACTAACATGGCTACCCCTCTGTAACATCTTCTGACAAATAAACTTTAAAAAGAGATGGGAGGTATTTCACTGAGCTCTCTTTCACCATGCTAGCACTCCTGCAGCTGCACAAGTAACAACCTGCGATGGTCCCAACCTATGAGGATTCAAACCTTCACATTCTGTCTCTTGCCCAGATGAGCTGAGAAGCCTACAACCCGCAGTGCGGCCTTCTTTTTATTTTTCATCTCCAGTATCCCTGCTTGCATCACATCAGAGCAAATCCAACAAATACAATCAGACTCCATGACACTGCCAGTCAGCTTATTATGCCAATCAGTGCTATCTTTTCCAGTTGGTTCAGTGCTTGCTCTCAAAGCAAAGAACGGCACCAGTGATAAGCTAATGTTTGGATCTGAAGTTTGCTGCCACTACTTTGTCTCAGTTAGACAGGGATTTCAGAAGTTGCAATGGAAAGGCAGGGCACAAGATACACTCCACTCGCCTAGGTTTTAAAAGCGTGCTTCTGGTCAGAAAAGTAATACTGTAAAAACTGACATGTTGATGTCCCAAATTTATTCCCCATCAGTGACTTCTGTGTCAAATGCATTCTGTTTACAACTCAAATCACCATTTTTGTAACCGCCAAGCACTGCCTGGGCAAACTTGTCTCTGGAAATCAAGCGGGATTTCCAACCCCAGCCCCCACATTATACACCATCAGTAACAACAAAGGTTCCGGAGTCAGCACTCAGCTGGCAATTTTGTTGAAGGTATAGGAGGCGAAACAGAAAGCAAGTTTTTCTCTAGTTCTATCCGCTCTGGAATGCTGATTGTACTAAGCCTTTTTTTGGTAAACAAAATAGACAGAAGTGCATTAATAAGCAATTATTCAAAAGTCTAGAGAAAAGATTTTTTTTAAACTAGGATCCTGACTAGAAGCTCCAAAATCCATATTTATGCATCTAAATCAGTGGCCTGATTTCAGAAGTACCGAGCACTTAGCGGGAGCTGTTGGATACTCAACATTCAGAAAATCAGTTTGCTTAGCCCCTCACAAAGCAAGGTACAGTATTTCAGTACATGAGTAGCTCCTCTGAAGTTAACAGGACAACTTGTGTTCTAAAAGGCAGGCACATGCTGAAACGTCTAGCTGAAGTAGTTTGCTTATTTAGGAATCCAAATGAGGACCTTTAAGTTAGATTCCTGCACCCTGATTTAGAGAGTCGTTTCCAAGATATGTATCCAGTTCATAGCTGATACTCCAAACTTTTTGACCCTGCCTGGTTCATGGCTCTCCAGGCTCTCTTCCATATCCAAGAACATCCCGTCAGCCCTCCTGCTCACACAGATTCATGCCAGATGCTGGATCTCACGTCTGATGCCCTCAAAGGTGCAGATATTGTTCAGATGGAGGTGGGATGGCACTTCCTTCCCATGCAGAAAGCTTTCTTATGAAAATTGGCCTGCCCTTCCCCCTTCTCGCACACTTTTTCCTATACACAGACACTCTGTCGACATGGGTTGCCTTTGAAGGTGACCCAAAATACACCAGTCGCTGCCATTTCACAAGCCCATGCTGAAGTTCTTGAGATATGGCTCCAGGTATTGAGAATCATGCGGACACACTCCGTGGGACACGAGCCCCAGCAACCCCAAGAGTGTTGCTAACATTGGAAAAAAGCTCTAGATGGACCCAGCAAGAAATGAATGTGTCCCTCCATCCTGATGGTCTTGTGAGAAGGACCCCCAACCTTCTCTCCCTCTGAACAGCACCTACACTGGAAGTAAGTGAAGGAAAGGGGAGTGGGTACTAGACAGTGAGAAAGGGAGAAACTCTCTGACTCTTCACAAATTTCGCTTCAGTTTAAGTTAAATATTAGGAATGGGGAAAAACTGACAGGTTTGTCTTGCTTGTCCTGGGAAGGTTCAATCATCTCGACAAATATCATGCTTCCGAGCATTAGCTGATGACTATATCCAAAGGAAGAAATGGTTAGCCCAATATGCAGCATTAAACCATCAATGAAGTGGATCAACTTTTTCTTTTCCAACTTCTTCAGAAGCAGCAGACCACAATCAAAGGGGGGAATCTAAATGAATTAGACCTACATACCCTGATCCTGAATGGCTAATGTCCTGCATTCCTATTTTCCAGTTACCTTTATAAACATAAGTACTGTTTCAAAGGGATGGGGTGGGGAGACTAGAAAACAAAGGATAAAAATATTGCAAAGACGTACGATTTTGAAGTACATAATTGAAGAGGGCAGTAATGGTGTTTTGATAAATTCTTCAAGACTCAAGTACGATTTGAAATCATAGGAAAATAAAGCATCATAATTAGGCATAACTGAGAAGGTTTCAAGTTATTTTAAGTGATAGCACACCTAGAGACAGTGGTTATAATACTGCAAGAGGGAAAAAAAATAAAGGTGTGGCTATATGGGGTAGATTCCCCACTTTCCTCTGTCTGCTCACTTTTTCAGTCATGTCAGGTTCACAGTTGCTTTGCATCGCGGAAGAGAGACAAGCAGCTGGAGTGTGCTATTACCTTTGTCCCAGATCTTGCAGTCAGATCCACATGGTAGCAGACAATAGGGGAGATCTAATCTAATAACATGGATGCAATTGTCGGACTGGGGGCCAAATGACCAAAGAATGTTACCTCAAACCAAGGACATTCCAGCTTTGATAACAATAGATGTATAGGGGCAGACCCCGAGTTTTTTCAGCTATGCCAATTTATACCAGCTGAGGCTCGGGCCCCTTGTTTGTAACTTTGTATCTAAATGTTAGTCTACCAGTTGTGTTAGTTCCTGCAGAACCTGGTGTCTGTCTGTGCAAAAGGAATTTTCCTAGGGTGAAATACTTGGGGGTTGCCTGAAGGTTTAATCCAATGTGATGTGGAGCCTTGATTAAATCAGCTTCATTAAATGCATCCTTACGTTCTTTTGGTTTTGAATTGCACTCTGCTGGCATGACAGGTGCAGATTTGGCTATGCACCATGAGAAGCCTCTTTCCTCTCTAAGTGACACAGCTCTGTGTCCAAGAAGTGATTTGAGAACATGCAGGAAGCCTGCAGATGCTGACAGAATTTCCTCAAGGCTCTGACAGCTAGCTGGAGACCCTAGCTTTCTTCCAGGTCAGCATATTCCTGAGCTGCGTAGGGTAAACATTTATCCCTTGTGACATGTTTGCTTTGACCACCAGACTGAAGATAACCCTGGTTTTAGAATGTCATTGTAGTTTCCTCTTTAAAGCAGATTTCTACAACAGTGCAGCTAGTTCAACTATGCTCAACTAATAAATGAGGGTAATTTATGTCCTCGTGGATTCCTTGCTTCACTCACAGAAGTGTGTAGCCCTCAAGCCCACTGCAGTTCCACCCTTTAGATCCCTGCTGTTCTCTGCAAGCTAGCACCTTGATACCAGAGCCATTGTTTCTTGACAGACGGACGGACGGACAGACAGACATGCTCTTTGGGCTGAATTATCCACCCCCCCCCCCCCACGCACACACCTCGATCTTCTCACAAGTTACAATCGCGGTACATGAGTCTCTGGCTGTGTCATGCTAGGAAGTGACATGATTTGGATGTGGAGGGCAAGAGAGCAGGCATAGTTGGGAATGGCCTCCCTCAGGGTGTGTCCCTGAGGAATGGGGAGGACAGTGATGAGGCCACAGAGACAGAAGATAGAAGGGGAGGGTTTCAGAAGAAAGCGCTGGTGCCTGCTCTGGGAGATGTCCCAGAGAGGCAGAGTGAGATGGAACCGTGGGGAGGGAGCTGGGCCAACAGCAGAAGAATGAGCCTCCAAGGCAGGGGTGATTAAGATGGTAGTTGAAACCATGAGATCACCCAGAGAAATGATGAAGAGGAAGGGGCCAAAGTCGTAGCTCTGGGTTTTGTCCTAGTGCCGGGTTCTGCTCCACAGAGCCATTCTGGCAGCTGAGGAGCAGCCAGGTATAAAGAAGCTCCAACCATATCCCTTTTCCTCATCGAGATCCTCTACGCTGGGAGCTGGGGGGCAACGTGGAAGCTACTGTGGTGGCTCTGCACTATTAATGATTCCCCTAGATTGGGGCATACTCCATCGGCCAGCTCAGCCTATTCTCTGCCTGCATACCACATTTAGGCCATGACATGTTGAGTGGTATGGGTGGTTCAATGAAGGGTTAGGTCAGCTGGGGCATGACCTGGCCTGCTTCCATTAGACTAGCACATCATGCATCATTCTTCCCAAATAATTCAGTGTACTGGTGAGAGAGAGACGACGTTAACATGAAGCAACAAACAAGAGAGCATTGCCAAAGAGGTACGCAAGGAATTATTATTGACAGTCTTAGGACTTGTCTATAGATGAAAGTTAATCTGGAGAAGTGCGAATTTAAGGCAGATTAACTAACTCTATGTGTGGATGCTTTTATGGTAGAAAAAGAGTGCCTTATTCCAAATTAGTTTAATCCACTTCAGAAGAGGAGAAAATGAATTTGGAAAAAAAGGTACTCTTATTCCAGAATAAGAGCATCGCCACCTGGTAGTTGATCAAGAATAGTTAATCAGGACTAGCTATTCCTGAATAACTTGAGCAGTTTAGCTAGAGCAGACTAATTATTTCACTATAGCTATGCTGCTATAACTCCCCCATGTGGACACTGTGGAATAGAGCGTCCATACAGGGAGTTATACCAACAGAGCTATAGCGAAATAATTAGTCCGCTCTAGCAACGCTGGTCAGCTTCCCCAATGTAGACAAGCCATTAGACATTTCAGAAAGAGCCCTTAACAAACAGCTATAATTTCACCAAGTAAAAGAGGTGAGAACAACACCACAGTAGGAGAGGTTCACAGTGTATCAATATCTTAAATCAAAGTGCCTTCGGGGACTAAGGACCAGGTAGTTCAAATACTCCCGTGCCTTAGAGGCACTGCAGAGTCTCACCTACAACTGATTTATCTCACATCCACCTCCCTATACTTGACCCCAGCAAGGGAACTATGCTCTTCAGCAACATTGAATCTATCAAGATCCAGGGTGAAGTTGCAAAGAACTTTAAGAAGAGTGTTCTCAGCAGAGTGCCCTGAGCGATGGAATGTGTTAGTAGAATACGATTGGATACATCAGAAATCAGACTGAACTCAATCAACTCTAATAGCACCCAGGGCAAAAAGCAAATTACTTCTTTGATCTGGCCTCTTGCAAATGACAAGAGTCAAGAGAGCTGGCAGCTGTTTCTTTCAAAGAAAACTCTCTCTCTCTCTCTCTCACACACACACACACACACACACAAACACTCACACACCAGCCTGCTAAAAGTGTACAGTCCCCTTTTGTGAAGTCACTTAAACAGAATTTTCCTGGGTCCTTTAATTTCCTATTATGGTGCTTAGGTATCATGGTGATTGGCACCAGGATAAACTATTTGAGCAGAACAGAATTAATCTTTTTTATGTTATCTGCCCTATTCATGGCAAGGAAGCCCATGAGCTTTTTATGTCTCAACCCATCTCTTTCAGAGGTTAGTGGCCCCCTCCCTCCCTTTTTTTTTTAAAATTAAACTATAGCAAAATTTTGATCAGGGTTACATGATGTCAACTAGGGTTATTGAATCAAATTAACATCATGTGGCCATAAGTTACTATTCAAGGGAGAAACACATTACATAAACATGGATTCTGAAGGAAAATGTCAGGTCATATTTTGAAGGGCGGGTTTTAAAATGTCTTATGGCTTCTGTAAGAGTGATGCAGTATCCTACACCTTTCTAGGACCAGATACTGATCTCGTGCTGGTTTTAATCTGGGGGAATCTCCATTGACTTCAATGCAGTTAGTCCTAATTTATACCAGTGTAAATGAGACCAGTATTGGACCTTAGGTGACTTTTTCAGGTTACTTTTGCCTCAATCCTTTATTCACCCTAGCTCCTTGAATGCACATTATCCTACCACTAGCGTGAACACAGCACATCACACAGTTAGGATCACATATACAGTCTATTCCAGTAGGATTTATCATCAATGTCTGTGTTGGCAATGGATCAGCAGAAGCTCCCACGTTCATCCCACCCTGAAGGGTTAACATTGTGACAGTGCCCTCCTACCTCTCATAGGAGAACAAGAGGCATGTAACAGCTGATAAGAGACCCAGGAAAGAATAATGAATTGGAACTGCATTTCAGTCTCCTCCAGAGCCTCCACTCCAACCTGAGACTTCAGCATTTGCCATAATTGTAGGTAATTCCATCATTTCTAATAGAGATGATTTTTAATCCTCTAAAGTGCTGTCATGACGGGAAACAACACAGTCAATAATTCCATGGGGCTCCTCCAGCTAAATGCCTCATCTTTTATTAATTTTGCTACACCCTAAACAATTGCACAATCTACTCAACCTCCACTGCCTTCCATGGAGGCAACATTTGAAAAAGCACCACCGCCTTTTTAAAATGTTTCCTCTGCAAAGGCTAGTGACTATTTCTTTTTTTTTTTAATTTAAGATTGAATGGAAAGTCCAATTGCTGAAGAGTTCAAGCCAACCAACCACCTTATTCATATCGGAAGCAGGCCCTGAGACCTCTCCAAAAACCCTCTTTCAAAGCATGCCCAGAAAGTCACCAAATTCAGGCACATTCAGACCACAGGGGGTGAAGTCCCAGAGTCGGAGCCCTCAGAGGTCACCCTGTCAGCTGCCCCCTCTCTTTAATAAGGAAGAGGATTCAGTCAAGGTGCCTGTGCTGATGATAGCTGTGGCAGTCTAGTCCAGGGACAGAGGAGATGCCTCAGCTCCCAGGACATTTAGGGTTTTGCATATCATAACCAACACTTTAAACTCCACCTGGAGGCCAATGGTCAGCCAGTGCAGACCCTGGAATACTGGGGTCAGATGCTGCCAGAGAGCTGCCCCATTCAATAACTGAGTCACTGCATTCTGCAGCAGCTTCAGTCTCTGACTGATTACTGTGCAGTCCCCTGTACAGCACACTGCAAAAGTCTGATCTTGAAGTGACAAAAGCATGGGGAGCAGTGGCAGGCTCAGCTTGGTTTTTGATGCCTTTTGAAACCTTGGCAAGTCCAAAACTCTTTGCAACTAAAATACTGATTGAATTGATTGACTGAATTGACTGAATCCACTCCATATCAGCACTTTCCATATTCACCCATGTGACTTTCAACATTACCATGTAATGCAGCTTGAGGATTTACACAGTTGATACTATTTAGTTGTGGATGCCATGCCCAAATCTGGGATGTAACAGGCACTGCAGGGCAGCTGATCCCAAGAAACAGACAAAATTAACCATCACTGGCAGAGATTTTATTTTATGTGTTGGATTTGATTAACCATGAATACTGAAAGAAGCCACTGCTGGATGGTATCAACAGGAAGTTAATCGGATCATGCACGCCTGTTACCTCCGAGCTTAAGAACTACAGTATCTGTCTGGGTCTCAGATTTTCTGTGCTCATGAATCTCTGGTGGGGATATTGTGTGGCCAAAGGAAAAGAAGTGTATGAAAAGACACATGCATTGCATTACCTGACATTCCAAATGCAGTGCCATCACATTGGACTTAACTGTTTTCAAAGAATTTCAGGCATCCCCAACAAGACATGAACACATCCCCCGTTTTCTGCTTCTTGCAGCGGTGTGATGAGGGAACAGGGGACTGTCTTGGCAAAGCACCTTCATGCCAAAGAAGGAGAAGCAGACCTTCCCACTTCAATCTCTGTCCACCGACGTCATGGAGAGCCGAAACAAGAGGGCTTGCCAAAAGTTGGGCAGCGAGCCTGCATGCCTCGTATCAACAGAGAAGAAACACTGGGATATGATGCGAAGGAGACTGGACGGTGCAAGGAACTGGCCCCGTGGCAAGCTCGCCCATTTCTATTTATCAGCCATTCCCTAGGTCTAGCCCTTTCCAGAGCTCCCATAACAAGCTGACCCCATAGTGCAAGCAACGAGTCCATTGGGGCAACCTGCTGCAAACCCAAGTTCCCAGCGCATCCCGCCCTGTGACGACATGACAGAGCAAGATCCACCTTCTCATTTCCACAACCAGATTACCCTATCCCCAAGGGGATGTCTCTGAGTGAAATAATCCCCACATAGACCACCTGGACAATCAGAAGGCCAAGTTTGGAAGGCATTTGGGGTCCAGCTGGAGAAAAGGAGCTATCTACGCCATCCTTGGCTTCTGTCACGTTGCTGTCTATAGATAGGTATATACAGTGTAATATTATCATTTGTATGTAGAGACCAGGGCTCCATTGTGTTAGGCCCTGTACAAGTACAGCGGGAGGACAGGCCCGGCCTTGAGAGCTTAATCTAAATGTACAAGAGGAAGGGCCACCGCCTCTAAAGGACTTCAGTGCCCAGCTGCCACTTTAGATCTTCAACCCTTCTGCTCAGCTGCTGCCCAATCCCGCAGGCACCTAAAGTCACGTGGAGCCTAAATTTTCACCACTGAAGTCCCCTGGGTACTGAGGTTTTGTTCGCTGGGAGTGCACAGGGCTGTTCCTGACCCTGCCTGGCAGTTCAGCACTTTTCTCACATGTAGGACCCATGGGATCCTCAGTTTAAGTGTTGCCCTGTTTACCTTGGCTGCAGGGTCCAATCCAGTAGCTGTGCCTAACTTCCCACAAAAACGTGTGCGGTGGTAGAAGAAGAAGAGGAGAATGACAACTCTCTTGTAACTATTAGCCCAGCAATGACGGCTGTTTCCTGAGAGGTGGGAAACTTTAATTCAAATACCTTGTCCACATTAGGCAGAGGGGGGAATTCACTGGGCTAAAGTTTATCAGGGAGATCTCCTCCTCCAACTCCCACGATGCTCAGCATTGCCATGCCAGAGTCCCTTTGTGGATTTAGCCTGACGTGACTTGCCCAAGTCACAGCAGACCAATGCTCCCTTTAGCATCACATATGCTGCTCAAAAAACTTTCACCTCCCCCCAGGCAGCCTTTTTCACAGGTATTATTCCTCTCTCCCCCTGTGGGGCAGAAGAATTATACTTCATTGCTTTAAGACTTTGGACCTTCATACTAGATTAGGACTAATGTTTTTAATGATCAGCAGGATTAACATGCTGGTTGCTCATATTAGTTCTTTAATGCACGTGGTTTAAAAGAAATCCCCAAATGCTATCAATTAACTGTGAGACAGTAACAGTCGATACCGAGGAAGATTAGCTAAACCAGGGAACAAAGATGGGAGAACAAAACAAAACAGGGAAAAGAACAGCATTGTGTCTTTTGCTCTTTGGACAAACGATCGAAAAACTCTTCAGATGTGAATTAAGCTCCATTGTCATTTACAGTCTGCTCAGGAACTCCCATCCATGAAAACAGCAGTGTTAACATTTCCACTGTTTGTGATGAATCAGGTGAATTCACACAGAAATACCCCAGGGCATTTAGAATGGGTGTTTATTGCAATCAAAAATATATCCCATAAATAATCCAGAGCAGTCTATGTGGACTTGCTGCCAGAGAAGTCACCTACTCTTAAGGATGCAATGCAGCATGTTTAGGCATGAGTAGTGTTTGCTGAGCTCTTGGATATTGTATTGCCATGTTGTTTGTGTATCAATCACTGGTCACCAGACAAAACTCTTGGGAAGGATTTCTCGCTTTCCAGTGCCCTAATGTCCTTCATGTAATTCCTGGTGAACATGTGACTTAAGATTCCTAGGAAGAGCCACTCTGGCGCTACATGCTGGAAATGGCTGTGTATGTGCATAAGTCCATCCATTCATCGTAATATCAGGCACTTCGGCCAACACTGGATCATTTTTAGGTTTGTGCTGGAGAATTGCATTTGTCATGGGTTCAGCTCGTGCCATATAGAACATAGTGACCATCTGTGGTCCCATTCAGTATCCTGCTGATTACAATGGCAAGCGGTCTGAATTCTCTTGTTGGTTGGTACCCTTAAACTGGGTAGCGTAACAGTAAGCAACCAAGAATTCTGCCCATCTGTAACTGCGCTGGAGCCATGACCAGCTCTCCTTTCATTGGGTTAAAAATTCACACAAGTTGATGATCTGTAACCAGATAAATAGTTTCCCGTAGAGATAGTGGGGTAACTCCCCAGACTAAACTCAGAGCTTCTCTATCAAATTGAGCATACTTACAATCTGCAGAGGTAAGAGATCTAGACACAAAGGCTGTAGGCCTTGCAGCTTGTTCTTCCATTTTTTGAGAAATTATTGTTCCTATACCATATGGGGAAGCATCATAAGCTACATTCACAGGCATGGATGCATTGCAGTGTCCAAGAACCCTTTCAGATGCCATCAGCATCTTTGCCTCATCAAAATCCTTGGTGCACTAGGGACCAATACCACTTCGGTCCCTTGTGTAACAGTTTGTATAGAGGATGTAACTCTGTCACTGTGTTAGGCAGGAAGCTATGGTAAAAACTGATCATTGCCGGAAAGGAGCATAATGATGACACAAGTAGGTGCAGGCCCCCCCAATCATTGGTGGGGGCACAGAACTCATCTGGCCTTGTGGTTGCGGGGCGAGGCAAAAGCAGTAAAATTTGTATTCCCATGCATGCCCCTACTTTGGGAAAATGTTTACCACCTGCTAATGGGCAAATATCTCCTCTACTCTAGGTGAAGGATACTGATCTGCATGCAAAACTGGTCTAATGGTAACCTTGAAATCACCCCAGATATAAGCCCCCCTTTTTTTGTTCATGATTGGCACTAGAGGGGTTCTCCACTCACTCCAGTTAACTTTGAATAGAATTCCAGAATCCTGTAAGTGCTGAAGTTGGCTGTATTGCAAAGTGCTGGACAAGCTTTTGACAATTTAGAAATTGCTCCTTTTCAAGCACAGTTGCTGCTATACTGTGTTGAAGGTTCCAATATCATCCTGGAAGACATCAGCTTGGTTCACAACATAGAGGTTTAGCATATGCCGTTTACATTTACATTACTTTCACTGTTATAGCGCCCAGTGGAGCAAGGACTTTTAGCAGTACTGAGGTTTTCTGCTACTTCACCTTACTATGTATTCTCTGATAATCCTGTGAAATTGCAGAAAACAGTAGATGTATTAAGCTCCATTTAAAAATCTTACTTCCTCTTGTTTTCAAAAAAGAATCCAAACACCACTTTGTTTATTGTCTTCTGAAGGAAAGAGCTGAAGAGACACTACAGCATTCTCAGTGGACTCCATGTTGTCAAGAGTTGATCACACTTTATAAGTACCAACATGAGGAACAGAAATTTTCTAACAGAGCTCTTCAGTCTAGCAGATAATGACATAACAAGATCCAATGGCTGGCAGTTGAAGCTAGACAAATTCAGACTAAAAATAAGGCATAACATTTTAACAGTGAGGATAATTAACCACTAGAACAAAGTACTGAAGCTCATGGCGGATTCTCCATCACTAGCAATTTTTAAATCAAGACTATTTTTTTTTTTACAAGATCAGGTCTAGTTTTCAAAAACATTCCCATTTGAGGCTACTGTTATGCCTTGGTTTTTATATATCGGTATCAAGCTATTTGCTGGTCCTAATCTATAGCTCTATTAATAACTCCCATCAACAGTCAACAGCAATACATACATGATACCCTTAAACTTGAAGTGCAGACCTGAGCCTCTATCTTGCAATACTTAAGCACGTGTGTAACTTTACTTACACAAGTAGTCCCAATGATGGTGTGAATAAAGTTAAGTGTGTGCTTAAATGTTTGCAGGATCGGGGACTTAACCTTTCTGGGTTGCTGAATATAGATGAAAAGTTATTTTTTAAGCATACCCCTATTTTGTATGACACAGGTATTGATCCCAGTTTTTATACAGTTACAGTAACAAGGGCTTCAGCAGAAATCGAGAACATTTTCACGCAAGCTACAAAAGTGCCCACATTTTTATTTTAGCACATGTTTAATATTTGATCTAATACATGCAATAAATGACTTTTATTGCATGCAGTAATTAATTTCTATTTATGTGTGACATTAAATATTTCATACATTCATTAATTTTAAAATTTTAAAACCCAGCCACTCTGAGGTGCACTAATCAACATTTCCATTTGTATGAAAGCTAATTCTTTAATGGGCAGTAATAATTTTCCCTGCATAATGAGTCACTGTACATGCCCTGAATCCTGATTCCTTTAAATATAGACCCATCTTTTTATCAACTTTAACGCTACTGTCTAGTGTTGGTATTCAATGAAATTGATTAATTCCTTCTGCGCCCTCCCCTTGCTTCAATCTTTAACTAGATTAATCAAATCCTAAAATGGTTTTGCCTTAATAAGTTTCTTGTTTTTATCACGCGTTCATCCCCAAGTGCTCTTGTTTACCTGTTAAATATTCAGACAGCTTGTTTTATCAGTAGCGTTATGGATATATCTTTAACACATCAGTGTGGGAACAGTCTAAGGCGTGGGATGGAGAACCAGGAGAGTGGAGTTCAAGAGCTGGCTCTGTCATACTCTTTGTGTGACCTTACACTGTGAGTTAGGGGTGTGAGTCCCGTGTTGGTGCACGCACACTCATGCTAGTGCTAGTATAAATAGCGGTGTAGCTGCAAGAACAAGACTAACAACAGCAGAGCCTTACTGAGAAGAAACCTGCCTGAAATTCTATGGTTATTTATACTCATGCAATTTTCCTGAGAGCTAGCATGAGTACGTGTACATGAACAGGAGAATCATACCCTTCACTCACAGTGTGGATATAAACTCTGGGTGATAGTTTCATCAGTTCTCTGCATTGGCCTAAATCCTCTCCCATTGGCTACATGGTCATTGGCTCCCAAGTTAGGCCAACTTTTAACTCTTCTGAGAACTGCCCCTTGTTGTCTCAATTCTCCATCTGTAAAATGGGGATGACAATATTCCCCTTTCCTCCAGTCTATCTTGTCTCTTTAGATGGTGAGCGAGTCAGGGCTGGGACCCTCTCTGTGTCTGTACAGCCCCTAGCACAATGGCTCCCTGTTCCCCCAGGTGCTAGTGTATTTCAAAACAGGGGCAATTTTACAAAATGGCAGCTCCCCTTATCGATTTCAACCCTTTTAAAAATCTGGCTCTTTATTTAGTTGCTGAAATGGGAACTGAGCCCTTTTGAAAATATATGGCCTATAATAAACCAACAACAGAAGTGCATCTGCATATGTCACCTACATATGAATGCCCATAAAAGGGAAGAAGCTAATGTGGGTCCACCAGGGTCATAACAAAGCAGAAGGGACTGCACAAAAGGCAGAGAAGGTCTAGCAAAGGAGGTGGTGTGGGCTGAGGATGGAGTGAACTGTTCAATCCCCTCAATCATATAACATCGTATTTTTCAACAGAGATGTGTCAAAGAGGAGAGATTGCTCACTCAAAGAAATTAAAACTGACTGTCATAGCGGGAGCTGTGTTCCAAATCACCCACAGCCTTACTGCCAGGAAAAACAAAACGAACAAAATCTCAGTGTTCCTCACTCTCTTTTACTCACAAAATTAGAAAAATAAAGTTCATTCACCATTACTTAGGAAATAAAATGCAACCTCAACAAATCAGCAGATGGGTTTTAGTTACTCTGATTTTTAAAAGGTTCCCTCCTTGCATTTATCTTCCATGCTCTTATCTGATCCTCTTGCAGGTAGCCCTCTGTGATAATGATACTAATAAAGTAAGCACTATCCTGAGACCAAACAAAACTTCTGTGACTGCAAACAACAGACTGGGACACATATATGCAACATTGGGGAGAACACCTAGGACCTTTATCCCCTGAAGCACAGGCCTTCGAGATTTATATCTTGTGTAGATTAGCCAGTAGGGTATGACACAGCCACATACACCTGAACAGGTATCATCTTCCATCCACTAGAGGGCAGTGGTACATATAAACCATAGTAGCCAGCATATGGCAAAAGAGGCAATGTGACTTAAGCAAAAGCAGTGGGGCTAGATAGTGGGACATGTGGCTAACTCAGAAGATTTGGGTTCTATTCCCAGCTCTTCCACTGGCCTGCTGTGTGACCTTGGGCCAGCCACTTGATGCCTCAGTTTCCTTATCTGTAAAGTGGGGATAATGAGAACAAAAAATACTTTGAGATCATCTGTGCTATATAAGAACTTGGTATCATCCGCTAATCCCTGCCTTCAGAGACAAAGGATGCATATGTGTAGAATTTAACCTTATACTTGGAAATCTAGCCCTGTGCAATCTGGAAGCCTAGAATTTACGGTAGTGCTATTGCAGTAGCTTGGATGACTGCGCAGGATACTGCATATCTTTTAACAAGGGATGAGTTAGCAAATTCATTTCAATCTCATAAATGAACCTCGTTACTCTTGTCACCCATACTTACAACAAACTTTGGCGTCCAGTGACCATGGAGGTAACCACATATCTAGTTATTCTGCTTCTTTTGCATGCACTGTCTTCTGCAAGTCTTATTAGGCCTGCTAGTTTCACTAACAGTACTGTATCTATGCACTTCACTTACCAACTGCAACAAGAAGCTGCAGGTGCAAGTCTGTGATCTGAATTTTTCACATGACTGTGAAATTTTTCACACTGTGAATTTTTCACATTTATGTGAGGAACTAACACAAAAAGGACCTTATGCAGAGCTGCCTGGCTCAGAACTAGAGTTATGTGAAATTAATTTATTGCACTTTACAGGGATTCATGCAGCTCATTCATCTTTTTTTTGGTTCACAGAAGTTCATACCCTTTGATTCTCACTTTTGGTTCAAATAGCCAAAAATTCCACATAAAACTCCAGTAAAATTACCAAGTTTTGCTTGGATAAAATCATACGAAATCACCAAGTTTACTATAATTTCCACCCCAAACATGATAAATCATCTCAAGTTTGCTGGGAAAAAAACCAAAGCAGATTCACTAAAAGTTTGCAAACTTTAACCAGTCTGGGAGCAAACCTAATTAAAGCACTGGGTTTTGTCACAAAAGTGGGAAACAGACATGGCTGACCTGCCTTCAGGTTTTGCACAGCTCTTCTCAGAAGTTAATTCTTTCTCTGTGGTGTTCTTTGTTTAGCACTGGCAGTGAATAAAACATACTCCCTCATTATTAATAAAGACATATAGCAAATGAAGAAAGGGCAAGGGAATGTGTCATAAAAATAACCGCTGTGTTTCAAATAAAATCTCTCTTGGAAGTCTGGTCTGCTAGAAAGGACACTCTCCTGTTATAAGAGTGTGCTATAAAAGAACTATGGATGTATCTATATAGTTAATAGAATGAGCAACTCTACTGATATAGAGGAACAGGTAACATTCTTCAAATAAAGTTATTATGCACCAATAATAGCTTCCAGTATGTAGCACTAAATATGCATCTCCCTCTGCAAAGCTACATCTTAGTGGCAACCTAGGGAAGATAACCCAAAGGCCCTATCATTAGCAAAATGCTGACACCAATTGCAAGCAGTGCACAGAAAGAGGATGGTCTTTCAGAGTTGTTTTGCCCACATCTCTGAGCTAGATGTGACAGCGAATAGCTCTGCACGGCCATGACTGCATCGCTCCATCTCTGTTTAGCAAGTGCGCTGGAGGACAGGAATTTTTCATTTCATACACCATTTGCAGCAAGCGGTAGTGATTTCACAAGCGTCATTAAGCTCTGGAGAGCTAATGATAAAGCAAAGTATTTGTTGTTTCTCTGAAAGTTCTGTAGTGTTTAAGGCCAAGACCTAGCTGGGGTAGCTTGGTTCACTGTGGACTGCCTGTCAAATAATCGTTACTTTCAGTGCACCTCAGTTGTGACAAAGGCATTTATCATAAGTTAGTAAATACACAAGGAATATCAGAGCGTGTGAAATATATTACTTTGGTTTGTAAATCTTGTCCTGTCTAGGGGTTGGCTTATTGGATGTTTCCTGACACTGATTTCAGTATTGCCAAACTCTGAGCATTCATAAATCAGGCCTCAAAAGACTCTTGAAACTGGCTCAAAAAGCATAATTAAAAAAAAAACATTTTAGGTTCTTTTCATTTCTAGTTTATTTTTTGACACTTTAGGTCACATTTGGCTCACGTTTTTAAGTTTTTCTCCATAACCAGGATGAGTAGAAATGTTTTTTTAAATGAAAACTGAGATTCTCTCCTAATCACATGAGTCCAGGAGCTGGACCTTTATGAAAGACATTGAATATCACAAGACTTGGAAGAGTTGCCAACAACATGCACTGCGTCAACACTAGTCTTTTATGTCTAAGTCTTAAGACTTAAATTTTAAGTTTTCTTAAAAAAGGAAGAAATAGTAGGAAAGGTTTTGTGTTTGAATATTCCATAACTGCTAGTGTAACTAATTTTTGGAAGTCCATGCACAAAACATTATGCTCGCCACAGAGACCAGGGGGTCAACATGTACATCATCATACTACACATGTATGCACCAGGGTTACAAATGGAGAGTCTATGAATGAAAAAATAAAAACCTCTACTACTCAAGCTAAAAAAAAAAGTGATATTAATTTTCTTTGGCGTTAAGGGACTGATTTCCCACTCTGTTATTAAATCAGTAGCATTATCATAAACTAGAGTAATGCTATCATGAATCAGGCCCTAAGCTTTTTATCCCCTAGAAGATCTTTAGGCTGTTGTAATTTACGCTGGGGGCCAGCCAGACTTACATCCAACCAAGGATCAGGTAAGCACAAAAGCCACCTTTGTATCCCCTTCTTGGCCACCTGAGCTGTGTTGTAAGCATCTTGGCTGTAGCCAAGGATCCGGGGCCAAGATTTTAAAAAGAAAAAAAAAAGTGAGGTGCCTTTTCAAGAGTGATGCACACTCACAAGTGAGGTCAGATTTTTAACATGTTTTGGCACCCAGCAGCTTCCTTGGAGGACAATTCATGAAAATCTGACTGATTTTGTTTAGGTGCCATGGGGTTGAAAACCTGGCCCCTAAAGCCTTATTTAGGTTTAGAAAAGTGCTGAGCACCCAACAACTCTCTTTAACTACTGGAGAAAAAGTAAACACTCAGCACTTTTGAATATCAGGCCATTTATTTAGAATCCTAAATATGGACATAGGAATCTATTTTTGAAAAAAATTGGCTTGCATGATTATTTTTATTTTGTGCCAAAATGCCTGTATTCATTCTCTAAATCCCGACCCTTTCCTTCACATCAGCTCTGTGATCTGTACTTTGCAGAAGAGCCTGCTTAGCCCTACAACTTTCTATGAAACTTCTGCCTGAAATAAATCTCACTTCACAAGTCAGTTGGTGATTCTACTGTAGGTGCCTTTACCATCGAATTATATTACTGACATCTTCTAACATGGTAAGGTGACAGTGCATCCCATTTGCAAGGTGGTTTCTATGAATTTGGTAATAATATATAGCCCAAGGTATAGCTAATGGCCTGGGGTTATTACAATAAAATATCAATGATATAAAACAGATTTAAGTGAAAGAAGCAAAAATAGAAAAGTCAAAATGAGCTGTGAAACTGTAGAAAGGTAAATCATTCTAACTCAATCTACAGCAACTTCCTTCCCCTCCTATTACCTGTTTCATCTTGCCTCAGTTTCCATTGTCCCTGCTGTGAACGCTTCTCCCCAGAACAACAATTATATTTTTGTTTGCAATACTTAACTGGAAGCAAGGAGCTGGAATTCCCCCAGATTAAAACACATAAAGATGAAGTCTGATTGAAAACTTTCCACCAAAACTGGCTTTGAACAAAAAACAGGGGTTTAAACAAAATGATGTTTTCACTGAACATGCCGGATTTTAGTGGATTTTTTTTTGCTTTTTGCAGAGAGGGGAAGAAAGAAAAAAGGTGAAATCATTTTGGCTGAAAACTCCACTTTTTTTTCATTAGTCAACAAAAAGTAAAAAAAAAAATTCCATGGAAAATTTTAATGGAAGTGAATTTTTTCTTCATTTTTATAAAAAAAAATTCAGTAAAAAAAAATTCTTACCAGGTTTGATATAGACAGAGATTGTCTCATTTTCACTAAGCCCCCTTTACACTGGAGGTCTCAAAGTGGTTGTAATGCATTATTTAAGGGTGAGTAAGCCAGAGAAGTGTAAAGTGGCTATAGTGTTAATGCAGGACCATTTGTGCTTACCTGTAAGGTAAGGAGGAGAAGTGAAATTTGAGGAATAAGTGAAGAAAGGAAATGAGTCTCAAAGGGTCTCTCGTTACCTAAAGCTCTTTACCTCTCAGCTCTCGGACAGTTCAACTTCCCTTGCTTGGTAAGAGCTGTTTTCTTCTCTTCCACGTCAATTCTGGAGTTTTTCGTTTCAGCTGAATGGAGCAAGTCACTGAGGTAGTATTTTTGTTGCTCAGAAAAGATGAGTATAACAGCCATCCGGAGCAGAGGGATTACACTAGCCAATCAGAGGTTAGGGATTTCCATGTCCACAGAACAATTATTGAGAAATAACCAAACCATGATGATGCAAATTGCTGCACAGTGATTGGCGAATCAGGGCAGTCAGCCAATCAAAATGCAAGTATTTACGTACTGTATGATTACGGAAAAAAGAACTGGTTGGTGATTAGGTGAACTGGACACCCACAATTTGAGAGCAGGGTATTCCATAACCCAGAAAGTCAAAGTGCTCTGCAAACATTTCTGGAGTGAGCGTCACAACATGCTTGCAAAGCAGTTAAGTATGTTGTTGTCCTCCTAGTTCTGGGAAAGGTGAATGAGGGAACACCAGGGGATGGAGGATGACAATATTTCCAAGGTCTAAAACAGGAGGACCCAGAAAGTGGGAGCATATGGGCCACTGGTACAAGACTTGTAGACGATGGAAAGGGGTGAAGGAGCAAAAGGAAACCAAGAGCAGGGAAAGGTTTCGTGGAAGGGGATGTGGGGCAGCCATGGGGGTATTAAGGTGACTCGGAGAGGCATGAAGGGTGTCTGAGTGTACTGAGAAGGCATAGGAGGGGACAGGGAAAGCCATGTTAAAAGCTTTAACGTTTACAGTTTCTCTTTCTCTAAAATCTTTTTATGTCATTTCCCTGAGATTCAGAACCTCACACTCCATCACCCAGTATCCCCACATCCCACCCAAGTCTAACTCCCCTTCCCACACAGAATCTCTTGTGGACAACAGGGGGAGAGCCCTCTTTGATGGGCCCCCTAAGTTCTATCTGCCCAGTCCTTACAACAACCCCATTTAAACTTCCATCACTCATTCAAACAAGCCAGAGAGAATTCCCCCAAAACACTCTAACAAAAGAGCTATGGCTGACTGACTTCCAGTGGAGCCCAGAGAGCCTTTGCACAGAATATTACTTTTTCCTATATAGAAATGCTACAACTTAAGAAAACCCAGCTGCTCACAAATCAGGAAGTAGACCATTAAGGGGTTCAACCAGATACCCATTGCCTGTATTCACTCATCACGCAGTAGAAGCCCAGCCAGACACTATAAGTATGGTGCTAGCTGAATTATACAGTTGGATGAAACGTTACTTACATAGACAAACAAAAGGAAAGGAAAGTCTGCATCAAGCTGAGTAATTGCAGACTATGTGCTTCTTCCTCATACCATGTCTCTTCTTCATGAGAAGATTGGCCTACATCCAATTTTAATTTGTCTTAAATAACGCTATTAAATACATTAAAAGGTAATAATGTAAGCAGGAGATGGTAGTCTATGGTGAGTGCAGCCTTTCACTCTATGCTGAGCATCTGACTGATTTTTTTCGTTTTGTTTACTTCGGTATTTCTCAACCGAGGGGACACAGGAGTCACAAAAGGCAATCAGGTGATTGTGAGGCGTTGATAATGGTATTACAGTAAAGCAAAGAAATTCTCACTCCACACCCACACAGAATCTTCAAAGTCATGTATTCTCTGTCAGTTTCAAACACACACACACACGTGTACGTACGTTACATAGGCTTATCAATGACACATTTTTTTTTACTCTTTTATAGTAAATGTAAGGGGAACATGAAAATTTCTGACTTTGAATAATGGGTAACTGACCTAAAAAGCTTGAGAAACACAGGTTTACCTTCTTCACTGAAGAAGCAATCAGCCATCCCTTCTCATCAGAGCTGCTTCCGGTGATCTGGACATAAGTCCTGTATCTCTGCTCTGTTGTTACCCATTTTATGCTGGTCCATCTCCACTGACGTTCAGTGGCGTCATGCCAGCAGAAAAATGGTGTACCTGAGTGGAGACTCAGCCATCTAAGGTAGAATCCAGCTAAGATTATAGCTCCTCCATTCAGCCATAAAGCCAAACAGTTGAAAACAGGAAAGCTTATAAGGTGCAAAGCCAAAAGCAGAGTTTTGCTTTGTCAGGCAAAGCAAGAAGAAAACTAGCATCCCGTGTTTGGCAATGGTAGAGCCCCCCTTTTCTTTAAGGGTCAGGGATATATGTCTGCAAATATATAGTAATTTGCTTTTACCGATCAGAGCAGTTAAACATGGAATTCTCTCTGATTTGTAGAACTAAACAATACTGCTAATTTCCTTTGAAGTGGGGTGGGATTGGGGTGGGGAAAGAGCTCTCTTTCAGAAACTTTTCACTTTGCTCCCTTCCTCCAGCCAGCTGTAAACTTCCTGTTGGGTGTGTGGATTCTAACCGCTCAGCCAGTGCGGCTTCCCATTTAAGGAGCTTTGGACTGTACAGCCGATTACCGGCCTCCCACCTAAGCACAGTAGTGATCACATCTCGGGGATCTGCGATGCCTAGAGATATGTTTTAGAAGAAAAAAAGCTTTGTTCTCAGCAGAGATGAGCAAAACATGAAATCTTAGCAGCGGGCCAGGCTTTCCAGAGGCAGCGTGATCCAATATACAGGGAGCAGGAGCATTGGAATTCAGGCTCTGACCTGCGGTGCAATCTTGGGAAGCAGGTTTCATCTCCCACTCTTTGTGTTACATTCTGCTGTGCAGGGTCTCTCTGTTATCGTGAGTGGTGGTTTGATTGCACTGGGGGAGGAAACACCGCAATAAAATTAAAGTTATAAGAACCCCACTGTACGCAAGACTCAACATTACAATCATATTATTAACCGTGACTCTTCACTGTGGTCCCTGTGTGATGTTTTCGCAAGCTTCACCGTCTAGCCAGTTACCGGTGGGCAGAAAGATAATGTTGTGTGCCTGCAGGTTGGGGCCAGCAATCTTATCATTCATCTTCATTTCCCAAGACATGTTTATCTACTTAATTCATTCTAGCATGAAGGGGAGATGAAGATGACCCGCTTCAGATGTGCCTGACAAGAGCCATGTTCTCGCCATGGCACCTTGTTAGCTCTTTGCTAATAAAAAATATTATTTCAGAAAGAAGTCATTTGAGAATTCACTTTCAAGTCACTGTGAGTGCAACTGGTCACCAAAAGTGGGGACACCTGAGCTGGCGTGAGATTCAGCCCAAGAGCACTGACTGCATACTGAAAGAAACCCCCTTCCAAAAATCCCACAGCTGTAACCTATGGGAAGCAAATCTGATACGGTTTCTTAATGGCAAATACTACAGCAGCGGGAAGGTGACATGCTTTTGAAAGGCATTTGAGGGCAGGGCCCCCACATGGGGGGGCAGGGATAGATTTTACCAGGGCCTGGAGGCCCTGAGGGGCCCAGCCCAGGCCACAACCCCCATGAGGAAAAAGAATTTCATGGCTCATGAGATTGTATGCATGGGATGAGGGATTGTGGTATGTGTTGGGGAGGGGCCCCGTGTTACAAGTTTGTTCTGGGCCTGAAAAAATTATGCTTGGGCCCTGTTTGAGGGTTCCCCCCTTCAGCTCAGCAGTAAAACCACCATTTTCCAGCTGCATCAGAGCATATTATACTTGTCACTTGTGGCGGTAAAGGTGAGAGTTGCTTTTTTCACTGCTCGAAGAAAATGTTGCAAGTAGTGCAAGGATCACTGCACATATACTTTCAATGGATCAAAGGTACAGACTTCACACCCCTCGATTATGAATTCTTCTCTTTCTGCCCAGAACTTCTGAGCATTGCTGCACCAACACGCCTGCCACAGCCATGGGCTACAGAGAAACTAAGTCTCCATGCCCATCCGCTCTGCACATCAGGCGCATTCTTCATGCCCTTACTGAGGCGAGAGACCAGCTGCCAACTCTAATCAGAAGTCTCATGACACTTGTTATATTTAAAGCCCCAGACCCTGGAGTCATGGAATTATGCAAGAATAGCAGCTTTATTTCATTTATTTTTAAGCTTCTATCCCTTGTGGTTACAGAGAAAACCATGAAAACGGGATCCTAGTGCACTCTGCAGGCTTAAAGAAGAGACAAGCCCATAAGTATGATTTTTTAAGCTATTCTGTTTATCTTTGAATGCACGAGGGTAGCAATCCTGCAATTTTAAAGAAATCCCAGTCAAAGTCATGGCATCAAAAAGCCGGATGTTAAATTTCTCCGCTTTGCTTCTATAACATCCTACTGTACATCGTTTGTCTGATTGTTACCTGCTTAGACCATAATCTTTTGAGAAGTGGGGCCTGTAAAGTGTCCATCACGCCAACTACTGTTACATAAATGATCAGCTGTTAGTCACACTGTACGTTGTCCCCTTCTATTTCCCAATGTCCCTAATGCTCGAGAAACTGGCTCTCTCAGTTGCCAGAGGCTATTTTATTAGAATTGGAAAGGATTCATGCAGAGGAGTGCATCAGGATGCTGGGGGTGTTATTGGCTGTCAGGTGATTCTATCTTCAGGGTAAAACCAAGCCGCTTGGGATGGGGTGCCACAGAGAAGTGTTTTGCTTGGGGATAAGGGAGGCTGAGGGTGGGAACTAGCCTGGTCTTTCCTCTCCCAGCCCATCCCCCTTTCAGAATGAAAAGTCGATCCCTTTATAATAAAGAACAAGGTGGGAGAAAACAGTGTTTATCCCCTGTCACTCCTCTCTCCTAGAACTAGCCTCTTCCCCCATTCTAGCTTTGACCCTACCATCACAGCCCTGTACACCATCAATTCACTCACACCCGCATCCACCAACAGACTGCATTTCTTGCCAACCCAGCCTGCCCGCCTCCCCGCTCAGGAATCTATCCAGCCCCTCCATTCCTTCCAACCCACCCCAACTAGCTTAAAACTCTCCCTCCCAGCAACTCCCAGTCAACCGACTCTCCACCGAGGGGCTCTGTCTAGACCCACCCTGCTCAGCTTTGCCATTCGCCTGCCTCCCAGGCTCAGAGTGTACACACCGAGCCATGCCATGCCCAGCCCAGAGAACCCTTAGGCTCAGGGCTCCTTCCCTCCTATCCAAGGCCCCACCAGCAGGCACAGAACTTCAGGAAAAAAACAACATACCTATAGTTGGCTCTGGAAAAAGCAGGCGCAGAGAAAACAGAGAGACGTGCCTGGGTGCTGAGACAGCCCCCTGTCAGCCTGTATCCCCCCGTCCTCCACCACATGCTCCACCTGCTTCTCCACCTGCAAGGCGCCCCCCAGTGACGGAAGGTGGTACTGCACCCTGCAACACCTCTGTCCCAGTGCACCGCTGTGCCATTGTGTGTGAGTGTAGTTTCATTAGCCACTAGTGACTTCCTGCCTCCAGCAGTGCACTTTCCCCCATTCTACATCGGGAGGACAGGGTTCAAGGCAAGGGCTGTTTTGTCTTTAATTTGGAGACATGAGTAACATATAGTATCCACTTTTAACTCAGAAATGTGAATGGCATGTGAAAGTGAAGTCCACGTTTGGCTTGGAAGGATCCAGGACCACACCAAAGGAAAAGACCTGCATGGCCACAATCATACCATGAAGTTCAAGTGTGCATCCTCTGTGCTGCTATGACATACCCCAAATGTGTGTCAGTTTATACTGTAAAGCAATTATCTAAATGGTGGAACTGACAAAAATGAAGAAGTAGCTTGAGTTCCATTTGCATGGGTGCTGATTTATTTTTCTATTAATGGACCCTGGGTTGTTTTATGGCTTTTGCTACAACAGTTTTGGTTAGATCAATATTACAATATTCCTATGGTATTTTTGTTTGTTGTTGTTGTTTTTTTTAAAAAAGCCCATAATTTACAGACCAAATCAAGGTGCATCTGAATGGCACACATCTGAGGTGGAAAGATGTCTAGAGAAGGCTTAAAGATATTAATCTTTTGATTTATGTAATGCACCTTCCTAGTGCCCCAGGCACAGAGAATCGCAATTTCAAAGTACATTGGCCTCGTGTTGGGATTTTAAATGCATGCAACTGCCCTGCCCAGTTTCCTCAAGGGCAGCACCCGGAGGAAGTCTGTGTAAACAGATAGACTGTGACATATTCCCTGAAGTTCTCTTCTAGAAGTGAGGTCTGCCCATTAATGAGGCCCTTCTCCCACTCCCAAGATGAATCCATATGGGGACCGTCAGCTTAGGTGTCCTAGATCGTCTCAACTATCTGGGTAAAATATTATGAGGCAGCATGGCTCAGACCCACTAGGAGCCTAAATACCTTTATGGATCTGGATCCACGTCTCTAAAATACACAGGACCTATAAAGGGCTTTACAGAAAGATCAAATCCTTCACTTGCACCCAGGTGCTAACTGTTAGCAATTGTAGTCTCTGAAGCGTAGGTGTCATGTGCTATCAATGAGGAGCCCAGCTAAGGGTGTGGGTAGCTACATTCTGACCAGCTGAAGATTCTGAGTGTTCTGGAGATATACCCTGGAGTAATTCTCATTGTGGTAATCCAGTCTGACAGTGTCAAAGGCACTAAGAACTGGGAAGCTCCTCATCCCAAAGGGAAGGAACCACACCGTTGCCAAGCACAGATGGTGAAAATCTGTTCTTAGTCACTGCTGCTCTCTGAGCATCTAGTAACTGCAGATCAAACCAGCAAGTCCCCTTTTGAGGTTGCAAAGGTAGGTGAACTGTCTCAGTTGAAGGGCCAGATGATACTTCTCCCCTTTCTTCCTGTTGAATTTTCTTCATTTCACTATTGTTTGCTGTAAGTGGCAACTGTGTCCACAAAATACTGAGTCGATCTCCGCTGTCCAAGAGAGAAAAGCTACTGCAGTAATCCAATCTGTTTCCTGTGACATCGGTTCCCCCATCTCTTGCCAGCAAGCGTGTAATTCATTATCTTCTAGGTGTGTAGTCACATAGCCAAGCCACAATATGATTCAGCCAAATCCAGAAAGTTCACATCAGACAAAATTTACTGTTCCAAACTAACCTTTTCAGCTTTTCATATCCCTCTGTAAATCATGCTCTGGTTGGCAATAATATGAACAATAGGAGGGGGATGCTGATACTGATTACATATCCATTGCTGAGCACTGCAACAGGCAAAAATTACCTAAATTAGTAGTGTCAAAGCATTTCCAGACTTTGGCATGGCTAAATTAATTGTCTTGTACTCTTGCCTGATCAGTGCCACCCATTCATACAAACAAAAATAGTTTAAATTGCTAGTGTCAAGGCAAAGCACTAGATAAATTAGTTGCTGAGTTTACTGAAGTCAGGCTGCTAATAAATGGGTTCTTGCAACCATATTTGTAAATTAAATGTGCCTCACAGAGAGTCAGTGATGGAGTTTGAGAATTGCTTTCTTATTGAAACAAGACATAGGATAAAACAAACAAACCCTGGAATGTCAGCTCTTTCTGAGATTATGGATCATGCATTTATCTAGACAAACTGTTTTTAATTTCCCAGCTCTGTAGGATTTACCAATTTCCTAGGGTGCTTTAAGGAACGTGAAACATTTCCAATAGGCCAACATCCTGAAAATAAAGTGATATCAATATATTCCCAGACAAAAACTTTGTTAATGTAATGTTAATGGTGGGAACATCTTGCCTTCAGCAGGTTGTTGTAGTTTTAGAAAAATTAAACTCAACTCAACACTTAGAAACTCAGAAAAGTTTCCAGCACTGACTCTCAATCTGCCCACAGTCCCTGCTTACCTTCCATCTATGGTTTGAAGAATGTCTCCATATGACATGTAAAACTTGTCTTTTTTAGCACATTAAATCTATCATTATAGGTTGGGGTTCTCAAGAATTCTCCGTGTGGGTCTAACTCTGCTCCCATCAATAGTAAAACTCCCACTGATTTCAATGGGAGCAGGTTTAGGCCAATGCTGAGCATTTTTGAACACCCCACCTGGGCTGTTTATCTGTATAATCATACAACTCATGCTGACAGTCTGTACCTCTATGTTCATCCCTTTTATAGAACTGTGGGAAATGTTATAAAAAGTATGCATTGTGAGATATCATTTGAAAACTCATAATTTGCTGATCATTATTGGCCTAGTAAAATATGTGTGGCAGCATTGTACATAAAGTTATAAGATTCTACTGTATGATATTACTAAAACATATTCCAAATCTGGAGAGAAGTCAGAAACTGGTTCCTCAGAGACAAAAGGCCAGCCAATGCCTCAGGCAGGTGGAAACAACATCAAATGGGCCATCACTTGGTTAAGTGGCCATTCTCTGGCAGGAAAGAGGGTGTGGGTGAAAATCTACATTTTGACAAAGAAATAGCTTGGGTTTCCTGTCCACACAGACTTTCTGTCTCCTGAACCTCAGCTGGAGATGACCACAGAGAATTGAAGGAACTATAAGAAAAGAGAAGAAATGTCCCAAGTCGTCTCTCCCTTCATCTGTACTCACAGCATCAACAACACCTGAAGAACAAAGGAAAAAGCATTGGACTGAAGAGTGATCCTGACTGAAAGAAATTCAGCCAGTAGGATGGTGGTGAGAGAGACCTTTGTTCTGAATTCACTCTAGCTTGTTAAATTAGGCATTAATTGCATTTTACTTTTATTTTCTTGAAACCAATTCTAACTTTTATACTTCAATATTTGTGGTCATTTAAAATCTATCTTTTCGTAGTTAATAAACTTGTTTTACTCTTTTAAATAAACCAGTGTGTTTGGATTGAAGTGTTTGGAAAACTCTGTTTGAGATAACAGGATTAGTGCATACCATTTTCTATTATTTAAATGAGGGACTTTACATATGCTTGTGTTCTCCAGGAGAGGGCTGGGCAACACAAGATGTTCATTTCTGGGAGAAAGTCTGGGACCAGGAATTTACTGGTGTTGCTGTGCAGTATAATTCTCGAGTGGCTTGCTATAAGATTCACACTATATAACTGGGGGTAATTTACATGCTGGAGGCTCTGTGTGGCCACACCCACTCACCCATCCAGTTTGTACTGAACATAGCATGTTCTGTGCTACATTCCATGAGGGTATTAGGTTGGATGAAGGACAGATCCTCGAAGCAAAGGGCACTCTAATCCGATAGAAGGTACTTCTGAGTTTTTTGGTGGTAGCCACCTGCCTGCTGCCATGTGCAGGATCCAGAGAGAAAAACCGGGGTTGTCCCTTAGACTTCACACTGCCTTGGTTTCTTACATGGCAGGTGTCCTCAACAGAGAATGAGTTCTGAGCCCCTATTTCTTGCCAGTTCTGCAAAATGTTTCCTTCTTCCCACCAGCATCACTTACTTACTTAAGCCAGGTACTTTTAATCCAGATACCTATTTCTGTGAGATGCTGGGCTAACTGGGACAGAGTGCTCTTGTTTGGGATTAATGAGAAGGAGATGGCGAACTAGAGCTCACCCATATATGAGCAGCATCTTGTGACCTCCCGGGTCATCTAAATGGATATGCCTGTTCCAGTAGAGCAATATGAACCTGCGTATGAAAAAGTAGCCAACAATACAGAAAAACACTGAGACAATGAAAATGAACATGGTGGATACATTGTCCCTAGCAACTCTGTTTTATTCATCTGAGCCTGCAAAAAAACAGATTAATCAGGTGCTATTAAAGATGGGAATTAATGCTTATTCTCTCTCCCTTGCTGCATACTTGTGTTTTGAGCGTTGAGCTTCCAGAGTTGATCGGGATGATATTTACATGACTTTGATCTACTCTCAAAATTATTCAGTGCTTAGGATAGTAGTAGTGTATCTGACATCCCCATGAATAATACCAAAAGAATTCATCATGATTAATGCTTTTACAGTCAATCCCAAATGAAGTACAAGTAATTTGCCACTTGTTGTAAAGTGTTACTAGATCATCTCTCTGTAATATTATGATTGTATACATACCATTACTTTCCTCGCCATCTGTATAAATGGAACGATAAAATCCAAAGGGCAAGTGTGAACAAAAAAGGCAGACATGCTGAATGGATGCTCTGAATTCTCTTCTCTGTGTGGATTTGGTGGCTGAGAAATTTGTCATCCTAATAACCTTGAAAACCATAGAAGAAATTTTCACAGGAGCCTATAGGATTTAGAAGCAGAAGTCTCTTTGAAAATCAGTGGGATTTTTGCTCCTAAATCCCATTCTGAAAATCTCCTTTTGAACATCTCTCCCTAAAGGTGTGTGTGTGTATGTTTCTAACCACAGATTAATAGGTCCAGCATGATTAGTGGCCGGGTAAGCTGCCAATATCGACCAGCCAAATATAATCTAAATTGTGACCATGCTTAAAAGATGAAAAATATTTCAACCTTCATGCCCAGTCTAGTCCGGGGTCTCCCTGCTGAAACCACTAGTGTCTGTTTACTACCCAGGATGTTATCTGTACTCACTGGCTTTGCTCACTGTTAAGTGGATTAACACTATCCATTCATTTTACCCAAGTCCTTGAACAACTGTTAGATGAAAACAGCTCTTAGCACCCACTGGCTGGGGTTGGTTTTCAATGAGCATCATGAAGGTAAAAGGCTAGTAGTTAATTGCCAGTCTATCTTGGAGACCCAGTATACAATTGGAGTTGCTTGACCACTGTCCTACGGGCGTAGCATAGCTTTAGTTGCTTGCTTGGCTATTCTGACCCCTATAACATGGCATCTTCCAGCTGGCAGAGATGAATAGGACTACTGAATAACCTTATAGATGTCTCAGTTTCTGCACACCACGGCACATAACAAAACAAAATAAAGATACTGTATGCTTGCAGATGCACATAGATAATGGTGATGGGAATAACAAGTTATCCTTGAAGGTCTGGGGGTACACTGTTTTATTGCCAAGGGGCATACCTTTACTCTGCCCCTCCTATCACCAGATATTGTTTTGACGACCCCAACTATTATGGTGAGAATGGAATGTAGTTAAGGGTGAAACCCAATGTAGGTAATTAGCATATATGATAATGAGAGAGATAATTAGGTTAGGGTTGTTTATGGAAGGGTATAAGAAATCACCACTTAGGCAAAGGGAGGCGCTCCATCAACACCTGACTCCACGGGAGGTGCTGCCGGTTGGACCAGAGGATCCACTGACTCCCTGGCAGGGCCCGGGAAGAAAGTCGTTCCTGTACAGAGCCTTCTGAGTGACGGATTAGCTCTTCAGGCTTAGTGAGTATGATATACTGTGGTTAATTTTAGGCTTTGTATCTAAGTAGTATGTTTACAGAAAATCTTGCACATTAAACCTTATTGATCTGTAAATCTCACTGGTATTCACATTGATCACAAAGTGCCCAGTATCAACAGTCTCAACCCCCTAGGATGTTCCATCCACCCCCTGCAGCCTTTTTTTCTTTCTGCAGTGGGGGAAAGTTTAAAAGGCACGAAGAATAAATAGACGCCCAGATCCCGTTGGATTTCCATAGGAGTTGGACATATAACTTTCTTGCCAGCATTTGCCAATCACACTTTTAGTACAGCCCTTATATAAGCACCTAGGAGTACTTCCTAATAACCAGTTATCAAAGGCAACCCCTGCAGTATAGTTTGAGTCTGAATAGTAGGTATGTGATGGAGTGGATCAGATCCACACTAGGGGTATAGGGACTCAGGAACAAGTCTTGCCCAGGAAGCCCCACCCCTGTGAGTTTACTGGGCATGCTCCAGATGGGCTTAAAGGGGAGGCACGGTAGCACAAAGAGACAGACCTGTACTCACTGCCACAGGGGGACTACATCAGAAGGGGGCATCTTCAGTGAGAGGAGCACTGCAGGATTTTCTAACCTGCACAGATCTGTGGGCCAGGTTGCAGGGGTCAAATACAAGGCATGACCCACCTTGAGGAGGACAGATCAACAGAAAGAAGTCCCAGGGGAGGGTATTAGCCTGATCTCAGGTAGTCAACTCCATCCTTATGGGACACAAGAGGGTGCCCTAGGTCAGAACCTGATGGCGTGGGAGGGCCCAGGTCCCCCTACCCCTACTGTTAAGCATTGGTGCTGCCAGCAACTCTAAATCCTAGGTGGAGCTGCCACTGGGAGACATGATCTAGATGCTGAGAGGGATGGACGAGGGCTCACCCATCCACAGCATATCTTGCACTTCAGGATAAGGAGTGATGAGAACTGGGTTTAGGTATGAGAGTAATAAATTGGGGTGCAAAGTGTAATAAAAATATCTCCCACTAACCTTAATAGTCTTTGAATATGGCACATATAGGCATCCTTCAAAGCTAACTCAGGAAAGACACATAAGCAAAGGGAATAGAGTCAGGCAAATAAGTTATTGCACAGCTAAAGATCTTTAATTTGAACCCTAAAACCTTAAAAGTCTGGGACTAGATTTTCAAAAATGGGAGTTTAAAGATACCCTCTGAAATCTATATTTAGAAGCCTAAATCACTGGCCTAATTTTCAAAAGTTCTGAGCATCCAGCAGCTCCGACTTATGTCACTGAGAGTGGTTTCACAGACTTCAGGGATGCCAAGGGCAGAAGGGACAATTGTGTTAAGCTAATCTGATCTCCCGTATAGCCCAGGCCAGGGAACCCACCCAATTACAATTAATAGAGCAGATCTTTTATAAAAACAGCCAATCTTAATTTAAAAATTGTCAGTGATGGAGATTCCACCATGACCCTTGGTAAGTCATTTCAATCATTAATTATTTTCACTGTTAAAATTTATACCTTATTTCCAGTCTGAATTTGTCAAGCTTCAACTTCCAGCTATAGTATCATGATCTACCTTTCTCTAGTACACAAAGAGCCCATTATTAAATATTTGTTCCCTATGTAGATACTTATAGACCAGGAATAGGCAATTATTTTTTGTCAAGGTATGAATTTCTTGGCCAAGTTATAGTCAACATCCATACTCCAGAGAAAATAATAATAAAAAAACCCAATAATGATAATAAACAAATAAAAAAGATTTTGAAGTCCATTCAAAAGCTTGTGATGGTCCAGATCTTCAGTCCGTCTTTTGACTACCCGTGTTATAGATTGTGATCAAGTCCCCCCTTAACCTTCTCTTTGTTGAACTAAACAGATTTAACTACTTGAGTCTAACACTATAAAACATGGTTTCCAAACCATTGATCCTTCTCATGGTTCTTCTCTGAACCCTCTCCAAATTATCAACACCCTTCTTAAACTGTGGGAACCACAAATGGACACCGTGTTCTGGCAGCAGTGCCAAATAGAAACGTAAAATTACCTCTCAACTCCTACTAGAGATTCCCCTGTTTATGCATCCCAGGATTGCATTAGTGCTTTTGGCCACAGTATCACACTGGGAGCTCATGGTTAGCTGATTATCCACCATGAGCCCCATACTTTTTTCAGAGTCACTGCCCCCCAGGATAGAGTCCTCCATTGCAAAAATATGTGCGACATTCTTTGTTGATGTCGGGTGTTCAGCTGTTTTGAAAACCAGACCCCCCCCTTATTCAGGAGTGTATAGAGGGATTTAGGGATATTGTAATAACTGGGATCTAGCAGGCCTACCCTAGCCATGAGCTCAGTTGTGGGTGAAGATTCATAAAATATCACTATCACCTATAGCAATGATTGCTGATAGCAAAAGGTACAAGAGGGAGTCAGAGACCAGAATAGTCCAACAAAATAGGTTGACTTATACCACTCAGGGGTTGTGTTAAGATCACTGGTAAGATGACTGGTAAACGAGAGGAGAATGGAACAGGAAATTAATGGATCAAACTTGGTGTGTCAGAAATTAGGCCTAATTGATGGCCAAAATAATAAGCGACTGGGCTATCCTGTTTATTGCTCCCTTTGGGGCCCTTAAAAAGAGACCTTGAGAGGTTGATCAAATGATGGGGATAGATGGACTGAAGGAGCAAGGTTCACCATCACTAGGATCCACCATGATACTGTTGGACCTTTATCGCCTGGGCTAGAGAGGAGCCCAAATGACATCCCCACCTACACCGGTGTTCACTAATCCTGAACAGCACCTGCTGTCATTCCCTCCCATGTGTGCCCTTTTCTTTCCCCACCTTTTGTCTTCTTTCCTATTCCTCTCTTTTCTCTTCTGTTTTGGAGGCTGACTTTGCCAGACAAGATGGCATCTTTTGCAAGAATGCTGTGAACCTCTGACCAAGAAAGCAAGGCCTTAACAAACTGATGCTGGTAACAGTTTGTCAGGTCTTAGAATGACTGGTCAGACCGTGGGTTGTGCCCAGGTTTTTCTGGACATTGAGGTTACTGTAGGAGAATAAAGAATTAAAGATGGACAAGAGGTCAGGCCTAAATTACAGGGAATGGGGTCAAGGAACGGGCAAACCTTGTTTCTGTTAATTGGTGTGAATTTTAATTAGAGTCTGTTATCTCTTCTTTCCTCCCTTCCTGGTCATCTGCGCAGGGAATATGTCTATTGCTATTTCTGTGCAAGGTCTTTTGGTGGGAAAAAGTATTATCTTCCTTCTCCCCCTGGCATGCCTTTACTTCAAAGAATGTTAGTGTAAAATTTATAGGTTTTAAGGTGATGTGCCTGCCCTCTGTATGGTAATGGGGCGGGTATAATTATATTCGTTATGTAGTTGTTAGTATTCATTTTATAGACGTCAATGTAACCATATAAGGGTCTATGGGGAGTTGCTGAAAATGTATACATTTACATACTGCTATGGATAAAAGAATTGTAACGTAACCTCCTCATTGTTCATTCGTGGTGTAGAGGTGGAACGAGCAGGCAATAAAGGGTTGTGTCTCCCCAATCCACCCTCGGGACAACCTGTTTGATTATTTCTAACAGTTACGACTAACAGTTGATCCAGAAGCTGCATCTTTGCTGTTCTTTTCTCTCCCATTTTGTGTGTCTTTGTCTTTTTTTTTCTGCAAGTAAATAGGATTTGACTTTAAACAAGAACAACACTTCCAGCCCATATCAGCTAACTTTTTCTCCCCATAAGGGTTTTTTTTCCCTTTGAAAAACTCTCTCCAGCTAAAGGGAATGGGAATAAGTAGAACTGTTAAAATGAAAGCCTTTCTTTTTACATACATCTCAAAAGCTTAGTTGCATCTTTTTTCTGTTACTTCTATGAAAAGGTTAAAATAAATGTTAATGGTGGATGCTACAATGGGTGTCAATAGAGATAACTTGATGCAAAACCCCAGGCTACTCTTAGTTAGTTAATACTGTAGTGGTGAACAAGGGTTTCATTAGCATCTTATCCCTTGTTGGGTCTATGACACCCCTCTTTTTAACACAAGAACCGCTGTCTTCAGGACCTGATATACCTAACTCCCACTGAAATCAATGGGAGTTGGGCACCTAAATACTTTTGAAGATTGAGGCCTAGGAGCCTAACTTTAGGCACTCGTTCTTGTAAACCCTTAGCCTTGGTGGCTGGCGAAGAGCAAATACAATCCTTCGTTCTCAATGTAGTGAACAATCTCATCAAACTGTCCAACTCTGGAGAGCCATAGCAGAAAATCCAGCAAAAAAGGTGCTGGAACAATTCAAGTTGAAAGCTAATGCACACTTATTTTAGAGTTTCTGGTGAAGAGAAAAGGTCACAGTCTTGAGATGTTTCCCTGGTATTAATACAAGATTTCAACAACCTGCATGCACTTCAAAAACGTCAATGCCACAAACTATATTATATATATATATATATCTATCAACAGGCAACATTTCACCTAAAAATTGCTGTCATAAAGGCAGCTTAAGTGAGAAAATGGTTATTTAGAGACAGTTTTTGCACTGAAAATATAATGTATGCACTTCAGGCCTTTGATAAAAAGAAAGGGCTGTAGATCTGTGTGTGATTGGGCGTCATTTCGACTTAGAATGGGATTTTCAAAAAATGCCTCATGGTATGTCCACACGGCAAAAAACCTCAAGAATCTGCAGCAGTGAGTCTCAGAGCCCAGGTCAACTGACTTGGACTCGCACTATGGGGCTAAAGATAGCAGCGTAGACATTCCGATTTGGGTTGGACCCCAAGCTCGGCTTCATAGTCTGCACTCCAGCCTGAGCAGGAACATCGACGCTGTTATTTTGAGCCCCAATAGTGCAAGTCAGTTGACCTGGCTCTGAGACTCACTGCTGCAGGGTTCTTTTGTGGTGTAGATGTAACCTAAGACCGAGATCCTCAAAGGTGTTTAAATCAATGAGAGTTAGGCACCTAAGCAGCTTTGTGGACCTCCACCTCAACTCCCATTGATTTTAATGGGAACAAAGTCTTACTACCCTTGAAGTTATGGGCCTAAGTGATTTAGGAGCACAAATTCTATTGATTTTCAAATAACTGTTGTCAAACATCTGCCTGCCGCAGGGTTTTTCTTCACCTTCCTCTGAAGCACCTGGTCCAGGCACTGTCACGAACAGGACACTGGGTTAAATGAACTTAAGTATTGCCAGGCCGGATAGGCAGCAATGCATCACATAGAGGCACAAGGAAGAAATAGCTTTGAGGTCAGGGAATGTCAGCTGGAGCCTGCAGCAGGGAGAAGAGTTAAACCTACGGATACTACCTGAGGAGGAGACTCCACAAAGGCTGAGCCTGGGATAACAGCAGAGTCATATGAGAGAGACAGGGATCAATGCAGAAATATTCTTCTCTTTCAGTCAGGGTGGGCCCCATCCCACCACAGGTTTCATGGTGAGCTTTGGCATAAACCCCTCTCCCCCCTCCCCAACCCCAACATGGTCCCATGGCAAAACTCACGCCTCGCTGCCAGGTGTCATGTGTAAACTATACCTTCCATGGGAAGTTTTAACAAGCCCAATCTCACAACCAGCGCGAACTGGCTCCCTTCAGTGGCCATGGGTAGTCTAGGGGACGTTTCACAGGCCGAGGTCCAAGTGTTGGGTTTGTAAAGGCACCGGGACTTAGCCCAGTTTCATGTGACTGTGGGTGCCACTGCGAGCAATTTACATAGAGCTGGGAGGTAATTTATGGAGGAACAGAGCTCTAAGGGCCACTTCCCCCTCTAGCGGTGTCTGGGTCACACAGCGGTTGACGAGCCTGTGTCAGCTTTGATAGCGGCAGGTCTTTTAGCTCAGCTACTGAAGGCTTTTGCTTATACAAGCTGTCATCACCGGTTCAGTCCTCCTCCTCAGTGATGCTCCCACAGTATAATACTCAGCCCCTACCAGGCACCTGCACAACTCATTGGTGCCAAGGATATCTGGATGTGCTCAGGAATAGTTTCCCAGGGGCCGATCCAGCTCCTAATGAGGCAGATTCTGATGTCCTTCCTCCCTCATTGAAATCAATCAGTGAAACTATTCACACAGGGCCGAGTGCGGTACAACTAAATGTCCACTGGTCCATTGGGAGCAGGACTGGGCCATAAAGATTGAAAAAGAAAAAAGGGGGGGGAGGGGGAAGACAAAAACCAGAACCCTGCCATCATGCTGAATGGTTTGTTCCCTAATTTTAACTGTAATGATTTGCTAACCCTTCAGCCTAGGTATGTTCTGCATTTTACACGTTTGCCAATAAACCAGTAACGATTTTGGAGCCTACAAGCCATAAATTTCAAAAAAGTCATATAAAATGTTAACATCTTCCATAAACAAAAACATTTCTAAAAAGTCCTTCCAGTGGGTGACCCATTAAAAATGAAACCACTTGGTCTTTTCATCTACTTATTAAAATTAACTTTGACATTAATAAATAATTGACAGAATATATTATTCAGGTCCTTAGGTACAGAATTAAGTAGGATGTAAAGTGAAGGTAATTTATTTAAAAGGAAGTAATATATATAATAAAGTGCTGTCGTTCTGAAATAGCAGCAAAGTTGCAGATATATTGAACTCTAGCTAGCCCTGTTCTAGGAAGCAGGCCAGGTCCTGTGCTATTTAATGTTTCCTTTTTAAAGTGTTAGCTAAGGAAAGAATCTCAGTTCCAGTGCTAGGATATGCACCAGTGTAACTCTAGAAAGAAAATCCGTGTGCTAAATCCTCTCCAAAGTCCAGATGATGGTCCGCAGGCTGTCCGGGTTAGATCGTAAAGGAAGTGTTTGCTAAATGTCAGCATAGGGCTCTAGAATGATGGACAGCTTCAAGAGGGGAGAGTGCTGGAAACTCATTAAGGACTCAATTGTCACTTTACAGAAGTCCTAGGTAAGAGTCAATGCATAGTCTCACTTCCCTAGGAGCAGATCCAACTCACAGTTTAGTCTCTCCCTTCGCACGTCACCCTGGGTGGAGATAATATGTATTCCCATCCCAACCAGGAAAAGGCTAGTGAGCTTCTCTGAGCTTAACCGGTACTAAATAGGCACACCGGCAGAGCCTGCTCACAGGGAGGAAGTAACCTTAAAAAGGTGAGTTTGTCACAACAAGGGGTAGTAACCAGGAGGAAGGCTGCTATGCCCCAGAGTTAGCTGACCCTTGCAACAGAGCTGCTGGGGAGAAGACAGCTTGCAAACCTCTGCCACCCCCCAGGACCCACCTGGCCAGCGACAAGGGATTGAAGATAAACCTAGCCCTGGGTTCTAGCTGCACTCAACCTCCGTAAACAAGCCAGACCTCTACAGGCTCTTTTGAAACACTCTGAGAGAAAGCGCCTCCATAATTGGAAGTAGTTCTGAGGGCAATAGGTCTCTGGAAATGCCCAAATGGGATTCCGAAGAGCCTGCCCTATCACACAATCTCTTCAGCTTAGCAGACAAAAGTATAACCAGATCCCATGGCTGGAAGCTGAGCTAGGCAAATTCAGACTGCAAATAAGGGACACAGATTTAACAGTGAGAATAATTAATCAAGGTGTGTGGTGGATTCTGCATTCTGGGAAAGTCTGAAACCAAGACTGGATATTTTTCTAACAGTACTGCTCTAGTTCAGCCACAGATGTTGGACTTGAAGCAGGAAGTTCTCTAGCCTGTGTGATACAGGAGGTCAGACTAGAGAATCACAACAGTCCCTTCTGGCCTTAGACTCTATGAATCACATCCCTTTAAACTGAATTGGCTGTCACATTGCCTATTCCCCATCCACCTGCATGGAAAAGGGAATGTTGTCCCCTTAGAAGCTGCTCTGCACTCTAACTTGGTATGTGGGTAGCCCATTTTGTGGAGGAAGGGGGCACCTGACACTCCTTTATAGGGCTATAGACCAAGCCACAATCTCACCCTAAAGAATCAACTTCCAGGCTAGACAAAGAGACATATAAACCATGGAACAGCATAAACAGGATAAATGCAGACCATATGGACCTACCCCATAATGTGGTAAAACTCCAGTAAAAATCCTTCTTGAGAGGTGGACGCTATTGCATTGCAAAACGGAAACTCCAAGTGATTAATAGATCAGACCTGCTGGCATTGAAATCAACAGCAAATCTATTTGCTTCTAAGGAAGATGTATTGGATCCTAACCTCAGGGAATATAGTTTCATCTTCTGCAATCCAGCTGCAGCACAGCTCACTAGACCAGCGGAATGGTGTGATTGGACGATTGACCCCTGTTCGCGTTTTCTGGTGGCTTCCAGTGGTTCTGTGCTGCACAAAATTTGAAGGTGCTCAGGGACAGTTATGACCAGCCAGACCTGCTGTGGGTAATGATAGTTGAGGAGTGGTTTTACTCTTTGTATTCATTATTCAAAGACTCCTTTTAATTTTTGATTGTGGCAAGGATCTCAGAGTGCTTTACACATTAATGAATTCATACTGAAATACAGTGATGACTAGGTCACTAGTAATGAAGTTGCACAGACTGACAGGTAGGCAGATAGATAGACACTCTTCTGAGATACCAGTAGGTGAGTAAATATTATTATACCCAATTTTTCAATTTCAGCACAGGTGTTAAGTGACGAGCCGAAGATCACACACTGTTAGCCAGGGGAGAGTAGGTTTCCACCCCTGTGCTCTCACTGCTAGGTGCTGTGTCCCTGTCCACTGCAATTCACATGTATACATGCAGTGAAAGGCAAATTGCCTTGCTCAGAACAAGACACCCAGTGTAACTGTCACCAGACTGTGAAAAAGGTCGCAACCTGCTCTTTGTCCAGGTGAAGAATGAGAGCAGTTGCACTGAGCCATGGATGAGAGTCTCAGGGAGTCAGCTGAAAGGGGGAAACTGGGCAGAAGAAACAAGAGGTGTTCTATTTATATCTCCACTGACATAGGGCTCATTGATCAAACACCTGCCACTACACAATTGACAATTTTCGAGTGTGATGCAGATCTAACATGGGTCTCATGAGGAAATGTGCAGAGCACTGTGAAGAAAAGCCAATGTGCACTCAACGTGCTGCAGCGGTCATCCAGCACCGACATAAAGGGCCTCTTCACTAGAGCTCTGTGGCTCTTGGCTATGTCATCCTCCTCCTTTCCCCTAGCTAAATAAGAATCTGTATTTCTTTTGCTGCTTTCCATCCATCGCCTCTCCATTTCACATCTTTGTCCACCACGTGCCACGGCCATGACTCAGAATGCTGTTGAGGCAAGGAGATGCTCTTCCTGAGCCAGTCAGTTTTAGATAATTAGATTGACTACTGAATTTCTAACTACTACTTACTTGGACCCAAGCCAGATCAGGTCACCTGCAGATATTTTCTTTCTACCTGGAACTAACACATATTTAATTCCTGATCTAGTTAAAGTTATTTGCTCATTCATCTGTGCTGTTTCTTTAATAAACCAAATTATCAGCTGAGAAAGATGGAACGTAGTTTGCTTTAAACCTCACAGCTTCCGCTAGGCATTAAAGCGGCCAGCAGACTGTAATTATTTTGCTTACCAGTTATAATTATTTTAATTACAGCAATTTATCTGCCACAAATCCCTTAAAGCTGAAACCTGAAAGATCAGTTGGATTTCTTCTTGTCCTGTTTAGATGGATTGATTAGCTACTTCAACAAATGCAAAATTCCTTAGACTAAATCTCAGGACAAACTTCCTAGCTTTAAGAACAGTAGGATAATGGACAGTTCCTTTCTGGAGCCAGAGTAGATGAGCTGGTGCTCCTGGCTGACCAAAGGGAACTGCAGCACCATGGACAGCTCAGTGCTGGTATAGACAAAGAGAGCAAGAATGGGCTCCTGGCTGGCTGCTGGGCCTGAACTTAGAAAAGCCCCTGAGGTGAAGCATCGGTGAAGTTTGGTGTCACCAGGAAGTGGCCCAGGGGACTGAAGTCAGTTTTGTTAAAGGTACATTGTGTCACATTGCTGCTATTCTGAGGATCTCTGGGCTGGGACCTGGAGTAGTGGGTGGGCCTGGATGCCCCCATAAGCTGCTGTGGAGGTGGTCTACAATTGGACAGCGATGAACCCCCAGAAGGGGATCTGAACTACTTAGTGGCCCAGCTGAAGAGTCTCCATGGAGGAAGCCCTGGGGATATGCCCGATATCAGGGCCAGGACTGTTTAAAGACAGCAGACACACCTGACTAGAAGGGGTTCTTGTGAGAACTGGGTGCCATGTCGTTACACAGACATAGAGGTTAAGAGTGCTTAAAGAGGTGAGATGTCCTAAGTCTTGTAGAACAAGGCTGTATTCCACCAAAGGTGACTCTACAAGATAGATGTGCTCTCCTCGAGCAAATATTCTTAGTTATTAACCAACAGCAATATTAATAATTAGCAAATCAGGCAATACATTTCAGCAACAAATATTTTATACCCGATGCTTCCAGGAGGAGGTTTAAGCTGGCTGTCTAGCTGTAACAAACTTCTACCATGGGAGAGAAAAGCCTACTTTGGAGCCATCCGCATGAGGCCTGATCCATTGCCCACTGGGACTTTGGATCAGAGCAGTAACTGTGAACCCTGTATGCACAGGCCCTGAGTTGCGGTCACTGTTCAAAGACAAAAATTCTAGGCACCGTACTAGGCTCATTTAAATGAGATCTGATGCTTAAAATAAGCATTACCGGGGGGAGAAGGGTCAAGGCACAGTGTCTTCAACGTACATGCTAGGTGAGGACAGCAAGTGCTTCAGACAGCTCTAGGACCAGATAACACAGGACCAACTTTGGTGGAAAGAATTGCACAAAGATCCCATTTCTCATTCATCCCGTTATCACTCTCAGTGTGAACTGCCAGAGGATGAGCACTTTGGAAAAATGGGGCCATGTCATGTACGGGAGCTTTTGGAAATGTGGCCCATGGTTTGCACATGTCCCAGGGGCTGAAATTTATTTCTACTAAAGTGCCTGTGGAGCATTTGCAAATCACAAACCAATGACCAAAAAGCAGTCTGTTCATGAACAGTAATGCAGGGGTGGGGAGAGAGGAGAGAAAACGGGGAATGCGGCCAAAAGTATATCTAGGTTAAAAAAAGAATGAGATGAGTTCATGGGGGACAGGTCCATCAATTGCTATTAGCCAAGAAAGTCAGGGACAGAACCCCATGTTTTTCATGGCCCTAAGCCTCTAAATGTCAGCAGCCAGGACTGGAAAACGGGGGATGGATCACATTAATTGCCTCGTTCTGTTCATTCCCTCTGAAGCATCTGGCACTGGCCATTGCTGGAAGACAGGATACTGGGCTAGATGAACCATTGGTCTGACCTAGGCTGGCCGTTCTTATGTTCTAATGGTGAAATTAATCAAATCAATTGTTTTCAGCAAACAGCTCAGCTATCTCTGCTCTGGAGAATGAAAAAAAATGTCCTGCTTATTTTTTCCCTTCCAATGGTCTGCAAACCCATTTAAATGTGTTCCGTTTGGCATGCAGGAGTTCACTATTTGGTTCAAGTGAAAGCTTCAGAATCCCTCTGCTTCAACAATCACTTTAAACTGCAGCCCCATGCGATGCAGATGGCTAGAAGGGGGCAGACAATGGAAGCACTGGTGTGAGTTGTAAGCATGTGACGTTTGATCATCTCAGCCTTTTATTTATCCACAGAGTAGCATACCTGGCATTGCTTGAAAGCCAATCCTTGCAAAACAGACCATGAAAAAAGGATTGGATTCTCTTCAGAGCCTGGGGAGGTATTAAATGTCACATCCGTCAGATAAAGACTCAGCCTGGGTGCAGCTGGCTTCTCTGGAGCAGTGATAATGGAGGGAGCCCAAGTAGGGTGACCAGATGTCCTGATTGTATAGGGACGGGGCTTTTTCTCATATATAGGCACTTATAACCCACCACCCTCTGTCCCTATTTTTCACATTTGCTATCTGGTCACCCTAAGACCAAGTAACCCCTCCTCTTTTCCAGCTACAAAAATGGGTGGTAAATTGTGGTAGTCAATGGAGCCAAGGTTCACCAGGTGGAGCTCTGTTCCCCTACCCATCTTCTCATCAATTTTCCTTCCTTCCTTCCTCCCTGTCTGAATTTCCAGTTCTCCCCAGTCTGTGCTCTGGGGAAGACTTACCTTCTATCCCCAGTGCCTGCTATGCACATTGTGTCACAAAAGCTATAGAAAGGATGGATTTATTCTTGAACCTGTTGGATGAAAGGGCTGTTGGTCATGCGGCAGTTGATGTCTTCCTACAACCGGTAGCAGAGAGAAATCAAAAGGCTGGTTGTTTTTCTGAACCATTTGTCCACCTCTCCTATTTATGTCCCTGTAACCTATGACTGTAATTTCCAAAGCTGCATAGGGAATTTGAATGTCCAGTTCCCATTAATTTTGATAGAAATTGGGCCTTCAAACCTGTTAGGTGGATTTGAAAATCCCAGTCTATGAATTCATGTGATATGAAGTGCCTTTTCCCTGCCCTCTGTGTTTTTGCTAAGTCTTCCACATGTATAGACCTAACTGAACCTGACTAAAATCTGGAGATAAAGTGAAAATTAGAGGGAAAAATCAGATCAGTCTTTAAAACAGCCCAAGATGAGCCTTGAGGGCCTGAACAATGTGTTTACCTGGTGCACAGGTTATGTCAGGAAGCATCAAGAACAACCGATAAAGTTGGTGAGCTCTTC